>NC_140296.1:121215125-123615125 GCF_964211825.1 Aythya ferina | reverse complement strand
AGTGTACTGGGTATCCAGACATAAGGATGAAATTTGCTAATGACAGGGAAATGGCTCTCCTGAGTCCATAGTCCCCCTTTCCTATTACACCGCAGGGGATGATTTAGTTTCAATGTATGACAGGTCCCACAAAGGGATTTATGCTATTAACTTCTGAACCAAAATTAACACACTCATATAAATAAAATGCACTGTTTCCTGTCGGCGCTGTTTATAAAGCTGGAAATTAAAAGTCTCGCTCATCTTCTTTTTTACATTGAACAGAATCAGCAGTCTAGCTGATTCTGTCTTTTCTCTTTTTATAGCTATCTCTGCACACAGAGCTCATACAGATTCAACAGATCAGCTTAGAAACTTCTATAGCTAAATGTGTGGAGCCTTTGAATAGTGTTAGTGTAATCAGTGAAGAATTAAAGCAAATTAAACAAACAAACAAAAATTTACTTTTCAGCCTTTTTCAGTTGTTCTCTAACTTAAATTAACTGATGAAATTTCTGAGTGTAGAAGTGGTCCACGTACCAGCATTTCATTGTCCTTCTGTGCCAGAACAGAGAGGTCTTTTTCAGTCTCTCAAGTAGATAAGCCTGCACATATACTGAAAGAGATCTTCCAGAGTCCTTATTCCTATTACAGATAAATTTAAAAAATTAAGGTTAATAGCTCAAAAAAAGTTTCTTTACACTGAAATGGCCTCTTGAAAAAGTTGTTTATTCAGAACTTGTACTCCTTACATTGAATTAAAACAACCCAAACTTATTTTTTTCTCCCTCATTGAATCTATTTTTTTTGGAAAATTATATGCTAATTGCATGCCTCCCTGCTGCACAATATATTTGAAATATTTTAACTTTCTGTTTATAACTTTTCTGATATATCCTGAACAAAATGTGGGCTTATGTACAGGTGACATTCTTCAAGATGTGTTATCTACACAAATCATAGAATCATAGAATATCCTGAGTTGGAAGGGACCCTTAAGGATCATCAAGTCCAACTCTTGACACCGCACAGGTCTACCCAAAAGTTCAGACCATGTGCCTAAGTGCACAGTCCAATCTCTTCTTAAATTCAGACAGGCTCGGTGCAGTGACCACTTCCCTGGGGAGCCTGTTCCAGTGTGCAACCACCCTCTCTGTGAAGAACCCCCTCCTGATGTCAAGCCTAAATTTCCCCTGCCTCAGCTTAACCCCGTTCCCACGGGTCCTGTCACTGGTGTTAATGGAGAAAAGGTCTCCTGCCTCTCGACACCCCCTTACGAGGAAGTTGTAGACTGTGATGAGGTCTCCCCTCAGCCTCCTCTTCTCCAGGCTGAACAGGCCCAGTGACCTCAGCCGTTCTTCGTACGTCTTCCCCTCCAGGCCTTTCACCATCTTTGTAGCCCTCCTCTGGACACTTTCCAACAGTTTCATGTCCTTTTTATACTGTGGTGCCCAGAACTGCACACAGTAGTCGAGGTGAGGCCGCACCAGCGCAGAGTAGAGCGGGACAATCACCTCCCTTGACCTACTAGCGATGCCGTGCTTGATGCACCCCAGGACACGGTTGGCCCTCCTGGCTGCCAGGGCACACTGCTGGCTCATATTCAACTTGCTGTCTACCACGACCCCCAGATCCCTCTCTTCTAGGCTGCTCTCCAGCGTCTCATCGCCCAGTCTGTACGTGCAGCCAGGGTTTCCCCATCCCAGGTGCAGGACCCGGCACTTGCTCTTATTGAACTTCATGCGGTTGGTGATCGCCCAGCTCTCCAACCTATCCAGATCCCTCTGCAAGGCCTTTCCACCCTCATTCGAGTCCACAACTCCTCCAAGTTTGGTGTCATCAGCAAACTTGCTCAAAATACCTTCTATTCCTACATCCAGATCGTTTATAAAAATATTGAAAAGTACCGGCCCTAAAATGGAGCCTTGAGGGACCCCACTGGTGACCGCCCGCCAGCCTGACGCAGCCTCATTTACCATAACCCTTTGGGCCCTGCCCGTTAGCCAATTGCTCACCCATCGTATGATGTTTTTATTTAGCTGTATGGTGGACGTTTTGTCCAGTAGGATCCTATGGGAAACCGTGTCAAAAGCCTTGCTGAAGTCCAAAAAAATCGCATCAGCTGGTTTCCCTTGGTCCACCATACGGGTGATCTTATCATAAAAGGAAATCAGGTTAGTTAGGCAGGACCTACCCTTCACAAACCCATGCTGGCTGGGACCAATGACTGCTTTGTCCCCCAGGTGCGCCTCAATAAGTTCGAGAACCATCTGTTCTCGATGAACCAGAAATGTCCACCTTCTGGCTGCACATATGTATATGTTATATGCGGATGAAGAACTTCTTATTCTTCGAGTATTATTAAAGGACACCATCACCTTGCCCTTCCTCGTGTTCTGCAAAGTAACACAGAAAGGAACTAATTCCCACTTATCTTTCATAGTGACCAGTGAAGTTATACACAGAGCTCCTAATGGTAGCTGTTAAGCAATAAGTATTGTACTCAGTGAGTGTGCAGATGCAGCTTGAGTCATGGCTGGGATTGCTCTGATGACCTGAAGGCCTCCACTTCGAAAGCCTCAAAGCAGCAATATAGCAAGTATAGCTTTCCATCTGTTTTGATGATCTTTTGATGAAGGCAAGTCTTCCTACAGACAGGGTTATGACTGACAGTTTGGCGAGTCATTCACAGGCTCCAGTGCTATCAACAGAGAAAGCTATCTAGGTGTCCAAGGTAGGAAGCAGTTTGACCCTATGGGAACGAACTTCACAATAAAAGAGAGAAAGGTCTATTTCTTAAATAAGGTGAAACCCAGGATTTGGACTGTAAAAACTTCATCAGCCTTAATTCCTTCAGTAACCATGAAATTATCACTGCTTAACAGAGCCACTACCTTCAGTTCTAGTCCTAGAGAATGAATCTCAGCAGCCTCCTAAGCCTCATCCCAGGCCCCTGAAGGTCCCAGTATGCCTCAGCTGGAGATAAGCGCAATGGCATGATCTTGGATCAAGAACGTACTTGTCCACCTCCTGTGCCCCATGCAACACACCGAGTTTGTACCAGTGCAGAAGAAGGAGTGATGCACTCTAGGAAGGACTACATGCCATGTACAGAGATCCAATGCTGAGTTAATATCCTTCTCAACAAGATGCTTCAAAACACATCTTTGGTGTGTGTCTGTCAAAAAGACAGTAGAGGCAACTGATGTATGGACAGCTAGGGAAAACATGGTCATTGCAAAGTGGGGAATGCCAGAAGTTAACAAGAGTCTGTCACCATGGGAGTAGATGTGGTACAAAAGAGATCTCATTCAAGCATGGTACATTTCTTATATCTCTGTCCTACACTCACAGCGTCTACAGAAAACCTCTGTAGTGGGTTAAGCGCCATCAACATCTAGGAGCTGCCAGATCTGATAGGGGCAAAACTGATGCACCTCCATGTCCTCAGGTTCTGCCACTACTGAGGCTGAGCATATATGTCCACCAGGCATGCATTTATGTCCACCGGGCATGTGTGCATATTATACTTATAAACTTATACATGGATTAACACAGGCATAAAGCACAGCACCCACACAAATAAAAAATGGCACCAAAAGCTTCATCTTGTTCCCCTTTACAATTGGTCAGGATAAAAGCCAGTTAGTGAAAAATACATAACACATATATAATATGGATCCCACCAGCAGCTGGTCTTAGATATTCTTAGCCACAATCCGGTTGCTGAACTCTGCATCCCAGGTTTTCCAGTTGGCATCTGCACAGATGAACAAAAGGCCTGTATTGCCTCTGCAGATACTGCTACTTAGATCCCTTCTCTTTCTCTCTCTCTCTCACACCCATACCCACACCCACACCCACACCCACACCCACACCCACACCCACACCCACAGTATGTGGAGCCATTCAGTAACTGGCATTAGATGTTCAGTCTACCCAGTAGCTGGCTCTGGACCCCCTGGTGTCCCAGTTGCCTCATGCAGAGACACATACATGTGAACAAGTGTCTCTGGTAGCTGGTCCAGACTCATGACCTCACCTGTAGCCAAATTCCAGACCCCATAGTGGTCCCTCCACTAGCCAGCTCCCAGTCCCTGGTCTCTCTAGTATCTGGCCCAGCTTTATGTTTGCTTTAATGCATGTACATGGCTAAAAAGCCACTTGTCCTACCTGTCCACTTGTCCAGATTGATAGTCACAGGCAATTACACACTGACTTATGTACCCAGACAGCATGCACATGCTCCAGCCTTTCCAGATGCTGATACCGCAGACGCATGGGCCCCTAAGATGCATGGCCCCTACTCCTGTTGCTGGTACTTAGCCCTCTATACACACACACACGCAGGCTTGGCCATCCCCTCACCATAAAAATAGATGGAAATAGAGCTTAACAGGAAGGAAAACAGGATAGACTGCACTCATCAGACACATGGCATGTCTAGACAAATATACTGACCAGCAGCTGGTTTACGTGCACCCCCATTTTCCCTCTATTTACCCACATTTATTCCTCTCCAACCCCCTTCTATTCCTTCTTTTCCCAACCACTGGTCCTTCCCCTAATAATCCAATTAATAAACCTGTCTTGTACCATCCCAAAATGTTCTTTCCAGTATGCCATAATGAGTACCATGCCAGTATAGGCCATGACCCCTTCGGTCTAAAAGGTGCCCCAGACAGCTTTTCATAATAACTCATCTGGAAGTGTTCAAGGGCAAGCTGGGGCTTTGGGCAACCTGATCTAGTGGAAGATGTCCCAGCCAATGGCAGAGGGATTGGAACTAGATGCACTTAAAGGTCCTTTCCAACTCAAATCATTCTATGATTCTATGAATCTATAATACTGATGGATTTCAGCACCAGGTAATAGGGCTGATCCTTCCTGTGACAACCATGTCAGGAACCAGACCAGGGTCCTCCTTTCCCTGATCAGGATGTTGGGGTTCTCCTGCTGTATGCCTCTGTGTTTTTGAAGATAAATCTTTAATCATGTAACCTACAGTCACCATCTCCTGAAGCTACACACTGAACATGCTAAGGAAAGCTGAACTTCTAACAAGAGAAGAAAAATGATTAAGATGTGTTTCAAAGGTTCTTTGTTTGGTTTTGTTAGAATGGTAGAGGCTGAGCTGGAGATGAGGCCTGAAGAGGCTACAACTTCCCTTCCCCTGCCCATCTGCAGCATCTGCTGCTTCACATACTTGCACATCAAGTGGCAAGGTCTAGCACTACATAATACATAATTTCCATTATGGCAGAGACAGTCCATGCTACAAGTCTTAATATACTTTTAGGGAGAAGAGAAACAAAAGACCTCATCGAAGATTTAATAGCTTTTCCTCTTTAGCCCAGATAGTGTCAATGTAATGAATGCGTACTCATATTTTTCTTTATGGCTTAAAAATCTTAGACTGAACTGTGAGCCTTGAGTGTCATTTTTCTGGAAAATGTGCATGTGGAGGCGTGCATATGGCTGACTGTGGGTGAGTTTGTGTTTGAACTTTGGAGCATATGGTTTATTCAGTGTGGGTTGCGTGTCTGCAATCTGTGCAGCTCTTCTGCCTGGCTATGCAGCCTCATGTAAAACATACTGTTATGTCTACTACCTTGTTGCAGCCACTACCTCTTTTCCATTTATGACTCCCTTCCTCTCTCTACATTCTGTTTTTTATTGTTCCTTTTACTGAGCCTTGTTTACATCACTTTGTGTCTTTCCCACCTTCTTCACGCTTCTCCTTTTATCCATTTTCTTACTTCTTGACTTATATCCCTTGAATGATGTTCTAAAATACTTCTGTTTTTCCTTTTCTGACTCCTTTCCTTATCTTTGCACTCCCTTCCTTTTTTCTCAAACTGCCATCTTGTTCTACTCCTTGGCTTTCTGAATTCTGATGTTTACTCTAAGGCCACAGATTTATTCTCTTCTTTCAAGCACAAAAGGTCCATGGATCTATATGTTAGATCAAAGCTGCATGGTGTTCTGTCTCAGACTGGTATGAAAATTGAAACGGCAGCAGCTTGCAAGACTTACTTGGGCAGAATATTTGCCACAAGGTGACTAGCAATAAGCCTTGCTCTCATTTTAGGAAATGCATTCTCATAATTAAACTCTTTAAGATGTTAGACTTCAAGATTTTAATTTCTAGTACATAACTCAATGCAGTCTTCAGAAAATTTGATTCCTTGTTCTAGGGGAATGACAGATGATCTAGAACATGAAAGCAAGCCATGGATGAGCTTAATATAAAATGAAGAAAGGCATGGGAAAATCCTCATTACGATTCCTGCTATAACAGTTGCACACCTTTGCACACCTGATCCTTGGAAACTGCTCCTAACATCGCTGGCCTCACCATCATTGCTACCCCAATGCCCTAGCCAAGGGCATGCTGAGCCTTTTGGCCAGGAAGATTCTGCAAAGATGAAGAGCTGGTGGAGAAGGAGGAGGCAGTGGAAGAATACAGGTCCTAGCACTCTCTCTCCCTCTTTGCGTTTTTGTGTGACAAAGAAGACTTTGGAGGTGGTAGAGGAGGAGTAGGAGGTAGAAGAGGTGAAGGAGGAGGTGGAAGAGGCATTAAAAAACAGATCCTTGCAATCTCCCTCACTCTTTGTTTTTTCTGTGTGAGAAGGAGGACTTCTGAGTGCAATGTTATGCTGTTCAGTCTTTATAGACCTCCCTGCATGCACTGAAAGGAGTGAGGTTATATCTGCTGTTCATGTGCAAAGGTGGGATCACAGCAGACACCAGTGTGCAATGCTGGTAACAGGGAGAACTGTGGGTGTGGAATTTCCTCCACTTCCCATGTTTGTCACCATTCTTTCTAGAACACGAGTTTTACATGCTCATCTGAAGTGAAAAGGAAAGCAGCTGCTGCCTTACAGGGCCACGGAGACATGGTCCTGATGGGTGTCAAATGGAACTAGAACTATGAGCGGTGAGCAGTGCTCACAACCTGACTCCCCCAGAGAAGCCACCTTTGCACACTTGTTCCCTGGCAATGGCTCCTTACTTTGCTGGGCTCACCATCATTGCTACCACCATGCCCTAGCCAGGAGCACACTGAGCCATTTGGCCAGGTAGTTTCTGCCACAGAGGAGGAGACAGTGGATCAGAAGGAGGAAGTGGTGATGGAGATGGAGGCGGCATTGGAACAGGAGGAGGTGGTAGAGGAGAAAGAGGCGGTAGAGGAGGAGGAGGCGGTGGAAGAATACAGGTCCTAGCAATCTCCCTCCCTCTTTGTGTTTTTATGTGACAAAGAGGACGTTGGAGGCAGTAGAGGAGGAGGAGGAGGTGGAAGACGTGGAAAAAACAGGTGCTTGCAATCTCCCTCACTCTTTGTTTTTGTGTGTGTGTGAGAAGGAGGACTTCTGAGTGCAACGTTGTGCCGTTTGGTCTTAATAATCCTCCCTGTATGCACTGAAAGGAATGAGGGTATCTGCTGTTCAAGCACTGAGGGAGAACACAGAAGACACCGGTGTGCAATGCTAGCGACAGAAGGAGAATTGTGGGTGTGGAAATTCCTCCACTTCCCATGTTTGTCACCATTCTTTCTAGAACACGAGTTTTACATGCTCATCTTAGGTGAAAAGGAATTGGCAATTGATGCCCAAACAGCCTTGCTGGGGTCTTAGGTCCCTCACACAGATTGCTCCTGCCAACCCCTGCCTCAATTTCTAATGCTGTCCCCAAGACTGAAGTTGCACTGAGGCAATGCCCTGAGGGGTAGCGGAGGGATTTGAGGATTTCTGTGGCTTCACTTGTGGCAGAAACATGAAGGTCTCCTCCAACAATATTAATTCTATGAATCCTCCACCACCTACTCTTCCACCACCTCCTCCTCCAACTCGACCGCCTCCCTTTCTCGTCCAAAACGTCCTCATCCTTTTCACTGCCTCCTCATCCTTGTCCACCGCCTCCGACTCCGCATCCACTACCTCCCTTGTCCTATAACAACTTGTCGTGGTTTAACCCGGCCGGCAGCTAAATACCACGTAGCCTTTCGCTCACCCTCCCCCCTCCCTCTCTGGGATGGGGGAGAGAAATGGAAAGTGAAGCCCGTGAGTAGAGATAAAGACAGTTTAATAAGACAGGAAAATAATAATAACAAGATAATAATAACAATAATAATAATAATAATACAATGGTGATAATAGGAAAGTAATAATAATATGTACAAACAAGTGATGCACAATGCAATTGCTCACCACCCGCTGACCGATGCCCAGCCTAACCCCGAGCGGTCCGGTCCCCTCCCCCCGGCTAGCCACCCCTATATATTGTTTAGCATGATGTCAGATGGTATGGAATACCCCTTTGGCTAGTTTGGGTCACCTGTCCTGGGTCTGTCCCCTCCCAGCTGTTACTGCACCCCAGCCTGCCTGTTGTCAGGACAGAGCGAAAGGCTGAGATGTCCTTGGCTTAGTATAAGCACTGCTCTGCAACAATTAAAACATCGGGGTGTTATCAGCACTCTTCTCATCCTAAGCCAAAACACAGCATTCCACCAGCTACTAGGAAGAAAACTAACTCTGTTCTAACTGAAACCAGGACACAACTCCTCCACCTCCACTGCCTCCTCCACCTCCACCGCCTCCTCCACCTCCACCACCGCCTCCACCTCACCACCGCCTCCACCTCCATTGCCTCCTCCACCTCCGCCACTGCCTCCTCCACCTCCTCCATCTCCTCCTCCAACACTGTATCTTCCTTGTCCACTGCCTCCTCTTCCTCAACCACCGCTACCTTCTCTTATTCTGTCACTGCCAGTTGCAGTACTATCTGCCATCTCCTATCTCCTACACCCTTCCTCCCACTGCTACCCTTTGGCCCTTATATAGGGAGAAGACACACCCTCTATTGATGACAAGCTAGTTGCAAAGCAGCTAACAATCACTAGCCAGCCAGGCAGGGGACAGGCAATGCATCACAGAGGGTCAGGAAGATGCTGGGACCCACAGCTGCTGCCTTTCAGGGCCACGGAGACATGGTCCTGATGGGTGTCAAATGGAACTAGAACTATGAGCGGTGAGCAGCGCTCACAACCAGATTCCCCCAGAGAAGCCACCTTTGCTCACCTGGTCCCTTGCAACTGGTCTTGACATGGCTGGGCTCACCATCATTGCTACCACCATGCCTTAGCCAGGAGCACACTGAGCCATTTGGCCAGGAAGTTTCTGCCAAGAAGGAGGAGGCAGTGGAAGAGGAGGAGGAGAAGGAGGAAGCGGTGTTGGAGGTGGATGAGGCATAGATGAACAAGGAGGTGGTGGAGGATTAGGAAGTGGTGGAGGAGGTCCTTCAAGGAGGAGTCTTCCTTGGAGGAGACCTTCAAGTTTCTGCCACAAGTGAAGCCACAGAAATCCTCAAATCCCTCCGCTACCCCTCAGGGCATTGCCTCAGTGCAACTTCAGTCTTGGGGACAGCATTAGAAATTGAGGCAGGGGTTGGCAGGAGCAATCTGTGTGAGGGACCTAAGACCCCAGCAAGGCTGTTTGGGCATCAATTGCCAATTCCTTTTCACTTAAGTTGAGCATGTAAAACTCGTGTTCTAGAAAGAATGGTGACAAACATGGGAAGTGGAGGAAATTCCACACCCACAATTCCCCTTCTGTCACCAGCATTGCACACCGGTGTCTGCTGTGTTCTCACCTTGGTGCTTCAACAGCAGATACCCTCATTCCTTTCAGTGCATACAGGGAGGATTATATAGAACTGTTGGCATTACATTGCACTCAAAAGTCCCCTTTTGGAAAAAAAAAAAAATAATAATAATATGTCAGAATCAGGGAGATTGAAAGTTCCTGTTTATACTTTTCAGAATGCAGTGCTTAAATCATGGTAGGGAAGTAGTACTTCCAGACCTGGGATCCCAACTTTAAGTCTCTTTAAGGCAATTGGCACTCACCTTTGGCAGTGTTTCCTGTATATTTTCTGTATTTAGTGCAGATGTATAGACACTGTTTTACTTTGCAAGTGATCTATAGAGTGCCTGGAGCCCATCAGGTGTCTGTGGAGCAGAACTGTGCAGGGCTGACATGGTTTGACTTCTGTGTTGTTTTTTTCCATGTGATTAGCAACAAATACATAAACATTCCTAAACTATCTTCTGTCTTATTGGGTAATGTTTGAAATGAAATTACTTCTGATTTACAGCTGAATGAGCAGGGAATCAGGGTACTTTACCTAATTAGTGCTTAAATGGATGCTCTTGGACAAACATTGCTCTGCTTTTGTCTGGCTCATCTGCCAGTGTGAATGCCCTAGCACAACTCACAGTGTCCTTAGCAGCAAATACAGATAGATTGACAGAGGGATAATTTTTCTATCTGGCTCAGAGTGTATTCATGGGAGTTTGATGACAAGGTATAAGTCCCATCAGTATCATAGACAGGTTTCTGCTTATCACCATCTCAGATTTCTGTCATGGAAATGTACCAATCCAGGCACAAAAGCCCTCTACCACCCCATACAGAACCATGACCATGTGGTGCTTTACTTGTCTTCAGGAAGAGGGTGAAGCACTGATCTCAGCAAACCTTCATCTTCTGTATCTTCATCCATGCAAGGAGTGGGGGAAAGATACTAAAGAACTCATCAGTGAACTTGTAAGTCCAAGTGTATCCTCCTTTTGTCTTTTTGTTGTTGTTGTTTGTTTGTTGTATTGTTTCATTCTTTTTTTCATCCAGTGCATCTTCTGTGCAACTTCCATTAGCAAGTATTTAAAGCTAAAATGCAAGACGCAGGTGAAGAGACTCATTATCTTTTTTTCTCTCTTTCTCTTTTTTTTTTTTTTTTTTTTCTGTCCTAGCTCTACCTTCAGCATTCATCACCACAATACCCTGAAAGTGAAAAAAAGCCAAATTAGTTTTTTCCTCACCTGGTCTGGCTATACTACTCAGCAGTTACTTAGCAGAACCAGGCTGTTTTAAGCTAAACTGGACTAAATTAGGAGCTGTTTTAAGAATCTAGTTTGGCTTATTTTCCATTATATTAACACTTAAAAATACTCCATCTGCTTACAAGATGGGTATGAGAGAAGAAGAGAAACACAGCTGGCCCAGAGTGGGAAGAATGTAAGTTTAAACAGCCTCACCCCTTCCCAAATGTCTTTTTGGCGGTAGTTTGTGACTTTCTGGATATTTTCAGTTCTCGCTTTCTTTTACAAAAGCTCATCATACCCAATTTAATTTTTACAATAAAAAATGAACTGAGAATTACTGCCAGCTCACTTTTCTGCTGCTGAAAATGTGATGGTATTCAGAATGAAAATGAAGAGAAAGAAAGTTCATGTAAGAAATCATGAATATGGGAATTTCATCCACTATACTGTAGTGAAAGGATGTTAGAAGTAGCAAAGAAAAGCTATTGTCATCGGCCCCCTGCTCTAGTATGTTCTCCTGACCCTTTTTCTTACAACTATTTATTCATAAAACAGTGTTTTATTATCTAAAACCCTGAACTTTATCCTTCAAAAAGCATGTAAAAAGCTAAATTAAGGGATATATTCCAGAAATGATTGCAAGTTTGCACAATTTCTTGCCATGTGATCTTCAATTACATGCCCCAGAAAGCATATCCTTCCATGGCTCATTGCTAATTTCTTCCTTGACCTGAGACAGACCAGCTTGCAGTTTCTTCTGATGCTTTAATCCACCCTGTCCATGAACCTGAAGGCACAGTGGAAGTCACATTCAGCCAGGTTCAGCCTTGGTAGCTGTTAGCCAGATTACGTCTTCCATTTGCCACACAACTTAGATCATCCCTGTTGGTGTTCCAAGAAACAAGTAGAGAAGAGGATGTGGTGTTCTTCTGAACTCCACCTATTGAAATAAATCCCAAGTGTTCATCTAAACAAGAGCAGCTCATAGCAGATTTTATAGAGATTTAGAGTGTGATATGTGCTCTCTGTGATCCCATCAGCTCAGCTTTCACAGACTGCCCAAGGGATCTTGACCTTGGCTCCTTTTTGACTAAGGGGAGAAACCTAAGATGCAGCATCTCCCAAAGGTCACCAATTAATGGCACAGTAAACTGTGCCATTCTCTGACTCTCCATCTTTGTCAAATGAATAATGACCCCACTGACTATCATGATGTTTAAATAATCATATTTAATGTAGGGTATAATTTTGCTGGACTAAGAGTAGTAGTTTACCTTTCCAAGCATGATGGCTGCTGACCTCTATGGGCATATCCTACTCGGACATGGTCAGATCCTATCTGTGAGTTTTTCTTGGCAATTATGAAAATGGGAGAGTTTTGCTTTCCTATTTTTTCCATGTAAGTGTGTGTGTGTGTGTAGAGCTGAACAAGACAGGTGTAGGTGCACTGCAGCATGCTGCTTGCAAAAGGTTACAGGACCCTTCCCTCACCTTTGTTTCTGTCTTCATTGCCTGACTTCGTACATCCTGTATGCAGCAAAAGCAGTGCAGTCTGTAATCACATGTTGCAACCTGGACTCCCTTGTCTTAGTAGATAGTTCTGTCTCTACTCTCCAGTTCTGCCTCTGCTCTCCAGTTCTGCCTTCTCTCCACGTCAGCCATCAGTCTGACCCTGCCTCAACTCAAGAAATAGTAAGTGGCTGGAGAACCGAAAGGGTCTGGACAGAGCCAAATCCTATCAGGGATCAAAGCTCAAACTTGGGATCATTTTTACCTTAGTATGTGCAATGTGTCACACAATATAGGATATGAGAGGGAAACTTATTTTGGCCAAAGCTGGAAAACAAGGTCAAAACCTGTCTTAGAAGGTTTCTGTCAGTAGGGGAAGGGGAAAGGGAAGGGGAAGGAGAAAGGCAGGGGAAGGGAAGGGAAGGGAAGGGAAGGGAAGGGAAGGGAAGGGAAGGGAAGGGAAGGGAAGGGAAGGGAAGGGAAGGGAAGGGAAGGGAAGGGAAGGGAAGGGAAGGGAAGGGAAGGGAAGGGAAGGGAAGGGAAGGGAAGGGAAGGGAAGGGAAGGGAAGGGAAGGGAAGGGAAGGGAAGGGAAGGGAAGGGAAGGGAAGGGAAGGGAAGGGAAGGGAAGGGAAGGGAAGGGAAGGGAAGGGAAGGGAAGGGAAGGGAAGGGAAGGGAAGGGAAGGGAAAAGCTCTGGAACAGGAATGATGTTCTCAGATGCCTAAATAGTTTTAAAATGCAGTTGTATTACATTATGCAAGAAAATGTAGTTTTCTAAAATAATAGGAAGCAGGATTTACTGGCCTGAATGATTCTTTCACCATCCTGGTAAAGCCACAGGCAAAGTAACTTCTGTATGCTCAGCTTAGAAGTAGAAGTTAGTTCAGGCTTACTTTAAGGTTTGTTCAACCAAGGAGATAGTAAAACGAACACAAAACATTTTTCACAGAACCCAAAATAAAACCTTCATCTCACCAGGCTCACTTGCAGTTTAAAATGAAGACTGCCTCTTTAGCTGGGCATGGGTCCAGCCCAGAGGCATCCCCCTTTTGAAGGTGCAATGAATACAGAAGGTCTGGCATGCACCTGAAAAACGGTACTTTCTTTCAGGCTTGGATTTCAGGAAATAACTATGGAGAGCATTTCTTGCCCTTAGTAATTCCCTATGATCATTACAGGGTTTCATGTTTGGGTGAAGGCTACAAAGGATTATGGACAACTTAAAGCACTGAAGTCAAAAATGCCTCAGGCACCAATTTTCCCTTCCAACTAATCCATCATTCCTGCTGTGATTTGAGGGAAGTGATATAGTAACTTGTCTCCCTAGAAGAAAAGATGATCTACTTCTGTCTTTTATATTATTTTGAATTATAACACTTTCCTTTTTCTTCTGGCCTTTCATCACAGTCTTAAGTGTTTTTCTTTCCACATATACAACCATGCAGGTTTCTCATTCACTATCTACACAGGGATGACCACACTGAGCCCATCTGCAATTCTTCCTTTCCACTCCTATAGGACCTCCTGAGGAGCAAAGTTTTTCTAATTTGAAACAGACTCATTTGAGCAATTCCTTACCAGCACCTCATCACCAACTGCATCCAAACTTATGACAGAATGGGATTTTAGGTGCTGGTTTTTTTCCTTCTTTTCCAGCCACCCATAGCAGAAAACATCACCCTGTCTTTGAATAGTGTATTCTGGTGTTAGAAACATTGCCAGAGAGCAGTGAAGTGGTCCTTCACTTCGTATGAGTTCAAAACAAAACAAAAATTCTCAGTATTGGTGCAGCATCGATGTATTTCATACATGTTTTGTGCTTACACTTTTACCTTGATTTAAAGACACATTTTGTCTTTGTAATATAAGAAATAGAACATCTTACATTCTGAGACCACATTAAAGTTTATATCAAAGATGCCTGTTAAGACTTTAAGGGTGATGTATTAAAGATTTCATATAAATGGTCAAGCATTTATTGAATATACTGCTCAAGCAGAATCACATTGCATAACATTAAGAAGAAAATAAATGAACAAGGTCTGCAACATTTTTTGTTCAATGTACAAAACAAATTCACTTTTAAGGCAAAAAAGTTGCATGATTATCTTGTACTTGGTTTTGCAGGTATGTCAGGTGGATTTTCTTAGCCATGGAAATCATTGGTAAAATGCCAAGAGTCAGATGGCTTTTTTTTCTGTCATGAAGTCCACAGTTTTGCTGTTGATACTTCGAGATTCTTTAAAACTGGAATTTAAAGAGGAATGCCTGTCCCAGCTCTTGTGTGAAAGTGTTCAGTGAGACTTTCTGACCAGTGTGAAACATAGCAGATAAAGTCATAATCATGAAAAACTTCACAGCAGAAATCAGCTCCAAGAACTTCCTTCTCAACTGATGCTCCACTGCAGTGTGTTTCCGTCTTGGATGATGCTGACTCCAGTCAGCTTTTTAAAGCACCCATAGAAACATACCAGGAGGATAACAATGTGGAGAAACGGGAGCACAGATGTTTATGTGATATTACCATACATGCTCAGAGTTGTGAATCTATTCCATGGACCCATCCAGCAGTTTCCTTATAAGCTTGTTTAAGCAACCCTATCAATGAACAGGTCTAATGAGGTCACCATTCCTAAATTTTATTTCTTTATTTGAGGAACAGGCATCAGTAAAAGATCTTGGGCTTGGTTTGGAAGTGTTTCTCTGCTCTTCTCAGTTTCAGTCTCTGAGTAGAAAGCTGGAATAGGATTCATTTCATCAAACTTTATCCATCTCAAATAATACAATACATATCTTTCCACATGAGCTGGTTACAAGCAACTCCCTTCAGAGTCTACATCAAGAAACAGGCATCTCTCTGGAGAAGTTCATGACCTATTTTGGACAAGATGAATGATAAGAACAGAAAAATCTTTTTCTTGCTTGGACTAAGAAGGGAGTCCAGACAACTATCACAGTTGAAGAAACCTATATTCTTGGCTTAGAAGACAATGTTCTAAACTTAGGGGATGACAGACCTGAGCCCTGAAGCCTGAAGTTTAAGTCCTGATTTTCCTTGCCCAAAACAAAAATAAGATTTGTGAACTCTCTGATATTCTGGAGTCTCCTGTAGAGAACAGTGGAATGTCTTATGCCTGATACTTTCTGAAGACAAATACTTTGAAGACAAATATTGTGACTATATTCACTGAAGAATTTTGCATTAGCAGGCACAGGCAATGGCCCTTTTGATTCAGCTTCTTCACATACTGGATAATCCTTCCTTTCCTTCTAATACTGACATTCACTTCTTTTGATTTTATATAAAGAAATTTTTCTTCCAGACAGTCCTTCTCTTTGCCACTGTTGATACATAACACTGCAGTAACTTCTGTTCACTTCTCACTGTCATTCCCACATGCTTTTATCATGTGTTGAATCTGTTTTATTAAATGCCGTCTTATGCAATTCCATTTATTTATATTCCAAAGTTCTGTTGCACAAATAATAATAATAATAATAATGTCAATTTTGCACCATTCAGGGTACTTTTTTTCCTTCTTTTCACTTAAAACTCTTGCCATTTTATTTTTGTTTGTTTGTTTGTTTGACAGCTTTGCTTATTACTTTGGGAGTTTATAAATTTAACTCCCATGCTCTCAGTAAAGCCTCACACATCTTGTCTAGAACTGCATGTCTGTAGCATATTCTTTAATGCTTTCTTTCACCTGTTAGATTCTCATGAGAAAATGATTTTTTCATCAGATGCATTTTTCTCGTGGACACAATAGGTTTCAGTTTGTGCAATTATCCTATCAATTTCTGTGCAGCTGTGAGTAAAATCTAGATTATAACTGAATATATGTAGGACATTTGCATCATTAACACTAAAAACAAGAGTTACTTTTCAATTAAAAATATTTTCATGCAAAAATTTATTGGCACAAGTCAGTGCCTCTGTTCCTGTTCCAGACATACATAGCAAAAAATCCTATTGAAAATCGTACCAGGATTTCACAAAACTCAAACCTCAGTTCAGGATACAGTTTCAGTCTACCTGGGCTCATTAGCTGTGCTGAGTGTGTTGTACTCAACAGATGATGGGCAGGTTTCATGGGAAAACATTAAGTCCCTTGTATCTGCATGCTAAATTATTTTATTTTTCAGATGACTTTAAGGAACAAAAATGAAACCCTGCTGATAAAATGTATAATCCAGATCTCTGTCCAACACCCCTGGCATTTCTGTGCTGTGAAGGGTATATGGCAGTCACCAGGCTGACAGAAAGCTGAAAAGGTTCTCCTCAGAGTCCTTACTGCCCAAGTGGATGTGAAGGGCAAGGAGAGAAGCAAGGCAGGATGTGTATTTACTGCATCCTGGTGTACCTTCTGTGGGCATTGCTTGTTTCAGAAGCAGCAAGTTCAGCTCTATGGGGTGGGTTTGGAGTCAGAGCCCCACATGATGGAGTTTTCTCTTCATCCATGTTACAGGAATATCAGATGCTGCCAAGGTTTCTCCCGTTGCTCTATAAACAGCTGATAGATGTCCCACTTTTCCTTCTTCCAGGAGACTGTCTTAAAGAAAGCCTGTTCCTTTAGCTCATGCAGAACCACAGGAGCACTCTGCTAGCTGTTTCACTCTTCCAGATGAGTTGTCCAGCCTGCTTCCAGAAACAGGTGCTGTATCTGCCATATCTTTCACTGTCTGTATCTAGTGTTTACAGATAGAGCTCACCTCTGTGGGATGATGAGCAGAGAACTACAAACCTGTTAAGGCCCCTTCTTCTTTCCTTGAGCAGCAGGACTATGTGCACTTCTGACATCCTCCAGGTGCAAAACACATTCTCCCAAGTGACACATTTCATCTTCAGTGTTTCTGGTCCCATGTTCATTAAGAAATGTGACTAATCTCAAAAACAAAAGAGAGGATTCCTTCTTTGGAACTGGTCCAATAGTAATCAACCACTAGATAAAAATTTTAAGAATCATGATACAGATAAGCTAATTGTGCTTACCAAGCAGAAAGCATTTGTCCCTGCCTTACCGATTCAGGGATGTGAATAGCCTCATCTTTGTCCCTTTCTGTCACCTTCCATTTGCTCTACTGTCTCCTTGGTCTTACATTTATGCAAAGACCATTTTAAAGCCTGTTAGAGGGCCATGAAATGATTTTCCTCATGAAACAAATTTCAAGATCTTTAGCAATGACATCACAGGCCATCTGGAAAGGAAGGCAGCAGCTACATATCATTTGAGAACACACACATACCCAACACCTCCTTCCTATGTGGAAAAATGCAATCAAGTCCTTCTGGCTCAATGGAGTTGTAAATGTCCTTTAAATCTGTCACTTTAATGTCCTCCTTGGAAGAGACAGAATGAGGAGGTAGTTTTTTCCTTATGGTTCTGTATATTACAAACTAGACGAATTCAAAGTACTCTATGGATTTGTTACAGGAGTTCTTTGAAAATACTGTATTGTCTTCTGGCAGCAGCAGCAGCAATAAAGTTTTGAACTGTGTTTCCTTCTGACATTCAGGAGAGTCAGAAGTCAACCTGGCTGTGAGCAGCTGAGACAAATTTTTCATGGCAGTAGACTACCAAAGTCAAGCATTTTCTCTAGGGAAGGCCTCATTGTTTCAGTGTGCATTTAGGAAAGTTGTAAAAATAAAGTTTCCCATCCTAGGGAAAACATCTTGCTTGGAGGACAGGACTGCAGTGCCTGCTGCCTAAAGAATGTTAGCAAATCTGTAAAAAAAATTAGTGCACAATTTGGAGAGCAGTTAGTAATCCTCACGAGCACATAACACCTCTCAAAAGCAATGTCAGAAAAAACAGGGATAGTCAAATACTATACTGTTGTACCCTGTCAATATTTTATTCCCCTTTCCTGACCATTGCAACTGCAATGGCTTGTTACATCAAACCACATAGAAAGCTGCATGCAGTGAGGAGATCACAACAGGACAAACTTCAGGCTAACAGATGGAACAACCAGCAAGTATGGAAATCACCAGATAAGAAAAGTTGTTTTAATGGAAAGCTAGGTATTTTCAAGCTGAAAATGTTGGGCAACCTTTTATTTTAAATTCAGTTAATGCTCCCCTATATAAGAAAGCTATACTGCCTCACTTTTAGTGTTTTGTTTTTTTTTTTTTTTCATTTTATTCCTTTAAACTTTTTTCCACTTGATATTTATTTTTAAGTTCAATATTTCCTTTCTTTTTTTCCTTTAATTATCTTTTCACTCTACAGTTCATTTGAGCATAGTGGCATGCTTGACTGGCCAACCTGGCAGGCATTGAACATTCCAATACTGTGTTTATGAAAGTAATGGATGAACTGGTTTCCCTGCTAACTTTTTTTTTTTTTTTGGGGGGTGGGGGGGGGGGGAGGAGGAGGTTGTTGTTGAGGATACCCTAAAGGACATAACCAGTTTTTGCATTTCAATTTAGTAAGTTGTTTTTTTTTGGTGGTAGTGGTGGTTTTTTGTTTGGTTGGTTGTTGTTGTTGTTGTTTTTTCCTTGCTCCAGATATTTTTGGTTTGATCTGTAGTCAGCATCACAGTCTTCTCTGCTAAGTCTTTGGTACGTGTCACATGATTTATAATGGCCCTGAGCAGAATGTCTGTATTTGAAATACACCCCACAGCAAGTGCTTGGAAGATGTGGTGCCAAGCATACATGTGGTGCTTTCTGCACATGAGTAAGTACTGAAATGAGTAAGTACTGCACCCAAGGTTTTTTTGATTGCTTAGGACAGCCTTGGTTTGTTTCTGATTACTGTACTAATTTTTCTTAAAATAGTTTTGAATCCCAGTTGCTGTACCTCCCTTCCACATCTATCAGAATTCTCTTACCCTGTTTTATCCTTAATTACTGCAATTTTCTCCATTTTTTGTGGCCAGTTGCTGTTTCATTTTTGTGTGGGCAGGAAAAGAGGTTTTGTGCTGACAGTGTTGATTAATCAGTAGGGCCACGTGTTGGGATATTTTTAGAAGGGAAAAAAAAAACGTTTTAAAACATTTTTTCTATGGAAAAGTGAACAAATGAAAACATTGCAATGAGAATTAATACACTGGTAACCACTCTCAAAATCAAATAATTATTTGCTGCAAAGAACAGATGAAATTAAAATAATTTTGAAAATTTCCCCAGTGCCTATAAAACTCCTTTGGTTCCGGGTGTTTTAAGACAGTTCTGGTAATACAGACTGGAAAGTGAAGGAATGCATACAGACCATGTAATTCTCTGTGAAAACAGAGAACAGTGAGACTGATATTTCCATAGCCTGATTTCTTAAGAAACCTTCTCTAGAAGGAATTGGAAATGAGTTTGCAGGACTCAGCCAATGTAGAAATTAAAAGTAACCACAACAAAGATCCCAGAATGCAGAACCTATTTCAGTACATAACATCCCCATGAATGCTAGACAGAAAGGGCAAGTGAGACCTTCTTAATTAAAATGACAGTGTCTGAATTATTCTGCATTGAGAACTCTAACTACACTCTGTACTGTGACCACTAGCAAAAAGCATGCAGTTTGCTAAGACACTTCAGTTTATGTAGCCCTTAACGTCCCAGAAATTTAACAAAGCCTTCTCATGTGAGTGAGGGTCAAAGGGTATCAGCCAGATCTTACACTTCTACCTCCCATCTGCATATTTTCCTGATGCTCTGCTCTGAGCCAGCTCCCTGGCAAGGCACCATCACCTGGTGGCCATTCTCCAGAGTACCGTGCCACTGGAGTGCTCTACAAGATCAATGATGCAAAACTGGCCAATGGTGCCTGTGCATGAGCTTCTGCCAACCAGCTCCTCCCTTCAGGGACTCAGCATTTCAGGTTTGGCTACTGCAAGCAGAGTAGCAAAACTTTGAACTGCTTAATTTTTTACTGGGGCTTCTGGCAATGTTAGAGTGCTGCATTGAGAAAGATGTTTTTTGGGGCAGCTAGAGAGTTACAACTCCTCCAGACAGACCTTTTGCACAACAAAGGCATACAGTCCTTTTCTTATAATAGCTGTCACCTTGTTAACCAGAAAAACACAATTAGAGTTTTTGTTTCAGCACTGGATGCAGAGTACCTTTCAGTTTTTCATACAACATCCAAGAGGGAGTCAGAAGATTCCCAGCAGAGCAGGTGTGTTGGCACCCTTTTTCTTCTTTTTCTATTTCATTGTGTAGGACTTAGAAAGCTCTTTCTCTCTGCAGTTAGAAAATTCACACAGATATTAATGAAATAAGAAGCAAGTATAAGTTTCTTATATGCAATTTTGTGTCATCATTTCACTAATCTGCAAACTTAGAACTTTTGATAAACCCTTCAAACTTTACCGGTGGAGCTATCAGAGCTTTGTCTGAGTGACTGTTTTACACAGCCTACATTGCTCCACACATTCAGTGGTAGTAGTAACACAGTCATCAGCATTAGTTACTTGGGACACTGCAAAAATGACCAAGAGATATTTTTCAATACATCCTGAAAGAATAGGGCTATCTACATTTCTTAGAAAAGACTGAACACCCCTGTAAATGTTTATCTCCAAATCCACACAGATGCCTCTTGAGAGGTTATTCTACATGAACAGTTTAACTTCTATCACTGCATAAAAAATAAGGAAAAGATCAACTGCACCCTGGTGAAATCCTCATTAACACCTGCCATGACAAAGAACATTATCTCAAGTCTTTCTTCCACTCTTTTTGTATAAACTGCCTGTTGGCTGTTCTCAAATTTATTCGAGAAAGACTGTAATGATGTAATAATCTGGTTACAATGCTCAGCTGAACTTCACATGCAAGTCACATACACAGCAAATGATAATTTAGCAAACAAAATTAGCTTCTTTTCAACAAGCAGAGGAAAGAAGAATGGGAGACTTGGTCCTGGAAAGGCTCCAGGGTGATCCTGCTGTTTCCTGGTTGGATCAGGGAGGAGGAATACTAAACATTAAAATCGTTGTCTTTAGAATTATGTGAGAAATTGAACTGATGCAGGCTAAGGGAAAATAAAAGTTTTCACTGACAGTTTCAAAAGTGCCTCAGTCTTGGAAAAATACTTTCCATTTTCAAGAGTACCTCCAGACTGGTTTTCTGAGGCTTTGAAGTGTGTACAGGTCCAGAAAGGAAGACATCGAGAGTTTCAACAATAGCCTGTCACATTCAGCAACTGAATTGCCATGAAGTCAAGAGGTGTAATATTTTAAATATCAGTGGATACCTGTTTACATCTGAAAATCTTATGTAAGTCTCACTAAAAGTCAGCAGAACTTGGTCTCATAGCTCTCTAACGTGCAGTCAGTCAGATGTCTAACTCCCACTGATGTACATTTTGGCAGATTTACTTCTGTAAGTGGGACCTAATCTATTGTGGAATATTTGCAGCTCACTTCTGTGGGTGCTAGTGGGAGAATAAGCTCCATGAGAAGGATGAGTGAGTAGGGGAAAGTATGAACTAAAGTGAGGACTTGAAAATTTACTTAAAAATTCTATCGTGACATAGAACAAATCACACCATACAGTTGGAAAGAAAATGGAAATAAAACGGGGAAAACTGATATCAAGAATAGATACCTGGAGATACTAAGATAAAATGAAAATATGCTGGATGCATTAGAAAAAAAAAAAAAAAGAAGGCCTGGCTTCTGTGAAGCAAAGATGATGGTGTTAGAGCAATTTCCAGGAAGCGGAGGAGCAGCAAAGAACTTTAATGAGGTCTCTGCATGACCTTATAATAGAAGACAATGGGGAAATTCTTATTGCAAGGGTCCTTTATGGTAAATGAGTATAACCATAAGAAATGTGGTCTGCAAGAGAAGTTACAGAGCAATCTGAGAAACTGCACTGCAGTAAATCACTGCAAGCATAAAATTGCACAGACATTGGTACGGCTGTAGAATTGATGCAGAGGTATAGCAATTGCTTCTGAAGACTAGAAAACCTCTCACATGTTACCTTGTCCAGCTTTCAAAAGAGGCCAAGAAAGAGCTGGGGGATTAGAGAATTACTTTTATTGATGCTAAAGACAGTAAAGAATTTGTCCCTAAGAGCAGTTAGACTAGACTGTACCATAACACATACTCCTTCATTTATTTACCTTATGGAAGGTGTGTTGCAAGAAGCAGGATTTTTTTTTTTTTTTTTTTTGTAGCATTCCTCTGAGGTGAGAGCATAGCAGCATGATATTTTCACCACTCATTTTTACTGCATTAATTCAACAAAAATGACTCATGAATGTCAGGAGAAACCACACATTTATGCACCATAGATAAAAACAAACCATAATCTGGGTTTTAACAACAAAGTTCACTGCAAAAATTTGGCTGCTACAATACACATCTTTACAAAGCTGTATATGTTCAAAAAGTAGATTGCAGAAGACAATTCCTAGCTGCATTTTAATCTATTTTTCTTCTTCACATAGAAGTCCCACAGATACTAATGTTACCACCAAGCTAGTGTCTTACCAGCCTGGCCAGTGTTATTCACAGCTTACTGTTTGCAGCAAGATAACTTAGGCCACCGGATGTATTTCTAACTTGAGAGGGTTTTACTGGTTGCACACAAGAAACTCAGAGGGAAGCAGATCTGATGCATTCAGAAAGATGCAGAACCACCTTGGACAATCATGTAGCGAAACATGTTATTATTATTAAACGGCCACAAAGTAATCCTGAACCTTGGCAACAGCTTCAACTTATAAAGGCCCTACATGCTTACCTTGGTGATGCTGCAGACACTGGTTCAATTTCATAGACTTGGAGTGTAAAAGTAGGCTGTCATATAAGCTATGAAGAAAGTCTGGGAGAGCTGGGGGTGTTCAGCCTGAAGAGAAGTCTGTCTCCCTGATGGCTCCAGGGAGACATCACTGCAGCTTTTCAATATTTAAAGAGGGTTTATGAAAAAGATGGAGAGCAACATTTTGCTCAGTCAGATAATGACAGGACAAGGGGGAATGGTTTTAAACTAAAAGAGGAAATTTTGCTTTGATATAAAGAGGAGATTCTTCACTCAGAGGGTGGTGAGGCACTGGAACAGGTTTCCCAGAGAAGCTGTGGATGACCTGTCTCTGGAGGTGTTGAAGGCCAGGTTGGATGAGGCCCTGAGCAACCTGATCTAGTGGGTGGTATCCCTGTCCATGGCAGGGGGTTGGAACCAGGTGATCTTTAAGGTCCCTTCCAACCCAAGCTGTTCTGTGATTAAATGATTCTATGATCAAACTTTGTAAACAGCCAAATAAATATGGAAATATGCAGCATCCACACTAGCATTTTTTAATTTGATATTTAATGCTTAATTAACGATGTTTAATCAGGCAACATATATTGTCCCTTCAGAGAGTGTTGTGGTGTATAAATACATTGACACAGTTATCAATGATCCACTGAGCATGTAATCCTGAGATTTTCTTTTATTCCAAAGCCAATAGTTAATCATGAAAGTATAGAAAGGAAATAAATATAACTGTGAACCAGAGTCTTTTCAAGGGTTAAAAAAATCACTGATTAATACCAATGTTCCTTCTGTAAAGTGAATGTGGTGAATATTATGGGGAATCCAGAGGAGACAGAATGCTTGGGCAATGTGTGTGAGAATGCCACCAGAAATCACAGAATCACAGAATCACAGAATTTTCTAGGTTGGAAGAGACCTCAAGATCATCGAGTCCAACCTCTGACCTAACGCTAACAGTCCCCACTACAGCCTTTTGAAATTTGTTAATTTTTCTGTTGTTGAAATGTGGAATTAACAACAAAAAATGATTTGGTAAAATTTACGGGATTTTATTTCACACATACAAAAACACACTTGCATATACCAAAACTTTCTTTTATGAAGTTCTTGCAAATAACTACGAAGGGAGTAATAGAGGTAGCGGCAATCTTTATGTTCTGCCACTACTGTTTTCTGTCACTGTCCTGCTCTTCTTTTTCATCCATCATCGTTGCCATTCTGCCTCTCTATTGGTCCCTATGCCCAAAGAAGCACAGAGCCTTTCCTGCATGTCTTGCGGCTTTTAGGCATATCTTTCTGCAAACTTTTCTTGTGTTTGCACTCTAACAAGTGCTACCTATAAGTAGGGAAGAGAAAAACAGGTGTCTTCTCTCTCCAAACACAAACCAGTCACCAAACTGACACAGCTGCTTCACACAGCCTTTCTTTCTTGAGCACAGAGAAGGTCTCTTCAAGAACTGATTCCTGCTCCTGGAAATAAGTGACTTGACAATTTTTCTGCTCTAGCACATAGTGGAAGCACAGGAAAAACCTTAACCTCCAAACCTGGAATAACAGTAAGATGCTCAAGTGAATAAAATGAAGAATTTCAACAAACAGGAGTGTAAGTGGTTTTATTCTAGCTTTGGGGGTATCCCTGAACACCATGATCAGTAGAGTTGACCTCTATTTTCTGGTGTCTGCACACAGAAGAAAATGAATGATGAAAAAAAAGTAAAAATACATTCTTGAAAAAATTAACTCCTTTGCAACTTAATAGGACTCTGATCACCCATGTAAAATGAGTCACATTTTATTACACTCTTTTCTAACCCTGACCTCCTCCACTCAGACACACCTCATGGAAAGAGAGGTGGAAGCACAATTTCAAGGGCAAGGAGCAGGTAATAATATTAAATGGCCACGGTGGGACTGCAGCAATGGATTGAGCAGATTGGATTTGCCCAATGCACCAAAATGCCCATTCAGCCCTCGCCTCTTTACAGACTGCCTTCCCAGTCCCTCTGTGCTATATTTCATGGTCAAATTCAGGTGATGACATGGACAATTTAGTGTCTGAGTTCTTTCTAACCCAGGACATGGTGTTGTAATTACACGCTCCAGTGCAGGCCTGCATTCCGAGATAACAAACAACCTTGTAAAAGAGAGAAAAAAAAAATCCTTTAATAGAGTGCAGTTCCCTTCTCCCTGGGCTGAGAAAGCAGAATGGCAAATGAAATTTCACAGTATTGCTGCATACCTGGAAGGACCAGTCAGAGTCCAAGTAACACCAGAAATTATTCTCTGAGAACTGATGACTATTAAAAGTACAGTTTATTCCTTCACCCTAAGTGTCTTGCTATAGGTTTAATGCAAATGCTATTTTCATAAGCAGCTCTTTTCCAGATACATCACCTCTGACAATATTGCTTCAGTCTCTGGTCTTGCTCGAAGCACTCCTCATTGAATACCAGAGGATCATTCCATAAAGCAGTTTTCATGCACTCAAATTATCTCCCAGCACACACTCAATAAATCTACACCAAAATCATCTGCATTTCTGTGCTTTGGCCTCAAATCAGTAGTAAAAGACTACAGGTTGGGACTGCAAAGGTTGGGACACAAATCACAGGAAAAATACATAGCTATCAGAAGGCAGAAGAAACAGGAGAGGAGTAGATCACACAAACTTTACCTGATATATATATAAATACAGAAAACAAATTGGGGTGAGATGAGACTTGCAGGTAGCAGTATTATGGCATATCTCTCTGAAAAAGGTACCACTTTTTGCCAGAATCAGCTTTAATTTTCATAAAAAAAAAAAAAAAAAAAAGTTATGGCTTGATCTGTTTATTGAAAACAGTATAGTTATAACTGTCCCATTCATAGGGTTGGTCTCCTTTTGGATCCATCATCTCTCAGTCCTTCATCCAAGTATGAAACATCAAAATACTTAATTTTCTAGGCAGGAGTCTCACCTATCACTATAGATATATTTAGAAGACTGTTTTTCAAACATAGTGAGGCCACAGTCATGTTAAAACCAACTTTAAACAGTTTACTTTAAGAAATGAGACCTGTAAAGGAGGAGGTTTTTAAAACAGAGGTGTCACACCTGTCGCACCATCTTCTTCTGTTCATCTTGCAGATGCTGCAGAGGAAGTCTATCTTTCCACATTTTTTTACTTGATCCCCCCTCATTAACAGAGTTTCTCTGTCCACTACCACCCCATATCTTTTCAGCCTTCCTGCATGATACCAGTTTTGGTTGTGGCCTGGAAGTGAGGCTGTTCAAAGTTTATCATTCTGCCATTTACCTTTAACAACCCTTGGGCATTTTTGTTCTTTAAATTGAACCATTCTCTTTCCTGTTCTGTTGTTGTTGTTGTTTGTTTGTTTGTTTGTTTGTTTGTTTTTTCTTGAAGTCTGTTTATACACAAGAGAACATTCACAGCATTCATGTGTTAGTACAGAGAAGACCTCCTTTTCATTTACAGTTTTTCAAGCTCTGCCGTGAACAGATGTAATTTTATCTGCATGCTAACTGGAACAATAGCTCTAAGAGGCATGAACCATACCGCTCATCTCAGCAAGTGTTAATTCAGTATTCATCTATACATAGACTGGAACTAAAAAAAGACTAGCCCTATAAATCATACCTGTAGCCCAATTGTGTACCTGAATATTTTGGGGGCTCAGTTACACATTAATCTGATTTGGTTAAATCAATGGCAGGACAGAAGATAGACAAAACACTGTATCAGCTCCAGAGTACAAATTTAGTGGAGGCTGTCCACATGCTGGGCAGGAAAAGGCCACTGAAGGTAAAAGCACAGCATTGTCATGCCAAGATTTACTGGTAAGTTCAGATTTAAACCCAAGATGCTATTTTGGTTTCAGTTTGGGTGCACATAAGCTCTCCAATGCCTGTAGATAACAGCTTAAATATCACTAGCATTAACCTTTTCAATCCTGCTCACGGGTTTCTGTAATTTGGTTGGATGGGGCCCTGGGCAACTTGATCTAGCAGGCGGCATCCATGACCATGGCAGGCAGATTGGAATTAGATGATCTTTAAGGTTCCTCCCAACCCCTGTCATGTTTCTATGATATATGAACTTTTTACGTACAGCACATCACTCCACTGCCACATATGGACAGGTAGAGGACATGACTCCTCGTATTTCTCCTTTCTCAATGAAGAACTGAACTCAGCAGAGCCTTGGGCTCTCCTGGGATATGTGAAACTTGAGCAACCCAGGAAAGCCCAGAAACTCTTTGCATCATATACAAACCTCTGCATAATGGGAGAGATGGAAGGGAAATCATTTTCCAACCACTGTCCCTTCCTGTTTCCTCACCATCATGTCTTTTCCATATGCTTTTGGCTCTGTTGTGACCCCACAAAAGGGTTTGCACACAGGTGCGCACAGATCACAGAACTCCAGAAACACACAATGGTTGACTGAGGTTGGCAGGGACCTCTGCAGGTCATCTGGTCCAACCCCCCTGTTTAAGGAGAGCCACCCAGAGCAGGTTGCTCAGGATCATGTCCAGGTGGCTTCTCTAAGGAGAGAGACTCCACAACCTCTCTGGGCAACCTGTGCCAGTGCTCAACCACCTGCAGCACTGGGATATAGGTGGGAGATACAGAGGGCTGTCAGGGATCAGCTCCTCGTTTCAAGCAGCAGCACTTAAAGCTCTCTTATTCCTTTTTGTTCCCTGGGGCTTTGGGCATTTTCCACATGCTGAGGACACATCCAAGATGACTTTCTGCTGAGTTTCAGACAGGTAAAAGTACCAACCAAACTGTGACAAGTATTTAATATCAGACGTAAAACACAAGCTAGGGTTTTGAAAGCTTGTCTACTCCACAGACTGCCTTGTCTAAAAGCAGCCAAGTACATCAGCTGAAAGCTGGCCAGTCAGTATCTGTTGCCCTTAGAGTAGTTGTGATGCACTGAAGAGACCTGCAGCTGCCTGGGCTGCGAAGTAGTTGTGGGCAGAGACTGGGGAAGGAAAATTAGCAGAATGAACATTCACTGATGGACCTGAAACAGGGTGAATGAGAAGCCGGGGGGCAGGCCAAAGAGACCAGGCAAGTAAGAAAGGATCACTACAGACTTGGAGATGCATAGTCTGTAGGGAGGTGAGACGAGAAAGGTGGGGAGGAAAACAGATTTCTAGGTGGGGTTAGAGCAAAGAAGAATAAAAGTGAAGAAGGAAAAGAATGAAACTGTTGATGGCAAACCACTGGAACCAGCAGGTGTTTGGCATCACACTAGGGTGATCAATTGCAGTGGTTTTTTTTTGTTGTTGTTTTGTTTTGTTTTGTTTTTTTAATCAGAGGCTTATCCCTGTTGTAATACAAAAATGCATAGCTTCTTTATATACGGGCTCTGGGAATAGAAACCATAACTGTTCCTCATCTACTTTACGGCAAACATGGCTTTACAACTCTATGCAATACTGTCTCTGTGTTTTATGGGCACTGATCCTCAAAGCCAGGCTTGATACATATAGTGGGATGTTATTTAAAAGCTGAAAGAGTAAAACTGTAAGGAATGTATACAGAATACTGTATGTTTACAGTACTTATTATGTGATCTAGCATGTTGGTGAAACAAAATTGAAAACCATTACATCTTCTAAATTCTGAAATTAGATTTTTTTGAATATTTAATGTTAAGTGACATTTTGAAAGGCATCGTAAAAATTTGCTGTCAAATGAAAGGGTGGGAAAAAAGGATCCTTTCCTTTTGAAATGACATACATTCCTGGGCACTGCATTACAGGAGTTTCCAGTGACAACAATTGTACTGTAAGCAGACTGTATTGCACAACATCAAAAACTGTTACCTGATGGTGACTTCACAGGAGGAACAAGCATCTCTTATGCCAAGCTATAATTTTAAGCCTATGAAAACAAAGTTAAAATGTTTGAATAAAAAATGCTCGCTAAACAGAAGGGACAAAGTTAAAGAATTAAGTTGGATGATGACCTTAAAATTCAACTAGTGGATCATTTAGATAAATGTGAGTGGTTTTCTATTTATGTCAATGAACTCCATGATATGAAGTCTGTAATACAGTTACACACACACATAAGTAAAGGAAAGATTGTGTACTATAGTTATATCCATATATCTGTCAGATGCTGAGATAAAAAACCAATAAAGTTGCATAGTTTTAAGGGCAATGGAAGGTTAAGATGTGTATACAGAGCAGGAGTGATTAATGTCTAATATATTATGATTTATCAAAATTTTAAGCATCACTGCTTAAGCTCATGAGATATGATAGCCACAAAAATCAAATTTGAAAATTAGTTTGATATTGACTTGTGGCATCACATCTTTTTATGTATAAAGAAGCACTGTAGCTGAACAAGAAAACAAAAGAGAAGAATGAAAAGAATGAAAAGGAAGAGGAAGGAAGGAAGGAAGGAAGGAAGGAAGGAAGGAAGGAAGGAAGGAAGGAAGGAAGGAAGGAAGGAAGGAAGGAAGGAAGGAAGGAAGGAAGGAAGGAAGGAAGGAAGGAAGGAAGGAAGGAAGGAAGGAAGGAAGGAAGGAAGGAAGGAAGGAAGGAAGGAAGGAAGGAAGGAAGGAAGGAAGGAAGGAAGGAAGGAAGGAAGGAAGGAAGGAAGGAAGGAAGGAAGGAAGGAAGGAAGGAAGGAAGGAGGAAGGAAGGAAATTAGCAAAGCTCTGCCTTATCTTCCATCTTCTGTAGCCACTTTCTGTTTCTTTTCAGGCCTCTGTCCCTTGTAATATATCTGTATAAATAACTGAATTGCAACCACAGCAATCTCCCTTTTTTCTGGCCTAGTCTCCCATAAACTTCTTCTTACTAAAAACAACGTCATTAAAGATATGTTTTAGGTCCGTAGTTTTGGTTCCTAACTAATGACATGCTGC
The DNA here is from genome assembly GCF_964211825.1 of Aythya ferina. Classification (NCBI taxonomy): domain Eukaryota; kingdom Metazoa; phylum Chordata; class Aves; order Anseriformes; family Anatidae; genus Aythya; species Aythya ferina. The sequence goes on along the minus strand of NC_140296.1, from coordinate 123,585,148 downwards.
CTAAGTCTTATGAACAGGCCCCCCTACTCATGCCAAGTATTCTCCATTTCAGCTGGGGATATGTGACATATTGGTTAATCCCAAATCATGAGCCTCACTCCACTAAGCAAGTCATTTCTAATCCCTTGTGACTCTCACAGAAACTGCAAATCTCCCACTCCCAGCATCTATTTCTTGTCTGTAAGAAAAGCCAGCACCAGGATATTTGTCGTATGCCCTTGCTGGGGGACAAGCACAGCCAATGCAGATGCTTAAGGGCCTGTGTGCTCAACTTACAGGACAAAAAATCAAATACAAAAAGCCTGTTACAAGATGTAATTACACAGCCTTCTTTTCTTGTAACGTTGTGGCCACCCAGAGACAAGAGGCCCCACTCCTCTTGTTCCTCAGTATGTTCCCACATTTCCCCAGTGTCTGCTCATCCCTAAAATACAAGATAGAAACACAAGGTTGGAAAGGACCTAGAAGATCATCTAGCCCAACTGTCCTCCAGTACTACCCACTCTGCTATTAAATCATGTCTCATAGAAGATGCCCTCCTCAGGGCACTCAGACTTTCCTTCTCTGATTTTGTATTTTTTTGCTAATCTTAAAATAAATGGTCTTGGCATTCCTGCCTAGATTTACAGATGTTTATTACCCCTTATGAAAGTCTGTCAGATTGAGCCTCAAAGAATCAAAGCCTAGTGTAAAACCAAACCTTGGGGAAAATAATAAAATAAAATAAATAAAATTAATAAAATAAAATAAAATAAAATAAAATAAAATAAAATAAAATAAAATAAAATAAAATAAAATAAAATAAAATAAAATAAAATAAACAAAACAAAACAAAACAAAAGTTTAATTTCTCTCTCATGCAACCTTTCTTCAGTGAATACTTTGTGATCCGAGGAAGCAGGTAGAGAATAGCCCTTGAGCAGTGTCAGCCCTTCTGCAGTTTTACAGGGACATCATCTTTAACAACACGTTTCCTTCTGCCATAAACATTTCACTTCTCTCTCTTCATTTTCCTAAAGTCACTACGCGATGACAAGAGAGACATATATATGCCTGTAGAGACAGGCATTTGCCCCTGCAAATTCACATTAAGGTCACATAAAGAAGTGACATTATTAGGAAGCAGCAAGAGTGTGGCTGTCCCACAAGGCAAGACAAGAGGAGAGCCAAGTGCTGTTACCTGTGGGATCTGGAGAAGAAAGGCAGCTCCAGAGAGCCAATAGCCATTTCTAATGACAGCCACAACCAAGGCAAAGTGATGGATCATCTCTAGGGTCAATCTGGGGAGTTGAGTGAGGATTGGCTGGAGAAGGGGGGCAGAGACAGGACTGGAAAGGAGACTACAACATAGGTCCTTAGGTTCCTGAGTTGAAGTCCAGGGCCCATAGGCACTGTGTGTGGTTAGAGCTCCCAACTGACCCTGGACAAATAGGCCTTTAAGGCCTGTAAGTGCATTAAGGGCCCTGACAGATATATCTTGGTAATTTGTGGAAAAGAGAATAACTTTTGAAATTAAGTCTCTGGAGAAGTTTACCAGAAGTGGACTCTAGGCTACTGTTTTTGTACCTCCCACACAAAGCATCCATGAATTATTGGAGACTCAGCACACCACGTCAGTAATAATGAGGATGATGTGAACAAAGACGATGTAGAGTCTCTGTGTGCTGGACTGAAAGAGGCGGTCATGGCTCGGGACTTCTCATCAGGGAGTGCTGGCCAATGGGGAGGAGAGTGGTGCCAGAGGATGGGAGGGATGATCCTGTGCAATACTGGGGCACCACAAAGAAATCTTTTCTGTATATTTTTTGTTTGTTTGCTTTTTAATTGTTACTATATCTCTGAGCTGAACTCTTCCTTTCCCTGCAATTAGCTCTGTCAATTTACCTTAATTTTCTGAGACTTTAATGCACCTGATACTTTGCAGATATATTAACCTGTGGCATTTTCTACCTCTTGAGTATGGCATTCTACAGAGCTCTAGCACAGCATCTTTATTTTGACATGCAATCACTGAAAAACATCTGGACTCTAAAGGACCAGTCTCTTCTCCCACCGAATAGGGAATTGTTCTACAGTAAGAGGAATGTTTCTTCTTTCATTTACTCTCTCACTGGGTTCTCTAAGAAATTTCCCTGACCCTTTTGTCTGCCTCTCTTCCTCTCTACAGTTAAAGCAAAATTTAGAGAGAAAAGCAAGATATTCTTACACTTCTGCTTTTCTAACTCCAACTTACTTTCACTCCTTCCCTAGATGAACCTTTCTGTGGTCTCATACATCCCTTAATCTGCATTCCCACTCACATGGGATTCCTGTTCACCCTTAGTCTGAAGAAGACACAAATCTTTCACCTGAATGTCACACTGAAGGCCAAGCATCACCCTGCACAAGGAAGGCTGGTGGCACTGCATGTTAACATCACTTTTCTGCACAGAAATCCTACAAAACATATATTTGATTAATTTTTCTTCTGCTGATTTTGCTCAGACACATACCTTTGCTGTATCTTTTTATCTTCCATACAGTCCTCATCAGTCCAACGCTGTCTCTTTTGCAAAACCTGGTGAAAATGTCCCTAAGAAAGCCAATGTTCTTAAGAAGCATTTATTACACGCTTTGACTTTCCTTTAAGGACCTTATTGATATAGGTTGCGTTTTTTATTCCTTTCCAATTTTTTCTTTTTCTTTTTCTTTTTTCTTTTTCTTTTTCTTTTTCTTTTTCTTTTTCTTTTTCTTTTTCTTTTTCTTTTTCTTTTTCTTTTTCTTTTTCTTTTTCTTTTTCTTTTTCTTTTTCTTTTTCTTTTTCTTTTTCTTTCTTTTTTTTTCTTTCTCTCTTTTCTTTTTCTTCTTTCTCTTTTTCTTTTTCTTTTTTTCTTTTTCTTTTTCTTTTTCTTTTCTTTTTCTTTTTTTTTCTTTTTTTTTTTCTTTCCTTTCTCCTTCTCTTTCTCTTTCTTTCTTTCTCTTCTTTTTCTCTCTTTTTTCTTCTTTTCTTTTTTTTTCTTCTTTTTATTTCTCTACTTTGCCATTGTAATTATTTTTTTTATTACTTCGTACCTTTGCAACTTGCTTTACTTCTCCAAGATGAGTTCATTTTAACTGAAATTCTTGTTGCCCTTTCTTCAGCTGCCTTGATTATAGCATTGTGTTTCTCATGAAAACCTGAACTCTCAGAGCTTTGTTAAGCTTGATTTGAGCTGGTTTATGTAGTCTAGAAAAAGGGACAATAAAGGTGAAGGATAAGATCTGCAGCAGGAGAAGTATTTTCCCACTATCGTCACTGTGGTGTACCCAAATCTTTTCTTGTGACATCCTGACAAACTGCTGTCCAAAATTGTCACTTTGACAAACCTGCTAGGGACAGACAGAAAAGTGGAGGTGTGGTGGGGAGAGCCAACCTTTCTCATTGGTTTCTGCTATGGGTCAAGCAAGAGGAAAGACCCTGGGGGTTAGGACACATGGGTGTACGGGTAGAGGATGACTGAAGTTCAAGCAGAGGCAGCCCAGGTCTGCCTACTGGAAATAGAAAATGGGTTTCAAATAATATTAATTACTAGATGTCCCTCTTTCACCTGTGTACTCCTTCCATCTGAACTCCACTCACTTGAGGACAGGCCAGTGTAATCTGTCTTCCATATGTTGCAAAGGGAAACTGTCTCTTCAGTGGCAAAGCCCGATCAATTGTTCCCTGCCAGACCCCTCCCCGTGGCTGGTGATGAATGGCCCCAGCAGGCAGCCTGCTCTGGGAGATGCACATGCTGCTCATTGGAGATCGCAGCCTTTCTCAAAACCTTTCAGCAAGGTTTAACAAGTTCATATTTCTTCACCAGGCTCTGTTCACAGAACTCTGTCAGGAGTGGATAAATCAGGCTGGAGAGCTACAAAGAGACATTATCTTGTCATTTGGACTAACTTTCTGATAAGAACTCAGTAATCCGACTCCTTCCCCCACTGTAATCAATAGCAGTATACAGGGAACTCTGGGTCTTAGTAGCCAAAGTACATTTTCTGCCTATTAAGATTTTTATATTGCATTTTTTATGCTGCCTGTTAACTTCAGTAGTAATTCAGTGTTTGTTGAGCAGTGGTCCCATACTTTTTGTGTGTGTGTGTGTGTGTGTGTGTGTGTGTGTGTGTGTGTGAAATCACCCTGTGTTTTTATCATATTTTAATTGAGAACATTATACCGTTTTCTACCTTAAAAATTGGGTTTACAGACTAATGATTTGAGTTACAATAGCCTGGGCCCTACAAAATAATCAAAAAGATATGACATCCTGTAGCAATACACAGCCTCTTGCATAAAGATATTTTAAATATATAAAATCATACTTTTTTGCTGTTGCCTTCTGAAGCCATAAACACCAGTTACTACAATAGCAGGAACATGTTAAGTAACTCAGAGCAAAGTTCCTGAGCAGCTGCAGCATCCCTGTAGGAGAGAAATCAGCCTGCACCATGTTTGTTGTCTGGGTGTCTGCAACACAACCTCTCCCATAGATGCCGAGACTGACACAAGATGACAGTGAAGGTAATATTTGTGTAAGTAAGAGTGAGCACAAGGGGTACTCTTGAACACAAGCGTGGCATGGAGGAAGACAGAAAGAATGCAAACACTTACAAAACAAGTGCTCCTCTGTCACGGGAGCATCACGATCTTGCCTCTCATTCCTCAGCATCCTTTCCCTCCTTTACCTGGTTTACTTTCACTTGTGATTCCCTGCCTTGCTGAAACCTATGTTTCTTCTGCTACTCTTTTTAAAATTTGTTTTTCCACACTCACCACATCTGCACCCATTGCTGTCTGCCTATGTACTGAGAAAAAATGCTGCCTGCTCCCATCAGAGCCCCTCTCCTGGGACATGAGTCTTCAATCAAACAAGGTAAAGCTGATGCAAAAGCTAAGACTTCCAGAAAGTCATTGTCCATGGCTTTCTCCTCTGGCAACAGGACATTCATGAGGATATGTGTGCCCCTTGCCAGTGGGTAAGCCTCACAATGTGACTCACAAGGGAACAGGAACAGAAATAAGACAGGAAGAGCCACCAGGCAGCAACAGGACCAGGAACAGAAGTAGGGTTTGCTTACCTACACGCGATCCTGTGGGCAACAGCGGCAGGAAAGAGGGTGTGCAATCATCATCTCTGTGGGGTTGCCAAAAAGACAGCGTGAGGTTTCCAGGCAAGGCTCACTGAGGGGCCCAAAACCTTTGAAGAAGATGTTTACGGGATGACTTCCCTTCCGACAGCTACAAGCCACATGAGTAGAAGGGACACTCGGTCTGGCTGACTGCAGCAGCTCCAGTACAAAGCCAACCCCTAGAACATGTACAGCACTGATGCAGCAGCCTTAGCACAAGATTTTTTGATCTACTGATGTGCTCCTCTTGTCCCACACTTCTTGCTGATGTCAACATAAAGATTTATAGAGGAAATACTGCATTTGTATGCATGGACCATGAATGATAGTATGCCTGTACATGGGTATCAAAAGACAGGGCAGAGCAGGAGATAAATAGTGCTTGTTAAGGATCATGTGAAGAGAGAAGAAGCTGCATGAGACCAACAAAGACTACTGGTAACACAAAGGAGCTGGAAGGCACAGACAGGAGTGCTGGCTGAATGGAATCCAGCACAGATGTAGAGCAACGGTGGTGGGATACAGCTCTGCTTTGCCTGGAGCCTTTCTTACCCAGAGGGACACAGCCAAAAATGAGAAAGATCGCATAATTATTTTAAATCTCTTTTCTCCTTTTTTATCTTCACTGAATGAAATACAACAGATAAGGCAACATACAAGAGTGCAAGCTTGTAATGCCCCCTAATTTACAGGGCCCTTCCAGTGCCTGAATTACAGAACAGATACGTTTGATTCAGACATAATTCTGAAGTGTATCACCAGTGAGTTCAGCCACTATCTGCATGCACATCAAGAAGCCATCATACGGGCATCTTCCCCTTTTCCCTCTTGAAGAGGGCCAGCATAAAGCAGGAAAAGCTGCAGTGTCTGCTCTGTCTGCAGCACCAGTCACTCTGATACAAAGATGTAGTTGCCAGTGGCAGCACCTAAAGGTCTCTGTTCTCAGCATTTATGTGGCCAGGTGCAAATTTCCTAAAGGAAGGCAGTGGGGGGCAAAAGAAGGAGGGCTGCTGCTGCTGTAGGCCATTAACACCTCCTGAAGCTGCATAACTACTCGAGGTCATGTAGCATAGGTCCAGCCAGGCTGTAGACCTCTCTCTCCTCCCAGCCCCACTCCCTCCCATATGAGGTGTATAACACATCCCATAAATTTGACATGCCCATCTACCCTCTCCCTAGGGAACCTTCTCCCAGTGGAAATGTCCACTGACTACACACAAAAGATTATTAGTTTAAAGCTGAGGAAGTGGAGGGTTGAAGGTCAGGAGTTAGTTGGTTTTCTTTTTTTTTTTCTAAGCACAAATTTGGAACCTGTGGGATTCACTGTATTACTGAGGTCAACAGTTTGTTGCTGTTCAGAAAGGGATTAGGGATTTATATGGATAATGGGAACATACACAGTTTTATTAGACAGACTTGGAAAAAAATGCTTTGAGAAGAGATCTAAGTCCTTCTCATGTTTCAGGGCATAAGCCAAACATTAAGTAATAGAGGCTGGACAGAAAAATGCCATACACTGTAATCATCTGCTTCATCATTTCTTTCTGCCTCCTCTGATACACCAGGCACTGAGAGGAGGCTGTGGGCTTCAGACGTCTGGTCCTTTCTAGGTCATCCCAGGGCTACTCCTAAGGCAGGACACAAGCAAGTGACCAGAGCTTTCCAACACAGAGGCATGTATGCATCTACCCACGCAAACATGGGTGACAAATATCCATCCCTACCCAGGCAAAAATGCAGCTCTCTTAAAAATAGGCACAGCATTTCCCCGTTTTTTACAGCAGGATGTTGTTTGGTTTGTGGCACGTTAATTACTATTTACGGGGCTGCTATAAAAATTAGTTACCTTTTTATAACAAAAGGCCCACAGCCAATATTTTATAGACGACACACAAAGAGGTTTGGAATTGATGATTTACAGATCAGGAAATAACACTTAATCAGCTGCCCTACCTTCCCAAGCAGGGCTGTGCAGTTTTACGCCACCTTGCTGTTTTCAACTTGTTATTTATTGACATTGATTGCTCAACATTTTGCGACAGGATACGCTTGTCCGGAGAGGTGCACCCTGGGATTTACCCCAACGTGACAGAGAGGTGTGGGTTATATCATTTTGCCCACAAGTCAGCTGTATTGAGCATCCCAATACACGTAGAGCACTCTCCAGCATTTATGTCACGCAGCACAAAGCCTGCTTTCAGGGGGTGCCCACACTCTCCACACACTGAGCAGGGGAAAGCCTGTGAAGGAAATGCCTCACTTACACCCTCAACACAGTGCAAGGTGAGTGTGGCTGCCCTGCCACACTGCCACTGCTGTTTCCTGCCACTTGCTTTGGTAACATCTTTCAGTGCACGATCTCAGGGTTCTCTAGTGACGTGAATCAATTAACTGCACATTGTCACCGTGATGCAGAAAGACAGGGAATAGCCATGGGTAATTTATAGATAAGTAAATGGGACCATTTGTTATGGTCATATTCCATCTTAAGTGCTACAAATCATGGTTGGATGATTAATGTCTGCAAAACACTTTGACTATGCTTGCACTTAGTCCATCACTGGAACATTGCTAAACTGACTCGAGCAGTTTTGGAGGGAATAGCCTCATGTGCCATGGGTGGCAGCAAGTGAAGGTAAACAGCCTGCTCAGCCTCGTGCAATATTACACAGTTCAGCTGGCAATAGCATTGTGGTGGAGGTGCTCTACCAGCTTCTGCTTTAACCACGCTGTATCCCTCCTGTGCTGGAGAAGGTACAACAGAAAAAGAACTGAAGCCTATGCTCTGCGACCCTGTAGGCTCATGCCTGTGCCAAGCCTGAGGTCACAGCATGGTACTTACAGCTAAGCACTCCCAGCACAGGCAGCTTTATGCAGGGAGCTTCCACACCACAGCTGTTGGCATCTTTTGGGAAGGTGGGAAAACAGTCACAGTAAAAGAATGTCTGTAGCTCGAGTTCGCTCCCCCCTAAAAATTGTAAAATGCATCTGCTAGATTTATCCTCACATCTACGCTCCGTCCTCCGTGAAGTGTGATTATTCTCAGAGTCAACACAGCTTCACATTCATCTCTGTCACATAAGCTGACAAAAAAAAATGTATGGGATCATTGCTCATTCCCTTACCTGGATTTAGTTTTTAAAGTAGTGCTATTTTATGTCCAACCAAAAGGCAAAGATCACAAGGATAGCTTATTGAAGTATATTTGCTACCTGTGTTTTTGTGAAGAAAGCTGTTTTTCAAAATTAACTTCAGTGACTTCTCTTTTTTTCTAACTAGTTAAGAGGGCTATTTAGTATTTGTTTTCTTCTTTTTTTTTATTTCAAATGATTTAGAAAAAATATTTTGTATTTGTTCACAAGTATAGCTCTAAGACAAAAAAATCAACACTAAAAAAAAGTCATGAAACAGTACGAAACATAATTCAGCAGTTTATACGTTACAGCTGGCTGAACTGGAAAAAAAACATCTGCAAACATGCGAGTGACCCCACTTCTTCCCACCATGATCCAGTCCCATGGTCTGTCCAACCTTTCCACTCATTTTCCATCATCTAGTATTATGCCAGCTTTTCTTTTCTTCGACTGCTTAACCCAGGGCACATAGGCACACAGGCATTTGTTACAGATTTTGTTTGAAAGTACTTAGCACCTACTTAAACTCTGCTTCATATGCTTGCACAAAGAAATTAATCACAGTTCATCTCATCATGAAAGGGAGACAATACAGAGATGGCAAAGGAAATAAACAGGAATCCACAATCTGTAACTTTGGGGAAAAAATGAAACCATAAATATGCCTGAGTATGAAACAAATAAGAGAAAATCTTTAGGAGCTGTAAGTCATGAGGAGAAAATACACAGCCCAATAATTTCAGATTTTTGAGAGCTTTCCCAGTGAGTGAAATTTTTGATTTTTAAAGGATGACATCGATTTCAGAAGGGGGAAAAAAAAACAAACAAACAAAAAAAAAAAAAAAAAAAAAAAAAAAAAAAAAAAAAACAACTGTGACATTGAGTTAATCCAAAACGCTAGTAAACCTGCATAACTGGACAGAAAATTAAAGTTGATGAGTATGTTAAATCATCACCTAATGTATCTGCAGGAAGTATTTATTTGACAAAAGGAGCTGGGCTGCAAGACTTGATGCAACTAAAATAAACCACTGCATTATGCAGGAAAGCGTGCAGTTCCCGGTGCCCCCACTTCAGAAGGACTGATGGAAAACCTAAGAGCATCTACATGGTTTCTGTACTAATATAACCAATCTGACTGGACTCACTAATGTTATAGAACTCAAGAAAGAAGTAACAACAGCAATTAGAGGTCTGGACAGTATGTCTTACTGTAATCAGTGTATTTTCTCCAAAATCAATGTATTTTCTCCAAAATAAAGTTAAGAGATGACTCAATTCACAACCACAGAGAGCTAAAGAATACTCAGACATCTAATCAGACCTCTTGGTTATCCCAAGGCTTTGTAATTCACCCCCAGGTACTGCTCATTAGCATGTATGGCTAAAGAGAAGATGAGACAGAGACTCACAGCATTGTTTCTAGTAACTGATAATGACTATCTTTATTACCTTCGTTATCAAAATGCATGTATTTTCAATTGGGATTTGTCTGGCTTTAGCTAGCGTCATCACTATTTATCATGGCTTCCTGAAAACCCTACACCTTTTAGTGCTTGCTTACCATGCAAGTGTTTTACACAGAGTAATAGTCAACTCTGAATATTCTATTCAGGGAAAAGAGCAATGAAGTTTCAAAATTGCTCTGTTTTCTCTAAACGAAGTTTTAAGAGCACCCAAACAATAGTTATGTCCCTCCTCTATTCCCTTGTCAATTATGAAAATATTTAAAAATTGAGAACCTAGAACTGAATGAATTCTCACCATTCTGTTTCCACCAGTACTCTACAAGGATGTAATGCTTCCTCTCCTCCAGATAGTTTCACACTACCTAACGATGGTTTTAGTTCTCTCTGCTGGTGGCACCAGATGGGGAAATCATGCTGAATGTTTGCTAAAATTTTTAACTTGCTCAGTGTTTCAGGGTACAGTCTTTCTTTCAAAGCATAGCTTCTATTTCTATCTGTAACACTGAATTTGGCTGTATATTGATTTTAGAAGAATGGTCCCAATTTGACATATTACCTCAGCTTCCCACTGATTCATTTTCACTCTCATCATTTCCAGTCTGTATCATTTCTTCTGTGATCACTAGACTTCAGTGAACTTCTGGCACAGACATAGACTAATTTCTTTCTTGAAGATGTAACTTCATATTTGTACTGGGTCTCACTGGGATGGGCTTAACTTTCTTTATAGCAGCTTCTATTGTGCTTTGTTTTGAATTTGTACCTAAAACTGTTGATAACACACTAGAACTCTGGCTATTGCTCAACCCTGTTAAGGCTTTCTCTGCATCTCACCCTGCACCACCCCAGCAAGTAGGCTGTGGGTGGGCAAGAGGTTGGGAGGGGACAGAGCCAGGACAGGTGGCCAGAATGGATATTCCTTATCATATAACATCATGTTCAGCAAATAAAAACTGGGATAAATGAAGAAGTGTTGGAGGGTTGTTATATTCTGATGTAGTTGATGCTTGTAGACTGGCAGGTGGTGAGTGGCTGCTTTTGCATCACATAGATTTTTTTCTTCTTTCTTTCATGTATTACACTGTATTTAATCTCAACTCATGGATTTTCTCATTTTTGTTCTTCCTATTCCCTTCCCTCTGAGGTGCAGGGAATGAGAGAGCAGCTGTGTGGGTGCTTATGTTGGATGTGTGGTCAACCCACAACAATATTAGATATAATACATTTGTGATTAAAAAAATATTAGCCTCCACATACTTTTTAAATGCTGTTTATAAACAACTGCTGACTCTGAGAATCTTTAAGAACATGTCCCAAACTGAGGTCTCCATAACAACATTCTGATAAACTCCGTTATATCATCCCTACTAATTGCATCTACTGGACCACTCAAGAGTTTATTATTAACTGATCCATACACTTAAAAACCTGTTAACCTCTGCTAAACTCTACCCATCTCCCTGACAGGGAGGAATTAATCACTCAAGGGCTTCAAACACAATGTGTGCGTAGGAGATACCTGATATTTAGTCCAGCAAACAAAACAAAATCCAGTGACTGCAATTTCAGTCTAAACTGGGGGGAGCGTGCAATATTTAACCTTTGGAATAAGCATGGGGTGCACAAGATTGTCAGCTCCCAAAACTTTTAAGTTAATGCTGCATTTCTTGGCACAGTTAGAGGTGATAGATCACCAAAACAGTTCAACCTGCTCATGTACTGCCTCCCATGGTCCCCTCTCCTGAGTATGAAGTGAACTGGTGGTAGCTGCCTACTCCATGTGGCCCCTCCACCTCATGGCAGCCAGACCTGTGTTCTGCCCACCGTGAACCTCACGATGAAGACTTCTGTCTCACTGAGAGGTTGATGTGGAAAAATCCAATGATTCTCAGGAAAGATGTCACCCAGGAAAAACCTGAGTCATTTCCTCCTGTGGCATATTCCCAGCCTGCACCTTTGCCAGGGGCTCTTAAAACTCAGGGAACAGGTGAGGAATGCAGAAGCTGGACAGCTGAACTATAGGAAATCCCATGCCTACAGACCTGCCCAGCCCAGATCTGTGTGATTCCCTGCTCCTGGAAGAAGCTTTCTGGTCTCTAGCTTCAGAACAGTATAGCATTGTACAAGAGTTACTGCTGAAAATCTGTGGCCAGCGTTATGCAGCATTATGTCCAGGGTTGGTACCCTCTAGATTTAATGCTAATGAAACAAAAGACAGATTAAAGAAACAAGTCTGGCTTGATTCAGCTGCAGTAATGATATGCCACTATTAGTCCCTCTAAGCCTTCCAAAACGACAGGGAGAAAGTAGCTTTGATAAAGGTGGCTTAAATGGATACATATGAAATAAAGGGATATACTGAAGCAAATTAGATATTTCTCACCCCACCATGAAGATATATCAAGTAGTGATCTGGTCTTATCTGCAGAAAGTAGGAACTCCACTGCTGTGGACTTAATAACTGGGCAAAACACAAGCTGAGAACATGCCCCTCAGATTGAGTACTGCAAGGAGGACTCTCACTCCATCCAAAGCCTTGCCAGCTTCTTATCAAAGATCCTAGAACAAGCATGTCTAGGGTCCTCCCCACTGCATGCCATGGTGGCAGGAGCTAAGAGCCAGGTTTGTTTGCTCCCAGCTGGTGAGTTGGGTCCCTCTTCAGTCACCCTTGCACATATGCACTTCATTGTACTAAAGCTATGTAACAGTGCCGTCTTGATTTATGAAGGCTGCATTTCTTCCAGTGATCCCTGCTGGTACAGGACTCACTACTTCCCTTTTATGTGTCTGTGTCAGAGGGCAACTGGCAACCAGCTGTTGGAAACTGATTTAAAATAAATAAATAAATAAATAAAAATAAAAAACAGAAAACAACACTTTATTATCGTTGTGATATTATTTCAAGTCACAGTACCTGCCTGCAGTATCTACAAGGAAGGCAATGGGGACTATCTGCAGGCTAACTTCTTCACAGGTTTGGAAAAAAAAAAAGTCTAATGAAATTATCACACTTCTCAGTGGGACAAATCACTGGAGTTAGCAAAGCAAAACATATCCCCTGGGAATCCTACAGCAAAGGAACAGTGAATCAGACTGGGGATGCATTTGCAAAGTAGGGTTCTATAATCAGGGACCACACAACACACATATTTCCCCCTTTGGAGTAGCTGCTAATAAGGGGACATCAAAAGGTCAGGAACAACAGCTATAGTAACAGCATCTTTTTGTTGAAAGCAAATCTCCCCTTATACATCCAAACCAGCTGACCCATTGTGCTGTTTTATGGCATACAGAGCATGATAGTGCTGGGAAGAGCCGCCCCTCAGCATCAGGGCTCCCCATGTTCTCTGCCCTCCTTTCTTGCCAGGCAAACATGAGGCTCCTGAAAACAGGCTTCATCATTCCAATGGGTTATTGATCCTACCAGAACTCTGCAAAATCCGTTTGCCAAAAAAGTCTGCCTCACCTGCCCCTCCTTACCTCTCAGAGAAGTAAAACCAACTCTCGGTACACACAGGGCCATTTTTGAAATGTGCCCAGTCACTGTACCACAAGGGAGGAAAAACGAGCAGGAAAACCCCAGAGGAAGGAGGTGGAGTTCAGGCTGGCTGGGATCACCTACATTCCCATTGGACACAGACATAGGGGTTGATGATTTGCGTGTAGGAAAAGCCAGCGTGGTTTTTTTTTTCCCACTTCCAACTACTCCGTGGAAGGCAGGCGTGCAAATCCAAACAGCAAAAATAGCTATGAGTGACCATTTTATTTCTTGCTATCCTACAGCCTCACCAGCCTCCTGCACCTCCCAGGCTGTCCTCCCCTCCTGCTGCCTCTACTCATGCCAGGTGACAGGCTATCTCAGGAAGGTATTTATTTTGCATTATTGCTTAGCTTTGTTTTACCTCCTAAGTAAACCTTCCCAGTATTTATAGCCTTTCCTCCACACTTGTAGTATATATTAGCCTTTTATGCCTTCTCTGTCACCTGTTGAAATGAGAACTCAGGGTCTTCGGGCCTCTGCGGCCCTTCCCTTACATTAACTTAAATCACACCAGATGTGGGCCCTTACTGCAGAGGAAGACTAATTGATTTCGCCAGTCACAATATGCCTATTGTTTTTTAACACAAATAAACACTGTGGTGTGTGGGTTTGTTTTTTTCTTTCTTTCTTTCTTTTTTTTCCTTTGCCACAAAAGCCAAAGGTTATTCAATTAAAGGAGTCCAGAAAGTGTGACTAATAATCCATGGGCAGCGTGTTTCTACAGTAAAAAGGCATGGGATAAAAAAAGAAAAAAAAAAAAAGAAAAAAAAAATCTCCATGCTACCCTGAGAACAGCGGCCTCACCGGGGCCGGCCGTAACTGTGATAGATGGCTGGTGTGTGTAAGACGTTATTATTTGTTATGTGAGTGGGGGGAGATGGCAGGCACATTGGGTAGTACACCTGCTGGGCTCCGAGAAGCAAGAACAGCTGTGTGCATTGATTTAGACGCTCGCTACTTGGGGCTCCAGGAACGAATCAAGCGACAGCTCATAAAAAAAGAGGGTTTTATGATTTTTTCCCCCTTCTTTCTGCAAACAAACGGCCACATCATATGTTTTCCTAACGCTGCCATAACTCAAAATTAAATCCCAGCCCAAGGTGTCAGGCTGGTACCATGTCAGGATTGTAACGGCTTATTTTAGAGGTCGTTATGGATGTACAGGGGAAACACTGGGGGTTTCTGCACAAAGGTGCCATTTCGTTTTGCTGGAGCTCAGGCACTTAAGGGCAATTAGCTCCACTGTTAAAAAATGAGCTGAGAGTGTTTTAACTGGTGATTTTATGCTAATAGCAACTACTAATTCATATTGTTAAAAGAGAAAGTGAGGGCTGCCAAAGCCCTCCAAGCAGCATACTGTACAGCCCCAAAGCCTCCCCCTGCCCTCGTTCTTTCCATGCACAGAAGGTGCGTATCAGTAACTTCCTTACCAATGCAAAAGATCCTGGCCTTGAAATCATGGATTTTACTCAGTGTGTTATGCTGGGGGTGAAGAACTGATATTTAGCCTGTTGAGCAAAAGGGTGTGTGGCAAAGGAGAGCCTTGTAGGAACATTCGACCCCATGGTTGGGTTATCCAAGAAAATGTAATAGGTTTTGCTTCTCTTAAAGAGGAAAGGGGATAATCACCTTTCAGAATTGGGGGAAAGTTGATCTGTTCCCACTATCTGCCAAACAAAAAGGTGCAAAGCCATTAAAAAAAAAAAAAAAAAATCTCAGGTTTGTAATATTATCCTCCAGTCTGTTAGACTTTCAGCCTTGGCTTTCAATTATGAGGATGACAACAGTGAAAAAGAGCAAATGTCTCTCCATGAACATAAAAGGGCAGTATGAAGCTACTTATGATCCTTCTTCTCTGGCCTACCTCACAGCTTTGACATGCCGGATAGCAAATAGAAAACTTGAAATAGAATAGAAATAGAAGAGAAAATAACAAATCACATTCAAAATTTAATTCTGAACAAAATAAAATGAAATCCAAAATGAATAGATTCCTCCATTACAAAAACAAAGATATGTATGCCAACACAACCACATAGCAGCAGAATGCCTCAGAGAACTCTAAAAGCAGCAGCTGAGCCTGTGCTGCTCTTCTCTGCTTGGGTCTGACTTATTCTTAGGCCCTTGGCTGCACTGCTTGGACTAACCACCCTCCCCTGGCAGAAAGTAATACTGCTCTACCTTCTCTCAGGATCCTCCTGCAGTTTCCAACACCTCCCATCTGAGCAATTTACCATTTCTATGCTAGCCAGCAACATGCTGGCTGTTTCTCAGAAATGAATGGGTCTGCTGGTACACCTGAACCTGGGTTTGCAGAGCCGGCAATTAGCTGCTGGTGCAGCTGCTTCTCCCTGCTGCCAGAGGCCGCTCAGGTAACATCTGCTAGAGCAGGAATGGAAGATGCTGTCTGCTTTCTCTTCCTGCATTTCTTTTGCTGAAGCCCAGCAGGTTTAGATGAAGAATAGGAGGACTTCTTCAATCAAAAGTAGAGGAATGTGGCAAGCTGTGATTTGAACACACAAAGTGAGCAGAAATGTTTTTCAGCATTATGAAAAACATGCATCCAAAGCTGAACTTCCATGGCCAGTGGGCATCTTTGGAAGCCCTTTATCTGACTTCTTTATGCCTTCTCCACTCCCAAGAGAAGATGGATGGAAAGGGAAGGATCCCCTCACTTTTCAATGGAAACACAGAGTATTGAACTATTCACAGTAACACCAAAGAAAAGCCAAGGAGAAATGTCAGTTTTTCATGTTAAAGATTGGATTAAATAAATGCAGACCACAGACTGGACGGAGAAAATTTCTGTAAACATAAAAAGTGCCATTCATGAGAGCAGTGGTCCATCTCACCCTGTATCTGTCTCCAGCAGCGGCAACAAGAAATGTAGTTTTGAGGTAGCATACAAACCTGTGGTACTCAGGATCCACAACCATTGCATTAAGGATGCTAGAGAGTACATCCATTAGTAACCATTTTGGTCCATTTGATGTACCTGCTATCCACAGATTTGCCTAAATCAATAATTCTCTGTCTCTGCAACTGCCTGTGACAACAAATGCCAGAAGTTTACATCCATTGTGTAAAAAAGTACTTTATCTGTTTTAAGCCTGTCTGTTATTTGTTTCATCTAGTGCCTTTGCAGTTTTTAGTGTAACAGTTCTCAGTTCAACTTATCTACCATGTTCATGATTTTATGTAGTGCTGAGCAAAGGAAAATAATACAAAATAATAATAATAAAAATACATCAAATTGCTATTCAGATACAGATTTCAAACGTGAACTAATTCCCTAAGGGGAAGAATGGTGTCATTTAGAGAACAAATGTAACTCAATGTAATGAACCCATGTATTAAACTCTAAGTTAAACCTTGGAGTTTCTTTTCTTCATAGAAACAGACCAATAGTCATAATAACCAGGTACAATGCATCGCATCACCTGCCCTGAAGTTAAAACACTGTGAAGCAAAATCTCAGCTGTTTTAAATTGTCATAACATCACTGCCTTTGCTAGAATAATGACAATTTCCACTACCTTTTTTTTTATTTGGGGGGAAGAGGGGAGAAGGTGGAAAGAAGGAAGAAAGGGGGGCGTGGAAGGAGGGAGGGAAATATTTAAGGCACAAAGCCCACCATGGTCCCATGAATCTCAAAGTGCTTTCTCACAGACTCAAGGGTTTTCTAATTTCTTTAAAAACAGGTATTAGAATAATACATGAGAATATTACCTCACCCTCTTTAAAAGAGACAATTTTTAATGTGTGTAACTGTATAGAAATGCTAAGATCTCTGTATTTTTTCCTAAGAATTTCCTCCAGATACAGAGTATCTGTGAAGTATATTTGGCTCATAGGGTCCTAATTCATTCTAATGTTCTTGTGCTTTTACCATTCTCCTATCCAATTCAACAACAGGCTCATATATCTCTCCCTAGCTTTTTTCTTTCCCGTGCAGGACTAATAGAAGCCAAGACCTAGGGTAAAAAGACTGAATGGCACATTTAGGAATACTGTTGATACTATTTTTCATTATTTTAAACAGGTTGCCCAGGAAGCTGCTGAAGTCACCATGCCTGGGGGTGTTCAAGGAAAGATTGGACATGGTGCTTAGGGACACGGTTTAGTGGGTGGCATTGGCAGTAGGGGGATGGTTGGACCAGATGATCTTGAAAGTCTTTTCTAACCTTAGTGATTATATGATTCTATGACAGTATAAAAACATAAATAACATGTTAGCATTTAAAAACACTAAAATATGATAACTTTCAAATGTGTAAAACAAATAATTTCAAGGAAAGCAGAAGAGTTACAGAAGATATGCACTATAATGAATATAATGAACACACAGCAGCAACCACCTACATTTTATTCTATGCACAAATAGAATGACAATATACACATCAGAACAGTTGCTACCTGCATTTTCTGAAGGACATGCTTCACTATTGTATTTTATGAAACACTGTATCTCTTTACAACAGCATAGGGAAAAGAGTAAAAAATTCCCAATCCAGGAGTAAAATTAGAAAATGATGTAGAATTATCAGAGTAAAAATTGACTAAAAATTGAGCTTAGTATTTTAATTTTAAATAATACCTATGTAAAGTCTTCCATGGTCTTACTTGTTTAGGACTAGACATTTTCAAACATGGAAAAAAAAAAAAAAAATGGAAACAAAATTATTCATAATTTCTTTAATTGTTAAAAATCTGACATCATTCATGAAAATTATTTGCCAAGAATTAGGCAGGTGATTTGGTTTATGCCTGAATTTAGAGAAGATGTCTCCAGTAGCCCTACTGCATTGATCCTTCACTTTAAGAGGAGCATATTATCATCTCAGCTTGTGATACTCATGGTTTCTTGGAAGTTTCCTATGTATGGGGTGACCCTAGCCTATGTCTTTTTAGGATGCAAAATCAGATAGGATCATAGTGCACAAGATAATTTATTTGTTTTAAAAATACATACTGGTTACCTCTTTTCCCTGTCAGGGTTTTGCATAGGGGCAGCCTGCCAACATTTGACATATTCCAGATGGATATAGAGAACGGCAGTGCAGGTCAGTGGTGACTTGTTCTGTGGTTAGACCTCAACACAGGAGGATAGAAAACAATGGGAAAAAAAGTAGAATATTTCAGGCGAAGTGTCCTAGTTTTGGAAAGGGCCACAGGCTTTTTGTACATTTACAAGCACTTTCTCACATTACGAGCTGACAGGTTTCTACTGAAGCCCGTGTCAGTCAGTCTCTCTCTGTATTTCTCCCTGGTGTTCTGTTAAAGCCAAATAAAATCTATTTGCCTCTGCTTTTCCCCCTTGTTGATGTATGTAAAGTTATCAACTTCTTGCAGGTGTCTGCTTCTTGCATTTGTAATGACAGTTTAACAAAAAAAATCAACTAAACCTGAGGCCACAGAAAAGCTTTCACAAGAGGGGTCAAAAGGGTTTCCTCTTCTGCTAAAGGTCTGCTACATTATTAGCAGTGCCGTGCTAGAGATATTTACCTGTTGGTTGCTTTTCAATTGATTCAACATGTGGCTACAGGGAGGCTGGAGTCTTGAGATTAAACCCACTTCAAGTTAAAATCTTGGGCTAATTCTGGGAAGAAAACAACTGTTTGTCCTGCTTTGGCTCCCTCATGACTTTTCCCTCTGTTTGTAAGTTTAGCCTCAATTAAAAGAAAACAACAAATAGAGAAAAACAATCCCAAACAATTAGGGTTTTGACATCTAAAAAAGCCAATGTTGGATGAGGTCATCTCATCACAGCCCATAAAGCTATCTCTTCCTCCCTTTGTAATACATATGTTCCAGTCCAAGTTCCTCCTTAGCCTTTTTGTGGCTAAAGTGAACTAAACATCCCAAACAAAATATGTGTCTGATTTATTGGTTGTCTGGGAGAATTAATGCTACAAATGCAATAATGTCTAATTTCAATTCAAAAGGAAAAACAAACCCCAAAAGCATAGACCTCCCCATAAAAGAATTAAGGAACTGATTCATGACTTATAAAGCCAGAGGGGAGCAGCCTGCATATCTATCCTGACCTCCAGGATAGCATAGGCCAGACTATTTCTTCCCTGAGTTACTTCCTTTTGGAAAGAAGGCACATCTTTAAGAGAAACAGTCAATCTTAATTTTCAGATTACCACTGATAGAGAACCCTGCATAGATCCACCAGATCTGTTCTTTGATGATTAGCTGTCCTCTAGTAAAAACATATGTGGCTTATTTTTGGTCTGAAGGTACCATGTTTTTATTTCCAGACATTGGATCTTGGGATGCCTTCCTCTACTAGACTAAATAAATAATAAAAAAAAAATAAATATATAAAAAATAAAAATAAAAAAAAAAATAAATAAATAATCTCAATGTAGGTAGATGTGTACATTCATTTTTTCAGCCTTCTGAGATCTTTCTGAGTCTTTGCTCTAGTATAAGTTTTCCAGCCTTTTATTTACCCTCTTGATTCTTGTATGAGCCTTTTCCTGCTGTTCACTATCCAGCTTGCATTGTGGACGCCAGTGAATATAGCAGTTATGGCCTCATCATCACCAAACACCAGGCCGGTATTCACTATTTATCCACTATTCTCCTGTCTATTCAACCCTAAAAATGCTTCTGGAGTTCCTTGAGGAACTCCTATTTGACAGCATACTCGCTTTGGTCCCACACTCTCTCCAGAGCCATTATACAATATACAATCGAGTCATATATTCTCTAAGTATGACCCAGGTTCTTTTTTCCAAACAAATGCCATTATTTCCTAATGTGTTGCTTGCATCTGTTTTACCAGGCAATCTGGTTTGCATCACTGTTTTATATTCTTTTTTTTTTTTTTTTTTTCCCTTTTTCACTTTATAAGCTTTCTGTCATACTCACTCTTATCTACGTCAGAGATAACTGCATATCTTTATCCTGCTCATTGATGCTAATACTGAGTTGTTTAATTCTGAAAACTGACCAATGCAGGGCCCCACATAAAACACACTTTTTTAATAGAGATTCCAGATTTATAGTGTTACTTTCCAATTTATCAATTGATTTTTAAAACATGTAATTTATGCCACATTAATTTTTATTATTCTGGATTTGTAATGAAAATACATAGTGACATCTACTAGAATTCCATACTGAAAGCTATTTTATGGACATACACTTATGAATTGCATTTAGGACTTGAGCTCCCAAATATCTGAAGCTACTTGGTCAAGATTGGTTTTACATAAATCCACTTTGAACATACTAATTGTTGATGATGATTCAGCCACCACTATTTTGCTTACCAGTTTCAGAGAGGCATCTGATTATTTCAGTCACTCTACTTTCACTTTATAACCAGTGCTGGCAGAAAGCTTTTACATGTATATGTACGTATTCTGTATTTTAAGGACTTCTGGAGTTCACAGCCCTATTCTTGAAGTCCAAAATTCTCCCTTTTGTCTGTAAGGCTCTTTACTGTGATCACTTGGCCAAGGAGGGCTTTTTGCACAGTTTCCATTTTCTGTGCAGAGCACAAAGCTTCAGTAATCTGGGACATCTGTACTGGCATTTAACTAACAGCATTTTGAGGGAGTGCAGTGACCAGACAGACAACCATTCCTCTGTATGTATCTCTGATGTGCACATATGTGAATGAATGAAGAGCTAAAACGGCAAAGGCTAGAAATTAACTTAATGGGTGGAAATATGAGCACACAGCAACCCACAGAGAGTTCAAGTAAATCTTTAGCAGCCCTTCTTTCCTCAGATGTGCAACAGCAAGGGAGATAGATAGAACCAACAGGTTTGTGAATGAAATTAAGATCTTCATTTTGGTTAAGTGGTTAACTTACGTTTCTCCTACCATTGATACAGAATAGTTAGACTCTGAGCTACAAACACTACTTTTGTGCCATCTCTTACCTCCAAAAAATAAGCTTTGTTCTTAGGATACCAAAGAAGAAATATTCGTTGCAGCCAAGAGTTTTAATAGAATTGGCTAAGGAGTTTTCTGAGCCACCAACGCAGCTTTTAAATAAATCTCAGATTCCTGAAGATATTCTGCAGAACTGGAGGGGGAAAAAAAATAATAAGCCAGTCTCATGCCAGTAATTATAAATGACCAACAGGAAGCCTCAGGAAACTATAATCCCCTAGAAACTTGACTTAGAAGGCCAGGGTCTTGGGAAGGTGGAAAGGAAAGATTGTAAGAGATACATGTAGAGAGAGATAAGAAGATGTACATTTCCCAGTGGTACATCTAACATCTCCCTGATGTATTTCCTCTTCTCTTCTCTTTGACTGAAAAGTGGAAAATATCCTTAGCTAATCATTTCTGGAAGAAATGGGAGACTCAGAGTTCAACATATGGAGAAACCCTTTGGTTCCAACAGTCTACTTTTCATGTGTATGTCTGAAGCTGCCAGACACATGCTTCCTTCATATCTAAAGTATTTATTTCTGACCGCTGGTCTTCCTTTTCTTTTTCTTCCCTTGAGGCTGGCTGTGGAGGGAATACTTCATTACAGAGTGTTGAGGTTTTGTTTGTCTCACATTTTTTATTTACTCCAATCTGTTGTGTATAACAGCATCTCTTATTCAACTTGCCCTGGATAATATTTACCAGATATCAAGTATCACAGTTAATTTGATGTGGGACCTTAATCTTAAACCACCTGCTTTGACCTTGTTTGGGCTGAAATGTATTGGCTGAACAGTAACGGGCATTAGTCTCGGTGCAGAAGTAGATATTTTTGGAAGCCACAAGAAAAATGTCAGTTTTCAAGTTACACAATGTATAAATTTTCTGAACTTTTTTTTTTTTTTTTAATGCATTTGTTCTAAGAAAATGTTATTTTTGTGCTTCATAACTGAACAACATCTGAACTTTGACACTTGAAACTTCCCAGGTGTTTACTTTATGCTGTTTTCACATTGCAAATAAGCAAGTTAAAATTATGGAAGAAGAATCCATTTAATGTACTTCTGTGCACATTTAAGAAGAAAAGAGAAGACTTTATATTCAAAGGGCTACTATACACCTCCATGTTATCAATGGCAATTCATTCCAATCCATTCAGACCTTGCACAAAGGGAATAAAAATAGGGGGAGATATGTTATGAAATCAGCATAGTTCATGAGTTTTTTTTAGCTGCTGCTACCATTTGGTTGAGGTTGGCCCCACTGCTGTTCTAAGCAGACTGTGACACTTCTTGGCATGGAATTTCAGACTGGTAAATGGAAAGCTGATAGCTAATAGGTCTCACGGATCTAATCATGAATCATATATTTGGTTTTGTTCAGTAATTTCTTTCTAGCATGACTGAATAGTGGGGAAATTTAAGCATTAATAGTTCAAATCAAAAAGGATTTTGATTCCCCTTGTGTTTGCATGACAGTTTTCAATAAAAATTTCAACTATATCTACACAATCATTTGAATCCAATGGTCCATCTGTTTTACTTTTTCATCTGTAGTAGCAGTCAATATACAGGCATCAATTATCAGGCAAAATATGCCAAATACATAAACAACAATATAAGGAAAAGTTTTTTCCTATCTTTGTTTGGTTAGGAGATGAGCTTACATTTAAAAAACAACAAAACAACCAATGTACACACCTGTTATCAGTTTAAATTTATTTGTATATCACAGGGAATAAAATATTATTTTTGGCACACTGTTTTTCCTAACTATCCTGGCATTCAGGTGGTTATGCACTAAGCAGTGTTAAGGACAGAACTACTTACACTGATACCCACATATTTTTCATGTGGTTAAGATGGATTTACAGCTATAAGAATGGCAGCTGATTTCTCCTGTCATGCACAGCATTCATCCAGTATTGAATATTTTTCATTCACTGAGAGTTCAGTGGCTGTGAATGTCGCCAAACTTTGATTCCCATTCTTCAGAAGCTTCATTCTTCCAACCCCTTCTTGGAAGAAATCATGCTCACCCCAGGGAATGCACAGGTTTCAATCTACTGTGTCCTCAGGGTGGTCGTTCCCCTGGGAGGTGCAGCTGGATGTGACGACACAGATGCTGGAAGCTTCTTGGGAGGTGCCATGATGCTGTAGACAGTCTGAGGTTGTAGTTTTACCAGGGATAGGTTTCTTCTGTGGCAGGCTGGAACAACCACACCTTCACAGGCACAGCCTTTCATCCCAGCAGAAGATGAACTTGTTGAAAATCTGCCAGAAATTACCCATGTGAACATTATAAATAATTGGAAAAAAAGAGATGTGGAAATGACAGGCTTGTAGAAATCTGGTGTTTCCCTTCATGATTTGCAAAGCAACACCCAGAAGGCAGCTGACAACATGAAGAAGAAGAAGATCCAGGAACCAGCAACGTGAATTATGTGAAGTCCCGCAGGTGCTGGCACCAGTAAAAAGAAGGGAAATTTCATATAAATAAGGTGAAGTGGGCAGGCTTCCTTAGAACACATGTACAAAATTTCATTATCATTAAATGAGGGAGCCAAGCACAGCTTTTCATTTTCAGCTCCCTGCAAGATTGATTTGACCTGTATTTAGTGAGAAACTTCAAACTTTTGTAGCCACCTGGAGCAGGGGACAGGCAAAGGCCAAGGTATTTCCCTGTCCAGGTGGCCCTCATAAATATCTCATTGGAATTTATTTTCTTTCATTTACTTTGGCATTGCTTGGGCACTGCTTGATTAAGGGGTGGTGTGCAGAAACTGACATGCCCAGAGATAGACAACCACATCTGCTAACCATTTGGATTAATTATTACACCTGTACCATAAAACACATGTTAATAAAAGGCTGGTGAACAGGTTCAGGTTGCAGTTTTAAAAGGGCCCAAAGAAAGCAAAATTCTAGCAATAGATAAGAATCCAAACTGTTTGCTGATAAGATGCTGCAGGCTCCAAACATATACAAGGAAGAGGCAATGTCAGACATGTAAATAAAACAAATCACACAAGCAAACAGAATAGGAGAGTACATATCCTGGCAAACTATGCCTTTGTAGTCCATTGGCTAGAAGGTGAACAACAGTACACGTTCTTTCTTTCCTTCTTTCTTTGCTGTTAGATGTAAAAGGAAAAAAATCATTAATCACTCTGCAGGATACAGCACTTAAATGGGTAAAGTTGCTGAAGGGGTCTGGTTAACATCAGCCGATTTTTCATTTCCTTTCAGTGGGGACAGTGTGGTGCTCTGGAATCCCTGGAGACCAGGAGCATGAATGCAGGTATTGAATTTTCAGGAGGAGACAATTAAGACCAAGCATGTGAGATACAATCATATTTAAATTAATTCAGGTACCTCAACTGAAGACTTAAACCCCCTGCCTTCTTATTTTGGATGCATATTTGGGATGGTTTTACCAGAGTGGCATTAATCATACCAGGGTTATTTCATTTCTGATACAACACACCGGATCTCTCTATTTATTATTTCTTTAATTGAAAATGTTTATTACATTCTTTCTGCCTATGTGAAATCATTTTGATGAACAAGCTCTTCAAACAAGTCTTTACCAGGTTTTCCCAGTCCGTAATTCTGAGATTCTCAGCAGTTGAAATGGATTGAAAGTGAACCCTGAACCCAGTGCCTTCCCTGCTGCTTGTTAGATAACTCCTGACCAAAACTAGCTTCCATCATGATCTGCAGATGGGCTGAAAAAGAGTAGATATCATAGGACATCTGTAGACCTCCTTGCTTTGGATTGCATCTCTAGTTGATCTTGACATTTATCTGTTATTTTGGGGGACTCTTTTGGCAAATTAATCATCATCACTGTGAACATCATCAAGGAAGAGGTGCATCGCACTGCTCTGATGCCCAGCACTACCAGGCAGCAACGGATGGTTAATGAAATCTTTACAGAAAGAGGAAGCCAGAGAATGCACCTGTCCCTTGAGTCTTCTCAAATTATGCTTCGCCAACAAAACCAATACTTCAGTACATTTGTTCCTGACCTTTACAGCTAGAAGTCACATGATATGGAAGAAGTCTGAGGTCTCATCTCTACCACCAAACCCTGCAGAAGCCATTGGATCAGCTGGAGAGCCACTGTATGCTTGGTGGATTGACCATTGGTTATGAATACCACTGCCAGATGAGACTTTCCATTTACCAGTCTGTTTCTAGCCCAGGCCTTCCCTGAGATGATGGATTCACAGACAGTATGGCAGCTGGATTACTTGTAATCCTTTGCTTTTAGATTTTGTTGTACTGGGGAGATAGCAAAGGTTTCTGTGTCAGATGTGCCAGCTGACCACTACCAGGCTGAGTATGATACCAAAAAATCGCAAAAGACTGGCAGGTCAGGCAGGCAGAAGAAGCTTTCTGTCAAGGACTTTCAACTTCACAAGGAATCTGGGGTTTTGACATCACCTCAGTCTCAGCTTCAGACTCTGATAAATGGGCTGCAGTAAAGGACACTTTATAAGACTTAATAAAGTCTTGGACCAGCTAAGGCAGTCTTCTGCCCTGCCACAAAGTGAAGGGTGTTTTTTCGAGGGGATTTTGCATGAATCAGAAGAAAGAAAAAAAAAAAAAAAAAGTAAAATGTCTGCCTCATCTGCCCAAAAAAGTATTTTTATGGAAACATGAGAACCTCCAAGGAGTGGGGATATGGCATATGGAATATACTGTGATTTTAGAGGCATCCCATGGTCACTCTAAGAGTGCTATTGATATTTATCTATGTGGTTTTCTGTCTGAAGGTTACTTTCCCCTTCAACCTTAGTTGTACTCTCTACTTGTATACATTCAGTTTGTACCATTCACAATATGGAAATGCAAAGAATTTCCAAAACTAAGGTTATAGTTAATGCCAGGACATATGTACTAAAACCTTAACAGTGAATAACACTGCCTTTGATCTACTAGTTTTTTTTGGTGCTCCGAGTTTTCCCAGTTAATACTAGAATATGCAGAGGTTAACCAGGAGAGGGATGGGGAAGAGAAATTATGATTTTATATATTTCCATTGTAACCTAGAAAAAAATAATGGCTCACAGAAGAGTGATACTAATTAAATGTACCCTTCTAATAGATAAAAAAGTCCTGGGTTTGATTTTGGTTGCAAGTTCATTTGCTGGATTGTTTTTTGTTTGTTTGTTTGTTTGTTTGTTTGTTTTTAGTATCCCTTGCATTCAGTGCAGGTTAAAGATTCCTGAAGAAGGGTAACGTGCATGCACATGGCAGAATAACTATGTTACAGGTCCAAAGACACACATATGCTTAAACTCTTTGGACTATTGGAGCTAAAATTAGCATTTCATTTTCTTTATTTTCAAACTATACTTTTGCAGTCTTCTTTGTATTACTACTATATTATGCAAGAACATTTTTGTGGTTACTCTGATCATTATAGTACTGTCTAGGTTACAGATGCCAGCTTCAGCATAGCTGTAGTATCTGAATTGCAGCGGACAGAAACTACTGGCACATCAACCGCATTCATTCTTCGGTACTGCAATAATCCCTGGAATGTATTAATTGCAAGTTATTGTTTAGATTTACTATCCAGCTCCACCTTCTGGTAAACTTGTATTAAATCTAACTTCCTGAGTTTCTTTCTACTTGCAATCACTGAAAGCGAATGCTTTGCTATGGTACTGCTCAACATATAAGAATGAATTTACTGACCTGTATTAAACATGTCAGTCACTGAATCTGTACTGCATTGTCTGTTTCAGGGATATGTGGAATAAATGCAGGACTTTGAGAGTAAGCAGTAAGGGAGATCATCTGCATACTCAAGACACTGAAGTTTCTGATTCTTGACATCTCTTAATGAATAACTCCTGGGCTCCAAAATTGTGGAATAGCTTTCTCAGACCTGCACTTCCACAAACCTTTTAATCTTAGCTGTTCCAGAACAAAAATGTGCAAATGAGGTACTTGAAGTGTCTCTTAGAGATCTCACTGCTCAAACTGTACAACTTCCACTCGTCCTTCCACAGGTTCTTAACAAAGATAAGCATGAATCATTACTCCAAGCTCTTACATATCTGTTGTTTGTTTTTTTTTATGCACACTGCTGCCTGTGAATTTGAAGTTTTCTTTTGCATCCTCCATTTTTATATTTATTATATATATAGCTAAATCTCTACTCATAAACTAAAAAGGGCTGTAACGCAGGCTCAAGAACTACTCAACAATCATCTGTAATGTTGACTTCTAGCATGCTCCCGGACACAGTTTCCCCAAGCCAGTTAGACCCTCATGGAGAAAGCCAAGGCACTGAACGAAGGGATGGTGCAGGCTAGTGAGTATTTCCCATAGGTATTGTGAACAACAGTAGGTATCTCACTCTCCTACACTGCCCCAAATGAACTCATTTTATTTTTTTTTAGCATAGAGATAACCTATAACTACCATTTCCTATTCCTAAGAACAGAGAATATTAGTGTAAACTGATCCACCAAGTGGCTGCGTGGGAGATACATTAGGACATGTAGCCCTGGTATACCTCTTGCACAAAACGTGACTGAAATTATAGTTTCTTTTCCACTTACTCCCTACAAGCAGACCATCTTTCTGCTTAACTGCTACTTACAAAGTGCTATGAATAGTCTCTTTCTTATGCCATTATGAAGATATTGCATTTTCTATTAGACTGAACACTGAGAATAGTGTGTATTTTCTTTATTTTCTCCTGAACCAAGTTCTTTCTGTATTTCTGCTCAAGGAGAGTTTAGCTGCACTATAGATAATGAGATGCTGCCTGAGCAAGAACTTAGCATTTGTCCTCCTACTGAAGCAAAACATTTTATTGTTTCTTTCTTATTTTACCATAGGGCATAAGATGCCTGGTCTTAAACCAGAGTCCCACAGGTCTAAGGACAAAAGGAAAACATAGATCCGCCCCTCAAAGTTATAAGACAAAACACATTGGGCATCTACAGATGGATGAATGAGCACACAGACACAGAGAGACAACACTGGTCAGTGCAATGGGCTGTGACCTAACCATTGTCACTGTAGGCATTACTGGAAAGAAAACAATTGGAAAGAGAACAGAGCCAAGAGGGGCATTTTATTTGCGGAGGAATTTGCATCTCAGCACTTGGTGACACTCCAGCCAGAACAAAAACCGGAAATGTTGCAATTTTTGGTGAGAGAGGATGAAGCCCCCAGTGGGGACACTCTGCTGGCAGGCTAGCCCCTCATGGGACTTGCACAACCATCCATTTGCAGCAAACCGGCACATGCCAGCAACCACGAAAACACTTCCATCATAATTTTTCCAGCCAGCCAAGCCTGAAAGAGGCTGGTGGAACAGTTTATGTGTATGTTTACAGGGAACTGCTCTAGGAAAGAGGGGCAGAAAAGGAGAAAGAGTGGTCCCCAGGTCTGAAAATGTAGCAAGCAGTCACTATGGTATGGCATCATAGGCAGGCCAAAGTATCTTCTTGGTGAATGAGAGGTGATAGAAAATACAAGAAATGACCCCAGCCTGCTAAAAAAAAAAAAAAAAAAAAAAAAAAAACCTCTTTGCATTTGATGCAGGAGGTACAGAAGAACCAAGGAAAGGTTGCAAATGGAAGGTAACAACCACAGAGGAAAGCTACAAACACAAAATGCAAACTAAGAGAACTTGGACAAGAGATTTAGCCGTGCACATGGAAGGTCATGTCCCAGTCACACTGTGCAAACTATATGGTCTGGATGGGATTCATGAGTCTTTGAGCTCCCAGGCTATGACCATACAGACTGTGAGTGATGAGCAGAATGGTGATCCTCAAGAACAGAGAAAGGAAGCTTTCATCAACCTGAATTTAAATTGTTGATTAGCTGTGCATAAAGAAATGCAGCTACCACAAATAAAATTTTAATTTGGAAGAGAAAGGGATTCTTCTATAGCAGTGGTGTGAATTGCCAACATGGAGTATTCTGTGTGGAGACACTGGATGGATGTGTCTGGGCCTAACTAGAAGCTTGAGGGATTTTACATTGAAAGAGGTGTCAGAAAGGATCAAATTCATAAGAAAGCTTAAGTCTGATTGGGTTCTGGACAGATGAAAGAAAAGTTACCTCTGAATTCAGTCATCTGTGGGATATCTTCATCCTGGAATATTAAAAATATCACAGAAGAATTGTTGGCCACCACCACCACCCTAAAATGGCTAGGACACTTCCTCTTCTCTGAAAGCTCCTCTTTCCCTTGGGTGAAAGGAGGCTGACCCCAAAACACCCTGATAGATGATGAAAGGGAGACTGCTTGGCTCCTCAATATTTGCTGTTGTTCACTGTCCTTTCCTCTGAGATATCTGTCCTCTTTTATAAATTTCAGTCCTGAAAAGCAGTACTAAGACGCTCTACACCCTAACATGGGTGGGCAGGCTTGTGACAGATGTACAAATGAGTCAGATAGTCAGGCTCATAACTCATCTAGTGACAGGCAGGTGTTTACCTGAGAAATCAAGGCACTGATCACATTTTTTTGTTTTGTTTTGTTTTGTGTTTTTGTTTTTGTTCCTAAGTCCCTAATCCTGTTCTTTTTTTATCAAGCAAATCAGATGTTCTCTGTGAAGGTGTTGTCTATTGGTATCATTTTAACCTATGTGACTTTGGAGGTCAGTAGGAGAGCTATTTTACTCACCCAGATTTTTATTCTTGATAGCAATTCAATGTCTCATTTGTTTTTTGGCCTATAATGACAATAGTTACCACACTAAAAAAGTACTTCATCTTAATTTTTCTTGCCAGTTGACATCAAATGTCTTACACGCAATGTGGGGACCCATTACATTTATTCATTTTTAACTCTTTTCTTCAAAGCTTAAATGGAAATTTCTACACCTCTAATGAATAATGGGATATAAACGTTATAACTGTGATTAAAAAAGCACAACTCGTAGTCTGTCAGAGTATTTTAAATTTCTTTGTGTTTAGATACTCAGTTCAAAATTGTACATGCTAGACCTCTTAGTGGTTAGGGAAAACAGTGGGGAGTTACTAGTCTGGAGCCAGAGGGTGTCTGATTTTCGTTGGAAGCTGGAATATCCAAAGCAGGACTTGGAAGAGCCAAAAGTCCTTCAGAATATTTTTTCTGTTTTGCAAAATAAACAAAGGAGGGCTCAAATGAAAGCAATGCTGGGACAGATTCCCATAGGAACACACAGCATATTGTAGTGGAGTCCTGGGGATCTTTTCTATTTTGATTTATATCAGCAGCATACACTCTTGATCATTTACCAGCTGCCAAGTACCAGCAGAATCTACAGGAATAATATAATTCAGTAATCTACAGGATGGCTATTCCTCAGTTACCTTGTAGCTTCCCCATCTCTCTGCCCTCATATAACTGGCCCTGTGCATGTGGGCTGGCTGATTTCTCTAGCAGGAACAATAAGGTCCAGTACAGCATACTGCCTCCTGCCACTCTCCTCTCCTTCAACAAGCAGATTCTATCACAACCAAGCTATAGTCCATAATGAATACAGAGGGTCACCAATGCCTTGCACCACTGATAGTCTGCATATCTCATACAAGGACAATAAGTAGCAGTATGACTTGCTTGTACTGGGATATTTGTATTCACAGTTGGGGATCTCTACCAATTTAACTATGCTGAAATCATTAAATGAATACCAACATCGAACTCTGATGTGTCCCTAGAAATCCTAATCAAAAGCAGGGATTTGTCTGTTTCCTTCATCCTTGAAGCAGCTTCAGAGGAAGGCCTTGCCTCCAGTTCCATGTCTACCTTGACATAATTATAAATGGCCATCGTAGACCAGCAGGACAGTCAACATGCAGGAATTGTTGCTATTCAGGATATTTTGCTGGTTACAGAGCAGGTTAGGGTCAGCACCAAGTCCCACACTTGCTCCCTTGATTCTCCCTCCTGCAACCCCTTCACCTGTGTGCTATAACCATAGCACACAATTAGAAACAGTCAAACAGACTTTTTTCATCTTGTATGGCAGCAAGACTGTTCCACACTGGAGCAACTGGATGATCTCTTAACAGCAGAGAAGTAGTACTGCCACTAACTTGGAAGGTACATTGTGCAATGCAACAACGTGTACTATATCATGTGTGTCACTTAAGGAAAAAAGTACATAAAGGAACAATTTTCTTTAAAATGAGAACTATTTTTTTCCACTTACATGTTACTTCAGCTACTTTTGATAATTTTTCAGGATTAGAATATACCTTTTTTGGCGGTTTAAAGCAATACTTTAAGTAGGATGTTTGTTTGAATTCTTTCTGCCATATACTTTAGGTTAAACAATGCACCAAAGTCAGTAAGTCACTTCCCACAAATGAAAACTATTTGTAGAATCACAGATATCAAATGCCAGGATAGAATCAAGGTCTTCTGTTCTCAGATCATCATTTTACCAACCAACTAGAAAATTCCAGAAAAATTAACGCTGAAAAAGATGTCAGGAATCGTCTTCTCTGTTCCTCCTACTCAAAACATAGCAACTCCACCTAAGGCATCCTCAGCAGCCATTTTTGTCTCTGCAGAGACATAGCATTGAAAGGGAATACTGCATTCAATTCTTCTAGAGCCAGCAGAATTGGAGATAGGCAATACAAGAAGCTGTGAAAAACAGTGAGCAGAAAAAGTGCTTATTCAAAAGAATGATTTCCCGTACAAATTACAGGAGATCAGAGATTTAGTCAACAAATTCATGCTATGGACAAGTTGGTCTGTACAGCTGCTATGGAAAGGCAGCTCTTGGGTCGCGGTTCAGTTCACCAGTTGCACCAGTACTGACATTTTGTCCCCTACCCTAATCCTTGTGTGTACCTGATCCTATTGGAGTCTGATTCACCTAACTCAGCCAGCATTGAAGTTGGTATTACACTGCTTGAACTCCCTACACCCCTGTGGAATCAGACCATCACAGGAGTGGGAAGATGTTTATAGTGTAGAGGAGGAAGCAGACCCCACAAACACCTTCCTCACCTGCTGTGGGTTAGGCTTAGCATGATCTACCTGCTGCTGACACTTTGGGAGGACATACATTGCCCCTATCACCAGAAACAAACACTTTCCTCTGTCCTACACCCCTGCTTGTGCTACCTCATGTAATTGTGCATCTACACAGGAACCAGGCAAATAAATAAATAGATAAAGATAACAGAGCAAAGGGGATGAGAAAAAGGGCAAGACAGAACCTGTCCTGTCAGGATGGAGCAGGGCTGGCTCACTGCCTGCTTGTAAAGGCAGTGTGGAAACTGTGCCCCAGGCTGGGACAGACTTGCTTAAAGGACGCCTGCAGCAGGGTCATGTGCACCTGTTGC
The DNA here is from genome assembly GCF_964211825.1 of Aythya ferina. NCBI lineage: Eukaryota > Metazoa > Chordata > Aves > Anseriformes > Anatidae > Aythya > Aythya ferina. The sequence continues at coordinate 123,552,641 of NC_140296.1, read as the reverse complement.
ACATCCCAGTGCAACCATAGTCCCTCATGGGAGTACTGATAATTAGATAGCTTCCATTCCAAGCAACGGCAATTGTGCCTTATTTACCTGACCATTCATATGTCTCTTTAAGCATATCTAATATGAGATTTTAATGAGGAGTCAAAGGAAAATGATTTGTTAGCCAGCACCAGGGAAAACACCCATCTATTTTATCTTCGCTATGGCACTGAGTGCTCTCATCACCTGTGGTATTAATACAAATGGCTGATGGCCTAGCTAAACCATCCACTTGTTCCGGCTGAAGTCTCACACTGTGATTTTTATTTTTATTTTTAATTCATTTAAAATGAGGCAAAGAATGTAGGGAGAAGACTAAGAAGCTAATATGCTAAAGTCATCATTGCCTGCCAGGCCTGGGCTTACATGGGAGGGATTTCTGGAGGCAAACTGACTAGGGACAAGGTACTTGGTGGTAACTTGTCTCTGATACTTCCATGTTAAGAGTGTGGAGAAATAACTTTAGCCCCACATTGCCCATTGGTCTCAGAGGTCCCACACTGCAAAGACACCAGCTGTGGATTCACTGTTTTCTTATCATATAGTATTGATTTTCCCTGTGACAAGGCACCACAGCATCCTACAGTTGCAGCACCACAGCGTTTTTCCAGCATGTTACCTCTCACAACAGCAGCTGCTGTTGTTATTATCATCATCACAACTGGCTGTGCAGACTTCAGTATTGCAACACTGACAAGATTGGAGCTATCACCCATGGCAGCTCCAGCTTGCATCATCAGCTCTAGCACTCTTGCTTGTTTCTCTGCATTAGCAGGGACAGTTTTATGGCTCATACCTCTAACAGCAACAGCTTGGTACCTGTGGTGGCTTTTCATTTATTGCTATATCAGCTGCACTGCACAGAGCCCTGAAGAGACTCCAGGCAGTAGGGTGGGCCAGCTGCATGACTTTACCAGTGGCAAGATGAACTACCCAGTCATTTCAGTTCACAGCCTGAGAAATGAAAAAGCTCGGTGCAAACAAAACACATGGGGGAGAAATGCAGCTCTCACTGCCTGTAAACGATCACAGAAAAACACTGGAGGATGAAGACCGCCCTGCCGCCCGGCCGTCTGCGCCACTGTCTGAGTGAGCGCTCCGGCTGGACCTGGATTTTCCTTGAACCACAAGGCTGCATCAATCCCAAATTACCCGGAGAATGAAAAGGCACAAATGAGGTGTTTGTGGTGAGACAGTCTCCACTGAACTGAACCCGAAGCGGCGAGGAGCTTTCCGCGGGGCTGGCGAAGAGAAAGCTTGTGGGGCAAGGATAGGGAGATTGGGGTGACTGGGGGCAGGTCGTGCAGCGCAGGATGCTGAGGGAGCAGTAGCGGTAGCTGACAAATGTCCAGCACTGCGGCCAGTGTCATAGAAATGAGGAGAAGAGCCATGGAGCAGAGCTGGGGCTGACCATTGCACCTCCCAGCCCATGGTCAGAGCCAGGGAGCGGGTCCCTGGTGCTGCCACAGGAGACAACCCCGTGCTCTCTGCGACCTGTGGGCAGGAGCTCTGCCAGCTGAGAGAAAACAAAACCTCTCCAGCTAAGTACATAGAAACCGTACTGGAACAGCTGGAATCTGCTTTCTGCAGTCCCGGGGCCCCTCTCAAAAGCCTAGTCAGCACTTTGTGATGGTCTGGGTACCAGAACTACGGTCAAATTGCACTGTTGCTTGTTGGAGACGTCTAGCAGAGCTGCTTGTCATCAGGGAATCAATTTCATTGAAGAAGAGTTGGTTCACAGGTCTTCAGTGGTTTCACAGAGGTTTTATTTCAGAGGTAAAGCTGGAAGAGATGGTCTGACACTGTCAAAACGACAAGGTCTCTCCAAATGAAGCTGTGGGCTGTGACCTTGAAATTACTTGTTGTAATGTTTATCTTTGTCATGCATATTTTGATTTAATATTTTAAAAAGATATCAAAATGAGATATTTGATCCACCTGGAATGTACACTTTCCTGACTATTATTTCACAAGGATCATCTATTGATTAAATTCAAGCATAAAAAATGTAAAAGATATTCTATTTTCTACAACTCTCAAAGACACGATTAGTCTGAGCTAAGAACATTGATTTTCTCATTCTTCTCCACAAGCATAGCACTCTGGAAAATAAGAAATCCTCCTGGGGAATACACTTTGTGGCACCAGGGATACAGGGATGCCATGTCTTCAGAAGGAACGCACCTGAACCTCACCAATTACCTTACCTCCCCCTGAAAGCCTGCACAGATGAAAATGGCATTAACGCTTCCCCTGCCCTGTGCTTAACGACAAGGACTCCTATTGCCAATTAGATGAGGTTAGGGAAGAGCTGTCTTGTGCATACTGTACATGACAACCTATTCCTGGATCCATATATTGCCTCTAAATTGGCTAATGCTGAATTCAGGATGGAAATGGAAAGCTATTTGCGGGAGGCTTGTCCTGAGTCCCCAGCAGGGTGTAAGAATTTGTGCTTAGTGCTCATGTAGGGTTGTGCTGCCTTGCTGATGGATGTAGCAGAGGGCTGCCAAGAAGAGGCTCCGGAACCATTTCCTAAATAGCAGCAATAAAAATTACTGTTAGAGCCTAAATCAGCACTGTTTTCCTATATTCCAGGCAACTCCGATCTGCCTAGGGGAGCAAGGACGTAATTTGCCCTCGGAGTGTTATTATGGAAGTTTGTGTTCACTGAGCTTTTTATACCCGCCTCACAAGAAGAAAGACCAAAGGGAAAAACTCGGCATGGAGAGTGAGAAAGAACAACGTGAAGAAAGAAGAAAAACACCCGAGCAGGCTCAGAGAGACCAGAGACTGTACGAGAGCACCGTCACGTCAGACAACATCGCACTGCTGCGTGGTCAGAGGTGCCGTGTGGCCCTGTGAAAAAACCTTTACCAAGCAATCAAAATATGTTTTCATGCATTCCATCTGCTTTGTGGAGTCTAAGCAAGGATCAGTTTTAAAAAACAAATTTTGGAATAAAATAGTCTTTGCCTTTAAACCTTCGCATTGAAACATTTGTAAACAGAACAATAAATCCTTGCTGATAAAAAAAATCCATTCGAAATTTGCATTGCTCAAAAAAAAATGTCTTAAAAGCAGAACTTCAAAAATGTCTTTTAAAAAGAGTTTTTTGTCTCCACCAAGGCAAATATTTCAAAATCCTGGAATGTGAATTACAATAGACTGGATGATATTTTGAGCTTGGTTTTTGTTTATTTCATTCAGTTTTTTCCCTTTTATATAGTTATTTCTTTTGAAATTGTTCGCAGCACTGGGAAAGTTACAGGGGAAAAGCTCCTACAACTCTGCTGCTCTTTTTAAAAGCTCTTGAAGTTTCATGTTAGCAGTTTCAGTTTCAATTTTTTTCTTCTGACACTCACTTTTCTAAGTTGAAATATAAACACTAACATTCTCAATGGTGTTTGCTCTCAGTGACCAAAATAAAACAAAAATAATAAAAAATAAAATAGTAAAAATAAAACTGTATCTGGAAAAAAATATAAAAAGAAAACGCTGAAAAATATTCTACCTTTATTCATAGGAAGGAGAAATAATTCTGAATTTGGTGCTTTTGTGTGAAATAGTTCTGATGTTTTTCTTACAGCTTCAGTCCACACATACATTTGTGTAGTGAAAGAAAAAAAAAAAAAAAAAAAAAAGAAGAAGAAGAAAAAAGGGTGCATTCAGAACTACTGTTTTTCTGCAGTGTGAAAGTGGAAATTGTCCGTTCCGATGCCTGTCGCAGATATACTTTTTTATTGTACAAACAGAAAACATATCTATTTCTCCCCAACCTCCCCCCCACATACACACACTAAATTTGGAGGAATTCCAAAATGAGGAATATCCATAGTAATGTTAGAAGTATATAAGAATTAATTCCCCTTCAGTTTTGTTTTCACATACGCTGAGAGGCAAAGCCGTGCAACTGACAAGTTATATATATATATATTAAAAAAAAAAAAAAAAAAAAAAAAAAAAAAAAAGAATATATATCTGCTAGCACATTCTCATCTGTATTTTTCTATTTACACAATCTCTTGCAGAGTTTTGTGTTTGGCAATTGGATCTAGTTTTAACTTTCACCCTCCTGAAACTATATTTGTCTACAGTCTGTACCTCTTGCTAGTCACAAGGAAGAATTAATTTTCAGGCAATTTTTAGATCCCCTCTATCCTCCTGCTGCAATTTAGTTATATCTTAACAGGAGCTTCTATCTGACATCTCTGGGACTGGGCTCCTCTAGCAGGGGAAATGTCAGGATTTGATCTTCCCTTCCCTTTATAATCAGCCAGAGGAAAAAATAACATGATTTTTAAGAAATATTGCAAGACATGTTTTCTTCTAGGTTACCCTGTTACGTTAAGACCAAGAATCCATGGATTAGGATCTCAAGTTTATAAAGAGCCTGATAAAATAAAAAAAATAAATAAATATTAATCCCTTCTTCCCTTATCTGCTTGCCACCTTCACTACATTTCACATTTATCATCCTGCAACATGAAATCATTTTACCAAAATTTTTCCTGATGCTATTTTCCCTGTGTACAGATTCCACTCTTTTCCATCACTTTTTTTTTAACCATTTTTCCTCTTTCCCTCTATTAAGCTGAAAATGTTGTACAAGTACCTTCACCCAGAAACTGTTTTTTTTGTTTGTTTGTTTTGTTTTCTTTTGTTTTGGGTGTGGGAACGATCTCTGAATGCTTCCTTATTCCGTTTTATTGATATATCAACTTAAAGAATAGTGTTAGCCTGTTGATCTTGCTGTTTGTGTAGACCAGCAATTTAATTCATAACTGCTGTTACAACCTCCACCTACTAATTGATTACACTTTATCGCAGAAGCTCCCAGGAGTGTTTCCCGTGGTGTGTAATGTTGATGTTTGTTTCCCGTAGGGTACTGACCTGGGTCCAAGGAATAAGCATGACCTAAAATCTCTAGACTATCTCCTGTGCTGTGATTTATGGAGACCTTTGATAGGAAGATTGCAGACATCAAAACTTCTTTTGGAGCCTTCCTTTGCCGTTACCTCTCCACCCCACAGCTGTGAAATCCTGGGCAAAGTCACACAGCAGATCAGATGCTGGTTCATTTGCAGCCAGCAGCAGAATATTTTGGGCAAGTGTATATCCCACCAAGTCAGCTGCTAATATTTTGCTGTTGCTTTTCAGTGAGGCAGGGAGGCATGAGATATTCTGACTAAGGCCCAACTTGCACATTCCCACTACAGCTTAATTTGGCTGCATTGCAACATCTGTGTTGTGCTGTGTCCAGTATCTCTCTGTGCTTTCAAGGCCAAACTCATCTATCATCACAGGCAGCAGTTTGGAGCATGGCACTGCTGCTGCTGGTCCTGACTAAATGACAAAAAGAAGAGAAAAAGAAAAAAAATCTGTTCACATTTTAAAAGCTGCCCAATAGCTGAGGCTACCACTCTAGGCAAAAGTGGACAGAGTTACACTTCCCACACAAGAGGTGCATACCCTTGAAATTTAATAAAAAGAGTGAGTGACACTCCATAATTTTCATTCCAAGCACCAAATGAAAGGTGACATTACACAATAAGAGTAAATCTCCCACTCCGCTTATACCAGGCCAGTATCCAAAGACATTTCTACCATAACTTTGAAACCAAAATAGCAATTGGTGAAATACAACCTGCGTGCTGTTGTCAAAAACAAGTGCAAGTATTGTAGTTAATGCTTGGCAGTAGGCCTAGGAGTCAAAGTTCACCAGAGGGGCCCTGTGGGGGATTCCCACACGCGCTATATAAATCTCTGCTTCCCTCCTCCCATCGGCTGAGGCTCACAACATGGATGGGAGTAGCCTGAGAAGTATCCCACAGGCTTCCAGCAGCAAGTGCACATCACAATCCAAAATAAAATAAAATCATTACAGGCCTCATATGTGTGCACACAGAAGAGCAATGGACAGTTCATCTTTTGATGTAATCCGATGATCTTGATCTGATAATCTTCGACCAACCATTGAGACCACTTGGTTCTTACTAGACTCTTGCATCTGATAATCGCGGCCTGATCATTTTGGCTCTTACTGGCCTGGCACATGCTATGAATCCTCCCCCCAGTAATACAGCTCATGACCTCACAGTTCAAAGCCAATCCACAGCACTTGCTCTAGGGAACTATACAATCTTATTTTAAATGGTCAGAGTGATGCAGGATTTACATTATCTACTACTTATGTGTCCCAAAGGTCAAGTATTAAAAAATAAATAATATTTTTTTAAAAAAAGTCTTATATTAGATTTGAATTGTTCAGCTCTCAAACCTTGTTATATACCTTTGTCTACTAGACTGAATACCCCTGTAATATCAGACACCTTCTCCTCACAACAGTAATTATAGAACATGATTGAATCATTTCTTAAGCTCTTTTACAAGTGAAACAAATAGATCCCTTCTAATCTCTCATAGTAAGCATGTTTTCCAGGCCACAAACCATCATGGCAGGAGTCAAGAGTCAACTGAAGTCAGTGGAGCTACAGCAGTACTCACTCACTTGGGATCTGACCCCTCAAATGCCAACATGAATATTTACAAACTAGAATGTGTCTAGGTATGTAACTAGAGTGTGTACTAGAGTTACATACCTTTTATTCTGGTCACAGAAAGTATTCATAGTGTTGACTGCCTGCACTCTCATCAAATATAGTATATTCATATACATACTCAAACTCACAGGATACCTGTAAATGCACCACTAAGCAAAACTCAATATAGTTATCTAATAGAAAATTCTGGCATTTGAGGTTCTTATTTTATACCAGCTCAATAGATGAAATACATTTAAAAAAATAAAAATCTTTTTACCTTATAAATGACAGAATGTTGAATAAACATGACAATACAGAGGTTTCACAAGTATCTACACATATATTGCATGTACAAACAAAACTGACATATGGACTGCTACAGATATATATAAATCACAAGTAAAAATGCACAGATTCTGAATGCATGCAGTCAGAAAACCTAAATTTTAGATGACTATTCTAAATAGATATCTCGTTCAAAGAGCCTCCTCATCTAGAGGAGATGAATCTTAGGACAGTGTAAGTTGTTTACTTCAAAGTTTCTCTTTACTTTCTAGGATGTTATTAAATAGTTGATTTAGACTAGAAACTAAAGGTTTTTTTGTGGCTAAAATATACATTCTGCACAACAGCATCGTAGAAGCACATAAACATTTAGTTATTCTACTACAGATGAACGCAAGTACAAAATATGAGTAGAAAATATTGCTAATAGAAACACGTACCCTGATACCTACCCTGCAAACAGAAACAAGGACCCTTTTAACCAGCTCCCAGAATTTAATATATGTCCTGCTGTTTTCTCCATGTCTTTATTCAAACCTCAGCTCTTATAGCCAAATGATCACTGTAGAATCAGAAATCTACTTTTACAATGAAAACGTTGCTCTTCTGTCATCAAAGTTGTAAAGATCAGATTGAAAACATGAATCTGACAAGCTAAGAAAAAAAAAAAAAAAGAGAGAGAGAGAGAAAGAGAGAGAGAATGAGGAAAAAAGAAACAAAAATCTATTATTTTCCCCAATCTTATGACTTACTTTGTCTTGCTCCATTATTTTTAACACTGTTGGCAGCACTGCAACAAGCTCATACACATTAAAAACACATTCAGAAGCAAAACCTAAAAACATAAATACATGGAGATATTACTGGCATAAACTCAACATATGTGTGCGTATCTTACTGCCACTGTGCAAATGTGGATATCCAAACCATACAGATGAGGGTACATTCTGCAAAATGTATATAACACCTGCAAATACTCAACATGCATCCTGCACAATACGGTCACACTACCACAATTATGCACACACAAATATTGCAAACCCACATACCTGCAGTTTTGGAAGCATGGAATAGTCTGACTTTCTGAGGAGATGAAATGAAAATATTTTAATATGTAATTGATACTTTGAAAGTAAATGAAAAATTTTGTTTTAGTTCAAATTAAAATGTCAATTTTTGGTTAGAAAAATAAATGAAATGCTTTTATGTCAAAATAGCAATTTTAAATGACAGATTTCCTTGGGTTTCAATCTAAATTGTTGTTTTGTTTTGAAAAGAAGAAAAAACATTTAACGCAGAAGGAAAACAAAAATGAGCATTGTGTTTCAACAGGCCAACCCAAGACAAAAATACTACTTGGAGAAAATGAAAACCGACTGGAGAAATTGCAATGAAAAATATTCATTCAAGATTTCTCTTGGGAACCTTTACTTTCTAGACAGTGGTAATGCATACACACAATTCCCTTCTTCTTCCAGGTACGTGCATCATCTGCAAAAGTGTGTCGACCAGGCACTCTCCGGGCACTTCACACGCACGCTCGTGGGCAGTTTGTGTTTGTGCTTTCTACATGTGTACAAGCATCAAACACACATTGGCGGGAAGCAGGCACACACATGTGGACTCCGTTAAGAAACCCACGAAATAAAGCCAATTTTAGATCAAGTGAGCTGTGGTCCCCTGGCTCAGCTTCTACTGCAGGTGATTCTATAAACAAAGTTTAGTGCCAATGTGAAAGAACAAATACACTATAAATAGTTCATGGCTTCCAAACCCCCTTGTCTCGTTCCAGCCCTCATTCTAACCCAAGCCAGCAGATGGGCTGAGAGCACTTCAAACTGACTCCTTGAAATAAAATACTGGAAATAAAGGGGAACAGCATGAAGGCAGTAAAACAAAATAGGAAAAGGAGGAGGGGGGGAAGGTTTTAATTTATTGGGGAGAGCACTGGGAATGTAAAAAAAGCAGGAGTGGAAGGAAGAAAGGGGACATCATCCTGCCTGATTGCAATTGTCATTAACTTGCAGCAGGGGTATTAAATTGCAGCATGGGTGCAAGTGCATGCGGCCCACCTCCAACCCAAACCTCCTCGGCATCTGATTCTTCCCTGAGCCAAGCAATTTAATGCCCTGGTCCATGCGGTTTATTTACTGCCTTTTGCTGCTTTTAATTGAACCCAGGGGCCTTCACACCCGTACAGGTCAGTGGCAAAGCATTTGTTACCTGTGCCGGGCAGCACACCAGAGGCACGGAGAGGGAGGGGATTGGCCATTAAAACACAAAAAGCAACAGTTGGGGTCTGTGCGGTGGGACGTGGCTTGCTGTAGGCTCTGATTAGTTTTATGGAGCAGGAGGCTGCGCTGACATCTGGAGGGAGTTTGCGAGGAGCTGAGACAACACGGGGCTGATGCAGTAGGCTTTGCCTGTAATGGGCATTTGCACACACACAGAGGTGTTAGGAGAACTTGAGAAAATCCCCAAATTCTCCAGTGGAGATTAAGTGCCCTAAACACAGTTAAGCAGGCAATTGGTTTAACTACAGCCTTTATAGCTGTTGAATGTCAAATAATGACAATTGCCATGCACTTATGAGTAAGAAAACAAGACCCTTTAGGTATTTACCCACAAAAGAAACCAGGGATTGTGGCAGCTAAACAAGATGAGCCAGCATTACCATTAGATTTTCAAAATTCAAACCTACTAAGATTAAGTAAAACTGGAGTTATACGTAATTCAGTATTTCCATGTGCTGAATTCTAGTCTAATGGCTGGAAAAATCTCCACAGGAGAAATGAAGTGGCCACAATAGTGTGGCAGTTGGTGGATCTCCAGGAGGGGTCACTACAATACGAAAACATAGAGAATTTTAGGGTATGCACACAGCAGACAGTGCCATGAGGAGACAGCAAACCAGGTTCTGTATGAGCACATTGTTAGACACAGAGGCATCCACTATGTGGAAAGACACAGTCTGGGACAGATATAGCTTTGGAAATCTTTTTTTTTTTTTTTTTTTTTTTTTTTTTTTTGAGGGGAAATGTGCTATGAAAAGGTCAGCATGGCTGAAAGCACAGCTTTCAGGAACAGAAGCAAGTCAACCACAAATGCAGAACCACTGTTCAGTACCACTGGATGAATACTACTGAAGCTCTCAGAGATCTGTTGAGGAACTGCAGTCAGTGTAAGGAAACACATGTCAACTGGAAAAAAATAAATAAAAAATAAAAAAAGCTCCTGAGCACTGGGCAAAAGCAGAAATTTATTTATTTATTTATCTATCTATCTATCTATTTATTTATTTATTTATTTATTTTCCGGGGGGGTTGGGGTTACACCCATATAAAATACATCACTACTTCTAATTACTATTGAGACTTCTGGCAGCTAAATGGACTGCCAGGCGTTGCAACAATAGCTATTAGAGACCAAACAGAGATGTATTTCAGCAAGCATGGCCTACTCAAAAAGTATAAGACTTCAGTTTTCTTTCAGAAAGTTTGTGGCAATTAGCCATGAAAAGGAAGACATCATCTTCATCACACAACCAATCAAATGGTGACACTGACCCAGCAGTTAAAATTGTTAAAATTCTGTCAAAGTCATAGAAGTTACTCACTGCACCATTCCTGGCCAGACAAATGCCCAAAAGGCCCTGGAAAGGCACAAGTGAGAATTTTTGGTGTTTAGAGCTTCAGCAGTAACAAAGCCAGGTGCAGTGAGAAGAGTAATAGGAAAAAGAAAAAAAAAAAGGAACGAAGAGACAAGTAAAATGATGGCTAGAATGCAGTCCCAGAGGTATAATATCTGAACAAGAACTGTCTTAGATTAAACTTTTTTCTTGGGAGAAATCTATTCCTGACAGAAAAGTCACAGGTGTCAAATAGATAAAACTTTATTCGTAAGTATGGTAGTGTATGGACTTTTTCCTTTGCGGCACAGATAAACCTGTCTACCTCTAACACACAAGCAAGACACAACAGCAGAAGAAAAAAAAAAACATTTCACTTATCAGTGAGAAACAAGAGGAATTTAGCCTGGCCAACTGGCTGGATGGAAACACACTGTCCAAACTCCTACACCACCAAAACAGCTGAGGGCAAGGTGGTACACTTCAGTTACAAGAGTTATATTTGCACCTTATCAAAGCACCCACAAACTAGACACAAAATTCCACACATTTTAAAGGCATGAAAAAATGAGCCTTCTTAGCCAAACAAAAAATTCCTTGTCAAGCAATTTTACAGGTTTCTGATTTTAAAAAATCTACATTACACCATAAATTTGCCAATGAAAGCTTTATGGGAGCATTACACAATGCTAAATATGCAAACAGATTATCCTTCTTGTGTTTCATTTTATTCTAAATAAAGACAAAAGAGACAGGATAATAAATAATTCCATATTGGGACCATTTATATAAAAATTTTCACTCTGATTCCAGGTGGCAATACTGAAAGTCATGAAGGTATGACAAAAAAAAATACTGAACACTGCAGTATCAATGATATTACACAGAGTCACAACACGTACCAGAAGTGTAGGCAATGCCAGTCAAATGCCTTGAGAGGATGAAGAATGACTTTGGTGTCACTGGATAAGGAAGGAAAACTAACACTTGTCTGCCGGTGGTCTCAAGCTTGCCTGGGAATGTAAGGACTAGCGGTGCTTCTCAGCATGCTCCAATGAGAAAAGGAGGATAATCTTTGCTGTCAGTGTAGGAGCAAGGAGACACTGAAAAGAGAAAAAAACCCTTAACCAGATATCCTAAATTTAATTTTTTTAAACTATAGTATATGTAAGGGAGTTTAACCGTTGTGTTACCAAACATTTGAAAAGCTTCAAAAGAAATATAATCTGTGAAATCAAAGAGGTACCCAGGCAAAGTGGAAAGCTAACAAGCAGAAACTTTTTTAGTTTATCAGAGAAAGATCTCAGCTTTAAACTGCAATAGTATGAATGTGCTATATTTGAATAATATGAACAACAGGGGAATAAAGATAACTAGTAGAAAAAATACGCTTAGTGAAATACTCTAAAAACCTTCTAAGAGTGGAGACAAATGGAAAATCTTTCATCACCATGGCTAGGGTCAGGAGATTATGGGCTACAGATACAATGCTATTTAGGTATCTAACTGACTTTACAAATCTGGCCCTGTACTTGTCTGAAATATAAAGAAAGGCAGTCACACTGTGACTTCCCTATAAGGCTTTTTCATTAAAGGAGCACAGAGTGACAAATATGTCTGGAAAAATAAATAAATAAATAAATAAATAAATAAATTCCTGGCTTTTACATCGTGTAGGGGTGAGTGGAAGATGCTTACTGATGAGTGAACTGTAGGAGTTCATTTATATTGCATGTTTGATTAATAGGGCTGGGTGTTATTTGCAAAGTCCATACCATAGTTGGTATTACCAAAGCAAATTATTTTCACCAAAGAGTGTTTAGAATTCTATCAAATGGTAGGAGAGGTGAGTACCAAACATCAGGCTTCAATTGGTTCAGAGAGACAATCTGAGAGAAGGATCAGTGATTAGGTGAGCTGCCAGAAAATATTTGATAAGCAGCAGACCTAAGGAACCGTTACGTGTCCATTTTCAAAATCCCATTCTTTCCTGCTGTGTAGAATCAAGAGTGTTATTTGGCTATGTGTGAACTACAGAATCTGAAACATCTGGGGGGTGGGAAAGAACTAAACAAAAGGAAGGACAATGGAGGAAGCATTCATGTGTTCCTGCTTCTTCATCGAAGAGGATAATTTTCCAAGATAGGCAATCAGCAAGTGCTAGATATGCTGCAGGATGGGGTAAGAGGGTCTTGATCATACCTAAGTGTCTCTTGAGAACAGCACTTGAGCTTCAGGAGAGCAAGCAGCTCTGTAACCATTCTGCATATGTACGAAGAAACATATTTCTAGCACTAGACCAAATAAATTAAAGGTGTCAGAGAAATCTGTCTGACTCAGATTCACAGTTTTACAGCAAAGATAAGATGGGTGGAAAAAAGGGAAAAAGCAGGTGCCAGGGATTTCCCATTGGATCCTCTCTCACTTTGGTTGGAACAATAAATACCCATGCAAGGGCAGTCAACACCACAGACACAAGTCAGAGCTCCCTGGACCATGGGACTATACAGGCATTCAGCCTGCCCTGGAGCTGGCAGCCCCAGGACAGCTGGACTTCTGCAGAGTTTGCATAAGTGTTTGGAACGTGATTAAATTGTAAATGATACAACCAAATCTGCTATGATGGTAAGAGGGAGCATCAGGTAAACAAAGTGCCTTGCTTTCCTTTTATCAGACCTTACCAGTCAGTTCCCTGTTGTGACAAAAATTATGTGATCTGCTTCCTTCTTCCTCCACTCCACCCAGCAGAGCCTTCTCCTGTGAGAAACAATGAGACTTGCCAGCACCCTTTCCACCTTGACTGCATCTATTCATTGCTCCTGTTAATCATGGTGGTGGCAGCTCCAAACAGCCAAGCAAGTAGTAAGGAAGAGAGGAAAGGAAAGGCACTGCAGACTTTGGGGTTCAGCCTATGAGGACAACTGCAGAGAGAAAACTCATGCAAGTGAGCCTCCTCCAGCAGCTCTTCTTGCACTGCTTCAGGAGCACCAGTTTGTACACATTGTAGACTGAAAGCATTGTAAAGGGGCAATAAGTAGTCAAATTTTTTCCATACTTCATTTTAGCTGTGTTACAATGATGTTTTCAGAAGATATATTAAGAAGCCCATTAACACATTCAGGTGCTGTTACCACAATAGCATAGGACTGTGACAGCAGGATAGGAAAACACAGAGTGCCTGCTTTCTGGGCATTTGTGAACCAAAATCATCCTGAGAATGTAACGTGGCCTTTAAAAGGGACCAAAACCACACAGGGCACATCTCTTGCAGTTGCTCATTAGACCATGGAAATTAAGAACTAGACCTTGAGCCTATCATTCTTGCTTCCTCATGTCTTTCCCTATGCCATTAGCCAAGGCAACTCAGCAGAGAGGAAGGCTATAGGATCAAGTCCTCATTGGTAAATACAGAAATCTGAACTGGCTTTGAAGGTGGCTGGGAACAAACCAGTGATGGGCCATGTCCATGCGTAGCATACACCATCAAGATGTGACATGTGGCCAGTATAAATCTCAAAGATGCTTCAGTCAAGCAGTCAAAACAGAATTTCGCTGTAGCACCGAAAGCCACATCAGCTATTTTTCTCACATCTTATCTCAGATCAAGTCCATAGAAGGCTGTGATGAAAAATTGCAATAAACATGTTTAAAAACCTTTATCTCTTCCCTGCTCCACAGAATGAATGCTGATTTCTTCTAAAAATTCACCCAGTGGAAACAGGTGTATAGTTGTGATCCATAAAAAAAATTGGAAAGAATTTCTTAGAATGCAATTCAAACTTAACTATGGACCTGTCGCTTTGGTTGTTGTGATAATTCATGGATTTTAATACCAGGAGGACAATTGCCATTGAATTTGTTGAAATGCAAAACACATATTAACTCAGAGATATGTTTCCTTACTGATGTAATGTACTTTATGGAAGTGAGTGAGCAATTACCATTTCCTTAACCTAGAGAAGGCCTTCATGAGGGACTTGCCCAACATTTCAGAACTGAGCTAGAAAGCAACTTTAAAATACACATACATTCTCAATTTCAAGTCTGCAGCATGTTACAAATTTAGGTTTTTCCTTCACAAACCGGTCTGGTAATTAAGAGTACTCATGGCTAATAAGCAGTAAGTTTTTTCTAATTTGCATTTTTCTAACCTCAGTTTTCAGATGGCACATCTAATTACAGCCTCATCAGCTATATTAAAGGGCCTCAGAATGATATATATCTCCTTTTGTAGACATCTACTGATTATTAGTTTACCCATTAATGTTCCCTTTCATGAGCTCTTTTAGTCTCTCATTTTAAGGTATGCTTTCCAACTTTCCAGACTTTTTCCAGACTTTCTTTCTCTCTATTTTTCATGCCTTCTTCAATATTCCAACTTCATGCTTTGAGTCAACATGGAAAGCAAAAACAGTACTTTAAAAAGTAATCTTAGCAGTATTCTACAAAGAAGAGAGGTTACCTCCTTATTACATGCTAATTTGAACTGCTTCTGTTGTGTGTTTTTTTTTTGGTTGGTTGGTTGGTTGGTTGGTTTGGTTTGATTCAGCTTGGGTTGGCTTGTTTGTTGTTTTTTTTTCTGTTGTATGTTTGTTCTCAGGTCCACAGACTCCTGGCCTGTAGTCCTCTAAAATTATGCAAGGCTCTATATTAATTTTCAAATCCAGAGCTTACTCAGAGGACTCAGGGTGTGATGTTTCTTAAGATTTTTTCAGCTACTACACTAAAGGTAAGTGCCCAGATCAAAACTTGATTTAACATTAAGTTTTGCTCAGTAACTTTACAAAATTAGTATATATAGAGAGAGACTGTTACAATTAAGTCAATTGCTAAAGTGAATAAAGCTGGTAGTAACATGAAGATCACACAGACGTATATGCAACACATACATTGATACATTTCAGTTCACACATTTTTGAACAAATGTTCCCATCTAAAAACAATTGATTCTGCTGTAAAGATCAGTGGGAGTACAGCTTAGAATAAACACAAAGGATTGTATTGTCAAAAGTGTGAATAAGCCATTTTGCAAATAAGAAACATATACAGAGATGGTTAAATAAAGTCACACTTGTACAACACAAATTCACAGAAACAGGCAAAACCAAATGTGAGATTCTATGTGATTACAGATTGCCTAGCCTCAGCTACTGTCAAACAACATTTGCAGGGACATAAATAAACTTGAAAACATAAAATACTGTGAAAGAAGTAACGTTTTCAGAATAAAGAGGGAATAATAAAACAGGAAATATCTTTTCACCTCAGAGTGCCTCATCTCTTTCTGCCTGGGGAAATAAAAAAATCCCTTTACAGTCAGACTCACAGCAGCTCTCTCTAGACAGGCTACAGGGTGCTTATTTGTAGTATTCATGTTTGCATAAGGCAGTCTGTTCAGTTACAGATCTTATTTAAAAAGTGGCAGCATATATAATCCTTTTTTGCTCTGTTGAAAATCTCCAATTGTTCCTTATAGTAATGTGTTTCTGGAAATAAGAATTTGGAAAAAATGTTTATAGGCAAATACAACTGATTTGCTTTTAATTAAATAGACTAAGAAAGCAACAAATGTTTTCAGAGGCATCCTGCCTCTTGAAGAACAATCATTTAAAAGCAGTAAAACCTGACAGACACTCTTTCTTTTCAATGCCTTACAGTTTCATTTAGTTCAAAAAGAATCACTGAGATCAGCCAGCTAAGTACATGCACACACACCCACATGGCAGAATAATTTTGAATAAAGGATTAATTTCTAGTAAATCTGGAGAATGAATAGAGATGTCATGTCAGTCTGTAATGAACTTTTGGCAAATCATTAGATGGTACTAAATTATTGAAGTCAGAAGTCAAGAAGGAGGATGAAGTCATGAGAGAATTGTGGTCCAGTGATTAGGTCATTCATTATCTCATTTTAATGTCTATGAACCAAAGCTATTGGGCTGTCCCAGTATTCATACTCTTTAAGAAGTATTCAAAAATGGATGTCACCAGGTATGAGATCTGTTTTTTGCTACCTTTTACCTATCACTCATAATTTCCAACACATTTTTTTCCAAACACTGATTGATATGAACAGAAGGATGGGAGGAATCCCTGGAGGTCTTTAAATCCCTGGAGGTCTTTAAAATATGTTTAGATGTTGAACTTAGTGATGTGGTTTAGTGGAGGACTTGTTAGTGTTAGGTTAGAGGTTGGACTCGATGATCTTGAGGTCTCTCCCAACCTAGACAATTCTGTGATTCTGTGATTCTGTGAATTTAAATCTCCTAAAAGTATGCAGCTGAACAAACAAGGAAAAATTGATTCAAAGAGAATTTTAGCCTCTAACAGTTTCCCTAGATATGCTTCCATCTCAAAATACTATGTGTACAGAGAACAAATGTGCTGATGATGTGGTAAGCCATTTGGCCCAAAAGAGGAAATTAAATTCAAGTACAAAATATTGAATCACTTGGATATACATTCCATACAGGGGAAAAAAAAAAAAAAAAAAAAAAAAAAAAAAAAAAAAAAGTTATTTTTGCCACAATTTACACTAAAGAAAACAGTTCTGAAAAGGTCCATCCTTGCTGTTTTTTTGTAAATCACTGTACCACTGTAGCAGGTCTCCCTCTGAGGTTGAGGAGGGCACCTTGGGATAGGAAGGAGGAGAAACCATACACCAGTGCAGGGCTACCTACTGCAATGATGGCCTACATCCAAACCCTTTATGTCAGCCCAGAAGTCCTGATGCTAAGGATTAGTTCTGTGTTGTATGACCTCCTGAGTTTCTAATATCACATCTGACAAAAATCACAAGATGTTAGTAGGTCTCTTAACTCTAAGTGGTATTGATCTGCATGAAAGTTTCTGGATGGTTAAGAGAGAGTCCCACGCAGAAAACAAGTTGTGAACATGAGATGTTATCATTTACAGTGAAATACCTGCACATTTCAGGAACTGTGTGTATCAGGATGTCTTACAGTTGTTGGAAAACCAGCAATTACACTGTCTTTAAACCTATAGTCATTTCTACTGGGAAAGAGATATTACATGTCACCATATAAGACAATAGGCTATTCATTGCAACACCTCAAACATAAGGGAGAGTGTAGGTCTTTTATTTATTTTCAGTGACACACTGTATCAGCTTTAGTAAGTTCACTTCCCTCTCTCTCTTGAAATAACATTCACAGGTTTTGTATGATGTATGCTATTTTATAATGAGGAAAAATTCTTTCAAGCTTGTCATGTTGTCATATGATAGCATGTGTGTCCTTCTTGGTCAACAGCCATTACTTCATGCAAGCCATCAGGACAATGCTAAGCCTCTTAGAAGCTTTCCTATACGTGTATACTACCTATACGCAAAAATAATATTAAGGCTAGGGGGGGTTGATAAATTATTTGTTTGATTTATAGACTAAAGAAGAAATGTCCAGAATTGCATATTGGCCACTGTTATGTTATTAAATATTTTTTCTGGGCCATTCTGAGCTAATCTGCTGTCACACTGCCAGGAAAACAACAGTGCTATGCTGCTGGATTGCTCGGGGTTAGGATAACTGATGACATCAGATGGGTTTGCAGCAGAGTCAACCTAGAAACTTTGTGGTGCATACACTAAAAGTGTGATTCTTAGAAAAATTGTCTGTCCTCTCAGATCAATGTAAAAGGTGCAACCTAAATAGAGTCAAAGGCCAACTGGACCAACAAGAAGGTAATCTAAAAAAGTCAGGGAAGGTTGACATGGTAGCAGGAAGATGTCCTGTGGACACTCAATACTGCCTTTTGCAGTTTTTGATTGCATTGCAATTTGTGTGTGGTGGATGTGGCTATCTTCTCCCCCACAGGAGAATAAGGACATTAACTGGCCAGTACTGAAGACCATCCATGCACTAATTCCCTCCCAAGAAGCCACTATTTCCATGATAAGCTCAGAGAACCACCAGTAGTCTTCTATGCTGTTCTGTAGAAAGTGCTGGAAGAGAGTGTTGTGATGAATTACAGGCTTAAAACTGCACATGATTTAAAACAGCTAATGAT
This sequence comes from Aythya ferina, assembly GCF_964211825.1. NCBI lineage: Eukaryota > Metazoa > Chordata > Aves > Anseriformes > Anatidae > Aythya > Aythya ferina. The sequence continues at coordinate 123,534,119 of NC_140296.1, read as the reverse complement.
TTAAAATGTTTGCTCAGACACTGGGAGAATATTGGCTAAAGCTGGAAAAAAATAATTTGCTGTGCTGATTGTGTTGCACAGAAGAAGAAAGAAGCTTCTACTAGCACAGGGAAGAAAGTAGAAACCACTTATCAGAATTTCAGAAAAGTACAAAGGCATCAATCCTGGCCCCAAACTTGAGACAATCTCCTGGTTTTACTACCACAGGGCTTCATTTATCTTGTCTCCCCACACCACTTTTCCCATTTTGAGCAGCATTCAACTGCTTGACCCAGGAAAGCATGAATTCTCTCATCTAGCTTCCACCATCTACAAGAATTGAGGCCCAGCTTGTACCTTCTTACAACATATCCCTGATCTAGACCCTACTAAGCAGGGTTATCTGGGAAGCAGGTTGTCTAGGAAAAAAAAAAAAAAAAAAAAAAAAAAAAAAAAAAAAGAATACAATTAAGTTAAAAAAAGCTAACACCATAGCATGATTCCAAGAAAGGCTGAGTGAGGTAAGCCTGGGTGGTCAGCTTTAATCCTGGGATGTCTTAACTTCTCTATAATATTCTTTTATTTTTTTCTTTTCATATTTTTATACAGTTGAGTATACAGAGGCATAACCAGTACAAACTTCCGCAGAAGAGGCAGCTATTTGGCCATTTCTCTTGTCGGCATTAACTGGAAGAGAGTGATTCCTGTCTGCTGCTCCACTGTAGTCAGCATGCTCAGTGGATACCCCACCAGACTGACACATCTCCTGAACCTTTGTGCTTCTCACCCCAACCTGAGTGACGTCTGCACCTATCTGTCTAAGAAGCCACTTGCTCTCCCAGTAGTAAAATTGTCTATTGCATCTCTTGCATCCATTTTCAGGGTTATTTTTCAGATTGTCCCATCCAATTCTAACTTTTTAATCGTGCTTACAAGAGAAGTACAAATACGCTCAGCCTGTCTATGACACACATGTAAATATGGACTTGTGCCTGCACTCAGAGCACAAGGGTGCAGCCTATAAGCATCCATCATATCCTGACTCACTACCAGGGCTATAAAATGTGACCTGAAAAAAATAACAGTTCTGTGCTTTTTGAAGGATGGGTTTTAGTTTAGAGAGACAGTCAGAGCCCTGGGGGTGGGTTCTGAGCATTTCCTGCTGGAATATGCAGCTGTAAAGATCAGTCACCTTATAAGCTTAAACAACTTGACAGAATCCCTTTAACTAAATCTGCAAATGAAGGCAACCCCTGATGGGAAGGAAGGGCCACTGTGGCTTAATTAACTGTTAATGAAGAGCCTGGGCCTTTCCAATACTAGTGCAGAAGGGCAACTTAAAGTAACACAACCAGCTGGGGATCACTGCTGGAAAAACAGAAAGCTGCAGCCCTCTTTCAAGAAATTATATTTCTCTGCCTTTTACAGTTTTGGGCCTGTCCAGCAAGCCTCTGTAATACAAGATATGAGGTATAATTCCAGCAGACCATTACCAATTACTCTCTTATCTTACCCCACCATCCACTGTCCCTACATCAATGTACTAGCCATGCTTATAGTGTATTTTGACATAGAAATTATCATCTCCTGCAAAATATGCTAAGTACAAAAGTCAAAGTCTATCTTTTGAATGTCTTGAGTGATGGCCTCAATTAAACTAGCCAGATAATTCCTGGATCCAAACAATTGTTAGTTAGATGTTGTCAGGGCCTCAGCTGAAAGCCTTCTGCCTGGCAGGCTCAAATGGGGACCTGTTGATCTGCTGAGGAGTCAATTTATCCATCTTTCCACACTGGTCAAGAAATTTGTGATCACCAGCATTCACTGACTTACTGTGGCAAACTGAGATGACGAAGGATTGAAAAAACAAGCCCTTAGCAATTGTTCACTACAGTGATCCAAAACGTGAACATACCCATGGACATTCCGCCATCAGCAGTAATTTTTCTCTGAGTTAGTTCCGCATTAATCTTCTTCAGATCTTGTACATTGTCATAAAAATCATGGGAGTAGAAGTGGAAAAGCCCATTGTTTTCATAGTATGTAGGGACCAATGAAGGCACAGTCCTTTTGAAATATTTAGCAATTTTGTACTTTTAAACACAGGACTGTTTCAAATGTCTCAAGAACTATCTCTCACCATTTCTTGCAGACAGAGTTCCACAGTTAATAAATGTCACCAAAACATTTTTTTTTCTTAGTGGTGCACCTATGTTTTGGTTTCTTCGTATTTATCTTGTTATTCAAACTGTAATATTCTACCTTTTTAGGTGTTTTCATACTGGAATTACATATAGATGGCTCACATGAATTTATAGAGTCTAGAAGGGAACATTGTGATGATTTAGTCTGAATTCTACATAACATAATACAAAAAATTTTGTCAAGTGATTGCTTTATTTCAGCCATTAGTTTGTGGTAGAATCAAAGTGTCCTTTATAAAAAGACAATGAAGTCTCCATTCCAGTGGCAGCACACTTCTGATATCCCTGAGTTACATGCTTCAGTTGTGCATTATTCTTATAGATACAATTTTAATTCTGAATTTTAGTGACCTGAACTCTGTACCACCTACTCATGTTACAGCTTTTGCTATTAAATAATGTTCTGTTTTCAACTATGCTTGACTAATCCCTTTGTTTTCATGTAGCCTATACTCACTGGGAGCGTTTAAAACTCTCTGACTACGGTATTCCAGACTTCAAGGCAACTGAGGTCTCAAGATTACTCAGAACTACCCAGGTAATGTCCCTTGTAATGTTTGACAGAGATCTCCCTCTCCCCATATCTTAATCTTTATGCTTCCTCTTTCTCCAAGAAAGAAAAAAAAAAAAAAAAAAAAAAGCCAAACAAAGGAAAATGAGTTTCAAGTGAGTAATTATTACCACTTTTTCCATTCTGTACTTGTGATATTTTTCACCCAGAAGCCCAGAAGATCAAGTTTATCTATGATACAGAGGCCATTATATACATATATATATGGAACTGGAAGCGATGGTTCTGAGGAATATATGCGCAAGGACAGCAAGGAATAGAGGCCAGCAGTTTTCTCCAGAAAGCTATTGTTATTAAATGAATTTGTTACTATAGAAACATATAGGCCTGTTTCAGAATAATGACCACTCTGAATAATGATTGACTTTTAATGATTCCTCCCAGAAGCCTTTTCACACACTGAACAGAAGGGAATTCATCCTATGCACCTAAAAAATATTGACAATAATAATAATCTTCCACTGCGATTTACAGATTTGACCTTGTTGAGTATACATTTCTGTACCAGTTCAATCTGTTTTGGTTAGAGGCTTGACTTTATTTTTACCTTTGAATTATAGCCTCAGCTGTGGGTATAGTCACACTTTATGCTTATCCTGGTATAGATTATCCTTCTCCAGTAAAGGACTAAGTTATACCAGTAAAAACAGGTGTAGATTCACCATATGTGTCTGTGTTTCCCCAGCAGCACCACCTGCAGTCTGTGCTTGCTTGGATCACACTGTGCATTAATGGCCATGTAGCTACACAGCTGCCTCCCCCATCCATCCTTCCCAACTATTAGCACCCTCTTTTGAGCCTAACAGCACGAATACAAGTGAGGAACTTGATAAAACTTTAACTAAGCCAGCAGAACAGCTATGTCTCAATAGGGGGCTTGAATAATCAGTCCGCTGTTCACAAAGGGTCTTTTGGACACAAGCAGACGTTAGGCACCCTGGCATGAAACATGACAATAATTTGATACCACAGCTTCAGGTTCATTAGGTAGCTCCTAGTGGAGCAATGTTCCTCTTGCAGGCTCCTCCATTCTGCTGCTCTTTCTCACCTTGGTCAGAGAACTTACAGGTAGTTACTTCTCCTTGGCACCACCAAACAGCTGGAGCTCTACGCACAAATACACCTGCCTCTGCCTGGATGTTTGCCAACATATTTTTGCTGCTAGAGCTAAGTAGATTTGTACAGGTCTTGGAGAAACAACACAATGTCTATCATCTATGACTAAACTCTCCAAGAAATTCAGTGTGCCAGGCAGCATATGGTTTACATATGACTTTGGTAAATCAGATGAGGACTAATCATTGTCTGTAATTTGGGGTCATTCAGATATGGCCCTTAGGATTAAAGACTTGCAGACTTTAAGTTCAAATTCAAAGTACTGTCTGTTCTGGGAATTGGTCAATGTGTAGATAGTTGGTAGCTCATCTCCCAGACTGATTCACATTTTAAGGAGAAGTCATTGGAACATTGGTATAAATTCATAGAACTGAGATCAGAAAGCCATTAGGCCATTTTGCACCATCTTATACAAAGAACTTTCGAAGGTTTCAGAATATGACCTTGTTAATCTTTTGCATTGTACAGTGACTTTTATTTGAGAGGGGAGGTGCACATCAGCCAGAAGAGGAGAGTTACAACATATTACTTGTTTGAAAGCAAAGAGAGTTGAAGTTTCTCTGATGTCACAGTACTGTGACATCAGAGAAAAACTGAGACTACACAATGAGATAAACTGTTTCTCCCTACGTAATAGAATAAGTGAGGGAAAATGTTCTGGGACAACTCAACAGGACCATCTTCTGTGGAGCAGTGTTTTCAGCATCATTCATCATCAGGATCTGCACACAGCCCACTACCCACTGCTGACTGCAACGTCTGCCCTACCATCTTTCTTGGTCATGAGACAGAATCCAAACACGAAAACATAATCAGTTCTCCAAAAAATAAGTGAGTTAGCACTCTGTGATGGCACGTCTCAGGTAATAGACAGGACATATCAAACCTACAGAAACCTCTTCTGGTAGCCAGGCTGAGTAAAACACAAAGCCCAGATTCTTTGCCACAAGTTAATCTCTACTCCATGCTAAGTTTCAGGATTTCTGCAAGTCTTAAAGAGCTATTTAAGTGAAATAAAAATAACCTTTCATAAATAAACAGTTTACTGACCAAACTTGCCAAGGCTGCATCTCCTAAAACCTCTAGGGAGGAATTGGCTGTACTGAATCAGCTACACTGAGAAAAGTCCCTCTCTTCATGCCTTCAACACCTACAAATCTTCCTGGCTGCCCACAGACTGACAGCATTTCTGCAATTAAAATAAACTGGCCTAGAGTCAACTGCACAAAGGAAAAGTGCAGAATTTCTTTCTGGATTATATGGGAGAATGAGGGGGGAGAGGCTTGGGAGAAGATAAAGTAGTAGTTGCAGAACAGTAGAGGAAGAAAGGATGGGGTATAGCTGCAAAAAGCTGTCCTGTGTTGTCCTTGGTGCTTAGAAATAGTTGAGCTTTGGGCATGTGAGAAAAATACAAGTCTTTCCACCTAACAAGAAAAAGACTTTTTTAGCCTTTTTTTTTTTTTTTTTTTTTTTTTTTTTTTTGGCGTTAAACACCTTGTTAATTTTTCAGCGATTAACAGCCGTTTAGCACATGGAGAGTGAGGTGGGCAACTTATGTAGACGAATAAATTAAGGCTAAGAATGCACACTAAGATGAAAATCAAAGCTGTCTGTTTTATTGGAAAGGCATCTGCAAATGAGAAGGGAGGAAATTGGTATCTCATTAAAAATGGGAAAGAGAGCGACAGAGAGAGAGAGAGAGAGGAAACTGAAATCTCATTAAAATAACTGGAAAGTCTGTCCTAATTATGTGTTTCCAATTGCTAACAAGAGGATATTTGTTAGAGGTTCAGAGTGCTTTTCTTCCAACCAAAACAAACAATACTAATGGCATTATTCTGTCTCCTTGGTGCAGTAGCAATGACAGAATCTTTTTCAAAATAAACACTTCAGGACGGGAGATCAGCAAAAGTTAACGCAAGCAAAAAAAAAAAGAGGTCAATTGCTTTTTCTGTTAATGACTGGTTGGAGTGTTGTGGCCTGACCTCTACCCTCGTGCACATGAAGAGGCAGGTGGGGCCTGGAAGGAGGCAGCTCTGCTTAGCAACGAACTCATCCACAGAGCCACAGAACTGCCCTTGCCCTGAACTACAAACTGAACAGCTCCCTTCAGCCTCACTGAGCACCAGTGAATTGCACCAAAATAGTGAGATTCTTCACCAACCTCTAAACTTAAAGCATGGTGTTTAACAGAGTACTGAACTGAACGCCAGGGATTTGTGACATTTACTCCCAGTTCTTCCTTTGGCTGATTCAGTGACTTTGCAAATGTAACCTTGCCTCAGTTTCCTTCTGTATAGATTGTGTATAAAAATAACTTTCCCATATTATTTCAAGATCCCAGTAGAAATGAGGCAGGATTATGAAGCTCCATCACACTAGAGAAGGGAGCCTGGAACCTCCTTTGACTACTGAACCAACTGCAACTCAGCTTGTCAGCAATACTCAAGAATTTGATCCTCAGGTAGCCTGATTTGGGAAACTCATTGCACGAGATGACAGGACAGTGGCTCACAGCTGCAAAACAAGCTGCCCGCAAATAGACCCATAGCCTTCAGCTTTATCTCTAGGTCTGATGTGCCAGCGAGAGTGACTCAAGGTCTAAGGAACGCTGTATACAGCTACACCTACCATCTCCTCGCTACTTCAGCACCCAACACTGATGTGCTTAGAGGCAGTGAGTGATGAAGAGAAGTGCAGAGAAACACTGCCTGTGAGAGCAATCCCTGGCAAAGAGCTTGTCCTTCCCCAAGGAGAGACAACCTGCTTGCATCCAAGAGGAGCTTTCAGACCCTCAGACAGCACAGCCCAGTTATCCTGAAGAAGCCAACAGCAAAGTTGTCTGAGAGGGCAAGAGAGGGAATGGTTGTGACCACTTCTAAGTGTATTTCAGTTTTGGTCCAAAAGAGCCCAAGTGTCAAGAGTTCTTATGCTTTGATGCCAAATTTGTTTTTCATATGCATAGACCACATCATCACAGCAGTGTGTACTCACTATCTGCCTACATATGCCAAGTCAGTAGCAAAACCAAGTTGTGTATAATTGGACCAGTGACCCTGTCCTGATGACTGGGGCAATGTGTCGGGATATGAATGCCATCTACTATCCCTCCTACAGTGCTGCTGTGAAATCTTTTTTGAGCAAACAGTCCCATTCAGAAGGTCTGGGCCTGGAATGGTAATAGATAAAGGCCAACTTGCACCACTTGGCCAGAAAAAACAGTTCATTCTTCTGCTTGGGAAAAAAAAAAAAAAAAAAAAAAAAAAAAAAAAAAGACAATGTAAATGGAGACAAAACCTCCAAGATAAGTGAAGGTGACACATCAAACAAGCCCCACAGACATATGAAACAGCATACCTATCTCAAAGCAACACTTCCCAAAGATCATTATTGTGCTGCCAAGAAGCGGGAAATACTAGCTTGGTCAATAGTACTGACTTAGCTAGAGTGCTCTTGGAGCTGTTTTTGAACACTGATTCCCATCTATTCCAGACTGTGCACTGGGGGCCATATCTTTGGGCCCTTCTGACCAGCCTCAAGGGAGAGAAAACATGCATGGTAGACAGTGAGATAGTCAGACATTGTGAGCAGCTGAACAGAACCAGGCTCAAGTGAACATCACTGTAAGCTAGTAATGATTGGTGATTTATAAGGGGTAAACTGAATGCCAATATTGACTACTTGTGACTTAGCCTGGTAATGTTTCTGGAATCTTTGTACAGTGTAACAAATAGACATGTCAGATTTTACTAGAAGGAGCCAACAGCAAGCCAAATTCAATTTATGATCTCTTCATTATGCAACAAAGTCCACAAGTACCTTCCCCACTGTTTGTTGATTTTATGGACCACAGCCAAGCTGCCATTAAGCTGTATGTAAGTCTGTTAGGGAAGGCTGGCTCTAATTTATGTCACTATGAATCATCCAGTAGACTCCTGCTATTGTAAAAATACTTATAATGATAGGGACAGAAAAGGCCTTGAGTGATTTCAGCATGTTCAGAAAAACTCTATGCATCTGCTGTGGAAACCATGGGGAGGCCAAGGAATGCACTTGTCCATGTGGACCAGATTGCCCATGCAAATGCAGAATGGACCTGAACCAGATGACCTTCTTTCCAATATTCTTTCTCTCTTTCTCCACTTTTTTTTTTTTTTTAACAGGCAATTTCTCTGATAATCCTGCATGCTGGTATTACCAGCAGCACACAAGTGTGTCTAAAACCTTGACGACAGTAATTAATGTATTCCATCAGCACCCATGTCTCACAGCCAGCTGTTTTGTTGTGAAATCTGCCAAGCCCTTGAGGCAGAAAACTGTGCCCCCTCCTTTCACTCCATACAATGTCTGGTGTAACTTTCACTTAACGATTAGAGGCTTTATTCAATCCATCACCATAGGGCAGGGGTTACACTACTCTCAGGGGCATCCAGCAAAACCTGATCTGATAGAGAGCACTCTGCTGAAGGAGAATTGCCTACCAGAAGAGTAGCTGCAGGTGGAGAAATGAGAGAGGAAAGAGGAGAGAGAAATACCATTTCTGTTCTGCTTAGTTATCAGAGCATGCAATAGGATGCCTGGGGAAGCAAGATCTTGGCTGTCAGAAGGCAGATGAGATAGAAGCTATGCTTGATTATTTCAGTGATCACCAGACTGTGCATCTGAGCTTTCCATGTTTTATTCTGAGCTTTCCGTGTTTTATTCTATTCCAAATAGAGTCTGAGAAACCTGTCTTGCACTGTCAAGCCACTATAGCTTCTCTGTATGGAAAGCTCCATTGTTAATTGCACTTAAAATAGGAATGAAGTAGTTTTATATACCATATATATTTGCCAAGTAGAAAAGGAACTTTGGATCATCTGTAAAGAAAATCAAGATTTAGAGGAACTAGAAATGGAAAAACACTTTACAAGTCCCCTTTAAAAAAAAAATCTTTGCACTGACTAATGAATTTATGAGACATTAAGGTTATTGCTGTCCTTTGTTCCACAGCAAGAATGTGCATACAAATGAATTTTCCATTAATTTTGTGTCAATAAATGCACACAAGAAAAAAATCAAATGAAGAAATGGGACTTGAACTTTGCTCTCAAAACAAGCAGGTTTATAACTTTTCTCAAATCTTCTGGAGGCAGTAGCATCAAAGTGTTCTTTACCAGGAACATTACATTTTAAATGTGGCAGATATGAAAGTTCCATAAGCTCCCTGTTTTCTCTGGACCCGTTCCCCAGCCGAACCTACTTGGAGGCTCTCAATCAGTCTCTGTTGGCTGCTTTAAAAGTCCTTCAAACCTACCCTCTATTTCCTTCCTGAGCTGCACTGCAGGATGCAGTTGTCATTCTGTGTTCCTGCACTCCAGGACCCTTGTTTGCAATAGCCTTTCTGGCTTAAGTCTTAACTTGTGTCTTTCACCTTTTCATCACACAGCAAAACTATGCTCTCTAATTTAAGCTTCATAACTCTGTTCTTAATTCTATCTCATCTATGATTAGGAATGCCTCAGTGTTACTGCTCTGCTGGGTAGATGAAGAAGCTGTGCATCCTTCCATCAGAGTTGCCTGTTGCTGCATATACCCCAGCCTCATCTAAAGAGGTTATCACCGCTCAGACTCCCAGCTTGGGTCAGGGCTATGCTGCCAAATGTTGCCATGAACAAATGCTTTTCTATTTTCTATATTGTGATGTTAGATATTTTCCTATGCTTGTCTTCTTCTCAGAAATACCCTGGGCTGTCCATGGCTAGGAGCTTTCTTCTCCTGTTACAGTTCTTTTTTATTTACTGGAATCCTTTCTTTTAGCCATACTTTGGGTCACATTTCTACTTACTCTCTTTTATTTACAATATGGTAAAGTTAAATTCCTTTCATAAAGTCATGGGGAGAAAAAAGGGACAGCAATAACTTTCCAATTTCTAGCAGAAAACTGATCTTGCCACTTCACTGAAAAAAGATATAAATAAAAATTTAAAAAAAAATCAGTAAAGTTACTCTGTGTTTGTGTGCATGTGTGTGTGCATGACTTTTTTCACAAACTTTCCAGAGCTTTTCAGACCTGAGTCACAAGTCTTGGACAGCTTTCAGTGAGGAGCAGGTAACCCCATTTGATCCTTCACTCTTTTGCAGAAAAAGTGTATTGTTCCTGATCTTTGCAGTAGGTGACAAATACCTCCAGTAGGTAGGTGTAATATTTAAATATAGGTAAAGACTCCCTCCTGTGGAGCTTGTGAACTCTGCAAAACCCTGCCAAGTTTTGAAACTGCTCTGCAAGGGAAGTTGTTAGCACAAACCAGCATTGGGACAGTCATTAGATTTGGGGACACAAGTATTTAGGCAGTCAGTTTGAGTTGATGGTGTTTATGTCCAAATTTGTTACCCTGAAAACCAGACTCCGCTTCTGCCTACATCAGTGGGCAGGTACAGTGAGGTGGCTGTGTACATCTAAATCATTTTCAGAACAAAGAGCAATGGCTGCTGTGCTATCTATCATCAGTTGGTGACAGTGGGAAGTCCCAAGTGTACCAACTGGTACACTGGATGTGTTGGAGGGCAGTTCAAGACCAGTAGCAAGTGCATTTCGGCAGCCCAGAGGAGCCAGCCTCTTTAACTCCTTCCTGATCCAAGGCTGGCCATTTAGGCTTCCCAGAGGCAAAGAAGGCCTTTGTGCACTTTATTTCTCCCAGGAGATCTGCAGTCAGCTCTACCATACACCTGCCACCCTGCCAAAAATAATGTAAACAAGGTCCTTCTGTTTAGTCTGCAGCCAAGAAAATGTCTGTATATTTTGAACAACCCTGGCCCTGATGTTCAGGGTTTTTTGAACATACTTTTTTTTTTTTCCCCTTTATTTCTTTGTGTGTGTGTGTGTGTGTGTGTGTGTATTTAATGGCTTGTAGGTGGTGTGTTCTCCTGTATTTATGCACACCCTTACTTTTACTGGTCCAGGGTCAGACTCTGAAGTATGTCTCAAAGGACTGCACTACTACATTTAGGGGCATTTGAGTTCAAAAGCAAAGTGTTCTGGATATGCTAAAAGGCTTGCAACAATGTTGGTGCCTCATGGAGAAGACTTCTATAGCTCTGTAAAAAGAGAATATTTTTACTGCTTCCCTTAGCTGCTTTGTTTATATTGACCGTGCTGTTGGAGAAAAGAAGTGCACCAACTAGGTAGAAGGCTGAGTTTTAAAACACAATAATTGCTTTTGCTGTGGGGAATTATTTTAGAATGATTTAGGATTAGTTTCACATTTCAAAATTCCTCTTTATATTTTATTTCTGCTGTATTTCTTAAACACAAGGCATCTAAACACATCACAGAATGGGAAATTTCTTTCACTTGCATAGCTAAGAAACATACAACGGGATTGTGGTCAAACTTTCTAAAAAATTTTACCTCCGGAGCTGAGACCAAGCACTGAAACAGGAGATTATAATAAAAGTCCAAACATAACCTTAATGAAAGGTTTTGCTGTTTTGAAAGCTATAATATAGGGCAACTACTTGTACCAGCCAAGCATGTGGGGCACGTCTTTTGTCTCTGACACTTACAAAAGCTTCCTTTGAGCTAAGAAAACATGTTTAGGTTCCTTAACTGAATCACCAAAAGGAAAAGAAATTGGGTAAAATTACAAGAAAAAAAGCCCTATCAACATCATCTAGTTCTTCAAGCTCTCAAAATAGCAAGAGAAATCAGCCAAACCTCTGACGCCAAAAGATTCACTCATTCCATGACCTGATCTTGTGTTTTTCATTCCACACTGGGATAGAAAATTTCACTAGCCCCTTCTCCTGCATGTGCTGTCAAGCCATGTCCATCACGCATTGTCTATTCTTCCTGTACTGGGAACAGCTATGGTCATAGAATAAGAGCAATGAATATGGAGCACAGAAGGGCAAGAAAGAGAAAGTGTTAGTCATGTTGAAAAGCCAGAAGACAAGAGAAGCTGAAGTGATACACAAATAGATTAAATAAAGAAAACGCAGGGAATGGTGAAAGGAGAGGAAGGTGATAAGAGGAATAGAGATGTCCCTGAGAAAGAAAACGATATAATGGAGTAATATTTTACTTTCCCATCAATCTGGTAAAAGACAAGAAAGCAGCAGAAGTGCACTCTTCATTTCATTGTATACTCAGTGAATTTCTCCCATCTGGTTTGACATGCCAGCTGAATCTACAATCCACCCTGTAGCCTCTACAAATACGTCAATCAAAATGACCTGCTGTGAAAGCTGTGAGAAGGCACTCTATTGTGTTATCCTCACATGCATTTTAGACCCACACAGAATCCCTGCTGTATCTTATTTTCAATCACAGGACATTGGAAAGCTCCTGCAGATGTTATTTTTGCCATGCAAGTAAAGGAATATTGTGATGTGACTAAACCATGAAAGATGAGGAAAAGCCATGAAATGAGGTCTGGTGTGTGAGCTAGCAGAAGGGGATCAGTCACACATGGGAGGCTCTGATACAGGACAAGCTCAACACTCTTTTACAGGACTCATTTTGGAACCATGGAGACAACCAGCTTTGCAAATATTGCTAGAGAGCTCATGGTGAAATTGCTACAGTGAACCCAAATGTTCCTATAAAGAAGCCCTTCAAGTCAAGAAAATCTTGAAGGATCAGTGATGGCCAAAGAAAACTTTCCCATTATACCACATAGAAACTTAAATAAGTTTCACCATCCAACCTCATGAGTTTTCTTATGGTACGATTCTTTTCTAAGTTTATGCATCACAGATGTCTTTGGATCCAAAAGTCACTTTGATAATTCAATAACAGAACTAAATCCCTTACCTCACAGGAATTTTGAGGAACATCTTCCTTCACTGTATTACAGCGTCAAGTTCAGATTTAGTTAAATTCTGAGGAAGCTGCTAAACACGCAACCAACTTGGTCTACCAGTTTCCAAATGGCCTTGATCCAGATGATCACAGTAATATACACTGGTCCTAGACCTATCTGTTACTTGTGTAAGTAGTTCTCATAATAGATAATGAAAAGTGTTCAGGTTTACACATCTCTATTCAAATGATGTATAACTGGGCCCCCTTTTGGTACTTCAAATATCATGAAACTTATAAGTGATATAAAAGTAATTTGAAGAATTTTCCCTGTAAAACGCCAGATTTTTTTTCTCACCTTAAGACCAGGCTTCCAAAGGAGAGACAGAGGTTCTCTGTTTGAATAACAGTGCAATGTTTTTGTAAGATCATTCCAGTACATTTTCATCCTCTACCATACACTTCCTTCATATTTCTATTGCCATCAGATGAAGTAGGAAAGAGTTCTACATTTTGGGGTGTTTGAATGCAATTAATTCTATATGCATAACGTAAACTGAATTCAAGTAGGATATTCTGACATTTCTATGAAGGGGGACAGAGTATTTTCACATTCCTGGCACACAGTAGTATAAGTGAAATCAGAATAATTTTGTGAGAATGCTGAGGGAAAGGATTGTAGTAAGACATCCATATTCTTTTGGAGAAATGATGACCTGTAGATAGAATGGCAGGGTGAAGACTAGCAAGAAAATATACAACAAATGCATAATAAAGAGGCATTTTTTTGCATGCTTTCATAGAAAAAGTCAGGGGCACCGTTTTCTTGGAACTACATCATACTGACTCAGAGATAAGCATAAATGCCTGGTATCCTTCCTCCCACCTCCTGATTTTGAATACCAGATGCTGTACTGGGTGTAGCCTTTTCATTAGTATTGCACTCCTGGTACATAGCCTTCTGTAAAATCAAAGTATCGTATAGTTCCATTAAGGGCTGTACTGTAGGGGAAAATTTAAAAAAAATATATAAAAAAATAAAAGGAAAAAAAAAGGAAGGAAGGAAGGAAGGAAGGAAGGAAGGAAGGAAGGAAGGAAGGAAGGAAGGAAGGAAGGAAGGAAGGAAGGAAGGAAGGAAGGAAGGAAGGAAGGAAGGAAGGAAGGAAAGAAAGAAAGAAAGAAAGAAAGAAAGAAAGAAAGAAAGAAAGAAAGAAAGAAAGAAAGAAAGAAAGAAAGAAAGAAAGAAAGAAAGAAAGAAAGAAAGAAAGAAAGAAAGAAAGAAAGAAAGAAAGAAAGAATTCTATTGCAGAATAACCAAAACTTTACCAGACAATCAATGCCTTAGGGAATGTTAATACTATTTCCTTCTGACAGGTAGTCACGACTTAAATAAATGTGTCTGGGTGGAAAATTGATACAGCAGTGAACACTTGTGTATGCTCCCTGATAGAGTCCTCGGATGCTTCACTGATTAATTCATTTCAGCTTCAACTGAGTTGCTTTACTGGCCCTGCTGTAGTTAAGTTTTCAACTGGCCTGCAATTGGATCTTCATCATCCATCTCAAAGGTATGGGGAGCCTATTTGAGCCAATGTTGATGACTCACTGTCATGCTAAGCAGGTCACACTTGTCCTAAAGGCTTGCGTAAGTGTTGGGGGATGATACTCACCAGGACAACGCTCAACTGATCTGTGCTGATCTCAGTCAAGCCTCTGTCCAGCAGTAAATCAGATCCTGTGACACAAGTAATCAAAATAGAAATCTGATGTGCAAGTGTCTTTGTGAACTAGAGATTGTTCCTTTCTTTAGACAGCAGACTGGTAAAATGATGCCTCAAGCAAGCTAAGGTGGAAACAGTTTTAGTAAGGCCTACTGTATCAAGCAGAATTTTTGTTCACAGTGGAAACACTGCAAGCATCCAAGGACCTGGTTTTGCTCTCAGCTTCTGATACAAGGAGTGCCAGTTCTCTTACACGTTCTGAGAAAACCAAGAGACTATGTTTCAAAAGAAACAAAGAATAGTTTGCTGGGGTTTAGTTCACACTTTCTGTATTTACATTGGGTTCTTGACCATTGGATAAATAAGTTTTCAAAATCTGGATAAATAAATAGCCTCTTGCCCTGTCCCCCCAGAGGATCTTTCTCCACAGTATGTTCTTCAGGAGCTTTCCTTGCTGTCCCGCTCTACTCTCCATTCCCTATCAGATAACTAAAGTGAAGTTCTAAATAGAGGAAGCATGGGGACAGCTACATAGCCTCATATGGGAGAACTGCCCTCCCTTTCCTCTTTCCCTGTCATATGATCAGAGGTGGAGCCACCACATGCCAAAAATGCCAGTATCCCACATCATGTGAGGGGCACACATGCGCTCGCATAAGGGGGGGATATCATTCAGCCATGTGATCAGCTCACTCCTTGTCACTTGATGGAAGGAAGGGCTGTAAGGCTTTGGAAAAGAGAATAGCAAAGAAGAAACTAACAGAAACCTTAATCCAGCTCACAACCCCGTCCTTCTCCAGCCACTTCAAGTGATGCTTTCTCCTGTTGATGGAAGGCTTTCCTAGCAGACAGTGTCTTTGCCATGTCTTCGCCATCACACAGCTGATCTGTAGCACTGTCACACACTTTGAGAAGAAACCATTAGACCATATGAAACCCCAGCTAAATACAGAGGGGAACAGGCTGTCCTTTCATCCATACAGATTTGTGAGACATGATGCCTGACCTCCCTGTGCTCTGTGTGTGTTCTCTAAAGAGGTACAAAATCTGTTAAGGATACTAATTTCCTATATCCTGTTCTCTAAAGAGGTACAAAATCTGTTAGGAAATTAGTATCAATATCTTCTTTGCCATCTACTCCTCCAAATGCCTGACATACTTTTTGATATAGTCTTTTCTATAATATTGTGAGAAAAATCTCAAATAATTTTCTTCAGACAGGATCTTCTGCGAAGCTATTTTATTCACAATTGCAATGGCAGGCATTCTGCCAATTAGGAGCGCATTTTAGTGAACAAATCATAACCTTTTATTCCCTATTACCCAACACCTGGTCACCTCCCCTGTTTCCTCATTGGCTGAGTACTACAGGTTCACAAGCTACTCGATGCTCCTCTATACAATATATGTGTCTTTTTTTTCTTCAACCCTTTAATTTCTCCTTTTTCCTTTTTTTTCCTCCTTTCTTATGTTTTGAGAACTTGTGATCTTTGTTTTACTGTTCTCAGACTGCTCATCCTGTTTTTCTCAAGCTTCTACCTTATTTTGGAATGGTGATGCCTTCTACTGTCAACTTACCTACTTAGCATTTCTCCTTGTTATGACTACTCAGCTACCTTTCGATACAGAAAATTAGTTCTCTACTGCAAAAAAAACAACTTAGTTTCTCACGATATAAAC
The DNA here is from genome assembly GCF_964211825.1 of Aythya ferina. Lineage (NCBI taxonomy): Eukaryota > Metazoa > Chordata > Aves > Anseriformes > Anatidae > Aythya > Aythya ferina. Next base: position 123,518,066 of record NC_140296.1, on the reverse strand, counting down.
ATAATGCAACATGTTCTTTTAACTTTTTTTTTTTGACTGAACAAAAATTACAAAAAATATGTTTCTCCCCATGGAACAAACTTTGCTCTTCCAGCAGCAGCTTCTTCCACTCCTATCTTCATAATTCTGGCCCCCTTCTTTCACCCATGCACTCTGAGCCATCTGTGATACTCACTATGGCATCCTCCTTGGATTCCCATCATATCTGTGCCAGAAAAGATAATCTCTGCATTTACATTGGTTGTGGCAGTTACAGGTCCTATCCGAATGAGGTGCAAGGAGCTGCATTAGTAATGCATTTCTCCCAAGTTATGCGGTATGGGTGATGATAGCAAGGGGGGCTGCACCTCAGTAAATCTACTCCTGAAATGGCCCATCCAGCCTCAGATCATTACTCTTGAATTCATCATAATCTTATCTGGAAGGGGGTTATTTTGTATTCTTCGCATAATGCTTTTCATAGAGATATCTTTGTCCCATTACAGAGGTCTCTGAGATAGTAAATACAATGATGATAGTGATATATATTGGATGAAATCTATTGTGCTGATCCCGTTTTCTTTGCATGTCCCTGGACAACGGAAGAAGTTTGAGAACTGCTTCTTTATCAGATAGTCATGCAAGGATGACCACTTTGGAGCCTTGATACTTACATGTTTTTTGCTACCTCAGTTTACTAAATTTTTGAATTTCATTTCCCTCTCAGATCATTGCTTCTTCAAAGTTGCAATTTTCTGTCCTGTGAATCAAGTTCTTCGTGAGCTACCCTCCTCTTCATGTCACACAGTTCCTGAAGAAAAATTCATCATCATGATGGGTTCTGATTGACAGTTGCCATTCAGCCACAGATTTGCAGTCAGGGATGCAAGACAGAGAGGCATTAACTGAGGAACTCCCCAGACAACATGTGCTCTAGTGTATTCAGCATAATATGGGTATATATTTCACCAAAAAAAAAACAAACATGCCACTTCAGCAAACCAACTACATCAATTTGAGGACATGCGTAAAAGTTTTTCCTTGGTCAATATGTCAATTAAATAAATAAATAGTAAGTATTTCTGAATCATTCTGTCTCTATTGTGTTGCAAGAATTTTTGATGTTTAAATTTTTGTGGTTTGATCTGGGAACAAAAATTAATGTTGAAATATTGTGATCTCCCAGAATATTGTGCAATGTGGATAACTTTTTAGTGCCCTACAGAGTCCATTGCAATTTCTTCTGATGTTAACTTGTAAGCAACTGATGGGTTCTGCTGAATTTTTCTGAAGTGGAAGAGCAGTCATCATATCTGTTCCCACCAACCATCATAACCTGGCTTTGAAGCTTTTTAGTCAAGCTGAAACACCAGTATTTGAAATGCACCATCTCAGCGTAGAGGTACCTCCAGTCCTTCCCCTTCTGCTAAGATGGTTTTCTTCTGCTAAGAAAAGGAATGAGGCAGAAATGCCAGATAAAGGCAGTGTCTTTGGCCTTCTCAGCAGAGATTCAGCATACTTCATCAAATGAAGCCCTTGTGCTTGCTGTACTGCTGGATTTACATCCCAGGAGAGACATCTGATCACCTCAGGTGAAGGACATTGCCAAGATATTTCTGTGGTTGTCCTTTGGCTTTGCAACACAGATGTCTTAGCCCTTTGCTCACCTTGCAGTGTGTGCCTTTTTGTTCCCTGACATCTGGCAGAACTCTTGGATATGACTTTGTGTAATATAAGTGCAATCAAACACTAATAAAAAAGGAATTCGGTTTTGTGTATGTGTGGACATTCCAGTACTTAGCATTTAATTTCTGCACAAATGCTTGGACTGAGCTGAGGGAGGGTTCTTGCAATATAAGAATAAAATGTACCTAAAAAAAAATCTAAATAATTCACTGACAGTAAGAATAGCCTCTTGATATTTATAAACTATACTGACACATGGAAGTGTTAATGTTAATGATAATGTAACTAGATTATCTGCATATAAAATTAACCGGTCAGTTTATATCAGTGCCGAATGAGTTTTCTGTATAGCACCTTTTAAATTATGTCTCTTTTACTTAGCTGATCACCTTTTTGAACAAATTTTCCTGTGATTTTTTAAAGAAGAAAATGAAAAATCTTGACTTGAAAAGTAGTCACATCAGCTGATCTATCAAAACTGCCAAAACCAATTATGAGATAATATCTTCCAAACTGCATATTTCATATTTTGGTTCCATTATATTTTTAAAGAACTATCTTTTGTAAAAGTAATTGATTTCACAAAAATAACATTTGGGGAAAAATTCTCAAATGGGCTAGTTCAAAGTCTCAAACTTTTTGCTATTACAATTTTCCAATTTAAGATCAGACTTACGACAGCTAATGTGAAGTATATTGAGATATCCTAAAGAACAGTACCACAGAAGAGCAAAGCAATATTTCTTTCCTACTGGGACACATAACCACAACTGACTGAGTCCAAAGTATTCACAGTGAGTGGATCTTAGAACTGGGAATGAAACTTCAGGCTTCTGGCTTGCCATCCACCATTTGAACACTATTAAAATAATGAATACAAATAATGGAGTAATGAATAGTGTGGTTCCTGTGCCAGGCATCTTCAGATGATACTTGTACTTCACAAAATAGTAGACATTTAATCATATGAAGATTTTCTGCATTATGGATTTCAGCCTGTGATAGCATCAGTGTCTGAAGACAACAGCTGTACAAGCAGCAGAAAAATTCACGCTCTGCTTCCATCTCTGATCAGAGTCAATTTTTGAAATATTGTCTTTCATGAACTGCAGAATAGACTGAAGAAACAATTATGTCTCCAGCGCTTGATAGTGTTCAAGAGTGTGTGTTTTGTGAACAAAGTCCATTTAAGTACTGAGACACAAAAATCGCTGTTACGGGTGTTTCCGTAGCCCAGATATCTCTTTCCATTTCTCATGGAAAGGCCACCAGCACCTGAATAGAGCAAGTGTCTGAAAAAAGGGCATCAATATTCTGAAATATCCCATGAACGAAAGGAGGCAGCACATGACTGTAGACTTTACTTAATAGCACGAGTATTTAAACCTCTGTTTTTCCTGCAGTAAAACGGTTATTATCTGAACTCTACATCTTGGTTCCAAATATCTGGATCTTGTCAAATTCACCTATTTTTGAGAAATTACAAAAATAACAAAATCCATTTAGCAAGAGACAAGGAATAAAATCCTTGAGGAAAATAACAGTTCCCTTTAAAAACCTGGAGTGAGGCTCCAGTCTGCAGTGCCAGATTGCAACAATGGCGAAGGAAAAAGTCATCAAGGAAAATGCTGACTTCATATCACACCTGATGGTAACAAACCCAGCTGCAGTTTCAAGCAGGGGAACGGTACTTCTCCCTCATCACTTTAAAGTCTGCTCTGTTTTAAAGTTCCTGCTAACTTTGACGGTTTAAAGGGGCATTTAATGGAATTGCTCCTGTACCTTGGGTTATGTTTTAGCTCTGGAAGGAACACTTGCCAGTTTTGCTGAAGTCATGCCAGGAGCGTGGCAATGTGTGGTATGCATGATCATCCGTTTGGGACAGAAGCAAGATGGTCACTTGCACAGACCTTTTATAGCCATCTGAAGATCAAATGACACACTGTGGTTCTAATCAGGGCTGTGCTCTACTGGAGCTGCCAAGAGGGAAAGGCCAAAGGAGAGAGAGAATTCAAAGCTCACATCATAACAGTAATCAAGCAGGACCATAGTTACAGGCAAACCACAGAAGTGAGCAGGGTAAAAGAAATATCCAGCTATCACAGGCACATTAATGCTGGTCGCATTCCAAAGCACTCATTACAGCACTCCAGTGTGGCTCCCTGTACAGCTGGTTAAACAATGCTCATCAAATAAATGATTTGACAAATTTTGCAGAGTTTCAAAAATAAATTATCTAAAAAGTGTGCCTTTTAATTATTCCCACAGCTGTAGTCTTGCAAGTCTAGAAATACGTTCAAAAACGCCTCTTTTCCTCAGCTTGCTCACTCTCTACATTTTCTTAATTCATGCTCCCCAGTTGCTCTTTCTGAGCAGCCCTGTTAAAGTAAGTCTCTGGATGCACATTGCAGCTTTCCTAAGCAACTCAAAATAGCAACGCAGTGTACTTCATCCAGTTCTCCAGAGCACCCCTAAGTTTTAATAATAAATCATCATGTCAATACACATGACAAAGCCCAGAACTTTGACGGAGTTCCTCCCAGACAAGTCAGACATCCACTTGTACCTTATCTTCATACCACTGAAGTTAATGGCACTGTCTTGATTTACATGGGATGAGAATCTGTTCTATTTTCATGATGACTCAAGTCAAGGCACCTTTGAGAAAGTGTCCTTCTTAGCTTCTGGCTTGCATTTGCTTCTCTGTTTCCTAGTACACTGGAGTTTTTAAAGAAATACAATCCTGCAAATTCCCGTTTTCCCCTAATAACCTTGTTTGAAAGATAATGTACATTTATGAAGTTTACTTGTTTGAGGGTTGTTTTTTTTTTTCATTTTATTTGTGTAGGCATCACAATGACTATACATATTAGTGTACATTGAGTGTATTTCCTGAATAACCATACAATACCAGGTCGGCAAATCTATCCTAGTACATGTGAGTGACTTTAAATGACAACTGTGTTTTTACAAACAAGACTGTTCATTCCTCCCTCAATGCTAGACCTGGCCAATTCAGTTCTCCATAGCCCTTATTCATAGGCCCTTCAGGTGAGAAATATGTAGTCCAAAGTCATTGAGTTTCTCTGTATGGGTAGGAACAGAGACACAATGATTGGAAGACAACTGATTCCCTATTAAAAAAAAAAAATACCAAAAAAAAAAAAAATCATCTCCTAGCCCTGCTGTACCTTCTTCAGTAGTAGGAAGACAATAAAGACAATGTAGAAACAATTCAAAAGTGCACAGTCAAATTTATTACAATGTTTGTTTTTGACTGCATTTTCAAAGCCATTTTGCAAGTAGTCCCAGATACCTGGTAGATTGGCTCCTCCTCTTGATTCTAACAAGAGCTTCCTTCTCTTGAACAGTGAAATTGTTGGTCGATAGAGGGAGGCTTCTGACCATGAGAAGCAGAAACCTGACCCAGACCAGGGCCAGGATGCAGAATTTTGCTGCCTCGTGAAACAGGAGTGTTTGTTCAGCTTTGCCACTCGTAGGATGAAATGCAAAACTGCGAGTTTGAAAAGGTTACCACTTCACCACTGCTCACTGAAAATGCATATTCTGCATAAGCCAAATACATATGAATACAAGTTTCTCAAAATTTCTTGTCACTTTTTGACATTTCTTTCAAACTTGACTTTGACTGTGGCTGAGAGAGGGCAATGGAGAGAGATGCATTATTTTGTTAAATCCGGGGAAGAGGAAGGTTGTATGCAATAGTAGGCCTAGAGACTAGCTTTGGAAATATATCAATTATCCTTAATTTTATTAAGTTGAGGGGCGGAGAGGGAGCCTGAAGTATTCCATACTATTTTGCTAGTTCAGGCTCCTCAGAATGGGTGTTAAGCCATGTTGCAGACTCAGTGGGAAATTATATTGTGGATTGTTCTTATAATTAGTACAGGAAGAGTAGTGTGTGCTGATGGTGGTTGTGTTGGTGGTTGTTGGCATATGATCTTTTTCCAGATCGTAGCAATATATATGTATTATGATCTGGACAAAGACGTGCCATTTTATTTTGTAAAGAATTCTAAGCTGTCAGAGCAGATCTGTAAAGTCAGTGAAAAATCAAGCATAAAGAAAAAAAAAAAAAAGGAGTTTGCAGGAACATAAAAATAAAATGAAAATTTATGTATAAAATGGAACTAAAATGTTAGTGGTATAAGTAAAAGCAAAAGAACTTTTTGGCCTGATTCCATATGTATTGCAAATGTGCAGAACCATACACATTTTACCTTTTTCTCTCTTTCCTCAACTGTACATTTTTTCACCATTTTATATCTTGTTACACTGAACTGGATTCCAAGCACATTTGTAGGATCCAAGGAGGAGATTTTAATTCTGTCAGAACATTCAAACTTTAAAATATAGGACAGAGAGAGGGGAAAGGGAAAGGGTCCAAGGGCCAAGAATTGCCAGAAAGCACCAGACTGTGTTTTTCCAGATGCAGAATTGACATCTATTTTGATTTTTATAGGCCAATCTTAAAACACAAAAAGCATACTTTCTACCTACATCATTTCAATCTGGGATTGTTAGACTTGTAGATCCAAAGACATGAGCCCTTTTCTAAGGGGACAATTTCCAATCTTCTTGTTCATGTACACAGATGGGGTGGATGTGGGGCAAATAGGTCTGGGCTCAGGCGTAGCCATCATGGCAGTCTCAGAAGTCTTCCTTGAAGCTGAGAGATGAGGAAGCTGAGCCTGACCTGTGGTCTCTATGCAGCCTCCAGCAGTGTTTCATATTTAGATGGGTCTCCCATAAGTGGTAAGTCATCATGGATACAACTTCTGCTGCCACTGCTTCATGGGTGAGGAGGACTTGTGGAAAGCCTTCCTTCCCTGAGCGAACTGCACAAATCCTAAGGGAGACTCAGAGAACAGAGCTGGAGAGACACTTATTTGTGGCAATAGTGAGATAACAGAAGAAGAGGGAAAAAAACATACCAAAGGTAAACAAAGAAGTGTAGGTGCAAGCAAAGATGCTAGAGATGTTGTCAGGGAAGAAGACCCCATTAAGATCCTATAAAAGAACTGAGGGACAAGTGTGGAAATGGACAAATGGAAATGAAAAGAAAGAAACTCAGAGAGAGAACTGTAAGAAGCAGTGCATGACAGAACATGTGCCATAAGAGCAGCTGAGTGGGTGAATAAGAGCATTGGGCCAGAGCTGAAGAGAAGAAGAGCAAAAATAAGTCTTTGCTCAGATCAAAACTAATGCAAACAGTGAATTCATTCAATATATGGACTGGGTACCACCAGGGGAGAAATTTGAGAGACTGGAATAAAAGCAGGCAAGGGGTCCATCAACAACAATCAGCCAGGATCATCAGTTCAGAATCCGACAGCCTTGCCATTGGAAGATGACTTGGTCATAGTGGCAGGGAGCAGGAACAAGGAGACTTCAAGGTCTAAATAAGCATTTTAACTATGAAGCAGGTATTTGAGAGCAAATGGACAGAAAAGGTTAGAAGCATAAAGCTAAACAGACTTCAACAAGAAGGAGAGGGTGAAAGGAGAGCCTGGTATTTAGAACCTGCATATTTCTTCCATGAAACAATGAGGCAATTTATTTTGGAGAGATTTATACTTTGTGGAGAGAAAAGAGGCTGTAGACAATCTTTCTTATGCAAGTTAGATTTGAGCCATTGGTGTCAGGTGGCACAGGAAGGGTTAACTTCAAGTCCCACTAAGCGGCTGTACAGCTGGTGAAATGCATCTGTCAACAGAACTATTACTGTCATCCCCAGATCAGCACAATGTCCTTGACCCTGGAGGTCAACGGAGAGGCATTAGCTGTTACACAGACAGAGCCGTCATGCTCCTGTGGGAGCAGAAAGGTCAGAAGACCAATTGAATCAGCTGGAGAAGTTCAACCATCCCTCCTCATCCAGTAGAGACACAGGTGGAGTGAAGTGCGATGAAGCTGTTCCAGCTCCTCTTCCCTTCGGAAAACTCAGTTTAAACACTCTGTTTCAAACAGTCAAGAGTTATCTCCAGTTATCATCATTCATAGTTACTGTTACACACAAGGATGGCATGTCATTTGTGGGTGCAAAACCTGCACCAGACATTGAATGGAAGCAGGTTTGGGGTGGGGGTACAGGGGTGGCACAGCTGGACCTGCGTTGTAGGACCACAGTAGTGAAGAGCTGCAGAACAAGATGAAGCCTATACTTTTAACCACAGGGAAGGCAAGCACAAGGATGTCCTTTTCCAAATAACTGGTGGCATTCCCATCAAATTCAGCAATGTTTTTTTGCCATTTTGTTTGCAGTGCAGTCACAGTGACAACTTGTCAGTCATACTACAGATAGCGGGCTCTTACTGTCACGTGTCTCTGAAAGGATGTGAAGTCTTAAAGATAAGATTTCATTAGAGAAAAAATTTCATTAAACCTCCTCTGCTGATATATATATTGGCCTATAATCCAGAGCTGTTCAATTGCCAGGCATGGCTATTACAACCCAGCTTAGCTGAAATATTATCTTAGTTGCATTTTCAAAGGGGTGATTGGCAGCAGGAGAGCAGTATTTATCTCAGTATTCGAATATGTTAGCATGAAAGGGAGATGAGAGACAGAGGAAGCAGAAAGGTTGGAAAAGTTTAAAGGAAAAGAAAAAACTATCAGGTTCTACATTTCTTCTAAACTGATTGTGAAGTGGTCATCTGGCAGCATGTTGTTCAGCTTGTAGAAGCGCGTACCCTCTTGCTCAGCCACCACACACACACCTTTTTTCTCTCTTTTGAGGAAACCTGCATTAGTAAGACATTTTTTGTGTTACTTATGTCTGGGACAACCTCCCACTGAGCTCTGTGCACAGACAGGACTATACTGTTTTGTTTGTCTCCAGCATTTGGAAATCTTGCAGTGTTCATGAAGTTAGCTCAGCACTCACAGCAGGTGGAAGTTCCCAGCCCCAGAACAGCTGTGCACAGCCTTGATCTTCAGGTTTTCACACACAGTCCTCAACCTCCCTGCCCAAAGCTCCTTCTCCTCCTCCCCCCCCCTCCCCCCCACTTTCTTTCTTTTTTTTTTTTTTTTTTTTTTTAATGCAGAAAGCACTAACCCTCTGGCCTGGCTAGCCCCCAGCTATCAGATTCCACTGGAGGAATTTTGGGCACGAAGCTTCACAGGGCAAACAGGTCTCCTGCCCTCCCTAAATGTCTCTCCCTCCCTCCCTCTCCCTCTCTGTCACTGGGAATCCACCCTTATCCACTACAGCTGGGACGATATTTTTGAATTGTGTTTATTTGTTGGCACCCTGGTGTGAAAGCGCTTCCCATCAACTGCATATTAATCTTGTCAGCAGTTTGTGAGCATTTTCCTCCCTCTTTGCCCTAAGTAATTTATGACTTTTGGGTCTCTTGCTCCCTCCCATCCCCACCTCCCACTGTAATTAAAGATAAATTAATCTTTCTGATTTCTGTTAAAGTGACTCCAACCATGTCAAAATGGTAATAAAGGGACTACTTTAGCCCTAGGAGGAGTGAATTCAGGCAAGTTGTAAATTGACTTTTAGGAAAACATGTGTGATGTTATAGATATCTAGCCATTACAGGTTCAGAGGATCTTTGAAAGTCCTGGGCCATTTCTTGCTGCACTTTTTCCATTGATCCATAGCCACTGGTTGGAAGCTCTGCTGGGTTTTCCTTATCTTGAAATCCCCAGAGACACTGAAAACACCCAAGACTGTATTTTCCTTTATCTTGAAATCTTTGAGGACATTAGTTATATTCATTGATGCAGCCTTTTGTTCACTGTATCCAGACACATTAGTGCTTCTGCTAATTGATTAACTAAACATGCTCAGACATTTTTTGCAATCCCCGACTCTTGGTCCTTATTTCTTGGATACATAGCCCACAGAGTTTCAGGGGGAGCTGAATCAAACTGAGTTGCAATGAGCAATCTTCTTCAGGAAAAGGCACTATTAAAAGTTCTCTGGAAGATGGGGGGAAAATGCAAATGGTATGATGCTGTTAATAGCACAGCATATGGGGACACAGGCTTGTTGGAATTACAGAGCAGGTAACTGAGACAGCCCAACTGCAGAGGGAGCGCACCTCCTCACTATTATCACCCTTGCTGCTGGCCTCCATCCCAGAGAAAGGAGGCCCCATTGATAGCATGGAAGGGTGGGACTAGCAGCAACCCCATCCTTTTTTCACTCATTCAATAGTTGCTTCTGATTAGCTGCTCAAGCCCTTTGCTTCCTTGGGCTAGTGAAGTTCTGTGTGCTCACATGTGTGGAGCAAGACAGGTCCTGGACCCACTACCAGAACACTCACCTCTATCTAGGATGGAAACTCCCAGCTTGAAACAAGCGCTAGCTGATTAAAAATGGAGCTGCTTCCTTAAGATAATTCCTAAATATCCCAGCCAAATGCAGAGCTTTGGGCAATACCTTCCAGTTCCTCCATGAGAAGGGCCCCAGTTACCTGAAAACCTCTCAGTATGTAGTCTCAACCTTCCCTGTCTAAAACACAGGGGCTTTTCTGAATTACAGAATCAAACAATCATAGAATATCCTGAGTTGGAAGGGACCTACAAGGATCCAGTCCAACTCTTGGCTTCTCATAAGACCACCCCAAAAAAAAAAAAAAAAAAAAAAAAAAACAGACCATATGTCTGAGAGCATTGTACAAATGCTTCTTGAACTCTGGCAGGCTTGGTGCCATGACCACTTCCCTGGGGAGTCTGTTCCAGTACCCGATCACCCTCTAACCCTTTTCCTAACCTAAATCTCCTGACCCTCCCCTGTCCCAGCTCCATGCCGTTCCCTCGGGTCCTGTCGCTGTCCCCAGAGAGCAGAGCTCAGCGCCTGCCCCTCCGCTCCCCTCCTGAGGGAGCTGCAGGCCGCCATGAGGCCTCCCCTCAGCCTGCTCTGCTCGGGGCTGAGCAAACCAGGGGACCTCAGCAGTTCCTCATACATCTTCCCCTCTTAGACCTTTTACTATTTTCATAGCTCTCCTTTGGACACCCTCTGATAGTTCTACATCTTTCCTATACTGAGATGCCAAAAACTGCACACAGTACTCAAGGTGAGGCTACACTAGCACGGAGTAGAATGGGACAATCACTTCCCTCAGTCACCTGGCCATGTTGTGCTTGATGCACCCCAGGGTACATTTGGCCCTTTTGGCTGCCAGGGCACACTGTTGACTCATATTCAACTTGCCATTGACCAAAACGCCAGATCCCTTTCTGTGGGTCTGTTCTCCAGCCTCTTGTCCCCCATCCTGAACATATATATTATGCCTTCTTAAAGAGTATTTTCCTGAGACTGCACGCCCCCAGGGCCCTGAGATTTTTGTCATCTGCTTATTACACTACAATTTTGTTGTTTGTGACCCAGAATAGCCAGGACCAAACTGCACAAAAGATTCCCTCCTCCCTGCATCCTGTCCCCACTGATGCTAGTGAAGGTATTTTGACAAATCCAGACCACGAATCTCCAGATCTTATTTGTCCTTTTCCCATCCTGGAGTCCAAAATTACACAGATCTGTCAGCCTTTTTGCTACACAATATAAAGTGTTTATATATTAGTGTTTCCGGAAAAGAGGCAGCTATAGGATAGAAGGGAAAGAAGGAACTTCTATGTGGGAGAAGGAAAGTGGACCATGGTTCATATTTATAGTGTTGAGCTATCTGCAGTAAGAATACTTAGTGATGCTGGCTGACAGATATTTTATAAGAATTTGATATTGCTAAGCACTTTATCACTGCTGTTCTGTATTTGTATTTCTACTATCTTTACAAAGCCTTTCACAGCAGGCAAATAGGTATCATCCAAAACTGAGAAGCCAATGGCTCATCTGAAAAGTTAGCACCTTTGTTCTTGGGGACTTAAAGTAAACTCTTTTTCTCTTTGTAGACCATGTTTTTCCTACCACAGAGTGGAGCTGTCTGCTTCAAACAAGCTCTGGCTCCATTGGAATATCAAGAGAAAGAGCATGATAAGCACTGAAAAGTGCAGCAAGGTTAGTAACATGTACTGATTAAAGATTAGAAATGCAACAGGCAGAGGACACATTATATGCTAGGTGCTTTAAATGTGAACAATTCCATCATCTGTCCTCTTCCTGTACAGATTTCACCTGCTGCTTGTCCAAATGCTGGTCTCCTCTCTCTACTGACAGAGGTACATCCATCTCTTCTGAGCTCTGTTAGTGACTGCTACCAAATTTACAGGATTTGCAAATGTGCCACTTTATTATTTATGTCAGCATCATGATGGTTAGGATTAGTAAGACTTTGTGTACCCTAGGTCTGCAGCTATTTCTCTTATTTCTGTTAATAGGTCCTGCATAAAAGGTTTTGCCAGAGTCTAAAAAGTGTAAAATTGATGACATAATCGTGGGAGAGTCAATGGGAATATTAAGGAGGATTAGGATACTATCAACAAATCAGGTTCTAAGTATTGTTCTGCTAGGCAAGGAGTGTTTTCAATTAATTTGTAATTAAATAAGGGAAGCAATTTAGTGAAGTCAGAGAGATATTCCAGCAAATGGTTTATCTCATCAGTCTGAACCTCACATTCCTCCAGAACAGGATCATTGTTTAGATCTTGGACATGTTACATGATCTGACCTATAGGAGTAATTTAATAAAACATCAATATTTTCCTTCTATTAACCCTCAGTCTCATGCTGAATTGAGAGAGCAGCCTCTGCCTCCCTTCACAGTCCCCATAAGATCTGCACCCTCTTTAACTTGTTGGACAGGTGTTATCACTAAGCAGCCTGGGGCTTTCAAATATAGACAAGCCAGGACAGCAAGACAGCAGTGATACATGGAGGCATGGAGATGTGGCAAGGGAGAGGAAGGACAGATCGAGAGGACTGAAAATAACAAAGGGGAAACATGTTCTGCTTTCACAAAAGAAAATATAGTGTCACATGAAGAGATTTCCAACTAAGATAATGGGATTTGCTCATATTTTCTCAAAATAATCTTTAGAAAATCCTTTCTTCAATCAGACACACAATTATAAGGTAGTATAAGAGGACCTGAGAAGGGACGAGCAATTCCAGATGGGGTTCTATGCATGAATATATTCAGTGTAGGCGGAGCAGGGATTTGTTGATTGTTTAAAGGGCTTAGTGCAACAGCTGGGCACATTTTGCGTATGACCAAAAATAAGAGTACAAATGAATGCTGATGTTCAGACATCTGGCCTTACAGCTATTGTTCTTATGGCTTTTTTTTTTTTTTTTTTTTTTTCTCATAGCAAAAGTTATTCCAAGAAGGAGATTGAGGGGGAAGAAAAATATGACTTGGGGGAAAAAGCACCAAGAGAAGAGATTTAGGAGATACTTAAGAGGTATACTAAGAAAGAAAACTACAATGAGATGTGAAAAGAGTATAAAGAGATAGAGTAAGAGATGAAAAAGATGCAGAACTGAAGAATTAAAATGGTGGGGACAAGGAATTGAGGAAGGGATTACATGGAGGAGGAAACTAGGCAAGCAGAGGGTTGAAGAGAATACCAGGCCATAACTATGTTGTCAATGACTTACTGCAAATGCTGATAAAGAAAGATATCGACACCTTTGTTATAGATTTCTTCTTTTCTGGGTCTCCACTCACTTTGGCTTCTCCTTCCCTTCTCTGTCCCTAGTCTGCCCTGATCATGTGATACGCATGATAAAACACTTGTTTGGAAAAAATCAACAACAACAAAAAATAATAATTGAAAAAAAAAAAGAATTATGAAGTTTTTGGTTTTGTTTTTGTTTTTGGAAATGGGAATACCATTTGAATCAGGAGTGTTCCTTTTTCCTTCCTTGTGAAAGCTACCAGAGCTCAGCCAAGTTGGAAAGATTTCATTTTGACATGCACAGATCAGAGCTGTGCAGCTGAAGTCACCAAGGATTTTGTGAATGCTCTGCATGCATAAGAAGTCAAGTAGGATGTTACTGATAGACACTGCTCCTGGAATGAACAGTGGTAGGAGAGATTCTCTCAGGATTGCTATAATGTGCAACTCAGAAAACCTGGTGAAGAGGACATACTGAATGGAACTGGATGTGGACCGGAGAGGGAAGAAATAAAAACAAATTGATATACTGAGCAGGAAATTAACTTTAGTATAGAAACTGCAAACTTGAGCTGTGCAGATAATGTTCAGGACAGGAATCTGAGGAAAAGTGGAGGCTACATTGAGGAGGAGGCATCTGAGGAGGGAATACGCAGTTTCAAGAGAAGGCTGAAGCAACAGTTTGTATTGCAAACCTGTTGGATGAAGAGGTGTGGCAGGAAAGAGATCAGAGCTAGTGGGGGCTCTGTCCAGTTAAAGGAGCTGGACTAGAGAAACCCAGAGGCTAGAGAGGGAGCAGCAAATATGGAAGGAAGAAAAGAGAGTGAAGGCCAAGACTGGATGAAGAGCCTGAGAACCTGGTGTGGTGTGAGGAGACAGAGAGTTTGAGAGCCACAGGTGGGGAGAAATTAGTGTAAATTCAGAGTGGCACAAGAAACAGTTTGGTAAGGGAACCAGGCAATGTTGGTGACACACATCAGGGAAGGGAATCAGTGACAAGCTGAGCAAAGCAGGGATGGGGAGAAGGGAATGAACTACACGTGTCTAAGGATAGCGAAAAGAGAGAGCTGCAGCAAGGACCAGAGAATAGAGGTGGGGCAAAAGGAACATGGCTTTTTTGGTGCAGGCAGAGGGGATCACCTTTGATCACAGTCCCCATTGGAGCAGAGTCCAGATTTCCCCTGCCATGGAGTCTCTCCAAAAGCCAACAGTATGTGATAGTATGAATCAGTATGTGATAGTATGAATACAGTATGTGATAGTATGAATAGAATGACTTCATCCCTTTCTAATGCTCACTCATCTACCAAATAACAAACTTCTGCCATTACCAGTTATTCCAGCTAGCTCAAGTGACAGGGGCTGCTGAAAGTGATCTTAAGTTATCAGTTGTGGAGTTAAGGATGTCAGCCTACATAACTGGTTTATTTTTCTTCAAGTTCACCTTTCCTCTTTGAGCCCTAGGAACATAAACTCTGAAAAAAATATTTTAAGAGAATACTATTAAGCTGTTAAGGTCAAAGACTTCTAAGTTGTTGAAAATAAGGTCAGCATAGTGAGGTATGCATCATGTCAAAAGTATGAGGTTATGCTACTGTAAGAATTTAACTTTATTTTTCTTACAATCTCTCCTGTGATGTTATATTAGTTTCCATTTTGTATCTAACAGTGAACTCAATGTCAAGCTTGATTTTTAGTACCCTGAGACACAATATTCAGTGTGTCTGGAAATGGATCCAACATTTAAAAAAATTTGTCTGAGCCCTTCTTCAGCTACACATCCTGCAAAGAAAATGTCAAGAAACATCTCATATAACCTTTGGGGATTCTCTCTTGCTCTGGAAACTTCTCCTTTCCCTGCTCCGGCAGCCGTGGTTCACCCTGTCGCTCTCAAGCTCTGAGATGAACACTGACCTGAGGACTTAAATGCTAAATACTGTTTGAAGAATCAGATCACATTTTTTAACGTCCATTTAGTAATGGCTCCTTATCTGCGTGTGGCTTAAGCAAGCCTAGCTTTTCTGCCCATCCCTGAAATAACTGTGTGCCACTATGTGTAATTTGCCTCTTAAGTTTTGAAAGAGATCACTTTCCTTTTGGAGAAACTGGGCAGGACTGGGTTACAGAACAATATGAAACTTCAGTCACATAAGAATTGCCTTGTTTGTCGTTGCTGGGGTTTTGGTTTTGTATTTAAAGGCTGCTTAACTCTAGGAGTGGAATACAGCCAGGGACCCGACTTGTTTATCTTTGTTTTGGTTGCACCAAAAACCTATAAATGAAACAGAAATCCCAGAAAAGGATTTCTGAGCTTAACTTCTGTTGAGTTTTTCCCCAGCTATACAGCCCCTAGCTTTCCCTCAGGTAATTATGGAAGGCTTGATCCTCAGTCATGTATGAATTTTCTCCCTTGCAGAAGGGGAAAAAATAGTTCTTAAAATGAGCTCCACAAGGTCAGAGGAAGTGCTGTAGGAAACAATGCATGGAGCCCCAGTTATGGCTTAAGTAGGGCCTGGCTGGCATTTTTCACTCCCATTGTGGATGATAAATCCAGAAGAAGCTATTCTGCACATCTGTGTTGGCCTCCAGCATAACACAAGGCATAGGACTTTCCTAAATTAGCTTATCTTTAAACTATAGCATTTGTTACAGGAGGAAAAAACATCCAATCTTGTCTGGAAGCTTTCCAGAGAAGGACCGTTTGTCATAAGGCTTGCTAATTGTCTCCAGCCATTAGCTGCATTCCACATTAAATATGTGGGGCCTTGTTTCCAGGCTGAACTAGTCTGTCTTCACCTTCACCCACTGCATATTACCAAACATTGTCTGCTATACTAAAATGGTCCCAGTCTCTGTCTGCCTTATCTATCATGCCTGAGCATTTATTGAATGGGGTCATCTCTGCAATGTAGCTCTGTGGAAAACAAAGCACTTGAACACAAGTCATGAATGATCCCCGCTTCTCCTCAGCAAGGACTGCAGAGCACCGTTGAGAGAACTCATTTCTTTAAAGTCAATGGGGGTTCCTAGTGGTAAAGACACGATGACTTTCAAAACACTGAAAAGAGTTTATAATTGAAAGAGTCACTTAAAAATAGATCCAGCTCATTGTCATGTGGGCGACTTAATTAAGTAGTGCAGAGCGTGTGCGGTCACTTATCTCAGATGATAGAAAAATCTGTATTGGTCCTTCACCCTAATGTGAATTTCCTGACCTGACAGATGGGGATTGAGTGTCTGTTTATGCCAGAGGAGTTTGCTAACATTTTTCTTCTAATTACTAATTATACCAGTGAAAGGGGCTTTGCAGCCAGGGTCCTGGAAATGCGAAACTCGATCATCAGAGATTTACAGGAAAGATGGAAGATTGATGTGTGACATCAAACAGCTGACAAGGAGGCCAGGGCAACCAGACGGACAGCAGCTGCTCCAAGGGGTCTTGGGGTGGGAGGGGCAGCTGCTCAGCAGGGCCGGGAGTCCATGGTGGAGCAGCATGGAGGGGGCTGAGCCATTTTAACAGTTTTGCCTTCATCCACTCTTTTCTCAGCCATTTCAGATATGAATAGGTCTAATCTCCCAGGGTTTGAGGCTGCGTGTGAGAGTGCTACTACCAACAGGTGGTCAGGAGGAGCAGCAAGGCTGAAGGCAGCTGCAGCCTGCAGCACAGTTTCCTCGTCTGGAGGAGACAGGAGTTGTGTATTCTTGTCAAGATGCACAAATTCCTGTTTAGAGGTCCAAAACCATAATCAGTATGGCTCAAAAATACTCTGGTTATCTCTGGCTTGATGGTAGGATCAGCACATTTCCTGATTCTCCAGAAGATGCTTGGCCTAGGCTGGGTTGTGTTACTGCTGTGGTTTTACCCTGCTATACAACTCAACTCCACCACAACCATTCTCTCACTCTCCCTCCTCAGAGGAATAAGGGGACAAAATACAATGAAAAGGGCTCAAGGGTTGAGATAAGGACAAGGAGATCACTCATCAATTATCATTACAGGCAAAACAGGCTATGCATAAGGAGATTAATGTAATTTATTGCCTATTACTAGAGCACTAAAACAGGGAGAGACTAAAAGCAAACTAAAAATACCTTCCCCCCCACCCACTCTATTCTATGTTCTCCTCGCTGGGTGGAGCAGGGGAACAAGCAATGGAGGCTATAGACAGTCCCTAACACTTCATCTCTGCCACTCCTTTACAGTTACTCTCTTCTGCTCCAACATGGGGTCCCTCCCACAGGATGCCATCCTTCCCAAATTGATCTCTGGGGGCTTCCCACAGTCAGCATCTCTTCAAGAACTGCTCCAATATGGGTCTATACCATGGGGTCTATCCCCCAGTAGCAAACTGTTCCAACACGGGTCCTCCACGGGTGGGTGGCAGCTCTCCCCAGCCCCCCTGCTCCTGTGTGGGCTCCTCTCCACAGGCTGCAGCTCCAGCCCGGGGCATGATCCTGTGGGGGCTCTCCATGGGCTGCAGCCTCCTCCAGGCCACATCCACCTGCTCCACCAGGGGCTCCTCCACGGGCTGCAGTGTGGAGATCTGCTCCATGTGGGACCCATGGGCTGCAGGGGGACAGCCTGCTCCACCAGGGACCTCTCCACAGGCCACAGGGGAACTGCTTCTCTGGCGCCTGAAGCACCATCTCCCTCCTTCTTCACTGACCTCGGTGGCTGCAGGACTGTTTCTCACTCCTCTCTCTCCCAGATGCTGTTGCACTGCTGTTTTTTTTTTCCTTTGCTTAAATATGCTCTCACAGAGGTGCAAACAATATCGCTTATTGGCTTGGCCCTGACCAGCAGTGGGTCCTTTTCGGAACTGGCTGGAGCTGGCTCTGATCTGACATGAGGCAGCTCCTGGACTCTTCTCATAGAGGCCACCCCTGCAACCCACCTGCTACCAAGCCCACACCATGTAAACCAAAGACAGTTACCGTTATTCTCTTAATGTCCATCAAGGTGGAGGCTGGTGCTACATTGCAGCGGTTGCACAACCTTGGTCTGCAGGTGTTCTGCCTTGATGTCTGCCACTTCATGTGGCCTCCAGACCACCAGTTTTCTTGACATTATTGGGAAGCACAAAGATGAGCTTCTCCTACATGCTCTGTTTTGTAAGCTGGACATCTCCTCCCAGTTACAGCTGATTTGCCAGTGTGACTATCCAGAAAGGACAGGAGACCTGACAGATAAGTTAAAGCACCATCCTGAATGCCCCTGAGTAGACCTTCTTCTCGATAAGTTAAACCACCACCTTGAACAATAGTCCCTGAGTGGACGTAAGAGCCCTGGTGCTGGCACAGCTGCTTCTACTCCCAGGATTATTGCCTGCTCACCAGTGTCACCATGAAGAGAATTAATTATCATACCATGAGCCCATATAACTATGCCAGCAAAATGCAGCCCAAATCCTGCCCAGATCTGCTATTCTAGAAAGCAACTAAAGTAGACGCTAGAAATACATGATCTGGGAGTCTCCTGGGGAAATGGAAGAAAGCAAGCTTTGTCCAGGAGAAGTAGGCAACTGTTTGATTTCTGTAATGCTTATTACAACTTTATTCTTGAAAGGCCCAAACTACTGGGATTTGGTTTCATATCCTATGAAAATGAAAGAAGCAAACAAAGAGTAAGCTGTGGTTATGAAAATTACTTCTCACTGGATGTAGGATAGTGGGCAGCAGCAGTAAGATAGGGATGAGCAGAATGTGTGACAACAGGAACTCTCTCACCAGTACAGTGAGCTGAATTTAAAACTGGTTTAGAAAATAGCACACCGTGTATTAATACATAAATAAACTCTACTGCCACCTAGCCAGTAATCAAGGTAGCCAACATTACCACAAACCCCATCTCAAGGTAACAATTCTTTCACCAGATTTGACAGAATATTACAATAATTATGATTGCTTTTCAGCATTTTTCTTCTTGTAGATGGAGAGTAACAAGTGTCTACTAACATAAAGAAGAACAGTCTTTCTACTTGATAGTGTGAGGAAAGCTGCCTTAAAGGAATTAGCCTGAGTTTTGTAGCTCCAGCTTTACAAATAAATAAATAAATAAATAACATCCTGAAAATATGCATATGTAATGCTAAAACAAGCTTTGTGTCATCTTATTATATCTCTCTTTCTTCCAAATATGTTTTATACATACTATTGTACAGAAGTGTCCTATGCTTTCTAGGAAAAAAAAAATAATAAAATTAAAAAATAAAACAGGCTTTTTGAAGTACCTATCATCAAATCCTCATAAAAATCCCAGCAAGCAGCTGGGCAAGACAGTCCCAACTCAATCTTTATCAGACTAATTAGCTGTTCTTTTAAAAACTCTAATGCAAATGATTTCCAGGGCTTTCCTCTAGGTCAGCAGCCTTTCAAAACTCAGTTAAAACGTTGTATTTCCCCACTGACCTGAGAAAAACAAATAGATGAAAGTCTGTGCATAATGTTTCCTTCCTTTGACAATTCTTTAAATTCCAAATACATAAGTGGAGGTATAGAGCCCAACATTGGAGGATGGGCAAACAAATGGGTTAAGGCAGCTCAAGGTACCTCAGTTTAATAAGACATTAAAAGCATAGGACAGTCCCTAACGGTAATATTGCCATGCTCCACTAGTACCATGCCCCACCATATTTACATGGGCAGAACTGGAATTATTTCCTCATAGCCTCAAGTGCCTGCCTTTTAGTACTTGGTCTTCTCACCCTTCACACACTTCCAGCTGCATGGGCTGCTGTCTGTGTGTAGCAGCAGTGATATAGTGTGCCTCGGGCTTCTCATTTCGAGCTCCATCCCTCCTTTGTTTTCTCCATGCCTTCAAATCCCATACATAGATAAAATCCGGAATAGGAATGTACTCATTCTTTCAGAAAACCACACTGTTCCTGGCTAGTTGATGAAATAATCAATGATGGCATAAATGCAGCCTTGAGGAGTGCCTCCCAAAGCCAAGCGGCATCTTCAATAGTCCTTTCTTATGAAGATTTAGGCAAGAATTTGGTTTATGGCAGTATAAAGCTTTTTATCATTTTCTCATGTTTCTGAAAAGTAAAAATGATAGCACTTTCTACAGTGCTTAGCAGTAAAAATCTCCAAGTCTCTGATTTAAACAGCACCCTCTTATGTGTGGTAGATGAACTTCCTAATGCTTCATTTAAATCCATTAGAAGGATTGGATGAGAAGTGCCGCCAATCATATCTGCTGTGTAATGCTGATGCCCTCGTTCTGGACAGAAGGGAAGGGTAGAACAGTTCAGTCTGCCCTGTTTTGCCCCGTTAGACAGACCTCTGATTGGATGTGATTATACCTCTAGTGATCCAGGATGTGTGGCAGAAGGTGCGTGAGCCATGTGCATCAACTTAGATCTTCAAAGGTACCTGGGGAGCTAACTGCCTATGGATCTGGGCCTCAGCCTGCTATTCGAAACATCTAGAATTACTCAAACTCTGATGGCAAGGTCTGAATGAGGTAAGTGTTGAGCTTTAGTAGTCAATATTTTCATAGCTCCTAAACTGATCAACTGTTCCCACAGCTAGCTTACTGCCCCCAAATAACAGTAATATATTTGCACTAGCTTGGAATCCCATGAACTGAGCTCTAAAAAACAACTTAAAGTGTTGGTTGAAGCTTTTGTGCAAAAGCTAAATTATGATTGCTGAAATCAAATTCTATCACCTCTGAAAAATATAATGAAAACAGCTCTAGAAGTAGTTCTTTTTCAGCATAGCCTTTTATTACACACAAACTCTCACACTTCTTGGTGGCATAGCTCTGTCTTTTTCTAATGCTGTCTAAACATCATTAGACCAGAAGACAGACTTTCAATACCATTTCATTAATTTTCTGTCCTGGAAAGCAATAGTTGGGTTGCAAAATCATATATATATATATATATATATATATATTCATATAAATCTTGCGAATGTTAGACTTTTGTATAAGAGGAAACCAGACAAGTTGTACTTCATTGATGCATGCTGGTAGTAATGGCACTCAAGGTTTACTGACAGGAGTTTGCAGTTAAAAGTAACTAATTCATCATGGCTTTCTTTAAGATGCTATTGCTTAGTTTTTGTAGGATTTTGTGGGATGATGAAGAAAAGCAAAGATAATTCAAGGCAAATGGAAGAAGATACATTCACCAAAAAAAACTTTTTGTTGGCATTTAACATACATTTTAAAGAAAGCTAAGAAATTCTGCTTTGTTTCATTTTACTCACAGTCTTACTTTGTAGTTACTGATGACAGGCAGTCAAAATGACTTTTGGATGTTTGTGTAGATTTGCATGTACTCAGAATACATCAGCGCTGGACAGATTTAGAGTTTAGACACCACAGCCGGCACATTGGGCCAAACTGCTGAGCTCAGCTGGTTATGTCAAATCTCTCCACATTATTCTCAAATGCTGACTAGTCCCTCTCTCAGAAATCACTAGGTACAAAATAAACACCACAGATGTCATGAACACTGGCTCAGGTGGGTCATTATGTTGGGAATCTGGCCAGGTTTTAGCTAAATATTGTACCTGCTCAACTGACAGCCCTTAGCATTTTGCATCCCTAGCACAGTAAATGTTTTGCTTTGCCTGCTGTAATGAGATCAAGAGAGATGGGAAAAGGCCTCATTTTACATTCTAACTGATGTTAGTGTGAATTTATTAATTTGGCTGATGGGAATTAATGTTTATACTATTTGTTCACTAAGAAAAGTGCTAATTAGAAATCCTTTTTTTGACTTGATCTCTGTAAAGTCCTGCTGTGTTCTATTTGTTTAAAGCTTTCTGAATATATGTAGGTGGCCATGGCAGAAGCTGCATTATGTTAATGATAAGGTGTTACTGTTTGTTCTTTGAAACTGTTATTTATTAGAAAATACCTGTCAGTAGTGAGTGGAGCTTTTACATTAAATCAGTCATTTAAAGGCATCTGAGAGGCTTTCAGGGAAGTTATACTATTTCAGTGTTTAACAATATTTTGTTACTTAGTTTCCTTAAAATTACATAATTCACTCTTTGAATAAAGAATTAGTTTTCTGAGAATACTTAACTAAATCTGCTCTCCTTCAAATAGCTAAAAGAAATACAGAAATTCTGACAGAACGTTGCTTTTGCTGTCATTTACAGAAACAAAGAACAAATTCTTTCTGCTTCCCCTACTGTTGAGACTCACTAAAATCTTGCACATAGGATAGATAAGAAGACTTGGAGGACTGCAGGAAATTGTCTTTTGGGGGTTACTTTGCAAAACTGCACTACGTTCATCCAGTGAAGGTAAAGAATAATATTCTATTACAGGTAATTCCACAAAGGTAAACCACCTTCCATAATAATTTTCATCTTTCACTTAACTCAGCTGGAGGGCTGTAAGGTGAGGCCCTGGCATGCAGATGCTCTTAACTTGCTCATCTCTGACACCTGTTTTTCACTGAGTTTTTCTGAGTAATACCTGGGGCTACAGCACTTGTAAGGGGCACTACACAGGTTCAGAGCTAGATTCTGATGCCCTCAGGATGCCCATATTATTTGGTTTCCTATAGGATGGCTGGCCAAATTCTAGATTGCCAACTCACTATGTACAGCAGCACCTAGCCTTCCCATAGTCTTTTATTTCAAACAGATTCGTAGAAACAGTGGTCTGGAAGGGACCTTAAAGGTAGTTCCAACACTCCTGCCTTGGGCAGGAATGTCTTTCACTAGAACAGGTTGCCCAAAGCCCCATCCAATCTAGCCTTGAACACTTCCAGGCATTGGGCATTCACAACTCTCTAGGCAACCCATTTCACCACCCCAATAATAAATGATTTCTCCCTAATGTCTAATCTAAATCTACCCTCTTTTGCTTTAAAACCATTATCCCTTGTCCTATCACTACACTCTGTGACAAAGAGTCCCTCCCCAGCATTCCTTCTGGCCACCTTTAAGCACTGGAAGGACACTAGAGGGTCTCCCTGGAGCTGAACGTTCCCAGCTCTCTCATTCTGTCTTTGTAGGAGAGGTGCTCCAAACCACTGATTGTCCTCAGGCCCTCTTCTGAAACCCCTCTAACAGGTCCATGTCTTTCATATTATTTTATTTCATATCAGCCAGGAAATGGTGGTGATCAGTCACTTAAGAATGTGCTAGGGAGGAGGCATGCCAGGGCAGGTGATGAGGAAGACAACCACACCTACATAAATACTTCTGTTGCAGCACTGTGCCAAGATCTCTTGCACTAAGGTGCTCGGCAGATGGGTAACAGATCACACAGACCAGACATATCTAGAACCAAGGATTGGCAGGAGAGAGGTGATGGTGCTTTGAACATCAAAGTGAGGTTCCTGCCTTTGCTGAAAGGTGCTGGGTTTGAGTCTTGGTGGTGCCACAGTCTGCTGACACAGGCAGAGGTCTGGGCTGGAAGCAGGGGGAAATTTCAGGGGATCAGGATACTGCTTGATTTTTGGAGATGCAGAATGAGGAAAACTTGTGAAGCAGAAATGGTGCAGGAAGGAAAAAGAGAAGTACAGGATGCAGTTGTGGTCTGAGGTAAGAAGAATATTGGTACACTTCAGGTTTAAGGAAGAGTAAAGGATTTAGTGGATGATAAATCAAGGCACAATAGTATTTTGGAATACAGTCATAGGACTGGCAAGTTTAATCATTACTGTTCTATAAAGCAGATTTTAGGCACAAGTGTGACACAGAGAGAAAAGTGCCAAAATAGGGCAGGAAATAGATATTATTTTGTGTATTTGTTTCCAAAATCTAATCATTGAACTAGGGGCATGCATATGCTCAGGGAAAAGGGTTGGAAAGAAAGGAGGGGGAATTAAAACTGAAGGAACAGTTTCAGAATAAATCACACTGCTGTAATTTAATTATTTTACAGTTGGACATTACTCTCAGAAAATTCACAGTTAAAAATCATCCAAATATGAATTCACAGAATTAGGACATCAAAGTCAAAGAATTATGATCCTAGCTATTTAATTACTGCAATTCTAGTTCAGACTGCATAGATTGTTAGAACTAATGTCTTCTCCTTTAAAACAATAAACAAACAAACCCACCATGTCTTTCCACCACTTATTATCAATACTTTCAGCGCAAGCTCTGGCATGGATCTTAGGTCTGTTTACCCTCCATGGTGTTAATGTTTGTTTTCAGTGGATTAGAAACAGTTTTATTTTTGCACCAGTAAGAGTATAATGTTTCAAATTCCATTTATTTAGACTTTGCTTTGTTTGGCTGTTGAGAAAGGTTAGCGGTTTGTGCTCAGCACTACTGTGTAAGATTCCCTTTCTTGACAGTGGTAGGAGTGCTACAGAAGCAGATCAGAATGGAGGACTCTCTAACCTTAGGGAAAATACTGCTTTTATGCCAGAAGGAAGTACGCAATGATAAAGGATTTGAACGTGCAGAAGGATAGGGTTGTAGAGGGCACGGGGACTTTGGCTTTTGCCAAGGGTGGGCAAATGTTTTCCTTGAATTTACTTCTTCAAGGAGAAAAATAAAAACCTCATGATTTGTTTTGGAAGATGCAAGAATAAGGCCTGAGATATCAGAAATTGGACTTTTTTTAGTGACTGGCAACAATGAATTGATTCCAAAATCCAGTTACCGAGAGACAGTGGAACTACAATACCAAATGCAGGGGGAGTCTTTCTTTAAAGAGACTTGCACAGCATCCAGCTGGAATTTGGAAGTCATTTTACTGACAGATGATAATGGATTTCATTTTGAGCTTTGCCAGGAATCCCTATATCATTGGCTACAGAGAGGAAAAAGCATTCTCCTTGCACATGCATACACGTGGGAGAGACTAGGCTATGAAAGCATCTTTTCTGAAATTAAATGCAGGGCCTTGTAAGGTTTGGTTTGTTGGTGGTGTGGTTTTTTTTTTTTTTGGTTTTTCTTTTCAGTAAAACAAAGTTGGTGAAGGCTCTTAAATGTAAGCTTATTTGTATATATAAAGGAAGTTTGATTTGTTCTGCATGTTATATTATTGATAAACAACAGAGGCTACATACATTTGTAACTCAGCTTGACGGAAAATATGAGTGAAGAAAAAACAATGGCTGGCGACCAACACCAAATGCTAGAGCCTGGGGGAGAGGAGAACATAAACAGCTTCCTTTGATTTTGGCCACATTATTAGATGGACAGGCTTAAGCAGCATATTTACAGGTTATGTCTATTGATAAGCACATGCAGTGGCTTTGATTCAGAGCAGAGACCTTGCCACTTGGCCAGTAGATTTGACTCCGGGCTGAATTGTACTGTTTCTACATTTAAGTGCCTCCTTTCTCTCTAACCACTCCTGCATGATCTTACAGTTCAGCATCTTCTAGCACCTCCTACATGCTAGATGATTGTATTATGAAGGCCTGTTACAGTCAGAGGAAGGTTTTATTGTTTGTTGTTTATTTTACAGGGTTTATTTTATTGTTTCATCATGGTTAGAACAGATCCATTAAGAAATTAGTGACTTTTGTTGCCAGTGATATTATAAGCCTGCCTTGCCACACTCAGAAGGGGACTGTGCTAATATATTTATGCTCAACTTTTGTTCCTTTCAGGGCACATTGTTAACTAAACTGCACTGATAATTCACTGATGTAGAAATAAGCTTTATAGGTCCTGACGCCAAAACGTGTTACTTGGTCTACATCCACAAGGCCAATGTAGTTCATGTGGGAAGCTTTATGCAAACTGCATAAACAAATTTAGAAACTGAGAAACAAATTGCAAGGAAGCATTTGGTGGCCAGAGCAGCAACTGTAGGCAAAGACCTCCTACATCCAACTTGATATGTGGAATTTCAGGGACGCTGGGGAAACACATGCAATGGCTGCCAAATCTGTGTAACTTGTGAGATGGTTGTGTCCTGGGGGGTTGCAGACTTCAAGAAAAACAGTTCCCAGCCTGGGTGCTACAGCCCTATGAAACTGAAAAGGAAAGTGACATGAGTTTTATGGTCTTCTCCCTCTTCGTTTCCGAGGGAAAAAAAAAAAAAAAAAAACCACGAAGTATTCTCAAGAAAAAAAAAAATACCTTTCTTCTTTTAGAAATGTAAGGAATATGAAGGAATATGAAGGACTGTTTTCCTTAGCAGTGCTGAAGGCCATGTTAGCTGTTCTAGACAGCCTTCTGGAAAGTTTTCCAAAACGGAAACAGCTTTCTGAAGCTATAATTCAGGAAGCCTCGCTGTTTAAGAAACATTTAAACATTTAAATCCTATGAAAGCAATATAAAGTAATTAAGCGTGTTCTTAACAACCTGAGCAAAGAACACTCTTTGCTGACTTGTCAGCTGAAGGAGAGAAGTTGATGGTTCTTACTGAGAAGATCATTTTTTCAAAATATTTGTCAAGCATTTAAAATAATCACTTAAAAACATACATATATATAAAAAAAGAAAAAAAAAAAAAAGAAAAAAAAAAAAAAAGAAACATGCATGATTAAAATTAATTCCCCTCTCAGCTGGTCAGGCTTTAATTATTTAAGATCCAAAACCTCTACTAGTTCTTTGGTCAATTGTAGTCTTTCAGGAAATATCAAGTAGAGAAGACATGATTTTTACAACCAGTAGTATCTTTTCTCTCTTCACCCTTTACTGGAGAGCAAGTATGAGCAAATGTTCTTTAAATCACACTACAGTAAAAGGCAAATAGTGTTTCTTCCTCCTGAAGGACGTAAGTACTATACCTACCTCTCTTCTATATTATTAGAAGGAAAGATCTCTTCTATATTATTATTAAATACGTGGGCACAGGAATGTTACTGTGTCTAGCTACACTGCAGCATTAACCTGCACATTTTCTTACCCTGTTGTACAAATTGAGAATATAGGGAGTAGTTAACTCCTCTCCCAGGAAAATGCAAGTTGCCTTGTATTTACACACAGCATTATTTAGAATTGCAAGTTTATTTTAAAGTCACAGCTTTGGTTACTCCACTGTCATTTGTTCATGTATTCATATTTGTTTTTTTAATAAGACAGAAAATGAAAAAGTGACTTGAAAATTTTAAGGTTGCCACTGAAAATTTCATCATCAATATTCCTGTCATACAAAAAGTCATTACAGATTTGCCCATTAACTCTTGCTCTAATGGCAGAACCAATTTCTCTATGTAGAAATGGCACTTTTACATCTGTGCATTCCTTTTTAGCAAGTATACTAAACCACATAAAGTCACTCTGGATCCTTATTTTGCATATTACTTTCATTCTTGGTTTATAAGTATAGTTGAATTACATTCAGTTTTGCTAATACAAGATTTAAGATTTCAGTAACTTCATCTCAGTTATCAGAAGGAAGCTGGAGGTTTTCAGATGGCTTGGCGACAACTGGGCGTTTTGCAGTCTGCATGACTTGGAGGGAACAAAAGCCATAGTTGCCCAATATTTTTGATTTGTTGTTTTTGTCTGTTGGAGGATTTAACCAAGAGGGTTTCAATGATCTGGTTTATAGCTTGGCCTACAAGCATCTTTGGCAGCACAACTGAATGGACAGGGACAAGCAGCCAAACAGGAGACATCTTTAGCTGACTTCATTAGTGGAGAACCTATTTTAGAACAATACACTGGGGCCCTTTGTAACAAGGAATAAATATAATTTCCTTCTCTCCTTTGTTCGGGAGAGTGGTGGAGGTCATTTTAAGCTCCCAGTGATCAGCTGTCCTGCTTCAGCTTGACTCGCTATTTGCTACAGCATCCAACAACAATAAACAGCAAGTTAGTTAGATGTGTTTAGTAAGACGATAGGCAGCAAAACAAAACAATTTCCTTTAACTAATCCTTATTCATCCAAGCAAACACACAATAGATAAAACCAGGCCAGTTCATGATTCTCACAGCTATTGTTCATGTTCTCTGAGCTGTTTGTGACTTTTTTGTCTTTTAGCCTTCCAACAACCCTGAGCTTACAGATCCAGGTGTGGGCACAGCAGGCAGTGCTTTTAAGCAGTCCTCATCTCTCACTGACATCATGGTGGTGCGTATTTCCAGCCGTACCATCAGGAGCTGGGTGCAGAACCCACCAGTCGGTCATCCTGATTCTCACATCCAACCCTGAAAACTGAGCCATAAAAAAGCAGGACAGTTAACAGTAAATGCATTTGGCAACTTTATCTGTGCCTTCTGCCCCATACCTCTGTCCTGTCCTGCTGTATTAACAGCTGTTCCTAGCCTGATCCTCCTTCCCCATACGCTCTCAATACACCTCAGCAGGCACAGTCTGCATATCCAAGACCTTAATGAAGAACAAGGGTATGATGGAAATGTCACAATCCCTGTTTCTGTGAACAATTGCAGTCTGATTTTTTTTTTTTTCTTTCCTGGACAACAAAAGAAAACTTCAAAACGAGAAAAATGGACATCAGCCAAGAAATGGGGTGGGGGAAAATGTTTATGGATGTTGGCAAATCTACTGTGCAGCTTTCCCATGTTATAAACTACATCATTGTCTACAAACCCGGGCAAGATACACTTCTGCAAATGAAGGATGATACAAGACTTGTATCTTATGTTCCTTATAAACCTGAATTCCTATTTCTCCACTAAAAGCGTGTAATTAAAGGTGTTTTTATAAAGCACATACATGAGGTCAGTATCCTCCTAGAATAAAATTCAGACTAAAGCAGTAACGGGCTGCACAGCGTGGCTGAAAGACTCCTGCGAAGTTAAAATAAAAGATTTGGAGGCTCCGAGCAGCGCTGGTCGGTACAACCGGGTGGGGGAAGGGCACCATGTGGTTTGGGGTATTTTCACCAAATGTTAAATCACACAGAATATTTCACTCGTCTCCAGTGTGAGATCACGACATGACTCCTCTGTAATGAATTCTTTATCTTGGCAGCCCTCCTGCTTTCTCCCAACCGTGCCTCCCTCTCTCCCCTCCTGCTCCCGGCGCAGGCACATCTGGCAGCGCCGGGGGTGCGATGTGGGGCTGGGGGGCTGCCTCGCCGCCCACACCTGCAGCCTCCAGCACCGCTGCCGTGTCCCCAACCCACCACAGCCCCGTTCCCAACACGGCAACCCCCGAGGCCCCGAGCCGCTGCCCGGCCGCAGGGCAGGCGGGTGCCGGTCGCCAGGGCGACGCGTGAGGCTTGAGCCCGCTGCCGGCACCGCCATGGGCCCCAAGCGGCCCAAGGCCGCCGCTGCCGCCGCCGCCGCCTCCTCGGGGCCGGCGGCGAAGAGCTGGGAGGCAGCGCTGGTGGCCGCCGCCCTGGAGGAGGTGAAGGAGGCACCGAGGGGGACCCGGGGCAGCCCCGGCGGGGCGAGGGGGTGGTTTGGAGGGGCTCTCACCCCACCCCGGTGCCCCCCCCCCCAGGGAGCAGCCGCTGCCCTCCCCTCGGCGGGGTGGGTGCCAAGTTGGGGCTGGGAGCGAGCTTTTTTTATAAACTGCTGAACAACGGGGTTTGATGGAGGTGCTGACACAGCATTAACTCCAGCGTTGAAAATGCGAGGCTGTAATTTTCCTGCCTCGGTGTGTGCAGCTTTTTTTTTTTTTTTTTTTTTTTTTTCTCCCCCTTCTTCTTTTTAACAGCGTGTGAGGATCTGAAGGCGTATTTGGGTTTCCAGGTTCTGTGTAAGCAATGTAACTCTAATAAATCCTGACTCGGGAGAAAGAATTTGATTTCAAAATAGCGTAGCAGTTTCCCAAACAATAATATTTATCTAGCATGTGTTTACCTAGCACCACTTCTGTAAGTGAGACAAATGACTTCCATGGCTCCCTTGTTTGTTGGGTCCCTGATGTGCCTTACTTGAAAACCAAGGGTATTTTTTCCTGTTCTGTTTTTTGTTTGTTTGTTTGCTTGTTTTTATTGCACTAGTTCTAGTAATTATCAAGATTTCCATATTCAGGAGGCAGTTTTTCAATTGACTGATCAGCTTTCCAAAAATGCCACAGATGTCCAAAAGTCTCTTAAGTACTCCCTTGCATTTATTTTTTTGTTTGGTAGTCACAATATCGTACAAGTTTAGCCGGACAAAATCACAACTTGAAGTAAGTGCTGCTCAGCTAAGGCTGTTGTTTCCCGTTTTTCCCCCAAAACATCCTTTTTCAGTACAATTCAAAAGCGCTCGAGCCCTTTCTTGCTAGCAAATCCCTCCCCTGCCCTAGGAGAACCTCCCTGAAGCATGGGGCTGAGTGCAGGTCCGATCTCCAACACCTACTCAGTGCCTGGCCTTTTTCCTGGGCTTGCTAGCAAGGTGCCAATTAGTGATATTTTGTTTTTATGGTGGTGTTTATGAAGGCTGTGGATATTGTCCAGTGAACTCGCTGAACAAAATGCTTTGTTTACTCCACTGCTTCTGTATGTAACTTATTACATTTGTTAAATGCAAACCATTATATTGAAGTTTTTTAAAAGGTAAGAAATAAATGCTCGAAATATAGGAAATGCCAGAATTAGGATTATTCAGGACCACACATTGAGGCAGATGGAAAGAAAATGTTGAATATGTTCACTGAATGGGGCAAGAATACTGTAGGAAAAAAAGTTTGTGATCGCCTAATTAAAGATTATCATAATGTCTATACCCAGCGGGGCTTAATTAAGGTTCTTTGGCTTCTTAATTCTGGTATTGTCCGTCTGTTTTATGTTCCAGTTAAACTAATTCCACTTTCTCTGTCATGCTGCTAGCAGGCAGAGCCTCGGGGTCAGTTTGAGCTCAGGCTTCTGTGATGCTGGGCAACTGCTAAAAATTGTTACTGCAGGAAAATTCGTGTTCAGCTCCAATAGTCTTGGTTAGGGGTATACATGGTGCAAAGCTGTTAAATGCCTGCAGATCTCTGGTTCATCAAGTATGGTCAAACATGGGAATGCTTAATATAAATAAACATGCTGTGTAAAAGCACACCTTTGCAACAGTATGTCTAGGCTGCCAAATTTTTGTTCCTTCCTCTTGAACATGGAGAAAACTGCATTTCTTAAGTACTTAATCTTACAGGGTTTTTTATTAAAGGATAAAAATGATCTTTCAAATCAAACCTCATTATGCAAATAGTCTAACCACATTATCTTCTTCCTCCGCCCTCCTCAGTAAATATATAGCATACATAATTTAAGCTTGAATACATAAACTGAAAGCAGCCTGTAACACAGAGTGTTGAGCTACTTTAATTATACATGTCACCAGCCGCACTGTACAAAATTATTTCTTACATTGTGTGTGATATACCGTATGAATCTGAATTTATTTGGGAGATGACAGGAACTCCTATCAATTAAAGACATTTCTCTCCTGGTAAATCATGTTTAATGAATTTTAAAATCTTTTACTTTTATCAGTTTAGATAATATTTTTTCCTATTAGTGGAGTCAAAGGGAATTTACTAGAACTGGTTTTATGTTGTACCAGATAGGCTGAGCAATGAAATTTCCCATTTTAATGTGTGTTTATGACTTACCATATTTTATTAGTCTGATCTATGAAAAGGAGTCATTTTACCAGTGGTGTTAACATTTTATGGAAGGGTATGCTAACTAAAATATGATTTAAATGGTATTTACTAACCAAATAATGGCTTTTACTTAAACACACTGTGAAAACTGGCAAACAGACAACATAAAAACATGTACAGAGGAAATACGGATTTTGGAGAGCCTCACATTATAGTTTATATGCACCTTTTGTGTCTAACATGCTGTGCAGAAGAACATACAGCTGCAAGATGTGTTTTTCTTCATATATTTATAAAGGTATTTTGATTGGGTTCACTGCAAAATTAAATTACAAAATTAAACTAAAATGCTTAGTTTGAACCTTTGTGTGCTTTAAGTCACTAAATATACTTGCTAAGTGAAATTCTGGGCAAATACAGCCCTGACAATTGAAGTAATTGTTATCTATTATATGTCCTTATTAGCAACTGTAATTAAGCATGGCAACTGGAAGCCACATTCTGTTCTGTTTTCCCATATGTGCTGTTTCTGCCACTTTATGTGCATTTTAGGGCTTGAAGTTTGAACTGAAAGCAAACCTTGTATAAAACCATTTAAAATGTTCTGAACTGGATGACTCTGCTTTGATGACTATTCGTACTGCTTCCTCTTTGGAGAGGAATTAGATTTTCAGTTGAATTGTGATACTCTGTAACCTGCAGGGATAGTGCAGCAAAAGTTCAGGCCCCTAAAACCAGAAGCCAGGAGCAATGTGGTCATGTGTCAGTCAAGAGGTAAAGAAAGTGGACTTGGAGATCTCTTAATGCTGGTGCTCTACCCAGTCACTACATGAGGGCTGCAAAATGGCTGATGAGCAACCTTTTCCAGTAAAGCCTGCTGGACTTGCTGATTTACAAGCTCCCTCATTGTTGAAAGCAAAGAATGCTAGAGGGGATGTTTTCCTAGGTGTTCATAAATCTTTAATAAATCTCACTATTTTGAAGGCTTTACTTAAAAATCGGGAGATTAAAGAACTCTTGCCTTTTGATGCTGAAGTGTTTGGAGTTTGAGTTTTCAAATGTTTCTCTTCAGCCATTACACTTATATTTGAAACTAAGGTGTAAAGAAATGAGCCTACTTCTTGTGGCCCTTGGAAAAAAAAAAAAAAAAAACAAAATACCAGAAGAATAAGTGACAATGAAAAATGACAGATACTCAGATTTCCTGGAAATGGGGATGAGGTGACTGTGTGATGCTTTTCCTAGCAAAAGAGATCTAGAAACTAGTACTGCAAACGCAGTCAATATACCTGATTTGTTAAAATGTCTTCTCTAGAACAGCTGCTCTTCTGTGTCTAGGAAATGAAGCAGAAAGTACAAGACAGATTTAAAAAGGAAAGAAAATTCTGTGAGCTGTGTCTTCTTTCTTCTTCGGCATGGATGGAAGTTAGAGATTTTTTGACATACCTTTATTATTCCAATAGTATCGTGACAAATAAGATATGTATAATATGTATACTGATTTTTAACTGTTTGAAAAAAAAAAAAAATCAGGTTACAGAAGAGCACAGTTGAGGCTTGAGGCTCCGAGTAGGTAGTGCTTCTGCTGCTCTCCCAGTGGCAGCCTCCCCAGACTGTTTCCATGCTTTTCCTCTAGTTACTTGCATGGTTTTCTCTGTCCTGTTCTTTAAGCTGGGAACCTCATTTAAGGTAGCCTTAGGGTCACTTATCTATCCCCCTTCAGATCCTTTCTTAGGTCTCACTTCTACAAAAACATTTGAAAGAATTAAACTAAGTAGAGGAACAGTTGTATATTGAGGGAGAAAATGTTTTTAAAGTAACCATATACATTTTACTACTTTTCCTTCTCATTTTTATGTTGTGATTTTAGGTGGTGAGCTGTAGAAGCAGGGTCTGTTTCTTCTCTATCCTTTCAGTGCCTTGTACATTATGGATACTGTTACACTATTGATAACATAAGGACGATGTTGCAAAAATAATAGATTTTAATGTCAGAAAAAAAATGCAGTCACTTAAACACCTTAAACTATATACTAATGCTGCATGTTCTCTGTCCTCATTGAGTCCAGTTACTGATCTGAATGTTCAGCTTTTCTGAAAAATGAGCTTCAAAAACAGTCAGTG
Source organism: Aythya ferina (assembly GCF_964211825.1). Taxonomy (NCBI): domain Eukaryota; kingdom Metazoa; phylum Chordata; class Aves; order Anseriformes; family Anatidae; genus Aythya; species Aythya ferina. The sequence continues at coordinate 123,484,336 of NC_140296.1, read as the reverse complement.
AAGGAATGGATGACATGCTGTTAGGGACTGGGAATTCTAGATCATTATTCCCTGCAAAAGTGTGTGTAGCTATTTCTGGCATTTATCTAGCTCCAATTTCCAGGTATTGTACCTCTTGCATAAAAGGCATATATATTTGATTCATAGAGGGATAGGATAATATTGCTTAATGCTGTTTAAAGTTTTACACAAAAGACCTTGTATCGTGTTGCATATACTTCTTCAGAATTGTTAGGTGGATTTTCACTACCAGTTGTCTTTTAGATGTTGATTAGGTATTAGCCAGCATTTGGCCAATGCTATAAGTACTCTCATAGCTGTTGTGTGGAGAAGCTCTAGCAGGTTGTCTATTTGAAGCAGAGAATTAGCAGAAGGAAAAAGAGGTGCCATGCTGGTGTCAAGGGCATATCTTTTGCTGAATCCCAAGAACGTTAGTTGGATAGATCCTAAGTGTTTTGAAAAATCAATTTTTCACAAGCAGGATTTACCCTGATGTTTTGCTTTGTTGTTACGGGGTGCTGTGAAGGTGGCCACCACAGTGGAAACCTGGAAAATTCACTCCATTGCTTCTGGTGCCTTCCCTGGGAATGCAGCAGTGTTGCAAAAGAGAAAGTCTCATTACTCAGACAGAACTCTGAAAGTGCCTGGGAAGATATTACAGGTGCTAGGAATTTAACAAGGAATATAAGGGTTGAGAAAGGTGGAAATGGGGTCAGATGATGAACCTTAGGAACTAGCTGGACAAAGAACTGAGGAAAAGATGATGCTAGGGTTGCAAGTAAAGGATGTGTGAAGGATTCGGAGAAGTTATGGCACTCTGACAAGGAGCAGGGAGTGGAAATGGAAGGAGAAATGAGCTAGCAACCATTGTGAGAAAGGGATGGAGAGGTCAAGAAGAGACAGTTCTCTGAAGAAGACAGGTTTCACAGACATCATTGTTGCAGGATGTTAACCAGTCCTAAGCAGGTGTAATTTGTGGGCACAGAGACACCAGCATGTTCTAAGGAGGAACTAAAGAAGTCATAAGGTAGAGGTTTTAGGACTCTGATGGAGATTTCTTCACATATCGAAAGAACTGGAGGAAGTTGTAGGAACAGGCTCTGTTGCTGCTGTACCATGCCTCACCACAAATCTAAACCCTAATTCCTGAGTATGGTGCACTTTCTGTGCTGTCACTGTGTGTCTGTGACACTTGCAGGGCCCCATGCTTCTCTTCTGGTGGCTCACACTGAAGAGGACATTCTGGTGATACCACTTGCTCCATTAATTCACTCAGCATATGGATGTAGCTTTTCTCATGAGCTATGGGAACACCAGGATGCCACCACATGGGGGCCTTTTGATCTCGACGTTTTGCAATTCCGAAAGCCTAAAAATTAGTACATTTGCACACAAGTACGGACATCCACATGCATTGTTCAAAGAATAGTAAGTTTTGAGTCAAACTCTTGGCAGCTATACGATGACAACTTTAACTTGAATTCAGATTAACTGCAGCTCCTGTACACATGTTTTGATGGTGAAATACCAAGCTCTTTCAGAATACTTTCCACCAGCAGCTATGTGGTTAAAAAGAGGGGCACTTTTGTATAATCATGTTATGCCATGTTTAAGCAATGTTATGTTTTGTTACTTGAAGAGTATGATAAAACATTGCAAGCATTTACTAGTTTGAAACTTATATCACGTCACCTGTCACTTTCTCCCATCTAAAGTCATCAGTTAGTCAAATTGCAAACATTTAGGGTAGGATTTTCTTTTTTTCCAGATATGAAAAAGAACAAATGAGGAAGGGTGTTTTACAACAGGAAAAAGATAAATATCTCCTCTCAACACTTCCATCTAACTTTTTTTTGAAGGGTCCTTTCCCTCACTTTACCATAAACTCAAGCTGTATTCCTCTTTTCGGCAAGCATGCGCATATACACTGTACATGATATATGCATATGAAATTATTTCCATCAAAGTCCTAAAGCTACCAACCTTTCTTAAATTTGCCTTTAAAATCTTTCCCTGCCATGATGTGTACTGATTGGCATGTGAGTCTGCTTAAGCTGGTCCTGGTTAGTGTGTGACAATGCCCTGGGACCACCTGGGTCTTACTGATTCTCTTTCCATGTTGACCTTTGTTAAGTTTTATTGACATCCTTGCAGTTTACACATGCAAACATTGAACTTAATAAAAAAAATAAAAATGATGCATCCTGAAAAGTGGAAAGCACAACCCCTAGAAGTGCTTAAGGTGTCACTGATGCTGATGAAGAAGACTAGAGAGAGATGTAGATGTGCTGGAGACAACAGCTCATTTTCCTAGAGGGATTCTGGCAGGTTAGAGTAAAAGAAGTAGGTGGAGAAGAAGATTAACCAGTTGCTTAAATTACATCATTTTAAAGCTTTTGTGGATGTATATCCATAAGTAACTTGCTACAATCTTCTCTTGCTGTGCGTTTCTTTTATGCTGAAAACAAACTTTTCTTCTTAAAAATGCATGTGTATTTTCCTGCAGATGTTTGCAAGCTGCTAGTGTTTTTTATTTGTTGATATTGTCATGAAATATAACTTGCCACTGATACAATTTTTTTCATGTTTCAGAACACTTACTGAAAGCATGTAAGAATGATAGCATGAGTAAATATAACCTCCTGAAACATAGTACAAACCATGCTACAATTAGAAAATAGAAAATAGTTCTGGGCTGAAAGTTGTTTATTTTTTCTAGAGCAAAGAATGACAACAGTATAAACACATACATTTAAAACTCTATTTCTTTTTTGTTTACCAAAATGTGAAATCTCCAAATAACGTTTTAAAGTGATTTTATCTTTGTGTGATGCTAATGTGGCCTTTGCCTGTGCGGAGGTTTTTGGAGTGTTTCTAGGCATTTGTGTTTTCCACAGCATAATGCTGCCACCTGATGGAAGAAGGAATTGGGACAAAGCTGTACGTGCTTTTTGGGATTGTATCATTTATTTCAGTGTGATTCATATTTTAATGTTGAACATGTCTTAAAGAGAGTAATCATCTCGGCAGGCTTACTCCTTAAAACTGCAGAGAAGCATTTTGTGTGCTTGTGTTCTAATGCATTAAATATTTTATTTTGTAAATAGGATAACTGGAAGCCTAGCATCGCTTTTGTGGTTGGGACCAAAATTGAGGATGAAATCCACACGACTGCCTTGTCTCTTGCTGTGCAGGTGCCACAACGGAAGCTCTTCAGCGTGGTGACACGTGAAGATATCTTCAGACAGGTATTCCAAGAAATCAACTTTTAATAACAAACTAAACCCTATTTAAATTCTCTGAGGAAGGTTTAATAATTACACTAATTCATGAGAAAATGGAAGAAGAAAAGCTTAGTGCATAAGCTAGTCTGCCCCTTGCAAACAGTGGGGTTTTCTGCAGACTTTTCTTCAAGATGCTGGTCATCAAAGCTCTCTCCCTAAGATACATGGGTACTTTAAGATGATTCCTTACCAATTTAGAGTGTGACTGTAGTGTTTAGTGAAAGAGAATAACGAGTAAAATAATTTGTTTAAATTTAAAATCTACTCACAATATAATACCTTATTTCCTTACAGATCGCAGAATCTGGAAATCAGAAGGGAAAAAAGGTTAAGGATGTGCCTATGTTCTATGAGGTAGGTTGAGACGTATTTCAGAGTCAGAGCTCTTTTACACTGCAGTAATTACAGCTGTGTAATTATGTTATGTATACCAGAGTAAATGCAATTCTACCTGGTAAAAGCACTGACCCATGTAGATACTTAAAATTCTTTCTTCTCCTGATACCAACACAGTTCCATTGGACTACTAATTATGTAAGAATCAAGATGTCTTTCTATGGATCTGAGTTGTATTAAGTTGAGAATATGTTACATGGTCATATTTTGTTGGCGTTGTTACAAATTACAGAAATATAATTAGACTCTGCCCTCCTAGATGTTCACAGTAGTTTAGAGACTTGTACCTTCCTTCATTTACAGGCATGCAGTCCCATACATGAAATACCATCTCCATGTGTTAGTATCCATTATAATCTCAGACTGATGTTAAATTCTAACGTGGTTCATCTAGTGAGGTATGTCAGCTGGACTGAGAATCATGCATAGTACAAATAGGACTTCCTTCTCCCTACCTTGTTAATGTTTTACGTACAGCTTGTGAGAGGTTATAAAATTCTGTGATTAATTAGAAGATTGTTTAAAATTTTCTCAGGTAAAGTTTTATGGCCCTACAGACCTAGAAAATAAAGAATTTTGGATCCCTCTAAAAAGATTGTGTTAACATTTTAGTTCTGAAATGACTAATAAACTTTTAATATGTCTCAGGTTTTGGCGGACTTTATAACAGGTCTTTTTAGTTGCAGTCTGTTTTTCAGTATTGCCAGACTACTATCTGAACAAGTCCCTTTGGAATTATTTACCACTGACATGACTGTGAATTTTACGCAATTAACCCTCTTCATTTAGGACTAGCCTCCCAGGCAAACTCACCCTTATATTACCTGGGATGTAAAACCCCTTCAGTCCTACTGACAGAAAGATTTTGAAGTCTGGTTCTAAGCAGAAGCTTTGTGTGATACCTGTATTTAATTACTAAGAGCAATTTTCCTTGTGAAGGGGATACTTATTAAATTCCAGCTGTCAGTGCTGTGTCTCATTAGCTACTTACTTTACTCCTCAAAGACATTTTTTTTCCTCCTCTCCTTTAACAGAGAATATAAAATGCCTGTTCTGACCTTTTGCTTGGACTCAGTTTCCGTTCTGGCTGTAGCAAATTAAAAGATTGATCATGTTGCTACAAGCATTAAGATTCTGCCTCTCTGGGTAGAAACTTGCTCCTGAGTGTTCATTTAAAGTCCACGTGCAGTTTGTGCATTCAAAACTTTCGCTGCAGTAAGGATAAACAAGCACGAGGCTAGCACAGAACATAAAGCTGGGAAATGTTCTTCCAAGAGGAACATTTTTGTCCTTTCTGCATACAGTTCTCTGTTTTGGGACTTGACACACTGGGATTTCCACAAGCGCATATTTGTTTCTAGTGAGACAGTAAATATTAATTATAGAACCTATAATGATCTTTGAACATATGAAGTATACATGTGTATGAATTTGGGACTGATGTCATGGATAGCAATGTGGTAATTAACAGTATTAATGGTAACATTATTACCCATGCTATTGGTCTTGCATGTTGCATTTACTCAAACGTGGGGTATTTTAATAAATTTAAGTGCAGCAGTCTGTGCTGTCCACTGTAAGTCAGGAAACATTAACAAATATATTGCAGGCTAGTTATGTATTATATTAAAGTAATGCCTTTTGTCTATTCTAAATTATTTTCATTCAGGGCTTTTAACGTCTTACTGTGGTCAATTTCACATCACTCTTATTGTACAAATAGAAGAGGATAATGGCAGGGTTTATGAACATGTAGTTAAAAGATTTTCATATCTGGGACAACTTGGTGTCTAACTGTTTCTCTGTCTCTTAAGTGACTTGATGAAGAGTAGGAGTCCTGATCTGTAATTTTGTGCTAATTCCAACACTTAATTAAAACATGTTAAGTTAAGTTTCTCATAAAGATGCCATGAAAATGATTTTTTTTTCTTGTATTTGCAAAGGAAAATGTTAAGTTTCCTGAAAAACAGCAACAAATTTAATAGTGAATCAGGTTGATTTATCATGTACAGTTTTTCTAACAGACAAGACCTAAGGCTGCAGTATGTTTGAATAAATTATGTGTATTATATATCACAGAATCATAGAATGGCTTGGATTGGAAGGGACTTTAAAGATCACCTAGTTCCAACCCCCCTGCCACAGGCAGGGATGCCACCCACTAGACCAGGTTGCCCAAGGCCCCATCCAACCTGTCCTTGAACACCTCCAGGCATGGGGCATCCACAACTTCTCTGGGCAAAAGAGAATATATGCATATTATATTATTATTTTATATATATATACATATACCTTGTTTTAATATATATACATGTGTATGTATATTTATATACATATATACACATATATTCTATTGTTTATGTACCTGTTTTTTGTGTCCATTTTCTATTAGAGTTGCTCATGTTATGTGTAATTAAGGTGCTTCACTACTACTAAATATGAAACAGTTTGTCAGTTACCATAGTTTGAACTTCGAAAATTTATTCAAGCCTAAATTTTCCACACTAGTTTATTCATCAAAATGTTTTGTTTTGTTTTGTTTTTGTGGAAAATTCTGTTGAGATCAAGTTCAGGGGCTGTGTAGATGGAAAGATTTTTTTTCCTTGCAGCAGTTTCTTTTCCAGTTTTGTTGAACTCATTGATACTGGGTTAGGAAAGTTGCTTTGACGTTACTCAGGAAATTTTGAGAAGGATTCTTGTCACATACTCGGAAGGGAATAAGCTGAGCTGTGGAGCAGTACCATGGTGAGAAAAGACTGTGAAACAAGATGGAACCTCATGCTTCCCCTTCATGTGAGAAGACTGGAAGTAGATAGCCAGGTTTGCTGCAAATAAACAATCAAGTAATGGATGTGGCCATGAGGGAGAGGGGCATGGAAGGGAGAGAGACGTGGAACAATTTTGTGGTTCTCTCAGGCAAGCTGAGATGCTTGAGACAAAGGGTCATGGAAAGATGAAATAGGCACAAGGGGTAGAGACCAGAGCAGTTTTTTTTGGATGTGAATCTCAGAATGCAATCTTTAGAATGTGTGCCTGTGCTTATGAAGCCAGCAAAATCGAAGTCTTGTAACAACAGCATCCTTTTGTACACTGCTCCAACTCATCTCCAGGACAAGCCAGACTGTGAATCCTGCGTAACCAAAAAGGTTGATTGCAATTAAAAATATTAATCTTTATTACGCTACATGTGAAAAAAATAATATATTAATTCTGCTTTCTTGCAGGAGAATTGTTAGTTGTCAAACTGAGAAATACTATCAAATCAGGGGACAAACACAAATCCTGACCCATTTGTAGAATCATAGAATGGTTTGGTTTGTAAGGGACCTTAGAGATCATCTAGTTCCAAACCCGCTGACATGGGCAGGGACACCTCCCACCAGACCAGGTTGCTCAAAGGCCCATCTAATATGGCCTTAAACAGTTCCAGGGATGGGGCATCCACAACTTCTCTGGGAAACCTGTTCCAATGCTTCACCACCCTCATAAGAAAGAATTTCTTCCTTATATCTAATCTAAACCTACCCTCTTTTAGTTTAAAGCCATGACTCCTTGTCCCATCATTACACTCCCTGACAAAGAGTCCCTCCCCAGATTTCCTGTAGGCCCCCTTTAGGTAGTGGAAGGCTGCTATAATGTCTCCCCAGAGCCTTCTCTTCTCCCGGCTGAACATCTCCATCTCTCTCAGCCTGTCTTCAGAAGAGAGGTGCTCCAGCCCCTTGATGATCTTTGTGGCCCTCCTCTGGACCTGTTCTAATACCTTCATGTCCTTCTTATGCTGGGGGTCCCAGAGCTGAAGGCAGTACTCCAAGTTGGGTCTCACTAGAACAGAAAGAGGGGGAGAATTACCTCCCTCAACCTGCTGGCCACACTTCTTTTGATGCAGCCCAGGATAAAGTTTGCTTTCTGGACTGCAGGTGCACATTGCTAGCTCATGTTGAGCTTCTCACCAACCTACACCCCCAGGTCCTTCTCCTCAGGGCTGCTCTCAGTTCATTCTCTGCCCAGCCTGTATTTGGGATTGGCCTGGCCCAGATGCAGGATCTTGCAATTGGGAAAGAATGTGCTTGCATTTGCATGCTAGAATTCCGTGCCACTGGAACAGATTAAATCAGCTGTAAATAAAAGTTTCTCAGCTGTTAATCACTGGGTAGACAGCAAACTCGACTGATGTCTGCTGCATTTTGGCGATGGACACAGCATGAACAGTGTTCACTGCACTCCAGAAGTCCTCGCTAGACTTGTTATTCCTTGAGGAAAGGTATAGGTGAATGCAAGACAGAAAATCTCTCAGGCATGGTAGAACTAATAAAATTTAAACAACATCAACAACAACTTAAGCCAAGAGTAACTTCATCTTCTGCTAGACTCTGTTTAGTATGCTATGGAAAAGTGGATTTTAAAAACTTTTCTGCAAGCATGTTTGAAGTAGAAAAGATGGGCAAAACCTGTGGGAAGAGTCCATTAAACAAGTGAAGTAAAGTCTGTGATAGCAACAAATCCTGTTAGTTGCAGGAGGTGGTAGGAGAAGATGGTTAAATAAGTTGTTTCAATTCTTAATAACTAAGTTTAATTCTCAATAGCTACGTTCAGAAGTTAATAACTTCTTTTTCAGTAAGAAAGGCTACTGACAAGAAAAAAAAAGTCAACACTGTAGGCCGAGTTGGATTTCTTATTAATGCAGCTATCATCAATTTGTTTTATGTTGTGTGAAATTAGTAAATTGATAGATATGATTGGTAGAAGAGATTATCGTGACCTGTGCCACAGGTCACAGTGGTGTTTTTTCTAAAAAATAATCAGCCTTGAAACTTCTAAAATCATGATCGGATGTTTTTTTCTAAATGATAACAAATGACTGAGAATATGTTACAGCTTAATTTCTTTACAGCAAGGACCTTTCCTGATAAGATTTACCTATAGTTTCAGTGTAAATGCATGTTTCAATATATGGCCATATTTACTAGATCAAAGAAAATCTTGCAATTAATCTTCTCAGTGTAAAAACTTTGAGATTGTGTTCAGATTGCTCCTAATTTTTTTCTCTTTCTTTAGCAATGTGTAATAGACTTCTTCATATTTTTCAATTCTGTGAGTCTTCTTTAAGAAACATTTACAATTCACTATTTAATTGTGGACACCAGAAGGAACTTAGTGGTTTTGTTGAATATGCATCAAATACAAATGTAATGTAATGCACATACTCTATTTGATGGCTCATTGTATGCAAGTCTGAAGATTGACTAAGTTACCTTGGCTAATGCCTTGCTTTGAGTGTGAATTCACTTTTGAGAGTGAATTTTCGACTGAGTTGTTCACAGTTGACCAGTAAGTCCTTCCCAAAGTTACCACTTCTCAGGTTCTCCATCCTTTAAATTTGGTCTGTTTACTTTGTTCTAAGATACATATCTTGTAATTTAACAAAATAAATCATATTGCTTTCTCACACTATGCTGACTAAGTTAGCCAAATTGCTTTGTATGAATGAGTTTTATGCTACATTCTTTATAACTGCTATGGCTATTGTGTCTTCTGGAAATGGAGTAATTGAAGATTTTGTGTCTTCTCCCAAATCACTTAGTTTTTTAATAGAGAAGTTTAAACATCTTTTCTGTTTCAGACCCAATAAGAAACTCACCTGTTTGATGGTGCTTCTTTGTTTATCTCTGCATTTTTAGGCCTGTCAGTTAATGAGTTTCAGTCTCTGTCACTGCTTTCTTAACTGAAGAATGCTTATTTCTAAACCAATAGTCAAATAATACATAGGGAATTCTGTTTTTCACTATATCATTGTTAATATGTTTCAACTAGGATTGCAGCCTTACCAGGGAAAGCTATTCTGTTTGTGAAAAGATCTTTTCTTCAAAAAGAACAAAATTAAATTGATAATAACCATTTTGGAAGGTGGTCCAAGTTTCATGGAACCAAAGTTGATTGTTGTAGTGTGTGCTTTGGCAGATGTTCACTTAAGAATCCTCTGCTTTGCATCTTTCCATTTGGTCCAGTGAAATACTCAAAACTTTTCTGTTACAGTATCTTTCTAATTTTTCTGAAGTTGCCTGTAATTTGTGAGGTATCTTGCAAAATATTTTAAAGTTGAAATGCACGTTCTGCATACCAACTTTATAGACCTAGAGTAGACTCTGATCTTAGAGTAATTTCTCACATTTTGAGTGTGGGAAGATTGTATAAAACTCCACTGTCTGCCTACCACTTATGAAATGTTCCTTTCATTCTTTTCATTGTAAAATTCTCAACAAGATTCATCTTTGTTCAGCACTGTTCATTTTCTTAAGACTAGGATAAGCCACAACCATATCATGCAAGCCATTTTTTTTTATGAGCATGATCATTAAATTATATTCCACAGTTTTCATAAAGAAGACTTAATTATGGCTAGAAGCAGTTCAGTTATGTGGAGAGTCTCTTGGTTGTATCTTTTCTGCTATTCACAGCTAGCTCACCCTTATATCTCTATAACCATGCCCCCTTTTCATGTTCCCCATAAAGAAATTGCCCAGTTTTTTCCTCTGACTTCTTCTGTCTCTCTGTGTATCTTTCATGACTAACTCCTTTCTTCCTTAAATGTGAAATAGCGAGGACTTCTAAATCAGGCTGTCCAAGATCTTGTTACCCATCTGATTACACTGAATTGTCTCTGATTCTGCAACCCAGAAAATCATTTTTCTCCATCATAATCATTAGCTCGCATGTCACATGCAGGAACTGTTAAGATTTAAATAGAAGAAAGTATAGAATGTTGACTACAGATTGTCATATTTGGCTGAACACGGAAATTATTTCATTCTCCTGTTGGCTTGCTTCTAGATATGCACAGCAATTGATTATCATTCAAAACCTCATTTCTATTCTACCTTCTTTGTTTGCAGGGAAGAAGTATCAACTCAGATACTTCAAACTTCAGGACTGGCAAAAGCAGAAAAAGTGCCAGTTTTATTGTCTGATTGAAGATCCAGAACAGCCAACCCATACTGACAGGGATATAGAAATATCAACCTAGTTGTTCAATTTCAAAAAGCAAACCAAAGAGACAGTCCAAATTAAATCCTTCTACTGCTAAGCATAGTATGTACACTTTGCCATCAAAACGCAGTTCAGTTGACTGTTTGCACGTAAATCTTAATTAGTTCATGTTTTGTACAGCTCATTTTTGAGGACTAAAAGGTTATGGATTAGAAACAGAATCTTGCATTGTTTTAAAATTATTTATAGGGTGCTTTTTTTTTTTTCTTCATTTACTTTTTTTTTTTTCTTCCTCAGTTTGTGCTCTCAGAGTCATTGGGAAATTGTGTAATGTTCACAGCACTTTTTGCATTAATAATAAGCTGTAGCAGGGTCAGAAGGATCCTTGGGTTTTCTAGGTGTAAGTGAAACGTATTCTTCTCCTGTCACTTCCAACACAAAATACATTACCTAAGATATTAAGACTTCATGGTGGGCAGTGAAACATAGCAATGAACAAGCTGAAGTAAACTGAATGAATTCTGGCAGAAAACAAGGAATTTAAAGCAGTCTTACTTCAAGCATTTCTGTGAATTGTTTGTTTGCTTGTTTTCTGGAATTATGTAGAATGTAGATTTGTGAAGTAAAGGTTGTTGCTGGTAAGACTATTTGAAGTGTTTTTTTGGTGGTATCACAATGTAAAGAGAAGGTCCACTTTATATTGGAACTCAGTATGTAGTTCTTGGGTATAGGTGTTATTAATGTAGTATGAAAGTTTATACATACACATACACATGTGTGTTTGTGCAGGCATGTAAGTATTCAAACCTATGTTATTCTAATCAGTCCTCACCTCAATGGCATGAATTTCATTAAGGAATTCTGAATATTTTTATGTCCTCTCTTCAGTTGGTCCTAAGTAATTCATGCCTTTCTGTTATATTTCTACTTGTGTCCTTTTTTTTTTTTTTTTTTTTTGGATTCTGCGATCTGTCTCTAACAGTACTTTCATGGAAAAAAAAAAAAAAAAGGACAAGGGTATGCGTTTATGTTGCCTTAAGGATATTACAGTAAATTTGTAGCAAAAGGTTTGGTTTTATCGTGTTGTTTTGTGCTTGTTAGTTGTTTTTTGAAGTTATATAGCTAATGATACTATATCTTCAGCAAAAAAAAAAGTGATATGAATCTCTCTTACAATGCTGTCCTGAATGAAGTAGCATTAAATCTCACACAGATCTTGCTTTTGAAAGAACAGAAATGAAAATCAACATATCTGGCCCATTGGCCCCTGCTCTTGTAAGGATTCTTATAATCCTCTGTAGTGATCCCTCCCATAAAAACTCTCATGTCACCCATTAGCTTCCTGTCTCTAATTGCATTCATGATTCCACATCTCCATTTTAGCTGTACAGTTTCTTCTACTCTATTACCATAAGTATTTTCACAATCTAATGACCTAGAACAACTTTATAATGGTATATATTTCTCGTGCTTCATTCTTGCTGCATAAGATTTATATACGCAATGTTTTTCACTAGGATTTTACATGAGGTTAATAATCTGATGTAGAAACAAAATTCTTAATGCTGCAGACGTAGTGCTTGTGGCTAGGAATATTTTTACCCAAGAAGGTACAAGCTGTTATGAGTTGTGCAGTGGCATCTGGAGGAGATCAAAGAGTGGTTAGTAGCCAGAATATGTGTCACTGAAGAAACAAGTTTCAGAAATAATGCTAGTTAAGAGTATTTTTATGGAAGCCTTTTGATTTCTTGTGGAAACATATAATTAAATGTGAATAGTTTTTGTGGAAGCATATAGATTTTTACAAAGCACCGTCAGAATGGTCGGGATCAAGAGTAGGCTCTCTCAAAAGTAGAGATAGTCATTCTAAGATGCAGTCTTTCCAGTCAAACGATGTGTCAATAGAATTTTATTTTGTAGTAAAAGTTAGCAAAATTTTGTTTTCTTTCCACTCTAGAACAAAAATTAATTGGAAAAGTGGTTGTAAAGTGGAACAGTTCAAGGGCCAAAACTTGTCAGGTGTCATTGTTTTCTTGAGTGGGTTTGACAGTAAAAAAGAACTTTGGCAGCCTTGCTGAATGGTCAAAAGGATAGAAAGATTTCATATTTTTTCCAGTTCCAGTACAGAGCAAAACAAACACTGCAGTCTTAAATGTTGTAATAGAATGGAACCGTTCTCTAGTCAGCCTTTGTCAAGTGCAATTGTGTGGAACTCAGTTAAGAGAATTTTATTCCAGGAGCGCTTGGCCTTCACTCTCTATGGGTATGCAGATGCTCACAAAATGGCTAATGACTGTCATTAAATGAGAATGCCTTTTAGAGAGTACTGGCTCCAGGGAAGGGTAGGGAACATTTAAATCCTGCTGTGGGCACCATCTATTCCTTGCTTTTCATGTCTGTAGTACCAAACACCTACCAGGTAAATAATTGTATGGAACATAACTTGTTTTGTAAATGAGCCTACTGCATGAAGTATATTTACCTTAGAGCTGTTTATTGTTTTGTCTTCTTAGGAGAGTTTAACTACTCTTCCTCCTGCGTCCAAGAATCTAGGTCAGTTTACTTAAAAGGACGTTAAGGGGGAAAGAAAAACACCTGTTTTGCAAGGTTCATAAATCAGATTGGTCTCAACTTGTGAATATCAATATGAATGATTCTTATGGAAGTTGACCAATGTCTGCATATCAGCTGAGGTTAGATTTCCCTCTCTTTATCTCACAGGAGACCTGTACAAACCATTCAGTTTGCTCTGCTGACAACTGAATAGGGACAGTTTATGGCTGTGCTGAGCTATTCCAAACAGAGACTATCCTACCCCAAGACACAAATCTTTGGCATCTCCAGATGAACTTCAAATTTTGGGGTTATCCATATCCCTCCTAGATAATTTTAAAATATTCCAGGATTTTTGATACTCTACTGCCTCTGGCTGGGTTGGTAGTAACTTTCCACAGGGCAACCCATATAGTGCTTTGATCTGCACTTGTAGCTAGAACAGTATTGCTATCACACCAATGTTTTGTGTATTGCTGAGCAGTGCTGGCACTGTGTCAGGGCTGTCTCTCCAGCTCTCACCCCCTTACAGGCCAGAAGGCAGAAGAGAGAGGTGGGGAGGGGACACAGCCAGGGTAGCTGACCTAAACTAACCAAACGGATATCCCATACCATACACCGTCACACTCAGCAATAAAAACTGGGGAAGTGAAAGGAGGGGGAGGGTCTCTCATTATGAAAGCATCTGTCTTCCTGAGCAACTACTATGTGAATTTGTTGAAGCCCTGCTTCCCAAGACGAGGCTGAGCATTGCTTCCTGATGGGACGTAGATAGTAATTATTTTCTCTGTTTGCTTCTGCACAGCCTTTGCTTACTTTTTATTTTCCTTTAATTAAACTGCTGAGTTTTCCTTTCTTCACCGTATCATCTCCCCACATACTTCTGAGAAGGGAGAGTGAGAGGGCAGAAGAGTGGAACTTAGCTGCCCGTCAGTTGTTAAATGACCACAGATACCTTGAAAATTTTACTAGAACTAGTGCTTTCAGCTACACAAGCTTCCTTCTACCTCTTGTGCCTACCTTAAGAGCTGGATACTTCGTAATGCCTTTCACTGGTGGACTTCTCAGAGCTCGCTACATTGCTTTGGCAGACAGTTGCCTCACTAGTGCTAATACCCAGGGGAGCAGGATGTCATTGTCAACTATTTTCTCAAGAGCTGCGTGTGTACTACATTATGTTATCAAATTACGTGCCTTCGGCTTGGGATTTGTTTGTTCCTTGAGACTGTACTGCTGTTGCTATAAACTGGTTGCTCCTAGAAATTCTCGTTGCTTATAATCAATTTCTAAAGCTTCTGTAGTTCTGCATCCCTTTCCAGGGGCCCATCTAAGGACACTATGTCACATTAGGAAGTTCCAGGATTTATAAATGCTACAACTCGGGTAAAAAATCTTGAGCTCCTGCAGAAAAAAAATGTGTCTTCTAATTTTGTGTTTCATAGAAACTGAGAAATCTGCCTCTATTGTTTAGATGAGACAATTGAACATATTTTATTTCCATTTCAGAATAATGACTCTTCATAATCCTAGCTCTAGTATTCTTCAGGCAACACCTTCTGCCTGTATTATTATTTTATTACTGTTAATTGTAATTATCCGGCCTGAGGCTGTTTATAAAACCCCAAATTGCTGACAATTTATGGTCTAGGAAAGAAACTTGATCCAATTTGAAATTCATCTATTTAAATCTTAGACTTTAAACTCGCTTAGAACGATGGTGACACCTTGTTTTTGCTTTCTGCATTACAAGATTTCCTGCATATGTGCAACTTGGTGTATTTTTTTTTTGTTTTCCATGCAAGTTTTGTTGCAATCTCTATGTTAAGCAAGTATGTCTGTAACAATGTCATTCTTAAACTGGTAGAGGAACCCTCTGGAAAAGAAAATACTGATATCTGTTTTGTTGCCTTCAAAGTTTCAGGTGATTATAAGTGGTTAATTATGGGCTGTGGAGTGTAGGACATGTTTCTCAAGTAGAATAATTAACTACAGAATCCTTTATCACCAAAGGAAAAAAACATGCCCAAGGCCTGTCTGATGCAAACATGGGCGTAAGTGGAAAGGTCCTGCCGAGGAGCGGTGCCAAGCCCATGAGGTCATTGGGCCCTCCTGTCCCACAGGTTCTGAGGGTTCGTAACAAAATTCTGGCAATGTGTAGCTGGGCAGGTTCTGCCAGCACAAGCGTTGATGAGACAGCTTCACTTCTTAAATCTTTTTGTTCCACCTCTTACTGGTTTCTCTCTGTAGCCAGATGTAATATCAGAGAAGCATGACTTTAGCTCAGTAATGTTCATTGTGCAAATCCAATTGGCTGGGATTACTGGAAAGAATTTACTTCTCAGAAGCACAAAATATTCTGCTCCACAATGAAAAGACAAGCTGGGCACATTTATACTACTGAAATGTAAATGTTTCAAGATTTCATCATAGCAATATATCTTTTCTTCTGGGAACAGATCACAGCAGACTGGCGTATCTTCTCATTTTAAAGCTCTGGGGTCTTTAGAAGTTCTTCAGGAACCACTTGAATCACCATTTCAATTTTGTCTCCCCAGTTAGGGTGTTAAAAACGAACAGGTATCTAAAGAGCCACATGAGAGAATCTTACCTTTGCATGATATTCCTGTTTCCTGAGATAGCAACACTAATGACTGTTCTTTTGAATAACTGGACATTCGTTTCATATTTTCCCTTAAAGAAGGTGGGTTTGGTAGCAGGTCAGGAAGGCATAGGAGGTATATGCCACAGATGGTTAGAGCTGTTGTATGAGATACTTAATAAAGCCAAGGTTAAAAATCATCATAATTTATATGTAATATGTTTTCTCTTTTTTACTTAAATGAGTTATTCAACTATTTATGTTTCCCTTAAAACATTATTTGAGTACTTCTAACAGTAAGATGCATACTTTATACATAAATGTCTTAGGAAGTTCTCCTTCTGCATTGCTGAGATTAAACCATTTAAGAAGGTCCTGCAAAGAAGGACTCGGGGATACTTACTGGTGGGTGAAAAGCTCAACAAGAGCCAGCAATGTGCACTTGCAGCCCAGGAAACCAACCATATCCTGGGCTTCATCAAAAGAAGCATGGCCAGCAGGTCGAGGGAGGTGATTCTCCCCCTCTGCTCTGCTCTTGTGAGACTCCACCTGGAGCACTGCCTTCAGCTCTGGGGTCCACAGCATAAGAAAGATATGGACACTGAGGGGAAGAAGGGAAACATCAAATCTACTTTTATAATTTTTTTAAATTTTCTGAAATACATGTTGGTAGAGTCTTTATTGATTAATGAAGATGATATTCTGCTTTGGCTTAAGTTTTGCAGTCTACCTTGTGGATACATAAGCTCTGTATGAAGCTCTTTTCAGATATGCAGTTGATTTACTGATTTAGCTCGGTTTGAATTGCGAGAGCTTAATTCAGCAGTGGAGGATGATGATTATACAAGTGATCTTTTGACATCATATTTGGGAAGAGGTTCTGAGAGGCACAAGTGAAATGAGGGGAATGGTCAGACAATACAAACTAAATTACCTTTCAACAAACTGCAGGTGTGATCTGAAAGAAGTTGTTTCAGTCCGCTCAGGGCCTTCCTGGTATTCTTTTGAAATGATATATGCTCTAGTCAATGAAATGGCATCACCAGATTCAAAAATATTTAACACTATGCATACAGAAGTCTTCTTTGGCCAGAAGTAATTTTTCAGTATGACATGCAGCTTTCATTCCATAGTCTGTCTTGAAAGCTTCTTGTGAGGGATTCACAACACTGATGGCAGATTGGTTTAAGATTTGGCTTTTATTAGCTTGCTTAACAAATTATATTTGAAAAGTAAGTATTAACTTCATTGGTAAGTAGTCCATATAACCTCTTGACTGATGGCTCTTCTGTTACTGATAGCTTACCTGTTTCAAACTGACTTGATCTATGTTAGCTATGAAGGAATATGTCTTACTAAGGAGTTCTTCTAGGAACCATTATGTATGTGCATCTTGAATTTATACAGTTTCAAGTACAGGAGGGAAGATGGAGTTTTACAAAGCTTATCATGGATACAGAATAACTAGGGCTGACCACTGTTCATAGCAAGTGATGCTAGCCACTTCCAATTAATGATAATATTGTGAAAGTTGGTAATTCAATTTATCACTTCAAATGCTTTTCTCATTATTATTTAGCAGCCACAGAATGGTTCTGTATAAAGAAAAGGAGGCATTTCAAAGAAAGATACTATGAAGAGTGGCTTTAAAGGTTTTCTAAACTTTTAAAACCTGTCTCCAATCTAAATGACATCAGCATATGCCAGTGGTATAGTATCACCTACAAGCACTCATGCAGTTTTTGAATGGCTTGAAATACATGCCCTTTGCACCAGGCAGCTAAGGCTCTGCATGGTTCATACTGCCACCATATGAGATCAAATACTGCATCACTGCAGCCTTTCTGCACTTCACAAATGTGACCCCTGCTGTGTGAGGAATGCTAAGTTTCCTATTCCTTTAAAGGAAAAGAGGCCCTACCTAACTGAGTTTGTCTGTCCAAGTTTCCATGGTTTCTCACATAAGGAAAAGGTCATCATTGGCAGGATAAAGTATAGCCAATCTGAAATGAATCCACCTCGTAGTATCCCAAAAAATTCCTTCTGTACTCCTACCAAGTCTTTGTCTTCAGCTTTTTTTTTTTTATTATTATTGAGGCTCTGTGGATTTTTAGCTGTTTATGCCAGGTGCCTGCATAATTCACAGGGCCACAAATGAAGAAAACTTGCATGAGTGTAATAAATTCTTTTATCTGCTCTGCATGAATTGATCTATGTTCTATCTTTAAACAAGCAGTGATGAAGGATTTTTTTATTATCATTATTTGCTTATGCATGAAGCAGACTTTACATTGCTGTGTGAAAAACTGTTTTCATGGTATTGCCAAATGTAGGGTGCTCATTTTATTTTTGTCTGAACTCTCTCCCCAGTATTAGAATGTATTCCTGCTACACAGGGTTTGGTTTATACTTCTCTGACACCTCACATTAAAAAAAATAAATAAAAAATAAATGTCCTTCTCCACTCACTGAGTTGTCCAGTTTACTATAGACCTGGGACAAGTCCCTTAATTTCTGTATTCTCTATCTACAAAGTAGGAATAATCACAATGCATTGCATTTAACTGGTAAAGCACTTTGAATTTCTCAGGAGGAATGGGTTGTAAGAATCTAAGCATTCCTTCCTTCTTCCATGAATAATAAATCAGCAACTGCCACCAAGCTCTGGGTTACTATATATACTTTTCAGAAATCCTTCCAGAATCTCTCCATTTCCCCTCTATTGTGCGTCAAGAAATGTGCATCTCATCTAGATTAGGCATTTGGGAAGCATCTCTTTCCATAGGCTGTTAACACCATTTCTGCAAAAAAGTGATATGAGTGTTTTGTTTTTTTTTCTCTAAGGGAAATAACTATGATATTTCTACCAAAATCTCTTTCAGAGCTCAGATTTTCTGTAGCTAGCTCTGGGTGACTCTTCTTTGTTGGAATGGCTAGTAGATTTTAGGGTGCGTACAGTCTGTGGGATTTTTTAAGTCCGTCCTTAATGTGCCATTGATTTTCTGCCATGACTCTGAAGTTACTGGGATTCTTTCCAGAAGCCTTCTATGTTTGGCTTGAGATGGTGACCAGTAGTATTACTCAGAATACAAAAGATGTAAAGGAAAACTCATCTTAATCATGATGTATTTTCTTAAGTATTGTATGTTAAGGAGATATCAGATTTATTAGTGTTGGAGGAACAGGATTGTTTGGAGATGGGGTGTTATAAATACAAATATTTTGTTTGCTTTGTCTCCCTCTTATGTGACCCAGAAAAATCTAAAATTTAACATTTTTTTTTTTCCCGTGTTTTGTTCCCATGTACATGAAATACTAATTTGGCTTATAATATTCTGGATTCCATTCTGGCATTGATAATTCAGAGAAGCATGTGTAGTGGCTGTATTTACTTACCCAGGTTTTACTGGATAAGTGAAAATTTCTAAGCTGGGCAAGAAACTATGAAAGCTCAAAGCTAATGGTGGTGTTTGCATTAGACAAGACACAGTTCAGTGAGATGCAGTGTGCACCTTCATTGTCTGAATGTTAGCAAGCAAAATTGACACCATATGTGCCCAACTGTAATTGCTCCAAGAAGGGAAAAGAGAAACATGTCAGAACATTTGAGTAACACCTAATTCAGCCCATGGTTATAAATAAAGCTGATGGTTGCTTAAAAACAAAAGTAGGAAAATATTATGGTTATATTATTCCTCAACAGCGCTTCCTACATAGGTGAACTTTATTACAGAGACAACACAAGTGAAAGAAACATATAACAACTTTTTATGGTATTTTTATGTTATTTTATTTTTTTCGCAGTAAATAAAGTGGTTATGAGGCTCCAAGGAAAACGGCCCAGATGTTACTGTGTTGTACGAAATTTAGTGGAAACAAGCTGTAAAAAACATAGTCATAAAACAGCCTGTCAATGCCACACATCTGGACAATGCAGCTGTATGTTCCCGCTGCTGTCATCACCCTAAGAAAACTCAATAGCCTTATTTCACCCCAATTAGGCTGCATACCAACAGAATCAGCATTACACAGGGAGGGGTGTATTTTCACCAAGACAGACCCTCTCAAATTCCCTTCAAGAAGTTTGTATCTTTCATTCAAGGCTGGTGCCTCAGACACTAGTCACTTTGTAAAGTAGTACTCCAAAGTATTCCTACCGATTTTGTACCTGCTAAATGTTTTTTTTTATTAGCTTATAATAAGTAGTTGCTTAATGTTGCCTGTTTAAAACCAATATATATATATATAAATAAAATATATAAATATATATATGCAGTTTACAGTAAAAACTGTGCATCTGTTCACACTTGCATAGTTTTCTCTCTTCTAGTTTTATCTCATACTTACAGCATTTGGACCAAAGAATAGCAATGCATCTTACTGATTTGTTGTTTTTCAGAACATGTGGCCATTCTGAGCCACATATTGTTCAATGTGAATAACACCCCATCTTTTCTGCATGCAAACTATGTCAAATGCAGTATTAAAACCATACAAGTAATAGCTGTTTTTGTTTTCTTCTCTGCAGGTAGTAGAAGCAGCCAAAGCCATTCTTGACAGCGGAGAAGAGATTCCTGTAACACTAACTGGAAAGCTATTGAAATTTCAACTGCTTTGTCTTAAACAGAAAGACCTTCAGAGAAGGGAAGCTGAAAAGAAGGTAGTACAGTAGGCCAGAGAGGATGCTTAATTAACTTTATGAAGCCACTTCTATTCAAGAGCTATTTGCATAAATTCAGCTTTCTACTTATGCTTCACTCCCTGCATCCGTAATTGAAGATAAATGTAAATAGAAATTTATATTTTAAGTTAATTAGATTTTCGGGAAGAAGCTCCCAATTACTCAAATGCAGGTGAGACAGGGAAAAAAATAGAAAAGAAAAAGTATTGCCTGTGAACTCTTCACTTCAGTAAAAAGTAGTAATGTCTTAGCTGAAGCATAGAACCACTAGAAAATAGTGGTAGAAACTTGCTTCAGCTCAATATATCTCTGCTGAAGTTAAGGTAGGAGAAGTTATATTACTTGAGAGGTATCAGGGGTATGTGCAGAGTAGCATTGTGAAGAAATTACTATCATGAATCACTTCTCTGGAAGAAATTTGGAGAAATTATTTGTTCCATCCTCTGGTATTAAGTCAGGATGAAATATACATAAACTATTCTTGGTAAATGTTTATTGAACCTGTTATTGAAAACCTTGCACTGCTGTGCTTTCACCTTTCTACAGCAATCGGTATTACTGTTCAAGTATCTTTGCAACATAGATATTTGTAAAAGGTTTCTAACTTCATCAACCCTATTCAAATTTAAATCCATTGATGCTTCATTTCTCACTATGTTTGGGGACAATGGCTCAAGATCCAAGTGGAGAGCAGGGATAAGAGGTGTCCTTCAGGGATCAGTATTGTTATCAGTATTATTTAATATCTTTGTTGGTGATACAGACAGTGGAATTCAGAGCACGCTCAGCAAGTTTGCGCGTAACACCAAGCTGAGTGGTGCATTCCACCAGCTGGAGGGAAGGGTTGCCATCCTGAGGGACCTTGACAGGCTTGATAGGTGGGCTCCTGCAAACCTCATGAAGTTCAACAAGGCCAAGTGCAACATCCAGACCTGATGAGTGGGTTGAGAGAAACCCTGCAGAGAAGGACTTGGGGGTACTGGTGGGTGAAAAGCTCAACCAGAGCCAGCAATCTGTGTTTGCAGTCCAGAACGCCAACCATATCCTGGGCTGCATCAAGAGAAGTGTAGCCAGCAGGTCGAGGTAGGTGATTCTCCCTCTCTGCTCTTGTGAGACTCCACCTGGAGTACTGTCTCCAGCTCTGGGGCCCACAGCATAAGAAGGACATGGACCTATTAGAGCAAGCCCAGAGGAGGGCCACAAGGATGATCAAAAAACCCCTCACTTCCACATATTCTCCAAAATCATTACTTCTAGCTCCCAGACTGCCTTGGTCAGATTACTTCTGTGTTCTAGGAGGAATTTCAGCAAGATTGCACAGAATCACAATCATATTTGACTTGTTAGCGTTAGGTCAGAGGTTGGACTAGGTGGTCTTGGAGGTCTCTTCCAACCTAGGTGATTCTGTGATATCAGAACCCTAATTACTTTCTAATTGCTGTAATTATAAAAAGTAAAAAAGTTGTCAGTGCTACATTTCAAAAACTTACTGAACAATTATTTTTTGTTAGAGTTCCACCAAATAATCATTAAACTGAAGACCTTTATTAACAGAAAGTCAAATACTTGCTGCAAAAAGTTACTCTGTTGATCAAAAATTACAGGTATTACAAAGCATGATATAAAACCTGTAAAATGAGATGATACGGAGATCTAAGCAGTCTGTACTTGTACAAAGTTAAAGAAAAAAATGGTTTCAAGGATTATGTGTAATTGAAAAATCTGTAAATGCTTTTTTATGAACAATTATATTTGTGGGAATAAGTAGCGGAGTAAGTATAGCACACACTCAAGAACATTAAATGCTAGTTGATGATTTAGTGTACTGGTCTCATTGAAGTCAACTGCAAAACTTTTATAAATGATAATCACAAAACCACAGAATAGTTCTGTGATTTTGGAAGGGATCTCCAGAGATCATCTGGTCCAACCTCCTGGCTCAAGCAGGGTCACCTAGAGCATGTTACCAGGATCATATCCAGGCAGGTTTTGAGTATCTCCAAAGGAGACTCCACAACCTCTCTGGGCAGCCTGTTCTAGTGCTCTGTCACCAGAACCGTAAAGAAGTTCTTCCTCATATGGCAATGAAACCTCCTGTGGTTTAATTTATACCCATTACCCCTTGTCCTATCACTGGTCGCCACTGAGAAGAATTTGGCCCCATCCTCTTTACATTGTCCACTCAGGTATTTGTAAAGGTTGATAAGATTCTCCTCTTTTCTAGGCTAACCAGGCCCAGCTTGCTTAGTCTTTCCTCATAAAACAGATGATGTGAGCCAAAAAAATGTGTAAAGAATCTGAGAAAAACAAATTAAAAAAATTTCAACATGAAGAAGAATTCAAAGGGTAAAGCTAAAGTGCAAATTTTTCATAACATATGGAGGATAAATGACTTTTCTCTTAGATATTAATCAGTGCTGGAAAGTAAACTGTAAAACAAAAAATTGAAGTTTAAATATTAGTCCCTTGAATATTAAAATGGAGCCTTAGGCTTTGTTTTGGCAAGGTTACTCTTGTATGTATGAACTTATTTCCCTGGAGAATCTGAGGATAGTTGGATTTGAAGGTAGAAGAATCTCTGGACTTTACAGTTTCTTCTTGGTTTTAGCCAAGCAATCTGGACAGTTGTCTGCTCCACTGGATTTTATCTATCAAAGTGTGACAGACAAATATGAGAGAAGCAGCTGAAGGACAGACTTGTCAGTTTGGGAGGCCTCAGTCAGCTGGGAGGCCTCTTCACTATAAAGATACTCTGCAGTACAGAATGGGCAAGAATTGGTGTTTAATTTAGAATTTTAACTCTAAATTGCCTGCCATAAAATTTCACTCCTTTCCAACTAGCTTGTACAGTACAAGTTCCACTGATGGCTCAGGTGTTGAAACCAGGATGTCACTGGCAGATTAATTCTCAGAAAACTAACATAACTGTCCATTTTTCTTTGGAGTAAACACCAATAAATGGAACGGCAGAAGAAAAGCAGAATCTGAATATGCAGAAATAAACCATAATTCCATTATGAAATTTCTGTTTTTCAATAGGAGCAGAAGCTTGTCATTAACTGCCAAGTGTATCCATTTGAATTATTCAAAGACACTTCTGCGTAATTAGAAAAGTGTGTGAGGTAGTAAGATTTATGTAATTATGTAATACAAAGTTTAAAATGACAGATGGAAGACAAAACTCCACAGAAATCTGCAGCTAGTAGGGAACAAGAAATGTGACATCAAAAAGGAAAGAGTCCTCAAAAGGAGAGGCTTTATAGTTCCTGAAATTCTAAGGACAAGTAGTGCTCTTTCTTGGAATCTTAACAAATTCAGATACGTCTCTGCTGATTGGAGGCTTAATTACATTAAATGACTCAGGTGCAATCAACAAAACTGATTGTAAACACTGTGGCCTGATGATTGCATCATCTGTTTTGATGTGTTCATCAACTTAGAATTCAAATTGATACTATCAAAATCTTTTGCTTGAAAAGTCCAAAGTTGAATAAATCTGAAACCAAATCATTAATACTGTTCAAAGTCCCCAGTAACACAGCACAAACAGTTTTAAGAATCTATTGAAGGTATTTCTAAATGGTACAGAAAGAGAATGCATGAAGAAGGGAAGGAAGGAAATGATTTTCAGCTTTGGTTTTGAATTTGAGCTAAACACAATTTCTACAGCTGGAAAGTCTGCTTTTCCAGCTGGGTGTAAGGAAAACAACTGTGTAGGTCAGATGACTCTATCTCATTTGCATGGAGAACTTTTTTGTTATTATTATTTGATTATTCTTATTTATTTATTTAATAGCCTTTAAAGTGACACCTGCAGAATGCTAGCAGTAAGTTAAGATAATATCTTTTCAATGTATTTACTTTAGCTTTACAAAAAAAAAAAAAAAAAAAACAAAAAACAAAAAACAAAAAAAAAAAAAAAAAAAAAAAAAAAAACAAACACCATTCTCATGTGGTTAGTGCATAGTCATGCTGCTGGGAAAACATAAAGATTCTTGTTCTTACAGCATTTCTCTTTGCCTTAATATATTTTGAATTATTTTAATTTTAGACTTGTTGTGAGATTCTTGGATTTATAATGTGAGGCTTTGGGACACTATCACCATCTTTTTCATTCTTTACTCTTAAATTACCAAGTAGAACTTAACATAGGGGGTTTGCTTGGAAATAACGAGAATGGCTGAGTAATATCCTGTGTGAAATGAGCACAAGGCTCTTGGTTGTAGTTTATAGTAGACAGATATTTACATCAAAGACAAAATAGTGCTGGTACTGTTTTATGCCATACTCAAGAGTGTTAACAGAGATGCTGAAGACTTAACAGAAATTGAATTTTTAGTCTTATTTTCCTTCAGTCTAGGGAAGGTTTCTGGCTGATGCAAGTACTGTAGTGGTAGTTGATGAAGGTCATTGGTTCTTGTCTTTCCACCAGTATTCATTTAATCAATTCTGTAGGTATAATATATACCTTCCCCTCATAGTTCCTCTTTAATGTCAAGTCTTAACACTATGATTTAGTAAGAATATAATAAACTGAATGGTGTGCTCAAGAAGGAAAAAGCACAGTTTAAAACATCTTTAACACAATTTTATAACTCTGAGAGGGAAAAGTACTCAGAAGTATTCAAGTTATTCATTTATCCACTATAATTTTATAGCAATCTGTCCTTTGTTCTTCACAAAGGCTACAATGAAAACTTAGTTTCTTCATCTTGTCAGGCAGAAGAAGAGCTAAAAAAGGAAAAAGATGGAGGAAAAGAGAAAGGTAAACCTCCTGGCAAGAAGGAGAAACCCCCTAGTGCCAAGGCAGCTGAGAAAGAAAGGAAAGGAAGAAAGACAGACGTAGCCTCTGCAGTGCCAGCTACTGTTAAAAAGAACACCCAACTGAAGCGACGAGGAGAAGAGGAAGAGGAGTACAAATACATTGGTATGTAAAGAATGCAGATATGCTCCTGATAAACTTGCAAGAATTATCAAACCTAGCTTCACATCCAGTATGTTTTTTGTTTCATGTTGAAAGATATATTTGGCAATATGAAAGCATTGCCACCTTGCATTTGAAGAGGGCGCTATACTTTGCTTTGAAGTAAGATATATTGTACAGTCCAAGAAATAAAATAGAGATGAGATGTGTAGCACATTAACATCAAAGATGTTTTAGCATGTGTAAGACTAAAGTAGCTAAATAAATATTACATATCCTTACACAAAGATTTCAGAATAACTAAGTGCATGCGTCAGTATCCAAAGGCATCTTTCTCCTTGTATTAATAAAGTAAAACTGAGCTGTCCACTGTTGTTTAGAGGTGAAGCCAGGTTCTGTATAAAGGGCAATATGAATTCATTTACTGTAAAAACATGTGGGTAGTGCTAAGACCTGAAGAAAGCTAGTCCAGAAGTGAGCTATACAAGGTAAGGAATAATATACTAAACAGTGCTGAGAAAATCTTTATTCTCAATACATAGCACCCGTGGTTACAAATGTCACTGGAACAAAAAAAAAAAAAATGGGAGAATGTGCATACCTCTCCTCATTAGATCATAGTTATATTTAATTTGGACCACAGTGAGCTTTAACTACGTCAGAAAAAACAGGATTTCTCCCACTAGAGAAGCACTTGCTGGTC
Organism: Aythya ferina; assembly: GCF_964211825.1. NCBI lineage: Eukaryota > Metazoa > Chordata > Aves > Anseriformes > Anatidae > Aythya > Aythya ferina. The sequence goes on along the minus strand of NC_140296.1, from coordinate 123,458,212 downwards.
TTGAATGCGTAGCCAGTATTCCCCAGTTGAACCCCTGCAGGCATTCCTTCCTATTTCATCAGACTTTGTCCATATCTCTTTTGAGATCAATGATACTCCTCAAGCATTTAAAAAGCATTGATCTAGATGTTTAGAACAAATCTGAAGCTGAAGAAATTGCACAGGAACAGAACAGTGGCTTTCTGTGCATTAGCTCATTTTCGTGGATAAGGCATGGCAAAAATATCATTTTGATAATTTTAAGATTTTTCAGGGACTTAGAAGTGTTTGAAGAAATTTCTATGCCTGTAAGAATCAAAGCTAAAGTAATGTAGAGACCTCATTTTATCTTACTTATGTGAGTATAGAATGTACTGTACAGAATGGATTTGAGTAGCTATTAATGTGGTTCTGCTAGGCCCTATAGAAACAATTTTACCAGATCCAACGTTTTTGATTCCAATCTGAGGGGTGTCTGAGGAGTGGGCAGAAAACATCAGGTACCTGTATAAAATATTTTTTTTACCCCATATCCATACTTTGCTTCCTTGTTAGTCACAGCTAATGATAAGAAAAAGTAGGAAAAATAATAATTGCCTCCAAAAGCTAAGCACCATGAAAAGTGTCTTTGTTTAGTATGCTTAATAGTTTTATGTTACGAACTGCTAGCGTTGCCATTAAATTTTATTAACTGAGATCATCTCATTAGTCCCAAGGGTATTTACAAAACAGTGATTGCAGATTATCTCAAAGGAGAATTTGTCTAGTTACTTTGTGCTTGCAAAGATGATAGAGGAATAAAAAAACAAACACCCCAGAGACTGTAGGAATATTAGAAGCTACCTACTGGTTTCTTCTGAATGCTGCATTTTTGTTAATTGTTTGTAATAGTTCGCATCTGTGACCTTAATTTGCAGTATCACTATATATGCAAGGAAAAAAAAAAAAATTTTTTTGTTTAGCTCTTGAATTCCTTACTCCAGTCTGTTTTAATGTGTTTTGAACAGATGATGAACCAGATGATGGTGCCCACTATTACTTTATAATCTTGGGTTTCCACAACCCTCAGCTACTGCCCGTGATGTCTGAGCTTGGAGTTAATGTTTCAAGTGTAATCAGGATTTCTTCTGAGAATTATGATCCATTACAGACATATTTGGAAGCAACTAAACTTCAAGAAGAATCTTTACTTTCACCTGAAGGTAATTTGGTCATAAGAACAAAATTTGTGTAGAAAGAGTACTGTTTTGTATTCAAGTAGACCATTCCTGTTGTGCTTTTCTCCTCTGTGCCTTGTGTATATGTATACTACCTGTGAGCAGCCTTATTTCCTGGTGCAAAAATGCTGTTGCCATTGGTTTGGTCACCAAACCAAACGGTTTGCTAAAGCAAAAGTTTGCCTTAGCTGGCCAGTGGAAAGGACTGACTAAGCAGGCAGCGTTGCAGCCACAGTTCTGTGCAGCAGCCACCAAGGAACATTTTATCAAATGCACACCCATATGTGTCATTAGCCAGGAAGGTCGCTTTCTAAGAAAATTTGTACATTTGGTAATTTCAAGAGAACTCCACAGGTTGTGACTGTGTGCCCAGCCAGAAAAGAATGTGTTACAGAATAACACCCTGCAGTCATATAGCCTGAGGACAGCTGAGTAGTACCTCTGTTGAAAAGGATGTGGGGTTCTGGTGGACAGCAAGCTAAATGTGAGTCATCAGTGATGGCTAACCATACTCAGCTGTATTAACAGAGCCAGTAGGTCAACGGAAGCAGTTGAAAAAAAAAAAAAAAAGTTTTTTTTTTTTTTTTTACTGCTCAACATAGAGGAAGAACTGTCAGATGTAGTCCTGAGAAGTCTGGCAGTAGTTAATGTTTTGAGGGGCTTTTTGTACTTGGCATGGGTGTTGTGGAGGGTTAATCAGTTTTCACTACAGATACCGTTGCAGACAGGTGATGGTTACAACTAACTACAATTAATGCTGGTAACAGAAAGATTAGACTTCAGACTGCAAAAGAATAGGCAAAATAGATGAGTAGTACTGAAGTAAGATAGAGTTTTCAAATCAGCTGATTCAGCTTAACTTAAATTGCATTCAGTTTAAAGATCTGCCTGCCATTCTCATTTATACTTGAGACTCATAAAGAACAAGTGAGATAGTGGAAAAAGAGCTGGGAGGAAGAGGGAAAGGAATACAAATAGCCAGGGCACTGAAATCTGCTTAATTTCTGTTTCTGGGAAAATACTGGAACAAAGAATTTACAACTGGTTAAGAGAAATGAATATAGGAGTAACAGCTAGTATAACCCTGTACTCAGCTCCGGTAAGGCCTTACCTTGTGTACTGTGTTCAGTTTTGGGTCCCTCATTACAAGAAAGACATCAAGGCCCTGGAACATGTCCCAAGAAGGGCTACAAAACTGGGGAAGGGCCTGGAACACAAGTCTCATGAGGAGCAGCTGAGGGAACTGGGCTTGTTTATTCTGGAAAAGAGGAGGCTCAAGGCAGATCTTATTGTTCTCTGCAACTACATGAAAGAAAGATGTGGAGAGTTGGGGGCTGGCAAATTCTCACAGATAACTAGCAACAGAACAAGAGGGAATGTCCTCAAATAGAGCTGGGGAAGTTCAGGTTGGAAATCAGGAGAAATTTATTCTCAGAAAGAGTGGATAAGCATTGGAATTGGTTTCCCAGGGAGGTGGTGAAGTCACCATCCCTTGGGGTGTTTAAGGAAAGATTAGATGTAGTATTTAGGGACATGGTTTAGTGGGTTGGTAATATTGGTGGTAGGGGGACGGTTGGACCAGGTGATCTTGGAGGTCTTTTCTAACCTTAATGATTCTATGATTCTATATGTTGCTCAAGAACAAATCATAAGTTTAATTTCCTTACAAAATTAAGTACTGACCTTTTAAGCAGAGGAATAGTTAGTGTTGTATATTTGAATTTTACTAATGTTATTTCTCATGGCCCACAGTAAGCAAGATAGGTCTAGAGGAAAGTTTATGTATAGTAGGTGCAACCTCCTTGGAAAACCTTAGCTTTTGTAGAGTAGCTATTAAAGGCTTATAAAATAGAAGGATGCATGGAGTGGAGTCAAGAGAATTTATGAATTAGAGTTCTAGTATTATAAAATATTATCATCAATAATCAAAAAAGGGGGTGTGATTCAAATGCAAAATGTTCTTGATAGAATAGAGAATAACAATTTGGAAAAAAGCATATTATGTTTAATGTGGACAACTATAGTATAGTATATTTATGCACGAATAATTTGTGTACAAATACAATCTAGGAAGCACCTAACTAAAAGACACATTGTGAGACAAGCTATCATGCTGACTTTGTAAATGAACATGTCATCAGTATCACTATGCCACTAAAAAAAATCTCCAGATTATAAATGAGAATATGTCCTAAAAAAATACCTGAAATAATTCTATCATACAGCTCAACAGTGAGATAAAATTTCATAATGTGTGACAATCAGAAAATTCCAAATGATCACAAAGAAAATTATTAGGAATCTGTAAAACTTGACCTATGAGGAAAATAAAAAAATAAGTTGTCGACCTTATCTTTTTAAACTTAAGGATAAAGGGCATAAAGGGGGATGTGGTAAAAGTTTTCAAGTTTATAAAAGGCTAGGATAGAAAATAAAGAGTATAAACTACAAAAAAAAATACAATATAGCAGGAAGAAACTTTCTACAGGAGAGGTTGGTGAAGTACTAAAGCAGATGGAGTAGGAATATTGAGGCTTTTAAGGTTATATTAGGCAAACATTTGTCACCAGTGATATAGTTAATTGTGCCTTGGAGCAGAGGTTACAGTATTTCCTAGTTGAATGGCTTTTGAAATAGATCATGACTGATCATTTCAGTAATGTACAAAGATGTACTTCTAGAAAGGAAGACATGACCTGTAAATCCCATTGTGTTATAACGTTTCTGTTGTTCATGGCATTAGTACTCCTAAACCATGGATTAGGCACCATAGCTTTCATGTTCTTTTCCTTCTCAGGTGTCTACATGCCTTATTGGCTTTCATTTTGTGATGTTACCAAGTCAAGCACTACTAGTACCTTTCATATGGTTAGGTTTTTGTTCTTCTAATCACTCTAGTAGCTCTACTATTATCTCCTCTTTTCTGAGAGTTAATATTCAGAACTTAGACCAATCACTCAGCCTCACAAAATGGAATTTGTTTTTCTGTTTCTGCTGGAAATCTGTGACCTGACACATCCTAGTGATTCTAGGACTTCTGTTTCCACAGCGATGGTTCAAAATCACTATGCAATGTATTATTATATACTAGATGCTATTATTCCACTGTTACATGATTATAACAGATTGCTGTTGTTCCAAAATTATGTAGAGTACCACTGAATACCATCTTAATTTCAAATTCTTTAGTAATAGAAGTGAGAATTCAGTTATTCTGTGGGGTTGTGCCACATTTCTTCTGCATTGACAGTTTCTCCCAACTCCTGCATCTTCTTTTGGGGTTACTCATGGAAACTTTATTCTGAGAGGGTTTACATGATGAAAATATACTTGAGGAAGAAAAGATCTTAGTACTATAGGCACAAGAATGAAGAAGAGAGGTGATATTCAAGGATAGAGCATCTAATGATTGATGCTAGAGAGCCAGATGTTTCTGTGCAAGGGGAAACCTAAGTGTCATACACTTATGTGTTTTATTATTAAACTATGGGGTAGAGTTAGTAAAACATAATTATTCTTCTGTTGTAAAACTGAAATTTTTGGCTGCAATAGTTAGTACAGTGCCACTCAACTTCCATTCAACAACGTGAAGTGGATGACCCATGACTGAGCAGTCTAAGTACTGTTATACTGCCATGACATACACTCAAAGCTGAGTGTGTTAGGAGAACATTACCACTGAATTAGAGTTTATCTTTCATGAGCAGATGAAAAAAGAAGGAAGAAGAAAGATGGTCCTATGACTGAGATGAGCTGTTAGGAGCATGGAACAGTTTAAATCAAAGGACCATCTGGGCCAGTATTCTATCTCCAGAAGTGGTCATGAACTGATGCCTGAGGAAGATGAGAGGAATATGAAAAGAGAAAGGAAAGGAATAGAAGTAATAAGAAAAGAAGAAGCATAATAGGAAAAGCACATATGAAACTTCTCCATGTGCACCTCACTTAGCATCCACTTATTTTCAAGTCAAGAGATTTTCCTGATCCTGATGTATCCTGTCTTTGTAGTAAACCTCAATGTATTTATTTTGTTTATTTTTTAAGGACTTGCCAGTTTTCCTCGAACTCCTGAAAATTTCTTATATCTACAAAATCTTTTGGCAGAGAGTTCCATGATCTTCTACCCAGTGCTTGGAGTCACTTATGGTACATACCTTCAAAATCATGATAGGGCCATTTTATAAGTTAATTGGCCATCACTTCTGATGGCTGCTGCACAAGGAATATATATCTTCGAGTTCTTTAAGAAGGTCAGCATTTTTTGAAGAGTTCATAGCCTCACAGGGTTGTTTTGGTTTAAATCCATAGGGCCACTGGAAAAATACAGGTGTGGTATTTGGCCTCAATGCTTAGGTTTTAGAAGTGCTGAGCACCCACATGTCCAAATGAAAGCAAGTCATTGCAGGTTTAATGTTCTTATGTCTCTTAAATTAGGCTATAATAAGTATGATTGATCTTGGGTTCAGAGTGTGATTGTAAGTTTGACATTAAGAGAGAGAATTTTTTTCTCTGTACCTGGAGCACCTTTGAAAACTGATCATCACCACGCAATTAAAATGAGAGCTATACAACTTCTAGACTCACTATTCATAGTCATGCTATACCTTAAACTTCTTTTAACCCCACTTTCCACTTTAACAAAATGTTGATAGTAAAGCTTGCTTATCCTATATTTAATGAACTGTTTGGTCTAAATTTGTGCTGGCAGCTTTGGAACAGTACAAATATTTTTATATTTCCTAGGTTTCAAACATTAATTGTTGTTATTTTGGTGAGGTTTTTCTTTTGCTTTATTTCTGTGTGTTTGTTTTTCTAAAAGAAATGCCATGTTAGTCATACTTAGGCTTTATCTTCCTGGAGTTTTTTAAACCCAGAGTTTGGTGTCAGATTTTTTCTGAGACCACGAGAATGGGAATATTCTAGCAGTACTTATAGAAGACTATTATACAATGTGTGCTTTCTGTAGAATGGAGATAGTGTACTCTGATTTATCTAATAATTTAAAATTTTAGGTGTTGAAGCAGAGAAAAGAAAGAAAGATGAAGCTGTCAAAGATCTGGAAATGTTTTGGAAATACCTAGAGCCAGTTCTGAACAGTGGAAAGCATGGATCACGTCTCTTTGATGTTGCCAGACTTCATCACTTGGTTAAGGAGAATGCCTTTCCCTCTGACTGGGCTGACAAAGAAATGCTGGTCAGTAGATAATGCTTTCACAACATGTGGCATGCTTTGAGTTTTGTAACATTTAGCACCAATTTAGAACTGGAAGGAATTTTTGCTTACTTTTCTATAAAACAGAAAGAAAATAGTGTATTTGTTATCTTCAACAAAAAATATTTTGTATATATCAAACAAGCGTATTCAGCATGTATTCATGAGGAATCCTTTGAATAAAAGTACCTACCCTGGAGTTTCTTAATGCTGTAGGCCACAGCAGCAGAGTTGAAAACAAGTTTGAAGCATTAAATTTATTCTTTGGCTTCACAAAGGTCCAGTTTGAATCTCATTAGAGAGTCAGATGTCAGTGCTAAATAAAATTAAAAAAATGTTGTTGTCTTCCTGACAGCAGGTCTACTTACTGTATATCAGAAAAGTCACAAGAACTAATGAAAATGAATACAAGAGTGCTTTTTGTTCATAAGCTGTTGTTTTAGTGCTCCTTGTACTGCTTCTTGTTGTCCTACCCAAAACATGTCTCTGATGTGTTACTCTTTATAGCCTGCTGAGTCAGGAGCATTGGAAGGCAAAGTAAACTGTTAGAAATTTTTTCCAAACTAGGATCTCAAGTATGACAAGGTAAAAAGGTCCTGCTTCTTCCAATCCTCAGTGGTGGCAGTGAAAAATAGAACACGCTAAAGCAACATTCCATGATTTATCCTGCTGTATTTGTGGTCTATATTATTAGGGTTAAAGGACAAACTACATTTTCCTAACACTTTTTTATAGTACATTAAATCCTGTATATAAACAATTTGGTGAGCTAGGAAGTACCCTTGATCCTGAAGGGATCAGAACTGAATTGGGCTAAATCCATAGTGGTTTCCAAGGCATTCACTAAAAATGCCTCAGTTGTGGAAATGTGTAGACTTGCTACTTACAACATTATTCACCATTATATTCTTGATCTAATCTTAAAATATGAAGCCAATTTTGAGAAAGAAGTTCTTTAATCCTGTCTATCTTCCCAGTAATCACTTCTTCTAGGGGCCTGTTGCAGCCCATAAATATCCTGCAAGCACATATCTTTACTGAAATAAAAGAATAATTATCTGTCACTGAAATTGTTCCAGCAGATTATAGTTGTAATTTCACATTCTTCTGTATCAGAATTCAGCAGAGCTCTAAAGAAGTAGGAACATTTGTAAGTCTTTAAAGAAGCAGATGGGAAGAATGCAAGTCATGAAATCATAGGTGGATAGAGTAAATCTGTTCTGGTGGGCTTCCAGGCAAGTCTTTGAGTCCTATCTTGCTGCATCTGGAAAGATCAAGAGATACAGAAGGAGAACTTATTTGACAAACTGTTAGGCATTGTTGCAAAAAATGATATTGTTATATACAGATGGTCATGTTCTTTTAAAATATTTTAGATATTTATAATGGAAAATGCTTTCAAAAATGTTTTCCTTTGTTCAAGAGTCACTGGTGGCTAGACTCAGAACTTTCAACAAGAATCTGATTCTGTTCTGAGATGAGGAGAAAGCAAGGAAGTAAATTCATAAAACTAATTATACTAACCTTTGTATCTGTCCCATTAAGCAGTGCCAGGTTGCACTATTTTTAACTCTAAAAATTAGAATCATATAATCATAGAATGGCTTGATTTGGAAGGAACCTTAAAGACCATCCAGTCCCAACCCCACTGCCATGGGCAGGAACACCTTCCGCTAGACCAGGGTGCCCAAAACACCATCCAACCTGGCTTTGAACACTTCCAGCAATGGGGCATCCACAGCTTCTCTGGGCAACCTGTTCCAGTGCCTCACCACTCTTACAGCGAAGAATTTCTTCCTAATACTGAATCTAAGTCAAAACTCTCTTAGTTTAAAGTCATTACCCATTGTCTATCACTACACTCCATGATAAAGAGTTCCTCTCCAGCATTCTGTAGGCCCTCTTTAAGTACTGGAAGGCCACTATAAAGTCTGTCTGGAGCCTTCTCTTCTCTAAACTTAACATCCCCAATTCTCATAGCCTGTCTTCATAGGAGAGGTGCTCCAGCCCTCTGACCATCCTTGTGGCTCTCTTATGGACTTGCTCCAACAGGTCTGTGTCCTTCTTATCTTGGTGGCTCCAGAGCTGGACATAATTGTCTGGGTGGGGTCTCACAAGAGCAGTAAAGGGGGAGAATCTCCTCCCTTGACCTGCTGGTCACACTTCATTCTTGTTTTGTTTAAAAGACTGCATGAAAAACACTCCAAGACTTTGAAATTGAAATTTTCATATGCTCCAGTGATTTCTTGTAATATATGAATGGAAAGTTTTGCAAAAGAGCATTGAATTAGAAGAACAAAGGTGCACAAATATTAACTCTGAAAATTCTGTTTTCACAAATACGGCTCTTCTCCCAAACACCTCCTCAAAGCTTCAAAAGTTATGAAAACTGAAATAAGTATTCCATATCTGATCAGTGATTTGGGTGCGTGTTTTGAAGTGCCATAAGGAGAGCCAGATTTAGAGAAAGCAAATGCTTGATACTTCTTAAGGGTCACTTAATGCTTTTAGTGTGAGTTAAGAACTTAATGACAGTTGTTTTTCTTCACCGTGCTTCATTTTAGGATACTTAAAATTGAGACATCTGATATTTTACTAGACACCATCATTACATGTTTAGGCTGTAGAGAGAAGAATATGGCCACTAAAGCCACTTAAACCTGAGTGTGGCACGTGGTCTGAAACAGGGTTTGGTATCAGTACAAAAGCATTTCAATTTTAAAATAGCAGTTGGTGTTAACTTTTTTATTCCTCCAAAACCCTGGTGAAAACCACAGTACACCACCTCTGTAAACTTGTCTCTTCCTATGTCAGATTTCAGTAGATACAGTTTTCTCCCTTTGGATGTTTGGGTGATATGATGACATTCCTTTGTTTGCGCAGCTATGGAATTTCTTTTGTTCTTGAGGCCTTCTTTGTTTTAATATAGAAATAGAAAGAAAGAGAGAAAGTATTATGAGATGACATTGATTAGTTGGATTATTTATATTTTTTTTATCCTTCTAGGGCAGGAGAATGGCTGACATTGCACATATGCTGCAGGTTGATCACCAGTAGAAACATACACAGATGATAGAAAAGTATTTTATGTTCCGTTGCCTTTTCCTTCCCATCCAAAAAATAACCTACATTTCAATTGCAAGACAACAGACCTTGAATGGTTACTGTTAAGATTTAGTTAAGCTGTATACAACTGAAGCAGCTAGATAACACTCAGTCCATACTGTGATATGGCAGCATTTAGGCATATAAAGATGAGGATGCCTTGTTTTCTTAGACTTACTTTATAAAACATTTTGAATTAGTAAACAAAAATACCCTTGGAAAATTTATAAACAGTTGTGTATCTGCTGGTTAGAGAACTAAGGACTTCTGTGTCTTAAATTACATAACACTTTTGCATGCAAACTTCATCCTTTTTATCTTATTTTCTGTTGTAGCTTGCACTTGGCACTGCGCTGTTTGAAAGTATTGCTTGTTTAATGTATGACTCCCTGGATTGGAGAAGACAACATTGTAACTACTTGGAAAACACCAAGTTTATTAATGTACCTGAATTATCAGAGAGCAAATCAACACAACCACGTGCAACTGAGGCAAGGATCCTTTTTGCTTTACCACACTTTTTGTAGAAAATAATTAGCTATAGGATAGAATTATCTGCCTTTAATTCTGCACTAAAAAAAATCAGCTTGGACTATCACTCCACATTTTTTGTGAATGAAATCGGGATTTTTGTCTTCATCATTTAAAACTTCAAAACTTGGAGAAAAAAAAAAAGGCAAAGCAAAGTGTCATGGGTGTAAAAATGGCTTAAATAACTTCTGGTGACACCTTCATGTGCCTAGAAAAATCACTGTGCTTGCAGAGGTACTGTGTCTTGTTACAGATCAGTGAACTATCCAAAAAAGATGATTAGTTCTGTCCCAGATCAGTTCCTTTACTTTGTTCGTGGTGGACAAAAGCTTAAGTGGGCACAAGAAAGAAGCTTGTAGGATGTGTACTAGTGCTGGGGAAAAAATTGGATTACTCCATCCATAGCAGCGCTACTGAATGTTCATTTAAAGCATTCATAAAACAACATTGCTTGTTCCTTTCAGAGTCAGATAGGATTTGACTCCCCTAGTAAGAACCATTTAAATGTTTAGCATCTGATAGAGGGTAAATAGCAAAAGATAAAGGAAATTATTTTTTCCCACCTATTTACATTGGGCAATCCTCCTTTGTTTCTGATTTTTTTGTCTTTATTTTTGTTCTTTTAGATACAACCAACACCACAGGGTACACCTTCAAAGAAAAAAGGGCAAGCAGAAGAAAATCTGCCAACAGTAATTTTGTCACAGGGTATGATTAAAGAATTAAAGCACTTGCTCTGTAGCTGTTCACTGTTAATCTTACTGTTCCTTCATCTGACAGCACAAATCTCTGAAATTGTTTGTTCAGTAAGCCAAATCTGATTTGATGTTGTGAGAGTAGTTTCTTAGTGAAAACGTGAAAGTCTGTGGAAACTGCAATGGTGATAAATAAGTTCTTCAGAGAACCATTTTTTCTAACTGCTCCTAATCACACTTGGATATGAGAGATATACAGGCCTGGACTTTATCAGTCTTTTTTAGAAAAATTGTTTAAGAGTTGAATTGGTCAGTAACACAAATTGTAATTTTTTAATAAATCCATCCTAATACATTCTTTTTTTTTTGTTGTTTTTACAACAGAGGAAGAATTTCCGGTTTTGGCTGCTTCTGTCGATATGAGATATTACAATGACTTGCTGAATCAGATTCCTGAGGAATACTTTTCTGTGCCCTTAATGCTGAGCTGCATGCTGGAACAGGTGGGAATATTATTTTTTTAATTCCTGTGGTTAATTCAGCTATGACTTGTTATAATGAACTGATCAAAGATTAGTAAATCCATCTCTTTCATACGGAGCTAAGAGACTATGCATAGAGGTACTGACCTTTTAATATAAAGGAATCTTAACTCATAAGTGGATTCCTTGTTTTCCTTTCATATTGTGCACACTTACTCTGTACGTACAGTATTATCCCAAAATTGTATTTCCAATACTACAGATCCAATATAATCAAATGAGGAAAAGATTGTCATTTTGTAGCTGTCAGTAACAGTTATTCACATCTTGCAACAGCAATACTAAACTTTTACTGGTTTATTCAGTACAAAGGTCTTATGGCAAACCTAACACTAGAATTGGTGTGTATCTCTGCTAACGCTAGACAGGTCTGATTTCTGTTGAGTTCAGACACAATTTACGAGTTAGTAAAGCTCTGTAATATTATTTGAAATCTTCCTTCTTTTCAAAATAATATTTCAGTTCAATTAGTTTATTTACTTAAAAAATAGACTGAGGCAAAAAACTTCAAGATAAGGTCCAACATCTGAAATGTAGTCAAAATCTCTGTTCATCATTACATTTCTTAACATTTCAAGTCGGATATATTTTTATTCTCATCCTTCGAAAAGTGAGTAATAAAAGAACACATTTAGTTCTGTTTTCTATAGTCTGTTCGGGGCAGAAACTAACATGCAGAATTGCATTTTTGGTATTTGTAAAAAAAAAAAAAAAAAAAGAGATTTTCTTTCTTTACAAAACATACGGATGTGTGTTTAGCTTATATGTAGCTTATCTCTATCTCTTATATCTCATCTCTTATATCTGTTTGCTAGTTTTCAGGATGTTATGCAGCACTCATACTGTAGTGAAAGCTATCATATATCATGTTTACTAGGTTATTGCAAGTGAAGAAGACCTTACACCACCTAGTCTGGTGGTGCCAGAGCGCCGGGCAGATGGGCTACATCATACCATTGCAGATCATATAGCCTCTGTCCTTCCTTCTCTTCCACTTTCTGAGAGTGAAAAAAAGGTTTGTGTTGTCTTTTATTTGTTACCTAAAATGACAATTAAATATTATTATTGGTGTTTAATGCATCTTTCTTTTTTAACAGAATCTCTATGACTACTTTTCTCCTAAGTACGGTGAAGAAACTGTAACCCCCAAGTATCCTCTCTTATTTAATTACCGTGATACTCTGGCTCAGCGATTGCACCTGCTGAAGGTATAGTGCTAACAATCATATATAATCAGTTCTAAAGTCCACAGACAGCAAGTACTCAATGCACTAGAAAGGGTAGAGTGGTGTTTTTTACAAAGGAGAACCGCATAGCCTAGATTTTTCCTACTGAGATAGACACACTAATACTTTTTTAGTCTGCTTAAGAAGCAATGGGTTACTGCTGCTGACAGAGGACACATCAGAAACACAGAGCATTATATTACTGTTATATTGATTTCAGTGTTTGCATTAATAACAAGAATGTTTAGCTTTTGGTGTAGATGAGAGATACAGAACTCTGTTGATTTACTCTAGTATTCCAGAATTTTTGAGACTATCTAACACAGACAAATATCTTCTAACATCTATCTGTTTTTATGTCTTCTGTCAGTTCTTCTCTTCTGCATGTTCTTTTTCCTGTCCATAATATCTGACACCATGATTCAATAACGCACTGTGAGCACATGCTCAAAATTTAAGTATATATCCAACTGACTTAAGCACAGTTAACGTTTTTTTTTCTATAAAAGGACATATTTATTCTAACAATTTTTAGAAATACACTAGTGTTAAAGTTTACTTTAACTTTTGTACTTTGTTTTTTTGTTCCAGGTCCAAGACAACTTAAATCCAGAAAAGATTGAACATGAAATGATGGATAAATTGCCTCTTAGGGAACTTATCCATTTCACCCTTCCTTCGACTGTAAACAACACTAAACGCTTGGCCAGTGTTCATGAGCTCATGCATTATTTCACTAGTGGTGAACCAATTTTTTTTTTCATTGATATAATTTAATCTTTTTTCTTCTGGCTGGTGATTCTGTTGAATAGATGGAATTTGGACATGAGTTTTGTCAGCTACCTAAAACATTTGAAGAACTTCCCATTTTTTGTATTCTTGATCATGCCTTGGCCTACCATACAAGTTAGGCTAACTTTAGACCTCGGTTTCATGGTTCTTGGGCAAGGCAATATGTGTATTAATTATTGTATAACTAAGAGCTGGAAGCATCTCAGAACTCTCTTATTACTTATTCATGTTTAATAAGAGAGAAACAGTTACATCTGAGAAAGAAAAAAAAAATTTGTACAAATTGCTATTTTGATCTTAGGATACAGAATGCATTTTGGGAGACAATGACATGAACTGCATGTTTATTTACCAACATTCTTGTGGAGGAAGAGCACATGTATCTCAGAAAATTTTTATTGAACAATAACTGGTTTTAAAAATGTATTCTCTGTAACCTGCTGGACTTAATAATGAAATGACTTCTACAATAATCCGTATCAAACCAGCAGAATACCTTCACTACTTCAACTATAATCACTTATGCTGTAACTTTTTCTTATAATGTGCATACCACTGTGATGTACACTGTGAAACAATCCCAAAGACTGCATAAATACCCTTAGGCAGTTTTGAAAGTTTACTCTATGACTACTAAGAAATATAAACATTCAAATCTCTTTCATTACAGTTATGTCATCATATTTGAAGTTACTTTCCCAGCTATTCATTCCCAAAATCCCATGTGTTGGATTAGTTTACACTAGCTGCATTGTTTCTAGTTGTCAGTATGTTGTTTTTTTTTTAGAAGGTGTGTCTTACCTATTAAGGTATTCCTTATTGCTGTAGTTTGCCAGCTGGTGGATATCAAATTTGATGGTCTTCACTGGACCATACTATACTACCAAATTCTCCCAACTGTTAACTTCGCTCAAGATAGCCAACATTTTCAAGATATTCAATGTTTAACTCCACCAAAGAGAAAATGTTTCAAATTGAAGATACACTGCATATGATTTGGGGACAGAACTACCTGTCTTAAAGTTCAGTTCCTGTCATAATTATCAATGTGTATGGACACCAATGCAAATAACCATAAATAGCATTTGTTATTGCCTTTGCACCTTGCATGCTTCTATGCAAATTTTGTGTAACATGTTGTCTGAAGAGGAAAAAAAAATCACTTGGTTCTTTGTTTGAAAAGCTACAGATTAAAAAAAATATATATATATATTTATATATATATATATAATGATAATAGAAGCCTTTTCATGAGCTAAAGCTGAAAATAACTAGTTGTTAACTGGTTTGGTAAAGCTTACTCGGTACTTTAAAATCAACATAATTTGTATAAAGTTAATGAGCCAGTACGTATTCAGATGTAGGAAGCACTTCATTTAAGATGGATTAATAGTTAGGCATATCATTTTGCAATTTGGAAACATTCAACTTTGAATGCAGTGTAAAAAGTAGCTGACATAATTTGATCCAATACCATTAAGGAAATTGTTCTTGGCTTTTGCAGAGTTGCCAAGAACAATATGCTTGCATAGTCTTCTATTTATCTTCTGCTGAGCCATAAGAACATTTTCAGTTAATGATTGTAATTCTTTTATAGAACTTCTGAGTTGGGCTGAAGTAGAAAGAGCCTTCAGAGTGTTTACTTTTGAAAGCCTGAGGCTGACTGGGCTGAGTGACTCTGGTCTCCTGGAGAGCTCTGGATCTATGGTTGGAGGTGATTCTGAAGTGTCTTATATCCCCTGGGATAACCCAGCCAGGTTTGCAAGACAGCTGAGACAACTCTTCCTTATGGAAACGAAGCTTAATGAGAAATCACCAAGAGGCTCTGGTAAAAACCTCTCTATTTATGTTACTCCTGAAGAATTTAAATCTGCTATTTATTTTACCATATCGTTTGCTGTTACAAGGCAGTGATTTTTCTTCCTTGTACAAATCACCAAATATTAAATATTGCATAGTGTGCACATTGACTATCGACATAGGAATACTGCATAAAGACAAAAACTAGATATTTTTGTATGACAACATTAAACAGATGATTTAAGCAACTCTTTGAAATGGTATGTGTAGAAAAATATGTACTGTAAAACTGTTTAATTGCTTGTGACATCAAATACATTTTAGAGACAAAATAACTGAAAACATGCTTTAATACCTCTCTGAATGCAAGTTCTTATAAGTTATAATGGCAGCTGAATTTTTACTACCTTAGTAGCATCAACAAAGTAAAATCAAAATGATATATAAGGTTAATTAGATGATTACCAGTGAACAAGTAAGAGGAGTGGAAAATATATATACCTTACTCTAGAAGATGATATAAAAAGCTGAAAGGTAAAAAAAAAAAAAGTGTTATTCTTGGTAATTACACGTATACATATCTTTTACTGCATTTTTATGTTCCAGGAGTTCCTCTTCTTTCACATGCAAGTAAATTCAGCATGGAGTTTTTATATTCAAAATTTTAGGCCCAATTTAGAAGAAGAACCATATTTATTTTGTGTCAAAGAAAGTAAGACCAGCAAATAAGGCTAACATATGGGAGAACTGACAGTTCCAAGTTCCAAGCTAGTAGAGCTTGCAACTTATTTAAAATGAAGTGTATGTTCAGGTTTTTGTTAAAACTTCCTTTTGCAGCAAAGATACAGGAAAAAATGAACCTGAGAGTTCTGCAAAAGAGAAATTTTACAAAAACTGTATATACAGAATGAATGTTATACCTAGCCTAACTTAATCTGTGTAAAAGTAAGCATCTAGCCAAGGCTAATTATCTAGGCCCTTTTCGTGACCAGGGGAAAGAGAAAGGTTATTTAAGCAATCAGCTTAGATGGGATCCTTTCCTTACAATGTTGGAGCAGACAAAATGAATCCTTCTTATCTGCCTCTTTTCTGAAGTTTGAGAACATTTTTTGGTGTTTATTTTCTTTTTTTTGCTAAACACAACACTAAATATTGTAGTTGCAAACACAGCTGTCAACATTTCAACACTTCTGCTGCACAAAGACAGATACCAAGAAGAGAAAATTGCTCTTGGATTTCTTTAGTCTTCTAAAGGCAGTCAGTAAACAGATGTAATTTCCCAGAGAATCATAGCCTAAAGATACATTTAGATAAATGTAGAGAACCAGTCTGGAAGCTGAGCTGTTCATGAACCATTTATGAACAAATACTTCCAGGAGTATTTTCTCTCAGGAATAGATTTTTTCTTGTATGTATGAATTTCGATCAAATATTAGTGACTTGTGCCCTAACCCAGGGCATAAAGAATTCTATTGAAATGAAATTATTTCAGAAAGAGACAGAATGAGAATATAGAAGTAAAAATCTCCTTAAAAATATCTATTCATATCAGGTGCCCATTGTAATACTGATAGTTTATCAGTCATCAGAATTACTAGTTAGATCCTTGACAGATGTAATCTGTCAGTAGCTAATAGAACTCTGTAAATCCAATGATTCTGAAAAGTTTTAAAAACACATTTTTCAAAAATTGTAATATCAAAGTAATGTATTTTACCTCTTATTTATTTAATCTGTGCAAAGGAATACCTATAGTTTCTCAGGTAGTAAGGAGAAAAATGGTTCTTCTTGTTAGAATCTTGAGGACACTTAGAGTATTTTTAATCTTTTTGACCATGCAAGGCCATCACAGGACAGATCAAGAGGAAAATTTGAGTGGAACTTACAAAGAGTTCTTTTTTTTTTTTTCACTGAACAGTTTGCCACTTGTTGTACATGGATTTCAAAGTGTGGGAGAGGTGTATCATATATTTAGCTTACTAGTGTCAGAAAAGAAAGCTTCAACTTGATGACAGTCTCATTGAGGAGGCTGAAAGAAATTGCAGAACTCTGATCTTAGTGTTAAGGGCTGGAATTTCTGGAGCAATTTTAAAATTCTGCTTTCAATTTTCAGGACATGCAGAAACAGATGATAAGGATGGAAGAGATTGTCTGGCTGATCCTGTTTTGAACAAAGAAATGGATTTTTTTTCTTCTGATCTGGCAAGTGTGATTGATGAGCGGACTAAACTGTGCTCTATAGTATGAAACAACAGAAAATGTTGTTCAATGCTGGGAAATGTTGATGTGGATTCCTTTGCAATGCTGCATGAGAATGTCAATTTTGTGATGTTTAGAAAATAGTGACATAACTTTTAAGTACTGTGCAATCACTTTCTTTGAATTCTAAGGTGATGGGGCTTGGTGAAGCTACTAATGGCAACACTGGTTTCATTGAATACCAGGGGTCAATACTTGGATGAGAGTTTGAGAGAAATTGCCAAACTGTCAAACTAATAGACTGTGTAGTTTGGCTTCTTTAAAAACACCTGCCTGCCATACAGCCCTGGATAAATATAGCAATTTTAAGATTACTTCATAGGACCTGTCTAAATATTCATAATTACTTACAGCACTCAAAAACATATAACCTAATAATAAAAATAGTTGACTTATGTTTGCCATAAAGAAAAAACAAAAGCACAAACCTTTGGGAGCAATTGTGTTTTTTATTAAATATTGCCATACGGCTCTACACATGTGCAGCATTATGCAATTAACTGTGATGCAACATGGGATGCTGTCTACTAAGACAACAGATCACAGTTAACTTGATACAATTGACACTGAAATGTTGATATTCATTATTTTGTTTTGCTGTATTTTGAGGTGAGTCTGGAAAATAATGGCCTAGAAGCAAACTTAGAAGAAATAAAAAAGATTCAGAAGCGTTGTCTGACAGACTGGAGTTTTGCCGAGTATTTTCAACCCCGTGTTCTTCTTCAGGTATCTGTGAACTGACAGCATTATAGATACAGTCATGCCTCAGAATGCTTCACAAAGAATTAGTAGTGGAATTGGTTCGGTTTTATCCCTGATACATTTTCACCAAAACAAATTGTTCTTCAGCTGCTTTAAATTTCAAACAAGAAACTGAAGTTTGTACTTGTTTTTTATTTTGTGGTTTGGCGGCACTGCAGCTGTTCTTTTTCATATGAGTCTTTTAACTCAATGCATGATGGAAAAAAAAATGATCTTACCCTTAGAGGGGTTCCTCCATGACAGTTATGGGATTCATTAGTCCACTGTATGTAGCAGCATACTTTGCAAGTACATATTCAGCATATGTTTTATGGGCAAATAGAAAATTTTGTCATAATCATGCTTCACCATCTCAGGGCTACAAGGTTCATTTATAGAAATCTTGCAAGCTAAAGGCCAAAATTCTTCTTGCGGTGAGACAGAAAAACAAATATGAAAGATAAGTTCAGGTATAGATGGCATAAGGTGATAGGCATTCTCTTGGGAGAGATGTAAGCTCTGAGCTGCCTTGAGCTTCACATCCTTCAATTCGTTTTTGATCCTCACACATGCTATACAAGCGTTGAGGAAAGGCTGCTGTTTCAGCACCACTTTAGCATCACTGCATGTCTGGTCACAGATTTCAGGAATTCCTTCTTATGCAAGGTAAATAGCTAATACTAACTGAACTGTCAATAATTAATGAATCTAGCCAAAAAATACTGATATAAAATAACTGCAACAGAAAACAACAATATTTTGGTAATAATATTTCTTTATTTCCTATACTAAATGTCACATCTAAGCACAATTCTTACAACCAGCTGGTAATGAGATTTTCATATTTAAATCATACTTCTTGTTATAGTATTACTTCAGTTTTACTTCAGTTCAATATTTCTGTAAAAATGATGGTTTGAAAGAAAACTTTCTTCTGGCTGTAACTAAAAAATAAGTTACAGCCTGCAGACAATGTAAACACTGAAAGTGATGGACTGTCCAGAACAGAGTGGAATAATAAAGGACACAGTAAATCTCAAAAATGTACAGGTCATAACTTAGCAAATTGGATACCAAACTAACTTAACAGAAGTTAGTTTGTTTTTCTCTACCTGCTACACAATTGTTCTGCTGTTATTCATTATCTATCTAAACACTTGTTTTTAAATCTTAAATAGATATAAACAATAATTTTATTCTTTAGCTGATATTTTTCATTCATGGTCAGTCTCAGAAGTGGAGGATACCGAGTACCTATTCTCAATACGGATAGTAAAGGAGTTCAGTTTCCACATACCCGAACACTTCAAATTGCTAGAATCCAAATGCTTTGTGTACATCCTGAAGGAAGAGAGAAGTTCCAGTGTACCTCAGAAGTACCAGCTAAAAGCTTTGCTGTGTACCATCTGCACATACTACTGTATATAGGGAGGATGTACCTTTGTTTCTTTGCTTTTCAGGTTCTGTATACTGCAACCCAAGAGTACAGATGTATTGATTGCTTTTATCATACCCAAGATAACTCTTTACTAATGGTTCTTCACAATCCTATGAATCAGTATTGTTCGTGCCAAGAGACTTGGGATGTTGCATTACACTCTAATGTTGGATTCAGGTAATTTTATTATTCTTATCTCATTCACAGTCATTTTCAATTAAAGTCTGCATGGCCATACTTGGAACAAAGCTTTGTAATGAAAAGATACCATGATGTAACTATATTTATAATAAAGCAAGTCATGCAGGTGGAGAGCAGTACTATATCAAAGTAATTCTGATGAGACAAAGCTATTCAGAGGAGAACCATGCAGTAACTGCGTATGTAACGGCTTATCACATACTATAAAAATATGATAATACATACACACAAAGTCATATTGTGGATATGCACATCAAGAAAATGATGCTGAGGTGGAGGATGTCAAAAAGGAAACTGTCTAAATATTTATCTTTTTTTTTCAACTATGTTTACATAAATTATGTATTGTCATGGAAAAACTTTCAAGAAAAGCTAGAGGCCCTTTGTCAATATTAGATTTTTTTTTTCTAATAATATCACATTCTTCTTAATTTTTTGCCACTATCTGCTCACCAGTAAGAATTATGAAAGTGCTTGGTGTGCTATTATTTGAGCTTTTGCCAGTGGACTTGTTTATTTTGGAATGCATTTTTGCACTGAAGCAGCAGGATACACGATGATGTATATCCAACTGCTATTCCAACTTATTGATCACAGGTAGAGTATGTGTCCACATGTGTCCATGTACTGATTTGTATAAAGGCAATGATGTCATGGAGAGTTATCTGAGCTAGCTTTAACTTCATCACAGTGGTACATTGTGATTTAATTAGATTTGATTTAGCAACTAGAGTTACAAGCAACTTATCCAGTGGACAAGCTTTTTTTCACAAATCTGTCAGCAAGCATCGCTTTCTGAGTGAGGTGTCCTATTTACCAGAATACTGGAATCTTAACATAAATTTTTGTGCATACCTATATATTTTAATAGGCTTGAATGCTAAATAGGCAAAATATGTCTTCCTCAAAACATATTTTGTATCATGTTTCATATATTTGCTCTCAGTCAAGGAACTCTGTGTGTCAGTCTCAGCTTTCTAGTCATTTGCACTTAAATTATTTGCTATGAAATGAGGCTGTAGTGATTAGCAGTGACTGAGACCCGAGTCAGGAGAGATTTACCAGCAGAAACTGGAATTTTCTTGGAGAAAATGATGGCTGTTTTGTGGTTGTTCCATTAAATCCAGTAAATGTCTGGTCTGTCTGGACAATCTTTTTTTTTTTTTTTTTTTTTTTTTTCTCCCATGTATTTAACAGTTGCAATGTACCCCAAAGATAATGAAAGATCGTATGTTAAAGTAAATGCAGGTCCTACATTCAGATAGACACAGACAGATAGTCAGTAGTGCCAAATGAAGACCATTGCACAAAATAATATTGGTGGATCCTTGACCTGTTTACTTTACCAACTATTCCTACCCTTCTTTAGATATCTTTCCTATACCCTATGCTCTGGTTCAAGTTCCTAAACATAAACACCTGATGCCAGTTTAGCTGCCTGTGTCTGAGATGTCTGCACAGGGTGAGCAGATCTGAGACCATCAGAGACCCATGCTTTTCTGAAATGACACTGGAGACCAGGTTACATTCCCTAATATATCTAACGTTACTTGGTGTTTACATGAATAACCTCATCCTAATGACCTACTGTTGTGTTATCCGTAGAAGCAGATAATGATGACCAAGACCTCCTCAGGAAGCAATTATCCTTGAAAAAATAACTCTTCATCTGTGGGGTCCTAAAACAATTTGGCAGCTCATGTTGAAAGGGCATTGAAATAGTCAATTCAAGGCTAGTTGCAAGATGGGAAGAGCTCTTGAATCCTGCAAAACAAAAATTAAATGATTTTGCATCCAAAGAAGGAATGACGCATGCTCTCTGGCAGATGAATTATAATTCTGTTGAGGCTTTTCTAGCTATATATTTTCTTATTATTATTCTTCCAGATATACTGAAAACAAGGCTTAGACATTAAATATAGCTTCTCCATGGGGCATGCCAGCTTTGTTCACTGACACTTCACAGCGTTCTGTTTCAAAGCAGAAAGGCATTTCTAAAGAAACTGGCGTAAGAGCTAACCAGAAGGTTTGGTTTTACTGTTCTTTTGGAGAAATATTCACCATGAGTGCTCTCTATCTTACTTAGTATCTGTGAGGAGCTATAGGCTCTCATTTGATCCAGTTATGTGGCATCTATACCTGCCTTTTCTCTGCAAAATAATGAGCACGTTTTCTGACCTTATTCAACCTTTTTCTAAAGATCATTTCAGATTTCTAGACAAAGTGTCATAAATATTTGTTAGTGTATGTATCCAAGCAACATAACACTTCTGTGAAAGACAGCCTTTAAATACCTGAAGTGCTTCATGCTGTTGCCTGCATTAGCTTTCAGATCTTGAGTTGCCACACACACGTACATAAACCCTACTTATTAATGTAGTTTCAGTGATAGTGATATTTTACCTTTATGCTTATATTATAAAAGTATTTTTAATTTATATTTATAATTTAATTATACTAAGTATTACATTATATTAATTATATTAATATTATATTAATTTATATTCTATAATTTATATGAATGTACTGCTTGTGTTAATAATTATATTAATAATTATGCATTATACTTAGACTTAACTGTTGGCTCCTGATGAGTTTAATAACTATTCATAAATTTACATTTTATTAAAATTACTATTATTCTAAATTTGGGGTTATATTTAAGAGTCACGCTTTCACCACAGGAAGGGTACTTGACTATCTCTTTGTTATGGTGTTTGTTTACTTGATGCTTTTTTATTGTGACGTCTTACAGACCAGATTCCCACTTCATAGGGTTTTTTTTCATAGCTGCTGTCCAGAATATACTCCTGTTACCTGCTTACTTGAGAAATGACTACAAGTTTGATACAAGTGGGTCCTGTTACGGAAAATTCTCTTGCAAGACAGAAATTAAACTTCTTATGTTGCAGCAACTTGATTTAGAGTTGGTTTTGCTCCTGGAGATTCCAGTTAATGTTTCCTTCTTCTCTATGGACATCAAGTCCTGTAGTTCATCATGTAGAACATCCAAAAGTGTAGGAATTGTGCCTTTCAAAGGGTAGGCAGTAGGAGGCTACCTGTGAAATCCAGTGGATGCTACTTACAAACAGGGTCCAAAGGCATAGGTGCGTATGCCTACAATGGTACATATGTACAAGACATTTTGATTTTGGATAGAACTGACCACTCTATCAGGAAGCCAATTGACTTCCAACATTATCATAACTATTCTTTTTCTCAAATTCAATCTTAATGACACTTGTTTACTGTTTCATAGTAAACACATTACACAAGTTACTGGAAAAAATAATCCTTTCTGAGAAATGATTCTGACTCAGACATTGGCAGTAGTGACATCAGAATACATATTAATAGAATGTGTATTTTTGACTTTGAATGACTGTTTCATTGCCCTAGAATATTTTCCATGCGAATAATCTCATTTTTATTTATAACATATATTCATCTTCAAGTTATTCCAGTACTGGCAACTGTAGATCCAGACTAGTTTTGCCTTTTGTTTTCAACATCTTTGTTTTTCTACCTCATTCACTTTTCTTCATATACAGAGTTGTCTTGTCCTTACTGAATACTTGATAAACAGTTTCTCCATGCAAGTACCTCAAAGCAGGCTCCACACACGTTGCAGGAGGTAGGAGAGGCTAGGGTATCTTTAAGGTGTATACAAACTGTGTACATCTCCAGCCTATGTAGATAACATACTTATTAAATCTTGTGACCTTAAAGTGTAATGCTACAGTAAGAAATTTGAAACTGTCATGAGGTCAAGAATTGCTTGTGCTGCCTACATGTTCACAAACAAAAACTGAAGATGCATACAGAGCATTTGAACGTAGTTGAATCATATTGAATTTATAAATGAAAAACATGAAGGTGCAACAACTGAATCTCATGCACTCTATACTAGCCCCTTTTACTTTTGCACATGTGAAGAGTCTTACATTGAAGAATTATGGTAACCCTCCAAATAAAGAGTGGCAACTGCATATATGACTTTCAGCCTTCATCCTACCTTCTAAGCAGTTGTCCACAATGAACTATTTTAGTAGTTGTTTCAGATACCACTGGAAGATGAGATAATGCAAATACAGATGCCAGCTGCAAACTCTGGATCAGTTTATCATTCAGTGCTGACTTCAGCTGTTAATTATCAATATTCTTAATTTATGCCAGGCTACAGTGCATTGATTCACTAATCTGGTTTTAGGTGACAATTTCCAAATGCCTTTCCAGTCATACTGATAGAGAAGAGCTAGAAATTAAATAGAATAGCACCTCCTTAGTTGATGAAAAAAACAAATGAAGTGTATGCTAAAAGACAATATAAATCAAGAGCTACTAAGAAAATAAGTCATCCAAGTGACTGTTCAATATTGACTGAATAGTGAAGAGCAGAATTGGTCTCAACATTTCTTAAACTGAATGTCTACATGTTTTCCGATTTATGGGTTTTCACTGATGGCAGGCATTCTTTAGAAAACAAGTTTCTAGTATCTCTTTGCAGAAAAGAGAAACAAAATCCCAAACATAAAAGAGATTAATATCATCCAAGCAAAAATACCTTCTTTTAAAAAGAAAAAAGAAAAATGAAAGAAACCCTGTCAAACACAAACCTTCTCTCAACAGTTACTGAATAATATTTGTATAAGAAACTGAGAAGCCAAGTGATTTTGTTTGACCTGAAATCATATGAGTGGAAATAGATAAATATTGTGCTTTTCAGGAACTATCTTGAGCTGGTAGCCAACTCGATTGAAGACTGGGTGAAAGAAGAAGAAGTCAAATACCAAGAAGAGAAGATAGCTAGGGAAGTAGAGGCTCTTAAACTGGCAGAAGGCACTGCAGAAGGACCTTCTGAATTTTCTGAATGTGCTGTCAAAAAAAATGGCTTCCCTAAGAGCGCCACAAGTGGGTATCTTTCTGTTTTATTGTAGAAAATTTATTCTTCAAAATTAAGTATTGAGACTCAAAGCTATTCAGAGTAGAATCCCATATATTTTTCATAAGTTAACCTTGTCTTGTCATCTATATAGACAAAAACATGTTTCAAAATTAATTAAATTCACGTGTTTAAATATTCTGCATCATCCTTCATTCTGCAAACTGAGGCTCTTAATGTAAATATACATTTACAGTACTTGTAGTTATTTAATAGAGTTACTCTAAGGATTACAAACAAATATGAATCTCTGTTTAGATGACTGACCATATGTAAAGATGATCAGTAGTTGAAGTTGGCATCACTGTTCAGAAAAAATCATTTTTAAAAGGGCAGCATGTGAGAAGCTGTGAACTAGAAGCTAAAACTGGAAACTGGAATTTACTAGCCTGGAGAGCAAACTTTAGTTACAAGCAACATTTTGGATAGTGAAAATTGTAAGCCATTTATACAATAAATTTTGAGCAGGCAACAGAATCTGAAAATACGTTTTCACAAAAGAGAACTCTTGTCCAAATTCTCTATTTGTGTATTTAAATTGAATTAACAATGATTTGTTATTTAGTCTTTGCTTTATTCACCTGCTTTGAGAATATACTTGAAACCTTCTAGAACTAAAAATTACCATTTCCAAAAATAGGATTGTAATTTCTTAACCTACTTAATGCTTCTGTAAATAGTTTGGAAACCAAAAGGACGCTTTCAACTTTTATATCATAACTTGTACCCATCTAGCTATGTGTCCTGCTTTTGGCTAGGATAGAGTTAATTTTTTTCATAGTTAAATAATTTAACATTTGCTTTAGTCTACTTTTATACATACGTATTTTACTATTTACTAATATGTATATTTATGTACTCACACTACTTTTTATTTATTTTTCCATTCTTTTTTTTTTAATTATTCAATTTTTACATATTTATGACTGTACTTATTCCCCTTTCTTGTCTCACAGACAGCACATCAAGACCTGAGAGCATAATGGAGACTATTCCAGAATCTCAATCCAGCAATGAAAAAAATCCTTTTATTAGAGAAGGCTCTCTTAAGGTGAGGCAAAAATATGTATGTTTCTGAAATGGGTTACATAACACTGATTTGCCAGAAAGATAAGCTTTTGTTCTTATAAGCTTTAGACTTATATAGACTTGGCCCTATCCATTACACTACACAGATCTAGCTTAACTAATGTACTCCCCTGATTTTTTTTATTTTTATTTTACTATATCTCATCTTTCTTACAATGTGTAGTGCTCTGCACTTCAAGTACTAACACTGGAATGTAGATATGAAATGGTGTTAGCCAATTCCTGGATACACAACTTGAGCAGGTATAGCTCAAGTTAGGCTAATGCCTATCTTATACTTGTGAATGCTTACTGTTTCTTCCACAGTGATTTCAGTGCTTTAGTATACTGGAAAATGTCAGATATCTCATGTTGTCTTTCTGATACAAATTGGTAATTCTGGTCTTGATACCTCATTCTTCTTTCTGTAAAAGAATGAGATCAGTTTATCTCACAGTTACACTTTGGGAATAAATTAATGCAGTGATGTGTTCTGATGTGGTCATAAGCATTGTGGACGAGTGAACAACAAAACAAATAATTCACTTATGACTGAATGTGTAAGATACAAATAGTAGTTCTATATGTCTCCTAATGTCAAGAATGACTGATCCTGTGACTTGAATGAGTCAGTTATTTTATGCAAAATAGAGTATGTAATATTGTAAAACTATAGACAAGTTTGAAAAATGTGAGTAATTTAGAAGACCAAAAGAACCAATGTTCTTTTGAGTTTGTTTACCGATACTCTTTTCAGCATGCATGTATGAAATACTGTGAAATAGAAAGAGAACCACAGTAATTTGAACTCTAAAATTTAATTTAGGCTTGGAAGGAGGAACAGAATCGATTACAAGAGGAAGAACGAATTAAGGAAGAAAAAAAAGCAAAAAAAGAAAATTTGAGTGGTAAAAAGAAAAGACAGGAGACAGCAATATGTGTAGAAAGTGAAGGTTCCAATAAGAAATCTTCCAAAGAGAAACTTGAAGATGAGACAGCAAAAGCCCCTGAACCTGAGGAGGATCCCAGCATCCCAGAAACACATCCTGAGAAAGTGTATAAGGTAAGGAATCATATTGTTGCACCACATTAGGAGAGTGTCAGCTATTTATATATAGTCAAGATTACAGTAAAGCTATTATCTGTTGTGAAACTAGAGTTCGGCGCAAATTAAGCCTAATGACATCCTGTTTAATTCCATCATTTTAGCAGCGGATCATTTCCTAAAAGTTTTGAAAAGCAGTTTCTGACATTTATGACTATCCTACACAAGACTATTTAATTAACTTGGATGTTTTTTAATATATATGGCAAAAGGTAACACAAAGATAAGTTGATCATGGTTTTGTGACCATGGACAATATATTCATGGAATGAATTTTGCCTGAAGATGTGGCTTTCATGGGAGAGGGTAGAAAAAAGGAACAATAGAGACCTGTTACGATTCACTTACTTGGGCATTGCTAGACCTAACTGAAGTTTTGGCTGCCCACATTGGAAATCAAGTGAAAGGAATTCACTGTTTCTTCCATTTCCTCTTTCGAATTTCATGTTCTTGGAGTGAGTTAATGCAAGATGTTCTGCCTGTTACACTAACAGAGGGATATTCCTTACCAGGGGAACTCTTCACTATTGTATCCAAACAATTTTTAGGCAGTTTGCACTGATTTATATTTGCTTTTTTACATTAAGCCTTGCATCCAAGACCATCATCCTGTCATTTCCTTCTCACTACACACCATGAAACTATAGACTTGCAAAGCAAATCTTCATAGATACTAGACTAGATGTCCCAAAAGCTATTCATTATTTCAGTACCAGGAAATGACAGTTATGGATAATATCCTACTTCTCCTTGAAGTTTTCTGGGGATAAAGCTATGAAAACAGGAGATCCATATTCATGGAAGTACTTCTGTACCCAGCTTCTACTTTCATTATCCACATCTCTTTCAAATTAAGGAATGTAAATAAGGTACAATAGAGTTCCTTTGTGACACAAAATCCCATTTTACAGATGTAGACAATGGTTGTGCACTGCAAATGAAGTGACTTGCTTGTGTCAATATATTTTAGTCTAAACTTGCTTGAGTATGAGCTTCAAACTCAGAGATATGTAACTTCCTAGTCTGAACTTGCCTGAGCATGCTTAACTAAGTTTTGCCAATTTGTGGTTGGTTAGAAGGCAGAGCAATCTAAGAATCAGGTTTACAGTGTCTGAAATCCAAAATCTTAGAAGCTGAAAATCTGAATCTTTACCTGTCCTGTTCATGATGTACAAATCTCATGGCATTGGACTTTGTCTCTTTGCACTTGTCCAGAATTTTTCTTTCCCTCTCATTAAATGTTAAGCCACCAGACTGCTGCTCTTCATTTCCACTGGTGGCTCCATACCACTGAATGACCAGATTCTGCACTCTTGTAGAACAAGTTACTTCAGTTAGTAACCAAGGTACTATTTGGATATACAAATAACATGCAATATTTTTGCTAAAGTAATAATAACAGTAGTTAAATGTCTAAAAAAAAATGTTCAGAAAAATACTGTTGTAATGATCTGTCCTTCATTTACCTCTTTCACAACTTCTGCCTTTCTCATTTACCCATAGTCTAAAATTTGTTTTTCCAGTTTCTTGGCTACAACATGGGGGAGAGTCTCATTCAAGTATCGGGAATCAATCACTATCTTTTCCCATCTGATGGAGGACAGATTCAAGTAGAGAAGATAGAGTTTGTAAAAGGTGAGTCTTCTGCTCTTTATGCTTTCCTTTAACTCTGTTAATAACTGATGACATAGTTTCTTTATCCATACATGCTTTTTGACATCTCAGCGGTAGAAATTCTGTTAAAGACATAGTGAGCATACCATATAATTCCATATTAGACTCTATTACTGCTAAAGTTTACATTTTGCTATAGTAGGTTAGCAATTGATAGATAAAGTATCAAAAATTAGAAATGAAAAATCTGTTCATATTTATATCTTCAATGGCAACCAGTGCAAGATATTCCAAGAATGTGTGTCCCAATAATTTGTGCAGTCAAATGCAGCATTTCTAAGTAACAGGTTTATTTTGCAGCCTTTCAGATCTCATTGTCAGGAAGTCTTCTGAATTTTTAGTCAGACAATCTAAACTCAGATAACTTTAATTTTGTCATCTTTGCCAATAGTAAGCAATTGAATCCAGTTCTGAGCAATTTTCTTTTTCGTGTACCTTGTAGTTGCATGTGCAAGCTTTTTGGGAACAGAGGTCAGTTCTGAAGCCTGGTGGGAGAAATAATAGTATTCCGTTGCTTTGCAGGTCTAACCTTGGTGAAGTTGAAAGTGATAAAGGACAACCACAATTTCTTCATTCATATCACAGATCCCAAGAAAAACTTAACAGAAATTGAAGTGCAAGAAAATAATGATGAACATAAAATTACATCAGGTTAGTGGTTTGACATCACTGATATAAAGAATTAATAGTTTGACGTATTTAGTAGTTGGATGCAAACCTTATCAGCTAACATGAAATAAATTCCTAATTACAGAGAGTGAATAAGATCAGTGTTGCTCCAAATAGATGCATAATTTCAAATGAAGAACGTGGGCAGGAATTTATGTTATTAGGCATCATTCAAAATTACAAATACATCAGAATCTCTGTGAATGTAAGGGTTTGTTTTCCACCATAAGGTGTAAGTGAAATGCTTAGCTATTAGTAACATTCATAAAAAAAAAAAAAAAAAAAAAGAAAGAAAAAAAGAGTGAATGTGCATTTTTCTGGCCAGTACCATCTCTTTTACAATTCACTGTCCAGATCAGAAGACCAAAGAAGATGTAGAAATATTTTTTTCAGTAGACAGACAATTGAAATAATCTGTTGGGGAATCTTGGAAACTTGCAGATCAAGAACAGCTCCAACAAGTTGGAGTTGAAAGAATCTTTGGTCTTTGTACCCTCTGAGTCAGGAGATGGCAAAGACTGGGCACTTCTGCCTCTGTCCTCACCCTTGTGGACTGTGTTGTGTGGAATATTAACTTACGTGGGGAGACAGCTCTTTGTATCTGAGATCGGAGGAGGACCCAGTCATTAAAAAAAAAAAAAAAACAGGACTAAATAATAATGCAGTTTTCTGACTTAAGCATCATGTAGAGAACTTATAATGGTATAGAAGTAAGCACAGTGCAGGACAACAGGTGCAAAGCACTCTCTGAGGCAGGGAAATCACTGAACAGATCCACTATTCCGTAAGAGAAGAATTCTCTTCTTTAGTAGTAGACTCCTGATCTTAATGTGGTGTGGGAAAGCCTAAGAGAATGCAAACTGAATTTTGTATACTATGCCCAGAATAAATTTCCCTGGAAAGGGAAGAGTTTCCCCTTTGAACTGGATCTCCTTTTGCAGATCATATGGCTGTAGAATTATTGCCTCCTCAAAACGTTTGGTGTGGAAACAGATCCTTTCTGCAGTTCAGCAGTATCTGTTGCTGGTTGCCATGTTGCTAACTGATACGAGTATTGAATCCAAATCCTTTCTGAACCCAGCCGAGGGTGGTTCCAGGAAGGAAAGTGTTTTGTAACAATATGTGTATATATTTGCTAAAAGCACTGTGGGATTGCTCATGCAGAGCTGAAGAGTGTTGGAAAAGTATAACTTTCAGTAGATGTGTTAGTTCTTTTATCCTTCAGTGTTAGAAAGCATCCTGTTCCTGCTCCTCTATTTGGCAGCAGCTGCCACCATTGACAAAGTAGTAGGTTGGATGAATAGAAAATTTGCATCCCTTCCACAGATGAGATATTTC
This sequence comes from Aythya ferina, assembly GCF_964211825.1. Lineage (NCBI taxonomy): Eukaryota > Metazoa > Chordata > Aves > Anseriformes > Anatidae > Aythya > Aythya ferina. The sequence continues at coordinate 123,427,678 of NC_140296.1, read as the reverse complement.
TTGTCTGCCCTTCTGAAAGTGGTCCTGTGTCATTCCGGGGTCTGTCAGATGGTACTTTCAATCACAATGTGTTAACATCTGAAGCAACTTGTAGTCATTTGGCACCAGTGGGAGGCTTCATTTCTGTGTAAACAGCAGTCCCCCATGTGATAGAAATGAGCAGTTTAACATTCTTGTCAGCCAGTACGGGAGAGAAACAGGAAACCTGACTCTAGAACTTGGTTCTTCCGCTGTTTAAATTAAAAAAGACTTTTCACTCCATGTTGCTATTAAACCTGTTCTTACAGACATGGCTAATTAGAATGCTATTTGTAAATGGAAGGCCACAGGTACATTATACAAAACTGACTTTCATACACTACTGTATGAGTGGAATGACAGGCAATGCACCACAGGTATCACCCTTATAAAGCATTTTCCATCCTGTATTTATTTATTTTATGGGTTAGTCATCCACCTTAAGGTGCCACTGTTCGCACCAGTCATTGGTTTGCAGGTCAGGTGGTTCTTGTATGTGTTGCTATCTGTAAAATTATTTTTTTTTAAAGGAAAAATGAAGAATCAAAAGAAAGCTGTGAGCAAGTTTGGATCTTTTTCAGCCACCTTAGAAAATGGAATCCAGCTGTCCCTGAGCTGTTATGGACCTACAGGGAAGACAGCAGGTAAAGTAAGCAAATAGAAGAGGATATTTGAGAACCATAGGGGAAATTATTTTTCTTCTTTTTTTTTTTTTTTTCTTTCCATACACCCCTTATTCAATAATTTGTTGCATGCAATTTTGCCTTTCTTAGCAGCTGTTACTACATGGTGGGGAATTTTCAGCAAGGCTTGAGATGAGATTACATTGTCAAGAATATTCTGTGATTCAGATTTCAAAATGGAGGGAGGTCTCCATGCATTTTTTACTTACTGTGAAAATAGAGCAGTGCAATGAGAAACTTGAAAGTATTGTTATTAAGTAGTCCAGCAAAATCAGCCAGTTAATTTGAGCCAAAGAAAATGTGATTTGCTGAGGAGTCTTCTTGGTTTTCCAAGAAATAATATTTTTGTTAACTCATATAGGTGATTATGGAACTTTCATTTTATGTTAGGAGTTGGACTCTAGGCTACAGTTGTGCAGTCATAATGAGGGATTTCTCTCAGCCTTTCAATAAACACATTCACCAACTGGAAGCAATTGCTTCAAAAAACCACAGTGAAAATAGCGTCTGCTTTTACCAAGAGCTTTTTGTTTCCATTACATTTGAAAGGCCACTGAAACCATCATATGAATAAAAGTGAAACCCTCCTCTGATCAGAAAATGATCCCAGCATTTTTCAGCTCTTAAAATATCAAAACATTTAATTGAATGCATCTTTGTGTGTACCATAGTAAACCATTCAACTATACACTCAGTTTTGATTATTCAAATACATTTTTCAAATTAATTACTAAAAAAGAAATTCTTAAACTTGAGCAAAGATAGCATCCACAATGTAGTTGACTATGAAAACTCATGTATTTTGGCATGAGATGTGTCTAAACACCTACTTGTCAGCTGGTGATGTTCAGTTTTTTTTCACATATACCATAAGCAACCTGTTCTACACTAGAATAATCCTTGCCATGTTGAGCTTTACTGCATCACTTCTGACTGGCTGGTATGCTATGACGGTTTGCAGTTTTTCTACAATCATTTGCTTATGCCTACGTTCCCCTGTGGGCATTTGTATTATAAGTGCTCAAAAAAATTCTAACCAGAAAAACTCTGGCTTAGGCTATTCATATACACTATCCATCCCTAATGTAGAATGGTATGCCACATAATCTATAGTTTCTCCCCATGGATTGGTTAAATTGCGTTACTGAATCATTTTCTGGAACCTCTATAATTCTCTCTGTTCTTCTTGTTTTTCTCATTTTATATCTACCATATTCCTTTTTTGAAGTTAAGATGTCAAAAATCCCCAGATTGTTTGTCAGCTTTATGCATCTTTTTTATTTCTTGGTTGAATTTTAATGATGTTTAAGTTAAACAAACTTTTAAGTTCTGAATTGTTTTCTCTAGCATGAGCAAAATCTAACTTTTGACTTAGGAGTAAGCTTCTCATCACTTTGTGATGTACTGCTTGAGCACTTGTGGGACTTTCACATCAGGATATTATATAACCTTTGCATCTGTCTTTGTGCCTGGATGAAATCCTGAGAGCACATCTCCGAGTGCTGGAGATCTGATTTTGTTTTCAGCAGGAAAGAAACCTTCCTTACTCTGACAGTCTTCTGGAATTTCCCATCATTCTCAAGACTTCTAAAGACACTTTCCCTCAGTTACAACAACCTATTCTGTCTTTGTTACCCTCAGACAATGCATTCGTATTTTTCAGGGCAACCATAGTAAAAGAGTAGGTGAAATTTCCTTAGGGGCTGAGAGCCTATAACAGCTTTTATTCCTAAATTCAGCACTCTGGAAAGTGTCATCTGAAATTGATCATGCTCCACCTATCATGCTTGACAGTGCCCTCACTAAATGTAAGAGCTTGCTTATACCTAATTTGCGGTGTTCACATGGATATTTAGACAAACCTGAAAGGATATATCACGTTCACAGATGATTTTAAAGGTCAGTTGCCTGAGTCCTTCATGTCACCTATCCTGCTTCTTGGTAGAGAATTACTTTTGTCCAAGCTTATTGGTCAGCTGTTTCTGCTCATTAGCCATCTGTAGGTCAGTACTACTGCTTTTTTATTAAACGGTCGTGCTGTCTAATAAATGTGCATCACAATGGCTGCCATGGAGAATTTTAAACTTTCCAATTTCATATAATTATTTGAGAACTTATTTCTGGCATATTACAAATAAAACAGATTTGTTCGTCTTTCCTCAGACTTCCAGTGAACCATAAAAGTCACACAGCATAAATTTCAGCACCTGAAAACAGAGCCACCTAACAAAGCATCAGATGTGTGTGTCAGCCACGTATCAGCTAATGAAAATGAGGACTTCAAAAATCCTTATGCTGATCTAAATTTTCCTATCAGCTAAAGGTCATGAATGTATTGAGATACTGGTGCATTTCCCTAATGCTGGCACCATCACAAAAACTGAGGCTTAGCTTAAAACCTGAGGTGGAAGGCTTGTTTTCCAAGGGCTTCTAATTATGACTTTATCACCTGGTAATAGTTTCTAGATGATTGTTAATTTTTGTGTCACCTTTGCTGTTCCCATAAATCCAGAATCATTTATAAGACAGATGTTCCAGAACACACAGACAGCCTTTCTAGTAGTTTAGAATTTTATTTTTGATGTGGGCTCTGCATTTTCTTATCTTAGATGCAAAAAGCATCTAAGCCAAAACCTTTCTGGAAACCATAAATACGGTAGCAGTTGAGCCTAAATTTTATGTTCTTCAGCTGAAGATATATTAACACTTCATTTGCATTACAGAAAATGCAGTGAGTTCATACTGGAATGGTTTTATTAGCACACTTCTGTAAGCATTTCTTTCCCCTTTGTCTGAATGCAATTTGGCTTGCAGTTTGTCAATGAGTTAGTTAACTTTTCTTTGCCTAATTTATTAGTTTTCAAATTAGAAAACATTGGAAGAAGCAAAATTAAAAAGTAATTTAATCAAAAGGAGTTTATAAAATGGATTTTTGAAAGTCTTCCTAAAGACACTCTTGCAATGACTGACTTGTCATTAAACTTCACTGACTTGTCATTAAACTTCATACTTTCAGAAACTACTAAGCAAATCAAGCTTGCTGTATTTATTTATTTATTTATTTAAAAAAAAAAAAAAAAAAAGCTGTTTTCTGAGGATCATGTTTTGCTTATTGGCATTTTCAGTCCTTTATCTCTATGAATGTGGTTAAGATATGGATAATAAATAGCTCCATCTGGGGTAACAAATTTTCCAAAACAGACAGGAATTCAATTGCCTGAATTATCTGGATGGAAAACAAGGTGCTATTCCATGAATTGTAGTCTTGGGACTTAAGCTGCCTTCACGCAAGAGGAGGTGATTAAAAAAATGTGTCAAAAAAAAAAAAGGATTAGGGTTACATCTGACTGGGTTTTTCAGATTAAGGAGAAATATTTGTTCATTGAAACAAAAAATGTGTTACAGAAAATCTTATTTTATATTAATATTATTTTCAAGTCAGTGTTTTGGAAGGCAACATGAGTACTTCCTGTCAGCATGCTTAGCAGGCTGCCCTAATGACTGACTTTTAAGAATTGAGAAAGACTCAGCAACAGAATCTTTCTGAATCATTTTAGCAAAATAGAGCTATGGAGTCCAAAACTGCTGGAGTCAGTCCATGCTCCATCAGCCTGTGATAAAGCATAATAACAGTGACCTTATCCTAGATGCTAGACTCAAAATGTCTCCACATATATAAGTATTCTGGAGGTAAAAGAGAAAAACAAAGCTGTATTTTCTATTTTTGAGACCAATGACAAGCTATTGGAAACAAGTTTCAAGATTTCTTTTAGATTGACAATATTCCATCTGTGGAGAGATTTTCCAAATAATTTCATATATTCAGTCCTTCTGTCTTATTCCACTGAGTTTATTATTTCAAAGGTAAAATTTAGTGTGCAAAATATCAAAAATAGAATGTGATAAACTACATTTATGAAACTTAATTGCATTAACATATTTCTTTTCCCTTTTTTAGATGATGAAACAGATCCTGTCTTAGCAACAGTTCTGAACATCCCTTCTGTTCATACTCCGACTGTTCTTCCTTCTACTACATCAGCTTCAGGAAAAAAAGATAAGTCAGTCAAACAAAAACCAGGAAAATCTCTGCCATCTACAAAAGCAAACCATAGCAGAGTAAGCTCTCCACCACCAGACACCCACGTAAAACAAGAAGAAGGAAAGGTGAGAGAGCAGACATTATCCAATTAACACAGAAAAGAAATGAACCAAAATTTAAATACAGAAGCTTATGTAATAGACAAATATATTCGTCTCGGAGGGCTTTGCGATGTGCCTTAACAAATTCCTAATAATTTATGGTGCTTTTAAGGATATGTTTTACTCTTCCAATTGCTCCTGGGTATAAATATTGGCAGTCGTTAATGAAGGTATCCTTTAAGACTCCATGATGTAGAACAGTGAGTCTTCCATAATCCACGTTTTATTGACTTTGGCTTTACAGTTAAGCCTGTTACATTCTCACTGACTAGAACTGCTCTAGAAATTAATTTTTAGTTTAACCAAATAAGAAAGCTTCTCTGTGCTTTCCACAACCTGTACTGGAAAGTCTTTACCGAACCAAATTGGAGTCATAGAATCATTTAGACCCTTAATATCATCAAGTCCAACCATCAACATAACGTTACCAAGTCTACCGCTAAACCGTGTCCCCAAACACCGTGTTCACACATGTCTTAATGGTGACTCCACCACTTCCCTAAGCAGCCTGTTCCAATGCCTAACCACTCTTTCAGTGAATAAATTCTTCCTGATACCCAATCTAACCCTCCCCTCAGGCAACTTGAGACTATTTTCTCATATCCTATTACTTGTCATCTAAGAAAAGAGACTGATACCCACCCCACGACAACCTCCTTTCATGTAGTTGTCAGAAAACAACGAGGTCTCCCCTGAGCCTCCCTTTCTCTAAACAACCCTGGTTCCCTTGGCCATTCCTCATATGTCTTGTTTTCTAGTCCCTTCACTGTTGAGGGATTTCTTGAAACAGCAAAAATCCCATGGCTTGCTGTAGCTGAGCAAACCAAGCTACCAGGGCAACTATGAGAAGTTCCCATGACAGTGTTCCCACATCGCCCAATTGAGGAATTCAGGAAAATATTGTTACCAGTAGCTGGCCTCAAGGACAAGGTCTATGTGACTGCTAATCACAAGGGGGTTGTTTTCTTGCAGGTGGGGTTGTTTTCTTGTAGCTGTTTGTCTGAGTGCTTTTGACCAATAATCTTGTGTGAAACACTGTCCACCCCTGTTAAGTTCTCTATAAAAGTTAGGCTATTCGGGCAATAAAATGGAGCATGATCTGACTCTACTGGTGTCTGTCGTGCTTTCGGCCGTGCTTCCTGCAACACCTTCACCAGCTTTTTTGCTTTTCTCTGAATGCATTTCAGCAACTCAGTACCATTCTTGTAGTAAGGGGTCCAAAACTGAACATAGTACTACTCAAGGTGCGGTCTCACCAGTGCCAAGTACAGAGGAGCAATTACTTCCCTAGTCCCACTGTTCACAATATTTCTGATTTAGGCCAGGATACTATTGGCTTTCTGGGCCACGTGGGTACACTGCTGTCTCATTTTCAGCTAATTGTCTGCCAAAACCTCAGGTTCTTTTCTGCTGGGCACCTTTATAGCTGCTCTTCCACAAGCATGTTCAGCTCCATGGGGTTGTTATGACCCAAGCACAACACCCAGCAGTTAGCCTAATTAGTGGAGAGTTTTGCAAAAGCCTTCTTTGCAATTTGGTCTTTCCAGCTGATCATTAGCCAGGGACCAGCAACTTGAGGAAGCTGTTTTTGTCTATGGCTGAAGTTATTTCTGTCACAGGACAGGCCTTTGGAAAGGATGGATGGCATTTCAAAAACAGATTCTGAATTTCTGTTATGGAATACTTATCACAGAGTAATACAGAAATTACATGGCCATGTGCATTAGAAGAGCATAACATTTGATCTTGAACATCTTTCATAGAGTTCTGTGAGAACTCCCTTCTTGTTTATCAGAGGGGGCACACTCTCCTCAGCCTTTTCTTTCTGGCCAACATACCTACAGAATCCCTTCTTGTTATTCTTTGCGTCACTTACCAAGCTCAGTTCCATCTGTGCCTTGGCTTTCATGATCCCATCCCTGCACATCCGAACAGCATCCCTGTACTCTTCCCAGGCCATATGTCCCTGCTTCCACTGCCTGTGCATTTCCTTCTTGCTCCTCAGTTTGACCAGCAGGTCCTTGCACAGCCATCCTGGTTTTCTGCCCTCCCTGATCGCTTTCTTACACAGGCAGATGGACAGTTCGTATACGCTAAGAAAAACATCCTTAAAGAGTTGCCAGCTTATCATAGTTATGTTAACTGAGCTAGGCAAAGGTGTTCAAAGTGGTGGAATAGGCAACGTGGAAATGAAGGGTTAACTGCAATAGATACATTTGAAACAGGAAATAGCTTCCAGTGAACAGAAAATGAGAGGAAAAGGTAGTAATAAAGATAAGAATGGACAGGTACTGAGAATGTCCTTGGAAGACTCTCTGACATGACATAGCTATGCTGCTCTGTGGTACCCAGTGAATGAGGTGATGCTGTGTCTCTTGTTTCAACATGGGTTCTGTCCATATCCACAAAAAATGCTACTGAGCCAATTTTCACAAGTTTATCTAGGTATTTATAAAGCATGTGCATTGAAAGTGGTGCAGGGATTTGCCAAACAGCACTCAGCATAACATACAGCAATTGTATGGTACCAAAAAAAACCTGCATAAATTCCTTTATCATTAAAATTCTGTCATGAGGACATCTTGAAGGTCCTCCTCTTCTTCCAAGAGACTATTTATGATTTCATTTAGAATGTCTTCAGTAATTTTTTGTGTTTTAATAAAAACTAAAAAAAAATCAATATTCATTTGCTAGTGCATACAGCACCAGCTATGTGAGTCTGCAGGTATTTTAGAGGACAAGATCTGAGGTGAAGTTGACAAATTCACATAGACATCATCCAGAAAATAGGATGCAGTTCAGTAAGAAAATGTATTAGGTTCTACAATTGCGCATAAATAATATATCAACAGAATGGATGACCGTTCCATCAATAACAGTTATGCAGAAAAAGATCTGGGAGTTGAAAAGGATCACAAGCTATACGTAAGTCAACAATGCCATCTTGCTGTGAGAAGGGCAAACACCATATTGAGGAGAATAAACAGGAGAATAGCCTGCTAAATATGTGAAATTATTCTTCCATTCGGGGCTGGTAAAGCCTCAGTTGCAGTGCTGTTTCCAGTTATGGATAATGCACTGCAAGAAAAATACTGGCCATGCTGCAGAATTCTAAGGAAAGCACCAGGAACAGTAAGAGGTCTAGAAAACTTGACCAGTGAGGAACGGTTAAAAGACTTGGTTTGGGTTTCTTTGATCCAGAGCTTAGAGACAGAACAGCCTGCTCTAAAGAGCTAAATGGACAACATCATCTCTTATGTTAGCCCATATAACCAGAAATGGTTATACGAATTATCAGAAATAAACTTAATTTTTTGCAAGAGAGATTCAGGCTAACCAAGAGGAAAGTCTCAGTAAGGCTAAACAAGGTAAAGCACTTGGAATAGATTGCCCAGGGAAACGAGGAAATGTCTAGCCCTGGAAATTTTTACAATAGGTAGGTTTTCTCAAACTGTATAGTTATACTTGATATTTTGATATAGTTATACTTGAGTTTTTTGTTTGTTTGTTTGTTTACTATTAGAAAAGGAGAAGTAGATGACAACTGAGGTTTACTTCTACCTTTTTCTTCATTGTCTTCCTTATGACTCCTGTGCCTGTGATCTTAGGGTAATGAGGATAGCCTTAATTACCCAGTAATATGTAAAGTAGCTATAAAATATACAGTATCCTTTATCTAAAATGATAGGGCAAAATATCTGCCATTTTTTTCTATTTTTCCTCTATATTTCTTTTCCTATAAATCAAGAATACGGGATAATACCAGGACTAGTTCTCTCTGTTACCTGTCTGCAAAAAAAATAATTTCATCTTAGGACTGGCATAGAGTAGCTCATTGTCACATACGTTTCTGAGGAGATATCATCAAAGGATCCACTGCTGTATATTTCCCAAATGTTGTAGTGTCTTCAGACATTCCTTAAGTCATCCTCATCTTTTCTGTTTATCAGGATGGTTTCCACTACAAAGCAGTACAAAGAGAATTACACCTTTTGATTGTCAAGTGTTCCTCTTGTCCTCTTCTCATCTACCATATTTCCAGCAGACTGGAAGTACTGCTCTACTTGTCTTTCATGCTCTTTTAGTAATTATAGGTGCTGTTCACAATTATACAGTGCTGTTCTGTTATGGTCTTCCACTTCATGTTATCCATGTATTGTCATATCTTCCTGACACCATGCACAAGGTAGCATAATGACTCAGCAAAATTAATAAAGTTATGAAAAGTTTTCTTAAAGGGTTAATGAAGAGGAATGAAATAAGATAGCATAATCAAAAAAAAATCAGGTAAGGTTTCCCCTTCAGAATCCATACATTCTCAACGTGTTATAAATGGCTGATAGAAAGTACTTTTTTGAAATGTTTTGATAAATCTGATATATGTATATATAATATAATTTTTTCTTAAGTCTTTTCAAATGGAATAAAACTAATTCATGTTTCACTCTGTAGGTGGAAATAGAAGAACCAGCTTCCCAAACACAAGTCATTTCAGATGCTCTTACTTTCCGAAGCTTGAATGTCTCCTGTCCCAATGGACTAGTATTAACTTTCCTTGGTGAAATTTTTGAAGGTTAGTTTTTTCAGCCACTGTAGAATAAGGAGTTTTTAAAGAAGTTTAAATTGCAGAAGGAAATTATTTCTGCCTTGATAGGTGTAGATGTAGCAATACGAAGTATTAACGTCTCAGATTCCTGATTCTTTCATAATGGCTATTTAATAGCAATTGTAACATAAATAATGTGTTTCACTATTTGCACTATTTTTCATTATTTGCACTAAAAGTGCAAGGATTTAGACTGGGGGGAAGAGAAGCAGGAACCCTAAAAATACTGTGGGAGTCATGTTGAATAATCTGTTGAATATGCATATGTATAGGAATACAGGCGAAAAGGAGCAATTTCAATTCCTGAATACATATATACAGAGGAATCTTAAGTGATAACGGTTAGATTAAGTTACCTATATCTGTGTTTCTTTGGAATATTATGTATTGTTGTTAAGTCTACAAGGCAAGTTTTTCATAGTTTGGAATATTCAGGACAGAGTAACAAGAATGATTAATGGATCAGAAGGTTTATCTTACTGTGAGCTCATGTCAAGAGAACTTTATTTGATTACCAAAATAAAGATTAAATGAGTGACTGGTGCCAGTGTGGAAGTACAAAGAAATCAGAATTTTGGTGACAGCAATACAGAGCTTGTAAACACAGTATAGAAATGAATTACAAATTTTAGAGACTTGAAACTCGAGAATAGCGCTTTTATACTAGATTTAAGATACACTTATTTTTTAATGCTAAGAGTGACTAACAAAACTAACCCATGCTGTGATATACTGTCTTCTAGTGGATATTTTATAATTGGGTTTAGTTGCTTTTCTAAAAGATATAATCATGTTGAAAAAGGAACCACTTCAAGTAAGTCCTTTGCTTTATGTCACCCAGAATGTACAGACAGGGTGTTTGTAACAACCCTTTGTGCACTTATCTTTGAATTTCCTTTCAAAGAATGATCAGGTATATAGATATGCCAATAAGTTTTTGTGCCAGACATATTCTTCTGCAATGCTTCAATTTCCTTGCATTTTTGAAAATCAGCATGAGGTTCATCTCTGCATACCATAAACTGTTGTAATTCTCATTTTTTTTTAAGTTTTGGGTTTTGAAGCAGACAAATGCGTTTTAGTTTTCTTTTGTCACCTGGTCAGTTTTTAAAATGGCCACATCCAGATGTCATTTAATGCCTATGTAGAATAGATCCATGCAGCCCAGGATGTGTTAGAGCAACTGAGTAGGTGAAAATAGACCAGAACAATTTCAGAGGTTCCTATATATCCAGGATTTATCACACATGCCAAATCTTGCTATCAGTAATTCCAACATATCCTGTATGTGAGCTATTGCATAAAAAACAGCAGAATCGTTCATTTTCCTGGCAACCAATGAAACAACAGTAAATATCATCCATACCTCTTAGAAACTAGCCAAGTAGCAAGTCCAGTGTATATAAATTAAGAAGAAAAAAAAAAAAGTTGTTTTTATTAAATAGCATTAGAAATGCTATATTGTCCAGCAAGATACAGCACAGGTTTATAATCACATGGTTGAGAAATACCTTGATTTTTTATTTTTATTTTTTTGCCATACAAGCCTGAATTAATAGTAAAATATTCCCTCATTTTTCTTATCAGATATCCCTTCCCTCTTCATATCAAAATATTTTGGCAGTTTAGGGTAAATGTGCTCTGATCAATCTGATATAAAGTACAGTAAAGAGGATGCAGATGGTTTTCACACATACAATTTGGCAAGGAACATAAGTTCAAATACTAAATAGTTAAGGTGAACAGAACAGTTATGGACACATACATGTAGTGTCTTGACACAACTGACTATTATACTCATTAGCACAGTGAACACACTGCCACAATTTAATCTAAAAACTTTATTTGTTCAAGTAGACAAAATATCTAAGTTCATTTCCATTTAGTCTTAAATTTGGTGAAACTCAGTTACTTTTTCTCTGCTAGGGGAAGTTAGAAGATTCCTCTCACCAAATGTCAGTCTTCTAAAAGTTCAGTATCCGTAGTAAATCCTTCTTCAAATTTCTCTTGTTTTCATGTGGAAAAGACAGACACCTCCACAGGAATTTCTAATTAGATAACTGCTTTAAATTGTTCTCTGATAGAAACTGTCCCTAACTCCATGGATTGCAGAGGAAACTGAGGAGAGTTACTTTTAATAGCTTAAGTTGAATACCTCCTGTAGACAACATGGTGCTGGGGTTTTTACACTGTTTGAGTGCGTGTTGCACAGTATTAAGTAACTGTGAAAATGCTTTCAGATTTGAAAGGTGAGACCAAAGCAAATGAAGCCAAGGAAGAGGAGCCTGAGAAAGGTGAGACCAAAGCAGATGAAACCAAGGAAGAAGAGCCTGAGAAAGGTGAAACTAAATCAGATGAAGCCAAGGAAGAGGAGGTTGAGAAAGCTGTAAATGAAGCAAATGAAGCAGTGGAGGAGGAGGTTATGGAAAGTGGAGAGAAGGAACATGAGGTTACAGAAGGTGAAGTAAAGCAAGAAGACACCGAAAGAAAAAAGGCGAAACAGCCTGCTCTGGAAATTCTTGTTAGGCAAAGTTATCCCCAAAAGATAAAGAACTCTCAACTATATACAACAGTGGCAAGTCATATAGAACAAGAGGTGTCAAGAGTCATCACTAGACAAGGAACTGTTGTAAAGTACATGATGGATGGATCTACCTGGGTATGTTCAGTTGAATTAATTGGAAGCAGCCTGTGTATGTGATTACTGTTGAACTTGTGCTTGTCAGCTGACATAGAGAAGTATTCAGTTTATAGATGCAGGAGTTAAGTAACAACTGAGCTTTGCAGCTATGTCAAGATTAAAATGTTCTTGGCTTTGTTCAGAATCAGAACTTAGGGTGCATGTGGAGCTTTAACGATGAAAATTTTAGGCACATGAACATTTAGACAACTTTGAGTTTAGAAAACAGCTGGATAAAGTTTTGAGAACTGCATTCCTTGAATTAAACATCTAAAGTGTGGATTAGTTAGTTAGTCTTTGGGTATTTTGGCAACACAAAAACATCCATATGTTTTTTAAGTAATCTTAATGGTGATACAGGATCCAAAAAAGACCTGATCTTCAGTCCTGCAGACACCTTCAGGTATCCTAAATTTTCATCAAAAAGACTCTATGTTCCTATATTTCTATATTCCTTGTTTGTTTACACATAGTAGTTTGGACCAAATTTTTAGGTGCTGTAAGTTAGATACCACTTTTGCAAATACTGTAATCAATCTACAAACAATTATCTTTTCAAAGTCTAAAATTCTGTATAGTAAGCAATCAGATGAAAAGAGTTGTCTGATTGTACTCAGAAACTATCAAAATTATTCCTTATTATTTCCTCAATTTTTTTACAGTCTAAGTAGACAACAAATCCTAGTACAAATGCATTAGATTCATTCATTACATTAGATCTTAAACCATTAACCCAGCATTTCTGAGAAACATATGCATTTCAGAAATATACAAGGAGATGGCTGCTGTTTGTTTATTCTCAAGATACAGTCTCCTGACAGAAGAAAATAGGTCATGTGCCTAGCAAGATTGTAACATAACACCTGTATATGCAGATTAATTGCCACCTTCTTCACATTAACTTAATATCCATGAGTCATCAAAAATGGAATGCATATAGACAAGCACTCAAAAATGAAAAAATGTTTAATTATCTTACAGTAACTGTGACTCTAGAGATGTGACTATATGTTGTCCATTTGTTTTCCACATTGTACCATCTTCTCCCCCAAATATCTGTGCTGTATTTGTAAATTAATTCAGAGATTATATGGGTAATTCTAGGTTTGATCTGCCACACAAGGAATATGCATATCAAGAGTTAAGCATTTTGGACAGTAACCAACTATGATAAGATAACCAAGCTATGGTTACTCAGAAACCAGCTATAAGATACATAACCGTGACTACTTTTTATTAGCTGCCTTGATGGATAAAAAAAATAACAGCAATCCTAGACATGTGGAATAACTGAATCCCAGATCAGTGTGGTGATACAGATGCATTACCATTTCTAGAAAGAGTGGTATTCATAAAACATCAACCTTTGACCACTTAAGCAGTCAAAGGATAATCTTTGCTTTTATAATGCCTATTTGTTTCTAAATATAATCCCCATTGATTATATATGTGAGTTATAGTAATTAGCAGTCCTTTCTTTTTAAGATAGCTTCTTTATTTTTTGTATTTATTCTGGCAGTCTTACTTTTTTAGTTCTATCACCCACTATTATAGTAACCCAATATTCTAGTCTCTATTCTAGTGACTATTATATTAGTGACACATACTTTTGAGATTCTTTATTACTGTTTGAAATTATTTTAGCTTCTAATATGTCTTTGTTTTTTGTAGATTCTGTTTGCTGATGGCACAGTGAGTAGGAGTCCTGATTCTGGCCCTGTCCTTCCACCACCTGCAATTCCAGATAACACGGAACTGTTACCAGAATCAGAGCCTTTACCAGAGACTAGCACTAAGAAAGGTAACATTTTGAGTGTTTCAGACAGATTTAAAGATAACAGGGCTGATAATACTAAATAAAGGGCATTTTTCTTTAGTCTGAAAATTCTGCCAGTGTAAAAATGAATTTTTATCTGTACTCAGCTGCTGTACACTGCTAATTTGTTATCTTCACAGCAGATCATTTCTCTCCTGCTCCAGTTTTCTTTTTCTTCTAAACTGCAAGAACTCTAAGAAGTTAAAGGGTATATAAGAACTACCTAGCTAGAAGAGTGACTTAACAGTCATTTCAAATAAATCCTTGCAACTACAGTAGTGTCAAATCCTTACTTACGTATTACACACTTTTTAGTCCTGGTGTTGAGAAATGTTCTTTTCACAGAGGACTTACAACATTTTTCTTTCTCGTTGCATGTATTTCAAGACACCTAATCTTGGTCATAATCAACTGATTGTATGGATTTGTGGTCTGCTACAGTATTCTCATGTTACTGTGTTTGGCAGAGAAAGAAACAAATAAATGTTTGCTTATCATAGAATCATAGAATCATTTAGGCTGGAAAAGACCTCTAAGATCATCTAGTCCAACCTTTAACCTAGTACTTAAAAGTCTACCATTAAACCACATCACTGTTATACATCTATGTTTTTTTTGAAGACCTGCAGGCATGGTGACTCAACTAGTTCCCTGAGCAGCCTGTTCAAATACTTTGCAACCCTTTCAGTGAAGATTTTTTTCATAATACCCAACCTAAACCTCTCCTTGCACAACTTGAGGTCTTCTTTTCTTATCACTCGGTGTGTGGGAGAAGAGACCAATCCCCACTTTGCTATAGCCTCCTTTAAAGTAATTGTAGAGCATGATAAGATCTCCCCTGAGCTTCCTTTTCTCCATTCTAAACAACCCCAGCTCCCTCAGACACTCTTCATACAGCTTATGCTCTAAACCCTTCACCAGCTCCACTGCCCTTCTTTGGACACCCTCAAGCACCTCAGTGTCCTTCTTGTAGTGAGGGGCCCAAAACTGAACACAGCGTTCAAGGTGCGGCCTCACCAGAGTCAAGTACAGAGGGACAATCATTTCCCTAGTCCTGCTGGCCATACTATTTCTGATACAAGCCAGGATGCTGTTGGCCTTCATGGACACTTGAGCACACTGCTGGCTCATATTCAGACAGCTATTAACCAATACCCCCAGGGCCCTTTCTGCCAGGCAGCTTTCCAGCCACTCATCTCCCAGCCTGTAGCGCTGCTTGGGGTTGTTTCACCCCACGTGCAGGACCCGGCACTTGGCCTTGTTGAACTTCATACAGTTGGCCCCGGCCTATCAGTCCAGCCTATCCAGATCTGTTTGTAGAGCCTTTCTGCCCTCAAGTAGATCGACACTCACACCTAACCTGCTGTTGTCTGCAGACTTACTGAGGGTGCACTTGATCCCCTCATCCAGATCATTGATAAAGATATTGAAGAGAACAGGCCGCATTACTGAGGTCCGAGGGACACCACTAGTGACAAGCCTTCAGCTGGATTTAACTCCATTCACTATGACTCTTTGGGCACAGCCACCCATCCACTTTTTAACCCAACGAAGAGTACACCCATCCAGGCCATGAGCAGCCAGTTTCTCCAGGAGAAAGCTGTAGGAAATGGTGTCAAAAGCCTTACAGAAGTCTAGGTAGACCACATCCACAGCCTTTCCCTCACCCACTGAGTGCATCACCTTGTCAGAGAAGATCAGGCTTGTCAAATAGGACCTGACTTCCATAAATCCATGCTGACTGGGCCTGATCACCTGGTTGCCCTGTAAGTGCCTTGTGATGGAACTCAAGATAATCTGCTCCACGAACTTCCCTGGCACCGAATCCAGACTGACAGATCTGTAGATTCTCAGATCCTCCTTCCCACCTTTCTTGTAGACAGACATCACATTTGCTAGCCACCAGTCAACTGGGACATCCCCTGATAGCTAGGACTGATGATGAATGATGGAAAGTTGCTTGGTGAGTGCTTCTGCAAACTGCCTCAACTTGCTTCATACCTCAGTGTGATCCCAGATCACTGTCAGTGCTACATAGTACAAAGAATAATTATGAACTGTCATAACATTAACTTATAATTTATTGGAAGCATGTGAATAAAAATTGCTGCTAAAGTCTTTCAAAAAGAGATTTTCTGATTCATCATGTCCAGTCCCCTGTTCTTAGAATATTCCTTAGGATATCTGCAAGGATAGAGATTTGTCAGAGAACTACTCTGACAAATCATCTTCTAATTTTTGGTTTCAGTATCTGTGGCCACTGTATATATTTTATTACTTATCCTTTTTTTATAATCACTTTCCCCCCCCACCTTTCCTCTCTACTACTTAGTCTTGCCAAACTTACAGTGAATATTTGTATCTTTTTTGCATTTTGTTTGCTAGGATTTGTATGCTGTAAACTTCTAGAGTCCTGTCCAGACCATGCTGTTGTGTTTTGCCTACACTTTGTCTAGTTCCTTTTCTTGTATATGGGAGACCGGAATTCTCTGTAATATTCTTGATAAGATTTCTCCATTACCTTTCACAATGTAATCTGCATCTCTTTTCTTCTGATGTGCCATAGGTTTGGATTTGCCTTTTTTGTCACTCTTCTTTCACAGTGATAACTTACACTCATTCTATATGGATGGTATATCCAGGACTTTATCTTACTTAACTGCTGCAAACTTGTCTGAAGCAGAAATCATTTTTATTAGTCCTTTTTTCATAAACTTCTTTCTATTAGGTTTAACAAATTTATACTACTTGAGTCCTCAAGCTCATCGGATAGTTTGGCATGTCTTTTTCTCCTATAAGCCATTCAAATTCTGTTCTGCTTTGATAGTACATTCCAAAGTCATGTCATAATCAGATATCATTAGCATGCTATTTGTTTTTATATGTCATTAATGAACATATTAAAGAGCATTACTTTGAGTAACAGCTCTTGTAATTTCTGTCTAGTCTGGTAAATCATTCTTTCGATTCTGTCAAAGACAATACTCACAGAAATTCTTCAGTTGATAGATTTTGTCTTTTGCCTTAGAGAACGCAAAGTCTAATACAGACATTTTTGTTTCTGCAGGAAAAGGAAGTGACAGAAATGGTGCATCACACCCAAACAAGGATGAAGTATCTGAAAATACCATTCAGGGTCTAGTTGATTCTGACCAACCTAAGGAGAATCAGGCAGGAACCTGGATAACAACAACCCCATTAGGCATTCAAGTGGGCACTGAAGGAGCAAAACGAATGGATCTGGAGCCAATCTTAGTCTATCAGGCAACTGACCCAGCTGATGGAACAGTACTACTATTTTTTGTGTGTTATTATAGCACTCTTAAGAGACAGGGATGCCATCATCTGTTGTAGCATATGTTCATAGAATCATGGAATCATAGAACCATAGAACGGTTTGGGTTGGAAGGGACATCAAAGATCATCTAGTCCCAACCCCCCTGCTTTGGGCAGGGACACCTCCACTAGGCCAGGTTGCTCCATGCCCCATCCAACCTGGCTTTGAACACTTCCACGGAGGGGACATCCATATCTTCTCTGGGCAAACTGTTCTAGTGCCTCACGACACTCACAGTAAAGAATTTCTAACCTAATATCTAATCTAAGTCAGCCCTCTTTTAGTTTAAAGCCATGACTTCTTGTCCCATCACTCCCTGACAAAAAGTCCCACCTAAGCTTTCTTGTAGGCCATCCATAGGTACTGGAAGGCCGCTATAATGTCTCACTGGAGCCTTGTCTTCTTGAGGCTGAACAACCCCAACTCCCTCAGCCTGTCTTCATAGAAGAGGGGCTCCAGCCCTTTCGTCATCCTCATGGCCATCCTCTGGTCATGTTCTAATACGTCCTTCTTGTGCTGGGAGCCCCAGAGATGAACACCGTACTTCAGGTAGTCATCAGTCCAGCTGCTCATTGACATAGAGAGTAGTAATTAAGCCCCTGTCTGTAGCACCAGTCCTTAACCATCTATTGATTTGCTTGATTTGACTGTTCTTTCAATACATCATAAAGATTTTATTACACTGTTACTAATACAAAAGCTGCAGATTTTGAAGGAAATGTAAATCCTCGGTGTCTGAACTAGATAAAGTTGTATTAGTCCAGCTTGTTCAGAGTTTCAATACATATCATCTTGTATTACTGTTGTTGCTGTTAGAGGTATCTCAGTGCTAATATATGTCCATATTCCTTCATTCTTTCAGGTTATGACTGTACGAGATGATGAAGTGATAATCGTTAAGAAGCTGGATGGTAGCAGAGTAGTAGATCATGCCGATGGTACTAGGATCACAACTTTTTATCAAGACTGCAAAGAACTTTTTGTGCCTGAGGATAGTGAGGAAACAGGTAAAATCAAAAGGGGTGCACTTATCTCTGCTTTATCTTGTTTCATAATTGTCAAAATATACTTATGAAGGCTCATGCTAGTAGCTTAGATAACAAATCCAATGATGCAGTGTAGGCTAGGTTTGCCTTTCTGGTCTTTTTTTTTTTTTTTTTCCATCAGCATTCATTGTAAAATTTACACTGCAGCAAAGAAGTAAATTTCCTTCTTTCCACTTACATATTTGTGTGACCCACCTCACCATGTGAACACAGTGCCTGAGAGTTCTGTTATTTTCATTGCCCTCCCTACACCTATCCTGATATAGCATGTAAGTTGATTTGAATCTTAACTGAATATATGTATAAGGACTGGGGCATCCTTACAATCCTCAGACAAACCGTGGACTTCACAACCTTGGAGATATTCAAAATTTCATTGAATATGGCCTTGGAAAATGCCCCATGTAGATACATTTGCCTGAAACAAATGAGGCTAATGGTCATCCATGTTTCTTCTGGCTGGCAGTGTATTCTGTATGCTTCCTTCAGTTGCTGGACAAGTTCTGTCTTCTGTAATTAATATGAAGTGTATATTGACTGTGTTGGTCTCAAGCCGACAAACTGTTCAAACAAAGTAGGAAGTTCTGGTTGCACAGGGAAAGATAATTATTCAGTTAACAGTGTGGAATTTTAAAAATTAAAACAGTGACCTGTCTATTCAATGGGAAAGCAGTGGCCAAATTAACACACCAGGTCGATTTGCTTTCTATCACTTGTGCTGCTGAACAGGAATTCCTTCGCATCCTAGAGCATGTATCACAGGCGTTAAGTACTTCAGTGATCCAACTTGTTTGTTACAAATATCCAGATCATTATGTTTAGTTACATACCTGATAAATTAGAATGTAGTCACCTGGCCATCCTTAGATGAATGGACTCGCTGAGGTGATCAGCTCTGGTGCGGGTGGGTTTCACAGCAGAGTCAGGGATGGTGGTGTACAAGGGGGTCTCCTGAGCTGGGGAAGCCCCAGGGGAGCACAGAGACCCACCAGGGGCCAGCAACTCACACAAGCAGCTGACGAGGTGTGGGCACAACCAGTAGTAATGGCAGCCACCACATAAGCAGCCCCTAGGGAGCACGGCAAACAGGGTGGGCAAAAAGGGCATGGTGTGGCAGTTGGCATGGCAGTTTGGGTGGGAGGACATCCCTTTGAGGAAGGGCCATCCCACTGGCCAAAGAGGGAGGTGACAAGTACACCTTAACCCTGCACCTGGATCTGCACAGTCCACGGGCACTCACCCTACCTGATTCTCAACGCAGAACGGTGGGCAAAGGCTGTGGCACTGGCTGCACCATCTACCCCAGTGGTGGCTAGTGCCTCTACCCAGACAGAGCTACTGAGGGGTGAGACAGCAGTGCAGACCTCTGACTACTGAAGTGCCTGGATCTTTCCTTGGGGCAGGGACAGGTGGCAGACCTGCCTGCAAAAGTTGTGCCTAGGAGGATGACCTGCACCAGGTGGCTGAGCTGCAGGAGGCAATGACAAGGCTGTGTAGCATCTAGGAGGCTGAGGAGGAGTTAGACAGCTGGATCCTAGCGTAGACTGCAAAGAACCAAACAGCCTGAAATTCCCTCACTGCCACTCACAGAAGGGAGGGGGGGGCAATAACACAGCAGAGTGGAAGTTGGCAACAACAGGGACCAACAGGAGAGTCTTCCCCCAAAGCCTGAGGTGCCCTTACGGAACTGCTTCACCCCTCTGCTGACTGAAAAGAAAAGACCCATTGCAGGGAGGGTGGAGATGAGTAAGACAGATTGGTTTGCTCCCTTCATATCAATTAGTCCAACTAGGAAAAGGTGACAAGTGATAGTAGCAGGAGACTCTCTTCTGAGTGGTACAGAGGCACCCATCTGCTGACCTGATCCGCTCTTGAGAGTAGTCTGCTGCTTACCAGGTGCTCATATCAGGGATATCACCAAGAGAATGTCAAGCCTAAGGACTGTTTGCTGCTGCTGTTTAACACCAGTGATGGTGTTAAACTGGATGCCACTGATGCAGCCAGGAGCAGCCTGTGAAGTATCAAAAAGGATTACAGAGCACTGGGAGCAGCAGTAAAGGACTCAGGAGCAGAGGTAGGTTTTTTCAGCAGTTCTGCCAGTTAAAGGGAAGGGGATTGAAAAAGCCAGTTAAATCTGGCAAATAAAAAGATGGTTACAGGACTGGTGCCACAAACAGGGGTTTGGTTACTACCCTCCAAGTGAATGAGCAGCTGGAGTGATGACTACCCAGACTACCATGTTCAGCTCTGGGGCCTACAGAACAAGGACATGGACCTCTTAGGACATGGCCAGAGTAGGGCCATGAGGATGATGAAAGGGCTGGAGTCCCTCTCCGATGAAGACAGGCTGAGGGAGTTGGGGTTGTTCAGCCTCAAGAAGAGAAGGCTCCAGTGAGACATTATAGTAGTCTTCCAGTACCTAAAAGAGGGCCTACAAGAAATCTGAGGAGGGACTTTTTGTCAGGGAGTATAATGATGGGACAAGGAGTCATGGCTTTAAATTAAAAGAGGGCAGATTTAGATTAGACATTAGGTTAGAAATTCTTTATTGTGAATGTCATGAGGCACTGGAACAGGTTGCCCAGAGAAGTTGTGGATGCCCCTTCTGTGGAAATGTTTAAGACCAGGCTGGATGGGGCATGGAGCAACCTCGTCTAGTGAAAGATGTCCCTGCTGATGGCGGGGAAGTTAGAATTGGATGATCTTTAATGTCCCTTCCAACCCCTACCATTCTATGATTCTATGAATCTTCCTATATTCAGTAGAGAGTTCAAAAATTCAAAGGTTGCATAATGTTTACACAACAAAATTATATGATAAAGGATGTTATCAAAAGTTTGACGGTCTTTTACTGATCAGCGTTTTGAGAGAAAATGCAAATTGAATCCTGACACTGTCCTATGGTTCATTTACTCCAGTCTAGTTGTTCTGTATTAATTCTTAGATGAACTCTCAGAAGCCATTACAAAGAAAGTGAAACATGTACGAGTAGAAAATCCCAAGTTTGCTACTGTTACAACAAATTGTGAGGACGGTTCTTGTTGTACCGTCTTTGGAGATGGGACATCTGTTACAGCAAGGCCACAGGGAACATATCAGGTGGGAGTTGTTATACTTCGTGACAGTGATATTTATCTGTGTCCAGAGTTCCACACCATCAGCTTTTCTCACCTTGACTATTTTAACTCCCTTCTCTGTAGCCTTCATGAATTGTATGAATCTCTCTATTTTATACTCTGCCAATGTTTAGATAGTTACTCACAGCTGTAGATTTATTTCACAATCTTAAATTATTTTCCAAAGTTAAAGATTTTACAAAGACTAGCATCAGCTTACTCTTTCATCTTCCTTCTTCCTCTCCCTCCATTCCCTCAAAACTGTATAATTCAGTAGTAATGATCTGAGAGCTCTCTTCTTGATTTGCACCTGTTCTTTATTTTTATGCTATATCTAAGCTGAACATTTCACCTTTGAGGACTGAAACTCATCACTTTTTTCCTGTGATAGGTTTTACCCATCAAGACAGGTT
Organism: Aythya ferina; assembly: GCF_964211825.1. NCBI lineage: Eukaryota > Metazoa > Chordata > Aves > Anseriformes > Anatidae > Aythya > Aythya ferina. Next base: position 123,405,760 of record NC_140296.1, on the reverse strand, counting down.
CCCTTTTCATTGATGAAGATTGCACAGCAGTTTATACCCATGAAGTTTACAATTTTATCAGCAAGAAGGAAGGAAAACAAACAGGGAGATATGTTATGAAACACACTTCCAGCACTATTTGTGAGATGATGGATCCTGAAGGAAATCTTTTCAAGGTAAAATACATGGAAGGAAATGAGTTTCTGCATTTTAGGTAATTTTATCTCATAAACATTTTTCAAAGTTAGTTTGTAGCCTTCTAGTACTAATTTTTAAAGTAGCCTAGCTAGCCAGAAGGAACAGTTCCTGAATCAGATCTCTGAAATGTTCTTGAGAACGTGACAGTTCTCAGGTTTCACTTTTTTGGTATTTCCCCACTCTAGAGAGGTTGACATAAAACACATGGTCTACAGTTTACTTCACCTAGCTGTAAAGCTATCTTAATTATCGACTCATATCAAAAAAAAAAAAAAAAAAAAAAAAAAAAAGCTCTGCAAACAAGGATTAAAAATGAGAGAGAGCATTGGCTTTTCAGAAGATCCATAGAAACACACTAATCTGCCTGGTAAGGCAAATATTGTTGTAAAATTCAGTCTTTAAATTCACACTGTTTGTGCTGTGATCCTTGCACACCTAAGACATGCTTTTGAGCTAGGTTAGTACTTATCTTTGAGTTCATTTAAGTGTCTGTGATCCACATACTGTTTTCCCATTAAAGGTTCTACTTAAAGGTTCTAAATGTGACATCCGATTGAAATCATTACCATTTCTCTGAATTATGTGTTGTTTATAACCACATGCTCTGATAAATCTGATATAAAGTACACTAAAGAGGGTATAGAGGGGTTTTGAACTTACATAGTTTGGCACTGAGACTTCCTTGGATATACATTGGCATTATACATTATACATTATACGTTATATATATATATATATTATATATACATATATATACATTACATATATATATACATATATATACATTATATATTATACATTATGTGAGAAATATCCCCAAAATTTTGTAAGACAAGGTCTCTTTTTAACTAATTTATGCTCAATTGCAATGGCATGCATCCTGCAAGTAGGAGCATGCAGAAGAAGTGTGTCATAGTCCTATGTCCCTTGCTACCTGATGCTTGATTTCTTGCTAGGTTTCCTCACTGGCTGAGTACTACAGGTTCACAACCTACACAATACTTATAAATATGTTTCTCTTTTTACACTTTTTTTTTTTCCTGTGAATTTCAGGTTTCTCAACCTGAAATATATATTTTTTTGTCTCTTTCACTGGGATAGATCATATTACAGTCCATCAGCAAGTTACTGTTTTAAATAAATCATGAAACACAAGTAATTTTATATAATTTCAATTATAGGTCATGGCTGATGGCAGCACATCTGTGGTTGTTCCTAGCATTGGCTCTGACAATAAGGAGAACAGGAGTTCGGTATCAGTACTCCCAGAAGATAAGAAACCTGTCATTTATGATGAGCATGTCCCCAGGTAAACAGCATGAGTTCAGGTTTTGTAGACTGGCATTTTCTTTGTTCAGTACTGTGTATCTACACATTTGATGTCAACTTCTTGAAGTTCCATTTTCTTGTTTTGTCATCACAGTGCTTTTTAATTTTTACCATCTTGAAAAGAATGCAGTCTGAAAGCCATTGGATTTGATTGGTGTGGTGCGTTGGCATTGGCTAGCTGACAGACACCCACTCAGCTGCTTGCTCGTTTTCCCTGCTTGACAGGACAAGGGCTGAAAATAAAATGGAAAAGCATGTGGGATAAATACAAATTGCGTAACAGTTACTGTCATGGGCAAAACAGATTCAGCTTAGGGAAGAATAACATCATTTATTGCCAGTTAAAATAGAACTGGATGGTGAGAAACAAAGACAAACTAAAACACTTTCCAACCCAACCCCTTATTTTTCCCCAGCTCAACATGACTCCTCCACTTCCACTCCTTCATGCACCATGAGTGGTACAGGTGTATGGGGAATGGAGGGTGGTGGTCAGTCCATAACAGTTCCTCTCTGCCTCTTCTTCTTCCTCACACTTCTCCCCTGCTACAGTGTGGGTCCTCTCCATATGCTGCAGTCTTTCAGGACAAGTCTGCTCCGGTGTGGGCTGTCCACAGGCTGCAGTTCCTTAAGGGAATATCCACCTGCTCCACCATGGTCTCCTCCATGGGCTACGGGGGAACTTCTGCTCTGTCACCTGCAGCACCTTCTCTCTCTCCTCCTTCTCTGACACTAGTGTCTGCAAGGTTGTTTCCCACACTTTTTTCCTGAATCCTCACTACCTGCACAGCATTCGACCCTGTCTTAAATATGCTTTCCCAGAAGAGGGTCCAGGTTGGCTTCTGGGCTCAGATGTGCCTGGAAGCTGGGGCCATTGCAGCCAGATGGAACCATCTGTGTCCAGCATGGGGCAGCCCCAGCCTCTCCTCACAGAGGCCACCCCTGCAACCTCCCCCAGTGCCAATACTTTGCCTCCTATGCTCAATACAATCGGAGTTGTGTGGCTGGCTCTCCAGGTTCTTTGTCATCCACACGGATGGTTCTGGAACTGAACTCCTGCGGCGCAAGGATGTAGAAGAGTATCTCGCTGAGGCTTCCAGTGATCCAGCTGCTGTAGTCTTGAGGGAACCTGTGCAAGAACATCCAGGTAGGAAAACTTAATTTCTTTTCTGATAATCTAGTAACAGAAAAAAAAAATACAAAGGTGGTATCAGAAGTGTCAAAATTCTTATTTGGAGAGGAAATTTGAAAAAGTTTTTCCCCACATAGACAGGCATCCAAACTTCTGGCAGTGAAGCAAAGGGAAGGAGCTTGTGCAAAAACTCTGGGAAACAGAATTAAATGAATGACATTTTGAAGGGATCAGTGGAGGAACAGCTGGCATATCTTTTTCCACTCTCAGATAAGCACACAAAAGCATTTACCAAATGCGTAATTCTCTGTGTGTTTCCATCAAAAATATTAAATTTATTGCAATTTTCATTTAATGATATAGTTGGTTTATCTATGAAGACAGTGATGTTCTGTTGTTGACCATTAGTCTAGCTGTTGGAAAGAATAAATATATGTTATTGAGAAACTGGAAAAATATGACTGAAATAGGAGAAGCCAATACAGGGTTGGTATGTGGTACCAACCATCCCATTACAGCAACACAAGAATTTACAACCTGAAATGTCTGTTTGTTATTGTGAAGTTAGTTAGAGATACTGTGTTTCTATAAATATACCAGGGCATAACAGGTAGATTCTTATATTAAACATATCTTGAAAAAGACAGAAATATATGGTTCCCCTAGATGTTGGTGATGATAGTAATGACCAGTTCCTCCCCACTGTATAAACTGACTGGAATAATTTTGTCATGGGAAAAAGAAAAGAGAAAGGGCACTGAGAGGCCCAAAAAAAGACAGGGGAAGTGGAAATCTCAGGAAGATGGAGAAGATGCATACCAGTGAAAATCCCAGCCAAGAAAACCTGCTTGCAACCAGCAGTCATTTGTAATGGTGGCAGTTCAATATTACCTCCAAGGAAAATGACTTTCATGAAAGTATTCCAATCACAGGTTAAGAGAAAGATAGAGGAAGAGTTCCAGGTTCGAGGTTTTCTTTGGATCCAGCTGTTATAGGATGCTCTTCCAGACTTCATACTCTGCCTTTCCCTGTACACCATTTGAACTGATAATGAAGCTTTACAATTTTGAATCATTGTAACGAAGTACCTCAGTGGCAATATCAGAAGTCCAACAATGGGGTAGATAAGATTAGATTAAGTAGACTTTGGGTTTGGGTAAGAAAAAATATTTTGAAAAACTTCAAAATTAATCAGAACACTAAAAAGAGATGTTAATTTATCTCTGATGGAATCCATCCAGTGACCAGATTGTTACGTATAAATCACAGTAAAAAATTATGTTTATTCTGAACATGATGTACATCCTTTGAGATTAGTATTCAGTAAACCTGGAGAATGGTCTGTTCTTCTTTGTTTGGGATATTGTACACACTGTACTACTGAGCTGTTACCCAAGACTCAAAGCAAGTAGTGTAGGCCGTCAGTTGTTAAAGATGGTCTGAGTAATCCAAAGCTGTCAGCTATTCTACAATCACCTCAAGCGATCCAATATTATCTATAGCCATGTGTATCATATTTTCACATTGAGTTTTACACCTGATAATAAGTTTCTTTATACTTATGAAAGTATATTTTTTCTGGAGGTCTGAAACATTTGTCCATCATTTTTGGATTCAAATTGATTCTTACCAAAATATGCCTTTGAACCAGGTGTTTTAAGTATTACTGTCCTCCGCCCTTTGCTTGAAGCCTCCCCCTGGGTAATGAAGAAAGAACCAGAGAGTATTGTTCCTCCAAATCTTCAGACAAGTACTTGGAATACATTTTCTCCTCATGAGGTATAATTTTTCAAAACTGCCTTTTGCTATTTAAGCAATATCAGATGTTTGGTACAGAGGGGGAAGTGGAACTCTAAACAATGTGACATTAAGTTCAGTTTATTAAGCAAACAAAGCAAAAGGTAGGCTGTGTCAGGGAAAATCTAGTCAACTTGTGTTTCTTTTATACTCAATGAAGTGCTACAGCAGTTTTAAGGAGAGTTCATTTTTCCAGATGAAGAGGTCATAGGATAGATAACTTGTGCCTAATGATCTACAGACTTGATTATCTGGATCTATGATGTTATAAACAGAGTATGTGCTTTTCAGCCAAGATAGGCATTACTAATATCTGTATTTAGCCAGTAATATAAATAGCCTCTTGCTCTTTTTCCTTGATCTTGCCTATGTTCAGACGAAGATCACAGCTCCTCCAGTCAGAACGTATGTTTGGAAGGGTCTCGACATTGGATCCAAAAAGCAGACATGCTTGCCAGTACCTGTGCGAAAATGTCCTAATAAACTGCAAATCCGTCAGCTGTTCCAGTATCAGCCACTCAGTGATGAACTAAGAGAAAAGCTACAGCTTTCTCTCAAGGTAGTACAATCATATTTGCTTCATTCTTACGATGAGCAACAGAGAACAGATAAATCAGGTGACATGAATTTATACACATCTGAGACGAGTTCTAATACTTTTGAAAAACATCCAGCATTTCATACATAGACAGGTACTCTAAGAAGAATGTATTTCTGAAGCAGCTCAACTCTCCTCTCCCATCCCTTTTGGAACCGACTTCTGTGCAAACACATGGGGTTCAGTCCAGTGCACATCATAGACAGTAGACTAACAAATAGTGTCTTTTCTGTCAGTATTGGTATCTGTTACTTTTACTTTGCTTAGGGTTTATTTTCCTGCACAAAGTCTTGAAAATGTATATCTATAATGTTGTACAAATATTTCTAACCCACCATAAATCTAGTTAGCTTAGTGACTAAGTAAGTCACTGAAACAGTAGTCTTTGTTATCAGTTAGTTTTCATGGATCAGTACAGAATATTTCTAAGTTCAAGTCTGAATTCCATCACGGTTCACGTCTAGCAAATAGCTGTGTAGCCTTCTGATAAAGTGCCTGTCCATCCCTCATTAGTGGTGGGTTCATAAAAAGGTAAAGGTTGCACCTCCTGTTTAAGCATTCTGAGATAGGATCTGAAAATTCCACTGTTGATCCTTACCGGCAGTTCCATACTTCACTTCTCTGTTTTGGTATAAACCACTGATTTATTTAATTCACACTGTGAAAATGCTCTTAAAACAGATTTTAGAGTTAAAAACACATTGTTTGCCAAGTAAAGAGTAACAAATTTACACATGTTCTATAACTTAATTATTTAACATATTTTGGTGATGGATTTGCAGACTGAATTTCAAAATTATTGGCATGTAAAATCGGTGAAGGTAGTAGCACATTGTAACTTGTCAGACTGTTTTTTCACATTATAAAATAATAGAATATCATTGACAGCTGTTCAGCCCTGGCATGGTTTGAAACATACCAATCTATCAGAATTAAATTTTATCCTTTTACAGTCTATTCATACAGTAAAATGATTCTTTAATTTGCATGCTGATTTTTCAATGGAAACACTCTAAAGAAAAAAGTTCCAGACCAAAATCCTAACTTAAGTCTCTCGATCAACCAGATCTGTTTTGGCTTTTAGAGAAAGAACACTGTGTTATGTCAGGAAGGAAGAACTGCAATTATTGGCACTGAGGTGACATTTGTAAATAACTGTATTAATCTGAAAAGGAAAAATCCTCATTGCTTATATATCAATGTCTAATTAATGTATTTCTCCAGAAACGAGTATCTTAAATTTTTAGCCAAATACTCACTTTGGCAGAACCAAGTTAGTATCTAAAGAACAAGTTATCCTTCCTTCCTCCATCTACTTGGAGAGGCATGAAGAAATGAAAATGAACTAGAACCAGATTATTTCTGCCAAACTTCTCCATTCATAAAACTCAGTATTGCATGTAGCTTTCTAGCAGGGTGGTGTGTTAGCACAACCCTCTGTAAGGACCCTTTTTTCCCTCCAACTAATCTTCTAAAGCATAAAGAAATGTGGACAAAGAAATGTCCTTTTCTTTAGCATTCTGTGATTTTGACAAAATAAACTTGTCTGTAAAAGCAGAGTTTCAAACATTTTCTGAAGCTAATTTTTCAACCATGATGTTGTACATTTCCTTTTCCCTAATAGAGAACAAATGGAAAGGAGAGAGACCACAACCAGTGTTTGTTAGATCACCTTTTATTCATTAAGCAGATCTTAATAATATAATCAAATCATTATTATTAATAGCAGATACTTTCTCAATACATGATTTTATTCAATTACATAGTTTACTCAGACATTTGCATGCTCATTCATAATTTCTTTGCTGGTACAGCAGCTGGGAGGCCATCCCTGACTGCATACTGAGAAGCAAGGGGTCACAGTGCTGCACCAGAGGATTCTAGGTATCTCATCACCACCCTCTTGGATATGCTCCACGTCACACAGCTTATTGTGGATGCTAATGTGTGCTAGTGGCCTGCTAGAGATTCAGTGGCCTGCTAGAGATTTTACCTGTTGCCTTCTTGGCACATACACCTCTCTTAGACCTCTTAGGTTTTTGTAACTATTTCTCCATGCAAACCTCTAGATAACCAGTCACACACATTGACACAGAAAGGATCTTTATGACACTGAGAAGTATATGCATCCATTGCTTCTACAAACCTTTTTCTCTATATATGTGTCCATTAAGTCTACTTCTGCAAAGCATACATCTGCCTCTTTCTTGTTCTTTTTCCATTGTTCCACAAGGAATACATAGAAAGCATTTTAAAGCAGGAAAGTGAGCTGGAAGAGATGAATGTAAAAGAACCAAGAACAGAAGATGAAAAAGAGAATGCTGCAAATCTCCTTGATCTGGTTACGGTGAGAAAAAATATGTATATATAATTTTAAAGTGCTTCTTTCCAACAAATATGTTGTATTGTGTTGCAAGTGTCATCCTTAAAACACATCTTAATCTATTAATAGAATAGCAAATGTTTGGATAGCACGATGCCACCTCTGCTGTAGTTTAATGGTGAAGCAGGGCCACACTGAGCATTCATCTGGACTACTGAACATCACTACTGCCATTCTGGTTAAGCAATGCCGAAAACAGCTTATGAGTTTAGCCTCTTCAGAATGATACATTCCCAAACACAAAGGCCAAAAATGACTGAAGTACTTGTGTCTCCCAGAATTAGGATGAGAATGTTTCCAGGCTGTTGTCACTCCAGCTAAGAAACTTGCCTTTTCAGTCACTGCAACCTCCATACCAAGAGTAAAAACCTGCTTTTGGGGTAATCCAAAAACAAACTGGATCATTATTACTTGCCTCTGCCTGTATTTTGGGCACATATGCTCTGTTACTTTGCACAGCAAATTAGACTGTGAGAAGAAAAGGGAGAGGAATAGGAAAGGTGGGAAAAAGGAGAAGAGGGACTTGGAGTAGGAGTCAGGAAATGGTGAGGTGAGTGGGAGATGTGTGGTGAAAATAAACTAGAAAAGTTCACGCAGCAGAAGTGGGTGGGCATTAGAATGAATAAAAGAGACACTGTTTACATCTTATGTTAAGAATGATCATAGATGTAGTGGTCAGTTTGCTCTATTTCAGTTCTTTAAATCATTCATTTCCTACAGCTTTCTTTAAAATTTGTTATTTTGTGTTAACTCATATGCTATTTTTAATAGTTACTAAAGTGTTTTCTTTTTTAGTCTCATTTAGGAAATGTTTTTATTTCCATTTAGTCGAATAATAAGCATATAGTGACTTCAAACATACTGAATTTAAAAATCTGGCTTTTGATTTAGTCATTTTAGTGTAAATATTCACTACCAAATGATGTATCCACCTTTCAAAAGTGAGTATATTCTAGCAAATGAACATTGTTTTAGGCTTAGAGTCCCTCCTCCCAAGTCTCCACTGTTCCTTCACTGTTACAACCTAGATTGCATGGTCATAAGAACCCTGGCTTCCACTTAACTGTTTCAGGGCCAGCATGAAAATAAAGGAAATGTCTTAGTAAAAGTATCTCGCACCGCTCAAACTCTTTACTATCAACCAACCTCAGGAGAGTTCCTCATTAATGAAACCTGCAAATTTCTGAATACAATTCCTATTGATTTGATTTCTTGTGTCCATGAGTTTTAAATCTGGTTCAAATCCTTTGCAGAAGATTTTGAGTTTGAATATGAACTGGCTTAATTGGTTTAATAAACAGCAACCATGTAAAATATGAAGCCACCTGTCAAGTGCATCATTAAGAAAGAAAAAAGTACCTGTTTAGACCAGGGAAATAGTACCTCATTTCATTTTGTCCCAGCTCTTGTTCTCTAACACACTGAAATACCTTCATTCCTGTAGTCACATTCTCAGGTAACAGAGTAACACTTGTTTGGATTAGAAATCCTTTGAAGAGGATGCTATTGTGAGATCTGTTTCTCGCCTTGTCACAGTTATTTGTTCTTCATTTCAGTCCTTCCCTATATGGGAGAAGTCATCTGAAGATCTCAGTGCCAGAGGTAATAACAATTGAATATCTATCTTTTAAAACCATTGAATGCCATAGTAAATATTAAAGTACAGTAGTAGTATTTTGAAAGAAGTAACACAAAAGTGAATTAATCTGTATGCTACGTACATGCTTCCATCTCTTTCATTTTGAGCATGATTTGCTTAGGGGTTGGAACTAGATGATCTTTAAGGTCCCTTCCAACCCAAGCCATTCTATGATTCTGTGATATTCACAGGTGGTTAGAGCTTGTTAGCATCGATGATTCAGTACCTCTAAAAAAAACACTTCCTGTGTTTAGGTATGTGCATTTGTCACTTTGATCCACATTTCTGTGTGTACGCAGTTTTCTCAGGTATAAGAACTATGACACAGCTCTACTTGGTTAACTTTATACATATATCAATATTTCAGATATGTTTTTCAAAGCAACTGGGTACACCCTGGTTGTTAATTACATTTGAAAATCATGTCTCAAACAGTCATGTTTTGGTTCCGTCAGCCTTGTCTGAGGGAAAAGAAGAGCAAATGTACTAGAATCATAGAATATCCTGAATTTTCTGAGTTAGAAGGGGCCCACAAGATTATTGAGTCCAATTCTTGACTCCACAATGGACTACCTAAAAATTAAACATATGACTAAGAGCATTGACCAAGCACTTCTTGAACTCCAGTAGTCTTGGTGCCATGACCACTGCCCTGAGGAGCCTGCTCTAGTACCCTCATGTCAGTGAGGAACCTTTTCCTAATATTGATTGGGTACTTTCCTAATATCCAATCCTTGTCGCGGTGTCATGCCACTCCCTCTGGTCCTGGTACTGTCCCCAGAGAGCAGATCTCAGCGCCTGGCCCTCCACTGCCCTTCATGAGGAAGCTGTAGACTGCCATGAGGTCTCCCCTCAGTCTGCTCTTCTCTGGGCTGAACAAAGTGATTTCAGCCACTCCTCATACATCTTCCCCTCTAGACCGTTCACCATGTCTGTTGACCTCCTTTGGACACTCTCTCATAGCTTTATATCATTCTTATACTGTGACACCAAAACTGCCCTAAGTACTGAAGGTGAGGCTGCACCAGCACAGAGTATAGCAGGACAGTCCCTTCCCTCAGTTGGCTAGCAGTGCTGTGCTTGATGCACCTCAGGGTACAGTTGGCTTTTTTGGCTGCCAGGGCACACTGCCTTGCTAAGAGTATTTCTGTTTGTTAAAAAAATATCAAAGCACAATATGCAATGTAAATGGAAACTGCTGCAAAGGCTTGCTACAGTTTTCTGATTTTAAAAATATAATCAAAACATGCTTCTAATATACCATTATTAACAAGGAAGATAAAGAGAAGATCTTTAAAAGAGGCAAAAATAGAAAGAAAAAAATAGAAGGAAAATACAAGTTATTTTATTGTTAAAAAGGTGACCTTTTTTTTCTTTTTTAAATTGCTATTACATAATTCCTAAAACACTAACAGATGTTGTCGTGATCAAATAGGATCATATCTCTCAAATACTCATATATCCTAAGTTTTGCCACAAAAATTTTGTTTGAACCAATAAAATTTCTTTGAATTCACAGTCTAGGTGCAAAGCTTGAAGTAAGCAGCACATTTTATAGAAGATGTAAGTAGACAGGGAAATTCTTTGTTAAAGCCCCCAAATTTTTCTGAGTCTTAAATATGGAAAGTTTGGCTTTTCTGCGTTGTACATGTTGAAGCAGTAGTTCCTTCCGTGAGAATATTGATTGTGACTGTGAAGGCAGCTACAATTAAGTACAACGTAAGACTGCTGAAAGTAATAAAGGTACCTGAAAGCCCACATTATTTTCTTCACCTGGAGACAGAGACCTGGCATGTTGGTTTCCACTCAAAGTGACTGAATGCGAGCAACTTTTCCTATTCACAGGTATTTGATTTGTGTCTTGAAAGAACATAAATATATTTCAGGAAATACAGTGTGGAGGTTTGAGCTTAATATGCTTCTGTTTTTTTTCTACATTGAACTGAATTTTGCCTCTTATTCCACAGTAATAAAGAATCTGTAATTGGCCTTTCTCATAAAATTGCTTATTGACTGTACAAGACAGAAGAATCGAGGTTTCTCTTCAACTGGCTCTGCAGTATTATCCTGGCAATAAATCTTTAATTTGATTAAAAGTACAGGGATGTAAATAATAAGGACTAATTTTATCTTCACTGCTTTTAAACCATAGGTTTTCATTAAATGTTAGAAAGAAGCATTAAAAATATATCCTTTTACATGTTATTCATAACAGTTACAAATGTTTAGGATAACACTTATATTAAGTAATATTCTATACTCTGCAGCTAACATAACTGAGCTATATGAACATGCAGTCGCTTCCCAATACCAGCATCACACAGAGAAGACAGTCACTAAGCAAACAGAGGAACAGGAGCAGAGTTTCAGGTAGGACAGACCAGTAAAAGCTGATGTAAATAACATGAAGGATGGAACCAAGCTGACTGTCATTAAGAACCAGGACCTAGATCTCTAGATACATATCACAATAGCTTTTCCTATGATTATTTTGTCCCTCTATGCCTCTTTTTCTTTATCTGAAAAATGTTTGAAAGTTTGTCGGAAAAGGATTTTGTGGGTTACTTTGGTTGAATAATACAATAAAAATTAGGAGTTGTGCAAACAATTTTGCTGCAAAATATACAAATCTAAGTCATGAGTCCTTAGTTAAAATTAATATACTTCATAAAGAGCATTTCTTTCCAGGGTTATCTTATAAATGTGTTTGTGCTTATAAAACATTATGCTAGTTTTCTCATTTTCACTTCTTTTTTTCCTTGCTGATCATTCAGCAAAAATGGACAAACATCAGCATCCAAATGGCAAAGCAAACTACAGGAGTACAGGTATGAGTATTAGTAGGACAGAAAGTTAATTGTTTTAAGAGCCAACTTATGTCTACATTTGGAAAGATTGTTATTGTTTTCACCATTCATTCACAATGAACTTAAAATATTTTGACAGCTATTTAGGTCATTCACTGTATCTCAGATTATACAGAACAACCTGAAATGGTGATGAACTAGGATTATGATCTTTCTTGATTTTGTGAGAGGTTAAATAGCAATTGAAAACAATGTTCTTCCCTATTATTTCTTAATTACTTTCTAACTGACTTGCATGAGATAAAAATCTTTTTATATATATAATTTCAAATTTATACTTTACTATAACATTTTCCACTATTTTGCATACAATTTAAAGAATATATATATCTATATATCTGTATAGCCAGCACTGAAGAATATCATGTGCAGTTCTGGCTCTAAAATCAACGTCAAAACTCTCAATAATATTAAGAGGGTGAGGATTTCTGCAAGTCATTGAAACAATAGTAGTGTAAAAGTGGACTAACTCAAGCTGAAAACATAAGTGGTCTTTATTCAGGTGAGTTTTACCTTCAGAGGTTTGAACAGCTTTTTCTGAGTATCCACAGAGCCATCAAGTTTTTCTGTCATAAAATGAGGAAATTTGATTAATTTTGTTTTATAAATTTTGGCAATCATAATGCATCTAAACACCAATCCTCAGGTTTAGATATTTGTTGGAAGATTCAAAAGGCAATATATTGGCAGTCTTGGACATGTTCCACAAGGTTTAGAGAACTGGAGCATGTTTGGAGGAGGAGCTGTTTGGAGCAGCGAACCCACAGTCCATACACATTTTGATCAGCCCCTCCATAAATCAGTATCTGCAGAGGACTTTGTCTCTGCATGCCAGACTAGCCCCTTCTCAGTTACTACTGAGAAAACTGCAAGAATATTGTTCAGTGTGATTAACCAGAAAACAAAATGCCACTTGCCACTCTACTATTTCGCAGTGTTTCGGACATAATACTGAAAAAGAGAGTGAACTCAGTTATAATGCTTTTTTCTTTCTTTTCGTTACTAACAATGACAAAAATTTCTTAGGAAAGAACTTGATGAAGAAAAGGAAACCTTAATGGCAATAAGAAACAAAATAATTCCTCCATATTTTGAATCAGAATGGGGCAAGGCATTTCTCTCAAAACAGGTAAAGGAACTGAAGACTAGATATGTTTATGTGAGGCCAGGTAGCTTCTGTCATCATCCCACAAAGACAGTTATGGTTTTACATCTCAGCCTCAAATTATCTCAATAAACTGTTACAGAGGACAGTTGTGGCAGAATTAATACTGGGAATTATATGCCCTTGTCAAAGGAAACATATCTTGGAGATGGTGTATATTTACTGAGGCCAAACTATGTAGATTCCTTATTTAAAGTCTGGAGACAGTCTGATTCAGAACAGATGCTGAACCTTGGGTCTTTTCATTCACCCCTTGAAACCTCTCTCTGTTAACTGGAAAGGAAATCAGTAAGATTAAACCACCCATGTTAACTGGAGGTGGCCTTGGGAACTTTCCTGTTGTATTCTCACCTGATCAATGCTCTGAGTATAAAGTATCTTCAAAAACATACTTTGGAATCCATGGTATACTTATAAGTACTATTCTTACTACTTAGGTTCTCCTTATTTATTTCCATTGCTTTTTTTTTTTTTTTTTTGGGGGGGGGAGTAGGGGGAGAGGAGAAGGATGCTATTTTTGTTGTTTTGTTTTTTAGTGTTTCTGGTTAGAATACCTAAGCTCCCTTTCTTCCTTTTCTCTAGTTTCCTGATGTGGAAGCACTGTCTAAGGAGCTTCCTCCAGTTCCAAAAGTAGAAAGTGAAAATCTCCTTTTAGAGACAATCAAAAACCCCAGGACAGGTAATTTGAGCTCTACTGTCTGGTAACATTTTAATATCTTCTTTCTTGTATTATTCAGTTGTCTCATTCCATACTGCAGTTAAATTTAAGAATAAATTATCTGCCCATATGTATTCCGGCATTTTGATACATGAAGTGCTTGGACCACAATAACCATATCTATTCTAATACATGAAACACAGCAGCATTCCCTGACACTGAGATACATCAGTATGGACAAAGCTGTCTATGCTAGTAAATTCAGTCTCCTCAAAAAAGATGATCTTTTCCTTAGCCAAAACTCATTTATCCAACAGTATTTCTGGGGGGACTGCTCAATGGCACAGTCAATATCATTCCAGTGTTCAGCAATTTAACCATATAGATTAACACATTTAAATATCTGGGCATGTTCCTGTTTAATCCGCTGATACTGATGCAGTCTATGAGATTTCGATGTTTCATGTGTTAAAAAAGCCTTTACAGGTATCACTGAATATAAAAGCACCATAGGCTTTGGATGCAAAGTTGAAGAATTGTGCTATGAATGTGGGGGTCGATGGATAAAAAATGCTCAAGAAAACCTTAAGTGAAATAAACAATAGTCAGAAGTGGGTGAGCAAGAAATGGGAAGGCCAAGTTTGGAAAAAGACTAGTATGAGTGCAGGAAAAAGCTGAGCGATGGTACAAATTGTGAAATGAAAGGGGAAGAGCAGAAGCTTGGGGACTGGAGCAGAAAGGATGTGCAATAGGAAACATGCAGGGTAGTATAGTTTAGAAAAATACAGGGGGAAAGCAGTGACTGAGGGTAAGCAGTGTAAGAGTCATCTGAGGTTTAATCTTTACAGCATGGAGAGGAATACTTCAGCTCTGTTTGAAAAGCATCTCTAGCAAGTACTGAGATGATGTAGTGAGATTAAAAGTTGTACACAGCAAAGAATCATATTAGGAAAGCATTCCTCCATGGAGTTTTATCAGACCCCTGCTAGTTCCCGTATTTCCTCCTTTTGCAGTTACCAGAAGGCCTGTGCTGGATTGTTCATTAGACCTTCCTGACTTATTTCTCAGTTAGCCAGAGAACAAGAAATAAAGTATCATAAGATACATATTCTTAAATTATCTTTGTTGCCTTGTGGAGCAAAATGTTACATGCAGAATTTTCATAGCCTCTCACAGTCATGTAAACAGTTTTCAAAGATTGTCTAAATTAAGGTGCCAAATACGTTGGGATTTTTTTCACGTGTTTATTAAAACATTGATGATTGTGAAAAACACTTGTCACAGTATCCCATTATTTTTTCCTTCAGTATCTGAGTGTCTTAACAGCACAAGTGATTCTTCACCTTCTCCTGGTCTTCTGCTGAAGACTCCTTCAAAGCATAGAAAAGGTTCCAGCAGCACAACAGGTAAGGCTGCCTTCCAGAGTGGTGTTTGGAGTAGGTTGATTTCTGTTGTCTTATAACTTGACAAAGTATGTACAGTAGAAATTTGAATACAACTATTTCTGTTCAGCATTCTGAAAGTACATTTGAACATAACAGGCAGAAAGGGAGAACACTATAAAAATAATGGGCAAAATTCCCTCCTTTACCCTAGCAGACTGCTATATGGGGATGGCAGAACTGCAGACACAAGCAAGCTATAATTCCTCCCCTAAAACATTTCCATTGGCCATTGCTGTGCTCACTCTGTCTGTGTTATACAACGGAGCACAGTTCAAAGATGACACGGTAGGGGCTTGGTAGATGACGTGGTAGACCATCTTAGCTCCAGAATCAGAAGTATACAGGTAACACACATGAATGAATTGTTGTATTCAAGATAATAAATCCTGCTAAGAGACAGGGATTACTAGCTAGTTGTGCTTACAGACCAGCACTGCTTTGGGACCTAGACTAGAATTTGTTGCTATGTGGACATACAGATTTGGCTTGACCAACCTGGGTGTTCATTGTGCAGTCTAGGCATGCCTTTGGAATAGTAATGTCCTCAAATTCAGTTTCAGTGCTTGGGGTTTTTGTACTTCCTCTTCTGTTTTTAATCACTTCCATAGGTGTTTGTATTTTCACTGCATGTTTCCACTGTGATGCTTCCAAACTATTATTAAATTTTAATTACTTGCTAGCATTTTTTTAAATGTACTTGGAATTTGGTGCTTAGTTTTTTGTGCTTTTGGAAATATTTTCTTTCTAGATCTAAGCAAGGCTGAAGGGTCACAAGAGATACCCTTTCAACTTAAAGTTCAGAGTCTGCTGGTGAATGTTGCAGGACAGCCAAGAAAAGAGAAAGTGAAATTACCATCATCACTCCAGGGAAGAAAACCAAACTCCATACCACATAAAAAGGTAAAATAGCATCTTTTTTGTTAATACTAATATTCTCTCAGTCATGTGTTTTGCATAAAATCTTCATTCTGGAGCAATACTGGACAATGTTTTGAATCTGTCTACTGAAACAATAGAGCTTACATTTTACACATAAATTTACTAGCCATTCTAAAAGTAGCTTTCTCCTCAGCTACTAGGGACCACAGGCACCCACATGAAAGCACTGGTTGCCAAAAGTGTATGCTCAGTTCCCCTGAGATAGCTCAGTGGCTTCCTAGTACGTCCAAAAACTCAAAGCACTATAAATTTGCAGACACTATTAGAAGTACTTAGCTTTGCTTCTTCAGTTAGGGTGCCTTTTTGTAATTTTTCAGCATGAGCGGGCAGAGGTTAAATGTAGGTTAAGTTAGGTTTAGTAGCTCTGAACCCAAGTTGTTGGCCACCAACTTTCTCTGTTGTCTAATACTTTAATTCTGTTTACAAAGATAGAAGATCCTGCCGCAGGAAAGGTCAACATATCTTCTCTTGCAACAACAAAATGGAATCATTGTGGCTTCCATCTCATTCCACCAAGAGTGACGTTTGGAGTACTAAAGGAAGGCTGCACCTATGCAACCACTGTGATTCTGAAGAACGTTGGTATAAACTTTTCAAGGTTAGTTCAAATTCTTAGTAACTTGTTTTACAACTGTCATAATTTGCACCACTTGTTAACTGTCAACCTTTTCATATGAGAAATATAAAACAACAAATATTATTTTTATATTTAGAATCATTGATAATGACTGAGTGGGTTGAGACAAGGTAATATTAGGAATACTTCAGCGTTATTTGCATATTATTGTTATTAGGAAGGTGCAAATCAGTAATGAACAGCAGGTCCTATATGCATAGGCCTAGCCCATAGCAGATGATATACTGGTTCTTACTGAAGTTCTGAGGTTTAGGGACTGGTATTATGTTTGGCTTTGCTGGAGTTGCTGCTGAATGCTGCCTGTCTGACAATCTAAATGGTCTGATTTGTATTCAGGCAGCCATGTCTTGAGCTGCATTGAGAAACAGATTCAGCGGATAAGGATGATATAAAGCATTTATTTGTGCACGTTTCCTTCACTCAGTATCGCCCCTATCAGTGAGTGAGAGAAGATAGCACTGCATTATGTTCCAGCATGGTGAGGATAAATCCATTTCTAGGTCTGCAGTCCAGCAGTGCAGTCAGCACTGCCTGACAAAGTACAGGAAGTTATCAGATTTACCCAGCTGCGGTTTAGAAGATATACAAATACAGTAAGAAAATGCTTATGACTGCTTTCTTACTGTGATAGACTTCCCCTTTGGGGTGACTGCACATATGTTTAATTTAATCACTCTTGCATAAGCACTGTTCCAGAGTTTTTACTTGATCAGCATTCAGGCAAGTGTGCTTATAACCCCTGTCCTCCCAGCTGCCACACACGTGACAGAAAAGAGGGCCAACCATGTTCCTTCCCCTCAGCTCGCTCAACTGTACTTGTCTTAGCTGTGCTATATGCACCTTGCTTTTTAGCTCAAGGAAGAGCCTGCAATAATTGTCTTTGAGTACTACAGTTTTTGAGCTTCCAGCTAGGATTTGTCACATCAGCATAGCTTCAGTTGAATGGGTAGAATCCCACTGGCTAGTTTCAAGAATCGCAGTAGTGAGATTTTTTTTTCCATTTCAGATGGCTCCATATCCCCAAAGCTAAAACCTGAGACTATTTTCTTTATAAATTCATCTGTTCTGAGATAGCTGTTCTTGCCAAAGTATGCCAATGTCACTTTCTTAATCCCACCTATCCTCCATTACACCCTGAAACTGGCAGTATTCCGTTTATACTCTTTATCAGGGAGTGTAATGATGGGACAAGGGGTAATAGCTTTAATCTAAAAGAGGGTAGATTTAGATTAGATGTAAGGAAGAAATTATTTACTCAGAGGGTGATGAGGGACTGGAACAGGTTCCCTAGGGAAGCTGTGTATGCCCCATCCCTTGAAGTGGTCAAGGGCATGTTGGATGGGGCTTGGAGCAACCTGGCCTAGTGGAAGGTGCCCCTGCCCGTGGCAGAGGGGTTGGAGCCAGGTGATCTTCGAAGTCCTTTCCAACCCAAGCAATTCTATGATTCAGCAGTTAACTGAAGGCTGCTGCTGTTTATGGTTGGGCCAGAGGATCATGGAGGTCTTTTCCAACCTTAATGATTCCATGACTCAGGCCTATCTCAGCCAGTTGTCCTAATGGACAGTTACAGACTACTCTCTCTGAATCACAGAGTAAGCCAGACTTGGACCATTCCTGTTGTATGGGCCTTTTTTTTGTACTAGACCAACAGATCACAGGAGAGGGGGGCTAACTGGAGGCAGGGAAATAAACTTCCTACCGTCACGTTAGCCTGGGTCATTCAAAACCTGATCTGTCTTTTTAGCATTCATGATATAGCTTTCAATTCAACATTAGCACTGATTAAGGAAAATAGAAAGGAAAGCATTAAATAGCCTTAGTCTTGGGTGTGCAAGTGTCACATCCCTGATGGCTGTACCTTCTAATATTGTATGTAATTTCTTCGGAGCATTCTTCACATGAGCAAGCACCTGTCAAACTTTGCTTTTCTGCATGCAGTCTGATGTCTTTGAAAAGACAATCAAGATTAAGTGTCACAGTGACACTATCTTAGCAGTCACAGCATCTCTTTACTATGGTGCCACAGAGCCAGAGTAACATAAACATAGAGCATTTACCTCTTATATTTGTTCTTCCTCTTTGAATTGCAAACTATCATCAAAACAGAAACTCAAGGGAGATACACCCAGCTGGAATCCTCCTGGTCTCTTGTCAACTAAGTCAGTCAACTGAGCACTTTAGAAAACTGTTCAAGACCAGCTGAGAGACTCTTATACAACTCCTTCCATCAGAATGGAGGAGGCTAAAATAAAATAAACCGAATTAGATGTGGTATCAAAGGGACATTTCTTCTTTAATGCACATTTCAGCATCATGGTGCATGCTGATAATAAATCAGTAGGTCATATATCAACATCATGTGGCTCAAGATGTGCATGTTATGTTCTTTAGATACATGCAAGAGCACTATATGGAGACAGTCATGGAAAATACCACCCTCATTCTGATAAATCCAGCTTAACCTTTAAGTCTTTTACTAGCTACTTGGAGAAGTGAACTAAGTGAGTAGGTGCTGCATGACAGCAGTACACACTGATGGGTTGGCCATTATGGCCCATGGCCACCATGTGCTGAAGCATTTTCCAGGACAGAGTCTGTAGTTTACATGTCTTACAAACTGTCTACACTGTTGCCTTTAGATAAGTCCAGTTTCTCTTAACAGCCAGCACTCCATGAATTACAACAGCCAGTTTATAATTCTGCCAGAGCTTTCCTTAAATTGGAGCCATGTACTGAGCATGCCTCTTCTACTACCTTTGCTTTATCACCTTCTTCTGTAAGAACTGGTAACTTGTTCAGGTGGAAATGAAAATCACAGGGTAAAGTTAAAAAGTTTGTTTGTTAGGTTTTTACAAGCCAGAGCCACAACAGAACCTAACTATCTGCATAGTGTTGATTAAGCAAAGGGACAAGGGAATGTCCCATCACAATGAGCTGGAGCAAGGGAAGTTGCACGCACGTGGCAAAAGGACTGCACAGATATGAAACAATCAATGAGAAATGAAACAAAACTACTGCCTTAGTGGATACCATGAAATTAAAGAGGCTCATTTACGTGAAATATATACCAGGATCGTGCTTTACAATAGAATCACATCAAACCACATCAAACAAAGATCAGTAAGGACTTCTGGGTGTGCAATACACAGGTGTTTGTGAAAAAGATGTAAGTTCAGCTTCCTGTGTGTATCCAGGCTTAAGCTGCAGATGTTTCACGTCCTGTTTTAAGGACGAGGCAGAGTAATGAGCTCTTTGGAGACTTGCTTTGGCCCATTAAACTGCTGCTTTGGTTTTTTGGTAGAAACCTGAGCCTTGGCTAGAAGCCCAGGAATATTGCTGTAACCAAAGTTGTACATTGTGATGGGAAGGATGATCTAAAAAATTCTGCTGTCATTTACACAAGCACAGGAAAAGCAGATGGCCTGCTTCCCAGCTGTGCACTCTGCTTTCTTGAAAGAGATTCTAGCAAAACTGATTCTCTTCCTATTCTGACAGGTTTCGGGTGAAGCAACCACCTCCGCACACCGGACTGAGCGTGATGTACACACCAGGACCTGTAGGTTACACAAAAGATCTTTTGTTTTAGGCTAGACTCACATGGCCCTCAGGCCATCTAGAGATCCTCCCATATCAGCTGTCTGGGAATAGAGCAGGCAGTTATTTTGTTATAGTTATACATATGGTTATATATTCAAATAACTTGAAAATTATTTGAAGTGATGCTACCTTCTGCTGTCTCCGTTGCCTTCTACCAAGTACCCTATTTTGCCCTGAGACTCCAAGTCTCAAAGCCTGCCCCAGAATGCAGAGGAATAAACATGCTTAATTCGGTGGAAAGCAGAAGGTCAAGCACCAAGGTTAAAGAGGGATTTTTTGATACAGACTGGATACTCTGCCTCTACCTCCAAGTTTTTTCATGGCTTAAGGTATTTGTTATAGCTGCTCTGTCTTATGCCTGGACCTTTATGCCTACCCTGATACCTGTAAGAGTTGAACCTAGTGAGCTGTTGCCTTAGCTATTCTTCCTTTTGCTTGCAACTATCCTCCACCTTATCCCCTTTTTATCCATCTATTTTTATGCAACCACCCTCTGCCTTATCCTCCACCTATCCTCTTTTTATCTAGCAGAGCACCGCAGCATGTGAAATTGTCCCATTAAACAAAAAGCTTTCTTACTTTCTGCTTTACTTTAGTCTCTCTCTTCACTTGCATGTTATATGTGAACAAATCCTGTTCAGATACTTGGGCCAGTATCCAAACAGCACCCAAGTAAATACCCATCAATATCCTTGTCCGTGCTTTTACAGGCATGGAATAAAGAAGCAATACCTTGTGCAAGGAGTCAGTGCTAGAATACAAGTTAAATTTTCTAGTCTGGAGCCCCTGCCACAATCTGACACTTAAGAAGGCTAAAAGAATTTCCATTCTCTTTCCCCCTCCACACATCCATTCATTTGTCATCTCCCCTTTCTCCCTCATCTCTATGTTTTTTCATTCTCTCTCAGCTGCCCTCAATTCCCCTTTTCTCTCTGGAATCTAAAAGAAAAATTAAGGGGAAAAAAATGCAAAGAGGTAAAAAGAACACCTGACAATTTCCTTTCAATCTGCAATGTGAAGAACCACTGTTTTGTGCAGACCTTTTTAGTGAAGCAGATACTCAGTAACTGGCAAGCACAAGCATTTGTGCTGGGCACAACTGAAGATGACTCAAAGACACAGAAGTCTTTGATTTCATCAGAAAACACAGAACATGAACCAACTGTAAGCATTGCTGGAGGGGGCTATGAATGAAACATGCACCTTACCTGTGAGCAATCCTCTGTCTCTCCTAGGTGGCAGCAGGACTGCAGGTTGAACTGGAGATAGAAATTTTCGCCATGGTAATTGGAGGGGAAGGTACTGACGGTTGTGAAGAAATTTCCCATTATATTGAAATATTAACAGAAACAGAGACCATTCTCCTGCCCGTGAGAGCAAATATCCTTTGTTGTCTTACCTCTCACCCTCCGCATGAACAACTAGCATCCACCTTGAGGACTGTCCACCTGTCAAGAGCTATAAGCATCGTTTCCAGTGCAAGCTGTAGTGTCCTTTTTGGGAACACCAGATGGGTATTTCCCAAAGCATAACAAATGAAGAATTTAGGATTCTGGCCCAAAAAGCCACTTAGATAAAGTAACAAGGTTTTGAAAAGCAGAGAAAGGAAAAATAGTAAGACCAGAAAGATGTGGCTTTTAAGTAATAAACAGAAAGTGTAAGAACTCTTTCCCACCCCTCACTGATAGTTTTTTTATAACAGTTTTGAACGTATGGTAGCATCTGATGGTACAACCTCACATACTAAACAGATAAACAAGACAACACCCATGTCAGCAAATAAAGGAGCACAGAACTGCATGAATGCTGCCTGAAACAAGCCCAGTGGGTGTTCAATAGACTTTTAGTTGTTTGAGGACAGAGGTAGAGTAAAAAAAGTAACAAAGTCAAGAACTATTATTTTTCTTTCCCTTGTGCTCCAGACCTCTCCTCTCAGGAGAGGTCTTCTTGAAAGCTTTAAAATAAATAGTAAGGTAAGATGCACCCAAACAATCATCATGACAGAAACTTTCAGTCTTAGTAAGGGACACCCTTACCAAAGAAAGGAAGAATTCAGGATCCTTTGAGGCTGACCAGAGTACTAGGGTAATGGCAACTGCGCTGAGGCTTCACATGCTCTGGAAGTTACATTGAAACTCTGCGAATTTACTTTGTTGTGATACGAAGACGTCTTCTTTGTCCATTATTGTGGAACTGAGCTAGACAGGATTGGTGGCACAGCAGCAAAAACAGGACTGGGTGAGTGGGAGTGGAGCAGAAACTGTCACACACTTACAGACCTCCAAAACAAGCACCCTTCCCCACTATTTTACTTGCCCTTTGATCTCTGAGCTGAGGTCAGTAGTTCAGATTCAACTTGTTTCACAGCCTCATTTCCAGAATTCCTTCCAGCCTCCACCCATATTCTTTCAGTTATATAATCGTACAGAAATTTACAGAAACATACAGATCCTTAACGCAATATCCCACCTGTGTTAGCCACTGACATCTATGAGTGCCGCCCACAAGGATACCCCCAGGGTGGGATGGCAGCAGCAGTCCGGCCAGTTTCTACAAAGCCTAAGCCGCGGTTCCGGATCACACTACCCAGAAAACTTTCTAGCTAACGTAAGTACTGCATGCAGTGGTCCCAGCTGTGAATTAAATCACAGCAGTTGTACCTCCTCTGGGCTTCTTAGCCACATCATCAACAAACCTCGTGGTACTGACAGCAAAGCTGCCATGCACGCACCACACACGACATGACATGAGAAAAGGGAAGCACTGGATGGCATCATTAACAAAAAGACTCCCTGCAAGAGATTTACGGATTAATGCAGCTGTTCTGCTCAGTGGAGGTACTACTCATAGCAGAGCCTCCCTAGTTGTGTCCTTCACTTAACTGCCTCCACATTAAACAACTCATTGAGCCTCCTGGCAGCAGGAGGCTAGATTTATTGCAGTTAAGCCCTAATAAATCAACCTCTTTTTAACACTCTTCGCTTTCTAAAACCAAGTCTTACTGCTGACCCTTTGACACTGACAGCAAGCCTAATAAGGGACAGCAGCTCTACACAGAAATAATGTGACATCCTCCAGCACACACAACCCTCTGCACACATTTCATACAGCGTGTTTCTGTACCCTTAAAGAATCAGATTCAGTATACAGAGAGCAGACGTCTTCCCTGCCAACAACACAGCCTTATTGGGGAATTTCTCCTCAAACCACCAACCAACATGTTTAACATTAGGCTGGTGTTTCATCTAACCCACATCAACTCAGGTGCTCTACAATACAACCACTGGTGACGGTTCATAAACAGGATTTCTATGGATGTTTCTTCTCTGCTTTGCTTAGAGTTCCCATTTGTCTCATATCTTTAACACTGACATCAACTTTTTCTTTCAACTTTAACATCTGTAAGTCTGTCATGTTATCTAACAAGTCAGGAAAGAAATCCCAGCTGTATCTCATTTCCTCTCTAGAGGAAAGAAAGACCGCATCGGTCAGTCCTCAAAAGAAACTTCAGAGACATGCACCTCTGACTGCTGCATCTGCTCTAAGACTGCCCAGAGTACTTCAAACATAGCTTTCTTTCCTGTTTAAGTATCTTCTTATCCTTTCAGTGTGGAATTTTACTCCCAGAGTAACAGACCGCTGTAGTCTAGGAAAAGCAGTGAATTTAATGTCTTCCATCTTAGCAGCTTACAAGCTGTAGTTCATCAGTGAAGGCAATTTAGACAAACCTCTCTCACTCTGCTTTGAAATGGAAGAGAACACTCAACCCAGTCAGTTCATATTTCAGCGAGACACCTCGCTGTCCCAACTCAGCCCACTACAGTCCTGCACTAAAATACAGCTATTGGATCATCTCTGTACACCAGGTATACACCTTTTCCTCTCAAGCCTAAGCCCTGAAAATTCTGATCAGTGCCATCTCCCATTAAAATTTCCAGGTGGAGAGATACTAACATCACAGTAACCTCTTTTGCCATAGCCAGACCTCCTTCCTGTTCTAAGAAAGTCTTTGTGTGAGTTGATTGATACTTCCTACTGAATTATCAATTATTATTTGCTACACCATGGTACCCAAGCAACTGAACCAAATGCCTCTTTGAACATTCTTCCTCCCAAAAAAACCTGAACTCAAAACCATGTCCAGCTCCAACATGTCAAAAAATTGATTGGTTGGAGTCACAGAATACTGACACTCCTAGGTTAAGTCTTGTACTCCGTTAAATAGTCCTATTCAGTCACCCAGAATAGATGTAGTTAAGTCTTTCTTTGCAGAGGCACATAACTTTTTTAATTTCCATCATATTTCCCAGGTGATTATCACCAGAGCCAATATGATTCTCTCCTATGAGACCTCAAAACTTCCCAGCAATACTAGAACTGATCACGAATTAGCCATACCTCCTAGCAGAGGCCAAGAAGCAAAAATCACTGAAGCAGCATAAGCTGCTCAAATTTAGTAATTTATTATATTTTCTTAGTTATTTCTCATATTTAAAGGATTTCACGAGGATTCTTTTAATATACTCAATATGAAATACTGCATAGGAAGCTGCCGGTGAATGCCTTCAGTATTTCCAAGTAGACTGCCAGCCTGAATCCCTGGTCATTTTTATTCCACGCAATTTATGGAATAAAAAACAAATCCTTAATCCATCTTAAGCCTACGCAAGAACACTTTTTCAAGTTATTGCCCTCCAACAGCAACAGCATAGACCAGTTCTACTGAAGGCAGTCTGACGTTATTACTGTGTTTCAATAACTGTACAAAAGTAGGGTTTTTTGTTTTTCTTTTACTTCTTCTCATGTTAACTTTCTCTCCTCTTTCACTACAGGTCAGAGCCCTGGAAGAATGATGTAAAAAATCGGCAATAGTGAGTTACCTGAATTTTAGTCTAATGTTATGGAAATATTCCCAATGTAGACTTTTTTGTTTATTTAATCAAAATAACACGAATAAAATTTTTTTCAGTCCCCTATTAATGGGAAGGGTAGTCTGAAAGTTACACTGCCTTCTGTCTGAAATGTGAACAGCAGAATGATTCTTGTATTTCAGCCCCAATAGTTCATAATCTGAACTTCAGAAGAGTGCTGAGTGCATCCTGACAGGTTTATTTTGTTTTTAAAAGGTTTATTTTGTTTTTAGAAGCGATTACGTTTCTACAGCCCATACTGAAGCACCTGAAATTTTTTAAGTACTGAGCAGCAGGTCTCACTGAAGTCAACAGTGACTCTGAGAAAGAAGCCATAGCAGGAGCTGCTGATCTGCTCTGGTCTTCTAATTCCAACATTTCTCCTTGCTTTCACAATCAGAGCTTAGCTTTCTGTGCACAGACCGTTCACCTACCTTTAATTAGCTTCAGACAACAGGTGGGGTTTACAAGTACACAAAGTTGCGCACTTGACAGAGGAATTCTCTCCATATCCTCTTGTTCACTGTCAGACATGATTATCTTCAAATGTTCATTTTTTCCATCATGGAAGATGGAAACACGTAGAGGTAGCATTTTCCCATTTTTGTTCCTACTTACATAGTAGTGACTAAAAGAAATATCTTAGTGTCTTTAAGAGATACCTTATTCACACATCCCAGTGCAGTTCTGCTTTCTTTTTATGAATTTGTTTCCAATGAATTGTTTTCCTGTGCTTCATCCTTTTTCACTATGTGACTGAGAGATGGGGAGTTTTCCTTGATAACAGATGACTTCTTCTCTCAACACTTCACAGTGACTGAGAATCTCACAACTGGGGATTAAACAAGAGCTTTCACCAGTGTGAAACATAAATGTCAGTTTCAAACTCACCCATCCACAAGAGTTTGTGGCATACATATTCCAATTATAATTTGACCCTGCATTTGCAAGTGATTTCCTGCTCAGGTTTGTAATTCCAGGGGATTTCACCAAAGGAACAGGTAGCTGAGGTATCCCAGTCTACCAGACCTCTGGGAGACCAGTTGTAGGTACAGACTGGTCACGAGATACAAATCAAAAAAACAGAGGGAAAGTTCAAGGGGAAGCCCATGTTAGCACCTATGGAAGGGACTTCCCAGCACCTCAGACACCTTTTCTTCTGAGATTCTTCTTCCTGAATCCCAGTGACAGCAAACAGAGATGAAGGTGAAGGAATTCCACCTCCTCCAACTTACCTCAAAGGAGTCACCTGTCACCACCATGACAAGATCAGAGTGCATCCCACATCACTCTTCTGTACCATGACGTACATGCTTCTCATCACCTGCGGCCAGGACTCCTCTCCCAGGGCTCCCAGAGGACCATCAAACAGCAGCTCATTGCTGAGGCTCCCAAATATTTATCTCCCTGGCATAAAGGTTAAAGACAGAGCACATCACACTGAAGCACAGAGTCAGCCTCCCCCTTCTGGTACCTCTCTCCTCAGTCATCACTGCTGAAGGTGCACTGTAGTGTCACAAGCCAC
This sequence comes from Aythya ferina, assembly GCF_964211825.1. Classification (NCBI taxonomy): domain Eukaryota; kingdom Metazoa; phylum Chordata; class Aves; order Anseriformes; family Anatidae; genus Aythya; species Aythya ferina. The sequence goes on along the minus strand of NC_140296.1, from coordinate 123,378,962 downwards.
CCCTCCATTTGTAACACTTCTCATCCTTTGTTTTCCTGCTGCACCAGCCTTTTTCAGCAGCAGTTGACAAGGATACAAGACTTCAAATATTATAACCAACAGAGTTCATCATCCTACTGTTGCACAGAGCTTCCTCTCCCTCTCTCTTAAAGGTCTCCTTTAAAAGTAAAGGAATAGAACAGGCAGGATGGAGATGTTTGAATGGAGCTGTTTGATCTCATGTTTCACGTAGACCTACATAAATATAAAATTATAGAGGCTCTCAGAAACACCTGGCAGAGCTGTATGAAGATTGCTATTTCCACAGAGTCTGAGACCTCTCTCCTGGAACTGGAGTAGGAAGCTGTGCTCTAAATTTAAATTACCTGCTCTGAAGAAACAAGTGAACCATCAGCCTCCCCCAAGAGAGTTACTTACTAACAGCAGTTATTCTCTGAGCACCTGAAGTGCTGCTAAAAGATTAACTCACAGAGCTGTTTACCTTATGTTCTGTTACTAGCAATTGTACATAAGTCAAAGATAGTAGAGTCAGCAACAACTGGGATGCAATTAGAAATTCAGATGAAGTTCAAGTTAAAACGAAGTCTGAGTGCCTGAGTCAGACCTGTAAGCCAAACAGTATTATTATTTTCAGTGAAGGATCCAGAACCAGCTCCCACCACATTAACAAAACCCATGATTACTGGGGGAAAAAATAATAATAATATATGCTAAAAACTAGTAACTGACCAACAGCCCACTAAGAGACCTGCCCACTTTACTCTGCCCCCCACTGTGAAAATAAATTATTTTATCTGATACAGGACAAGTACAACATTGCAACAATTCTGTGCAATTTCTAATAACTGGGAGCAAGAACAATATAAACAACCCACACTTCTCATCCTCCATCTGCCAGCTCTGTAGAAGAGCACAATACTTGACGGCAGCCCTTCCGTTTGCTCCCACAGATTTTATTCTGTGGAAAAAAATAAATCCTTTGAGAATTGATAAAACATGGTGAAGCAGTTGAGGCTTTACTATAAAAATATCAGGACAGAACTCCATGAACAAAGTTATGTTATAAAGCATATATAACCATGTCTTGAACAGAGCACAGTTTTCTCCCCGTTCCACTAAAAAGTGAGTGGCTGCAGACCAAGTTGTCACACCCCTGAAGTCTCAGAGCCTTGCACACAGCTTTTGAGCACTTCCACAAGTCACCAGCAGGTGTCAAAACAGCACAAAATCTTGCCAGCTGCCTTCCAAGGATGGGGCATGGTCTCGCTGTTAGTCCAGGTGCTGACTCACCACATCCAGTAACACACTGCCAGTGAGCTGATCTCTTCTGCAGAAGAAATCAACTCCATTTCTAACTGGCATTCTGCAAGAGGAAAGGCATGCACCTGTCACAGCCACCCCAGAAGTGGTTCAAACAAACACAGAGAGTTCATCTCACTAGGCAGAGACAACCTTTCTGTGTTGGCATTGTCCCCAGAGGGGACAGACTTCATCCCAGTCACTGGACATCAGAGATGTTCAGCCGCAAGAAAGTTCCATGGCCAGCACTGAGGTTACACAGCCCCATTGATGTGTTCTGGATCTCGGGCAGCAAGTGCTAAACCACTGCAAGAATCATCTTTTCTTTCTTCTTCCTCTTCCTCTTCTTCTCCTCAAAACGGTCAGTAGCATCAGCAAAAAACATGACCTCATCCTTGGCCTCAATCTCCCTCTTCAGATGCTGGAGCCCTGCCATGTTAAATCCCAGCACATCCTGTGGAGACAGACAAGAAACGCGCTGCTCAGCATATCTCAAGCTTGTTAGGGGGCAGAGGGTCCTGCTTCCTGGAACAGATGACACTCTGGCCACCCTTGACTGAGAGCTGATTAAAGCACGACAATCCCCCGATGTAAATAAGGCAGCATTATTTACATCTAAATTTCAACTGAACAGGAGAACAATCAGACCTACACTTCGTTCCCCACATTTCTTTGTTAGTAAGATCTATAACCCACTATTCTCTGGAAGACAAGTTGTTGACAATCATCTGAAGTTGTCTTTGGAAAGACACCAGCAGTCTGTATTTGAGATTAGTAGCCCACAGAAAGCCAAAGAGAAGTTAAGAGTTCATTTACCTCTACTAGAGAGCCAAACCCCAAATACATATATCAAAGTAAACCAAGAATAAGTGAAGGGGTGGGGAAAGGGAGAGCACACACATCACTGGATATTCTCCCACCAGTTAGAACATAAAGAAAATCCAGTAAATTTGCACAGGAAGAGTATCAAATGGGCTCAACACCTCCAACCAGCTTTCCCACCAGATACCACATGCTCCCAGCCATTGGCCAATCCTCTTATTCCAGATCCTGGAAAAGGAGAGGCTGCAACACTCACCCGGGCCTCACTGACTCTGGAGATGGTGGTTTTCTTCAGGTTTTCTATCACTGTCACCAGCATCTGGTTGCTCGTTATCTGACCAAAATGTATCCTGGGAATAAAGCAGGCAGAGAGATCTGATGTGCAGATGCAGCGTTGGTCTTAAAAAGATCATTTAGGCCCCCTCCCAAACCTCTATATATTTTCTGGATATAGGAATTTTTTTTATTATTATTTATGCTTCCCTAGACCATATTTGTGTAATAGTCATGGACAGATTTATCTGGAAGAAGCTGCTTTCTGAAGCTTCTTTTCAACATATGAATTGTTCAAGGGAAAGGTCTCTGGGGCACCACCTGAGGACATGGGTGCACATGTGGACAACGACTCTGTGCCAGCGGCCGGTGGGTGCCATTTCAACCTTGATGTAGACTCTTCCATACCCCTGAGGCAGGATCAGCAACCCACATCAACAGGGGCACGTCAGCACTCTGCATCCATAGGCATCTGAATCCATAGGCAGGGATGCCACCCACTAGACCAGGTTGGCCAAGGCCCCATCCAGCCTGGCCTTGAACACCTCCAGGAATGGGGCATCCACAGCTTCTCTGGGCAGCCTGTGCCAGTGCCTCACTACACTTACAGTGAAGAATCTCCTAATGCCTAGCCTAAATCTATCCTCTTTAGTTTAAGACCATTCCCCCTTGTCCTATCATTATCTACCCAAGTAGAGAGTCCTCCTCCATCTCTTTTGTAAGGCCCCTTTACGTATTGAAAGGTCACAATGAGGCCTTCCTGGAGCCTTCTCTTGTCAGGCTGAGCATCCCCAGCTCTCTCAGCCTTTCTTTGCAGGAGAGGTGCTCCAGAAAGGGCGTATTTCTGTGCTGGCTCACAGCACAGGAGCAAGGAGCACCTCTCTGTTCACATGAACTGGCACAAAGTGAGGTCAAGAGGAGCCCAAAGGACCATGACCAAAGCCTTGTTAGGGCTTCCTGGGGTTCCAGATTTGGACAGCAATGGCAGCTGGACTAAGACCAGCAGACCTGTCCGGGCGGATGCAAGACTCACTTGAGCAGGAAGAGGAGAGCACGGCACAGGAGTTCAACTTCTGCACCCAAGCGAATGTATTCATTGAAGAGCCTGAGCAGGTCAGGGACGTATGAGAAGGGCAGCACCAGGAGAGACTCCTCCAGCTCACTGAGGAAGAAGCAAAGGGATGGAAAGAGTAGTCTCAGCCACTGCACTGCTACAAACAAGCAAGAAACACTTCCATACAGGAAGGTTCTGGCACAAGAGCTGTACGAAGTGTTCCCCACTGCTGGTCCATGCCTGCCCACAAAGCACAGTGCATCTGCACAGACCAGATCCAGGGCTAGCAGACACCTTCTGGCATAGAGCAGGCACGCAGCCTTCCCTCCTCAGCATCCCCAGGCTGCTCTTCACGTACACGTGCATCTCCTGGCAGCCCACCCACATGCACAAGCTTCATCCAACACTCCCCACGGAAGAACAACTTCCATTTCCCAGTTCCACACATGCTCAAAAAAGACTGTCAGAGACAGTAACCTCCCTGCTTTACAGCGCTGCCCACTCTAGCCCACAAGGTCCACCCCAAGACAGAAACAACCCTGGACCCAGAAACCCAATTCGAACACAAACGTGTTCAGCAATAAGATTCACAACTCACCTTGACTTGACCTTCTTGAAAACTTCCAGCACGTACTCAGAAGGCTGTAACAGAGGAAAGACACCAGCTCTGCACATCAAGAAACATTCTGACACAAACGTGCCTTACAGTCCATTTCACCCAGTTAAAAAAAATGCAGTCACATCTTGTGAGATGGACAAATTACTATGAATATAACAAAGAATGCCCCTGCAGCACCAGTCAGCTGCCAGTCTGGAAGTTCTCCCTCCACAAAACATAAACCCAACCTTCTCAGGATACATTAACCTGGTGAAGAATACTTTAAGAAACTAATTTATATTCCAGTAGCTAAATTATCTGCCAGCTAAATAAAACCAGCTATCAACTAGCTAAATAAAGGCTTGGTGAAACAGACAAATTACACATACAAAACCTTCTGCAAACTCATCTCCCAAAGACTTAGTGATTCCTGCTACTCCTGTTTATCTGCTCTAGGTTTGGCACACGCACAGCAGAGCTGCCAAGTGCCCAAGAGAAGTGCCTACATACCAAGTCATAGGATTGAATTCACTTCTGTTCAGTCTATGAACCTTAAGATTAACTACAGCTATGATCACAGAGGAAGGAACAGAATGGCTCTGATAAGGTGGTTTAGAAGAAAGACAAAAGGCAGTTTCACTCGACATGGCACACTTCAAAAAAGGGGAGAATGAGAAAACAAGGATCTTCACAAGGGTATTTAAAAAGCAGGTAAAGGCACCACCTCTAGCCCTGCATTACCTGAGGACTTAACTACCACATGAAATTCTCTCAATGTAAATTCTTTACAAAAAGAAACGGAATCAGTAAAAGCTGCACCAATACTGTAAAAATAAACCTGGGTGGCTAAAACACAGCCCTGCCTTGCTAGGTACTGCCCTGCCCAGCTGATTTAGGTCAGAAAGCATCCACGTGCTTCTAGCTCCTGCTTCTCAAGTCAGAGCAACACAGCAGAGATGCTGGGACAGGTGTTCCACAATCAAAGTCTCTCCCAGGAAAGAGGATAACAGACTGTCAACACAGAAGGTATTTTTGTTCATGGTTTGACACAGTAAATGCTCATCATGGTCAGCTCGCCACATAACAAGACAGGTCCTAACTTGCCCCTGTGTTTTTACCCAGCAACCTAGCACTCAGGCACTCTTCCAGGACCTTTTCTGTACCATGAAGGTGAATCAAATCAATTGCTACTTACTAAGCCACGGGATTTCATTCACCCCTATTCAATCTATTTAACTCGCACTTAAACGTGCCTGTATTTACAGAGTAAGGGGGAGAATGGTTCTGGTGAAGTGCTTGCAGATGACACGTGGCCAGGGCAGCACAGTGGCACAGGTTTTCAATTACCAATTCCAGGGGATGCTCAGGTATTTTATATCAGACAGCACAGCTCCACCAGAACATGCTATAGCACAGCAACTGCACCCTCCTGCCAGCAGGAAGATGTGCTGGCTCAGGAAAGATTTGAAATAGCAGAGAAAACGCATCTTGGAGAGTATTATAATGACTGGCTCAACCTGTGCATGGTAAGGTCAAGGCTACCATCAGGGTTATGCCCAGCTGCTTTACTTTTATTATATACATACCAAAAAAATAATAATCTGTTTACTTTGCACACAAAGCAGAAGTGCTGCGTTTTCATTTCAAGTTGAACCAAAAAAGTCTTCCCACCCCACAGCAACCCAGTGCTTTGGCTCAGACAGAAAACCAAACAGCCTCGTTCCCGTTGAGGATGGCACGCAGCCTGTGGCCCGGGCACTCCACTTACTGTAATGTTTCCGTAGGCACGGAGAATGGGATTGACAGGATAGGGAACCTGGAGACACAGAACGGGTTAGAATGAGGCAGATGTGTGTCTACAAATGCATATTCCCAGAGAAAACTAGCCCACAGTAGAATACAGCTTTTCTCAAATGTCTTTGTGCAATTCCCACACTTCCACCCTCCTCACTGAAGGCCTCATTTGTAGCTGGAAGACAACCTATTCTCAGACATGCATTACAAACTCAAATAGATACGAATTTTCTTCCACTGCTTATTGCTGCTTCACTTTTACCCACTTACATGGCAGCCATTTATTTAGCAGGAAGCGTTGAGATGAAGGCAAAGAACAAGCTAAGTGATGGGATGGATTTGCAGCAGCATAGCCTCCCAGAGACAAAACCTACAGCCTAATATGACTTTAAATACAAAAATCCTTGGAAAGAACACACCACTACCTGTGCTCCAGGGCACAATGCCACCCTCTTCCCTGAAAGACTTCAGCAAATCTCTCCTGTTCCCAGCTGTCCTGATTTTATCTGCATGCTGAGCCTTTCCACCGAGATGCCAAAGCTGGAAAGTTACACCCACACACCCTGGGACTGGGACTTCCCTCTGCCTTTTACCTCTTTTCCTGCAGCTTTGCATATGGCCTTGTGCTCCTTCAGTTTCACCATCTCTTCTCTGTACAGCTCGATAGCCTCCATGATCCGCTCAGCCTGCGCAGCACGGGAACGGCACCGTCAGTCACAGCGCACGAGGCAAAGCAAAGCTCACGTCCAAGGGGACAAACACAGGGGGATGCAGTGGGGCTGACTTGGAGGACATCTTTCTCAGAAAGGGAACGCCTGTTCCAGACCACGCTGCTACTCTGAGCACAGCAGTCGTGTCCTGAAGGAGTCAAACACCATCTGCATTCCCCCTGGGTGCAGCCTCAATTACTGCCTTGATGTCAAACTGCATAGTTCAGTGTTGGAGAGACCCAGCAAACGCTACCCCGTTGAGGGACAAGCCAGGGTCGGGCCATTTTGACTATTCAGACTAAGGATTTTCTCTGTCTTTACAAGAGCATCAGAGTGTTCAAATCTGTGGCCATGAAATCACCCACCCCCGCGCCTCCTGGTACACCTCATTCCTCATGGGTGACCCCTCCAGAGTCTTGAAGAGGTCACATCCCTCTCTGTGGGCCACAGAGCAAGACAGACTGCTCTTGCAGGCAGAAGCAATTCTGCACCTGCACCTTTGTATCTCATAGATCAGCTCCTGAGCTGCTGCAGTTACACAACAGCAGAGATTTCTCCTCTTTAAACTCGTGTCCTGCCCCCGTGACAGCCCTGTTCTTTGGGAGATCGATAAGGCACGAGGCATTGCTGGGGGATCCGCGCAATCTTACCGCTTTGATGGTTTCGATGGTCTTCTTCCCTGCCAGCCCCGTCTCTCCTTGTGTCTCTCCAGCCACCTACAAAACATGGAGTTTGCAGTTCCCTCCTGCAGCAGCCGGGCAGATGATACACACAGGCACCCCCTGCGTCTAATCAGGGCCATTCCCTAACCTTGTCATTTGTCTGAGGACATAAAGGACCTCCCAAATGCACAGCTGTTGCACAGGAACAGAGGCATCGTGTTAACACTGAGCTCTGGGAGGCCACTAAACACGGCTCTCACTCCACAAAATGAGGCTGACTGACCCACCCAGCGTTAAAACCACCAGCAACACAACCCCAGAGCCTGCGCAGGAGGGATCAGGCTTCCCCATCCATCCTGGACCTGGAAGCAGCTGCCAGAAGGCAGCACAATCTTGCTAAGGAGCTTCTGGAGATGTGAACAGTGAAGATATTTCACATCCAGTTTGGCGAGCTCCACGCACGCTCCTGAAGTTGTCTGTAGCAAGTGCCAGAGTCAATTCTAACACCACAGCTTCAGCAGCGCCTTCTCCCACACACCTCCTTGAAGCCATAAAATCACCAGTCTTCTCTGACACCTCTTCTGTGTCTCTTACAGAAATACAGACTTAGGAAGGAGCTCTGCGCAGTCAGACTGACACATGCTCAGGTGGCACGACTCACCACAGGCTGATCTTCCTTCGCCACGCTTTCTTCATACTCAGCTTCTCGTTGCTGCAGGGAAGGAGGACATGATGCATTAACACAGGCAGCACGCAAGGGGACGAGTCCCTTCCAGGCTGGTGGAGCAACAGAGCCTGCAGCTTCTCGCAGCCCAGTGCAGAAACTCGTCAGCAGAGATCAACAACACCAGAGCGAAACACCCACTTGTCACCGGTCCCCTCCCCACAGAGAGCTCTGGCATCTCCCAGGCAGAAAGAAATGTGGGTGCTGGAACAGGCAGCCCACAGGCAGCCCCATCAGGCCGAGACAAAGACAACAGCAATTCAGCACCAGACTGAACGGCACGTGGCATGAAGCACAGAAGAAATAATCCTAGGCATGTTCCAGGACTGTCCTAGCCTGCAAGAAGTCTCCTGCCCACCATCTCCAACATTTATAGGGCTCCATCAGTGTGTAATACATTATTGGTGTATTCACAGCCACCTTGTTACTCAAATTTGCCCCAAAAGACACCTCTCCCATCTGGAAAAGGAACTCTGTCTCTCCTGTTACCATCAGCTTTCCCAGCACACCAGCTGCTGGGCATCGGGACGCTGCCTAGGGGTCACCTCAGCTCTCTGCAAACAGGCTGGGATAAAAAACATTTCCTGGGGGTTTCTCGACCACTCCTGCTTCTGCACATGCTGCTACATCCTCCCCCCACTGTGGTTTGAGAAATGCTTTAAGAACAGGAGACAGAGCCAGGCTCCTCTGAGGGTGAAAACAAAACACCAGAGTTACAGTTTGTCCCAGAGTAGTTTCCCAAGGGAGGTGTGAAAAAATGCTTCAAAAGGAGGAGAAGGGGCTTCTTGGAGCATCCCTGAGCTACAAAACTGCAGAAAACTGCAACTACAGAGGAGAACACGGGAAGCAGGACGGAAGCAAAGCAGAGGGCAAGTCAGCTGGGCATCTGCAATGCAGCACAGACAGGAGAGCAGCAGCAATATTTGCAGTGCTGTCTCCAGACAGCTCAAGGCACCAGTCCAAGCATGCAGAAGATGGCAATCAACCTCGGCACCTCAGTGCCAGGCTGTGGTGAGCAAGAAGCAAGTCTGCCAAGTGTGGGGCCGGACCCTTCCGCAGTGAAAAGCGAGGAATCTGCCTGCCGGGGAGAAAACGGGTCTGGAAGTCATTTTTGGCAGGAAAAAGGCAACTCTCACCATCTCCCTCTCCTCTTCCAAAACAAGTGGCTCCCTCGTCCTTTCCCAGAGGCGCAGGGATTTGTCGTGGGATGCTGACACCACGTAGTCTCCGTTGGGACTGAGGGCCAAACACCACACCTCCTGGTGATGCCCCTGCAGAGCACAGAAAGGAGACAAGACGTGAGCACCACACAGCTCCCACCCCTGAGGAAAGTGCTGCCCACACAAACACTTCAACAGCCTCCAAAGCTTCCTACCTCCAGCGTCTGGATGTGCTCAAATTTATCTGCATCCCACTGTTTAATCTTGCCGTCCTTCCCAGCTGTGAAGAAGAGGTGAGACTTGGCCACAAACTGGAGGTACATCACACTGGGAGGGGAAAAAATAGGGGAGAAAGGAATCTCAAAATACACGTGTATACAGCAGAGTATTCCAAACCTTGTGCTTAGCCCACTGCCTGGGACTACCCGTGGAAATCCCAGCTCATGGGCTTGGTGCTGATACAAGAGACCTTGTGGAAAAGATAGCCAAAGGCTCAAATTCACCCATTTGGGGAACACCATCGATGGCTTCTCCCCACTATGCTGGACCAAAAGGTCACTGCTGGATCACAACCCCCCGAAGAGAAAGCAGCCCACAACCCAGAGATGCTGTGGGATTTGACTGACCTGTCATCATGGGCAAAGAGAGAGCGGTGACAGTCCCCAAAATCCAAGCCCCAAATCTTCACATTCCTATCAGCAGAGCCGGTGGCAATCAGAGTCCCGTCCTACAGGGAAATGCAGGGAAGAAAGGTGTGGGCAGCTGGCTGGCAGCCCTGTGAGGAACCAGTGACTAAGCAGTGCCAAGGCAGTGGCTCCTGAAACATCCCCTCCCCATCCCTCCACCTCCTCTCCCCTTAGCGTGGCACATCCTTGAGGTACTGGCACAGCCCACAGGCAGCACCCAGACTTTTCTCAACCTCTGCAGGCATTTAAGACCTGAGCTAACTCTTGACGTTTTTGGCTTCCAGCGGGCCTCATTTCAAGGCCATCCCAGAGCGGGACACAGCCCGAGAAGGAACAGGCGCGAAGAGCCTGCTCCACCTCAGCACCCGCTCTGTGCTCCCGCTAACAAAGAATTCAGACTCCACTCAAGTTCGTAACTTCAGCAGAGAGCGAGCAGAGATCAGGAGGGGCTTGCTGTGCCCCATCAAGAAACTGCTGGCTAGGTCAGGAGCAAGGTGGTGAGAGCGTTATCCCGGCAGCCCCGCTGCCAGCAGAGGTTCTCACAGTCATCGGCATCACCACAGTCCCACCTGCACACCCCTAATGATACTTACGTAGGAGATGTCCATGCACAGCACTGGCAGCTTGTGTCCGTACAGAGAGAGGAAAAACTGAAGGAGAAGGAGGATGTCTTAGTTAGAGCTGCTGGGAACAGCTGCGTGAAAATGTCAAGCTCCTGGCTAGCTCTGCTCTGCCTCAGGATGCCAGTCTTCCTAGCACCACCCTGCCTTCGCATAGCTGTCACTGTTGCTCTTTCTTTTGTCATTTCCCTAACATTCATGTGCTAATACACAGATCACAAAACCACCACATGCTGCCTCAAACTGCAGAGGAAGATTCTCCTCCCCCAGGATTTGCCTGTGCTACTTAAGTGCCACGTGTGACACTGATCCATCTCCACCCTTCCAGTGCCATCACGCCTGCTGGGTTAGAGTCAATCTTGCCACCTGCAGGTTCACAACCTTTTCCAGATCAAACTTATTTTCTCCCCAGTGTGGGCAAGCCAAGGCTCTGTCACTTTTCTTGGCAAGCAAGTGCCTGAAGTGGGACACGTGGTCTCTCTCTCTGATTTTTACTAGCGCCCTGCAATAAACGGGCACTCTTCCAACACATCCCCGCCCTGCACAGCCTCCCAGCCCATATGGCCATGCACCTTGAGCGTGTCAGTGTAGAAAATCTTCACGGTGCAGTCCAGCAAGGAGACAGCCAGCAGTTTCTGGTTGGGGCTGTAACGCACACACAGAACATCTTCGTCCAGCTGCAAGATGCGCACCTGCTTCATGGACAGCCTGGCAACACGGAGAGAGAAAAAACAGAGTTGTTATCCCAAAGGAACAAACCGAGGAGAGGCATGAATACAACCTCCACAGAAGTTAATCCTAACATGCAGCATCTTGTTTCTCATCAGGACTTGAGGAAGACAGGATTGGAAATGAGTACAGCACCGCAGGGTGACAGGTTCCACTGCTAAATTTACCACGAGCTGCAGACCCATCCTGTGATAAGAGGCTAAATCGCACACAAGCAAGGGACCAACGACATAACAAGTTCCCTTCCTCAGCAAGGCTCAGACCTCCACAAAACCGCTCTGAGCTCTTCTCCCTGCATTCCATGCACATGTCAGCAGCAATTCTTGTGGTGCAAAGCAAAAGCCGAAGCATCTGTCAGTAAGAATGAGTACTGCAGCTGAATGCAGCCCAGAACGGTTTCTTTTCTCACCTTTTCTGAACGCTGCTCTCGTCCTTCACGAGCTCAAACTCCCAGAACTTGACGCATTTATCAGCGCCTCCTGTCACAAAGCCACGCTGCAGGGGAAGAGCAAAGGCAATGTGAAATCAGTTCCACCATAACACAGGAATTCTTCAGACAAGGAGCTGTCAAAGCACAAGGAGGTTTGTGAAATGCCCCACATTCCCACAGCATTAATGATTAAGAGGACACCATGAGGAACATTTGCTCTGGTTGGAGCTAACGTTACTTATTGGCTCAGCAACAACAATTTCAAAAGCTCTGGCAGGCAGGTCTAAGGCTGCAAATGTAAATCTGGACGTGGACTGAAACGTTGAGACTGTAGTAGTCATCTCAGCCGTAGGTAATGAAGTGCATGTGTTTTATGTGTGGGCAAGCTGATGCTCTCGTTGTTTCTGGATCACAAACACCTCACCATCAAACCACAAGTACATCCTTCTAAAGGGTTGAATGAACACTTCTATGTGAAGAACGAGGGTAAAAACTGCCCCGTATGTTTTAATCTGCAGAGTAAATGAATCCCAGGCATGTTACTTGCTATGGTTTTGATTCCACTGAAAGCAACACCATAGCTTCTAGCACAACACAACCACTTCAGAAAATGAAGAAAGTTGACAGAAACCAACATGAACCCGAATTCTGACAAGAGAGGAAGAACAGTACAAGGAATGAAGAGAGACAAGCAGATTTCTTAAGCCAGGATAGCTAGGACAAACTGAGTGAGCGTGTGAATCTAAAATGGGAACATAAATGTGTAATTTCAGGAGCACTGACCATTTCTAGAGAGGGCTACAATAACTATTATGCATCACGGCTCAGAAAGTGTATGGGTTCAGCAAACAATTCTCATCTGTTATACTTAGCGAAAAGCCATGTACCATAATCACATCACAAGACTGATGAAACACTGCTCCAAAAATTTACAAGACTGTCAAAAAGCAGCTACCCAAGTCAGATATTTATAAATCAACAGTTTCAGATTCCCCAAATCTAAGGCTTTTACAGAGCAGAATTAGGTACTGTCTAGACTGTCAATGTACATTCTCAATAACTTTGGAAATATGGTGGGAGATCCAGGAACAAACTACTATAACACCAGAATTCAGGCAGAGAAACAGGCAGGCCTATTAATTGTGAGCATGGGCAATAAAAGTGACAGGTGATTGTAGTTTCATCAGCCAAAGTAAACCGAGTTTCAATTAAAACAAGCTTGGGGAAAATTAGTGTGATGAAAATCATCCTTTTTTCCTTAAGATTAAAGCTGTAGTTCACAGAATCACAGCATGGTTGAGGTTGGCAGAGCCCTCTGGAGGCCATCTGGTCCAACCCCCCTGCCACCAGCAAAAAAAAGACTGTAGTAATGTAAAAGGTACCACGAGAATGATTAAGAGCCTGGAAAACACATCCTGCAGGAATGGAAAGCAGAAGTCTGGCCTAAGCAACATGAGATAGATGGGGAGGTGATATGGTCACTCAGCAGAAATACAACACAGGATCTTTAATACAGCAAAGTTAGCAGCAAGTCCAGCAGCTGGGAGTTAAAGCTCAGCAAGACGGAATTACAAAGCAGCAGAAAATTTAACAAGGAGGATAACCGGCCACTTCAGCAGCTTACAGGTGGCTGAAGTTCTCCATAGCTGGAACGCACCCACAAGACACACACTGCTGCACTAACGTGTGGGGAATTGTGAGTTCCCAATAGTGAAGAAGCCAGATGAGACAAGGAGGATGGCCCCAGCCAGCCCAAAGACTCCCTGTGATGTGCCACACGAGCACAGAGAGATATTTCATCACATTGTGCATATCTCCACAGCCCGAGTTCCTTGATGCTACCAGCTGCATCCTCCACCTCCCATGATTAGAGGGGGTCCCATGCTCCCACCAGTAGCACAAACACAGCACTGTAGGAAGGAGCTACACAAAAACACGTGCAACATATGATGCTTCGAAGAGTGGCTGAGATACCTGGTCTGGTGAAAGGGCAATGGACCACACTGCCCCGTCGTGAGCATTAAGTGTCTCCATCAGACTCCCAGAAGCCAGGTCATACAGCTGCAGCTTCCCTGTCTGGGGAGAAAGAGACAATGAAAAGGACAAAACAGCCCCAGGAACAGTTCATGGAGCACTAATCAGATCTGCAAACAGACCTGAGCCTTAGGTGCTAGAGCGGTCTCGCAGAAATGGCAAAAATGGGTGAGACTCCATCAGTGACAAAGCAGCCACGCATTAATGGAGAAAGAAAGCTCCAAAGGTAGAGGAGAGCTCAGAGGAAACACTCCCAGGTTATGCAATCCATGTGAGGAGCCAGGGCAGGGCCCTGCTGACAGCAGAGGAGCTCTTGCTCCATTTGTGGGCTCAGCTGTTAAGGTTTCAGTAACTCCTCAGAGGAGAGCACACCTGTCATCTGTCTCCTGAACAGCCAGCTTCATTAGATGGCTGCCACACACAGATGGTCAAACTCCTGGTCCCCATCTGGGACTTCCCAAAGCCCTCCCCAGCTGTCCATGTCCAGCTCAAGCCATAGGAGCTAGATAAAAACTCTGGGCATAGAACAGGCACTGGCACTGAGGGTTTTGCACCTAAAATGGAGCGTTCCAGGTCAGGAAATGCAATGCATTTTCAGTAAGGCTGCCTTAATGACATTTTCAGAACATACTCCTGGGCCTGGGCAGTCAGGAGAGCAGAAGGGACACTAGTTACCTTGGTGCCAACGATGACCTGGCGATCTCCGGGGACGAAGAACGAGCAGAGTGCATACTCACAGTCCATCGTCCGGATGCACTGCAAGGTTGACCTGTGGACAAAGGCAGAGTCCAAAACCTCTTATCACACAAAACCTGGCCCAAGCGAGACACGCTCAAGAGACTCCTTGAACTCAGCATCTCTGAGTTCTGAGAGACTGACGTGCACAGGGCAGAGGGGGCTGACACAACTGCAGGGCATACCTGTTCCAAATCTTTACGGACTCTGCAGATGCTGAGAGAATGGCAATGTTGTCAGAGCTGAAAGCCAACGTCCTAACGTCGCTGCGGTGGCCTCCAATGCTTATCTTGGATGCACGGACAGCCTGCGGGACTTGCGCCGACAGGTTCAGCAGGTATGACTCAATGATGTTGTTCTGGAGCAGCAACACAACCTTCAGCTCTCCTTTTGGAGAGAGAATCATGTCAAACGACCTGTTTGATCAGACAAAAAAAATCAGAACTGTGCACAGGGGCCATAAGACAAAATGTAGTAGGGATCAAGTGTTAAGAACAACTGAAAAAGGGGAGCACAGGCAGAGTGCATGCTACAAGCAGGGGCATGTTAAGCCACAGAGGTCAACAAGAATAGACTGGCAGATCATGGTAAGCTTCTGCTCAGCTCCAAGTTGAGCAGACATCGAGGGGGGAACTTCTTCCACCTCCCCCATAATGAGCTGTGCAGAGCTCTTCCCAAGCAGCTGCATAACCAGAGCTCAGCCTGCACAACAGGATTTCCACTTACTTGATTTTAGCAGAAGCTTTGATGTTAGTGACCCGCTGGATCTCCTCCTGCAGGCTCAGCTCCACATCCCCTTCAGGCTCCTCTTCCTCAGACTTTTTCCTGCGAATGTCAGATAACGGAGGGGAGGCAAATAACTCAGCACAGCCAACACAAATTAAGACAGGGTCAGAGAATAAGGAAACCACGTAGCCTGCTGAAAACAACTGCCTTGTTACCCAGCAGTGCTAACCCTTTTTAAGAATAGGGTTAGATGGCTAAGTTCATGCTGGTAGACAAGCTACTGCGGAAACAAATTATCTCAAGGAAGGCAACCTCCTCTGGAAGGCAGCCAAAGCACTCGAACAAGGCACATTGGAGTAGTGGACACAAAGCAGATGACAGCATTGTGCCTGATGGGAAGATCAGCTTCTGCTCATCTCCTACCACTCACCGGCAGTCCTCGTTCATTGCCAAAGCGACTCCAGATTTATCTGCCCTATGCTTCAGTTTCTACCCTGGAGCCAGACCTCTCCCTGTGGGCTGTTGTGAGGCATCCATTAAGTACCAGGGTACCCAGAGAGCCATTTAATACAAAGTACCCATTAATAAAGCTCTGACCTCTATCTCTGCCTGCTGTAAAACAGGAGATGAGGTATTAGAGTCACTCTGACTTGTCAGATTAAGCTCTCATTCCAGTATGTCCTACCAGAGACTTTATTTGATACAGCAGTGTAAATGTGAACGTCAAGTAGAAGTGAGAAGCTCCGGGGAAAAAAACAAAACATTTTCTGCCCATTCCCTTCCACACATTAGCTCTTTCTGCAGGCAAAGTACTCAGAAGGAATGTTTCTCGTGTTCTAAGGATATTCCTTAGTCTCTGGGAGCAAGTAAGCTGCTTAGACATGTGCCAAGGACTCACAAGAACAGTGCCTGCAAAATACCACAGCTAGCACAGTCAGAACGACCAGCAGCTTGGAGTTCAATCCCTGTGTCATGCTGCTTGAGGGGCTAACAGTTTTCTGGACACAGAGAGCATCCTCATAAATTCTTACTTGGCTTTTTTCTTCGCCTTCTTCATTTTCTTTTCCAATTTCTTTTGGGCTTCCTCTTGAGAAAGGATGGAGAACACTTCCAGAACAGAATCAGTTCCCTAGAGACAGAGCAAGCAGTCAGAGGCATGCAAAGCCTTGGCTGGCACTTACAAATGTTATCCAAGGTCTCCATGAGCCTCTTCTGCAACTCAACAGCAGAACCCCCCCATTACTTACATGGCAGGCCAAAATCTTGCCCGTTCTGTCTGTGGCAAGAGTAACTACTCGGTCCCTCCCTTCCCGCATGATGGATCCAACCTTACTGCACTTCAGGAGGCGCTACAGGAAAAAAAGAAAAAAAAAAAAAAAGAAAAAAAAAAAGAAGAAACTTGGGTCTGGAAGGTCAAGTGATCTTCTCAAGCAAACTGAGAAACCTTCTCAGAAGGGAATTCAGGAGAAGAGGGGGAAAATGAACCTACAGGGTCCTGGTAGAACAAATAGCAAGGATAATCTAGGAACAAAACAATATATAGCTTACACAGCTGCTTATCTCCTTTCTTTATATCTAAAATGCAAGAAACATACCATTGACAGTCCCAGTGGAAAAATAACTTAATTCCCCTGGCAAATCAAAAAAAAAAAAAAAAAAAAAGCCATTTAAGAAAAAAAGCTGAAGTTCTATGCTGTAAAGGCAGGAGAGTTCAGCTCCTCTGTCACAAGAGGCAGAGCAGATAGAGAACAGAGACTCTAAAACCAATGATTAAAGGGAGGGAAATCCTCTGAAAAGCAGTTGGGAAAGATCTTGAACAAGGTCAGTTATCTACCATAACTACAGTCTGGAGTCAGAAAAAGATCCCAGAAACTTTCCCCAGAAAAAACAGACTGGGTGAAGCCTCCACCAGCAGCACAAGTGGGAATGGCTTTGCACAATCCAGTCTCCCACCACACGGTGCCACCCTGACCCCCGTGCTTCTTTGCTGACCTGCAACAGTGAGCATCAGCACTGAACTCCCCAGCTGCCAAACAGCTAGTAACTACATCATCCCCGTGTCGCTTAATGGAAGAGCTCTGCCAAACATTAAACACTTCCTGACCCCCCTTTTCTCCCAAACAGAGAGAGAAGCAACATGTGCATGCTCTGGCACAAACACTTCTGCTGATGAACACCATCCCACAGCCAGCATGGAAAAGTGAGCTTACCTCTTCAGGGCTCTCATCTAACTCTAGGGTCTCGTCCTCTTCAGTGTTTTTTTCTGCTACAGGTGAAGACCCTTTGCTTTTCTTGGATTCTGGCTCATCGGGGTCTTTTACCTGTTCGTGGACAAAAATCCATAAGGAATAACTTCAACCACAAGACCTAAGGTGTTCTGGTTCCTGTTTCACTTGCACTTCACGTCCCTGAAGGAACAGTTAGTGTACACAGCAACAATAACAGACTACAGCATGCCTGTAGGCACCATGTCCTCCCCTGCTTATCCCACAAAATTGTCTTCTCCAGCTAGAAGATCTGGCATGCTCTAGGAAGTTTGTTCTGGATGTTCTGCAGCTTCACGTGCAAGCTCAAAATACAGAAAACATCAAAAAGTCTGTCCCAAGAGCAGCTTCTGGACCCCTCAGACAGCAAAGATGCTGCTTTGGCTCTGTTTCCCAGAACAGCAGTTGCATTTAGTATGTTCTAGACCCATTTTAGTCCAAAGACAAGCAGATGGATGGGCAAGACTTGGGGGGGGGGGGTTACCGAGGGAATATCTTACCTCTTCTTGGATGTAACTGATATCCCACACTCTCAGCTCACTGTCAGCAGTCCCAGTGATCAGACGTTTCTCTTCTGATATCAAAGCCATCCCCCAAACCTGTCCAAAGGCACAAAGTGAGGAATTGGTTAATGACTCCTTTCAGTATCATAGCAATAGCAGAGCATCTTTAATTGATTTATTTAAATGGGAACCAAGAAGAGATTGGATCTAACTGGAATTTCCTCCAGGGACATCTGTATTGGAATTGTCACCCACTGAATGTTGATGTCAGTTCCTAGAAAGTTTGAAAGCCTCTCATTTGCTCATCCCTAAAGCTTAATAACAACTAAGAATACATCAGAGTTCTAGTTTACAACCCCTGAAAACAGAAAAAGCACAAGGTGAACCAATCCAAAGCCCAATCCAAAACCAATCCAAAGCCCCTCCATCTCTACAGCTCTCTGCACATTCATTTTCTTTACCTCAGTGCGGTGTCCAACCAGAGTTTTGAAGCAGTGCTGGGTGTCCAGGTCCCACCATTTCACCAATGTGTCTTTGCCACTAGAACAAAACAGAAAACCTCAAGACGTGAGGAAAGATTCCTAGAGCTCATGTAATACCATGAGCTTAGAAAGCTGAAGAAATACAATCTAAATCCAATACGATGTCATAAAACCTAAAACATGCTGCAACATATCACAGATCAGCTGCTCAGAGTAGGAACACACTGAATTTCACAAGCTATGCAAGGACAAGAGTGCAGCAACACAAAGATGCTGCAAAAAGGTACCTAGGAATTCATGGAAGTACTTCCTTCTCCAGATTCAGCTGCAAGCCCCAGTGTCACGCAGCCCCCTTTTTAGCTTATTTAGGGCAAGAACAATATTCTTTAGGGTGAGACCAATAAGTGCAAAGTGCTGATCAAATTCTAAATGTGCCTTTCAAACCAAAAATATGAGAGATTCTCTGTATCAATGTAGCTACTGAGAGAATTAAGAAGCATTTCTAAAACTGACCTGCAAAGATGTGAAATTGCATTAGGAAAGAGGCATCATCTACCAAACTAAAAAAATATATTATTTTCTACTTGAAACAGAAAAATAAAAAAAAAAAAAAAAAAAAAAAGAGAAGAGAAACTTGTTCTAATTTCATACTGAACTGATTCGAGTGCACTTTTCTATTAACCTATTAGATGACATTAGTAAATAAAAACATTATAGACAAATATTTGAGTGAGAGTATCTTAATCTATTATTAAAGGGATACAGTCAACATGCAGGTGTTAAATAACTAAGAAACAAGCCCTCTATCATCTTTTAATTAATTCATTTCATTACTACCTACTAGGAAGCAATTCTTCTGTCACACTGCTGCATGAATTACACATACTGAAGGTAAGTCTACTTAATTCCTCAAGATAAGTAGTAATACTAGTTACATACATAATAAACATATTACTCCTCATTGTTATAATAAATGTAAGTTGCTTTATTTACCTGGAAGTTAAAGCCTTTTGCAAAAGTTACTTTTCAGAAGAGCTATTTCCCTTCTGCTTACCACATCTGGAATTCAGGCAACAGATTTATAAAACATGTGGACATGACAAACCCATATTTTAGGATGCTAGCAGGTTGGAGACCTCGTTACTCCATCACAACATCCTATAGGACTCATATGTATGGATGGGACTCACCTGGTGACCAGCAGGTTCTTCTCCTTCAAGAAAAGGACTTGAGTGACAGCATCCTTGTGTCCTTTCAGCCGGTACAGACCGCTCTCGTTGATGACATCCCACACAATGACATCTGTATCCTGGAACAGAGAGAGTGTCTCGAAGGGACCAGCATTTGTCTCTGCAAAACGTCTACCTCTTCGATGATCTGTCTACGTCTTTATTAGGGAGCGTAGCATTAGGACAAGAAGTAATGGCTTTAAACTAAAAAAGGGCAGATTTAGATTAGGTATAAGGAAGAAATTCATTACTGTGAGGGTGGTGAGGCACTGGAACAGGTTGCCCAGAGAAGCTGTGGATGCCTCATCCCTGGAAGTGTTCAAGGCCAGGGTGGATGAGGCTTTGGGCAACCTGGTCTAGATGGAGGTGTCCCTGCCCATTGCAGGGGGGTTGGAACTGAATGAGCTTAAGGTTTCTTCCAACCCAAACCATTCTATCACTGAAAAGACTACCCAAGAGCACACTTTCTCACCCTGAATGTTAAGGATGATTGATGCAAATGATGATCATTCCCTTGATGTGCATTCAGACCAATAAACACACCTCTCTCCTGGGTTGAGTCGCTTTTGTTATTTTTGGACCTCACAAACTTCTCCACCTTCAACAGATCTGCTAATACCCCTGCTGCCCCTCAGCATTCTCCCAGCCCTGGGCTCCCCAACCCTGTTACTGTTTTGCAGCCCTATCTCCTCTAACTCCTCAGGGCACACAACCCACCTAAAATACCAAACATTTTAGCTCAGGTCAACCTCCTCCACAGAGTCTCCTTCTCCCTACTGTGAAAGGAAAGCCCCCCAGATGTGCAAGCCTCACCTTTGAGCCAGATACCAGCCGGCCACCAAGCTGGTCGTACTGCATGGCCGTAACCGCAGCCTTGTGCCCATTGAAAGTCACGTTTGCTTCCCCATTCAGGAGGCTGAAGATACGGATCGAGCCGTCTTCATAGCCAACAGCCAGGTGCAACCCATCTGGAGAGGGGCAGAGGTACCTGGCCTCCTGCTTGAGACCCTTCAGGATAAGAACCTGCAATTTTTAGGACAGAAAACATGCAAAGTGATGATAAATAATACGTCAGAGCCAAAACAAAAAGTGATGGTAAATGATACGTTAGAACCACGCACTTAGCAGAATGTATTTTGTGTGCCTACTGATCTTTCAACAAAGTGTTTCTACATCTTTATAAATTAATTTTTCAGGTTTCTGTGCTGAATGGAGCGTAATTAACCCCATTTTACAAGGCATGCAGGAGCTGGAAGTAATCCCTCACAATCAAACAGGAACAGGGCCTGGAACCCTGAGCGTATTTTGCGCTCCTACTGCACTTCCAACTAAGCGTTTGTGCACGTTTTGAAGTTCATTTTTCAGCTTTCTGTGCTGAATAGAGTATAATTAACCCCATTTTACAAGGCACAAGGTAACAAGTAGTAATTCCTCCCAATCAAACAGGCACCGGCGCCCAAAAACCCCAATTCCTAACCCCTGCGTTTTAACCCCCACAGAGCGAGGGGCTTTACCCCAGAGCTGCGGGGCTGCCTGCAGGCACCCTAACCCAAACTTCTTCGGCTGGAAGCATCCCAGAAGAGCTTTTCCACCTCACCTTCTCCCCTTTCCTCAGGTCCCACACGAAAACATGCTCGCAGGCGGCCACCGCCACGCCGCGGCCCCGCTCGCCGCCCAGCGCCACCATGGCGGCGTTGCCGCCGGCGCTGCCCAGCAGCCCGAAGAGGGCGGCGGGCACATAGCGCAGGTACTGCCGGCTCAGCCCCATGGCGACCCTACACCGCACCGGCACGTTGCCGAGGGAAGCGGAGGCTCGTCACGGAGGGCCGGGAAGCCGCCGGGGCGGAGCTGAAGGAAACGGAAAGGGTGGTGAAAGGGGTGGTGGTGATGCCCGCCCCGTTCCGGGGTGATGCCGCCGCAGCGGCGCCCAGCGGGACCCTCGGGCCTGTGAGTGGGGGCGTGGGGAGAGGGGTTTTGGATGTGTGTAGGGGTGGTGGGTGGCTTCTTGCGGCCAGAAGTGTGCTGAAACGTGTCCAGGGAGGGAGGGAGGGAGAGCCGCCCCTGTGGGGTGCTGTGCTCGCGTCCCGGGGGTGCGGGGCTGCAGCCCCTGTGGGGGGGGACACGGGGCTGTGTAAAATGTCCGCCCCCATGCTGGGCTCCTCGGCTGGCTCTGCAGTATGTCAGCCCTCTGAGCCGTGCCGGAACGCCGCCTCCGTCCCCAGGCTACAAAATTTGGGTGGAAATATTCCAGGAGGAGCTGTGGTGCGCCTCCTTCCCTGCTGCCTCTTCTTCTCGCCGCCCTGCCGAGGCCCCTACCTTTGTCTGCACCTCACGGGGTGGGCTCTGATCTAGTGCAGAATCATGAGCCGGGCTAACGAATCCTACCGGTTTTTGTTCATCTCCTTTTTCCCAGTCATCAGGCCAAAAATCTTATTTATATGCTCTTATGGCCAGCGTTGTCGTAGTGTCTGCCTTGATTGACCATCAGCTGGGGTTTTTGGCGGGGTTGGTTTGTTTCCTAGCTAGCAAATATACCTCAGGTTTTGGAATTGCTATTTGTGGATGCTGTTTTGTCAAAACCGTTATTGACAAAGCTGTAAAAAAGGTTAAAATAAGCATGCATGTAGCAAAACGAAGTTATGTATGTGAGCCTATTGGTGCCAGTTTAATTCCCCAGTATGGTTCAGTGTTAGGGGGTGGAAATGTAGCCTACGTGCTGGTCTGTACTGGCAAGTGAAATGCACGCTTTGGGAAGCTCAAATTTTGATCGAACACCAGTGCTATTTTGGCCTTTTGATAAAACAGGTCGGATGTCAGAGTTCAGTCCGCTTCTTCAGGGTTTGAAGTTCGTTGGCAAGCATTCAGGTTTACCTCTGCTTGTTTTTTCCGCCTAAATCCATTTGGGAGAAAAGGTTTTGGAAGTGCACGACTGTAAAAACGGAGCCTTATTTGCACTGCCACAGAACTCATTGGACTTGCAGTTCAGTGCATGGTGCTGCGATACAGGTGTACAACGAAGTTGTACCACTGGGATAGGGGCTTTTTTGGGGGGGAGAACAGACGCTTGTTTTCTTTTGCATTGTTTGTTTTTAAGCATGACCCAGGGCTAGGCTAAAATATCTGAAGGAATAGATCATAGGCACCCTACTGCAAACTTGCTTTTCCTTTATGGAAAGAAATACTGCTTTTCAGAAAGGCTAAGGTCCTTTCTGCGCTTGGGAGCTTGCTTTCAGCACTTTCAAAATAAAAGCCCACAAGTCAGTTGGACCAAGTTAATAGAGAAGGTGTTTTTTTCTTGCACTGTAGGAGAAAACTTGTCCTACTACCACTATTCTATGAGCATTTTCATTGTCCTTTGTCATAGAGATGACAAAACTGGAGAAAGAGGTTGAGTTGGAAATAAATCTGTTTTTCTGTTGCCTGTGATTGCATTGTAGCCTTGTGAAAGGTCTGATGGCTCCATGGGAATTACGTTCTGTAAACAGCTGTGACCTGGTTTGATTTTCTTCCTTTAAAGCACCCAGAAGACTCCATTGAGAACTGGAGTGTGACAAGTTAACAAGGAAAAAAAGAAGCTGTTCTTTCCATTCCATGGATCCCTTGGGTGCACCTTCCAAATTTGTGGATATCGATACTCTGCCAGGCTGGACTGATGTCTATGAGGCTAAGCAGCTGGATTCTCACCCAAACCCGGTTGAAAAAGCTCAAGTCGATGTTAGATCACCCTTTCCATACAGGAAGGACATCAACGAAAAAATAATATTATGGTAAGTTCAACGTGGTTCCAGTGCCTTTGTCATCACCTCTCCATTTCCTGCAGGATCTGGCTGCCTCAAACAACCACTCCATGTTTTTCTACCAAAATCTATTGATAAGTACAGTGTGCTGAGGTGAACTTACTCCATCAGTTTTTCTTGCCTGTATCTCAGATACTCAAACCTACTCTCTAGGTGAGTAACTCTGTTAATCAGTATGAAGAGAGGAGGATTTAGAATGATGAAATGCTGTTATAGAGTCCTAGAATCAACAGATTTACTGGGAGGGCTAATTAAGGGATCAGCCTGAACATCTTTCCTGGTTCATATGTGTGGGAAATAGGATTGTTCATGGTTTTGCTGAACATGATGAAAAAAGAAAAAGAAAAGTAAAAGGTTAAACATCTCCTGTGAGCTGTGTTTGGGTAAAATAAATGTGAGTGATTTGAACTGTCACTTGAATCTCTCCCTGTGCTTGGGAATTGTTATTTCCCTTCCTATGCTGTTTGATTCCAAAATCCCTAATGACAGCTGCTGTGACAAAAAGCAGATCAGAGTTCTGCTGTTCCATCTTCTCGCATGTATCTCTGCTGTGTTTATCTGCTGCGTGTCTGATCCTCGAGCAGCAGACTGAACACGATCAAATTGTGGGTTCACAATTCCAGAACAAAAGTAATGAAAATTTGACTGGCCACAGTGTTGCTTGAGATCTTTGATGGTCTGAGGAATAGCAGCAGCAGCAGTAAGGTGCCCTGGATGGTATGCCTGCAGTATCATCTTATCACTAAGATATGAGAGAATACATATTTTTTTAATGTGTTATACTGTGCTGCTTCACATGTTCTGCTAACTAAACCACCCTATATAAAATGAAAACACTGCATTATCTACGTGCACCTCTAAATGACTTGAGGCTGAGAGTTTTCAAGGAAATGAGGGGCTGCAAGCAATCTGTCTCTATCAGTTGGAGACATAGGATGATTCTGCACGGTGAGCACGTCAGGGTACACTACACTATGTGGGAACTGGGATATTGTTAATGCTTTAATTCATCATTTCCTCACTTGTCAGCATTTATTTGAGAATATCCTGCTTAATCTGATGTTTAACCTGCAATAAACTTTCCTTGTTTCCTCAGGAAAGGAGACGTAGCATTACTGAACTGCACAGCCATAGTAAATACCAGTAATGAGTCTCTCACCGATAAGAATCCAGTATCTGAAAGTGTTTTCATGCATGCTGGGCCTGACCTGAGGGATGAACTCCAGAAGCTCAAGGGTAAGTAGCTGGAGACATTTTTCATATTGAAATCTGCTGTCCTTGCATAGTACAAAGCATGAGCCAAAATCAAGATGTAGCTTTTTCTTTTTTTCTCTCCCATGTCTGGTGTTAAGGTGAAATAAAGAGGGGAGGCTAGATTGACGTACATTTCCTCCGCTTTTGGTGAGGTTTGCATTAGCTGGATTCTTTGTTAGCCTGTTATATTGCTGATAATGAGACTTCTAAACATTCAGCTTTATTCTTAATGCCTGTTAGATGAAAATAAGTGTCTTTTTTATTTTGTGTGAGGAAGCACAAGTTTATAGTTATCCAAGGTCATACAAAAGTCTGATACAGCTTGCAGTTAAAATTAAGATTTCCCACATGGTACTGAGCTGAATTTTGAGACCTGATCACCCTGAAGCTGAATTTCGAGAACTGATTTCTGAGTAGTGCTGATCACCCTCTTTGGTAACAGCTCTATCTCCTGTATCATGCTGTAACAAAATTGATAGAAGGAGCATTATATTTCCAATGCAGGCTTTCAGTAGCTTAAACTGCAGTAGAATAGGCATGCTTAGTTTTATGAAATCCTATTCAACTCATTCAGCTTGCCTTTTGTGAGTAAGCTGGAAGTAAGACAGGAGGAAGGCTAACCATTGCGTAGTAGAGGGAAAAGTCCATATGCATCCTTAGAATAGAAACAACTGTTAAAATACAGCAGATGTTATGGAATAGTTAGGACCCTGGTACTACGTATACTCACTTCTCTAAAAATAAACCGAGGAGCTCTTTCAGTGCATTGTGGGGTGGGAAGAAGGACATTTTGAATCCTTAACGTTCAAGATCTGTCAGCTCTGTAGGAAGTTCTCTATAAAAGTTGGGCTGAGCTTCTTAAATTCTCTTTTGCCATCCTGAGCTATGTGCAGTTTACATCCTCCACCCCTGTGGTGACACTGATGTCTTTGATGTAATCTGCAGATGCATGACTCCTTGTGATAGTTTCCCTTTAGTCTTGTGACAAGACCCTGTCAGAAATCAATACTTCTCTGATGCTCTACTGGCGTGTTGTGTGGGGGAAGAAACTGGGTTACAGCTTCAGCTTTTGTGCACTATTAATGAGTTTCACAGCAGCAGAAACAAAGCCTAGTTAAGAAACTGGTTTATCATACTTCTGTCACCTCAGCCTCCTTTTTGTGCTCTTTCCAATTTAATTTTTAATTTTTCTTTATGTGGGAGAAAGTTCTTGGTGAGAATTAAAAATGTATGATCTTGGGTCTAAACCTGTAGACCGTGTGGAGTGCTGATTTTTCAGTCAAGTTACTTCTACTGCTCCATATATTTCCATGTTTCATAGACTGAAAGAAAAAACATGATCTTAAAGCATGTGACATGCTGATCTTTAGAAGAATTGTGCTTTCTTTAAGGCTCAGCTAACGTCTGTGCTCCTGGGAACAGTGTAGTTTTGATTAACACAGAAATACTACAGGGAGTAAAGGGAGGGATTTTTTATCACCAGATTAAAATAATAAGATCTCAACTTCAGTTCCATTTCTGCCACAGACCTTGACCTTGTACAAGTCACTGTACTAGACCACCTGACTCTGTCTTAAAATGGGAATAATTCTTACTGCTTAATTTAGTTTAGCAAATTTTGTAGAGATCTTTACACAGAAGGCATTGGGAAGTACAAAGTGTGATGCACGTGTGGTTAGAAATTACTGATTCTGCATCTGGTTGTCTGAATGTATTAGTTTCCCTACAGAGCTCACAGTTATACCTCAGTCAAACTCTCTTAATTCTTTTCCACAAGAGAAAATACTTCGGACAATTTTTGTTACAGGCCTTTGCTTGCTCATCTGAGTTTGTGTGACTTTAGTCTTCCTCCTTGATCCATTCAAATCACAGAATCACAGAATGGTTTGACTTGTAAGAAACGTTAAAGCTCATCCAGTTCCAACCCCCCTGCCATAAGCAGGGAAACTTTCCTCTAATCCAGGTTGCTCTAAGCCTCATCCAACCCAGCCTTGAGCACCTCCAGGGATGGGGCATCCAGAGCTTCTCTGGCCAACTGGTTCCAGGGCCTCACCACACTCACAGTAAAGAATTTCTTCCTTATATCTAATCTAAATCTACCCTCTTCTAGTTTAAAGCCATTCCCCATTGTCCTATCACTATACCCCCTGACAAAGAGTCCCTCTCCAGCATTCCTGTAGACCCACTTTAGGTACTGGAAGGCTGCCATAAAGTCTCCAGGGAGCCTTCTCTTCTCCGGGGTGAACAAGCCCAGCTCTCAGCCTGTCTTCATAGGAGAAAATAATAGCTTGATATCTGATATATTAAATGTTTTGGCTTTAGCTTCTCATTTTCCTATCTTCAGCTTACCTAGATATGTTCTTTGCAGTTGAGGCATTTTAGAGGATGTGCAATAGATCAAAGTCTATGCTCAGTTTTAGTATGCCGTTGTGTTCTTTCTGCTTATTTCAGAATAAAGAAGGTCGACTTCTATAGAAAATAACGTGATTTATGGGATCAAGAAGTTTACAAGGTGTTGGCTTAAAGGCAATATGTTGACGCCGTTAAAAAGGCATGCCTGAAGTCTTGAGTAAGATTCTCAACCTGGAATATTTCCTGCCATAACACATGCTTTCATGTATGCTGTGAAGCAGCCTGTCTGAGCACCACAACAAATTCAGTGGAGTAGGAGAGAAAGTGAACATTTCTATTCAGTGTGAAGCTTCATAATCGACTTGAACCAAGCTGCAGCAGTGCTGCTGCCAGCAGGGTGGGCCCAGCCACTTGTTCACGCAGAATTTCTTTTCATGGGCATTAGCAACCTATAAGATCAGGTTGCAAGCTGATCTGGTGAAAAGATTAGTTTTCAGCTAGATTAGAAAGCTTAAGTGGCTCTCTGCAGCTGCACAAGCAGAGGGAAGAAGATGAGAAATATTCCTCCTTGAGGGCTGGGAAAGAGAGACTGAAAGTACTTCTTCAGCTGTTCAGAACTGCAGTGGAGTTGATTTCTTGTGATTTAGGTGAAGAAGGGGAGAGTTAGCAGACTTTTTTCCTCCAGGAAAGGTACCTGGAGGAAACAGACTTCAAACACAATAGCTGTTGCTGGATATTTGGATTTTTTTTTTAATCCAAAATGTATTGACAAAGGGCAGGCAGTCGAGAGGCTTACAGATGTCACAGAGGGTTCTAACAGAATGCAAAAAACTTGCAAAGAAACGCAGAAATTAAACAGGAGGAACTTGCAGGGGATAGCCAAAGAGCAGTGCTAATCAAAGCGAGTTAAAGACTATGCAGTAAATAATCCTAGAGTATGTAACTGGAGGGTGCTGGGAATGGAACAATTAAATGTGGTGTGCAAACTTCATTGCCTTCGGACTAGACATCCGGTCTGTCAAGAAAGGTATGATCTCCTTGAAAATCATCCTTACGCCTTATGGACACTAAGAAATTTGCAAAGCAATGAATGTTACTCTGCTCTGGGAGTGTACATGAAACATGTGCTCGGTCTTCCCATTTCATATATGTTTGCCAGCAATTGGTGAGTTTGATAAGGAGCTTTGCAGACCTTTTATCCAAAAAGCAGTTTCCCAAAGCCAAGCTGATAAATTCGGAAGGACTTTTTATTGGTGGTTGTATAGCATATTGGTGTATCGGTGTTCTGCATGTTGTTAACACGTTTCTCCCTTTGGCTCTGTCTGTGACATAGTAAGCACTGCAATTAAGGCAGCATTTCTAACAATTTGTGGTTTGCCTTCATACGTGTAGCTTTTAAAACTGAGAGGAATTAGCACGGCCTTCACCTCTTCAACATGACTAGGTGGTATTAAGCAGTTGCTGTGAGAGAGAAGGTGCTATCCTTAATATTTGATACCCAAAATGCTGACTTTTACGGATGAAGTCAAATTACCTGACTCAGGAGGAAGTCAAGGGCTTGAATACTTTTGACCCTATGGCATTTGTGCAAATCCTGGTGTTTATTGTGTTGTTTTTTTTCCAGGGTGCAGGACAGGGGAGGCTAAACTCACCAAAGGATTTAATTTGGCTGCACGCTTCATCATTCACACAGTGGGACCCAAATACAAGAGCCGGTATCGCACAGCAGCTGAGAGTTCTCTGTACAGCTGTTACCGCAACGTCCTGCAGCTCGCAAAGTAAGCAGCCAGCGCCTTACGTAAGGCTTGCATGGCACATCCCTTCTCCTACAGGAGGCCAAATGGCCGTGAATATCATCTCACATCTATTGGATTTGGATCAGAACATAAGAGTGGTGCTGTGTTTACGGTATACCTCACATCTTCTGACCTGTGTTGCAGTTTAAATAAAATAAAATGAGAGATCTGAGCGGGTTCAAGTCCTGGAACAGCGTAGCTAGAGCTGTGCAGCATTCAGACATGCTCAGAAGCATTGTTAATAATTCTGCCAGACTCCATGCTGCAAAAATCTTTAAAAGAGCTTGGTCAAGCAGCAGTTTCAGGTGTTTCTGTGCAGCCACATGGACATACCCAGTCAGATCAAACTGCTGCATCAGTTCATGTATTTGACCTCTCATCCCTCATACAGTAGCCACAATTCTGAGTCAGGGTGCAAGGTTATTTCTAAATCAACAGTTACTGCAGATGGGTCTGTAGTTTTTCCTCTTTCATCCGTAGTGTCTTCTACTTCCTCTTAGCTAACATTTTTTTTTTTTTTATCTTTATGGTTTCTGTTTTTCTGTGTTCTTTCCTGAATTCTGTTCTCCCATGAGGGCTGTTGTAATAGTAGTTGGCAAAAAATAGTTGAACCAGAACAATGTCAGAAAATTTACTTCACAAGTACACAGGGTAGGGAAGATAATTCTTTCAAGTCTGATTTCTGTGGTGTAGTGCAGTAGTAACTGTTTCACAATCC
The DNA here is from genome assembly GCF_964211825.1 of Aythya ferina. Lineage (NCBI taxonomy): Eukaryota > Metazoa > Chordata > Aves > Anseriformes > Anatidae > Aythya > Aythya ferina. The sequence continues at coordinate 123,349,511 of NC_140296.1, read as the reverse complement.
AGGTTATAGTTAAGTCTTCTAGTATATACCAGTTCTTGGGTGGTTTTTTGTTTGTTTGTTTTTTCTGCCTCAGATGTAGCAAGCAAAGCAAGGTCTGGTTTGAAACCTCTAATAATGAAAAAAATGTTGATAATTCTGCTTGCTGATTTCTGAGTGGCTTTTAGTCCTCCTGCTCTCTAGAGTGATTTTTGACACCTGTGGAATGACTGTCTGAAATTACAAGCTCTGAGCTTGTTCAAACTCCTCTGACTATTGGCACCACCTTTACTTTACTTTTCTAATAATGTGGCATGCTTCTCTTCTTGCTGTTTAGCTATATATCATTCCTTGCCAGTGGTTGTCTAATCGTATGTAGGATCAAATAAGCCATTTCAGTCCGTGTCTGGACCACTGACAAAACAAATGGCAGAACAAGTGAAGGAACATAATACTTACAATAAAGAGCACCTTTTCTTCCCCTCCTTTCCCTTGTTGTCATTCCTATACAGGAAGAAAAGTATTTTGAAAGGATTACAGGGAGCTGGAGGTAAGAACTTCATTCAGGATATGAGAAATTGCAGAAATAAGGTAGTTGAGGTAGAAAGAGAAACCTGAGAACAAACACAAGAAAGAAAAACAACATGGAATCATGAATGGTTCTTTCCTTCCCTGCTTATTAATGCATCTTGCCAGGAAAGCATCCTTCTGCACAAACCTGAAAGAGGATTACTGCTCCACAGAAACAGGAGAAAAGTACTGGTGTTACCTACTGTACTGGCAAAAGTTTGCTCCCACCTGATCTCAAGTTATGTTTGTGTTCATTTACTTCTCTGTTTCTGGATTTCAGGGAACAGGCAATGTGCTCTGTAGGATTTTGTGTCATTAACTCTCTGAAAAGATGCTACCCCTTGGAGGATGCAACCCACATAGCACTGCGTAAGTTTATGTTGGAAAGTGAAGTAAACTGGATGGCAATATGCAACAGATTGCTTACCTCTGGCAGACTGCTATTGATACGGGGAAAGTTTTTTTTAGGGGGCTGTAATGTGTTGCAGGAGGCCATAAAGAAGCAGGCTTTGCATGGATAAATGTGAAATGGAGGATAAAAACAAAAGACCTTTCTCCGAGAGGTCATCAGGAAGCATCCATGGGTTGGATGCTGTGTTGGAACCTAGTGTTTGATACTTTTTTTAATGACCTGGAAAAAGATGCTGAAGAGTGAGGTGAGAGTTTGCTGATATTAGAAAAGTGTTCAGAATAACAAGGATGAGGCCTTCATTATGAATGACTGTAGATGGACCTCAAGCAATAGGGTGAATTTCAGCTGCTATTTCAGTGTTGTCAGCATAGCCAAACGTAAAGTGTATTTGCCTTGTTTGTTTTTTTCCTTTTCCTCTTTTAATTTTTCATTCCCATTGTCCTGCTCCTTGTGTCTGCTTTCCACCACCACTGATTCCCTGGACTTCCCTGTATGGTACTCCCACACAATAGGGATGTTGTTGCAGGCTTTTCCTCTTGCTGTGCAAGCTGACTAAAGAAATCTCACCCTTTGCTTAGCAGAGGTGCTGGCACTTGAAGAAACCGATTTGTCTGTTTCTCTGGTTTCTCTGCCATCTGCCTGAGTTAAGACTTCTGAAAATATCTGCTTACACAGGTTCAGAAAAATGCTTGCTGTGGAACTGCAGAACTGTGTTTGTCCTGTAAAGTAGTGTTGTGGGTCAACCCGGTTACACGTGAATTTCTGTACAGGAAGTTTTTGAAGAGATTTTTTTCTACCGACCCGTTGTTACTTCTTTCCTTTATTGCTTTGTTGTTGTCTGTGTAGGGCTATGTGCTACCTGATAAAAATGTTGCTAGGCCAATGTATTTGTTAGGACATTTTCTCCCTTAGTAATGTTGATAGAAAAGCACTTGAAGATCACTTGAAGATCCTGGCATCTGTCAAGATTACAGATGAGGGCCTTTAGCTGCAATGTAAGTCCAAGAATTAGTAGAGGGAATAAATTCTCTCATGACTTACGTTTATAATTTCTATATGCTGCTTTTGCATAGCTGACCCCTGAGTTTTTGTGTGGCTTGCGACTTGTTCTAGGAATAATCCATTTTTGACAACTTGCAGAGACTTGGTAAAGGAGGGCTTTGGCTTGATTTTTTTTCACAGGGCACTAAGATCACATTCTATAAATTGAGGTGTGCCTAGTAAGCTAAAATCCCAGAGAGACTTTTTCATTTTTTACCCATCTGTAAAGAGAGAAGCAGGAGAGAATGGAGATGGAATTTCCAATATGCCCAAAAACCCATATCATGTTAAACCACCACTTAATCCATGCTTGTGTACTGCCTGTGGAGCTGTTTGGTGCAAGGAGAGAGATGTCTTTCTCTGTTCTGCACTCAGTTGATTTCTGTGCTTGTAGCCATGTGTAAATTTCTTCTCCTATTTTGCTAACTTACATTTACTCTTCTTCCTTGCAGGCACAGTTCGAAGGTTCCTGGAGATTCATGGGGAGACTCTGGAGAAGGTTGTGTTTGCAGTCTCTGAGCTCGAAGAGGTATCTCTTTGATGTTCCTTCCATCAAAATTCATGGACATGTTTGATCTCAGCAGCAGTATTAACCCCTGCACTGTAGACTGGGACTCACATTCTCCCTAACAAATCATCCTGTCTCACTTAGACTTTCGGTTGCACAGCTTATTTCTGCCTCTTATCAGCACACTATCTTTTCCAGTGCTTTTTCCCAGCACACTTCAAGCAGTCACCATAGATTTGTTTACAGCCTTTCCATTTCTGGCTTCCGTGTTCCTGAGCCATAAACAGGAGTCAGTATTAGAGGTTAGAGCATGCAGTTGTGCTGGATGCATTCTACCAGATAGACAGGACTTTTTCACGCAAGACTTGCTCTTTATACAAGGTTTGGTCTTCTTCTAAAAGATTGTCCTGATTTCCATTCACATATAAAGACCTTAAACATTGCTGAAGTAACAAGCTTGTTGTTTAATGATCTGTTTTCAGATAAGTGCTAACAGTTTCAGTCCTGTTTTTGGCTGGAGTAGAGTTATTTTTCTTCCTAGTAGCTGTTATGGTTTCTGTGTTTTGGATTTAGGGTGGGAATAATGCTGATAATGCACCTGTATTCTAGTTGTCACAGAGCAGTGCTTGCACTGAGTCAAGGACTTTTCAGTTGCACTGTCTTTATCTCAACCCTTGATTTTTCACTTCTTTTATTATTATTTTTTTCCTGATTCTCTCCCCTGTTCCACTGAGGGGGAGTGAGCAGACATCTGTGTGGTGCTTAACTGCCTGTCAGGTAAAAGCACAACAGTCCTTTTGGCACCCAATATGGGGCACAGAGGGTTGAGATAATGACAGATCTGCCCAGAGCATGTTAAAACACCATTGTTACGAACGCTGTACCAGTTTAACAGTTGCTGATTAATGGCACTGAACACTGTGCTCAAGGTGTACACATGACCCATGTAAAGGACTGTTGTGGCTTAATCCAGCAGGCAACTAAGTGCCACACAGCCATTCACTCACTCCTCCCCTGCCACCAGTGGCATGGCAGGGATGGAGGGGAAAAAGGTAAAATCTCGTGGGTTGAGATGCAGACAGCTTAACAGGACAGAAAAGAAAGAGAAAATGATGATAAAAATACCCAAAGCCAAGCGATGCACAATGCAGTTGCTGAACACTAGCTGATCGATGCCCAGCCAGATCCCGAGCAGCAGCCCTACTCCCCCAGCCAACTCCTCTCAGTTTTATTGTTGAGCACAATGCCCCGTGCTAAGGGATATCCCTTTGGCCATTTGGGGTCAGCTGTCCTGGTTCTGCCCCATCCCAGCCCCTTGTGCACCCCCAGCCTCCTCACTGGCAGGGCAGCAGGAGGAGCTGAAAAGTCCTCAACTCAGTGCAAGCACTGCTCTGCAACAATTAAAACATCAGTGTGTTATCAACGCTGTTCTCCTCCTAAATCCAAAACATGGCACCATACCAGCTACTAGGAAGAAAAATTACTTTATCCTAGCCAAAACTAGGACAACATCTCTTAGATGCTGGACTTATTAATAGCTGCTCCTGTGCAGAATACCCACACTGTTCAGATTCTGTCACATCTGGATGACTAAATGAAATTACTTAATAGGGGTTCTAAAACTACTCATCTGCTGGAGGGAACATGTGATGAAGTATTACAATGTTTAGTAAAGATTTTCACTGTTTTCCTACGTGTGAGGAAGGTTTCTCTTGGTTGTTTCTTGTTTATTCTTTTTTTCCAGTCAGATCACTCGAGGTGATCTGTGTAGTGATCCATTTTCATCTAAGCAACCTTTGCTGAAGTCTGTCATTTACATGTATTGTAACTTCATTATAATGCTGAAGTATCTTCAGTCCACCTGAGTTCATGAAATTTAAAGCAGAATCTTCTCTGGGTTACTTGCCAATGTGGCACCAAAATAAAAAAATGAACCTTGATAAAGGCTATCTGCTTTTATTGCCAAATAGCAGCCCAATGTATGCCATCAAGGAAAGTAGCACTTTGCCTCCAAACCTCAGAGAAGATAACCTGCTACAAGGGTAGGTGTTACGTATCTGAAGAGCAAGGATGCGTGATAGACCTTCACGCATTTTTCTTATTTATAGGCCACTTACCAGAAGTTGCTGCCTCTGTATTTTCCAAGATCATTGGAAGAAGAGATACAATCCTTGCCTTACCTCCCTGCAGATATTGGTAATGCGGAAGGGGAGCCTGTAGTACCCGAGCGGCAGATCAGAATTACTGAGAAGCCAGGTGTTCCAGATGGTGAGTTCTTAACTCAATTTTGGAATAAGGATCTCTTTGTGAAAGTAAGAAAAAAAAAAACAGAAAAAAAATACACAGTGAGCAATGAGGTATCTGGGGTGAGGTGGTGGGGGAAGGCAGGCTGTAATGAAAAGAATTGTTAAGTTGCCTCATTAGCTTTGTGTGTTCGACAGCAGTTAACTTCTGCTTTCTGTCTCGAAGTGGAGAGTGGTTAGAGGATGTGGTAAAGCTGTCGTTCTGTCTTTTTATTTTTTGGGGGGAGGGGTGATGGAGTCCTTTCCCTTTGCAAATTTTCTCCTGAGCTGGTTAGGAGCTTCTTTTCCCATTCAGAATCGTACCAGCCCTTGGCTGAAAAAGGCATTATTGTTACTGGACTGTCATAGGTTACTCATTAAAATGCTGTTTCTAGCCAGGCCAGATTCTGTTGCTCCAGTACATGCATCAAACTGGTAGGTGCTTAATGAAAATTAGCAAAAACTCTTTTAAAAAGTAGAGGAGCTAGATCAATCCAGAGGTCAGCGTTTGGGAAATGGCTGTCAAAAGCTCAGTGAAAGAAGACAGATTATAAAGAGGTTGCCTAAATTTCAGGGTTGAAATGGTGAGAGGTGGATGGCAAAACAATACAGCGTGTAAATGGGCATAGATAGGAGCAAATGGGTAGAGTGGAATCCTGCACTCCTGTTCCATTGTTGCTATAGCATGTCATACTGAAGTTGGAAAATTCAGTTCCTATCATCCAAATTGCCCAGGGAGGCAGTACTAGAAGCCCTAACAATATTCCTTGATGATATAAAGTTCAGTGAAGCATTCTGTTATGGTTGCCAGCAAGTAAGCCTGTGGTCTCATACCCCATTGCACAGCCGTGTAGTAGATACCCAAACTCAGGTTATCACTCTTCTACAGCATCTGTTTCAGCAGAGTCAATGTAAAAGGAAGAAGTGAGCCCTTTCTACAGCACAGCCTCTAAGCTGAATAAAACTGCAGCACGTGTCCCTCCGCATGCTAACTTTTCCTCTTAAAACAACTAGGACAACTGGAAGCCCCAGGTCACTCTCTCTAGACCTTATTGTGCAATCCCCCTGGGAGAATTAACCATTTTCTATGTGTTACAAGGTGATAACTAGGACTTGCCCAGTTATTTTCCAGACAAAACAATGCTTTAAGAGAGTGTGTATTTCTCAGTTGCATGCTATAATCATGGTACACTGTGGTTTTTGTGTGTGTAGCGTGATGAATGAGTTGGCTCACAGAGATATTTAGCAGTTCAGCAGCAGCACTGCTGTTTCGTACGCAGCTTGAACATTTTATGCTACCTTTGTTTCTACTGCAGATGCTTCAGATGAAGAGGGGTTGGAGGCAGACTTGTCTTTCATTGGTTCCCATGCTTTTGCCCGCATGGAGGGAGACGTTGACAAACAGAGACGCCTCATCCTTCAGGGACAGTTGTCAGAGGCAGCACTGCAAAAACAGCATCAGAGGAAGTGAGAATTTCCTTGCCTGTGTGAATGTTTTGGGTTAGCTAGCTGTTCAGAGGACCGGCTCTCACGATGATTTAGTTATCCATAAGGTCTGATGTCCCCCTGAATCTCAGTGGTGGCTTCTCTAGCCTGAAGGGAATGGGCAGTAGAAGGGAAACAATGAATCCTCTAGCACGCCCAGTGCATAGGGCCAGCTGGTTTATCCCTTTGCCACAAGGTGTCACTGTTTAATCATCACTTTCTGTGGTTAGGTCAGTACTGCCTGCTTGCTCCTGAGGCTATGGGCAGCTAGCAAGTAGTTTTTTAGGAAGATTTAAAAAAAAAAAAAAAAGATGGTGACGCTTCTTCCCTCTTTTTTTTTCTTTTTTTTTTTGCCATTAGCCTTAATGTGCATAACCACTTTGCAAGAAGCCAGTCCCATGCTAAGGAATCTTTAAGGTGTGATATTTCCCTCTTTACTCAGATGAGGCACTCAATTCTTCACTATTTAAGAAATAAAATACATATGTGATGCTGGTTGCTGAGTAGTAAGGTTCAACCTACGGACTTTTTTAAGAAATCTTCTGGTTTTTAAATGCTGACATGGAGGTGTTTCAGTGGAAAAATCTTTGAGATGTTTTCAGCCCAAATGCAATGCCACCGATAGTTACTAGGTGGTGCATATTCAGTGCCCCAATAAAAATCACTAGGGAAGTCACTTGAATGTTTATTTTAATACTTCCTTATCGATTTGAAAGTAGCTCTATTGATCAGAAACCCACATTAAAGAGAGATCAGTGATGAAGTGCTAGTTTTATCCTTCTTTAGGCTTCTAATGCTGACCCAAAGGGGATTAGATCTGACCAGATGTTTTTCACTTTCTAGTTATAATCGCTGGCTATGTCAAGCAAGAGCTGAAGACCTCTCTGATATTGCTTCCCTCAAAGCCTTGTACCAGACAGGTAAGTTTAGGGCACCGATGACTCTCGCTATGGTGATGATCCCATCTTAAAGTAAAAATACAAAATAAAAATACGATATTTTCTGTGGAATTTGAGTACAATACATCATGTCATCAAGTTAGAAACCTGGCCGGGAACTAGGCAGCACCTCTGTAGTAAATCTGGTATTTTCATGTTCTCTCTTGTCTGACTTTGAAAGACTGTGTGGTAAGCTCCCCAACAGCTCCTCTTTAACAGTCTGAGGATATAAACATATTCTGAATTTGTCTGTAGAATGCAACCAGTAGTAGCCTCAGAGGAAGAATGAACTTAGTGTGAATGGCAGTTTAAACAAAGAAAAAGTAATGTTCTGTGGTTAGTTTAGCAACAACAGTAGGGAGGTTCTGAGTTGTGGCTGGTTCTCCCTGGTTTAAAAAGGACCAGCTCTGAAACCTGACATGACTGTTCTGAGTCTTATTTTTCTTTCTCTTGTAGGTGTGGATAACTTTGGTCGCACAGTGATGGTAGTGGTTGGAAGGAATATCCCTGTAACATTAATAGACATGGAAAAGGTAAGACTTTGCAATACTAGAGTTGTGTAGGTTGAATGTGAATGTTCAGGTTGTGAAAGCCCAATTATAAGAGTACGTCAGTGTTAATTCTAAAAGTATTATCTGTAGAAGACTTAAGAGACTAAATAAAAAATATTTTCATAGACAGATCAAAACATATTCCCCCGCATGCTTTGTATGTCTTGGGGTGGCTTTTCTGGAGGAGGAAGTGGACTGTTTTCAGAGAAAATTGTTGGTTTTCTTCTCAGAAAGTAAGACTTGCTCTGCTTCTGTAACTAGAAGATATGGAAAGTGAAATGTAGCAAGTTAAATGAGTTTTTCATGCAAACAGCAAACCTTTCTCTGTGAAGTCAGTTAGACAAAAAAAGACATCCAAGTGATTACAGTCAAGTTCAAGAGTTGGAGTGTTCACCTTGCTTTTGTAGCTGAAACGGAATGCCACCCAGCTTCATGATTCCTGATATTTGAATGAATTAAAGAAAGCATATTAAAATATAATGCAACTGTGAAAGAGTTCCTTGCGTATATAAATTTCACTTCTTTCCATCTCAGGCTCTTCTGTATTTCATCCACGTTATGGATCATATTGCAGTGAAGGAATATGTCCTAGTGTATTTCCATACGCTCACAAATGATTACAATCAACTAGACTCTAATTTCTTGAAGAAACTCTATGATGTTGTTGATGCCAAGTGAGTGTCAATAGGGGAAGAACCCCTCTGTGCTGTGCAAGTGTTTGTCATTCCTTTTATCCAGTTTTCCATTTATTCATTGTACTAGGACAAAGACCTAAGTAAGTAACAAAGGCAAAAAGAAGGGATATCTGTCATCTTTCCTACTCACAGAATCATAGAATGGTTTGGGTTGGAAGGGACCTTAAATCTCATCCAGTTCCACCCCCCCTGCCATGGGCAGGGACACCTAGCACTAGTTCAGGTTGCTCCAAGCTCCATCCAACCTGGCCTTTGAAAATGTCCAGGGATGGAAGCTTCTCTGGGCAACCTGTTCCAGTGCCTCACCGCCCTCATAGGAAAGAATTTCTTCCAAATATCTAATCTAAATGTGTCCTATTTTAGTTTAAAACGATTCCCCCTTGTCCTATTACTACGCTCCCTGGTAGTCCTTCCCCAGCTTTCCCGTAGGCCCCCTTATGAGATCTAGCTTTGTAAAATTGCATCACAGGCACTTAAACAAAATGATCTGTATTTTGACAGTTCTGTTGTCCAGGTAAGCTTGATTAGAAGTCAATTTTAAGATGTTTTTTTCTTTCTTTAAATCAGGTACAAGAGGAATTTGAAGGCACTGTATTTTGTCCACCCAACATTTCGTTCGAAGGTGAGGTATATAGTAGAAAAGAAAACAGTATTTTGGGTGTTGGCAGATAAACATTTAATCTTTCTTTCTCACTGCCATGCTCATCCAGAGCTTTACTTTCCAGAACTTTCAGAGCAATACTGCATCAGACTCAGTCTCCTCCTCTGGAGGATGACTAAGTTGTCCTTATCTCTGATTATATGGAGTTGAGATTCATGCTCTTTTCCTGACCACTGTTACTCTTCTGTATGGTCTCCCAGCTTGGAATGTCTCAAGAATTTCTTCATCCAGTAGCAACATCTTTTCAGCCAGGTTTCTGTGTGCATTCAATAACTTCTGTGCAACGATATTAATATCTGAAGCTGGAAATAAAATGAATTCTTTCCCTCCTAGCTACCATGTTAATATATAGATTGTTAGCAAAAGGTATTTTACTTGATTTTTATTTTCCAGAAGTTCAGCTTCTATTAGCAGAAACCCAACTGAATTTTACCTGAAGTTTGGAAAAATTCAGTGACCTGCATGCCACCTACCATAGGCCCTTGACCCCTCTCCTCTCCCCTCAGTATGAGCATTTGTGACCTGCAGAACAGCAGCCTCTGCTTCCTGGAGTTTTTTGTTTTGTTTTTTTTCCTTTTCCCTTCATTTCTTATCTAGGCTGATAGAATAAGTAATATAGTGCTCAAGTTTGGACAATGCAGGTTTAAAAGCAAAAGTTTGCAGCATCAATCTAAACAGCAGTATTTAACAACTTTCAGAAGATGGTGTCTTACTGGCCTTTGCAAAACAAAAATTCCTTATCCCATTTACATCCAGATACAGAGGTACACATACTTCCAGTAAAATCTTGTAGAATAAGTTGAAATTGCTTCTGTCAGATATAGAGTCAGATAGATCATATTCTGAAAATGCTAAACCCGAACCTGAAGTGAAAACATGTTGCTACATAGATTGTATTTTTTTTAAGACAAAAGTAGAATAGCTGTCACTATTCTACAGTAGAAAGAGAGGACCTTAAGCTGGCAGCTGGGGAAGAGAAGGAGCTAGCATGGAGTCAGATAGCATTAGCTTTAAAGCTCTAAAGCTTGCTAGCCCTCATTGGTGTGTACTTCCTGACCTCCTTGTGTTATTGCAATGGTATCAATGCTTCAAGTGTAATTCAAGCCAGATTTGGAATATTTTGTTCAACCTGAAGGTTTTGAAACAGCACCATCTCAATTAGTTTTTGTTGGGGTTTATTTTCAGGTCTCGGCATGGTTTTTCACAACCTTTACAGTCTCAGGGCTAAAGGACAAAATCCACTATGTGGAAAGCCTTCAGCAGTTATTCACAGCCATACCCCCAGAACAGATTGATCTTCCCCCTTTTGTCCTTGAGTATGACGCCAGGGTAAGTGATTTCATGTGGCACCTGTCTGTCTGTGTTCCCAAGTGTAGTTACTGTGTATCTCCCATTCTGCTCTGCAAAACCTGCAAAGGGGTTGACCTCTCTATATTAAGAATGTGTAGAATAAAGAGAGGGTTCCTGGAAAGCCTAGTTTCTTCAGTGACTAACGATTTTCTTAGATTTTTTTTTTCACTATTTGTCCTAGGAAGGGTCAAGAAGTAGACTCTATTCTCAATAGTGCAGCCTCCTACGTGTGTAGGAGGCAGACTAGCTTTCTTCAGCCAAGAACTGTAACATAACATGCTAAGAGCCTGTGCAGAAGATAAAATTCATGTCATATATGTGCTGTATACTTTACACCTACTGGAAAAAAAAATAAAAAAGCTGTCTTGTCTTTTCCTGTCCCATGCATCAAGGAAAAAAAAAAGGCAACAAAAAATGGAACTGTAGTAGGATGCCTTGCCATTGTGTGGGTTCATCCTCCTCTCAGGTCTCTGTACAAATGGTGGAATGCGTATGGCTTGCACCATTCAAACCAACCCAGTGAGGATGTCCTCTTAACTACAAAATAGCAGGCACAGCTGCAGGGCTGCATAGGTAACTTTGTCTTGAAGGGAATGACTGGCTATCCTAGCATTTGCAGTTTCCTTGCATTGCAGTTTTGTATGAATTTTAACCTGTATTTTGTGTTTAAAACCAGTTTAAAACTGATTACCAGTACAATCCTGTTCTGGTTGAATTGTGGTTGTCACTGTATTCACGGAAAAAGCAGTTAGGAGCACCTGTTTACATCTGTATTATCATCCATTGTACCAAGGTGTGTTGGAGGAGGCTTTTGTTCAACTATTTATTCTGTTCTCATTGCAGGAAAATGGGCCTTACTATTCCTCTTATCCTCCATCCCCTGACTTGTGATCTGCAGTCCTGCAATGCTGCTGGTTTCCCATGGATCCACTGACCTGATGTCTGCCAAAACCTGTGCATTTGCCCATGTACAGAATTCAGAGAGAGGGTTTTCCTCCCCCAGCTCTGGTATTTTTTTACTGATGAGATATTTTCAAGCACTCAAGCAATCAGAGAACTTTATGCCACTGTGAACTGTACAACTATTTCAAATATATTTATCCAATGGAGAAGTTGAGTTCAGGATCACTAGGTACATTTTATTTTCTTCTTTTTTGAAGCAGTTACGTTTATTCCTGAACAGATGTTCTCTTTTCAGGGAAGTGTACCCAAAGCACTTGATCATATTTTTAACTATTATAATTTTCCACATCCATTTGCAATACCTGTTTTTGACTGGGTTGTACAAACGCTGTGCAGTACCAGCCTGACATGTTGCTCACCATATGGTCGCAGTGCTTCACATCTGGTTACTTTCCCTTTCTGTTAGCGCTGATTACTCTGGTCTTGCCCCAGCAAAAGTACCTGGAATTGGGAATACCACGTCTGCAGGCTGAAGAAAGCACTACAGCCAAGCAAAGATTACTGCAACACTTAATATGATAAATGCTGGGTGATACAGGAGCCTGATACAGTCCCTGCCAGTTTTCATTGGATGATGTGACATGTCAGGATGCCACTACCCTCCCAGTAAGAATAAAGTTGAAAAGCATTTAAAGTTTCTTTATCCTTTTCTGTAGTTGTTACGCTTTGAAATGGACAGACATGTTTCTATGATAAGCAAATGTTGTCTGTCAGAAGTGGTGGGGAGGTTGAAGTGGCTCCAGCCCCAACCAAGGGTGGCAACCAAAGGTGTTTTAGGCATCTCGGTGTCCCTTTTATTTCCTGGTGTGCTGTATGGCACAATATTCTGTATGGCACCTGTTGTTTTTGACAGGAAGTGTGCATGCAAGAGCTCAACAGTGATACTTACAGAAGTGGAGGTTCAATCTTTCAGCCTGACAACAGAATACTGAGAGAAGAGGGAGAAAGCTCCCTTGTAAAACGTCATCAGGGATGATGGCATCCCTGGTAGGAAGGACATCACAAAAGTACTGAGTATGAAAATGATATTTTGTTTTTCATGTTTTCATTCTAGCTGCTCTTCTATCCTGACACATCTCTGATACTCTCTCTTTACCAACCCTCAATCTTCCTTTTTTTCTGCCACCTTTGCAGTAACTACTTTTTTAAGGGTGAGTGAAAGTCATCATGAGATCATAGAAGGCGGTTACTCATGCCCACCACATTGACTGGAAGCAGGTCTCTCTCCTACTTAAAACCACTGTAAACTGTTAGGATAAACAGGGCAAAATCCTCCTTGATCATCTAATCGCATGTCACAATTCATGACTGAAACTCAGGGTTATGGCTTTCTTGTGTTGGTATGGTGAAAGATGGCCCATACCGAGTTTCCTTTCTCTCCTACCTTGGCCTCCTTTTGGCTTCATGTCGTGTTTGTACTGCACATATCCTCAGCATGTTGGTATGTCAGTTACAGATGAAGATATCTTGGCTGGGGTCGAACAATCATGCATATACAACTTTAAAAGTGGTATTGCTCTTTAAGTGGCCTTCAGGGTCTTTATGTGATTCCACTATCAGATCCAAGGTGTGCTGCTAAAAGCTGGAAACTCTAGCACAATGGAAAACCACTTTGGTGTTAATGCTTAGGAGCCTTGCACCTTGTGGTCGGTTCACATCTGCTTCCTTCAGCACTTTTCTGGTGTTTTTTAAGACAAGGAAATAGCAGCAGTCTACATGGAGCAGCTACTATGTGTTCCTACCTCCTCTTTTCACCTAGCTGTTTACAGCTGCCCCTGTCTACAGACTGTTTTATAGGCAGCAATGAATTTTCCATGCTCCTCTTAACGATTTGTGTAGCTTTCCGCCCCCATTAACCATCTGCTGTTTTTCACACCCATGGCATTTTCACCAGGGCTGTTGCAAAATAGCTAGTGCCCACTTAATTGGCAGATTAAAGGTGATTTGGAGCATATTGTGAAAACAGAACTCGGCTTCATCGGCTTTGAGCTGGTGCCTGTCCCTATAGCTCACAGATGGCTCAGAGTCATAAAACCTGAACCGTTTTTCTTAGGACTCAGTCTGCACGTTTTTCAGACCCGAGTCCAGTCATTTTAAGAAATTATTTGGCACAATGAAGTGCAAATCTGCCTCCAGAGTGTTTGCAAAGAAAAAAAAAAAAGATGATCTTGGCACTGTGCATTTTACTGTGTATATTTTTCCCTTGAAAGACCTTGCTTTAATTATTTTATTTTTTTTTACCGCAGTCTTGCAAATCTGAGTGGCAAGACAGACCTGCATTGTGCTGCAAAGATCCTGCATTTTTCCAAGGAGTCTTGAGTTATGGCAACCTACCAATTTCTTTCTGCTGCAGACTGTTAGAAGTAACATTGTCATGGGGGGAAAAAAAGATCAAATCACGGAAGTGGTCAGTATATCCATTTGTAGCAAGGTATTTTATTTTTATATGCAAAAATTTGCATAAACCAACAGAATTGTTTTTGTTTTAGGCTGAGATAAACGCTGTCATCCCATAATTAAGGGTGGATCCAATGTATGCATCCTAGAGAGGCCCAGGGAAGCAGTTTCAGTGTGTCTTAACAGTCAGTCTGTTCTAAAAACCTTACCCCGTGCGGTCACTGCAGAATTAAAACTTCTGCTGAAAGCTTTATGCCTTGCTTAAACCATTTCACACCACCTGCAGGCTCAGAAAGGGAGTCTCCACAGGGAAGTGTATTAGAGTAATTACGTGAGGGTTGCTGTTACCAGTGTAACTCCCTGTGTGATGCTAACATTAGACTGACACAGTTCTTGTCACTAAAGCTCATACACAACACTTTGGCCACTCATTTATTATTAGCTACACCTCTTCTGAAAGCATCATTGCTGACGCTGTGATTCGAGGTCTTCAGGGCCAGGTCCTGCCATGCTGATGTCTCGCCGTGGACAGGTCATTCTGCTTACCTGTTGTCAGTTGGCCAAGCCAGAGTGTGAGGCAATGATCGAGGCAGTGAGAGGTGAAGTATTTGGTGGCTGCTTCTCCTCTTCCTGTTGTGTTTTGTGCTTGCTTATTAACCAGATCCTGTTGGGAGTAGGAAGTGGCAAAAAGCTGTGGACAAAGTCAAGAACGTCAGCTTTGTACAGGCAATTGAGCCAGCGTGAATTTGCCACGTATGCTTGAAGCTGAGCTCTTCTCTTCCGGCGTTCTCCTTTCAAGATCTTAGAGAGAAAACAGAGCTTCTGAGTCTTTCTGGCATCTTTTCTTCCACTCCAGTAGCCTAATACCTTGTTTTTTTCTGTTATATATGCCTCTACCTCATCTTTTTGCTGAATTAGGCCTTCTCCCTAGTCTGTCCCTGAGCACTTATGTGGCTGCAGTGCAGCGAAGGATTAGCATCCAACTGCTGAGACCAGACACTCCATGTGAAATTAATTTAGATGGCTCTGCTATTCAGCGAGCTGATATCAGCCCTTCTCCTTTGTCAAAGTGAAAAACAAGAGCAAAAGGAGCGATCCCCTTTCCTTGGCCTCTCTGGGATGAATCTCCTATTACATCCGTGACCAAGCAATAGAAGTAAGAGTCCCAATCTGAAACTTGTTTGCACCTCTAAGTATATTACAGACATTCCTGAATATGTTGATTCTGGCTGAAGAAGAACCGATCCTAGTGGCTTCTGTTAGCACGTACGGTCTTGGGAGAAGGGATGTGGTTCAACTGCACTTGGGGGATTAGGGTACGAAGCTCTCTACCTGAAACAGCTCAATGTGTGATTCCCTAGTGCCAAGGAAGACAAACACTCATCCTAGCCTGTGCTCCTACAGCAATTGGCCTACTGCTTTTTCTTCAGTTGTCCACAGGAAAGGAATCCATCCCGAGCTAAAGGGATGAATGACTGACCAACAGCCTCTGCGCTAAGCTGAGGATGTGGGTAAGCTAAAGCAGCTCTGAGCTGGAGCAGTGAGAGGCAAGCATGCTACAAGGTGATACTTCCTTCCAAAGCCGAATGAGAGAGAGGTGTTTTCTGCCTCTGTATTGGGATACAGAGCCCTCCTAGCTTGTACGCTTAAAACAGAAGCAAAGGGTGTGGGTTGGTGGGAGGGTGTCCCACCTCCAGCCCCAGAGGTGGCAGAGTCCTTGCCTCTGGAAGAAGGGTGGAAGTGCTCCGTAAAGGTTAAGGGTGGCAGAGATGAAAATGCTACAGCCCCGGGCCTTTCACAGGATGGAGTCTGACTCCTTTGGATACCAGGTGGCTTTCTGATGAGCATTCAGCTACTTGACTGTACAATCCCTGTAAAATATTTTAAATGACAAAACCATTCACAATATGTATAACTGGAAGAAGTGCCAAGATTCCTAATGCAATTTAGACATAGCTATGGGGGAGGTGGCTGTGCTTGGAAGGACATTATGTACAAAAACGAGGGGAAGGGGATTGTATCAGATGATCCACAGCAGCCCGTCTGCCAGCACAGCATCTGTTTTTAATTGGCTAATCAGATCCTGTTTGAAGCCTTTCTCAGCTGTGCTTCCCTTGAAAACCAGATTCCTCGTCCAGATGAGGCAGGACTGTTTGCGATTACAGTGCGGTTGGAACAAGAGCAGCAAGACTCGAAACGTACTGTGTGCTCAACACTTTCACCAACATTTCATGGGAACATCTTACTCTAGCAGAGACGTAGCAAGCAAGAGTCTCTTCTTCGTTCCTTTGGTCTATCAGATGAGTCTGTCCTATGCTTTTTGGGGTTGGGGAGGAAAAGGAAGATAAATAAAGGTCTATCCCTGTGTTGTGAAGGGAGGACCATCTGAGGCGTCAAGCCTCAGTTCAGCATCCTCTAATACTGGTGCTTCTGGGTGGAGGCACTTGGAGGAATGAGATCTGGAAGTCAGCAGTGGTACAAGTAGCCTGGGCCAGGCCTTGGAGAAACCATCTGCCTGGGGCTGAGAGGAGAAGGGGCTGTACCCGGATTAGACACACAAGCCAGCATCCTCACCGAATGTGCAGTGTGTCTGCCACGTTAGTCACTGTGGCCCTGACTCATCTCTGCCTGCTGCTTGCAGTTGAGCTGCTATCTGCATGTATCATTTTCAGATCACCCATCATCAAGGGAGCTGTGGGAAAATACGAAGAGAAGAGCTTAATCTCAGTCCGTTGGAAACATTCTGTAACTCGCTGAGAACACCAACACCAAATGCTCAAGAGAAATTGTCAGCACGATTATTTCGCTCTTGCTGGCTTTGCAGTGATTTTTTTTTTTCCAGAAAGCAATGAACAACAGTTGTTGAGTAGTCAGTAAGGAAAACGACTGGTTTAATCATTGACCCTTTAATAAAGACCTGGGGTGATGGACTCAGCATCTCAGCTGGGACCAACTGTGTGGCCCATCACAGGGTTGTGCACGCACAGATGTATCAGGAGGCTGGTGTCCTGTTCTGGGGCCGGGTGCACGTCCTGCAGAGCACACTAAGTGTTGTCCATTGGGTTTACTGTGTTTATTTCCTAGAAAGAAGTAGTCGCAAGCTCTATTTCTCATCCTCACCAGAATGTCTGCACAACAAGGAGCTCGTAACTTACGCGGTGTAAAAGGTTAATAGCAGCAGTTGGCTCACATAGCGACTTGGACACGCTTTAGCCATTGCTAATACTTTGGCAGAAGGAGCTGTATTTACATGATCTGAATAGGTTTGCTTATTCACAGGCAAGATGTTACCCTGTCTGCCCAGGAAGGGCATTTCAAAGGTGTCTGTGCTCGCTGAAGGCTAACAAATGCTGTCACAAGAACAGGGGAGGTGCATCGTGGCCCCTTGACTGAATTCGTACTGCGAGAAAAGGAAATGCCGGCCTGGCATTTGGTGGCTCTGCTGATTCTCCAGCTCGCTGATCCAATGGCAAACTCTTCACTGGATCTTGCTGAGGTGGGTTTCTACTGGAGCAGTGAGCTGTTCTGACTGCTGGCTACCATGTGCCCGCTGGGTTGAACATGGGAAATGGCAAAGGAACCATTTGGGGCAGGTGGGTTCATAGCAAATGCACCTATTTTCTCTTTAGCAGCCAGCAGTAACTTCTAAAAATGCCTTTCAGTGTCATTCAGAGCTCGCAGGAAAAAGCCTCTCTGGTTCCTTATCAAAATGCCTCCGGAAGGCCTTGCACATGGTATGAAAGGTGAACCTGGAAAAAGTTACTGAGCAAAGACCAGCTGGTGGTTAGCAGCACGGGCAGGATGGTAACGTTACAGAAGTTCAGAAGTTTTAGGAGTGCAGGGAGATAAGAAGGACCGCTAAGCAGAGGAGCTGCTCTGCTAGGAGAACAGACAAGAGCATTGTAGATCTCCAAAACGCAAACATGTTGTGCTGTAATGGTAGGACAGCTGTATGGGCAGAGCCAAATCAAATAGTTACATTAGAGGGAAACGCTGCTTGTCCTGTTTCAGAAACAGTTTGTTTGCACTGGAGAATCTCTTTGAACTTAACTTTGTTATAGCGGTACAATGAGGCGCTTTCAACGGACTGATCCGGGAATTTAAACACAAATAAAATAAAAACTTACAACCCAACAATTGACAGCCCCAAAGCAAAACACGTAGCAGTGTTCTGCAATCTGGCTAAAGCCATCAGCAGGATTTATTTATGTGCCCGCCGGGGACAGCTAAGCCCAGGGGTACAGGGTGGGCACTCGGTACACAGAGGGGATGGATGGGTGCATGCAGATGGAGTGGCCCTGAGCAAGATGCCCTTTCAGATGTTTCCGGAGCCACTGATGCAGCTAGGCAAATGCTCTGCTGCATCGCATTTAAATGTTTCACTCTACGCCCCATGAGCATCGTTGTTATCACCAGCAGGCAAGACCAGTCAAATAGTCATTACAGGAGCAACGGCGAAGGCAGTATTTGACCGCTCGCAGTGAGCTTTCCAACCCAGTGACTAAAAACAGCCTCTGGGGCTGCCCCCTGCAAAATCCCCTCCTGCCCCATCCTCCGCTGGCACGTTTCCAAGGGGACTCCAAGTGTGACAGACCCAGCAGCTTTTGTGATCATTTGATCATTTTGGGTGGGGAGAAACAAAGCTGCTTAGGAGCCCCCTGGACCTATCAAGCATCCTCGGAGGTGCCAAAGGGCCACGAGTCGGGTGCACACCTGCACCTCAGGAGTGATGGGGTTGTGCTCACACTGCCCAGCGCCCTCTTCTTTGAGCCACCAGCACCCTGCACGGTCTGAACAGCACGGGGTTTGGGGTTTGCTGTGCCTGGCAAATCCCAAGGGAGGAGCAGTTCCCAGACAGAGGCATGGTGCACACGGAGCCAGAGAGAAAGTCTTTTCTCTTGGCACCGTAGCAAGCCCTAACGAGAAGCAGCCCACCCAAGCGTTTGAAGAATGAACTCACCAGGAGACTCCTCCGCTCTGATCAGCCTCCAACCATCTCATCCGCTTGTGAGGAGTAATAAGCCAGGGCACACAAGTTATTTTCGTGCACGCAGTTTGAGTAACCTCACACAGCGCTGCAGTGCAGCAGGGAGCCTGGAGGGCCCACAGAAATCCTCTCTGGCCCTTGGGGAAGATGTGGGAGCGGGGTAGGGACAAGGGGACAGAGTGTTCCAGTTCCCAGGGCCCAAAAGTCCATTATTGTGAACATGGACATGGGTTAAAAATAATGCTGATGGGGGACCTGGTCCGAGCTCCCACCTGACCGCAGCCCAACATTTTTGGCAGAAGAAGGGAGAGCCCGGGCGCTCCACAAACCACATCCAAAGCGGCCCAGTGGAGCACAAGCACCGGCGTTGTTTGATGCACACACAGCGCACAGATGCCTTGCATTTAGTCCCCTTGTAGCATTCCTTCCAGAAATTTTCCAGAGATTCCTCTGTGCTCTGCCGTGAGGATACAAATCATATCAGCTCAGCCTCAGCATCCTCCCTGGGGAGAAAAAAAAGGCTTGTGCCATGGGGTGAGACTCATCTTTTCAAAACATTGCTCCCAGGGGCAAAGGTGGCGATCGCCGCTGCTTTGTGACATATTTGCTGTAGGGCTTTTGCTTTCTGGTCCATAAAAAAAAAGCAAAAGTAATCAAGACGAGGCTTACTGTTGTTTTGTTGGTGGTGTTTTGTCATGGATTTGATTTTTGAGTCCTGACTCGGGTTCTCTTTGCATGACCTGCTTTCCCTAACGTGTCAGTCCTAGCGTTTTCTGCCCTGCTTTCTGCCGGAAGATGGCTAGATAAGGGTAATTCGTGATGGAAACTTTCTCCATTTCTAACTGAAACAGCTAACGATCTTTGACTGTTCACATAAAACACCTTCCGACAACTCGTCAGACATCTGGAGACAAGCAGCTGCTGGGAGGAACCAGCCCAAAACACACATGTTTTGAATGATTTGACTGACTGAAATGTTTTTTTTGCCTCTTGGTCACCCCTGTTTTCCCCCCTTGGTTAGGCCATGTCAGATCCATGTTCTACATGGCCACTTCTGGACAAAATCTTCCAGGAAAAAAGAGCAAGGAGACCTGGTTTCCTATCCAATAAATAAATAAATAAATAAATAATAATTCTCCCTTCCCTCCTCGTAAGGAAAGACAGAAATCCACCTCTCCTTTCTGTTTTCGTGCTTCTTTGAAGAGAAAAGGGACGTTTTCAAGTTGTAGACGGAATGAAACAAGGTAATTTACCCTGGCAATTTGTGCTGATGCTTTTGGAAGGCTTTAGGCCACTGTCTCAGCAAAATGCAGCCCCAGCAGGCTCGTGCCCTACCTGGCAAACTGCAGCAAGGCAAGGCAAGGCCGAGGCACATTTCCCACACCACACCACCGCTGAGTGCAGCCAGGGGAAGCTCCAGCAGCTCACCAGCCCAAAGGGATCTTCAACTCAGTCAGCCCGAAAGGACCTAGAAGGGAATGAGCTGGCAGTCACCTGTATTTTTCACAGGATTTTTAATAAGGTCTGCTGGAAGATAATTCACAGACACTGCGTGTGGATACAGCGTTGTGGGCAGCACGCTTAATTTATTTTGGCTCTCTTTTGCACGACGAGCAGATGACACAGCAGACAGCTGCCTTGCAGAGCCATTTCTGACCGGTCATCAAGGTCTCCTCAAGATCCTTACATCCAGGACAAGGCCTCAACACCCTTGTTTCACCCTTGAAACCATCCACCACTGAGCTGCTGGGCATCCCAAGCACACAAAGGTGGCCCCAACACCCTGCACAGACATGAAGGAGAGAGGAGGAGGAGGAGGAGGGGAGCTGAAGCAGCTCACAGAAAGGGGGCACCTTGTTCCTGCAGCCCAGGAAACACCTGGCTCAGACTGGGAGCCCAAGTGTCCTGTGCATGCAGTGGGATACGGCTGGTTTCTCTCTCCTTTTCTCCTTCCCCCGCTCAGTACATTATCACCACCTGGGATGCTAATAAAGGTTTTGTGTAGGCTGCACCTGGCCCTATGGCTTTGTCCCCTTTTAGTTGTTGCGTGCTCTTTCAGAACTGCTGTTCTGAGTAAGAAAGGACACCAAGAGGGAGGCTATTTCCAGCCACCAGCCCTGCCGTGTCAGAAACAGCCAGTCCTGTCCATCCTGGCTAAAACCCAAACAAAGCCACTCAAAATCCTTCAACAGCTGACATCCCTGTAGCATCCCAGTTTCAGTGTAACCAGGAGGCCTCTGGTACTAAATGCTTACCCTCTGGGCTCCAGCTCCTCTGGAGACTTGGCCTCTCTTCAGGGCTGTGGCTAGGCCACATTGGCCCTCGTACTTGCCAGCCCATATGGTCCAGCAAATGTGATCCCCTGGACAAACAGGACCTGCAACTCACTTCACCCCCTCCAGCTCGGTGTCCTGAATGATAAAAGAAGAAAATCAAATCAGAGTTACATGTTGTGTAACTCTGATTTGTCAGGGATCATTTCCTGACGCTATCAATGCTCTGGAGGTCCCTACTTGAACACCAGCCAGCTTTTGCCTACATACAGCCCTAGGATAGCCCCAAACCTGGCCCTAGGGTCAGAGGTTCCCCTTCTCATTTTCTCTTGGTACTCGTCTGCCTCACCCAAAGCCATGTCCAAGCCTGCAGAGGGCCTTCACCTCCCAGGGACTCTGCTGGGGGCATCTGGACATGCCACCATGCAGGGCTCTGTATGACTCCAGCCCCACACAGCAACAAGGCTGCCCGTGACGTGACGCTTTCTTGTAGGTTGTCTAAATTGGGGCCTGGGGCAGGCACCAAATTCATTACTGAGAAGCCAAGGTAGGAGGAAGTGAAAGCCACAAGGGCCATGACACCTGTTCGGCCTCTTTGTTTCTTTTGTCTCTCTCTCTCTCAGGAAACCTTGAGTTTCTATATTTGAGCACTGATTACCTCCTGAGTTTGTCCTTATCCTTGTTTGTGAAGTTTGACTGAATTCACACATTCCTGTGTACACAACAAGCTGCCCCAAGGCTGCCAGGGTGTTTGCACACCTGGCCAGGCTCCCCCCAGGCCACAGGGGCATGCACTCCTGGGTAGGAGGCGTGCAAGGCAAACACTGGGCTCTGCAATGCCGAAATGCAAGCAGACCTGTGGAGCCAGAAGGGATCTGCTGGTATGGCACAGGCACATTATTTCGGCCCCCACACTGCTGTGCTTCTGCTTTGTCACTGTGCCAGAGGGTCCCATGCACCTTGCCTGCCACCACGCTTCACATCCCACCCCTCTCTCTGCTGCTCCCAGGCCCTTCTGTGCCTGGAGAGTGGAGCAAGAAAAGGCAGGAAAGCTGCAGGGGGCATTTTCAGCTGAGCACAGAGAGGACAAGGCTTAAAGTCAGCCCAGCCTTGGAGCAGGTCCTCTTTGACCTGGTCAAAGGCACATTCCCCTGACAGAGCTTCCAAGGGCAGCAGATGAAAGGCCACCAGTGTGTCCTGCTCCTTCTTCCCATTGACATTTCATTGGTCAGGCTGAGCTAGTCATGATCTCTCTCTCCTTAGTGACATGTTCTCCCTTCTGAGATTTTCTGTCCTTTGCACACTAGTATCACACTCATCCATACGGAGGCCTATTAAGAACTCATACTGCATGGTGGGCCTGCCCAACATTTCTCTACTCCATGTCAAACAGGCGAGAAGCTCCTTGTTAAAAGTGCTGCCCAAACGCTGCTCTGAGCTAATAGGTGGTCTCCAGCCCAGAGAGCAAGCAGGTTGAAACAAGGCTGGGAGCTCACACCGCGACACCAGAAGAAAAGGGTGAATTTACTATTAAAACCCAACACCCAGGTGAGCGTGGCCTTTAAAATGTTCTCAGTTGTGTGGAAACAACCCCCTAGCAGCTTTTGACTAGCACACACTGCGGGAAGCAGAGGTGGGAAGCCGCTCTTCTCATATTTGACCTGTTATGGTCTACTCTTGAATTATCTTCTCTGTGCAGCCGTCTCCTAAACAGGCTTTGCCTTGAGACTTCCTTATGCTTGGCTGGGCTTCTTGAGGAGGAAGCACAGGAATCCGTGCAAGCCCGCGCTGCAGCGAGGAGTGTGTCGTAGCAGTTAGCTGGAAGGGACACAACACTGTGTGACTATTTCTCTTTTCATTTCCTTCTCCTTACAGGTCTCCACTAACAAATTTAAAAAAAAAAATGGGGTTAAAACTTTCTCCCCCCGGCTGAAAGGCAAATCGATTGACCCAGGGCGGTGGGGCGGGACAGCAACAAAATGGCGGCCGCCCAGCGCACCCGGCCCGGGAGCGGGATGGGGCCGGCGCTGTCCGCGGTGCTGAGCGGGGTTTCTGCCCCTTGGGGGGCTGGATTAATGGGGTGGGGACGAAGTGTAGAATAAAATAGCGATTGGACGTTGGAAATCGGGTTTAAGGCATGGAATCGTGGATTGTAGAATATCCCCAGGTGGACCCACAAGGGTCATCGAGTCCAACTCCTGGCACCACATAGGTTTACCCCAAAATTCAGACTATAGGACCACAAGCACAGCCCAAAAGCTTCTTAAACTCCAACAGATTCCATGACTATATCCCTGGAGACCCTGTTCCAGTGCCCAACGACCCTCTCGGTGAAGAACCCCTTCCTGATATCCAGCCTGAACTGCCCCTGATGCATGAGTTTCTCCACCCTGTACCAGCTCTGGGGTACCATCATCTTCCAACCCTACAGACAGAAAATAACACCCAGTCATCTTGTGTGCTTCACAACATAATCCATGTTCCAAACCAAATTTTCTAAATGCTGCAGGAAAGGGCCTCTTGCTGAACTCTACAGCAACCTGAAGTCTGGGGGGAAGCAGAGAGGCCGAGGAGTTTCAGAGAACCACTTCTGTAAGGACACACTGATAGGTGTCCTTACAGCTTTCAGCAAGCCTGCCTCTTCACAGACACTATGAGAGTCCCTCCAGGCTGTCTGTGACCTGAAATTAATACAATCATAAAATGAAACTCCAGGCAGAGGTGGCCCATTTATCACAGGCCCAAACAGGCACATGCAGCAGCTGAACAGGTATGTGATACACACAAAAGACAGCAAGGAGCAATAGAAAATGACTGAGGGATTTACTCGAAGAACACGGCAAGCATGCACGAGTCACTGCTCATCCATTCAGGCAAATAATCAGAGACAGAACAGAAAGGGGAATGACTTATCTGAGCCTAAATACAGGCATTGAAATACCTGCTTCTTTTCTCTCTCTTAATTGTAGAGCCTGTGTTTCTCTGAAATGAGAAATAAAACCCAAAAGCTTTCTTCATTAGCAATATTTATTTAGGGTGAGCAGAACTGGTTTGCAGATAACATGACCTGTCCTAGAAAACTTCAGAGAATAAAGGTAATTGGCTAAATTATGCAGGAATTAAATAAAAAGGTATATATATCCACTTCTGCAGACAGGATCGGGGGTCTGAACATTAGCCATTGCCTTGTTTTCTCTTTGTAAAATGAAACCTCTCTCTTGTACCAACCTCATTGATCAGTGCACATTACACCATCCACCTTTCCCCTATATGGATCGGGGATGGATCAGGGAAAGCAGGAAATTAGAAGAGGCAAAAAGATAACATCAGAAGACTAGGATTCAAACAGTCCACCATGGTTTTAAGCTTTGAGGCCAAGAAAGCTGAAAGTCAAGAAACTCCAGTAACACTCTCCACCTCCTAGCATACATCTTCCTTTTCCAAGCACCAAAACTTTGTTTTAGAAAAAGAAAAAAAAACCTCTCAGGTATAAAAAATGGTTGTCAAAACCTCCTCTCTAAAGCTGTAATCACTTAAAGGTGCCCATGTGAAACTGTTTTAAGGAGCATGTACCCATTTTTTAATACTGTGTAATAAGCAGAAAGCATGCACAATCACCTTTTCATTGTCATAAAGGAAAATGACTTCTTTGGCCGTGTGAGTTTGTCAAGCTATCCTGATTGTACAAGCCATATTCAAAAGCAGGATAGTCATAAGTGGGCAACAAACACTACATGAATGTGTGGAAGTCTGACCTCCATCAAGACACTTGTGAGGGGGCTCAGATGTCATCTTTTCATTCAGAAGTCTGAAAGACTTTCATTCTGTATTGTCCATCAGGATGTTTTTTGGTGGGTAGGGTGAGGACACCTATGTCTTTCCATGAAGATGGGGTGGCTGATCTCCTAAGTACTATTGTCCCACTGTCAGAGAAATTATTTTTTGTCTCCACCAAGGCCTGTTGCCCTTAGGGTGGCTCTAAGGAAGGGAAAAGCTGCCTTGCACTCAGTGGAGGCACCGTGCACCTTGTGATGACCACTGGGACTGGTGATGCACTCTGCAGTTGAGTGCATCCTAGCTGTCACTGCTCAGCAGGACAGGAGTAAGTGTGGAGCAGGCTACTGTGGGTGAGCCCCTATGGCCAAGCAAGGGTATGGGAGGATTCTCAGAGCTGACACCAGGCTTCCAGCCATATGAGGTGTGTAATCTCAGATTTAGGTGGACTGACAGGATTGTTTACGAGTGCTAACCGGGGCTGGATGGGGGCTTACGCATTTGCTAGCTGAAACTGGAGAAGGCCATTTGTATGTAGTTACTTGACCCCTCAAGCCGGTGCCACAAAATGAAGGGACATATCTTATATCATCTCTCCTTAGCCTACTTCCAGTTCCTCTCGTGTGACTTAAGCAAGTGGGGATGGCTCTGTTGCTCTGTAGTCGCAGCAACACCTCAACACCTGCAGCTGCTGGTCAGGACCTGTATTACCCCATGCTCTGCAGCGACACAGCAAACTCAATGCCCTCACCCACAAAACAACATCCTGAAAAAGCCCATGTACTCCCTTACATGGACAAGGCATTTATTCACTAACCTGTAAAACGGGAGTCAGAAATGAGGATTTATGCGGTTCTTCCTACATCCCCTCTTACAGTACTGGAATAGAAGCCATATACTTTCCTTCTCCTGCAGTTTACCCTGTACTCCGAGATTTAACATTAACATCGGCAGACCAGAATGCTCTCCAGCCAACTCCTATCACAAGTTGCTGTTTTCTAACAATTTCCCCCATTACTAATGGGCTGAAGAGCAGTTTGTCATTGAAGCAGAGCACCTTCCCTTCCAAACATTGTCAGAAAAAAATATTAAACACTTCCATCTTTTTGAATCTCTATTAAGAGACTTACTTCCAAACAATAAAAGGGTGCGTGCCTTCAGTACTGTAAGTTTTGTTCCAAAAATGAAATATCTTTCTATTATCTTCAAGGAAAATACTTCTTTAATGTGGGAATATAGCTATTTGGCTATCTAATATGTTATTCCTAAAGAATTTTCCCCTTTTGAAAGCTTATTCTTTGTCCACAGAGTTTTCTTCCCATCTGTTTTACTCACAATTTCCTCCTGTTGGGATATTAGGCTTTTAGAAACATGCCACAACATATCAAATCACAGTTTCACTGTTTCACATCCTGAACTTGCAAACACATTTCCAAAACAGCCTCCAGACCCCTGCACCCCTGCTCTCTGAACCAGTCTCGTTTGCACAGTCCCCAGCCACTTCTCAGCACTGACTGAGTAGAGAGACTCAGTCAGACTTGTTTTAGAGAATAAGTCATATGAGGAGCAGCTGAGGGAGCTGGGGTTGTTTAGCATGGAGAAAAGAAGGCTCAGGAGAGACCTTACAGTACTTTACAATTACCTTAAAGGAGGTTGTAGTGAGGTGGGGATCAGGCTCTTCTCCCAAGCACCAAGTGATGGCCTCAAGTTGCACCAGGGGACGTTTAGGTTGGATGTTAGGAGAAATTTCTTTACTGAAAGGGTTGTGTGGCATTGGAACAGGCTGCCCAGGGAAGTGGCTGAGTCACCGTCCCCGGAGGTCTTCAAGAAACCTGTAGATGTAGAACTTAGCAGCATGGTTTAGTGGTGGACTTGTCAGTACTAGGCTAAAGGTCGTACTAGATGATCTTCAAGGTCTTTTCTAAACTGAGTAATAGGTGAAAATGGCTAGGAGAATGGGTTAAACATAATTGAAAGATGTGAGTCTTTCCCCTTTGACAAAGCTATGGTCTCTGAGTCAGACTTAGCCCCTGAACACTGCTCCTGTCATCACAGCAGGGCTTCCTGGCACGTACACAG
The DNA here is from genome assembly GCF_964211825.1 of Aythya ferina. Lineage (NCBI taxonomy): Eukaryota > Metazoa > Chordata > Aves > Anseriformes > Anatidae > Aythya > Aythya ferina. The sequence goes on along the minus strand of NC_140296.1, from coordinate 123,322,569 downwards.
AAGTGAAGGGAAAAAAAAAAAAAAAAAAGAAAAAAAGAAAAAAGGCAGAAACAAGCAGATCACCAGACTTTAGGGAAGACTGGATGTCAGAGAATGCATAGACATCTCTTCCCTGAATGGGACTTCTCTGCCCTGTTCCCCACAGACCTTGGGCTGAAATGGCTCCTGACACCCAGCTTGACACGAAATGGCGGAGACTCAAGCAATCTGCAAGAACAGACCATGAGACAGAAAGAAATGCTTGCAAAGAAAGTGGGCTTGAGAGATAAATTCCTGGTGTTTTTGTCTGATTTCTGACTGCTTGAGATAAGATTCTTCTTGACCCTTGTCGGTGTAGATTTCTGAGCCAGTCACTCTGGGATTTCTTCATAGTCACTGGAGACAAATTGTCATTTTAGAGTCTGAGTTTGGACCCCAGCTAACCTGAAACCAGAGCCTGAGAGAGCAAAATGCCCCAGCCAGGCTGTGCAGCCCAGCTGCCTGTTCTCACAGTGACTCCCCGGGCTCAGGACGCACGCTGTGTGAAATGCTATGAGCAACTTATTTTAGGTGGCTGCACATCAGGAAGCCTCAGCCAAAATAAACACCGAGGTTTGTTCCAATGCATCTAGATTCTAGAAAATAATTTTTATAAATGATCTTTCATGAAAGAAAAATATTGTTGCAGGCCTGTGCAATATTTCACCCTGATTTTTCAAAGAAAATGTGATCTTCACTCCGGAGCATAAGTACTACATTAGCCTGAATACCAGTCAGAGCTACATTTTGCTGTCCTTATCACCTACGACAGGAATATCAAAGTAACATCTGGGAGCAAGGCTACAACTGGTACCTACCTGAAGAAAAATTAAAGTGGCAACTATGTAATAAAAGTAAGATTTTAGTTCTTTAAAAATATCTTCAGTAATAGATTCCTCTGACCTTTAAACCTTTTTTTTAAGTTTCATTAGAACATTTATATGGCAGTTACACCTTATTTTTAAGTGCTTCAGTTCTCTGCTGCTCTATACTGCGAGAATGAAGATTTGGTTAAAGTCTCAATAATTTGCCAGCACTCTGGCATGTCTGGATTCTCAAGAATCCATCGCTACGGAAATAAAAAGGAAATTAAACCACTAGAAAAATAAAAAAAGTATGTTAGGTTGCTATGGAGCCTGATTAACAAGAGCAAGGAAATGTGGAGGTAAGATTCTTACTTTATGCTTAATTCACTCCATTATGCAGTGGCTATGGCAGGAGATTCAAGGGCCCCGTGCCACCGCTCCGCACTCACCTGAGCACCGAGCCCTCTCCAAAACCCACCAGGCACCCAGGCCCCCTCCTCAGGAACCAGACAGAGTGCTGCCAGCTTCTAGGCAGCTCTGGGCACCTGAACTTCACGTTTCTTTTTGCAGGTTTAGCCATTTATTCAGCTTGTTTCAAACAGCCCTGTGAGCCAGTACTATTACATCGCAGCCTATTTTTGATCTATTACAACTGCAGCAATGGAAGGCCTCCTCTGAGATGGCCCCTCTCACAAATTACACATCGTAATTTATTAAGCATGCCTGGAACAGCCTTGGGAATCATCAAGAAATCAAACTGTTTTTCTGCCGTTTTCCACTATTTGAGTACAGACTAATATAATGACCTACGACAGGACTACTACTTTTCAATGAAGTCTGTGATCCAGAGTTCTTGTCAGCAATGGATGTGCGCTCTTTGATAACAAGCGGGTATTATAAGACTGCAAGAAAAGTCAAAGGATCTCTGAGATGGACTGGAGCTCCTCTCACTGCTCATTCTTTATGAGCAATAAGTCAGGCAGTGGGGGCCTTCAAAGTAAAAGCAGCTGGTCTGGAATTAAAAGTCATAACTTTACAAGTAGTTTTGCACTTAAGGACAAGACCACTTCCATCAAACACAATATTGTTAGTTAATGAACTCTCATTTCTGAATTACTTTTTTTCTTTCTTTTTCTTTTTTTAACTAAATGAATGCTTTCAATTTCAATTTTCTATTTCAGTGAATCTGGATTTTCGGCAGTTAAAACAAAAAAAAATCAGGTTCTGGTCACACAAAACAAAAAGCCAAGAGTACCAAAGGGCAGAGTTGACACCCTAACTGCTGAGGCCAGCCGGGTTTGTAGCACACGATAGCAGAGCAGGGTGTTAATCACCATGATTTTGTATTGCAATTGAGTAGTGCAAGAAATTACAAACCAGGAGGGTCTACAACGAGTACCTGCATGTGAACATGGGCACAATGTGGCCCCCTGCGAGTCTCACTGGCATGTTGCTTCCATTGCAAGAGTCGGATGTGCCTGTAAGAACATGTATCATGCAGCTCTACCTCAAAACTACAATTCCCCAATTCATCTCTGTGCTTTAAGTTACCCTATCCTTCTATTCTATTTCTGAAATGAGTGAAACAAATGCCCCAGCACCCCCACCCTTCCCTCTCTACCCCATCAATATGCAGGGCTTCCAAAATATCCACTCCTGGCCCTGTCAGCAAGCCACTGGGTTACCTAACCGTGCTGCTTCCTCTCCTCAGGGCTCATTTTTTGTCTGTGAAATGGTAGTAAACAGGAATCCTCCTGTCACAGAAGTGCTGCGAGGAGGGAGGGTAATGGCTAGTGTAAAGTGTCTATATACTCAGCTAGAATATTTCTCCCTGTTCAAAGCTTCCTCCCATCCAAAACAGGCACCATTTTTTTAACATATATATATATATATTTTTACAAGTATTCCTCCGGAGTAACTCCATGAATTTGATCCTGAAGGCACAGTCCCATGTGCACATGTTGCTTCCTCGGGTTGAGCAGAGCTGCAGAGACACCTTCCAGGGCAGCCAGCAAGGCAGGAGCCCTGGGCACATCAGTCTGCCAGGCTGTTTGCAAATCCATCCTGCTGTTTGATGAACCCCCTTGGGAGCAGGAGAGTGGGACTGATGGCAGGCTCTCTTCCCCAAAATAGCTTACTTCCCCCTGGTCTTGAGGAAAGCTGCCTGGGAGGAGAAAGCAGAAGGCGGCTGCTCATGAAGTCTATAAAAACTACATCAGCCCTGGCAATTATTCAGTACTACACACCATTTGGGGAGCCCCAGATGAACAGTAAAACAGCCCGGCAGATGACATGATGACTACCAGATGTAACAGCAAGAGCAGTTCAGTCATGCTGCTAAGTCCTGCCCCTGGGATACTCGTCACTGTGGTATTTTAGGTGGAGGGGTGCAGAGGAAAGGACTGAGGAACTGCTGTTAAGCACAGTGGCAGAATATAGGCTTCGTCTGCTGTCTGTACCTTGCATTTGAAAAAAATAAAAATCCCCAAATAACCTGCGTCCTGTACCTTTGTGGACATGGTGCTGACATTGTTTCTAAGCCACCTGCAGGTTTCAAAGTGCCCACAGCAACCTCAGGCACACTTCAGTATGCAAGAACAACCCAAAACCATGAGTGCTGCTGTCATTTGCAGGCATTTCACCACACTTGTAGGTCGGTGAGCTCGTGAACAATGAAGTCGAGTTGCTCTGTCCTTCTACTTTGTCGGGGTTTGACCACAGGACTCAGACAAAATGTTTTTCTAATACCACCGAATGCAAAGCGCTACATCTGGAAGCCAGGAGCACAGATGTTGTCAATACCAGATGGGAGACGGAGCTTTGAAAAGCAGCAGATGGACTCTGAGCTCGCTGCAAACAACTGCCAGCAAGAGCACTCGGCATGCCATAACGCTACGGTAAAAACAGCAAGCACAATTTTGGGACACAAGCATCAAGAAGTTGAGAAGTAATCTTAGCACTATTTCTTTTCTGTGGCGATGTGGAGCACTGGGCTAGCCACTGGGGCTGGTTCATTAGATACAGAGAAACAACAGAGCTCCCAAAGAAAAGGTTTCCAGCTTCCAAATCCGATACATGCAATATCAGGCTTCAAGGGCTCATTTTCCTCAGTTCATCCAAGAGCTGAAGGGATTAGTGGCTAGCACGAGACAGCCTGGGACGTTTCAGCCGTGTTGATAAGGAAGCAGCAATCCCCAGGTCACGGATTCTCGGGAACCCATCGCTACAGAAATAACGTCATTCTCAGCGAGGGCTACAACCAAATATTAGAACAGCTTCCCAGAGCACACGCTAAATTTCAGGCAAGCGCTTTAGAAAGATTGAATGACTTTCCAGTAGTTATACTGAGATATAGCTTTCAGAGTAAGTAATTCAGATAAGGGAGATATAGGGGGTGGAGAAGGGAATTGCTGCAGGTGGCGGGTTGACTCCGAAGGGAGAAGAGTGCCCGCAATGAGACCTATTCGTGGGTGCAATTCAAGTGCTTCACATCCTACATGCTCAGAAGCCTTGCCTTGCAGTGCGAAGGCAGCAACTGAAGCAGAAGGCTCACGTTGTAACCGTTCCCTTGCAAGGAAGGCAATTTTCCCTCTGCCTGATGTACAATCAGTATAATCTGTAGGTTTCACCCTTTTCTGAAGCAGTTTTGCTGTCCAAGCACCATACGAGTCAGATAGAGAACAAAGCTAACACATTTTGGGGATGGCAGTGAACGGGCACGGAGCGTCCCCTGCTCAACTTAGCAGCCGTGAAGACTCAGTGCAGCATTTTGCTGGATTAACTAGCCTAAGTAACTGGTTCCTGGTGGTTTACTGAACCCCCTATCTGAGAGCAAACGTGGTAACGCTGCAGCAGATAGCAGAGCTTCCTTTCATTTACATAAGCGAACTACCAGCTTCCATCTAGCAGCTGCTCTGCACATGGCTCTTGGCAAGGCTCTGTTTTTCCAGCACGATGACTCAACTCCTTCCTACTAGGAAAATTACTAAGGTTTGGGAGGTTAACTGCTCCCTCCACTAGGCAGCCTTGCCCAGAGGATACAGAGCTTATCTTTTTATCACCAAACCAAACCCAACAGATTACAGCACTGCTACTACAGCAAGACACGTCTGGTACATCTAACACCCACACTCGAGTGGTGCATTGCATCCTTTGATACATCTCCCTCCTTAGTGGAGGATGCATAAATGCAAACCCTATTTTACTGCTGAAGACAGCAACCACCCCTGTTCAGTGTGTTAGGGCACTAAATCTAGTAAATATGTAGTGAACAATGCTCAAAATAAGCAGGCACACAGTCTGGTTCTCCTACAGAAGCATCTGCTCTGTCTGTAGGAGGGCACATCGAGCACTGGCTTCAAAATATTAAAGCCAACAGGAGCCACCATCACAGGAGGCAGGCAGGAAATAATTACATCCACCAGAACAGCAGTGACAATTTGGAGGACCAGTCCTCTCAATCCTCCTGCTCCCCGTCACAAAACAGAGCTCATCTTGCTCAGCAGGGGTGAGGCTGGGTTCTGGCAGTACCACCAGACAGGATGCTTGTTTCCCCTGACCATGCAGCAGCAAGAGGGTAGAGCAGTTCACTTCTTCATTTATTATCAGTTTTCACCGTGCTGGAGGTTCCTCGTGGAACTGAAAGTGTGAGCACAGCCACTCGCCTAACCCCGGCCGCCTGGCTGTGGCACCGTCTGACCCCACACATTTTAAAGTCTGGTATCCGAGAAACCTACGGGAGGCTGCCCAAAATAACTCCGAAACTTTTACGACAAGATAAATTGAGGGGTTGAGGTAAGGGAGTTTCAGGTGACAAACAGATGGTTTGTGGCACCCACCCTCTGTGCAGCTGCATTATCAGTTCTCCATTTAAGTCCATAAGGGAGAAACTACACCTTGGAAAGGGACTACACAGGCTCCACGATTGCCTTTGTAAGATCACGGTGCTCCTGCTAGCCTCTGCAGAAGTTTCCACTGCAGTTGTTACAAGGTCCTGAAGGCTGGACTTTCCTCCAGCGTTACCTAACTGAGAGGGTAGAGCTTCTCTGAGCTCTGGGAGGGATTAGGAGCAGGCATGCTTTTTATAGTACATTTATTTTTGATTCTATAGCAGCAAATATACTGCCACACATCCCCGGCTTTTATTTAGCTTTGACCCGCTCAGCCTACATTGACCAGTAAGTTTTAGCAGTTCACTGCCAACAGAAGCATCAAATCTCAGGACAGAGGGAAAGCACAAAGACATTCAGCTTGTAGGTACCTTAGAGGGTTGCTGCTCATAGGACTAGGGACATGCTCCCACATTTCACTCTCAGACCAGCAGCAGAGGGCAAGTGCTTCTTTAAAAACCATCACTGTAGTTTAAGTGAGAGATCAATCACCTACCTGTCTCATTTAACTCACTCATCCTCAGCCAGTTGAGAGGCAGATCTGTAGATTAGTGATAAAAATTCTTGAGGAAGACCTAAAAAATCAACCATTTCTTCCCCTCCACCAGTGTATTTATACACACCACTCAATAAGCTGCAAGGACTCCCAGTCAGCACGACTCCGGTGCAGGAATAACTCGAGGCGAGCAATGTTTAGCATAAGTTTATTTGTACAGGAATTGCAGGATCATTAAGGTCCAAAACCCAGTTCCCAAGGGTGAACAAGTGAATACCACAGTGCAGAACAGCAGATCGAGTTCTTGTGACCAATCTCACATCAGGGCTCGTCACGAATCCAAGTACTCCTAGTATCTTGTTCCGCCAGCCTAAAAGGAAAAACTCACTTTTTCGAACAAGCGTGAGATTTTCCAAGAGCCGACTTCTAATAGTAAAAAAAAAAAAAAAAAAAAAAAATAGAAAAAAAGCTTTCAAATTTCAACAAAAAGTGCGGTTTTAATCAGAAAAAAAGACAGACAAGCCCAATGCAGATACTTCAGTGAACGGCCTTCTCTTCCCATGGAGGAGAGAAACTGGAGTGCTCCAACCATTCCCACAAAAGCTCCTACAACTATCGCCCGGCATCCCACCTCGTAACGAGTTTCAATGAAATTAAAGAGCAGATATGAAAGACACTTTGCCATAGTTAACAAGTCATTGACAGCAATGGTTTGAGTAAGACTTCGACGCAAAAGCTACAAGTATCACTTATCCATTTGGCTCTCCCAGTGCCCAAATTAGACCAATTTGCCAGTAACGATGGCCAGCTTATTGCTTATTTCCATGCCTAACAATTATGGCACTCTGATTCAACAGGTTTAGTAAGAGGGACAGCAAACTGTCAGTACGCTGAATTGAAGCGATTTGCCTAAGTTATTTCCTAAGAGGCCTTTTCCCAACCAATGGCACGACAAGCAGAGATCCCTACAAACGTTTGCAGGAACTCTAATGATCAGAAAAACCCACAACATCTAGGCACAAAAACATACCAAGTGCTTAACTCGGCAACTCCATCACAAAAACCATGGGGTTTTAAGTCTCAGTAAGATCTCCAGGTACTTGGACTAGATTTAAACACTACCTTCTGCTTTGTAGATCAGCATAGGGATTTCAGGGAAGTGACTAAAACCCACCCTGGTCTCTGTGGTAGCATCTTGATCAAATATAAGACTTCATCCAGCTTACAAATGAGCAAAAATATCAATAAACTGTATGTTAAGGAGGACTCGGTGATAAATATTCAGAACAGATGCTTAGCCTCAGACTGACTTAGCCCCGCAGAGTTTAAGCTACAGGAAGAAGAGAGCTATTTTAAAGCATAAGGTCTCATTTCCCAGAAGCCTAGCCCTTAGGAATGATGCACAGACACAAGTCCTGCAGTGCAGTGTCGCTGTAACTTCGCTTTGATGCTGCTGCCTTGAGGGAATGCATTGGGGAAATAGCCTGTCCCAAACCTCCACTTGCTACAGAAGCAGAGGAGAGTGCAGGTTTGCATCATTTAGCACTGAAGGGAGACTGAATCAGGCAGCCTGAACTTGGCCTAGGGTCACCACTTTAACCTAGCACTTCTTCTCGTGTTACTCCCAGCTACAGGGCCCCCAAAAACCTGACCCCAAACCAACCCACACGCAGCAGATTAAGCTGCTGCTACCTGTGGCAGCAGGCTGCCGGGACAGCTTGAAGTCAGGAAGGGGCGGGCTGCTGGCAGCACCACAATGAAAAGTTATTAATTATTTCAGCTCCACCTAGACTGCCGAGCCAGGCTTGTTTTGAAGGTAATGACACCACACATCATCCCAGCAATCCCTTATAACTTAGTGCCAATACAATAGGTAATGTGCAACTCCAGGCTACAGTTTAACTGCTCAAGACCTTCACATCCAGACTAAAAAGCATCAAGTATTTATCATCCCAGAGCAATGTAAGATGCTGACAGGGGAACACAGCAGTCCTGCAAAGCTTAAACCGAGGAAGGCAGACGTTCAGAGAACAGCCATTCGACTTTTAAGAAAGCTTCCTTAGGATCCTCTGTTACAAGAGACATTAGGAAAAGCACAAATACTTTTGGCAGGAAGCTTGAGTTCTCCATAGCTCTGTCACAACATAAATCCAGGAGAGCTTTCTAGCACTTTTTCTATTAGATACATCTGGCCCGATGTACAGCAGCCAAGGTACTCAAAGACCAGTAAGAAACAAGGCAGCTTGCTTCAAGCTAATGAGGACTGTCCCCTGAGCATGGGCTGCTTCTCCCACAGGAGCTGATGCACAGAAAGTTCCTAAAGATCAGCCATGAGATTTCCTAAAGGTAAGCTGTGAGATGCTGTAAGACCAGAGTGTAAGCTACTTGAAACGAAAATCAAACACGTTCCTCTAGGCACAGCTTTTTTTTTTTTTTTTTTTTTTTTAAAGCCAACTGCAGCTATTTAAGAGATGAGAGCAATTAAACCCTTAAAAAGGCTTCCTCCCTTCTGGTGATACTCCGTGCTGGTCCAAGTATTGCTTCTCATGCAGAAGTTACTCATTCTGGCAGTAAGCTTGCTCTAAGTCTGACACACATGACAACACCAGCCAAACCATTAGTTTTTAAAAAAGCCTTCCAGCTAGTGTCTTGGGTGAGAGGTACCTTGCCTGTATGCTACTCCAAGTCCAAGCCACAGTTTATACAAAAGAATGGGTTTACTTTTGAATCCAACTCCTTTGGCAGACTATTCAAGAGCCTTCGATAATAAAAAAAGCCACCAAACTGTCTATTTGCTACTGAAGATGCTTACAAGACTGCTGGAGAAATTAACCTAAAGCATGCCTGGCTGCAGCCAGCTTCCTCAGTTGGATCCCTCCCTGCCTTCCTAAGCTAAGTGAAGCAAACAGCAGCTCTGCTGCTGTACTGATGTGGTCTTCATCAATCAGTTATGTTGCAAGTTCTCCCACTTTTCATAACCAGAATTCTTTGGTCCTACCAAGAAGAGGCAGTTTTTCACTGCCAGGTAAGAGCTGCACTGCTACTCTTTACCTTTAATACCAACTGTAGGTGTTTTACCTGCTTTCTGCTTTCCCTTCTACACATAAATCATTTGTTTGATCCAGCACTTTGACTTCCAGCTGTCTGCGTGAGCTTCTGAGACCCAAGAAGGGTTAGCAATTAAGTATCCTTAAACACTGCACTGCTACATATTAAGTATCTCAACAATTTGCCTTCCTAGTTCTGCACCCCTTTCTGTTTCTAGTACTTCTCTGGTGAAGCAAAGGAACCTCAAGATCATTTGCTATACATATTTTATTATTGCAGCTCAGTGAAAAAGTCTTCCAGTCAGTTTCTAGTACTGCTGCATACAGCACCGTGGAACTCTGAACCATCCTTATAAAGCACAGGGGCATCAAAGCAGCAAGTTCAGCACATACCCGTTAAGAAGGTCAGCCTCCAAGGGAGCACACGCTCTCTCAGAGGCTGTTCTGAAAGCAGGGGTAGACTTCCACTACACACAGCCTCTGTGGAAAGCTCTGCTTAGGGTTTATATACATGAAGTGAAGGTTAAGACTGCTAAAGACAAAGATCTCGGCTTTAACCTCCCCAAATCCTATCTCATACAGTGACCAAGTGATAGTGACAAACTTAAAAAAAGAAAAGTGATAAAGCTTAACCCTTAAGAGGAGACAGAAAGGCAAGCCTTCAGGACCTCCTGAATTTGTACAAGAAAAAAAAAAAAACCCTTAGGAGGCACTTAAGGAATTTATGCTGTGGCAGACGTGCACATCAGACTACAAGTTAGTGGTTTGGTTTTTCTTTTTTTGCCTGCTGTGGACCCATGAGGAAGAAAGTTAAGTCACACTTCAGTGTAAGAGCTGCGCTACTTTCCAACTGTGCCAATAACTCTTTTGAAAGAGACTTTATCTTAAGCCTATACTTAATAGTATTTTCCCCATCTTAACCATTCAAACAGCAGTTCCAATTTAAGTTTTTAATGCCTTATTCCAAGGACTTAGTAATTTTTTTAGATCAGGTTTTGGTGCATGTTTAGACAAGCCACCTTCCATCCCTTTTTGTACTCGAGAAAGGTTTAGCCAGCTCATGCTTTAGGGACAGATTTACTAATTCATCTTCAACTTCCAAGACAAACTTGAACTTGATGCAGGCCCACATACACCCATCTACTACAGGAAACACCCTTCAGGCCCTCTACGAGAGGGACAATATCCATCCTGTCATCAGTTCTACACAGCCAGAAAGTAGAAGCAGCCCAAGCATGACACAAGCCCACTCTTGCACAATTAGTTCAATAGAAAGCTGACTAAAAATTGAACTGAGGAAGTATAAAGTAATGAGATTAGGCAATAGAAAGCAGAGTTCGGGATCAACTTCTGCTCTGCACAAGACGTTTTCCAGTCTTTGCTCTATTAACTAACCCAGTTCACTGAATACTCCACACTTAGGTGACATTAACAGCCATTTCCAAGACTGGTGCCTAGTTTTGTAACTATTCCTCTAACACTTGGCTGCTGGTTCTCTTCTCCCAGTGAGGAGGTAATAAGGCTCCTTGGCATTTGTAGAGATATACTGAAAAAGGTTCTTCACACATCACCTGGCTGTGTATTCCTACCACACACCAGGAAATGGATAGTCCAACAGTCCTATTTATTAGAAAGCCTCCAACTGGCAGTCATTACTTGTGTATTTACACTCGGCAACTCGGCTTTTAGTAGCCTCCACTCAAGAATGCTGGAGAGAAATGATCAGTTGCAAGGCAACCAAGTCGGGTAGGACTGGCTATATGGCACGGGAGCATTGGCAAGGTAGTAGTTGCTGAAGTTCACATCACTAACGTAAGGTGCTGGCTGGTAGTAACAGGTAACAGTAGTGGCATTAGGGATGATGTTCTGCTCTGCCAGTACTCTGAGAGCCAGCAGAGAAATCAAGTTGAGAGTCTGCCTTCGCTCGTGCCCCATGAGACACACCGTGCTCTCGTTCACCACCCTGCGCAGGATCATGAGGTAGTCATATTTGCTCCTCTCTTCTTTGGAGAAGTGGTTCTGGAGGTAGGTCTCGAGCTTGCGCTGCTGATCCAGGATGTCTGGGAAGTCTATGAAGAACCGGGAGCACATGTAGCGCTCCAGTGTTTTGATCTCATCTTTATCCATGGGCCTGAAGTCCCGCACTAAGAGGTTACTGTACTTCAGAAGCCCACCACCTCGGATCTCTTCAGGATTTTTGGTAGCTATCAGCTTGTTCTGGAGGTGATCGAAAGCTGCTTCGAAGTCTCCATACATACTCTCCCCAATCACAGTTGGATGGAAGTGCTCTGACATGGGGTTTTCCGAGTAGTCATAGTAGAAAAGCAGGGAATCCAGTATGATTTGGAAGGAGTCCACACTGAACTCGAACTGCCGTCTTATACAGTCTACAAACTTCAGCTCCACGTTCCTACCATGTTTGTTGGAGAGTGATATCAAGCTCCAACGGTCCGATTCTGTGGACACTTTAACCAGCTTCTGGATGTAGGCTTCCTTCAGTGTTACTGGACTGATTTTTAGCTTGCTTACTCCTTCTGGCAAGAAATTCAGGAGGGAGCGCAACACCACATCTCGAACTAGCTGAAACTCTGCCTCACTCGGAAGAGACACTTGAAAAATGAGATCCAGGTCTTTGCATCCCAGACCATTATCCTTGACCAGGACGTGGCCAGCTGCAGAGCCGTTCAGACGGACATCATGTACCGCAATGCCTGCTTCATTCAGCCTGCTCCGAACAGTCTGAACAATGTCCTTCAGAGTTATCTTCAGCGTCGGGAAGTTACCTCGTCCATGGATCGGGACCACCTCTGTAAGAACCTCATGCAGGCGGCTGACCTGCTCCCAGTTCAGTACGCTGCATGACATGCAGTCTGTATTACTTCCTTTGCTTGCCATGTTCAGGTTTTTCTTCTCCAAAGAAACTGTAAGGAGGTGGAGGAAGAAAAAAAACGTAAGTTAAACTTTCGGTTTGCACTTCCTAAACATACATCTTATGCTCTGCTTGCTGTCTACATGTAGAACCTAAAGAGAAATAGTTCTACAGACTAATGATTATCAGCAAGCCTTTCACCCGAAATGATTCTCAGCTTCCCTGCTTGTTCAGGCACAAAATGTAGTTGTCTGTGTCCTTCTTGGTGATGCAGAGTTAAGTACCGCACCACAGCAGTTCATTTCAAAGGGCAATTATCAATGAATAATACAAATAAGCTTTGCCCAGGTTTCTAAGATCCGCAGTACCAGCTGAAGCCAGAGAGAACCATAAGCACAGAAGGCTTCCAAAAGCTAACCTTGAACTTGTTTCATTATAGGTAAAGCTCAAACCTCTCTCCAGCTAACACAACAGTGGAAAACACTCAGGTGTTTTAGTTCCAGGGCTTAGAGATCCAATCCACTGAAAGCACTCCAGTTATGCCAGAGGCACAAGATTGCTTTTTCATAGAAGTTTTTTTGTTTGTTTGTTTGTTTTAAAAAAAAAAAAAAAAAAAACTTTTAGTATTTCCAGTAGTTTCCATTATCTCCCTCTTACAGGCTAAGAGAGAAGTCCACCTTGCTCCTGCAAAAACTATAGAACTTCAGCATCTTGGAGAGCATTTCAGCTACAAAGCCAGATAACAGAACTTTTAAATTTGCATTCCAGTCTGCAAGCAATTCTTTTTCAGATACACTACATAATCAAATTACCTTTTGGGCAATATTCCTACTTTCCCTGACCTTTTCAGTCGTTTGTGGAGGGAAAACAAGCTTGTAAGAGCTGGCATATATTCAGGTGGGATTAAGGCGTACATGTCAGCATTACACTAAGGACCTGAGAAACTCAATGACCAGATTTTGTCACAGCCTAGTCCAAGCATTAGCACTTTAAGGAGTGCTGTCACAGCTCTCATAACAGTTGAGCAGATATTCTCTGGTACTTCAGCAGCTTGTTTCGAGGTATATCAATACTTACATATACTCTACAGTCACTCAACTCCAACAGGAGTTAATACACTTTCCTGTTTTAAGTGTTACAGCTTTTTATGGTGGCCAGGTGCTCCCTGACAGCTACAGACTGAGGTCTCACCTTCATCTGCCCCAAGTACTCGTGAAGGCTGCGCTGGCAGCTGCCAAGGTCAGACCACTCAGACTTAGCTCAGTTAACTCCTGCCTACCGGGAGCTGCTTAAAAAGCAACCACACTGTTTGGCAACACGAACCAGCGCTGCGTGGGGAACGCTTCAAGCAAGATTCAAGCAGCAGCTCTTGTTATCTCTTGCTTGTCAGCCTCCAGCTTTTGGCTTTCAAGAAGCTCTTTGACTGTGTTCACGGAGGTGACAGAGCGAGACGTCAACGCAGAAGTGCTCCGGAGGAAGCAGCTTCTGTCCTTGGGCATAAGCAGCTGCGTATCATATCAGCTTCAGTAGCCATGAAACAAGCTTGCGATTCATAAAATAATTAATCCAGGACAAAGCAAGGGTTTCTTCAAACACAGACCTTAAAGCTCCAGCACAGTATAGCCCCAGAGGCACCGAGGCTGACAGGAGCTGCCCTCAGGCATATTAAAACACACTTTCACCTTAAAGCACTATCTTCTCCACAGCACGGGAGCCTCTCCTGACTCCTGGCTCACTCTGCAAGCCCACAGGCTCCTCCTTTCCAGCTGTGGGCTCCTCAGCAGCTGGGGCGAGGCATACAGCACCCCACGGCAGCACTTCTCCAGCGGAGCTTTCCACCCCACCACCCGCGCCTGGTTGGGCTCCAGCGTTTTTATCGTGCAGGGGCACAGCGTGCATCGCTGCCCTTATTACCACAGAAATAATCACCACACGCCTAGCCCCAGAGGCTCGAAAAACGAGGAGCTCTGCGCTCCTCCTCGCCTCGCCTCACCCCGTCCCCGCTCACCTCAGCCCGGCCCCGCCGCGCCGCCCGGCCCCGCTCCCGCGCACGCCTCCCTGCCCCCTCCGCCCGCCCTTTATGGCCGCGCCACCGCCCCGCCTCCGCTCCTCCTCCGCCCTCAGGGGCGGCTTCTCCGGACACACGGACACACGGACACACGGACACGGTGCCGGGACCGAGCCCGAGGAGAAGGGGAGCGGCTGCCTCAGTCACGGGGAGCCCAACGCCACAGGGGTTGTCCTGAAGAGACACCCCCCCCCCCCCTCGGGGCAAGAGCCTCAGGGAAGAAAAATTGCACTTGCTGCTGGAAACCCTCAGTATTTGGGGCAAAAGAGGAGAAAAGGGAGCTGGGGTGGTTGCTGTGCGCCTCGCCGTGCCACAGCTGTGTTTGCAAAGCACTGGGAAAAGCACATCTGGAGTGCTGTTCTGCCACACGCACCAAGGGGAGATGGAGTCAAAGCTGATCCTGTGAGAGGAGGCTGAAATGCTGCTCTTCGCTCAGCCACCAGAAACAGGCCCTCGGCCACCAAAACAAAAGCCGGGCAGGGATATGGGTGGGTTTCTTTTCTTTCTGTATCTTCCTCTACGAGCACACTTGGCATAGGTCAGCATCTTTTTGTCTGCTGACAGCACCATCCCTTCAGGCTAGTGCAGTAGAGAAGGAGGGGAGTAAAACTAACTTGTTTTAGATACCTGCTAGATAACAAAATCCATAATAGGGTTGCCTGTGACAGAGTTACAGGGTTGAACTTCTGAATGCAGGACATATTTATTTTTTTTTTCCTGTGCTTCTGAAACAAGAAAGAGAAATAGGGAACTCAAAAAGGAGTAATAGCAGACATGACGGAGGCATAACCACCGGTAGGGAAGTGTCTCACTCGGAGGTTAAAATACTGAATGGTGTCCCCTGTTAAAAAGGTGTTTTCAGCAGTACTTCTGCCTCACATGCCATTGTCTATTTTGGATGGTATGTTTTCTGTTCCCTCTTGGAGAAACAGCAATTACACGTTGAAAAAATATTTTGTAATATTTATTTCACATCAATAAAGGCAAAGAAACTTGCAACACAATGATATTACAGATGTTAAAATACTGATAGAAGGATCGTACTTTATTTGTTTAGAAGTTCTTGTTTCACAAAAATGTGAAAACAAAGGGGTGTCTCAACCATGTCTTAGACATTGAGTATGCTTCAGTGGAAGTGCAGAGCTCTTTGTCGTGAATTTAAAGCTCCCGAAAATATGTCAGTCACTATCCATCGATCCTACAGGAAGGCCAGAGGGACTGGATTTTGAAACCTGCTGGGCCAGACTTGTGTAGGTTGCAGGAGGAGTGAGGAATGCATCTTTGAGTAATGGACGCCTAGGGGAGCAAGCCCATTTCCCCCTGGCAGGAGCCAGCCTCCTGTTATCCATCTGCATCTGCGGGGTGGATTCCTGTGCCGTGAGGATGGAAAACACGGGAAGGCACAGCCCACTGGCAAGACAAGAGATTAAAAATGCACGAGTGCTGTGGCTGCTGAGGGGGTTCTGACCCCGTCCCAGAGCACATAGTGCCTGACATTTAGGCAGGACTGACTGTCCCGCTGTCAGCTCGAACACCAAGCCTAGGGAGAAGTGGCAGGAGACAATCCCAGTCTCAGCAAACCCTCCTTTCTTTGAGAACAACTGGGGGACAGATTCCTGCTGAGAGGCACCATCTCCCTCTGCTCCTGGACGATCACCCTCTTGCCCTTCTCCCACAGCCGCTCCGTCCCTCATCTCTGCCTGCAACCCCACAGCTATGCTCGCTCCTCTCCTGCCTGCAGCTTCCCTGTGTTGGGTTCCCCTTTGGGACACACTCTGTGGGAACCATTTCAAAGAGTTTACAGAGAGGATGGGGAAGGAAGAAAGACCAAGTGGGTGCTGGGACATTACCGTAACAGAGGGGGAAAAAAAAAAAAAAGAGTCTGGAAACCACCAAAACAGAGCTAAGTATGAAGTTTTATAAACACAGAGCAACGTGTTCATTTTAATCCAGTAAATAGGGCAGCAAATTTGGCAGATGAAACGCACTTAAAAACTTGTAAGTCAGCTCAGTGACCTGGCACTGTCAGATTAGTTTCCTTTCGTGATGCATTGCCGAACGTAATGTGTCACTATAAATCTTGCTAGCTGCAACTGTTAAAGCCATAAAGTGAAGTAGGGTTATTAATACACACTAGTAAAAGCTGTCAGGCTCTATTCTGTAATTGAGCATCAAATCTGTGGTTGGAAAACGTTCCCTTTTGTTTGACATGTGGGATAACTGCATGTCTGCTGATACGGAGAGCATGGAGACAGGTAAGAACATCCCCATCATGTGGGGTTATTGTGAAATCCTCTTTCAGAGTATCAGGAGTGAACTCCTCTCTCTGTTAGTAGCTGCCTCTACAAGTCTTTGAGGTTTCCTTCCTGTGGGGAGACGCAGCAATTTTCCCTCTCGATAAATCAAAATAGACATGTAAAGTCTTGTATAGACCCACAGAGTCTAATGCTGGGAAGAGTAGTCTTTCACAAATCTGAGGTTAAATTTGCCACTAAAAGCACAGCAACAGCTGAAAGGTTGTCTGAGGGATGAGATGCTGCTGTGTAGGGCTCTCCAGCTCCCACCAAGTTCCCGAGCTCAGCAAAAGCTGAGAGGTTTTTCTCCAAGAGGCAAGAAATGCCACCGGGGTGCTTCACCAGCAGGACCCATGCAAAGCATGACCTTCAAATGCTTGCTACATGGAGACCCGAGGAGGATGCAGAAACTGAGTCATTGTCTCTCACAAATGTCTTAAGACGTGTTTCCACCTGTTGGCCCTTTCACACAGCATTTTTGCTTCTGCAGTAGACCCAGTTTTGCTGATCTGGAGTGGGAAGCCCAGGGAAGCCCAGCACTTTCTTTTCCATTACGAATGAGCAGCGTTGAGATTTCTCCCACGTCAGCCCTCCCTCGTGATGCATGCTGAGATGGAATGCACTTACTGGAGCGAGTGGGCAGTGGTCCGTCATCTGAGTTGTTTTTCCTTGCACCTGAGCTTGCCCCAGCTACTTAATTAGTCACACGGTTTCCCAGAACCCGGGGGAGAACGAACCGTTAACAAATTTCGGTGGCGTAGGAGAAGACAAAAGCTGAAGAGGGGGAGGAGGAGGGGGAGTTTGCAAATCAAACTGAAAAAAATATTTACTCTATTTTGGGAGTTGTGAGCAAACCCAGGATACATCACCATATGTTCAAGCTGCAGGTGGCAGACGCAGCAAAGGGGGGTTCACAGAAACAGTGAAGCTGTTTAGGGAGTGCAGCCTCAGTCGTGTGAAGCTCTTGCACACGAATCTTGTACTTTCCCTCACCACAGATTTTCACTTTGAAATTACAGCTTTTTCCCATTCCCTCATCATCCGTAGCTCAGGGAGCTGATGTACAGGAGCGTAGCGATCACAGCACACCTGCAGCAACCCCACAGGCATCGGACAGCAGTCTTCTGCATGCAAGCTCAGTCTGTTGCTTCTGTCACTGTAAAAAAAAAAAAAAAAAAAAAAAAAAGGCTACTGGTCACCCCTACAAATTCACAGATTTGAAGGCTAACAGACATGATTAACTATCACTTAGTACTAAAAAAATACTGACATAAAACTCACAGCCCCTTCAATAACATATACTTTCCTGCAGACTTCATTCAAATCCCTCCAGAGTTGGATAATCCAGTGCTTTGCCATAGTAGTTTGTTGCAGCTGTTAGTTACTTTCACAAATAAAGGTCCACAGAGTTTGATCTGGTTTTAATTTTCACCTACCTTTATTTTCAGTATGCTTTTCTTTTTCCCTGCTAGATGATGGGGGCTTTTATTGAAAAGTTGCCTGAATTCTTTATGATTTTTTTTTCTTCAACAAGTCCTTTTCTTCTAGCTGGTGGCAATGGTAACTGGAAAAGGAGGTTTTGCATACATAAAGTAGGTATGTAGTTTAAAATAATCTAAATCAGAGCTATCAGAGACTCTCCTAACCCATGCTCAGAGGTCAGGTTTATGCCAACGGGCAGTGAGGCAGCTCAAGGAACTGACCCAGCTGAAAACTGATCCAGCCGAAGAGGTCAAATTCAGCTGGGCTAGCCTGCTAACAGGGCCACCACGCAATTGCATGGGCACCAGCACAAGCACGGGAGGTGAGGCAGGTTGACAGCAAACTTTACATGGACTGAGAAGCCTTCTTGGCCTGCTTTGTGGGCCACCAGCACTGTGCATGGAAACTCTATAACCCTGTAAGCTGCTGCGTCCCAGCACAAGGCTGACAACCAGTGCATGCTCTCCACCAGTATGGGTCAGGGAGTCCTTGAAGAGCACGTGGGTGGGTAGCATCTCTGTCAGGATTTCTGCTGTGGCCTGTCCTGCAGTGTGACAGCTGCTCCTCCAAGCCCCAGCTCCATCCACCTCTCTTGGTGGATGGGGATAACAATCTCCCTTCCCACCAGGTTTAATCTCACCTTATCAGGTCTGAGGTGACTGCCAGCCTCACCCCCCTACATGGCCAGCTGGCATCCTACAATGCTCTGAGGGGTCCCTGCAGACTGTTTTTGCAGCAGTTCAGCCTACAGCTGTCTCATCCAGGGCTGTGCAAGAACAATCCTCCCAGAGACAGATAATCGGGGCTTTCAGGCTCTCTTATCTCATACAGGGGAGGTAGGGTAAGGTTACATATCTCAGTCTGGGAAAACAGCATTACCATACCTCTTTCTAATGAAACCCAACATTTTCCTTCTGTTTAGAAACTTGTCAAGCAGCCTATGGGCCTTTCTGCCTATGCTGGGAAAAACTTGCAGCTACATGCTAGAGATCACTTTAGACAAATAAAGTTTGAGGAAGTAAAGTATCGGGATCTTTTGAGATAAGGAAAGGTTAAGGCTGTGGATGTGCTGCATGGTGATGTTTTCCATGGGTGTCCTGCTAAGACAGCACATCTTCCTCTGTGGGAGTGAGAGTGCTCTATCTCCTTTCGTCATACGACAGGTCTGAACCCTATGCAGGGCAGAAAAAAAAAGTAGCTGCACCAAGATTTCTGCATTGCTCCATGATCTTCCATAGCTTAACTTGTAATAAATCTTCGATTCAAGGAAGAAGGGTTGCCTCTGTCTACACGGTATCAGATTTCAGCACCAAACACAAGTCATGGCCTGGTTAAGAGATCAGAACAGAAATAAGGAGTTAGTTAGAAGTCTCTTGCAGTTTAAAGTCCACTTGCTGCATGAGAACCAGCACAAAACAGATGAGTGTGACAGGTTTCAAGCTGGGACAGGCATTTGATTTTTAGTAGCAAGAAGCTACTCAGAGTTTTTACGCAAGGCTCATGAGGAATTACTTGGTCTGGGCTCAGTTTTAGGTTACAGTGAGAAGCACAGTCAGTCCGTAAGGTGTGTAACAAAAATGTTTACAGGAATGCAAAATCTGAGACAGTAAAAGGTGCTTATAGTTTGAGTACCAAATGAGAAGCCTCAGTCTAGAAAGAGTTAAAGCTAACTGCTGGTAGTTTTATTCTGTAAATCAATTTTACTCATGCTTATGTGGATGTGATTGTGTAACAGATTTTACAAGTGAGCTGATTTTGTTTCCCACCAGATTTTCTGTGTGGCTGATTTCCTGTAGAAAAACTCAGCTCAGATAAAGAAGCCTGCTTATCGTGAATATCCTACAAAGGTAACAGACAGGGAATGAAGGGCCCTCACAGCCCTAGGGGTTGTTTTAATCTCCAAGCCAGCAATTCACAAACACAAACCTGCATACCAGAGTTGGTTCCAGAGGCTTCCCAAATAAATACTCCTCCAGGCCTCCTTTCCTCACTGAATGTAGTGTTTACATCGCAGGACTACATTGAGGTAGAAGTTTAACAGAAATCTTTGAAAAAATGTAGGTGCTAGGTTGTCCTGCAGTGACTGATCTCACCTTTAATCTGTTTGTCCACTCAGGCCCTATTGTTTCAGCAACGCATCTGGAGTTTTATTAACAATGCTTGCTTTCTGAGTATTTGTAAGACCACAATATTCGATGCTTTCATGGTTTTCTCTGTGACTAGAATTTTTTCTGTGACTGGAATTAAGTACATTAAAGGAGGCTGTAGCGAGGTGGGGGTTGGTCTGTACTCCCATGTGCCTGGTGACAGGACAAGGGGGAACAGGCTAAAGTTGCACCAGGGCTGTTTTAGGTTGGATATTAGGAAGAACTTATTTACTGAGATGGCTGTGAGGCATTGGAATGGGCTGCCCAGGGAAGCGGTGGAGTCACCATCCCTGGAGGTCTTTAAAAGACGTTTAGATGTTGAACTTTGCAATATGGTTTAGTGGAGGGCTTGTTAGTGTTAGTTCAGAGGTTGGACTCGATGATCTTGAGGTCTCTTCCGACCTAGGCAATTCTGTGATTCTGTGATATGCCAGAGCTGGCACGTTCACAGCCTCATCGTAGCACCTGAAAGGCTGGCAGCACTGAACACGTATCAGCTACTACTTCTCGCCTTATAACATCTTATAAATGCAGGTTGGGGAAAAGAAGGGTGGGGGGTGCACCGCTGCCAGCCGTCCCTCACACCTCCCCACACACCCCGCCACCGCCTCCATCCCGCCCCCCTCCGCCATTTTGTGGGCGGCCGCCACCATCTTGTGGGCGGTACCGGGCGGGCGCCATGGCGGAGCCCGGTGCGGGCGGCATGGTGCCGGTATCGGCGGGGCTGTATGTGGGCGGCGCGGCGTCCTGCTCGTCCCCGGCGTCGCTGGCGGCCGCGGGGGTGGTGGCGGTGCTGACGGTGGACGCCGAGGAGCCGCCGGCGCTGCCGGGGGTGCGGAGCCTGCACGTTCGTGTGCTGGACGAGCCCGGCGCCGACCTGCTGAGCCGCCTGGACGAGTGCGCCGCCTTCATCGGCGCGGCGCGGGCGGGCGGCGGGGCCGCCCTCGTCCGCTGGTGAGGGTCGGGACCGGCACCGGGACCAGGACCGGGCTGGCAGCCCCTCGGGGCTGGCCTCGCCTCATCCTGCGCCTTTCCCTTGCAGCCATGCCGGGGTGAGCCGCAGCGTGGCCGTGGTGACCGCCTACCTGATGAAGACGCAGGGGCTGGGCTGGGAGGAGGCGTACGCCGCTGTCAGGGCGGCCAAGCCCGATGCCGAGTGAGTGCCTGGGCTGAAGGAGGGGGTGAGGAGGCGCTGCCCCTCTTCCCCTTGCCCGGCCTCAGCCCCTGCCCTTCTCTCTCCGTCTCTCTCAGCGCAGGGTGAACCCGGGCTTCCAGGGGCAGCTGAAGCTGTACGAGGCCATGGGCTGCGCGGTGGACAGCGGCAGCGCCCTGTACAAGCGGTACCGCCTGCAGATGCTCAGGGAGAGGTACCCCGGTGAGTGGGGGGCTGGGGGAGCGCTGCCCATGACAGGCACTCGAGCTTGAGGTGAAATTTGCCTCTCTGGTCTGCCAAAGGCCTGGGTAGGTGATCACAGCGTAAGGGCGGTCATACGGTTTTTCTGCTCCGTGTTTTTTTGCCCCATGGGCAGCACCAGGCATCCAGGTGGATCTTTCTGCTGTGTGCTTGCTTTAAGTTCTCATTGTTCACAGTTTTAAGGCACGTGCCCCCACTCTGACCTGTGCTGCTGTGGTTTGTGACTGTCTTTCACTAGCTGTGCATCAAGATCTCTGTGTCTTGTGTGCTGTAGCGTATGACTATGGTGGCGGGCCATGGTTCACAGATCATTTAAAAAAAAACACAACAACAACACACTAATTGCAGAGCCTATTTGATGTCATTCTGCATGGACAGCAAAGCAGTGGATGTCCTTCCATAGCTAGACATCTCAGGTGGGATGAGCATGATGCATCCATCTATCCTTAAAGGCACACAGAAGCACATCAGTGAGATGCCACTTTACAGACTGAGCTCAGTTGTTGTTGACTGTGAGTACTGCCCTCAGAGTAGTCGAGCCTTGAGTCAACCAGACAAACAAACGTTCACATCATATTCTCTACACAGTTCTAGCTCATCAGTGGGAGAAAAAAGGGTATTTGAGGCGTTTCTGAGAAACAAATCTGTGATGAACTGTTCTCTAACAATTCCTCCTATGCTTTTATTTCCTGTTTAAGTGAGAATACAGAGCAAAAGGCAACTAATTTGCCTTTATTAAGGCCAAATTCTAGATTCCATTTCACTGGGCTGAATCCTAATCTTACTTGTGGTGGGATGAAGCTGTTTTAGTTTGACCTTACCTAATGGAATGGGTGAGTGAATGAATTAATGTGGAGAAAGTAGCTTTTACATACAGTGACTAGGGCAGAGGCATGGTGCTCTCCCGCTGTAATGTATCATGGCTTTATTGATCTGATTTGCAACTTAATCTTGTCTGCTCCGCAGAACTTCAAGACTTACCTCGAGAAGTCTTCGCTGTTGATCCGACCAATATGTGTCAAACGCCGAGCACGGAGGTTCTCTACAGATGCAGGAAGTGCAGGTATTGAACCATTCATATTTCTCACAACATAGCATTTTGAAGTGATCTCAAGAGGAAAACAGCCTGTGTAAATCAGTGGGTATGTCATTATTGTTAGAATAGGGATAAGATCTTCTGTAAATGTCCACATAGCGTGTGCCACACACACTATATATATTGTGTCTCTAAGTTTCCGCAGTAAAACCAAGCATTTTACTTTTTTTTTCTGCTTTTTCCTCCCTTCTGTCATGGAGGACAGGCGCTCTCTATTCCGTAGCTCCAGCATTTTGTCCCATGTGGAAGGAGACGGACCAACAGCCTTTATTCACAAGAGAATAACGGAGTCAACGCAGCTTTCTGGTGGTGGCCCTGATAAGTGCACCTCTTACTTCATTGAGCCCGTGCAGTGGATGGAGCCAGCGTTACTGGGAGTCATGGAAGGACAGGTGAATGTGCTTTATTATTTTATTTTATTTGCCAAGACAGAACAAACGTGCTATTCCCTCATGTGAAGGCTCCCACACACTGTCCTTGGTCTCCCAGCCTCTCCTGCATCAATTTTGCAGATTACTGATGGATTCTCAGATGTGAAATATCCTTTTATAAGGAAATGAGCTTGAGATCTTGTTGGCCTGAGAACACTGGCAAGGGTGTTGGACGAGGGTTTGTGAGACTTAAAAACCTGCTGTGGTCTCAGGCTGGCTGAGGCCTAACTCCTGGAACCACACCAGGTCTGATGAGCTGCATTTCCACGCCATCCCTTCTGCCAGCACAGCTGTCTCCTACACCCTAGGGCATGGCAAGCACCAGCCCATTCAGCTCTCTTTTTGGCCTGTTTTTCTGTATCATTTCAGCTACAGGGGCAGGAGCTGGCTTAGTGCAGGTTCCCATAACTTAATGTACCGCAGAATTACATTTCACGTGGAATTACATCTGAACACAGCTTGTAACAGGGTCATTTGTTGTTCTTGCAGCTTCTGTGTCCCAAATGCACGTCAAAGCTGGGCTCCTTCAGCTGGCGGGGTGAGCAGTGCTCTTGCGGCCGCTGGGTGACTCCTGCCTTCCAGATTCACAAGAGTCGAGTGGATGAAGTGAGAACGCTGCCGGTTGGTAACCTCCTCACTGCCAAAACCTGAACTCATCGCGGCTCCTGGTGGACTTCTAAAGGACCCCAGAAATGCTGGGTAGCCCGCGATTGCCAGAGCTGAGGTTATGACTCGCACCCCCTTTGTAATACGATGGAATTACTTGAACACCTCCTCCGTTCTCACTTTCAGCATCTCTAATACATGATGTGTATGCATGTGTATATATATAAATATATATATAAAGGCAAAGCATGGCCCTTAAAGAGGTGTTACGCAGTGTCAAAGATGTACAGAAATGCCTGAACGTGAGTGAGAATATACTATTTACAGAAGGTTCAAACCCTTATATAGAAAGAACGTTACCATATTATTTTAAGGGTGTGGACAGTTGTACTACTAATCTGATACAGGAGTTCAGAACAATTTACCTGAAACGGGCATCTCAGATTTTAAGAGGAATATTCCACAACATGACATACAAGGCAGGGAGATACTTCAAGGCTTAGGGAAGTGCCTTAACATTGGCACCATTACCGGGTGTTGCATTAGCACGTGTCGCAGCAAGATTACAGTGATGCTTCTGTTACAATAAAGCTGCTACACTACAATATGACACTTTCCAGATAATGTCTGAGGAGATTACGTAAACTGTACTGGAGTGGGGGAACTGAGGTAAAGTGTCCCTGCTAAGTTGTTTGTTCCAAGTTTAAAGAGACCCCAAAATGATAAAAGTAAGATTTTAAGGAAGGTGCAAGCTTTGCTTAGGGTATACTGTGAACACCACCGTGGCACAGCTTTGGTTGGACAGCAGAAAATAGGACAGCTAAAACTACATTAAATCCATTTTATTCTCATTGACTTCAACAATTTTTTAATCTTTTTTTTTTTACACAATTTCCAGCAACATACATTATGAAATATACAAGATAAAGTAGGTGGCTGGGTTCTGCCCATCTTTTTGTTCCTCCCACCTCTGTGGAGGGAAGACTTGCAGTACACAGTGAACATCAGAATCTCAACACTGAAAACTGAGACACAAAACAAAAAAAAAAAAAGACAAAAATATATATGAAACTGTTTGAACTGGTCACACGTCAGGGCCAGGTACAGCACAATAAATATTAGAACTGCATTATCTTAGACATCTTCTGTAAAGTTTATAACATCCTCTATTTAAAGAGATAAGAACATCTGTTTTCTAGCATGAAATGCTACATAGTACAGTGCTGAAGGGTATGAACAACGAGGAATCCAGCAAGAGCTTGAGTGGTGACTATTCATTCACACATGCTCATCGTTAAAATAAGCAGCATTCACTGAAAGTTTTGTGAACTGTAAACCTAACCATTCACTACCAGAGTATCAGCTGTAGTAGTAGTTTCTTTTGGGAGAACCAAAAATAGGAAATCCATTTAGGTTTTGGCTGGGCTTTCCATGGCAAACAGCGAGCTGATACCGTCATGGGAGTGGCAGCGTTTGGTCCTTAGCGCCAAGATCCCTTTGCACCACTACTATTCAAAGCTGGCAGCTGGTGGAAGAACACTTCAGTGCGGAATGAATGCTTAAACAACCAGGCCACTGCCAGTGTCAGCCACAAGTTATGTTTGGTGACCATACCAAGTCAGCAGCTGCCAGCCGGGCACGGTGCTGCATGACAAAGAAGCGTTAGATGCTGTCTGACCCAACTGAGAGCCCAAAGACTGGAGAGGATGACAGCATCTTTTGCTCTCTCTGCAGCAACGGAGTGCTGGCACTTGAAATTTGTCAGCAAGGCTGCGCTATGCTCACTCCTCACCTCAAATCTAGTTTTGCCAATAAGCGAGCCCGAGACACAGCAGTTTCGGCTGCTTGACTGACTGTGCTTCCAGAGCATGGTGCAGAAGTCACCGGTTTCTCTTGCATCATAATCAAGAAGGCAGAAGTAAATCCGCTCTGTTGCCCTTCCTCCTCCTCACCCCCTAGCCCCAGCAGCTTTACATCACTGCATATTTTTACACACGAACCGAGGACCTGTGCCACTGCCAAACAGGCCAAGGAGGCAGAGGTGGGGCGGGAAGGTTAAGCACGTGCTTTGCTTTGCCTAAAAGCGACCCGGACACTGCACTGGAGGCAAGTGTTGGTAGAGAGCACCACCTAGGAAGGACTGCGTTCCTGGTCCACGCACGGAATTGCCACAGCCCGTTACGGCCTGTAGGACGAAGCAGCAGTGCCACGCTTCACAAACTAAAGCAGCTGAGTGTTGTGAATTTTTATGGGGTGAGTGGGATGCGAGAAGGCGAAAATCTGCTGGAAACCGAGCAGCTATGGCTTTGACTTTAGCTGATGCTCAGTCCAACAGTCCCATCTGTATTAGGTAGGAAAATAAAACTCTGTTTCTCCAGTGTACAAAAGCATACTGGCTACTTGTACATGCTCATCTTCTAGTCGGTCCTTTCTTGGAGAGAGCCACAACTACCACAATTCGATACCGACAGGCTCGGTTGGAGGTTGCAGAAAGGCCAGGGTAGTGAAGAACTTTGGTCATCACAGTATGGTCAAAAATTCTGCTTCAGAATAGGGAGTTTCATGATAGTCACTTAGCAAAGTGCTAGACCTAAATGCCCTTACCACTGCCAGCTCAGACCGTACCACACGACTGCATTAAGATTACACCTCCTCTGCCAGTGCAGCTCACTTGGTTGGGTCCCAAGGCGAGAGACGGCTTACCAAGAGAGCTGGGAGAGGGCAAGGGGACGTTTTGCCTGCCCTAGAAGTGTACAACAGCATTTCTTCACTCAGCAGGGCCCATTCGCACGTCACTCACCATTTCAGACACACAAAGCAATGCCGAACACAAACTGAGAGGAATGTTTTGTAAAGACACTGAGGATGAACAGGGAAACGGGGCTATTTATCAACTCAAGTACTGTTGCATCATTCTTGTAAGGTAGGGAAGCAGAGGAGTTGAGATGAGGAATTCGGAGGACAAAACGGAGTGGTCACAGAGGCCGAGTCTAGTCTTCCAGACTGCGGAACGCATTCTGCATATCCTCAAACAGCTGAGCGTAGTCTGCCTTGATTTTTGCTTCACCATCTTTGACAGGGTCCTGGAAAACACCACAGCGGATGAACAGATCAGTCTCGAAAAGCCTCCAGTACTCGAGACAACCCTGCTTTGCCAGTGCTATCGTTTCCTGACCTCAGCATTAACACCTGCTAACTACAGAGCAGGCAGTTATAGCTCCGTGTCTGCCTTCTGTCTGCCCTTTGTCTCAGCAACAGCCCCAGGATTTAAATCTCATCCACTTCCCACATTCAGCGAGCAGGCAGAGTGGATGCTGAACAGAGAATTATTTGCATGAGCAGTGCTTACTTTACCTACTGAAAAGCAACTGATTTGGAAAGGATCCAATAATGCTTAGCGTCTTTTTTAGTCCTGTGTGATCCAAGAGCTGCAGCTCCTGGATCTGCAGCTCCTACCAGCTCCTGTCCCAAGAGCAAATGGAGTAAGGTTCTTGTGACTCAGAGAAATGCTCTGCTGTATTTTTGGGGGTGCATTCCCTGTAAATGCAAGAGTTACTTTGCCATCACTCAGATGTTGATCGGTTAATTTAAATAGCCTTGTGAAATCCTAACAAGCTCAAGGACATTTTTGAACAGCTGCATTTTCCTCAGAATACCTTTCAGGCAAGGCAAGGGCAAATACTGTAACAATCAGCCTTGTTCTGAGGCTCCAAGGCCTTCCCTGAAAGAAGCAACAGCAGTCAAAAGCTATGAAATCTGTTAAATGCCTTCACCATTCCCCTCTCAGCATTACGTTCCTCTAGGTCAATGCAGCTCTTGGTGAGTGCTCTGTGTTTACAAGTATGGATTGCATTACCTATCACTCCAAAGTGTACAGACAGCAGGACATTTAAGTTCATATGCCTTTTTAGTTGCTCAGGAAACACTTTTCTTTCATAACTACTACTGTCTTAGAGGGCCACCTCCACGCAACGTTTTAATTCTACGGATTCCATTTTTCAGCTATGCCTATCCCCTGCTATGCTGCATGCCAGATGTCTTCTAGTGGCCAGGGTTTATAAATGAAGGTATTACTTCCCCTATTTCCACATAACCAGCTCTCAAGCAAGCTCACACACCCAAGTGTGTCTTGTTTCGTTCTTGACGTTTTCAGAATATATACCAGGAATCTGCTTGTTGCAGAAACAAGCCGGTACCCTGCAGGAATAGAACACTGGCACACAAGAATGCTCAACTTTAAACATAATCTTATCTCATGGCATTAATTCTTGAAAGATTTGTGATACTGGCTTATAAGAGTTTTAAAATAAGCATCGCATTTTTTAGAGAATATTACTTAGCTACTTCGACATCAGACAGTGCCACAGGTTACTGTCCTAGCAGTAAATGTTATGACCAGCAAGCTCTGCGTGTGTTTTAAGAGAGGAATAGGAAAGCTGCACTTTAAAAAGATGGATACCGAAGTTACTCAGAGGATAATCCAGTGTGTAGACCTACAAACAAACATACCTTGAATTTCATGGAGGTAAGTCTGTAGAGGATTTCGCTCATGTTCTCTCGGATGATGGACCATGTGATCTTGTTGTCACTCTGGGCTGTGGTTTCTACAGCACGGCGTGCCATGTCATAAAATGCAATCATATTGGAGAGCATTCCCACGGTTTTATAGAAAGGGCAGAACCTGATGGAACAGAAGAAGATTCGTCAGGGAACAGAAGAAGATTCGTCAGGCATCTTGGAACAACTAACAGGATCAGCCTTTGCTCCTGCCTTCACAACAATGCTGAATTCTCACCTGAGATAACAGCCTGCTCTATTCCACAGGTTTCTGATACATGCTGTCAAAGGAGATAGTGAGCCTACGATTCACCTAATCAAAAATGTGGGACCTATTAGAGGCAAAGGCAATCACCCTGAAGTGAGGTTTCCTGAACACCCAAACACTGAACAAAACAGGAGATCAGTAACCATCGCTGTACAAGTCTCACATTCAGTCCTTCCTGTTTGGTCCGTTATGGGATTAGGCTTTCTGCAAGCAGCCTGGGAGAACCTGACAGTTCCACAAGTTTCTGTGCTCACAGGAACGGGAGTATTTTTATGATAAGAACAATCCAGAGGCTCAACACACAAAGTTTCATTTTTAATGGATAGGCGACTGTCACAGAAGATTCCCCATTATTATTTATACAGTACATCAAGGTACTTCCTGTGCCTCCCTGTCACATACAAGCATTCCTTGCCTTAGCAACATAACCCAAAGGCACACACCGTCATAGAACGTGTCTAAGTTTCTAGTGATTAACAAGAGAGCTACAGATTCAGACCTCACCTGTCATAAGGCGTATAACCATTCTGTTGCAAGAAGTCATCTTTTATCAGCTTGGCAACCTCCAAGGTAATCTTGTCTGTTTCTGCCAAAGAAGCCTAGAAAGAAAGGCCCGCTGTTAGTTTGGTACTCAGCTCCACTGAAATCACAGAATAGTTTGGGCTGGAAAGGACCTTAAAGACCATCTAGTTTTAACCACCTGCAATGAGCACAGACTTCCACTAGACCAGGCCAAATCCAACCTGATCCTGGACACCTACAGGGATGGGACACCCACAACGTCTCTGGGCAACCTGTTCTAGTGCCTCACCACCCTCACAGGGAAGAATTCTTCCTGATGTCTAACCTAAATCTATCCTCTTAGTTAAGAGATACATTGAAACATTACCTTCCTTCATAAAGAAGTAAAACCATTTGCCTTTCCCTAAAATTCTGATATCCATGGAAGAACAGCAAGATCTCAGCATTTTAGATCAATAAGTAATATTAAGGATTTGATAGGAGCCTCCACAGCTAACCGTGGACTTTCCCTTTGTGGCAGTCAAGAAAAATAAAGACGTTGATGCCAGCAGTATGTCGTACTGTGCAGGGCAGACACAACCCTGCTGCAGAGTTATTACTGGCACCACAGGGCACTCACTCTTCCCTACCAGTCTGAGTGCTTCTGTGGTGGGAACACCACCCGCAGTTACAACCACCAGGCTCAGTATCACTTCCGTGACAAGAAACCCATTCTATCCTGTTCTGTAAAGTAGTCTTTTAGAACCTATTTTTGTAAGAAAGAAACTGCAGAAGGCCCTAAGATGGTATTTCCTTTCCTTCCAAGGCATATCTAAAACAAAGAGCTCTGCTAGGCAAGATCTGGTGAAAGGCCTCCTCATAGCTGGGCTACAACATCGGTGACCAGGGCTAGCATCAGGACCAAACTTTCTTCAAACAACAGCAGTTGCAACGTGTTACAGGTAGCATTAGCTGTACCCTGTAAATCAGGGCAGCTCACCTATGTACCACTGAATTAAATTACTCTCAAATATGTGCTAGGCGCCTTTCAATTATCATATGTACAGTGCTAAGCTAAAACAGTTTTCACTTGGTCCCTTTTGAGAGCTCTCCGGGGAAATTTTGCTGTCCAAGTTCAGCGCTCCATCCAAAACAGTGAAGTGAAGGAAGGAAATTAAAGGATGCCTGTAAAATGGAGCCATGTGTCACGTCACAGGTCTCCATACAGAAACTAGATAACCGTCAGTTTTAGAACAAGCAGACCACTTCTGTTTCTGCGTACCAACTTGTAAATACCAGCACCTCTCTTCTGCTGCTGGGAACATGGTTTCTGAGAAATTGTAACTTTCCAGGCTACTAAAAATAAAGGTCTGTCTGCATCATCTCTCTTACAAGGTCTACTTCCAACAGAGTGCTATTGCAGTTTGCAATACAGGGCACTTCAGCAGGACTTCAACACTGGAGCAAAGTTTCTTAACTCCACCATTAGATGCCCTGCAATCTAATTTACGTGAGAAAAGTAGCCTCAAGCCAAGATTTATCAAATCCAAAAAAATGTGTCATTAGAAGTCAAATAACATACAAGAAAGTTTCATAAAAGCATGGTTAAATGCAGGAGAGCCTGGCATCTCCCAGCGAACGTTTGCCTTTTTTCCACGATGCAGTATCCATCAAGTTTGGCCTAGGATATGGTCAAAAGCCCGTGCTTGCAGTAAGGAAATGGAGGACAGTTCACAGACCCCCTGTTCCCTCCCAGCTGGCTACTCACCTTCCCCACAAGCTGCACAATCTCTGCAAGGTCCTCCTCTTCTTGTAGGATCTCTTTTGCCTTTGTCCTGAGAGGGACAAACTCTGTAAAATGCTTGTCGTAGTACTCATCCAGAGCGCGCGTGTATTTGCTGTAACTGATCAGCCAGTTGACAGAGGGAAAGTGTTTGCGTTGTGCCAGCTTCTTATCCAGGCCCCAGAAAACCTGCCAGAACCAGAAAGATCCCCTAGTTTTTCAAACTGAAAGCAAAACAAAATAACTGAAAGCAAAATGAAAACACACACACACACAAAATCACAACACAACCAGCAAGTCTGAGCCAACAACACAGCAAAGGCAATCACAAAGAAGCCTGAGAAAGAAAAAGAAAACCTGCTTTCTGCTAATTTAACTATAGCAGTGACTTTCAAACACGTATCTCAAAAAATGAAGAAGTTGTTTAAGCTGAATTTAGCTTGAGACTCCTCCTAACGGAGGAATATGCAGTAACAATGTCACTAGTGGAGCCTAGTTAAGCAGAGCTCTATTTAACTTTGCTCCTTTTCCCAAAACAGGGATTGGCAACCAGTTGCAAGATATTCCTCTCCCAGTCAACTGCTGTGAGGATTTTTTCCTGATTTTGATGTACCTACTAAAAGTGCTTTACTTTCCATCCTAGCCACGAGTGTCTGTGCTTCAAGTGCAGCTCGAAGGGCTGCAATCAGGAGGCACGTGGATATTCCCGAGCAGTCACTGTTGGCAGGATTTGCCACCTCTTCTCCCTCTTCCAAAGGCTTCTCAAACACATCAGTTCAGAGACCGTCTCGTAAAGTCATCTCTTACACTGTTAGAACATCTTCCAAAGCACCCTACAAAGTTGCCTGTATCAAATTGAAGCTCTCACATCAGCACTGGCACAAAGGTACTGAAGCAAAACCATTTTGAGTCTGACAGTGCGGGCAGAAGAGCTGCAGCTTGAGGGACGTACCTGCACAATGCCCAACGTAGCTGATGTGACAGGATCTGAGAAGTCGCCACCTGGGGGAGAGACACTGAGCGGGAAGACAGAAGGAGAAATAATCAGAATCCCTGTCACGGTTTAAGCTGAAGTACCAAACATGTGACTACTCAGGTCAGTGATCACAGGAACAAGCAAGGCTAGCACCGTTTCACATAAATAACAGATCGCAAGCTTCTGCTGCATGATAGTGGCAGCGCATTTACACAGAGGTGATACCAAGCGTACCATGGATTACAGTTATTTCAGTAACTGATTGGTGATATCAAGGTATGATTTTCTTCGCTTTAGCTTCAGGTAGTAACTCCAGCTTGGATTACCAAACCCATCTCAAGAGGAACAGATTCAATAGGCATGCCGATAGGGCAGCTTGAGACACAGTGAAAAGATTATTTTACAGAAAATATCCCCCTTTGAAATTATTTCAGGTAAATATCACATATTTATCTATACTATAACCAATTCAATTCCATTTGGGCTTGACATGCCTTCCCAAACAGGTAAAAACCTTCCCTTCCGTTTTCCCTGGTTTGACATCCCTTGCAGTGCCAGTGCTAATGACACTCCTCCTGGAGCCGCTGACTCTGACTGCTGTGACTGTGACTCCACACCTCACAGAACTACCCTCCATGCTCATTCTTTCTGCCCCTATGCACGTTTTAGCATTACTTAAGGGTGAACAGAGACTAAGCATCTATTTACAGATCTGTAGCTCTGCAGCTGGACAGAGCAACGAGGCCTTCTTCTCTGAAGGCACTTTGACTTACAAAGATATACGGGAAGAACTGCAGCCAGTGTAAATAAAAGAAACACTCACGCTCCAACAATGCTGACGCTGCCTTCCCTTTCGGGATTTCCCAGACACTTCACTCTGCCAGCTCGCTCATAGAAAGAGGCTAGACGGGCACCAAGGTAGGCTGGGTAACCGCTGTCTGCAAGTATCAACACACAGGAATCGAGTCAAAGGCTCTGAGTTTAAAGGATGCATTTACAAGACCGGACTGAGGAAAGGACTACTCACCAGCTGGCATTTCAGCCAGTCGTCCCGAAATTTCTCTGAGGGCCTCAGCCCATCGGGAAGTAGAGTCTGCCATCATGCTGACATGGTAGCCCATGTCTCGGAAATACTCAGACAGGGTGATTCCTAGAACAAAGACAACAGCACGCTGCAGGATACAGTTCAGAAAGGAATTCTACTTTCATGTAAGAGGCAAACAAAATAAATAATTTAAGTTCACGTTCTGATGTCAACAGAGACTGAAAGGTACTCTTTCTTCCCACAAGATCATGTTCATGCTGCCTTTTTTTTGTTTATTTTATTTCACTCTCCCCATTTTTGCATACAAACCACTCTGGCCCATCTTATATTTCCGTGTGTTTCTTGAAGGAGACAGGGCAATATCATTGCCAGTGTTCTTTGCCTCACTGAAACCATGAACAAAGCCTCTTCTTACTGTAAATTGTCTCCTTCCTTTCTAAGCTACCAGAACACAAATGTCAGAAAAGATGTTTTATCTGACAACTCTTCATTAAAAAATATTTAAAAAAAATAAAAAATCCACAAACCACAATTCTAAGAGGCTGCAAAGGAAAGCAGACAACTCAGAGAGCACTATTCCTGCCCACTGAGTAGCTGTACTTGTCGGTAAAAAGCTATTCATGAAGAATGTCAGCTTACATAATTAATACACGGGGCAAATTTAAATGAGACCTGGTGTGGTAAATTCAACTTATAAGCAAGAATTAATGTGTGGAGATCATAGTTATATACAAGCAAGTCAAATTCAATTGTGACACTAGGAAGACAAGGCCTGAAAGGGTTGATTTCTGTAATTAAGCATGTTTCATGGTACCAACCATCTCAGGAACTGAAAATATTAGAGCATGATGGCTTGCTCTACACACAGAGCCTTTTCCAGCCTGCTGTAAATCTCACCAGTGTAGATAGAGGCCTCTCTGGCAGCCACAGGCATGTTGGAGGTATTTGCAACCAGAGCTGTTCTCTTCATGATGCTTTCTACCTTGCCATCAACTTCCATTGTCAACTAAAAGGGGAAAAACAAGACAAAACGATTACTTCAGCTAATTATTTAAACTGTAGTTCTCACCTTGTATCAGGACGCTGTACCACAGCCAGTCAAAAAAAGCTGTGACTAGAAACAAGATTTCAGGATGCTACACGGTTTCACCATCCAGATTGCACACAGCTTAGCCCTAACGTACACACCTCAGCCTCATTTCACCTTCTGCAAGCGGCAATCCCTATTAAACCCACTTCTTACCACAAATGAGTGATGACAGATCCACTGCGTCACGTAGTACATTATGTTCTTTCAGCCTCACTTTACTAGGCCAGAAGAGCCAAATATCTTACCCTCCCCTCCTAAGTCCATGAGGAAACAGAGCGTTTTTTCTCCCACCTATACCAATCTGAGATCATTTTTGACAACTGGACATAAACCCAGATACATCTCTCAGATGAAGTCTCACAAGCATGTGAACAACAGAACGCACATCCTGACATTCAGGCAGAACTCTTAAAAATATCCTGGGATCTACTTTTTTCATGGCCGCTCTCCAGCTTGGCATCCTCATCTTGCAATCGACACAAGCAAGATTTCTACCCCTCATTTCTAACAGTGGAGTTTCAACCTAACAGTTCAGACTATCTGCTCTTTCCCTTACTTTACAGAAGGCTGTGCCACAACTAATCCGCAAATATCTAACAGGCAGGACAGAACCTGTTGCATCTTTTTTTTTTTTTTTTTTAAACTAGGTATTTTCTACTGCATCCTTTAAACCCAAATGCTGCATTTGCTGTACGTGCTAAAGCTAGAGTTAGAGAGAATGCCAATAAAAAGTAATATCTTTATAAATTACACCCAGGCATTCATGTTGGCTTTATTTTAAACAAGTTAAAAAGCACATTCAAATACTAGCCCAGATGTTTCTTGAGGGGCCACTGAAGTCATTCCTGAATGAGCCAAAAGTAATTTCTGCTACTACAGTCAGAACTAACAGCCAGGAAGATCTTTTCAAGCCACTTTGCCAATAAGAAATTGTACTCAGTAACAATACAGTATAATAGCAAGTCTTTCCAAAATGGTTTACTCTCCATGAATTCTCCGTACTAACCTCAGGGAAATCTCTCAGCACTTCAGACATTTCATTTCCTCGTTCTCCACAGCCTACATAAATGATGACATCGCTGTTGGAGTACTTTGAGAGAGACTGGGAAATCACAGTCTTCCCACAGCCGAAGGCCCCGGGAATCGCTGTTGTGCCCCCTTGTACACACCTGAGAAAAGAAAAGGGACTCTGATTTGCAAGGAACTCAAGAACAACTCTCTCCCATCTCATAATAATTCCAATAAAGCTGTGTAATTAAAAGCAGAACGACAGGAGTAACATTCAGTGTTCTAGGTGAGAAGCACAGAGGTATTTCACCAAACCAGAAGACTGAGGGAATAAACTACCCTTTCCTTCTACTGCCCTTGAATTATGTGAGTTATGCTGGTACAACAGCTCTGCTTTCAGGCTTGAAACATGGTTGTTTTCACAGCTGGAAGCACTGATGGAATGCAAACGTCAAGAAAAGAGTATCAACTGCACTTAAGTGCGCATTATAAGAATAAGAAGCACAATATTTTAGGACCAAAAATTACCAAATTCAGTGCCTTGGAGGTTAGCCATTTAAAAGGGCATTTTGAGTTACAATTCTGCGTGATAGTTTTCGTAAGTAGTGATTCTAGAAATGCACAACCTCAAGACCATGGAAACAGATCCTACTCATGTGCTCAAATGGAGATATCCAAGCTTGAAAGCTATAGTCTTTCTGTAGATTTGGTAGGATTCCATGTAGACTTGTCAGTTCTTTGCTGGATTAATGAACAAGAACTATCTTGTCAAACTTCCTTTTAACCTTTTTCCACTAGTAGGTTCTCCTGGCAGATATATTATCAAACAATATTATCAACTAGGTGTGGATATTTTTTTTCTTCTGTTCATTGTTTTGTTTTTCTTTTTAGATTTATGTTCAAATACAAAGTGAAGGTTTGGCGTCTGTTTGCCCTTAAGAAATTAACACCGCCCTCTCCCCTAAAAGAGATTTCTTCCATACTAGAAAATTAAGGGTAATACTTACGGGAAGAGGGCATCCAGCACCCGTTGGCCAGTTAGCAAAGGATGATTCGCTGGTAACTTTTCAGTAACAGGACGGACTTGACGTACAGGCCAAACCTGGACCATAGTGAACTTCTCCTTCACACCTTCAAACTCCAGCTCTAAGACAACATCCTACCAAAGAGCACCAGACATCTGAAGTAAGCAAACAGTTGCACACTTCATATAGAACTTCATACAGAACAGGAAGGGTACATCAACCCTATGAAAGAGACATGGAATATCCTGGTAACCGCTGTTTGGGAGACTTACTGAAGTGTCATAGTTTCCCGGTGGAGCAATGTATGTGACTGTACCCCTGTTCCGTGGGGGCAGCATGATTTTGTGCTTGATAAGGGAATTTTCATTCACTATGCCATAAATATCTCCACCCGTGATGTGGCTGCCGACCTGAAATCAGAACAAGTCTATTAGTCATAAGTGAGAACTCTAGTTTAAAAAAAAAATGCTGACAAAGAATCATATAACCATAGCTATTAAGTCTAGTACCGTGATTACTTCTTTTGTAAGTGCTTTGTTACAGCACAGCAGCCCATTTACATAACTCATTGCTCCAACATCACATTGCTAGCAATACTACGTGTGTTCAGAAGCATTTCAAGGCTTAGACTGAAGCAATTACTGACTGGTGCAAGGAATTCTCCTTGTTCCTTCTATACCTCTCAGCCTAATGTGCTAAGTAGAGAAAGGACAGCATATGCTAACCTGAAGGACTGGAATAAAAAATAATAATAATTAAAAAAAAAAGCATACGCCAAGGGCTAAAGCTATGATATTTTCCACTTCTAAGGCTACCTTCACTGCGTGCTGTTGTTATTCTTTTTGCAGAGGTAGCACCTGCTAGTGTTTAGTGCAATTCCACTAGGCTCTTTATAGTGCTGCAAGTAAATTAAAGCTTTGAAAGTTTTCCATATGCAGCAACAACACCCAGTAAGTCACACAGGGTAAGTTTTCACGATGCTTGTCTAGTCCTCACTCTCATATATCCCTAACTCCTCCTTGCACCCCTTTTCATGAACTTAATTCATTGTAACCATGGTTACCAGCAGTGACAGCCTTCACACTCTGCTGTGGCTCTATACTCCAAGAGGAGAGGAGCATGAGAGGACGAAAGGCTTACCAGAACCTACCCGCAAATTTCTAGAAGGTGTGAAGTCCCATTTGACATCTCGGCTCAAAGCGGACACATTGACACCTCTAGGGATATAGATACTTTTGGTCAGAGTGCTGATGTCTGACAGAGGCCTCTGGATACCATCAAAAATAGCTCCCATAATGCCAGGTCCCAGTTCCACCGAGAGGGGTTTGCCAGTACGCAGTACTGGATCTCCTACAGAGACACCAGCTGAAGATTGGCTGAGGAAAAGTTCATCCAGACCAAGGACAGGGAAGAAGGCATCACATCCACATCATCATACTCTTAAGTCATCTTTCTAACCTTAATATGGTATTTTTGTTAATGTTATATATCATCATTTGAGAAGCATGTCGCCTAATTTTAAAGAGCGTTTGTCTTAGATTAGCATTTCCCTCATCTCTAATGTTGAGCTGTCCAGTCTATGAGCTCCAAAGATGCAAAAGGCCCTATCAGAATACCAGAGAAACCCCCAAAAGCCTATGTAAGACTTGAGAGGTTAAATGCAAGTTGACCTCAGAAAGCCTTCATTATCCTCTCATGAGAGATCTAAGAGTAAGAAATACTTAGACGTTGGACTTGTTCAATGTATTGATGGAAGGCTACTAAATAGTGCAACGATGAGCCAACTAAAATCACAAATTATTAGGTACAGACACAGTCTAGTAACCAGTTTACCACCCAACTCTCCAAAACAAAGCTTTGGGAGTCAGCGCAGGCTTTTTCCTGGCCTTTACACACAGGCAGAGCCAACTCTTAAGTTTAAAAGACTAAGAAAAAAATAGTCTGGCTTCAAGTTTAAAGAACTGCTCTTATGTTCTCTTTTACACTTGCAACAGGAAATCCACTTTAAGGCTAGATTTCAGAATACAGGCTGTGCCTTGGCTGG
This sequence comes from Aythya ferina, assembly GCF_964211825.1. Lineage (NCBI taxonomy): Eukaryota > Metazoa > Chordata > Aves > Anseriformes > Anatidae > Aythya > Aythya ferina. The sequence goes on along the minus strand of NC_140296.1, from coordinate 123,284,609 downwards.
ACACAGACTCCACAAGCACAATACAGAAGCAAAAAGAAGAATTTATCACATCTGTCGGAATAGTCTGTCCAGAAGAAATCCTGCCCACTCTGCATTTCCTTCTGAAGTGCAATACAAGCAGAATTTTCAAAAGCAAAGAAAAAAACTATGACAAATACTACTGCTTGGTAGTTTTGCCAATCGTGGTCAACATCTGTCAAACAACTTTGTTAGCAAGGAGCTGTAATACTTGAATTCACGTGAACTTCAATATATATTACTTGGTTTCTACATAAAATAACAGGAATTTCTTTGTCACACAGCCAAACAAGGTAAGATTTACCTCAAAAGTGTCAGAATTTACAAAAGATGTGGCAGAACAGATGCTGCTGCCTGCTGGCATTGGAACTACCAAGCGCTGGTCCCAGCCAGCTTTGCTCATCACCTTTACCATAACCATCGCCGTGTTCTGGACTGAACAGGCCCGAAAAGGATACACGTTTCTTCATACACCTGGACAGTTGCCAAATCACCTTCCAGTCGGATGATTTCCCCCACCAGTTCGCTGTGGCCTACTCGTACCAGCTCATACATGGCAGCTCCTGCCATGTTGCAAGCGGTGACCACTGCAGAAGACAGACACACACATCAATGTTTTTCCTGTCGTTCAGCAAATTTGCTCATCAGGAGTCAGTAAGAATTGGAGAGCACACGCCTGGTATTCACCCAAATCAGAAGCACATTTTTGATTTAACAAAGGGATAACTTGGCTGCCACAAGTCCTGATATTTTTAGTTTAAAAGCCTACAGAAAAAAAAAAAAAGCCTTCTTTTCACATTTTACACTGTTCCTTTATGTTCATAAGACAATACTATCAGAGCATAGTACACAGACAAATCCTCTGGTGTATCCTGACAGATGGCGAACGTTAAGGGTTTTGGAGGTGCACTGGACTTTGCAGGCATCATATTTAATAGTCACTTCTCCCTTTAAGTTAGCTGGGCCACTTCCCCATCTGATTAAATTAAAACATACAAAAAAATGTCAAAAGGTCACCTGATACCTGGTAGTTACAGCAAGATGCCGTTGGGGACTTGCATTTTCAAGTTTATAAATTTCTGTTTACCTCAGTAACGTTTCATACTAACAAACTGCTTCCATCCACAGATCAATTTCAGGGTATTTGCTAAAAGCAACACATACCTTTATGTCTGAAGTGGCAGACATCTGCACAAGTTTTAAGGGAACTCTATTTTGATATTATTTTGTAGAAAAAGGATGTGTATTTCAAGCCATTTAGTTAACCTCCTACAGATGAAGTCTACTTTACAACAAAGTTTGGGCCTGCAGCCTTCTACCATGTTGACTTAGATTTTAGCAGGTTGTACATGGACTACTACACAGGGTGTTGCTTTTACTACAGAGGGTTTTAGGACAAAATTTATCATGTCTTATATCGTATCCCATTTGCAGTTAAGGAACAGGCATTTTTCTTTAGGTACATACAAGCTGTGGAAGTTTCTCAAAGCAGCTTCACTACCAAAAATACATGCTCTTCTTCTGTGCTCACATTACTATGCTTTCCTTCATCTCTTGAGGGAGAGGAAAAGCCAGTACAGTTTGCATGTAATTCAAAAGCTGTTAATAGCAGAACCCAAATAAACCATTTAAGGTGATAAAACAGGAGGAGCAGTCATCCTTCTCCCAGCTGTAATACCACCATGTACTGCCACCCTCCCTGACACCTGCAGCACACACTCTGTGTGGTAACACAGGGCAGCCTGACAATGGCAGAGAATTGAGTGTTACAGAGTGCAAAGGGTCAAATGGGATTGGGTCTGGAGCACAAGTCCTATATGGAGCAGTTGAGGGATCTAGGGTTGTTTAGTATGGAGAAAAGGAGGCTCAGGGGAGACCTTATTGCTCTCTGTAACTACCTGAAAGGAAGCTGTGGGGAGCTGGGGTTGGCTGCTTCTCACAGGTAACTAGTGATAGGACCAGAGGGAATGGCCTCAAGTTGTGCCAGGAGAGGTTTGGGTTCGAAATTTGGAGACATTTCATCTCAGAAAGAGCAGTCAGGCACTGGGACGGGTTGCCCAGGGAGGTGGTGGAGTCACCGTCCCTGGGGGTGTTCAAGGAATGGTTGGAGGTGGTGCTTAGGGACATGGTTTAGTGGGTGACATTGGTGGTAGGGGGATGGTTGGACCAGATGATCTTGGAGGGCTTTGCCAGCCTTTATGATTCATTGAGAACAGACTAAGCATCACATACGTTTATAGAGAAGCTTCATGCAGTTTCCTAAACAAGTGGCTTTATCTCAACAAGAATGCTTGCTAACTATTTTTTTGAAATATTATTCCTCAGCCTGCTTACTGGTCATTATATCTTTCAAAAAAAACTAATTAGCCTTAAAACCTTGCTAGTATATTTCTTAATCTTTTATCAGAGTAAAAGGCAGCGATCCTTCTTAAAAAGGAAAAAAAAAATCCCACCCAGAACTTTATGATACTTCTTCCAAGTTAACAAGTAATAATATTTCTCGATTAATAATAAACTAGATGAAACAGAAGCTATGATTTTGCTTACGAAATACCTACCAGGTCCTGAGACTCCATGGACGTAGCCAACAAATGCCTCTCTGTCCTCATCACGGATTTTGGGTAGCTTGGAGAAGTCCATTTTGTCTATTTAACTGTACAGAAGGAAAAAGAGAAAAAAGTAATTTCAGAACACAAGCATATGCAGGAAGTTCCTTCTCTCCCTTCCCTCTGCACATTTTGTTTCCATTTAGAAAAAACACTGAATAATTCTGAACTCATACAGCCCGAAGCACCTTACCCACTCTGGTTTTAAAGCAACAGAATGTTAAAAAGTAACTCGTTTAAGCAAACAAGAACTGGTTTCCACTATTGCAGACACACACAGTGAAACATCACTCCCCAATATGCTGCACAGAAGAGACACACTCCAAAAATACCCTAAAACTGCTGGTCTTCTCTCAAGCCAAAGAACAAGATGTTTAAACAGTGGAGAACCTCTTCTGCCATCCACGTCTCATCTAGCCTCCTTCAAAACCCAGAGTTTTCCACGATTCTGAGTCCATGATTCTGATGCTGTATGCAGAATGTTCTGGGGCTGCTTTACCACCACGGTTCTTTAAAAAGCAAGACTTCAAATATTAGTTGTGGAAATTCGAATTTTGCTATCTCAGATTGCTGAATCAGAGTGTTCAGAGAAAAATAAATAAATAAATAAAATGACAAGCACCAGCACTCAAACGTGAAAGTCTGCTCCACATCCCTCACAGTCAGCAAAAGGTTTGAGGCAGTCTTTGCTCTTGGTGAAACCTGTGGAGCATTAGAGAAGAACTGTGCTGAATAATGGCCAAAAAAACCCACCGCACAACAGTGAAACAATAGCCTTGCCATTTGCTGCCTAGAGAAGTGAAACAAGGAAAAGCTCGTTAGAAGCAGACCTCACGGATCCCTGCCTGTCCTGTAATTGGCGGTTGGGCTGTCCTGCTTCTGGCGCCGATAAGAGCAGTTCAGGGTTTTGCTTTGTCAGCCCTTATCATGCTTTGTGTTACCTTGGAAACGGAGCGGTGTTCAAGCACAGCAAGGCAAATGTCTGCCCACTTCTACCTTACTGACACTTTTACAGTGCTGGTGGAAGCTGCAGCGTGGTAGCCCCAGCACACGACATGCTCTGCTCATCACCAGGGCCTACCCAGCGCTGCGAGCCTCGTGCTGCATCTGTGCACACTCACAGTCCCCCCCGAGAAGCTCGACCTGACCCTGCGGTAGCTGGTATTTGCCATCCTTAAATCTTATGATTATTTTCCATCTCTTTAACACTACGTTACAGATCCTCTGCCTATCTGTCCCGATGAGCAGCTTCTTCCAGGCTGCATTTCTCACTGGAGTGGGTTGTGTAACACGGCTACCAGGGGTTCCTCTCCCAGCAGCCACCCCAACAGTTGATCGTGACTCAGTCCCTACCAGCCTGGAGTGGAGCTGGTAACTCAGAGCTCAAAGCTTCTCTAAGTGAGGCATCTGTGAGATCCCCCTACTCTCTAAAATGGCAATGTAGCCTTTAAGCTGCCTATTGTTCGGGCCCTGAAGATGACTTGAATTTCACTGCTTATTTTTCAGAATTCCCCTCTGACAAGTGGCAGAGGGAGGGCCTCACAAAGCAGTCTGCAGTCCCTGAGCAACTGGTAAGAGCTGGTTCTAATTGGACCAACACGATCGTTTCCTCTTTTTCTTTGCTTCTGACAATTAAAATATTGCAAAACTCGAGCACAATTACTGTTTGTACTGAAAAAAAAAATGCAGCCGGTCTTATAAAACCCACCCAAAATGCTCACTTCAACAAACTGCACGAAACAACTACCAAACCTTCTAGAGGAGCACAACAAAGAAAGGGTTAAACCATTTTTTCCTAAGTGAATCAGTGGCGCTCTTTGGTGACTGGACAGTACGTGGTCCCCTAGCAAAGACTCAAATTACCAAGGTAAGCAAAAGTGGGAAGAATACTGGCCAGCTTCAATTTAAATTAACTTTTCGTATCCAAGTCAAAACCTGAAGCTGCTGCTTGAAGCAAGCGTTTATTTTTCAGGGAGGCAAAGAACCACCTCAAAACTGTCATTCCACAGTCAAAAGGCAACATCCTCACACCCAACATTGGCCTCTCTTGTTCCTGTGGCTGCTCTTCCTACAGCCTTCCCCATTTAAAGTGCGAGCCAACTCCTGCTCCAAGCGTAAAAGCAGCAGTGAATTCTTCCTCACCTTTGCTGACCCCTTCTTTAAGGGGCTACACATCTTTTAGCCTTGAGTGCAGATTAAGAAAAAAATGTTATTTGTCTCTGCACTGCTTTCTCATTGTTGCATATCAGCCTTAGATGTTTATTTTGGATGGAAATGTCTCAGAGGGCAGAAATGTTATCTGCCTGCGCTGTTACATGTCTGCCTTGATAACACGACTTCCCTCAAGCGTGCCAGAATTTGCTGAGCATCGCTTCATGTGTGGGCAGACAGCACATACTGACCCCCGAAGCCACAGCAGCTAGCCATTTTGGAAACCTGCTGATTCTTACAGCCTTCCAGAGGCCTCTCGCCAGCACAGGATATGCAGCTCACTCCAGCAAACTCTACTAGCACACCTACACGAGGTATTAATTTTAATTTTAACCCCCATATCGTAACAAAAATGCATCTTGTATCTTCCACAACTTATAAATTAGTAACCTTCCTTCTCTCAAACTGTTCAACTATTAATTTGAAACAAGCTTTAAGCTCTAACATGGTCGTATTCTGCATCACAGTGCCACAAATCAAAATATTACGTGCTGCAGTAACATCTCAGACTGAAGGGTGCTTTAAAGTAACACTTTAGTCGCCGTTAAAGAAGAAATAGCCAGCAAACACGATTTTCTATCTTGATTTTTCCCCAGCACAGTGATATTACATTGCGGGGTAACCCCCCCCAATGAAAGTATCCTGCTCTCAGTGCTGTTTTCTGTTACCATTCCTTGGTTCTGCTGCAAACATTTGACCAGTTTGCACAACGACCTGCCTACCCACAAAGATCTCCTCAAAATTAAGACTCCGGTGAGATTTTTAGAAGGAGCCTCCTTACAGCAAGGAAGAAAATCCGTGAGTATTTCAGGTAACCACAGTCTTACCTTATTTTGCAGAAATACAGAGGAACGCAGACCCCCGCGAACGAAGCGGCGCAAGAATTCAGCAGCTAAGCATCACCACTTGGGAAAAAAATTGTCCTTCTGGTGCCCCTGTACACAGGGATGAGAAAGCCTGCTGCAGAGGGGAACGAAATTTCTGACACACAGCAGAGGCACAGCCACCTGACTTGATGAGTCATCAGTCTCTCTCCCACCAGCGCTGAGGAATGCCGCAGTAGCAAACGCGGCTACCTAAAGCCCGGCCGAACTCCCATCTGCGCCCTCCATGGCGCCCAGGACTGAGCCCAAATAATTCAGCAGCGGGCTCCAAGGGATGCATAAAAATCCTGGAGAAAGGGAGAGAGAGATGCCTGCTTTCTGCCTCCGGTGTAACAGATCCGTGCCGGTGCGCTCGGCTCCCCACCAGCTTACCAGCACGAGTGTTTAACGACAGAGTGCCCAGGGAGGCGCTGACAGCACTGCAATGCTAATTGCTGGAGGATTTAAGCACAGGTATTGATTCCTGGCAAAATAATCTTGTGGGGCTTACTGCTAACATAAAAGCCCTCCCCCTCGTCGGCAGAAGCACGGATATAGCTGCATGATAGCCAACGCCTCAGCTACACCGACTGATGCTCCGCACCGAGCGACAGCCACGTGCACGTGGTGCCAAAGATCAGCAGGCACTGACACTGTCCTGCATATTTAAAAAAGGACGAGAAGCAGGGGGGTCTCTCCCCAAGAAACCGCGTGATCCCAAGAGCTCCCTGCAACCATCACAAGTTTGCGAGATCATCTTTGGATGTTCAAGGGTAAGCAACATGTCATGTTGGCACAAATGCTCAAATACGCCAAGCAAAGCAGTATTAAATAGCGCAAGACTCGCAGTTCAGAGGCAGCAACATCGTGTTAGCAAGTCAACAGCGCTTGGATTCATTCTGCTGGAGTAAATCTGAAGTAAGATCACGGATTTTACTGCATCTGAAACAGAGCAATGTGTTTCGACTTCTTGGGTAGGAAAACAGAGTTAGAATACAAGCCCATACATTCAATATCCAGGAAAGCCTAACAGGCAGACGCAGTAAAACCCAGACAAATAAAGTTTTCCAAAGAAATAGATAGAGGGCACAAATCCCACTATCCAGATGCACAAAGATGTGTTGCAGGAGTCCCATAAATATGGCAATCATTGACGTGGATTTGCTGGAAGTTGGACACTTCATACTTCCCCTTTGAACAGATGATATTTTTAAGGGGAAGTATTAAAAAGTACAGTGCCGGAGTTACTAGACAAATGCAGAAGTTCAGCAGCATTTCTGCACCTACAGTCCGGGAGATTTTCCCGGAAGGAACAGCATGGCCAGAGCTCTGACACAGGTCACTGGGAACGGAGGACAAACGCTCCTTCACACCACACAGTTGCAATTTTACCATAATACAGCAAGGAAAACGATTCCAGGTTGCTCAGGCACCCAATAACAGAATTCCTGAGGTTGGAGAGCGCCTCTGCAGATCGTCCAGCTGGGTTCTGGTGACCTCCAAGCATGGAGACTCCACAAACTCTCTGCACAGTGTTCCATCACCCTCGCAGTAAAGAAACAAACAAAAAGCTTTTTCTGATGTTTAAAGGGAACCCTGTGAATTTCACTTCGTGCCCACTGCTTCTTGTTCTTTCAACAGGTACTGAGAAGAGTCTGGCTCCATCTCCCTTGTGCCTCTCATTATGAATTTATGCACTTTGTGGTCAGGTTCTCCGAGCTTTCTCTTCTCAAACCTAAGTTCTCAGCCTCCCCTCTTAAGAGAGATGCTCCAAACCCTCAACCAATCTGTGTCCCTTTTTCCCCCATGTGCAAGGCTTGCCATTTGCCTTTGTTAACAGCATCAGACTCCTGCCAGCCCATTTTTTCTAGGCTGTTTATGCCCCTCTGAATGGCAGCACAGCCCTCTGGTGTGCCAACAACTATCTTCCAACTTCGTTACCAGCTGCAACATAAGAGAATCATGCAGGATTTACCTCCTGTAACATGCCTTAGTTTGCTCTTCATAACGAACATCACAGTATTGAGGCACTGACTGTAGCAACCTTCATGCCCTAAGCCCAGAACTAGAGGTATCCTTGTTTCCTAAACTCAACAATACAGACAGCCTCCCATTTAAATATTCAGATGGTTCGACTTGCCACAAGGCACACTGAGGTTGTCTCTGCTCTTGGTAGGTCAGGAATTTGTGTAAATAATGCTCACTTAGAGCTATGGAATGACCTGCAACTCATTCACTGCATAAGTGCTTTGACCCACTGGGGATTTGCTCAGCTCAGTAGATAACCAGCCTTCTGACTTCAAACGCAGCGGTCACATGGTACTTTGAATCAGTAAAGATCCCAGTTTTGTCAATTAAAATATTCCCGTTTCCAGAGAAGCCACTTTGTGTGAGCAAATCTTCACCACCTGACTGCTTAAAAGCCACCCAGCGTTCCACAATACATTTTTCTACAGGGGTTCTTTCCTCTCAGCCCAGAAGGCCTCTCCAGAAGAGCTTTAGAGGTCGAAATGGATGAGCTTCCCCTGATTTCTGAGCCATTACATTAGTTTAGTAGCTTCCAACTGTGAAAAAATTGGCATTCCTTTCAGGCTGTAGTACCTCCTGCCCCTTCTTTGGCTTGATAGGCTTTCACACAGAATAAAGATCTAACACAGCAGAGATCCAAGCTGTAACAGAGAACACCAATGCAATATTCATTTCTGTGTCCTACAGTGACCACTGTTTCTCATCCTGATCCCATCTTCTGACTGCTAGGGCTGAGAAGTTCTGCAGCCATCTGTTTTGTGCAACAGTCTGTCATTTCTCCTAGATGAGCAGTATTTTCATTAACCTCACTAACCTTACTGCAAAGCTGAAGTATCCACCCTTGTTTTCATAAAATAAAACAGTCACTCAGCTTTTAGGTGCATTTGGCCTTGTTACTTGAAGTATTTCTCATAGGGATATTAAGGACTCTTCATTTTATTACATGATGTATTGGACAAACCAGCTAGCTTGAAGGGCTGAATCAAGAATGATTTTGCATGAAAGCCTTTAAAAAAAGATCTAATACACCTCGGAGATAGAAGCACTCTTTTCCAGCACTTTGGTATAATGAAACACCTGGTTGGAATCACAAATATACACACTGGCATGGGACTCCCATAAAAAGGAAATTAAATTGAGGTTGACTTTCCCTGTAATGGAAAACTTCACCTTTATGTTTTAAAGCAAGTTAAACTACATTTGGGGATTTTATGTTCAATTACCTGAAGTATTTACAGATTCTTCAGAACAGCCAGAGTCCCTCCAACGTAAACTATGTATGATGACAGTTGGCTGAATATCTACTAGGTGACACAAATTTGTCACAATAACAAACCCCTCAAGATTTCATGGATCTAGAAGAAATTCAGTAACAAAATTGACTTTTATGAAGTCCTTATCAATGCTCTTTGCATTTAGTCACAAAACACCATGTTAGTTTTTCTGAAGAGCTGCTTTTAAAACTTTCTATTACAGTAAGAAATGAAATAATGATGTAATAATGAGAAGGACCAAACGTTTGTCCCACTAAAGATTTAATTTCACATAACAGAGGCACCCTCTAGGAGCACCACTGTCCCTTAGGAGCTTGCATCTGCAACAGGTCAACTTTCAGCACGAGTTTCAGCTCATTTAACGGTCTAGCAGGAAAAATCTCAGTTGTTAATTGATGCAGCAACCATCTTCAACATTATCCTGCTCAGGAATGCAAAAAAGCAAATGCTAATGCAAACGGCCCAGTGCTATAGACACATGGTCATGACTGCAGCTTCTCATACTAGTTTTAGTACTCCTTGATTACAACACCTTAGAACAGCCACAATGGACTCTCCAAAATGATGCGAACAATGACAGAAGAGCTCTCGACAGCTACCACACATGCATTAGATCACCGTCAGACAAACTATTTCTGGAGTGAGCACTGAAATTTTCTGTCAGAAACGCTCAGTGCAGTAACCAAAGTGATGACCTAGGAAATAAATTCAGCAGCTAAGCGGGATTTTCATCTGCTATTTGGTTAAGTGATAGGAATAGCCTGCTAGACTATGACTTTCGGGATTTATCCATGTATCTCTAACCAGTTTCAGAATATCATTTTAGTACAGAAATGATGCTATTAGGTAAATTACATATAGAAGTCCAAAAAGCTGGCAGCAAAAGGTCAGTTGTTCTGAGTGGGAGGTGCTTAGGAGAATCTGACAGAATCAGGCGAAATAAATGCATGCAGAGATGAGATAAGCTAGCCAAAACAAAAATTACAGATACACATTGTAGAACTTATTGCTGCAAGATACAACCAAATCCAGGCGTTTAGTATAAGCTCAGTCTTCCACTTTCAAAGGCAGAGGGGAGAATGATGACAATACACACACAAAGCCCTTTTTCAGAACAAGGCCAAGATACATTGCTGACATCCAGAAGATCCAACCTAAGGCAGTTTTGCATGATGGATCTGTAGGTAATCACCTACTGAAGAAGGAGCTTAGCCTCTGTACAGACAGAAAGGGTTGATTCATTCAGCTTCCTGTGCTGGAGCAGATCCCCATTTCTCTCCATCCAGCTGGAAGGCTGAAGAAGTCACATGCCTGAGGACAGTGAGTAAGAGTGAACAAGCATGACATCCCAGTTGTTCCAATCACCTGTTTTCCTTGATTGTGTTCCATTCAAAACAATCATGTGGATACCATTGCTCAACAATACCTCAATATTTCCAAATCTAAAAAAATAATAATACTTTTCTTTGTAAAAAACGATACAAGTATTGGGGAAAGAAAATCTGTTTTAGTTCACTGTGGTAACTTCTGCCTAAGTGCTAATATATTTCCATGCACTTTAGTTAAAAATAATAATAATAAAATAAAATAAGGGCGCTATTATTGGCCAGCAACAGCATGCAATGTTTTTTGGTCAACACCAAAGTAATCAAATAGATCCACCAAGTTCTCCTGTAATGCTTTCACTCTTTTTAAAAGGCTGGGGATGTCTAATTAGGAACATAGCTTCAGCACAAGCAAGCATGAGAACTCGAAGAGACAGTACTGTGATATCAAAACACAAAAGGAGGACCAAGGTGCATCTAAATGCATCTCCAGGGGAATCCTCCAGTAATCTGCTGGTCTACAGCTGTTTCAGATGACCACAAGTAATGCTAGTACCCGTGTGCATCTGGCAGATAAATGCTCCAAGCTTATACTAGGGGAAAAAAAGACTGAAGCACACTGAAGCCTACAGACTTTGCAAGTTTATATTGAGTTATAAAGCAGTTAACATATACTTAGATCAAAATAAAAGTTAAACTTATGCTAAGATGGTATGAAAATTAAGGAAGTAGTACTAATCACTCCTGGATGAACTTTAATAGCAGCACTATCTGTAGAAAACTGCTCTTGATTGGGAAAATGGAAGGGTGCATTTTCAGGAAGCTGAGATCTTGTGTTACTATTGCAACACGAGACTTCAACCCCCATTTGAAGAGTCAGCTGATGTCAGCTGACATTTTCCAGCCTTGTCTTAGTTTCTCCTTCTCCACCCTACCAAACTAATGCTTCTAGTTGTTTGACATTAATGCCATGCTTTGTCTCCTGATCATGGAATTAACGCTAGCCTTTTCTGCCATACAATAATAAAACGGTTTTCAGGAAGACCTGACCTAATAACCTGGAAAGCACAGTAAAAACAATCTGCAAGATTTTGGGGGTATTCAAAGACCTGTAGACACTGACTTCAAAACACATGTTCTTAGTTAGCAAATAATAAAACGTAACAAAATTACGAACAAATAATAAAACACCTTTAAAAGTACTGCATACAGAAGCCAAACCTTCATCTGCTGCAGGCCTGCGGAGTGCCAAAGTCAGTACAAATTCAGCAATTTACACAATATATTAAGAATCTGCCTTGTAGTTGTTCAAACTTTCACTCGGTGATGCCAACCTACATCAGGCACATGCTCACTGAGGTGCTACAAGTGGGCAGGCCCATGAACCAGCTTCAGCTTGCTGTCGGCAGGTTTTCCTTCTTTTCCCTCTCCACTTCACCAAGTCCTATTAGCATTTTAAACACTGCGAGGGATCAAATGGCTGGTGTGCTCCGCTGAAGCATTGCATTACAATGAATAAAATTATCACCAAACTGCTTTTATTCCCCGCTGGAGTACGAATGCTGTAATTTGTCGTAGGAGAAGTGAGTAAAATGTAGAAGAAATCGCTTTGGATGGGTAGATATTGATACATACATGTCACGTACCTGAGGGTCACGGCTAGCGATGAGAGCACCCGGAACGAAGCCCCTTCACCCTTACCTTACTTTTAAACGAATTTTACGGGCAGATCACCTCACGAGGGCTCAGCTTCCACCCCTAACTCCAGGAACACAAACCGCCCCGGCCTCACCAGCGGCGTTATCAAGCGAACCACCACCGGCAGGCCCTGCCAGCAGCACGGGGGTGCCACAACACCCTCAGGGCACAGCGGGGGAGCCCCCCCAGCGCTGGAGCCCCACAGCCCCCACACACCGGGCCGGGCCGGGCCATCATGGCGGCGGCGGCGGGCACCGGCGGCCGTTGGCGACCGTTGGCGGCCGTTGGAGGCCCTGACAGGAGACCCCCACGCATATAACGGAGGTGAGGGGAGCGGATTAGCGTGGGTAGGTGGTGAGAGGGGGGAGTGAAGGAGGTGAAAAGGGGAGGGGGGGGGGCGCGATCCTCACCTGCGGCGCCCCGCTCCCTGCAGCGGCCGCGGCCCGGCTCAGCTGACGGCGGCCCCGTGTGCGCATGCGCGGCCGCCTCACCACCCTCCCCTCACCCCCTCCCTCCCGCCCAAGCCACGTGACCCCCCGCACGCGCGCGCGGCGCCAAGCGCGCTCCTCTCCCTCTTCCCCCCCCCCTCCTCCCCTTCTCGCCCTCCTCCGCCAATCAGCGCGGGCGGCGCGCGGAGGCCCCGCCCCCGCCGCGCACGCGCCGCGCTAACGGCCGGAGGTGAGGGGGCGCCGGGGGGCGGGCGGGTGGCGGCGGCGGCCCATGTGGAGCGGCCGCGGGGCGGGGGGGCGACGGGCAGCGGCCGGGGCAGGAGGAGAAGAAGGAGAAGGAGGCGGCGGTTCCAGGACGAGCCCGGGACGAAGAGGACGAGGAGGAGGAAGGCGAGGCCTGAGCCGCGCCGCCGGGCCCTGCACGCAGCCAGCGCGGACGGCGGGTAACGGCCAGGCCCGGCCGCGCCATGAAGGGGTGAGTGCGGGGGGCCCCCCCCCTCACGCCGCGGCCGTTAACGGCTCCCTAACGGTTCCCACCGGTTGGCTCCCGGAGCCCTTCAACGCCGCGGCCCGGCCCTGCCCCGCTCGCCGCTGGCTGCGGGTAGCCGAGGGCCTCGCCCGGCTTCTCCCTGCCCGGTGACCTTGCGCAGGGCTCGCCCGGCCGCCCTGTGGGGCCGCGGGCCTGCCCCTCGCCGTGTGAGGAGAGGGTTTCCCCCGTCTGCTTCTTAAAGCCCGCGTTATGCGAGGCTGGGGGTTAGTGTTCCCGTCTGGAGGCTTGCGGCAGGGTGAATGGGCGCTGAGGTGCTTGAGGCTTTGCTAAGGGATGGTGAGGGGTTTAGTTTATTAGCCGCAGGGGGGAGGTCGTGCAGCGAGGCTGCTTGATGGCAGGGGCTTTGCTGTTTCTTACAGCTCATAAGCAGCTTCCAGCGTCGTGAGTGGCTGGTGAGTATCAGTAGAAAGGCTTAGCGATGGCTGCGGTGAAAAAGTAATGAGCTAACTCTGTTAGATAGCTGTGCTTGGGGTCCCAGGTAATCCTGTAGTCACCTGGGTGCCCTAGACTTAAAAAGGGCCCTCTCATAGTTGGAGTGATGGGCTTCATGTGGAGTGCTGCTCGGTGGAAATAGTGGTGGGGATGTGATCCTTGCTCAGCAGTGCTCCTGACACGAGAAATGTGTTTTCCTTCCACCCTCCATCCACTAAATGGAGCGGCTGAGCTGCTCAGGCCAGGCGGCAGCCGCTGAGGTCTCCTGGCAGGTCGCAGCCCGAGTTGCCTGCTCTGCTGCCGTGCTCCACTAGGGGCTGGAGCCCGGCCTTGCTTGTGCTGCTCAGGACTTCTTACAGGAACTTCTTTTAAACTTACTTTTTAAAATATGAAAAACTATGGAAGTAAAGAACCCACAGCCCCCTTCTGCTCCCAGAGCTTTGCTTAAGTTTTTGTTCTCACTTAAAGGCAGCTTTATCACTAGTGTGGCTTGAGAATGAATCCCTTAAGGTTTTCTGCTTGCGTATTTCTGCTTTTCTGGTATTCCTTCGTGTCTTTGAAGAGCAGAGCACGTTCCTGTCTTGTCAAAGCACTGTTAGCACTGTGCAGCCAGTTCTTGTGTGGGATAAAATCTTAATATTGAATCCAGGTGTTGTCTAAAAATTCAGATTGAGGCAAATGGGATGACAGAACTCAAACTGAAAAATAACTGAGTTTCAGTACGATGAAAGGGCTCGATGAGCACTGCAGAAGGAACACATTAAATTACATAGGGATACTCTGGAACAAAAGCAAATTGTTTGTCAAGCTACAAAGATCAGAGGAGATCTCTAAAAAGCAAGTGCTCTCAGAAGATAGATCCCAAAATAGATCTAAAGCTTCAGATAAAGCTTCCAGCTTAGAGAAACTAATGTGTTGTTTGAAGAGATTCGATCTGTCTTCAGCATTTAATCCAAAATTGTGGACCAGTTCTTCTGAACAAACTAACTCCCATCTGAGCGCATTTTCTCTGGGAGTGCATATGTTGCATAGTAACACACACCACAAAGCCCAGCGATAATTTTGGGAGCACAAAGACCCATAACATCAGCTGTAATTATGAACAGTCTACTTTGGCAGAGAAAGAATTAAGAAAGCAACTAGCAAGTTCACAGATGTTTTTGACATTTCAGATCTAAAAGAGACTGTATAGTCAGTGTGTGTTGCTTTCAGCCCTCTGTTCCCCAAATCCAACGTAACACTGGTAATGACACAGAGCAGATTGTGGTGTTTCTGTCATCCAGGTATGTGAGATTAGGTGACCTCTTTTCCAGAGGACCTCTGAGTTCAGGGAAAGTGAAAGTTTTGTTTCATTTAAAACTTTCTCAGCTGCTTAAGATTTTTTCTTAATTGATGGGCTAAATACCAGTGTCTGAGCTTGATAATTGCTATTAAATCCCACCTGGGTTTGTGTTACTTGGTATTATGTTTGCTCTTCTCTCATCTTCTGAATGATTTAGGAGGAGACTTCTGTTTCCCATTTTTCTTAGACATGATTTGGAAAACTGAGATAATTCACTGTTCTGTAAGCGAACTTGATGAATCTCTAGAGGTCCATTTCATCTTTGTCATTTATTCACAAATGTTGTTATTGTTAGTTCTGGAATTTGAAAATCTATTTTAAAACTGTATTTGCATGAGGAAAAATAGCAATGGTAAGGACTCAAGTTTTACTGCCTGTAGTAATTTGGCTCTTTTTGTGGAGCAGATGTAAATAATACTCCCTGCGCTTTATTGGTTTTGCAGGGCTGATTTAGTTGTTGCTCAATAGTTTTGTAGTTTTGTTACAGTTGTTATGCTATTGCTTTTAAGGAAAGAAAACAGAAAATCTTGCACTGATTCTTGAGCTGCTTGCTGTCTGGGGCCTTTTGATGCCTTTATTGTCCTGACTCGTGTCAGTTCAGAGGAAGCCCGTGAGGATGCCCTCCAGCCTTTCCCTGTTGCCCTTATCTCAAAGCCATGCTACCGGAGGGGTGCAGAGCATGACTAGATGCACACAGACAGCAGCTGCTGCACCAGGGAGCTGGTAACCGAGAGGTTTTGTGGTCTCACACTCCTCTAGCTGGCTTTGTGCAAGTGGCACCGCAGCTGGGGAATGCTGGTTATAACAGAAAAATATCAATATTATATATAAACACAGTGAATAGTTAGGGTAAGCTCTGATACCTCGGCTTGTTTTGCCTGGATTCAAGCAGCAAACCCTTCAAGGCCCTGAAGCTGTACGTGTTTCTCACAAGAACAGGGAATTCCCCCCCCCTCCAAGTTAGCATTACAAAGTTCGTGCAGAACTGTTGATTTGTTTCCATTTGCAAGGCACAGTGCTAAGCTTAATGTATATGGGAGGAAGTTCCAAGTTTATGAGAAAACTGCTGAATTGTCACGTGTACTGGAGGCAGGACAAAAAAGGTAATTGAGCCTGAAAATCAGTGTTTGGTTTCGGGATTTTTCTGAACCTAGAAACGTCCAAGCGTGAGCTGTATTTTCTGCACTTGATTTCTTGGTTAGTAAATGTAGACCTTGCCTAAAGCGTGCTTACAGTCGGCTTAATTTCTTCTAAATCAGCTTATTGGAACTCAGTGCAGTTTACTACAAGTTCTTTAACCAAACTTTTAACTTCTACCACTTCAAGTTTAATTCCTTAACCAGGTTAAGGTGCTCTGTGAATTAGGAAGCTTTGGCAGGAGAGGAAGAGAGTTGGGGTTGTAGTCTTCTTGTGAAAGCATCCTGCAACCGAATCATTGCTCTTGAGTGGAGTTTGACCATTCAGTTCCTTTTACATATATGTATGGGCTTGCTAGTTTGGGACATGTTGGTTTGGGCAATTCTCCTGTGAAAAATGTATCTTTAGTTACCAAATGCCACAGACTCTGCTGCCATCTCCTGAAGACAAAAGAAATGATGCATCCTCCTTTTCCACTAAAATGGGGAATAATGGGTGATGGTTGAGCCAGATAAATACTTTTATACAAGTGGAAATGATTCAGAACTTAAAAATCCTGCCCATTTGGCAAATACTAGAAGTGTTCAGACCAATAATCTGAGAAGGCACTAGATATTTTTTCCCAGAAAGAGGAGAAGGGAAGGACAGGAGAAGTCAGATCTCTGTATTTGTTTGGGAATCGATAAAAGAGAAGTGCAGTGGTCCCTTGCATCCCTTCTGCTTTAAGTGGGGCAGGCGATGTCAGGGTTACTTTCCTCTTCCTGCTGAAAGAGGTGAAGCGAAGAAGTGACCCATGTGTTCTTCCTGGGAGCTTCAGAGGAGCAAAAGTTTGCCAGGAGGGAGATTGGAGGTGGCGGCGGAGGGGAAGAGAAAAGAGAGGAGCAGTCAATGCGTAGAAGACTTGCTGGTTATCTGGAGCCTCCTGGACTCGAAGACCTGAGAGCAGAGAAGCACAGTATTGAAATGGGGTAACCGTATTTGTATCGAAGAAAGCATATTGAATTAATTCATTAAGGGGAGGAAATGAGGCTTCGTAGAAAATAGAACCAAACCCGCTTCCACAACAATCTCATTAGGAGACTAAAATTAAGATATTTGAATTTTCCTGGGGGCAGAGTTATTCTTTGGCTGGGTTGAGAATGCCATGCAACGCGGTAAGATCTTGATGTATGAAATGCTTCCTCAGCTCATGTGACCTTCCTTCTCCCTCTCCCCTTTCTTTCCCAAGCTCTGTTTGATTTTTGGCCCTAGCAGACTTGAATCTAAACCCCTGAGAAGTTTTCCCATTTCCCCCATCTCACCATTGTATTACGTGCTCTCCTGAGTACAAGGCTTGGGGCACTTTTCTCTACTTGGTGCTTATTTCTTGCCAGTAAGGATCACAAATTAGATTAAAATTTGCAGTTAAAGGAGGTTTTGTTTGTTTTTAATAAGTGGCTCTTAAGCACAAACTCTTTGTTTGAGACCATTTTATTCTTCTTGAAAATTAGGAAAATGAGAGGGGAAAAACATCCTTTTGTGCTTCGTAAGTCAGGAGCTTACAATGACTGTTGCCTTTAGAAATGTTGAAGTTAAGCACATAAAACTGATAGCACATTCTGTTAGTTTTTCATAGTATGCTTCTATAATATGTGATTTGAACACCTGAAATAATATCTGTGATTAAAATCCAAAGTATGGGCAGGAGACCCACAATGAGTTGCCGTGTTTTCTTTACTAATTAAGTGCTTTGTGAGGAAAGGTGTTTTGGCAACTTACAGAAATAGTTTGTCTGATAGTTCTCCGTGGAGAAGTTTGTTACCTAGTAGAAGTACAAGAAGCCTCTCTGAGGTATTCAGAGGTATGTAAATCAGGCACTTTGTGAACCCAGCATCACTCCTGTTTTGAATCTGCAGGTAAACCTCTGTTCTCACCTGAGGATCATTAAGTACTTCATGAATGTTCATTAGTGGAGGTTGGTGATTTCCTAGGGGGCAAAGATTATAACTTTCATAGCCAGGGGTATTGATGGTATGGAAAGGGGCTGTAATTTGTAAGCAGTCCCAGGGTATCAGTAGCGGAGCCGCAAAACTAATTTTAAGTCGTTCCAAACTGGTGAAGGATTCCTGCTTTGACCAGAATCCTGGTTCAAAACGTGAACCTGGCTGTGAGCTTACCTGAGTAATGAGGAGAGTGGTTAGACCAGCAATGGAGAGTTAGGATTTCTGGCAGTTCTTCATCTGCTGGGTGATCACAGGCAAGATGTTTCCTCTTTTTTGCCTTACTTTGATGCACCTGGGTCAGGTAGCACAATAAGCTTTTACCTCATGAGGTGCTTTGAAGAAGCAAAGTGGTGTGGGCTACTAAGTGATGTACGCATGGCTGCTTCTCTGTTCTAGACCAGCTATTAATTATTATTATTTTGGGGTTTGGAAGTTCTGCCTGCTGTGTGTGGCGATTCCTGTTCTTTGTGTCCAACTGTGGAATGGGAAAGCTTTTAATTTTCTTGGGAAAGTTTATTTTTGACACTTGTTGAAATGACCTTATTGTCTCCCCCTTGCTCTTGCATAATCAGATGGCTGAGACTCTTTGTGATTGTATTGCCACTTTAAGGTTTTTTCTTCCCCTTTTTTGGGGATGGGGAGCTCAAAATGTAGATTTGAGCTTCGGTACATCAAAGAAAAGAATTGAGGTGGGAAAATTGTGGGGCTATTTTAGCATAACTTTGTTTTTTTTTGCATGGGAAGACCATCCAGTCCTTTGTATGATCCTCAAATTCTCCAGATTGAGGCGGAGAAAATTGTCCAAATATAATGAAGAAAAATTGAGTGAAATGCACCATGTATTTTCTGTAATAAAGGAGAGGGGACAGGGTGGTCTGGAGTGTGTCTTGTGGAATTGCATCATGTTGGTGAAATCTGTTCACATCTAGACCCATTTGAATTGCAATATGGGCAAAGTCTTCTGTTAATTCTGGTTCTAAAACTACATAGCTTTATGTCTGTTGCTGTCCCTTTTTACAACCCAGCACCCAGCTGGGGGTAGCTTCCAGCAGGGTATCAGGTGTTGTGAATATGTGGTCTCAGTAGTAAGTGGGGCTAAAGAAGACCGGGGGCTCAGGAGCAAATCGGTAAGAGTTCTTGCGTGTTCGGCTTCTACTTATCCTTCTGGTTTTCTGACAAGTGAAGTAGAGCAGATTTACAGCCCGCAGATCTTCTGGATAATTGAAAACATACTGGTCTGCCCACAAGAACTAGACTAACTTGTGCGCCTAGCAAGACAGCTCATCTGGTTGGGTTTTTGTTGCTTTTTTTTAATCTAGAGAGGCTCCTTTGGCTTTGGAGCTGAATCTGAGCAAAGCCACACCCTTCAGGTCTATAGCTTTCATAGCTCTGGTTTGGTTTTATTTTATGGGAGTGGATTATCCTGTCTAGACTCCTGCTTTGACTTGGAAGCCAAAATAGAAGCAATAAAGCTAGTTGGCTGCTTAGTGGGTGACAAGCCTTCTCTGAAGTCCCCTAATTTGTTCGGGTGCTCTTCTTCCCCTGCTCCCTCTCCTGCCTCTTCCCCTGTACCTCAGTGAATTTTGTGAGTTGCAGATAGGGTTCTGCTAAATTTAGAGTGCCAGATGCTTTAAATAAGCCTGAGCCCAGCTATCAGTTACACAGAGATCTGTTTCAGTCAAGCACATCCCTCTGGGGAGGGACTTGCACTATTTAAAGCTGAATGGGACTGAGATTCGCACAGCATGAGGAGACTCAGCATTTCTCCCTCTTCTCCCTGATGCCTGCTCTGAACTGGTGTCCAATGCTTGCTGTTCCCTGTGACTGAATTAATTTCTCCTCACAAACTGTGACTCTGGAAATTGGCTTTTATGGGCTCTCCTCCTCTGTAGCAGTTCTGCGTTACTATAGAGCAGGAGGCAGAAATGCTAATGTCTTGCTTAACCTGTGTTGCTTCCAGTCTGAATTTAAGCCACTACTGGAAAAGCAGCCTCTGTGCAAATTGCAGCTGCAGACAGGCATGCAGCTGCAGTATAATTAATTGGGTTGCATTTGGTCCTGCAAAAGGTGTTGTGTGTTTTTTTTTGTTTTTGTTTTTTCTGGCAAGTGCTTGAAGGAATTTAAGCCACTACTGGAAAAGCAGCCTCTGTGCAAATTGCAGCTGCAGACAGGCATGCAGCTGCAGTATAATTAATTGGGTTGCATTTGGTCCTGCAAAAGGTGTTGTGTGTTTTTTTTTTGTTTTTGTTTTTTCTGGCAAGTGCTTGAAGGATCTTAGGGCAGTGCATGTGAGAGCAGGAGTGTTGGTGCTCATGCTCTGGGCGTGCAGCCAGTTTCAGTAACTACTCCGTGTCACCTCTCTCAATTCCCACATCCATCAGGACTTTGTGAATCACGCTTTGCTCTGCTCTGACGTAGCAGGCGGCGTTGCTGTGCACCAGAAACCAGCTCACCTCACAGGCGAAGTCTGGGCGTGTGCCTTCTCAGCAGCTGAGCTGCAGTACGTTGCAGCTGGGAGAAATGCAAGTGTAGTCCCAGGACACATCAGGAAAATACTTTCAGTGAGGATGGGGAGAAGCTACTGGGGTTGTACAAGGTGCTAGTTTGCATTTAGAGTGCTGTGAGCAGTTTTGGTCAACTGTGTTTAAGGAAAATTAATCTGAAGGGGTGCAGGGAAGAGCTAGGATGACAATAGGGCAATAAAGAGGGAGGCTGGGATCTTGGCTTTAAGTCAAGATCAGGAAAGTTGAAAGAGGGCACGGTAGGTGTCTGAGAAGCCAGGCTGTGGGGTTTGATGCCTCACATCAACTGCTGAAGCAAATGAGCAGTGCAGAAGAGCAGATGGGTAGGGCTTGAATACATTCAGGGTGGGAATTGGAAATAAAACTTTGAGGATGATGATGGCTTGGGAGTAGCCTTGCAATGGATGATGTTTAAGAGGCTCCAGGGGCTGGAACTCCTACGCTTTCCTAGATGAGCACCGTGTGTAATGAGGCCTGATGTGATGAGCCACGAGTCCCTTCTGTCTCCCTGTTAAAACAAATTGCATGGGGTGTTGGGCCTGCAGTGCTCCAGAAGATGTGACATGTAAGATGGATACACTTGACTGCTGCCTCCTGCATATGGGGAGATATTTGAGATGCAGGATGACTGTATTAAGTCTGTATCTTCTTAAGGATGTTATTGGAATAATAGAATAACTTGTTAAGGAAGGACAGGTCACTTCCGAGTGCTTCAGGTTCTCTCATGATGTAAATTTTTCCTTGCAACAGTAAAGGATAGGTGTTTGTGGTATAGCCTGTGCCCAGCTGGAATACACAGAACAGGCCTAATCAAACTAACTGATACAGGAAATTTGTTACTGGTTTGACTGAAAGTAACTTGAGAAAACTGGTCTACTTGTAACTAGCTTGCTTTAGGAAAAAAAAAAAGGCAATAGAAAAGCTACTGCAATTACTCTAGTGGAAAGAAAGGAGTGGCCAAGTGGTGTACTTTGAAACTAGGGCCTTAAAACAACCCCAGCCTCAAAAGATCTGAGACAAAGTACCCGTAACAAAGTGCATGCTGTTCCACATGTGATAAGGTAGAGCACAAAATCACCTACTCACTGAATTATCCCTGCGCTCCTCTTGCACGGCTCTCCCAGAAGCAGTTTAAACTGGGGTAAGCTAGCGCTTCTGCTCAAGAAGCAGTTCTGCCTCTGGCAGTTTTTTTTCCTCTGTGTTGGCAGCAGACTTTGTGTGGTGAACCCAATCGGGGGACTGATGTGGGTTAAAACTAAACTTTTCTTTTTTTGGCTAAGTTAGTTTTAATTGGGGTTGGTTCACCACATTGTTGCACAAACCTTTGTGCCAATAAGAGGGTGGAAATGAGTGGCTTGGGGACAGCAAAAGCACTACTTTCATTCAGCAGCAGGGAAAGCTTTCCCTTGTTTTTACTTGAGGCCCCAGTGGCACTTTGGCTGTGCTATCCTCCAGCAAAGTGAACTCTCATGATGTGGGTCTTCCTTTCCATTGGCTCATTTAGTTTACTTATTAAAGGTGTGTAATAGATGTGGTGTTGATTTAATCAGCCAGTGCTATACATTAACATAACTTATGGTTTGAGTACATAATATTTAAACATATGTACTTAGCATACCAGTTTACGCTTCCTGTGGTGGTTCTCAAACTTCTTTTGTATTATCCTCCAGGATAACTTGCTGGCCCTGCTGCAATTCTCAAGCCAGGAGGAAGCAGCTAGTGACAGAGCAGAGGAGGTTGGCAGGAGGAGATGGCAGGAGGCAAGCAACGAATGTGGCAATAGGTGTGACGGGGTGGGGAGCCCAGGGGCTACAGGAAATCGGTCAGCAGCACGTTTCAGCCACCTGCTGCTGGAACTGTTTCTCTGGCCTGACCACTTGAGAGGTTATGTCTTGGTTCAGCTGCTATGAGCAGCCTCCAACTCTCCTCCTGCCTTTACGTACTCATTTTTTTGTGTCTGGAACCTTCTTGGGGAAGGCCATGCCTTTCTCAGCCATCTCAATCCTAACTGCCTTTGGTAAGATATCCTAATCCTTCTGTGATTTCATCAGAAATACTTCACAGTGCCTGGCCCAATGTCTTCTAATGCTTGATTTCTTGCTTCATCAATGACTAATTTGAAAGTGTTATCAGCAAGCACAAGCTACCTGCTAGTAGTTGGAGACTTGCCGATGTGCAAAGTGGGAGTTGCTCTGCAATAACTTCACCATTAATTCATTGTAAAAGCTCAGGCTAGTTAGTGATCTACTGAACCAGGGATCTGCTGGTTAATCATGGTGAATGAGATTTTTTTCTTTTCTTACTGACCATCTACTCTGCAGCTAGTCTGATCTAAGTGGGCAGGTGGGACCTGCTCCCTTTGGTTTCCACTCTGATGCAGACTGCAGCAAAAGAGGCCTTCTCTTTGCACCTGGTATGAGATTACTGAGGTGTTTTTCTTGAGCACAGCACTCGTGGACACTAATACATGCAGGAACCTCACATGTTATGATTTAATTCCTGCCCTTTTTTGAGTAAAGGTGGCAGCAGTGCTGGCTGGGATGAGGCAAGGATGCAAGTTGCTTTGTGCATGCCTGAAGAAGCCCTGCCATGCTAGGCTGAACAGCTGTGCCAAGCTGGGCGTAAAACAAGTGTTAATTACCTCACTGTCTAATAACTTTGCTATCATTTGATAGCACACTTGTTTACCGTGCAGTACTTCCGTGCTGTGAGGAGATCGTCCCTTACAAGCTCAGCACTTCATGTTGGAATATAATTCTCAGAAGGGCTTGCACAAGTGGTGAAACATGAAGAAGGGAATCCTACTATTGAGAGCAAACTCTTCTAGAAGGTGGAAGAAGTTGTAAAACAAAGGGCTCGTGGCAGTAGGAGCCATGGAAGATGGATACTGCTTACTGTTTGAGCAAAGCATATTGGCTTGTAGCTAGAAACTGCAGCGATATATCCTGCTGCTGCTTTTAGTATGCCTGGGGATGTTGGCATAGGTAAAGTGTAAGATTATGGACACTCTGGTTTCTTCTGTCAGTTCTGAGATCACTGTTGGAGAACATACTGTCCATTTCTGATGAGAGGTCCTTCAAGAGATTTCTGTGCAACAGGACAGAGCTCACGAGCAAACTACAAGCCTTCATGCTTAAGAAATCCCCCTTGCATTGAGGAGGGGGAAGAAAATGACCTGTTCATTGTGATGTGGGGAAGGTGAGGAGCTGCCTGGAACAATCTGTAGGCATCCGTGCTGCCACGAGATGTTTGACACAGAAGATTTTTGATCTGTTTGGTAAATATGTGATGAAAGGTTAGACTTTGTACGCAGCAAGGTTCAATATGCGAGTACCATCATTAGTTCTGTGTAGTTAGGATAGTTGAAACATATTAGTCTGATGGAGAATTGCACACTCATTGATGGTCCATTAGTTATGGCCAGGTGGTTCTCCAAAAGGGAAGCCTTGCTTATCAATTGTTCCTCTCTTGCAGGGCTCACTAGGTAGAGTGAGATCTGTGTCAGAGCGGGCAGTGGCGGTCCTTGGTGCATGAGGCTGAAATAGCTTTGCAGAACGGGAGGCTGTGGTTCTCCCTGTAAAAGAAAAGGGGAGAGGTGGGTGTGAGGGCAAGCTAGGCTTGTTGAAGTAAACATTAAACTCTCTGTTCCTGTAGTTTTTTTCTGTTAATTGCTCTGCAGCCTGAATAACTGCCTAGAAAGCATTGGATACCTATCACCGTCATTGGTAGTGGCAACTAAAACCGATATGGTATCTCGAGTACTAATTGTTTAAGGTGATTTTTGATGCATAATAAAGGTCAGTTAATAAAGCAGACAAAGATTATGCTCAGCATTGTTGGTACAGTTCCTGTAGGAAAAAATGCTGTTGGTTATCATCTCTTCTTTGCTTTACTGGATTATGTAAATTGAGCTGAGCTGTTGTGCCCTAGGCATCAGCCTATTTGAAAAAAACAAGCTGACTAGGCACAAAAGGCGTTGGAGATGGAAAGCAGCTACATGTTACTAGAAGTAACGTTGAAGACTGGCATACAAGGATCTCATAAAACTGCCTTTTTTGAAAACATGTACATTTTTAAGAAGTAGCAAACAACCTCTTTAACAGTGTTGGGGCAGAAAACAATCTGTCTGTGTTTGGTAAAGCCGGGGTTGCAGACGAACCTAGAATTGTGTATATTTCTAACTCTGTAGGCATTGGCTTTGTTCCTGCCTGCATCTTCTGATGACTATTTTAGAAAAATATTGCTTGTCTTTTATTTTTCATTCTAGTAGTCCTTGCTAAAACTACTTGCCTCCAAAGAAATTGGCTTGGGGACATATTGCAGAAAAAAAGTTGTTCATATGCTTCTGGATATGATGCAGTGTTTTTACCAGGAAGTTAGCCTCATAAAAGGGAAAAGCTTGGAATGTTTCTTCTCAGCATAATTCATCGCAGTACTGGTATTTCAAGTCTGTCTCAGTCATTCTTCCTGTTGACTTCGGTGATGATCATAATTGATGCGTGTGCCACCCTGAAAGTGGCACTCTTACATATTAACAGGCTTAATAGGAGTTTGCTGCTGCACACAGTATTGCTGCATTTTAGAGACAGATGTGTAATACCAACTTGTCTAAGCATTAACTTCATATTGATAGTTGGTAGAATTAAGGCTGTCTTTGGAGCATGGGTGAAGACTTCATTTTCTTGGTATCTACCTAGCCTCTTGTCACTCCCAAGATTTCTTTGTTGTAATGTTCCTACACAGGTAAGTATTCTCCTGTCTGCCAACCCAATAAAACATATGTACTATAGAGTATGTGAGTGTTAAGTGTGGCCTGAGAAACTTCTGACAGTATAGCACTACTTTTCTGAGTTAAAGAGTTGATTGTATGAACAGTGTAGTTCAGATATGCATTGAGCTGATTCCTAGACAGGACAGTTCCCTAAACATGAAGTAACTCATTTTTGGTGTCCATAGAAATGTTGGAGTGTGTCAGATGTTAAGCATGTTTTGGTTTGTTCCAGTAGCCGGATCGAGCTGGGAGATGTGACGCCACACAACATTAAGCAGCTGAAGAGGCTAAACCAGGTCATTTTTCCTGTGAGCTACAATGACAAGTTCTACAAGGATGTACTGGAGGTTGGCGAACTAGCCAAATTAGGTACAAACTTTTTTTCCCAGTAACTGTGGGCTGTGGTGGCAGAAATGCTCATTGTTGCTGTCCTTAACGGTTTTGAATTGCAGATCCTTCTATTTTGTTGCTTAACATAATGAGAAATAACTGTTTGGGAGCCTTAAAAAGCTACAGTACCAACCTCAAAGGGTTTGTGTTCTAAATAGCTTGCATTTCACTGGGAATAGACATGTTTTCTGTTACAGCAGGAAACTTGATGTTTGCAGCCAGCTTACCTTCTGAAGTCATTGCTAGTTGGTTTTAACTGAAATAAACCAGCCATTGTGTCAGAGCACCGCTGGTAATTTCACTCAGTGTTGGCCACAGTCTGATTTTATCTGGGTGGGGGAATTAGCAACAGGGAAAGAAGGAAGATACAGGGCTTAACCGAAGGAGTTGCATGTGCAGTCTGAGTCTTGTGGCTGATAACGCTTTGTGTCTCTCCCTGGCAGCCTACTTCAATGATATTGCAGTGGGAGCAGTGTGCTGTAGGGTGGATCACTCCCAGAACCAGAAGAGACTGTACATCATGACACTTGGATGCCTGGCACCCTACCGAAGGCTAGGAATAGGTAAGGAGATCTTTTGTGTCTGAGTTCTAAAAAGAAACAAGGTTTCTGTGCAGCTACTGAAATTCCCTCTTAGAGTTTTTTCTACTTTAACCAAGATAGCCCAAGATTGTGCACTTCTAGAGCAGTGATTTCTCTAGAAGGAGCACAGGGGAGAGAATGATGTATGACATGCTCTTGCTTTCTTGTATTTCAGAAATTGACTTTTATTTGTAGAACTTTCTAATTCAGTACTTCAGATTCTTTTAATCACATCATCCTGTGATAGAAACACACAGCTTCTATAAATATGCAAATCAAAGGATAGAGATACCATGCCATAACTTGCATGCTGGCTGCATACCTCTGACAACTCACAGAATATTGTAGCTCAGTTGGAAGGGACCTACAAAGATCGTCTCATCCAACTGTCTGACCCTTTCTGGGCTAACCAGAAGTTAAAGCGTATCACTGAGGGCATTGTCCAAATACCTTGAACACTGACGTCCATGGGGCATCAACCACCTTTCCAGGAAGCCTGCTCCAGTGTTTGACCACCCTCGTGGGAAATAAACTTTTCCTAATGTCCATTCTGACCGTGTTCTGGCACAGCGTTGTGCCCTTCCCATGCATCCCATCATCAGTGACAGGAGCAGAGGCTGCACCTCCTCAGGGAGTTGCAGAGAGCCATGTGGTCATGTCTCAGCCTCCTTTTCTCCACGCTGGGCAACCCAGGTGTCCTCAGCCTCTCCTCACAGGACATGTGTCCTGCCCTTCTACCAGTGTTCCCTTCCTCTCAATGCTTTCAAGTACATAAACAACCTTTTTGTATTGCTAAGCCCAGAAACACAGCTGTCCTTCATTGGGTCACTTCTTCAGTCTTCTAAATGAAGGTTTTTTGCTAACTTTTTATATAATTTTCCCACTGCTGACTTGTGCTACTCAGGGGTAGTACCTGTGTTCTGTCTATACAGAAATGACTATTTCTCTATGTTGCAAATCTGCAGGCCAAGTTAATCAAAACCTTATGGTATTAGCTACTTGCTTTAAAAACCTGAAACCAAGAAAAATATTTTATATCTTACTAGAAAAACTTAGCAGTGTTCTCACTAGTTTATACATTGCTTTGACCACATCTTATCCGAGTTTGAGACCTTGAAGCTTGTATTTAGATAAGGTGCTCCATACTTGTGCTTATGGGCTGTTTTTTCTCCAGAGAAATAAAGAATAAAACTGAGTGGAATTTGGTATGTAGAAAGATGGTGAAGTACTTGTATACTGTATTTGATTTGCATTTCCTAGTTCTAGTAACCTCTTCCTGAATGCAGCAGTGGAGAAAAATCATAAGCTATTTAGAGAGTTGATTTATTCAAAGTTGGTGCATTTATAATTATAAGAGTATCATTCACAGTGATGGCTTTGCAACATGTATTTCTTACAACTGATATTTTTTCAAATTCTGGTGCTCACAGACGACATCTCCATATTAAATTTTATTTTCTGATTTTAGAGCATAGTGCTGATGTCATCAGTGCATGCTCTTTCATTTTAGCCTACCTTTGGTTAACCTGCCTCTGCTCAGGAAAGCTCTTATTGATTGTGCGCTTCTGGTTTTAAGTATTTCTTTACCTTTTGGCAGGAACTAAAATGTTGAATCATGTCTTAAACATCTGTGAAAAAGATGGCACTTTTGACAACATCTATCTGTAAGTAAATGGGTCGCGCCCATACATTCAAGAGAACTTGAGGGGTACTTGGGAACATAGGGAGGGAGATCCAGAAGCTTTTTAGCATCTATTTCAGGGGGGTCATGAAACATCTTTCCTTGTAAATGCTAACAAGAAAGCTGGGGGTTGTATTTTGAGCTGCCTGTGTGATGCAGAGAAAACCAAGAGCTTGCTTGCTTTACAACAGCTTCTCTACATTTGCTGAATTTGAAAGCAGTTTAGTTATAAAGCGATGATCTTTAACAGAATTACATTGCATGAAAAAAAAAGGTGGTAAGTTTTCCATTTGAGGACAATGCTACAGTAAAAAAAAAAAAGTATTGCATGTAGTTTTGAGTCATTTGCTATCTTTTATCATGGTATGTGTTAGACCATCAGCACAGGTGCTTGCAAGCCTGACTGTTTATTCCCGTTCTTGTGGTGTGACAGGTCAGCTGTTGTGCAGCAACACAGTAAACTTGGTCAGTGACCTGACCCAGCTGGGGAAAATTGTTTTTTTGGCATTTTAGTTCTGGGGTTGGTTGGTTTGTTTTTGAAAAAAATCAACCACGTGTCTACATAAGCACTTGGCATGATACCAACATGTGGAGTACTAGGGTAGGGAACTGGGCTGTTTGAGAGGGCTTTGCCATCTTAATAGATCCCAGTGGAAATAGAGCCTGAAATCCATGGATGCCAGAGTTTTGCTTCCCCTCACTGCTGGTTGCACGCTTCTCCTTCTTCCTGTGCATTGGCATCTGTGATTACCAAGTGACCCAAAGCGTTTTTGACCAGATCGCTTTTCTAAACTATGTTTTCCCTGCACATAACTGTCTGGTTGTTCCAGCACAGGCACTGGGCACTGCTGGGGGTAATCCCACAGCAGCTTTGGTTAGATGCACTTAGGCTGCCACAGGAACTGCACCCTGAGCTCTTGCCAGCACTGAAGATGTGCAGTGAGGACTGTTTCATACACTGATACTACTGTAGATAGAGTGACTTTCTCCTCAAGCTGAGTCCTACTGTGCCAAAAAGGTGCGAATCCTCTACTAGTGTAGCTCTGTGTGCACTCAATAAGAGGAGCAGGTATTTCAAAGAGGAGTTTGATTAAAGCTGCTTTTGGCTTACATTTCTGTTCTCTTCTCAGAGGAAGTGGTAATGAATTCTCTCTCAGATGCCTGCTAATTGGCACGGGCTTTCTTTTTTGCACATTACTGTGTGCACAGCAGAGGAACTGTTTGCTGTTATTAATGAAAAAAATCCTTCATAATCCTTCTTTCAGTTTAATAGAGTGGGATTCTGGGATGATGATAAATAGCCCCCACAGTTGGGCACAACAAAATTCTTTGATTGGCCCGTTGGTTTTACCGCTCTCTGTTGCTTGTGCCCCTACAGACTGAGCATACTTCTGCAGTATAGGCACCCAATTTGATATCACTGGTTAAGTTTGTTGTTATGAAATTCACTTTTAGATACTTGGTGTTTATTAGACTTGACACTAACATCTTTTTGTTTTGCTCTGCTGTTACTTCTAAAGTTGCTTTGGTTCTATGGTTATGCAGCACGTTGTCATGACAAAGTGATTCATGAGCTTGTGCAGTGTCCACTGAATTTGGGGGGTATTTGATGAATACCTTTTGCTGAGCCAAGCTTTTTTTTTTTTTTGTAGAACTTGTGCAAATAAATGCCTTAGTTGCTTAGAGGGAAGAACTAGTAGCTGTTTTCTTTTTTTTTGGAGGCCTTCAAATTCTGGGAATACGCTGGAGCAAGATCTGTAAAACCTGTGGGGGAGGGAAGGGAGGAAAAATCTGTAAGTTCATAGGGCTGATTTGTGCTGACTTAGTTTTTTGTGAAGGGAGAAGCTCAGTTAGCAATGAGCAAAGAGTTAAAATCATATCAAATGGCATGTTAGTGCAATCACCAGTTTTGTGTTACAGGATGTAGGGATCATCACTCAGACAGCTGTTTTGGGCCATCTGAGAAGTGTTTCTAAAGGAAGTTTAAAAAAAATTTCCAAAACTTTTTCTATGTATTTCTACAAAATTTCTTAATTTAGAAATGATAGATAAGTTGGGATTACGCAGCGGTATTGCAGAGTTTCTCTAATATGTGTTCTTTAAAATAGTTTTATTGAGGTTTGAGTTTTATTTGCTAATTCTCAGAATGATTGCCACAGGCCAGCTAGGAGCTGTGTTAGCTCAGGATTAAATTAAGATCAAAATTTTGAGTCCTGAACTACACAATCATTCCTGCCTCCTATTTGGCTCCTTTTCTTACCTTGTTTATATTTATCCTTTGTTCACAGTGTGGATGCACAATTTTAACCCACAGAGTTCTGATACCTGTCTGTCTCTCCTCCTTTCTATCCCAGGCATGTCCAGATCAGCAATGAGTCAGCAATTGACTTCTACAGGAAGTTTGGCTTTGAGATCATTGAGACGAAGAAAAACTACTACAAGAGGATAGAGCCCGCAGATGCTCACGTGCTGCAGAAAAACCTCAAAGCCCCTTGTCTTGGCCAGAACGCAGATGTGCAAAAGACCGACAACTGAACAAAACCCCAATGAACACTTTCTTGCACTTGCTTGTCGCCAAATAAGGAAAGAGAGGCCTATTGATTTTTTTTTTATTCCACCCCTTAATTTTTTTTTATCTTGACCTCTCTCCAACAAAATGTAATGCTTCTTCCAAGGATTGTCAGATCATGGGGTTTTTTTTTGATCTTTTTATTTTTAGGGGTGGGAAGAGGTGTGCAGATCTCTTTAGTCTGAGGTGCGGAGGGCTTGAGCAGGTTATCCTGATGACAAGCTTCCTTCAGAGAATTAATCTCTTTCAGTAAGCAGAATGTAAATCTGAGGTGGGGGGGGGAAAGGAACAGCAATATCTCATCCTTTGATTCCTACATGATCGTGTTTTTTATAACCTACAGGGTACTTTACTCCCCCCAGCCTTTGAATGTTACTTCAGTACTTCCCGTACTTCCTCTTAATTCCCCCCACCTCAAAAAAAAGTATTTTTAGTTTTTTCCCAATATTTTTGAGTATGGCTTTTTCCTCCATCTTTTGCTGAGAAGGGCGGGCTACTTTACCATACCTTTTTACTCTGCCTGGGCTGATCTTCTTGAATGCGCTTTTTTTTTTTTTTTTTAAATAATCCTCACCCAAGCTGGTGCTACATTTCTTAACTGACTAAGAGGAGGGTTTAGAGTGGTCTTTGTTTTTTTTCTTATCTTCACTTATCAAATTCCCAGCAGACTTCTGCCAGAGTAAGAGCTATAGCTGGTGTTGGCAAGAGAAAAAAGAATCCTGAGGCAAGATCTTTGTTCTAAAAAATGGGTGAAACGCTGTCGGGCTCATTGAAAGTTAGTTTTACCTGTGTTGTTGGAATGGGAAAAGTGATTGTGACCATCTTACTTGCTTTGATCACATAAGGCAAGCACCTGTCTCCAGGTAAATCTGCTACGGATACTAAATCTGTGGTGACAAATCCGAGATGAGGAAATCTGAGATGGGGCAAGGGTTGAGGAAGCCAGGCAGCAGGGTTGAGAACATAAGTAAGAATCTGACCCTAATCACATAGCTTTGCATGGGTCTCCTGGATTTGCTTGGGAGTGGCTTGGCTTGCTGTGTTTGTGCTCCTTCGGGAGGAGGTGGTTTAAAAACTGCACGTTTTGCCCCTTTGAAGATTCTTTTCCCCTTTTTTCCCTTCAGCTTTAATAATGCAGTTCTCCTCTCTTCAGAGGGTGTTCGTGGAGCACTGGAGAAAGCAGCATATTCTAGACCACTTCACGGGTTTAGAAAAATAAGCTGAATCGCTTCTTCCTAGTACTGTAACCTCCAAGCTACAGTAAGCTCTGTTAAGCTCCGCTTTGCATCCTTCCATGCTTTCTTTGTGTGACCATCAGTGCTCCTTTCTATGCACTGTTGGCAGCAGTTTTATGTATGCCAATACAAATACCAACTTGAGCTTGGACTCTTCTCCAAGCAGCTGGGAAAGTGCACTGAGCTGAGACAACACCAACCTGCCCCATTCCCCAAGTAGATGCAGAACTGCATTTCTTTCCTGTTTGAGTTTAAGTTTGATCCTGCATCTTGAATTCCTCCACTTCGAAAGCCTCCAACCTGTAGTGCGCACTGCAGCATACATCTTGGTAGTAGGTGCTGTCCAGTCATTTGAGGGTGACTTGGGAACCAAGGGTTTTGAGGTGAGAGCTGTCATAAGGGAAGGGATGGCACCCCTCATCGCACACTCTGTGGTCTCTGCTACCTGAGGGGTGACCGTACAAGCTGCTCCAGAATTACTGCTCCTTTCCCAGAGGTGTGAGGTGTTTATCTGGACAGACCTATGCTGGGAACCAGCTACTCTCTTTGCTGGGTTTGCACTAATTGAGTCTTGGTGATGGGCAGATGTCTAACAACAGAAGCCCCTCTGCATGGCCTGGGCACCTGTGTTTGCAACACTTGGTAGCAGACTCTCTGGCCAGGAAGCTGCACGCCAGTTTCTTTGGCCAGAGGCAGCCTACTGATGACAAAAGCTTATTTTTAGGACCTGCTTGCACTGGTGGTGTTGGCAGTTCCAGCATCTTTCTAGAAGGGGATGTACTGAAGCACAATTAGCTTGTCATATGCCAGCATAGTTTCCCTGGCCATCTGTAGACCAAATCAAGAGAAGTATGTGGCAGGAGAGAGAGAGAGATAGTATTGTACTTGAGGATGTTTGCGCAGCACAGCTGTAACTCAGACCATAGCTGCCTCTGGTGCCAAGCAAAGTGCTCTTCATTCTTCTAGAACTAAGTGGTAAGTGTTTGGGTTGGGTAGATGGGTGTGGGGATATGAACTCTTAGGATTTGCTGTTGTCGTAGGCTTCCACAAATCGGTGTGTTTCACAGACAGTTTTCCTTCAGGTTTAAAAGTACGAGTCTGATGTCTGAACTTACTTGGATTAACCTTTGTTTCTGTCTCTTTTTGCTTTGGGCTGCCATCATTCTATGAATGTATCCCTGAAAACAATTCTTAGAGCTCCTATTCCACAGCAAACCTGCCTCATTGTAACTTCTGATGAAATGTATTGTAGGAGACGTGGACGAAAGAGTAACCACGCATCCAAGACTCCTTTTCCCAGGCTATTAATCCTGGAAAACGGTTGTTGAATCTTGAAAACAAGGTTTAATCTACATCTCTTAGAAAGCTGTGTTCCCTGTACATGGAGGAGAGTGAAGGTCAGTCCTTCTGAATGACAAACAGTTGCGTTAGTGTATCGGCTGTGTGGCTGTAGGAGGACAATGCCGTAGTGCTGTTTTCCAGAGACACTGAAACTGCGTGAAGCATGAGCTTACTGCAGAGAACTTCAGTTACTTTATATTTTGCTGCAACAGGACCTCCTTGTAGCTCAAAAATGATGACTTATAACGGCTTACGAACAAATACTTTTTTTTTTTTTTTAAGTTAGGAGTTTAAGTGGAAAGGAAAAAAAAAGCCACCAGCATTTCCTGTTCTGGATGAAGATGTAGCAAGAAAAGGGTATGCAACTAGCAGCTTTAGAGCATAAGGTGTGTAAATAAGCGTTATTCCTGAACCTCTGCAACCGGTTTTGTCGTACATGGATTGAAGTATGAAGATGATACCTACAAAGAGACTCCTACTGGAGGACACCATGGTACAGGGGAAAAAGAATCATCCAGGAGAGATATCCCTCATTTTTGGGAGGGGGAAGGGAGAGAATTTATTTTGTGTATACAGAAACTGGCTGAGTTTACATGATGCAGCTAATGGTTAAACCTGCCAACTAAATATGACATACTGTTACAATTGAAACAAATTTATGTGATATTTTGTTAATTCTTGATGGTGCCCTGTGATGTCTAGTAAAAATTTGATCCCCCCAAACATCCATTGTTATATTCTCCCCCATGTTGTAATCCAGGGTCAGCTGCTATCCACAAAGTCTGTGTTTTGTAAAGTGTTTGCTGACTTGGATGTTTCTTTTGAATCTGCGACTGCTTCCTGATTAATTTGGCTGAGACCACCCCTGGTCTCTTGAGTTTCAATTTAGTTCAAGGTATGCTGTTTGCAGTTTACAAATGCATTCTCAATGTTACAATTTAAGTTGCAGGGGGAGCAAATTCTTTACAAATAAGATGGTCCATTTTTAATCTATATCATTGCCCTTGTTGTACATCAGGAGCATGTTTTTGTTTTTCTCAAACTCTTTAGAAATACCGTTCAGAATAAACGTGCACTATTTGAGTTATGTCACTTCTGACTGGTTGTGTGTTTTTTGCAGCCCAGCTGTGTCCTTCTGAGATCAGATTTAGAACATTCTTCCACAGCTTCATAAACTAACTGTGAAGATTTCTAACATAAACCATAAATTAGGCTGCTATGTGATGAATGCCATGTGTGCCTGATGACTGAGGAAAGTGGGAGTTGTTTGTTTTCCCTGAAATCATGAGCCTTTTCTCAGAAATCCTCAGCCTTGTGGGGTGGAGGGAAGGAGAGGAATTACAACTGTCCTGGATTACTTTTGCATCAAATAGTGAGCGGCCTTGAAACAAGCAGACCAGGCATCAAGAGCCTAGTGCTTTATAGTTAAATTATTAACTGTATATTATTTATAACTTATTTGAATTAAACTCAGGCTTTTTATAGGCTAAGTATTTTTAAAGGATTGAAACTAATTGCTAGCTATCAACAGACAATCTTTGGAATCTTTGGAAAAAGAAGTCTGTACATGTAAAGTAATTTATTGTCCTATGTGGTGAGTGTTTTTCAAAGCTGACCTTTTTTAGAAAGGTACTTAAGTGAAACTCACCTCTTCATAACTATTCTAGTTCCATCTTCTTACAGACATTTTTAAGCTGATTTTTCAGTTCCTTTCGTGCTTTGAAGTGCCATTTATGGAGTGATGTGTTGTGGTACACTTTTTTTGGGGGGTGGAATGTAACCCCAAATCTGTTACAGTGCATCTGCTTATGGAGATTGCTTTATCAGTGCTTGGAGTCTGCGTTCGTTAGGATACCATGCAAAAGTTGTCTCAGACTGCAGACTTGACTGAATTCCTGAGCTGCTGCTAGCAGCTGTCTTCCCTGACCTCTACTGGAGGGCCTAGAAGGCGCAGCTGGAGATCTGCCTGGAGAGCAACCCTCATCTGCTTTAGCACCACAAGGCAGCTGCAGAAGCTGGAAGACTTGCTGGACTTCAAACTGCCCCAGCATTCCAAACCCCTCGGCTTATTTTGATCTCTTCAATGTTTCTTTCCTTCTCTGTGCTTGTCCCAGTCACCTCTCCAACCAGTCTGTAAAGTTTCAGACAACTCAGTGACTCCTGTACAGGGAAACTAGCAACTACCCCTGATTGTCCATGTTGCCCTCTTCTACAAATTAGGTGGCTCCTCTACTACTAGCTGAAGGCACGCAGTTACTCCCCCCCCAGTATCCAATACTCAGGTATTTACATGGCCCTTGTAACACCTTGTGGTGTGCTATGATCTCTTTTAGCACTTCACATTTGTTCCTGAGGCGATGCAAAGTACAATTACAACACTAGTATCCAATTAAGTGGTAAATCAACTCATTTACTTCACATAGAAAATTGGGATATCTTTCTTGTTTCTCTGGTACCCAGTACTGGAAGGCTCATCTCTCACTCCTCATTATTATCCTCACTAAACTCCACTAAACTTTACCTCACCCTACTCCCTTTTTACAGTATGATAGCATTGAGGAAGATGGACCCCAGCATTGACTTTTGTGGGAGTACTTTTGTAGAGTCCTGTAGTACTCCAGGGCACCATGGGATAGCAAAAAGTGAACTTGTTTTTCCTGGTTTGGACGAGGGCTGCCTTTTTAGGAAAAATCCTCATTTAAAAAAAAAAAAAAAAAGCAAGGTAAGGATGTTACCCTTTAGGTGTGAGTGATGGGGCAGCTAATTAGGAGTGCTAATTGCAGGGGGTGGTGGGGAAGGGTAAGGGTGTCTGAGGCCAGTGTTTAATGACAGAAACAACTTTTAATTTTTTATATTTTATTTTTTTATTTTTATTTTAAACATTTTTATTACTTTTTTATTTTTTATTTATTTTTTATTATCCCTATCACATGAGTTTTCCATAAGCGAAACGTTTTAAATGGGGGGGGGACAAAATAAAACTTTTATTTTATTTTAAACTTTGCCGGCCACCGGCTGTGGAAGCGCTGGGAGCCCGCAGCGCTCCCGAGCCCCCCTCGGGGCCCTGTGGGGCCGGTAACGGCCACCCGCCGGGGCGGGGCCTCCCGGGAGCTGCTTCCCCTTTAAGAGCTTCCGCCCTCCCCCGCTCTCTCATTGGCTGTCCGGACTGCCCATCTCCCCCAGTTCCTGTTTCGGCCACCTGAACTTGCTGACGGCACGCGCCGCCAGCCTCGACCCCTCCGCCCTCCGATTGGCCCCGCGCCGCCTTCGCCCCTCCCCTTTCGAGCGAGCGCCACCTTCCCCCGCCCACCTCCCTCTGATTGGCCGCGGCGGCTCGACCCGCGCCGTCTGATTGGCTGCGGCGGGCCGCGCGTGCGGGCAGCAGGCTCGGCTGCGCGGCAGGGGAGCGGAGAGGAGCAGAGAGGAGACGGCGGCGGCGGCGGCGGAGGATGGTGCCCGCCGTGGGGGCGCCGCCGCCCAGCCCGCCCAGCCCGCCGGTGAGGGAAGGGAAGGGAAGGGAAGGGAAGGGAAGGGAAGGGAAGGGAAGGGAAGGGAAGGGAAGGGAAGGGAAGGGGTCGCCGTTAAGCCCCCCCCCCCCGACCGTTATTCTGAGGGAGGTGACGGTTGGGGGGCGCGCGCCGGGCTTCGTCCTGTTGCCATGGTAACGGCGCGTGCCCCCCTCCTCCCCCCCCCCCTCCCAACCGGGCCCCTTTGTCCGTGAGGGGGGGAGCGAGCGGGGCCCGGTTGTGTCCGGGGTTTGTTCCCGGCGCTTCCCCCCCGGCTGTGCCCTCAGCTCCTGGGGGAAGGAGGTAAGGATTCGGGCCGAGTTCAGGCAATTTTGGCGGCGGCGGAGGCCTCACGTTGAGCGGGGTAAGGCAGGAGGGTGCGTTGGGTCGCTGGCCGTCAGCACCTCGAAAATTGCATGCCTTGATTTCGCTTTTCGCATAACATCTTCGCTTTCTATTATATCGCACGCAGATGCGCTTATTGAAAGCATTAAGCAAAGGTAACAGTGGTTGCACGCCCGGCGGTCAGAAGTAGGTGATGTAAAAGCTTGGTTTGGAAACACGGCTTTATAGTTTCTTTATTTCCTCCGTATCCAGTGTGTTGGAGCAATGCTGGTTATGTTGATTGTGTTATACAGCGCTTTAACAAACTGTGGGGTGCTACCTGTCACACGTGTGCAATAAGCAAACAAGCAAGAAGGAATAAATACGGAGAAATGGTCCTTAGTATTATTATAAGGATTTAGAAGTGTAATTCTGGCTTTCAATTATTGCTATAATAACAATTATTCTAAAATAATACATACTTTTTGGAGTGAAGTAGTTTTGACAACTGGAAATACATTCATCACTGGGCAGGAACTAAACTTAGAAACTGTTCATGTTCCAAGCGCGATTTTAAGGTGAGAATAGATACAACCACATAGTATTTGGGTATTACTGCCTTTCAGCATGATGTTATCAACAGCTGGAAGGATTTTAAGAGTGGAGAGAAGACTGGTGCTGGAGCCTGGAGGAGTCTGACAGCTGCAAGGAGAGAATTAGGTTGTGGGTGCATGCTGGGGGCTTTGCTCCTTTGGCTCCTGGCTTTCTAAGCAGTAAGTGCTCCCGAGAGCCGAGCGGGGATGGACTGAAGTGTCTGTCAGGTGTGTGGCGTTGTGGTGTGCGTCTGGCACGTGCCTGCTGTGTGCATCATGGGCTCGACTGTTGTAGCCGAGCACTAGCCTTAGGCTGCGATTCCCAAGACAGCACGTGAAGAAGGTGGCAAAAATTAAGCAGCACTTTTCTGCTGACCCCACGGGCTGAGGTGCTCCAGCCTTTCCCCTTTCTCTTCTTGTGTCAGTGTAGAGGGTGCTTCCAATTTCTTTAAGGGGAGGAATTACAGAGCTGCTTCTGCGTGTTGTTTGTTTGTTATGATTTCAACATGCTAAGAAAACAAACAACACCTCAGGCTTCCAGGTACTGAAGTCTGACAAATCAGTCAGCGGGGTGACTTGGAATTGAGCTCTGTTCGCACGTGCCTTTACTTCGCAAAGCCGGGTGGCACAACGTGTGTGGCACTGCGCAGTTTGGGCATGAGTTAATGTAATGCATGGATTGAATTTGGATTCTAAGCAGCATAGAAGTCAAATACTCATGGAGGACATGGGTGGGGTCATGCTGAATTTAGCAAGAGCCAGTCAATTGTTTAATTTTTGTATGGGTGCTTGTGTTCTTATAATAATCCTTTGGATCCAGGATGGTCTTAAAGTTAATTTCGTAAATGACAGATGCCTGGGAAGAAATAGAAGTAGCATTTGATGTGAAGGGATCTTCAATGAATCACGGCTGCTTACATCTTAACTTTTAAATATATATATATATATTATTACACTCATGTGTGTGTATAGATATATACACACACTTATTGTGAAGCTGTTGCCACTCAGAAGGGTAGTGAATGAGTGTCACAACACAACGTTTCAGCTGATGCTGTTTTCTGTTAAGTAACATAATAATGAACATTGTCCACAAATACCAGAATCCCGTTGGAGATGCGTGCCTAGCTGTGTGCACAAACCAGATGGTTTTAGGAAAGCGGGTATATAAACTGTGTGTATATGTAGCATCTGACAACATTAATATCTCTAAGAGTTTAATAACAGGTTGAGTTACTGTTTTGGGGCCTCTGAAGACACGTTACACTTGTCTTCAGCTTTAAGGACTGCTCACCTCTGGTGTTTGGAGTCCCTTTAGCTAGCATTCTTCATCTCTGTTATATTTGTGACTCCAAGTCGAGTCCCTCAGGTACATACTTTCCTATTTTGAAGGGTTTCAATCACAACGTGGTTCTGGAAAGTCAAGGGAAAGCATCTTGGATGAACCACTGAGCAGTAGGGCTTCCCTTTTTTCAGACTGCAATAAAGTTTGTAAGGATCGTAGCTCCCTGATGAAGTAACGCTGTGAAGTGCCACACTTATATAATGGTAACGTAATGCCACGATTAAATACAATTCCAGCTTTTACGTGTGCACTTCATTTATCCAAAGCGTGCTTTGTTGTGACTTGACAAGTGTAGCACTGCTGCCATGCTCTGAGTAAGCACAAAAGTGATTCTGCTGTGTGCACAGGGTTGACAAATCTTGTGCAAACAAAGTTTGTTTCCTGTATGAAGAGTTGTGGCGTTACTCTTCTAAGATGAATGAGTTACTTTGAAGCCAGGACGTGATAGCGGGGCTTTGACATCAGCCAAGCCGTGTGCCTTCGTGCTTCAGATGAGAAGAAAGTAGCGGGCTGTTAAAAATGTGCAACCCCGATTGTGCTGGTACTTTCAAAGAACCAAAATGAGTTCTTTGGGGCCCCTCTCTAGTGAGGCTGGATCGATTAGAGCTTGAATCTAGTAGCTTATAAGTCTACGTGCACATTTCTCAGATCTTAGGATCTGGCAGTCATTGGGATGCCTGACTGCTTCTGTAGTCTGTAGCGAATGGTTGGCTTGTGGGGCATTAAATTCATGCCGGCCTTCACCCTTTGCCTGCTTTCCTGCATCAAAATAGCTAGAAATTGTTAGCTAGAAATTGAACACTGGTCTTATGTTGTCTGCAAACTGCCTTTTCCTCAGTGCCACAACTCTTCTTTCTCATTTACTACAAGAATAACATGGTTCTATGCCAACGCGCTTGCACAGCCCCATGTTTTCCTCTCTGTGGCTCAAGTTCAAAACTTCTCCTGCTGGAGGGGACTTAGCTTGTGCCTCTGTTTGGAACGGGAAACTTCAGCAGTTCTTTCCTTCATTTAAGTGGAAGTAGGAGAGAGCTGAGAGCTTTAAGATATTCTTGCCAAGGTAGTCCCAGGTGGCAACTGGGGGATAATTTCAGACAATTATAGAAAAAAAGAAGATGGAAATAAAGCATTTCCAGTTTAGAGGAGGGTTTTCTAGTGAAGTAAAACTTGCAGGATCATGATATTTGTCTGTCTGTTGTTCCTGTCCCTTGCCATTACCCATTTGTTTCAAACTTCCACAAAGTAATAACTTGGAAGTCTGCTTTTAGCTTCTTCTCCATTACTGGCGGTGAATTTCTAAAATAGTCCTGTGTGATTTTTCTGGTGTTCACAGAACTATTTACCTCCAGATAGCTTGTGTACATTTATTCTCCCAAGCTAAATAACTCGTTCCTAAAGTAGACAAAGTAATGAATCCAGATTTCCTATGGATTTGCATCTAGTTGTGCTGTTTTTCTGGTGTCTAACATACTGATACTGATTTTAAATTTCTTTTTAAATGTGGCTGTTAAGACAGCGTGTCTGTCCTAGTCACCTGGTCTCAGATATCTTTAATTCTGACCTCTCTGCTACATCTGAGATAGTTTTGTGTGCTACTGGCAAGGATAAAGTTGCAAACTATCTGTCAAACATCCAGACCGCAAGGTGAGTCCCTTATTCTTGGAACTGAAGAAGTTGCCTGCTGACCCCTTTTATCTAGAAAAAAAACTTTGGAGAGCAAAGGGGAGAAATAGCTCTCTTCCAGCTGCTAAAACCTTTTGGTAGGAGCCTGGAATAAAAAGGACATTGCAAGGTTGTGGGGTTTTGCTCATTTTTGTTGGGTTTGGAGTGGTGGTGGTTGATGTTAAAGCTTGTTACAGCTGATGGTAGTGAAAGTACTGTTTCTGAAATCCTGTGCTGACCTTTTCTGAAGGACATGGCAGTGCGCTCTGAACAGGTGCTTGGGAAGCGCTTTCACACAGTTGCTGTTTTGCAGGGAAGTTTGCTGTTCTCATGCTGGGAAGTCGATGTTCGTAACCGAATCTCAGGAAGGATCTCTTCTGCATGTTTTGTAGCATTTCAGTTCTAGGATATTTTGCACTGCTTATTAGTTAGGGACTTCAAGAGAGAACAGCAAGTTGTTTTAGCAAGTGCCCGTGCTTCTGGCATAGCTACAAGAGGACGTTCTTCCAGCTAACCTGATACCTCCTCAAGACCTTATAAACAGACTTTGCGAGGATCGTTTGTAGTGGCACAGCAGGTCAGGTTTAAACCCAAAAATTAAGAGGAGTATTCTGGGTGCGGTAGCGAAAATAAATGTTTCTGTGTTGATTTTAAATCGATTATCGAGCCCTGTAACCCAGTACTGATCTTTGACTAGAGATTTCTTTTGGTGGCAAGGTCATATCAGAAAGCAGAATCAGATTAGCTGGTGCTGAATCTAACTTCTCATTTGTTCAGTCTGTCTTGAATGTTTCAAATACAGCTCTCCAATGGGAGGCTTCCTCAATTACAAATAATTGTCTAGCTTCCACTAATCAGAGACCAGGAAAACTTGCATGTTACCGCTTTTTCAGGAAAAAGAAAGGACCTGTTCTTCAGGTGACATCCTGCCAGAAAGGTTTGGCTCCCTGCTAGATGCTTCTGCACCAGAGTGGAAGTGCACTCACTGCCGTGGTACAGGCTGCTTTTGTCCTCTGCTACAGGGAATGACGGCCTGTCACAGAAGGAAGCTGTCTGCACACCACTCTGCATCCACTTAGCCTTCCCCCTCAAAAAAAAGGTCTTTGCCTTTTTCAAGCATGATGTAATTAGCTATGTCTCCAATTTAAAATTAATCTCATGTTTTGAAGTGCCCAGTGGATCACTGAGCATTGAAAACCAGGGAAATGAGCAGTGTCTTGCAGCTTAAAGAAGTGCCTCATTTTTTCTCACTTCTTTCATGAAATGGGTATGGGGTAACCTTTGAGTCTTAAATATCCAATGAGCATGGATGGTATCGTGAGGATTTCCATGGTCATTTTTCCCCCAATTTCCCAATAAGAGTTCTGGCCCCTTTATTTTGATTTAAAATAGCTGGAGACCCTCTTTAGGGTTTGTGATTTTAACTTGTGTGCTACTTGTGCACTAATCACTCTTTGCCCCCCGGGTGCCTGCTTCCATATAACAGTTCATCCTACTCACAGGAGACACAGTTCCTGTAGGCATTTCATACCACCTCAGTCTGTCTGTAATACCACAATCATCCACACAATGAGTGAAGGTGGCAGCAGCTCGCTTTTGGATGCTAAGGTCCAGAGGTGCCTCTCCAAACAGCTTTCAGAACAGCAGAGCAGGTAAGAGAGTTGGTTCAGTGAAGTGGTAACTCCTCTCTGTCTCCCACAAGGTTTCAGTGAATGAGGTCAGAGCAAGAAGAATAAACAGGACAGGTGGATCTTCAGAAGTTTCTTAAGCAGATCTGGTCAGGATTTTTCAGATGAACGGCTCTACAGCAATACTCTCTTGAAATGGCGTGTTAGGAAATGGTCACAAGCAATTATGGCTTTAAT
This sequence comes from Aythya ferina, assembly GCF_964211825.1. NCBI lineage: Eukaryota > Metazoa > Chordata > Aves > Anseriformes > Anatidae > Aythya > Aythya ferina. Next base: position 123,242,309 of record NC_140296.1, on the reverse strand, counting down.
ATTACGGAATTTGTAAGTATAAACCAAAATGACTGTAGATGTGGGAGAACATTGCAGGAAGAAGCTGGCTTATCATTCAAACAATGTAGTTATAGAGGGAGAGAAAAAAGACTGCCTTTCTAGTTCTCTTGCATGACCTTATGCAACATCCTTATGGAAACTTAATTGCTTTAAGTCAGTAGGAGGGAAAATACCAATGTCTTTGAGGTTAGATAGTACAAACAAAAGAGGTAAAAAACAATTCTCTAAAAGCAGTGCCTTTTTTTCCCCCATCTGTTGTTTCCGGACAAGTTAAATGAATGAAGTAGATTCTATAACGAGCTGTAGTTGGTCGGCATTGGTTTGCTGACAGTAACTTTTGCAGAAGCTCTTGGAGCAGCCTGCTTGCTCAAGGAAATTATCAGCTGGTTTGAATTGGGAACCTGTGTTCTGTGAAAAGCTGAGATAACTCTCCCCTGCCCTGTCATCTCTCATACACCCTCCTAGACCAACCTGGCCCACCCTGGTCAGCCAGCACGTGGGTGCTGTAGAGTTAGTTGGTGGCAGAGCTGAGCAGTATCCATCTGCTCACCGTCAGTGTCAGCGCTGACCTCACCCGTTCTTCTCGGCCCGGACTCAAGTTTTTTTTGTAAACAATTGGGAATTTAATGTCTTGGATTTCTTTTAGGTCTGTCAGTGGGCCCGGCTGTCATCAGCATGTGCAGTAACAGTGCAGTAACAATAAAACCTTCAGTTCTTCAGAAACCAAACTAAAAGATACCAAAGGTATTTTTCCTCTTGAAAAGGACTGTTTTTTCTTGTTGTTTTCCTGTACAGTAGTCTTAAAAGGTTACTTTTAGCAGCAAAAGCAGTTGGTAGGTAGGTAACAATCACAAAGATAAAGCTCCAAGTTAAATTTTCTGCAATTGAGAATGTGAAATGAGCATCGAAGCGTCTCGAGGGGAGAATAAAGAAAAGGCAGTAAGTCGTGGCATTTTATCTCAAGGGCACCTTGCTTGTGATTAAAAGCTTGAATTAAGTCCCTGGTTGAAGCTAGCCTTGTGTAAAACATACATGGAAGACTGGACAAATAGTCACTTGAATGAAGAGGACACTGTCTTGCTGGAAAGGAATTAGCATTTGTGTAGTAGTTACCCATGCCTTGGAACTGATCTTGGCCGTAAATCATGACCTGAGGTACGAAACTCCTAAGAACTGCGAGACTGTAGCGCTGATTAAAGTGCATTAAACTTAAATCTCCAGAAGACAAAGTATCTTTTCATTTCTGGGGTTGGCATTGCATTTAAACTAAAACCAGTATTTCAAGCTAACGTTGTAAGAGCTATAAACTACATCAAGCTTGGGAGTAAATAGCCATAAATGGCCAATTGCACCTCCTTGATCTGTCTAAAGAATTTATAATTTGGTACGTTATTTCTGCAAAAGATATTCAGCTGAGTCAAGTGAGCATGTTGCATGACTGAACTTAAAATGTATTTGCCCCTGAGCTTATAAAGCAAATACTCGTCTTCTGCTGTGGTGAATCAGAAAATGAATCTCTCCTGAAAGCATTACTTGACATGGAATAAGTAGAGAAACCATTGTTCAAGCTTTGGTGTGGTGACAGCTGCTAGGAAGAAAAGGAGGTAGGATAAACATTATACAGCAGCCCACAAATGTCTCTGCCTCAGCAGCAATAATTTAATTTTTAATTTTCAAAGTCTGTGTTTTCAACAACTCTTTAGAATACCACCTCCCTACTGTTGCCAGCTCTGTTTGGGGGTTTATCAAATAAAATGCAAAGGATTTTCTCACTATAGGATAAGAACAAGAAAAAATCTTCAGTTCCCCATCTTTCTTTTCATACAGTCTTGAAATAGATGCCCCAGGGTGGTATACAAGTGCTGTTTAATACATCTAACCACTTCTTTTCAAGGAGCAAATTGGAACATGAAATAAACTAATGGGTTAATTAGCTAATGCGTACAGCTTTGTTTGTTCTTATCACTCCTCTAAAACTGCTTTGAAACTTTGGGGGAAACATTGTTTGAATTGTGTGAATCTCAATAAGCTTCTGGCTTGAAGTAATCCCACAGTAAAGTGAAGTTGGAATAACACTCATGGCACTCCTGTGCCCTGTTCCTGCTGTAGGAAATGAGCTATACCTCCCAGCAGAACTGAAGCATACGAAATGCAAACTTACTAGGTATTTATATTTGGTATTTTGTGAAGCTAATACATTCAATGTGGTGGCATCTGGCTTGAAATATGCAGGGAATGGCACTGATTAGAAGAAGGTTGTTGACCCCCATTAAAAATAAATAAAATAAAAAAATGAGCAGAGGAAGATGAAACAGGGAGATAAGACATCTTTGACACTTTGTTATAAGAACTCTCAATTTTCTCAGGATCTAAAAATGTTTACAAGCTTTATTAATAAATTTCAACACAAACTTCCCGTAAGACTTTGCCTTTCTTCCCAAATATGGGAATATGGGGTATCGCTGAATCATTTAAGGCATCTGCTAGGGAGGAAGGAATAAGGCCAGTGGAAAAATACAAAGATCTTGACTTTAGGAAATGGGGAGCCTGGTATTAGGAGTAAGAATTCAGCTGAGGGAAGGCAGACCCTGGGCAGAAGAAGCAGCTTTAGTGTGACAGCATGGAGAGAAGATGAGAATAGGATGTGATCTGGTTTGGGAGAGGGTTGGTTGTTTTTATACCCATTAGCTCGGACACATCTGTGCTTTATCTGTAGCCTCGCACAGTAACTGGCCATCTAAATTCACATTAATGCTTTCTGCTTTAGATACACTGTACTTCAGAAATATTTCTTTGGTTCTGAAATTGTATAAATTTGAAAAAAAAATAAAAAGAGCTACTTGGTTAATACTTAGTCTTTTAAAAATGTTAAGCTCACCAAAATGGAGATGTATTTCATCTTTTTTTTCTCACTTCTAGAGTACTTGACATGGTCTAGTAATGTCCAATAACAGATGCCAGCTCTACCCTTACAGATAGCTGCAGAAGAGTCAAGGAACAAGGTGCATGACTACCACAGGATGCAATCAGTGTCTTCCATCTTCTAAACACAATGTTTGTTTGTGAGCTTTTCAGTACCAGAACTACATCCACACACTCTGTTGCCCACATATTTACCCCACTGCATAGAAACAGCACAGCATATGCTAAATTGAATGCCCCCTGTGCCCTCTTGCCTAGTGAGTTCACCTGGTACACGAGGTGCTGTCTTAAAGATGGACAGACAAGAACGTAGCATTGCCAGCCAACGAGTCTGCTTCTCATGCCTTTTCTGATGGCTTCAGTGACAATAGATTTTGCTGTGCTGCTATTACACAACTGAAACATCAAACGCTGAAATGAGGTGTGCAGACCTCAATCCTGCAATGTGTATGTGAGCACCTCTCTGGTGGCCAGCAGTGTAAAAGATGCCTGGGGTATGACCAGATCTACTTTTACAAGCAGGATTGGACATCTGCTAAACTCTCCCAGTTAATCCCTTCATCATTCAGCGTGGCCCCACCTGCCTGGTACAATGATTGCAGCTAGGATGTGTGTGAGGACTGCTGACCATCACCTCAGGGGAGAAGTTATAAATGTCTCGAGTGTGGAGCTGGGTTTTCTGGCCGAATTTTCAGTAACTTGAAGGACCTGAGATACCAACTGGACTAGTCTTTTTATACATAAACAAAGCCAAAATTGTTAGTGAATTCAATTAAATGGGTTTAGCTTAAATTAATTTAAGGGACTGTTAGTGTTAGGTCAGAGGTTGGACTCGATGATCTTGAGGTCTCTTCCAACCTAGAAATTCTGTGATTCTGTGATTCTGTGTGAAATCTGTTTTTAAGATAGTATCACAAGGTAATCTATAAGAGAGTGAATGAAGTGCTGAAGTCGCACCACTACTTTCTCCCACAATAAGAGACTACATTAACTCTCAGTTTTTCTCACACCTTAGGCAGAGCGTGGCTGGTGAGAATGGAGAAAGCAAAGCCTGTCGAGAAATAGGAGTAGGTAGTGCTGTGCTCCCTGTGGGTGAGGTGAGTTTTGCCTCAGCTAGGCTGTACATAGTGCCCAGCGGAGTGGTGTAGTGCTGTAACTCATCCTGCATAGCACTGTGTCTAACTTTGTGTTGGTGTGCGTGCTCTTGTGTCGGGTGGAAGGGCTGACTTAGGTTCTTGAAACCTTCGCGCACTTTGTGTTTCCTGAGCTGAATCGATCTGCAGAGTACTGCCTGTTTGTTTTATTTCGTGATTCGCCAACTTTTCCTCTGTCTTCCTAGGAATAGATACAGTGCTTAAATAAGAGACAGTGTGGTCAATGCATCAGCTGCAATGTTCATCAGTTAAGGTTTACTGAGTGAGAGTGCCACGTTCAACTTTTAAGGGTGTTGAAAACACCCATACTGAACACTCCCATACTGGAGAGCAACTCCCAAGTTCTGCTCTGGCCCAATGAGGAATATTTCTGTGAACTTTACACATTCATGCATGTATACTCCCTTCCAAATTGTGTGCTTCAATGTTTTGGGAGCTCTGTAGGTGGCTGGGTTCCTAGTCCACAGGGATTTTTTTTTCCTCATCTTTTGAATGCCAGTGTCAGTACTGGTAGAATCAGTTTACTGAAGAACAGCTTGATGTTGAAAGTTGTATTAGAACCTACCCGCGCTTCCTTACAGTAAAAACAAGCAAGCAGACAAACAAAACGCCCTAAAGATACAAAGCCTGGTAAAAGAAGGAGATGGGCTTTCCAGGAGGAGCCAGGGAGAGGTGAAGCCACCAGGAGTCTGTGGGCCCATGGGAAGAGTTGCAAGAACAAGCTGGCTGGCGAGAGAATGAGCAGAAGCATGAAGCTAAATACAGACCTCTGTCTTGTCAAAAATAAAATAAAAAAATCCCCTGGTGTCATCTACAGTATACTTCATGTTACTTGGTCTATAAAGCTCTATGCTCTAGTAGAAGTGTGATCATTCATCACTCATTTAACCTTATCTTCTGTTTTCTTTTTGACATATTTTTGTTTGTCTTAATACAGGCTACTTATGTGCTCAGGCTGAGCACAGGTGCAACGTACTCAGTCATCACCTATAACTTAATTTCATAACTTTATTTTTAACTGAATTTTATGTATCTGAAAACATGAACAGAGGGTATTGGTTTGGTCTGTTCTAAACTGTACACTAACTCAGTAACAAGCAAGTGTTGTGACTTTCTGCATTATGAGGTAATCTCATTAGAGTGCTATTAAACAGTCTAATAATTAATGTCCTCATTGTGGTTTGTATTTTGCTTAGCATTCCAACTTCATTTAGAACTGGGAATTGAAAGCCTATTCAGCTAGGAAGTGTTGATGAAAAAGACAAAGATCAGCTGTACCTCCTCCCATTCAAAAAAGCAAACAAAAAATCATATATTCTAATTTTCCTTTTTGCTTTCTTTAAGTAGTTGGGATTATAGTTTTTTTGTTTTGTTTTGTTTTGTTTTTTAGTTTAGTTTAAATTAACTGATTAGAAACCAGATCTTCATAGACAGCAGCAGTTCATACAGCATCTGTATAGGTAATGTACTTAATTTTTAGTGCTCACATGACTAGCCCCTCCACAGCAAGCTGATAGACTTCTTTGTACTGTGTAGTGTGGCCCTATCCTTGTGGTCAAAGGCAAAATGGTGTAACGAATGTGTGCTAAGAAGTCTGTAGAGTGCAGTTATCGTTAATTCCTTCCCCAATTTTCTTCAGGCTCTCTTCTCTGAAACCATGCCAGAGATGACAGAGAATGAGACACCTACTAAGAAGCAACATCGGTGAGTTTCTGTGGAAAAACGATTTGTGTGGTTCTGTAGTCTGTGGTCATATTGCAATGACAAAATTTCTAGCCAAACGTTTTTATGGGGTAATAAGGGTATTAATGAGAAGCTCTGAGTGTTGACCAGGATTGATCCAAAAGTCAGGGAACTATGGCTACAAACCTGCCTCTTGCTCTTCCCCTGTCTATGGTGAGTTATTTGTCAGGTGTGTCTACCTTGGCCACCAAGGCAAAGGAGTTTCTTTATCACACAAACTACCCAGATGCATGTGTAAGACTGCATCACCACCTAGGTTAGACTGCAGCCTGTATTATTGCAGAGACTCCTTGCAGGTGTTGGGGGAACACTGTGCTCATTTTGATAGACAAGTTATTATCTCTATCTCAAATCGCAGGGAAATCTTAAATCTTCTCAAATCTCTGCTGGAAATCAAAACACACCCACAGGTTGACTAGCAAGTCTATAACCAAAATTTGTAACAAAGGGACTCAAAGTTCATTACAACCTTTCCAAGTCTTCATTCCTGTGTAGTAGGTGATTGATCTAACACTTGATGTAGCAGGGCAGCCCTTCATTCCCTAGTTACACCATCCATCTATGCTACCTGGCCTTCTCGTATATGATTTACGATAAGAATGACAGATGATTGTTTTGTATATAAGTGGGAAAATTGTACTTTATTGTAAATTAAGAAAACAATGATCTCCTGCATGCATTTCAGTTCTGGTGGTGCATATTTTCAATGAACAGAAGATTCGTCTCTTCTTGAGTAGCTGTAGAACAGATGTGCAGGCTTCAGTGGCATTTATTTGACTTTAAGATGTTCATCTTCTGGCATGATTTCTTAGCAAATGTCTCCAGATACAGCCATCTGCAGTAACAGCACTGTCTTGTAAAGGTTGTCTGAGTTACACACTGCTTTTGGTGAGTTACCATAAACAGATGCCAACTCAAAGCACAAAAGGGTACGTGGCTGATAATAATCACACGTGTCATCCACATAGATCTTGCCTTCTCACTTCAGATTCCTTGTTACGTCTGGACTATGCTTTAACAGTGAGTGGAGAGCAGAAAATGCCATTCCACTTCTTGCAACTAGACTAAGAGGGCGCTGCTGGACAGAAATATTTTTGATTTATTTTTTTTTAATGAAACATTTCTTTTTCCATAAGACATGTGCTTTGCTTTAGTAGATTTCCTGAAAGTATTTGCCTTACTGCATGAATAAGCTACATTCGATTTTTGTATGGAGAGTACGTGTTTAGGATTTACTGACTTCAAGCAAAGCAATTTGAGGCTTTGCACAGTGATCCTGCTTGTTGCTGTTGGTCCAGAAAGCCCAGATGAACATATGAAAATAAAGACAACCCTCACACCCCAAAAGCATAGACAGAATTTTGAGGCAGTAAAGAGGAAAAGTTGCAGAAGAACAGTAATTCAGGCTTCTCACACAAGGGAAACATTTCATACTAGAAGGTATGATATCTGAAGGTAACAGATCTGAAAGAATCAACTTGTGCGGTAATTTTTTCTCCTGTTTCATTGATTCTGTGAATGTAAAAGCAATGTTTCAAACAAACAGCATTCCTGTTGCTCAAAATTAATGCTTTTTTTTTTTTTTTTTAAATAATTAGCTTTATTGAACATTGGATAGTGTAATAGTTCCTGCTGAACAAAACCATAAAAATTCTGCTCTGTCCTGTAAATAGGTAACAATAACCAAATTGAGTATTACAGTATGCTGTTTTGCTGGAATTGATTTAAGTCTGAACACTAATGATTTTTTTGTTAGAAACTGTTTAGTACCAATGTCTAATACCAATCCTTTTGAGTGTAACTTCTGCTGTGTTCTTGTTCAGAGCAGAATACAATATTCAGTATTTTTAACTGTAATTGAAGTAAGAAAATGAGAGAAATTTATTTGTATGCAGATTTTTTTCCCTCTGTTTCATATCACTGTTTTCCCTTTATGCTTAACAGAAAGAAAAACCGGGAGACACATAATGCAGGTAGGAACATGATTTTTGGGTTTTGGTCTAGAAATAAGCGCATATTCTTTGAACTATTAGAACATACTTTGCATGGAGAAGGTCCCCTCATAGGAGTTTATTACATTAAAAAAAAAAAGCCACCCTAACAAAAGCATCTTTCTGTGGTCCTGCTTAGAATACCTGTGCACAAGGGCCTCTTGATTGGTCTCCAGGTTGCTGTTTTCCACACAACATGTCCAAGTGTGAAAGTACGACCATGTACCCAATCTTACCATTGCTATTAAACTAAAAAGTGAACAATCTCTGTTCAGTTATAAAGGAAAATGAATGCACAGGCATTCACTCACAAATAATTATCACCTCATTTAAAACAGAGGTAAACACTTAAGCAAATCAGAGAGAGGTATCTCATCCAAGAGCTTTACAGGCTACATGGATTAGAAATACTTCTACAACCTGTCCCTTGGGCACCCACCAGCAATTCTGTGTGAATACCATCTGTATGTTTTAGGACTTACTTCCCTCGCACAGCATGCAGCCTTTTGTCTCTGTCAGATTTTAGCTTCAGTGTCATTTGATAGGTATCAGCAGAAAGGCTTTGGAAGAGTCTGACAGATTCATCTATATAGATAAGAAATGCTAGGCTCTGAATCTGGTCCTCCCTTCATTAAACAATACAAATGTGTGGTCTTTACAAACTCAAATGGAAAAAGCACTGAGCAGTTTCCATGTGAAAGCCGTGGAACATAAAGCTTGTAGGGCTGTACCCAGGGTGCGGCCAATTTCTTAAGGATTAAGAAGTATTAGGCAATAATGTTATCAAGCCTACTTTTAAGATTGCCAAACTCATTCTAATTCTCAGTTCCTGTTTTGCTTGCTGATAGCTTTCCAAAGTCTTCATCTTCTGGGCTGAACTCTGCAAGATGTGGGGACCAGCTCCCTCCAACCCTGTAGCTTGCTTAGTCATTAATATCTGGACAATCTGAGTAGAGCAGATAATACTATCAAAACAAAGGACTAGCACTTCACAACCACTGTGGTATCTGTATGTATAAAGAACAGTAAAAGATACAAAAACAAATTCCCAAGGATCATGGGTTTTAATGTCTATATAGCTGCTCTTGTATGACTGACCACTAGGAATACTGGTGAAACTGGCATCCATTAATGAGCTTTTAAATCCATATATGGTGTAATTGGATAACATTATGTAAAAATTACAGGCTTAACTCTTCAGAGCTGTTAAATCGCTTTAGAAGGTAGGCTATAGGATTTCTTTAAAAGCTGAATGCAAATGTCTGCCTTGGCTTTAAATAATAGTGTGAAATGCAGCTTTAGTTCAGAGTAACTGATTTGATCAGTTTTTATTTCTTTAAGGAGAAATGTTTTCAAGGAGTCTGTTGTTCATTTTTTCTAAATGAGGGTAGCCTTTTGCTATAGACATGTTAGAACTGCAAAGAAATGGAATGATGTTCAAACATTGCCCCTGCCTTAAGTCTGGCAAGTGACTTAGTCCTCAGAGCAGAGAGGACACCTTGTGGATATACTTTAAATGAGGTGTATGAGACAGATTCCCATGTGCTTCAGTTCCTTTCTAAATGGAGACTTGGAGCAATGCTTTTTATTTTCCCCCCCCCATCAGACTTTGTCTTTGTTTTACATCATAAATTTCTTGCAGAGGACCCTTTATCTTGCTGTATTAGAATAGCATTTAGTGTATCTAGGCCTGTCTCTGTGAACACCTTTCAGTCTGCCCTGAAATAATAATAATAAATAAAAACTTCAGTAATTTGAAAAATGTAAATTGAAGTGACAGACTGCTGAAATAAAACTGCTTAAATCAGTATATCCTTGGTAAAGGAGCACAAAGTAAAGCATTGTTTCACTTGTAGAAAATGTACATTAACCTTTGGGTTACTGTGTGTTTCTGTATGCCATCAAAACAGCCCTGCTGTACAAAACATAAGGCACAGTGAATGACACATTGCTTCAAATCTTGACAGAGCTATGACAGAACTTTATTCAGGCTCTTGTGTAAAAAGAGAAAACGTAGAAATCTCAAAAAGAAAAAACAACAAAAACTTACATAAGACTGAACTATATTGGAAAGAAACTGACAATGGAGGAAAACAGAGATTAATACTATCTGGGAAAAAAAAAAAGCCCAGAGGTACTAGATATGTAGTGTAGACCCTTTTTGCAACAGTGTCTAGGCCTCATGAAGAATTAAATGATGTTACTAGAGGACTGTAATTTAAACGACCTTCTCTAAATAGGTAATTCGCCAGAAATATTGCTTATTAAATATTTTCCTTAGTCCCAATTATAATTAGAACTTGCACAGCAGTTATAGCTTTGAACATAAAAATGAGAAACTGATAGTGCCTAGAGCTGGAGCTAGATTCTGTGTTGGCTGCTCCATCAATATGAATTTAACATTCAAATCTGATAAAAAACAAATATCTCTCTTTTAGTGCTAAACTGCACCTTAGGATTTAAGAGACCCAGATTTCGTTCCTAAACCTGCAACTGATTCTTTAAATAATCTTGTTTCATTTGTTTTCTGTATGCATAAAATTACTGTCCGCCTTGTGAAAAGGTTTTCATAGAAATCAGCTAAAAAGCATTATCAAAACCTGAATTAAGAGTTGCAATAGCTTTGCTTTTTCCACAAAGGGGTCCTGAACATCCCCACCTTTTAAAGATACTGCTTCTTACATTACAGCTCTTAGTGTCATTGAGTGCTAATTCAATAACTGAGCTTTACTTTAGAGGATTTTTTTACCCTACCTTATTATTAACGTCCCAATATCTCAGGAAATAATATACTTACGAGCCCTTATATTGGTATTAGTTGTCCTGCTGTTGACTTGTCCAACTAGATGACAAAGTGTGTATTATCTTTACTTAGTGGAGAGACATCGAAAAAAGAAGATTAATGCAGGGATAAACAGAATTGGAGAACTCATTCCCTGCTCTCCAGCACTCAAGCAGGTAAGTGTTCATTCAGAGGTACATAGAAGTTTCCTGTAAAATGCTTGTGTGTTTCCTTGTCCATAGAAGTATAAATACTTATTTCGCTATTTGTCTCACAAAGATCACAGAACTGTCTGAATTAACGTGCTTGAAATCTTATTAGTTCTTAGTAGTATTAAAAAAAAACAAATAACAAAAAAAAAAAACAATGATATGTAATAGACTTCCTTTTTGGAAGTACAGGGCCACATTAATGCAGTTGTACAGACTTTGAGCTTCATATCTGAAGGTGTTTCACATAACTGTTGAAGGAATGAGTTGGACATGTGACCAACCAACTTTCTCTTTGATTCACATTTGCGGTATTTTTGAGAAGGCATGAGACAGACTCATTTGCCCGTAGCCATCTAGTCATCCTGCCGATGTCTGCCTGTCTGATCCACAGCTTCCCAAAGTTCTCATTAAAGGCGCCTGAACATTACTAACAACAGAAGATAAAAAACCTATTTCAGCTGCTGCCTTTCCTGTGTTGACCAAATAGCTGCTCACCCTCTCCTCCGATGAAAGGGTGGCAGGATGGACAGAAGTAGGTTGAATCTGGGCGATAGGTTGCTGGTTGGATTGTGCAGCTCCTGTTTGTCAAGTTGTTTTCTACTGCTTAATGTGGTCTTTGCAATGCTCAACTGGTGAAAACTATGGGTTAAGAAAAATCATTTTTCAGGTCATTCTCCAGTCCCTCCTCTGCCCTTTGCTGGTGATCGCTTAATGTCCCAAGATATAAATTGAATTGCATGTACATTTCTTTCTGTAGTCTTCGGTATAATGAGATGAAAGCAATTCTGAAAGTCAGATGCTAATAGTGAGGTAAGACAGTGTCCTTGTGAGAGATGAAAAGACACAATGACAAAGGCTGATGCACAGAAGCATCTTTTCCCAGACACAACAATCTACAGCAGAGACTATTACTACAGAACAGCAGAACAAGAAAGAAACAGAAAAATGAATGAGAAGTTTAGCAGGCAGAATAAACATTATCTTACAAAAAGAAGATGGTGGAAGGGTTATGGTATGTTTATTCATCCCATAGTATCCGGTATATTAGTTTCAAAATTATGCAAATGCTTCCCTGGATAATTGTTCTGTGATTGCTTCTTTTCTAATAAAATATGTATGAAGCCGTGTCCTGGAAATTTTGAGTCGTGTATATGTTTATTAGTGAACAATAACGATGCTTGCTGCTTGGATTCTGTGGCTTAGTATTTAGGTTTTGGCATCAGAAAATTTCAGCTCCGTCATGAAATATTTAGTTCTTTAAAAACTCAGAGCATTTTAAGGTCAGTATCACCCATGAAATTTCTGGTTCATCTTTTAATAAACAAAGAACAACAAAAAAAATGTTCAGAGAATCACTCTTTTTTTTTTTTTTTAAATGAAGACTGTTGGAATAATTGCAAGATCTGTTATTGGTAGATCCAATAATGATGAGGTTTCTCCTAATTTTTTCTTTGTTTTTCCTTTTAAAGAGCAAGAACATGATCCTGGACCAAGCCTTTAAGTATATAACAGAAATGAAAAGACAGAACGATGAACTTCTGTTAAATGGAGGGAACAACGAACAGGGTAAATAAAGATTTCACTGGAGGCTTTAGAATTTCTGTCACTTCTTTCCAATGTGTGTCTGTTAGTATTGGCTGACAACAAAGCCAGGGACTCAACAGACTTGATGAATCCCAAGACATGCATGCAGGAAAAATACATCCACTTAGAATAACTCGAAACAAGAAGTGAAGAAAAGCCCAAGTGCATGTTCTTGTACATAGCTATGAGATATAAAGCAATCATATTGTGATATAAAGTAAAGAGCTCATGGGTAATGCAGTATCATCTAGCAGATTCCATCCCCATGTATTCTACTGTAACATGCAGACCAATTTCTGACACTGCTAGATTTTTTTATTTGGAAAAACGGGGTTTCCTTCAAGCATATTCTTTTTTTCTCCTTCCAAATACTTTGAAAGTAGTAGCAATCTATAAAAATATAATACATAATATAAATTCTTATTTAACAGATGCATAAAAATACAGTGACGGAGATGTGACAGAAATAATCTCAGAGCTAATGTTGTGGTTTGTAGTTTTTATTTCTCCACATAGAATAGAATTCTATTAAATTGTTCATCTTGTTGATGTAATTGCATTTGACAAGCGTAGTTAATTTTCCTAGATAGGTGAGCTGACTTCCAGGTGCTGTTTTTTGTGGCTTTACATAAGCGCATTGTATTTAGTTTTGCATATCATTTTCGTACATAATGAAACTTAGTGTCCTGGAAGGTCATGAGATTACCGATTCAATAAAACTAATTTTAGTGCCTGCAAAGGATCAGGGAGAAAAAAAAAAAAAAAAAAAAAAGATAGCTCACCATGTTTGTTTTTCAATTGGTAATTAAATGATTAGTGTTCAGTTTCATCTGTGTTTTTTTTTTTAAACTAATTAACATACTTAACTATTGGTAGTGGAGTATTGTGTGGCTTTCATTACTTTCCTGATCAATTGAAGGGTTTACCAGGATACTCTTAATTTACATTATTTAAACCATTTGAGGTTATTATTATTATCCATACATTGCTAGTGATGTATTTCAATATTGCATAGAACTTACTCTCCAAATCACATGGTAGTATTACCTGGTATTTGTACAGGTGCTGAAGTAACGGATTGCTCTCACTGTTTTGCAGCTGAAGAGATAAAAAAACTCCGGAAACAATTGGATGAACTTCAAAAGGAGAACGGGAGATATATAGAACTACTGAAAGCAAATGATATTTGCCTGTATGATGACCCTACGATCCACTGGAAGGGGAATCTCAAAAATGCAAAGGTTTCGGTTGTTATTCCTAGTGATCAGGTTCAAAAGAACATCATCGTCTATTCAAATGGGAGTCAACCCAATGGAAATAACCAGGGAGCATCTGTCCAGGGAATAACGTTTAATGTTAGTCATAATTTACAAAAGCAAACAGCCAATGTTGTGCCAGTTCAGAGAACTTGCAACTTAGTGACTCCTGTGACAATTTCTGGTATTTACCCTGCAGAAAACAAGCCACGGTCTCAGAGTACGGTTTCTCCACTGGCACCCGCTCAGCCAGTCCCAGCAGGGAACGTTCTTGAGCTTTCCACCCTAGAGAATGAGCAAGGTGTGCTTGTTACAGCCACCTCACAGAGCACTTCTCAATCTGGAACAGAACAGGAACTCCAGCGTTCTCTAAGTAATACATCACAGAATGATCAAAATCTCCCCAAAAGTAAAAATGATGAGGGGTGCCCAAAATTAATGAAGAAAACACTCCTGCAGGGAATCAGCCTTCCTTCCAGTGCCTCCACGGAAACCTCTCAAGTTCAACAGGTGAATGCAACCTGCTCAAAAACACCTAATTCTAGGAATGAATTTCAAGAAGGCTGTGTAATTTCAACCAGTGACACAGGTTGCGTGCCGTCTGTGAGACTGTCTAGTACAGATAGCTTTTCCTCTGTAAATGTCCTCAAAAGTACAGACTTGGTAAGTAGTGCTGGAATGCCCATGACTTCTGCAGCAGAAGGAATTAAGGCTGTAACGGCAATAAGCACTTTGCCTGCCAGTCCCCTAGAGAACTGCTGGTCTTTTTCAGGCTCTACAGGCGTTGGCACTTCAGACTTGAAAAACATGAGTAGCCTTACACGCATGCCTTCAGCTGGAAACACACAGACCACGTGGACAACTTTGCAGCTAGCAGGCAATACTGTTCAGCCACTTAGCCAAACACCATCCAGCATGATGACCGCGCTCCTGAATGAGCCTGGTAACGGCGCTGGTACTGTATCTCCTGCTCACAGCAGGCCTTTGACTACAAGCATTAGTCTAGGTACTTCTCTGCCTGGAGACGTGCAGGCAGCTGAACAAATCGTAGTTACCTTGCCCTCGTGTCCGTCCTTACCTATGCAGCCATTAATCAGCCAGCCACAGGTTAAAACTCAGGCTGCAGGAAATATCCTTCCACTGAATTCAGCTATGCAGGTGATTCAGATGGCGCAGCCAGTTGCGTCAGCCGTAACAGGAGCACCAGCCAACCAGAATGTCATAATTCTCCAGCCTCCAAACACCACGCCGTGCCCTCCAATCGTGAGAGCAGAAGTCCCTAGCCAAAATGTCAGTCAACAAATTGTAATTATACAAGCTGCTAGTCAGAATCCGCTTCCTCTCCTCTCTGCCCAGCCTTCTGCTTCTGTAAGAGTTCCCATGAATGGGCCTGCTGCGATCGCAAACTCTAGCAACTCTGTACAAAATGCCCCTCTTCCACAGACTTTTGGGGGGAAACACCTTGTCCATATATTACCAAGACCATCCTCTTTGCCATCTTCTAGCTCTACACAAACATTTTCAGTTACGATGTCAAATCAGCAGCATCCTCAAACTATCTCATTGAACGGGCAGCTTTTTGCATTGCAGCCTGTGATGTCTTCATCTGGAGCTGCCAACCAAGCCCCTATGCAAATTATTCAACCCACCACCAGCGAAGATCCAAACACCAACGTTGCCCTCAATACATTTGGTGCTTTAGCTAACCTCAATCAAAGCATATCACAAATGGCCGGACAAAGCTGCTTACACTTGTCTCTCAGCCACCCTGCCAATCCCACGACTGTCCATAACCAGATCGCCACAGTTAACTGCGTGTCGTTACCAACTTCGGTGGCGTCTGCAATATCTGCAGAGGGTTCAGTCTTAGCTAGCGCATCTAATTCAATAAACGCTTCCCCCAAAAAAGCTGCTGCTGGCTTGCCAGCTAATACAAAATCAAAAAGGACAAACAAAAAGCCAAGTACTAAAAAACCCGTGGCAGCCAACAGTAAAGTGTCCTGTCCAGCGATTCCTTGCAAAGACGCGGGGAAGGTAGACTGTGCTCCTGCGGAAACTGTGGCAAAGCTTGCAAACAGTGAGGGGCTGCCTGAAACCATTCCAGCAGCATCGCAAGCTTTGGCTACGTCGCAGGCAAGCGGTGTGGCAGCACCAAGTGGCACGAGCGTTGCTGACTGTCATTCCAAAGAGCCTGAGCGCTCTGAGCAGGCAGCAGGATCCTGCCCTGTGCCAGAGCTGCCTGCATCCTCGCCCCTGCAGCCCACGGTGTCCGAACCATTGGTGCCAGACCCGCCGGCTGCCAAAGATGCTGCTCCTCTCCCGCAGGTGTGTCGGTCTCAGAGCAATCCACCCGCTGCTTCTGCCTTGTCAGAGGCTTCTGCACCCCGCGAACCCCCTGGCACCTTAACAACCTCTCGTACTGAAGCACATGTGACAAATCCTCAGGTTGCTGGGATGGCAGCAGCACAGAGCAGCGCAGCAGATCACACTTCCAAGGCAGGAGCAATTTCAGAGTCCTGCACTGTTGCGCACGATTCTTCAATTATCATGCAAGATGCGGACTTGTTAGAGGGGCAGGGTCTAACCAAAATGCTGTCCGATCTCACAAAAGACAGAACAGCTGAGGAAAAAAACTCTTCTTTTACCGTTCAGGGGGAGCATTCTAATTTTCCCATGGAAAACTCGAAATCAGCAGAATCCAGTGTTGATTTGCCTGAGAAGCAGGAACTTCTGTTAATGAACTCGGAGGGAGATTCTCTCTCCCAGCATCACACCTGCATTTCTGATCAGGAAGTAGTTAGTGCTTCCCTCATTGCCAGCAGGCAGGCAGACTCCCCGATGTCCACCAGCTCTGGTAGCAGTCGAGGCTTCTCAGTGGCATCGATGTTGCCAGATACCACCAGAGAAGATGTTACGAGCAGCACATCAACCAGTACGTGTAACAACTGCACGTTTTCAGAACAACCTGACATCGTAGCTCTTGCAGCAAGAGCTATTTTTGATCAAGAAAACCTTGAGAAAGGTGGAGGAGGAATACAAGTTAACATGAGGGATGCCATCCCTAAGTCAACTGAGGTTGCATCTTTGGAGAGAGAGCAAGCGACTTTCAAACCTTTACCAGCGAAAGAAAGCAATGCAGGGCCATTAGAGACAGCATCCAACAAATTCAGTGCTCAGGATACGGTGCAAGCAAACGTTGACAGACAAGTTGAAAAACCAAGCTGTTCCGTAGGAGGTGTGGAAACCTCAAACACTTCTTTGCAGATTTCAGCCTCCCAGTCACCAAGCATAACCAGTTTAAGCGTGAATAATCTCATACACCAGAGCCGCATTGTCCATCCCCTTGTGAGTTGCCCAAGTTTATCCCAGCCTTCAGAGCCGCCAAGTGTTCCTGCAACGGTGAGCCTCTCCCTCCCATCTAGTTCGTATGTCAACCAGTCTCCGGGACCAGCTATGATGAATGAATATGCTCAGGAGCAACTGAATGCTATCAGGGCAAACACCATGCAGGCCCCCCAGCTGCAGGAATCGCACTTAAAGCAGCAAGGCCACGAAGGTCGCAAAGACTCTGCCAAGCGGGCTGTGCAAGACGACCTTCTGCTCTCCACAGCAAAGAGGCAAAAGCAGTGCCAGACAGCACCTCTGAGGCTCGAAGGGATGGCGCTGATGAACCGAACACCGGAGAGCATTGCTGATCAAACGCAGATGCTGGTCAGTCAGATTCCTCCTAACTCATCAAATTCAGTGCCATCGGTGAGCAATCAAGGGCACACGGATGGCCTTAGCAGGTTATTCCCATCAAACAGCAACTTCGTAACGCCAGCTTTGCGACAAACTGAAGTCCAGTGCAACTCTCAAACATCGATTTCAGAACAGCAAGGTCAAGCAGGGCAGCACTTGCAGCCGATTCAGCACGGTCCTTCTCAAGGCATATCTCATCTCCACAGTAATCATCCCTACTTAAAACAGCAGCAGGCTGGGCAGTTAAGAGAAAGGCACCACTTGTACCAGCTGCAGCACCATGTCACTCACGGGGAAAACTCAGTCCACTCTCAGCCCCACGGTGTCCACCAGCAGCGAACAATACAGCAGGAGGTGCAAATGCAAAAGAAACGAAATCTTATCCAGGGAAGCCAAGCCACGCAACTTTCTCTACAGCAGAAACACCATGGGAGTGATCAGACGCGGCAAAAAGGTGGTCAGCCTCATCCTCACCACCAGCAAATGCAGCAGCAGATGCAGCAGCACTTTGGAGCTTCCCAGCCTGAAAAGAACTGTGAAAATCCCGCAACAAGCAGAAACCATCACAGCCACCCTCAGAGCCATATAAACCAGGAAATTATGCATCAACAGCAACAAGATGTTAGCAGCAGACAGCAAGGTTCAGCTTCTGAACATGTATCAGGGCATAATCAGATGCAGAGGCTTATGACCTCGAGGGGCTTAGAGCAGCAAATGGTGTCCCAGGCAAGTATCGTAACCAGGCCATCGGATATGACTTGCACTCCTCACAGGCAGGAGAGAAACAGAGTCTCCAGCTACTCTGCTGAAGCACTCATTGGGAAGACACCCTCTAATTCAGAGCAGAGAATAGGAATCTCTCTTCAAGGCCCTAGAGTTCCTGACCAGCTCGAAATGAGAAGCTATCTCGATGTTTCTAGGAATAAAGGGTTGGTCATTCATAATATGCAGGGCCGTATATCTGTTGATCATACGGTTGGCTCAGATGTGCAACGGCTGTCTGATTGTCAGACCTTTAAGCCAGCAGGACCCAATCAACAACCAACAGGCAATTTTGACGTACAGGCCTCAAGGAACAGTGAAATTGGTAATTCTGTGCCATCCCTCAGGGGCATGCAGTCGCAAGCTTTCCGAATTGGTCAAAATACCGGGCCGTCCATCGAAAGACAGAAGAGGTTGCCTTACCCGCCAGTGCAGGGTATTCCAACAGGAAATACCCTTCCATCAAGGGAAAATGAAAACACATGCCACCAAAGTTTTATGCAGAGTTTACTTGCCCCTCACCTCGGAGACCAAGTTAGCGGAAGCCAAAGATCCCTCCCAGAGCATCAGAGGAATACGCAGTGCGGCGCGTCCTCCACGATCGAGTACAACTGCCCCCCGGCGCGAGAGAGCGTCCACATCCGAAGGGATGGTGACGGTCAGACCAGGGAAAGCTGTGACATGTCTATCGGTTCAATTAACACGAGGAACAGTTCTTTAAATATTCCTTTCTCGAGTTCTTCTTCCTCGGGAGACATTCAGGGTCGAAATACAAGCCCAAACATTTCCGTACAGAAGTCCAATCCCATGAGGATGACCGAGAGCCATGGGACAAAGAGTCACATGAATACGCCAGTTTCTAGCAACATGCATGGAGTCGTGAGGCCCACTCACCCTCACCCTGCAGTTTCTCATGGAAATGGTGAACAAGGGCAACCATCCGTTCGTCAGCCAAATTCTTCAGTTACTCAACGATCCAGGCATCCCCTGCAAGATAACGGAGGCTCTAAAATACGTCAGCCTGAAAGGAACCGGTCTGGAAATCAAAGACATGGGAATGTCTTTGACCCTAGTCTTCCCCATCTTCCCCTGTCTACCAGTGGCAGTATGATCCTCGGGCGCCAGCAGTCTGCGATAGAAAAAAGAGGAAGCATCGTCCGCTTTATGTCGGATGGCCCCCAGGTGTCTAACGATAACGCAGCCCCCGACCAACACACGCTCTCCCAGAACTTTGGCTTCCCTTTTATTCCAGAGGGTGGCATGAACCCGCCAATAAACGCCAACGCCTCTTTCATCCCACCCGTTACCCAGCCTAGTGCCACTCGGACGCCAGCCCTAATCCCGGTTGATCCTCAAAACACGCTGCCGTCCTTCTACCCGCCGTACTCCCCCGCCCATCCCACTCTTTCCAATGACATTTCTATCCCTTACTTCCCCAATCAAATGTTCCCTAATCCGAGCACAGAAAAGCCAAGCAGCGGAGGTTTGAACAATCGGTTTGGATCCATTTTGTCCCCTCCCCGGCCTGTTGGTTTTGCTCAGCCGAGTTTTCCTTTGCTTCCAGATATGCCGCCGATGCACATGACCAACACGTCACACTTATCCAATTTTAACTTGACGTCTTTGTTCCCAGAAATAGCCACAGCTCTTCCTCCAGATGGTTCAGCAATGTCGCCTTTGCTTTCCATTGCAAACACATCTGCTTCAGATTCTTCCAAGCAGTCCTCGAACCGACCTGCCCACAATATAAGCCATATTCTAGGTCACGATTGCAGTTCAGCTGTATGAAGACTGATCGACTGACTTCTAGTCTGATGCGTTGTTTATATATTTAAGGAAAAGAAAACGGATCTTACTGGCATCCCTGAAGAGCCCATTCATAGCATCACTGTTTATTTGCCTAAATGTATGTATATGGGTACGTTTTGTATTTATATACACACTGTATTTCCACCCACCTTACTAACTTTAAAGCACCAGTGCCTATAGCAATGCTTACTTACAAGAAAACGGTAAGAATGCAACATTTAGAGCTGTGCAAATATTGATTGTTGATTTTACAACAATCGAGTCTGATGGCTGATTGTCCCGGGATAATCGCCACCCTCAGTAGTACTTGGATGTAAAGAAAGAAGTGAGAACATCCGAATGAGAGATAGGAAAAAATGCTACAGATTTCATTTTAATTGTGATGTGTTTACCTAAAACTATAGACGAACTTGAAGTGGCTTGGGTTTCTCTTCTTCCTTTGTAAAATATTTTCAGGAGCCTCATAACAAGTCAAGTCTGTGTTAATCCAGCATTATTTGATAAAGCCATTCGTTGTGCAGCTTTTGTCTCTTGAAGCTTGTCACATACACGTGATTTAAGGCTGACTTTACCTGGCAAAAATTACTGTGTCTCTATGGTCAGCAATTAAAAATACTGGTTTAGAAAATTGAGATTTCTTTAAAGCATGACTTTGCGTTTCTAAGACAAAATTTATTTGGATCCGTTTTAGGAATGGCATCTGTTACTGCTGAACTTGGTCAACATTTTAATGCAGCTTACTACCCCTCCTGGGGTAGTCAGCAGAGACAGCAGCCCTCTTTGTTGCCATTTCATTGTTCATATGCTGCAAGTTACCTCAGGGTGTTTCTTGAACCTTGTTTAGCACCTTCTTAATGTCTTTTTTTTTTTTTTTTTTCCCCCATCTCCTCTTTTGGCCCATGCTCAAACACCAGCTTTCTGGTTTCTAGGAGTGTCAGCCCTCTGTTCCATTGGACAGCACATGGGAGGAGCACTGTGCCCATGGCACCCCACAAAATTAATGGGGATCCTCGTGGGCACAGCAGCTCCTTAACATTGCCGACAGCGTCGGGGCCTAATTTAATATCAGTACTTTGCACTTGAATGCACCTTTTGTCTAAACCCGTATGACTGTGGGTGAAGGAGGAACACGAACGTGTCAAGATTGAAATATTGCATACCAGGAAGACATGGTTTGAGCATTGTGAGGAAGGGGGGACATGTTTGTGCGTGCATGAGGGATGCAACGAATGTGTGTGCGCTAGCCAAGTCTCCAGTATGCTTCCACAGATTTTGATCCTATTTCATTGAATGGAAAGGGAAAAACTAGGTAAGGTTAATTTATTTAATGGCTCTAGAGTGTGATTTTGTTTTTTTTTTAAGGCACAAATATGTTTTTTAAGTGTGTGGAAATACCATTTCCGACTATATTCTTCAAATAGCATGGTAGCTTCAGGTTTCCTCATATGCAATCTTCCCACACCCGGCTGAGAGGCTTTAGCATAAAAAAGAATTGGGCAAAACAGACTGTAGTCCATCCTGGTGATGTCTCCTTTCTTATAACCTGGGGTATGATGTTTTCCTGCAAAGCTAAGTGAAACGGTTCTGCTTCAAATCGGGGATCACCTTTTAATTCAGATGAGGAATATCTTTAGGACACTAAATGTAAATGGTGCTTCGCTATTTTTGTGTTTATTAGAGCTAACTGATGGAACCTTTATTTTACTTCAGAGCACGCCTGCTTTTCTGCACTTGCCGCAGACCAGCAGCGTGTGCTCCATGCAGAGCCGTAGCCTCAGGAATGACTGCCAGTCCTCAGAGCTGAGCGGGCAAACTGCAGGTCTGTGTTTGGTCTGAGCCATTCTTACTCTCACGAAGTGGCATTTGTTATGAGTAAGCGTATTTGGCTTTCAAGATGCGAGAAGTTAAGCCCTGGTTTAGGGACTTTACTTAAAGATGTTAATCCTGCTCATCACCCACGTCGTACTGCATTAGTGTCCTCTGCTGGGAAAGCTCCACTGCTCCATGATGTCTTTCAAAACTGGAGAGAGCCTGTAAGCTTGCCTGGATATCTTTGTTCCTTCATGTTGATTTCACAATTAATTTCATTGGTCTTGTATCAAGGTTTAATGCGATCATGAGTATTCAGTATAGAACATATTGCTTGTGTTGGTTTTTTGTTTGTTTTTTAAGGTGTACATTGTTTTCTGAACAGGCAGTAACTGCATCAGTAACATTTGTGTGCCCCGTTTCTGTTTCCAAAGATGACCAAAAAAGTAATCTTATTCCCAGGACACCTGTAGCGCAGGCCATTACCACGGAGGCATCTCAGTGGTGTAAGGACTGTGATTTTGCAGCAACTGCACAGTTTGCTGGTATGTGGCTCAAAACTAATCACTGTATCACCTTCATTCTTCTCTAGAGGATTGCACCTTGTGTTGTCTATTCTTCCCCCCCCCCCCCCCCCCCCCCCCCAGATTCTATTATTTTCACTGTTGACTGGCATTCAAATCAATTTAATTCAAGAGAAATTGGCTCTGATGTGTGGTGCTTTGGGCTAATTGGCAGCTGGGGCTGGTTTTTGCTCTGTCTGGCCGGGTGCCCTGCTTTGAGAGTGACTTGTGGGCTTGCCATGGAGCTCAGCTTCTCACATTGGTGCTCGCCTGCCTGTAGGAGAACGTTTGATGGGCTGGATATTTTGCATCAAATGAGAGCAAACGAGATGTTAGGTACTTCTGTTAGCTTTTAATTATGGAATTGCTTTGGTTTTCCTCTTCACTGCAAACTGATTACCCCCGCCTTTCCACATGGACCAGGCCACAACTCAGCTTCTTGATTTTTTTCCATAGTTCAGGACTTTGGCACCTTGGTGCTTCAGCTGTCTGAGCGCTGGCCCTTTCTGAGGGCTTTGCTCTCAGCATGAGGAGCGAGTGGAGCATCTTCACTGTTGAGCTGAAAGAATATTTTTCTTTTTCCCCTTCCCCTAACATTGAAACTGTTTTTAGGTATCAGGTTGATGAAATTTTAAGGAAGGCTTACCTTACCTCAGACCATGCCCTTTTTTGGGAAAAAAAGCGTGTGAAAAAGGAGCTTCTGTAAGTTTTGCTGATGAAATAATTGCTCTACTTGTTGTCATAGGAATTCTATAGGCAAATGCATTTTATTCAGCAAACTTCCATCATGCCAAGAAGAATGACTTGGTATTTTAAAGTCCTCTTGTTTTTAAAAATATATTTGGAAAAGATTTCATGGTTTTAATTGTAATTTATTGTTCTGAGAGTGGAATTGTCTCTTCCAGAACGGTTCCACTGGATCTTTCTGAAGGCTGCTTACTCTAAGTGGGGGGTTGCTTTGTATTTGAAGAGAGGAAAAATACTCCGTATCGGTTAATTTAACAAAATAGTAGCGAAAGGGAAATGTTCAGAACTACCTCCGGGGTGGGACTGCCACAGTGGACAGGCGTTGTGGCTTTCAGCTTGTCCTAAACGAGTTCAACAAAAATAGCAAACGGGCAGAGGGCTGAGTTGCACGTGTTTTCATGTAATCCTTGATTAATCCCTTAAGAAACCTGGGTGAATACGAGCAGGATCAGATTAAGCTGAAAGCAGGCAATAAACCAGTAATGTATTAACACTGCTGTGAGTCTGATTGAGAGAGAGGAGCTCATTTAAACGCAGCTAAGGAAACGTGGAAATGACTTGAGGGTGTGTGTGAGCCGTACCGGAGTGTGTCTGGTAGCTCCTGCAGCCACAGCACTGCTGCCCGGGGGCAGAGCACCTCTCTGAAGAGAAACTCACTGTGCTGGGGCTGCCATGGGTTTGCACAGCTTGCATACGGCACTTTAAAGCTGCGCTGCTGCAGTCGGTCACCAGTGCTGTTGCAGAAACAAATCGTTCGGCAGGGCGACTGCAAAGGGCGTCACTTCGTTATTTCTGATCTCCTGGTCTCTTTTTCACCTTGTTCAGAGGTACTTGTGCAGCCCTGGCTCAAGGACTTCATTCATTCATTCCTTTCCTCTTGTTTTCCTTTCTCCCACTGCCGCCGACCCAGCACTGCCAGCAGCTGTGAGGACAGGCATGCCCGTGCAGACGCAGGTTTGCACGCAGCTCTGCCTTCAGCCTCACGCTGCCTCCCTCTGCTGTCCTCAGTTAGAGCTAAGACCGACGCTTCATTCCCACTTGTTACACTGAGAGCAAATTATCCTGTGAAGCAGTGATTTACCAGAAATGTTTGGTCACGATGATACAAAACAGTCTTCTCTCTGCTAAGAATCCTTACTTAATTCCATAAAAGCCATTATTAGTTGCTGATACCAGTTTTTGTACGATAATTTCAGAAGAAACCTAACTGAATTTTTACAAGCAGGTTCCAGGTTTGCAATATGCTGTGCAGTTGCAGCAATCACAAATGTGAAACAACCGAGACAGCAGTGGGTTGTACCCCTGTTCCTGCCTGCTCACTGTGAGAAGGAAAGCAAAGATGGATTTTGCCAGAGGAGATTAATCAAAGATGCTGTTGCCCCCCACAATGTAAATTATTTATATTCAGTCCAGAATTTTCTGCTGTGCTCCTGTTTTATACAGCTGTAAATTACTTGGATACAGCGCCACTGGAACGTCCTTACTATTTTGTAATGGAAAAAGGAAATCCGCAGTAGAATATATAATGAATGAATAGGAACATCACCTTGCAATTGTAAATAAGATCTTGTTCTGTTTATTTTGACATCTTTTTACAAATGTGTTGCATTTGGGTGTAAATATCCCAAACCATGACCTTGTTCAGAGTTCTGAGATTTCTATTGTTAAATGTAATACTTTGTTTAATAGCTGTAATAATTATTTGTATAGATATGAACATGATAGTATTTTATTAAAAAAAAGGAAAAACGTTCTCTGAGTACTGGGTTCTTTTCTGGTGCAGCTTCTTTCCCTGTGTAAAAAATAAAAATGAAGTGAGATGGAAGGCTTTCAAGGTAAGTAAAAATAAAGTTTTGCTTTGAGAGTAGGAATGTAGTTATGCTTTTCCATCAATCCATATTCAGTAAGTATACGGGAATGATGTGCCACTTCATTTGGATATATATAAAACTATGTGATCCAGAAGAAATGTGTACTCAATCTAAATAACGCAAAGCAAATATTGGCCCTGCACAGGTGGCAGTCATCAGTGCCTTATCGCACCTTCCCGCCCATCACGCTTGCAGGCCTGCTCTGGGACAAAGGCCCCGATCCTGCCAGGCTCATA
Organism: Aythya ferina; assembly: GCF_964211825.1. Taxonomy (NCBI): domain Eukaryota; kingdom Metazoa; phylum Chordata; class Aves; order Anseriformes; family Anatidae; genus Aythya; species Aythya ferina. Next base: position 123,217,106 of record NC_140296.1, on the reverse strand, counting down.
CAGGTGCTGCGAGTACAAAAGCACCGCTGAGCCTGCCTGGAGCTGGGTCTTCCCCTGCACCACCCAAAGTCACTTGACTCAGTGACAGCGCTGCGCTGGCTTCTGCTCAGGAAGGTGTTCAAGGCCAAGGCAGGTGCAGCACTGAGAAGGGTGTTGCAGGAGATAGATATATAAATATATGCATTTATATATATAAAGCCAAAAGTTAGTAGTGCTTACAGAACCAGCAAATGCTTGTACCATGACTTAGCAAATCAGCACATGTTTGTATTTAATAACCAACTGTTGAAAACAGTATCCGTGCAGATAGGGTGGTTTTCACCGAGGGAGGAAAAAAAAAAATAAAAAAGGAAAGGATTCACTGGGAAACTGAAGTGTTTGTTCCTCTTCTCAAGAGGTGTCAGAGCAGTTTGTGCTGAGTGTAGGAGGGATGAGCACATGGTAGTGGAAGCAGGGACCACGCGACCAGTGAGTGCTGCAGGACCAGCACCAGGAGCTGCTCTGTCGCTGCTGAGGGCTGCCCGGCCCAGAGCTGCTCAGGGGCCAAGCCAGAGCCAGAGCCGCTTCTGCCAGCACCAGGTCTGAGGTGAGAGAACTGAAGCACGAACAGACAGCAGGGAGGGCAAAGGCAAGAGGAAATTTAAGTCGTCGCATCAAGCTGTAGGCACAGAAGCAGCAGGGAGACGATTCCAGCTCCTCCTCCCCCCTGTCTTGGCGTGAGGCGCCTCTCCTTGTATTTAGCTGTTTTTCTGCTCCTTCTGTGCCAGCCGCTCCCGCGCTGCTGCTGACACCTTGCTGTGTGCCTGCCGTGCTCAGCGCAGCGAGCCCATATGCTGCTCCCCTACCTCCTACGCTGACCCTTCCCACTGCTGTTCAACACTGCAGTTTCTGCTCTCAGAGACCATGACCAGCTTCTTGGTTAGCAACAAAAACAGGCTTGGAACAACCTCTGAGACTACAAGAGGCGAAGCTGCCGCTTTTTCTCCTCAGCTAAACCCAGGTTAAAGCAGTCCTGCAGGCAAAAGGCCATCCGGCACCCGGCTGAGCAGCGCAAACAGGACTTTGGATCAGCCCCACCAAGAGCAGGATCCTGACACCCTGCCAAGATCAACAGGTTCTGAAATTGACGTCACTCCCCTGCCCGGCCCTGTCTCAAGGGGTCTGAGGGAGGCAGAGTCTGCAAAATCTTGTAAGAAACTGCACTGGAGGCACTGGCCAGAGCTGCCCACTTCGTGATGCTCCAGCTGCTGGTGTTGACGGGCCATGTTCTCAACCCCTCTGTGCTCCCAGCACCGAGGATTTAGCCCTTACACTGCAGTGTAGCCCACACAAAGCCACATAAACCCACCACAAAGGCCCCCACGGGGCTTGGCCTGCACTTCTCCAGGCACTTGCTAGAACAGGAGATGGCCAGCGCAAGGCCCATGCTGAGGACTCCATGAGAAGTTTTCTCCCCTCTTCCTGCTACATCTCCAGTCCCACCCCAAAAGCACTGCCTTGCTTGCTTGTTGACTCACCTCACCAAGTGACTTCTTCACACAGCCCCCAGGTGCCCCCACGCAGCCCTGCCTCCGTCCTCTGCTCCTCCTCATGGAGCCAGGAATAAAGAGGCAGAGAGGAGAGGGCACAGAAGGTGCTGGCAGCGCTCAGTGCCATCACCGAGCATTGCTGCCTGACCTTAAAGCTCCGGGAAGAGCGCATCCTGCACACCTCAGCCTCCTGAGCCCACAGAGATTGCTGCCACGGGCGGCGGTTTCGCTGCACAGAGAACTGGAAATGCAGAACTTGGGCTCCTGCAGCAGCCCCTGCATCTGTGGGTAGCAGGACAGGGTAGCACAGAGCGTGTGTTGCAAATGTGTGTGTATGCACACACATATAAAAATGTATTTTATATATATATACACACACACTATATACATACATATATACATATATATATATATATATATATATATATAGCCAAACATTCATACACTTCTAGGTACAGAAACCCAACTGTCTCCATCTGTACAGCAAGCTCACAGCTGTGCTGAGCAGGAGGGATCTCCACAGCCCCACTATGAAGCCCAGATCAGAGTGGCCCAGTTTGCTGCCCTCAGCAGTAAGGATTTGGGGTTTTTGCACCTCAGGTTTCCCTGCAGTCTCTGCTTATGGAGAAGAAAAAAGAAGCTGCGGGCAAGCCTGTGTAGCTGGTGTTGGATTCTGTCGCTTTATCTAGACCAAGAACAGACGGCAAGGCTGCAGGGTGGCTGGATAGACAGCAAGGACTCTCCTCAGCCTGAGCCTCCTCTGCAGGCGCTTCTCAGAGAAAAGCAAGTGGCATCTTTTTTTTTCTGCAGCCCACGCTGATACCTTGAAGGAAGAGCAGCTCACGCTTAGCAACAGGTCTGCGAAACCTGACCTTGTTCATGCCTATTCCGAGTACCGAAAATACACAACTCCATCTGCACAGTAAGCCTGCAAGCAAGCCCAAAGCAAGCCCAAAGCGTTAAAACCCAGCTCAGCACTCCACTGGAGGGGCTGTCACGCCAAACAAGAGCCCCTGTTCCCCACTGAATTGTCCTCATGGGGCTAACTGGAGCAAAGAGAACAAGCAGAGGCTCAGGAAACTTTGCGAGGGTCACTGCTTGCTCTTAGTGACACCTGAGGATGCCAGCAGGCGTCCCTTGCCCCAGGCACTCCCCTTGCCGCTGCTGAGAGCTGTAGCGGGAAGAATTCAGATCAACCTGCAGAGCAGGGAGCCAGGAACATTCATTTTATTGACTGTCTTGACAAACTCCAACTTAAAAAAAAAAAAAAAAAAAGTAAAATAAAAACCAGTTAGTCCAAAACCTTCCTAGGAGATACAGACTTCTCAGAGTAGGAAATTACCAGAGTCTTCTACTTTGGTAAACACAACTGGAAAGGAGCCGTTGCATCACTGAATACATGCATATACACCAAGGGAAAAAACAAAAGGTCAGATAACAAAAATAAGGACAGCAGGCCTTAAAGAATAGTTTTTAATCCAAAATTAGCAAAGCAGGTCACATTTTAGATGCAACACCTGCAACAATTCACATCTCATTCTTTTCTTCTTTTAAATAACTGATAATTCAGGATCACAAGAATGTGAAGACATTAAAAAACTTCAGATGCAGAAAAGTTGAAGAAATGGGGGAGGTAAAAGTTTGGTCCAGATCTCTAGACAAAGAGCTCAACCCCAATGTCCCCAAAACCTCCCCTGCGCCCTGGCAATTATGGGAACCTGCTTTGCCAAGTTTCCCAAAGCTTGCAGGAAGAGAAAGTCTGAGGCTGCTGGACAGCTTCCCTACTCCCCCCTACCCCTTTAGCAAGGCTCCTGGGCTGGGCCATGGAGCAGGAACCAAGGAGCACAGCACCCAGGGCTGTGCCTTCACCACTCCTTCGTGATCACAGCATGTTTGGTGCTGTAGGGAGACCACCGCACTGACAAGCAGTTGCATAGGAGCTGCCAGATAAGGGGTGGGAGGTGTTTAACACGTGTGGGTGAGAGGGGCTGCGACAGCAAGGTGAGGCTCTGCCCCTGGCAGAGCACTGGTGAGCGGCTTTAGCCCACCAGCCACCTCCAACGCTGCAGCCCCTGGACATGTTCCTCTTGTTACTGTCGCTCCCCACCAGCTACAGGAGGAGCCTCTCCCGCAGAAGAGCGAGCAGTCCCCGGCCACCACCTGGGCTTGGATCCTTTGCTCACCCAGCAGCTGTTCTGCACGCTGGGGCGGCGGTGGGACAGAAGCCAAATGCAACCCCTGGGCTCCCAAAAGGGACCCTCCAAGGGCAGCAGCCTGCAGGGAGCAGGCCCCGATGCAGGAGGAGCTGGGTTGCACCTCTCAGGCTCACCGGAGAGGAAGCCGAGCACATCAGCAGGGAGGAAGGGAAGCAAAGGTGTTAGGCACACCTCCTGTTTCCTCCCTCTTCGCTGCCTCCGGGACCCACTGCACCCACGAGACAGAGGGCTGCGCGCTGGTCGCGGCTGCTGGGTCATGCCTGCCCCAGAGGGCGCGGTAGCGGAGGAGCAAACATCATCTTCCCTCCCCATCCTGCCTTGGTTACCCCAGCACCCCTTGGTGCTCGCTGTGGGATCCGGCTCCTCCGCCCCCACGGGGCTGCAGGCCACTGAAGCAAGCCTGTTCCCCACAGGCACCGGTGGTCCCGCGCCTTCAGCCCAGGGGCTCGAGGATGCCCCCATGCTCAGAAGACCGGGATCTTGTCCCTGCGCACCGTGTCCAGGTCGTCATCCAGGGTCAGCAGGACCTAAGGAGGGAAACGCAAGGCTGCTTCAGGTCTCACTGCCCAGCCACAGCTGGGGAGATTGGCTGCGTGACCCACAGCCCCTGAGGGGATTTGGGGCAAGGCAAATTAGAAAGGGTGAGCCCTGATTCCAGTGGCAAGGGAGCACCCCACTGGGAAGGATGTCTCGAGGCAGAGCCAAGAAGAGTTGGGGCACTTCTGTGGTGTTGTAGGGTGGCTGCAGCTCCACGTGCACTTGGAGGGACAAGGAAAAGGAGGAGAGGGTGAGGCCATACAGCAGAGCTGAGAGCAGGGCCTACCAGAAAGGAGAAGAACAGAGCAGCTGCGGAGAGGAAGTGCCAGACATCGTGGTCATCGAAGAAGCCCAGCAGGATGCACGGCCGGTTCTTCTCCCGGGACTCTGCTGGAGTCTCCTAGGGGAGAGAGCAGGACCCTGTCAGACACACTGAGCCCTCCGGAGAGCACCCTGCTCTACCCCTCCCTGAGGAAGCTAAGAAAAAGCACTGTGGTGACTGGACATGAAGCAAGAACATGGGAGGAATGCAATGGAATGCGTCACACCTGGGGAGGGCAACATTTTTGCCCGCAGAATTTTAGTTTATTTTAATTTTTGTAGAAAAAGAACAACAGGAAGGAAAGGGGATGAGAGACAGGCACAGGCAGAAGGAATGCAAAAGGGAAACATTACCTCCCAGCTGCTGAGGGTCTGGAAGAAGAAGTAGAGGGCAGCCGCCCACACCACTGCTGTGGCCACGATGCAGAACAGGGGGATGGGCAGGAGCTTCTCGGAGCTGCGGAGCTGCAGGGAGGGATGCGGCCTCACCACGGGGGCTTCCCAGGGGCCAGAGCCACACACGGGGCTGCCTACCTCCATGAAGGGTCGCCCACCCCAGGAAGATGCAGTCCAGTTGTTACAGCAGCCCCTTCCCAACACCAGCCCCCTGTCCCACCCCACGCCCCACCAAGGCCTCCCCGTGCCCTTCTGCAGCACTGCAGGAGCCCAGACCACGGCCAAAAGGAGGTTTATTCCTTCCCTTTCAGAGGCAGACAACCCTGAGGCAGCTACAGCTCCCTTCTTTACCTTCATGATGATGTAGAAAGCCAGGTACAGCAACAGGTTGCAGATAAAGATGCCCAGTATGTAGGAGGCAAAGTCTCGGGGCCGATACACCAGCCCAAAGATAGCACTGAGGGGAGAGAGGGGAGATGAGACATTAGACAGTTTCTTTCATTGGAGACTGGGTACATCCCCAAACTGATCAACATCTGCAGCTCCCCCCAGACCACGGGACATGGCAACATTGCTGCAGCCTCCCAGTTTCCTGCAGAAAATAGTGTTCAGCCCTGTTCCCCGTTGAAACACAAAGTGAAACAGAACCCTCCACGTTCATCCACTGAGAGCGACCAGAGATGTCCAGGGAAAGGCCCTGGGTTGCTTCCACCCCATGGCCAAATGCATCTCACTCAGGAGGGCTTGGCCCCAGATCTCTGTGTTTAGCAAAGGGCTTCTCAGGAGCACACAGCCCACCTGCAGGTCCGTGCCAAATCGTTCTGCCCACATGCACAAGTACCCAAGGCACCCGCAGCCCACCACTTACAAGGACCAGTTGACCAGGTTTCCAACGATGAGCAGCACCATCCTGTCCTGGAGAGAAGACATCAGTGTGCGTATGAAAGCAGAAGGAAACAAGAAATTGCCTCAGAAATTCAGGCTACCATTATCTGAGGATTTGGAGTCTGGTTCCTGTAAGCATGTATGCATCTGGCACAGTTTTGCTCCACAGGAGCACGTCGCAGCTGGGCACTGCTCTGGCCCTCACAGATTTGAGGAGAGCATTGCAAAACAGAGACTAAACACCTACATAAAAGGCCCAGCCCATCACTTAAGAATCAGTCTCAGGAGGTTCATTTGTCTGTAAACCCTTTGACTAAGTTCCCACTGTTCTCCTTGTTCGATTCCTCTCCCCACACCAATTTATATGAAGTTTATTGCACAGAAGAAGGACATTTGAAAGAGGAAGCTGGAAAAATTTTGGATAGCTTCCCACACATATTCACAGAGCCCTTTTTCACCAGTCTCACCATTAGCAAGGGAAGAACTTAACTATGGCAGAAGGGTTACATCTGTGGGGCATGTGCATTTATGCTTACACAGCTGCTTTTATGACATGGCTATTTCAGGCCAGCCAGGCTTATTTTATGCCTGAGTGCACCAAGTTTGCTTGCAAAATTCAGTCTGAGGCTTATTGTGAAACCGGGGAATTAAAAAAAAAAATAAATGTAGCCCATAAATAAAAAACTTCATTTGGCTTCAAACATTAATTAATGCTCTCTGCCCAAGGGAAAGCGATCAGTGGGATACAAGGTAACAGCTACTGGTTTAGCTGTTGTTGGGGTTTGTTTGTTTGTTTGTGTTTTGTTTTGTGATTTGATTTTTTTAAACACTGTCTGCCCCGAGGTGCTGTAGCAGCAATAGCCATTGTGTAAGCCACATGGCTGTGGTAGTCACTGTATTCCCTGTAGAGACTGTGCCGCACAGAGCCTTAAACCAATTCCTTTGAACTGATGTCTCCAGAGAGGAAGAGCAAAGGCAAATACAATCACGCTTGTATCACCTTTGCTTTGATGTTTTATTCACCAAACCTTAGATCAGAGAGGTCCTGCTGGGGGTAAACAGCTCCAGGAGAGATCTGTAGCTACTTATACATTGGTGGATCCAAGGGGAGGTGACCAAACGCTGAGGGAGGTGCTGCCATGTGAGGAATCACCTACCATGTACATCGGCCGGCTGCACTGCTGGATGCAGTCTGTGTACAGCACCATCGCTGCCCGACGAAATATCCCCAAGTCTGCCAAAGAAGAGGACAGAGAAGTCAGCATAGCTGGCAGAGCGAGCTCCAAAGTGCCCACAGGAGAAAGATGCAGGCACCCCCTAGCTAACAGAGGACCCGGAGCGTGGAGGTCAGGGTGTCCACACATTCATTTCTTGCCCTCTGGGAGCAGCCCTTGCTGAGCAGAAGGGCAGCCACCAGGGGATGTCGACAGTGTTTGGCCAAAACAACAGGTTAAAAACCCAACATCCTGCTTACACAGCTTGGCTTTGCAGCCATGTGTCTTTAGGGCAGATGGGTATGTAGGAAGGGGAAAAAGTACTTTCCATAGAACAAGCTCAAGCCACTCCTGCTCCCAAAATCATTGTGAAAAGTTCACTGGCGAGCCAGCAGGGGCAGTGGGGATGGACAGACATGCATGCACATGAACACCCCTCTGAAGTCACAAATGTGGAGCTCGAGAAGGCTCCTGTGCCAAGGCGAGAGCTTTCCTGTGCTACACTGTCCCCTTCCTGCTGAGGAGCAGCACAGCTGCTGCCAAACTGACTTCACTTCTCCAGGTGGCACCTGGGCCTGCCCACCCCTCACATCCATGCATCCCCAGCCGCTCAGCTGCTGTTCAGTCGGTTCAGAGAAGAACGGGAGCTGCTCCCAGTTACCTGAATCGGGGCCATCTGAGGCAGACAGGAGCAGAAGAGGAAGGAGAAACACGTTTGTAAGCAGAGCACGAGAACCAGGATCCCCACCAAACCTCCTCCCTCTCACCCCACCAGGGGGGTTTATCTGGCTCACGCCCCTGAGCACAGCACCAGGGAGAGCTGCAGCTGTCTGGCAGGCCCAGCTCTTTTGGCACCGCAGGGCAGCTGGGTCCTGCTGATTCCCATGTCTGGGAAGCAGCAGAATGAGGACTTGAGAGGCCAGGAAGAGCAACAGATGAGGGAGAGGACAGGATAACCCAGAATATAAAGAGCAAACCACAGGGCTGGCCTCACAGTTGCACCAAATGCCACTGAGGTGGCTCACATGGGTTTGAGCAGGAGGCACCTGCACGCCCCAGGGGAAGAGGGCTCAGCCACAGCACTCACCGATCTTGAAGCGGCCCATGTAGTAGATCTGGGTGCTGAGAGCCAGCGAGGCCAGAACATGGATCATCGAGAAAATGACCCAAAACCACATACCATTTTTCCCAAACACCTGAAAGAAAGCAAAGACATGTTAAAAGCAAGATGAGCCCTGTTACCAGCAGGATGATCCTTTTCTCTCCTGTGTCACCACGGTGCATTAGATAACCCCACTGAGCACGGAAGAGAAACCCCCAAATCCTCCAAGCCAAAACAGATCTATAAATCCAAACATAGCTCAGGAGAGCGAGAGGAGCTCAGCACTTCAGGAGGATGGGCTGTTCTTCCCGAATGTCCCTTCAGACAAGGGTGACAGCTCAGAAGGACTGCAGCTGGCTCAGGGAACGGAAATACAGGGACGCCCAGATCAGGCAAGCTCTCCCTGCCAAGCTGGGCAGCAGCTCTCTGGTCAGGAGCTGGATTTTACAGATGCAGTCAGAGAACCAAGCATTACTTTAAACAACCATTACCAGCACACCAAGTGCACTGCTGCAATCCCAAAAGTATAAAGCTGCTTTGCGGGTAATTGTAGGCTTTTGGTTTATTTTACGACTGGAAGTGACCTATCAATGCAAGTTAACGCTGCACAAAGCTGTTACTGCACAAAACATTGCACAAAAATATTAATAAACATTAATATTTCAGTTATACATTGAAAAGTCCAGAAACTCCAGCCTGCTGACAGGTGGTGACCACACATTCCCCTCCCCTGGGGCCACAGCACATGCCTGAACTTTTCCTTTTGCATTGACAAAAAAGCAAGCAGAAAGCCTCTGCATGACTGGAGCAAGAGAGACATGCAGCTTATAAGCTCCACCCTGCAACTTCAAAAATATCTCACAAAAAAAAAAAAAAAAAAAAAAGAAAAAATCCCATAATAAAAATGTAAGGTTTTGAACCTGTTTTGAATGGTGTTTGTGCAAATCTAGCACAAACCCCATCCCTGTGAGACCAGGAAAAAGAAGGAGGAAAAAGACAAAAGCACCAGAAATTCCAATTCTAGCAGCTGCTTAACACACTTTTACCCAGCTCTGCTGGTGTCCCCTGTCCTTTGAGCATTTAAGCCATATTTCCAGCCACACCATCTCCTTCCCAGAGCACATAGGTAAGAGGGAGCCATACCACGCCGAGGACGGCCAGACAGATGACCACAGCAAATGAGGCATAAGCAGAGTAGGCGCTGGCATTGATGTCTGGGTGGCGAGTCTGGTAGAGCTTAAGCATGCAGAGTCCTGCGATCATGTACATGAAGGAGGTGTCTGTGGAGGGAACACAATAAAAAGTAAAAGCAGGTACCGCCAGCAGGCTGAGAAAGCTGCTCATAGGATGTGCAGAGAAATGGGGCAGCAGGGTCAAACCCAAGGCCAGCTGGCACGAATCCCTGACGCTGCACTGCATCGTTCAGCAGCTTGTGCTTTGCTGTCTTGCAGCACACTTACCATGCTCTGGGGCAACAAAAAACTCTCAGCAACCCCATTCCAGTGTTTGACAACCCTCCCAGTTACAAAAAAAAAAAACATTTTCCTGTGTTTGAACGGAGTTTCCTGTCCTCATCCTGTCACTGGGCACCTTCGAGAACAGTGTGGTTGCATCGCCTTCATTCCCTCTCATCTGAAATTTATGCATGCAGGCAAGATTTCCCCTTTCTCCCCAAGCTTTCTCTTCTCCAGGAAGGTGAAGGGGCCCCACAGAGGAAAGTTTCCACTGCAGTGGCAGACAGAGTCTTCCAGCGCTTGAGCACTCAGCCATTCAGGCTGTGCATTTGCTATCTTCAGGCTCTGAGCAACAAAGGCAAGGGGAGTTCATGCCAAGAGCACACTACCAGAGTCCCAAGGTCTGGAGAGGAGGCCAAAATGAATTAATCGCCATCATCCAAAGCCTCTCTACCTCCTGACTGAGCCCTGAAACAGGCTCAATTCAAGAGAGACAGAGCATGGCCTATCCTACTTCCAGCACAAGAAGGAAAAGGCAACTCAGCTTACCAAACTGGAAATTGGAGTAGTTAGGGCAGACGTGGTAACAGGCACTGAGCACGCCTTCCATCATCAGAGCGATGCCCATAGCATAAAAGAGACCAAAATGCTTCGGGATCCCATAGTCCTGGAAGAGAACAGAGCTGTACAGAAAGCGTCCTCACCATCCTGATTACAAGCAAAGTTTCATTCTCCATCACTTCATCCCTCCTAGCCCCCACATGTCCTTCAACCTGTGTGCAATTGTAGCCACACTGCGTGGCTGGTAGGATCCACAGGCAGCAAATCCACATTAACCACACAAGCCCCTGGTCTGAAGAGCTCAGATGACCTTGTCACTGACATCTTGAGACCAAAACGTCATTGCCCTGTCGCTGTGCTGTGCTACATCCTGCACAAAACAGAGAAAAATGGGGACCCAGAAGAGCAGCCTTGCTCTTGTGGTCAGTGAGGTGTTAAAGACACCTGGGTAGCAGAGTCCATCAACACAGCTGAGAAGGCATCTCCATCAGGATCTGGCTGGGATCTCATCTGAAAGCCCATAAGCACCAGATCCCTAAATCTGCTAAGGCCTTTACTTGCTACCAAGCCAGCAAAAGAGCTGTCTCTCTCCAGAAATCACCAGCATGACCGCACACAGGGCTGCAGATTTCCTCTATCATCTCCCAGGGCATGCTGAAGAGACTGCAAAGGTTCTGCCTACAATGAGCTCTGCTTCAGAGCTCGAAGAGCCAAATTCCTCTGGATTAGCATACAATGCTTTGTGTCTTCTTGCTACTGCTTTCTAGAAGACAGATGTTTCTCCCCACTGCCACATCATGGGACAAAACAGGGATCCAGATGTGCTCCCAGACCTCTGTCCCTGTTCCTCCACAGCAAACACCAGGGAAAGAGCCACAGCCACAGGAGTTGTTCCTTTACTCATCTCCCTGTCTTTGCAAGTCCAGGCTGGGTAACCACAGCAACACAGACACACTGCGAGCAGCAAAGTGGGGGTGTGTGCAGGAACACGTCTCACCTCCACCCTTTTTCAGGGAAGGAAAAAGAGGAGGATTCAATCCTCCAGCAAGGCAGGCAAACTGAAAACCACTGTGCATGCTCTGGTTGTCAAATTCACCCTGCCTTCCCTTCCTCCCTCCATGTGGCCCCACGCAACCATGTTCCCTACCAGGGTATAGATATCTTTCATCTCCATGGCCCGACGGTGGAGGATGTCTCTGCGCAGCACAATGAGGAGGAAGAGGAAACCCAGCAGCGTGTGGCCCACATTGCTGAGGATGTTGTTGAAGGCACTGCAGGAAAGAAGAAAGTTTAAGACAAGGACGAGTTTAGCAGCAGGAGGCTGAACCCCAGGCCACAATAAACTGAATGCGTTTTGTCCCCCCTTCCCTCCTCATCCTCCACCTCAGCAGCTGCCAAACACCTGCCGGTTTTACACACTGGATTATAATTTCAGGTCGAGTAGTTCATCTGCCTTGGTAGATTTAATACTTTTTTGTGAGATTCCCAACTCTGGGTTCTCTTTGCAGTCCAATATTAGGTCAGAGAAAGGCTGCTTTGATCTGAACTGCTCAGCCACTGCTGAGCTCAACAGAAACTCAGGAGGACTCTGTTTAGAGCCCTAAACTCTCAGCAGGTCTTATCAGCATGGTCAGTGTGAACCTTGTAAGGATAAAACCCCAACCTGCACACAGCATGAGCACCCTGGATGCGTAAGGCAATAATGCAGTGACCACAGGGCTCACTCACCTCAGCACCCCGAGGGGATGAGCACACAGAAAGTTGTAGTAGCAGATGTCCTGATTGCCTGTCACATTCACCACCTGCACAGAAAGGAGGTGGGAGACCTGATGTTAGCAAATCCTCCCCGCTTGGAGGCATTTGTGCTGTGCAAACACAGCACATTTACAAGGTGTAAGTGACAAACTGCATGTACAGCACTTGAGGGCTGCAGCTCTGCAGCCACTACACTTTGCAGGTTTTCATGAGCCACTGTAGCTCAGGATCCACAAGGTCTTGAAAAACAGGACAGCTTGTGGCAGCAGCTCAGGGTGCTTCCGACAGGACTGGGGTGAGCTGCTGTTGGCTGAGCCCTTGACTTGTTTGAAACCCAGCTGGTCAGTTTTGTTCTCTTCGCCTAGCTTCAGTACTTGGGGCAGAGCGGGGACCAGGTGCCAGTGTTTGAGAAGAAAGTCACTGTGGAGTCAGATGCAGAGGTATGTAGGGACCAGGAGGCAGCCTAGCAGTAGCACTGGCATGGGGAGTATCAACATCTGCAGGCAAAGCTTTTATGGGGGCCAAGATGTTGCTACAGGCCACAGACCTGACAGCGGTTTTTGGAGAAAACACACTGTGTGCTCTCACCAGACAGCACTGACAGAACTAGATGAGAAACAGATCCGCTTGCAAATCTCTGAATAACAGCAGGATAGCAAGGACTGGAAGAAATCACTTGTATCATAGCAAATTGTACTTGCTTTCGGTTGTCTTTCAGAGATAACAACAGGTTCCTCCTGCCTCTAAAATGAAATAGGCCCTAAATGAGGCATCGGAAGATAAAGAAAACAGAGGAGCAGAGAGCTGCAGTCCCTGCTTACCATGCAGAAATAGCAGAACAACTGCAGCAGAATAACAAGCTAGCAACAGTGATCAAAACCTGGTACAGAGCAGCTAAAGTAAACTGCTCCTCACAGACAGAGCAGGATTCCTCAGTGACCCCAATCTCACTGCAGCTGTCACCCTTGCACCGCGCAGCCACAGAGCACGTTTAAAGGCAGGACGACCCCAAGCCCTGGGGACAGCCCACAAAGGCCAACACACCGTCTGGTAGGTGATGACAAGCTGGATGACGGGCAGGGCATAAAACACGGCGATGGTGATGATGTTCCTGCAGAGAGGAGGCAGAAGCAGCAGTTACACACCAACACCATCACTGCACCCCCAGCACAGAGCCTCACGGGGCTGGTGGAGCAGCAGGAACACCCCAGTGCCTAAGGGCACAGGCCCTTCTCTCCCAGCCACAGCTTTACACCAGCTCTGGTTGTGATCCCCCTGAAGCAGAAGAACAAATGAACCAATGCAAACAGGAGGCAAACACCACGGGCACAAGAAAAGCCAGGATGTGCACCACAAGCTTGCGTGTTTGAATACTGAATCATTGAATGATTTGGGTTGGAAGGGATCTTAAAGATCTAGTTCCAGCCTGAACAACTCCAACTCCCTCAGTGTTTCTTCATAGGAGAGGTGCTCCAGCCCCCTGATCATTTCTCTGGCCCTCCTCTGGACCCACTCAAATAGATCGATGTCTCTCCCATGCTGAGGGCCCCTTCCTGCAGTGCTCTAGGTGGGGTCTCAAGTGAGCAGAGCAGAGCAGGGAGGTAAAATCAGCTTCCTCATCCTGCTGGCCATACCTCAAATTCCCCCTTCCCCACTACGTTCTAGCTCATTGCTTGTTACCACACTTTAGAGAAGTTAAGGCAAACCAGTGACCATTGCCAGGATCGTGTGTGCACTGCTCCACAAACACCCTCCTTTCAGGTACGTGGGATCTGCAGTTACTGGATAGAAATGGGTGTAACGGGACAGCTCAATGAATATCCTTGGGCCTAAACTGTGGTTCTAAAGATGAGCATGTGGACGTGGATGGGGAGTCCACAACCAGAGACTTGGTCCCAAGCTTGGGCTTTGCCAGTTTGTCTTCTCCTTACCAAAAATAAATTTTGTATTTTTTGCTGACAATCCTTCGGTCCTTCCTGGACAAGTCTGAGAGATAGAGGAATACCTAAAACATCAGTGAGAGAAGAAAGAGAGAAGAAAAAAACAGAGAAGAACTAATGAAAAAGCCAGTAGAAAATCTTGACGCACTTAGAAAACATGCAGCTTGGTGCAATTTACACCATCTTTGCATAGCAATGTGAGAGCTCCTTTGCTCATCAAGAATCCCTTGATTCTGTGTTGAACAAGTCCTACAAAAGTGGAAACTGAAAATCCCTGGAGAGTGACTCTGAGATCAGTGTTGGTCCCAGCCCAGCGGTGTCCACGGCCCCAGCAGCAGCCATACCTTAGTGCGGATGACGTTCTTGTCGCTTTCAATTTCTGGCATGGTGTCGAAGTCGCTCTCCTCCTCCACAGAACTGTCTGTGTCAGAACCAGCTGGTGGCCCACGCTCAGGAGAAGACAACTGCCGTCCACCACTGGAGCTAGACTCATCTGGAGCACAGCAGGAAGAAGGAAACACGCAGGGTAAAGGCCGAATCCCTCTATGCACGACAGCAAGGGGGATGCCCAGATATCAGCAGCAATACATTGGGAAGAGATGATGTGATTATTCAGGGATCACATTTTTCCATGATCACAAACCTTCCTAAAAGTCTCAGGTATCAGCTAAGAGCACTTTCAAGGACCATCTCTGTTCCTCCTGTTCCTTGTCCCTCCCACCTCCTTTCCCCAGTATTCTTTTTTTTATTTTTTCTGCTACTACTTTTCATCTCTAACTTTATCTCCTCTTTAGTAGCCTGGGCTCCGAAAACGGGAAGTCTGAGACCAGCCAGAAAGCTCTAAAAATACAATCAGGCTGTTCAGGGGTCAGAAACGGAGTGACATAGATAAACTCTTTGAGGCTTGGACATTTCCAGTGACAGAGACTCTCGGGGCACCTCTTCCAGAGATTTGGCACTTTTTTGGTGGACCCTTCCTTACCCCTCTACCTCCTTCCCCCCAAAGTGCAGCCTGGCTCTCCCCAAGCTGCAATTTCATTTGAAGCAGTTGCATGCAGCTACTAAAGCAGCTCATAGCTTTATTCCCTTCTGGCCCTAAAGCACCAAATCTGCGCCTATCCCTGTGCCCCCAGTTCTGGAAGACACGGTACCAATAGCACCATAACTGCTTCCCTCGGGGGTGCTGGATGTGATGGGGTGTGAAGACGTCATGATCCCGGATCCTGCAACAAGAACAGACCCAAAAGAGCCAGTTAGTTCCACATCAGAGCTTCGAAGCATCTCTCTGAGGAGAATGCAAACAGCTTGAAGAGTTGGAGGGGCTTGGGAAAAGCGGCATTTCTCGTAACAGATGGCACCCTGTCTCCCTCTAGAGCATACTGTGCAAAGGGGAAACTCCAGCTTTGCAATACGAAAAAAAAACACCTTCCCTTCAGCCTCCCCACAGAGGCAGTCAGTCTGACTCACAAAAGCATAAGCCTCTGTCCAGCATCCCGTAGAGATCACATCACTGCAAAACTTGGCAAATACTATAGCAAGTCTCATAATATTCAGAGCACCCTTATGAATTTTCAATTCTTCTCCTTCCCTTCCCCCTGTATTGATCTATTCAGATATCACTATCTCCATTTATCCCTGGAAAAGTCAGACAGCCCTTTGGCAAGACAGCTACTACACAGTTTTAACCAAGCAAAAGTGTTGCATGAAAAAAGAAAACAATCTTGTGTTGATGACAAGAGGGACAAATCGCTGAGGGCTGAGAAGTCCCTGCCTCCCCCACACATACCTGAAGCACGGAGGGCTGCACCTCCCATTCAGGCTCCACTGGGACTTTCCTCCCCTGGCTCCACATTCCTTCTTTTTGCCTGGTATCTGACCCCTGGGGCATGGCTCAGTGGCTGAACTGGCTGCAGACAAACCCAGCAGCAAATACAGCACGCTGAGCCCCTCACAGAGGGGTCAGATGCTCCCATCCCAGAAGGGAAGGAGCAGAGCAGTGGGAATAGGACCGCGCTTTCCAGTGGTGGCAGCCAGCAAGACTGGCCCAGCTGCCCATAAAGCTTTGCCCTTGTGCAGCCAGTCAGCAGCAAAAGGATATAGGACATGGGACAGCGTGTAAAGCCTTTGGCAATGACCCCTGTCTTCCCAAACTGCATCTCCAGCTTCCTAGTACCTGACCTCTTCCAGACTCACAGGCACAGGCAGATTCCACTCTCCAGACGGCGGTTCCAGGCACCTCTAGCACCTTACACAGGTTTTCACACCATTTTGATTAGCCACATATGTAAAAAGCCCCCGCAGCCACTTGGGACCCAGCTCACCCACTAATTTCAGTCCCATTTCCCCGTGTGTGAGTGAGGCAGCAAAGTAAATGCAGCGTCCTAGGTGTGGTTCCTCCAGCTATTGTCTCCTCCAGGCAGCGATGGTGTGGGATGGGAGGTGTCCCAGGGGATTAAAAAAATAAAAATTTACCCACAGAAACCAGGTATTGGCTGAGTGCCCAAAGGGGCATACGGAGTCACGGGATATTCAAAGACAATGTGCAGAGACGGGTTGTTCAGCACCTCCACCCACACTTTCTTCACGGGGAAGGGAGTGATGGGGAAGACAAGAGCTAGGGCCACCACAGAGGAAAAGAAATTTCAGAGAGTGGGAAGAGGAGAAAAAAATAACAGAAAGCCAGCATGCCCTGGGTGATCTGGAGGACAGGGAAGATGCAGGTTATCAGTTTATAGGCATCAGTCAGACACACACCCTGAAGAGACAACAGGGAAAGGAAGAACATGTAGGCAGGATGTCGTTCTTCTCTAGAGAAAGGGATGTGGCTGTGGCATGCACCAGGCACGTGAAGGAGGTGTGGAGTACAGGAAAGAGGACAAGTCATGGAAGGAGCAGGTGCCCCAGGGAGGAAATGCAGAAATGGTGAAGGAATTGCACTCCTGTTGTCCAGCAGTCCTCCCCCTCTGTGAGCCCAGTCTCCCACCCTCTGGGTCTATGTATGCACACCCTGCAGGATCCAACCCCAGTCACTCAACATTAGAAACATTTTAAAGCACATTTTTACACTCCCAGCTCATTTGGTTGTGAAGACCACCTTTCACACACACCTTGTGTCACATAGCAATGCAAACGTGGATCTCAGTGGCTGAAGAAGCCACTCTTGAGAAGCCAAATGTCCTCAATTGCCCGAAGAAATATTAACCCGAATAATGCCAGGTCAGAGTGAAGTTCCATAGCTGATCCTTTAAGCACAGCTCGGTTATGCTCATGGTAAGTAGTAAATCTAGGAGACTGAAGGAGCTAGGGATTTTTTTTTTATATTTTTTTTTAAAAAAAAGAGAACACACCAAGAACCTTTCAAGTTCTTGCTGCTAAATTGTAAAATCCTCTCGTTCCCCGGGAGAGAGGTGCAAATGATGATGTTGCTTTACCCTCAGACCAATGCTTTGAACTATTTTTAAGGCACTGAATATTTAAACAAAATGAAACAGCCGACCTCCCACACCTCACCAGGAGGCCCAGTGCCCCCTATCCTCGTGACAAAAATGTTCATCTTTCACCAGCAGCCTCTCGGATACAGCTCGGTTTTTATAACACAGAAATCTGCAGTATGTAGAAATGTGGGTGCAGCATAAAGTAAACAGAATCCAATACCAAAGTAAATAACACAAACAACACTACCTAACTGTATTAGTCATTCATTTACTTGGTTCTCTGCAACCCCCAGTTAAAAACAAATTAAAATTTAATTTGAGAGAGAGAGACTCCATTCTTAAACCAGGCAGAGGAAATTTTAAAGCATAAGAGCTGAAAAAAAAGTAAACCAAAAATCAAAGTGCTTTATTTAGAAATGAACAGACCTGGCACTGGGAACATTAGCCTGTAACTAGGTCTGGCTAAGGCTTGTCCTTCCTTCACCCCTCCAAAAGCCAGCTCCTCAGAGCAAAGGTCCAGACCTGGGTTTGGCGGACCCTGCTTCAAATGCCTTTTCTTGTAAGGGCGGAGAGGAAGCTCTAATATCTTTCATTAGCACCAGAGATTGTGTGGTACATGTACAAGGAAGGAAGAAGGGTTGAAGAGAGAGAAGGTACTTGACAGACTGCCTGTCTCCTGCCTTGCCTAGGACTTGTTCACTTAAAGCTGGCACACAACAGAAAAGAGAGCTCACCATCCTCAGGACTCAATCTTCCAG
Organism: Aythya ferina; assembly: GCF_964211825.1. Lineage (NCBI taxonomy): Eukaryota > Metazoa > Chordata > Aves > Anseriformes > Anatidae > Aythya > Aythya ferina. Next base: position 123,199,004 of record NC_140296.1, on the reverse strand, counting down.
ACGAAGCCTTCCTCCGAACCCTGAAAGAGAGCAAACAGCACTCATGAAACAGACAACAAACCCCATTGCCTGCCAGCCGTGGCAAAATTATCTAGAATGCTAATAGGCCAAAATGCTGCAAGCTCTAAAACCAAGAGAGAGATACAAAAACCCACAAAAGAATTAAAAAATAATAATAATAATAAAAGAAAGATGTACTATTTTTACTGGAAATGGCTCTGTCATGACTGCTTGCTGGCTACCTCTCCCATTTCCAAAGCAGCAGAGTTTTTCCCCCTTCCATATGCACCAGGGGCAGGACAACCAGTTATGTTATTATCCCATCCTACACTGCTCAGTATATTGGGAAGAGAATCTCAAGTCACCTTCCGATCCCCAGGTGCCCCTCTCAGGGGACTGGGTGCATGAAAATCCACTGTAGCAGGAGCTACACACACTTAAGTAACTTCATTGAACTGTTCCAGTGAGATGTTCGTCGAAACATCATTGAAGTTAGGCCAAAACCCCCATCTTGGAACTGTTTCATTTCAAAGAACCACACTTTTAAGATCCCTTCTTCTGAAGCAGCGGAAAAGTTTGCCACCTTTGGTCTGAAAAGCTCCATGATAATCATGGTTCATGTAAAACCAGCCTGCTGTTTGCCAAAGGCTCTCCTTGGCTCTTCTCGTGCCAACCTTTGCCCAGTGGGCCAGGGAGGAATGCAGAAGAAACCTTCTTCCACACTTTGGACAAAGGATTTGTCACTGCTGACACAGGCACAGCCTGCTGCCCCACCAAGGCTCATCATGTGCTGGTGGTTACCTGCCCTACAGGGGCAAATCTTACCTCTCCATTGGGCTGCTGGGCCCTTTCTGCCCCTCTACTCCTGTTGTCACTCAGGAAGACCACCACCACCAAGTAACAGGGTACACTGGGGCAGTCAGGGAGAGTTTTACTCTTTTTCCACAACAAGAGCAATGTGTCTTAGCAGCTGTGCCCAAGTTCAGCTTTATTCACTCCACTGAATAATCAGGGGGTTGTTTAGATGCTCTGTTCAGGTGCTTGCCACCCCTTTTCACCCAAAATGCCACGCAGGGTGAGGCACTTCTAAGAATAAAGAGAAACAAGAAGGCTGTTCTTGTAAAACCCCTTGACTCACCTGATATAGTGCACAAACGCAACAATCACTGAGCCCAGGTAAAAGGAGAGGAAGCTCAGGAAGCTGAAGAACATGGCCTGGATGTAAACAGACCCTGGGGAAAGAAAAGGCAGCAGTCAGCCCACAGAGAAGGGGGAGCCTGCCCTGCTCTTCCCAGCACCGCCTGCTGATAACACCCAGCCCCAAAAAGCTCTCCAGACCCATGTGCTTTCTTCAAGAAGAGATGCCAAGAACCTTCTGCAAGGTCTCTCCCCGCTTTCTTTGTCCCCATTGCTAACCAGTCCCATGACACCATCCCATGACAGCACAGAAGCACCAAGTTCCCCACCATAAAGCTGCACTGCTCTGCACAGAGACACTGACTGTTAATAGAGGGCACGATCGTCACTTGAAGGTTCTTTGTCCGCTGTAGGTTCCAGGTTCGGTTGACATTTCCTGTGAGATGTAAATGTAAAGACAGAGTCTGAGACACCGTTTTTGCCTTTGGCCAAAAATTCTGCTGGTAATGAACTTCTCTGCAGAGTGCTGCTTCTTGTTTTTCAGCAGGGCTTAGCACACTCTGCTAGTACAGCTCTGCTGACAGCTTTAGGATAAAACGCCCAAAATGTGATTATTATTTTTTTTGGTGGTCAGGGAGACAGGCAGGGGACAGGTAGTGTGGTGGTGGTGGAGCTACAGGGGTCAAACATATCTGCTGATTGGCATCTTACTTTTCCTACAGAGAGGAAGCCACCTGACTTTGAGGCTAGGAATGTACCTGACCTGAAGTAAACTCCACTTTTTATGAGGACATCTGCACCCTCACTCCAGTTTCAGACATCACAGGAGTGGTGATGACCACTGCCCAGAAGGTGGATACATTTGTTTTCTGACTTGGGAAAGCATTGGAATGAGTCTCATAAAACTATTTCTAAAAAATTATTACTGTTTTCTGCTCCCCCAAGTCATAGATCCCACGATAGCAATGTGAGAAAATGCCTTTTGCAGGAACTGCCGTGGGCCTCCACGCAGGCAGGAGAATAATACAGCAAAAGGGGAGTCGGGGAAAGGAAGGAAAAGAACAAGAATAAAGCTGCATCCAGCAGTGCCATATATTGCCATCCCACAGGCAGGACCCAAAGGATTTCTGCTGCTCCACCACCAAATTGAACAAGCAAATCCACCCCCCAGCACAACTCACCGTGGATGGAAGAAGGCACAGAACCCCCACAGGCATAATCCTCTGGCTTGATGACAAACACCACGAAGAACTGCTCACCTGGGAAGTCCTTTCTCTGCACAAAGACAGATCCATGAGAAGTGAAGGAGCCTCTCCCTCCGTACAAGGCAGAGGTGATGCTCCAAAAGGCTAGAGGTAGGTTTGAATTGCTACACAGACAGCAGCCCTACAGAGACCTGCCTGGTCTGGACAGAACCTGGTTTCTGGCTCCCCTCATTCTTGCTGACAATAAGATGAGTTCACCAGTCTGGTACAAGAAAACCAATGTTGAAGCATTTATTTTAATTAATATAAACCGTCTACTGAAGCTTTGCTTATTAGAAGGCCCTACCAACATCGCTCAGTGTAGAAGAGCCAAGGTTCAAACAGAAGACACCTGCTCAGAGAGGCTGCAGCCATGCTGACCTACAGTGCCAGCACCCAAGGCATAACACGTCTACCTCAACAAACACAAGCAAGGTTTTGCAGTCAAGATAAAATCCCTCCTTTCTATTATAATAGATGTAAAAATCCAGTAAAAGCAGAGACCCTTCCTGGAATCAACAGAAGAGAACTAGGGATACAAAGGACATTGTATAGCCACTGAAAAACATCGCTTGGACAAAAGTCAGTCTCACCTGCACCGTGATGGCTGCCTGCTTTGTCATGGACTGGTAAACACCGTTGAACTCCACGTTGTGGTCCAGGTCATACACTGGGCACTACAACAGACAGTAAGAGTCAGGACAGGCACACAAGTGGATGTGGGGTGACGAAGGGAACAAGACAACTGGGACCCGTTCAAAAGTTAGACAAGCTGCTCTGAAGATGCTGTTTGCCTGCACTCACTACTCGCCATCCTCACAAGAGGGCTACAATTTAATCCCAAATGAGGATTCAGTTAGATTGATCTCTCTGCCACTCCCACAGGGCAGCACATACACTCAGCTGTACACTTGCATGCTTGCTGCTCTGTACCATACACCAAGTTGAAAAAATCACCTGCCACTCTCTTGTCTCCTGCCCTTCTGCCACTCAAACACAGGGATGCAAGCAGGAGTTCATGTTACCCATTTCTCTCCCCACCCCAGGTATTAAAGGCAAATGCTGGGACTTCAGAGCTGGTAGCTGAGGCATCTTGCACCTCTCTCTGCCTTGCTGATCCCACGCTGCTGGTCCCTGCACCATCCAGGGAGGTGGGCAGTGAGGAGAAATGGGAGCTATTTCCCAGCTGCAGGTTACAGCCAACCTCCCTTGGCAGGGAGCAGCTGTTTTCTTCTCCCAGGGAAAGGGAATGAATAATTGCAAGAGGGAAGAGAGAAGATTGAAATCTCTGGATAAGCTGCTTGAACTCAGCATCTGTCTTTGCCTCCTTCTCACAGGACTTTCATTCCTCTTTCAGGTATCCCCCTCACCACCACCATGATAGGGTGAAGCCCTCCCTGGAGCCATGCTCTCTGTTGGGGCACGCAGCTTCTCACAGGAGGACAGCAGACAGCTCCTCGCCCTCCTCCCCTCAGACTTACCACAATATCCTGGACGGAGACAACCGAACACGGGTAGACTGCATCAGACACCACTTTAATGATGACTGAATCAACATCTTGAGGAAACTTGTACAAAAAATACTGAGGAGAAAGCAGAGTACTGAGAGTTACAGTCCAGAAATCACCTCTGCCAATAGCTTGCAAGTTTCTCTAAGGCACCTGCACAGCCCACTCTGGGCTTTGGGTTGGATGTAGTGGGCTTACACAAAATATCAGATTTCAAATATTATCACCTTACAGTAGAGAAGACCAGATTAAACAGGTACAGAGCACTTTCACCTCCCTGCACAGCGCACCACTAGACAGACATTTCCAACAAGCAAGATGCAGCACAGCTTTTGTTCCCCTTCAGCTTTTTTCCACCTGGTCAAGCTAAAGCAACTTCATTTTTATAGTCTGCTCCATTTCATATTGCAAAGAGCAATTTCCAGCTGTTTCTGTACTACTGTCAGGACATTACATATGGAGCATGTCATGGAGTTTTATCTCAGATGGGTTGGCTCAAAGAGTGACAATGAAAAGTATTAGGTCAAACGCTCGAACTTAGTCAAGAGTTTCATAAATGAATGCTTGACACTAGACTGTAGGATGTGGATTTTTTGTTTGTTTTCAAGGACAGTTGGGGAGGCAATGGAAGGGTTGCCTTCTCACTTCAGCTTGGAAAATAATTCAGCTATAGCTCTGGAAAATTTGGGAGAAAACAACACCTGCTGATATTCTTACTTTCCCTTCTGGAGACAGGGACATGCTTTGAGGAAGTCCATAGGACAGTCTGTGGGGTCAGGAGATGCACTCCCTTTATGTCACAGAAAACTCAATAATGAGCTGGATTTCCCTGCCCCCTTCCCACAAAGTAGGGCCCCAAGCTGGAAGGACAGGGATAAGTCAGAAATGACCCAGGCTTTTCCCAAGTTTGTCCATTTCTACTAAAGCAGGGTCCCTCCACTGCTAAGGGAGCACTGGCTCTGAAGTCCTCACAAAGTCCTCACAAACTGAAAACTCACCAAGCCGGCTTCTTCAGCAGACAATATTTTATCTCAGCCAAGCAATGACTCCGGCAGCCTGAGCTCCCTGATGACCCAGGTGCACTACCCTTTGAGAGCTTTAGAAACTTGAGGAAATCACTCGTGAGGACCCCTCTCTTTGTCTTCTAAAATCATGCTTATACGAGGGTGCATCGTTACCATAAGGAACACCAAGACTGACAGTTCTCTCCTGCAGACAGCGAGTGTATAAACGTATCCAGACAACACTCCTGACCTTTACAAGTGTATCTAATTTCTTCTTCCACCCTCAGGCATGAGCTGGGTTCTGGGTGACAATTCAGCAATTGTTATGCCTGTCTTTTTCCAGTCTTCATGCTATTACGACACTTGTCTAGAATTTTTTTTTTTCCGATTATTTAATACTTTGATTTACAAAAAATAACAGCATTATATCCACTAAGAAACACTCATTTTGCACTCTCTACATCTGGCCTATAATTAAAGTCGCCAATCTCATATTATTCATCATGACAAATGACAGACTGAAGTCACAACGCTAATTCCCAGTTTAGATCCTAAACACCGCATTCAAGCTACAATCCTAATTAGTGAGGTTTTACAAAAGAACCATCACCTCCTGTGCTTCTGTAGTGCAAAATATTGTATTCATCTACAAAACAGCATAAGACATTTGAGACCAGATTAACTGGTTTGCCTGAAAATAGGAAACCTAAAACTAGGTAATGTTACTAACAGTGATTGCAACAGAAAAAAGGAGTACCAAGCAGCCTGCGTAAATTACATACTTTCCCAGCTCCACAGCCCACTGTATTATTTTATTATTGTATATGAAAATGCCAACAGCATTTTTATTCAAGGGAGGACTTGTAGTTTCTGCAGGGCTCTAAACAAGGCTGCTCAGCAAGACATGCAGCTCTCTACCAAACTAATAACCAGATTTATCAGGCATTTCATTTATCACCTCACACCTTGACTTGCTTCCCTGAATAAGGAATAGGGCTTCGAGCTCTGCTGTACAGCTCATTTATTGATTTGGTTCCCTCTGATGAAGAATTGCATCTTAGCAAGTCCTGCCATGGTAACTGAACCAGTGCTGGCTAGAACAAAACATTGGTGCACACCATCTTACTTCCAAAGAAGTGCAATAGTCCAATGGTCTGTGGACTTCTCTACACATTTCTGGAATTTTCTGAACTGCAGATGCTATTCATTTGTTCTAGTCACACTTTTTGGTGCACTCAGTTGTTTTGCAAGAGGATCCAAACATGTCAGTCAGTGTATCTGAGGCACTGCTACCTCTTCACTATATCCACAGAAAAAAGACCAACGGGAAGGAAACTTCCTTGCATCCTAAGTGGGAAACAACGCAGCCACGTAAGGCTTTTGTCATCTCTGACAAAGGATCATGTGAGCCATTTAGATATGAGAAGACACACAAGCAACACCATGCAGGACTCCTCCTTACCTGGGGCTGGGAAGGGCTGGCAGTGAAGTTAAAGGGTTTGTTGGTCCTAGAAAAGAAATGCCAGCATGTTGAAGTCTAAAGCTTTCAGAGTTGGAATATACACAGAGTACTTTCAGATTAATCAAAAAAAAAAAAAAAAAAAAAAAAAAAAACACAAATCTCTAAAGGAAAGGGAAGGTGAAAGTAGGTAGGTGGACCAAATGCCTGTATAACAGATGGATGAAGTAATTGCATTTGCATTCACACATTCCAGCTTACTCAAGTTGGAAGTTCTCAAGCCTGGTCACTAGCAGCTCATATGCAATATTAAATGGTGCCATGGAAGCGACGTCCACAAATATGATCTGTTCAGATGGTCCTGTCTCAGATGCTGGCTCCGAGGGACAGAGGGTCCGGCTCACTTCTTGGTAATTGTAGGTCCTCTGGTAGCTGTAAGAGCCAGTGGAAAGACAGAAGGGAAAGTTAGGTGGAAAGAGAAAGACAGTAGTTAAGACATTGTTCTGCAGTTTTAGAAATTATGTGATTTTTCCCTGCCTGCATAAATGAAATATTGGTCTTGGCCTTTCAGATTGTTCTGCTTTTTATTGAGAGCTCAAACTCCTCCTCTGTTGTTGTTTTATGGTATGCACATGGCTATGCTGGCCATCCTCAGCATTTCACTTCCCTCCAGGCTGCCCATGCCAACTGCTGATCTAGCACATCTGCCGTTTTCTGGCTTCAGAGAGAGGAACAACAGCTCAGAACAGGTGTTGCTGTTACCACCTCCTGCATCAGACAAGACACTGTGGGCTTCCTGCTGCCAGGATTTCAGCTAGATGATGGAGTTCCACATCTCAGATGGTCTAAGGTGCCTGCAAAGTCTCAATACTTGCAGTGCCACTACCTCTGAGGTTGCTGAAGCTTCACAACAGGATCATGTTCACAAAAACAAAGAAAATACTGCAAACCCAACCTCAGACTCAGCTGTATTTGGTATGAGAAACAGAATCTTATCCCCAAAATACACTGTAACCCAGCAGTTAGGGGGCTCTTTCAAGAGCTTTTTCAAGCCCTGGTCCAAACCAGAGGCCAAGAAAAACTTGCATACAACATAAGCAGCTGTGGAAATAACAACGCCATTTGGCAGACTCTGCTGACTGGTGACACAGGCAGGTTCAAAGCAGACATGTCCCCTGGTACTGTGTGTACGTAGCTGACAAATCAAGCAGGCTGCCAAATATGAGGTTACCTCCCAAATCACAGTCGTTCTGTGTTCAGCTGACAGTGACCAAGCTTTGCAGCCAAGCTGTCCACACGAGTGGACAGAGCTAGCACCAGAGGAAGGCTGGTGCTGGATGTGACTGGTAGACCAATGTGTTACAAAAAAGAGACTCCAGTACTTACAGGCCTCGAAAAATGAGTGGGACCTGCCATGACAATACTCCCTTCTGCTGGCGAACTACAAACAGGACAGGATATTGGAGGTTCTCAGAGCTGCTGTTCACGTAGACACGCACTGCATCTACCTGTGGAAAGAGAAAGGAGAGAACGGGTAGCTGTTAGCAGAAGGCAACAAGCAAGACAGCTCCAAACTCGGGTGAGAGGAGCCCATCCCCTTAGACTGACCTAGATGCTGGCAATATCCACAGAGGGATCAACAGAGTTTGTCACTGAACCAGTTAGTAAGATCCAGAGGTCATTTAAGAAGCACCCCATTCCTGCCACTCTAATCCCAAATCACAGCCCTGTCCCCAGCCCAGAGCTGGCTGTTAGACAAGACACAGTGAGCATATGCAGTAGATGAGAGGAAGAGAGTTTAGTAGTTTCTACTTATCCAGCTAGGAACAACCTAAATAACTCCCCCTTAATTTTATAACAACAACAAAAAATCACCCAAGGCTACCAACTAGAATTTCCTTGCTTGAACTCTAATGTCCCCAGCTCATTCAACACTACCAGGGAAGTCACAAAAACAACTGAAGAAGGCATTCAAAGTCAGGGATGAAAAAGCAGGTTAGCAGTCAGCATCTTTCTCTGTTGTTACAGACACTCAGATGACCATAACCCGTATTTATACCACCTAATAAAACAGAAATACCCTTCTGACTGCCCTCAATGGGCCAAGGAAGGATGCTTTGGTTTATGAGCAAGGCTTCCAGCATAGCCCACTGCACCAGCAGCTGAAGCCTTGCCTTACATTGTCCAGCCACCACACAGTTTCAGAGGTAGGACAGCTGTGAAGAAGGCAGCCCTCACTTTTCTGTTTGCTTTGAAAAGCAGGCAAGCAGTTTGTGTGGCCATGGCCCCATTTCCATTTCAAAGGAACACCTTGTTCAGCTCCCTCTCCAGTGCTGCATGAATTGCTCATGAGTTGTGCAAGCTCATGCCTTGTGTTCATCAGAAGACACAGTACCTCTTGATTGGAGGCCTTTAAATCAATGAAAACATATGAGGTAGATAAGAAATAAACCCACCAGGTCTTACCTAGAGAGAATCCTTTTCAACTTTTCAAGTGGAAGGCTCATCATACATATCTCAACTTTCTATCCTCCATGCATAGGGAAGGTAAAAGGGGGTGTGACCTTTGAGAAAACATACAGAGCTGGCCAGGCAGCAGCAGGGCAGCTGCGCTTCCACTGAGGATACCAGAAATAAGGTTTAACAGGAGGGTTTAGCAAATGCAGTCACAAGTCTAAAAGAATAAAATTTCACGTTTGTTCTTGTTTAGTCATTCTAGGATCACATGAGAGTTTTGTTTACTGGAATAAAATGCTTCCGTCTTAAAAGCCATAATCATTACCAATTTTCCTGCCATCATCACCATAATGCAGCACTGCCAACCACCAATTCCTAAAAAATTAAGTCTTCAACAGCAACATGAAGGGACAGTGGACCCAAATGAAGGGAGAGTGGAACTGAACAAGAGAATATCGTGAACACATGCAGCCGTTCTTCATCCACAGGGAAACCAACTGTCAGCTCAGAGGGATCACAGTTTAGCTACATGTCCAGAAGCTTTTTGCCCATTCCTGGTTCAAGCAAGCCCACCTCTGCAGGTGATTTGCACCACCTCTAGTTAGGCATCACCCTCTGAACCTTGCACATTAGCACAGTGCAACAGGAGCTCACATCAGACACCCTGCAAATAGCACTGCTGGGTTATGCATCCTCAGCTATTCACAAATGCAAGCTAGACGATAGGGAATTGCACTTTGTGTTCATAAAAATCGATGCAGAAGACATAATTCTGCTTATGTCACAGGTAATTGGGTTTACTTTAAGTGTGTGCAATTCATTGGTATTAACTGGAAGACTTTAAAATCTGCATCTCTACTTCTAAATTCTTAATTTAAGAACTGGGATAGCTGTATGAAGTATATGGTAATGCTTAGTTGGATTAAAAAAAGAAATAGCTACTACTTTTACAGTTTGCCTAGGCTTTGGACACAGAAGTGAAAGCCGTACACAGACGAAAACACCTCTTCTTCCCACCTGAGATCTTCTCTTGCAGTAAACGAAGTATTTTCAATAATGATTCTAAGAAAATCAAAATAAAAAGTACATAAACAGACATTTAGGAGCTGTTTAGAAAAGCTAGCCAGAGAAAAAAACCTGCTCTGAGGTGTCCTACAAAACACAAAAAGGAGCTCTCTCTTTCTGTCATTGAAAGGCACAGCTTTTGATATCCACTGGGATACATTAGGGATAGTTCTACGATTTGGGCTTAAAATCCTTGGAAATGCCAGCTCTTCCCACTGTTACATTATGGTGTAATTACAGTGAGTCACGTATCTCCAGTGGCACAGAATATTTTTCAGCTTTATGAACTTCTCATGACTTTTATCCTACATAGGTAAAAACACATGCTACCTGCATTCTGTCACGTATTATCTGAGGAGCCATGGCCATGTAATCAAATACTGCTTCAGAAGCAGACGAGCACAACAAAGCACATCCTTTCCCAAAAGTGAACTTCACCAGACTCTTGCCTGTGGAGCTCCACATCAGATGTGGGGAACCTGCTCTGCTTGACAAATGACCCAAATATCGCATGGGCAGAAAGGGGTGACCACGGCCTACCCCTTCCACACAGCTCATACCCAAAGAGAAGGATGGGAGAGCCGACTTTACCTGCTTAGGGAGTCAGGAGTGCATGGTGTCAGGGGCTAAATCTTCCTGAAGATCCCAGAAGCTGGGAACAACAAGTACCCTGCAGTTTAGGTCACTGTTGGACAAGGCAGGGCATGAACCCAAAGAGTAGAGGCAGGTGGCAGAGCCTCCAGGTGTTTGTAACTGCCCAAGGCAACTCCGCAGAGCATAACCTCCCTGTATTTTACAAGATGGAGTCACCTCTGTAACAGCTTCCAGGACAAGCCCAACAGTAAGACTGCTCATCCAGTGACTTATTAGCACTCCACTCCCACATTTTTACCCTGACACCCTCCTCTTGGCCTCTCCACCCCCTGCTGAATCTGGCCAGAAGATTCAGCATTTTATTTTCCTGTGAAAGGGAAGCTAATTAAGACAGTGGCTGCAGGTACAATAATGCGGTTGACAAACTTTTTGACCCGGGTCCACACTGCAGTTCAAGGCCCTGATTCTCCTTGCTTAGGGTGGCTGGAATGTCCCTGGGCAAGGGTCACTGCCCTTACTTGCACAGGGCTGCACATCGCCTCCTCTTTGCTGCCAACACTAACACTCTTTTCTCTCTCCTTAACCTACGGGGGAGTGCACTAAGCGTGTCTTTTTTTTCAGATCTCAAGGCTCTCCCAGGTTAAATGCCCCATTAGTCTGAAGATCAGACAAGTTTCCACCAAGGAAACAAACAAAAAAAAAAAGGAGGGGGTGTAGGAGGAGGAAAAAAAAAAAAAAAAAAGAGCTCCCTATGAATCCAAGGCTGAATCCAAGATGTTTACTTAACTAACAACCAGCATTGCCAAGATTAATACATCCTGGTAAGGGCTGATCATCTGTTTTCGGGCAGCCCTGCTGTTTTGGCAACTGCCGTTCCAGACGCCCGCGGGGCCTGCTCAGAGAAGCGAAGACTTTTGCAAGTTCTGTCTGCCTCCATGCAGTTAATGTACAACTTCTGCAAAGCCTCTGGTGTTGCAACGGCGTGCTGTGTGCCCACGGCAGTCACCACCTCCATTTTCCAGATGCAGGGACTCAAGCGTGCAAAGAGAGGCAGAGGGCCACAAGCAATGAGCTTGGAGCTTAACAGGGGAGAAGCTCTGCTGGCAGACCTCAAAGTCTCAGCCTTTGCAAACAGACCTCGAAACAAGTTTGTTTACATTTGCCATTGCAGATCCAAAGGTTTTGACACAATTAACGGAGCTGGCCTCCCCCAGATGACACCTCCATCTGGCCTGCTCACTGATGCTGACGGCCAAAGCTTGGCAAGCTGAGCCCTGGAGGACAACAAGCGCCTGGGTTACCTGTGCCTCCTGTGCCTTTTGCTAGAGGGGGGCTGCAGTGTTTCCCCCGGGGTTATCGAGAGCAACAACTGTCACAGAGCAAACACTGAGGCCTAGGATTCACTTTCTGCTCTGCATCTAGGCCAGTACCAGGAGGCAAACCTAAGCATTCGTTCTCACTTCTTACCCACGTGAAAAGTGGTATATGCTGTGTAACATGCTCTGGTAACAACAGACATGGAGAAGGCTGAGGTACTCAACAAGTTCTGTGCCTCAGCCTTCACTGCCAGTCAGGCTGCCCACGTCTCTTGAGTCCCTGACCCTGTAGATGAGGGCTGGGGGAGCAAAGCCCCTCCCGCTGTAAACAAAGAGCGGGTTTGAGACCACCTGATGAAAATAAAACGTGTACAAGTCCATGGGGCCTGATGACAGGCATCCCAGGGTCATGAGGGAACTGGCTGATGGAGTTACCAAGCCTCTCTCCATCACATTTGAAAACTCCAGACAGCCAGGTGAAACCCTGGTGACTGGAAAAAAAGGGAAACATCGCTCCTAGTTTTAAAAAGGGTAGAAAGGAGGACCTGGGGAACTACAGACCAGAGAGCCTCACCTCTGTGCCTGGAAAGATCATGGAACAGATCCTCCTGGAAGCAATGGCAAGGCACATGCAGGACGAGGAGGTGATCCGAGACAGCCAGCACGGCTTCACCAAGGGCAAATTGTGCCTGGTCGGTCTGGTGGCCTTCTGAGATGGAGTGACCCCATCAGTTGACAAGGGAAGACTGACTGATGTCATCTACCTGGACTTCTGCAAGGCCTTTGACATGGTCCTACAGGACATCCCGGTCTCCAAATTGGAGAGAGATGGATTTGAAGGGTGGACCATTCAGTGGATAAGGAATTGGCTTCAAGGTTGCACCTAGAGAGTGATGGTCAATGGCTCTACCTCCAGGTGAAGGCCAGTGGCGAGTGGTGTCCCTCAGGGGTCCATCCTGTTTAATGTCTTTATCAATGACATAGACAGTGGGATCAAGTGCACCCTCAGCAGGTTTGCAGATGACACCAAGCTGAGTGGTGCAGTTGATACAACAGAAGGAAGGGAAGCCATCCAACAGGACCTCGACAAGCTTGGGAACCTAATATGGTTCAACAAGTCCAAGTGCAAGGTGCTGCACCTGGGTTGGGGCAATCCCAGGCATGAGGACAGACTGGGAGAAGAACTCATTGAGAACAGCTCTGCAGAGAAGGACTTGGGGGTTCTGGTGGATGAAAAGCTCCACACGAGCCAGCAGTGAGAGCTTGCAGCCCAAAAGGCCAACTGCATCCTGGGCTGCATCGACAGAGAAGCGGCCAGCAGATTGAGGGAGGTGATTGTCCCCCTCCTACTCTGCCCTCATGAGGCCTCACTTGGAGTACTGTGTCCAGGTCTGGGGCCCCCAGCACAAGAAGGACGTGGGGCTGTCAGAGCAGGTCCAGAAGAGGGCCATGAAGATGCTTGGAGGGCTGGAGCACCTCTCCTACACAGAAAGGCTGAGAGAGCTGCGGCTGTCCAGCCTAAAGAAGGGAAGGCTCCAGGATGACCTCACTGCAGCTTTTCAAGGCTTAAAGGGCGCTTATAAAAAAGACAGACAGCAACATTTTGCTCAGTCAGATAATGACAGGACGAGGGGGAATGGTTTAAAACTGAAAGAGGGGAGATTTAGATTAGAGGTTGGTAGGAAATTCTTCACTCAGAGGCACTGGTGAGGCACTGGCACAGGCTGCCCAGAGAAGCTGTGGGTGCCCCATCCCTGGAGGTGTTCAAGGCCAGGTTGGATGAGGCCCTGGGCAACCTGGGCTGGTGGGAGGTGTCCCTGCCCATGGCAGGGGGGTTGGAATTAGGTGATCTTTGAGGTCCCTTCCAGCACAAGCCATTTGATGGTGTAGATGATTTCTTTCCACCTTCCCACTTTGTGTCTCCTCCTTGCAATGGGTGTTGAGGAGCTGAGCAGAATTTAGGTGCAGTTACAGGGAAGCTTGGGAAAGGAGAGAAAGGATTAATATTGAACTGCAAGCACAGCTTCTCTCATTTGCTCTCAGCCACTCTGACTTTTTGTTATGGAGTGCAAAGAACTCTAATTAGCAGAGGAAGACATTTTGCCTGGCAGGTGATCTGTCTAGCAAAAGCATCACAAGGGACAGGAATAACAGAGCAGTACCTATGAACAGATGTTTGCGTCCTGTCGGGACAATTAACCCATCTCAAACATTTAATCTCTACTTTGCTTCTAGATCTTATCGTCTGGATATAGACAATAAACACATTTGCATGCAACAGATTTCAAAATCTGGCCACTGAGCCTTTGTGAGCAGTCGTATCTCTCCCTTTGAAATTCAACATACAGCATTTGCCTCAAGGGTACCATCTCCAGCAAAACACTTTAGGAAAAAAAAAAAAAGGCAGGAGGGGAGGGGAAATCAAAGTGTTTTATTTAGTTCAAACATCATTCTTCCTCCCTACCTCTCCAAAGATCCTTCCATTTTAAGAACAAGCAGTTCTGACCCAACAACTCCTCTCTGCTGCAGCCAACCCATCACACACACCCGTCTCTCCCAGCGCAGAAATAAGATCCTAGCTATGCTGCATGTAAAAACGAGGGGGAAATCCAGCTAGAAAGCGCATTTTTTGTTTCTCATGATAACAATTCCCCACGCTAGAACAGAAGGAGCTGGTGCAGAGCCTCCTCTGCATCCGCCCCCACTCACTCGGCACTGATGGGATGAGGAGGAAGCTTCGCCTGGGCAGCAAGGTGGTCAGCCAGGCTGCTGCCTCTGCTGCAGCACCACCACTGCTGAGGGGCTTCACTTTGGACCAGGCACCTCCAGTGCCACAGAAAACCTCTCTCTTCCACATATTTCTTCTCGTTGCCAAGCCTCTGCCATGCACATCTCTATTCAGCAGCCAAGTTAGCGACAGTTTTGTCTCTCAGATGACTGAACGTGAACTTTTTTTTCCTGTGTTTCAAGGTGGACGGAGCAGTCAGCTGAAAAGAGAGGGAGCTCTCAGCGCTACATTAAAACGCGTTAGACCGGGAAAGACAAATATTTGCGCTTCAGTTCTATCACCCTGGAGATAGGGGGAGAAAAAATAAAAGGAAGAAATTAAAAAAATGCAACTGGATTCCATTCTCGAGATGGGAACAGGCAGAAGGAGCCGGTCCCAAACTCACACAGCTGACCAGGACCAACATGGCTGTGAACATTAAGCAAAATAAACCGGGCTCTTGTTGACACAAAAGAGTCCTTGGACTGATTATGAAGTCAGCATTTCCCACAGAGATTACACATCAGCTTAAGGCTGCACGGATGTGAATTTATGGGCAGGCAGGAGGTTGGAGCAACGGCTTCTGCTGCAAGCAAAGGGTTTTGAGGACGTCAAAACCCTTCTCACCATCTCACAGGTGGGAGCAGTTGAGGCAGGGAAGCAGCACGTGCCCATTAGTGCCCAGCTCTTCCCATGGCCAGCCCGACAGGGGGAAGCAGAGACCCTGAAGGAAACTAATTAGGGGTGAGCAACTGGATTTACAGAACCTCTTTCCTGCCCTCTTATGAGATATGAGCATTACTCCTGTCTGATGGGGAAAAAAAGAAAAAGAAAACAAAAAAGTGGAGCTCAAAGAGCATTCCCTCTCCGTCTGACACTGTGCCCAAACGCCAGTAACTCTTAGCTGCTGTTGAAAGCAATCTGCCAAGTAACCTTGGTCCACAGTTTTCTTACAGCATCTCTGCCAGTATTAAATAGCCAAAGCAGCATAAACCAAGCGACAGACTCTGGGTATTTCAAGCCCAGCCTGAGTCGCATTGTTCCAGGATGAATATTTTCATTTAGAAGTTCCACTTTGTGCAAATACGCTCAGCGTGGACTTATGGCCTGCCATGGGCGTTCCCATGAGCTCACTCGCTTGTAACAGTATCTGTGCAGCAGAAATGGCAGAAAGACAAACACAAAGCATGCTAATATTTTGTTTTCCTTTTAAAAAAATAATTATATCCTCAAACCAATGTCACTAGGGAGACTCTAGGCCGGACGGAAAGAAAAACTAGGAGTTGCCACGCTGTGTGAAAGAGGTACCTGGTTTCTGACCACCCTGAGACTTCAGGGTGGCATTAAATAAGTAAATAAATCAGTAAATCCCTTTTTGAACAGCTTGCTAAGGAATGAACTGTTTGCTAACAAACAGCATCTTCCTAACCCCTGCCAGCTGGAACTGTGAGCTAGGACAGCCCCTGAAACCAAAGGGGTTTGTAACCTTCCTACATCCTCCCCCAGCCCAGACTCACAGCAGTAACTCCGGGATGCACACCACAACACAAACATCTGTCTTGGATCCCAAGTTCTTCACTTCCGTCACGCTGGTGTGGATTGAATTATATCTCCTGCATGTTTTCTTCTCATTTAACCGTCGTATGTTTGTTTTAAACCCCCCAGAGCTAGCTTGTTGCTACGTCCAAAGAAAAACACCAGCACGGACAGAGCAAGGAGGGCTGTTTCTGAAGTCCGCCGTGTTCCTATAAGTACACGCAGCAGGAAACAACGTTTGCTTATGCAAGCACACTAAACTGTATTCTCAAGCCGGGCAGATGGCACACCCTTGCAGTACAGCTTTTACAGGCTGCACTTTCATTCCCTGAATATCCCCTGAAATAGCAGGCGAGGTCTGGGTAGGAAAAGACATACCTTCCTACCCAGCAACTTCTGCTCAAGTTATTTAAGGACATTTCAGCCTCCGCTTACAATGTAAATGTTTGTCTTATAAATCGCTGCGCTGCTCTTGGAAAGGGCTCAAGCCCAGGAGAGGCGTTTTGGTGAAGTTGCCCTTATTCAGACCTTTCTTTTTGAAATCAAAATGCTGGGGCTATCCATATGTAGGGTTTTTTTTTCATAAAGCCCACATATGGATATTCTCCTTCACCCCTCTAAGTAGAAAAATAAATCACAAAGCACAAAGAACTCAGCTTAAAGCAAAGCCGGGTGCCCACCTTTCTTTCACTTAAGTTACCCCATTTTGGCCAGGGAGCAGGGGGTTGCTCAGTTCCTTTCCCCAAGCCCCATTACGCCTGCAAAACGTGTTCCAAAGGAAACTCTGTCGAACCTTGCTAGGCTTCAGCCACCACACGTTGTAACTTCCTTTGATTTTATGGGCTTGGACACCGTGCCTACATTTCTGGCTCAGAAGACATTTAATTTAGCATTAGGCTCCAGAAATGGTGAGCTCTTCCAGCACCCCGTGGTGAACGGACTAGCTCCAGCAGCCAAAATGCAACAGCGTTCAGGCCCTGGGTATACTGCAATAGCCAGAGCTCTGCTGACCTTAAGAGATCTCCTTCTTACCTAAAAGCCCGTAGTCTTCCCAACTGATTTGCTTTCTACCTGTGTCTCTGTGGCTAACATGGTGAGCTTCCACTCAGCACTGAGGAAAGACAGAGCCTAACCTGTTCGTCTCCCTGCGGCTCAGGTTTGACCATCTCCAAACAGGAAACTGAAGTCTTACTGCATGCACAGGATAGCTGTGGGCTGAAACCTGGGCTGGAGCCAAGAGCAACATGACAGAGAAGACACCCGGGAGAGCACGGGGATACTCTGAGGGAGCTCAATTCCAGCCCGCAGAGCCCTACACGTGCAGCCTAAAAGCAGCCCAGGAGCTGGAGGTGAAAGAGCGGCTCATAGATTTGCTGCAACAAAAGGTGGCTGCTGCTGGAGTGGGACCGACGTGCACGTGGAACAGCAGGCTATGACAGACTCTTTCACGCAGGGGCAGGGGAACCCAAGTGCATCACACTCTGAGTTGGAAAAGGCCCCTGGTCTCTACCTGAGGGCTACACAATTTGAGGCATCAAGCTGAAAGACTTCTGTCCTTCTCACTAGCATTGCTTCCCCTCTTCCCTTGGGTTGGCCAACGTCTTCCCCAGCTGCAGACATGAGGGAAGGAAGGGTTGTGATGTTAGCAGGTCTCAAGGCAGCACACAGCCTCTCTCCCTCGTTCGCTGGGGGGGAGCTTTTACCTCTCAAGCAGGCTCCACGTAAGAAGCAGTCACTCCGGGGCTGCGCATCCTCACATGACATGATTGCTAAGCAGAGAAGCCACAGCCTAATCTGCTGCCAATGCAGGCTTACCGTGAGCATGGGCCATATGGGAACCGAGACCGGGACTCTGTTCGTACTCCTGGCAAGGGAGGAGGAGGAAGAAAATATCACCCACTCATTCCCCTAGAATAGGTGCAGCCTACTGCTCAGCTTTTGGGCTCATCGTCACCGAAATGCATGGATGTCCACGTGCTGCATCTCAATTGCAGCAGTTTTGCCTAGAAAAGGAAGGCTGGAAACTCGTTCTCCTGAGAGATCCTTGTTTTTCTAAGCACCCAGGTAACCCTCCAAAACATGCACTCAGCTGATTCTCTGATTAGGAAGAAACTGTAGTGCCTCCAACAATCTCGTTCCTCAAGATACTCCCTGGCTTCACTTTGAGCCTGGTAGAGGAATAACCCCCAAGTCCAAGATGAGTGCCATTTGCCTTTCCAGCAAGTTAACCATTAGTGACTGCCAGAGCTTACAATGGAGGAGAGATCAGCTCACATTGAATTTCCTCAGTACTTTGCCCCAGCCTCCCTCATCTTTTTGGAAGCCCTTGTATTACTGCAGGTGTGGAACTAAGCAGGTTCCCTCACTTGTAGCATAAATCCTTCTCTAGCCAACGGCACATCCAGCAGAAATATTCAGCGGCTCTTTTTCAGCTTCCCAGACTGACACACTGCACAGGCAGCTCCAACATGACATCCCCTTCCCTCCCTCCCAAGTAGGGACATGTTGAATATTTGGAATTTGAGACACTCAGGAGCACGCCACGTTCATTCCCCTTCTCTCACTTCCCCCCATCATGGATGTCTCCAGTTTAAACAAATAAAATAAGATAAAGCTGCTTGCCCAACTAATTGCTCACTACTACAGCATGTCTGTGTTCGCTGGTAGAGTGCATATCAGCAGGAACAACAGCTGGGTTTATTATTTTTAATTTTTTTTTTACACTCACGGTTAAACATTAAACAAACAGCTGTGCAGAGAGGAAATTTTCAAAGTGCAGCTAGGAGAAGAAAAAGAACCAGAAGAGCAATAAAAGACCCCACAATAAATGAAGACTTGCCACCATGGAAGACCGAGGAAGGAGTTTCTACCATGGAGGGACCAAGGAGGGACACGTGGAGGCCAGCGCTAGAAGCTGCTCACAGCAGAGGTAGCTGTGCTCCTCCTCCTTCAGCACAGCCCTACTTGTACAGCTCCACCTCAGGAATTGAGGCCTAAACCCTAGCTGCCAAGCACAGGAAAGCCTGAAAGCTGTCCCAGCTCCAGACACAAGGTGAAGCATTTCTGCCCAGCACCTAGGAGGTTCACTCCCCCCACAGACTAGCAAGGTGTACATACATAAGTTTCATCCAGGTGACCAGGTCAGCTCGTAAAAACCCTTCTTGTAATTTCATATGCACAGAAAAGGAGATGCAAAGAAGTGAAGCGACTTGCCTGGCTCAAAGCAACTCTGCTCCAGCACCCTGAGCTGCACTTTGCTCACAAGTAGCTGTATACAAGGCAAAAGAATCTGATAAGGGAGGCTTTTCTCTTCCCTATGGCATGCATAGCTGTATCCCCGAGAATAAGGAGGACTACGTGGATGAGGATCATCCTTTGAGGTCAAGGAAGCACAAATTTTCAGAAAGAGATAGATCTCTGAAGCACCAAACAGGAGCAATGGCCTTTTTCCTCCTTTCCCTCATCTCTCATTCAAGCACTTCTTTATCCAGCTGCGTTTTCAGATGTGTCCTGGCAGCCACAGCACGTGAGCAAACAGAGCACTTGCAAAGAGCCGATGGATCTCAGGCCAGCCCTCGTGCCTTGTCTTTGGCTCCAGGTTGTCCCCTGCCTTGAAGGCCTGCCCTCACGAGAGAGAACAGCAGAGGGGAACAGCTGAACCCACAGCATCAGCAAAACAAATCCCTGCTTCAGAGCCAGGCCACTCCAGACCTGGCTTTGCTTCAGAGGGAAAGCAATTAAACTCGCCCACTGCAGCCCTTCCTAGTGGAAAAATGCTCTTTTTATTCAATTAGATCTCCTGTAACTGAGGTTAATGTTCCATGTGGTATCTGCCTCGAGGTATAAGAGGCTTCTGGCTGACCTGCCATCAGCAGAGACAGGAGGAGACCGAAGGGATCAGGAAGAGCAGAGCTTGCACGTGGCCGGCAGTTGGCTAACACTGGCTGAGTCTCCACTCCCTAAAAGTTGGAGTCCAATGACTGCCGTGGAAAGGAAGGATTAGCACACCGAGTTTTTGCAGGACTTCTGTTCCTTCAGAAGATCCAACAACTACTGAGTTAACAGCATGCCCCTAAGCGTCCTCACCACTCTCGGACAAGCAGCTTGCCCACAAGAGCATCGTCCCTGATTAAAGTCAAGGTTCTCACCACCCAGCTTCCAAACTTTGAGCATCACCACCACCAGGGAGATGCAGAGCCTTCAGAACAGACCTACCTCCAGCTCTGACCAGGCTGGCAAGAGGAGACCCAGTCAGGATTGCCCTCATCAGTTCAGGGCCACAGCCACACACGAAGCCAGTTACCTTGGTTAGCCAGCAGGCTTGGCTCAGCTCAGGACCAGTGTCTGTAAGGCTCCTCGGGATCTCTTCTGGGCACCCCTCGCCAGAAACTCTCCTAGCACAGTTCATGTTTAAGTGGTTCTCCCTTTCAAATTAGTTTTCCTAGCCGGAGCCACCTGTATGGCACTCTTTAAGCGTGTTGATATTTGGAGAGTTCTCCATTCAAAAATTATCAAGCCTCAAACCTGAAGTTTCCTTTCCTAGATGTGCTCTCAACCAGCTCAACATCACTGCAGAGACTTCAGAGTCCAGCATATGGGGATGTGGAGATTAGCACCCTAAGGTCTCCACTTAAATGTGGTGACAGTCATTGCACGTTGTCTCTGCTAGCAAGCCCCAGACACTATTTTTTCTGCCAGCAGCCTTGGCTACAGTACCCAGTACCTGTAACACCACGAGAAGCCCAACTTACGTTACCCTGAGCTTTTACAGCAAGGCTCACGTCCAAAGAACGAATTTGGCCTTTCGTGCTCTGTGGTGACACCCAATAGTTAAATAAACCTGGGCTGGCTCACTTGCATCAGCCCTGAACCAAAATTCATGCCCCATAAATACCAGGTGCATTTTATTACACTGTGACACACAGAACAGAAGAAAGACAGGTCTTTAAAGGTCTGGATTTTGCAGGGTAAACCGAAGCCTTATCAAAAAGTTCCCCCCTCCCCCTTTGGAAAAATCATGCTCTTAAAACTCCCTTCATATAAAAAAAAAATAGGAATGCAGTGTGGAAAGATAGATGCTTTCCATTTTCTCTCGTTCTGTGCCGCTGAGGACAGGAGGGTAGGTTCATTTGTATGGTTCACCATCTTTCGGGAAACCGAGGCGTTCTCCCCGGTAATTAATGCCCGATCCAAACAACGGGGGCAGAGTTTCCAAGGCACCACTTAGCTACTTGGTCTAAACATGACATTAAGAAAGAAAAATAATAAAAATAAAAGAGGGGGATGGGGGGGGGGGGGGGGGGGGGGGAAGCCGCAGCAGCTAAGCCTGCAGAAACGCCGTGCTTCCTCCGTGCCTTTGGCAGCGCTGCCCCGCAGTCCCCTCGCCCCGCAGCTCACCTGCCGGGCTCCCGGGGGACAGCCCCGATCCTACAGCGGCTCCCAAGCTCCAGGATGTGTTTAGAAAAGGGTTGGAAAAGGCTCACCCTGCGCGGTTCCCGATCCCCCAGCCTTCAACCTGCCTCCCCGCAGGTGCTTGAGGGGGCTGCGGGCAGGGATGAGGGGGGGGTGAGCAGAGCCCGCACGGCGGCGGGAGCCCCCCCCCGGTGCCCGTTCCCCTTTTCGGGAGGGATCAGGGCGCTTTGCCACCCCCCCCTTGGAGGCTCCTACCTGCCCGGGCTGCCTGCTGTAGGCGAAGGCGTAGAGCCGCTCGGCGCTGATGTTCACGGCGCCCCGGTAGAGGCGGCCGAAAGCTCCCGGAGCGGGGCTGCCCCCGGGGCCGCCCCCCAATGGGGTCGGAGCCGCCGCCGCCGCCCAGAGCAAGGCGCAGAGCAGGGCCCCGGGGGTCGGGGGCTCCCCCCCGGCCATGGTCCCGGTGCTGCCGGCCGCCCGGCTGCTTCTCCCCGGCGGGGCGGGCGCCCGGGAGCCGGGGTTGGGATTTCCTCGGCCGCACGGGGGTGGGGGGAGGCGGGCAAGCAGCGAGCACCGGGCACCCCCCCCCCCCCCTAGCCCCGAGCAACTTTGCTGGGAAAGGACCCTCCGCGGGGAGGGGATAGGGGAGGGAAAGGGGAAGGAGGGGGAGAGAGGAGGGAGGAGGGTCTCCGCCGTGTGGCCGGCCCCAAATCGTGAGCCGGCGGTTGTCAGGGAGCTTGTCCCCTTCGGGGTGTGGGATTTGGGGTGAGGGGTATGCAGGCGTCGTCGGGTGTGGGGACTTGGGCACGGCTGTGGCATCCGCGGGGCTTCGCATCTCACACAGGGGCCATGCCAAGCAGCTGGTTGGGGCTGCTGAGAGCTGGGGGATAAATGCCGACGGTTTTGAGCTCAGTCCAGAGGTGTGAAAGGCTGCAGCACAGCGTCGGTCCACGCTTCTTACGCTTTTTGAGGTGCTCGTGAAGCTGCTACAAAAGTCAGTGTGATGCTCTCAACCTCTTCAGCAAGATGACAGCGATACTGTCAGGCTGCCAAAGGGCCAGAGGTCTGTCTCTGCTCTCCCCTCCTATGCTCTTTTGTTGGAAACATGCCTGGGAAATGTGTCAGATCCCATGGCACAGGGATGCACTTTTAACTCAGAGAGGGTAGAGCATCACTGAAGCGACCTGAAAGGCTTTTCAGACTGAAGGCAAACTCGTAGAGGCCACGGTTTTATAAAGCCAGCCTTTGTTCTCCGTGTTATCTCTGGCCAAAGCGGCTTTCCAAGCTGTGGGGTTTGTTTTCAAGGCTGAGAGATTTCCCGGGGGTTGCTCTTCTTTGGAGGAAAAGTTGTAAGGCTCAGCAAAACAACTCAGCTTACGTTATGCTGCCATTTTGGTCCCTGGGCCTTTGTGCGATCTCTGCCAAGAGCAAACAAACAAAACAATTGTCAGTGACCTGTGTTAGTGAAGCAGACCACATTCAAGTCCCTCTGTCTGCTGGCAGAGCCCCAAGAAGCAGCACTGAGGGCAAGCCCCCCACACAAGGTCTCCTGGAAGATGGGCACTCCACCACCAGGAGTGCCTTCCAGCCTGGAGTTTCACGCAGCGCAGACCAGAAGACCTGAGCAATGTCACCTCTGAGCTCTTGCAGCTCTGTCTTGCCTCTTACTGGGACATGGGATGACCTTTGGTGGGGGACTTCGAGCAGTGGTGGCACTGGGAGACTTGTGGCTTCCCCTCTGCACTCTGTAGAAGCCAAAGCTCCTAAACCACACAGCTCCCTGCTCGCCCTCTGCCTTCTTCAGCCCCACATACCCCCCTGTGGCCACCCTGGCTAGACGTATATTTTGGTATTCTACAGAAAACTACACATTTTCCCCTCAATTTGAATTTTACGATTCAAGTTTTCTGTTCAAAACGCAATGCTTTGTTTTTGTCTTTATTGAATTTCTTCTTATTGTTTTGAGGCTCTTTCTGTGATTCATCAACGTTGTACTTTTGTTCAAATCCTTGCCTCCAAAGTGCTTGCAAGACTGCCCAACTTGTGTTATTTACAGAAGTTTGAAGTCAAAGGTCAATTCCATCATCCAAGTCACTAATTAAAATAATCAATCTTAGCAGACAGATCAGATCTCTTAATTTAATATACCTTCCTATTGTCCAGAAAATAGCCACAGCTACATTTTGGGAATTGCTGTTCAATCACACACTCCTTTCATGTTAATTCCAATCTGACCCCTATTTGCCTTTATGAGGACGGCGTTCAATGTAATGTCAAAAGTCCTGCTGAAGTCTGAATGTTTCATCTGTTTCTTTCAGCACTTCCTAAGTCAGTTATCTCTGCAAGGAAATAAATTAGCTTACTTTGACTTGATTTGTTCGGGACAAATGAGCACTGCCTGTTTCTCATCACTGTATTGTTTTTTAGTTGCTTGCACCCTGCCTGCTGAACAGCTTGTTTCATTATCTTTCCCGATAACAAATGGAGGTTGGCTGATTTATAACTCCTCGCTCAGCCCTGTTGGTAAAGACGAGCAGCCTGTTTTCCCTTTCTCACATCCACCTAAATCTTGTTCTTGAATGGCAGCGGGTATTTTGGAAGAAAGAACAGGGACACCGTAAGAGACTAGATGCTGATCCAGGGAGATCATGGGTCTGGATCAGGGGAAGTGCTCTCACACGTGCCACAGCACTGGCATCAGGGGATGGCAAAGGCTGGCTGCTCCCTAAGGCACAGGGAGCCGAGCGTGAAAACGTGGCCAGCAGGGCAGGGGTTTCACCACCCAGGGCCCCATCCCACCGTACCCAAGCAAGATGGACAGGGCAGGCCTGGAGATGGCAGCTGGGGTCAACAGAAAGTCCAGACTGTCAGGCAAACCCCAAGCAGGTCTCAGGTCATGGCTGTCACACAACTGCAGCTGTAGCACAGGCAGGGCTCAGCACCTGAGCCCCAGCTTAAAAGCAACTCTCGTGGGATGAGGGAGGTCAGCCCTCACAGAGGCCTCTCTGCACTGTGCCCTCCAAGGTCGCTGGAGCGAAGGGGGACAGCCCTTGGCTGTGCTATCTCTGCGCTGGCGCCGAGCCCGGGGTGCCAGACCTGCAGGAGGGGGGATGTTCTCAGGGCCCTTTTCTCTGCATGTGTTGGGGCAAACATCTCCTGACACGGATATCCTTGTTCCCAGGATGAGCAAAGCCCAGGGTTGTGAGCATCTTGGGGAAAGGAGGTTCACAAGAGTGCCTTTTTTTTTTTTTTTTGCCATAGAACAAATGTAGGAAGTCACATTACTGCTGGAAAAAACACTCTAAGGTTGTGATATTTCTCCTGGTAACCAGTGCTGCAAAAATATCCAGGACGGGAGAAAGATCTCAATTACAAAGGAATTCCCTGAATCATACTAATATGGACTATAAAAGAAAAAGAGGATAAACATAACCAACCGCATTGTTTGGAAACTTATTTTGGAAAATGAGGGTTTTAAATGTCTGCCGTTTGGGTATGCAGTCTCTACGTTACATAAGCTCCACTGTGAGTAAATAGATGCTGTAAATGTTCAGCTGGCTTCTGCAGAGATAATGGATCATTTTCAGAAGCTGCTGTAAATGTAGTGTGAAGTACAAGCACTGAAGGGTAGACAGGCTTTAAGACAACTGATAGAAGCCCAGTAAGCTGCTCCCCATTTTCTGATATGTGGCTGAAGTATTTGAGACTAGAGCTGGCTGAATAACGAGTGTCTCTGGCTTGTAGTGTATTAGCTTATATGACGTACTTAACATTTATATTTGATGGTAATTAATAGTAGCAGAGAGGTTTATGAGATTTCAAAGTAGATGATATATTGATCTAATTGTGCCACGATTGCTTTCTTCTCTTTCCAACAGGCCTTGCTCTTCAAGACAGTTTTAAGCCATGCTGGGACAGAATTCCAGATGTGTCCTTAATTTATGCTTTTGGGTTCCAGATTTTAAAATAAACAGAAACTAATGAACCCAGTACATTGCCTTACACATATGCCTAGAATCAGGGATTTGTTATTTATTTTTTTTTACCACAGGCTGGTCTGATGTTCAGCTTCAGGTTGCGTATGGTATCCATGTTTAGTGCCGATAGGAAATGGAATTTCAGGCGCAATTTACAGCATAAAAAACAAAATGACTCAGGCACATTTTTCAACTCTTCAGCAAAGGCAGTTGCTGCTAGTATCTTCCTGTCACTTTTTTTTTTCTACCTTCATAATTTCCATCTTCTTTTTCTTCTGGTATCTTATGCAAAGCAATTCCTTCCCTCAGCACATTGACCATTACCACCTGCCTCTTTGCACTG
Source organism: Aythya ferina (assembly GCF_964211825.1). NCBI lineage: Eukaryota > Metazoa > Chordata > Aves > Anseriformes > Anatidae > Aythya > Aythya ferina. The sequence goes on along the minus strand of NC_140296.1, from coordinate 123,173,188 downwards.
ATGTTGGTTAAGCCGGAGTTAGATTGATATGAACCACTGGGAAATCATCATTTCTAAATATCATCACCTCACAGACAGCAGGAAAATAAATCACAAATCATCATTTCCTAAGCATCAGATGTGGGTGAAGGGGAATTTTCCTCTTCAGGGCATGATTTTTGAATGCAGAGCTGATAAACCCTACAGCTTCACTTTTCACCTCCAACAGGCAAAACATTAAGCTCACATTGTATTATTAGAAAGTATCAGCTTTAACCTTTCAGAGTAGTTCGCAGCTCTACACATGTGACCCGGGGAAGCGGAGGATCAGCGGCGCACTTGTGGGGCGAGCCTGTAGGAGGTCGCTTTGCTCAACCAACCGAGGGCCCCCCTTTATCTGGATTTAACAGCGTGTGCGACATCCTTTTAAGTTCCCCTCAGCAGCATTTGTCCTGCCCTTCGCTACCTACCGGGCGGGCCCTGAGGCGGAGCCCAACCGCCACCTCCCTCCCTCCTCAGGCGGGGCCAACGGTCCCGTGGCAACGGCTGCGCGCGAGGCGGCGGCGGCCATGTCGCGGGTGCTGCTGAGGGGGGCGCGGGCCCGGCCCCGCGGCCCCGCCGCTGCCGCCAGGAAGGGGCCGAGGAAGGCGGCGGCCAGGCGGGACTGGGACGTGAGTGCTGCCCCCTCGCCCTCCTCTCCCTCCTCTCCCTCCTGAGGCTGAAGAGCGCTCCCAGCCTCCATAGGGATATCCTTTTTCCTCGCCGATACCCTCCCTAAACGTGGGATGCTGTCGATGCTCTACAAGTGTACTGCTGTGTGATTTTATGCTACATATGTTCTGTCTCCTTGCTTTTTACTCAAACTTAACAAAAAATAAATAATAAATATAAATAATCCATCCAATAATATACATAATAAATCCAGTTCCCTCGCTGTTCTTGTTTTTGATGTGTTTTCGTGTGCCTTTCTGCAGAGTACTGTCCATGACCTGACAGTCCACCGTGCCACGCCTGAGGACATCGTAAGTATCACATTTGTCACCACTCCTTTCCTATAACCACGAGATTTATCTGATTATCTAGCATAAATGTATGCTATACATACTGGGATAGCTTTCTGACTGCAATTAATCTCCCTTTTTAAGCCTCTGAACATACAGTTCTTTTACTGTTTTTTGTTTGTTTGTTTGTTTGTTTATAATATGTCAGGCATCCATAGATATTTCTCTGGCAGCCAGGATCTTCTCAGTTCTCTGTTTCCATTGGGAAGCAGTAACTATGTTTTTATTTCAACGTAGTGTATCCCATTATAGATAAAAAAAAAAAAAAAAACACTCTGTGGAGTAGTTTGACATTAAGCCTCATCTCTGCCCAACAGACCAAAAAAATGTGCTCTATTTTGGAATTTTCTATAATTCTGAGGGTGTTCAATCTTCATTTAAACAATTTTACAGTGCTTCTTTACATTGAATGACTTGTTCGTTACAAAATACATTAATTCCATTTCTTTTTCATTGTTAGCACTGATCACCAGAATGGAATAGACAATAAGAGCTGTTGTTGATTTTTAAATTTTGACAGACTAGTCAGGACGGATAGATACAATTGCAGAGATAGCCGTGGTTATCTTGATGTTATTTGGACACTTTTGCAAGCACTGGACACATATAATTTCTTTAATTTGTATTTAAACTGAATACGTATGTATCATTGTTAGAAGAAGAGCAAGAATTTTGCAGGTAACTGACCCTAGTGTTAAGTCAGGAAAATACATCTCTTTTTACGCTTATTATTGGTGGGAGTGTTTATGTTTTTTGCCTCCTTTTACAGCTGAGAAAACTCCTGCTGAGTCAGCAGATGGAAAATGAGTGTCTTTAGAATTGCATTAAAAGTAGCTCGTACTGATGGGATCTGGCATTTGTGGATATTTGTGTGCTGTCATTGGCACTACCATAAAAGTAAATTAAACATCTGGTGCATGAAGGATAAAATCAAGGAAAAGGGATTGTTATCATTGTTTTTAGGTTGTACCTTGATTTTTAATTGGTTTCTTTCATGTTTACGTAGCTGCGTCGCCATGAAATACACAAATCAAAAAACAAAGCACTGGTCCATCTAGAACTGCAAGAAAAGGCTCTGAAAAGAAAATGTAAGAAACAAAAGCAACTGGACCCCGATTCTTTGGAGAAGAGGAAATTGGCTCTGATGCGTGAGGTAAGAGCTAAATCTGTGCTTGTCAGCCTGTTGCAGATGATTTGTAGTGGGAAAACTGCTCTTGCACATAGGTAAGAATTTGTTCCTCTTTTTGGATAGTTGGACTTCATCTGTGTGTACATCCTCTACTTGCAGTGATAGGAATAGGCTGCATAACGTTTTAACTGCTGTATAGTATCTTAACTCATCTGTGCAGTTGAGCATTTCATCCTTGTTGCCTGGCTATGCCATTTGTAATGCTTCAGGCCTCTTTGAATCTGAACATCTAAATTTTAATGTTGGCCCTACACGGATGGCCCTATAACAGTCTATTTCTAAAATACTGTTAGTCCGTTACACTGAATGGTAGGTGGTGAATGGATTAACGTAGAGGGGATGGTTAGGATTAGTCCTGTTTAATTATCTTTAGTAACAATCTGAAATGGGAAGGAAGATGAATTTTTAAATGAAATTCATAGGTCAATTTAAATGAAATTCATGGGAGAAGATGCAACACTCAGTGAGTATGTTGAGGGTGTGTAAAAGGGCCTAGAGGGGTTAGAAGCTAATATCACTTTGTTTTCTGCTGATCACAAACAAAGGTGAGCTAATTTACCTTGGGAACAATGCTCTAAATAAATTCTTATAACATGTTCAGCAGGTAAGTGAAACGTAGGAACCTGCTGATTCTGATCTAGTAGGGGAGCATGAAAACAAAGTTATCACGATAACTTTTGTGTGAGTAAGCGCATCAACTTAGTTTTAATTGCTTTAGGCAAAGGATATCATGTTTTGGAATAAGTAAGCATTACCATATTTTTTTCCTATGTAGATCTGGCATAGCATTGTCTAAAAACCTGCATCAATTTGACATCAGATGGCTAAATGGGAAGTTAGTATCAAGGATAAAAACTGAATGGTGATTTGGAGAAGTGAATATACGAGATGATTAAGAGACATGAATACTCTCTGATTTGCTAAATTGGTTATGAGGCAAAGTGATCTATTGCAGTGTAATTCAGGCTGAAAAATCTAGACAGACATGGAAGCGAGCTGTGTGGGGGAACTGCGAAATGAGGGGAAAAAAACAGGTGAAATATCACTGGATTTTTTTGTTAAATGAGGCTGAGTATAAAGCATTAGTAAACTTATCGATGGGCATTGAAAGAAACTCTGTGAAGATAATAGCATGTAGTGCTCTGAAACTGCTGCATGCTGATCTTAGGATTTCCAGGAGAGCAGAAATTAAATCTGACAAAAGAGGCATAGTGTACAAGGGCATAAGTAAGCCTGTCTTTCTGTGGGATCTTCTAAAGTACTTTTTTTAGCTAAAATTGAATAACTATGATAAAGTGGAGATCACTTGCATATTGTGTTAGGTTTATGTGGCAAGAGTTTGGTAGTGGGATGGGTGCAGGGGTGGCCGTCATGGTTCCAGTTGACATGGTTCCAGTCATGAACTTCAAATACTGGGGGGGAGAGAGACTGAAGCTGTATCTTGTCAAAAATGTGTGAAGATGGCTGAATCATTTTGTTTTGCTAGGTGCAGTCAACTGTATGTGTGTCCATTGAAGCTTTTATGAAGGCTTGTGGCAGGATTTTGATTTTAAGGCAGGATTTTCAATAATCAAGGATGAATGAAACAAGTCTGCCTGAATTGGTTTGTACCTATTCAAATGGTTCATTTTTTGGGTGTCTATCAGATGAGACAGTGTTGATGGGGACCCCAGAAGTGATAACTACTTCACATTTCAGAAAAACAAGATGAATTCTAGTCACTCAGGATGAAGTCTTCTGATTTGTCTCAATTGGGATCTCACTGTACAGTGCCAACTTTGTAAAGATTGCCTTCTTGGCTATCCTTTTGCTAACTGTACCTGAACAACAAAGGAAAAATCAGTCTGCACCGTATGAAATATTTCCTTATATGCTCTACTTTCAGATTCTCTCTGATCAGTACCATTTGCAAGATGTATTGGAACGATCTGATGAGGTCATGGCTGTGGCAAAACACTTGTTTGGGGATGCTCCTCGCACACGAACAGGTAGACCATCTTATTTCTATGTGAGAGTACGTTTATCTTATCGCTTTTCATAAATAGTCTTATTATACAAAGTATTCTTTTTAAGTGTTTTCATCTGATGTAACACAATGGATTCTGTTTGTGTTGGATGAAACACAGATGAGGATAACCATGTGGCAGGGAAGAGAGAGCCGTGGCTGGTTAATCCGCTGTACCAGTCTGTTGTGGAATTTCTGGTGACTTCCTCTGAAGCATCTGATGCTGACCATTTCTGCAGCAAAGTTACCAACATACACAGAGTGCCAGTTTGTGCACCTAGAGTAGTTCGGATTCTTGTTGCTACATGGATTGCCTGCTTGTTCTTGGATATTGCTGGAGTTGTATCAGCATCTTGTGAACGTTGCTTTTCCATTTCTTACCCCGGTTTATGAGTCCTTATGCTGTTTGCATATGAAATCTTAAGTTCATTTTTTCTGTTTGGGCTGCCATTCTCTTTTGCTTATAATTATGGTTTCACCCTATGTGCTTTTTCTGCACAAGTTTATTTACACAGGACAGAAGCTTGATACATTGTAGCTGAATGTCTTGAGATAACTCACTGGCCTTTGCCAGTTAGTCAAAATGACAAACCCCTGTGACTCCTCTTTATACAATGTACAGGAACTTGCTTTTTGGTACTAAGTCCTGTGAGGTACTACAGACTGAGTCCTCTGCATTCTTCCTGATTTTATCTGATTCCTTTAGGTTTCCCTAATGTAACGGTGGCTCCTAACTGTGACGTAGAATCATCTCAAGGACCCATCATACAAAAACACGATCCTCCCACTGAGCTTTCTATCCTTAGTGAATCTGTCATGGATTCCCAGGTAATGTATATTCAGTTCCACACGTGTCCCACGTTTCTGGGTTGCACAAAATAAGAATATTCAAAGGCAGTGTTTCCAAGCAGACCTAAACCTTTCTTCTGTGTATGGTGTAGCATCTTGATAATACACAGAGAAAACTGTATTAAATTGACATGAATTTGTTTTGCAAGACACTGGCGATCATGATTTTAGTTTAGTTTCTTTTTTTTCCAACCTTTAAGTAAGAGAAACACTAATTTCTTATGTCTCACATTAGTATGCTTTCCCTTTTAATTATCAGATAGAGAACAAACTGATTATAAACTAAAAAAAAAAAAAACACAACTCTTTATGTTAATTATAACCAATTGCTACCTATTGAAATATACCTGTTTTTTCAACTGTGTGCATACATGGGGACATGGGCTCCAGTTTATTACAGATCATGCTCACTTAACTCCACAACCTTTATTAGTACTACAAGGTTTTTTAATACTGTACATTATTGTACAATTATTTAGATTTGTGTAACAACTTTAATGTTCATATAAATTCATTTAAATTTTTATTTAGATTGTGTCAGCATTCCATTTTCTTCTCATAGCATGAATTATACCAGGAATGCTCACTTTGGTTTGAGAATTGTCATATGACACCTCTGAAAAGTAGCTCACTGCTGAAGATCTGTGGAGATCTTTATTCTGTTGTTGATTTTTAGTTTTGTTTTGGAGGTGGGGATTTAAACAAATTAGGGGGAGAGAGGTAGCTTTTTTTCTTGAAGCAATTCTAATTGATGTATAACTTCTTCTTAAAGACAACTTGATATATCTCTGAGGTTCCTTTTGTTTTCTTTGTCTCCTAAAAAGGCTCTTAATGAAGTGCAAGAAGAAGCATTATCAATCTGTCCATCGGAAGATGGACAGCATGAATCTCTGAATTTCAAATCCAGTGTCAATGCTGACAGGTCAGTGCAAATATCTGTTCAAGCTTCTACTTCTTTGATACTGGAAATAGGAGTTCAAAGGGTGTTGTATGGAAGTAGTTAAGTTAGTTGTGTGTAGTCTTTGTTGTTGTTGTTGTTGTTGTTTGCTTGTTTTCCCTCCCTGCTCCTTTTCTGACCTCAGAATTCTAGGGAAAGCCTTTGTTTTAATCTTAAACCCGGGAATGAATGTGGATAGGGAACTCACCTGAGTAGCTACAGGTACTCTAAAAAGCTTTTTCTAGATTGCAAAGATAATCTAGAATCATGCTGTTATCATATCACAGTTCATTATTACGCTTGTTTTGAATGTAGGCTGCTTCAGATACTGAGAGAAGAAAATTCGTCGGTGAATTCTCGGTTGTGGGCTGAAAGGGGTATGAGAAGAACTACCTTATCACAAGAAGTACCTTTGACTCCAACAACTTTTTCTCCATCATTGGATCATTCAGGTTGGATTTGCCAAATCGCAGACTATCAAGGGTTATTAAGCTGTTTATAGGATTCCATCCTGAATTCCTGTTCTGGGTTGGGGTGAGAGAGACTTTTTAATTTGGCTCAGATGATCTTCCGGCCTAAAAAGCCAAATTTTCTAATTTTCTAATAACTTTGTAACGCAGTACTATTAAGAACGTATCTCCAGTTTCATGTATTTTTTGTTTTGTATTTAAATCAGCCCTCAATGCTACCAGTGTAGTCAAGAGAATCCATTCAAGACTTCAGAATGAAGACGAAGAAGAGACGCTAGACTCGACTTACACTGTGAGACAAGTGCTGCACCCAAACTCAGGAAAACAAAAGCAAATTTCAGCAAAAAGTTTAGTATTTTTTAAAAATTACATACCTTCCTTTGAATAAGGTCCTTAGTATCATAGCTTGAAAGGGATCTGTGGAAGTCGTCTCGTTTGTGCTCCCTGCTCACAGCAGGGTGAACTCCAAAGATTGATTAGGGGCCCTCATCCGTCCAAGTTTTTGAGCATCTGGCATTCCACTGCCCCTTATGTAGTGTGTTCTGGTGACAAAGCAAAGTCCATAGCAAGCACGGAACCACCAATACGTGGTACAACCCATCACCTTGCTGGCTATAGAGTTCTCCCTCCTGTGGTGCTTTTCTGTTTCTAATACAGCTTTTCAGTCAATGCTGAACAGCTTTATGAAGAATTTCAATCCACATACTCTACATGTAGTTTATACCCATTGTCAATCCCTGTAAACAGCTGTAACATGAAAAGATAGTTGTAAAAGAGTCACTCATTAAATATGAGACCTGAAAGCAGCTGAAATTTTTCACTGGCTGGTCACTGGCAAACTGTTTCTGTGCTTTTAACTGAGAAGAAAAGTATAAATAGGTTTCTAAGATAAAAGCACCAAACAGCAACACCAGAGAGGTACTAATGCGGTGACAGAAAATGGGGGTTTTGATTATTGAAAATGACTAGAGTGACTGGGGATGTTCTCTTATGGACCTCTCCTTTGATTTATTTCAATAAGCAATATAACTTCATTTCTATTGCAAAGCTTTCTATACAAATTGAAATTTCAATGACTTTTTTTTTTCTCCCCCCAGTGAAAAGAAAGCAAACTGTACAGAGCTCAGCAAGACAGAGGAGAGATGATTCTCTTGCTCATTCAATCCCCATTGACCTTCAGAGGGACAATAAATCCAGCCTAGATGTTCTCAGCTGTATGTTACACGAAGTGGAGCATGAACTGGAGGAATATGAGCGATGTACAGGCCGTGAGGTTCAAAAAGCTCCGAGAAGTGAAGGCCTCACCGGATTTACCTTGTCCCTGGTGAATGCTCTCTGTCGATTGATGCGCTACCTCAAAGAGGTGAGAAGACTTTGAATTCCATCTGTAGAATAAAAGAAAAAGGATATAAACTTTAATCAGAGGCGTCAACTTTGGTCCTTCCTGGCTCCCAACCAATTTACTTTGAAGTCTAATTATCATTACTTATTATTTGGATTGCATGCAATTAGGAGGTAAAACTTAATTTGTTAGAAACAGATATCCCTAATGAAAAGGGAGGAACTGACTGCAATGAAAGTCTCCAAGTAACTATTTGCAGAAGGTATTAATCAAATTACTTTGAAACTTATTTTTTACATATGTTCAGAGCTGTAGCAGCGTATTAACTACAGCCTTGTTTAGAAGTTCATTTTCTTCTTGGCCTCTCAAAGGTGATGCTATTGTCACTAGAAAAAGAGTACCCAAATCTTCAGTTTTCTTTGAGGAACTCCTTAGCTTTCTTCTTCCATCCGTAGTAGCAACTTCACATTAAACAAGAATGACCTGAAGTGCTTACTATAGCATTGCACAGCTGCAGTTCAGTGGAATTTCATAAAGACAACTACCTGTAAGCTGTGGGGAAATAAATACTGTTTTAAAAAGTTTTTATTTCATCTCTAATCCAGAGGTATTCAAAATGCAGCAGTGGCTCACAGATTCATTGAGCCTTTGTGAAATTGTGAACTAGATTATGACAGTTCTTGCACTTTTAACAGATGCAGAAAAATGTGTTGCCTAAATACCAGTTTTCATTTCATAGTGAGGGCAATAGATTCCTAATGAACATAGAACTGTCCTCTTTTGGTTCCTTTTCAGAGTGTATAACCATTGAAAAAGTACTTTAAAAACCTGATTTGTTTTACTGTTTCCTGTATGGATGCATAACAACGTATAAATCGAATATTGGGTAGCACAGGAATATGAAAGATTCTTCTTTAAGACCTGTGTTGGAAGCAAACAGTGAATGCTCAATTCAAGATTGAAAAATTACTACCATCAGAGGATGGACTTCGGCTGAGGTGTGATATTGAACTATTCCTGTTTCCAAATATGAATCTGTATTAACTACAGTAAGTTTTAAACTTTTTCTCCCTATTTAGAGTGAAATACAACTGCGTGAGAAAGAGTTGATGAGGCAACGTCATGAGGAGATGTTGAATGAGCACCGAGAACTGATTGATGCTTTGACTGCAGAAATACTTCTAGCGAGGGAAGAAAACATTACTATACAGGTACCGAGCCCCTTTCCCCAACGTGCTACTGAGTTTTGCTACAAATATGGCCTGAGATGCATTGTCCATATGTTCAGGAAAGAAAGTGATAAAATTGAATGAGGAGTCTGAGAAGAGCAGTCATGGGGTGTGGGGAAGGGATGTTTGTAAAGTCAGCATTTTATTTTATTTTTTTTAATTATGTTTAAAGCTTGACAAAATGCTAGCTGAATGGTGAAACTGAAAACTGAGCTTTATTATGTACAATCTAATGGTTTAAGCACCTGCCACTAGTGGAGCAGCGAAGTGGAATAGATGTAATACTACATTTTCGTTTCTTCAGCTTGTGGTGGAAGTAGATTTTTTTTATTATTATTAGTTACCTTTGGCAATGAAACAATAAACAACCTTGGAGAGGAAGTGGGATGATAAATAAAAGAAAAGAAAAAATGAGATTTTTTTTTGAGGCAGGAATAGAGACATGAATAATATCTCGGTCGAATCTCACAAATTCATGCAGTGGTATTAAGAGGCCAAATTTATTCTCAGTGCTGCTTGTGGTGTATAATTTTCTAATTCCTGTTTTCATGTTGCTAGAATAAAAAATATTTCTCTCTTTCTCCCATCCTTAGAAGAAACTTCAGCAATACATGATTGTAATAGATGAACAGATAACCTCTCTCACTCAAGCATTTAAAAGTCTCCCTATGGTAGAACCTAGAAGAGAACAAAGTCCAAACCATTTTGGAACTGCAAGCAACAGTCCAGCAAGTGGCCAAGGTATGTGTGTGCGTGTGTGGAGAAAACTGGAATTGTGGCTACTTTATTTCTGCAGTAGAAAATCTGGTATTTAATAGATGTCTACTTGAATAAACACCTCTTGTGAACCTGCATGTCACTTCTGGAAATTCATACGCCATGGGTTTCTGCTGTGAGCAGAAGCACTTTGCTACAGGCTTTTTTTTTTAAGTAGTGTTATAGGCTGAATTCCATCCCACTGGCATTCATGTATCTGGATCTGGACTTGGAAACTATCCATAAAGACAAATCATGGGCTTGAACTTCTTAAGTGACAAGTCTTTATTTTCCTGAAAAAGAAGGCAGAAGGAGAGCAGCCTTTCCTCACAAATGGGAGGCGTCCTTCTGTTCCTTACCCTGTTAAGATGCCTTACAAAATCAGATTAATCCTGGAACTGGTTGTCCTGGAAAGTGGTGGAGTCCCCATCCTGGGGGTGTTTAGGAAATGTTAGACCTGGTGCTTAGGGACATGTTATTTTGGGTGATATTGGTGGTAGGGTGATGGTTGGACCAGATGAGCTTGGATGGCTTTTCCAACCTTAATGTTTCTATGATTCTATGAATCCTGAGGATCTTAATAAAATAAAATTTAACTTAAAAAAAGTGAGAAGTGTCCAGCTGAAGCAGGACCCTGCCTGTCTGTTGCTGAGGCACTCTAATAGTATGAGATTGGTTCCTCCGTTAAACACTGGAGGTCGCTGCTGACCAGAAATAGCAGTTGGTTAGACCTGTTAAGCAGCCAGGGGTAAGTTAACTAGAACATCTCTGGAGAGAGGGAGGGTTGCTGAAGAAGGAGTTGGAGGGGGAAATATCATGACAAACAGCATGTGAGGAGGATGCTTTGGAAAGGCAGCTCTGCATGGTGAAGCAGGGGAAGAAGATCTGTCTCACCTCTTGCCAGGATCATTACATAAGGGGTGGAAGGCTTTAAATTCCATCTCAGTAATGTGAACCATGAACAATATCTTAAGCAAACAGCCTCTTTTGCTTGTCTCTCTGCCTTTGCAGAGTGTTTCTTGTCTCTTGTATTTTGGAATCACAAATGTTCTCCCTGATTTTCTGGTAACTTTCCTTTTGGGAACAAATATCCTGGGCAATATTGTTAAGGGTGAGTTCAAAGATAGCATTAAGGGAGCAGCGTATGCAGACATATTAAAACTACTCTGTTCTCACAGCTGGCTACAGCTTTGACTCCATGCTTTTCTTTTTTTGCCTCCCTGGTAATCTGTACCTTACAAGTTGCGTGTCTATGTGTCTTGTGCATGGGCTGCAAACAGTTCTCTTACCAGTATGCTGAAATTGTGAGCCTGTGTATGATAGCTTATTTTGCTCTTCCAAGCCCAGTAAAGATTTTTGTTATGTCTTAGAGTTTTGTACCAGGGGACCAGAAGGAATTTAGGATTATGTGAGGAACATATTCTAGTCTGTCTTTTTAGATACCTGAACATAAGAATTGTCATTGGCACTTTTTCCTATACTGCTTTTGCTCTGAAACTAATTTTTCTTTTTTCTTTTTTTTTTTTTTTTTTATTCTACTCTGGCTTTGTTTTTTTTCTTTAGAAAAAACTGATCTGAGCTGTTTTGAGCCCAGGAGCGATGAAGGCAACAGGGAAAATATGCTGAAGTTACCACAAGAAGAACTGCCTTTCAAGTTTCCTCAGAAGCCAAGTGCCTCAAGTGGTGTAGGAGCAGGTAGAAGCTTGCCGGCTCACATCTTCCAGCCAGCTGTCCTGTTGTCACCACCTCGTCAGAAGAGCAATCAGGAATCGTCTCCCCTCCAGAATGGTGAGATCTCTGGCCAAAGTAGGCTTTTATTATTTCAGTCTCTCGGGCTCGTATTTCCTTTGGAGATGTCTTTTCTATCAAAGTTTTTACATCTGAATGCCTAAGCCCCTTGGTCCTGTAGTTGGAATACCCTGCTTCTGCACTCAGATGTGCATTAGACTTTCTGACCCCTGCAGTTCTCCATCTGTAGTCCTCTGTCAGTGACAATCCAGACGGGCATTTTTAACTTGTACTGGCTTTGATTGTCACTGTTTGCTGTAGCTCTTTGTCTACGACATACAGCACATCATCTGGGCTCTCCCTCCACTGGTGGTGTAATCCAGCCTCTGTCACCTGTAATGGTGGAACCACTGAAGACTGGAAATCCGGGACCTTAGTGCTGCAGACAAACAGGGATGACTGTAGGCTGCGTACTCCTTGAGCTAATCTCCCCAGCAGAGATTTTTTTCCGAAAAAACTGGGAGCAGGTTTCCATATGGGTTTCATTTAGTAGTACACAGGAAGTGGTTGAAGAAGTTTGGGGTGAAATTATGTGGTGCCAGGTTAACTCACACTCAGTATTTGTAGGCTTTGGGATTTTTTTAGGTTGCTGAGTGTGATGGGCCCCTGTAAAGCTGTGTTGTTGAGGGACAGATGACTGTGTCTATGACTGGTTTGGTTGCTGACAGGAAACAGGCCACAGCAGTGAGGCTTTATGCCTTCTCTCCTTTAGTCCTACCCCTGTCATCTGTATTGATTTGTAACCCTTTTTAGTCAGAAAAATAACCAAAAAGTCCCTTTAATTTTTAACAACTTGCCGGAACAATTGGAAATTTATATCTAGTTTAAGCTTCTGGTAATATGCAGTGCTGTGAAGAGACACATAATAAATAAGGAGGAAATGAACTAAAGATAGTTTTCTTCAAAGAGCATCATCTGACTTCAGTCCCACCGAGAACTGTCAGACATGGTCTGCCATTTGAAACAGGAACGTGAAACCATACTCGTAGACTTTGCTATCGTTAAGTATGTGAGAAATGCATTGCTATTCTTTTGAGACTGTGAAGAATACTAAATGGCTCAACAAATACTTTTTGAGTATTTTTTTTGTAAAAAATGGTTCATAAAACAGTGGATGTAGGTTTAAATTTTTGAATGTCATGCTCTGCTCCAGTGGCAAAAACTGATGCTTGGGAAAGAATGGCTATTTGGTATGTAAAACACGGAACCCCTGGTTTTGATCACAAAATCCAAGTTGGACTTTGCGGGTGACAGCGCTGGAACATATTTGGTCATGTGTGTGGTGTGTTACCAGTTTGCTAACAATGACCACAAGAATATTCAACTATTTCTGTTGGCCACAGTGCTTCAACTCCTTAGGGAATAGGTAAATTATTATTCCAGAAGTGTTGTGTTGTACCATTCCAAAAGCTTTGTTACGTTACCAATCCAATATAAACAGCAGAAGAAAATACATACTTACAGTTTATTAGATAAGGTAATTGGTTTTTGGAAGATGGAGGACTTACGCAGAAGCAGTGGTTGATAAATCAGCTAAGACATTTAAAACATTTCTCTTCTCCCTGACTTTTCTCTCAAGCTCATGTACAATGTAAGACTATTTGCAGCAGGAAATAATGTTGTTGAGTCCTTGCAGCAGGATATTGCATAGAGTGATTTTGATCAGTGACATATGCCATTTAGGCTAGATATTACAATTCAAATTCCTGCTTGGTTATTACTAGCCTGATGCAATAAAGTTACTATTCATTTTCCTTTTTTTTTAAAAAAAAATCATGTCTCTCATTACTCTTCCTTTATTTCTTGTTTGTAGTATTTACAACAATTTCTCAGTTTACTGAAAACACTGCGAGAGAACCAGGCAAAGAAAAGAGCTCACCCTCCTCCCTGAGAACACAGAGCACAACTGAGGAAACCAATCTTATCACTCAAAGGCAACCAATTCCTACTGCAGACAAAGACTTGGAGAGTTCCCAAGAGAAAATCAGTCTGCCCTGCCCAGCTGATGCCAGAAAAAACAGTGCAATTGAAGAGTTCTCTCAAAGTAGTGATCTGTTGGGACAGATAGCTGAGCTTACACAGCAGAACTCACTAATTAAAACTCAGCTGAGCAAACTGAGAAGCTTCTCAGAAGACAAAAGTGCCTGCCTACATCAGCCAGACTCGATGCAAACTACAAATCCTAGTTCAGACTCTTCACAAGGACAGGTGAGAATTTAACAGAAGGATGGATTCCCTTTTTTGCTGGTCTTCTTTCCTATAACTTATGCTTCTAGACTGTTTCTTACCTGTCAGTTTTTTTAAGGAAAAGAGTAGCAAAACAGATATTCTTTTCATTCACATGGACTTTGATTTTACCATTCCCTTAGGAGGTCAACAATAGTTCCTCATATGGGGCCTATGTTGTATACAAGTGCTGAAAAGCCCCATGTGTGCAGCATGTTTATATGCTTTGAGTATGGTTGTGCTGCAAAGAGAGAGGTGATTGCAGTAAGTATCTCTCTTGTAGCTTGGATAATACTATCAGTGAAATAACAGAGGATAATCAGAGAATCATTTCAGTTGCAAAAGACCTCTGAGATCATCAAGTCCAAGCGTTAAATACATTAATAGTGAAAACACTGCACCAACCCACAGGTTCTTGTCAAGTTTGTAAAAATATGTATTTAAATCCATGCCATGGTGTCTCTTCTGCTACTGTCACCTGGAAACCCATGGAATTTGAGTGAGTTTGGGTACATCTCTTGCAAATACTTGATACTAGGGTGCGTACTAGTTGGATCTGTCTTGGCAATTTTACTGCGTGGTGAAAATCCCCAAATCTTTGAGAAAGAGAGAACTTCAAGGCTTCAATTCACATAGAAAATCTTTAATCTGCAACTAAACAGCTATTCAGTGGCACTCCAGCAAGTGAAGTTAACATCACAGAAATGTCTAATCCCTCCCCTCGCTGCTATCTTTCCTTCTGTTCCATCACAGTGGCTAAATTACCGTTCAATTAAACATACTAAAGATTTTAAATTCCTTCATGTAAATGTAGGCTGAGAATGTGCTTACCATCCTTGTTGTAATATGTATAACATTAAGTCATTTAGTTGTACAAGATGATGCAAACTTCTTAAATGATCTGTGAATTGCTAGAGGGTTAAGGGGTGCTGGTGCTGGTACTGTTTGAAATGATGCAGATGAGCTATTTTTCCTATTTATTGGAAGACCCTTTTAAAACATAGTGTTTAGTCAATTAAGAACCTAGATAGAGGACAGTGAAAGGGACCAAATCAGATCTCTCACAGGAGGCGCTATATAAGTAAACTTAATTGTTTTTTCACTTGAAAATTAAATGTATAGAAGTACTTGATATACACTGCATGCTCTCCCTCAAGGTGCAAATTTAAGTTTTTTAATTGGAAGTATAATTATCCAATTATCTAAGTAGACTCCTCTTGTGGCAACGAAGAGCTTGGAAGAAAGAATAGCAGAGCTGAATCGTCAAAGTACAGAAGCACGTGATAAACTGTTGCAGCTAATAGATCAGCAGAAGGTAGCTGCTGCCGATCTGGTCTCTCCAATGATATCTTCAGTTCTGCCCCCGTCCCTAAATTATACTGGTAAGTACCCAAGTTTGGGAGAAACAAAAACTGGCAAGGTGATGTTTTTCCCCTTTTGTGGGTGACCTGTCCTGAACTGATTGTAGTTGTGGTCAGCAGTACACTTTCTGTTAATGCCTGTGTGGTGCAAACACTCCTTGGTTTTAGAGGTGGAGGACTTCAGAGAGCTAAAAAAAAATCTATCAGCTAAAATTCCCCTAAAATTTGTTTCTTAGTAATTAGTTACTTTGCCGCAAATATCGTGTTTCATGGTAAATTTGTTCTTTGCTGTGCCCTTGTGTGAAGAACAGTTCTGCTACACAGTCACTGAAGGGCAGAACTAGGCTTTGTTGCCAACAGATGGCAAGGGAGATCCTTGATGTCTGAAATTCCCGATATTTTCATTCTTCTTGCAGCATGTTAATCAGTCCTCTATGATGGAGAGTCTTTTTGGAAAGACTTAAGTATTTCCAGATAACATTTTTAGAAGCTTGATGTATCTCAACCACGTTTTTGAAGTTTTAGGTCTTGTGGGTGCTCTGTCCCTCAGGCTACCTTGCTGAGTTACTGCCAGTGCTAACAGAAAGAAATAACTGAAGCTTCCATTTATCTGAAAAGATAAATGAGTGAAGGGGATATTCTTGCCAACTCAAGATCTGTAGATTAGCTGCCATTTGTAACTATAAACAAAAATACTTTCCAGCAGAGGAGGCCTTCTTAATTTTATTTTTTTTTTCGTGGAGTTACTGCAATTACAAGCAGAACTGTGTGAGCATGTACACACATGCTCTATCTAGGACACCCACCCTTTCCCCCCTTCATAAACCACAGAGGATATATAAAGGGAAGTACTTGAGTGGGGAGAGGAAGGAGGAGGAGGAGAGACCACATGTGTGCACATGCATGCAGGTGCATATGCAGTGACTCACGGAGTGGGATCTTAACACTTTTTGCACTTCTACAGCTGTTGTAAGATAAATGTAGTGTGAAAAGTAAAATCTAAAGGAAAAGCAGTAGAGAAATCTCAAGTTTTTGAGCCTCCAATTACTTAAAAAAAAAAAAAAAAAAAAAAGTGTTTATCCAGGAAGGGCCATTCTGTTTCCATGCACATTGTCCATAGCTGCTCTGAATAACTGCTTTCAATATCTGTCATTAGAAGAGGATGGATATTGGGTTGAATAGACCTTCAACCTGCAGTTTTATGTCCATATGAATATATGTTTATGTATTCTGTGCAATTGTGAAGACTTACGTGGTAGTCCTCAAAAAAAAAAAAAAGTGAGAATGAAATGAATATTGTGAAATGCTGCTGTGTTCTCATCAAAATCAAGCTATTCTTGATTTCATAGAAAATACAAGGAGGACGATTGAAGTGTCTATTCCTGTGGCAGCTTCTGTGGACAGCTCCAAAGAAGAGAGTGTTTCCCCTGCCAGTGTGACCAGTGTGAGAAGGTAAACGTTGAGCCTTTACTATTTGTTCTTTTTGGTAGTGTCTTGATCATGTGCCCAGCAGAACTGTAACATGATGGAAAAATCACCACGTCTTTCTCTTGTTCCATGAACTTTCCCAGATTAAATCAAACTCTGCTCTTTGAAAATAGGACAAACATCCAATAGCTTCTTCAAATGTCATTGTTTGTATTTAAAATACCTCCAGTGTGACATAAAACTGATCACGTGAGATATAAGATGTGATTTCATTGACTACTTCCTTTTTTTAATGGCATTTTGGATGTTTACAGGTCTGTAGGGGACTCTAGCAAACCTTGTTCACCCCTAAGTGCCATGTCAGAAAGTGTGAAACTAACTCCTGTCAGTCAAAGGCCAAAGGTAAGACTGCAAAACCTTCAATGAGTAAGTTTGATTGCTGTGTCATATAAAGAGAATGCAAGATAGATAAAGAAGGGAGTAGGGAGCTCAGTCCTACCGTAAATCTACTGAGGTGAAAGGTAATTGACTCATGTCAGTTTAGATTCTGGACAAACTGAGCACTAGTCATGTTGATTGTTTGCTGTCACGGGGCTGGTGTTTATAAGCGAGTATTCCTGTAACTGCTCTTTTTGCTGTGTCATCTATTTCTATTTGTGTTTAGAACAGGGAACCTCTTTCAGGCTTTCACTAGTGGCTCCAGAAAATCTCAAGTAGCCTTTATGATGTGGAGTGATGTGTAAGAGGGAAGCAAGCTTTCGCCTAGCAACTGCACAAGTGCTGAAAACTAAATAAATCTGAAAGTAAAGAACAATCACTGATCTTGATTACTGTTTCCTAATATGCAAAAAGAATAGACTACAGAAATGTTTCACACTGGGTTCCAGACAGTAGTGTAGTCCGGTAAACCATTCGTAGATCTGTTTGTAGCAACTGTGAGAAGATACTAATGCTGTCTTTCCAGATATCCAAAATAACCTAACCTGGGAGTCCAAGACTTCCTGCCCTGATACGGAAGTAAACATCCCCACAGGGGAAATTCAGAATGCTTCAGGTAGATGTGACTTCAGCTAGGTGTCTAAAGTTGACAGCGTGATTACCTCTGTGGTCCCTGTGGCAGGTGATTGCTTCATATCAGGGAAGTGGATAATCCTACGCCAGCAAGCGCTGACTAGCAAGTCTGCGGGAAGCTTATGATGTATGACTTTCAACTTGTTTCCTCTTTTGCAGGCAGAAAAACAAAAAGAAGAAGGTTGGTTCGCATTGTCAATGCATATTATGTAAAGGAAGCTGCGCTCAAGTCCTTTTTTTATTTTAATTTTCTTATGAACAGCAATTTAGGTCACTGTGGTTGCCCTCTCCACATGTGCAGTTTAACTCTGGAGTGCTTTCATGTCAGTATAAAAAGGTCAATATGGGATAATACTCCGTGTGGCATGAATACAAGAAGGAATTCCTGGGAATGAGTTTCCAGACCAGATGCACTGCATCACCCCTTTTCACTGAAGCTGCTGTAGCAACACAAATGGGCTGCACACTAATCTGATACCTATATTACACACGCTGAAGAAAGAAGGATCTAGAAAATGTGTGTGGAACGTAACGTTTCTGGAGCGTGTATTTGCACATGACTCGGGATTGAAAAAATTCAAGAAAAACAGAGATGAGGGAATGCGCATATATTCAAAAGCAACCTGGAGATTAGGAAGCCAGTCTGTTCCTGCTGGATGAGAATTTGCTTCAGAAATAAATTAATTTTTTCCTTCCATGTTTACAGTTGCTCCCCAGTTTTGTATTTTCTGTGCAGTTAATATATCAAGGATTGCTTCTGGACTTGATCACTTTTTAAATATTTTATTTTTATAGTAAACGTAAAGTGGCTATTGGAAGCTGAAATCAGAATCTCTGTTATATACTAAATATGATCTTTGATACAATAGAAAAATGATGTAAATTATATTAAGCTCTTTTAGCATGTGTGTGTATAATACTCTAATGACCATGTTTGCACATTGATTTTATTTGACATTTTAAAAATAGCTGTCATTTTAGTATTAATGATTGACAATAAAATACATTCATTCCTTACATTATAGTAAACCTGAGCAAAAAACTTTACAATTGATTTTTTTTTTTTTAAGAAATAAAATCCAGACTTACATTTTTTTCTAAGTAAAGTTGTTTTCATCTCTTTATTTTTTTTAATTGACCTGGTCTAGTATCCCTAAAGACATTAGTGAAGTGTGGCATAAAAAGGGGCCAGTCCCTATCCTTTCAATCAGTTCAGCTTTAAGAGAATGAAGAATTTATTTTATTTTCTACTAAGAAGGGAGCAGTTGCTTTTAAACACGCTTTCTAAATTTAAAAAATGTGGGATTCAAAAGAACACCTATTCAAATATTCATTGAAATCTCTGCAATTTATTATTCAAGTACTAACTTTGGGAATTGAAGGAGGCCCATAATAATTTTGTGAGGCAACAGTTAAAACTGTTTGGAGGAAATAACTGCCTCTGCATGAGATGTTTGGTGCCAAGGTTGGAAGGGACTGCCTAACCGTGGTGCCTGCACATTAATGCTGTTGTTGCTGACTTCCTCTAAGCTATCAGTTAGTTATCAGCTGCCACACATGCTTTGTAATCAGGGCAGAGATTGAATTTTTCTCTTCCTGATTCAAGTAGGCTGAGATTTTGTTTTGGAATAAAAGAATTGGAATCAACCTTTTGAGCCATCATCTGGTTTCCTTGAATTGGAAGCTTCCTTTATCAAATTGTTTTGAAGTTGAGTCATCTTAGTTGTATTCCAGCCTTGTAAATGCTTACTGAGAGAAGTACTGCTGGCTTTCCTTTTGAGTGCTGAGAGCAAGATCTGAGTCTCCTTGGAATCAGTAGAACTCAGGTTCAGGAGGACCACGGGGGTCCTGCTTCTCAGTCAGGACTAGTGACCTGTTGCTGCATAAAATGGCATTGGTGGTGCAGAGCCCGTGGCCATCTGAAGCAGAAGGACCGTGCAGAACTACCGCCCGGGTCCCAAAAGCTGCGTGGCTGTGGTAGCAAAGTGGTGCCCTCCAACTAGTCGCCCCTGCCTCCTAGCACAGCCAGCTGGCTCAAGCTGTAGTGGAAGTGCGTATGCTGGAAGTCTGTATCATACTACACCACTGATAAGAAACTCTTAATGATTTTTTTTTTTTTTGCCTGTTCTAGACAATATAACACAGGAGAATGTTTTAGGCCTTCATCTTTGTTTTTTGATTGTGTTAAATCGTAGAAAGGCTGGTGTCATCCAGACCCAGAGCTCAGTGCAGTGCTTTTATTGCTAATGATTTTAAGAGTCTGCATGGTAAACGTTTTACCTGCCTCGCTTCCTTTCTTCCAGGTGTTTCATGTTCCTCCTTTTTTTGTCTTACATGTCAGCAGAAGGACATTTGGCCACAGACCGCAGTAAACACAAAAGTAAAAAGCAGGTATGGAAAAGCACTGCAACCTTTGTTTTTCCTTGTCATCCTATTTTAAGCATTGTTCCAAACAGGAGTTGGTTTCCATTTGAAAATGTTTCAGGGGAAAAGCATGAGAAAGTTTCCTACCAGTGTTTTGACTGCAAAATTCCCAATTAAAATCATTTCAAATAGCGCTTTCGTTTTATTTTTGGAAATGGGAAAACTGAGTGTTTTTCTTGGGTTTTCAATTGTTTCCTCCCTCCTAGTCGTCAGTCCTTGGACAGTTACACGAAGGAGGCTCTGTGCAATGCCTTGCTTGGATTTTATTTTGGTTTCAAAATTGTAGATAGTTGATAAATAGCTGAGGGCAGGGAGCAGAGAGATGAAGTCCAGAAACAGGTCTTGCTTTCTGTTTTATGCTGTAATTTCTAGGAAACCAGAAGGTTTCTAGGACTGACAATTTAATCTTTGTTTCATGTTAGACTTTAGGAAGACATACAATGTCCACAAGCCCTTTTTAAATGGAAAAAGCTCCAGTGAGAGTATTTCCCTCTGCAACCTTTAACAGTACAGGATTGCCAGCACCATCACTTTGCTGTGTGATGGCTTTAAATGCCTTATGTTAACTGAACCCTAGGGGATCGGAGTGCCTTGCTTTTGCCAAAGTCTGGGATGTTTTATCTGTGACTAGCTTCAAGAATGTAAAACATGAGTTAAATGTGATAAAGGAGTTTTCAGGCACACAGTTTTAGAGATTTCCCTTGTGAGAGCTGAAGTACGGTATCAGAATAGTGAGGGCAGCTGTGACACACAGTAACTATTCTATAAAATATGATGATTACGTTGTAATACCTGGGTGTTGTTACACTGAGCACCAACAACACCATTTTTCAGAGGTTTATCCACATGTTTCTGCAGGCACAGCTCATTTTGTGCCTTTGAAAAACATCGTCGCAGCTGTCAAAGCTATTTGAGGAATTCTATGCAGCAGCACCGCTCCCCTGTCTCCCTAAACCTAGTCCCTGCCCAACCCTTGCTGAACCCCATAGGCTACAGGCAAGACTCTTCAAGAATTCAGGCTTTCACTTTGCCCCTGCTACAGAGATAAAGCTACACCTCCAGGGACACAGGCAGCTGGATAGATGGAGTTTGACAAACAGATCTGCTGGATGTAAAACTATTTGTCTCCATCCACCCACGTACAAGTTACCCTGAGCGGGTGGAGGCAGTGCAGGGGCTGGACAAGCCCTGTGGCCGCGGGATAAAGGCAGCTGGCTTGTGGTAACGAAGGAGCCTGCAGGCAGCTCCCACTCGGTACCCGCTTGGCACCACCTGCACAGCCTTGCCTTCAGCTAAAAGTGCAGAAGGAAGGCCTCTGAGGGCTTCCCTTCTGTAGAAATGATTAATAGAGTTGTTTGCTTGCAAGAAAACTCTGTGTGAATGGCCAAAAAAAGAGGAGCTCCTCTCCATGGGTGGGATCTGTGCGGTGTGCTGTGGGAGGAATCCATCCAGGGTCCGCGTAGCATGAATTTTGGATTCCTCCTGTCTGAAGGGATATAAGGTTTACTCACTATCGATACTCCTCTTGTTATTCTAAATAAAACAGCTATTTTATTAAGGTATTTGTTGTCAGTCCTGTCTTGCTGAGATCCATAAAAAGCTCTGCATCAAATCCGGATGCAGCTAAACACGATGCATGTTTTACATCTTACATAGTGTTTGTTACCTAAAGAATCTGAGAGAATCTGAAAATTGGATTTCTTATCCAATTTTTCAGCTTGGGAAACTGAGGCATGGAGCAAGCTATGGAAAATTCCAAGTTTCCTGGTCCTAGCACAGCACTGCCTTGGGCTGGGCTGGGCTCAGAGTCACGCTGCCCCTGCACTGTGAAAGCTGTGCCTCTGACTGGATGCATGACCACAGAGTCCCAAGCCACCTGTGCTCTTCCGAAGCACAAGTTCTGGTCAAGAACAATTTTATCTTCATCATCACAATTTTATCTTCTGTTGTTTTTACGTGTGCACAGCCCAGCCTGACAACCTTCTTGTGTATGGCTCTATCCCATGACAGGATTCACAAAAGTTCTTCTGTCCTTTCCTTCTGTGGCACCTGAAGGGTGGTGGTGGGAAAGCAGGCTTTGGACAACATGCAAGAGGAGCCTGTAAGTCTCACGGTATTCATTTTCCATCCTAATAAGATAGCATTAATACGTATATCCCTTATATTTTATTTCTTAAGTAATTGCATTGCCTTGGGAGCACTTCTTCAGGCACAGAAAACACGGGTCATTCTTACACATCACTTCAAAGCCACCAATTCCCTGGGCAAGAGGAGCGAGAAGGCACAAGGTAGGCAAGGAAAGGCAGATGGAACCTGCAGTAACCTCCGCTAACTGCAGACGAGAAGTGGACTCCAGCAGTGGGTGGGGTAGAGCTGGAGGAGCAGCTGCCAGGCTTGCGTGTCCTGCCCTCCGTGAAGCTGTGCAGCAGTTACCTCACCGTTTATAACAATTAGTCACAAGCTCCCACCCAGCCTTCTTGAGAACTGCTGGGTGCAACTGAGACGGCACCAAAGAGGAAAAGGGTGAGTGCCTCTTTTCAGCGTAGCAAGCTTGCCAGCTCTGGTGACCAAGCACAGTTTCAGCAGAAGCTTAGAAAAAAAAAAACAAACAACCCTTGTTTCTGCCACAAGACATCTTTGCCTCTGTAGGCCCTGCACAGCAGCTTGGGTGAGTGTCTGAGGTAGGAACAAGGAGTGAGGTGCTTAGGAAGAGCTACCATGGAGTAGAGAAGTGATCCCAGAGAGATGAAGTTCTTGCTGGGATACCTGAGTAAAAGCCTTTATATTCCTTCCTTAGAATCCTTCCCTGATTCTCTCTCTCTCACACACACACTGTATGCACACACGAGAACAAAGCTTTGTCAGGTCTCATACTGACCACTGACCTTATCTGGGATGCCGCCTCCAAGTAACCCCCCCAAGTGGCACATTTTGTTACCTCACACTCACCCCATGGATGCTCTTTGCTCCCACACACACACATCTCCACTGCGTGATCTGTAGTTGCTCTGTGAGCAGCAGAATTAATTCAGCTTGCTCTTTGCTGGATTGCTGCCCCATTTGTCCAACTACCTGCCACCACCATAGTAACTGCATCCCCATGGAATAACCTCCTGTAGGTAATACCCTCATGACCCCATGGTCTGGGCAGTGAAGGGAAAAGGGAATGGCTCTGTTTTCTTCTCAGTGTGGGCATGAAGTGTCTTACTTATCCATTTTCTTTAGCTTTTAGGAACTTACTATCTCTAAGGTGACCACCCCTGTCTCAAATATGGCTGAAGGGTAGGTTAAAAATCTACTCAAGGTCTAAGAGATGTCACAGAAGTTGCTTCCTTAGAAAATCTGGCTTGAAAGAATTCCAGTTTCATCTTCCCTTCCACAAAGGCAGGCAGGACACAGGAGAGATTAAAAAGAAGATATATATAGCTGGCAGAAAGCTAGAAGTGGCAGCAGGTGGCTCGAATGCTACAGGGAGGAGGGGAGAGCAAGAATGCCCGGTCAGAAGCCACAGCAGGGGCAAGCCTGAGCAAAGCCAGCGCTGCTGGGTGCATCAGCTGCAGCGGCTTTTGTCTTCAAAGAGCCACTGCTGACTGAAAGGGCACTGCTGACCACCTCGAACACAGTGCTTCCTGTTGCAAATCATGAAGATGTGAGAGATCAAGCTTTCTCTTCTTGCTGCCTGCTTTCCGTTTCATGTGTTCGCAGATCTCTGTGCCCTGTGCTTCCTGTTTGCTCTTTCAGGATCCAGGCAAGCACTCGTGCACGGTGTCTGTGCCTCTTCCACAGGTTTAGCCTGATGGCTGTGCTGTTTTGCTGCCTTCTTCCCTCACCTCTGCCATGCTCTGCAATGGTTTATGTCCTTCTGCTGCAGCGTGGGTTGGATGTGTGACAGCAGCTTACAGAAACGTACTTCAGAGTCGTGCATGAAGGTGAAGAGACTTGGGCTTATGTTAAATAAGGCTCTTCGGTTTCAGTTTCTTTTAGTCCCTCCAACTCAACCCCAGCCTGAAAGGAAAATTCTGCTAGAAAATTTGAAAGAGAGTCTAGGTGTGCACATGTGAAAGGAGATGTTTGGTAGCGAAAGCGTTTCTCAGAAGAGCAATATTCCCAGAGACGCCATGTAGAAAGCCTCTGAGAGACTCTAGGATAGACATCCTCTCTTCTCTATCCCAGTCAGTGACACAAGCAGGGGATGGGTGTAGCCTTCCTGCAGCAGCTGTCACATTCCCAATGCCTTCAGCTTCCAGAAATTGTGTCATGTGAGACTTGGCCTGGAGGAATGAGCTCATGTGCCTTTTAGGCCCAGCGCAGGCGGAGGTCAAGTGGCACCTCCTTTTTGGGAGGCAGACTTACTAATTTTGGCCTGATTCTGCCGTGTTAGAGAGCAGTCCTACTCCTTCATCTCTGGTGGGAGTCATCTCGGTCACTGATAAAGAAGAAAAAAAAAGACAGCTGTGTGGCCCCACGAGTTACAGGGCACAGCCCAGTAGCAAGAGCGCTGCAGAGTTAAGGGATGTACGTACTCAGCCCAGAAATTTGGGCTGAGACAGCAACACATGAACTCACCCTTAAGCATTTTCTCAGGAGTCTTCTGACTCTTCTTGTGGGATTTTCCCAGTGACCTTTGTTTCCAAGCCTGCAGCCTGGGTTACATGTGGCAACACCAGCAGCAAGAAGCTCCGTGCAGTTTCAATTAGAGCACTTGCAGGCCCTGATGTGTCTATCTGCAGGCTCAGAGCAAATGTTCAACAAGGAACTTTTGGAGGTTGGCTATAAAGTTTGGTGCTTGATTGCCACAGGAACAATCCAGAAACGTGATCTGTCCCTCAGTTTTTGTTATAACTAGGCACACACAAAAACTATGTCTGAGATCATATACACACGAAACCTGGACCCAGCAGGAGGGTGTCACTCATAGAAGGCACACTAAAGACCTCTATATTATACTTTATACCCAACCGTGCCTGCCACCAGATCTAAATTTGCCTCACACTTTGTGCTGAGGGGCAGGCGTGGATGAGCTTACATCAGCCTCTGTAAACAGACTGATAGAAACAGACTCCTCAGGAGCCTAGTGGAAGACAATTTGGATTCCTTGTTGAACTGGGGATTTGGATATTCCAGGTGAGGTTGATGTAAACAGGAAGAGTCGTTGGCGGTGTGGCTAGGGAATAGACAACAGAAAACAGTTTGCATGGAAACAAGCAGTGGTGCCTCGAGTGTTCCCAGAAGACCAGCGTGGCTGCTTGGCATGTGCAGAGAAGCCTCTGAACCACAGCAGCTCCCAGGGCTGACAAACCCACAGTGGAGCTGGAGCTGCTGGTCAACTGGAAAGCAGCCAATGATCTGTTCCACTTCTCTTTTCTTGTAAAGTCCCCAGATAAGCTGCTTTCCTCCCTCCTTTCACTGACATTAACCCAGGCCTTGGCATTTCAAGAGGTTCTCCATTTTCTGTCAATAAGATCTTTTTCTGAGCAACTTTCAGAGCTTTTTTATTATTATTATCAGTCATCTTTGACATTTCTGCAAGCCCTGCTCCTTGTTCCTGTTCACTAATGACTTTTTTTTCTCCCTCATAGCAAGATATTCAGAAAGAGCTCCCTAAAAGTAACGGAGTACGTAGGAATAGGGAAGCATGAGGCATCCCATTCCACATAGCACATTGGTTTGTTAGCACACTACTCACAAAGATTCTAGGAAGGCAATTAGGCTTTTATGTTTTTTTTTTTTTTTTTTTTGGTACACGGTGAACAAAGTGTTGCCAATATTTCTTCAGGAAAAAAATATATATTAACGGGAAAGCAGCACAAAGCTCTCCTAAAATGGGCTAATTAGCAAATACAATGGTAATATTAGATAAAAGAGAGGAAGGGGGGAGGAAACCATCTAATCTTCCATGTCTCTGCATGATGATTCAGTGCTTAGTGTTAGGAAACAAGCAGCAGATAAACAGGAAAAAGAAAGAGCTCCAAGGAAAGTGCGGTAGGCAAAGAACAGGTCGCCCAGAGCAATCGTACTGAGCGGCTCTGATAGTCACTTAACAATAGGAGCAGGAAAAAGGACAGTATGGAGAGGATTCCGTTTCAAGTAAATCTTGGGTCAAATGATGGGGGTAATTAGCTATCCATCAACTCTTGTGAAATGTGGCAAAAGGAAATCATTGCAATTTAGTGTAATTGTAATAACATCTGCATTGTTTTGTTTTTGTAGCTATCCTCTGTTGGCCGTCAGTGTTTATAAGTTAACATGTTCTCTTTCTACCCTTACCTTTTGTCTGGCTACAAAGCAAACTCTGAGCAATCTGAAATGGGAGAGGGCGTTCCTGTCCGATTCTTGCAATGCTTTGCAGCCCAATGTGTTTCTTGGAGATATTCACAGGGCACCAGCATACATGACCCTTGCATTGCCGACCACAGCTTAGGTCTTTGTGGCATAGGTGCTTCCTCCACTGACTGGCGATAGCCAAGAAAGCAACATTGTGAGGAAAAATAACCAAAACCAAAGCACCACTGGGGTTTGTACTAATGCTGCTTCAGTTTCCCAGGCCACTAGGTTAGCACTTCTGCTGGCAGTTCTGCTTCTCTTCTTTCTCTGAGAGTTTCAGGAGGCTTTCGTGACTGTTCTCTCTCGCCTGTTTCACTGTCGCTTCCTCCAGTCACAGGGAGGTTGCTGCAGATGTGTGCTGGCAACTCCTGGATACGTGAATCAGCAGCGATCTGTCCTGTGCTCCAACCCAATCAGCCTCAGAGGACATGACTGGATCAAATCAGCTCAGCTGGAACATCATTTTTCCTCTGCAGTTGCCAGCTTTGACTTATTTCAGCTTCTTTCTGCAGCGTTGGAAGATGCTGCCTCTCTCCAGATAGCTCGCCTGTTTTTGCGCAAGGACTATGTTATAATTCTTCTACCATTTTCTTCCCACACCCACACTTAGAACATCATTTGCTATTCCTTCCACCAAAGTGGCTGAAAGAACCAGTCTTTCCCCTCTGCCACGACATCTAACATCGTTATCAAGTCATCTCCTCTCACAATGACTGCAACTTTTATCCTCTCTAACCCCTACAGCAACCACTTCACTTGCTAACAGTTCATCCAAAGGAGGCCGCTAGACACCTTGCTTTTTTGATTAGCTTCAAGGTTTTTAGCACTTGACCGTGACCTAGCCTTGACCGCATAAAAGACACGGAAAGATTTGAGTGTATTGCACAAAGAAGACGATGCCTTTGTTAAGCCATTATGAGTCAAAGTGTTGTTAACACTGTTAACGATATTAAGTATTTACACATTGCTCGGTTTAGATAACCTGCTCTCAGCAGTCCTAAAAAAAAAAAACAAAACAAAACAAAACAAAAAAAAAAACACTGACTGAAGATCTCCCTTGCTTGTTGATTTTTAACACAATTTAGGAAATTTAAAATCCAGAATCTCAGACGTCGTTTGTTTCATGTTGGTATTCAAAAGGGCCAGCAGGATGGGACAGATAGGGACATGGTTTATGGGGTGATATTGGTGGTAGTGGGGTGGTTGGACCGGATGATCTTGAAGGTCTTTTCCAACCGTAATGGTTCTGTGATTCCTAGGCTAACTAATGGGAAAGCTGGTGCAAAGTCCAGTCGTGAAGGGCTGAATGCAGCATGTTATTACCAGTATCATCGCTGTTAGTCAACGTGGCTTTATAGAAAAGACCTTTTCTGCTTTAAACAATTCTGACTTCATTCTTTGAGGAGCTTACAAGTTAGACGGATAAAAGTAATTCTGTAGATACCATCTAAGTCTAAGCATCTTTAATGTTATCTCATTTCAAAGCCCATTTCCTACAATATTATGAACTCCCAGGTGAAGTGAGTCAACACAGTTATCGGATGATCTCCAAGGGCAGCCATGGAGGAACCTGGGCTGGGTGACACTATTTCTGCTTGGGTCGCCCAGGCAGCTGTTCTGTTCTGGGCTGTTCACCGATTTTGTGACCATCCAGGAGGAAAACCCACAAAGACCCGACTGAACACAACTCGCAGGCAGGCAAAGGCTCTGTTGCGAAGACTGGCTGCGAAGGCTGGTCCAAGGTGGCCTTCCGCAGCTTTGTGGAGCAGTCACGCTCAGGTGTTAAACCTTGAAGTATGGGGATGGAAGAAGTGGAAACTTCTGCCCATGGTGGGGAGAGGAGCTGCTGCCAGAGCGCTGGCTTGGAGAGGACAGCAGGTGTCTGAGCAGCAAAACCAGTGCCTCCAGCGCCTCAGCAAAGAGTGGGGCAGAGGAGGAAGCGATCACACAGCGGATTTTGGGGTTTGGGTGCGATGTGTGCGAGAGCACGGCGTGTTGTGCTGGAGAGAGATGAAGCGGGATGAGATGAGAACGGGTGAGTTTGGGGAGCTCGGAGAAAACGCCCCTGTGGCGAGCACGCCTCGAGCCCGCTTGCTTTATTGCACAGAAAGCTCGAAAGACAACCAAAAAATAAAGAAATACGTAAATAATAATAATAAATAATAATAAATAATAATAATAATAATAATAATAATAATAATAATAATAAAGTGTCTGTCTTTTGCTGTTAGCCCGGGCCAACCGCCCCCAACGGCCGTCCCCCGTAGCAACGGCGGGGGGGCGGGCGCCGGGTGGCCGTGAGGGGAGCCGGGGCGGGCCCGTGAGGGGAGCCGGGGCGGGCCGTTGGCGGCCGTTGGGGGCCGTTGGCGGCCGTTAGCGGGATGCCGGGCGGAGCGGGGCGGCGGCATGGCGGCCGCCTGGCGCTGCCCGGCCTGTGCCCAGCCCTGCGCGGCGCCTCGGCTGCTGCCGTGCCTGCACTCGCTGTGTGCGCCCTGCCTGAGGCGGCTCGGCAGGCTGGGGGAGCCGGCGCGGGCGGGCATCGCCTCAGCCACAGCCGCCACAGCCGCCGCAGCCGCCGCCATCAGCGTGCTGTGCCCGCTGTGCGACGCCGAGGTGGCCCTGCCGCCGGGCGGGGTCGGGCAGCTCCCCCCCGACTACGTGGCGCTAGGCCGAGGCCGGCCGGGCTGCGACCTGTGCGCCCAAGGGGCGGCCGTGGGGCGCTGCCAGACGTGCGGGGCCGCCCTCTGCCCCTTCTGCCGCCAGGCACACAGGTGAGGCGCCTTCCTCCCCGCGGGGTGGGTTTTGAGCTCGGAGAGGGGCTTGGCAGCAGGGCAGGAGGGAGAGGTGGCTGCAGGCGGGTGAGGAGGTGCAGAGGAGGAGGCTGCGGTGAGCAGGGCAGAGGAAAGTGGCTTGGGAGAAAAGTGTCAGGAAGTCTGGGTGGCCTTCTGAGGCAAGGAGGTCACAGGCCGGCTGAGGAAAACACCCACAGGCAGCAGGCAGGGCAGTCTCTTAGCCTGGGTTAATCAGCTCGGCCTTTTCCCTCTTCATTCACTGCTCCTTTCCATTTCATAGCAAATTCCTTCCCCAGAAGGAGCCACTCGCTGCCCTTCCCCCTGCTGATACTGGTGCCTGTGGTGGAATGACTTAGGCTCTTACCTTTCCGTGGGGCTGCAATTTTTGGCATACCATTCCGGTTAGCTAATGCCTTGCAGCCCCTGCGAGCTGCTGAAGAGCGATAGACCGAGACCTTGATCAGCAGCCTGCTGCTGCACTGCCAGAAATAGCTGTACGGGGGCATAAAGCAGCAGAAAATTTGTCCCAGTGGCATGCTTCCTGCCATATGAACGGGTACCATTTCTTCGCCCTGTTAACATCTGCAGGCTTGCACCTGCCTTTTCCTGATGGTGTAACAGAACAGGGGCCAAGGAAAACAGTTTTGAAGCGATTTCTTGGTGGGCAGGGAAGATTTCTAAGTATCTGAGTGCCACTGTCATGTCTTTTGGAATAAGTGAGAGATGTCTGAGGTCAAAGTCAGGGAAGTGTCAATGTGAAGGATGTTAAGCAAATAATGGTAGAAGGCACTGAAAGTGTGCTGGACCCAAGGGAAATTACTGGGAAGCAAAAGCAAAATAGACCGCATCCTGCTCTGTGATTAGCTTGCTTTGTGTTGCCAGAACAACTCTAGACCTTGGTCCTCGGGGTGT
Organism: Aythya ferina; assembly: GCF_964211825.1. Taxonomy (NCBI): domain Eukaryota; kingdom Metazoa; phylum Chordata; class Aves; order Anseriformes; family Anatidae; genus Aythya; species Aythya ferina. The sequence continues at coordinate 123,143,045 of NC_140296.1, read as the reverse complement.
TTCTCAGCCTGTGGCTCAGAGCTCCCTTTGCAACTGCCAAAAGTCACCTTTTGCACACGTAGTCATTAGTGCAGGAGACAAGGAAGGAGGGACAGCTTTTACGTTCTGGTCAGTAACCAGCTGACGGCATCCAAAATAGCACAAAATGCAAATACTCCCCTGCAGCCCTGTCACACAGTGGATGGCTGGGTAAAACAGGCTCTTCGTATCCAATCCTTGGTCTCCTCTGAATGGGGTCTAACCTGGCAGCGAAAGGAAATGGGGTTTGACTTCTGTAATAATCAATGTTTTACCAACAGACTGTCGTCCGGCTGTTCCCTGAACTAGATTTCCCCCTAAGGGTTATTAGAGCTCATTTGCCTCAGCACATTTAAAGCTGATGGAAATCATTGGGCTGGCAGCTAAGGAGCCTGACACTGCCTGTTCCTATCCAGACCTGACTGTGGGTGAGCAATTCTGTTTCAAGACTTTCCACATCACCCACCTGCTGCCTTTGTCACGGCGGGCTCTGCGGGTAATTGCAGCAACCCCACTTCTGTCAGGCTCCGTGCAGGGGCTGCTGGCAGGAGCAGCCTGACAGCCCGCTCCCTGGTCTCTGTGTGTGGCAATGGTGGGGCACGCGGTTCTTGTGTCTGAAAATCGTGCTGACAGCATACAGGGAGCCAGGCGTTCACAAGGTGTCTTGGGTGCTTGCATTGCGTGTCCAACGTGCATAAATTCGTGCTTGCTCCCTTCTAGGAGGCAGAAGAAGACCGCCTCTCACGCTGTGACAGAGCTGGAGAGCAGCAAGGACTGCGGCCAGGCTGGGAGGCCTCTCTTCTGCCCGTCCCATCCATCGGAGGAGCTCCGGCTGTTCTGCGAGCAGTGTGACCAGCCCGTGTGCCGGGACTGTGTCGTGGACAGGCACCGGCAGCACCCCTATGACTTGGCCAGCAACGTTGTCCACAGGCACGGGGACTCCCTGCGGGTGCTGCTGGAAAGCACCCAGCAGCGCGTGAGCACCCTGGAGGACGCGCTGAGCCAGATCGATGGCATGGGCAGCGCCGTCCGCGTTCGTGCAGAGGCCGTGGCCGCAGAGATCTGCCTGTTTGCCAGCGGGTACGTGAAAGCCGTCGAGGAGCACCGGGAGCGGCTGCTGAAGCAGCTGGAGGACTTGAAGGTGCAGAAGGAAAAGCTGCTGCACCTGCAGAAGGCCCAGCTGCAGCAGCTGCTGCTGGACATGAGGACAGGCATGGAGTTCACGGAGCGCTTGCTGAGCAGCGGCTCGGACCTGGAGATCCTCATCACCAAAGGGGTGGTGGCGAGCCGGCTGGCGAAGCTGAACAGCGTCGCTTACAGCACCCGCCCCAGCGTGGACGACAGCATCCAGTTCTCTCCCCAGGAGAGGGCAGGGCAGTGTTGCGGCTATGAGGTTTTTGGGGCCATTCTCAATAAAGTGGTTGATCCAGCCAAGTGTACCCTGCACGGGGAAGGTAATGGGGTGCTGTGCCGCTCAGTGCTCCCTAAAGTCACCTCTCCGTTCCCTGTACCCACGCAGCGTGCGGCTTAAGGCGCCGGGGGTTCCCTGCAGGCCAGGGGGGCGGAGGGATGCAGCAGGCTGGAGCCCTGCTAGAGGTGGCAGCTGCTGGGGATGAGATCCCACAGGAGCTGTGCTGAGCAGGGAGCCCGAGAACCAGCTGCAGCCGCCCTCTGCAACATCACTGACAGACCCGGGGCTCCTTCGCTCCTTCCCATGTCAAAGGGTAAGCGCTGAGGTTCCCAGGGCTCTTCCTGCTCCCCCCAGCTTGCACAGTGCCCCTGGAGGTGGGAAGTCTCCAGCTGGGCCATGAGCACCCTGGTCCATACAGGGTGGTCCATACAGGGCTCTCTGCACTCTCCTGGTCCCCAGTGTGCATTTGCTTTTTCCTGTGGGTGAGGGAGCTGTATAGCCAGCAGCAGAGCCCTGGTTGTGCTCTGATAGGAGTGAAATGCTACCAAGTGGGCAGGAGGTGGCAATTGTGGCTCTTTTGAATCCTTTCTTGTCCCGTTTCTCTGCCTTACAGATCTCTGCATCGCCCGTCAGAACGAGCTGACTGGCTTTACCCTGCTCTGCAATGACAGCACAGGAGAGCAGCTGCGGAGGGGAGGAGAGTCCGTCAGGGTCACCATCACCCACAAGGACAAGAAGGATTGGTGGGTATTTCAGCAAAAAAAACAAACAGACACTGGGTTTGCTTTTCTGTCTCCCTTCCCCTGGCTCCCTCCTCGTTTGGGCAGGTGGGTGGAAGTGCTTCAGCATCTGGGTCACGATCTGGAGGGGGGAAAGGCAGGGGAAAAGGCAGGACGGTTCTTCCCACCAGCATAGCAGTGCTTCCTAGCGGTCATTTACAGCCGTGTGGAGTTTGACTCACACTTGTACCGAGTCTTAAAGGTTTCAGTTCACAGTGGGTATTGCACATTGTCAGAGTGAGCTGTTGCTGCTTCCCCCACACCACCACCAGCAGACACGTAGGGCTCCTGTTTTGTTAAAACCTAACGAGTGTAGAACAACATCAGAGTCAGACAGCCAGGCCGCTCAGCCCAGGAACCTCTGGCAGTTGATGGAAGTGCTTAAATTAACATTCTGGGGAAAAAAAAAGATCATTGTTAGGACTTACCATGCTTCCTCCTGTAGTTGCAAGTGTTGAGCACCTTACCACGCTTGAAGGTTTTCTAGCACAAGCAGGGAAGGCTGCACTCGACCTCCCATTTCCACAGTGAAAATGACCGACCAGAAAAATATTTTGTGACTGTTTCCATCCACGCTTCTTCTTTGAAGCAGCGAGACATTAATGCAAATAACAGAACCAGTTGGGGTTCAGTTCTTTAGAAAAGCTTCTGTTCTGTTTTATAGCACACACACTGCAGCTAGAGCAAGAAACCAGCCTAACTTCTTCCAGGATTCAGTCTTGGGGGGATGACCTGATGAGAAAAGGGATAGGATGCTAAAATTCCTTGCTATGGGGAAGTATTGATGAGCCACACAGAAACTACTGGGTGCATAGGTGCCTGTCAATAAAATATCATTGTTCAAGAATATTGTTCCAACATACCTTCCTCTGTCAGGTGCGCTCGTGTTGTGGGAAGGTGTAAACAGGAGGTTTGTGTGGATTTTGCTTTGTGGGGTAGAGGTCGCTGTGGCCACATTAACTCAGTTTCTTGTGCAGTTGCTACATCCGTTGCTGAAAGCTGTCTGGCTTTGGGGAGAGGCACGGCAGCTACTGAAGAGCACAAAGTGTCACCACACAGTTCATGGCAGGAAATGATGTAGGCAGCTGTACTGATGTGAAGTGGTGGGGGATGGGGAATACAACCTGCAAATCTGGAAGATTAAAGACATTCATGTCGCGGGGCACAAGAGGCTAATTAGTGAGGATTAGGGAGAACACCTTCCTCCCCGCAGAGCTGCTTGCTAATTTTCTGCGGAAGGCTCTTCCTGTGAAACAGGCCATCGGTTCCCAAGGAACTAGCTGATGCTTTTTCCCTGTCACTCTGTCCTCCAGGGTCCCTTTAAAACCTGGTGAACTTCACTTGGGAAAGGGGGGATTCACCAGCAAGGAGCTAGAACTCCTCAGAGAGTCGAAGAGAAAAGTTGGGGTCAATGCAGTTGGGTAGTGGTTGAAGTGACTCAAACCTGCCTTACGTCTTCCTCACGGGCTCTCCTGGAGGCAAGCTGCTCTCTGAAGCTTTGAGTTTACCCCATTTCTGAGGGCTCTTATCAGATGGGATCATCTGGTTTGCAAGTGTGCCGTCAGTCGTCTTCTGCTCTTTCAGCGCTGCCACAAATCCTTGCAGCACAGCTTAGCTTTGTGTGACTTCCTTTGTATGGTTACTGCAGCTCCCGGTAGCAGGTGTATGTGAAAGCCGCTCAGTGCTCGAGCCTTGCTCACGCATCCTGTCGAGCTCGCTCGAGACCCACAGCTGCTGAACATGGGTGAGGATGAGGAGCTGACCACATATCTAGGCCAAACAGTGGTTCATGTGTGAATTCGGGAGCAGTTTTCTGCCAGTCACTGACCTCTGGGACTCCTCTTTGTCTGTTCGTAGTGCAGTCAAACCAACGGTGTGTGATAACGGTGATGGGACCTACCATGTTTCCTACAGCCCTGAGGAGCCGGGCTTATATGCTGTCTGCGTCTGTGTGAAGGGGCAGCATGTACAGGTAGCATTTCTTTTCTTTTTTCTTTTTTTATTGGTTCTTCTTTACACTCTTTTCCCTTTCTAAGTATTCACATAAAATCTTTCTGAGGATTGCTGCTATCGCTTGCCAGTTAAAACTGATCATATTGATCTGTGACCGACAGGATCACCCGGTTGGTTTTCTGCAAATGCAGACACACCATCTGATATTATCCTCTGCTTGCTTGTCCTCTGCAGGGCTCGCCATTCACCCTGACGGTGAAAAGCAAGTTCCGCAAGCACCAAGGAGTGTTCCACTGCTGCACGTTTTGCTCGAGTGGAGGGCAGAAAGCCGCACGCTGTGCCTGTGGGGGGACCATGCCAGGTGAGCGTGCAGCTTTCCCTGTGCTGCTGACATCAGGAGGGTTTGTTTTTTTTGGTCATTCCCCTTTTTTATGGAACCCTGGCAATTTTGGGTTTAAATACACATGTACCTCCCTTTCTTAGATAAGTCCTGGGGCTGAAGCACTCACTTTATAGCACATTGGGATTTTCTGACCCCCTCTTGGTCAAGCTGATGGTGCCTTTTCTCTTGCAGGTGGCTACCAAGGCTGTGGCCATGGGCACAAAGGCCACCCTGGCTGTCCCCACTGGTCATGCTGTGGACAAGTCACAAAGAGCTCGGAGTGTTTGGGGCCGCCCAGCGACAGCTCACAGAGGAGCTTGCTCAGGACGGTGGCACTCTGAGCAGCCAGGTGAGCCCCGGGGAGCTCAGGTCCTTCCTGGTGGATGAGCGCAAGCCACGAAGATCCCCGCAATCACTACAGAGCCTTGTTGCCAGAAAATAACACTGCGACGGGTGTGAACTGAGGAATGGGATGAGGGAAAATAAAATTGTGCCTTATGTTCCGCCTGGGGATGTGTGTGCAAGGTTGTTTTGTGCCCGAACAGGAGCAAACTCCAGGAGTTGTACTGATGCCCGCACTTTTGAGGACTCGAGACCTGTGGGTTCAGCCTCTGAGGGGAAACTCGGTCTGAGCAGTTACCTCACAGGAGGGTCAAGGTGTACCTCATTCTGCGGGATCGGCAGTCTGCTGTCCTTCTCGAAGAGGCCAAAGCTGCTTGTTGGGGCGCATTCCAGTCTTTGTGTTCGTGCTTGGGAGAGGCTTGGCAGCCTCAGTGCGGCCTCTGCCTGCCCCTCAGGTACCTGGCTGGGTTCTGGCCTCAGATGTGTGCATATAGCGCAGTCGCACTCCTGGGATCTGTTGTGTTTGCAGCTCTCTTGTTTTCTCCAGGTGGGCTGTAGTCTTGTTACACCCTCCCTGCAAAGCAGGAGCAAAGCAGATCAGTAATTTAACTGAAAAATTCAAGAAAAACCCACGGCACCGATGAGAACAGGAACTAGAATGTAATTCACTTGGTCTGCGTGTTCTCCATGGAGATGGTTTGGGACACAGCATTGTTGGGGGTGATGTGGGATCCAGGAGAGCATCCGTCTCTCCAAGGAAACGTTTGAGGGCTCTGTAGGAGCCAGAGGTGCAAGCTCCCAGGTAGCTGTCCCAAACTTAGGGAAGAGCAGCATTAAGAGATGTATTTCAGCAGATCTGCTGGGTTTGCAACGCTCTGATTTTAGGAGAGCTTGTTCCCTTCACCCCAGGGGAGGGAGGATGCATCTCCTGGGTTTGTGTGCATGCTGCCAACGTATAGCTGGGGAAGCAGCTTCTCTGAGGAGGAGGAAGAGGCAATTTCTAGTGAGGGCACCTGCTAATGTGCAGATTGCTGCCTGCCACTTGCCTGGGTACCTTCCTGAACAAAACAAGTTTGTGCCAATGACACCGGGAACGCTGCTGCCCCGGGAGTAACCTCAGCCCCAGGTGCGTGTCACTGGGGTCTCATAGCACTGCCTGGGGAGCCAGGCTGGGGACAAAGGTCTGACTGTTGGTCACTGGGGAGAGGAATGCTGCTCTAGTGTCAACAGCGGGGGCTGGTTCTGGCTTTCTGAAGGATAATAGCCGGGTTGTTAAAGCAGAAATCTGTGCTGTCTGTTTGCTTGCTCAGACCTAGAAGACTGATGTGTTGTTCTTCCCTCCTACAAAGCCAGTTTGGGAACCTCTTCCTCCCAGCAAAGGAGACAGATAGCCTTATGCAAATGCTGGTTATAGCTGCCCATTAATCATCCAGAAAGGGCTGTCAGACAGGGCAAGGTTAGGCAGTTTAAGTCTCCAAGTTAGGCAATTTAAGCCCCCGAGCTGCTGACTCTGAAATTTCAAAGTGAAAGTTTAATTTGAGGCAATCTTTAATGGAACAAACCATAACCCATTCTTGTCCTCGCTATGTGCTCAGAAACGGAAGATGTTGTAAAAAGAAATGTGGCTTTTTTTTTCTGTGCCTTTCTATTTCTTGCCCTCCCACCCCTCCATGTGTGTCGGTTTTAATTGGAACTTCCCAGCTGTGTTACAGAGGGAAGACATAAGCACAGCACTGCCTTCTCAGCACAAAAGTTCCGTCTAAAATATCACTGTCCTCTCCAACACAGAGGAGCGTGGAGCTGAGGAACATGCTTTCATGTTATGCATCTCTTATACACCCTGGCGCTGACATTTTCCAAGAAGCTGATCACAAGAATTACACCAGTGAACACAAAACCTTCATGAAACTGCAGCCAAAAAAAAAAAAAAAAAAAGGAAAGAAAGTGATGAAGGTGAGGAAAAGCTTTCCGAGGCAGGAGGATGACTTAGTCTCCAGGCAGGGAAAACATGGGAGGGTAGTGGATCCTACTGTGGTGATTCTCACCCATTTCCAGCCCAGGGCAGCTCACCACCCCCCTGTTTTGAGGTGAGGGCTTGCTCTGGCTGCTGCCTCTTCCACCTTTCCTTCAAGCTGAGGTGAGGCCAGGCACAGGCAGAGCTGATGAGGCAGCACCAGGCTCTCCTTCCAGCCCCGAGGGTGGCTCCACCGGTGCATCCGTCTGCAGTGTCCCTCAGGCACCTCTTGACACCATTGTTAGTGGTGTGGGACACGAGGCTAGAATGGTCTCCAACATTTTGGGCCAAATCCCCAGGATAGCTTTCATCTTTTTCAGCCTGCTGACCGCCTTCACCTCTCTTGAACGTTTCATCAAGTTCTGCTGCTTGTCAGCTGGCTGCAACTGCATCTTCTCCTGGTTCTTCTCCTTCACAGATACCTTCGCCAGCTTTCCAGTGACATTGAAATAAGGCATGAACTTGCTGTGAGGGAACTCTCCTGGAACAATTACTACTTCTGGAGTTGTACCACGAAGGGCACGTCTGGTTCTTGTGCCCATGCCTCCTGCAGACCACTGAATGTCTTCTTGCCCTTCCCCCCCTCCTTTTTTATTATTATTTTTTTCTTCCTGACCCACTTTCAGCCCTTCCTGCCCACACCGTTCCCTCGTGCGGGCAAGAGGCAGTGTGTGATGTGGCCAGCTCTGGGGCCCAGCAAAACCAGTAACCCTTTGGGCCTTCTGCAGCCTCAGCCAAGGAAGCCGATGTCTCTTCTCCAGACGCTCACCAGCTTTCAGACCATGTGGGACCAGCTCCTGCCATCATGTCTGGTGGGATTATCGCTAATAAATCCAGAAGTGGTAAGAGCTGAAAGGATTCTGTTACCACCAGACCCAGTACACACAGATCCTTATTTTTTTATGTTAGATATCCTTAATAGCTAATTTTTTACCTTACAAACGTATGGAGAGGGGGAGTTTCCAGCCTGAGAACTACTCTGTAATTAACGTGATGTTACCCCGGGTGAATGGGACCTGCCCTGGTCCCCCCAGCGCTGCCTGTGCCCGAGCCAGACCTGTTTTTCCAAAGTGGCAGTAACCTGATCGTCGCCCCAGAGTTAACCAGTGCTGAAAGGGGACGCCTGGTTCGCGCAGTGCACCAAGGGCAGCTGTAAATCAGGTGTCACCGAGGGCAAGAGGATGTTTCTTCAAGTTTATTTTCCACCAGATGGGATGGCCTAGAGATATTCTTAGCTTCTGGTAATGCCTAGCTAATCTGCAACAAGTTTGGTGATCAGCAGAATGCTACAAAATGAATCAGACTAAAAAGTGTTACTCCTTGCCAAAGCAGAGAGGAAGTGAAAACTGTATAAAGTCTGCATTTTAAGTTTAAACTATCGCAAACATCACGGGGCATAAGTGATTCTGAGATGTCCTTTCCTCAGTTCCATTCGGAGGCTGTACGATGAAGGACGAGCTTTCAGTAGCAGCCCATATTGGAGCATTAGGAGTAGACTTTGCAGCTAGTTTGGTTACTGATGAGTGTGGATACTATGCTGCATCTTTATCTGAACCTCTAATGTTGTTTTTTGGTGTTGGTGGTGATTGTTTTGTTGTTGTTTTTGGTTAGACTGGGTATAGGGCTTGACTGTTCCCAGTTCCTCCAGACATCATCATTTTTGCTAGCTCCCACCAACCACCGAAACTCACTGGCGATGTCAAAGGACTATCAAAAATTCCCCTTTTACCATCTTTCCTGGAAAGCAGTCCACACATAGATGATAAAATATGCAGGTTCCCTTTTGGGAAACCAAACAGTGGTGAAAGCTGCCTTCCCTTCTCTTCTCTTCGCAGTCTCTCTGCCCTTCTCAGCCTCTTATCCCCACGAGTTACTCAGCCTAATCCCAGCCTCAAGTGAGACCAGACACTGAGGGAAAGGCTCGGAGAGTCTGCTCCAGTTTCTTCCCTTTGCATCCCCCCATGTCTACCGTAACGACTCTGAAAGCAGCAGGAGCTGGGCTCAGGGAAGAGAAGTAGGTTGGTCTGGAGGAGTTCAGTAGAAGAAAACACCAGTCAGAAAAGGGGCCATCGCCACACCGGTGTGGTTCTTCTGAGCTCAGAGGAACCTCTTAGCACAGAGCAGAGCAGCAGGAGAAGCTGCGTGTTGCAAACGGGGCCAGGAAGGGGACCCACAGGTGGGACCTGTCTGCACCCCACCAGTGATGGGTCATCTGCGGATCTGCGTGGGAGACTGCTGCACTCTGACCTCGGGATCATCCAGCTACCAGACCATGGACTGTGTTATATTTAATTTTAAATCAAATTAAATGTTTCCTTAATGGATGGTGTAGGAGGTCTCCCCTGTTCCCCAGTGACTTTAACCAGTCAAAGGCATGGCAGGGGGAGCTGAGATGCTCCATGCTTCCTCATTCCTGAGAGTTCACTGCTTGCACTCACCACCCCTTAGCTGAGTTCAGTTATTTAAGCAGGACAGCCTGGAAAATGCATCGTGCAAAGGGCAGGAGTTGTGCTGAACGCTGCGTGGGTCCTTCGGGCACCTGGAGTTTGTTTTGTCTTCGTAGGTGCGGCGACCATGGCATCCCAAGGCCAGGTCATATTCTGGAGGTATGGCATTATCTGCGTCTGCTTCGGGACGGAGAGGAGGGAGGGAACTGCATTTTCCAGACTCCTTGACTGCATCACTCTGCTGCCTGGAGCTTTCATGGGTGCATTTCTTTGCAGCTTGACTATGTACTGCTACTGAAATACCAGAGTATTCACACCGTTGGGTGTGAAAAGATGAGTGCCTGCCCCTTGCTGCCCTGAGAGCAGTCCTCCAGCCCTGCCAGCGTCCCTTTTCTGCCCTGTGTGCAGCAGGTCACTGCAAGCAGCTGGCTCCTTTGAGGCCATTGCCTCCTCGGGCTCATCTTGAACTGCAGAAACGGCCCAGGGAGGGAGGAGACTTTCTGGAAGCTTCAGAGGAGCAGTGGGAGGATTTTGTTGACTTCAGGGAGGAAAAAAAAAAAAAAAAAGAACAGGAAGAAAAAATATCACAAAATAGAAATGATGGGCTGAGAAACGTAGAGTTCTGCAATCATCAAAGGCTCATGGGAACCCCAAATCCCATCCTTTTTGGCTACCCCTCTTCCTCACTGCACTGCTCATGCTGGGAGGGTGAGGGGGTGCAGCAATGTTCCCCTGGGCTCAGGCAGCTTGCGGAGCAGACAGCAGCCCGCTTGCCAGGTTGATATTTGTCCCTGGCTGCCTGCTCTCAGGGAAGGCAGTAGCTGGCAATCGGTCCTGGGTGCTCGGCCACCCAAAAACAAGAGCTGCAGCCCCCTGGTTATAAACGCAGCCTGGTGGAAACCAGGAGCAGGTGTGCCACCCTCCTCTCTCCCCTGTTCCAGCCCGTCTTCCCCTTCTCCCATCCCTGCTGCTTCATGCAGGAGGGACTTACCCACATGGTGCAATTCCCTCGAGCTCCTTATCAGCCCTGCCATCGTGGCGTCTGAGGAGATTCAGGCAAGATTTCAGATTCAGGCAAAATTTCGTAAGCAACTGATGCAGGCTCATGGTAAGCGAGGGAGGAGCAGTGCAGTCTTACGCACACCACAGGCTCTCTTGCAGGGAGCTGCCGGATGCATTGGGAAAGTTGTGTTCTCCTCCCGAGGCTCTGATGCAAAAGCCACTGCTCCCTCTGCACATGGGGCATCCCAGATTCAGGCAGCTCACAGTTTCCAGACCACCTTGCCTCCACCTCCTGCCCACCAGCAGCTCTGCGGAAACACGCTGGGTGTGAGGGAGGTGGGCTGCATGGTAACATTGTAATTTTTTTTTTTTTTTTCCCCCCAAATAGCTTGACCATGGTCATTATCGTCCTGGCTGCGGTGATCGCCCTGATCATCGGGTTTGGTGTCTCAGGTATGTGGCTGCTCAGATTTCTTGCTGGTGCCAGGGGCAATGAAATCCTGCCCTGGCATCTTCAACCTCCATCCCGAGCATGGGCTGAGGTGTGGCACCGTGTGGAAGTGCCAGCTACCAGCCTTTAATTAAGGCTTGATTTACGGCGATTGCGTACAAGGCGATCGAATGAGGATTTCATGCGTGACTTCAGTTCTGACATTCCTTGGCAAAGTATCTCTCCATGGCATTAAACCACATCCTGGCTCTTGCATAGCCCTCCTAAAGTACAGAAGAAGGGAAAAGCTACAACATGTACCATTTCAGAAGCCACCTGCAAAGCATTGCTGGTCACGCTTGAACCCAGCCTTGCCAGTGCTGTGGTGCTAACTCAGGGCATTGTCCTCTCCAAGAGGACAAGAGTCTGAGAGCTCTTGAATGGTCTAAATAATGTTGAGATTTATGCACACGGGCTGAAGAACGGCGCTTGGCACTCAGAGCTCGGTGAGGAAATCTTTCTTGGCTCTGAATTTCTGAGAAAACTTGTCACAGGCACGCATGAGCCCCGTCTGCTTGGGGGCAGCTCTGATTTTGCTCCAGGAAGTGAATTCTTGACCTGTGCTTTCGCAGTAGAATTACAGACAATTTATTTTTTTCTGTTTTGGTTTTGTTATCTTATAAAAGGGGGGGGGGGCGTCAGCGTGGAGCAGCCTGCGCTGCTGGAGGTTTGGTGCTGCGTTAGCTGGAATTGCTACCACCCTACCCTGCTTTCTCCTCGCAGGAAAGCGCTCCATCAGCGTCACCGCCTTGACGTCCCCCGGGAACATCGGCCAGAGCGGCCTCTTGGGCTGCACCTTCGAGCCCGACATCAGGATGGGCAGCATAGCCATTCGGTGGGCAAAGGCTGGAGTGGCCGGGCTGGTTCACGAGTTTCGAGGGGGAAAGGACCACCTGCAAGAGCAAGACGTGGAATTTCAGGGCCGCACGGCGGTGTTTGCGGAGCAGGTGATGGGTGGAAACGCTTCCCTGGAGCTGAGGGATGTGAAGCTGTCCGACGCCGGCACCTACAGGTGCTCCGTCACCACGTCCCGAGGGAGTGGGGCGGCGGAGCTGCAGTACCAGACGGGAGGTGAGGAAATGCTGCCCAGACATACAGAAAATAAACTCCTGCTGTGACATGTAGGCTGGCGTGGCCAGGTCTGGCCAGTAGAGCAGGTTGCCAGGAGAGGTTGTGGAGTCTTCCTCCTGGAGATCTTCAAAAGCCACCTGGACGTGGCCCTGGACAACCTGCTCTGGGTGGCCCTGCTTGAGCAGATTTTTGGGCCAGATGGCTTCCAGAGGGCCCTGCCAACCTCAGCCATGCTGTGGTTGTGTGACCTGCCTGAGGTTACTCAGGCGCTGGAGCCGGTGTGAGCAGTGGCCACCACGGGGCCCTCCACACCTGTGTAGGACAGGGCTGATGGTGGCCATGAGGATCTCCTCCCCAAGAGGCTGGTTTCACCAAACCTCGCCAAAGGAATTGCACATGTCTTGGAAGGGGGGGAAATCCCAGCTGAAGACTGCTTGTGAGGTTTGGAAACATTAGTTTTGTGAAGTGCCGAATTCGGTTGTGTGGCTTTACCGTTTCCGTCATCCCATGGCGTGACACAAGCTGAAAGCTGACACTATTTTTTCCCACCTCCATGAAGTCCCAAAGGGCAGGAAGTGCTGCGTGGCTTCGTCAAGCTTTTTGATCGTGTCCCAAACTTCTGAGTGTCCAGAGCAGGAAAAATAATTACATGTAAGAGAATAGGATATTTTCTTCCTTTTCCAGAGGTGTTAATGGCCTTACTCTCTCTTTCCACATCCTTGTTTCAGAGAAAGATTATTTTAGCACTTTTAGGCATTTGCTTTTTTTCTGACATTTCCCAGACGTAGTCTACTGGCTACTTAACCGACTGCAAAAGCCTCTATTTTTAGAATGGGCATTGCCAAATGATTTTCCAAAGATCCGGATATCATGCCTGTTAAAGACAGAAGTTAACCTTTTCTTTCTAGACTTAAGATAAGTCTCCAGCCAGAACTGCTGCATGGTAAAAATTCTAGCATATTCAGAACCTTTTCCTGTTTTTATAACTTATATATTAAAAAAAAACAAAAACAAACACCACCACCAACAAAAAAAAAGAAACTCTCAAAGCAACAAACTGCCCATATCATAGTTATACGAAGTATTACATATTTGCCAGATTGAACCAACCTTAAAAAGTGCACTGACACAGCTGAATTTTCACTTATGGGTGTTTAATTCTCCTAACACCTCTGGCCTTGGTCATCCCATTCCCTGCTGGCACAGAGCAACGTGCTTCTAAGCCCAGCGGTTTCACCTGTTTCTTGTTGTCTCTGGTTCTTTCTAGTGAGCTGGTGGTGAGTTACGCCAGCTACATGATGCAGACAACATGAGTCTGTTTCCTTTCTCTCCCTGTCTCTCTCCCCCAGCCTTCAGCACCCCAAATGTCCAGGTGGAGAACAGCAGCAGCGGGGACATGCTGCAGTGCGAGGCGCCGCGGTGGTTCCCTCGACCCACCGTGCACTGGACAGCCTACAGCCACACGGGGAAGTGCCTGCCCCAGGCTGCCAACACCAGCTACGAGCTGAACGCCGAAAACATCACCCTGAAGGTGGTCTCCCTGCTGCATAACATTACCGCTAACGCCACCTACACCTGCGTGATTGAAAACAGCATTGCCAAGGCCACAGGTGACATCAAGGTGACAGGTAGGGTTTAACACCACCCAGAGACCACGTGCATGGCAGGGGGGGAGAAAAATGCATCCGTGTGTGCTGGGGGGGCTCCTGCGGCACTGCCTTTCCTGTGTCGGTGAGAGGTTTTGGTAAAGGAAGGGAAGGCAGGGGATCACCGCTTGCTTTCCACTGCTGGATCCCAAATAGCAAAATGTGATCTGGCAGATTGGTCAATATTCTCTTATCCAGATAGGGAGATGCCTAAACCTACTGGATGTGTCTGTAGATTGCATTAAATCTGCCACTAAATCCAGGCACATCTCTCTCCGAGGTGTTTGGCCCTTCTGTGCCAGACCTTCTCCACGGTATCAATCATTCCCTTGGCACGGGGACAGGACGGGCAGGGAACAGGAAGGAAGCAGGGACACACTTCACAGGAATGCATTCCTTCGTATCTTAACAAAAGCCAAACAACCCCACTCAACTTTTGACATTTTCTTTGGCCAGTTCAGTTTAGATCACTTTTTTTTTGGTGACACACTAAGAGGCTGTTAGTTGGCACTGGTGACAATTTCTCCGACTGCAGCCCACTCCCTGTGTTTAGAAGTCCTAATTCACAGGAAAACAAACTTACCAAAAAAAGGCTTAGCTGGAATTTGTGGCATTCCACCAGTTGCAGTCATAGCTGAAGTGTTAATAGTAGCACGACTCAGGATTTAGCAAATGAACTAGATCTTTCCAAACTCGTTCAGGCATGTCTGCACCACACCGGTATCACTAGACTAATCATTTTTCCTGGCATTGGACTCATTTGTTAGTTCGGTTCCTACAAGGAAAAATAAAATATCAGTGCTTCTCTAGAAACATTGGGATAGACTTCACAATCCTAGCCGATCACCTTAACAATCAACTACGGCCACTTTCACAGGCATATTAAAAAAAGTATTTAGTCACTTAGGTAAAATATCTCTGCTTTAACAGCAGTGCAATTGCAGAACAGAATCTGATCCATAAACTATGAGCAAATTGGGATCCTAGACCTTGGTTTGAAAGGAGATGTGCTGGGTTTAAGGATGTTATTAAGTTATTGGTCATCTATACCAGCCTAAATCTTCAGCCTCTTATTTTAAGGCAAACCTGTGTAGGCAACACTTACCAAGAGCATGGAGAAGATTTGTAGTTCCACTCATTAATAAGACCATCAGACACTTAGTACTGGCAATATTATATTGCATACATGACTAAAACATTTGGATTTATATTTCCAAGCTACATATCTGTGCTCTGTACTGGTATTATCAGTCAGATGTCTCAGTCATTCTGAAGAATTAAATAAGTTATACATAAATATAATTATACATTTAAATAATTAAATATAGGAACACTGCACTGGAGGGAACCCTTTGGATACTTGACTTCAGCTTTGCTACCTCAGGCACATATACCACAGAATCCTAAAAAATATGTAAAATCTATTTTTTCATCCTCTCTCCCACTAATTGGAAAACCATTCAGGGTCTTGCTGCTGTAAAATTGGTATTTGCAATCAGTTTTTAGTATCACAGGATATCCTGAATTGGAAGGGACCCGCAAGGATCATAGAGTCCAACTGTTGGCTCCACACAGGACCACCCAAAAATCAAACCATGTGTCTGAGAGCATTGTCCAAAAGCTTCTTGAGCTTGGATATTTTTTCCTATTGTACGTGGAAAGGGTCATAGCTCTTCTGCAGCGAGGGCTTCATAGCAGCAAGTTCCAGCAAAAGAGGCAGGGTCTCTCAGTATTCAGAAAAATGAGGAGGAAGAAATACACTCACTTTGCTTTTCTTCCGTGTTCTCCTTTCTGGTAGCCTCTCACTCTTCTTCCGCTCCAGATTTCAGCATTACCAGGGGGACCAACCTGCAGCTGGTGAACCTGAACGCAGAGTCAGCGTCCTCCTCCCTTCCAGCCTGTCACTGGATGCTTCTGCTGCCCGCGTGCCTGCTGTCACTGTAAAACAGTTGGAAACGCTGCTGGACACAGGAGGTGAGCTTGGAAAGGGAAACTGATAAGCATAAATGTTTGGTACCACACATGGTGGCTCTTGCTGAGCTCTGTCACAGCAGCAGGCTTAACTCAAGCCTGGCAGAACAGGAGGATGTCTTCCTCCTGCCTATAGCTCAAAGTTAGGTGGGACATATGGCTTGTCCCCACCACAGGCTCCCTGATGGCTTTTGTCATCGCTTTCTGCAACTCCAGATGTTCTGCTCTTACACTGTCTACACCATCGCTTATTCTTCCCTTCATTTTCCCTTCGTAATTCTATGATTTTATTTTCCTTCCCTCCTCAACCTTCTCTTTGACCCTGAACGTTGACTTCTGGCTTGCTGCTCTGAGCGCTCTCTGAGCCTCAAATACAGTTCATGGCTGCAAGGCCAGGTGCAAAAACAACAAAAAAAAAATCACAGAGCAAATGCCTTTGGTATTGATTAGCATTGAAGCAAACTGGTGATGGAGAGCTACAAAAAAAATAGCCATAAAATGATCATCTCTGTCCTTCCATGCAGTCATTACAGCTACCCTGATGCAGAACATGCTTCATGCTTTCCTCCCTCTTGGGGTGAGAAATTTTTAAGACCAGCTCCCAGTTCCGAGAGCACGGAGTGGCACAAAGCGAAGCCAGTTGATTTTTCCTTTGTATTTCTCATTCGTGCCAACAACAGGATACTTTGGCTTCTGAACGAGACTGTGATAAAGGACAGTTGCATAAATAAAGGAAAAACTCTGATCATGGGAACGAGATGTGTTCTCTTGTCTGAAGTAACACAGTGACCAGAGCTCCGATCGTGGACAGAGATAAACAGGAAAAGGGTTACCTGTAACGGGCCTGGGAAATGGCCCTTCAAACCCAGAACACTAAAAGCAGGCAAATCAAAGAGCTTTATCTGTCTCATGTTTTGTGATTCCCTGAATATATTAATAAAACTGCAAGCCATCTATTTAATCTCCTCAGAAAACCATAACGAATCTCCTCTTCTGAAAAAGGCATTGTGATGGATTAGAAAATACCTAACAGGCTAACTGGTGGATTAGAAAACTGCTAACACTGGAGTAAGCGTTAGGTTTTCAACCTCGCAAAGGTAAACAGCCTCTGAAGTCCTTTATTAGGACGGATGATGACATTTGTAACGGGAATTAAAAGAGGAGCAGGAGAGTAGTAATTGTGGGAGCAGACAGATGACTAAAAAAAACGAGGAGGAAAAGAGGGAGCACAATTTTACTGGAAAGTTCAAGTTCAGAAATAAACCCAGTTATTCAACACAGTTAAGACTACATGTACAAATTTGCCGTTTTGTTTTTTAAAGTCTCTTATCTAGCACTTCCTATCTATTGCTGAAGCACCGTCTGTTACTACTTAATTTTACAGGATACTTTCAGTTGCACTTTTTGATCAGATTTTGATCTCTGCATCTTAGGTCCTTACAGTCAGTGTTTTCCTCAGGCTGAGATAAGCTTGTTTTTGTTTGGTTTTGTTTTTCTTGGGGGAGAGAGGGGTGAGCTTCAGCAAAATCTTTCACCATTTCCCAGAAAGCATCTACAGGAGGTGGGAAAAAAACAACAACTGTCAGAGCAAAACTTGTGCAAACTTTGGCTTTAAGCTGTTTTGCAGCCTCCTTTAGGAGGGAGTCTCAGAACTTTGCTGAACGAACAGAGGCATTAGTCAGGTCTTGGGCCATTTGTGCTTTGTTCTGGAAGTGCCCAGCAGGCCTTGAGAGTGAAGACAATTTCTACATGCTCAATAAACCCATCACCTGGAGTTTAATTGTAAGGGAACACACGAAACCCAAAATAGAGTGGCTGTTCACGTATGCACTACACACTGAGTAAGGTGGGGCAGTAACTGCGTGTAGGATTTACTAACCTGTAGCACGGGATGAAGGATCTGGCTGTTATTTTGCCAAAAACAAGGCAGTACACTCAGCCATCACTGCGAGCAGGTATCAAGTGCTGATCTCCCTCCCGTGCGTCGTACCAGCTAGGCCGCCGTGCCGCTATGGATAAAGGCACCTACCCTTGCAGTCATCCCCTTCCCAACCAGTGGCAAACAAACCTGTAGCGTGTTGTGAACTCGTACCAGAGCTCACTGCATCCTTCTTGTGACCAGCCCCAGGTAATGTTCAGGCCACCGTTTAAACTGTAAAACAATGCTTGTATAGCGCAGTGATTTAGTGCCACCACTTAGTCTCCAAACAGTAATTTGTTTGCTTCCCTTTTCCTCTCGGAGGAAGGCAATCCTTTAAAATAATTTTAATCATTTCAGGCAGGTGAAGGAGAATTTCCCCTGTGGCAACTGCAGTTTCCCATGAAGATAGCGAATGATTTGCAAAAGGCCTGGCTCTGGCTCCTAAACCAAGGACCTGCATTCTGCTTCAGTTCTCCATACAGCAAGTAAAAGAACATTGAAACAGACACTGTTATTTGAACTGCATTTTAATAGCTTTATTTAGTAGATACTACCACATAAAATGCACACATTGTGTGCCTTAGGCCCAGAACAATGGCCACCAAGCAGGAGACACCAAACACCTCTCCCCCAAAACGCAGTCCAAAACAGCCGTTGCAATGGTCCAGAACTCAAGAATTGTGTAAGTCACAGCAGCTTCTTGATTACACCCTTCATGCTGTGCTCGCCAGCCTGTGCTCCCCCTGGAAAGGGGCAAAGAATAAAGCTCCTAATCCCAGGGGGTGTTTCCATAACTCCCCTCCCGCTGGGGGAGATGTTAAGCCGTGGCTCCATCTTGGCAGTGCCTTGGCATCCTCCCAATCCTCTCTCTGGTCAGATAGCACAAGGCTTTTTGTTCCACTTCTTCCACGTTCAGGCACAACAGGCTCTGGCGAGGTCCCGTCTGTGACACAAACTCCACTTCACCGCTCCGAAAATTTCTCAGCTGCAGGGGAGCTGAAGGGGAAGGACACAACCTGTAACAGCTCAGCGGATGGCTCCTGCCACGTTCGAGCAAACAAATGTAAAAGCTGCTGGGGGAGGGAAGGCCTCGCAGCAGCTGCTTAGCATCTGCTAGACCACAAAGGATGGGAAGATTAATGAATACAGGATTAAAGCATTTAGCCAGCATTCCTCCAGCTTAGAGGAAACAGACGTTTGCACGGTGGATTTACTGTGAACGATGCACGTCTCACAGAGCTGCAGCACTGAGCTTTGTGTCTTTTCTCACCATCAAGCTGGCCGTACGGTGTCACAGCCAGAGGACAGACCCAAGAGCACAGCATCCTCTGGTGAGCTCAACAAGCAGCCCCTGGACTCACACCCAAGTGCTGGGTGTTAGCACGAGTGGCTTGAGGAGGACATCCCCTTAATAAAACAACTGCAGAGCTGTGGCATGACGTGCTCAGACGCCGCCAGCCCTGAACTCAAAACTCTTCAGCACTGTACATCCTGTGGCCACGGTGAGGATTTCCAGACCTCCTCTTGACTCTACCTGACATCCTGACTAAGGCTGAAAGCTGCTTAGTTTGAAAGCTCACCCAGTAACTCTGGCTGGCCAGAACCCTTCCCATCCCAGGGCTGGAAAACTTGCTGTGAAGGTGAGGGCTTTTTTTAGGTATGAGGCAAACTGCTGAAATAAACTTGTTACCTCAGCTCTGGGGAATGGGAGAGTGGAAAGGGGTTGCTAATAAAACACGTTCTCAGCACCACCACATAAACACACACGCCTCTCATTGGCACCTTAGAACAATGACTATCCTGGCTGTTTAACCAACATGTTTTCCCAGAACCACACATAAAATGTTAACAGAATAGTTCCAAGTTCCTCACCACGACTGCAAGGCTAATTCAGTGCTATTTTTAAGCTTCTGTGTAAAGTAAAACCAATCGTATATAAAAGTCTCTTCATACAACAATATTCTACATTATTTCTGTATTTTTGTAACCATAGCTCTGCTGAGACATCTTCGCCCTATGCTGCAGAGCTCACAATTCCACGGAAATCCTCCAGCGATCCTGTTCTGCGGGCAGTGAAGGCGGTTCTCCTTCCCCGGCATGGTGAGCCGGCTCCTCCCTTCCTTCCCACGCCCACCCAGCGTCACAAAAGCCAGCGGTGTTTGCTCACCAGGCTGCAGGATCTTGGAGGGCTTCCTGTCTAGGCTGAAATCCAGCAGGATGGGGCGGCAGATGAGAGGACTCCTACAAAGGCTCCTTAGGTAGCAAGCGACGGGATCCTCGGGATCCTCGACACACTAAGGGAAGCGTGAGCTGTCAGTGAACGTGCTGAGGGAGGCAGGGAGCCACTAGAAGACCCGTGGCAAAGAGGAACCCAGTCCAGCTGAGGCTCAAGCCCCGCACGCCACAGCCAGTGCCTGAACAAACCACTCACCCCCATCCCAGGAGCTTCCCCGTACTGAACGGACACTCTGCCCCTGCTCTGCACGCAGCTCTGCACGGCTTCCCAATCAGGAAGGCTCAAGCCCAGCATCGCCGCCACGTGCTGGTTCCTGCACAGCACCAGGGCCTCGCCCGTTCCGTCCTCCACCAGCACCCTGCGGAGACAGCGGGCAGGCTGAGGGGTGTCACGTCCCAGAAAATGGGTCTCAGCCAGGAGAGAGGAGTGTTTGTTCACAGCCAGGACGTGAGGAATCGCAGCTCTTAGCTTCGCTGTCCTGTCTTCAGCCCGTCCGTGATCTGCCTGTTCCCTCACGTTTTGTGTAAATCTTTCCCTCCTGCCCTCCTCTCCCCGGACCCGATCCTTACCGTGCACTGGCTTGCCTCACTCCCGTGTGCGATGGGCAGGGCGGGCTGTGTCGGGTGCACTTCCCCTGAAGGAAGAAGAAAGCCACAGCTATGCACGGATGGGCACAGGAGAGAAGGGGAACGGCCGCTGGTTCTCTTAATCCCCCTAATTAAGGATGCAAAGGATTAAAGGATTTCACTGAATTTCCCGTGGATGCCTTGGGAAAAGTCTGCATGGGGTGAAAAAACATGCTGCAAGGTGATGAACCCCAAAAGCGGCACACAGGGGAAAAGCAGAGCACTGAAACGGGATTCTCCCCCTGAATGCCCTCACTCTACCCGCACTCCTGCCTGATATCAGATGCATCCTTCCTATCGGCTGTCATTTTGGTCCCTTCCCAATCTGCACGTCTTTTTCAGACCCCGGAAAAAGAGGTGCTGGAATTGGGATAGGAACTCCTCCCTTCTACCCGGTAGCATGGGATGGATGAGTAGAAAGTGTGCAAGGCTCCTCCCAGATTATCCCCAGCGGCTTGAATACCTCTTTGAAGATGCTGCTGCACAGCGAGCAAACCCACTGCAGGGACAGGGTCAACACACAGGACAAGTGGCATAAAATCCGCGCCTGGGGCAGGTTTTGGAGGTGAAGTTGCAAGTTGGACAGAAACACTAGTGAGGGGGATGAGGCTTTTCCTGCAGGGCTAGAAGAAAAGGGAACATGACAAACGTGAAACAGAGAAACCTTTAACGGGACACTGAAAGGTGAGAACAGACCCTAAACTCACCTGGAAGGAAGAAGTAGGTGAGAAGCTGGCAGAGAGAGGACGGTGACACAGCTGGAGGCAATGTACGTGCAGTAAACGTTGTGGAATCTGCAATATGAGAGGGTAGATGCCAGAAACAGCTCAAAGAAAGTAAATTGACCAGTTTTTTGAGACGGCTGGTCTGGTCTTAATTGCAACATGGTAAAAAATCCTTTGTAGTGAGGGCTGGGGAGACAGAGAGGCATGCAGAAGGGATCAGGAAAGCCCAAACCAGAGGAGAAATGGTTTCAAAGACATTAAAAGGGAGGTCAGATCCAGAGCAGGACCAGATCAGGGACCTAAAGACAGCGGTACCTGGAGATTTTGCGCTCCAAGTTCTGGAAGAGGATCTTGGCTCCAGGAAGCAAACCCCACAGATGCTGCGTATAGGTCGCAGCGATGTAAACGTCCAGCACAGCCGGGGAGCCTGAAGCAACGGAGATGCTGAGCTTCACGCTGTGATCGCTGCCTAGCAGACTCCCTGAGGAGGCAGAGAACAAAACACATCATGAGCTCACGCACAGGCGGCTTAGTCTGTCACTGAGCTGATCCTATTTTCTCTCTCGTCACAGTGAGGCTACTGTTCCATCTGACACATTTCCCAGGCAGAGGATTCCCATAGCCACCACGCACACTGTGCAGTTTCCCCTCTGACATACAGTGGGACACTTCCCCCTGCCCTCAGATACGCAGTTAGCCAAGCGCAGTGGGTCTCTGACACAGAAACAAGCAAGAAACAATCCGTTACCTGAAGAGGCTGTCATGAAATCTTACCTTTCTCCTTGAGAAGGCTGAGAGTCACAGAAGGCTTCTCATTCTTAGGAGAGGCACACAAGATCCTCTCCACTATCTCACCAGAGAAAGAAACCAGGGAACCTCTGAAACTGAGAGCAGACCAGAATCATAGCATTTCCGTCTCGCCTGAAGACAAAGGCAGAGGAAAAAGTCCCGACCAAGATTGCAACAAGAAAGGTCAGTCGGGGTTAAGTGCAGTGCTGTTACTTCAGCCCAGCTTCAGGGGAACTTGCCCTTGAGCACCTGAACGACTGGATACAGGGCAGCTTGCTGCAGCCTACCCCACCCAGCGACAAGAGGCCCCCCCATAACTTGCTTTCTGCTTTTTCAGGTGAAGAAATAACAGAAAAGGGGAGAGAAATGACAGCTTTCCTTCCTGCTTCACTCCTGATTATTTCTCTTAGAGGAGGAAGTCAAGCAAAGAAAAACCCAGCTAACCATAGCACACTGGTAAAGGTTTTGGGGTGTGTGCGTATCATCCCAGATTAAACGTGCTTTGAAAAGGAAAGCTTCCAACCTCATTATTTATTTGAGCCCGTTGCATTAAAAACAAACAAAAGGAAACAAAAACCCTTCCACATTTTCCCTGCTGCACCTGTTTCCACTTCTGACAGGAATTTATTGTGGATCGTTGGCACCTACTCCACACCAGCAGCAGTGCAAGCTTTTTCTGGACACCATTTTGCAGCCACGTAGCCTGCAATCCCTTTAGCTTTGATGAACAGGACAGAGTCAGCCTGGGCTACTTGCACATCGGAGTATTTCTAACCAATACTTGTCGGGCAGATAATTCATTAGTCATTAATTATTCATTTATTAATGTTGTGGTGTCTCCAGCAAAGAAAAAAATTGACCCATTCCATAAGGCACAGCTGCATCTAGCACAGGGCAGACCAACAAACCTGGTGCTCAGTATTTCAGGAATGGAGGCAATTCTCTGGTCCATGCCCGTCAGCACTGCCTTGGCTGCCAGCTGGAATTGGGAGAGAGAGCGACTCAGATGGGTTGCAGTTTATCACAGCCAGAGCAGTCAAGAAACTCTGCATGCTTTCAGGTACTTTACATCAAACTGATGCTTCCTCCCCAGATTAATTCTGAGGCAGGCAAATACAAAGCCCAGCAGTAGCCCCTGATGGAGCTTAGAGCAGAAGGATCTCATTGATGAGATATTCTACACTGGTAAATCTCTGAGCCACTTCTGGAGAGACCCACACGTCACCCACGAAAGCCCAGGGCAGTAACGCAGCGCGTACCTGGCGCTCGGTGGGGCTGGAGAGCCACGTCTCGTGCTGTAAGTGCCAGGTGTCTTGGACAGGCAGGCATAAGGGGCAGGAGGACCTGCCCCAAAACTCCGCTGGCACAGGTGGAAATCTGAGCTTGTCAAACACTTCCAAGTCCTGAGGGAAGAGTGATAAGGCAACGAAGGTGACTATCAAGGGAAGAAGGTGAAAGCCACACAGAAAAGAGGACTGCTGATGAACAATGGTTTCGAGAAAGAAAAACAACCACCACTGAACTCAAAGCTCTGATAGTTTGAACTAAACACAGAACTGAGGCAGCTCCTTGGCAAGCCAGATGGGAATTCCAAGCCTAGAACAGAGAAGTCAGAGGGTGACTAAGCTCGTCTCCCACATGCAATTTAGCAAAAACTCTCCAACAGGAAACAGCGAGACAACCTCCCCCTTACCGAGCAGCGGGGCGCGATGAAACGATACAGCCCGTCCAGGTGCAGGAATGGAAACCATCGCAGCGACTTCCCCATGAAGAGCAGCAGCACCTGGAAGGAGACGGGGAGAGAGAAAGGGAAAAGGTGATGAGAGATGCTAGGAAAAAGGTAGGAAATGGAAAGTAGAGCAGAAAGGGAACAAGCCCAGCAGAGAGTGTCTTGGTTGAATAGAAGGAACTCCCTTGGAGCAGCACAAGGAAGTTACCTGTATAAATACACAGCTGTACCCAAGACAAAACACTCTCCCATTGTTTAGAAATCTAGAGCTTTAAATTATCACACACCCAGCTCCCAACCATATCAAAACACCCCCAAAGCCTTCTCCCGCCTCACTTCTTGCTGTTTCACGCCCTCTTCTCCATCACAGCTGATCTCCTCCAGAGCTGGTTGATTCCCAATCTCTCTGGGGTGGTTCCACAGCACAGCTCTGCCCAGCCACAAAACCGTGGCTTGAAAACTGTTCTGTAGCTCGTGTCCTTCTCCACCTCCTTCTCTGGGTAGTTGGTAATTGCGCAACATCAGACCCTCTTTCTGGGTCACCAAGAATAGCTGAGATACACAGCTGCTTCTTCCAGTGCTGCTCGGGCCCTTCTGACACCTCTCTTCTCTGTCAGGATCCGGCTTGGGATCTTCCAATTTCAGTATTTTTGCCTCTGGGGTTTCCAGCTCAGATGCTGAGGTGCCATTACTCCTTTTCCTCAAAGAGGTGCTGTTTTCACCCCTGCGATCTTTCTGGATTTGTCCTTCCGCAGCACGGAGAACCTGAACGTCCTCGAAGTAGAACTGCACGTAGACACTGAAATGACAAATGGGAGCAATGAAACTCCCTGCTCCCCACAGGTGGCTGCCTAAAACAAACACCCATCTGGCAAAAACACTTCTGGGGAGTGCTCAGCAGGTATTCAGAAAGAGCAGCACGAGAGGGTGAACCAGAGGGCAGCTACCAGGCCGGACGTATTTTGAACAAAATGGAAATGGTGGATTTGTTGCTGATAAAAATCTCCTTTCCTGTAAGTAGCAAAGGATGGTTGCTTTGGCACTGAAATGCTATGCTGATAAGCAGCTCTACCATGACCCAAAATAGGTGTGGAACTGCAGAGTAATGGTTTTACCAGGGCACTGAATAGAGGGACCCACCTGCTTTTTTTCTCCCGCACGTACTCTGGATTTGCCAGCTGCTCCCAGGAGGGAAAATCACTCTGAATGAATCTTTCCACGACAAGCTGATAGTTCTCCACCTGCAAGAGCGATCCTGCAAAGAAAACAGAGAAAGGAGCTGAGCTAATGAAAAGGGAAGACAAAAACAGCAAGCTCAGTTTCCTCATTTACAGTCACGAGGCTGGGCAGTGACAAGTTCAGCATCTCCACACCAAATCTTCTCTTCCTTGTTTTGTAACCGGATGGCAGAACAGCAAAAGCCCAGCACCCTGCAGTTTGGCTCTGCGGGACATACCTACGAGAGCTGTATTGGCAAAGGGGCTCCCATCCCTGTGGGATATCACACAGGGAAGGCTGCTGCTGTTGTCCTGCAGCTGGAGCAAACTGCTCCTGGAGGAGACTCTCAGCACACCTTGCACTATCTGCAACACAAAAGAAGATAAATCAGAGCGTGCACAGCAGCAGCCCAAACCCAGCCTGTGTTCAACACAACACGGCTGAGAAAAGCGGCCTCATTCCCTAGCATGAGGAACAGGGGAAAGGACAGCAGCTGTAAGGAGAACTGGGAAATCTCGGGGCGCAGACGGTAAAGGGAACTAGGCACTTACCGCTCGGGGCTGGAAACTTCCTGCCCAGAGCGTGCAGTAGGACCAGGCCAGCCTGCGATTCAGCTCCTGGGTGCCCATGTGTTGTGCCTCCACGGGGGAGAGCAGCTGTGAGGGACAGAAACCTTCCCAGCTCTTCTGTTCTGCCACGCCACGCAGTGCTGAGAGAGATGGGATCTGGCATGGGGGATCCAGGGTCAAATACTAAGAGAATAGGAAAAAAAAAGATAAGTAGTAACAATAATAATGATAAGAGCAGAGTTTCTTCCCATCAGATAAACAGAAAACAGCTCACAGAGCATTTACCTTCCTCAGTGGACACTGGTGTGTTTTTGCTAGGATTTCGTTACAGATATCTCTTGTTTCCTCTCTGCCGGGTACCACAGCCTGCAGAAGGGGGGCAAGGAACTTCTCTGCAGCTCCAGGGTTTTGGTGTACTGAGCTACGCAACAGTTGCTGGTGCCCAAAGAAACAAGAAAACCTGAAAAAAAAAAAACGCATTAGTAGACCTCACTTTTCAGTGGGTTTTGCATGTAAGTCAGGTTAGATGTTAGGAAGAACTTCTTCACTGAAAGGGTTGTGAGGCATTGGAACAGGCTGCCCAGGGAAGTGGTGGAGTCACCATCCCTGGAAGTCTTCAAAAGACGTTTAGATGTAGAGCTTAGGGATATGGTTTAGTGGGGACTGTTAGCGTTAGGTCAGAGGTTGGACTCGATGATCTTGAGGTCTCTTCCAACCTAGAAATTCTGTGATTCTGTGATTCAGGGATTCTGTCTGCTTGTTACAAGTAAATGTGCGGACAA
The DNA here is from genome assembly GCF_964211825.1 of Aythya ferina. Classification (NCBI taxonomy): domain Eukaryota; kingdom Metazoa; phylum Chordata; class Aves; order Anseriformes; family Anatidae; genus Aythya; species Aythya ferina. The sequence continues at coordinate 123,116,924 of NC_140296.1, read as the reverse complement.
GAATTAAGGAAAGTGCAAAAAGAAGGCAAAGTGATTAAAAAAGGAACATTTAAGGGTGATGCACATTGAAGCCAGGCGAGCAGACAAGGAACAGGAAGAGATACAGAAATGGACAGACTGGCAAAACCTCAAAAGTCAAGCGGACGAAAAACCCGCATGAAGATAACCTCCCTCTAAGTCACACAAATGGACCTCCACGCAGTCTTCCTAAGCTTGATAATGATTACTCATGTTAGGCATACTTGGTTTTCTTTTACAGGATGCAAAAGTCACAAGACAGAACAAAACAACCACAGATTGCTCTTGTTCTGATATTTTCCTTGCGCTGGGTTCCTTTCAGAAGCCTACCTCACCGCTTTGAACACCTGAAAGTGATGGCACTTCCAGTCAAAACAAAGTCTTAACAACAGAAGGTGAAATCAAGTCAAGAGAGAGAGTAACTAACTCACTGCAACAACTTTCAGGCAGTAGCAGAACTTAGCAGTGACATTTGAAGCTAATGAAAACTAAAACTTATAGCTAGCATCATTCCCGGAGCAAAACCAAAGCTGTTTTATTGGAAAGCGTGGTAAAAAATCACAATGCCAGTAAAAGAGAGGAAGACAGAGCATTCTGCAAACTGCTGTTTGTCTGGGTGATCAACCCTAACTATTCCAGAACAAACTTCTCCTGTGAGGAACTACGACGTGAGAGTCTTTATATTGTCTGTGATTTGGTTCTAGCAGTTCCCAGCTCCAGCCTCAGTGCCCACGCTCATTTACCAAGCAACCCAGGTTGGAAGGTGCACGTCCCTACAGTGCCTCTGTGCTTCAGAGCAAGGCTGTGTAGGTGGGAGTCAGTCAGCACGTGCTCTGGAGCACTGCAGCTTCCAGAGAGCAGTGGGCTTACTGCACGTGGACCTGAAAAAAAGCCCGTCATTTCCTCTGTAAGGTACAAGCACCCAGCCTTGATGTGAAACCTAATAAATGGTTGGCTTAGGCCAGTTAACCAGAAGCAATTGGTGCTGCCATCAGTCTTCAAGCACGCAAATTTTGCAAACGTGTGGTTTCTATGATGCCCAGGTAGCTCAGCAAGCACATTTGCACAACGCCTGACTTGAGAACTACGCTCACCTCTGCTCAAACGTCTCCAGGAGGCTGACCAGCCAGAGGTAGCACGGCATGTCGAGATTATAGCGGAAGAGCAGCTGTAAGTAGAGGTTTCCTGAAGTGGCCGGCGGCTGGTAAGGGGTGCTGAGCCTTGAGAAACTCTTCAGCGTGACGGTGCTGTTCAGGCAAGCACCGAGTACAATGGAAGGAGAGGACACCACAGGCTTCTGTATGAGGTGGACATCGATGAGCTGAGAGACAGACATCACAGTTTAAGATAGGAAATGAGCAGGCTGCCACGAAGCCATCACATGGAGCAGATCTCCATGCTGCAACCCCCCCATGGGTGGAGGAGCCCCCGGTGGAGCAGGTGGATGTGGCCTGGAGGAGGCTGTGGCCCACAGGATTAGGTTTTCTGACAGGAGCTGCAGCCCATAGAAGAGCCTGGAGCAGCCTGGGAAGAAGCGGAGGTGATGGGAAGGTGGTTTGAGTTTGTTTCTCACTTTCTCACACTATTTTTAATCAGCAATAAATGGATTTTTCCCAGTTTGAGTCTGTTCTGCCCGTGATAGTAATTGGCAAGTGATCTCCCTGTCCTTATCTCAACTCAAGAGCTTTTTCCCCCCATTTTATTTTCTTCTCCCGCCTGGCTGAGGAGGAGGAGCTATAAAGCAGCTCGGTTGACAGCTGGCCAAGATCAACCCACCAGACCTCACAACTTTACCTCCACGCATGCCCCTGGCCGCAGTCCACGCGCGGAGTTCAGCAACTGCTGGTAAGCGAGGCACAAGCAGACTTTGTTATCGAGTTCATAGAGACCAGCTTGGGCATTGAGTATTTTGGTGACGGTTCCCTAAATAAAAAGCAAACGGAAAGTTACAATTCAGGATTGTAGCCCAGAGTATAAGAGACTCACAGGACTGAGTGACAGGGAAATAAATTCAGGATGACAACGAGATCTTGCAGGCCAGGAGCTGAAGCCCTGGTGCATGAGTGGGTGAAGGCTAATGCTACAAATCCTTACCACGTATGAGATCATCTTGGACTTTCTGGTTGATCCTAGCCTCTCCTCTTCAACTCTCAGTTCTACGGAATCACTGAGCTGCTCTGTGGCCCCAAGGGAAGCAGGCAGAGAGGATTCTCCTTGCCAAGCACTGTCCAATGACTGCTCCTTTACGTGCTCCGCAGAGTAAGGCAGAAGGCAGGAAGAAACACCAGTGACAAACATCCTTTGCCCAGATTTCTTCAGGCCGGACACACTCAGGCCTGTTATTGTGTACCTGCGACCCAACTGGAGAGCATGGTGCCATGCCAGCTGGCTGGGCGTCTAGAGCAGAGAAAGAGAAAGCGGCATCAGCATCTCCTGCATGGGAAACATGTTATTATTGCCAACCCCACCTAAAAAATCTCTTCTTTTGAGAGGATCACCTCACACTCTTACTAAAAGGGTGATATCTGCAAGATGCTCAAGGGCAGAAGGGAGGAGGGTTGTACCTCTGCAGGGCATAGCAAGAGACTGTGGTACGTGGGCTATTGTAGGCTGCGTGGAGTAAGACAAGAAGTGTCACTAGTAAAAGGACACGTCAATCAAACTGAGAAGTCAAGGGCAAGCTTCCAAGAATGGATTGACCAACAGGTACACAAGTGAAAAAACTGTGGGCAAACTCCAAGGGCTTACCTGCACCAGCACAGGGACGCTAACAGCTGAGGTGAAGCACTTCAGAAAGAGGAAGAAGAATGTCTTCCGGTGAATACAAAGGAGAGGGCTGCGCCTGGCCAGTTCACCTGCCACGTTGAGTTTTGGCCTCTTCTTACATTGAATCCTAGAGGACGATTGAGGAAGCACAGGACATCAGAAATGGAAGAACTCGAAGCATCTCAAAACCAAATTACACCAACACATAGCATGCACCTTCCGGCCATAAAGGATCTAACAAAGCCATGCGGGCCATTTCTCAGAGAGGTTTTCAAAACAACATGTGGCTACAAAATGCTTACTCTAACTTTTCATATACTAAATCCCTTCGACATTTTTAAAATCCTTAATACTTGAAGACAGCAGGATCGTGTTGAAAAAATTCATGTTCCAAGACAAGAGCCAGATTACAAAAAGCTTTACCACAAACAAGAAGCCAGTTATAGGTTGAAAGGGGAAAAAAGAAAGTCACAAGCAATTCTGCAGCAGAAAACAGAACTCGGTTTCGTAGATCCATGCAATATGAAACTCTGAAGTCCCTAAGCCTATAAACAAAAGCGGCCTGAAAGCAACATCAGTCTTATTGACAAACTTGTCAGACTAAAAGAGCAGCAAAACTGAAAGCAGATGAGAGGAGAAAAGGGTGGCATATATTTAGTCATTTCACGGTTTCACTTCAGAAAATGAAGGAAAAAGAAAACACACCAACAAACATTTTTCTTTTAAAGAAACAAATACTTACCATTTTCACTTAAACACCTACTGAACTTCAAAATAACCCTTCCACTTACCCTGAACAAAGAAAATGTTGATTCTTAGACAAAGAATATTATGTAATTAAATAAGTTTTTAAAAATAAACGCCAGGACCTCAACGTACACAAGTCCCAAGAACAATATTTGATGAACTTTATTAACATCTTTAAGGAAGGAACATGGAAAAGTGGTCAGATATCAGGGACCAGCAGAGAAGCTTGAGGTTAACCAAAGTCTAATAGCGTATACACTGAAACATGAAAAAAGTTTTCTTGTTTAAAGTTGTTAAGCTAAAACAAACACTTATGCTCAAATAAGTTGTTCACAAGCAGAAAGCCCATTAAACCAGAAGAACCTAAAGCAACCTCACTAGTCCATTTTTAGTGTTGCATCTGGAGTTGTCTGCTCACGAAGATAAAACATTATCTAGCACAACCTGAAGTGATGAACCCGAGTAAGACTTGCAGTTCCTTTGGCTACTTTTTCCCCTGTCAGAAAAGGGGAAGAGCATCTCTGGTCATAGGCTTGCCAAGCTGGTGAAGAGGGCTTCAAACTGGAGTTGCCAGGGGAGGGGAACCTCACTCCATCCTGCTCCTCCCAGTTTGACACCAGTGTCAGTGATAGTGGTTGTAGTTTAGGGTCCTGAGGGCAGCGAGGAGGGAGCACAGCAAGCTCATTACCTTGGGCTTTGGGAGAACAGATTTTGGCTTCTTCAGGGATTTACTTGGTAGAGTACCATGGGACAAAGCCCTGGAGGGAAGAGGGGCCCAAGAAACCTGGTTAATATTCGAGGAGCTCCTCCTCCAAACTCAGGAGCGATGCATCCCAACAAAGAGGGAGTTGTGCAAAAATGCCAGGAGGCCTGCGTAGATGAATAAGGATCTCCTGGCCAAACTCAAACAGAACAAGGAGGCCTACAGAGGGTGGAAACAAGGCCAGGTAGCCTGGGAGGGATACAGAGAAATCATCCAAATAGCCAGGGATCGGGTTAGGAAAGCTAAAGCCCTATTAGAATTAAACTTGGTTAGGGACATCATGGGCAACATGAAAGGCTTCTGTAGGTACACTGGTGATAAAAGGAAGATTTGGGAAATTGTGAGCCCTCTCTGGAAGGAAATGGGAGACCTGGTCACCTGGATGCAGAGAGGGCTGAAGTACTCAATAGGGGAAGAGCAATGGACATCATCTACCTGGACTTGTGCAAAGCATTTGACACTGTGCCCCATGATATCCTTGTCTCTAAATTGGAGAGACGTGGATTTGATGGATTTGATGGATGGACCACTTGGTGGGTAAGGAATTGGCTGGGTGGTTGTGTTCAGACAGTTGTGGACAATGGCTCGATGGCCAAGGGGAGATCAGGAACGAGTGGTGTTCCTCTGGGGTCAGTATTGGGACCGGCGCTGTTTAATGTCTTTGTCAGTGACATGGACAGTGGGACTGAGTGCACCCTCAGCAGGTTTGCCAGTGACAGCAAGCTGAGTGGTGTGGTCGACACGCTGGAGGGAAGGGATCCCATCCAGAGGGACCTAAACAGGCCTGGGAGGTGGGCCTGGGCAAACCTCATCAAGTTCAAGAAGGCCAAGTGCAAGGTCCTGCACCTTGGCTGAAGCAATCCCAAGCACAAATACAGAGTGGGCAATGAATGAATTGAGAGAAGCTCTGAGGAGAAAGATCTGGGGGTGTCGGTGGATTAGAAGCTCAACATGAGCCAGCAATATGAGCTTGCAGCCCCAAAAGCTAACTGTATCCTGGGCTGCATCAAAAGCAGCATGGGCAGCAGGGTGAGGGAGGTGATTGTCCCCCTCTGCTCTGCTCTTGTGAAACCCCACCTGGAGCCCTGGCTTCAGCTCTGGATCCCCCAGCACAAGAAGGATGTGGGGCTGTTAGAACAAGTCCAGCGGGCAACAAGGATGATCAAAGAGCTGGAGCAGCTCTCCTATGAAGACAGGCTGGGGGAGTTGCAGTATTTACTCAGAGGGTGGTGAGGCACTGCAACAGGTTGCCCAGAGAAGAGGTAGATGTCCCAGCCCTGGAAGTGTTCAAAGTTGGATGGAGCTTGGAGCAACCTGGTCTTTAAGGTCCCTTCCAGCCCAAACCATTCTATGAATTTCATGTACTGTAAGTACCATTTCCACTGAAGAGAACAGCTAACTCTTAGTATCAGACATCTAACTGGCACCTTTATCTCAGCAACCTGTTAAGAACTTGACCAGTGGTATATACCAATTTCATATTTGAAAGTAATTCTGGATTCTAATGATACTTTTGTTTCACTGTAAGTAAAAAAAAATAAGGAAAAAAATGGTGCTAAGCAAAGTAGTGAACTTTAGCCTCAGCAAGAGTTCTTTCGAGTGATCATTTTGTTCTCATGCTTCTTCTGTAGTAGATAAACTGTAATTATTTCCTGATGTATTTTGACTACTTTGCCAAAATACATAAAAAAAATAATCAAGTAAACTCCTGAAAAATAGCTTATGGATGAAAAGTGGCTTTATTCCGTAACGTTTACTCCCATCACTTACCATCCTGCTCCCACCTGTGTTGCAGGAGCATAACGTGGCCCTTCCTAAGCCAAGCACTCTCTGTGATACCTGCCAAACCAGAGCAGCAGCACCACGTCGCCAATGACCGCGCCAGGCGTTTACCTGGAGGCAAGCAGCGGCTCAGCCGACGCCGGGTAGATGACTGCAGTGCTCTCAGGTACTTTCTTCGGGAGGAGATTTACCGGTATGGGATCCAAGAGGATTTCTAGGTACCCTGCTGCACCCTGGTCTGCCTGCGGTACGTATGCCCAGCTTGGGAAGAGGAACAGGGACTCCAGCCACTCGAGTTCAAAATGCAGGAGCTAAGGCAAAAGACAGAGAAATAAAACCTTGAGATGAATTACAGTGTTTTTCTCAGCATTGCTTACTAATTTGCCGTTACAGACATCATAAACTCTACCGCTGGGCTTCATTACTAAATGAGAGCAGTGTTTTCTACCCACTTCCCTGTCTTGCACAGAGAACTTCTGGCCTTCCAGATGCAAATCTGGTGAAGATTTGCTGAGCTTTACAACGAGCATTTCCTGAATGATATCATTCCCTCCGCGAGGCTTTGTTATTTCCAGGCTATTTTTCTAAAATTCTTGCTTGCCCTCCTTTGCCATGTTTTGCGTTAGAAGTTGATACCAACACAACTAATTCACTTTGGGCTATTCTTCACTTCCCTGGCAGGTACAACAACCTCGCTGCTCTTTCATCGCCATTCTAGGGGTTACCTAGTACTTAGACTCCCCGTCCTATGACCTTTAAGAGGCTTTTTGTATGACAGCACTGTCACACAAGTTACTACTTCCTCAAAGTATGTCATCAGTGCATCACTGAACAACCACTACAGTTCTCCAGAAAGTTATTTTCTTCACCGCTGGCTGAAATTCAACAAAACCAGGATTCTACGATCTCCATGTCTCCCAGGCCACCTCGTGCTGTTCAGAGCGTAACAGAACTGTACATCAGGCTCACTCATCTCTTTCTCCAGGCCAGTTTATTCAATATTTGCTCTCCTGGCAATGACAAATTTGACATGTTCCATCCTCTCCCCAGGATGTGAGCTTGCCGTTTTCATGTCAGTTACATAGATGTCTTATTTTTCTCACTGCAGACCCTGGCAAAGCATTTGAAGCCTGTGGAGCTCTGAGACAGAGCCCCAGAAGCAGTAATAGACACAGAATCCCTCCGACAAACAACATACCTCACAAGGAATTATCCCAGTATTGTCCTTCACATATAGGCAACCATCTACCAACTTCTCTTTGTCCTCTTGCCTTCCATCTGTTAAATAGCCAACCAAGATCAGGTAAGCCCTCGGCAAAGAGCTGTGCGTGGGTAAAGCACCTTTTCCTTGACGAGCCCATTCTTTAAATTCTTTAGTGCTCCAGGTCAGGTGGCTGCAGCATGGCATGCACTGCTGGCTCTTTAGGTCAGAGATGGAGATGAAACTGGAAAAAAATGAAAAGGAAGAACATAGAAGCATGAATTCAGCCTGCAAAGCTTAGGGATTACAGTGATCTTTGGAGTGGACAAAGCTTGACCAAGTCAGAAAAGCCTTAGCTGTTGGCAGGGTTTGATGATACCACATGGCACGAATCAACCCATTCACTGGCATTTATCAAGGATCTCCCTCAGCCCAGCCAACAGGTCTGTTCTGCCCAAGTATCCCCTCCGAAAACAGACACCCTTTGCTGCTACAGACACCTGAGTAGGCAGAAGACCTGAAAAATGTAATAACTGAGAGCTGACAAAAGGGAACGTTTTCAGGTTTTTTTAGTAACGGGGGGGGGGGAGGTGGGAGAGAGGAGAGTTATTAAAGACATTTTTGGCTTGAATGGGAGACTGAGAAAGCCAAACAACTGCTCAAGACACCTTATATGGCAGTAATGAACATAGGTAAACACCAACTAATTCCGTCATCTAGTGTGAAAAGGGCTGAACTGTAGCCAAAGCAAGGCTGAACAACTTCTAGATGAAGGCTGTGCCAGTTTCGGAACAGATTTGCTCCTGTGGATAACTCACACAATACAAAGTGGTGAGATAAGTCAGTAATCTTAGGCTGTGTCTTCACCTGTAAGAACACAGCCAAGTGAGCCCTGAATCTTTCCATCCACATGCTGAGCCTTGGCAGGGCGTGAGAAGGAAGAGCAACGCTGACATCAACCACAGTTGAGGCTCTCCCCACCTGAGCGTCTATCATGCTTGGACTAACCACAGTATCGAATATGGAAGAACAAAATAGCATCCTCACTGGACTGTAAGCTGGCTGGCTGTGCTAGAGAATTAACAAAAGTCCTCTCTCCATGCTAACAGCAATACTGTAAGAGTTATTACTATTACCAGTCTCCGGCTAGTGATTTGGTACTTGTTTCCACTGAGGCTGGCTGACAATTTCAGGTTGTGAAACTGCAGCTGTATTCGCAACACCCACTTCTTCAGGAGCAGGAGATAACCACATTCAGAGAATATGAATTTGAAAAACTTCACTTGGTAAGTCAGGTATCAATAGTTCAAAGCCAGAAACTAGTCTAGACGAGTGATGGGTCTGTGTAAGCTATAAATAGTACTTGTATAAAAAATTAATCAGAAGAGATAAACACATGCAGGTACTTGTGTATTTGGCACCTCAACTGGAAAAGGATGAGCTGAAAAGGATATAAGCAAACTGCTGCATCCTCAGACATACAGCAAAATTGGGACTGATATTGATGCCTATGATCTACAAGCAGAACACAGTGTTGTTCCTGTTTTCATTACACGTGCTGATTGTTTTTTGGAGAAATGAAAACTACAGGAGTACGCTGGATCCTGGTTATCACATTGATAATGACCAATCCCTCCTCTGGTGCTCCCGAGCTCGAAGGCTGACTGCGGGCACCATATGCTTACAAACAGCCCAGTAGCCTCACATACAAGGGGTTTTAACAAACCTTCCCCCACCATGAGTTGGAGATGGCAGAAATAGATCCAGGTGATCCAGACCATCCAATGTGGACCCTTCTCAGCAAGCTGCATGCTTTTCATGACAGCAGAAATCCAAAAGGCTTCTACCCACTAAAACAAGGAGGTAGTCTATCCTAGATTCCTGCTTCACAAACCTCAGCGGGCTAGCACCGACGGGTGCCAGTGCAGCCCCACGGGATCCATCTGTGCACCATCCCGCTCTCAGCACCATGCCCCACTTGGCTTCCACACCCTCCCCACCGCAGACTAGTGGAGCCGGCGCTTCATCATACCCACAAGAGCAATCGGGGGCAGGTGGAAGCCAAGAGGACGCGTGCGGTTACCCGTCTGCAACAACAGCCCTCCCACCCCCGGCATCCGGGGCAGGCAGCGCAGCGCTGCTTTGGCTGCTGCTGCTGCTGCTGCTGGAGGTGCTGGTGATGCTCCTGCTGGTCGTGGTGGTGATGCTGGTGGTGCTGGTGATGCTGGTGGGGGTGATGCTGGTGGTGGTGATGCTGGTGGTGGTGCTGGTCCTGCTGGTGGTGCTGCATGCTGCTGGTGGTGGTGGTGATATTGGTGGTGATGCTGCTGATCGTGATGCTCCTGCTGGTGGTGCTGGTCCTGCTGGTGGTACTGGTGATGCTGGTGGTGGTGCTGGTCCTGCTGCTGGTCTCAGTGGTGGTACTGGAGGTGCTGCACCCCCAGCCCAGCCCCGCGCCCCCTGGCTGCACCCGGAGCCTGCTGTGTGGGTGTCTCCACCTCATGCCCGACCTCCTCCCGTCCCCTGTCCCGTCCCTCGTCCCCTGTCCCCGTCCCGTCACCTGTATCCGAGCGGCAGCTCCCCGCGCCCCGCTCCCCTCAGGCACCCCAGCACCGCGGCCAGCTCTGGTGATGGCGGCGGCTCCGCTCCGCCCGACCCCTGTCGGCTTGGCAGCGCTCGGCGGGCGAAGTCCTCGGCAGCCTGCAGCCAGCGGAGCTCCTGCGGAGAAGCAGACACACGGGGCCTCAGCATGGCGGGGCCGGGAGCCCCGGGGGGACCCAAGGGACGCGGGGGGACCCGAAGAAACCCGGGGCTCCCTCACCGCCGCGCTGGGCTCCGCCATGATGGCGGCCGGGCTCGGCACCACGGCAACGGGGCGGCGGCGGGAAGCGCGCGGGGCCCGCCGGGACCCCCCCCCCACCTTGTTCGCCTCTGCTCAGTGTGTGGAGGCTTGCGGGGTGGGGAAGTTTTTCTGACATTGGTGTTGTTTTGTTTTTAATTTTGTTTTGTTTTTGGAAGGCCCAAGGGCCGTGCAGAGCGATGCCTCGTGCACTCGTGTGGTGGTGTGAGGTGAATGTGATCGCTCCGTGAGAGCTGTGGTTCCCCCCCCCTCCTCGTTCCATCTCTCCCTTTAGGAACTGTTTTTGTGCTGTTCTCGGTCAAGGCAAGGGGACGAGACAGGCAAAACTTGGTGAACCTCCTCCATCCCTACCCCTGGAGGTGGCTGCTGCCAGGTAAAAGGCAGCCTGGCCATCTCCAGCCCTGCTGACCAGCCAGAGGCTGAAGGAACAGAGCCATGAAGCTGCGCTGCTCCGGTTATCTGGTGCTGCTGCTGGCTTCTGTACAGCAGATAAGCAAGACCAGAGTAAAAACAGGAGCGTGGAGGTGTTTGGTTTCATCTGAAACAATTCAAGGAAGGCCCAGTGTTGATTTTATGCACGTCTGGGGCTTCTGCATGTGAAATGGGAATGTTCTTCCAAACCAAAGCTTAGTAGCTCAATCGAAAGACCTCAGTGCAGCACAGGGATAACTGCAGAAAATGGGAGGACAGTGCCCTGTCACAAACCTGTCCCCTGTCCCTGCTAACTGGGTGCAGCAGCTGTCCACTTGTGGTCCCTCCTGCTCATGACACCCATCTCTTGAAGTAGCAATGGCCAACGCTGGTCATCCTCAGCTGGCAAGGGGCAGAGTAGATACCTAACATGCACAACGAATAAAAGTTAACCCAAGAGAAGAAATGGTTCCGCAACATGAGGGCGAGGTCTTAGGGGCAGCAAATAAAACAGAGGTCTTCATCATTTAGCCACCTACTCCTCGCTGTATACGTTATTTTTCATTATATTTAAAACACTACCTTTAGAAGCACGTATTAAGTAGAGCTCACTGCCTACGCTGCATCGTCACATTACTTCCCACCGCCCCTGCAGCTGCTTCATTGAAATGTACAGGAAAACATGTTTTAAATTAAAAGCTACAGGGCGTATACACTCTAAATATGCTACTTTGGGCTGATAAATGCATTTCTTAAAACTACGTGTGTGCTTACAATGCAGTTAAGGGGCAACGAGTTCCCTTAGAGCTGCAGGCTGCAGCTCCACACGAACCTGCGCTAAGTAAGGCCGAAAAGGTTGTGTGTCAGGAAATGTTAAGATCACAGCGAGCCTCCTTTTCCGTGTGTTTTCCGGCAGTTTCGGTCACACGCCACCAAGCTCCGATTTTTAAGGAACACGCGTGCAGGCAGGCACCCCGGCGGCGCGCAGCCACCTCCGCCGCCCGCGCTGGACTTTGCCCGATGCCTTCAGAGCTAAAGCTGTCCCGGGAGCCCTAAAACGGAGCCGAACCCTAACCGGGAGCCGAACCCTAACCGGGAGCCGAGCCCTAACAGGGAGCTGAACCCTAACCGGGAGCCGAGCCCCGGCTGCCCGCCCCCGGGGACGGCCCGGGGGGTCGGGGCCGCCCTCCTCGCAGCCGCCGAGCGCTGCCTGCGGCAGGAAGCGGGAGCCGGGCCGGGCTTGCTCCGTGCAGCTCCGCCCGGGTTTGGGCTGGGTTGATTTGAGCTGAGCTGGGCTGGGCTGGGCTGGGACCGCTTCTCTGATCGCCGGGACCCTGCCATGGGGACGTAGCGGGCGGCGGAGCCATGCCCGGCGCGGCGCTGCCCCGCAGCTCGCTATGCACGGTAAGTGCTCGGCGGGGCTCGGCAGCGGGCAGCCCCGGAGCTTAGGGGCTGGTGGGGTCCGAGGGGCTGCGGGGGGGGTCTCCGTGTGCCCTGGGACCGCGCCCGGTGTCGGGGCTGCCTCTCCGCGGGGCCCCGCTCGGCGCTGCCCGGGGGCTCGCCGTGCCCCGGGGGAGCCATTTTCTCCCTCAGGGGGGTTGAAGGCAGTGGGAGGTGCGGGGCCGGGGCTGGCGTGCCCGGTGGCGGTTCCGGGATTTCTCCTGACTCAGGGATAACGCCGCTGGATTTACGGGAACGGCCGGCGGGTTCCCGGAGCCCCTGAGCTCCCCTCCCCGCCTAGCGAGGGGTCGGCTCCGGGCAGCCCCGGGGGCCGGAGCCCGGTGGTGCCGCGGTTCCCTCAGGGAGAGGCGGCCGGGAGCCCTCAGGCGGGGACCCGAGACGGGGGAGTGCTCCCACAGCGGGTTTTTGCGATTTCAAGGGATAAAAGTTTTTGTTGGTGGTGGTGGTGGTTTTTTTTTTTTTTGGAAGGGATCGGACAGTTTCGTGACTAGGCTGACAGCTGGGGGTGGAGGACAGGCGTGTGGTGATGCCGCGGCGATGCGGGTTTGGCTGTCTCTGGGGAGTTGTCCCGTGTGTTCAGGCTGAGAGCCTGCCTGCCCTGCAGCTTCTGGCCTGCCTGTGTTTAAACAGCATCTCACAGCTTTACATTCTGGCACGGAGCTTGCGAGACCGACCTGCTTATCCCCGAATACCCGAGCTTTCTAGTGACAGAGGCTTGCACTTGTCTCCTCTAGCCTTATAACGCCGGGTAACTCCTTCATTTGCCACCAGACACTCGTGTTTCCCCATCCCAAAGCCACCTTCTTCCAGAAGCTTTCTGCACGTGGAAGCTTTCGGGAGCCAGTTACACAACTGGTGCCGGCGAGGCAGCGCAACCAAAGCTGCGGGCTGGGAGCGCTCCTTGCCTTAACCCCAGCTGAGGGTCATGTACATCCCGGGACCTAGACAGGACACGTGAAGTCACTCGCATTTAGATTTTAAAGGACTTAATAATATGTTAGAGGAAGAGCACCCTTTAGTAGGATTTCTTTTTCAGGACATTTTTTCCCTGCCTGTTTGCATGGGGTCATTTCAAGTTCTTAATGACACCACACACACTCATTCCAGATAGTCCACGTCCTTTCCATAAAGCCATACTATTTTTATTAATGTTACAGTTCCCGCTCTGTTGCATGCCCTCCTGTCTTCCATTTACTTTCCATATCCTTCCACGTTTGCCCTCGTGGCTTTTCTTACTTCCTTGATGCCTCTGTTCTGAGGTTCTGATTCTTTTATATTTCCTCTGATTCTTCAGAATTTCCTGTGATTTGTTCCTGTGCTTTCTCTCTTTCTGCATGTCCTTAGCATAATTTCCTTGTCCGCTGTGTTTTCACCCTGCCCTTCCAGCTTTTACAGCAGAAAAAAAAATGGCAGCTGCCTTCACTGAGCCAGTGTGTTTCCTGTCTCATTGAAAAAATAAGTTTATATATAAGGGTGGTTTCATTTGTTAAAGGCAGTCCAGATTTATGAGGCCAGCAGCAGGCCTCTGATGAGGGTTTCAGACCATGGCAAGCATGGCAAGTAATGAACAATAAAACCACTTTCCCAGCTTCCAGGGATCTGTGATTGTAGAAACTTTGGAGTCATAATGGTGTCTTTGTATTTGGGAGCCCTGTGTGTGTTTCTCCTTCTGAGGGATGTGATGGTCGCTTCTGGAGCCCAGACACGCCGCTGGCACCCCGGTGCTGTGTCAGGGAGCCCCACACCTCACCTACCTGTTGGCCACACAACTACCTTGCTGTGTTTGGTCTGAACCTGTCCCCTGCATGTTTTGGGTGATGCCAATTAGTTCTTTCTTTGGAAGAGAAAGAGAACAGCCATCCCTGCTCATCATCTCCAGCCACCATAGTTTATCTTCCCCGTGGCATTCATGACGTGGGGGCCCTCTGGATTATCCTGTGCTTGGTTGCCTCTTCTACAGACCAGTGTTTTCAGTCATTCCTCTTATGGCAGCCATTCTGTACCACTGATCACCATTCTTCTTATAATTTATGTATCAATTTAAAGTAAGATAATTACGTTCTCAGGACTGGAGACCAGTACGGTTATCTGGATTCCAAGTACAAGATCTGAATGGATTTACATGTTGATGTACCAGCACTCTCTGTTTTGTTCTCCAATCCTTTCCTAATCGTCCACAGCACCTGATTGCATTTCTGATTGCTTTGTCCAACCAGACTCTTTCAATTTTTTTTTATCTGCTTATTAATCCAATTTTAACTTGTATCCTTGATGACTGTCTACTTCCAGCCAAATGAAGCATGCTGTTATCTGGGCCTGTGCCGATCTGAATTACGTGGTAATTTCAGTTCTCGCATGTAACCAGTATTGTCAGTTTGGGTGCCTTTCCCTTGCTTTTTAAGTAACTTTTTTAATATTTTTTTTTTTTGCATTAGCGTTATTATTTGGGTTAAACAATCATCATTTGGGCTAAATATTGTCATTTTGCTCCCTCTTACCTATTTCAAGGCATTTTGTGTTACAACCTCGGCCTTGCCCCGTGGATAGCCACCAGCTTCCCTTGAATGCCTGGGAACACGGGCCCTTCTCTTGCAGGCTTGGGAACCTGACAGCAGAACGAGGATCACAAAGCTATGTTTTTCTCTTAAAGCAAACAGGAGTAAGTCAGATCGAATGAATCACACTCGGTGTGTGGCAATCACCTGAAGCTTAAAGAATCCACCGAGTGAATCACTGACAAGGGGCGTGAGCATGGCTGCAGCTCACCTCATGCAAGGGCCAAGGGCTGGTGCCCAGCTTTGCAGCCATACTATATGAACACATCTTAGGATGTGAAGTTCATGGTCTTCATTAACATACACATTTTTAAATAAGATTTCTAAGGCTTCCCTTCAGAGTAGTGTAAAAGCTCTTCTCAGTCTCCTGGTTTTAGACAAGGCCTACGATGTAGTATTCCGCTCTCCAATCTTCATAAAACGGAGGATTATTTTAATATTAGCTCTTGTATCCTTCTTCTGACCTTTCCAGGTTTTAGTTAGCAATGAGAAAAGCTTCCTGTAAATGTTGCTTTAATACACATTTCTCAATGCTTAAAGGAGAAGTTCTGGTTTCCCGTGCATCTTCACATATCAAACTGAAAACTGCAGCCGCAGAGAGCTTTTGGAAATGGATGAAGCAACCAAACAACACAAGGCTAATCCTGCACCCTGATTTCTCTTCAGTCTTACCTCTCTCTATTTGCTTCCAAACTTCCAAGCCTGCAAATTTTTATGACTCACTGAAAGGGCTAACCGCTGACTGACATGTAGGTTGCTTGTGCGTCGGTGTATAACCCTGCTGAGCCCTAAAGCAAAAGGAAGCTTCATCCTCATTAGAAAGAAGTATACAGTATATGTTAAGAAGTATTTGAGAAGTTCTGATGGCTTGCACTGCCTTTTATTTGCAGGTATTTCATCAGCTTACAAGTGGAATTTGCAAAATGGAAGTTTGCCTTCAGAGAAGCAGTTGAATAAGTTTTTGGAGGCAAACGCTTTGTTACACGTTCAGTTTGTTAGATGCGTACAAAAAAGGAGTAAGCCTCCCAGTCTCTGGATTTCAACAGTGCCTCTGGATTTATCAAATTGTTTTATTCTGAAATTTTCAGCCTAATGCTTCTGTCTTAAGGAGATGTAAACTCTGGATGTTATTAATGTGGGGTATTTTAAGCACTTGCCGGGTGGTGAGCAATGCTGTCTGAATGGTTTGGGAGACTCATACCCAAGGCCTGATCCCCTCCTTCCCACCCAGTTTGCTTTCTCCGAGTGGCCTTCCCCTTGTGCTGACACCTCTGGGCATCCACTGGCTTTTTGGAAGGGGACAATCTTGTTCCTTACACGATCGTCCCCATCATGACCCACTCCAAGGCCCTCTTGACGGTAGCTATCAGCCAGTAAGTGCTTGGAGGTGTGAAAAGGAGCGAGGGTTGCCTCCCATGTGATTTGGGGATACGCAGCTGTCACCCAGAGGAATGGGGTGGCTTGAGGAAACGGTGCTTGTTTTCATCCACAATGTTTTGTTTATTTCTGCAGCACTTTCAGAAGTGAAGCCTCGAGTTTCTGCTGACTCTTTTTTCCTGGGCAGTCCCCGCTAACTAAAAACATGAATCACCGGTGTGCATGATGTGGTTTGGTGGTTTGAATTATCATTTGGCTTTGGTAATCCAGGCTGCCCATTTTTCTGAGCAGCGCTGCTTCGTGGCTGCTTGTTCTCTCTCCTGGCAAGCGGAGCTGGAGCTGAGAGTTGTAAATTCAGAGATGGAAAATCATTTTGCTTCTGTTGTACAAAACCTCTAAACTCTGCCTTGGTACCCTGCTATCTGTGCCTCAAGGCTTCGGTGCTTGATAATTTCGTGTATTTTCTGAACTCTGTTAAGTTTATCACGGGTATAACCTAGTGTTAACAGCTGAACGGTTTGGGAGCTGCTTAAAATGGTGTTTTTTTTTTTCCTGTGTGAATGTTTTTTCTGAAAGGCCAAGTCATTGGTTGTGAGTCATCTTCTGTGGTCTGTGACTCTCCATTCCTCAGATTTCAATCAGTAATAATGAATGTGCTGATTCTGGTTTGATTACACATATAGACACACTTTCACTTAATCTAATTAAAAATAAATCAGGAAAGGTGTTTTCGATTTCTTTTTCTTTCTGGAGATGTTTGTCACCAAGCTTGTATGTGCTTTTGGCTTGGTCTTCGATGCTTTCCTCCCTTGTTTACATTACTGGCTTGTTTGACTTTGGGGCCAGCTGCATATATTCCCTTGTTAGAGGATTTATCATTGGCTAGAGAATCTTTTTTTTTTATTTATTTTTTACTGTTATTGTCAGACCATCTGTGTAAATGATCTTTTACCCATTTTCCTGCAGGCAATCAATCTTGTAAGACTGTCAGCTGCCGAAACAAGTTTTTTTGTTTTTTTTTTCTTACGTAGTGTTGGACTGCTTGCATTTATCCTGCGGTCAGCTAATTACATCTGAAACGACAGCTATTTAAATATGTGATTCTTTTTTTTTTTTTTTCTTTCCTTTCCTGTTCACCGTTTTAGCATCTGGTATATTGAAGATATGTGTCGCATGACAAAGCGCTCTGAAATTCTTGGAAAAAAATGGGTTTATTGCCTTGTCAGAGTTGCAAAGACTTATTCTTAAGGTTTTAAAAGGCTTTCATGGACGTTGCTTTCTCCTACAAGGCTTCAATATTGAGAGAGAAACAGGGCAGCATGGAGCTGTCACAGCCATCTCGTTTTTCGTGCCCTTTCTGAAGACTGCAACCACAAAACTGGTATCAGCGTTGTGGTTTACCCTCTTTGGTTTGCTTTTCTTTTGCTACAGCTCTCCTAGCCAAAGAAGCACAAAGAAAACAGAGCTCTGTAGCTGTGCCTCTACAGCCAGGTACCTCACCGCTTTCATAAATGCAAGCTGGGAAGACGTTGCAGGGAAGTTAGCGCAATAAAACTCAGTGTGAGGTTGCGTGGACAGGAGAAGAGGTATTTATTTGAAGAAAAAAAAAAAAAAAAAGAGTTGATTTTTATGCATTCTCACTGCCTGATGCATAGACTACATAGGCACACACTCTCCCCAACACCGTCAGAAACACTAACATGTGCACGTCCAGGTGACGTGGCCAGGTCACTTGTGTGATGCAGAGGACAAGGGATGCTGGCCATCAAGACTTTACCACGCTGCTGGGGTTCTTCATGGCACTGCAAACTAGTTTTTGGACAAGTGCTTCATGGCCTTCAGGAGTCATCAGCTGGTATGGGATCTTTGCTGTAGGATCTTGCTGAATTCAAGCTCTGCAAATCTTGGGCCAGGTTGTTTCCTGGTTTTTCTTTTTCCCCCCTTTTTATTTTTTTTTTTTTTTGTTTTTAGTTTTTAAGTTGTCTGAATGCATGTTTGAAATACACACCTAGGGTCTGTTTTTCAGCTGGGCCAACAGGCAACGGATTTGTTCATGTGCTGTGCTGCAATCTTGTTACATCCTCCCGTGCAGGGTCTTTTGTCGATGAGTCATCTATGCTGTGGTCTTAGCAGAGTGTGGACCTTTTGGCCATGGCATTAACAGCACATTTCTCAATCTTACTGCTGGGAATGGTGTCCAGGGAATGGTGTCCTTCGTTACCAATACCCGCTGTTCTTTTAACTCCCTCTTTGCTCTGCTGTTGTTCCCAGTGTGTACGCACACTTGGAGTCGTAATGCAGTCGCACCAACCTTAATATTTCTGTTAAAATTCTTGACAGCAGTCATCTTCAAAATTAAAACTGGTAAGAAAATCTTAAAGGAGTGAAAAAAAAAAAAAAACCAAAAAATTTACAGCTTTGTGGCAGACTTTTCAGGCTGCATGCTAACAGTGTCAGTTCAAAAAGAAAAGTGTGTTTGTTGGGGAGAAGTTGAAAACCTAACTTTCCCACTGCTCTTGGGCAGGCTTGCTCAAAAAAAAGTTTTGGAAGCCTGTCTGTACTTCATATTGCTGTGAGATCAGCCTTTTTATTCCAAACTTGCCATCTGGTTTATTTATTCAGTGAAACTGCAAGTACTGGATGCATTCTTCTCCCTGGAACAGTTTCTGGACGGACCGACTTGCTGTGTTCCCTTAATGAAACATTCCTTTGCTCTTGAGTAACTTTCTTGCAAGCTGCAGCATTTTCAAGGCATTCCATCTTCAAACTGAACATCACAGACAGCAGTGGCTCTATATACAAACAGCTTATCATCGTCTGGCATATTGGCTGCTGTGTGGCATATTAATAACGCTGGTGACAGGCATGGCTTTGATTTTTTTTTTTTTTTTTTTTTTCCTAAATAATCTCCCTCCCTTGCTCTTTTGTCAGTTGGAGGTCCTGATATCTGAATTGGTCGAGTCAGTTGAAAGCACTGTCACAATAATCCTTAATCATAAGGGCTAAAGTCAGCTGCGCAGCCCGTCAGGGAATATGAGGCTTTCTAACCCTGTTTTTTTTTCTTTCTCTCTCTTTTTCTCGCTCTGTATTTACAGGTAATCTTAACATTCGTCTGTATGTTGACGGAGGAATCTGTAGAAATTGCTCCAGTGCCATACACACTGCAAGCCCGCCGGGTGGCTTTGGATAGAAGAGATCCCTTTAGCCCCTTGAGGAGAGAAAAGAGGGAGGTGCACTGTCAGCTTGGACAATACCTACATCCCAGTGAGACTCACTGCTGCATGAGGTGCCATGCAGGTACGGTACTATAGAATAAGTACATTAATAATGGCCTTTGCCTCAGAGGCATTCCTCTGTCCTGCTCTCTCAAACTCTGTCTTAAAGCTACATCCAAACTCCCTTTCCTTGGTAGAAATTCTTACTCGCTGCCTCTTCTCTTCCTCTGTCAGACTGTGCTGGTGAGAGGAGGAGTACTCAGTCCTTACCCTGTCAGCTCCAGGGTTTCTCTGAGGAGCCAGTGACTCCCAACCTCCCTAAGACAACACATTTGTCTTCCTGTCAGATCTCTGCTAAGTGATTTTTGTTGCAGGTACCTACAAGGCAAAAGACTGTGAACGGGCTGACCAGGCACCCGTCTGTCTTCCGTGTGCTAATGGCACATTCACAGCTGTTGACAACACCATGTCTAAGTGCTTCCAGTGTAAACAGTGTCGTACAGGTGAGCTGCAGCATTTTTTGGGGGGGGTTAGACTGGGGGCTAATAATACCTGTCATTGTAACGGTGGTCTCAGCTGAAGGTGAGGTTGGAATAGTCACTTTTTTTTTTTTTCTTTCCTCAGAGCTCAGTCAGATAGTAGAGACCCAGTGCACCCCAAAGCACGACACTGTATGTGGCTGTCGGAAGAATCAATATCAGGATGGCGAGGCTGATTTCTTCTACTGTAGGAACTGCAGCTTGTGCCCCAATGGGATTATTGCCAACTGTGAGTATGGCATACTCAAGTATGGCTCGAGTACAGATGTACCTATAAGCAGCTGCCACTAGGATAGACATCTGCAGCTCCAGTTTGGGCTGAAGTCCAGCTCTGCGCATGTCTCTTGAATGCTCCTGAGGTTGTTGTCCTGAAGCTATCCCCTCTTCCTTACAAATTCAGTATATCCTGTCCCTTTCAACACCTCTTACCCTGCCTAGCATGAGTTTTATTGTCTCCCTGGTGAACGCATTCCCTCTGGCGTTCAGTGATCTTTGTCAGCTTCCCATGCTTACACCTGTCCTCAAGGGTCATCAGCTTGCAGTGTCCTTGAGCAATTTCCTTCCCTCCTGTCTGATGTAGAACTGTTTTAGTCCTGTCTCTCGCTTGCCACAAAACGTATACTGCTTACTCTAGTGTCTTTTCCCTCCCTTCATGTACCCGTGTCCTTCCTTCACTACTCTTGCCTCCTTCTTCCCACATTTTTTTCAGTGTCCGTGCTGTGACTCGCTGAAAAGCAAGAGCTTGCTCATCGCTTACACTCGGGGCACAGCAGATCACAAGAGTGGATGTGTCTGTCCCATGGCTTGAAGTGATTTCTCCCTGCCCCAAACGGACTTCCTCACCAGTCCCAGCTGCTCGGGGACCACATCTTCCTCATTTTTGCCTAACTACTGCGATTTCCCCTTCCTGTCATGCTTGAACTAGGGTGACTTTTCCCCCTTTTGTACTGGAACTATCCTTATCCATCAGGCCAGTCTCAGCTGCACCGTGACTTTATTCCCTTTCCCAACCTCTGCACAGGTCTCTGACCTACCAGGACAGTGATACCCTCACCTTTGTTTTTATTTATTTATTTTTGCCCTCCCCCAAACCCATCCTCAAAAATAGACCAAATTTTCTTTCTCTTCTCCAATAGCAATTCTCCAGGCTCTAAGAAGAATAATCTCCCACCCATCTCAAAATGAATTCTTCCCTTTTTGTTTTCTTCTCTTCTCTGTCCAGATTATGGCAACAGTTTCTCCTTTTCTCTGCAGGTTCAAAGAACAGAAACACGATTTGCAGGTGTAAGCCTATGTTCTACCTGGCTTTTGATAACACTTGCAAGCATTGCAACAGGTGAGCTTTTTTTCCCGTGTGTGAGCCTCCACTGAGTAGGAGAGAGAGCAGATGCAAGTCCCACAGTGGGGAGGGATTTTTTCTCAAGGTTTTGTCCACCTCGATTTTACAAAATTCTGGCTTTCTGGGGCAATTGGTGGTGTCCTTCGCTCTGGCCCTCTCCACGTGGCATCATGGTGAACCACTGAGGACCCGCAGTCACTAGGCACACCGCATTGCTCTGCTTTGCAGGCTCATCTTGATTTCTCTGTTATTTAGGATTGTGCAAATGGCTGGTGTCTCGTTTCATGCACACTCATATCTCTCCGATTTGCTCTTTCAGCTGCTCTGGAGAAGAATGCTCGCAATGTCACAGCCCAGTGACTACCTCACCAAATTCATCTGGGCTGAGTGAGTACTGGGGGAACTGGGAGACAAGGGAATCTTTCCAGTGTGGGCTTTTGTTCTGTTGACACCTGTCAACCCATTACTTTCTCTTCCCTTTCAAATCATTATTATTTTTCTCATTGGCATTTGCATGTGCTCACTTACTATTCTTTCTCCAGTATCTAACTCTTCCTTTCTTGGTCTCTCACTCATTTGCCCTCTTCTTTTTGTCCAGATGGGAACCTCGTCCTTGGCATCATTGTTGCAATATTTGGAGTTATCACTGTCCTCTACATTGTAAATAAAGTAGTGAAGCTGGTTCAGGAAAATGGGATAGCCTCTTCTTTCTACTCCTGTGGTGAGTACAGCAGCATTTGCCGTGACGTTCATTGCGATGGACATCACTCTGCTGGGTGAATGGATGTGTGCACACACGTGTGTGAGGGAAACAGTGGGATCCCATTACTCTGCCTAGCTGCAGAAATGCAGCTAGAGGAATGTGAAAGCTCAAACAGACAAGCTTGTTGATGCAGTTCTTGCAGCTCTGCTGCTGTGCTGTGACTGGAAGTGCATGTGAGCTCGTTGCTGGGAGATGGGCATTTTGCTATAAAACCTTTTGAGGTCAGGATCGTGAGCTGCTTTCCTGTTTTCTCTGGGAAGAGAGGAAGTGAAAATAACTTCTGCTTTCTTTCTTTTTTTCTTTCAAGTTTCTTCACTGCAAACGAGCAAGGAACCAGTATCTGAGGTGAGCAAGATGATGTTTATAAGAGCTTCCCTTCCTTTTTCAACCATGTTAACCTGGAATCCAGAGTAATGTTGCTCCCCGTGGGCTGTTTTCAGGCCTTGTGTTTTTAAATATGTTGAGTAACAGGGTTGTTTAATTCAAAAGTTTTTCATTCCAGAGGGTGGATCCATTAACATTTTACTTCCTCTCTGCTAGGGGATGCTTTTCAAACTTCTGTCTCTGTTCATTTTTTTTCCGGAAGCATTGTTTTTTGAGACAGCTGATCCTTAATCCCTTTTTCTTTCTATATGCCCTAAGTTTAGAGAATTTAAGTTATTTTATTTTGCTTTAGATCTTGAACCAAGAAGCCCCTGAGCACTGCTTTACAATGTTTCCTTATGTCCACTGTTCTTCCCCAATTAAGAGGGCCCAAGCAATAGTCCAGGAAGGTTTTCCACAGGTCATTTGACATACAAATGATTTGGGGTCCCAGGCTTACTTGATTTTTGCAAAAAATTATTTCTTCCAGACTGCCATTTTTATGATTGAAAACAAATAAAAATCTCCTCAGGAAATAAATGGTTAGTACCTTCTGCTCAAACAAGACATGTTGGGAGAATTAAAACCTCATCACCTGCTCCCTACCTATCTTTGCTACATTTTTGTATATAAAGCTAGTGATTCCTTGCAGGAGATGGGTGCTGTGTGTGATTTTGGACTAATGCAATGTCTCTTTCAGGTTGAGGTTAAAAGGAGTGCAATTTCTACCCTTCCTGAGGCCCAGAAGGAAACAGAACTGTTGGTGAATGCAGTGCCACCATCTGCACCCCTGCCACAAAGTTCACATGAGCTACCAGACTGTGTCAGACCCGCCAGGAAGACGCAGCTTCCAGACAGTAAGTGAAACTCCCCCATCCCTCCCTAGGCAAACCAGGACTTGATTATGCAGATGTGGCTGGGAGGATGTATGAAAGCGTACCAGGTGTGCGTGACCTGCGTGCATACTTCATGCATGGCACAATACAAATAAACACACCCAGACCCTGCGAGTCTGTATATGTTCAACATCAACGCGAGGCTTTCTTGTTGTTGCCTTTTTTTTGCTACCAGCAAAATGGATTCTTATAGGTGCTATCATGGTGTCAATCTTAATACTTCTGGGATGGTGACACAGAGCTTTTTTTTCTTTTTTTTTTTCTTTTTTTTTTTTTAGGGGGTGGAGGGGCAGGATTGTGTGGCAGCAAAGCCCTGAATATGTATGCTTAACTCTGCTCATAACCCTATACAAGTGCATAGGGAAATATCACATTGTTTTCTGAGGGATGAGAAGGAGTCTGGACATCACGTGAGCCTGTGCAACTACCCTGTAGAAGACCTGAACAGGAGGGGGCAATGCACAGTCCCAAGGCACCATCTAGCCTTTCAATGAATGACGTTCCCCTATCCTGGTTCTCACACTTCGTTTCTTCTCTTCTCCCAGATCCTGCTATCCTCTACACCGTGGTGGATCACGTCCCGCCATCTCGGTGGAAAGAGTTTGTGAGGCGGCTGGGGCTGAGTGACTATGATATAGAGCGAATTGAGCTGGAGCATCGGCGTTTACGAGATGCCCAGTACGAAATGCTCAGACTGTGGAAACTGCAGATGGGCCGTGCTGCAACTGTGGAGCGCATCAGCTGTGTTCTCAACCAGATGGAGCTGAGTGGCTGCAGTGAAGCTATTCAGGTGGCTTTGCTAAACCAGAACTCGCCTCAACCTTGCAGCATCCACAGCCATCTTTGATCTATTTCTACTTTAGTCCCCCTTGCTGTGACTGTTGAGAGAGGATCACATCTCCCTTCCTTTCCTTGTCTCCCCTTTCCTATGACTCCCTAATCTTCTAACCCTCCTTAAATGGGTTTGTTGGAGACAGCAGCAGATTATGCTGGAGGAAGGCCAAGGTTTGTTTGCAACCACTGAGTTCAATGCCTTTTCAACCAAGAAAGACCTCTGCAACAACTCCTTTCCCAAAAAGGGAAAGCACCTCATAAAGGAAGTGGCGTGCAGACTCGGACCAAGGTGAAAACAGGAGCTCAGAGTGACTTGATAGCTCAGCTACTCTACAGACAAGTTGTCGCTGGAACAGGAGCTTCACCCAGCATACAGCAGGCTAACTTGGAGGGTGACTTGGTTGAGCTGGCTGTTCAAATGCTAGAATGCTTGCTCTCTTCTTGCAGATCTATTTTTCTGCAATATCAGACAGTTAAGCTGGCTCACATTGCAGCCATTTGATTGTGAAATCTGACTGAAGGGAAGTTGTGGGAGGACATGCTTATTTCTGGGAGTGGGAGAGGACTGCACCCTTTTGGTATCAGCTGGTTAACAAAGTGCTGTACCTTCAGCCCTCTCACTGTGGCAGAAGTTGCGGAGATTCAGAAGGGGTGGCTCTGTGTGAAACAGGGTGACATTATCCTTTCCACACCTCCAATTGCCCGCTGGTGCAAGAGGAATAAGGATTCTGAGCCAAGGGGTCAGATGAAATGGTTGGTGCTTTTTCTAATGTTTTTTCTTTTTTTTTTTTTTTTCTGTGTGTAGAAACCATATAAGACAGCATTAACAAAACACCTGCCTGCGTTTGTCCTAGTGCAGAGTGGAAAAGAATGCATGTGTCCGTGTGGGTGAGGAGGTACCTACGTACCTGGTAGTATGAGTGCCTCTGCAAATCTGTGCTTCCACACAGGTCAGCAGGCTTCTGTCTGCTTTTTTTTTTTTTTTTCCCTCTAAATGATTTGCTGAATCTGACCTAACTGCAAATGGGACTGTGTATGTGTACATATATATATATATATAAATAGATATTTTAGTAGCTGTTCAATAAAATCACACTACTTCCTGGCCTCCATTCTGTGAGCGCTGCTTGGGTACCATCTTGAGGCTCTCAGTATTCCTTTCTCATGGGTATTATTACCCTGGGTGAAGTTGAAGCAGCAAAAAGCAATAAGCCTGCATCAGGTGCAGGTTGTCCACACATTTGTGAATGTGGATTTTTTTTTAATCTCTTGTCCTTTGACTAGACAGAAGCTTTCTATTGTAAATACACTAAATGTTTCAAATTAAAATTTGTATTTTTACCTCTGCCTCCGTTCTGCTTTTGTCCATGTGAACTTCACTTCTTAGGCTTGTGGGTAGGAGCAGAGAGTGGGAAATGACTTCTAGAAGTGGTAGGAGTGGGTTGCACCTGAGCTGGGATGTTGCTGTGCTGAAAAAGTTTGTATTTAAAAAAATAAGTTACGGTCTTTTGAAGATAGAGCTTAGCTGCCTTCAAGTCACAGGAAGCCCTGAGGGCAGGAAGTGGGACTGAAAACAAATCCAGTTGTAGGTCTTTTAAAATATTCGTGAGTCAAATGGAATGCCTGCATATTTAAAGTGAATTTTAAAACAATAGGAAGGAGTCTTTTTGATAAGTATTTGGATTTTTAACGAGAAAAATACCTATAAATAATAGTCAATTATACTTTAATATTGCTCTTGCAGAGACATGTTTTTATATGATGAACATTGAGACAGTAAGTTCCTCCTGTATCAGTGAGAAAGCTTGAAACTTGGAAGTGAAATGTGTCCAAACTGACAACAGGCAGTGACAAAGCCAGGTTTTAATTCCCAATTTCAGGCTTTGCTTTTATATATATATATTTAAATCAAGTGAGATGGTACAAAAGCCCATTATAATCCACCTTTTCTTTCACAATTTGTGTTCGACAAACATAGCAGTACAATAATAACTAGAAGTACATGCTCTTGATATTATAGAAGTGAAACTGGGAAACTCAGAAAGCTTTTCCTGGAGTGCTACCTAAGGCTTTTTCCCCCGCATCAAACTGCATTTAAAACCCAGGTACACCGGAGTTCAGCGTGCCAGGTAAGCCAAGAGCAGCCCACTACCCCGCTGTTAGGCTTTCCACACCCCAAATTCAGTACATTTAAAATAAATAAATAAATAAATAAATAAATAATAATTCAGGATGGTGAGAAGCTTCAGAAGGCTTTGAAGGTGTTTTCAGCGTAACGGAAGTCAGTTTGGCATGGCATGGGTGGTGCAGCTGCGAAAAGAGAAGACTAGAGGGCAGCCTTGAGGAAAAAAAAGGAAATTCGACCTGTTAAACGTGTGTGCTTTTTATTTATTTATTTATTTATTTATTTGTCACAATTTTTCACCGAACATCTCAATCCCCAGTAAACTCCCCCAGACTTTAAACTCCCCCCTCCCCTTTCTTTAACCCATCCCCTCAAGATGGCGGCTGCCCGCTCCTCCCTCACAGCAGCGGACCGCCCCTCCCAGTGCTTTCCCCCCCACCCCCCCGCGGGCCCGCCTTGGTACGGCCCGGCAGCCCCCGGGGCCCGTTGAGGAGCCGCTTGGGCGAGCGCACGGCGCTGTGGCGGTGGGGGGGGGCGGAGCGCCCCCCGTCAGGCGGCCGCCATGTCCCTCAACAAGTCGATGCACGCCCGCAACCGCTACAAGGACAAGCCGCCCGACTTCGCCTACCTGGCCGGCAAACACCCCGAATTCCGGCAGCACGTCCAGACCACCCTCTCCGGCAGGGTGAGGTAGGAGCGGGGGGCCAGGGGGAGAAGGGCCGGGGGTGGTGCCGGAGCCGCTGCCGTTCGTTGTTTGTTGCTTGCAGCCTGAACTTCAAGGACCCTGAGGCGGTGAGGGCGCTGACCTGCACCCTGCTGAAGGAGGACTTCGGGCTGACCATCGACATCCCCCTGGAGAGGCTGATCCCCACCGTGCCCCTCAGGCTGAACTACATCCACTGGGTGGAGGACCTCATCGGCCACCAGGGCGCCGACAAGGCCGTGCTGAGGCGGGGGATCGACATAGGTAGGCGGGGGTTAGCTCGGCCTTTGCTGCGGGTGAAAGGGGCCGATGAGAGCGGTTAGGCATCAGTAGCGATGAGAAACAAACAAATTTGCTTTTGGGAAGCAAATCTGGAAGGTCATGGTGCTGAAACTGGCAACCTGACCCCATTAGTAGTTCGTTTGGGCAGCATTTCTCTGCACTCACACAAGGGTGACTAGCAGGCAGTGCTTTGGCACCTTGTGGCCCTGAACTCCCTTGAACGGCTACATTTTTTCTCTTTATTGCCAATGTAATTCTTTAATTCTTTAATTTTTAGCATGGTTTCCAATAGACAAGCTCTAAGTTTATCTCATCATGTGGTGCATGCACATCTGCTTTCCTTTCAGAACTCTTAAACTTGTTACCCAACTTCAACACATTTGCTAATAGGTAGCGTTTTCAAAAACAATTTCTAATGACTTCATTGCAGCAGGTGGCTAAGTAGAAGAGAGAGATCCTTTAACGTACCTAATTATTGGAAAAAGTTTGCAGTCAGTTTTGATATTCTCATTTAGGGAAAGCAGTAGGTCGTCCAAGAATAACATAAGAGGAGCTCTGGAAATAATTGTGCGTGCTTTTGCAAGCTTACTGATGTTTTTTTCTGTGCTTCAGTAAGTCCATATAATAGTAGTCTCCTGCTGTACCTCTGAACTCTGTTTTTGTAGCGGTGAGATATTTATTCTTTTTACCCATGTCCATTAACTTTAATCCTAAGTGTGACTGTCACTGGTAATTGGACTGCCAAGATGTGCCACACTTTTTAAAAGAATTCATGTTGTGCTAGAAAGTATTTTTCTTTGTTACCAAGTTATATCTGGATTATTTTGCTTTAGATACCTTAATTGACACCCCCCTTTTTATTGTTTTAGGCCTTAGGGGAAAAAAAAAGTCTCATGTAACAGAAGTGTCATTTTTTATGTATATGTGTGGTTGCTGTATGCATTCATGATAGATAATAGAAAAATGCAGAAGACTTTTTTTTTACTTTTTTTTTTTTTAATAAAACAATATATTTAACTTTAATTGTATAAATTAATCATTGTCAAATAATAGCTTGAGAAAATAAGTTGATTGTTTACTAGAAAACTAGTTCCAGGGAGGATTGCAATGTTCTTTACTTATAAACATATCTTTGACAATGCTGTGTTTTAAATTACTTAAATTTCATTAAATAACCAAGTAATGCGTGATCAGTGGTCAATGTTTTCTTGAAATTATTTCTTTTTGTTGTACATAGTTAACAGCTACGCTGTGTATAACACCATTTTGCCTTGTTCATGGCTTTTTGCATCCTCAGGGACGGGGGCATCTTGCATATACCCGTTGCTTGGATCAACTTTGAATGGCTGGTATTTTCTTGCAACAGAAGTGGATGACATGTGCTTCAATTATGCCAAGAAGAACGTGGAGCAGAATAACTTGTCGGATCTTATAAAAGGTATGATGTAATAGTATATGTACTAACATACAAATATTGTGTCCTATTTTTCTGCCATGTTCAGGGGCTTATCAGATTTAGTATTCTTGCCAAATAACATGCTCTGTTGTTTTTACTGACACAGAGTGTTTTCTAAGGTCTGCTTATGCTTAAACCAGAAAATCACAGCTTATGTAGAATGGAAAGTGTGGATAAAGAACTACTCATCTTTACAAAAATTGGAAAGTTAAGCTTTATCCTAGAGGGTTCTTCTCTCTTCATGTTTTTTTTTTTTTTTTTTTTTTTTTTCTTCTTTCCTGCTATTGAAGTATTTCTTAAGAGTTCATGCTATTTCTGCTGCTAGGAGTTGCTCCCCTCAAATAATTCTCATGATACTGGTACCTACACTTTGCTTGTACAGAGTAAGGCCTCAGACCTCATTTCTGAATGAGGTCTTAACAATGCCTGTGGTAGTAGTAGAATGCAAGAGGATGGAAAAAATTCTGTGGGAGCTCTAGACACTATAAAGCCAGTCCATGATTCATCTCTGAAATAAAAACTTCGATTCTGCTAGTTTTTGAAACATTTTTACCTAAATGTTTTCCTCTTAGCCTGTCCTCCATGTCAGTCTTGAGATCCAAGTCTCGATGTGGGGGAACAATGGCAGTATTCTGTTACGGCTCTTAGGATTCCCAGTGGTGTGGTGGTATTTCACTTTACTGGTAAAATCTCTGGCAAAGGGAGATATCTCAGGTGAAGCTGTAGTGCCAAAGGTGATAAGCTGGAGTGACTGACTGCTGTTGACCAGAGCTACAGGCAAAGGAGTTCCTGAGGGCACCTGTAGCAAGCGGCTGCCTCCAAACTACCCACCCTGCAACTTATTAACTCCTGGGTCTGAATTGTTTAGCTAGAGGTGATATGCTACCGTAGTCAGTAACTTGATTTCCGAATTGTATCGTAGCTTTTTCATTCCGAGAGGAAAAAAAGTAAGTTTTTTTTTGTCTGACAGTGAAATACTGCTGTCAGTAGCATTCTTCCAAAAAGAATCTTTTCTATATGTGCAAAACAGGAACTGATAATCCTGGGAATTAATTGTGAATGCTAAGGCTTCAAAAGCAAACAAACACAAAACGTGGAGTTGCATGTGTATTTTATTGGAATGGGTTGATGTGCAAGATTTATTGTCTAGTTTAAAAAAAAATCAGCACCCTCTATATAATGGTAGGTCAAGGTATTTTAATAAATTTGATCTCTGATAGCTTTTAAATTTGTGGTTGTATGTGAGAGCTCAGTGTAACTCATGCAGTTCCTATTGCTTTAAACACTCATGTCTCACATTACTACTGTGTCATGCTTAAAGGCTGTTTATACGCTAATCCTTAACGTAGTCTTTATTTGCATGCTGATGTTATGTTTTTTGTAGACCGTATTGTTAAGTGCAGTTTTAGTATAATACATTGTTTGAAGAAAGACTGAAACACAAAATGCACGCTAGATAAAATACAAAGTTCTGTACTGACTCCATCTGTTTTCTATTAGTGGTTAAAGTACCACAGAAAACTCTTCTAATGGATGCACTGAAAGAAGAATCTGAGATCATTTATGACTTCTGCATGTGCAATCCCCCCTTCTTTGCCAACCAGCTGGAAGCGAAGGTAAGCTAGCAAACTAATGCAAGCACTTACTCTAGTAATCAGCGAGTGGGAGGATAGCAACAATTTAACAGCATCTCTTGGGGAAAGTTCAGTGGAAAATCCCAAACCATTGCAAAATAGCATTGAAGTTTTCTCCTTTCCTACCCCCTTGCCCCAAAGAGATATTGAAAAACTAACCACTACCCCATCTGAAGTGGAGGGTGACTAGTAGACTTTTTTCATGAGTTCTTGCCATCTTATAGAGTGAGTTTAGAAAATAGAGCCTACCCAGCATTTCATTACAGTCACTTCAACTGTTTGTTCTTATCCAGGGAGTAAATTCTCGAAATCCACGGCGTCCACCTCCAAGTTCCGTAAATACAGGAGGGATTACAGAAATCATGGCGGAAGGGGGAGAGCTGGAATTTGTCAAAAGAATTATTCATGATAGTCTACAACTGAAAAAGAGGTTACGGTAGGTGTTCTGTTCCAGTTAAAACCTTTATCTGCTGCTTTGGTTGAAATAATGCGGAAGTGATATTTTAAGTAAGGAATGGAGCCGTGTTATCTGTTTGGTTTCTTTAATGATATGTACACAGCAATAATTTGGTCTCAGTTTATATAAAATTAATTGTTCCTGAACATCAAACAAGTACTGGTTGATATGGGAAATATTTAAAGGCAGGAGATTTAAAAAAAAAAAAAAAAAAAAAAAAAAAGCTTGTAGAAGTGACAGTTGTAGCTTGCAGCTCAATTAGCACAAACATTTGCTGAAGATGGTCAGTGTGTATTCTTAGGGGCTTCTGGGACAGGAAGTTTTATGTCATTGTCTAGTAATCTGTTCGTTGCTTAGAAGCTTCTGTCTTTTCATGGTTGAATTTGGTAACTGCAGCTTTACCTAGTGAATGGCACTGTTGTACTGGATGCTATCTTGGGTGAACATAAGCTGAAATAAAAATCACAGTAAGACTCCTTTTGAACAAGAAAAAAAAGTAATGTCTTCAGTTTTTTTCCCTTTTTCTTTTTTTTTTTCATTCCCCTCGTGAAATATGGGTTAGGTGATGGGAACCCAGATAATGAGTTATGAATGAGCAGAATTGGTGGTCAGTAGGTCTGCTGCTTAGGCCAAAATGATTATCAATAACTGAATATTCCTTTTCACGCTGATTCACCTCCAGAGAAAGTGGAGAAATTAAAACAAATTATTTTAAGGGGCAATATCTTCCACATGAAGTCACTCTTCAAGACATGATTCTTGGTTGTTTAGATGCTATTTCAATATTAGTCTTACTGCATTTTCTAAAAATCAGCGTTTCCCTTACTATTTTTTCTCCTATCCTGATTCATGTTGTACTTTGTCCTAGTCACTGTTGAAGAGTGTAATTTTGTTCTTTGGTTTTGTTTTTAAATCTTCAATTGTTCATGCAGATTTCTGATCCAAGTTGTTCTTTTTGTTATTTTCAGTTGATGTATGTTTATAAAACACTTTGCTAATATATTGTCTGCAGATGGTACAGTTGTATGCTGGGAAAGAAATGCAGTTTAGCACCATTGAAGGAGGAACTTCGAATCCAGGGGGTAAGTTTTTATAGGTTTGTGTAGGTTCGGTTCAGTATACACTGTGTTCCAATGTGTGTGTGTAATTATTATTGAATGATATTTTTGAATTATTTACAAGAAAAAAAATATGATCCTTGTTAGGCAAGCACTCAAAGCAGTTGAGATTTAATTGCTGCAGGATCAAAGATGATAGATAAATTGTCCTCTATCATCTTTCTTTTTTTTCTCCTGTTTCGTCTGTCATTTGTAGAACTGTCTTCATCCTTCCTAGAACTTAAAGGGCTTCTGTTTTAAAAGTCTGAAAAAAGTTGTTGTAAACATTTTTTTGCTTTCTTTCCTTTTAGCTAGCATGCAATCTATCTATTTGGTTGACAAAATAAATTGCAACATTTATTTTTAAAGATGTAGTTTTATTTGTTTAATTCGCTAACAGTTGAAACTGGTGTTAGTTGCCAAGACAAAGAACTGGAAAGACCCGGAAAAGGCTGAATGAACTTTAGTTAAAGAAATAAGTCTCATGTCTTCTTTCCTGTATGTTGAAGAGCTTGCTGTTGTTATGGCCTCTGACATCCTCCATCCATCCTTTTTCTGAGCTAATGCTGTAACCTCCCCATTTAAAAATTCCTGCCTTGCTCTGACAAACGTTTTACAACCTAGCCTTTTCTCATTGAATCACCTTTTGAATGTTGGAATAGTTTCAATGAACTGAAGGATCCTGTTCAACCGATATATACAGTTTAAAGTTAATTACCAACTTTTATGTTCTGTCATTGTTTTCTTTGTGGTCAATTCTGGCACCAAATAAAACGAAACCTTGTGCTAGTGATATCTCGTGCAAGAAGGGTGTGCACAGGACTTTTTTATGGCTTGCTGGAGGAAGGATAGTCTTTTATGATTTCCCCTACACAGAAAATGAGTTATGAGATCTCTCCTTGCGTATGTATGGTGGGGAGCAGAAGGAAGGAGAATGTGTGGTGACATCAATTATCAGAAAGATGAACTACAACCTGTAGAGAATCCCTAAACTCAGTGCAAAAAGCAAACACTGAAGTAGGCACCAAATTTGACATACCTGACTTTCTTCCCTATTCTTGCATTGTTTGCACCTCAGTGAAATGAGAGAGATCCTTGCCAACCATTTACAGAAAAGCTGAGGTTTTGCTTTTGTATTCTTGATATTACCAATTCATTTTTTTTCATAATCTCTATTATAATAGCATTGGTATTACATTTGTTTCAACCATGCACATGCTATTTTGTGATTCAGGTTAGAATGTAGCATGTTTCAGGAAGAATTTTGATAGAATTAGAAATATAAACCTTGGAGAAGTTCTAGGATTGAGATTTTTCCTCTTTTTTTTTTTTTTTTTTTTGAGGGCAGTTCTCAAAACTAAGATTATTTTGCTGTGCAGAGCTGGGGCTTATGCTCTGGAGTTGATGATGCTTCAGAGTCAGCTGGAATTGTTGATATTTATCCTTGCTATTACGTAGCACATTATCAATACCATACATAAATGCCTTACAGCATATGTGGCAAGTCTAGTTAAACACTATAATTGGATCTAAGTTTTATATTTAAATACAGTATAAGTTCAAACTTGATTTTTTTTTTTTGGCAAAAGAGAGAGAAATGTTACTGAGCACGTTTCTGCCATCTGCAGAAAGTGAAGGGCTTGGGTTTGCAGCCCTTCGTTTCCTTTGTTCTGTGTTCCTTTGCTACAGCAATGGGTTCAGCATTCAAATGTAGAACAGGAGCAGGTCCTGAACAAGGAGAAAGGATGTGTTTTTCCAGAGACAGAGTACAGATGTGTGCAGGATCACTGCACAGAAAGACTAGTGTTGCATGTTTCTGAACTTGAACTGGGAGCCCTCAAAAGACACAGGTGAGAAATTTTGGTTATGGGTATGAGCCTGGGTACTGACCAGCTTTAAGTGGCACTAACATCTATGAACTACGCCAGAAGGAATCTCCATTCCTGTCATGAGAAAATAATTTTGCTAAATTAATTTTGTTTGAAAATGTGCGACGTAGAACAATGTTTTTTATTGATACAAAATAAAGTTTTATATTGCTGTTTTTGCATAGGTTCCTAAAGTTACTCACACAGAATTCTGTCAAGGACGCACCATGAGATGGGCACTGGCATGGAGTTTCTATGATGACGTACAAGTACCTGTAAGTAGCTTGATTTTGGCTGGCTTGTGATTGTCTGGGCCTCTTATCTGAGGAAGTGCCTCATGGGCTGTGAATGCACCTGCTGGGAAACAAGCTGTTTTTCAGAATGGAATATTGATGGGCTGGGCTGTGTGGACAGTGGCATTTCTGTCTTGGCTCCCAGTCTGTTAGCTGGTGTTTCCGACAATTCATGTGTGTCTGTGTTTAGGGAGGAAAAAAGAAGCCTGCAGGGAATTCCTGTGTGTTTCAGTGAAAGTAAGGGTCACTTATAAGACAATTCAAAAAGCTGTTTAGTAATATTAAAACTATACTGAGGTTTGGCCTAGATTTGAACTTAAAATTTCCCTCTGAGAACTTGTTTTTAAGTTGACATATAGATTCTGTTACCAAATAGATGGAAACACTTTTAGCTGCTTTAGACCTGCCTACATGATTGTAAATGGAGCCTGTTGACTTTCACTAAGGGAAGCCAGTTGCTTTTTGATACAAATGAGCACATACTGGAAAATAAGTGTAGGGAATAACCAACCTTAGAGAAGATCTTCCAAGTAAACATTCAGTAAACTTGGATCATGATGTGGATCTTAGGAATAAGAAATAAGGTGTGGGTTCCCT
The DNA here is from genome assembly GCF_964211825.1 of Aythya ferina. NCBI lineage: Eukaryota > Metazoa > Chordata > Aves > Anseriformes > Anatidae > Aythya > Aythya ferina. Next base: position 123,082,522 of record NC_140296.1, on the reverse strand, counting down.
GGAGCAGCCACACTTTGTCAGTACACAGAGGGATAATAGTTTGAAAGAACCAATAAAGCTTTTTGCTTAAGATCTGAAGATAAAATCCCTCCCTCTGTCCATCAGGCTAGCATAAAGTACATGCCCCCGTCAGAGGTTTCTAATAATTCTTTGTAGTGAAGTGAAGCACGAGCTATGTCAATGACAATTTAGTGGCTATACTCTTAATCCACATGTATTCTGAGTACAAGTCATCCCGCTAATACTGCACAGCCTTGTAACTTTTTGGTGTTAATGCTGGTTTTCTTTCTTCTAGTCACCTCCCTCTAAAAGAAGAAAATTAGAAAAACCTCGGAAACCAATTACATTTACGGTCTTGGCTTCTACAGTTGAAGAGTTATCCGCCAAAGCTGCAGCTATGGGCTGGGATGCTGTAGAAGCCATTGCTGTTGTTAGAGCCTGGGTAGAGAAGATTCTTGCTGACCTGAAGGTAAAATATTAAATATTAGATGTTAGAACAACATCTTACTTTAAAGCATAGTATGGATAGTAGGAATTTCTGCTGTCTTCTGCAATAGGTTCAGCATAAGCGTGTTCCCTGTGGAAAAGATGAAGTTAGCCTGTTTGTGACTGCCATTGAAAACTCCTGGATTCATTTGAGGAGAAAGAAGCGAGAGAGAGTAAGGCAATTACGAGAACTTCCTCGAGCTTCTGAAGACGTTCTTCAAGCAATGGAAGAGGAAAAAAATGGCCAGAAAAGTGTGAGCAACAGTTCGGACTGTGAAAAACCCAAGACTGAAGACTCTGAAACAGGGTTTATGGCACCCGATGAGGATGTCCTCTTGACCGCAGATGACAAGCTAACGGAAGAATCTGCTGCCAAAGAAGAACATAGTGAGCACATGGAGGAGGAGGAGACAGAAGCAAAGCAGGCGGAAACGTCATGTAACAAAGGTTCCAGTAATGCGAAGGAGGAACCTCAGCCTTCAGAGGAAGCTGGCAATCCAGCAGTTGAAAAAGGGCAGAGTCCCAAAGAAACTAGTAGATGTTTTCTTTTCAAGTGTTTAATGAATGTGAAGAAAGAAGGAAATGATGTACTAGTAGAAATGCACTGGGTTGAAGGACAGAACAGAGACTTGATGAACCAGCTGTGCACATACTTACGGAACCAAATTCTTCGACTAGTTGCGAGTTAGCCCTTTTTCCCACTTTGGTAGAATGAGTCCTTAAATTTTGTAAACTTTGTAATGGTTTAACATTTTCAGTCAGAAAAAAAAAAAAAGTAAAGTGGAGATACTTTAAATATATTTTTTTAAACGTGCAAGGAGTACATGAAATATCACTTCATGTCCAATGAAATGCTGGGAAACAATCTCTTGTGCTTCAGCTGTAAAACAAAATGTTACAGTGCAACGTGTCTATACTGTGACCATTTCGAATATCAACAGTGCTCATTCTAGTCTTTTTTTCCTGATGCAAAATATATATATATTGTTACCAAGTAAGAATCTTTACTGAAGCATTTTCTTCAATCTTTTTCGTACTAATGCAGGAAATTGTTACCTGCCTTGGGAATTGCCGTCTGCGGCTGAGTCCTCAGCTGAGGGTTTAAGTATGCCTCTGTTCCCTTAATGCATTTACCTGTTGGGCTACAGAGCAGCAGGATGGATATATCCTCCAACTATCAAATCAGATAAAAAATCACTTTAGAAAAATCACTTTAGAATACATACAATGTATTTTTCTGGTGTTTGGGCTTTGAAACACTGAAGAGCTTACTGTAAGTGAGCACCTGTTTGTATAGACTTCATTCTAATGCCTAAATATTGATGTCTATGGAGAAGTTAAATTAGTTGTACACTTTCAGAATCTGAAGAGATTATTTCTGGCTAGGTGACCTATTAAAAACATAGAAGGCAAGTCTGTTTGTGCTATCCTGTGCTTATCTGTTCAGCCTGTTTTATGCAAGGATGATGAGCCTCACAAGGTAAGCCCGTGTGCCTGTGATGCACTTGTTATTCTGAGGCAGACTGCAGTGTCTTGCTTCGTTAATTACCTCCACCTTCCACTTGTACAACATGAGTAGCTTACACTCCTCAGTGCTGCTTAACCAAAGCTGTTACACTTCCAAAAAGAAAACCAATAGCGATTAGGATGGAAGGAGAGTAATAAAAGCGGTGTTACTGGTGTAAAAGGTTAGTGTCATTGCGTCTGTAGCAATACGGGAAGAATCTCAAGTCACACTTGCGTACAGCTCCACAAAAGTGTTTGGGGCATGCCAGGAAGAGGCAAAAGGTGTCAGTGGGACCGAATTTGTTTTTTGGGAACGGACGGGAAGAAAAACACCTCAGGGAGCCTCCCGCTGCGGCCGCTGGGGGCAGAGGCCGCCGTTTGAATGGCGCGGCGGGAAGATGGCGGCTCCCCCGCTAACGGCGGCGGGGCGGCCGCTGCCCCCGGGGCGGGGAGGGGGGCACCGCTCGGCCCTCATGTCCCCGGCCCGGCCGTGCTGAGCCCCCCGCCCGGCCTCCAGCGCTCCCTGCACGGCAGCGGCTCTCCAGGTAGCGGCTGGGGGGGCAGCGGGGCTGCCGGCGGCGCCTTGGGCTTGTGGGCGCACTCAGCCCATCGGGCAGGGCAGGGGGGAGCGCCCGGCGCTGCCCGGGTCTCCCTGAGGGAGGGGAAGGGAAGGGGCTGCGGCTGGGGGTGCGCTCCGGGGCCGGGGGGTGCGTTGGGGCTCCGAGAGGCTTCCTCGGCTCTGCTGCCCCGCTAGGGAGGTGAAGGGAGGCGGCTGGAGGCGGGCACGGTGCTGCTGGGTGCTGCTCTACGGCGGGTCCTGTGCTTGGCTTGGCCTCTAGGTGCTGCCACAGCACAGCGATCCGTACGGCCTGGGTGCGGGGAGGAGCGCCTGGCTGGAGTTGATTCAAGAGCACAAGAAGCTGGTGAAATGGACTAGATATAAAAACATGGCATTAAGTGTTCCTGTGTAGTGCCCTGATACCTGCAAAGGCAGGGGAGTGCGGTAGTTTTGCTTGATATCTCACCTATATGCGCAACATGTTTGACACAGCTGCTCCTAACTTCATCTCACAATATTTTTATCGCTCTCTAAACGATTTTCATCTCCCAGCCACTTCTGCAGTCAGGTAGCGTCTTCTCCCCAGCGTGGCTACGTGCTGCAAGATGCAGTTTTGTCAGCTCCTGTGAATGGAGCTGAGCAAGGCCATGTGTGTGTCTCCTCAGGAGACCTCCTCCAGGAGGACTCAGTGTGTCCGTCTGACCCCACATTCTGCAAGGGTTTTCCTTCAGATACATCTAAATGCCCAGTATTTAAATCCAGCAGTGTGTCTCATCCTCATTTTGACTTTCTTAGCATTTTTCTAGTGGGTAAGAGAGGTTAGTGCAGTAGTACGCTTGTATACGTGGGTCTTTAAAACTTGTTTCCTAAGGCACAAGTTTTGAAACTTATGTTCGGTGCTAATCTCAAGGTATTCTTCCAACGCTAGAATCATGTAATCCTTTACTCAAGCTGTCTTTTTACGCATTGTTCACTGTTTTTAACTTTAGGAAAGAAACTTGAGATCCCTTTGTGCATTTTGTTTGACTCTTTTATAGGGTTACAAATCCTAATTCTGCCATACTGGTGGCAGTCGAGGATAAACAAACCTGATCTCATTTAAATGCCCTATGAGAAGCCTGTTCTCCTTGTGGCATGCTGTCATTCACTTCCAATAGTGCTGAATGTTTTGTTCAGTATTTGTACAGTGTTTTGATTATCACAGAGCTGAGCTATATCATCTTTTTTATGTATTTGTGCACAGGACAGTGGTCAAGTACCAGTGATTGCTAGGTTGGGGTTAACCTCAGGAAGGTGGTTGCAGTTTTTCATACGTTAAATGTAAGTTCTAGATGCTACACAGTACATAGTACTACAAGCATAAGCAGGCAGTGTTTTTCTGATCTACCTTGCCCTTCCACTGCTACAACAATGGTGGAAAATTCCTTTTAGATTTTTTCTTTTGAATATGCTGGTAGAAATTGGTACAGTAGAGCCAGTACACACACTGACTTGTTTTTCAAATAGCTTTGATGAGGTCTTTTGCAAAATGCTGCTATGGGAACTAAGTAGTCGTGGATGATAGGGGAGGCATCGCTGTGGAGCAGAAATCTGTTTTCTGTCTCAGGTGAGGAAAAGAACAAAAGGTTTGAGTTATCCTAATGATTTGGAAAAAAGGAGAGCCAGGGATGAGGCAATATTTGTAGCCAGCACAAAGTTATCTAGGGTTATAAAGACAAGAAATAAGCAGAAAGGAACTTAATTAAGCTAGAGGAACTGGCAATGTGGTAAAGATACCAATCAGTGTTGAAAAACAGAAGCAACACATTGTACAGAGTAGCTTGAGCTGCCTGTTTGTTTTATGTTAGTTATTTTAATTCATCTGTAAAGCAAAAAAAGAGCTTGGGCAGTTCTGTAATCTGCAAGGATTACTGAAGGATAAGTAGCAATAATCTAAAAAGGAAACAGTCTGAGTAAGGATGAGATGGCAAATACTTTGTAATGCTGTTACACTAATCACCGCTGAAATTCTGCTTGAGTCTGTATTTGGTCATGGCTATTCTGTCTCAAAAGCAAATATCAGAGTGAGAGTTTGGTGAAGAAATTATTTGAACGTGGAAAACCTAATACGAGGAGAAATTGACAAGGTGATGTCAGGAGATAAGAAGAAGGGTAAAACATTCATAGGAAATATTGAAAAATATGGGGGAGATAGTTTCTCGTTACCTTTCCTCACAATACAGAGCTTGTAAAGAAGTTTGACATTTGACTATCTGACCTAAATGATGACCTCAGATTGAAGGAGGATACAGGATGATACTTTTTGTTTGTTTGTTTTTCCCCTCTTCCCACCCAAAGGGAAATACCAGCAAGTAAATGTTCCTGAAGACCAAGCAGACAAGTTGCTCCTCGCAAGCTGGGGTCTTCCGAAAGCAGTTCTGGAGAAATACCACAGTCTGGGAGTAGTGCAGATGTTTGAATGGCAAGCAGAATGCCTAATGCTCGGACAGGTTTTGGAAGGAAAGAACCTGGTTTACTCAGGTATGCAAACATCTCACAGAAGCGATCCCCCTGACTTTCCCAGTGCCATTCACAAGAACACATTGGGGTGCAGGGAGCAGAAGAAGCAGGACTGGTGAGCTAGAAATCTGTGGGAAACACCAACTTAAGTGTCTACTCTACATGGGAAGAAGGTCACAGAGCAGCAATGGGGTCGAGAACAGCTTAGAAGTAGGGGCAGGGTGATTTTCTTAGGCTTTCATTTGAGTTTTAGTACTTGGTTGCAGAAGACATTGGGCTAGATTATTGAGTAATGCCTATGCCCCACTATGTTACACATCTTCCATGGTTCTCGTGATATCATAGTCCACATGATATCCTTTTCTCTAAACTGGAGAGACATGGGTTTGATGGATGGGCCACTCGGTGGATAAGGAATTGTTTGGATGGTTGTGCTCAAAGAGTTGGGGTCAATGGCTCAGTGTCCAAGTGGAGATCAGTAACGAGTGGTGTTCCTCAGGGGTCAGTATTGGGACCAGTTCTGTTTAATGTCTTTGCCAGTGACATGGACAGTTTGCCAGTGACACCAAGCTGTGTGGTGTGTTTGACATGCTGGAGGGAAGGGATGTCACCCAGAGGGACCTGGACAGGCTTGAGAGGTGGGCCTGTGCCTACAGGAAAGCTGGGGAGGGACTTTGTCAGGGAGAGGAGTGATAGGACAAGCAGTAATGGCTTTAAACTAAAGAAGGGTAGATTTAGATTAGGCATTAGGAAGAATCTTTACTCAGAGGGTGGTGAGGACTGAAACAGGCTGCCCAGAGAAGCTGTGGATGCCCCATCCCTGGAAGTGTTCAAGGCCATGCTGGATGGGGCTTTGGGCAACCTGGTCTGGTGGAAGTCTGTGCCCATGACAGGGGGGTTAGAACTAGATGGTCTTGAAGGTCCCCTCCAACCCAAACCATGCTATGATTCTCTGGCAATGATAGATGGCAACCAGCAACGTTCACCAAACAGGGCAGGGCAAATCCATTTAGGGGCTAGGTCAGTAAGGTGGTGGCTAAGCTCTTCTTTCCAACCAAGAGACTGTAGTCTTCTTTTTTCTTTTTCCCCTCACTTGCTTATCTCTGAGCTGTTGTTGCTTCCAAAGCGGAGACGAGAGCACAAACTGTGGTTGCAGAGTGGAAGAGAATAGAAGAGAAATACTCTGCGATCCTCTTGACCCTTTATTGGGATAACTACAAGTGTAGTTGTGACTGTGTGAGATGGGAATCAATTGAAGAGCTTTGCCCCAAATTCTCCTGTTTTTCTGTTCTGTTTTTTTGATGCTTACTCTTTGGACAACTTTTTTTTTCCTTTAAAAATTAATAATAATAAAAATAAAATACGTTTTTCAGCTCCTACCAGTGCCGGAAAGACTCTTGTTGCAGAATTGCTCATTCTGAAGCGAGTCTTGGAGACCCGTAAGAAAGCTCTTTTCATCCTTCCCTTTGTCTCTGTGGCCAAGGAGAAGAAATGTTATCTGCAGGTAAGTAACATGCAAAGAGAGGAAATGGCTGGCTTATAGTTGCTTTTTAAAATGAAGTTTTTGCATGGATTTGAGGGGAAAAATAATAATTTTGCAATATAGTTTCAGAAATGAATTGTGGTAGAATGAGATCAAATTTTAAATTAAGTTTGAGAAAAAAAAATGAAAGACTTAGCCATAAAGGGAAATTTCTAAAAATAAAATAAAACAAATAATTAAGGAGTAGATTAAAATATTTTATTTTTGACTGTTAGAGTATTGTTATTTGCATGCATTGGCAGATTTTATAATATGCAAGCTTAAAAGGAATTTTCTAATTAGAGATTGTGTCTAAAACACTGCAAAGGGGTGGTGTCAGCATAATCAGAAAGAAACTTTTTATTTTAGCTTTCCTTTGGGTGTTCCAGCAGAATGTTTTGCTTTTGATTTCACTTTGCTAAAAATACATTCTGACAGAATGTAGGTATGTCTGGGCTTCCTCATCTCAGATATTTAGAAACAAACATACAATGGAAGCAGTCTTTTTAAAACAAACAATTTTTTTTTCTGAAAGGTGTTCCTATCAAATACTGTTTCCATTAGCTAATGTGCCAAATAAAAATTAATAAAGGCGAGAACAAAATCAGTGGGTGTTTTTTTCTATAGTTTCTGACACTTAAGATATTTTGTATTTTATCAAACTGAGATGGCACCTTTACCTTGTAAATTGCTAGGAAATGTTACCAAGTGCAGAAGCTACTTTGTAGTGGTTGATAATGGAGAAAAGCTTTTTCTTTAATCTTGTAAAGCTGGAAAGTTATCTATGCTGTGTCCTCCTACTTCTGGCCTAAGGTTTGGCTTTAGCTGCACGCACTTGGAATCTTATAGTATCCTACCCATCTGCTTCATAATATTTGTACCTTTTGTTAATGCAGAGCATAATGTGCCCAAGCTTTGGCAATGCAGTAATACTCATTGGAAGAAAAGGAATCACTCTTTTTTGACTTTCATCTGGGAGTCATGAAAATTTCATTTTTTTCATCTGTCTTAAAAAAAAAATGACAGTGGTGTGTGGGGTAATTAGTAATAATTGCCTGAGTTATAGTTTTAACCTGATTAGTTGGCATTATAAGTGTTAGGGATTATGGTTGTAGGCTGCAGTCTTTATGTGATTTCAGCAAGCATTGGTCAAAATTCAGTTGTAACCTTGGCAGAACATTCTGTGTCATTGGAAAACAGGCCCTGTTTCAGGAGGTGGATGTGAAAGTTGAAGGCTACATGGGAAGCATCTCTCCAGCTGGACGTTTCTCTTCTCTGGATGTTGCTGTCTGCACCATTGAGAAAGCCAATGGCCTCATCAATAGACTAATAGAGGAAAACCAAATGGACTCACTAGGTAAAATGCTACTGCCTCACCACTGGGGGGATGAGTTTTTTCTTTTACATAATCTGAGTACATGTGGAATTATGGGATCGTTTGTATTTGCTCTGTTTCCTATGCAACAGACAAGCTGTACAGGAAAGCAGAACAATTTTTCTTCATCCAGAGCCTGTCTGATTTGGATTTAGGAACTCAGTCTGGACTGTTCTACCTAGCTCAGTGACTGGGGAGTGAGTAGGTAAAACTGCAGCTTTAGTTTGTCTGACGTGGATGACAATCCACAGACAGATTATTTGCAGTAAGCAGTGATTCTCACAGTGAGAAAATATCTTCTAATTAATGAAATTAAGTTATAAGTCTATGATGTGTTTGAGTCCAAGAATTTTCTGTTTGTTTGGGACAGAGGTTGTGTATGTATGTCATTAATGGTTTACCTTCAGTTAGTTCAAAGAAGAGGAGGAATTATTTTCAGTGCTTGTTGGGGTCCAAATAATGAATATTTGGAGCTGCACTGGGTAGGCATGGTGACTAGAAGGGATGTGGCACTCATCTCTCTTTTGTAGTCAGCTCAAAAGCCCTGTCTTTGCAGTGGGCTACTACAGTCCTGATGACCACTAGATAATGGTGGTGTCCATTTAGTGCTTAGGAGGAGACATAAAACCTGAGGAAGCCCTGTGTTTCTAATACGTACTTGGAAAGTGTCATGTTTTCCTAGCCCAATTAGATGATTGTTCTCTTTGTTTCTTCAGTAAAACTATATTCAGTTGCATTTTACATAGTAATACTTTCCATCTTTGATCTGGCCTGTAACATAGCTTTATGTTAAAAATACAAAAATTGGAAAGCTAGATGAGTGTCAAACTGCTCTGAGACTTCCACCTGTAAAACTGCTGTGCCATGTTCATCTGGTATCACTGGTATCATAATATCCTTTACCATTGTATACCAGAAAAGTTTTTTAAACACAATAGAGAGTAAGGGAAAGAAAGCTTTGCAGATTTTTTAAGAGTGTGAGATCATGGGATAACACATTCACACCTGGACTACAGGGGCTGGATCACCATGAATTCTTAGGCTGCCAGTGGGCTGGAAGATGAGTAGATGACCATGGCTGTGCAGCGTTTTAAAATCATTTCACAATTGAAGCTGCTGCAGTCTGACCCAATTCTCAATTGCGTATCTTCATCCCTTCCTTTGCAAGAGAACTGATGATCATGCAGTTAGTTATTTAAATATATGGCTCAAAGTTTGCTACTTCATTTATTTGTTTGTTTGTTTGTTTGTTTTAAATAGTGCTAGTTTGATGCTAGGTCAGCACACTACATGCTGTACTGCCAGCACAAGGCAACGAGTGGGGTCATAATATCCTCATTTATGTTGGTTTGGGTGCCTTACAAACATACCCAGTGTACTAAGATGCATTGTTTAATAATAGCATCTTTCAGAAGCTGGGGATATGCCAAATTCCTTTGGTTGGCACCTCCACTCCATCACTACATCTTTTTTTGTCCTTCGTGAGAAGAATGTGCCTGAGATGAGTCATGTAACTCCGAGTACCAACAGATATGTGACTCTTCGCTGGCACATTCTTCTCACAAAGCAGTAGAACGAGGCACATGAACGCAGGATTTGAGTTTCAGTATTACATCCCCAGCACTGGTACCTCTTTAAAGCATTACATTTTTCTTACACCATTTGAAAACACCTCTACTGCAACCCTCTTTTTCCCTTGTGTCCCAACATGACCATACAGCTGAAATAAGAGTAATTTTTCTTCTTTGTGTGCTTATTTGGAAGTAATTTTAAAATTCAATTTTAGTTTCAAAAGGCATCTTTAAAAACACGACAAATTTTCTATTTGGAGATGCATCTTCATAAAAGCTGTAAAATAAAGGCAGGAGCTGAAAATGCCTTTTTAACTCTCACCTAAAGCAAGCTTGTCTAATACTGGAAGATTGTACATTGCCTTCTAATTAATTCTAAATTTAGACCACTTCGTAACAAGGGTGTTTTATCTTTTGAGATGAGTTATTGGGAGATGACTGCAATTCTGCAATTCTGGCTGGATTCCATCTCAAGCTCGAGCTGTTCCTTTTGTTGATGTCAACCCCCTGCTGACAGCTCACGTTGCCTTTGGAAGTTGTTGAGAGCAATTCAGATCCTCTGCCTGGCAGAGCTCTCTTTGCTGTATGAAGCAGTTAAAAGCAATTCTGTGTTGCTAATTATTATATATCATGTGTCAGTTTTGAACGTCCAGGTACACAGGAAATGCTGTTCCTCTTGTTGTTGTTCAGCCTCTTGACACTGACGCTAAAGAAATTTTTGGGAGACCAGATTAGAGAAGAATCTTCCTTCTCAACATATCAGCTGGGAATAACGGATATGTAACATGGAGTTGTGATACTTGTTTCTTTTCTTAATTTAAACTTGAATAAATAAAAGTAGGTTCTAGAAAAAATCAATTTCTCCCCCACTGTCTTTAAGAACTTTTTAATTTTAAACAGGATGCAGACTTAAAGAAGTCTAGTTGTTCTAGAATAACCATGTGTGAGATCTTTCAGGTACTTCTAATATTTTATTCATTTTTTGTCAGCAGTCTGCTAGACACACCTAATTTGCAGACAGACAGTAGACACTGAAGGTGGCCTAATTTTCAGTAGCAATGCAGAATGACGCAATTATGGCCCTAATCGCACTCCTGAGCTCGTTGCTGAGTAAAAAACGCCATTGCATGCTGGGACCTGTAGTCTTCCTTGACTGCAATTCCATTTTTAAGATAAGGATAGCTTTGTGAAAAATAGTTTGCCTGATGGCTCCTGCTATGTTATCCCAGTGGGTGCCTTCCGAGTGCTGCTTGAAGAGAGAAGAGCTGTGTGCATCATATGACAGTCAGGTCTCATCAGCTTAGAGACTGCTGAGGTAACACAATGCTCAACTTTAGTGTGGGTATAAATATTTTTTTTTATAGCTGAGTAGCAGTAGAAAGTATAGAACATGTGGCCCATCTGAAGAACAGTGACATTCCCCATGTTTTGGCCTGTAGATACCACTAGTCTTATACTTCATTTCAGGAAGCACAGTGTGTGCTGCTTGGTGCAAAGACTGGAAAGGTAAGCTGTATGAATTTTTCTTTAGGAGGTACCCCATTACACTGTTGTGTCTCAGCTACTGGAAAAAAACAGTCAGATTATTGGATGGGAAAGCAGAGGGAAGCTTTTTTCTGGTAGCTGAATAATTGTCTCTTTGGTGACCAATGAATTGCAAGTTTTCATGAGTACAGAATAGAGGAAGTAGAGGAAGACGGAGGAGCTGGCTGGGTGGGAGTTTGTAAAAGGGGCTGTTGGAGAAGTGCAGTACTCTTCTAACTTAAGTGGCTTGAAAGAGAAGTGAAGAGAAAACAGAGAAGGAACATATGTAGGAAGGAGAGAAAAAAAAAATGAGAGGGAAAAATAGCATTGAAGTAGGTAATAGAAAGTCACTCTTGCCCTTAAGTTCCTGCTATTTTTGCTATATCAGAAAGATATTTCATAGCTCCAGCAAAAACAAAAGCTCCACAGCAGCAGAACTAATGAAACCCAGTGTCCTCTATGACCTGCCTTCTTTTATTTTTTCCTTTTTTTAAATTTTTTTTATTTTTTGTTAAACCTTCCTTCAGCGTTTTCCATATCCCTGTGGCACTGTCTGCTGGTCAGAAAATCTACATATTGCTACAGGTTGGGATGTATGCAGGAGGTGTGCTGGGTGGCTCTGTGTTTTTTCCTTTAAGAAGCAAAGAGACCCCAATCTACTCTAGATGCTGATATTCAGAAAGCTTTTCAGTCAGTATTCTTTTCAGTATTTCTACCCATCTTTCACATTTTATGGAAGCAGCTGATAGATTAAAAAGGTATTTGCAGGAGGTAGGAGGACAACAGATATAACAGTCACATAAGGATTTTTTTTTTCACTAGAAAGCCAGAATTAAATAGCAGAGCTCATTCTGGTTTGGTGGGTGAGAAAAGATATAATAGGAAGCCGTCTCTGCCAGGTCACCTGCTCTAGGTTTCGTTGCCTTTTTTACTGACATCACTGTATGGTGAAGGAGCGATGTTTTTAATGTGAGATCGTGATGTCAACAAAGCTTTTGACTAGCTTATTAAGGGCATTGGAGTATTTCCTTCCAGATACTCTGAGGCCTTGGGGACTTTTACTTGCAAATGGTACAGATGCTAAAATACTGTTTTGCATGGTGACCAGATTGTAGCAACTCAACCTATTTTTTTTTTTTCAGAAGCTGGGTATTTTGTATGGTAGGTTGTGGGAAGTGAAATGTCCTATCATTGGTCATTATATGTATCTCTTAAAAGAACCAGTGACAGAAGAAAGTCATAACTGTGTTGGTAAGCACAGCTGGGTTTGTGAATTTAAATTTCCCTTAATCATGTGGAATATTAAAGGAAATCTGAGGCTATCTGTTCTTAGTTTGGAGGTTTATCAGTTCTAACCTGAGCGCTTCTCTTTATAGGAGTTGTGGTTGTGGATGAGTTGCATATGCTGGGAGACTCTCATCGAGGCTATCTGTTGGAGCTCCTTCTGACCAAAGTTCGATACGTGACAGAGAAGGCTGCAAAACGGTGGGGGGACCAGGATATTTTATCTTATAGCACTAAATTATGGATGGCTTAAATATTTTGTTCTCCAGATAATTGGGAATTTGGGTTAGCTCCAGGGTTTTTATGTGAGTGATGACCTAGACTATTTTGGTTATTAAGGTCTCATCATATCACCCCTCCAGGGGCCTGCTGTTGTAGTCAAAACCTCTTTTCCTCATGGTTTTTAATTTGAATGCTATCATGGGATTCATTCTCTCGAAAAAAGAAAGAAGGTGAAGTTTTCCTGTATTTTTTTAGCCTATTTATTAAAAACAAATCCAAAGAAAGAAAGAAACAAACAAAAAACCACCACAAAACTTCAGACTTCTTTTAATATTTTTCCTAGACAAAGGCAAAAGGAGGAAATGGTGTATCAGTCATCTTAATTTTTACCAGTTAAGCTGACAGAAGGGTCAAAATCAGCTGTTCCTATGCACCAAAACTCAGATTTTGCCAGCTTTTCACTGCTGCTTCCTGTCTTGTGAGTTATGCTAAGCCCAGACTGCCTCTTCAGTTGTAGGGGAACTGTCTTTTTGACACTAGTCTCTTTGCTGGATCTTTTAACCAGCATTTCCCACCCTGATTTCCAGGATCCAGCAGTGCTCAGGGTTGAATCACCTCTGAGTATTTTCTTGGTTTGGAAGCTGGTATACTTCAGTATACTTAAGAGCATCATGAGTTGCTTTGCCACTGTTTTTCCCTTGGCTTATCATGCACCTGCAGGACAAATACAGGACAGTTCTCGGATTTTCTCCATTCCTCTGAAGAACCAAGAAGGAAAAAACATGTCAGGGAAGAACAGGTACATCAAGGAATGTTTGAAGGAAGATGAAATAATTCAGCCTTCACCATATAGGCACTAGGGCCCAGATCTTTTATTTCTCTGTCAAGGTCAAATTGTCGTACCACTTGCTGACAGGAAGGAAGTGACCTTTTTGATGTTGTTTTTCTTTGATGCTTTTATTTTTTAACAGGAGCCCCTTTATCCAAATTCTTTATATGCTGTCCAGCCTGACCAGTTAGCAGAATGTCGAGTGCTTTTAAAAGCTTTTAAAGTGGTTAACTGGACATCCTGCTGAAGTATGGTGCTGTGTCGTTGGACCAGAAAATATTATCTGATGGTCATGGCCAGCATGAGTGCCATTGCTTCTCAGCAAGGCTTTCACAGACTAAGATAAATTCTGGAGAAGATTTTTCACGCCTCCAGTCCAAAAGAATGTCGTGGAACTGGATTTTTTTAATCCCTGATGGGGGATTGCTATGCTAGCAAATGCTTGAAGAGCTTGGGAAAGAGGTTCTGCTTCTCCATATCTTCCTTATTTCTGTCTTATAAGCGACCAGGGTTTTTTATCCTAGCTTTGGGGTAGTCTTGTTTCCCCTGTCTTGCCTTTTCCAGGATTACCAGGATCTTCTAAGAAGGTTCAGGCCATCTGTAAGCTCACATTAATTTTTCTGACCTTTTTATTTTTAAAGTCTCAATTTGTGGCTAAGGGCATGGATGAACAATGCAAGTTAGTAGATGTAAAATGTTGGCTTAGAAGCAGAAAAAGAAAACAAAACAAAACACGCCTGTCGTGTGAATTTAAAAGGCTGAATTAAAGTATACATTTGGGTGTCTAAGTTAATGCTTTGTGTTTTCAGGTCTGTTAAGAGTCGATTATTTCCCACTGACTTGAATGGAAGCAGTAGTTCAGCACTTTGAGAACTGAAGCTGCTTTCTTCTTTACTGAACTTTGTTTCCCAACTCTAGGAAGACCTTAATTTGTTATTATTTATCCTACAATTGAGACAAATGGGTATCTTAATTAAGGCATTTAGTGTAGACAGACTGCAGCAGAGACTGAGCCATGCTTTTATTTGCATGCTCTTATTAATGGCAAAGAAATAGTTAATTTGTTTGTTTTCAGTTTCTCCAAATATGCAGTCAGTTTCTAGCTGTTGTTGCTTAAAGAAGCTTAAGATTTAGGTTCAAAATGACAAAAATTTGAATTATCTTGTAATGAACACATAGCTTTTCATTGTGTTTGCTAAGAGTAGAGTATGACTTGTTTCTTTTTCATAAAGCTTAAAAACAAAGCTTTGGACTTTAGACTCATGAAGGAAATAGATTGGGTTCATTTTCTCCGAATGCTGTTTTGCAGAAGAGTAGCTTGACTTGTTACTAACTTTAATTTTCTTTTAACCACTTCCAGACGGACAAAGACAACCGGCCATGGTTTTGGAGGGGTACAGATAGTAGGCATGAGTGCTACCCTCCCAAACTTGGGAGTGCTAGCCTCGTGGTTAGATGCAGAGTTGTACTGTACGGATTTTCGCCCTGTGCCCCTCATGGAGTGGGTGAAAATTGGCAACAACATTTATGACTCTTCCATGAACCTGGTGCGAGAATTCCAGCCCAAACTTCAACTGAAGGTAACAAAACTCTGAGCAGTGTCTTTGGGACCTTTTCTACAGCTAAAGATGAAAAGACAGCTTCTAGTATGTTTTTAATTTTTTTTGAACAAACACAGTCATGAAGTCCTTTAGGTTTCTTGAATCTGACTTGAAGAACCAAATGGATAGAAATGAAAAAATGTGCATTTCCTGCTTGTAGATTCCTCTTCTGTGGAGTCTCTGAGGTGTGAATTTTCTTCCCAGTCCTCCAAACTGCTCTGTGTCTAATAAACTAGTTGCTCTGTGTCTAGATAAACTAGTCTAATAGTTGGACAATATGTGCTAAATGGCAGCAATATTTTGAAAGTACCCAGCCCTCATGTGCACAAACATTAGTAGCATGGTGGCACAGCAAAAAAAAAGGATCCTGGAAAAAAAAAAAAAAGAAAAAAGAAAGAAATGTTTGTGACAAGAATATCTAGAAGCTTACATTTATGTAGCCATATTGATAAGGTGATGTTGTATTTCCTTCTCCAGATATGTTTTGAGGTAGTTGCTTTGGATAGGTACTAAATTGAGAGAAAGAACTAAACTAGGCTTATGACTCAACACTTTAAGGGATTTAACTTCTTTTATAAGACCAGGCAATCCTCTTGAGCTTGAAATCTATCACTGCACCTTCACACTGCTCTTTCTTGGCCCACTTTGGGGCACAGAACAGAACTTGATGAGCTCACCACTTCTGTTGAATTTGGGTGAATCCTTACGCAACTTTCGTATCCTTAAATACATATGTACAGTTCTTGCCTTTGGTCTCCTGTTTTCATTTGTATTTCACTGCTTTTTATTACTTACCTTACTCTTACCTTTTTTCTCTTCCTTCCTTTGGCCTTGCTGGAAGAGAATCTGGCTGGCTTAGCCAAGCAAGATTGTTGCAGGAACTCTCTTAGGGTCTTGTAACCAAAAAGACAGGCTGTAAATGGTAGGGTTTTGCATGCACGTCCATATATTTACTCTCAATCTTTAGTCAGCAGTGCTTTCTGGGTGCCTCTTACTGGGGATGCTCAGACTACTGCACCTCATGCTTTTAGTTTAGCCAGCCAAGTCTTCCTTTGTAGTTACTGTAGAGCAATGTTTTACCTCAGAGCTTTTCTGAAGTTTAAAGCAGTAGTTTTTGGTCTTGTCTGCAGGAGCTTGTTTCTTTCCATTGGCTGTAGGAGTCCTCGGGGGAGTAAGCAAGGTGCCTTTACATTGTGTGGTATGAAAACCAGATTCTCCTCACAGATGACAGCATACAGTGCATCCCTCTGTAATGTGCACCTTGTTCTTTCTCACTGCTGTCAGCCATGACGTGGTAGTTGCAGTGTGGATTTCTGTGCACTGTGTAGCCTTCAATCAGAAACAGATTAAAAAAGCGAGACATAAAACCTTAGATTTATTTGTGGTTAGGTCTAAGGTGGTCCCCAACTATAGGTTGTACTAGCGCCTAGACTTCTGAAAGCAAGACAGAAACCAAGATGACAGTGCTCCATCTTCTTTACTTGTTCCTCTCTCCAATTTTGAACAGAAAATTCCTACTCTGACACTGAACAGTGGCAGCATTTATGGACCCTGTGCAGTGTGAGATTGCATTGAAAATATTTTGTCTCACTTCAGGGAGATGAAGACCATATTGTGAGCCTGTGTTATGAGACTGTTTGTGATGGCCATTCAGTTCTGCTCTTCTGTCCATCCAAGAATTGGTGTGAGAAGCTGGCAGACATCATTGCCAGGGAATTCTACAGTTTGCAACAAGCTGAGAGTAAGAGAAAAGTAGTTAATAGAAGATTGTGGTACGTGCAGTGCATTTAATGCAAATTAGTTTTAGTAGAAACTATAAAGATGTTTTCTCTCTCAAGGTTGTGCAAGAAACTCATCCCTTTCCCCAGTTGTTGTGGACAGAGAAGGAATAGATGAGGTCCTGGATCAGCTAAAGCGCTCTCTTTCAGGTCTGGATTCTGTGCTCCAACGTACTTTGCCATGGGGAGTGGCATTTCATCATGCAGGTATTCCTCAATATCTTGGTCTTGAATTCCGTAATTGTCAAGTCATTTGGGTTCTTAGTGCTGTAGTTATCAGCAATTTACCAGTTTCTTTTTGAAGCATTACGTAGCTTATTACATAAATGAGATACTTCAGTTATTTCTCAGTTAGAGGTAAACTTGAAATTCTTTTACTGTGGACAAAGATTTAATTCACTAATTGTTATGATGAATCTTCTCTCTGTTGTGTTAGATAACAACAACTTTTTAGATACATCTTAAAAATTTATCTGGAATACCTGAAAAATTAACTGATTTGCTGCTCAGGCATTTTAAAGTCCTCCCTAAGTCCGCTATGGTATTTCAGAAAAATTTTCTTGAACTTAATGCTGAAACAGATGAGTAAATAGAAGAAATCTAACAATGAAAATGAAAATAAAAGGAGAATGCACTGCTAGTGCTTCTGGCTAGATCTTTTTTTATTTAGGTAGTTAATTGTGCACGTAACCTGTTGATTCACTGAGAGAAAGGACCAACTGTGGAAGATACAACAGTATCTATGGCATTGAATATGTAGGGGGCATAACTCCAGATGCTTACAGAGTGTGTGTATTTTTTTTTCCTCTCAAGAGTAGACTTGGACTGCAGTCCCCAAGGAGTGTAGAAAGATGCATATTAGTCCTGTAACACAGAATGGAAATAATGATGAAGGATTCCAGGGTCAGGACAGCGAATGACTAAATCCCAGTTCCTTACTGAGTGTTACATCAAGCTTTCTTCTTTTCATTGTACTTATTTATTTACTTGCAGTGCATGTAAATATGTAGTAGGTAGTTCATCTTGCTCCAATGTGTACAAATACCTTAGAAAACCTAATTTATATCCATTACTATCAATTAAATCATGAAAACTTCATAGAAATTTTGATTCAATTATGCATTGAAAGAAGTTAACTGAGGTAGTGTTGCAAGTCTAGTTCCTAACTCGGAATGGTAAATGTTCATTGAATTTGTTTGTTCTTCTTCTTGCCTGACAGTAATATTATTAGCTCTTAAATGCAATTTCACTATTACTGGGTTTGCTAAAAGTTATCTTTCTTCAGGTCTTACTTTTGATGAACGGGACATAATTGAAGGAGCCTTTCGCCAGGGCTTGATTAGAGTTCTAGCAGCAACATCCACTCTCTCTTCTGGAGTGAATTTGCCAGCACGCCGAGTAATTATACGAACTCCCATGTTTGGTGGCAAACTGCTGGACATCCTCACTTACAAGCAGATGGCTGGCAGGGCTGGCAGGAAAGGAGTAGACACAGAGGGTAAGCAGAGGCTTTATTAACATTCCCTAAGAACGGTGTTAACCTGATTAAATCCAGGGCAATGCTTTGCAATTAGTGACTAATCATGATGAATTCCTTTGGTATTCAGTATGATTAAGTTAATCAAGATGAATTTGTTTGGTATTAATGGAGTAAAAATTGCAATTCCCAGAGGATTCTTTTCACTGTATGAGACTGACTTTGGTATTTGCATGTCAGTTACTTCAGGAATGGGTTATTTTCTTTTTTGAATTCTTGTTATCTTCTAAGGCTCTGTTGAGTTGACTTAATTCTGTGATACATGGTCAGTTCACGAAAGCATTTACAATTTCAGTGAGAAAATTTACAGTAAATTCCCAATGGACAGGCCTAACATTTAAGAAATGCATTGAAAGTCTACAACCATAATTTGACAAATTCCTTTTGTTGTCTGAAGTTCTAATTTGGGTTTATTAAACTTCCACTAAACTTAACAGTGATTTTTATGGATCTTGAGTGCTACAAAGAGACAAGGAAATGTAGAGAGTTGATCATAGATAACACGGTGTCTTCATGCATACAGTGGCACTAATTGATGTTCAACAGAGTGATCCTGCCTGTTATTTTAATTTGTGATGGAAATTTATCTTTCTCGATGCCATTTGGAAAAATTGTGTTCTACAAATGTAAACACAATGGAGAATACGAAGTTCAGTAGATGCAGGAAGTGAGATTTGTCCTGCTGATGGTTTGATTGGTGCTTGCTGGAACCCTATGTAAGCAGACTGTTCTTATATTTAACTTTCTATTTTTGCTGGAGTAGCATAGCAACCCAGCGTTTTGTGACCTATATCTCTATGAGCTATCCCCATACGTTAAAGAAAAGGACAGCTGCATGCTGTACTTTGAAATTTTCCAGACTTTGTCATTTGAGCATAAAATAATTCCTTGAAGTTTCTTCTTTTTTCCCCTTCAAGTCACAATAATTAGTACCCTTTTTGACAGTTCTGATGTGACTGTCTGTTTTGCACAGTAAGCAGTTGATTTTATGCTGATGAGCTTCATGAATGTACCATTTTTTCCCACTCTGTGTAGTGTTTTGGATGAGAACATAAAGCTACATTACCAGCTGCTACTCTTCCACAGAATAGGGAGGCTGGAGGACAGCAACTTCAGCTGGAAAAAATGCCATATGTAGATATGAAATTCAGCTGACAGACAGAAGTTAATCAGAAGTTAATTGATGCTGGGTTGAAGCTTTTTTTTTTTTTTTTTTTTTTTGTTGATTTGGTTTTCCAAGCGTTGCAGTGTTGGATTGTTTCAGGTTTTGATTTTTTTTTTTTTTCTGATTGGATGGTAATTTAAAAACATTATTTTAGAAAATGAAATTGGATTCTTTTTGCATTCATCAAAACTACCCGGTTCCCAAGGTGAAACAGGTAAAGCTGTTCAATATTGGTGAACAAAAGCTAGAAGTTAGGCTACAGATTCAGTTCTTTTCCATTCATAGGTAGAGAGATACATACGTGTGTTGAATGAGTTAGCTACAGAAATGCAAAATTATATGGTAAAGATAGATAAAACATAGTAGGGTCTTTTTGGTTTAATGGAGTTTTTTGTCTAGGTAGCCAGAGTCTTCTGGTGTTTGTTTAATCTGATCCTAATCTAGACTTCTCTCATCTGCAGTGTTCAATAAGGAATATTAGAGCAGTTTAGTTTCTTTTTATTGTGTTCTCTCTCTCTCTCAGCTGTTTGCTAAGTTGCAGTTATTGGCTTTAAGTTCTCAGTGGCATCTTGGGGAAGGGTTCTACCCAAATCTTAAATGGCTGTCAGATAATGTAGGGCCGAGTGGACACCCATCTTCTTTTATGTTTATCATGCTGAGGAGTCAAAGTTGTGATAGGGAGCTGTAGGTCACATCAGAAAGAAATGAGTTAAGGTTCATCATTGCCATCATTTCACAAAACAATGCTAATGGGTGGTTTGTTATATCTTCTATACTCTGGCAAAAGCACAGGGTCAACAGATGTCAAAAGTTTTACACGGCAGGATAAACAAATCCCAAAGAGACATCCTCTGAGCATCCTTTGATGGAGACTGTATTATCCTAATTTAACATTCCTAGGATGTTACTAAGATAACGACAGCCAAAATGACTTTGGTGTCCAGGCTACGTGCACTTCAATCTTAAGCAGTTGTCATAAACCAAAATTTCCTGTCCAGGTAATCCAAATCTAATGCTCTCTTTGTTAGTCAAAGAAAAGCTCATCTTGCCTGAAATTTATTTATTCTATACCAATTGGCAAAGCTTCTCACTAGCTATGTTTCTCAGGGACCTAGTTTCTCTTTAATAGTTTTGTTGAAAAAAGACTTCCTTTTTGACCACTGCATTTTCCTCCTGTGGTTTGTACTATTATCTCATAAATACATGAACTCATTATTTTTATTTTTGTTTTTGTTTCACAGCCCACCTTTTTTGTCTCCCACATTATTTCAGGATTAACTTTAAAATTCTATATTAGACATTGTTAGGTAAGGTATATTCAGATGTACTTTCAGAGGAAACCATTCAGGATACCTAAGATTTCACATGTGTATGTACCTATATGCATATATATGCAAGCATGTATGCATTTATGAAAGTTCAAAGAATGTGTTGTTTCTTAGATTAATAACTTCAATGAATTTTCGAATTACTTTGGTATCTATGTTATTTCATTTTGGGAATGGAAGCTGGTTGTCTTAACACAAACTGCCAAAGTGCTGTGCAGCTTCTATGTTTTCTTCCAAATTTTGAGAATCTTTTCAGTTTAATAATATAATGCAAAATAAAATAGATGCCACTGTGCATCATTGTTCCAGTCAGTTACAGAACAAGAAGTGAGAGTAGTTCAACAGCAAAGCAGGTGCTTAGAGAATCTGTGGAGTCCCTATCCCTGGAGATGGCAAAAGTTGGTTTGGGAAGACCCTGACCTGCCTAATGTAACTTTGTACTGCTCTGAGCTTTTAATTCTTAAGTATTATGCATCAGTGAGTCCTTAAATAGCAATGGCTATATTCTGTTCAAGATTGCAATAGTTTTTATCTTTTTTTTTTCCAGCTTTTTCAATAGTAACTTAAGTGTTCCATTCCAATAATATGTCCTCAATGAACTGTAAGTAGCTATTACAGTGCTTAGATGCGATATGGAGGTCATTAATGTGTTTTTTTCTTTCATTTTTCCCCGTATAGGTGAGAGCATTTTAGTTTGCAAGCCCTCAGAAAGATCAAAAGGAACTGCTCTACTTCAGGGATCTCTCAAGCCTGTTTGCAGTTGTTTGCTTAGAAGAGAAGGGGAAGGTGTTACTTCAAGCATGAAGCGAGCAATACTTGAGGTACTGGACGCGGAGAGGATGTAGAACAGTGCTTGCAGTGTTAGGATGATTTCTTTTGTGACACCATCAAATCTTTTATGTGGCTTTTTTTTCCCCTCTCTTGTCAACGCAAGCAGCTTCAGAAAAAGTTATTTGGGTCTGCCAGCTTGCTGCAATATTAGCATTTTTTTTTGCATACAGCAGTCTCTGCTTGCCAGAGAGGTTTTGACATAAACATACTCCAATGAGTTATTAAGGCTTGCTTTTTCATTTATATATGCTCAAACCACAGGCAGAAGTGTGTAATTCTTAACCTTCACACGTGATCTGACAGTCTTTACTGGGAGGTGCTTGTACATTACTGTTTCCTGAAGCTTTGTAGAATGAATTAGGCCATAATGACATTTGTAGAACCTTAAAGAGTTCCTTATTTCACCCCACAAGTTATCTACCTCTTTTGCAGAAAATTGATTGAAATTTTGTAAATAAGTTTTTGCTAAACAAAGAGACATTGTACTACATTTGCTCCCTTTACCCTTGCACAGAAGTAAAAAGGAACAAAAGGGTTTGTGTAGGTGAGCTCATCTCCTTTTCCAAAGCTGCTTTTGGGCTTGAGCTGAACTTAGGCATTTTAAGAGTTCTTTTTGCTATTCTATTCCTATTTTTTTTTTTTTTTTTTTTTTTTTGTGAAACTGCTGTGGTACTTAGAACTTGGTTGTGATTCCATAGGTTTAGAATTCTTACCAGACCAGTGGAATTTCCAAATGCACTTTTTTACATAAGAACTATCTAAAGATGGCTTCTCTTCTGGTTGGGGGTGCTTTATTACATGAAAGAAATCTACTGAAACCTTGAAATAGAGTTTCTAGTTAAACACCTTGCTGTCTCAGGGAAGACACACACACACGTAAGTAACTCACAGGGAAAAAGCAGTTATGTGGAAAAAAAGATCCAAAGGAAAAATCACTCTAAATCAGGAAAACAATCATAGGATGTAGCACTCAGATTTATTAAGAGACAACTTCACTATACTGAAAGATCTGGGGAGAACTCCTCATTTTCAGTTACCTTTTTTCTTCAGAAAGTTGCAGTTTGTGTTCTAAGATTTTAAAGGAAGGGTTGGCTAAGCAGAATGCCTACATCTAGTCTTAGTTCTAAATTGCTACTATGTTTATGTTCACTTTCAAAATGCTAGGATTTTTGAAAACTCAGTCTGAGTTTTTAAGAGCTTTAATTTTTTGCCATAGCTTAGCCCTTCAACTTCTTTATAAGGTGTCTAACTTTTTGCCAAGGGAAGTCCTTAAAGGTTGGCAGTTGTTTTGCCTCATGTTCCTCTCTCACACTGGTTCTTTAAAACTTGGGTAGGTAATGCACCAATCTCTGTTTCTCAGATCTGATGTTCCATCTTGCTGTTTCTCTGGCAAGATGAACAAGTCACTTTCTTCAACAGATCATAGTGGGAGGAGTGGCCAACACTCCAAGTGATGTGCAGACCTATGCTTCTTGCACTCTTCTTGCATCCAGCTTGAGCAGCAGCAAGTGGAGAAACGAGAAACAGCAAGACAAAGCACAGACTGGACCTATTGAGGCTTGTGTAGCATGGCTGCTGGAGAACGAATTCATTCAGGTTCTGGACTCTGGCGATGATGAGAAAGGTAATCACAGAATTGTCTAGGTAATGTTGCTGTTCCCTGTTCTGTTTCTTACCAGTGCCTGCAGTTAGCGGTTTGAATCAGTAAATCTTCTGCAGCTGGGTAGATATTGAATGTAAATTTATAATGTGAACTTCTGTGCATTTCTTTTATTAAAAATCATGTGTCAGGAAGTTATAGCTTTCAAGAGGGTAACTTTATACCTTCTTAATCATTTTTGTATGCAAGTGTTCTTGGAAGGCCTCTGCATGTCACCTCTAAGACTGATGCATCCTTATCTACAAATTCCCAAGCTATCTTTAAAGAAGGTGAAATTTTACTTCAGGATGTATGCACACTATAATTTTTGTCTTTATGGAGAAGAACTGGCACATTCTGAGAGAGTACAAGGCTCTTCTAGAACTTGTTATATTAGGCTGCACTTTGTCCTCTTTTGGGCTATTTTCTTAAGATGACTAATGATGCGACTCTTATAGTAATAGAAAGAACTCCTGTTACAGAATCATTGTATATCTTTTTTAATGAAAATTATATATTTGACACTCTCATGGAAGGCATGTTCAACAACTCCTTGGTGGGATTGTAGATGAGTTTCCATTTTTGGGGGGTTAAAATAGCTATCGTAATTGCTAGTCTGAGTAGTTAGAGGGATCCAGACTTGTGATCTGGCCTCTGAAAAAGGCTAGCTTAGACTCTATGCAAGATCTTTATTTTATTGTTTCCATTTTCCTGTCTTCAGACTGGAGAGATACTCCATTTCTTTTTGAAAAAGCAGTTGGGAAAAGTCAGTAGAATCTATAAAATGCATTGCAACCTGAAAGTGAGATATAAACTTGCACTTAAATTTCTCTGTATGTGTTATTTATTTATTTATTTATTTATTTTTTAACAGCAAAGGTTTATCATCCCACACATCTTGGCTCAGCTACTCTTTCCTCTTCTCTTTCACCAACTGAAGCCATGGAAATTTTTGCTGACCTGCAGCGAGCTATGAAAAGCTTTGTTCTGGAGAACGATCTGCATATTGTCTATTTGGTAGGTTCCTCGTTCTGCGTTTCTTATCTTGCGCTGCAGAAAATGAATAAAGGATTGAAAATACAGTGCAGTATTCTTGAGACCTCCATGGACGTAATTTTTCATGGCTTGCGTAGGTAATCCTAAATGAAGAAAAGTTTTGAAATTGAATGTTCTTCAAAACTAATCTGTTCCCATAGGGTCTATTGTGTAGGCAGATGCTCCATGTTCATCTAAGCCCATTTTTGTCACTCCTCACTTCAGAAGATTTCAGAAATTTGTGAGTTATGGTTCTAGAATAACGGTAATTTATCTGAGACTTTTGAAGTGCACTAAAGTAATTGCTTTTGATTTGTGTTTGGAATCAATAGGATGCATCTCAGATTACCTCTGTAGGCTCAAACAACTTTTGCTGTTTCAGCATCTGTTTTGCCTACAAAAAGCCTGAGAGAACCACACTGTTTTTTTTGTTGTTGTTCTTATAGATGGGCCTTTTATGGGTTCATTCATCTCTGATTTAGTTTACTTGCCTGGTGGTCCTGCCAGGGCTAACGGAAGGATTGTGCTAAATCTTTTGAAGGGAAAGTGTCCAGAAGTTTGTTAAGAGTAATGTGTACATGCGCTTGAAAACTAAGCAATACTATTTAAGACTTCTGGAGAGGGAGCCACAGATCTGTCAAGATTAGTGAGGAAACAAGATGAAGTAGCAGTGAATATCCAAGGATTTACAGCTGCACGGCCTATCATTCAAACATAATCCCAAACTTGACAGTTATCTTTACTCTCCTGAAGTATAAAGCAAATTTTCTTAACCAGGCTGATAAATCAATGGCAAAATTTGAGCATCTTGCCTGGTGGAAAAAAAGAAAAAAGCTTGGCATTGCAGAAGTTGTTGGGAGATGCAGGAGACCGAGGATGCTTGTTTCTGCTTGCTGTGTTCATTAGCTTAGTTATTGACTGAAACTTTTTTTTTTAAATCAACTAGTTTTCCATGTGTACTTTTATCTGTGTTCTAGAGGACCACATAATATTTTGTTCTGTTCCTATGAGGCAAAGTGGACTATTTTGTGTCATGCACCAGTGAGTTTTTTTCCCATTTCTGTCTCTAAAACAGAAAAGTAACAGAAAAATAACACTCTCTTGTGTTATTTTAAATCAAATTCACGCAAGTTCTTGACATTCTCTTCCGTTAACATAGCCTAAACATTTTCTTGCAAAGTCTGTTAATTTTTAAGGCCAAAGAAGGTGTTTTTTGTTTGTTTGTTTTTGCTTTTTAAAGAATTGTTCTCTGTGTGTTTCTTATGAATTATCTGCTATAATGCTTTATAATTATTAGACTTGAAACTTTTACTTGTACAAATATGAATTCTAAGACCCTGTGTTTTAGGAAAGTTGATTAAAAGGAAGAAATATTTCTTAGACTAGGAAAAAGGGTTTTCTTTCAAGAAAAAAAAAACAAACCAAACCAACCAACCAACCAACCAAACAAAAAAAAACAAAGCAACAACAAGCAAAACACAATCCCTATCGTAATAACTCTTGTTTTTCTCAGCAGATGAACAGGAATGGACAATTTACAACTGCGTAGGTGTCTGGTATTCTGTGTTCCATTAAATGTTCCCCAACAACTGTTAGTTATTTCAAAATAATTAATCTTGCAGTATGTCGATACAGATATGAAGACATTTTGTCTCCTCATACTGAAACTAACTGTGCTGACTGAATGACAACAGAAATGTTTTTTTTGTCTAAAAGTGTGTGAATACTTTGAATGGCTTTTTTGTTAGTGTAAAAAAAATGTTGAGACTTAACTGTACCAAAGGTAAATTAAAACTTTGATAAGCTCTGGCAAAACTTATTTCCCCTCTTGCTTTATCAAATGTCGTGGTAGTGGTTAGTGTGCTTGCTAGTGGCTCCAAGAGGCTGATAGGTAATCTGTCAATTTTGGTAAAAAGAGAATGAAGTTTTATTCTGTTAAAGGAGGGTAAAAATACAGCCTAAAGTATCTTACAGGGCTTGGATTTGGGGAACAATCTGACAAAGTTTCTGAATTGTTTCATCATTATGAGTCACATCACATCTCATCAGTACAAATATTAAAAAAAATGGGTTAGAAGAGCTTTTACTTTCTTCAGGGTACATGGTTATGATTCAGTGCCTCTGAGTTGTGTGTGGGATGCTCTAACCACATTCTCTAGACTGCATTTGTTTAGCCAGAGCTCTGCTGTTTGTTTCTTTGAAATAGCTTTTTACATTATCTTATTTTCTTTAGGTTACCCCGGTGTATGAGGAGTGGACCACAATTGATTGGTACCAGTTTTTCTGCTTATGGGAGAAGCTGCCTGCCTCAATGAAACGTGTGGCTGAGCTGGTGGGGATCGAAGAAGGCTTTCTGGCCCGCTCTGTAAAAGGCAAAATCATAGCTAAGACAGAGAAACAGCACAGACAAATGGCAATCCACAAAAGGTAGCCACAAATGGACGTGAATGAGCAAAGACCAAAGCCTTTAGCACAAGGGGTAGATAGGCTTTTTTCAGGAACTGGTTTTCTTGATGTGTGAGCTCATAGATACACTTAGAGAGAACCTGTGCCCAGTCCACTCCAGAGTGAGAGCACTGTTATCACAAGATGCTTGTGCTGATGTTATTTGGAAGCCATCTTCTGTGTTTCTTTTCTGTGCTATGCTATAGCACCATTCTGTTCTGTGCTATCACAGAGAATTTTGCCTGTACTCTGACATGCCCTGGATGATGATTATATTTCCATGTATGTTTGTTTTGTTTTGTTTTTTTTTTTCTCTAGGTTTTTCACTAGTCTTGCCCTTCTGGATTTAATCAGTGAGGTTCCCTTAAAAGATATGACCAAGAAATATGGTTGCAGCCGTGGCCAGCTTCAGTCCTTGCAGCAGTCTGCTGCCACCTATGCAGGTAAGTTATGTGGGCAAAGAATCCACAAGAGTCTTAGGTTAGTCTGTTTTCTTTCCTTCCAGACAAGGGGATAAGATAGCCACAGTGTGTAACAACAATCGGTCTTGTAAAACCACTTCCAACTTCATGGCTTAATCTGTGGTTGCCCCTGCTTTGAGATGGAACCACAGAGCATGCTGCGGGAATGGGGCCAGCTGGGTGGAATCAAGCAGTGCTGTAGCATGCTGATGTCTGTGGAAACCATCTGTGTACTGTGCAGCAATGTAGTTTGTTCAGTATTAAGTCCAGAAATTAAGTACAAGTCCGTTCTGAATCTTTGCCGTGTTAGGAAAGAGTATCTTTCAATATGGGTAAAGTCCAGGGTCTCCTAGACAGCGTGCCTTTTTCCTGCTTGCAAAGTAATTGGTCAGAGAGTATAATTTTACAGTTTTCAAAAGGGTGAATCATTTCCAGGTCGTTTATCACCAGATAGTGAGAGGTCAGAGAGCTGTCACCTTTATCATAGCTTCCTTATAAGGGCTGTGTAGGAGTATAGGTAGCAGCCCACTGTGTGATCGAGATACTTTTTTTTTTTTTCTGTTGCCTAAGTCAAGTCTTGCATTACTCCGTAAATGGATCTTCAATTTTTAAGACAGTTTTAGCTCAACTTGCGAAACCATATGTGTGGGTTGCAGCATGAGTCAAAGCCCCAGAATGAAAAGGTCACGCCAACTGATGCGGAGTAGTTTAAATTAATTCTGGTAGTATAAATAACTTCGTGTTAGAGCAGTTTCACAATTCTCTATTCCCAGTGTTAATCATTTTCAGCAATCAGGTAGATAAGTGCAGGAACAAAAGTAATTTGAAAAGTGAAATTAACTGTTGACATGACATATAGATAAGAGATATGATAAAAACTGTATTCTATAATCACAATAAAAATATGGCAGTGAGGGATGCTGTGTCTCTCAGTTATTTTCATACTCTTATAGATGCAATATATGAGTAAGAAAAGGTCTTTTCCCTGCTCTTTTCCCCTCCCATGTTTTGGGGACTGCAGTTGTAACCTTCTCCATAGGCTTTGCTATCTCCTGTGGTACTCTCAGTAACTGAAGTTCTGCTGGCCAAGTTCTGCTCTTAGGGACGTCAGTGCAGAGTGGCCTCTCTGAGTCCCTCTTACCATTGCTTTTGCTATCTTCTATTCATTGTGTTTGGTTCACAGGAATTCTGCTAGAGGATATGCACGTGCTTCACTTTTGCAAGGTTAGAGTCTTTGGAAAAGCAGTGTTGTTCAGAGTTTCTGCCTCACTTATAAACTATTTAATTCTAGATTACGTTGACTTCTGCAAGAGCAGCTCCTAGTCAGGATTGTAATAAACATGAGTTAGGAAATGGTGGCCTTTACTGTGAGTACTGGGAAGGTGAGAAATGGGAAGGAAAAGTCTGTTCAGCTGGGACAGAGAGGGGAGTGGATCCAGTTTAGTAGTACAGTACTGGAGGTAGAGTTAAGATTTCTGTAACTTCTGTGTTTCAGGAATGGTAACAGTTTTCTGTAATCGACTGGGCTGGCACAACATGGAGCTGCTGCTCTCTCAGTTCCAGAGCCGCCTCACTTTTGGGGTTCAAAGGGAGCTTTGTGACCTGGTACGAGTCTCTCTGCTGAATGCCCAGCGTGCTAGGATGCTGTACAACGCTGGCTTTGTCACAGTGGCTGATCTTGCTAAAGCCAGTCCTGGTGATGTGGCAACTGCTCTGAAGAATTCGGTACCATTCAAAAGGTGAGTAATGAGAAAGTCCAGAAATCAAGAAGTTTGTTTATAAGGTGAAGGATTTCAGGATGAAACCTGTAATTAAATATGGCAACCTTTTGGGACTTGTTGCCAAATGTTACTTAAAAATAACTTGCAGGTCTCTGTGACTGATCACAGTAATTACATGATTACTTTGAAATTAATAGAAGCATGTTGTATTTGCAGCATGACTTTGTGAGACCTAAATTTTCCTCTTGTTCCTGAATTGTTAATGCTTTTTGGAGATTTTTTCTGCCTCTAAAAGGTTAACGCTTTCGTGCTCCACCATATGAACAAATGAGTTCATGGTTTATTACTGTATATCATTTCAGATTCTCTTGCAATTTTCATGTTAGTGCAATGACAAACTTTCCCTATCGTATACCTATTAGACTGTGTCATGGTACCTGTCTGGTTTGTGCTCCTGAGGTTACCTTTCTTTGCATGGAAGTGTGTAGAAGGGGATTGATTCAGTCTTGCATCTTGTCTTAGTAGGGATTTGGGACTTATCTGCGGCACGTATTTGGTTACAGAAACTTGGAATGCTTCTGAGGAATGCAGCGTAGACAAAGCCAGTAATATCTTTCTTTCACTGATATCAATCTGAATGTGGAAAACTGAAACTGTTCTTTCCTATTAAGCATGGTACATTTTGGACAGAGTGCTTCTCTGAAGCTGTGATGCTATCTGAAATAGGAGCAGAGCAGAATAGGGCCAATTGGCCCTTGTATTGTTTGCTGTTTTCTGCATTATTTTTCATATCTGTCTGTTACCTCTTCTGCAGTGGTCGTAAGGCTGTGGATGAAGATGAAGAATCAGCAGAGGAGCGTCGGACTGTGCGCAGCATCTGGATGGCTGGAATGAAGGGTTTAACTGAAAGTGAAGCAGCTTTCCTCATTGTGGAAGAAGCCAGAGGACTTCTCCAGCAGGATTTGGCACTGATGGGAGTGCAGTGGAACCCAGAGTCTTTTCTTGAGTCTGATTCATCCTCTATGATCAGCAGTGCGTCAGAGCTGGAAGACAGACCGTGTAGATCAAATGGAGAGCAGTCTTCTGAGTCTTCTAGGGTGTTAAACAAAAAAGTGTGCAGAGATCAGCATCATAATAGCCTTGGTTCCCAGGTTGGAAACGTATTAAATATTAAAAAGGGGTGCAAAAGGCGACTAAGCGGTAGTACAGCAAACTCCAGATTTGAGAGCCAAGTCCCATGTAAGAAACAAGCTCCAGCAGAGGAAAGAAATGATGACACTGTGCACAGTGCTAGAAAACGTCTCAATATGAGCAAAGGTATTGAAAATGGGGAAGGAATTTCTCAGGTCAAAAATGAGGTAGGTTCCAGGAGAGCAATTCCAGAACTCCCTACTGAGCAAGGAAAGACACCAACACTGAGAAAAATGTCTTCAGCTTCTAGACTGATAAGAAGTATGGACGCACATTTAAACCGGACTAGGAACAAAAATACTGTTTCAAAACTGCAGAGCTCACTACTTGAAGATTCAAGTATGCTTAACATAAATAAAGAAAAGCCTTCTACCTTCCACCCCAGCATTTCTAAAGATAATTTTTTTTCAGACCAAAATAATAAGGAATTTTTAGAAAAAAGGTCCGTAGCTCACAAAGTCTCAAATTCTGTACAGATTAATGGTGGGAGGAAAGATAAAATGGAGGAGCTGTTTACAGAGCCTTCCACCTCAAATGAAGGTGTGCCTAAGGGAAGAGGATGTTTTCAGGCAACTGTTATATTACAGGGTACTCCACGTGTCAACACGGAGATGCACGATGCTGTAGAAAATCCAGTAGTACCTGCTACTGCTAGAATGCAGAGAAACAAATATATTGATGATAGGCAGAATAAAGTCAATAAAATGCAAAAAGATGTGAGCTGTGCTGAGGCAACGACTGCTAAGCAGCACTCTGCTTTAGGCACAGATCACTGTAATGTGTGTGCTAGCTGCTCTGGAAATGAATGTGTCCATAACGGCAGCAGGAAACAGAAGCCTGCACATTTTTGTCCTGGTGGTGATAAATCCTGCCATGTTCAGATCCAGAGTGGTGCCAAAAATGGGAGTGAAAAACCCAATGGAATATTGTTACAAGCTGGAGTACTACAGAAAGGCAACAGTCATCCTAAGGATTTTCTGAAAGACTCTTTAGTAAATTCCAGAGCTGTTTGTGATGCAGATGGTGTTCAAAATGGTTCGTCCTCTGCTCCTTTTTGTGACTGTAGAGACTTTGAAGACAGCTTACAGTTGGATACTCAGACTGAGAGCATAATAAAACAGGCAGCAGCTGGAATCACAGGACAGCAGGGAACAGAGGGTTCAGAGCTGGCAGCAGTACCACAGCAGGAAACCTCCAGGAAACTAAGGACTTTGCAGACTGAAAATGCTACTGGTGGAAGGCTAGCTGCAACAGTAAGGAAACTGGGCTTATCAAGTCTTATCACAACGAGTAATATTATAAAAAGCACAGATCAGCACTGCAGTAACAAAGTTTTGGAGTCTGGAGACTCAAATGTACAGCCCATAGCAAAAGAAACAGAACCTGCACCTTTCCTTAAAGAAATTGATTTCTCGGTGACTGACTCCCAGCTGCACAGTTTCCTACAAGATTACCAGACCCAAAATTCAGTGAAAGAGGAGAGTGCTTCTAAGGGTCCTAATAAAGCAACCTCCCCTCTTGGTAGGGAGCAAGAACAAGTCAAATGCCATCCTGTCACTGAAACGAGCCTGAATATGAGTGACAGCTTGCTGTTTGATGATAGCTTCAGTAATGTCAGTGATCTTTCAGCTATGCAAGCCGTGGAAGCTGACAGAAAGGAACCTGCGGGAAGGCAGGGGGCTTTGCTTCCTGCAGATGGTCTCTTGCAGAACGTAAGGCCTGCTCAGAATAAATCTGATGTCAGTAACAATCAGAAAGAGCATGAGGATCCAGCACAGTGTAATGATGCCTCTCTAGCCTTCTCTGATCTCATTGCTGAAGTGTTGGATCATGAGAACTCCCCATCTTTTCTGGGAGATCCTACTTCTCCATTTCACGGTCAGTCCCGATTAAGAAACCCAGTGATTTGTAACAATGACCCCAATCCAAAGGTTTTAGTAGTGGATCAAGGTGAAAAGCTCCAGAGCAGCCAGCAAACTTTGGAAGAGAAAACCCATCCAGTGGCATGTACTGACCACTCGTTTGAACTGAGCCCAGGACTGCAGGATGTATTAGACAAATGGCCTAGCCCTTCAGGCATTGAACCAGTTTCAGTAAATCTGCAAAGCTCCTGTTTGAAAGGGAAGTTGGTTGCTTCTATTGCTAAGCAAGAGCCAGATGCAGTGTTTGAATTTGATCATCGTCAGGCAGAGCCTTTGCCCAATTGCCAGGATTTAAAAGACCATTACAGAATTAAAGAAAACAAAGCAGAAGACTTGGATGTTCAGAAATCAGACTGTGTAACACTTAAGCTCAAGGGAAGCAACAGAACATCCTGTCCTCCACCAGATAACTGTAATGGCTTTATTCCTCCAACACCCCCCAAAGAACATTTTCCCCAAAGTTCTGGATCTCTCTCCGTGAAATCTACAAGGAAGAGACAAGTTGCCTGCGTGAAGGAAGGGCAACTGATTGAGCCACGGCAGAATAGCAAAAGTGATGCAGAGCAGCAGGTAAAAACACTCCAGTTCAATTTGGAGAGCGTAGACCCAATTGAGACTGATGAGATAAGAGACGATTCCACTATAGACCAAGGCTTTTCGCTGCAGCTGTCTCAGGATGCTTTTCCACTCATTCCCTTAAGTGCTGAAAGTTTCACTATCATTGACGTAGCGAGTGACAAAGTACTTTTCCAGACTTTTCTTGCAGAGTGGAAGGAGAAAAGCAGATTCTCCATCTCAGTGGCATGTGAAAGGACAGAACGTCTGGTGTCGCCCAAATCAACGATTGGTGGCAGATTCAAACAAGGTTGGTTCCGTGTTCTAGCATGTTATTTGTGAGCAACGGGGTAGCATCTTCCACTGAAAGCAGGGATGAAGAAAGAAAGAATTTGCAAAAAAAAAGGAGAAGAAAGAAAGAATTTGCAAAAAAAAGGAGGAAAATTACTGACATTAACTAAATATCGTCAGTCTCAGTAAAGCAAAGGAGCCGAGTGTTAGTAGGGGATGGAGAGCTGGTGTCAAGCATTGCACTCGTAGGTCTTTGGGGACTTTAATGAAGCCTTAGCAGATTGTTTCTATGAGAAAACAGCTGAACATACTTAACGTTTCTTATCTAATTTTAAATGGATCTGTGTTGTGCAGTTGCTTTGACATATGTACCTTTCCATGTCGTAACTTTTAGTATATTTTCAAATAAAAAATATACTGAACAGTGAACTGTATGGATTGCTCAGGGTCTCCACCAAGCAGTATTACTTGTGGGGTTGCCTCCTAAGCAAGGTTAAATATTTTCCAGCTTGTGAGATGTTAAGTTAGTTCAGTATTTCTATATATGAAATTCAGATCAGTCTCTGGATTGTTGCAATATTGCTTCATGTTTTTCCCCACAGAAATACTCATTTGCCGCAGTTTGTTTGCTGCTGCTGCTGTATAAACACACTTTTCTTTTAAAAACACAAGATGAAGCAGTTACATTTTTTGCTCTCATATGGTCATACTAACAAAAAATCTCAGCTATCAAAATATAGTTTTGACAGACAAACGTGTAATGTTTTACAAATTGATAGGAGGGAATACAGTTCTGCCTGAACTTTTGAAGAGATTGCTAGAAAAGGACATTTTGCAGGGATGTTATATTGTTGATTGTTTCTGCTAAGAGATACGAGAAACTGTTGCTGTTGTATTTTTTTTTTCAAAAAGAAATACAGATATTTTCTCCATGCAGATAGAAATGAAGGTATATATTCACTCTCAACAAATTTACACTCAATTGTACATACTATTTTCAGGAGTAAAATCCTCTTGCATTTACAGATGCTGTTTTATAATTGTAACTTAAAAATATTTCCTTAGGAAGTTCTCCCCAGAGGATGCAAGCAAAAGATGATGGATTTCCCGTCCAAGGCTGTGAAGACATCTTGGTAGTTGGACTGGCAGTGTGTTGGGGAGGAAAAGATGCCTACTATATCTCCTTACAGCAGATGCAAGACCAGAATGGTGAGTGAGCAGACAGGCTGTGCTGCATTACATGACGCTGCAGTTCAACAAAGTACTTGTGATAGATTTTTGGAAGTACTATGATTATCCCTAACCCAGCTCAGTGATTTAGCCATATTATGGATCAGCACTTTTAAGTATTCAACAGACTTGAACAAGTTGCTGTGAATATATCAGTGCTGCCATATACGTGTAATAGGGCCAGGTAATTGGCTCAAGTGCTGAACTGTTGCTCATGTGTACTGCTTACATGTTACTCCCATGTTCCCTCTAGCTTACATGCTTTTCTCTTCCAACCTCTTCCAACTTCCATTCTCTAGAACAAATCTCAGGCTAGAATGCTGAATACAGTCTGTGCTAATGGCTAGGTTTTGATTCCTGGCCTTCCTTTTTTAGTAGTATAGACACGACACACTGTTTCTTGGGAGCCCTTTCTGGTGTGATAAAGTATACAAAAGAGGTGTAGATTTATTGTTATTTGTTTGCTGTCCTACTGTTGTTTTAGTTGATCTTATTCAAGGTTTTCTCTAGCTTTTCTTATGCAGTGGGCATAAAGTTGATTTTGCTTTTATTTTCTGCCTTAGAAATCAGCCTGAGTTTGGCACCACCGCCTTTGGACAAAAACCTGTCTGTAACAGAGAGATTGCAGCATCTGCAGCTCTACCTGCAGAAGAAGCAGGAGCGCTCACTTGTCGTCTATAACTTCATTCAGCACTACAAGACCCTGGTGATGGCTTGTGGCATCTCCTTGGAAGGAAGTTTTGAGGACCCAAAGGTTGGCAGGATTAAGTAATTTATCTTGGGTAAAACTACTAGTTTAAACACACAAATGCAAAGACAGGAGTTACCTTCTGGTACTTTTCTTCTGTAATTTACATTTAAATATGCACCTCTGCCAGGGGGTTTAGGGAAATTTTCTTCCAGTGGAAAATCTGGAATGGTATTTAGAGGAGACTTTTTGTACTGTGTGTATTCATGGTGCCTGCAAGAGAAACAGGGCAGATTCAGTGATGTATTAACTCATTATTCTTTCATGCCTGAGTATTTAAGTGGGAAAGATGAGTGTAAATCCCTGGATGGGCATGAACTCTTGGCTTGTTGCTTATAAGAAGCTACCAACTGAAATGGCAGAAATGCTTCTGGGCAGATTATTAAATCTGAGAGCAGAAGACTGAAGGATTTACCTGCAATTTGTATGGACCACTTTGCTACTACTATTTCCTCAAACAAAACAAAATTTACATGTAATTTCAAAAGGTATGGGTACCATCTGTTGTTCAAATGAAACTCTAGGAAGAGGTAAAAGGACCTTCTTGTCTTTGATAGAAAAAGCTCTATGCATGGAAATTTCTGGTTTTGATTTTTACAGCTTACATCACATGTAGGCTGAATACCGTGATGGCAATATTGAGGTCTGCAGGTATGTAGCCAAGCTGTTCACCACA
This sequence comes from Aythya ferina, assembly GCF_964211825.1. Taxonomy (NCBI): domain Eukaryota; kingdom Metazoa; phylum Chordata; class Aves; order Anseriformes; family Anatidae; genus Aythya; species Aythya ferina. The sequence continues at coordinate 123,046,991 of NC_140296.1, read as the reverse complement.
AGGACAAACTTAGCTTTTCGTACTGAAATCTAGTTTTAGGATGAAAACGAAGAGCAATAAAAGTAGCACCTTTCCCCATACTGTTCCGTGGATGAAAAGAAGTCATACTCGTATTTGTTAAATTTAGTGATGCAGTGAATATATACATACACACACATTCACACCTCCACATCCCCCACATCTCCCTACCTATATATGTGTTTTTTACCTTCTGCTCGTGTGGCAGAGACAATGTAGAAACCTGTGCTTCATCCTATTTTGACACAACAAATTGAAATATAGCTATGAGCAAAATTGCTTTGAAGACAGTGGGAGGTAGGAGGCTTACTGAGAATAAAATTTGCCATGCACTATTCTTGCTACTAGTGCTGATATGCAGAAAATAGGAGAGCTCAGCTTGACTAATATTCTAGATCAACAGCAAGTCTTGAGTTTTACAAGGTCAGTTTTCAGAGTAAACATGTTTTGATCCTGATTGTCATATTTAATCACTTTTATGTTAGGATTTAATAAGTTAAAAAATGAAGGACAGCATTTTTAGATGTGTTAGGTTGACAAAGGGTAAGATTTTCAAATGTGCAGAATTAACTTTCAGTTAAAATGAAACTTTTCGTTGATTTATGCCATCTTAAAGGTTTTAGCTGAAATCATGTAACTTTTCCACAGATTCTTACAGTCTGCCAGACAAATCAAGAAAAATGATCTGCAGTAAAACCTTGCATTAACCCCCAGTCAAATATTAATATTGTGTTATGATTAAAATGGAAGAAAGGTCTCATGGAAGTCTCTCTTTTCAAGGTTGCATGTTGGCTGCTTGATTCTGGCTCTAAGGAACGTACACTTCACAGCATGGTGACTACATTTCTACCCAATGAGCTACCTCTACTGGAAGGAGTAGGCACTGGCCAGGGAGTGCAAAGCTTGGGGCTTAGTGCCAGTAGAGATCATTCAGGGCGGTACAGAGCAGCAATAGAATCTGTGCTCATCTTCAACGTCATGAACCAGCTCCATGATGAATTACAGAAGCAAAATCTGACAGGTAAAGAGAGCTCCTCCACTTGAGGGCAAAGACAGATGGTAAGGGTAGCTATACTACCATAAACTGAATGATCAGTGGAAAAGAGAGGAGGCTTGGGAGTTCTTATCTAAGTGTTCTGGAGTAAGATGTTGATCTTTTAAAAGAAAAGAGGAATATTCCTTTGGAAATAATTTGTTTTGTCAAAAAATTAACCAGGGGAAAAATTGTGAGTTCCTTATAGGATTTAAGATGATTTTGTATCCCAAATATCCACCAGTTCCACTCGTTCAGGCAGCTACCTGAGATTAAATAGACCTGAGTCTTATTTAAAATCTTTGAATCAAACAGATCCTTACCTCCCAGGTTAGTACCCTGGTCACTACGAGGGCACTTCTGGGTCTGTCTGTGGTTTCTCATCAGCATTTTGAAAAACCCTTTCTTTTCCTTGTCAGATACATTTTTTAAAATCCTCAGATATTATCTGAAGGAGATTTCTTGCTCTTTGGCCTGCTAATGTAGCATTCTTTCCCTTATATGCATTGTGCCAATGAAACTTCTGTGATTCACTAACAAATGATCTGGTGCTTTTGCACTAACATTTGCTGAGTGTTTGTCCCTATTTGAAAAAAAAACAAACAAAAAAAGCCCATAGCGTGTACATATTGGTGGGCTGTGTGATGTTATTTCTGCTAAATTGCATCCAGAGCATCCAGATTAAGGTCTGTCCAGTCTTACCAATTTCTTTTATTTCAAGTTTACCACATCATTTATGACTGTGACAACTAAACCTTAGACCATTTTTAAATAGGTGGGTGTTGGAATGAAAGTGTATCAAGCTAGAAAGCTTTACGTTAAGTACATCTGCTTAATGTAGATAACCAAGGAGATGTGTATTTCTTAGGGAAAAAAAACCAGCACATTTTTGACAGAAGTTAACTTAAATACTTTTGTGATAAACGTGTTATCGTGAAATATTCCAGAAATAGAAGTATTTAAACTAAATCTATTAAAAGATATCAGTGTGTCAGGACATTAATTTTTTTAAAAACCAAGAATTTCCCTGTGGCTTTTTTATGAAATGGTTGCTGTTGATCTGTTTTTGATGTTACAAGTTTTTCTTGTCATTTGTACTTACTACAGATGTGTTTTCTAAAGTGGAGATGCCCAGCCATTATTGTTTGGCTCTGCTGGAGCTGAATGGCATTGGCTTTAGCACAGCAGCATATGAAACCCAGAAACAGGTCATGCAAGCTAAACTGACTGAGATTGAGACCAAGGCATATCAGCTGGCAGGCCACAGTTTCTCCTTGACCAGCCCGGATGACATTGCAGAGGTACGTGAGGATTAGGGTGGGAGGGAGAAGGCCTTCTCAGAAGTTACTCTCAAGATGCTTTTGCTTGTATGTATGTGCATATGAAGAAAGGACAAAACACAATTTAACTTTTCTCAGAGTTGATAGTCTTTAGGCTAGTTATGAGCTTGCTGCCTGCAAGGTGCATCTTCTACTTGTTCCTGATCATTGTGATTTCTGCTAACTTCAGCAGAACTAAGGAAGGTAGAAGTTAAGTGGAAGTAAACATGTCTGTATAGGACCTTGGCTCCTCATGGAGCATGAGATGGTCTGCCAATCAAATGGCTTTTGGAATAGTTTGGATTAATGGTGCAGGACTAGACCAGCTTTGTTGGAACAGCAGTATTTTGCATACATTAGATGTGATATCATGTAATCTCAGTCTAAATATAGTTGTACTGAATAAGCTGAGCTGTTGCTCTTGTCCCTTCACAGGCATGAAAGAGAAGGAAAGACTGCTTTACAAGTTTAGAATGCATTACTGTTGTGTTTTTTTTTCAAGAACCTGTCAATTTTTTAAAAAGCCTAGGAAACAGATTTGTATTTAAATTACTGATGCTTTTATTCCTGAAGAACATTATTTTCTGTTTTTTATGTATACTACATGGTATCACAGCAGTAGTTTAGGATTGCCATGCATACAGTTTTTTCAGTTTAGTTCATTAATTTATTTTTGAGGTGCTATACTTGATATGGAAGCAATCAAAACTTGCAAGCAGCTATCACTAAAAGAAGTTCACAGAAATATTCCTGCTTTGTTGCAAATGCTGAAGTTTTGCTCTGTAGTATTAGTCTGAGATACAGCTCCTGAAATAACGCTCAGCTCTAATTTTACTCTGCTTCATGGAAAAGGGGAAGAAAGGTTTTTCTGAAATTCTTTGAACTATGGAAGCTTGTTTTTCATGTAGAAATTTTGTCAAGAATCATGTGAAGTATCTTCTACAGATTAGCAGAGCTTCCCTTTTCTAATTTTGTGTCAGTAAAACTTTTATGCTACATAAATGTGTGAGATAGAAACTTTTATTCCTTTCTGCCAGCTGTGACATGAAATACAATAGCTGTTAAATTGTGTACAGTGTCACACAGAATGAAAAATGAAGAACTGTGTTGTATATGTCAACTAGTGAGCACATACTTCATTTTCCAGCTTTTGACAATTTGTTAGAAAAACTAGTATTCTGGCTATACTATAAAAAGTATTTGTGACCACCTCCTTCTGTGCCATTCATTTTGCACTGAAGCCTGTTCCCTACTAACACTTCTTTTTCTTAACCAATGTTCTTCCCACTTCTAGTCATCTTAACTCCATTTTATTACAGCTGACTATCAGCAGTAACCTCACCGATTGGATGGAGTTGATTACCTTCCCTAAAAACATACCTCTGAACTCAAACTTACAGTATTTAGGAGATGAGATTTTAGATTGCATTTGGTAGCTAATTAAAACAAGAAGGAATGACTTTGACAGCAGAGGTCTTTAATCAGCTTTTTAATTACCTGAAGCATTCCTACTGTCCTTTGGCTGAAATAAACTGTTTAAGTGCTGAGTCCCTTTTTGTCTTCTCCTGGGAGTAGCATGCAGAAACTGATTTGCAACTTTGGCCTTTTTCAGGTTTTGTTCCTGGAGCTGAAACTGCCACAAAATGGAGATGTGACAGTTCAAAGAAACAAGAAAACTCTGGGTTACACCAGAAGAACATCTGCTAAAGGAAACCTGGTTAGGTTGAGCAAGCAGTTCAGTACAACCAAGGTACAGTAAAATCTGGGTCTAGTCTAAAAGTAGTTGTAAAAGTAACTCCTTCTTCCTTCACACATCCACTGCTTGGATACCTTGGAGTTAGGTATGCTGACATAGATGAAAGGAAACTTATTACTGCCTTTCCTTTGCCAGTTACCACTGTAAATTCGAACTGGATTCAGCCTTCTTCGTTAGCAGTTATTAACTACTCCTACTCGTCTAAAGCCCAAGTATAGCGACGACGTAACTTCAAATAGCAGGTTTCAGTGAGAATAGTCAGGCAGAATTTGATTTCTCGAACCAAATGTAAGACCAAAATAGTATAATTATTTTGTAAAACCAATAGCAGAAGAATGTTTCAACATCAGCTTGAAAGATACTTAAATATCATGGTGATTAAGTACGCTATTTTTCCTACCGGTTACCAAAATACAGTCTGTATTTTGTGCTTCAGAGAAGGCTTCTTCAGAATGGTCGCTCTTATGGTTCACCAAATTTAGCATTTCAAAAGATTGTATATATGTGAAGGTGATCAACTGCTGCAGGCTAATGGGTACTCTTGTCAGACAAGTAACATTAGCAGATAGATATGTTCCCCGTTTTCAGGACTCATTAATGTGTTGTTTTCTTAGTTTCACCTTGTTCAGTGTAGTCAGTGGCCAGAAAAGAAGTATTGATTTTTGAAACTGAAGTGGCTGTGAATAAATAAGTGTGGTAGTGGTGGCAGAGCAGGGAGCAAGAGGCAAAGTGAGGATTCCTTCCTTTTGTGATGTGGAAGGCAGAGGTTGTAACTGCCTGCTACATCAAAAAAATGTTATATCTGAGAAATGTTTGTGTAACGTTGTCTTTTGAAAAGAGCTCTTAGCATGCAGATAGGAGAGAACAGGGAGACAAATATGCACGAAGATGGAGGAGAAGCAATAAGCTGGGCAAAAAGAGGAAACAGGAGTCCCATCGCAAGTGATGCCACGATCATTTCAGGTGACTTGTTGGGTGGTGCAGACTAATGGTAGTGATAAGGATGCAAAAGTCCAAAGAGAGGTGATTGCCTTGTTTGTGTGTGATAAAACTGAAGCTGTATCTCATGGTGTTTTCATTGTCCATGTCTAGGCAGTATACGTGGAGAAGATAGCCATTTGATTTTAAGGCAGTGAAACTGGGAGTTCACTGTGGGTGAAGGAGTTACTTTTCCCTGCAGAACTGCAAAAAACTTTCTAAATAAAGCTTTTAAGGCAATTAATTATAGTTGCGCTCTTTTCTCTCCACAAGGATGTTTTGGAGAAATTAAAGACACTTCACCCATTGCCGGGGCTCATACTAGAGTGGAGGAGGATCAACAATGCCATTACTAAAGTGGTGTTTCCGCTACAGAGGGAAAAACGATTGCATTCAGTCCTGGGAATGGAAAGGATATATCCAGTGTCACAGACTCACACAGCTACAGGTAAAGAAATGTGTGCAAAATTTTCCCTTATTATTTATTTTTGGCAGTGTTTGTGTAAGGTAAAGATCAAGGAAATCAAGACTGTGCTTTCTTTCAAAACAAATGGAAATACAGAAATACCTCTGTCACATTAATCTGCACTAGAAGTCTAACTGTGTTAAAATACATGCTTTTTTTGTTCCCTGATAAGTATTATTCATTTCTTCCATGTATTAGCATGTAAATCTCTGACCCTGGAACAGGTTCTGGATTTAAGGGTTTCTTATTAGTGACAAGGAAGTGCTGCAGTGGAACCACCTTAATGAGCTGGAGCTCATTAAACCCAAACTATTTTTCCTTTTCTTCAATTTTCTCATTTTTTTTTCCCAAAACATCTGGTTGTTGGAGATGCAGATGTGTGTTCTCCTGTGTTAGGTTAAAGAGCCTCCTTTTGGACTCTCAATTATGCCTTGTCTTCCTTCTCAGGTCGAGTAACTTTCACGGAGCCAAATATCCAGAGTGTGCCAAGAGATTTTGCGATTGAAATGCCCACTGTGGTTGAAGAAAGCCCACCCTTTCGAGCTGTTTATTCTCGTGCTGTTTGTGGCAGCAGGTAAGGAGGATCTTAGCAAAGCTTCTGTCTACTTGCCTGATCTTAATGTGGTCAAGTTGTCAAATTTCTCTTTTCTGACTTTGCCTGTGGCTGCTGTCTTGTCAGTGTGGCTCATTGCTCAGTGTTTCCCTTACACTTTGAGAGGAATAAATACCAGAGCATTCAGTGACACATGGAAGACATAATACTAATAGCATGTGGCTCAATGTAGCCACTTGCTTTTTGTAGTTCTTTATGAAACCCTACTGTTGTTGGATGGAAAGCCTGAGTCTAAGGAGTAACTGAACTGTTTAGAGTCTGGTTTCTGAACTTAGAATCTGACTTCCTAAGAGCTACACTTAAAGAGGGTGGGATTTTGTGGAAGGAATAGAAGAATATTCAGACATTCTGTGCTGTGCAGCTCACTGCAGCTCACAATACTAAGGGAACATGCGTGAACATATTTTTTGTTCTTTGCTATTAATTTCATTTGTGGTAAAGCACCTTCTTCAACAGCATGCAGATAGCACCCTATTTTGACATTATTACACACCAGCAATCAAGCAGTTGTGTGGAAGTCTAGTGAACTATCAAGGTGGATTTTTTGGCAGCTAGCTTGTGAGCCTTCATACTTGGTGGTGGCTTTCTCTCCTTTCAGTTTCTCTTCTTCTCCCACTCAGGCTCTTGTTCCACATGTTCTCTAGGAGAAGAACCAGGACTAGCCATGGAGGCAGAAGTGTCATTTTCAGAAATAGCTCTGGCAATGCTTAGGCTTGTAGCAGTTTTGCAGGATGGTTGAAGAGTGAGCTGGGTCCCAAAGAGAAGCAGCCCATCAATGAAAAGGAGTCCTTGCTGAACTTTGAGACAGGCCTGCTTTTCAGACTGATTGTTTGGAAATACATTCTTTATTTAAACCACTGTGTTAGGAAGCTGTGCAATTGCAGAGGCACAGAAATAACTTCTGGCACAGAAGAAGCTGTCATGTAGTCCAAATCCGATAGGCCATACAAACTTCAGTCCAAAGTGTCTTTTTTTCTTAGCAATTATCATACCTGTGTGTTTTCTTCTTTTTACTGCAAGAAGCTTCTGACCAAAGGAATGTAACTAAATTAGATAGTGATTAAAAGCCCTTACTCACACAAAGAAATTGGGAACTTCTGCTGGACAGTGTGATTATCTGTAGTTCCTGCATGTTGTCCCTCACCTTTATTTCTTTTGAAAATGTATTTCTGGGACTGTTGTGCTATCCTTCATCTCCTTGATCCCTACCATCCCTGAAAAGACAAGGTATAAGAAGAAAAGGGAGTGCCCAAGGGAAGAACAGGTGGTGTTTTCCATGCTTTGCTCTGCAGAATTGTCATGGATCTCAAAGAGATACCTTTTTCATTTTAATAAACAAGTTGCTCAGGATCCTGACCCAGATTTCAAGGGCTTATAAAGGCCTTTCACCGGACAATTTTTTGCTCAGTCTTTAGCAAGGAAACATGCAGAGTGCTATAAGCATATCATCTGCAACTTTTGCTCTGTTTTTTGGTTTTGCACATGTACTTATGATGCTGGGAGGAATCTTTTCTGTCTATTAGCAGTTGGTTGGAGTAGATGTTCTGCATATGAGAAAAATGTTGAGAGAAGACCTGGCACTCAAGGTGCAGTGTTGAATTTTTAAGATTCCTGTAGGACTCCTTTTTTGCCTTTTTTTGGAATACTTTTGTCACAGATCTGGGGTCAGTAAATCCTATCAGTTGTACATATGGTCTCCAATTCTCCCATGGTTAAATGAGGCATGGGTTGTCCAGCAGAGTGGAATAGAGGCTACTGTCTTGCCCTCTTTCACTGATTTTTTGGTGACAAAAAATGATTATGCATCGTTAAGTGTTTTAAACATTGTTGAAGAAAAGTCATTCTTTGTCTCCACAGAGGTAGAAGGCATTCCAGTATGTTGCCTAATGGTGTAAATATTCAGGATGAAGACAGATCTAAAGGAAGAGGAATCCCATTTTCTGTTAGCATGCGGCATGCCTTTGTTCCCTTCCCAGGTAACAGACAGATCCTGCTCTGTGCAAGCTACTTGTTAAGAATATAGTTAACAAAAAGTCCTAGATCTTATGAAGAGTTAAGAAATGGTGATGGTACATATCTTGCAAACATATCTTGGCAAACAAATGCAGTAGTTATTGTGCTCTCAAAAATATTCACAAGAAGACTGTAAAGAAGAATGTTTTAATTTGGTAAAGCATTCAAATGTTTTTATTCCAATGTTCGTACCTTTATTCACTCTCTAAGAGGGAATTTTTTTTTAAGGAGCTGTACCTACAGAGCTCTTAATGCACAAATTGCACTCTGCTAGGATTCTCTCTATCCCAATGTCTATTCTCTGTGAGGTTAACTCCAGGAGATGAGGGGAAAGTTCTGTGGTTTAGGAGTAGATGTTTTATCCTCTTTGCTGTTACTGCATGGACATCAGTGATGGCAACAGTCAAGAAGATGTGATTTGGGCTTTCAGTCTGAAGGGGTAGAGAGTCATGTGCTTGGGATGTTGTTGGAGTAATTTATAAAATAATGATTTAGCCTAATTTGTTGTCTTCAGGTGGCTTAATCTTGTCTGCTGATTACTCTCAGCTTGAACTGAGGATCCTTGCTCATTTGTCTCATGACTGTCGACTCATTGAAGCCTTGAACAGGGGTTCTGATGTCTTTAAGAGCATTGCAGCAGAATGGAAGATGATTGATCCTGAAGCTGTTGGAGACAGCACCAGACAACAAGCTAAACAGGTAATTTTTAGGAAAAAAATCAGCAGATTTCTTGGCAGGAAGGTTTAGTGTTCAAAACATCAGGAGTCACAATAGTATGGTTTTCTGTTTGAGTTTGGCTGTGACTTTTCAGTAAATGTTTTGTAAGTCCTCCCAATCCTAGAAAGTTTCATCTGGGGCTGTCTCGGTTCTGGGGGATGAGAGTGGAGAAAGGCAGCATGAATGGCTTGGACTTGAAGCATTCTCTCTTCTTGAAGGCTTGCCCTTGTTACCATACCCTTGTTTTCTAGTGAATCACACCGTTTTGGCTCAGGTTTCTCTGCATGGCTCACCATATGTTTGTGATTCTTTGCACTGTCCTCTGGCAGATTTGCTATGGAATCATCTATGGAATAGGAGCAAAATCTTTAGGCGAGCAGATGGGGATTGATGAAAATGACGCTGCCACTTACATCGAATCCTTCAAATCAAGATACACAGGTTAGGAGAAGGCTATATGGGAGCTGGGTGTCTTGTGGAGGTGGTGATGTTTGATTATTTTTATTTATTTATTTATTTATTTTTGGATGTGGGGTGTGTGTTTGGCTTGCTTTTGATTTTTAAATCCCTTCACTTCGTGTCTCTTCAAATCCTAAATTTGTCTCAGCACTCTACTACTCCTATCTCTTTCAGAAAAGCTTTTCATTTTGAAAAAGTCCAGTGCATGAGCAGAGCAGTTTGATACTCCAATAATGTTTTACTCTGCACTCCTGTTTTATTCATCTTTAGGACACTGTTGTTTGGTTATTACATTTATCGGCCCTGGGAATTCATTTTAAAGCTCTCAACTTTATGAAGAAACATTTTCTTTATTAAAACACAATTTCAAAGGATATGTAATATGACTTTAGATCACACTTCTTGCAATATCTAAATATAACTGTTGATCTCTTTTGTCTTCTGATTTCCTTGAATTTTAAACTGCTTTTCTTATAACTTACATTTTTATCCATCTGCTCAAATTAGCTCTCTCGTACTTTGTAAAAAAATATTGTTGTGTTTCTAAGAAGTATGTAAGCATGTTAATTTTTAGGAAAGCTAAGAGTAGAGCTACAATCAGAAAATGAACAGAGGGCAAGCGGGAGGAGACACAGGTAGTTGTAATCATAAAACTTAGAAATGAGCTGGAAAATTAAGTTCTGAAGATTCAGGATTTGCTTCTTTAGGAGACAAATGATGAAGAATGGTTTCCTATTATGAGTGTGTTTAGTGTCCAGTAACTTCTGGATAGTCTCTCCTTCAAAGACCACTAGAAATGACTTGCTGCTTCCTCCCCCCTCAGTACACATTCAGTCACACAAACCCTGCAGTGTGCAAAGACCATAGATTGTAATTTCACTTCCTATGAATTTTCACTTCTGTGTATTGCCATTGCTAAATTACATACCTAATGGATTGACTAATGCTGTCAGTCTTGATCTCGAATAGCTCCTTTTATGTTTTATATTTTGTAAACCTTGGAAAGTAACCATCTGAAGTCAACTTTTTCCACTTCGGTGCAGTTGTTACCTGAACTTACAGTGATAGAGACTCTTCCATGTCTCACCTTTCATTGACCTAAGTTTCTTTTTAACACCTTTGATGGATTGGCTCCTTCCCTTGCAGAGCACAGGTGGGTGAGTTTTTATCTTAGAATTTGAAGCGACACAGCCTGAAGTCAGGCAACCTGAGGCAACAAGAGCTCTGACTTCTGCTTTAAACTTACCCCCTTCCTGCTACTTGTCTTTCCAGTGCTGTTCCAGGTCCTGACCTCTTCATTAGCAATAATCCATGTATGATTCTCTGTGCCTGGCCACTGTGCAGAAATGACTTCCTACCTCCTTTTGCACAGCCAGATATCCTGACACTGTGCACTCTCTTCCACCTCAAAAGTCTTAATAAGTTTCCCAGCAGAGCTGAGAACAGGCTGAATAAGTGATCATGTGCTTTTGACCCCATCACTGACAGGGTCTAGGAAATGTAAAGAAATACCTTTGTGCTGCTTGGGTTTCCCAGGCTGCTTTCACTGACCTCAGTGAGGAGTCAAAGTGGAACATCAGCTGTCTTGGTGAAAACTTTCTCTTTCACAGGGATTCAGAAATTCTTGAGGGAGACAGTAAGGAGCTGCAGAAGAGACGGGTTTGTGCAGACCATCCTGGGAAGACGGAGATACCTGCCAGCTATTGGAGATCCAAATCCCTACAGTAAAGCTCACGTATGTTGAGTGCAGTACTTTCCTTTTTCTTTTCATGTTAGGTTTTTATACGTATCCATAACTGTGTTTTTAGAGGGTCTACGAGCCATTTTGGTCATGACCTTCCACTTCTCACGTAGTTCATTGTTTCCTCAGTTGTTCTCTGAATAACAAAGCTTTTGTCATGATCTGTTTGACGTAAGTATTCTGTGACTGGGTGTGCTGCTGTCATCACTGTGCTAACCTCACTTCATAACTCCCATTTGGAACTAGAATGAGTAATTTATTGATGTAAGCGGACATGATTTTAAAAAGCCCCCACACAGTGATGTGGTTTAACTCTTCCCACTCAGAGGTCTTTGCATGTTATACTCTTTCAGCACTTGAATAAGAAAGAGGATTTAAAGTCCTATATTGGGGTATTTGTTTCTTTTCTTATATACTCTCAGAGGAAAATTGCTCTACCTTGTTAGATAAATATTTATTTAATATACACCTACACGTTGGCATTATTCTCAAGGTCATTTTGGACACAGCTGTCATAGATGCTGTACTTCAGTAAGAGTGAATTGACTCCCTGGAGAGGCGTTGGTGCATTTCTGTGGGGAGGAGGCATTATATTTCTCAGTAGGAAGATGAATCAGGTTGTGTGGAATTAAAGACTGGAGTGGAAGATGGAGAGGGTGGAGGAGTTTGTACTCTGAGTAGTTGAAAGGGAAACAAGGAGATGTTTAAAAAAAAAAAAAAAAGTTTTTTATTTTTTGAGATGATTTGACTATTTCATCTGAAGGATACTTCAATATGAAGCTTTGTAGATGTACCTTCTGTTCGACTTCAATAAGATTTAAAAGAATAAATCAAAGACCAATTAATGAATTATCTTCACTTTCATTTCAGTTTCCTCATAACGTTTTGTAAACATTTCAGTTCTGATCTGAGAGACAGAGAAGACCCTGTGAATACAGATTTCTTGCCTGAGAAGGGGAATGGCAGAGAATTTTCTTGTGTGGAAAAAAACACTGTCGTGTCAAAGTGATCTGGTGTGGTTTTGTACAGCTGGGAGTTATGGTTAGATGCAATATGACTGATAATTATCCATTCCTGATTGTTTTGAAGATAGGCAGAAGTGTCTCATGGTCCTTGGATTTGCAACGAGATTTTTCTGGTCCTCATGAAAGGCTGTAACCATGTGTATATGCTTCTCCCTCTTCAAGCTTGTGACTTTTCAGGCTATTGCCCCTGATGCCAATACATCTTAAATTTGTGGATATGCTGCTCTTTTCAGTCATCTGGAGAAATACTGTGCATGAAGCTAGTCTGTAATGTCTTGTGCGTATATGATAAACTCTGGAGGTTTTACCATGCCTGTACTTGGTCAAATATTTTGTATTTTTAATGAAGTACGTGTGGCATGCTGCATTAGATTTATTTTTTTGGGTGGGTTTTGAGAACAAGTGTCTTTGTTTAGGCAGAGCGTCAGGCTGTAAATACAACTGTTCAGGGATCTGCTGCAGACATTGTCAAAACAGCCACTGTGAACATTCAGAGACGCCTGGAAGCTTTCTCTTCTGTGATCAAGTCCCATGGGCATCTGGAGAGCTTGTTCCAAAGAGATAAAACAGGTATATGGACCTCTTCCTTCCCCCCTGAGGGAAACTTTCAGTGTTTACAAATGGAAAAAAAAATCACCCAAAAAAAGCTTAAGGGCATTGGGTGGGAGACAGATTTTATTTTCTGACTGTATTAAGTCTCTGCTTAATGGGCAAATGAGTTGTAAGGAGAGAGGGAGAAACCCCAGTTGTCTCAAAGATGATGTTGCAAAGGTTGGTAATTGGAGTTCCTTTGTGATACAGTCTGTGATGCCACTACAGATTTGTTCAAAAGTAGGAAGGAGAAACTGAGCAGATATACTGGCTTCAAAAGGAGTAAGAAGATGGAGTGGAACAACTTCTAGTTCCAAAAACATATATTTTTTTTGTTTGTTTAGAATTAAGTCTGGCATTTGTTAAACTTTGATGTACTGAGGCTCCACAATATTGTTATAATAAAGCATTTACCAGCATAAATTTATTCTGGCTGCAGATAATAAAGCTGCACTTGGGTACTCATTCCCAGAGGAGTGCTACGAGGCCTCTTTTTTTTTTTTTTTTTTAGCATAGTGTAGACAGTGAATCAATCATATGTTTTTAGAAAGATAACATAAGGAACAGAATTCTATATTTTCTTGATAGCTCTTCAGCCTGAAGCACAAAGCTGTCTTAATATGAAGACTCTGATTTGTAGGCATGAGAAGGAAAAATAAATAGTTGTCAAACCTCTAAAAACATCAGGGAGTTTTATTTTAGAGAGGCAAGATTCAGAGGTCTGCAGTGTATGGAAAGCATGTGCCTAGCAGCAACGTACCTCTCCAGGAGCAGAAACTCCTGATCTTTGGCCAGGGAGAGTAGATGCATTTGTGACTCTTTTTCATCCTCTAATATTAGCTGTTTTAAAAATTTGAAAGAATTCCCTTTCAGCAAGCTGTGATGCCTTTCCCGTCAGAGATGCGTGCTGTGTCATGTGTCTTCTTGATGCAGCTGTGTTGAGTGTGAGGTTTGTGTGAGGAACTGATGGGGTGAAACCCTTCCTGTAGTTGTGAACTGGAGTCCTCCTGTTAGCTAACCTGAGAAATAAATAACTTTTGAGTCTGATGCATGTGTGGTGGATTTTTGTTTGTTTTCAGCTTTTACTATGGAACTGTTTGTTCTGTCTTATTTTTGGCAGGCAAGATCTACCAGGATCCTGTTTTTGTCAGCTGCTTATTGCTTATTCAAAAACTGCTCTTTTTTTTTTGTTCTCTCTCTCTCTCTTTTTTTTTTTTTTTTTTTTTAACTCAGGAGTAGTAGCTACAGTTTCAGATAACTGCATTTGGGAGGAGGCTACTGCCTTTTAGACTAGCCATTAAAATGATTTTGGAAGAAAAGCAGAATCCTAATTCAATGCCAGGGAACATTATAAACCAACTTCTGATTAAACTTGACATGATTTTGTTTAAAATTTACTTTTAAAACAGATGGTTCAGGAGACACAACTGCCTCTTGTTTTTGTTCTGATTCACATCTTTATAAATTAAGGCTGAAATGTTTATATCTAAAATGTTTTTCATTTAACGTTTTTCCCTCGGTAGCTGTACAAATATTGATAGGATAGTAATGTTTTCTGTTTTTATCTTTAGGCATGGGCTTTTTCATTTTAAAGTTCCTCGTGTTCTTTTTCTTAGCATTAGGAATGTGTGAACGTTTTTTGATTACAAAAACACGCCTCTGCATGGTGATATCTAATGAACTGTGCTCTTCATCTGTGCAGGAAGGCTATCCAGGAAGAGAAACAGAGGGATGCTACATCCCATCACCGGAGGTTTCTTTATCCTCCAACTCCATGACGAGCTCCTCTATGAAGTTGCAGAGGATGATGTGATCCAGGTACAGCTGTTCAGTTGTATTTTTTTTTTTAAACTATCTGCAGCATTACAACGTTTCAAACAGGCCTTCTTACTAGGATGGATTCTCTTTTCATGTGTGCTAAAAGGTCTGTGAAAGAAATGTTAAATTGGATGAAAAACTATGTCTGTATTCTTGATTACTTTATTTTCAGACATGAACCATTCCCATGGGTGAAGTTCATAGCTTATTTTCCAGTGTGTGCTTTGCTGCCTGTAGCAGCAGTTCATGACTCAGTGAGTGAAATAGCTCAGTATCGTGGATAGCTGCAAGGGGAAGATTTTCTCATGTGGAAATTCCCGGAGTTTGGAGGAATTTTTGTCTCCCTCTTTATTCTCCTGTCTTCTGTTGCCTAGCTCTGTGTGTTGTTACCTCTGTAGTTTGTAGTCTGTGTAGGGAAAGGAGGACTCTGTGCTTTTGGTACTGTTTGTTTGTTCCCTACGTACCCATCTTTCTGGTAAGATTATTATTCTGTA
The DNA here is from genome assembly GCF_964211825.1 of Aythya ferina. Taxonomy (NCBI): domain Eukaryota; kingdom Metazoa; phylum Chordata; class Aves; order Anseriformes; family Anatidae; genus Aythya; species Aythya ferina. Next base: position 123,031,950 of record NC_140296.1, on the reverse strand, counting down.
TAGGTTGGATGTTAGGAAGAACTTCTTTACCAAAAGGGTTGTTAGGCATTGGAACGGGCTGCCCAGGGAAGTGGTGGAGTCACCATCCCTGGAGGTCTTTAAAAGACGTTTAGATGTAGAGCTTAGTGATATGGTTTAGTGGAGGACTTGTTAGTGTTAGCTCAGAGGTTGGACTCGATGATCTTGAGGTCTCTTCCAACCTAGAAATTCTGTGATTCTGTGATTATGGTTAGCAGCATGCTAGATAAAGGAAGTATGTTGCATGGACTTAAGATACATTTCATGTGCGTATATATCTCTGTGTGCTCTTCCACTGTGTAGGCACTCTGGTGCCTGGGTACATCAGTGCCTGTGATAGCTTTTAGTAGCAAGCCTGTATGCTGGCATCTAAGTGTTTTCACAAGTCCAAAGCACAAATCCAGGAAGGCTCGCAGGGTGAGCTCCCGTATCTAGGGGATGTCATTCTCCTGCTTTTTTTCTGCCCATACACATTTGTAATGACAGAAGACCATTTCCTGGTGGCAAGCAATAACTTAGTCTGAGAGAGCTTTCAGTAGTAGTGACTGGTCTGAGCAATTTTTTTCAACTTTCTGAAGAACAAAGGGTTTAATATTTTTCTTCTGAATCCCAGCTCTAGATTCTGTTCATTTTGCCAACTGTGATCAGACACCTGCTTCTTCAATCCAATCAGGCTATTTCAGAGATGAAAAGGCACCTAATTTTGATTCTGTAGAAAACTGAACTCCCTCTGGAGTATAGACTTTTACATCTTTAGATGCTAAATCCAAGTTATCATGGTGTCCCCAGCAGAACCAGGTCCAAGTGAGTGGGTTTGAGTATTATTTATTTATACTTATTTATTTTATTTTTTCAGTAACAGCCTTAACTTCAAGGACAATGTCGTGGTTTAACCCGACCGGCAGCTAAACACCACGCAGCCGTTCGCTCACCCTCCCCCCTCCCTCTCTGGGACGGGGGAGAGAAATGGAAAGTGAAGCCCGTGAGTTGAGATAAAGACAGTTTAATAAGACAGGAAAAAAAAATAACAAAAATAATAATAGCAATAATAATAATGATGATACAATGGTGATAATACGAAAGTAATAATAGTATGTACAAACAAGTGATGCACAATGCAATTGCTCACCACCCGCTGACCGATGCCCAGCCTAACCCCGAGCAGTCCGGCCCCCTCCCCCCGGCTAGCCACCCCTATATATTGTTTAGCATGACGTCAGATGGTATGGAATACCCCTTTGGCTAGTTTGGGTCACCTGTCCTGGGTCTGTCCCCTCCCAGCTCTTACTGCACCCCCCAGCCTGCCCGTTGGCAGGACAGAGCAAAGGCTGAGATGTCCTTGGCTTAGTATAAGCACTGCTCTGCAACAATTAAAGCATCGGGGTGTTATCAGCACTCTTCTCATTCTAAGCCAAAACACAGCATTCCACCAGCTACTAGGAAGAAAATTAATTCTGTGCTAACTGAAACCAGGACATCTATCCACCCCTTATTCCATACCATTTATGTCATGCTCAGGTTACACTCTTTTCCATACATTCTAATTAGTCACCTATAGTAATCATGGTAGTGATAACATACAGTATAATATACTATTTAACATGGTGCAATTCAGTTCATGGGCTATTCTCACCCAGTATTAAATCTCCTTGAGGTACACACCGGACCTCTCCGTTCTTTTGCATCACCCACCAAGTATATCCAGGTCCCTGAGCGAAAACAATTCCACGAATAGGTTTGCCTTTTCCTGAGGCAGGAGTAGCCCAGACTGTTTTACCCAGCATATTTTTTACATGCACTACAGGAACTTTATCCCCATCTACAGTACGTAACAGGTTTGATTGGGCAGGTCCAGCTCGGTTGGTAGATCCCCTAGTATTGACTAACCAGGTGGCCTTTGCCAAATGCGTATCCCAGTTTTTGAACGTCCCAGCGCCCATTGCTTTCAAGGTAGTCTTTAACAGGCCATTGTATCGTTCAACTTTCCCGGAGGCTGGTGCATGATAGGGGATGTGATACACCCATTCAATACCATGTTCTTTGGCCCAAGTGTCTATAAGGTTGTTTCGGAAGTGAGTCCCATTGTCTGATTCTATTCTTTCTGGGGTGCCATGTCGCCATAGGACTTGCTTTTCAAGGCCCAGGATGGTGTTCCGGGCGGTAGCATGAGGCACAGGATATGTTTCCAGCCATCCGGTGGTTGCTTCCACCATTGTAAGTACGTGGCGCTTGCCATTGCGAGTTTGAGGGAGTGTGATGTAATCAATCTGCCAGGCCTCTCCATATTTATATTTCAGCCATCGTCCTCCATACCAAAGAGGCTTTGACCGTTTGGCTTGCTTGATTGCAGCACATGTTTCACAGTCATGAATAACCTGTGCTATAGCGTCCATGGTCAAGTCCACCCCTCGATCACGAGCCCATCTGTATGTTGCATCTCTACCTTGATGGCCTGAGGTGTCATGGGCCCATCGGGCTATAAATAATTCACCTTTATGCTGCCAATCCAGGTCCACCTGAGCTACTTCAATCTTAGCAGCCTGATCCACCTGCTGGTTGTTTTGATGTTCTTCAGTAGCCCGATTCTTGGGCACATGAGCATCTACGTGGCGTACTTTCACAGCCAGGTTCTCTACCCGAGCAGCAATATCTTGCCACAATGCAGCAGCCCAGATAGGTTTGCCCCTACGCTGCCAGTTGTTTTGCTTCCATTGCTGTAACCATCCCCACAGGGCATTTGCTACCATCCATGAATCGGTGTAGAGATAGAGAACTGGCCATTTTTCTCGTTCAGCAATGTCTAAAGCCAGCTGAATGGCCTTCACTTCTGCAAACTGACTCGATTCACCTTCTCCCTCAGCAGCTTCTGCAACTCGCCGTGTAGGGCTCCATACAGCAGCCTTCCATCTCCGATGCTTCCCCACAATACGACAGGACCCATCAGTGAACAGGGCATATTTCTTTTCATTCTCTGGCAACTGGTTGTACAGTGGGGCTTCTTCAGCACGACCCACCTCCTCCTCTGATGATATCCCAAAGTATTTGCCTTCTGGCCAGTCCATGATCACTTCCAATATTCCTGGGCGACTGGGGTTTCCTATTCGAGCCCGCTGAGTAATCAGTGCAACCCACTTGCTCCATGTAGCATCAGTTGCATGATGCGTAGAGGGGACCCTTCCCTTGAACATCCAGCCTAGTACCGGTAATCGGGGTGCTAGGAGGAGCTGCGCTTCAGTACCGACCACCTCCGAAGCAGATCGAACTCCTTCATATGCTGCCAATATCTCCTTTTCAGTTGGAGTATAGCGGGCCTCAGATCCTCTGTATCCCCGACTCCAAAACCCCAGAGGCCGACCTCGAGTTTCCCCAGGTTCTTTCTGCCAGAGGCTCCAGGTGGGGCCGTTCTCCCCGGCTGCAGTGTAGAGCACATTCTTTACATCTGGTCCTGTTCGAACTGGCCCAAGGGCTACTGCATGGACTATTTCCTGCTTGATTTGTTCAAAGGCTTGTCGTTGTTCAGGGCCCCATTCAAACTCATTCTTCTTACGAGTTACTTGGTAGAGTGGGTTTACAATCAGACTGTAATTTGGGATGTGCATTCTCCAAAACCCCACAACACCTAGGAAAGTCTGTGTTTCCTTTTTGTTAGTTGGTGGAGACATAGCTGTTATTTTGTTGATCACATCCATTGGGATTTGACAACGTCCATCTTGCCATTTTATTCCTAAAAACTGGATCTCCCGTGCAGGTCCTTTGACTTTATTTTGTTTTATGGCAAAACCGGCTTTCAGAAGGATTTGGACTATTTTCTTCCCTTTCTCGAAAACTTCCTCTGCTGTGTCACCCCACACAATAATGTCATCGATGTACTGCAGGTGTTCAGGAGCTTCCCCCTGCTCTAGTGCAGACTGGATCAGCCCATGGCAAATGGTAGGGCTGTGTTTCCACCCCTGGGGCAGCCTATTCCAAGTATATTGGACTCCCCTCCAAGTGAAGGCAAATTGTGGCCTGCACTCTGCTGCTAGAGGGATGGAGAAAAATGCATTAGCGATATCAATTGTGGCGTACCACTTGGCTGCCTTCGATTCAAGTTCATACTGAAGTTCCAGCATGTCCGGCACTGCAGCACTCAGTGGTGGCGTGACTTCGTTCAGGCCGCGATAGTCCACTGTTAGTCTCCACTCGCCATTAGACTTTCGCACTGGCCATATGGGACTATTGAAAGGTGAATGAGTCTTGCTGATCACTCCTTGGCTCTCCAATTGACGAATTAGCTTATGGATGGGAATCAGGGAGTCTCGGTTGGTGCGATATTGCCGCCGGTGCACAGTTGTGGTAGCAATTGGCACTTGCTGTTCTTCGACCCTCAGCAACCCCACAACAGAGGGGTCCTCTGAGAGACCAGGCAAGGTAGATAATTGTTTAATGCCCTCTGTCTCTAAGGCAGCAATACCAAAAGCCCACCGGAACCCTTTTGGGTCCTTGCAGTATCCTCTTCTAAGATAGTCTATGCCAAGGATACATGGAGCATCCGGACCAGTCACAATGCGGTGCTTTTCCCACTCATTCCCAGTCAGACTCACTTCAGCCTCCAATACAGTCAACTGCTGAGATCCCCCTGTCACTCCACAAATATAGATGGGCTCTGGTCCTTTATAGCTCGATGGCATGAGCCAGGCCCCAGCACGTTACAATGATTTGTGTTACTTTGGAACTGCCAGAATCATTACACCTTTTTTTCAAGCATTCTGCCAGTTTTTGAGGATTTTGCCATTGTTCAGGGGTGAATTTCCAACACACTGGGGGTGCCAACTGCTCTAGATGCCTGCCCATATCCACCCATACTCCCTGCCACCCACAACTATACTGCTTCCGGGCAGATCTCCGGATGAGCTTCATAAGTAGTTGTTTAACTTTAAGCAGAATCTGAAGTGCATTCATGAGGCAGAACAACAAGACTATGGTATTCTGAGTATTCCAGAAATATTCAATATCTTGGAGAGCTATTGTGACAAGCTCAGGGGATAAGAGGGTGGTGAAGGAGGAAGGCAGAGTGACCCAGGAGGATACAGGGGTGGTGAAGGAGAAAGGGAGAGTAAGCAAGTAAGGAAAAATATCCTCCCCTTTCCCCTCCACAGATTGACTCTCTAATGGAGAAAAACAATAGGTATAATTGCTAATAGTTCCCAAGATGCTGTTTCCAAAGTACAGAGTCCACGATGTTACTGAGTATAAATACCAAGTTAGAGTCATGACCAGATATCTTATCGTCTCATAAGCCATTGCTATAACACTTAGTACCATAATGGTCTGAAACCAGGGCCCGGAGAGGAGAAACAACACTACAGAGAGCAAATACGGAAAATAATGTACTATAATACTCAATTTTGAAAACAGGCGCAGCAGAGTTGTGATTAAAGCAATCAGCATCATGACAAGTGACTATTAAGCAGGTCTAATCCTTACACCAATTTTAGTTTAACACACTCTGATCAGATCTGCCGTTATCTCAACCTTTCGGGCCCCACGTTGGGCGCCAAAAAGACTGTCGTGGTTTAACCCGACCGGCAGCTAAACACCACGCAGCCGTTCGCTCACCCTCCCCCCTCCCTCTCTGGGACGGGGGAGAGAAATGGAAAGTGAAGCCCGTGAGTTGAGATAAAGACAGTTTAATAAGACAGAAAAAAAGAAAAAAAAAATAACAAAATAATAATAACAATAATAATAATGATGATACAATGGTGATAATACGAAAGTAATAATAGTATGTACAAACAAGTGATGCACAATGCAATTGCTCACCACCCGCTGACCGATGCCCAGCCTAACCCCGAGCAGTCCGGCCCCCTCCCCCCGGCTAGCCACCCCTATATATTGTTTAGCATGACGTCAGATGGTATGGAATACCCCTTTGGCTAGTTTGGGTCACCTGTCCTGGGTCTGTCCCCTCCCAGCTCTTACTGCACCCCCCAGCCTGCCCGTTGGCAGGACAGAGCAAAGGCTGAGATGTCCTTGGCTTAGTATAAGCACTGCTCTGCAACAATTAAAGCATCGGGGTGTTATCAGCACTCTTCTCATTCTAAGCCAAAACACAGCATTCCACCAGCTACTAGGAAGAAAATTAATTCTGTGCTAACTGAAACCAGGACAGACAATTATTACCAGCTTCTCCAGTTTCCTTTAGATATACTTCAGCCCATATAGATTCTGTGGACAGTCACTTAAAACAGAGTATGTACATATTTCCCAGACTTGGACTTGTGTTCCAGATTTAGCTTGCATGCTTTTCAAGGTTTTTTTTTCTTTCTAGCTGAAGCAACACTGTACTTCTTACCCCTTTGTTTAATCGCTTTTAGGGCCAGAAAGGATCTTTTTTTGTGTGATAATACTGCCTGTTCTCCCTTCAAATGCAGCATTAGAATTGTGCTATAGTGGAAAGTTACAGGTTTGAAAGGATCTATTAAATCTCTCCCTCTCAAGCCCTCACTGGAAGCAGGGCCTGAATTCATTATCCCTTTTGAGCTGCAATATTCATTTTACTAAAAAGTGGGCATTTTTTGGTTTCTGTGTTGGTGAGGTTTTTTTTTTTTGATCTTGCTGGCACAAAAGTTTTATTATACTGTAAGTAATGCACAAGTATTGTACTGTAAGTCAAGGGCAAGAAAGAAGACCGTGGTAATTACAGACCTGTCAGTCTCACTTCAGCGCCTGGTAAAATGATGGAGAAAATTATTCTGGGAATTATTGAAAAACACCTGAAGGACAGTGCAGTCACTGGTCACAGCCAAAACGGGTTCAGGAGGGGAAGGTCCTGTTAATGAACTTAATTTCCTTTTATGACAGGATCACCCATCTGGTTGACCAAGGGAAGCCATTTGATGTAATTATTTTGGATTTCAGTAAAGCTTTCAATACTGTCTCTCACAGTTTCCTTTGATCCTTTTGATCGAGGCCAAGCTGAATCTGAGCCAGCAGGGTGCCTTGGTGGCCAGGAGGGCCAACCGTGTCCTGGGGTGCATCGAGCACAGCATCGCTAGTCAGTCATGGGAGGTGATTGTCCCGCTCTGATCTGCACTTGTGTGGCCTCACCTTGATTACTTAGTGCAGTTTTGGGCACAACACTGTAAGAAGGACATAAAAATATTAGTGAGTGTCCAAAGGAGGGCTACAAAAATGGTGAAGGGTCTGGAGGACAAGATGTATGAGCAGCAGCTGAGGCCCCTTGGTTTGTTGAGCCCCGAGCAGAGCAGGCCGAGGGGAGGCCTCATGGTGGCCTGCAGCTCCCTCACGAGGGGAGTGGAGGGGCAAGCGCTGAGCTCTGCTCTCTGGGGACAGCGACAGGACCTGAGGGAACGGCATGGAGCTGGGACAGGGGAGGGTCAGGCTGGGGGCTAGGGAAAGGTTCCTCACTGAGAGAGTGGCCGGGCACTGGGATGGGCTCCCTGAGGAAATGGGCAAGTCACCAAACCTGATGGAGTTCAAGAAGCATTTGAACAACGTTCTCAGACATATGGTCTGATTTTTTGGTGGTCCTATGTGTGTAGCCAGGACTTGGACTCGATGATCCTTGTGGGTCCCTTCCAATTTAGGATATTCTGCGATTCTGTGCACCCCTTGGATGCAATAAGGGTTTGTATTCAAAAAAGTTGGTGTTGTCCCATGGTTGGTGCTGGCTGCAGCTTAGTTTCAGCTGCAAAACTGCACAGAAGAAAACTAAAAATATCTTTCCATATACCTAGGAATTTGTCTTCCAGTCAGCATAGTATCCTTACCATTTATTGTAAGATAAATAATGCTAGTGATCATTCGTTTGATTTGCAGTCTATCAGTGAGCTCGGTTGCTTCTTTTAGAGAACTAAATTGGAGTAACACCTGTTGTTTCTTGTGCTAAAGGTGTGGAAAAGGAAAAGGAGGTATGAGGGCTTTCCTGGTCTGTGCAGAATGTCAAAGTGAAAGGGGGGAGGTTTCAGAGCTTGTCACAACAGCAAGATTGTGGTAATATTACCACAGATGGTAGAAATTGGCTTGTGAAGCAGGCCCTGGCAAGGAGGAGTTTGAAGGAATTTGATGTTTCTTGCTGGACGTGTGGCTGTTTTCAGAGAATCTCCCTCTGTATGGTTCATGTTTCTTTTGAAAATACTGGGCCCAAAACTTAATCAAGGCTGTAGTAGTTTTGGGTAGAGTGGGAAATTGGTGTGTGTATCACACAAGCAACATTTTCTTTTTCCAACTGCATTTGTTTTCTTTCCTACAAAGGTACGCCTTGCTTAAGGCCTGTTCAGTTTTTAATCTCTGGTAACTCCTTTTTTTTCCTGTTCAGACAGGTATTTTTCATCTTATTTTTGGACAGTAGACTATCCTAGTTTTCTATTCTGTTCCCTCCTACTCTGTACTTGTCTGTACTGAATTACATCCTATTTCAAAGCATTTTTCTAGGTTATAGGGATCATTTTGAAATGTGATATGTAAGGTGTAGGATTTCGGAAGACAGATCTCCCTCTACCTAATAACGCTGTTGTAAACTTGTGCTATGATCTCCTCTGCACCTCCCTCCATTCCCCTGTAAAAATTTACGAAGAAATTTCTCCTTGTGGGTACCAGTGAGGGATGGGATGAGTGTGGATTGAAAGATTCATTCTCATAAGCAAACCGGGCAGGCTGGACTCCACGTGGGTCTTGGGTTAGGAAGAGTGTCCTTTTATCCATGGTAGGTATTTACCGTCAGAAAAAAAAATCCAGTCTCTTACAATCCTAAAAGTCACAAGCAAAAATATCTTCCAGGCCCTTAACTGTGCACTTAAATGAATGTTTTCTTAGAAATACCTTTGGAGGGCAGCAAGTTGAAGTTGCCTCAACAAAACTGAGGGCAAACCTGAGCAGTTTCTAACATTGCACGGAGTGTGATCTGCTTTCCCAGCACTTTGTAGTGTTTGTTTCAGAGTGCCTCTCATGCTGACATGATGAGGAGGAGCGCAGTTCTTTGCCTCTGGTTTATTTGGTTTGCGTGTTGCTCTCTGAACACTGATGTTTTCAGAACAGACTCCATGAAACACTCAGAATTATGCAGCTGGGTGAAAGAGGAGAGTGCAGAAGTCTCAAGTATTTAATGGAAACTTACTCATGCTTTTTTTTAAAGTAATCTTAAACAATGTGGAGCCAGTCCCAACTCTGTAATGCATAAAATGTTATTTGTTTTGAACACTTATCTGTCCATAAACTCTAATAAGGATTAAAATGTTCTGTTACATTTTACATTCCCATCAGTACAAAATAAACGGAAGAGCTGCAGATGTCCACCCATCTATTGACATGAAAGCAGAGCATTGAGGTGGTGTACATTGGGCTTCTACACAACACTGCAACATCTGATGTGTGTTTTCTTACAGGTAGCTCAGATTGTCAAGCACGAGATGGAAAACGCTGTCAAGCTCTCAGTAAAACTGAATGTTAAAGTGAAAATTGGACCTAGCTGGGGAGACCTGCAGGACCTGGAGCTGTAGACATGAAACAGCTTTCTTGGATGTGGAAGATGCCATGGACTGGTTGAGGCAAGGACCAGCACACTCGCAGGCAGTGAGAGACCTGCTCACGGTGCAGTTCTCCTGCTTGGGTTTCTATGGACATCGTTGCAAACTGTCATCTGCCATGGTTTGTGGAAGCTGGTATGAATTCTCTGAGCCAAACCTTTCAAAGGTCAGATGGTGCTGTGAGACATGTTTACGGAACTGTGGAAATTATTATTGCTAAAAGCACACTATTTAAATTAATTGTTAAAATATGCTTGTTCTTGTAATTTAAAACAAAGCCCAAAGCCTAATGAATTTATGGCGTATGAAATGAGCTGGATTATTTAATTAAAACAAAGCACAGAGATTATTTGGAAGTTCTTGTGTGTAATTGTGTACAGGACAAAAATGTCACGGTGTTTGCAATTAATGTTGAATTTTGTAGGCATCTGCTAGGATCATTCTGTAATTAATTCTCTTGCTGGTATTCACGTGCAGAAATGGCTTTATAGCTGCACTGAGCAGCTGGTGCCTGGCTGGCCTCTGACTTTTCGGAAAGTGTGTTGGTGATTGACCAGTGTAATTCGTCCTACTGCTACCTTGCAGGGATATTGTTTGGACTCTTGTAGTTAACACAAAGTCTCCAGCAAAATCCTTCATTTTGAAGAGTGAAACCCAATTTATTGGTTAAAAACTTAACTGCAATTCATGCTGTAAGAAAAACAGCTCAGTCTGGCTGGCTCAAGCGACAGCCTCGCCTGGTGTTTGAAGGCTGTTGCGTTAATGAGGTTTCGCTGGCTGGTGGGTGACCTGTGGGTCTTCAGAGGCCAGTCTCTTCGGGCAGCCTCACCTTGGTAGCCTTGCTGAAAGTTGCTCAGATTTTATCCTGTGCTTTGCTACAGTGCCTCTGACGGTGTCCCTGTGGTCAGGCAGGGAGATTTTTCTGGGAGTTTGGGCTTCTCAGATGGAGCCAGCCCCGAGGCTGACTCAGAGCAGCAGGATCAGGTGCTTCAAAAGAGCAAGGAAGGAGCTCGCAAGGAATTAACCTGCCAACGTTTGGTGTTACTCTCCTGGTCCGGCTAAGCCTCATGTTGTGTGATTTCGTTTTCCTTCCAGATTTGTGCAATAGCTGTACAAGCTCAGATATTTTTATTCACTTTCATGCAGTGCCTTATCTTGAGTTCTGTTACCTTCATCGTATGGCCATTGTGTGTTACAAGGAAGGGGAGGACAGGTGCCTCTTGTCATCTTCTTTGTCTCTATTTACTTTATTGTGTCTTCTCTTCCGCATTTCCTCCCTAAAGTAAACAATCCCTGGTTTCCATACTTGCCTACTGTGAGAAATTTTCAAGCCCTTAATTATTCTCCTTTCATTTCCGAACTTCTGCTGCATCCTTTTTAAGAAGTGTACGTTTGAAGTTTCCTTTATAACCTGATCTGAGATGATGCACGCTCGGCTTTGAACAGCCTGAGAGCACTGCTGCTTGAGCTTGTTAACTTCAAATACAGCGGTTTTGGCGTGGCCATTATCCTGGCATCAGAAGTATCTGGCTCTGAGGTTTCAAGCACATGGTGAGTTTTAAAAGATGTTAATGGGGCCCCCCCCCACAAAAGGTCACATCCCGGACTTTGATCCACCACCTGCCCGTTGTGCAGCAAAATGGATGTGTGGTATTGAGTCAAAGCCCCAGGTGGTGATGCCCTGACCGCTCTTCTCAGCACTCAGCTGACCTTCCTTCCTGCTTTTATTTCTGGTTTTCTTCACTTTACATCAAGATTTCTTTGTTTCCTTCCTGCCCTCTCCACGCAGTGGTGTTCTTCCACATCTGTCACCCGATGGCTGAGCTCTTTATCCACGGCATTCGCTTGATAGACAGTTGTTTCTTCTCTATTCTGGGCTTCTTAAAGCTTTTGTTATTAACAGATTTGAGCCTCGGCACCCTGGCGTCTGACCATTTGTGTGCTCTGCCTGTAAAGATGTTGGGTTGGATTCATTATCAATTCACAAGGCCTAATGAGTTCCTGTTCCTGGGTGTCATGCGGTGACACACCTGTGCTGTATTTCAGGCCTCGCTGGAGTTCCTGTAATTTGAGTTGCTTGTTCCTTGGCACACTGCAATATTTGCCTCCTGCACGCTCCCTTCAGGATTTCAGAAGGATGGAGCTCGCGTGTATTTCTCAGCAAGCTCTCTGTACAGGGAGATGCTAATCAATAACATGATTGACACAGAACTAAACTTATTTTGATAAACAAACGTGATGGATTCATTATAATTAAGCTGTAATTTGGAGCAAATGGGAAGATAAAAGGTGGCCACTGCTCTGTGAGTGAGGCAGCTGCTGTGTTTGAGTCATGATATTAGGACTGGTTCTGAGCTGCTGCCTGATTGCTGCTATTTACATTCCCTAATTCTGATTAGACTTTAACTATTAAGGAGACTGAGCAGGGGAAGCAGAACAGGACTTTGGTAAGATAAGCAGAGGCACTGCTGAGAACTGTGCTGAAAATAATACCTGTGATTTTCTGGTAAGTGACCCAGAAAGAGATTTTCTGACTGAATTATTTACTTACTTACATATTTTTGCCTTCCCACCTATACCCTATGACATGCCAAGGCCCAGCTGTAAACGTGGCTTTTTTCTTGCTAAGGGCCAGATAAATGCAGTGCGGGGCACTCTTCCTCTTCCGTGGCCAGGCTGTGATGCCTCTGTGTGTTTGCTCTCTGTTCCTCAGGTTGTTGGTGTCTCTGCAGCCCACTTCTGCCTTTTGTTGGCACTGCAGAGCGTGCACAGTAAGTGTGGCCTGGCAGCCCAGGAAAAAGATGGATGTACGCTGTGGAGGAGTTGGAAGCTGCAGTTATTGTGGCAGCTTTGTCGTGCAGCACGCGTGGAGATGTTGCTGCCTGGTTCTGTCCCGTGCCCTGCGCTGCCTGGCTGACGCACCAGCAGGTGGGTGTCTGCCTGCCGAAAGAAATCGGGAGAGGATCCAGTCCTAACAGATAGTGGAGGTCCCCAGGGCTGCGCTGTCTTCACATAACGTGGCCCCGTGTGACCCAGCTTCTCAGAAGGAGAGCCTGTTCCCATAGGTTGTTGAGCAGCCTTGTTCTGCTCGGCTCACATGCACTCTCCTGTCAAAATGGCTCAAATTTTGATTCCAGCTACTACTGAACCCTTTCCAGTTCTGGGCTTTCCAGTACTGGGCAGAACTTCCCCATACTCCGTAGCAGGAACACCTGGCATCAGTACCACAGAATGGTTTGGGTTGGAAGGGACCTCAAAGACCATCTAGTGCTAACCCCCTGCCATGGTGTGTGTGTGTGTGAGCTTTTTGTCCACCAGAACCCCCAGGTGTCTTTCTGTAGGGCTGCTCTCAGTGAGTTCTCCACCCAGTCTGCCCTCATGTCTGGGATTGCCCCAACCCCGGGGCAGCACCTTGCACTTGGACTTGCTGACCCTCATTAGGTTCACCTGGTCCCTGTGGATGGCTTCCCTTCCTTCTGGTGTATCGACTGCACCACTCAGCTTGGTGCCCTCTGCAAACCTGCTGAGGGTGCACTCGATCCCACTATGTCGTGGATAAAGGTATCACGAGCATCAGTCCCAAGACAGACCCCCTGTTTTAGATCTTTTGCTTTTGTCCCATTCTATTTGCATTTCATCAAGAAGAGAGTTTGCAGAGATTCTTCTGCCATTTTTTCCTATAAATCTGTAGCCGAAAAGAAGGAACGTGAACTGGAAGCTCAGTAGCTTCAGCTAACATTTTTGAGCCTCTCCTGGCACAGCAACTGAATCCCATTGCTGGTAAGTGCCCTTAAAGACTAGCTTGATTCTGCACTTTTGAGAGTTCAGCTTGTACAGGGCTGCTTTTAACCTGCAGTGGAAGCAACACAAGGGTACTGCCAATTGGCTAAGAAGTCCAGGTACAAGGTTAATGTTTCTGGGGATGGATATTTCAATTATGAGCTGCATGCAGTGAAGTATAAGCGTGTTATCTGGGTTCAGGTTTTGTCCCTGTTCAAGCTGTTGGAGGAAGGGATGTGGCGATCCCCGCCTCAGCAACAACTGTGGCTGGATTTTGTTTTCCTTGGTTAGTAGTATATGATCCATCCAAAAGCTTTACATAAACTACTCACCTTTTGAACTACTATAAAGAATCTAGGAGTACAGGTTGAAAAAAGAGATCTACACCAACTAGTTATCAGTTCTTTCCTTTATTTTCCTTCCCTCTTTTTTTTTTTTTCATTTTTTTTTTTTCATTTTTTAAACTGGGAACTTCAAACAGCTTCAGTTAACGATGCCTTAGTTTTCCTTTTGTGGTGCTGTCTTAGGATACCTGTGGAAACAGGAAAGGGTTAGCACAGGAGCGTGTGGTTCACCCCAGATCTGCCTTCATTGTGAAATACAGGTAACGACTTGTTAATGCATACTCTGTCCACGTTTCCTTGACACTGAATCTGAGCATTGGTTGCTATTTAAAAAAAGTACAATGTTTGATTTGTTGATTTAACCACAAAACAAAACACATGAATGGAAACACTCATTTACATGACTATTGCTTATACACCTAGATGAAGAGTTGACTACAAATGGCCACATGTAGTTCCTTAATGAGAGAGAGTGTGTTCTTACTAAGACCATACCAAGGCAAAAAAACATTCAAGACTGAATTATACTGTGCTTGAGTTCACCTTTAGGTTATGAAAAATGATGTGCAGATGCCAGGGTATTTAAGGGGTGGAATTAAATGAAATCTGGCTTTTTGCCTCTGTTACAATACACACATCTTATAAATGGAGGAGTCCTGAGGTTGAACACAGCTTTTACTGAAGCTGCACTATTTTCTTCACTTTTTAAATTGTATACTGAAAAAAATATTTTTTGTATGCATATCTCCATTATAATACATTTTGGTGTAAAATGGCTTCCATAAAAGGAATATGTTTTAGAGCATTTCTATATGTGATAATTTTATACAATATGCATAATAAATAGAGTATTTCTGCTAAATATTCATGTAGGAAGCTATTCGGGTAATACAGGGAATGTCTAATTGATGTAAATAGTGGACCTGTAGAACTGTTTAAAAAAAAAAATCAACTCATTTAAAAAACAGGTGATTATACAAAACAAAACCTGATTCTCAAATTCTTCTTTAGCTTGTCTTTTAATTCAATATTTGAAGCTTCAAGTTTACACTCTATGAATGGATTTGTTTTTTAATAAAATAGCTTGTACTTCATCGAAGACTTGCCTACTCTGAAAACATATAAATAATCTAATTTAATGTATTTTCTCTGCATGCTCTGTCTATCTACAGCTCTATGCATAAGTGTAAACACATCTGGTCAAACCCAGATGTATGCGTGTGCTGTTGCAAGTTCTGTGCATCAGGTTTTGGGCCGTGGTTGTGACAGAGAACTCCTGCAAAGAATGTGAGTGAAAAGGGTATCTGAACAAACAACCAAAAAAAAAAAGAGCGTGTTTTAAATTGAACAAATATTTCTAGGCAATCTGGTCTATTGTAACTGAGGATTACGATGTTGAAGATTACCTCCAGGTTTAGGATTTGCTTGAGGTGGTGCTGTCTTAGTGGAAAAGGTGAAAGCACATGATTTCAACATACAGTGACAGCTCGTGTCCTTAATTTTCTTACAGCAATTCAGATGCTGTGCTCGTTGCTCTGAACGCTGTGACTTTAGTACTTTCATTAATAGCCTTTAATAGTGTTCAGGTCAGGCCTTTCAAAAATCCCACACTCCCCCTCATTTCACAATAAATCAGTCAGGCAAGAATTTTTCCTCCCTCATTGAAGTTTTTAAGTGAAAGTTTTTTTTTTTCCACATACATGGTAAATCTTGATAGAAAGCATTTAACAGTGTGCACTAACAAACTTATACAACATATACATTACATATATATATTTTTATATATAGAATGTTCTATATACAAACATATACAACTTTTTAGATCTCTACAGACTACCAGAAAATTGATAATTATAGTCACAAGTGGTCAACTTAACAGAAATAGCAGTTTGTAACTGTCTGGAAATATGTAAGAGTGGAAAGCAAGATACAGCTGTGACCTAATGGGGAGTACTAGAGAAAAGTTGCTTTACAATTTCTTATTCACGTTTTTAAGTTTGAGGGATGCTAAATTCTAATTCTTCTGTTGCATAAAATGGAAATCTACTGGAAGTTTGTTTTTTTTTCCCGTTTTTAAGACAGAGACTGGCGGCTGCCAAGATAAGTCAGACAGCGTGTAAATGACTTGTTGAAGACACTTTTCTCCCTGGGCATGCTATGGCGATTAGCAATTCAAAGTCCTTCTTAAATTTTTACACTTGATTCTCGAACCAGGAGCAGGCTCCAGCCAGAAGAGACACTTCCACCAACGTCAAGGTAATGGGCTTGCGATGTCTGCCACCCCCACAAGGTGCAGTGTATGGAAAGCTAATGCAGAAGTGCTGCCTACCTTGCCATTTAAGTGTGCCTGCTGCTGCCTGACCACCGTGCGCTAGCGCTCATCTGGGCTGATTTATTAAAGGCTGACTACATCACACCAATTTATGACAGAAACTGGCCCTGTAGCCTACGGATATACAAGTGCCACACTTCAACTGGTACTGGCCTTTTCATTTGCACTGTCTTAGTGCATAAACAAGTGTAGGGCTGGGTGGAGAACCAGTTCTGGTCTGTATCTTGACACCAATGAAGACGACCTAGCTTCTCTAAAAGAGAACAAGGCCTATAAAGTTGGTTGGAGGGTTTAAATGATCTGCTGCACAAAATGATTTTGTTGCCTAGAGACTAGTGGTTTGGGGATATAGCCCAGAGCACAGGCAGAGTGAATATACCTTTAAACAGAAGATATAGAATGGCTCTACTATTGTTGTCACTTATCTGTCATTCTAGATGCCTGGTTACAGCGATACTGCCTCATATGCAAGTGACCATTTCTGTGATCTGGCCTCTGGAAGGAGTTCTCCGACCCAGTTCATATTGGCATTCGAGCGGTGAGTTTTCTGTTTCCTCGCACAGAAACGCCCAGACAGCGTCTTTGGTCACAGACGATTTCAGTTCCTTAATTCTCAGCGGAAACTCAGGCATCTTTGGGCTTTGACCTTTTTCCCAGCAAGTTTCTACAGTTCTCACAACTATAGTCCAGTTTTTCCTGTGACAGAGAACTTGTTGTGTCTCATTCCCAGTTGAGCTAGACCAGTCAGGGTTCTCACTTTGATTTTGCCCACAGAGAAACATAAAAATCCTGTAAAGCATAAAATGCCTGTTATGCTACAACATGAATTTAAAACCGAACACCTCAGATCTGTTCCATCCCTTTGACTTGCACAGCTGTGCTGATAGTGAAGCTAGGCTTCCAGACTGTACAATTTCCTGGGCTCCATTTTAAGAAAACAAAAGATAAGGGAAGGGCATCCTTGAGAGAGATCATGTGAACACTGGTGAAGTTAAGATCTAGTTCCAAGGGCATGCTGTCTGGCTGCATCAGTGCCAGTCAGGACTCCTTGAAAGGACATCATCTGTACCTCTTCTCATATAGAAAAAAATTAAATGTTGCTTTTCCTCCTTTTCCTCACTTTCCTTTTCTAATTTGAAGCTATGTCCAGGTGCATGAAAACAAGTCTTCAGTGCCTTGTTTCCAAGCCCATGTAGGAAAAATTTCTAACTTAACAGTTCACCTGCGTGGTAGTGAGGTTCTTGTAGGCTACTGTGACTGCAGCACATTCCTATGGACTAGGACTCCATCCATGTAAATAGGTGATAGGTTTTACTTACTGTTGTCTTCTGTCTCTACAAGCTGGAGAGTGTTCTGCTGAGTTCTCTGTAGAAACCAAACAAGCCACTTTGAAGCAGAAGCAAATTACTTTTAGCAGCGTAAGCAGAAAATCAATTGCCACACACCTGTGGTGTCATTTGCTCTATGTGCCAATTCAGTGCCATATGTTGACAGTTGTTTTCCATGCTCCTCCCCGGCCCATCTTTTACTCTTGCTGCTGTGAGCTCTCGCTACTAGGTTGATGGGGTCTGCAGTTTCCTTAGCATAAATTCAACCAAACACTTACGAAAAAAATGATCACTGTTTTGTAAGCTGCTAAGCGGTTTTTGTGAGTGGAAATTGATGGGACTCTCCAAGTTGTAGCACTGTGGTTTCCCATTGTGCCTTCCCTAACTTCAAGATTTCCTAAGCTTGTTTTCTGTTCCTGCTACAGAGAAATAAGGCAACCAAGTGATACCGAAACCATGGGGATGAAAAATGGCATAGCCCCCTCCAAGGACAAGTGAGATAAATCTAGAGCACGTTTTTAAAAGTACAGATAAGGATGACATGTCATGTACTCTGAATTGCAAATAAACCATCTACCCTCATGTTTTAATGACATTTCAGATAGTGCCTGTCTAGCTACTTGAAAAATCTGTAAAGTTTGGGCATAGGTTTTTGAAGTTATTTATTCTTCTGGTAGGAGTTAAACAGTACTGATTTCGAGCAAGGTTTTTCAAGGGAAATAAATAGCATATAAGAAAACACAGCTCAACGCATTTTTATGTTGAGAACAGTAGCAAACATGCTTGAAATGTACTGACATTTTGTAGTCTCATTTTTAAAAAATAAAGATTTTTGCCATTTAAGTATTTTTTTCTCAATAGAAATTAATCCCATTTTTCTTCGGTCACAACATGCTTTCTTTTTTCTTTTCTTTTTTTTTTTTTTTTAAGATGTCAATTAGTCATGCAAAGTTTTATAAGTGCATTAACATTCGAGTTTGTACAGAATATTTTTAACCAGACACACTCCCCACAGTTCATACCTACAGCTTCTGAAAAATACATGCCACAGTGATGGTTGAGTTCCTTTTGGAAAAAATTGGCTACTGCATCAGCCAGGTGTTGGAGTAAGACCCACGTGACTCTAGCTTCCATCTCATGGCCTAAAACATTTCTCCTTGAATCTCACTGTGATGAATCCAATATTGTAAGAGGAAAACATCTTCTAGGAGAAAAATTGCTTCTGACCTGTGACTGGTAGATTTGGGAATGAACATTGCTTCCCTGAACAGTGTTCTTAATATAGCCACAAGCAGATTCTTTGAAAGTTTAAAACTGGTACCATTTTTTGTCCTTGTATTTCAGCATCACCTACAGAAATGGCAAACAAACAAATTAAGGGATATAAAACGCTGTCCTGCAGGAGAAGCATCACAAACTTCAAAAGTAGTGAAGTAGTGTATTACTGTTCCTTTTTATAATCATCGGATCTTAATTCCAGTGAGATTTTGTTTTAAATATTTTATATAGTAATTGTTAAATTCTTAAAAATATATCCATATATATAATTGCTTACCTGCTATTCTTGTTCATGAAAAGATTTTTCCTGAGGAACTTTAACTCCTTTACCACTTTCCTTTTGCAGAAGACTGGGAAGTGCCAGTGCTTTTAACACCTTTAGAAAGAAGCTCATCTATGGAGCACAGTATATATGCGCTGAATATATAAACTCTGTTTTGCATTCAGGGCAAGTTCCTTCCATGTATTTTTGCCTCACACTTAACAAAAGTCAATAAAAACATAAAAATCTTATCCAGAGATGTAATGCATGTTAAACCAGCTGTACAGTTAACTGAAAAACATACATTTTGGAGAGGTAGTCTTTAATACTTTTTATCTTAAAAACAAAAAAAATCACTTTAGTTGATTCCCAGCTTTAATAACATGGGCTGGAAGAGCTGTCTATTTCCACCTCTAAGCACAGTATTATCCTAAATAACTGTATCACAGTGCTGTACTAGAGGTTTTCTCCTCTTCTCGCCAGTAAGATCTGTCAGTGTTCCTATGTACACACCTATTTGTTTTCTGCCCTACTGCACAGATCTGCTGCAGTAAGCAGCTTAAAAAAAAGACAAGTCATGATGATATAGTGGTAAAGGTGTGAGACGAGAAGTACCACATTCTAAATTCAGAGGCTAACAATGGATGGGATGTTCATTTTATGAAAACATGAAAGGAAGAGATGTGCAGTGAAGTTTATTTTGGGTATTCCATTGTGCAGGGGAAAGAACAGAAAAAACAGCATTTAAGTTAATGTGAGCACACCTAAAACAATGTGACCAGGTGAATGGGGAGCACAGTATTTGAATTTCCTGAAGTGAAGCAAAGGAATAGTTGTAGAGTTTGTGGCTCCTAGTTCTGTGTGTATGGTGCCAGGGCTCTTACCTCATGTGCATGTTTGGAAAATGCTTCTGCACTGGCCATCATGCTCGCAGTCCTTTCATCCAGCTCTCCCAGTTTCTGTCCTCGCTCATCAAGGGCAATGCGTGCACGAGTCAGGTCCCCAATAACTCCTCCTGCAGCTCCTCTCACACCTTCAATTCCTCCTGATCCAGGTATGTGCTGGGCAAGACTGCGAGAGGCTTTTCCTGCTGTGGCCTCACCAACTGCAAAGGAGAAATAGAAACAGCGAATGAGTCACTGGCTGTAGTGCTGTTGGTGCTTCTGGCCCCTGAGCTGCAGCCTTGCAGCAATGACACCTGGTGTGCAGATGCTGTGTGGAGGACTTCACTCTCTGCACCTGCCTGTTACAGTGCAGCTGTGCACCCCCACCCCTCCACTGCTTAAAGGAAGCTGTCGAGGTGAAGTAATCACAGACAAGGTAACCAAGAACCCTGCCCTTTTTTCTTTTCTTTTTGTTTTTAAGCACCAATCATATAAATCTTATGTACCACTCCGTTCCTAGATGATAAGAGCAAGAGATCCCGTGTACCGGTTTCTGGAAGGAAAAAAAAACAGTCACTTACAAAGTTCCTCTCTGTCAAAAGCTTGTCCACTTCCTCCAAAAAGTCCTTTGAGAAAGCCTCTGTTTTGAGCTTCTGGTGTTTCCACAGGAGTAAACAAATCCCCAAGCATGTCCTAGAAAGTAAGTCAGGCAAAAGTCCACGTGAAAAATTACTGACATGAAAGCAGGTCTGGGTCTTTGCTTCATTTGCATTAGTTTAAAATCCACATGCATTGGATATAGTCAAGTCTGTGAAAACATCAGTGGTAAGATCACATTTTGCTTAGAAACAGCAGAGGCGACACTGTAATTGAATAATCAATTTGCTGTGAATTATGTGTTTTGCTTTAGTGATTATCCAGGCAAGCAGGGCATTCACTCTGTTTTCTCTTTACAGCATACCTGATTTCAGTGCTCAATAGCAGTTCAGAGGTTTCTTTTCCGTTTCTTTGTTTGTTTGTTTTTAAATAAAAGCCCATTGCCTTCCATGTTCCCCTCTTTCTTTCCTATTCATTGTTATTGTGCATTTTGGCAGTGCCATCGGTAATGCTAAATAAGCGTGTCTGGCAGCACTGTCATGGTGATGGAGATTTTGGAGCAGTTGAACTAAATTAGGGCCAAACAAATCTCAGGCTTAGCTTTATTTGCAGCAGTACTAGGAAGGTGGGCTCCCCAGAATAAAACTGGTAAAGAAAGCATGTGGTCCCGTTAGTGTTTAAAACCAGCAATGCTGTGTGATGAGAGCAGTCGCTGCCCTGTTGCTCAGCTCTGTGTTTGCTCATCTCTGCCTCAACAGGCAGACACAGCTGTTGTGCTGCACAAAAGGCCCTTGGGAAGCTGAGCGCTTAGGACAGAGCTGTGACTCACTCACTGCTCCTCTGCAGAGTCACCTGCTCTAGGGAGAAAAAGTACTGTAGCCCTTTGAGCCTAAGTGGCCTCTCTCATACCGCCTGGCTTGTTTTCCGAGGTAGCAGGTGATGCTGGGTCATCTGCCTTTTGTACACGGCTAATGGCTGTGCATGCCTTTTACTGTCCCTGTTGCATAAAAGCCAAGATACAAGCAGTGGTAGCTCATCTGTACAGAGTAGCAAGGGCTGTTTCCATTTTGTTGTTGCACGATGCTATTAAGGTTAATAAAAATCTGGCTTGCAACAGCATCTTGCTATAGGTTCACCGTCTAAGATACATTGAGCAAACCTTTCAATAATTTTAAAATTGTTTCCCTGCAAAAACTCTCTCTTTTCCATTGTGCAAAGCTGGTATGCAATGCTCACTCCTCACAGTGCTCCTTCAGACTTGAGACAGACAGTGCTGGGATGTGATTTGAGCAGCTCAGCACATGTTATTCCCTAGGGCATAATGAGCACTGGCAGGACCATTTCTTTTATATTTCTATCCTAGTTCACTGTTAATTATATAACCTAGAACTTATTCACCCTCTTTTTTTTTTTCTCTTTTATTACTCATGTTTCTCCCTATAACCTCTTACAATTCCTCCTCTTCAGTAAATGACATTTTAATATGCATTTTCATTATAAAAAACCCAAACCTAACATTGTAAAGACCTTTGCTCAAAATAAATTATTTTAATTAGACCATTTCTGTAGTTACTGTGTTTTAATGTACAATGGGAGTTGCTTTCCTCATACAGAAGAAGGGGAGTGCCAATTAGTGGAGTGAAAACAACAGTAAATAATTAAAAATATATTAAAACAGTCTGTGTTTTTTTATACTATCAACACCAGTTTGTCTCATATTCCCACCCATCTACTGAAAGCTGCAGGTATTAAGATATTTTTTGGGTTAAAATAAAAAAAATATATAAAATATGGGAAGGAACGCATATTTTCACTGACACAGTTGCTATGTGGTTGGACACATGCTGGTACCAACTGCTGTGGCTGCTATGAATTTCTAACTTCCCCTTCTTTCCCTTCAGTCATTTTTAACAGTTGGTCTTTCGTCTGGTAGGACTTTGAGAGAAGCAGGCTGTGAAGAGTCCCATTTGGGCGCAAATCTGGCTCTGTTCAGAGCCAGCAGAGATTGCAATTACACGAGGGCAGGCTGGAGACACGGGCCAGGCATTAGGGCACAGGAGCAAGGTGACTGCCACAAAAGAGTCCGAACAGCAACAGAGCTGCTGACCTCTCTCTGATCTGCTTCTCTGGCATCAGTCAGCAGGGGCAAGCACAAAGGAACACACCTGTCTTTGATGTCACTTGAGATACTAAAAATTTAAAAAATATGTTCCTTTCTTTTTTCCCCTCACCAACAGGTATGCTGGTGATTTGACAACAAAGTATCATCTTTGGAAATGCCAGTATTAGTTATTTAACCATTTGAAAAAAAATCTTTTGATTGGAAATCATAGAAATCGTGTTATTTTGAGAACTCTAACAGTAAAAATGGCAATTTACAGATGCTCGCTGTTCAGACCACTGGCCCTCCCACACAAAGACAAAGCTAGGCAGTGAAGTGAGGTTTTGGGCCATACCTGCAGGTTGTCGCACATCTCCTGGCTGTATGTTAGGCGCTGGATCTCAGTGGGAGAGCTGAGGTACAAAGCCTGCCCTTCGTTAGTGAAACAAAAGGTCCGCGCTATCCTCATGTCTGTTACAGGCAAATAGTTGATGTCCAGCAGTGGGCGAAGGCTGGGCAAGCTGAAGAGAAGCGGATACTTAGGTTAGACAAATTGCCACACGTGGTACATCTGCTGTATGGCTGCATTTTAAACCAATGTGTAAGTTTATGCTTTTCATAACTGGATTAGTTGAAGTGCAGCTCTAAGCTGAAAAATTCTGCCCTCAACACAGTGCCTTCCCTTCATACTTTGCTTCCCTGCAGGGAGAAGATCCAGCTGCCTTGCCTCAACAGTCAGCTCCTGCTGCCGTCTGGATTTGGGACACTCATGTGACACAGTATGGCTTGTGCCATGTGGTGGGGCAGTGTCTGCCCCCAGTTATGAGGTGGGAAATGGCACGGCAAGGCCCTGTTTGCAGGGGGCAAAGGCTCCAGCATCCCCTTACCTGCGCTCCAGCTTCTCCTGCTTCACCTCATTAGCTGTACATCCTGATTCAATTTAAAGGGCCTGGGCAGGGAAGGGGTGGTGTGGGGCAGGGGCACAATTACAGTGATGCTGCAGTCAGCTCAATGGTGGCAGTGACGAGGAAGAAAAACTGGGTTCTCCAAGTGGAAAAATCTGAAATTGCAAGAGTGGGGCTCTCCCCTTCACACTGGATAAACAAACGGTACCATTTCTATGGCTGAGCTTTTCTACACTGCTCTATTGCTGACTTACCATAACTGAGCAAAATTATCAATGTTTCATGCTAGTTATAAGTCATCAGCCATTAGTTGTCATCATGGGGGAGTTACTATGAAATAAAAGAGTTCATTTTGCTGTGCAGCTGCCTTATCTCCCCATGTGGAGACAGGCCAAGGAACGGGGATGGCAGCAGGCTAGGCAGGGCTCCCGGTGGAGTAATTAATTGTATATAAAATGTGCACTAAATACACCCACCAGGAGTTAATGCAGAGCATCAGACATGTTGTAAGCACACCCTACAGCAAATGCAAGTGGAACGTGACATTGCTGTGCCACCTCTTTGTTTAGTTTTGCCACAAGATTAGTTAGATAAGTACCTCAGTGTCATGATGTGCCCATTGGCACAAAAGCACGCCAGACAGACGCTGTTACAGAGGGTGACCACATCTGCTCGCAATAAAAAGGACGTTTCGGTGATGTTGTGGACATAAAGACATGTTTGGGAAGGCAATGAGAAGACTTTGGCTTGTTTTTCTGAACAAATGACTGCAAATTGATGATCACCCATATCCTGGGAGGAGGAAGGGGAATGCATGACAAGTTTCCTTTTTCTTGTTTTTTCACCATCATCAGCACTGTGTGGGTCCCTCCATACTTCATACGGTGGATGTGTCAACGTCCCCACGCTGTCCAAGCACGCGAAGGTCAGTACTGCTCCTTTCAGTGTCAGAACTGTGCCTGCAAAATATAAGCGTCTCTCACTGGCACTGGCACCACAATTAAACTGGTTGTCAGTACGGTGTACACAAGGCACAGCTGACACCTAGTTTTGCTTTTGTAAATACAGCAAACACATTAATCTAGCTAAGTTGACAAGTCGTCCTTGCTTGGTTCTTCCTGACCACACAGGAAGGTGAACAAATAGGCTGTCAGTACCAAAAAGGTCTCAGGCAGCCTATATCAAATAATCTATATAATACATGCTACCAAACACTGTAAAAATAGGCTGGTTTTTATCTCTGTGTTAAGCCAGTAGGATTATTTATTACCCTTCCACTAAAACTGCTCTCCTTAGTCTGGTGTCCATCCAGCGTTATTTTTCTAAACCAACTGTGGTGGGGGCTTACCTCTGTTCCTGTGTATCCTCTGTTTTTTGTCATTACTTTGCCGTGGAGGCGGTAAGCACATACTGCCTCTCCTCAGACCTGACCTCTCTTACTGCTCTGTCCTCTCTGCTCTGCCATCTGTCACTCACTAAGCCAAGGATATCTCCTGGTACATCAACCTGCCAGCATTTGTGTTTCCTTTCCTGAACTCCCTTCTGCTTCTCTGCAGCCTTCTGACAGGAAAGACAGCCAAACTGTTCACAGCATCCCAGATAGGATTGCATCAGAGCAGTATACAGGACTGCAATTTCCCAGTATGAAGGAGCCCTGCTAATTTCCCTGTCCTCACAAAGATTACACATGACTTTGCCCAAGATGTAGGGTAGTCTTCAGGAGTAACACAACCAAAGTGCCTTGGCTTATGAAGCTGTGGGTCTCTCACAAGGGTATCTTTTTACCTGTGCACCCTCAATGTAGCGCATGACCACTGCTTGATACATTTCCTGAGAATTTTCTGCCAAAAAGACCGTACAAAACCATGCAGTTTTTCTCTCGCTGTACCGAGATGGAAAATAAACAGGAAAACAGCAGCACGCTTACCACTTGGTGACACCATGACCGGTTCTGACTGCCGTAGGTCGTCACTGGCAGGCAGGTTAAGGGAGAGGATTAAGACCATACCAAGGCCCGTTCCAACCCAGAGGCATGGGGAGACAGCAGAGTCGTTCTTTCGGGCAAAGGACTCCATGAAGTACAAAGCTGTAATTGCCTCTTTTGAGTCCCTGTCGATGCTTGACACGCTGGAGCTTCGGGAACGGCTGAAGGAGTTTTCCCGGTTTTCTGCACAAATAAATACAATCGAACAGGCATAAGCTGGCAATCCGAGAGCAAGCACAAGCCTGCAGCAAATACAAACTCCCTGCAGAGTACAGAAAACAGCATTTTCATAACCTGGGCAAACAGTCTGATACTAACGCCATATCAGCTTCCTGCCAGTGTATAACTGCGTGGAAAACGCTGTCAGACCTCATCAGTTAGATCTGCATTAGAAATAGCTGCTTATTATGGAGATTAGCATAGACTAATTAGAGTTTACAACAGCCTTAGCTCAAAGGACTTGTTCTAAATAGCATGAAATAATTTTAGACCCATATGTTACCAATGCATTTAAAATTAATCCATGTATCTCGTCGCTGCAGGACACGAAGGAAGGAGCCGTTACCAACTTCAGAACACGTGTCCTTTGCTCTGCTGCTGTTTCCATCGCTAGGAAGTACTAGCACTCAGTTCACAGCCGTTGTGTATTGTCAAGCTATGAATAACTGCTCTCTGGGAGAAATACACCCATTGCTAAAGTGATCCCAGCATCTGAGATGTCTCAGGGCACCATTCAGCTCTGGCTTCCCGGGCGCTGAGATGAGAAACGTGCTCTGTGCCCTAGACAACAACTGCATAGTGAGCTGGCACTGATGGGTTCGTCTTCTTGCTTGAGCTTTAGCAGGCAACAGTGAGAGCCAGCTGCAGACAGAGCTGCGTTGACCTCACTGCAAATACACAGGCACGGGGATTTTGAGGGAACAGTGAACATGGTCTGACTGCTGTCTGGCTCGGGGATCCCTGCTTTGCTTTGCCTTGTGCCAAGAAGGGAGAACAAAACTGTGCAAGGGAGCTGCTGGCACTAGCGGGATGTGTCAGTGACAACACGTTGGAGGCTATAAAGGACACTGAGGCTAAAAAGTCACTGAAGACTAGAGAAGCCAGAGGGAAAAGGAGAGCAGGGCTGGCTGCTAGCATAGTGATTGCAAAATGATTAGTGCCAGTGCTGCTGTCTACCAACCTGGAGTCAAGACCAGTCTCGATCACTGGAAACCTCACATTCTCTTCTGCAACATAAACAACTAGAGGAAGTAGGAGGCTCTGGAGACGGAGAAATATTTGAAGATATTGGACTGGAAATAAAAGGCTTACTTCTGAACCTATCATTATGAAGCAGATTCGTGTTTGGTATGAAATTATCTGTCTCGTACCTCAGAATAGAGAGCTATCTCTTCAGAGCCAGTAGAAATGACTGAGAAGAGGAATAGAAAATAACTTTCTCAAGTACTCCAATTGAAAACTAGGCTAAGCCTCATATTGTATGTATGCTTCTTGCTCTCCATCAGAAGCAGCAGTTTGGCAGGTGAATCTTCCTTGGACAACATGTTGCAGCAATATATTCCCCTACCCAGATCACGCCGTGTAAACTGCTGAAATTATCCTCTTCACAGCAGCTACCTGGGAAAGACTGGAGAGAACCACAGCAAAACATTACTGGAACCAGAGCAGGCATTACTATATATGCCACCTTACATGCCTGTGTTGGCACGCAGGGATGGGGGCAGATTCACATGCTGCTCATTCACATTTGGCACAGCTGCTGTTCTTGGAGGGTATCTGTAGCTTTTCAAACAGGAGCTTTGCAGGATAACATTTCCTGGCACTTCAGTCCCACTCTAATGGAAGAGAAATTTCTGTCTACTTGAATTTCTAAGCACTGCCTTCTCCTCACCCTGTTTCACCTTCTTCAAGTAGGCACTGTTGTTACTCTAGTTCTGGCTCAGCACTGCTAAATATATCTGCATAAAACTGGGATTTTTTATTCGTGTGCAAATACAGCTCCTAATACCTTGAGAATTAGCGTCTCCCATAACCCCAAGCACTTTGTACTTCTGCACTGGACTGGTTGGCCCAGCTCCTTCTTAAGCAAAGTGACAACTGCCGGGCAAAGCAGGAGAGGGCAGTAATTTCAGTAATTTCAAGGCACAGATTGATCCACAAATCTTTTTTTTTTTTTTTTTTTTAATTCAAAGTGTACCTTACTTTTAAAATATCTGATTATGTAATTCTTCTTCTCTTTAAAATCTATATTAATATCACAGCCATAAAATTCAAGTATGGTGGTGCTCATACTGAGAATGATGTTGAAAGGACAAATGCATCTGCTTAGTTAGCGTAGGCGACATGCACGGACCTTAAAATATATGATGTGCCATTTGCATGTGTCATCAAGATTTCTCCCTCTCTAAATTAACAAGAAGTGTTCCTCACTCCTGTGCAGTACAGTTAACTAAGACATTTTAGCAGAACTGACATTAACAGATATAATCTTTAGGACACTTTTGGGAACATACTGTGCTATTTTATATTAAATACACTACTCAAACTGAAACACAAAAGACCAGCATGACACATTTCAAAATTTGATTTCATTAAACATATCTGAACAGCAAAACAAAACCCATGAAAGGCTGCAATCACTATGTGACTTTAGCTCTAAAACAAGGCAGAAATCTCTCTTCTCCCTAGAATTTGGGATAAAACTTAGTTTAGTGCTATTCCCATGAGACTCTCTTTCTCAAAGAGAATATACCCTAAATTCTTTATTTCAAAACTGCTCCGTTATATCCTCAAGAAATATAACAGCACTTTCTTTGTGAAACTGTAAAAACTTACCTAGTCTAGTTTCTATGTTTTAAAATGATGTTCCACCTGCTAAAATTTCTCCTGTACAAACACTGCCAGTCTATACTAATCGTTAACCCAACCACCATGTTATGGATTTCCTCTTCTATTTTCCTTCTATTACACAGCAAAACAGGTGTCCCAACAATGTCAGCTACAACACCTTTCTGTGTGACTCTGAACCAGCACCAGTACCACTTTCAAGTACTCCCTTTAACCGAAGTTAAACAAAGCTTATGTGGTCTCCCTGCTTCAGTAAGGCGATAGACCTTTCATATGCAAAAAGAAGATACTTTTCTGTTCCCCAGTATTCTTTCCCTCCTTCTCCTCTCCAGAAGATCCTTGGCACTTTCTCATAAATGTGCTCCTGTCTCTAAATTGCCTCTTGCTTTGAAACATCCAGTATTTCTTTTGCTTGGAGAGGCATATATCCCAACTCCAGTGATCCCCCTGTTCCCACTCAGCTGTCTCTCTCTTAGGCCAGCATGTCATTTTTACTTGTCTTCCCATTGTAGATTTCCATTTATTGGCTCTTTTTTTTTTTTTTTTTTTTTTTTTTTTCTTCTCCAAACAGGAGTGTTCCTGCTGCTGGAAGCAGAGTGCACTATCAGAGGGATCCAGTGTCCCCTGAGAGCCAACGAGTGACTATGACTTGGGATATGCTGCTATTCAAGTTGTTAGACCAGAATCTAAGCAGTTCTGAGCAAAAGCATCATTATCTGCAGTGAGTGAATTTCAAAGAGCTGCATACTGTGGGTTAGGTTCATACTTCAGAAATACCACTACTTGCCTTACAGTAGTCCTGCTTTCCTCAAAATGTTTTCATTCAACCCTGCTCTATGCATGGTATGAGTTGGTGAGATGCAGATGGACACTCAGGAACCAATTTCCTTCATGACATTGGACTGATTGTTAAATTCAAGCTATGAGCAACAGCGTACAAGTAGAAGGCTTCCAATTTAAAAACAATTACAAAACCTCTAATTTGCTACCCACCTCACTGACAGAAACACAGAAGAACACTTCAACTCACATGCTAGGATAAAAACGAAGCCAGTGTTTTTGAGTCTTACCTTTGTTCATCCATGTGTGAGCAGTATAGTGACGCTCGTCGTGTGAGAATGTACTGATTCCATGTAATTGCTGAAGCATTGCCCGTCTGGAAATGTAACCTACTGCCACAAAATCGCATGCATTGCAAAAGGACAAGAACAATTGAGCCAACCGTCATCATGACATTTATATGAAAGCAGCCCTGAGCAGTTATTGTCCTAGCTCTTTCCTTGCACGACAGAGTGGTCCTGCTGCAGTGCAATGGTGTCTAGGAGAAGATTTAATTTAGGGTTTCTGAGAATTTAAAAGACAATTTGAGTAAATGATTCCATATATTTCAACTGCCACATTCACAGAGCACTTGTAGAGATCTTTTCTTCTCCCTTTTGTTTAGTGGAAATAATACTGGAATTTCCTTACTTTCCCATGGAATTAAACGAAAAAGGAGAGGAGATACTAATGAAAATATTTATACCACTGATGTGTGTTCTTCAGGGGAATGTTCTGACTTTTGTATTCTCAGCTGCAGCAAATGCTTTGTAAGGGGAACACATCCTCACATATCATCTCTTCCAAGAAATTGTCATTGCCATTATTCTAAAATAATGGAGTAAGGACTAACAGATGAATAAAGCCAATTTCTTTTTGGAGTTAGGAATCATGAAAGCAAAAGTATGACTTGTTATGAAGAATGAACTTAAACTACCAGTGAGAAAGATCAGTATTTTCACCCTAAACATTTCCTTTAATTACTGGAGAGTTTTGCAATTAAACTGTCAAACGCCTAAGATGCCTAAATATTATAGGTTCTTTCCTGGTTTTAACACACTGAATAACTGACCTGCTTAAAGAACATATATAAAGATAAACCTTTTTGATATGGAAATCAATATATTATGGAAATAAAATTAAAAGGTTTATATTCTCCTCACCTGGAGATTTCTAAAGTTTCAGTTCCAAACATCAGACTTACCAGAAGTTAATGAAAATATTAAAACATTTGACAGTTTAAGGATCATCACCTTAATATCTTTAGAGAAATCTGTCACTTTTAAAATTATTGAATCAGGAAAGCATGCAAAGCTCTGAATGCCGATGTAAACGTACAGTTAAGGAATTACACTTCAAACATGAATTTGCACACAGTACACATCATACAGACAGAGACTGAACCGTATTACTGACGGCAATGCTTCAGCAACACAGAGGAGAAAGGGGCAGGAAGTAACGCTGCAGGGTTTTCACACATTTAAGAACACTGCACGGTTACTTGGCTAAGAACATCTTCAAACACGTTCTAATAGCATCACTCTAGAGCTGCATTCCACATCAAAGCAATTCACTAGAAAGCAGCAGAAGTTGTCTTAGGCACAAACAATGCAACAATCTAGACTTGCTGCGAATTATTTTCTACTGTATCAGCTCAAATAAGTTGCCCTAAAACTATGTCGAAAAGCACGTGAATATATTGCTTGGAATGCATTCAGACCAGGGTGACAGCATCTGCTTACACACAGCCCACACCTGTGGGACACTTAACCCTCTCTTGAAAAAGTTCTGCTGAAGAAGTACTGTCCTGAAGTTGCTATAGTAATAGCAGTGTAACTTGGATGACTTCACAGAATTATACTGATACAAGACAATGTATGCACATGATGGCAAATAAAGGCCTGAAAGAGAAACCAGATTCAAGTCACCAGACTTGGATCTTTATTTTGATATTTCCAGAATATGGAAAAGTTCAGGCTTAGGTTTTAGTTCAGCATGTTTTAAAAACAGGAGGGAACTGTTAGAGCAAAACAGTTTTTCAATTTGAAAATGATGTAGAAATAAGCATTTTTATAGAAAGATAAAAATGCTAGAGATCTTTAATGTAAATAGTGTCTATCAAGCTTCCATATTTGATTGCATGAATTACTTCCCTTTACTTACACAAGCAAACTGTCTTCATATTCCAAACACTAAGAGCTCAGTTTGGATTTAGATTATAAATGAGGACATATGTTTCTTAATCAAAGATATCACAGTTCTCCATAATCTAAACCCCTACCTAAAATAGCTATTCTGCAGAAGCGTCTCTTGGTACCATTGGTGGTTTGGGAAAGAACAATATGTTCTATAGCTTTCATATGCAGAAGTACACAAGAATCATGAGGAGACAAAAAGTGCAATAGAAGAAAAGCCTTGGGTCCATTCAATAAATGAGTCAAAATAGTTATAACAAAGCAAGTGAAATCATTCTTTTTTTTTCCTCTCTGGTAGATTTTCTGCTTGTGCAACTGAAATGTAGTCAGATAGACTTTGCTTAAAAAAAAAGAAAAACCTTTAGAATACTATTGTAATGTAACTTGAACAGTCTCAGAGTATTCATATGGTCTTCCCTCGTTCAGCCCCACACCCATTCTGTTTTGCCAGAGAAGTACCAGTAACTGTCTAATGGTATGCTCCACTTCCCAAACTTTCAAAAATTATTTCCGATATAGAAAAACAGCTTATGTTGATCTGAGGTGATTGCTAGCAAGCAAAAAAAAAAAAAAAAAAAAAAGTAAAGTTGAGCATGCAGTGCACCTGCCCTCCAAATTCAACATGCCTAGTGTATAGTGTGAAATCAGATTAACTTGGAATCAAATCATCATTTAAATTAAAACTGACAAGCCATTCAGTGAACAGAAGAAGAACAGAGCTTTCTTTTAGTTAGTTTTAAAAATAGGGAAAATTTGCAGATTCCTATGAGGAAGCAAGTGGACCCAACGTCCTACAAGAACCTCAAAGAAAACGTGCTCCCAGGAAAAAAACAAATGCAAACTCAATCTAGCCCAACTGAGTTGAAATTTAGGCACCAGCATCACAGATGTATGCAGACAAGGCTCTTTTCTCGTTCTTCCCCTGCCACTCCTGGCCATTAGATACTCACAAGGTACCCCAGTCTCTAGACTTCCACTCCTCACTACAGGGACATAGGGAAAGCTCTGTTGTAATCAGGTTTTACACTCCACTGAAACCTCTGAGGGAAAGTAGTGTTTGGATCTGATAAAGATTATGAGTCAGTCTAAATGACGACAGCTCCACTGGCTTTTTGCAGTCTAGTGATCATAGCATTCAGCAGAAAGTTGGAGGCACAAACCAGCCTGAGAGGACTGACAGCATCCATGCCTTCTGTATCTGTGGTCACTAGGTATAATGAGAACATTGAGACATTGAGAAATGAAGACATTCTTCATGTCTTCCCTGGAAGCTATGCCACTTGTAACCCAGCCATGTTAGGAAAGCTTTACTTCAGCCTAACAGCTATGATGCTTAGCTGGGAGTGACCCTAAGCAATATGGTGGTGACAAACTGAGCAAGCAGTGGAGACTGTGGCTTACCACAGTATCTCTAAGCTATTTCCTATTACACAATTCCTATTGTTACCAGCTATGTAAAGTAACTTCAAATGCTAAGAGGATTGAAATGATTCACAAGCAGAACCAACACCATGATCCCCTCACAGAGAAATAATGAAAAAAAATCTCAAGTCAAGGGCTTTTCCATCTGCTGTGAAAGCTTATCTGTGAAAAAAACACGTCCCTTAGGGGCCTCGTGAAGAGTGGTCCCGTGGCAGCTGTAACATGCCCAGAGGACCACGTAAGTGTCATTTCTCCTGGCTGCCTGGGCAAAGAAGTTTTCCAGAAGTCATCCACTCTGTAATATGGTGAAGCATGACAAAGGATATGTGGTGGGGAGCATGAGCTGTTCTGAAAACCTGCCAGAGATGCAGTAGCCTCCTCAGAAAATCCATTTCTGCAGTTAACTATCCTTGTCATGGAAATTAATTGCTGACTGTCCCCATGAAACTGTGGCTCTGCCTTAGCAGTTTATGTCCATTACATCCTGTCCTCTCAGCAGGCATGAACAGCAGTATGTTCCCTTTCCCTATGCAGTTCCCTGCCATGTATTTGAACCACTTTGTGCTGCTTCAACACTTTTCTAGATCAAGCAACTATGTTTCTCTCTTTCCTGGAAAGAAATTAGCTCACATCCACATGTGGGCTTCAGAACCAACCAAACCAAGAAAAAAGGGGTTAATGATAAAAACAGAAACTTTCCTCTTCTCATCACTCCCCATCCCAAACTTGTTAAGGAAACCAAATGGTCCCATTTACTCATCCAGTTCAAAAAATCCAATGCATAGAGCACTTCTAAAGACAGCATAACAGTATAGCCATAATTGACAAGAGAAAAATTTACAACAATTTTATAGAAGTATGCAGATTCTAAAGAAAATCTACAAGTATAAAAGTATACTGGATCCATTAAAATGGAAATTGCATTGTACTTGCCACAGAATTTTTGATAAGGTTATTAGAGATAATAGCTAAATATTCTTCAATGGTTTGTTTTGCCAGCTCTCTGCTCTTTCAACTCAAGTATTCTATATCAAATTTTAACTTTATATAATCAAAAGAATTAATCCAAAAGATGAGGTAAATACTGAAACTGAATTATTTTAAAGAAATCTACAGCAAATTCAAAGACTTTGCTCTTAGCATTCATAGAAAATTACAATGCACATCAAACCCTTGTAAGGATTTCTTGATCAGAGTTAAGTTTGTAGCACAAAGATCTAAATGGTCTTTCCAGTCTAAGGTGGTGAAACTGGTCTAGTTAAAGACTATGTAATGGGGAAAAGAAAATAAATCAAACCCAGAAAGACAGTTTTCTATCATTGATGGTGGGAGAAAATAGTTTTCAAAATACTAAATTTCAAACGGAAAACACTCTGTCTCTACTTCCTTCCTAAGACATATGATACAACCACACATGGACAGATAAATACAGAATGTTTCCATTTCTGTGTGAATACAGCAATGAGAAGGAAAGAGAAGTCAGAGTCTGCCAGCAATTGATGGCAACTAGCAAGTCATTGCAGAGAAAACCTTTTGGAGAATGCAAACTGCTTAAAAAAGCAGGATGTTTGAAAAAAAGCAGAAACAGTGAAATTTCAAATCTGAAACCAGAGTTAGCTGGAATTTATTCCAGTAATGAAGACTGCATGACAGCATATGTATCTGTGCACACATCCACATATCCAGCCAGCTATACAAGTATAACCACACTGAGTTCCCTCCCACAAAAAAATTATTTTTATTCTTTAACATCAATGTTTTCTTTCAACTAAAATTTCAATAAAAGCCAGATAGAAAAACAGATTTTATTTTTCTATGCAGAAAAAGAACAGATGTTTTGGGCCTCTTCACCTACACTGAAATTTGTGGTCAGGCTATGATCTCTGCACTTCTAGAAGGAAACGGAGCTTTAACAACTATGTGGTACTAGCTCTTGGACTGAGATGGACTGATTTGCATTTGTGCCACAGGACAGAAGGCAAGCCATGGAGGAGTACATATTTTCCCCAAAGAAGCTAAGCAAAAGGTTAATATAATTCCTCTTTCAATGTTTCTGTGAAGACACTTGCAAGTAAAACAGGGTGCTAGTTGGAGTCCAGAGCTGGAACAGACCAAGACATCTAACAGAAATGAAATCAGAAAAGTTTAGTGCGTGAAGGCTGATTGAAAATGCACTCCATGGAAACGCTGGAAATATAGTTCCTATTGTACCAAAAGATCAGATTTAAATAAGTTGGTTTTGAAAACCAATGTGAGAATAATGATATATTATTCTAACAGATATCTTATGATTAGTCACCAAAATGTATTATCTTTTTAATCTAATCAATTAAGAAGTGGTTTTAAGAGTAGGAACTGGAAGAACTATTAAAATAAATCTCCAAGTGTCATCAGTGCTGCTTCAGAGACAGGCACTCAGCTTAAGAAAAGGCAAGAATTATCTACCCCCACACAAAGGATTTTCTCTTTATGTATAGAAAGTGCTTAGTACTTCTGAGATAGCAATCTCTAATCAAAATTCTAATCAGGTTGAAGAATAAAATCCTACCAAATGCTAACCTGAAATACTACCCTTCTGGCAAGGACATAAAATATGTATCTTGCTTCGCCAAAGGAAAATATAAAATGCAACTTCTTGTGAATAAATCCATTATTTATTGCAGCATATACTCCTAAGTAGCCAATAAATTCTTCACACAGAGAGAATTGTTTTATTTTACTTTGGAACAGCCCAGCCAGAAGCTTTTGATCAAACACAGTTCCACAATTCGCAGAGAATTTTTATTCTCAGCATATTCTTTCTCAAGTCTTTTAACTTCTCATCTTCCTTCTCCCTTGCCCTTTTCCTTAGCTCCAACCTAAGAATTTTCAAGGATCATATCACTTTCTACCATACTATTCAATAAAAAAAAACCAACAACAACAACAACTCAGAAATAAATTCAACCTCCTGCCAAAACAATATGGCTAGAAATCAAAGATGCATGAAAAATGGCTGAATGTCAATCGTTCAAGACAGATCAGTTAGTAGAGCTAGAAGTCAAAAGAATAATACCACAGGTATCTACAAAATGTTCATACAAGTTGGACAGATGGTTTCTTTTTCATGAGAGAATGCAAATCATCAGAAAAATGTTTTAGTTTATAAACCTGATGACAGGGGACACGTATGTTTGTGCATACAAACCCACTCACTAAAGGACCACCCCAAGCCACAATCTCTAATATTACATCTCAGTACAAATTATTCTAAAGGATCTGTCTGACTCTTTCTTGCAGCAGGAAGAACTATAACACAGTCATTTCATTGACCTTACTGAGAGTTGTAATATCATTTCCATGACACAGGTGATGCATTTGAAAAGGACTTTTTTTCAAGTCACGTTAATGTTCTCCATGTCCCTGAAAGGAAGTTAGATGACTCTCTCTAGAAAGAGATATACTTTAGTATCAAATGTATAGGTATTATAATTAGTGATGAGCTGTAGAAACTGAATCTTTCATGATATGGATACACAGAAAGCCTCATTGTGCCATCAAAGTATTACTGTATTACTAAATGTTTTCTACACAAGGGTCAGTGGGACCTTTGGGGTTTGTAGGTTCCCTCTTCTGCCTGCCAGTGACCCTACTTACTCTGGGAGGATGGGAAAGAAAAGGAAAAGAAGCATAAAAGCATTGTGTAGTACTGTAGCCAGTTCGGATACAAGTAGTGTCGATATTACAGCAGTATCTGCATACATGTATTGCAGAAGAGTTTGGTACTACATAGAATGCAGAGAAACACGAAGCAATTGAAACTGTTGTGGTAGTGATGAATCTTCCACTATGAACTATCATATGCAGTGGTACTTACCATATTGGTATGGTGCATAAAGAGAGGAAGATGAAAGAGTTATGATCATCATCATCACATAGAGGAAAAATGGTGATTACACAGATGAAAACTGCCCTTGTGTATGGGAATTTATAAACAGCTCAGAGCTTTGTAAATCTACTTTAGTACCATTTTTACACACAAGACATTAATTAATCCACATTAAAACTGAAATTTATAGGTTTACTATGCAAACCACATTACTCCTTATAACTAATTGTTTGAGGATTACACTTCACCATATGTTACATGATGCCTACAATGTGATTTAACATTTTTGCTGTTCAGTTTACAACTTCATCTTTGAAGAATCCATGATACTGTAACATCCTCCTAAAGGCCAGTTCTATACTACAGATGCCAGTAAGCAGCGCTATGTTTGCCATGCATGGGAAGATATAAAATACCTGTGCTAACGAGGTACAACTTGGCCTAGCAGTTTCTTTGGTATTGTTACAAAGTGTAATTTTGCTATGATTACAAGAATTTAATTGAGATAATATATAGATATGTGAAAACAGTCTAGTGTTACATACAAACTAAGGCAATGGCTGAATGATCACTGAAGAAACAGCAGTTTCAGGTAAAATGTTACTATTCCCAAGTATTTGTCCCTGTTACTCTGCAGAAGATTAATGCTCATCTAATAAAGGCAGAAAAATAGATCATGGGGGCATTTCTCGTTTGCTTTAGTGCAAAGGCATTTGGATAAAGTAAACCCAATGTAGAAAGCTGCTAAGTGTTTCTGTACTGAAGCAGAAAGGGACAGCACAAATGATCCATCTTTCACCAGTGTCTTGTTCTGGTGTGATAGCCTCTGGCAATGGGAGATGATTTCTGCCAGAGACTTAATGACATAGCTGGAAGAGGCTAACACATTTAGTGAACACAACCATTTTTCAGAGAGCATCTGACCATACTTTGCTCTATTACCCTGTGGATCAATGTAGGTCAACAGTATCCTTAAATCAAATGCAAGGAGATGACAGAGGACACTGCAACAGTCTTTCGGATAGCACCTCCATTCTATCAAGAACAGTATCTTAGAACCCCTCCATGATGAATTAGGGTATTTTCTTAGTGGGTCTCACACATGTAGACCCTATTTTTGTTTTGTGACCCCCACAGCAGTCAGAAGAAAGGTCAAAGAAGAATTTAATATTTTATATTGTCATAAAGAAAATAAAATCATTCTAGCAATTTGCGACTAGTAACAAAGGTTTGCAATAACTTACATTAAAAAAAAAAAAAGACACACTGAGTGAAATAATTCCCCTTGCTCTATCTCTATTTATAATAATAAAAACAAGGGAGAACAGGTTCCAGTTATAAAGAACTTCTGTGGTGCAGA
The DNA here is from genome assembly GCF_964211825.1 of Aythya ferina. Lineage (NCBI taxonomy): Eukaryota > Metazoa > Chordata > Aves > Anseriformes > Anatidae > Aythya > Aythya ferina. The sequence goes on along the minus strand of NC_140296.1, from coordinate 122,994,099 downwards.
CACCTTTGCAGGTGGACATGTTAGGATACAAATGCTCCTTACAAGAAATATGTAGAATCATGGTATTGTTGATTGCCTTTCACTTACAGCATCATGTTCAGGCCAAGCTACAGCCTAAACAATAGCCATAGGAGATTATTATCTCTTAGGCACTTAAGAAATTATTCTGCATCTTCATTAAAATTAAAAACTGGACTTTAAAAAAAGTTAAGTGTAAAAAATACTTATGTTGTTTAAATATTATTGCGTATCTATTACTAAAATTTAACACAATCAACGCTACAGTCTTACAACATTTACTTTGATACTATTCTTTTCAGTTTTTGCTAGGCTGAAGATTTTCTGCATAGACAATGCATTGTTGCAGGAATGAGGGGGCGCTGGAAGCTTGGGAGACAAGGGTAAAGGATGCCAATACCAGAGTGGGAACACTACCAAGATGGAAGGAAAACACACCAGCTGAATGTTCCTTCTTTTAATCTGCAGTTAAATAGCTGGCACTGCTGAGATTAAAATAGGCTGATTGTAGATTTTAAGCACAACGTATTGCCATAAGTGGTCCACTTTGTATCTCTAAGTTTAATTAAGTCTCTTCACCCAGGTAGATCAAGATCTGAAGACTGTTTTTCAAGCAGCAAAACTAGAAGCTCATTATAAATACAAAAATTGATTAGATTATGCACTATAATTTTACAGTCGTCAGTGGCCAGGGATTGTGGAATTTTATACCATATTTACTACCATTAAATCAATAAATACATACAAAGCCTGAACTTGCATTCTAAAAATATCCTATTCATTTTCAGACTCAGTAAGTAGAGACAATGAGAGTTTGAAACGTTAGTACTACTAGCTGTCACGATTACTGTACATAAGCCACTATGAACAATTGCTTTTCCAGAACAAAGCACCCCATCCGTACAGGCGAGGGGACAGCTCTAAGAGTTTGGTGAGGTTCAGCATACCGCATCCCTAGGCAGCACAGAGCTCAGGAGCAGGCTGGTTAGTAACAACACTAGCACACAGGGTTTGTTCTAATTCTAAACAGTCAGATGAAGACAGCAGTTCAGGGCAATGACTAGGACAAGGATCATGCTAAATTTAATCACTTCCACACCTGGTGAGAAATTCACAGATACCTAGCAAAATAGTCATTGCCACCCACCTTCTGTGGTGACTGGGAGGGAAATCTCCATGCAGGCTGCAGACTGCGCCTTTCTAAAGGGGGGCCTCCCAGGCCCTCGGCGGTTTGCTTTTGAGACGTCCGCGCTGGAAAGTCGTTTTCCTGCACTGCAGCTCTGGGATGTTGGACTTGTACAGTGACCATTCACGTGATCTGGAAAGTGAATGCAAAATGTGCTAGGTAAAGTGCCAGCTCGCAAAATTCAGAATGGAGGAGAGATGTTAGTGCTGATATTTAAGAATGGGTTAAGTTAGATCTTCTGAGAGTAACCTTTTTTGTTTGTTTTATCAATGCAGCACATATATGTAAGAATAACTCACCACATCTTTAAGGTATATTTTGAAATAAATTGAGGGATATAGAACTGGTACACATTCTTACAGCTGCGAATCCCACAGCATTTTATTGACCTCTGTGCATGGGTAGTCAAGATAAGGCGGGTAACATTGTCATCCTTGATGTTGTGTCTCCTATTAGATACCAAATAAATTTGAAAACTCTCTTTCCTTTTTGCTCTCATAAAGAACTGCAAGTGTAATTTACTGCAAGATTGAGCTGGACAACTTCCCTACCTGTCTAGAAGCTGCAATGACACAGGTATTTAACTGCCCCTATTTGTGACAGTTATAAAACTAACCATAATGTTTCTAAATTATTCTTTATATCCCACATAGATTTATCTTACTGCTAAAGAAACTGCCTGCTGAACAATATGTTTGTCTGCTACAGAACAAAAGATGTGAGGCTGAGTCCTTGGACCCCTGCTAGAGGCTGTGGTCAAACAGCACAGCACATGCTGCCATCTGATGAGGCAGGGAACAAAACACAGTTGCCTGAAACGCTGCCTACATTTGTCTGTTCTTCATCACTGAAAACAGGTCTTTAGACCACAACAATCCACCGAGCAAGACTTAGATCTGATTTTAGAGTGGGTTGGATGGGATCAATGGACTACAACACATTCGTACAATACTACACTTCCCCTCACATCAGGTACACAAATATGAGGTGAAGAATTACTGAATGCAATTTTCCCTTCAGCTTATGAAAAGATATACAGTTGTGTATAACTGACTTACTTTTGGTCAGCAGATAATCCAGACTTGTTAAGTAAACAGCTGGTCAGCTATTCAAAACAATGAAAGCTCAATACTATAGGTAAGGGTGAGCTTGAAGTTTCTACCCCCATTTTAAATGTCAGGTTATTTATATCTCAGAATTAGTCTTTAGGTTTCTATATATGAGCATATTCAGTATATCATAATTCTTGTCAATTTTTACTGTATCCAAGGAAAAGATGAATTTTAATACACCAAGAAAAATTAGTTTCTTTGTTACCATGCCATGATAGCACCACTGTACACAATGAAAAGCTATTTCTACGTTCAGATGATAAAACAGATTCTATACTGAATACAGCATATAGTGTGCTATTATACGTAGTCTTCTAACGTGCAAATCATATCCTTTACTTGTGAAAGCAGTTCTGTCTCGATGAACAAAACAGGAAAGAATTGTTCAGAATTATATTTTAGAAAGCAATTAGTGTCTATACTAAGACTGAGTATCTATAATGAAACGGCTCTGTAGGAGACACAACGTTCATGATTCCCATCATGTTTCTTAATACATAGCTATTAACTGAGCTAACAGCAGATATCAAACTGATGTGGATGATTCATTCAAGTTATATTTAGGAAATTTTCCAAAATATACTGGAACTATTCATATATTTCAGCAGAATGTCCTTTGAGATCGGGGCTTTGTTCAAGGGCACAGGCTGACTGTTCAACCTCAGCAAAAGATACATCCTCATCCAGCTGCTTCCTTTCTTCAAAATTCAGTTTGTGTGAAGGAGTTTCAGCATGATATCTAATTATCTCCAGGGGGATCCTAGGAAGTGGTGAGGAACATAACAGAGTAAAAAAGAATCATATTCTATAGAAACATCAACAGTATTTATGAGTCCCTTTTCCTGAACATTGTGCAGAATGGACACAATTCGTCTCAACCCCTATTCACTGTGCTATATTTTAAGAGAAATTCTGCTGTTTCTTTTAGTACGTTTGCTTTGTCTCAGTTTACTTTCACAGGCCAAAATTAAACAAATAATCAACAGCTTCTGGGCACCTAAATCCCTTTAGTTGTCTTTCTGAATAAGCAAAGCCAGTTCCTGTGTAAAGAACAAATCAGCTGCAGGGACATCCTTCAAGTACTGAAGTCGGTGAAACGTTAGTGAATACTAGAACAATGAGTGAAAGGGGGAGTTTAGTGATCAGTGACACACTCTTCTATACTTTAACACAGCTCTGTTATTCTGATTAGATATTATTTTTCAACTATACATCAAGGAGCAATACAGCTCTGCAAACCTTAATTAAAAAAAAAAAAAAAAAAAAAAAAAAAAAAGACATTGAAAAAAATAATATAATTCTGGGAAGTAGGACTACAACATTTTTTGCTGAGAGGTTAAGAATCAAGCAGATAAATCCAGTATGCATTTACAAAGGAACTATGTGCATGTTTTTATGGTATAAGCTCAATGATATGAAACATTTCTGAAGAATAGTTATGTATTATTTAAGAAAAGGTTCCTTACTGCATAGTATGAAAAAAAAAAGTGTACAAGAAAAGTGAGAGGAAAAAACAATAGTAATTTCCTACAGTGTACTTTGTAAGGGAAATTAAGAGGATGCTCGTACTACCACCCTTTACCAAAATGACTGCAATGATTTTCTAGCCTTTTGAGACCTGAATCACCTGATCCTCCTTTGCCATAAGAGACGTCTTCGTCACCCCAAAGAACAGATAGAGAAAGCTTGTAAAGACTTTGTGAAGACCAGCTTTGTTCAACATGTAAGGAAGAACAACACTGAAACTCTTTTGTTTGCTGGCTCACTGCTTTTGTCATTGGGTCATGGGCTTTTCTCACATCAGAATATTAGTTGGTATTGAGCACCAGTTGATAATGGAGATACTAACTGTACTTAAATAGCAGTGCTTTTGATGCAACAGTGCAACAGCTCCTAAATCTCTCTTATTTTGTAGAAGGGATAGAATAAGTTGCCTAGGAAAAAAACACTGCACAAAAAGCCCTTCTCTCTTTTCTACCCCTTTCCACAACTGCATTTGTCATCTCCTCCTCTCCCTTCCCGCAGATGTCATTGCCACTGGCACCGCACGATCCCAGCTGAGATTTAACTGAATCTGAGTATACCCCATGGGGTCAAGGGAATTTGTGTTATACTCCCTACTGGTCCTGGATCCCAGGAGCAAGTCCTGGATTTACTAATACACTGCATCTGGGCATGCTGTCTCAGCACAGCTTCTCCTTGAAGCAGTCATCACACTGTGTGACAGCCACTCCACTCTACCTGGGCAGCACCCTTTTCTCCTGTTTGTGGATAGTAAACTAAATAGCCAGGGCTCAGGAACAGCTATTCTGCTCGTTAATTTAAACATGTAAGGCTCACGCAAGTAATGGAAGTAATTATAGAAAATTACCCCATACTACAAGGCATGAGTTACTGTGAACTTGATGGAACTACTGAGAGATGCCTTATGAGAGATGCAATGTGCAGCATGACAGAACAAGCCTGCTGGATAGCCTCAAATTTAATCTGATTCTTCTGAGTATTACACAGACCTGAAGCATATTATATATACATGGACATGCTAATTTTAGTTTATACACAATAACACATATATGAGACACCACCTGCCTTGTCACACAACTGCTTTAAACTACTTGGCGACCTTTGCAAAAAGCAAAAGGGACCAGAGAAAAGCTGAATCTCTGTTAAAACCAAATGTACTGAAAACATCAGTCATAAAGGAGAAACATGAATTTGCAGTTGCTGTCGAGGAAGTTGTTACACTGGAAATGACAAACCTAAAGAAATGGTAAGAAAGATCATTGCTTTTCAGTTCTAACAAAAGGATAAATTATCACGGAAAAACTAGCTGAAAACCAGTTCTTACTAATGATCTGAGGGAGGTTCCAACTTCCTCAACTGGAATAAGGTAATCAACAAAAGAGCAGGCAAGAGGAACAGAGAAAGCTGCTTTAATACGGAGCAGAAAAAACATGAAAAATGAGAAAGTCCCAGAGAATTTCTTCAGTAAGTGTTAAGGACTACACTCTACGCTGTTAAAAGGAGGAAAAGTCTGATTCTATTTGGGGATTTTTGTGTGTTATCAATAAATGAGAGATTAGGTAATGATTATGTGTGACTAACAGCTTTTTTCTTTACACAACAAAGAGATACATGTTTAGGTCAAGAAAAAAGAGACCTCACATAACTGTACAAATAGCCTGAAGGACAGTCTCAAGGTTGCACACAAGCAAAAGTTGTATAAAAGTGGTGTGAGAACACAGAGCACACCTTAAAGTTTTAACAGATTGTTCTTAAAAGTAAATCCATTCCAAAGTCAGGATCACAATTTCCTCTTGGTGCAGTTCTGTCAGCCAGTAAAGAGAGAAGGTGTGAGACCTAGCAGAAGATATTGGTGCAGATGTTCTGCCAACACATACATGTATTTACCGTTGTGCCTTTCCAGTTGGAAGAGTAAGGATGAATTGTACTGTTACTATATTGATAGTACATTTAGGTCCACACTCAAGAATATAACACACTGCCTTTACAATATACTGCCTTGTGTAATGGAATAGTATCCCCCTTATGGTAACAGGCTCCTATAATGCACTTGATCCCAGGTATCACCATTTTTCTGAAAGAAATGCGAACAGGTTTTATTTTCAGAGAATAACACATTTTGAACCACTTCAAAGTATTTTAAGTATGTTGTCATTGATAGACAACAACCAACCTTCCACAACCAACGTTTTTGCCAAGTTACAAACAATGAAATCAAAATACAAAATAAACAATATCTAAATGAGGAATGCTAAGAATATATTACTGTTTGTTACATCACCTTTACATTAACTTTATCTCAATAACCTGGCAGTTCAAATCTAAAAATAAATTCATCTTTGTTCCCTGAGAACGAAGTGAAGAGTTCCTCAAGTTCCTCAAATTTCAGACTGCTTGGAACTAACTCTATTCCTCAGATTCTTCTGCTGAATTTCTAGTGATCATGTAACATCACACTGCTGGACTGACTGTCTCAGAAAGTAGACAGGACTCAGTGTACCTCAGCAATAACTTAACAGAAATTGTTGCTACGCTTTGTGCAATGAACAGGAAAACACAGACAGAAAACTTGAATTTGTTCTGAAACAATCATGAAACGTTATACATACAGCGCTGCATAGAGGACAACACTGAAACATGCAAGTAGGGTGGATGACCGAGTGACTACCTCAGGTAACAACTAGTCCCACATATTCCCTATTAGGAACATCGCAATTGTGTTTTCAAGTTGAAAAAAAATAATCTGTTTTTAATTCCCAGTTTTTGAAAATTAAACCTTTTCAAAGAAGCTGAACTGGAAGCATTTTTTCAGCTTGAACAGGACAAAAATAAGGCATGGAATATATCAGCTGGAGACTTTCTAAACAAAACTTACCTTTCCATCCAATATGAATTAACAAAGTGTAAGATAATTACAAAAAATGTAGTTGTAGTCTATTCTAACCAGATTCTCCTGACAAGCTATGTCATAATGATTTTCAAGGTTTTGTCTTTTTCTCCAGGTATTAACAAAATCTTTCTTGTTAACTAGAGGTAAAAATATCTGAAATAATTGAGCTAGCACTGCTTCACTTACTTGTAATGCCTCTTTAGAGCTAGCTTCTTTATCTAATTACTGAAACAACAGTAAACAAAAGGCAGAACATCAACAAGCTCAATTCTGCTTACCCACATTAAGAAACATTACAGATCTCCAGACATAATTTTTACCTTGAAATACTGAAATGACAACAGGGTTATTTACTCCTCAGATTTATTTTTTTTTGTTGTTGACCTATGTCTTGTTTTGCCATCTCGCACTAAGTTATAAATAATTTCTACATCATTAGCTCTGAAAAGAAATGAAGCAGGTAGCATTTCGTTTTGCCACGTTATTAGCAAGCTATGTATCTGCTATTCCTAGTTATTTGGGGTGCAAAATTTTGATTTTTGTCCAAAGCATTCTTGATTGTATGCCAGTATAATTGGTCCACTCCATAGATGTTCGTATATAAATAATTTGTATGCAAGTGCTCAATAGAAAGACACAGACCTTGTCATATAAACCATTCCAAATATAAACAAGTTTGCATAATTTTTTTATGCAGCAAACAATTCTAAAAAACACAAACAAACAAAACAAAAACAAAAACTCAATCTTGTTAACCTTATGCACTGTAGATTTTTGACAGATAGCAGTTTATTGTAAATAATAAATTAGTAACTATTGCTCGTTTTTATTTTAGTGCTGCAAAAGCAGATTGTATGCTAGATAACTTCTGATTTAAAGTTCTAGTTTTTAAATATTCTTCTGCTTGTGCACAGTTGCTAAAACTATGGATGTTGTTCTAAGTCCCAACAAGGTGATAGGACCATTTGTCTCATGATTAAGTCTCTGCCTACAAATGACAGTGTTTGTGGGAGTCTAATCCCACATCAGATTACTGCAGAGAACCTTTGGGTGCAGGCAGGTTTGGTAAGTCTATGTGTAGCCCCAGGTTTTGATCGCTGGCCTGAAAAGGCTGCTGAGAGTATCACATCCTGAAAAGTGTACAGAGACCACAGAATGCAAGAATAATGTACATATGTTTGCATTTCTTGAAAACAGAGGAAAATGACTTACCTTTGAGAGTCCTCAGTAAGGAACTCTTCTTCAAGTAAAACCAGAGAACTTCGGAACAGTGAGTATTATGTTAGCCTACCAGTTGAGTATCATGTTGTTATTATCAACTCTTAAAAGCATGACGACCTTAACTGCTTATTTGGTGGCTTCAGCTAACAAACAGATGTTGCTACTTTTCATTCATGACTACATTTAACTATACCAATTATACAGTTACAGTCGCATTTTGGTAATTTTAAGTACTTACCTTTCCTCTAGATTACTTGCTTGTTAAATCTCCAATATACATCATAAATTTTTTTTATTTTTATTTTTTAAATCTGGAAGCATTAGAAGTCAGAACACAGCACCTTTCTGCATTTGAAATACAACCACAACAGATGCCAATTATGCTGTGATAGTTAACAGAGTTAACCTGCTTATCAGCTCTCGTTCCTTTTTTTTCCTTCTGGTTATTTGGACTGGCAGAGTACTAATATATCAGTTAATACCGGTCATCTTTAAAAAATGCTTGACCATAAATTTTCTCTCACTTAATTTAGGAAGAAACTACTGCTGTCACACACTTGACCTTTGACAGATGAAAGACTTCTTTTAAAATCCCAAACCAATAATGTGAAATTGCAGGGAAGCCAAATGTTTAAAAACATTCCTGTAAAAGTAGAAGACATTAGTCCAAGCCACAATGTTTTTCATCTTAACAAAGATCAAACTTGCAGCAAAAAAGGCAAACCACATCCTTGAATGTATCAATGAGAGCATAGCCAGCAGCTTGAGGGATTAATTCTTCCCCTCTTTTTGGCATTTGTCAGACTGCATCTCAACTACTGTACACAGTTTTGGTCTCCCCACTACAAGTAAGATATTGACATAAAGCAGTGAGTTCAGCAGAGGTCTACCAACCTGATAAGGAAATTGGTACACACAGTGTAAGAGGAGAAGCCGAGAACTACTTTTTTCCCCCAGCCTCAAGAAGAGAAGGCTCAGTGGCAACCTTATTGCTGTCTGTAACTACCTGATCTGAGTACACAGAGAAGATGAAGCCAGACTCTTCTCAGATGTGCACAGTGATCAAATAACAGCAAAGGACTCAAGTTGGAACAGCGGAAATACTGGTTAGATATTAGGAGATTTTTTTTCTCCTGTGTAGGCAGTCAAAAACTAGAATGGGTTGCAGAATCTCTGTTCTTGGAGGCATTCATGTCTGGATTGCTTTTTCTAAATATGTCAGATCAAGGAGGGAAGCAAGTCAAAATTATGATAATTTTGAATTTTCCCAAATGTTCTTTGGCCCTGAAAAGAAACCCTACAAATCGAGAGCCAGAAAAACTAGTAGAGAATGCTCCACTTAAAATCAACCAGGCAGTAAGCAAAAGCAGATTAAAAGCTTTGAAATTTTGCCAGATGAATGCATGATGTTTGTCCTGGGGCAACTGAGGCAGTTTGAGAGAAGTAGTGACTAGAAAGCAATGTCTATTATGAATCTAATAACGTCTGCTGTAAACTACTTTGAAAGGGTAAAGCAGGAATTGCTGTAAACTTATTGCCAATCTTTAAAATAAAAATGAGGTCTTCTTTACGGCATCTAGCTTCTGTTTCATAGGCTTAGGAGCATCCAGAAAGTGACACTTTCCTTTTAATGAAGTACAAAGGCATCAAATGATGCATATTTTCATACTACAGTTACTTTACTATATGCATAAATCTTTGAGGAAAGAAAAATCAAACAGATTTCACAAGCCTGGTGGAACATACACAGCATAAAACAGAATACAGAGTTATAACCAAAGCTTCTTTGTCTGACTCTTACAAATGTGTTTTATGAAGACAACTTTCAGAATCAAAGCTTTTGGACCTCTGCATCAGAAAACATTTCTCAAATCTTGAAAAATTTGAGCTTATTTGGTACTTTGTCTAGTTTCTCACTTCCGTATAAAATGGTAGACATTATCTTTGAGCTAGGTTAAGAATTCATTCACTGCTTATAAATATCTGCAGAAAGCATGGGAAATTATATTAATCTTTTGAAGATCGCATCTTAGGGGAAAGAAAAATGTCTGTCTCTATTTGCATTTTCTTTTGTTCTTTGTCTACTAAAGGCTAGGTGATAGCATAAATTCATGCAGTGAAACCATCTGTTCAGAGGAATTAAATAAAAATTGATGGTCACTGAGTCTGTTGATTTGTAGTTGGTGCTTGTGTCTAGCTCCCTACGATCACCTGGGAACTTTAAAAGGTTTTAAAGAAATGAGCATAAGAGAAAAATATGAGCCGATGCTTAAAGTGGCTGGTGAAGCAAAGTTTGAAAACTTTCATATGAAAGCAATTGTACATGTATATATTTAGCCCAGATTCCCCACTTTGATTAGGGTTATCCTGATAATTCATTTCGCTGCAACAGTCCATGGAAACATAGATTATCTTTTCAGAAAACTTTTGGGAAACAGCATTAGGTTTCAAAATAAAGACACTGCCATTCTGAGCTGCATCTGAAGACTAATAGAGAAACTGTACGGTATACGCAACAACATTACTTCTTCCTTCTAGACAATCCAAATTGGGTTACAGATTTGCAGTAGCTAAAACTATCAAGAAGTTATAATGTCTCTCCATATATGACATGTTCCCACATTTCTGTATGGAGGTATGGTATCCACAGATATGACAAGTTCCTCAGCCATGATAGATAATAGTCACTACCTCAAAATAAAAAGATATTGAGGTCAGCTAAGTTACCAGTCATACAAAGGTCAATGCAGAGTCCCAGCATACCTTTAAATCATGAAAATCCTGACAAGGTTTAACTAGACACCCTCAGTCATATTATTCCTTTAAATACTAGAAAACAACCCTCTAAGGTAGTGCGAGCAGCGGTAGCACCTCCACATGAAATAGATTTAACCTCTACTATTTTAATTCAAAACAAAGTGAAAGCAAGGACATTACACGAACCACATCCTAACAAGGGAGCAGAACTGTAAGCTGCCAAATGATAATATATTTCCCAATTAGCTGCAGTTGGTGCTGAAAGCAGGCAATGTATCAGAAAAACCTCTGAGCCAGAGCCAACAGGATGGATGTGCAACATCTTACCATTTGAAAGTGGTGACTGCAGTACCTGTAATACAAGCATGGGCCAGACAGCATTGTTATCCCCTGAATATTAAGACTATAGGTACAATCTCAGACAACAAGCAGCAGTGGATAAATAATCCCTAATAAGCTCTACCAGTGTAGCCAGGACATTTTGGAACAGATGCAAACGAAATGCAGACATTATTTATCACCTTTTCCAGGAACTCTCATTTAAATTTAGCTCCTTACATTAAAAAAAGGCTTTCCAGCCAGTTGCAAAATAAGCTATCTACAATTCAGCACAGTTTTAATGACCAGAATAATTAACAGGAATCTTCTGCCCTTCTAAGAGAGTCATGAAGCAGAAGTAAAACAAGCTTTTTGTTTTGTTTCTTTTTCTTTTTTTTTTTTTTATTCTCCCCTTCCCTTCCCCCCCCCTTTTTTTTTTTAAAAAAAAAAAAAAAGCTGCTTTCTGCAGTTGATTAGCCATGAGTAATGGGCAGCTTATACATTGAATGCTGCTTCCACATGCTTCATCCTTAGCAATCTATCAGGCTTCCTGATCATAGGAATACAGAGTACCCAATAACTGTAGTAGTAACAACAAACAAATGCTTAAGTGAAAATTTGGTAATACCTCCCATTCTGTAAGAAATTTTTGAAATTAAAGGAGCTCTACCAGTTCCTGCAGGATGTTGAAACAAACTGTCTTCTGTTTGTTTTTAGGTTATTTTGAACTTGTTCTACATTATTCAAAAATAATGAGAATGGGTAATTGGAGGAATGGTAGAAACAGGGCTGTTGAAATCAAGGATATGATTATACATTCCTGTCCTGGTTTCAGCTGGGATAGAGTTAATTTTCTTCCTACTGGCTGGTATGGTGCCATATTTTAGATTTAGGATAAGAATAAAGCTGATAACACACCAATGTTCTAGTTGTTGCAGAGCAGTGCTTGCACTGAGTCAAGGACTTTGCAGCTTCTCCTGCTGCCCTGCCAGCGAGGGGGCTGGGGATGCACAAGGAGCTGGGAGGGCACAGAACCAGGACAGCTGTCCCCAAATGGCCAAAGGGACATCCTGTACCAGATGGTGTCATGCTCAATAGTAAAACTGTCGGGGCTGGCACTGCTTGGGGATGAGATGGGCATTGGTCGGCTGGTGGTGAGCAACTGTGTTATGCATCACTTTTTTTTTTCTTATTCTTATGTCCTTATCTCAACCAATGAGTTCTTGTGTTTTTACCTTTTTTGATTCTCTCACCCATCCCACTTCAGAGGTCACGGAAGAGAGTGAATGCCTGTGTAGTACTCAGCTGCTGTCCAATTTAAACTATAACAATTCCATTCATCTTCAGAATTCCCTACATCTGTCATACTTAGGATGGATCTTCATGTTTCTTATACTCATAGGTTGAATTTACAGTTTTTCTTTGTACATTGCTGTCCTGCTTCCCAATCCTTGTGCCTTTTTAATTATTATTATTTTTTAAACATAAAACTGCCTTCAGTTTTTCAGTATATTCTAGGCAATGCTTACAACATTGTCCAGCTCCCAGCATGACTGCCAGAAAGCTGTGGGTAAGGCATTTTTTTCCTCTGACATGTAACTTGAAAGTTGTATCTCAAGATGTTGACCAGAATAAAATCTTATTATTCATTCTCATGTTATATATTAAAGCCCTCACCGCTTCTAGTTATGTAAATTTATTTCTTGTTTTGCTAAATACCTCTAATTCCAGTCTTTTACACATTAAATTTATCTTTTTCTTGGGTTATGCTTCAAATCTTTCAGATGTGCTAACATAATACATATGTATTTCATGCTATGTGTCCTTCAAAATGATCTTTTTAATATAATACTAAGAAAGCAAAGTCCAACCTATGGAACATAGTTTAGCCTTAGATCCTACTCTATGGCTATTCTAGTTCTCTACATATTCACCTTCACTCTTAATAGCTGCCCATTTATTTAGTGATAAAAATCATTTTACAGGTCTACAGCTGCCTCCGTCGCTCCTTTTAAATCTCTAGAGAATTGGTACTATAATTTTCCACTCCATTTTTTGGGGTGTATTCCTACATTCCTAGTATGTCAAAAATTACTGTTAATGATGGAGTAAATTATTTCAACTAATTCACTCTGTACACTGAAATCTGCATAATCTGGACTGGATTTCCCAATGATCTTGCAGCATTTATTTACTTAACCGTTATCAGGAGCTATTAGCAGTTTTCTAAATTCTTCCGTAATTTATAATGTAGAAGACATGTTTATTACCCTGACTTTTGCCTTGGGGAACAGTGTTACATTGGTTTATACATGCACAAGATTCCTAGTGACAGAAATTAAGTTCAGCTGCATTATGTAAGAATGTGATCCATCTTTAATATCTATCTCTAAAAAGACATTCAAAGCGATGTGACATGGCTACACAGCTTTTTCAGTCATCTTACATGAGAAACTTCCCATGACAGCAAAATCAAAAAGGACTCCTTGATACTGAGAATATTTAAAAATAATTATAAAAATCTTTTTGTTAAGCATACACTCCGCCCCAAATGCCAGGAGTGATTATGTTTATGTGAATATTTAAAAGGGCATGATCTGCCCCAAACATTTTTGGGTTATGCAAGATATTAATTTCATTTTAGGCTTTCTGAGGTGAACCTTCTGCTTTCACTTACTATGCTTTTCCACTGAAAAATTGAAGAAGGATTGAGAAAAAGGTTATGACAGCATACTTAACAGTTAGCTAAGTCTGAGACAGAAATGAGTGATTTTTGATCTGACATCTGCAGAGCTCAAAACCACCATAAAATATACACGTTCAACTATCTTATTACTGCCATGGCACGGAAGTTGTATGTTAAATAAAGAAATAGACTAGCGCATGCATTGGGTGTTAAAGGCAGAGAAAAACATAACTGACAACCAGTTATACTGCTTCAAGTGTGTCAAAAGTTCTGGAACCACTTCATAACAAAATATTACACACACAGTGTGTAATGATTAGCAAAATGTGTCTACATAAAATAAATGAATATTAAACAAGCAAAATGCTGAGAGCTGCCAACAGAACTGTATGGGTTAATAGGTGGTTTTTAGAAAGCCTTTTCAGACAAAGCCTCCAAGGTTATTGTGTTAACTCATGGATCAGTTGGTAAAATGTTTTGCCAATGAATGTAAGGAAGTTTAAAACTGTTGGCTTTCGCCTACCGTACCAAGATCAGTCTTAAGATCTGTTGGCAGACTTAACTTTCTTGATCCTTTAACTGAAAAAACAGAAAAAGGAGAAAGGCAGTTGTTAATAATTAATAAAGAAAAAGGAGTGAGGGAAAACAACATGCCATCTTCTGGTTAATACCATGCTGAAAGTTTGTAGTTTTTTTTTTTTTTTTTATCAGCAGAATTATGGTTTAATTTTTTTCATGTAATCCATTCAGAAAAATAAATGTAACTAAACAAAAAAGCACTGGAAAAAACATTACTCCAGCTCTCAAGAAATGAATAGTGTTCTACATAGCTTTGGCTGTATGCTGCAATATCTTACCTTGTGATGACAGGAATGATTAAAAACAAATAAGATTTAGGCAAATATTGCAAATGCTGGTTATGCAGCATATCACAAATATTAAACACCTGGAAACCAATTTATTAAGAGGTTGCAATGAAGTTATCTAATGACATCATACTCGAGATATCATTCAAAAAAGAAGGCATATTGTATAGGTAATGGAGACAAACCACATTACTGTACATATTACAGAAAAGACATTGCACAGAAACGAAATACAGCAGCTTCAGGATACAATGCAGTTTTATCTAGACGTCAAAATATTGCACTCAATTTGCTGAAGATTTAATTATCTGTTGTGTTCCAAATACACAACAAAACTATGATTTAATTTCTTTTCAAAAATGTTTTCATTTCCTTACACATGAGCACATTTTTAAACAATGAACACCAAAGAACTAAAATGAAGCATGTCTTGTATCAGTCAAAATGGTATTAAACTTGTTAAAAGAATGTCTTAAGAAATCTTTTATTATTAATTCAGAGAACTTAATTTCCAATATGGTTCTTTTGTTTTGTTTGCAATCATTTTTTTTCACATTGTTTTCTAGCTTTTGCCCCTTATGTATACTGTCTGTTATTAGTAGTAAACAATGAAGTATCTGTCAGCTAACTACTGTAATTCTGAAAAATAATAATAAAAAAAAGTCCCACATCATAAGTATGACAGTGGCAGGAACACTGGGACATGTGAACATAAGGAACGAGTCCTTTGTTAACTCCTATTTAGTAAGGTTTTAGGTCAGAAGGATGCCTACAACAGCCACTTACCATTTCAAGTCACAGAGCCCCTGAAAGAATCTCTGTTGCAATGTCATCACTATAAAACCTGCAATGTGGCACAGGAAAATATCAGCTGGCACCTATGCTAGTGTTTCACTCCCTTGCTCTTTTTATTTTTTTCCTTTGCTGTTGTTTTTGAGCCCTTGGAGAAGAGTATGGGAGCCCTTCAGCCTCTCGAGCAGCGTTTTGGTATCAGTAGAAGCAGCATAACCCCCCTCCCCCCCCCCAGTAACACATTTCTAGCTGTGACTTTAAACAGATGTTTTAGAATAAGGTGAGATCTCTTCAGATCAAACCAACATTAAAATCTTGGAAAATAATTTCAATACCAAGTCTTAGCCTGTGCCTCCATTTTAGGCACTCATACAAAGGCCAACCACAAAGCTTTGAAAACATTCTGTTTACCTGGAGAGCTGTCATACACTTTCAGACTGAGAACAGAGGTCACTGCTCCACAAACTCAGTGTTTATCTAATAGAGAAAGAAGCAGCACTTATGATGTGATCCCCTTTTGCTTTAAGGAAAGGACAAGCTCTGGCTCAACCACACCTCTGAAAAAAGGATTACTAACACCAATGGAAGGTTGTAGGACACTTTACTAACAGACTAGAATCTACACTGGGATATTTCAGAGGTATAAAGCCTAGCTGCATTTAACACTAAGGGAGCCTTATTAGTGCTAGCATCAGAGGCTTTGAGCTTTATAAAGAGGTAGTTTAAGCTCTATTATTTCAATATTGCAGCTATTCCTGTACAACATTCTGTTTTATATGCCACAGCTATTCCCAAACTGTGGTATATATATATGGACTGGAAGACTGCAGATATAGTTCCCAATTATTTGCACAAGGTGCAAAGAAAGCTCCCTCTGATTCCCTCAAAGGACCCTAAAAAGGCTCAATCTGAGAGCTTCTGCAGCTGCTTGCAGATAAAATAGGCATACCATACTGAATGCTGCAGTCTAACAGGCTCAGGATGCTCAAGGGACTGAAGCTGGGAAAGGGAGTAAAGATCTGATGAGCTGGACTACGGGTACAAGGACATTGTAGGCATCCCAATATTGGGAAAAAATAGGAAAAACAGAGGCATGGGCTTGCTGGTCCTGTATGGTAGGGAACATGGTGAGTAGGGGGCAAAAGTAGAAAGGAGACACACAGAATTTGGAAATGAAGTAAGTGTAGTTGGGGAATCCAGAAGTTACTCCTACCACCATTTCCACCAACAAATATGGAATTTTTTGGTGTAGGACATGATTGTGCTAAGACACACTGTCAGCAAACCAGACCTCCAAGAGTAAAGACAAAAGATGGAGTTGATTGTTTTTGTGCTTTACTGAAGAAAGCAAACAAACAAACAAAAACCAAACCAAACCAAACAAAAAACCCTGTGCATAATACTGCCTTTTTTCTTTTTTCTTTTTTTTTGGGGGGGAATAAAACTAATGTTTTAATGATAAATTGATCAGAATGGAGATATTAGTATGCAACCAATTTTTAATTCCTAAAGTATGTATATTTTATTATCTCTACATTCAAAATAAAGGAGGATCATGAATAGTATGACCATTATGACCATGCAGCTTGCTGAGAATGAGCTTTTGAAAACTCTTCTAATTTATGAACGAAGTAGAGAAGCCAGCCTTTTGCTAGCTCAAGAGGCTAGCAGAGCTCTTTGTTACCTTTACGTCTTTACATTCATACCGGAAGCAGCCAGCAAAAATTGTAGTACCACAGTGCAAGGTAAGACAGATGTCAGGAAAGTCCCTGCTCAAAAGCCTAAGTTGGGCTGTTTAAAAATATCTAAAAACAGGATGAGAAAGAAGCACAGAGTTAATAGGTAAGATCTGGCAGCTAGCTAAACTGAGGACCCAGCCCCCCTGACCAGAATACATCCCACCTTGTAGCCAAATGGTTCCTATCAGTCTTTCAATGAAAACACCAAGGCACAACCAACCCGAACAAGCATGCTCTTGAAGCTATGACATTTGGTGGTGTGTCTCCCCCAGCATGAGTGTAGTCAGAGAAAAGATTATTCAAAATGAAGGTGATTTTATAGAGCTCCTTTCTGGTACTCAGCTTTTGGCTCCAAAATGCTTTGGAATATCTGTCCCTGTCCTTCACTGCTAAAACATGGATTTAAGAGATGAATATTTAGATACCCACTCAGATAACATACACAGATCATGGATGTTTGGCTTCTGGGGCTAAGAGCCAACTTGGGACTGCCCCTTTCCTTTGGTGGGCTCAGGTGAAGCAACCTCAGACAGTGCTGTGCTTTTCCAGGGAGCTGCTTTCTGGCTGAGCCTAACTTTTGCTGAGCTACAGCTCCTACCACATCAGCCATACCTGTGCCTGGCCACTATCCTGCTGATTTGGACCCAGACTCATGGACTGACATCTTCACCTGGACCTGCCTGGCAATCCCGGGCTGTATTTGGCCCTGCTCACCCTTCCCAGAGCTGCCCTGCTCCCTCATTTAGCTCCTATCTCTGTGGCCCATAGGGAGCTGCTGACCCCTGCCACTCCCCAACATTGATCTCAGGCCCCCTCAAACCCCCAGGCTGCAGGGCGGGCTGCCCTGCTGCTCCCCTTGAGCCCCACACCACGGCCCAACTCTCAATTTCTTACCCTCTACCAGCTCATAGTGCTCCCTGTTCCTTGCTAATTCCTGACAAACACATCCTTTCTCAAGATCTTAAGCAAGCATTAATTTATCTGATCTGAAACGTCTTCACATATTGGAAGAGTGATAAAATGCATCTTGTGTTCTAGGATGTCTTTAGTGTTTAATTTGCTTTCTGACTAATAAGCATTCTTTTTAATTTAACGTAAATAAGTAGAAATCATTATGCTGGCGGTGTCATCAATAATCAAGCTGCAAAATAAATTACATTGTTTTTACACACACAAAGTTCTGAAACATACATATCCTTGCAGAAGACAAGAAAGTAATTCTCAAACTGAGTCAAATCTCTTCAGCTACTTCGCAGTTACCCGAGAGGTAGAAAAGAATGACTGTTAGAAACTTAGTCATATTCTTCTTGAAACTAAACTATATAAAAACATTTCATTTAGGAAAATGGGAGGTTGACATGGCATGGGCCCAAACCCAGCTCATATAACCAGTGGAATAAATCAAGACTGTAACACTTCGAAGTCATAAGAACTAGTATACCTGCCATTAGGCACCCGTTCCAAAGCTCTTGGAAATCAACTGTGGAAGTCTTTACTCTGCCTTCTCTAAGACCTATAGTCTTAAATGTATTTGGGATATGAGCTGCCAACATGAAGGTGATTTCTTAAGAATAAACAAAAAAGAACTTCCATTTTAAAACACAGTTTAGAGGTCACTCTCCTGTACATGGACTGATGAAATTATTTCCATCTAGTCTTTGAAAGAAGTCTAAATAATCCATTGCATCTTACACAATGAAGTGAAATGGCCTGTCAGAGATACATTTCCTACTGCTCAGTGTGTTTTCAACTACATGCTTCAGCATGAACTTGCATATAAACGGTTAAAGAAACAAGGCACAGAAAACCTATATTCCTAGAAGCCCATTTATAATATTTCCTTAATTGGATGATAAAAATAAAGCTAAATATTACTGGTATGGGTACTGTTTTGTAATACATTATATAATAATTAACTCCAGCATTGGGTTACCATTTATACTATGAGGACTTACAAAGCCTCATAGTAACTCTAGAGAAATGAAACTACTCAAAGCATTCCTTTTGTTATTGCAACTCTGTCACCTGGTGATGTAGACATACCCAGTGAGAACCTCATTAGGCAGCAACTTGAATCATTTGACTCAGCACACAACTGTTCCTTCTGTTTCTTCTAAATATCAAGGATAAAGCCTTGGCCTATCTTTAATAAAAATACATGGTGGCTGATTTTACAAACACAGACATCATGGCACTCTGCAGAGTGCAGCACAATTCCATTATGGAGCTTGTGTGCCATGATCTTTAAAGAGATCAAAGGCAAGAGTAGAGGTAAAAAGATCCTGTCAAGTGAATCTGTAACTATACAGATTTATTATATGAGGTAGAAATGTTAATCAGTGCAAAGAGTGATGTGGCTGTGAGGCTGTGCTGATAAGCATAAGGTAGTTTCACTCACAGGTTCTTGGAGGTCACACTTTTGAGGTCAGCTACTCCAGGTGTTTGAGTTTTGACTAGTTTTATAGTAGGTATGCCAGAGCAATTTTTTTTTTTTTTTAGTTTCGCATTCATTTAAAAAATAAATAACTATCAGTCACAGTAAAAGTAATTTCTATTTTAAACAGCAGTTAATTTTGTAACATTTACTGCCTACAAATTGCACCTGATTTCACATTTTAAAGACTCGAGGCTTGGAAAACAACATGATAGGCTAAAATAGGAAACATTCATAAATTTGTCAGTTTCCCCAGTGAATGTTCTCAGAAACAGAAAAGCAGAAGAAATTGCAGAACAAATTAACTGAAATGTATCTAAATTAGGTATTTTGGATCAATAGCAGAACGAAAACATCAATTTTAACTGCAGAAAATGTAAGATGCTATAAGGTTCACTCATAATTTTAAAACTAAGCATATGCACATATGTTTACCAAGTCAGTGATCTCTTAGTTTTCAGTAAAAAGAGTTTTTGGCTTGTCTTTGGAGAGAAGATCAAAAAGCTGAATTGCAGTGATCTGGGTGATAAATGGTCTAATTATACTGGTCTGTCTTTTTTTTTTTTTTTTTTTTTTTTTTTAAATCCCCTATGGCAAGTTTCTGAGGCCAAGCTCAAGAGTTTGAGCTCCTAGTGTTATACCAATATTATTATAGAACTTCAATATTTCCATGTCTGCAACATCTGGGTTTAAACTACAACAAGGAAATATGTCTTTATTTCAGAACAACTATTTTTGTTTTAGTTCTTGATGTATCATGGAAACCACTTTCAGATTTTTGTCAGCTAGTAATTACTGGGCTACATTCAAAGTGAAAGTGTCCTGTTAAAGTAAAATATGTGATAAAAAAAGGATTTGAATGGCATATTTGTGGGAATTTGTTACCATAACTAAGGAAAAACATCTAACCAATACTTACCAAACTACAAGGTAAAGAAGTGTGATATGCATACCACAAACAAAATGAATGCATCACAGCTACCCCTGCTTATTTTCTATCACACCTAGAAGTCAACTACCTAAAACAGCTCTAAGCAATGAAGTTTAAGACAGTGAACTCACATTAAAGAGATCAATGCAGACTAGGCACTTGCAGAAAAAGTCTCTAGGAATGTGCTGAACTCCATATTCTGAAGGACTACGGGTAAGATGGGAAACATTTATAAATTTTTAAATGGCTGGGATCTCACTGCAGGGTTAAAACAGTTGATAAACTTATATTTTTATTTGAGGTTATGTTTCTATTGTAAATTACAGCACTTAGGTGCTGGCAGGCTCTAATAGTTAAAATTTATCAGCTCCATATTGCTACTTTTCAAGTAACTTATCTATGTGCACATATGGATAATATATATATATATAAATTATAGGGACTCCATTAAAAAAAAAAAAGACAAAGTCTTTCAGGAAAACAGAAACAAGTCTCTAACAAAAATGCTGAGTCCATTTGAGACATGGGATATACCTGCGCAATGTTGACTATTCCAGTGTTTACATACTCTTCACCTCAAGTTGCACCACGTACAAATAACTTTTCTTTAAATGAACAGACTTTGAGTTTCATTGTGCTATATAATAAGCACTTTTCCAGTAAATTCTTCTCTTCAGAACTGTGACTATACACTTCACTTCTTAGGGATTAATGAAACACAGTGATGTATGACATGAGTGGCTTATACAGACTGCAGGAAGAGAAGCCATCACCTTTACCTGAAGTGGGAGACTTGCAACGCTCTAGCTCCAGGGAAACTGGACTGTCACTGAGTTCAGTCAGGCCTGAAAAAATGGAGTTAAAAAGTTAAGTTACAATCTAACAGGGAATGCTTCAACTTTCTCGGCTGATGATATTCTACACTCTAAAGTCAATTTGGAGAACGGAATGGTGTGAAATGTGAGGGAAATATCTATTTCAGAATAACTGCAGTTTTCAGGCTGTCACTACAGAAATTTAGGTCTGCTTTAAAAAAATAAAAATAAAATTAAAAAAAAATCACACCTCATGTTAGCTCAAATTTGTTTTCCCAAATGCCTCAGGCTATAAAGAGTCACTTTACCTAATGGCCCAAAACAAGTAAATATAGTTTAAAATTTAAATGTCTGCAATGGAAATCAAGCTCAGTCTTCCCTGTCCAACTGACATGGAATCACCTCTATCCTTTCACGTGCTGTGGAATGCACGATGGAAACCATAAAACAGGGTGGGGAAGGATGAAAAAAAACGTAGTACTGGTGAAAGAAGAAAGTGAATACAAGAATATCACCACTACAATATCAGGATCTTTTGTATGAATTCACACAAGATAGCTCATTTTAAAGAGCACATAGGTGATGGTAACGCTGTCTGAATATACAAAGCAGTTTTTTGACAAGGTACCTTACATATTGTTTATAAAGATTTGTGAGGAACTCATGTTCAGCAGTCTACCACAGAGAACAGCAGCAAGCAGAAAGTAATGTAAGCTGAGTTTATACTGCTTAAGCTTGGGCTCGTGTCTGTGATCAAGCTAAGACCCATTTTTAGCACAGATTGCATAGATGAGTTTGAACATGCCTTCTGGGCATGTCTTGTGCTACCCTTTACCACGGGCTAACTGTTGAGTGGTGAGCTGGGCATGGCCATACCTATTCAAACACGCTCTTCATATGTAACCCATCGTGCCCTGTGCCCTGAATCACTTGTGACAAGGAGGTCTGACACTTCATGCCATAGGCTGCTTCAGACTGGCAGACAGCCGAGCACCAGGCATCCATCTGCTAGCAGCTACACTCACAGCACTCAGGTCATAGAGTCTAGTGAGCATTAGCCCACATTCAGATGCACATCACTGTAGTACTGACAGTGTGTTTACGCACACTGCTGATGTTGATGTATCCTGGAAGTCAAACGTCCTATCTGGACCTTTCAGTATGCTTTAATCTGGCACCAGTCCTGCCACATGATATGTTTTTAATTTTGTATGGCTTCTGGACATTAAACTTCAGGGACTTCACCTCTAAAATCCATCTAGACACTTGTTTTAAAAAAATAAAAGAAAACTCTGGTACCATTCAGTCATTGAAGTCTGGTACCATAGAAGATCTCTTTGTATTAAAAACAATGGGATCTCAATGGATATACAGGTATTCTTGTTACAGTGTAATTTTGAACTGCTCTGAGAAATTTGGAATATCCAGAGTCTGATAGGCAGAATAAAAAGCTGCCACCACTAGCTAAGCTATGCCACTGCTAGAAAACCATTAAGAACACTGCATCAGTTTGGCCTGTCAAGTAGTAATACCATATTTGCTCCTGACTCTTAAATGAAAGAAAATCACAATCCAGATATTAATCACAGAATTTCTAGGTTGGAAGAGACCTCAATAATGTCAAAACCCCCAAAAATGTATTTCAAAAAAATTTAGTTGAATCATTTTTGATTCAATTTAGAATCTGTGGCAGAATTTTATATTGTAATCAGTTGAATCTAGTTACTTTTGGAATTGCAACAGAATTCAGGAACTGCAAGCATTCAGGGAGCCTCTCTATGTGTATCTTTCTTAGTGCAAATCTTACACCTCACTTTGTTGGCTCTGTACGTACCTGCAGATTTGGGGCATTTGATTTTTGCAGCAGAAGTTTCTGCAAGGTATAGTGCAAGTTTGGTTCATTAATATATCAGAGGCCTCATATAAATAAAATTAAATATTAAAATCTGATTCTTTTCTAAATGCAATGTTGGAGTTTTAAAAACTTAAGACTATGGCTATGACGTTATCATTAACAAAATCCTTCAAAATTACACTGAGTTACTATTGGTTACAGTTACAATGCCAAATCCTAGGTCATACTTAATTCTAAATAAAATTCCTTTTTTTGTGAGTTCAAAGAGACAGTATTATAGCTCAAGCCACATTATGGTGCCACTGATTTATGTAGGAAATGTGCCAAATACACCACTGTTCTGAAAAACAAATAGTAACTACTGTGAGAATACCATAAGCTCTTTATGCTTGGCAACAGTTCAACAGCTTACTACAGTAAAGAGGCATTTCATATTATGGCATTTTAGAGTGGTGAATGCAAACTTCTCTACAGATCTAGACTAGTTGTCAGAACACTATAATCTCTAATAATGTCCACCAGCATATGCTTAAAACAAACAAACAAAAAAAGTGCAATAATACCACTTATGCTTAGTGTGGGGATTTACATGCCCTCCACAAGCATGCTGTCTTAGTCTCTCTTGGACACTTAGATTTGTTTAAGAACTGACGCTTGCAGATTTTGCCCTGCCATAAATCTTTCTTTCTTAGAAACATTGAGTTCTACTCATTATTCAAAGTTTCTTTTAATCTCACTAAATTAACAATCCCAAAGATATTATCTGACAATGACTTGCACAATCAAATCATTCACTGAAAGGAATAAACACGTTTTTCAATTTTTAATTTGTTACCTTTGATTCCATTAAATGTTGTCATTTGTCTCCCTTTGAGATAAGAAAGGAAGTACTCAAGCTCTTCTATGTACCAGTGCTTATTTTCTACTGTCATTTCCTTTATAAGGAAACCATGTTAAATCTTTTTAATAATTCCTCACCAGCAAGCATTTCCACACAGCTCAGTTTCCCTTGAATCTTTGAGAGGCTACAACAGCTACTTGCTGTTGCATTAAAAAAAACCCACAAGTTCACTTCTTGCTTTGAAGTTCTGTAGGCCCAATCTGTGTCCCAAGGTATTTTAGCTAATTTTAGCAAAAATAACCAGCAAAATTTGAGTCCAGGTAGATCAAGAACATGCCAGCAAAACTAAAGGCAAATAATTGAGATTGGGAATTTAAAGAACCATCTGTGAGAAGATGTACCTGTTGACATTATAATGAAGTTGATTTTTTGCTTTGAAGAATTTATAAACATGAAACTTATGCAATATCTAAATATACCTTATGAAGCATAAATCAATTTTAATGGCATCACACAGACACTTTTCAAAGTTTACTGGTTTCCATCTCCTTTTTAATAAAGAACCAGAAACATTAGTAAGAGATTGAAAGTGCACTGTCTAGTATGAAAAAGCTTTTATGAACTCTATTTAAAATAATTTTACTTTAAAAATTTTGATCTCTGTAATTTCACAATTCAGACATAATTTACTTAAAAATCCATAGCCATATCTTTAATTAAACATTAATAAATTATAAGCAAATTCTAATATTCATGAGCCAATAAGTAAACTCAATGTTATCTTAATCCATTGTCTTCACACGGAACTACCATATTATAGAATCATAGAAGTTGGAAGGGACCCACAAGGATCATTGAGTCCAACTCCTGGGTCCCCCAAGGACCACCCAAAATACATAAATAAATAAAAATCAGATCATGTGTATGAGAGCACTGTCCAAATACTTCTTGAACTCCATCAGGCTTGATGCCATGACCACTGCCATGGGGAGCTTGTTCCAGTGCCTAAACACTTTCTTGGTGAAAACCCTTTTCCTGATATCCAGCCTGAACCTCTCCTGTCACAGCTTCAAGTTGTTCCCTTGGGTCTTACTGCTCATCACCAGAGAGGACTGATCAGTGCCTGCCTCCCCACTTCCCCTCCTGACAAAGTTGTAGACCTTTATGAGGCCTCCCCTCAGTCTCCTCTTTTCCAGGCTAAACAATCCAAATGACCTCAGCTGCTCCTCATACGTCTTCCTCTCCAGACCATTTACCATCTTTGTTGCCCTCCTTTGGACACTCTCTAAGAGTTTTATATCTTTCTTACACTGTGGCACACAAACCTGAACATAGTAATCAAGCTGAGGCCACACAAATGCAGAGTAGAGGGGGACCATCACTTCCCACGACCAACTAGCAATGTTGTTCATGATGCACCCCAGGACATGGTTGGCCCTCCTGGCCACCAAGGTACCCTGCTGGCTCATGTTCAGCTTGGTGTCCATCAAAACTCTCAGCTCTCTTTCTGCAGGGCTGCTCTCCAGCCTCTCATCCCCCCAGTCTGTACGTACAGCCAGGGCTGCCCCCTTCCCAGGTGCAGAACCTGGCACTTACACTTGTTGAACTTCAAATTGCTGGTGATTGCCCAGCCCGCTAATTTGTCCAGATCTCTCTGCAAGGACCACCCTCAACAGAGTCAACAGCTCTACACAATTTGGTATTGTCCACAAACTTGGTCAAAAAACCTTCAAGTCCGTCATCCATATAGTTTATGAAAATATTGAAGAGTACTGGACCTACGATGGAGCCCTGGGGATCCCCACTAGTAACTGGCCACCAGCCTGATGTAACCCCATTTACAAGAACTCTCTGGGCCTGACCCATCAGCCAACTGTTCACCCATCTTGTTATGCTTTTATCTAACTGTATTCTGGTTGTTTTGTCCAGGATACTGTGAGAGACAGTATTAAAAGCTTTGCTGAAATCCAGAGATTACATCAACTAGCTTCCTTTGGTCAACTAGCTGGCTGTACTTGTTGTAAAAGAAAATTAAGTTTGTTAGACATGACATTCCCTGTGTGAACCCATGTTGGCTCTCACCAATGACTGCATTGTCCTTTAGGTGTTTTTCAGTAACTCCCAGAATAATCTTCTCCATGATTTTACCAGGCACTGAAGTGAGACTGACAGGACTGCAATTATCAGGATTTTCTTGCCTTTCTTGAAAATTGGGACCACATTTGCCAGCTTCCAGTCAACTGGGACCTCTTTGGATTCCCTAGACTGTTGAAAAATAATTGAGAGAGGTTCTGTGATAACATTAGCCATCTCTCTGAATACTCTGGGAAAAATCCCCTCAGGCACCATGGACTTATACGTAGCCAGGTGAAGCAGCAAATCCCGCACAAGTGCAGGATTAACTGGGAATTTATCATTCCCACAGTCACAGTCCTCCAACTGAGGGCAGCTGGGGTCCAAGAACCCATCACTGGTGTTGAAGACAGAGATGAAAAATGCATTAATGTCTCTGCTTTGTCTATTTTTCCTTTATATTTATAAAGGATGCATTTTTTGGAAATGGCAGCTAGTTTAGAATGTAGCTGGTGACTTAAAACTCAACCTAGATTAGCTTCAACTGTATTGTTAGGAGTGATTTAGTGTTAATTACTAAAAATGAATGACTCATTACACAGTATTCTGTGCCTTCGTTTCAGAGCAAGGTTACTTTTACTCACATCCTCTCAAAGTGAAGGCCTGAAGGAGGAATAAAGGGTTCTCAGTGAAAAGTTTTGGTTCTGAATATTATTCTCCAGTGGATAAACATCCTTTAAGTTGTTGCCTTTTTTGGATGCTTCAAAACACTATTTTCTTGTTTTACCAACAGATGGTATGAATTTCTAGCAGGACATCAAGCTGGCTTTGCAAGTTGGTATTTTTATGTTCTGCTGCAAATACAATCTTTCTAGATGCAGCATGTGTATTTGTTTTAGTATTGGAATATGTTATCTACTGCTAGGTAATAACATGTACAACTTGATTTCAAGTGGATAAAGAAAAAAAGACAGCGCATCTTTACCCCCATCCCTGTTCAGCACTACTGCAAAGAGATTTTATTTGGTTTGGCACAGTCTTGCTACAAATGAAGATGGCTGCCAGCAAATGCAGCAAATAGAATGGAGCCCTCAACCTTCAAAAACTTTCTCCAGCTGTCTACTTACTTCTTCTCTTAGTCTTGCATTTTCCTCAGACTACTTCTCCTGATAGGACAATCATGTTTCCAGTCCCTCTCATTATGACATGCCTAGACCTGATTACATTGCTCCTTTTAATTTCATCCCTTCTTCCTTCCCCCTTCCCACTTCTGCTTCCCAAGCTGGCAAACATGCTGCCTTGATGCTCTAAGCCCTTTTGAGCCTGCTTTACACATGTATATATCAAGTTTTTTATACCAAGCTTTCTACACATTTATTGGTTAAATTTCATAACATTTTTTTTTTTCCTGCTTCATATATCATGTGTCCTTGACATTGCTGAACACGCCTTTCCTTTGGCAAACCTCGTCTCCAAGATACTGCTTCTTTTCCCTGTTTGACGCTTTCTTTCACTCTCCCTCTTCAGTTGCAGTTCTTTTACTCACTCTGTTCAGTTCCCAAACTGAAACATCTACCCTATCTTCATCTCTCTGGCCCAGTATGAGCAGTATCTTTTTTACCCGAATGATTCATAAAAACATCTCTTCTATGATTCCTTCCATCCAAGTTAGAGTAGCATACCTGTGTTTCTAAAATTTACTCATAAACGTCCAGACATGAACTTATCACCAGTATAAACTATTTTTTATCCCGTGAAGTCTTTTTTGTTTTCACTACTTCAACATCATAAACAGTACCGATACTTTAATTGATAGTACTAGTTTCACCTTTGGAACATCACACTAACTCTTAGATTCAGGCTGGATACAAACTAGACAGTTCCTTGCTGCAAATCATCTCCAAAATGATTGATAGAAATATCTTGCTCATTAATAATGTTTCTTTGGCTTCAATGAATCCAAGTCTGTTTCTTTCAAACTGACTCTTATGAAATTATCTTCTTGGTTCATTACTTTAATTGAATAAAACCCTGCTATGTCTTCCCATCAACTTCCCATTTTTATTCATATAATCCTCAATACTTTAGACCTAATGCTTGTTATCTATCATATGACTGTTCCTGCTTTTGTCTTGATATCAGCTTCAAGCATACAATTTCTAAAAATAATTCATTTTTATTTTCCCATCATTGTCCCTTACAAGAATAAGCTTGTAATCAAAATCCTAAATGCATCCTCAAAACCCCTCTTAAATCTCCTATCTCACAGTAGACCTGTAACAAAGTACAACTTGAGAATGACTTAGCAGCTGGAGATGCTGTATAAATATTGCTCACTAGCTAAGATATTTTACGCTCTGACACATTCTTTCCCTGTTCTTTGTCATAGTGTCTGGTGCATCTTTCAGTTCACACAGTACGTATTCTGTATGCATGTACATACTCATTCGATACTTCAGTATCAAAAGGCAAAAGCAACAAAACAGTTTTTAAGGAAAGAGATGAAGTTGTCAGTGATAGTGCACAAGAGCCAAACTCGGAACCTTCAGTTATAATGTATCCAGAAATATTTTGGGGTTGAAGATAGAAACTACTTTACAAATTTTCAGCTCTGGAAACCTGTGGTCTGTGCTTGTCATTTTGGATAAACATGCTGGTCTATTTTGGTCTTAGTATTTATTCATTTTAGCTTTTGAGGAAACCCCCAAACCTTTGATTGCAGTTTGTTCCTTGGGTTCTCTCTTACGGACTTGAAATTAGAAAGACTTGACCAATAATGTTTAAAACATACACTAGTCCTCTTCATGGGCTGCTAGATTTCTAACCAGCCTGGTCTTTCAACTAAACAGGCCACCTTTTATGAAGTACTATGAAATAAAATCATAGAAATCAGTTCTTAAATGATCAGTCTAGAGAGACAGAATAGAATTTCATGTGTGAACGTACAAATGTATTTCAATAACTGTATGACTCGGTACTGATGTGAGATGCTAAAACAACTGTCACCTTTCTTTATTTTGCCTACATTGATTACTCTATGTAAAATTGCCTATCCAGTTGTTCTGTGAAAGCTACTTTAAAAAAAGAGATGAATAAGAGGCATCCTGGAGACCTAATTACATATAAGCACTGCAGTTAATTAAGATGCATACAGCTCGTTGGCTGAACAGTCATTTTTGCAAAATTAATTATAGCTTTGTTCATCACATTGTGCAGTGATGAATGCTAATATTTAAATTGCATATCTCTGTAATTCAAAAATTAAAAATATTAAAAACATTAATTTTCATAACTCTTTGATGTGTGTATTTTTATACCTACTTTACATTCCCCATTAAAGATCAGAGTCACTGAATGGTTCCCCAAAGCCAAATATTCAAGTACCAAAGCAAGATTAAAATTTAAAATTTCACAGCACGCAACCCAATTGGTAGACCTTTAAACCACATTGCTCTTTTGAGAATAGGGAAGAATTAATTAATAACTACAACCAGGCAGTGCCATCACAAAACAAGAAATGCTTCATATAAGTAAGTGTACACTGAAATGAAAACAAAACCAATGGAAAATATTGTCATCAAGAATGTGACATTATTGAAAATTCATTTCTAAGGCCAAATCTGCCCCGTTAGTCCATGAGATTTTCTCATTGATTCTTTTGGAAGAAGAAAACAGATCTGAAGTATCTGTATAACAAGAAAATTGTCAAAATTAAGCATGGTTGACATTACAAAGTATAAGTTGCATGCATGCTGAATGTGTTTAAGAAACACATTACTAAGCACAAACACATGGGTTTAAGTCAGGCATAGTCTCATCATCATAAAGCTATTTGCCTAACCTTTATAGAACTTACTCTGATAGGAAGTACGGATCCGTTTCGTTAAATCTGGATAAAAGTTAGACAGGCCACGCATGCAAAAGTTGTCTTTGGAACATGCCAGTACACCAGCATCAGCAGCAGGCAGAGGAAAGAGAGAAAAAACAGTCTAAAGTGAAAGGAAGTGATATCCATAACCAGCATCTAGAACAGCCAAGGTGAAGAAATTTCAGCAGATGCTTACCTTCCAATTGGGAAATATAACAAGAAAAATAATCAAAAAAAGTAAAGGATGTGGGATGGATGGTGAGAAAGCAGCTGAGTATATTTCTTTTAGATGCATAGTTTCTACGAGCAATCTAGAAGTGCATATTTGTTCTTAGTGGACACTTATACCTAGCAGACTCCATTATAGCAACACAGATGGAATACTGCCTTAAAGGAGTGGCATATATTATCCCTGACATGTAGAAATCCTGTGTGGCACAATGCTGACGATACCTATTTCTAGGACAGTTAACCTCTCTACCTTTTGTACACGGCTCTGCAGCATATTGCCTATGGCTGGCTGCTCAAATTACACTGGGAGCTGCTGTGAGTCAGGCTGAACCAGAGAGAGAAGCTGAAGATAGCTTAAAGCTGCTTGTCTCTTTCCTCAGCTGTGCCAAAATTACATCCTTAACACTTGGCACAGATGAGAGCTAAACTTGCCATGATTAAATGCCTAGAAAGTGAGACAAATGGTCTTTCAGGGATGAAAGTAGGCCTGAA
This sequence comes from Aythya ferina, assembly GCF_964211825.1. Classification (NCBI taxonomy): domain Eukaryota; kingdom Metazoa; phylum Chordata; class Aves; order Anseriformes; family Anatidae; genus Aythya; species Aythya ferina. Next base: position 122,963,450 of record NC_140296.1, on the reverse strand, counting down.
GACTTACATTCTATTCTCCAAATTTTACTTTATTTTTGGAATGCAATCATATTTACAATGAAAAAAAATTATGTTGACTCTATGGAGAAATAGGATTTGATGATTTAGTTTAGGGTCTGCTGATGAAAATGCTGATGTCATAAAACCACTATTATTTCCTGCTTTTATAACTTTGTAGTTAGATTTAAAACACTCAACATTTTCAAACAGATTTTTAAATCTAATTCTAAAACTCCACAGCTATATGAATCACATTTCATAATTTTCTCTGACTCAAGTACGTTACAATGGAATATATGGAGTAAAAAGACTTGAAACATAGATCTTTTTTTTCCTTATACAAGTCAAGTTCTTAGATAACCAAAAATGTCTGGCAAAATTTAAATGTAACTAATATTTCTAACATGCAGTGCATAACAGCTGTGAAATGTGATCCTCTTAGCATCAGATTTTAAGATGTGGTACAGCTGGATTTATTAAGTTCGTACAAGGAGCTTCAAGTCACTAACAACGTGGCTAATTGGAGCTAGTTATGCTATCTACATGCATGTGTCATGTCTCTCAGCTGTTACTATATTCTCCATACACAACTGCCTATCAAAATACCAATGGATAACATTTGGCAGAAGGTGCAGTTAAGTTTAAATTGAAGTCTTACCTATTGGTGTGAACTTAATGAAAACTGAAAAAAAAACAACAACCAATATAGAGACTACACTTCAAGTGACTGCTAGAGAAACAATTTGCTGGTTTACTCATTACAATTTTTTAGAGACTCAGCTAAGGGAATTACTTGCTGACCTCCATCCCAAAAGAACAAACTTCCTCATACATTTTGTTTCTGAGAGAAAGCATCAGTACCTAAAATATGTCAGGTTTCTTTTGTCAAGTTATAGAAACTCCATTGGCTGGCAAATAGTCATGCATTTCAAAAGCACTATAAAAAGCCACAGGCAAAAAAACAAAGAACATCAGGCTCATAACCACAATGTTTTACTTCCTACCTGCAGCAAACTGCTTGCTTTTGCGAGGCGAACGGGGTTGACGTTGGTATGGATCACTTGATCCATATAGGTCAAGGGTTCCCATGCTCAGAAGTACTGTCTTCTGCATAAAGTCCACAACAGCCAAACCATTGCAGTTTCCAAATGCCACTCTGAAAAAAAGAAATATTTCTCAGAGGTATCAGTAATACATAGTTAAGAGGAGCAAACAGTAATTACTATTTAATATTATGAATTCTGAAAAAAAAAATAAATCTTCAGAAACTACTCAAAGCTTATTTTTTTTAAATTCTTACAGATTCATAATTCTGATTTTATAAAATTGTGTCCTGAAACACAGTAATTTACATTCCAGAAGGCAGACAGCCTATTTTAACTTTTTGTGCCAAATGTATTGCAATAACATCTATATGTTGCTTTATTGAATAGTATAATTACAAAAATACTACATTTTAGGTATGTAGAGTAATATCTGTTTCAGAAATTATTAAAACCTGTTTCATACAACAGAAGAACTTTTCTCAGAGTTTCCCTGGGACAAAAAATAAATGGTATCAGTCATATTTGCTAGAAGACCACTTTATACAAAGCTTAGTACATCGTCATGTTTCTTGACACAAACTGACTGACAAGGAATAGAAAGAAATTATTTCACAATTTGTTCTTTGCCATTCTTGTATTTTGCTTTAAATCATGTTAATAGGAATTGTCAGAGAAAGGATATTGAAATAATAAAGCTTATTAGTGTAAATGGTGACAGCAATTCCTATGTTCATAAAAGACCAGATAGGTGGAGAAGAGGAAAAATAAGGGAATAAAAATTGTACCAGTATCATTCTCATCTGTTAATACTTTAGGCAACAAAAGTGATAAACACTTGCATCTTGAGAATGATTAACCTGAGATTTATTAATTTTGGAAAACGTGAGGCAAATGAAGAGTTAATAATCTGACTCTGTGGTCAGCAAATCATCAAATCAAGAAAACAGCTCCTCACTTCATAGTCTGCACTCTTCTAAACTTCTCTAAGTTCACAGACAATCATGAACGTATTATTTCTTATAACTTAAAAAATTACCAAAAAAATAAGAATTTTCTCATTAATATTAAAATGCTTTTCAGGAATGATAAGAAAATCTAGGCAGACATTACTATAAACAAGCCTTAAGACAAAGTGCTAACATATTAATTCATTATAAAATCAAATACAAAATAAACACAATGAATTTTTCAAAATTGAGTGAATGGAATTCATTGCTAGGGGAAGTTCTATTCTGTCAAGAAATTTCCATGTCTTTCACAGAAATGTCATAAAATTTTCAACAGTCATTCCTTGACAATTAATATGTAGATTTGTTCAAAATTTTTAGCACATGAGCTGCTAATAATTTTTCAGAGACTTTCTTTCAGTCCAACAAAACATAATTTGAATCAAATTTAGTATTTGTATTTAACCTTGTAGCTCTTTGTATGCAACTGAAGCATTTTGTAACTTTTTCTTTTTTACTCTCATAACATCAAGAAGTTTTTGGGTGATTCATTTAAACAGAAATAAAACAGGTGTTAATATTTTCAATTTGTAGCTTGGCACTGTTAAAGGTAAGCAGCATAAATTAAATAAAATTTTGCAGCACCTGAAGACTCTAATCTTTGCTGGACATAAAACTGGACATAAAAGTTTTTTTCCATATCTTACTTTAGTCCTGTTTCATGGCTGCAGTAACATGAGAGACACTGAGTTCCCATTGTTTGTAATATACAGTTACAGAAATCAAAGTAATTAAAATAATTCTGGAAGTATACACCTTGGAATACACTATGCTTTCCTTCTAGTTAACCTAATTATTCTTGGAAAAAAAAATATAAAAGCAAAATAACCTCACTACTAGCATGATAAAAATGACACATCCTCAAAATTTATGCTTTAGTGACACAGTTTTTCCAGACTGTGAAGCTAGATATCAGGAGAAAACTAAATCATTAAAGTAAATTCTGATGAAAAGATAGGATTGTACATTGTCAGTATAAGCACAAGGAAAAAGTTGAAGGAAACAATACAGAGGAAGAGAGAAGACACTTTGCAGAGGCAATTTAGAGAAATAGGACATTTTAGGTAGATCTTGTAGGAAAAGAAACCTTAGGTTATTGGACTTTTTTATTGTCTAACATGCTTATTTCTCTCATACTTAGTATATGCTGTTTTGAAGGAGACTGTCCCATAAATTACTACTGCTTCTAGCAAAGAAAACAATTTAACTCGTTGAATCAGGCATGTTTATAAAACCACTGTAAATATTAGAAGAATTGGAACCCAGAAGAGTAGTTTACATATGAGAGAATTATGTGATTATTCCTGAAGTCAGATGATTCTTTGAGGCCTGAGACCTGCAAGGGAGCAAATGAGGCAAAACCAAACAATTTACACAAGTGATAAATGAACCTTGATACAGTAAAACAAAAGAAACTTATGGAATTCATGAATAGAAACTATTTGAAAGCTCAGGCCAAAGACCTGATGAAACAACACCCGAAACACAATATTTTTGCATAGATGTAAGAATTTTGGCTCTGCATAAAATTTTAAAGTCTCTGAAGTGTCAGCTGATTTATATAGTATCTGTGGGAATCAGACACCTAACACTCCTGTTTTTTACTGGACTAACATCCTCTACATAGGAAATCTGATTAATGCATTCTGGGCAACCCTCAGTGAGAGAAAACAAAAAAAAAAGGCAATTAAATTGAACTTGAGGAAAAAGATACACACAGATATGCTCACTTGCATTTCCATACAGAATTTAGCATTTGAAGGCTCCTTATTCAATTTTCAATTTCAGGTTTCTGCTTCTCTTCCAAACAGAGAATAGCACACACATAAAAATACTGTTCTCAGAAGATAATTTCCAGTTAAAGATACAATATCATGACCAATGACATTTAACACATAATCACCATTTTTTTTACAAAATGTATTTCACCTTGGTTATCCTTTCAAAATAACTTTAAGTTACAGATTTGAAAGGTAATTGGATTTTATTTGAAAGGATGGGTAGAGTGATGTAAAACAGTTCAGTCTTTTAAACAGGAATAGTAAAAATATTGGCAAGAATGCAAGTTTAAAATTTAGTATTACAGTCTTTATGCAAATTCAAGTATTTTTTCCCCCCAAATGTGGGTTATAGCACCTTTTGATTATTTTTACTCTGACTTCAAATGTCTGCAGAGAACTTCAAAGTATAACTGGAAAATATGTGACAGTGCAATAAACAATAAATGAATGCACCTTAATTTTGCATTACTTACAGTCCATAAGCAGAGTTTACAGCAAGACTGGTAATCTGTTGTGGAGGCTCACCATCCACCCACACCAACTGAATAACAAGATCTGCTTGGTATCCGGGAGGCATTCGCACAGGTCGAGTCTTAACACTAAGAAGAAGAGGTACAAAACAAGAACAAACAAACAAACTGGGCCATGAATAACAACCACTTACCCTGAGAAAATACTAGTGAAGCAGAATCCTCTAATAAGATCAGAGCAGTACCCATACTTGCAGCATATTTTGTGAATACCTGTACATTGAGATGAGGCATTTCCACTAGGCATTCCAGAACAGGAATGCTTTGGATGAATTTTAGGCTTTGACTTTAATTTCTGTTGTAGAAACAAATTTGAAAATTTCAACATTCCCTTAATGAGAGACTCTGGAGAAGATACAGGTGAGATAAGCACTTGGGGTCAATAAAAATAATTTTTGCTTCATCATTTTGTTTTCATTTTCCTTTTCATGATTATTTTCTTGTACTATATAACGTACACTTAAAAATTGGCATGAACTTACATGGAAAACATAAAATACTTTCTTCTGAAAAATCTCACATGGGACATTTCTACGTTGTTGGAAGTTTCTTGCTCTGAAGTAAGGCAAGAGAAGACAGATGAGATGTGCCTTTCCATACTGCACCTCACCATTGCATAACCAAAACTTCTGGACTTGACAATTTTATTTGTCCATCTAGTGCAAACGAGTCCTGTTTTATTCTTATGAGTATAATTACCTCATACACAATCTAGTCTTAATGAATAAATGCTTCCTACATAAAACCTGGTATAAATATTAGCACCTCTTCATAATTTCTTATGGCAAATTCAGTGACTTGCAAAGCACATAGTGAAGGTATACACTGAGGAGGGTTTAAGAAATGAACATTTTTGTATGCCTGTGTTATTTATGATCTTGACTTGTAGAACTCATGATACACTGAAAGAGATACTGTGCAAGAACAGCAACACTTTGAGATGTGTTATTCATTAGTACATTCACACTGTAGGCAGTAATTTATAAATAAAGCCCACTAGCCAGCGACTATTTACGATAGCTGTAAATACTGAGAGTGCATATATTGCACCTTTCTGTACACAGTCATAATAGGGCAGTCTACCACATATTATCTTCTACCCCCGTGAAAAATAGTATCCAAAGAAACAGTAAGACTCAGGAAAAGAAAGAGAGTAGCTAGTCAATATATACATTGACAACAACATTCTGAAAAATTGCAATTATTGGCAAATAATAATTTTTTCTGCTGTAAGTGCATCTCTACACATAGCCATACTGTAAATAACTAAAACTGTACTATCCTATGTACTGGATTATAGAGAGGACATCGTTGATGACTGTTGATGCAGAATATCTCCTGAACATGACTAAGATGTGACTTAGCAAGCTTTCCAAGCATTCCTGGCCCATGCACCTGAAAAGATGGTGGATCAGACTGGAAAAACAACAAGTGATTTCTACTCAGATGTATTTAAGCACTTTTCTTAAGAGGGAATGTTGAGGCTTCTCATTCAACAACCATGGCTATTGGTCTTTAATTTGTTTAACTGAATGCATTTGGTGGGATAGAGTCCTTAGTGGCAAATTTGGCTGTTGGCAATCTATCATATCCGGAAAAGTGAAAACAGATGCAGAAAACTGAAATAAAGCAACTACAAAATAATAACATGGCAAAAGTTGGCAAGAGAACCAAAGAACTGATGTAGCACAACTGAAAATGTACACAGCAAACTGTTCCAATTCTAACAGAAATTATGAAGAAGAGAAGACTGCACTCATACTTTTAAGGTTTCCCCCAAGGTGCTCCTAGCTTGACTGTGGGGCTCAGGGGTGCCCTGGGTGCAGCCAGCTGGAACATCACCTGCCAGCACCTGTGTAGTCCCCAAGCTGGGAAAATGGACAACACCTGCGAACAACACCTGGGCATGGACACACAATAGAATATCTCTGGCAACCAATTTTTTTCATAATACATTCACATGGGGTCCTCAATTGTTTAACCATCAGTTACACAGTTTATGCTTTACTGCTTATATTATTAATTTAAAGGTTTCACTAGCCTTGCCAACCTTCCCCTCATTTACTTTTTAATAGGAAAGGTATTCCTCATCTGTCTTTCTAAATTAATTTCCTTCACATTGGAGTGATACACTATTCTTTTTCTCTGGTCTGTAGCATTGTTCAGACCTTATGTATCTATTTCTCTAAAGCAATAATCAGTCACTTGGCTCAGATCTTGCCATAGGAAAGACAGCACTGCACAGTTCAGTAAGCAGGATGCTTGTTCCCTTCCTCATTTTCCTCCCTCCTTATCATCCAGGACCAGCTGTGGGAGCAGACCTGCAGGCTAGGGGTCTGGATTACCACCCCTCCCTGCCTCCACTCAAAGCTGCAGTCATAATAGGAAAAGGAAAAGCACTCAACAGCACCAGTCTTGACCAAAACTGGAAGGGATGAACAACACCTTATCTGCCCAGTTGGAGAGAAAAAAGTAACCACTTTAATTGTCTTGCATCAGGAGCATTGTTACTACCATGGTTGGAAAGACATGCAAACAAAGAAGCATGCCAAGAAGTATGCTAAAGAAATCCTGCGAGCCAAAAAGTGGTGCTGGCAGTAGCGAGATAAGACTTTCTGAGGTGTGGGTTGACCTAGCCATAATAAGCACTTGCTGTGGTGTCATTGCTTGAGATACCATGTTGGAACTAGTAACATTGTTCTGTCAAGCATGACGAGATGAAGCAGCAGAAACAGGAGCTGGGGCAAGCATTGAAAAAGCTGAACAGTTTATTACTAGGCGTGCAATATCTTTCACAACCATCTACAGTTTTCCCAGGTTCTGCAGCCTCCCCAAATTTCATCGTCCTATCAGAGCATATCTAGTATACCTGTGAGTACAGGATCACACATCTGGCTATCACAGCAGAATATATGTAGCATTTCAGGAGGAGGTACAAGACCTTCATTGGGATTTCAAAGACATAACCATCTGCTGTCCTTTTCATGACCATGACCTGCTTCTGTATTTTTTCCTCTCTGATTGCATGAGTATTTAAGTTGTGTGGCAAGGTTTTGGTACCAGAGGATGGAAGGATGGTATGGAGCTTAGCAAACTTCCAAAAATGAACTATCAGAACATCTCCAAATTTATTACAGCCTTGCTTCCTTCCAAATCAACAATGCTTTCCCTTTCCAAACTGAGTCAAATAAGAATCCCTTAAGGGAAAATCTTATTCACTGAAACAATCAATTGCATTCTTACTGATTTCAATGGCACGGAAAGGTTTCCCATTGAGATTTTTTTAGTAACTCCACTCTGCCTCTTCTATTGATTTTAATGGTTTGCATTAATCATTAAACTTATGTCTGAGATTCAGCTGCTAGACTGAATGAGGTGGACAAATGAACAGGATGTCAAAAGCTACTGTCAATTATGCATGAACAATGTCACAATATTGCTTTTAAATGTTAATGCTATTTTTCAGGAGCACAACAGACTGAAATATCTGCAAAGTAAGGAATGTTCATGTAAACTGCTTTTGAAGTAATTGAGGCATTTAAAATATTTAATAATAATTAGACTGAAATAATAATGAATTCACTGAGAGGAATCATTATTAGAAGTGCACTGTAATTCCTGTGAAATCATGTTTTACGGAGTTTTGTACAGAATTCTGTTTTGAAACTCTTTAAGCCTATAATTTATCTGCCTTATTAGCAAGACATATTATTCTATCCCGAACAATAGCAATGTGTGCTGTAGCAGGCAACAGTTTGCTTCTTCCTAAAGGTTAAACACCTATATATTTCCACACGGTGCAAATGTTTCAAAACATTTAAGACTGTTTGGTGATTATGAACATGGTTTCCTTCCCCAACATGTCATAAAATACACATACTTCTTTCACAGAGGATGGTTTTACTATTACACTAATTAATCAAGGACCAAAAGCTTTGCACATGACCACTTTATGGAAGTATCTTTGTGAATTAAAAAAACAACAAAAAAAAGTTCCTCAAAAATTCATTGATCTATTCTGTAGTGCTTGTATTCCATTCAAAACTAGATGTGAGATGAAGATTCACTCATAGATCATACTGGAAAATTTCAGTAAAGCTTTAACTGTAACAGTTTGTCTTCTCCATAACTTAATTCCAGCTATTTAATTTATTATTCATTATTTTGCCTTAATTCTTTTGTTTGTTTATAATTCTATTTTTTTCATTGTGTCATATGATATGTCACATACATATAATTAACTTCCTTTTCTTGAATCATTAATACACCTGATACAAATACTTTTTAGAAAGATAAGTATTTGAATGATGGCATAGACTTACCTAAGACATGGGATACTGTCCTTCATCATTCCTTCACATGCTACAGTGTTGGTACTGCCTGAAAGGCTCTTTAAAGAAGGAAGCTGGGAAGAGGCATCTGGAAACTGGGGAATTATTTCTGGTTCAGGAGTAATGATATCTTCTACTTCATACTGAAGTCGTACCTCTAGTGACTTAAATAAATAAAAAGCTAAGTCACAATTTAATAAAGAAAGCTGCTGAAAGTTTTATTACTTTCAAATAAATATCAGTAAATCTTATTTTCTTAAAACAAACAAACAAACAAGCAAAAAACCACAAAACATTTATCATCATCATGTGCAAGCAAAGAGTACTGTCATTTTTTATTTATACAGCCTAACATCACATAGGAACTTGGAGAATTAATTAAGTATATTCTTTCAGTGCTGACTTTGATCCAAGCCTTTTCTTGTAAGTGAAAGGAAAGATTACAGCTTTCCAGAACTTAGCCTGAAAAGACTCCCAAATAAACAATATTTCAGCATAAGAAGGCATCATTAAGGATCAATGTCATGAAAATTTTCCATCTATTGTCCATTTTATTTTTTTCCTAAGCCAATTAATTAAATAATCATCAACTCTTTCTCTGTATTGCTAGTACAAGAGAGTCTCTACAAGACAGGTTTTAGCCAGTCTGCAGAAACTGAACAGTGTGAGCACTACTGGTCCATGAACTCCATCTGTCCATATGTGGGTGTCAGGAAATCAAACGTAACAGCACAGAGTTCCATATTCCTTAGACTGCAAATGCGTTTGGCAGATTCTAGAATGCAAAATCTAAACCACTTAACTTTCACTTTCCTGCTAGGATCTCTGGATAGGGAAAAGGAGACCAACCAAGTTAACCATCCTTCAATTCTTTCCGCTAATTCAGGAAATTTTAACTGAAGGAATTGCAAAGCAGGGGAAACTGGGCAGGGAGCTCAAATCTATATAAGAAATCATCTAAAAAAAATCATGATAAATATTGGGTAATTCTTTCTACCTCACAAATTATCCAAGAAGAAATCTAGAAAATTTTTAATAAAAAAAAAAAAAAAAAGAAAAAGAAAAAGTACAGCCCTCTAAGAGTTAAGGTCTTGGGAATACTAGCTAAATAGTAATTTCAGTGCTGATTTCTTGAAGTGATCAGATGTAATTATAAACGTAGATCTCCTTCTTAGTGGTTTCTCACTGAGACATCATCTTCACCAAAATCAAGATGGCAGCATAAAGAAGCTATCTAATTCGTATGAAAATCAGGAGATAAGGATCAGTACACTGAAGATGTGCCTATTTCTCAACCATTGTGTTGTAACATAACATTTCAGAAAGAAGCAATTTTGCTCAATCAGAAGAGAAAATGTCTTTTCTCAAATTTTCACTTTTGTTTCCTCCAAGCAAAATCTATACACACTTTGTTGCCTGAATCAGCTACGAAGCCTATGGACAACATTTTCTTTGAAAAAGTGAAATATCGAGTTCAGGAAAATCTAATCTTCTGGAAGTAATTGCTGCTGTCTGAAACAATTTATAATGCTGTTTAATGTTTACGAGGGAAGGGTATGAGAAGAATATGTTCTTCTGCTAACCATGTTAGAAGTGCCTAATTCTTCTCTGGATATTTTTCTTTGTGTCTTCCTTTTTCTACTAAAATTCATTTTGTTACGTTCTATCCATCAGCCACTTACACATAGAAGGAAAAACGGTGGCACCAATTTATTTTGACACACTGTACAGATCTTTTTTGATAATTGAACCACTATGTTCATTGATTTTCCTTTCTATGGTCAAACTACTGCAAACTTATTTTGTATCATTCCTCTCAAGAGCTTTGAAGGAGAGCTTCACAGAGGAATCATAGACTGATCACTGAGAAAGTGATCTTGTTTAATATATACCTAGATATCTTTCCTGGACTGGATGGAATGGATTCAGATAATAAAACAGCAACAAATGCTTTTCACATAACTATATGGCAATGACTCCAAGGTTGGATATAAAGCAGACTTTGAGTCACGTGCATACTACTTGTCTCCAGAACCTGACATGGAATGACACAAATAACACTTACGTTATATTCAGGAAGTCCCAGGCACAGCCTATGCCTTAAGGCATGTTCAGCAGTGGACTTCCCTGCTACATGGAGGAACCTCAGAGTAGCCTCCATGCTTCCCATTCATCATAGCAATGATGTTACAAGACCGATGGCTGTCAAACATGGTATCTATTAAAATGCTGGGGTTTGTAGGTGGAACTCAAGCTGTGTTCAGGCTGGTTGCTACAGGCACTAAGGGCTAGAACTTGGGCTCACCTCGTGCAGCAAAGTCCTGAGGCTGGCCAACTCAGTCTGAATATAGACAACGCTAGGCAAGCTAAAGTCAGGTATATATTCCAACAAAAGCTCCTGTTACTTTTTGTTAAAAAGCAAGCAAGCAAACAAACAAGCAAAACCAACACAAAAAAAAACAAAACAAAAAAAAAAAAACAAAACAAAAAAAAAAACCACCACTTAGGAATGAAGACTTGCTTGCAACAAAAATGGTGAAACGAGATTAGGCTCATCTCAGGGATGCACAAAATCTAGGAGAATTATTGACTATGCCAAAAATGATTAGAAAATACTAAAACAACTCTTCACAGAACAATTCCTTATATAAATGTTTCTTAAGTACAGATGAAATCTGAGAAATTGTTAAATTGCACACTATTATATTTTAGAACACCCTGGGTCTGCTGCAACTCAGCTGAAAATCTAAAAGACATGAAAATAAAGAAAATAAATGTTAGGTAATAAAAGATAAGGTGCATTTGCTGTGAAATAATAAATGAACATTGAAATGCAATGATTTTAGCAGCATTATGTGTGAACTGGTCAATAAGGTGAAATTACTGTCCATTAGTTTAAAAACCTTCCTGAAAGGATGCCTCAAGCTAGCTTAAAAATTGCCTCTAGTGGAAAAACGAGAGGAAAAAAGCAGAACAACTAATGGTAATTAATCTCCTTACCAACTGGCACACAATTACAGGCCAAAAGTGGCACAGAAGCTTTTGCCAGGCCAAAACGATAGACTTTCTAAAGGACATTAAAATAGTGTGAAAAGGAAAACTTTTGTCAGGGAAAGTGTAAATGGAATGGAATGTTTGGGTCAGCCATGGAGATTTTTTGAGAGCCAGCAGACATGAAGAAAGACCTTCTGGGAAGAGTGTATCTGGAAGTTGCAGACTATTCTCCAGAGTCAGAAACTGGCAAGCCAGAAGGAAAGGCAGTCATGTTTATATTGGCTTCCCTTAAGAGTCGTCTGCCGTTAAATATTTTAGACTAAAGAAAGATTGTTTTACATTTTAAGTGCCTTTGAGCCACACTGTTAGAAGTGGTTGTGGCTCCTGTGAAGAAATGCAGTTTTAAACAAAAGTCTGACATGCTGTAGAATGATAAGTACAAGATGGCTGCAGTGCAGTTAAAAGAACATGAACTGTATGGTTCTACCTGAAATGAAGTGACTGCATAAGACCTGAAGACAGAAAAAGGAATATTTGAATAACATTGAGGATCATGATGGTTAATAAAATAACAACTACTTAGCCATAAATCAGCTAGCATTTCAAATAGTGTCTATTTTGGAGGAAACAAAGTCAGTGTAAGTCAGAAAAAAAAATCAACTCTCTTAATTTTGTTAAAAGCCAGTGATAATTTTCAGTTCCCTTTCATGACAAATACCATGAACATAAATTGAAGTTACTGAATACTTAATTTAAGAAGAGCAATATTGTCTGATAAAACATACATCCATCAGTATTTTAGAGAAGGCAAGTATGACAGAGATTTAACGTGATCAAAGTCTTAAAAGCAAACTACATCTGAAATTGATCCTGAATTTTACTATTAAAGTGAAAAAGAAGAGATTTGGATAGCAAAAACTCATGTTTTTATTACCAGCTTAAATATGATCAAGATTTCCCTCAAAATGATAAAAAATGAATGTTCCTAAACCTATGTTTACTGAGTTTGATATTATTTTTTTCAAGTATATGAGTACAGAAAGCACTTTGATTCAGAAATGTTCTTTTATAAAAGATTATGAATGACTTACTGCAATTTCTGTATTTACTTCATGTTTGCTGAATCTATAAACAACCACATATGCAGAAACTCCTGCCACACAAAAAATTCGGCTTTCAGGACACCAGTACATCATCTGAACAGCAAAAGGGTCTTCTTCCACAATCTCAGCTGTTGCTTTTCCTTCTCCCAACTTTTGTTTTTCAAAGACCTTTGATGTTTTTAATTTGTACAACATCTGTAGAGTAACTGGAATATATTAAAACATATAAAAATACTGATTAACAATAAGTAAATCAGTTATAAAATTCTTCAGTTCCCATTTTCTTTTCAGTTGTGGCATAACAAAGAATCATGTGAAGGCCTAAGAAGAGAAAAAGATGGGCATTATATTCTGATATGCAGTATTGGTAGGACAAGTATTTGATATTTACAAAATGTGCATTTGTCTGTGAAATACTTCTTAGTACTTTCTGAGGCAAGATTATACTCAGTGTTAAAAAAAATGGTTCTGATGCTACTGCTGTTTTCCTAATGAGATGAGAAACTAACATTTCCTTTGTCTTGCTAGAGAGGAAAGTGTAAGAGGCATATTAAGAGAAAAAAAAAAAAAAAAAAGGAAAATATTCTGGGCAACACAAAGACTTTCTGTAAGAACAGGAGTTCTAAAATGTTTTGAATTTCCTGACTAACAAGTATATCTGTATTTATACCTGCATATAAAAACGTAATATCCAGAAGCTTTGGTCAAGAGTACAACTATAGCACTGTAAAATTTGGAGGCAACAGAGGAATTATAATTAGCCCCATTTTGCTTTATTGACATTCCCCTTTGCTGTGTTTTTTACTATTTTTACATTAATTTACCAGTGTCATTAATTAATCACTGCATAAGGTCAGAAAAAGTCAGTCAGGCCCAGCACCTACTAGGGTGTGTATTTACATAAAGGTAAAGCTGTCATGCACGTTACTGTAATTATGCTAGATCAGTCCAGCTACCCTGTGTAACAAGCAATGAAAAGAGGAAGAGTGATATTTTGGTTATGTAATCAGATGACAACAGAATTATTATTATTTTTTCAGTTTAAGTATATTATGAATTTTTACAAATTGCAGCAATTACTTCTGTAATGAACTCATCATTCTTCCTTGTTTTGCGGAGGTGGAAGAGGGCTCAGGATGCCCTTAGTCTCAGCATCAAATCCAGAGAGTTGCTTTGAATCAGTCATCTTGGGCCTACCCCTACTAGGACTGGAAGAATTACAGAGTCATGGGACACAAGTACAAGGCAAGACTATGCCTTATTCATCTGTGAATTACTGGGCACCACTTGCACATGGGCAAGTAAGAGATGGCTTTTGAGATAAACTTGGGAAGATAAACTTGGGAAACTGCTTCAGTGGCTTAGCAATTGCTTGTCTTCCACAGATCTGTGTTTTCAGATGCAAAATTATTAATTAAAATATGTCTAAAAGCAAAGTATTTTGTGCCTTCCAGTACAGACTTCCAGACTGCTAACTCAGGAAAGAGATGTTCTAACCGTAGCTCATGAAAGAGATGTTTTACCTAGAGATCTCAGTACTACTGAGGGGAGAAAATACAAGGCAACACTGCTCCGACTCTTGTGAAGTATAGACATTATTTAAACCAAAATACATTTGCTTTCATCCAAAATACATGCATCTTTAAAAATAAATATATTTTACTAATAAGTACCATATGTATTTTCTGTAGGGAAAAATGCTGTTTTCCAATATTTACAATTACAGCTAAAATCTATGGAATAACTTTTCTGAAGCTTTTTCTTGCTAGGATGAACCTAAGTCCTTCCTAATTATTTCCTGGATCTTGAGACTGGGCAAGACTTAGGTCTTTAATTAAGACGTATTATTGTATTTTAATATTTTATTTTTACTTATCTGTAAAAAAGACAACATTGTACTCAGAATAGAAGAGACAAGAAAACCAAAACTGACCATTAGGTCTAATTCAGCTCACTCTTTTATATACACACGAGGATTATGCCCTAGGTATTATTTACCAGCACTTCTTCCTTCAGAGGTTTTGGTATGTCAGATCTGGTGTTTTAATCCCTCTCTTGGACTTTCATTCTTTTCTAACATATCTCATTAGCAATCTTTTTTCCTAATTTGCTTAATATCTCCTGACTATTCCTAATTATACTACCTGAGATATTATGCATACTGTAAAATATCATGTATTATGTGTGTGTGCATGTGCATGATTTGTCAGCATTATATAAAAGTGAACTTCAGAAACTTACTGGCAGAAGCATCCCAAAACTTTACTGATCCATCTGCATGGCTTAAAAAAATATAAAAATTAAATGTGTTAAAACAAGATGCAATTACAAAACACTTTCTACTTTCAGTGAGTGATAAATATAAGTAGAAAAACTGTATTTCACTTGCGTGGTAACTCCCCATACCTTACTGACAATGTATAATGGCGTATATACCAACCATAAGAAAATGTTTTGTTACTAGTTTGATTGCATTCATAAAATACTTTTTGATGCATTTCCTATAGAGAACCAAGTCCCCAGTGATTTTTAAGATCACAACAGCACAAAATTAATTCCCATACTAATGCCAAGGTTAAGATTCAGCACTTTGGGTCTTGCAGTGGGCCAGCATCAGGCCTATGCACTCTAAAAACTGCATGTATATCTAACTTCGAAAAGACAGAGGGCAAGATAATTCTGCTTAATACCTTACAGCTGCATTGTTTTTATCAGCAGAAAATCCTCCTTGAAGTAGAGTCGGAGAAAGGAGACACTTCTGTTTAAAATTAGAATAATCTCTTATCCTCCTTATTAGTATTATCACACATATAATTTTATCTTTTAAAGACAACTTTTGACTATCATCGATTATAACAATTTATCAAATGCATTGCTATCATCAGCATGGCTGAGACCAGAAGAAAAAACACAGAATGCATCTTAGAAGAAGGCTGAGTTGTACTTTTCAGGGTGTTTTCTTGAAAATACATCAGGCATTGGCTCAATGGGGCTGCTACTTCAATCTGAACCTTTCATTGGTATGTCCCTTACTTACAAGGTGAAATTCATCCCAGTGCACCACATCCCCACTAATCATGTGGTATTAAAACAAATTCCAAAACCAATTCCCAGACACAGTCACCAGAAGGCCAGAGGACAACAGGCACAGAACAGCTGGCTCCCTTTTTAATGCTTTTCTCTATGGCCCTCAAAACCACAAAATTCTGTTGCAAAGGATCCCCTTTCCTAAGATTCCATCTTAACAAGTATACAGACTTACTTTCTAAAACTGGGGCCTGAATCAGTAATTCTTAACAGTAGTTCATCCTTGAATACAAAGCTCTGTTTTCTACAGCAAATGGGAATTTCTATGGTGACTTTGCACCAAGAAGAAAAACCATGTACTTCCACTGAAGAATTTAGGACACATATACCCTGTCAAGGGTCAAGGCTTACTTATAGGTAACCCACAACTAAAAGTTCTAGACACTAACAATTTAAAAGAACAAATCCTCAGTTTCATTCTCACCCTGTAATAATGATTTCAGGATATGTCTGAGCTCCAAGGTTCCACGCTCCACCACTGATAGGCCACTCCTAAACAAACAAGAGCATAGAGTTTAAAACTAATCCTGATGAATTTTGCTTGGTTAATTTTTAAACTCAAGAGCAGACTTCTTCTTGCAGAAAGCAATACATCTTATAAAAGGAATGAAAATATATAGTATTCAAGGTTTTTAAAGCTTCTTAATATTTTTGTATATTTATTAAGACTTCGAATTTCTTTCTTTCTTTTTTTTAAAAAACATTTTGGCACAGATTATGAAACTGACTTTTATGTTAACAACCAAAGTTCCAAGATTTCTGCACAGCTAACACTGCAAACATTCAAAACAGGAACCGGAGGAAGGTGTAACAAAGTTCTGCTACTGTTTTCACATTTCTTGACTCTTGGAGCTTCTATAGGATGCTGAATAGAAATGAGAATCTATTCTGAGGATGGAGACTACTGAAGAAGCTGGCCCAGAAAAGTGGGAAACAAGTATCTGAGCATCATGATATGGGATATGAGACAAGAATGCAACTTCCACAGATCATAAGAAATCATCATCTCTTTCCTGGTTTTGTTTACTAGTGGCAAGATTCTCATTCTCTTCTGTGGTCTAGGCTGGTAAAGCAAGATGGTGGTCTGTGCCGAAAACTTGATACATATGGATACAGGATGTGGCAGATGACATATGGGCAGAGTGGGTAAGGATTTGTGCAGAGTATGACTGGGTAGAAAAATCTGGGCATACAAACTGGTTCTGAGAATACATAGACTGGGTACATGTGGGTACAGAAATGTGTGGGTGGCAAATGATTGGCTATCTACATTCTGAGTGTGTATTTGCACATGCACAAGTAAAGCAAGTTGGACAAGAGGTTGTACAAGGAGTACAGGTGCAATGTACAGGAAGCTATGTATATGAAATAAGGATAGATAAAAAGACGAAGAAAGAATAAACATATTTTCTAAAGTACTTTGCTGAATCAAGACCCCAAAGAAGTATATAGGGCCCAGATTCTCAGTTCATGGAAAACAAGACAGCTCCAAGGAAAGTATTTCTTTTAATATGAACAGAAAACTGATGATGTCTGACTAGTTTGCCCAATATTTTTTCTAATTTGTTTATTATGATTTCTAATCAAAACATAAACCAGATTAATGCTTGAAACTTATAAAGTAATTCCATTTTCCATTTTTATTTCTGCAGCTTGTAGAAGACTCTTTCTAAGACTCTTTCATTAAGACTAGTAGTTCAGTAAAATAATAATTAATATCCTTATTTAATAAAAATGCTGTCAACCCTTAAATTCCACCGAAGCTTTTCTGCTTTCCATTATACTCATTTTATATACTATTTCTTTCTTTGATAGAGATAACATATTCAGACAAATTTGAATTTTAAAGTCATGGCATTCTTTTAACTCAATTTGATCAGACATAACTCCATCAGCCTTAGTCCTGTATAACGGTGATTTAAGCAACCACAGAAGGAAAGCTGCCTCTAAGCTGCTGGCTGGCCAATTTGAAATTAGTTATTAAAGAAGTAAAATGAAAATAATTTGGCGAGATATTTCAAATACATAGATTGTATATCCACTTTCTTTATTTAAATATATTGGTTTTGTTTACCTTATTGCTGTATCCTTGCTTTTTATGTTTTGCTCCTACAGAATAGAGTACAGGAATCAAATCTGGAGGACAGTCGGCAAAATATTCTGTGCAGGTGACAGGTGACTCATGAATGTCAATAGGATATGGATTTTCAAAGATTGGAAAACTAGTCAAGGAAGACAATTTATTAGAAGCACTGTGATACACTAAACCATATAAGAAGACATATTGTTATTTTACAGTGTATAACAATCTAAGTAAAATCATTACTGATAAAGTACATTTTCCCTTATTTTTTTAAAGATATGTATTGTTTTAGTGTCAAAAATAACTAGTAAAGATATAAAAATTCTTGTATTGTGACAAGAATTCTCTTTTTGTAATGTAAAATTTCCCAACATCTCAAAAGCCTATTTATGAGGTTACAGAGGTTATACATTTTCTAGAAGCGTCAGGTTCACACATATAATATACATGTATACTATGACCTAAGAACTACCTTTACAATTGTGGATTTTATGTTGAACAGTTTTGCTTATTGGGTTGGTAAACTACTGATTCTACAGTGAACAATTGAAATAACAGATGAAGTAGATCTTAGTTTATTTCTCACTTGCATCAGTTTGGACTGTCTAATAAGAAGGCAGGCCTCACTTCTGGCAGATTACACAATGTTATTCACAATTCAAAAATGCAAGAAATTTTGCTCTGATTCCACTTACATTCATTTTCTATTGCTGAGATGATTGGAATTATGCTTGAAAGTGAATGATATCAGAATATGATTCATTTAAAATGTTACAAATCATTAAAGAAAAATTCTGTTGTTAGTTATACCATTGCAAATGTGGACATACATAACTGTTAGTTTTGGATGCAGAACAAAGGAAATAAGAATTGGATCCTACATTTCATGATATATAGTTCCTCTCTGGTATTAACGTTGATTCCAATGTGAAAGAATTATTTGTCATTTAAAACAACAAATGGATTATGAAAGAATCCCATAGATCCACTATAAATCAATGCCATTATTTATTAAGATACTTGAGTAAGCATCTAAGTGGTAGCCCCTGTGGAATCTAGTGAAGTTAGGTGTGCATATAAGTACTGGTTGAATCTAGTTTCTAACACACAAGTTCAGGTCATGATTCAGCAGGTGACCAAGAATCACTTAACATCAATGTAACATGAATGTTACAGGCTTAGATTTATTCCCAAAATTGAAATCAAGCTTCTGTCGATTAGCTGATCCTAGCTTTTGAGGTGAAGGTAAACATATACAGTGAATTAACACCAAGAGTTAATGATTTTGGACAGTAAAATGACATTGCATGATATCATTTGGATTTTTATCATCTGCTAGACAGTTAAGAAGTATAAATAACTTCATACAAGACTTCACACTTACTTGCTTTGTGTCAGGTCAACAACAATGAGATCTTTTTCCAAAAGCACAACTACAGCATAGGGTTCTTGAAATTCTGTAAGAGAAGAATAAAATATGAAAGACCTGGAGTTTTTCCATTAGTCATTCTAATCAAGTAAGTTACATATATGTATGTTGTGTTTTTTTTTTTAATACAGATGAGTTACAGCTGATCACTGGAAAATTTGTGATCGAGAGTGCAATTAGAGAAATATTTATAATTTATTATATATAATTATTAAAGATTTTTCCCCCTAGGAAATACTTTTCATAACAAAAGCTTACATCCAGCCACATAATTCTCATAATACTCCTGTAAGTCTGCTGTGTTCAGTCCAGATACTGAAAAGTTCCTTCCTTCTGTACACTTTAGAAGAACATATAGTTTGTCTCTGCTTTTAACAATTTTTTTTTGGTTATCAAAAATAAATTATTGAAATGACAAGTATAGGCTTCTCTTCGTGTATAGGATACGTTAATTTACATAGTGCAAAAAATATTCAAAAAATATAAATATGAAATTAAGACTGCAATTTCAACTGCAGCAAGCCATTCCAATATGTACAAGCTCAGAGTACATTCTGGAGATAACTCATGCCAAAATGCTTAGTAAACAGACAGCAACTTAGTCTCCTTTCAGGACAGCTATGAATGCATGGTGTTTGGCATTCTGTTGTTACACCAGGCTGTAAGTAACAGGTCAAACCAAAATTTTTAAATAATAGTGTGATCAGGGGGAGGGCCTACACAATGTTAATACTGGAAAGCATCACTTTATTTGCCACAGGTAAATGAAATGCCATACTAACTTAGGCTACTGAAAATTAAATTTATTCCATGACCTTGAAACATAGGCCATTGTTTTTAATATGCAGTTGATTTAGCTATGTATAGAAGATTTATTTTACTTAACTCACTGGAGGATTAAAAAGCTAAATTTAGTTTCTTTTTTACTTACAGCTTTTCTAATGTTACTTTCTGGAGTTTTCTGTGAATTTACTTCAGCATTTGGCAGTCCCACAATATGCAGTAAAACACTTTAAAATATATACGCACATATGTTTGATTAAGAGCAATATTTCCTCACACTAGTCCATGTGTTTCAAACTTGTATCTGGAGATTTATGCATACTTTATTGTCAACTGATTACTTGTTTTCTATATTGAGAATGCAAACAAGTTACAGTTACTTTCAGTGATTTTTTATTTTTATTTTTTGAGATGGAGACAACTGTGAGAACAGAAGTTCCTGGATGGGAATTAAGAAATGAGAGAAGATTGCTTCATTTGTATTTTCTGTAAATGTTTTGCTTACTGTACTCACCATTTGGATATGGAGTTTCACAGAGAGTTAAAAAATCAACTATAGGGTGATCCATTTCAAGAACTGTAATTGCTTTTCCATGCATAATTGTTAGACTTGGTCTTCGACAAGCCTTATCATATGACAATCCACCAGAAAATATCACAAACGGTTCACTATATCAAATATAAAAACATAGCAACTGTAAGTTTACACACATATAAGTTTACAGTATAGGTTTAGTGTCTTTAAAAAATATCTTTGCAAAAAGAAAAAGGGGAAGATTCTGAAAGCAGTTTATTAACTCAGGAATGTAACATTGAATTAAGTACAGAATTATAAACATACCTGTTTTTACAGGTCTTGTACTCTACTTTAAGAATTGGTTTACAGGATTCGGGTTTTTTACCATCTCTTTGAATTTTTCCTAAGGAAATAAAGAGAGTGAAAACTGTATTAAAACATCATGATAATAAAATTATCATGCTACCAAAATAAAATATACACTTGGTAGCAACTATATAATCAGCAAGAGAATGGAACTCTAAAGCTACAGGAGATGATGAGTGTTAATACCTATTTCCCTAATACATGAGTTTATTTAAATCAATTACATTTATTATGGCTTTAAGTTTTTACTGCCACATACTTTTAAAGGACTACGGACTACCCTTCAAAAACATATAAAAGTTATGCAGATTACTGAAGAGGATGACACAGTTAATAATTATTGAACTTCACCAACTGTATACTTTTTCTGATCACAGAATGACTATGAACAGGTTGATTTTTTCCTAACTCATATTTAGGTTGACTCAATTCCTTTTGTTGACAAACTGTTACATGCTTTGTCATGTAACTAGTTGAAGGATAAAATTAAATGAAGTGTGCATTTAAATTCATGGGATCATGGTTAATTCTGGCTCAGTATTTTCTTCCAGTCAAAGAAAAGTTGCTTGTAAACTAAACAAACAAACAAACACACACACCCAAAACAACAACAACCAAACCAAACCAAACCAAACGAATTTTGCTTTTATTACGTTGGGAAATCTATGCTTGTTTTCAAGAATAAACAAAGACATTAGCAAACAACATGGAGAATATCATACTGTTTCTTTGTTTTACTTTTTTACTATCAAAATTACCATGTGGGATTGTGGTCTGGAATGGTCTGTTAGGACTTTTCAGGTTCCACAGGGTCAAGCTTCCATCTGAGTGACTGCACATGAACTGTTTCCCTTCATGGTGCCAAGCAACGGAATGAATAGCCTGGAGAAATGAATGAAGAACTTGAGACTGGAAAGGAATACACTGTCTACACTAATGATATTTTGATGTATGACTTTGGATTATATTAATCTAACCGTGTATCAACAGTGGGATTGATTTTGTTTGTCGAGTCCATTACCAACACTTTAGAAACCAATGGCTGTAATCTACTGCAAATCAAGCAAAAACAATCCATTATAAATGCTAAAAGGACAGAAGAATGTAAGAAACTCTACTGTGTCAGACTAAAATTGAGGAAACAGTGTTAAGCAAGAAGTATATGAACAATATACAGTGCAATCATAATATGTCTGATAGCTCTTAGAAGTATTTCATTTGTCAAATGTACAGAGAGAGCTATGCAACAGTTTTTACAGGTAACGTACAACATACACAAGCTTTCCCAGCGGACTTCTTTGGAAAAGTAGAAATAATACTCTATTCTTGAATCATTTTTCCTCCACATACTTAAGTTTCAGAGAAAGTACACAGAAACCTGATTTAAATACAAAATAAAATAAAAGACTAGGATTGTTTCATTGACATAGGAAAAAACAAAAACAGTGATGTAAGATAATTTGGGAACAGATAGTGATTCAGAGAAAAGTAATGTCTTACTCCTATATAAACAATGCAAGTAACGTATAATGAATGTTAGGTACACCAAAAAGGAACACTTAAAAAATTAACAAAAGATTCTCACTATTTCACTAATAACTAGTGGAACTGACTAGCACAAGATATCAAGAAGTTCAAACACGAATTAGGCATGTAAAATAAATAATGACATTATCCATAATTATATCAAACAAGCTGGAAGGATAACAGTGCAAGTTTTTTTTTGGTGCATCCTAGAAACTGACAAAAGACATTTTCTGACAAAACAAAGTATTGCTTCTTTGATTACCGCAGCTTCTCATGCACTTCCCTCAGAAGCAGAAATTCCCTGAATTTTCACTTGATTTTATTCCCCTTGTTAGCTGCCAAATAGCAAAAAATGCAATATACCTATATGTAAATGTAAA
Source organism: Aythya ferina (assembly GCF_964211825.1). Lineage (NCBI taxonomy): Eukaryota > Metazoa > Chordata > Aves > Anseriformes > Anatidae > Aythya > Aythya ferina. Next base: position 122,940,486 of record NC_140296.1, on the reverse strand, counting down.
TAAAAGACAGTTATGCTTCCATTTTGCTTACATTATGCTTACAATGCTTACAGTTGCATGTGTGTGTGTCTTTTTTTTTTCTTTTTTTTTTAACCTTGTTTATTCAAATTACTTTAAAATTATGTCTGGGTATTTAGTCAGCATTGGAGTTGTTCATGTCAATTTTGCTTAAGTTGATCAGAAATTAAGTGGTGATGGTCACTCTTCAAGACTCCTTGTTGGTCTTCCTCTTTTAACAAGTATATTGATTGTTATGGTTGGTAATGGCTCAGGGTCTGAAGGGAATTTCAGGAAAGAAAAAAAAAAAAAAAGCTGTGTCTCCTTCCCAGAACTTTTACTCAGCTTCTGAGGCTGGACAACATAGCCACAAACTAGGATTTGCATTAAGATGTCCCAGATGGAGGAGGAATGCCCCAGGAGGAATCTGACTTGCTTTGTATATGAATAGTTAGCTAGCACACTGGTAAGCTAGACAAGCCAATAAAGACTCAAAAAACTGGGCAGAAACATTGTGAACTCTAGATACTTACCTTCAAGTGACATAATGGGTGTCATTCAAACTTCCACCTACCACAGTAGAGTTGTCAGAAAATTCCTCTCAAACACCCATAAGGTATCAAACTACAACTTAAGCAACAAAAGATAACACAGAAAGATGGCTCACATACAGCCCAATGACATTGCCCTCGGTTAATAAGAACCCTAGATCTGTGGGAACTACTGCATTTCTCTCCTTGTGCAATTAATTCTGACATGAGCTTATTCATGCTTGCTATCATGCCAAATTCAAATCTGCTTTTGATGTGTTATCACACATAGAAACATTTCGCATGGTTACAGTCGCTAACTGTGCTTGAGCAGGAGCTAGTAACTAGCAGCTGAAATTTGCTGCCTGTTAAACTGCCTCTCAGCTGCTAGGTGCCACCTGCCAACATAAGCCTCCTGTTGAGTGGAGCTGAGCAGGAATGCTCCTATAGTCACAGACAGCTGGCATAGCAGCAACTCAAACTCACCTGATAGACTGCCCTGAAATGATCAAGAAATACTTAGGATTTGTTTTGGAGGTCTCAGCTAGGAGTCATGAATAACACTGAATGATGGCAATGAGTAAGTGTCCCTAATTTTCTCTCTGCTAGAATGTGTCTAGTATTCTGATCCACTTCTTCAGCATCCTCCCAAAAAACGAGCAGTTATTTACTTTGAACAAGAGTTCATCAGAGTGGGTGATTCATGTGAATGTTCACACAGTGTGTACACATAAAGCATATCACTCCAGATTGGGTATGTTTCTCCTGCAATACCAACAGTGGTTGCATGCATACTCCATCTTCTCTCATACTCAGCATGTACTAAAATTAAGCATGCCCAACACCATTTCAGTTCACTCCTGAGCACAAAAATCACTCCACTGAGAAGAAATGATGGGTACTCTAAAACCACTTTTAACCATATTTTGAATAAGCACAATACTAATCTCATCCTATCACTTAAGTCTTAAGAATCCTCTGTATTAGTAGTACTACAGGACCATTACAGCAAGGGCTGCATCAGATTTGATGCTTCCATAATGGCATAGTGCTTGATAAAGGCAGGGAGAGGTCGCTTGTCAAATATCTCTGAGAACTCTGCAGCTTCCTTTGGGAGATGTGTTCTAATGAGAGATGGTGTCTATGCTATAGAAAGCTCTGAATATGATTTGACACAACCTGTCAAACTTATAAAGCCTGCATAAGAAGATGGTTGGTTTTTGGGGGTCTGCCAACTATCAGTAATAACTTGCAAATAATTTGAAGTATCTCGTTTGTTTACGTACTTTCTTTTTATACCTATCTATGGACATAAAATTTAAGGACTGTAGGAAATGGTTTGAAATAGGAGCCTTTTATAGAGGTCAGCACGTAGGATCATTGATTGAAAGGGCCTGAATATCTCATACTCAAGAGAGATGATCACCACTGGCAAGATGACAGTCATCATCACACCAAAACACAAACTTGTATCTGACAACTCAAAGAGCAGACAAAGGGTCTAAGCAGCAGGTTTAAGCTCCACTCTGGCACCAAGTGTCTCACAAGTGAGAACATTTTAGTCTCTTGAGAAGCTTTGTCACAGTAGAGAAGAGCACACTGAAACTCCTTGCATTAGGAGGTGATGGGCTGAGGCAGCTTCTAACTTGTCTTTAGTTGTGCTAAAAGAGAGACAGGACTAATTTTAGCTCCATTGAGTAAAACATGAGTACCAGGGAGAAGCTTGAAAGGGAAGATACAGTCTTATAAGAACACCCAGCAGAGGAGTTCCAGATAATGCAACTTATACATCCTTTCTGATCCTTGGTGAGAACCTCCCTCACATGGAAGAAGCAGACGTTTTATGTATGAAAGGTTTCCAGCCTTCACAACATTAAGTATAGCGTGACTAAAAAAGGGTAGGGAATGCAGCTGTAAATGCTTCATTTACAAGTCTGTTAACAGTGGGCAGAGTCCTCAGGTCCCCCACTTACAGGCTATTGGGTTATCTAAGTGAGCTGTTTATTCTAGGAACAATGTGCCCATGACATTGATCTGGATGGCAAGGAAAATGAAAGGACATATTTCTGCAAGTATTGGGCAGATCCTGCTAATATTGTAGGAAACAACTAATTGCACAGTCATATGATTGCCCATATTCTGAGGAGATGTCTGCAACATGTCATGTCAGGTCTGCAAGACTCATGTGATGTGAAGCATCACACTGGTATGACAATATCATGCAGCCTAGAAAGGACAGGCAAGATTGCACAGTGGTGATGTCCTAGTAGAATAAGAACCAATGTCTCTTGATGAACCTTTTGTTAGCCAACTGTTCAAATGAGAATGTTAAAGAAAAAGGACCTGTTCCATCTGAGCTGAGTGTCCACTACTCAATTAAAAAAACAGCATTCAACATAGTGAAAAAAATTGAATGGAAGAGACCTTTTAATAACATTTCTCAATGACAATGACATGGAAGCATTTCCTGTAGCTATACTAAACATCTTTAAAGTCATGACATAGGAGACTATCCCTCTCTAAAACAACTGAATTACAGCAGATATAGTTCTCATCTTGAACTTAAAAAAAAACAAAAAACAAAAAACAAAAACAACTTAGATTCATAGATACACAATCAGTTACCAGCCTCCTTTCCCCTACAGTATAAAAAATATCTGCCATTAACTTATTGCTCCTATGCTGCACAGTGACTGGTTCCACAGATCTGAATAACAACAGAAAGCCTGCTTCTCAACACATCTGAGGAGACAGGAATCCAACCCTGCTGAGGAGAAAACGAGCTGAGGCTTGATCCTGTGGAAGGACGAGTATCTAGATGGAGTCCTGAGGGTGCTTACCCTGTGCTTAATGTTGAGTGACATTACCAAGCTGGATACCTATCTGAAGAAGATTACAGAGAAGAAAGAACTGGCTTTGGTGATGAACACTCATGGTACATCAAAGACAAGAAAATAACCTGCTTCTCACTCTATGCTCCAAGTGCCTCTTCCTTGGAGCAGCCTGGTGCCAGGGAAATTTTGGATACTGAACAGAAGAACCTGCTCCACTGATAGGCCAAATAAAGACACTGACATCTGACTATCCTTAGAGATGCCAGAAGAGCAAGTGGTGAGTTAGATGAGATTCCCAGTTCTTTTACCATTTAATACGGTGACTACATCAGTTTCAAAACTGGTGCTAAAGAAAACATAATGGCATAAGAAAAAATTGTCTGGCTTAATTTCATTCATACCCTATTCAGAGAGGCATTTGGATATTCAAGGAAGGTACAGAACAATTACAGCACTTTATCTGAAACCTCAGATACCATGAAATGGCTGGCCAGAACAACAATCCAAGTAGATTGGTCAGATATCATGGGGCACAGAGCACTTCCATCAGAACACACAGAGAATGGTGAAGGGGAGCAGAAACAACATTTTCTGGACTCTGATCTTAGATGACCATTCTGTAAGAAGAGGCTCGGGTTTGAAAGCTTCTGTTTTGGTGCCAAATACCAAGTGACACATGCTGAACTAACCATTTGTGACTCATAAAAGCTATATAACTGAGGATTTAAAAAGAAACCTTTCTAGGGATTTCCTAGAGGAATACTAGCAGATCTGGAACATCACCAATCAGGAGCCTGAAAGTCTGGAATAAACTACAGTAGCTAGTTCACACAACCCTTTTACAGACAGCAGAAAAAACTTAAAAGTACGTCAGTAGACAGTAGCAAGCCATCCTAAACTGAACAAAGTGGAGTAATGACACAGCAAGTAACCACTGAGGAGGAAAGCAAATGACTAAAGAAAACAAACAGAACAACACAAAGACAATTCCTGAGGACAGTACTGAAAAATGTGGAACAATTAAACCACAAGAAATATTCAACACCCAACCACTCTGTCTCAACAAGCAATTAAAAAGAACGGAAATGGTATTATGAAGATCTTTTATGTATTCTCTTCCTGAGTACAAGAGAAGACAGTGAATGAACAGGCACCCCCTTAAGAGACCCATATAAAGTTGTCCAATCTCAAGGAATAGAATAGGTGCATTTTCACAAATGTGTGCACAGGCAAGACTGTCACATAGTGGAACACACCTTGAGGCTTAAATGTTGGCAAATTTAAAGTCTGAATTACCCTGTCCTGTACAACATTTGTTTTGTGAATGCTCAGAATTTTAAACTTGAAGCTTGGTGTAGTGTTAATGTGTCTTTGAAGAAAAAAAAAAAAGACTTCAGGATATATTCAGATTAACTTTTAGAGTGAAAATGAATGTGTACACTCCTTACATCTAATAGGGTAATAAGAAAAACAAGGAAAAAGAGCTACAAGAAAACAATTACTGCCTGGATAACTTAACACAAAATTTCCTCTGCTACCTTCAGTTTTAGTTGCATTCATACTCATCCACGGTGAACTTATAGAAGGGTTGGTAGAACAAAGCAAGTTTTTATCTTAAGGCACAAAAATCATAATAAATAAGAATATATTTATTTTTGAAACAACATGTTTATTGATACAAGACCTGTATGTGTGTTTGATACAACTGCTTACAAACAGCAAGAGTCAATGTTCTGATAGAAGTGAGCATACAATTCTGAAAACTTCTTACACAGCTCTTGAATACTGGGTAATATGAATAGACATACAAAGTAATTTGGCTTTCATGCTGATATTCTAGTAATACTCAGTAAAGATAATAATAAAATTCCTAATGTAGCTGTATTTCAGGTCAGCTCCTTGCTATACTCTATTCAACTGGGGAACCCCACACAGAAGCTGATGAACTTGTCAGAATCAAGATGAAGAGATTCTGTTGTAGTACACTCAAAAGAGGCTAATGCAGTACAACTATAGATCTCAGGTTTTGATTTCTGTTGTCAATAAGTTGCTCAAAAGCAGAGCACAAACAGTATTACCAGAACAAGCAGTACTTTAAGATAAATATCCATTTGCTTCATAAGACATATGACAAACTGCTGAATAACAGTTTTTCTGAATTAATGGAAATTGCTTACCTCATCATAATAAGCTCTTAGATCAGCTCTTTTAGACCGTAAGTCCCAGAGTACTACAGTCCCATTTTCATAGCCTATCAATAGCTGGGGGAGGGAAACAAACACAATTATACTTTCAAATAAAAAAGGCATATACAAATATTGAAGAACTTCAGAGTTTTAAGATTTTTTTTTTCAAAATATATAAGCACTATAAAAAGAAAATGCCAAGTGGATGTGCAAGACTGTAGTTTAGTCATGACTGACAATGCAAGTTCTGATATGAAAATAAAACATGCTTTATACACCTTTTTTTTTTTTTTTTTTTTTCCTGCAAGAATATGTATGTGGATAGTCTTCACAATTTTATGCCTATTGAGAAAAATACAAATATACCATGTTCCTCTCTGCTCTTATTTTCCTTGTCCCTATGTTGAAGGGAAAACAGTTTGACACCCAAGAGATTACTTAAATAATGTAAAACCAAAGAGTCACCAGATTAAACTCTCACTCAGCTAGATACATTTCTTTAACTCCTGCCTTCTATCTCTTTAAAAAATTTTGAAGAACTCCTGTTGCAGAAAATAAATTACTTACTTTTCTACAAAATTGAAAATAAACTAACCAGTATGCTATTTTTTACTTCTTCTAGAATTAGTATATCATAAAATCATGCACACCTGAGACATACAAAGTAAGACTTGTCAAAAGATTAAAGAGGAGAAAAAAATGCTCAGGAAAAAAAAAAAAAGAATGAACACAATGTGTTCTTTTTATTTCAATTGAAAAGAACTAAATTATTCATCTGTCACTATAGCGAGTACCCTTCATTTGAATACAGTGCACTCCAGATCTTATGGAAGATATGACGTCTGGCCTACTTAGTTATTCTGCAAATTTCCTCCCAGAGAGTCTGTTTTCCTAAGAATCTGTCTTTGGACGTGAAGACTGGGAACGACCATAATGGCAGACTCATATATTTTGGTTATAGACTATTTTTATACATCTGGCAGTGATAACTGCAATTGTTCTTTGTCCATAAATACATGGAGCACAGATTGCAGGCAAGAATTTACAGTTATTAAGAATCTGAGTGGAAGAATTACAAGGCTATCTTTTAGTCTGTGAAATCTTACCACAATCTTTGCTATCACTCACTTTAGCTTGCATGTCATTAAAAATAAAACTGCTGGACTTTTAAACAAAACATCATTTTTTTTCTAAGTCAAATATCATCAATACATCAATACTGCTGTATACAGAGTCTAGGAACACTCTAGTCTCTCAATCATACAAGATATGATTCTCTGTATTGCCAGGAGAGTATTCTTTATGTGGAGATGAATTACATGATCTGGGAATGACTTACAGTTAATATATTTAATACCTGAATAGGAACAGTGTTTGATTATTTAAGAATTTTACTCCTGAACAATATTCAAACTGTCTTGGAGAAATTCCAGAACGTTTAACATTTTTTTCTCTGGACAGGTCCATATGGGATTCTCTAGCAGAGTAAATGTAAAACAACATTCCTTTCTGAAAGCATACAGCTAACTGGATAGCACCAGTGTCAGGATGCCATATGGTATTCTGACATGGTAGATCGCCATTGGGGAAGTGTACAAAGTGCCTTACTGCAACTTCTTTCGCTGCTTGTGGAGTGATCCTAAACAGAGACGACTGTATATCCAGGAGTTAGTGACCCACATAACAGCTAACCTGCGTATGTGCAGGCCTGTGCTGTGATATGGTGTGCTCCACATATTCTTTGACTGCAAGATAAACTTAGCCGGGTAACTGTAAAGGAGAAACCTGTAAGCAGCTCCCACTTAGTAATGGTAATTGTAGTACCCTTGTGTCCTTGTCTTTATGATAATGTAAACCAGTATGTTCTCATCTGAACAGCCTTTTACTTGACAGTAGAATTGAAAAAAAAATATAAATATATCTATATATTTATATACATCTGAAAGTAAATCTTTTAAGAGCTCTAAAGACCAAAATACTGGCAAACTTCTTCACAGATGGGATCAGCAGAGTGTGTTGTGTCGTTATTGGAGGCCATCTGATGCTGCACAACTTGCAGCTCCCATCATCTCAGGAACATAAGATTATCTATCTTATCTTTTTCCTTTTTATGTTAAATCCAATAAAATGTAGATAATGGATATCTTACAGAGTCTGAGTGCTTTTCTTACTGTCTTCACTAGTGCATTACAGCTGGGTATCAAACCAGATGGGTTTGGTTTGTATCTACCTGTATTCTTTCCATCTCAGTTTTCATACAAATATAATCGGGAAATGAATAGAAAAGCATTTAGTATGTGACCCTGTTTCATAATAAGCTTTTTTCCCAAGCGCAGCAGGCTTGCCTTTTGATTTGTATCATTCTTTTTGCAAAGATATTGTGCTCCAGGTAATTACTAAAAAGGTTAAATACCTCCTGTCAGGGACAGCCTTCCACCTGATCTGTTGCTGAAATGCTTAATGCACAATGGCACTATAGAACTGCAAGATAAAAAATACTGTGATTTCAGGGAAGAAGTTAAAAGATGAACAGATCTGCTGCATAGCCAGGAATCTCTTTCTCATTTGCTCAGATGGTAGCCATGCTGCTTAACTAATAGTCCTGTGGTATGACAAAGTCAGAATTCCATCAGGGTGAATGTGATTGGTCTCATTGCCAGTATATTCATGATGCTCTGAACTCTAACCTGCCTGAACCATAGAAAACTCAAATGTTCTCACTCCTCTTGGCTATTGTAAGAGATCTGTAAGACAAGCTCTATGTCTGTACTAGTTGATATGGTGAAAAATAAAACACCCATAAATGCAGTTGGAGGAGAAAACAGACAAACAAGAAAAATAAGTATGTATAAAAGGAGTCCAGGGGAAAAAAAAAAAATAATAATCCCAATTGTGTTTCTGACACCTCGTTTATCATGCTTAATATGATTAAGAATCATAAAGTAGGCTGCATAGAATTTAAAATATGGAGGAATCCTGGCACAACTTTCCTTGTCCAGTGGAGTTGCTCCACATTCTGACTAAATAAATCCTTATTCCTGAAATGTTTTTGATGATGATGTTTAAGGGAAATTTCTCCTTTACAATCAGCATCTTGCATCTTGGTACATGCCAGCCAGCCCCCTGGTAGCACAAAACAGCCATGGGGAGAAAAAAGAAAGCCTGCCAAATGCACACTATATTTAGGTGTTATTAGATCTCAGAACACAGACTCAGAGATAGGAACTTTACTCCACCAGCTAATAGTTAATAACATTAAACCTTTTCCTATTAAACTTTCTCTAGTTGCTGGGAAACTACAGATCATTGCAGTTAATATCTTCTTCTGTGTCAGCAAGAAAAATCCTGTTTGCTACATTTCTGCCACTTACGAATGTCTGTGTACTTCAGCCTGTTCCTAATGTACACTTACTCACTGATTTGGCAGACACAGTTCATTAAGTTAATCACTAGGTCCCCAAATTGCTTTTAAGTAGCACACTAATGCCCACATTCTCCGTTGTCTTCCAACCACTGCTTGCTAGATTTGTGACAGAGACTGTCTCCAAAATCTACCTTGGTAGTTTGCCTGGAGGACACTCTGGAAAAAATTTGAATGACAGAAGTCTTCTGGAATTACATTCACTCTTTTGGCACAGAAAAACTAGTCATCAACTACTGAACTTTTAGGATTTATTTATTTATTTTTAATGAATATACAGCTGGCACACAAATTCCCCTGGCTTTCAAAAAGAAATAAATGATTGTCCTAGCTTTGGAAAAATTTGTCCGTGTTTTGGGGCTCTCAAAAACTGAGTGCATCAATCCCATAGGGGAATGCTACTTGTTTACTTCAGGGAAATAAACCCAGAACTGTAATCTGTGGAGTACAAGAATATCCGTATTTCCAGTAATGATTATGACTAAAGTGTTACCCACTTTTTAATTTCTGAAGCATGTGTTAAGAATACTTATATCTGCTGCCAACTCACAAAGTGATTTGGGCAGCGTGCATTCTTCTACCAACACCTCTCAGTGGTCTTTGGTCTACTTGAAGCTGAGGAGCTAAACAAGATAAGTGGATCTCACAACAGCTCTATTACCTGTTTCTTAAGAACAGCTCTACTGAATTAAACAAAAGGTCTACTTATCACAACAGGTAGGTCTTGTACTTAAATAGCCAAATGGAAATATCAAAGAGCAGTATGTGAAGAAGGCGAGTATTTATACTCTCACATATTCTCACAGCCTGATTCAATGATAGCCAACTTCTCAACTAGACATAACTCCAGTTAAAGTAATCTTTAATAACATTTTAGGAAAATTTAGTGAACCTCTTCCAAAACCCTCACATTGATTTCTCTTGTGTGAACTTTTCTTGTTCCCCCATGTGACCCACATACACTTTTAGCACCTGCAGCACTACTTGGAATAGCTTCTACCCATTGCACATTTGAGAAGGCACTTAAATGGTTTGTCTGGAATCCAGTTTTTGTCAGCTTCATTTGATACTGTGGTGGCAAAGTTATTAATATTTAAGATTTGGGAGTTCGAGCTAAGTTTTTCCTAACAAAATGACTGTTTGTTTCAACTAAAAGCTGTGATTCCAAATCCCCGCTTCTCAGCTAAGACGATACTGAGTTTATCCTCTTATAGTCTCCTACAGCCTTCACCAAAAGCTATTTGCATATCATCACATATTCACTGTTTTATTACCTCAGAATTGAGGCAGCTAACAAGCTACTTAAAGGAGTCCATCCCTCTCACGGATGGATACCTGACTTTGTCAACATTGGAATGATTGGTTTTCCTCACTTTTTTTTCTTTTTTTTTTTTTTTTTCTTTTCTTTTTCTGAAACAGTATGTAGGTTGGGTCTCTGCAATCACTTGGCAGAGGACGGGGCAGAGAGGGGCAGATGCTGTCCAAATGTTCCCTCACTATGATCATAATTCATAAAGCTTCTGTCTGAACTGTCTTAACTTGTACTTGTATTGCCAGATACCCAGAGTCCCTAGATCTCTGACAATATCCTTTTAGGGTTTGCATTGAAAGAGACTATGAACTCTTTCTACCCTCTTTGCAACAATTCGCGTTTTCAAACTCAGGATCACAATCAGCTGCTTTCCACAATTAATTGCCTTGTCTGGCTTAGTTGCACCTCATATAGAAAACTTTGCCCCTTCTCTGAATTTATTCTAGTGTGATTACATTCCTTTTGAGATAGGAAGACATGAGCTATACTCAGTATTCAACAGGCATGTCAACTACATATTTATGCAATAGTTTTTCTTTTTTTCTCCCCTATTCATCTCCAAATAGTGCCTAATTGTGATTTGATTTTTTGATCTCTACTGAGCACTGAACTGGTATTTTTATTGAGCTATCAATCATCATTCTACGATCTTGATACTAAACAGTAATAATCAGCTCAGACCCATTGTTTTATATGTAAAGTTAGAAATATTATTTTCCTCCTTCCATATCACTTCCCACTATTTACGCAGAATACTTAGCAAAAGATATTATTTAACCTGCCATTTTGCTGCTGAGTTTCTCAGTCCCTTAAGATCCAGCAAACCTTATCACATTACTGCTTACACTTTTTCTAGGTTGTTTATAAATATGTTGAACAGCAAACGTCCCAGAAGTTTGGGTTCTTTTTCTTTTTTCCTTTTCCCCTTTCTGAAAAAAGTCTGATTTTTCCTTTTATTTTTTCAACCAAAGGTTGATGTGAATTAGTTGAAAAATTTAGTTTATTTTTTTCTCTAATATTGTATCTGTTCATCTGGAGCAGTCTTTTGATTAAGTGCTTCAAACTTCTCTTATGTCTCTGTGTACCTTTTACTAATATTTTCCAGTAAGTATCAAACTGCCGATTCCACATTCTGCAAATCTGCAAGTAATTTGTTAGCACCAATTTGTTTTTTACACCACCCTCAATCTATCAATGATATAAACAGCTGCACTGGGATGGTTTCAATATGTCTTGCATTCCTCACTCTTTCTCCCCATAAACTTCTGATGTTTGTTTTTAATAGGGATCCACCTGATTTTGCTGTTACCAGAGCTTTGTTAGTATGCCAGTAGTTCATCAGTGCCCAGATATCTCCAAAGTGTCCTCTGAGCAATAAACAACTGTATTTACAAGCAGCAACAGAAATTCATAACGTTTCTAGTTTCCAATAACTATAGCAGTTTCTTAAGTGAGACACACCGTTGAATAGATACACCATTTGTAAAATGCAGTCCCTTATAAATACTCACTGAAATGCAACTGGTGAAAGTGATCAAAAAGATAAAATAGTTAAATAGCTTAGCATTTTAGCAAAATGCTAAAAAAAAAAAAAAAAAGAAAAAAAAAAGGACAAAACAAAAAAGAAACAAACAGTAGCAGCACAGAAATAGAAACAGTTATGATAAAACTGGCATTCTGGCAATCAAATTTCATTTTGGAAAAGATACCACAGAAATAAAGCCAACTCAGATTTTGCCTCCTGATGGTATCAATCACAACCCTAACGCTCTAACTAGTAGTTTTGCTTTCACTTCTTGACAGCTCTTTGCTATTCTCAGCTGCTCACAAATGGCAGCAAGTTCCGAATGGGGGTTGCTATCATTGTTATTCTTGCATAAGAAGGGACTTATAAAATCTCATGAGAACTTACCGTAATGCCTTCATAATAGCATGCTTTTGCAAATACCAAGGTCCTGACACACTTTTTAGTCAATTCTTACTTTAGCAAAACTCACATTTATTTAATAAGGAACAATTTTGACTGGCTAGAAGTTTCAAAGGATGTTGTCTGTATCACAGATTTTTACTCATTAACATTGTCCAAAGACTGTCCAAAGATTTTTTTTCTTAAAAACTGGAAAACAGTGACAAATATATAATGAAAGCAGATAATATAATTGGTGAATAAGAAAAGAGAAAGAGCTATTAAGGTCAATGAAGGCTATGAAATGTTGCAATATTTTTTATCGTTAGTTGTACTCACTTTTCCCTCATCTCTTGGGCTGTCACTTAAATGTACAACTGGCCCAGGGTGAGTCTTTGTGGATCTGCAAAACAAAAATCAATTTAAATCTGTGAATTTTTTCTTTGCATGAAAAGCTAGATGCTTACCTTAATTGCTAGGTATGTTAACACATATCTCCAATAATTTAAAAGCCATTCTAAAAAGTCCACAGGGGAATATTGTTATCTGAAAATAACCCATACATTTTCATATTTAACTGTACTTCCTTTTTGTCCTGTTAAAGCAAAGATTCTCTATCACAGATAAATGCTTTCTTCTTCTTCTTCTTTCTTTTTTTTTTTTAATTTAAATCTCACTTTTCGACCTATTACAGATTATTTTTTTCCTATTTTCTAAAGCTTTTTCTGCCTTTTCTGTTGTCCATACTCTCTTTCTGCCCTCCCTGCTTTCTTGCCCGATTTCAAGGCCAATCTGTCAAGGATATACAGTCTCTGCTGGATTCTCTTCAGTAACTAATAACCTGCTCCAGGTTGGGCTTTCCATGGGCTGCAGTTCATTCAGGAAATACTCCTACTGCTTCAGTGAGGGGGCCTCCACAGGCTGCAGTGTGGGGAATTGCTCTGACATGATCCTCTCTGAAGATTTTTGAACTGCCATCTTTTCTGAACAGAACTTTAGGCCCTGGCAGTCATACAGAGAAAGGAGACAAGAATCAAGTCCACAAAGCTTCAGGCTATTTGAATGGCTGCATAGCACAGGACCTTTCTTTCACCTAGGATCTGGGGTCAGAGCACACATCCCCCGAAGTTCAGGTAAGGATCCAGACTTGCTCTCCCTATTTATATGTCTGGGTCAACAGTGGTCACCAGGAAAAGAAATACAGCATGGCATGTATGGCAGGGCATATAAAGTTTTCCTGGAGACCACATCTAAAATGACATAGGCTACAAATTGAAAAAAAAGTTTTGCAAGAAAATTAAAGAAAGATTAAAACAAGGTTCTCCAGCCAAACTACTCAAAGGAATTCCATAAATTAACCATGTTATTCTTCTTTTGGCTGAAGTACTGAACTAGAGCAAAACTGGCCTCAAAACATTTTATACTACCAAGTCAGACTCCAAATCAAGATTGAGAAGTAATCCATACTCTGAGTAATCCATAGTGTCCTTTCCAAAGCAGTCACCTAAAAGCTGAACAACCTTCCAAAAGGATATATACCTTATACCCCTATTACCCTATACCCCATTCCTTTACAAATGTTTTAACATAACTGCGAGCTGCATATACAAAGCTAGTGGCAATATGGCAAGACATTCACATGGTGAACCTTCTCCATGAGATGATCCCCTGCCACCATCTTCAGCTTTGTCAGATCGTGTTTCCACAGACAGCTGCAGCATGTTACTTTGCTACATGAGGTCGAGGTGAGCAAGGCTTCCACAAGAGCAATTTGCAGCATATCCTAGCATGGAAGTGAGATCAGCAAGAAAGCAGAGGATAAAACTGTTTATGCAGTAACATTCTATACAGGCTGTCTTCAACAGTGCCAGCAGCAAGTACCCATTTGGTTGGAGTCATGGCAAACAACCATTTTTGCAGACAAGCAGGCAGCAGGAGATTTGGCTGTCATTTTTATCCAAGCCAAATTGCCAAAGGAGACCCTGCAAACTGAGTTGCTGCTTCTTAGTAACCTATACTGAAATTAAAAAAAAATAATTTCCATACCACCAGACCTGGAAACAGGCAGGGTAGATAGGCAGCGACAGCGAACTGAACAGTGATATGAGCGTATTTGCAAACAGGGATTAGGCCCACAAGTATCTTGTACTGCTAGTCCTCAAGGAATAAATACGACAACTGGGGATATTTTAGCCTGCTTTGAACTGTTTCTACATAGATTCACCTATTTGAACTAGTTGGTGTATGGTGAAGGAAAGAACTAGATCTGTTTGGGGTACATGCTGCCCATGCTATACAGTGCAAAGTAGGAAGAAAAGGAATAAGAGGGAAATTTGGGAAGAGTGAGAGGCAGCATAAAGAATTTCACTTTTTTTTTTTTTTTTTTTTTTTTTTTTTCTCCAGATAAGAACCACTCCTATACATTGTGAATTCACTTTTTTCTCCCTTTGTGCCTGGCTATAAGCACTGCTTCTCAATGTTCAAAACCAGTGCAGTCAGTCAGGCAACACTATGCTGGTCAGTGTGACAGAAGAGGGAGCAGAGCCAAGCAAACATCAGGCATGAATAAGCTGGCGAAAGATGAAATGGTGCAAGGAGCACATGCAGACATGCTGGCTGGCAATACATGCAGGTTTTGGCCAGTTATTCCAGCCCGTTGAGCCGACCAGCATGCAGGTTGGGTAGATTGGCCATACAAGCGTTGGCATTTGACCAGGAATGTTGGCAAAAATGGGGTAAATGGAGGGAACAAAGAAAAGAGCATATCGTCTGTCTAAGATATGGGCTGATCCCATTCAAACTACTCTTTGTATCTACTTATTATAAAAGAACAACTTAGATGTATTTGCACAAACACTGTTTTCTTTTTAAGATATATATTATGTCATTGCTTACTAAAGAACACATATTTTGTGTAGAAGCAGTGTTACATAAGTTGTAGTCACTCTACATTACATCTAACTTTACAGCAATTATACTTTCATTGTCACAAACTAGTGCTCCCTCTATAAATGATACAAAGCCATCTTTTACTACCAGTCTTATTTTTATCTTATATTCTTTCAGAGATGATTTCCATACTGAGACCTCAGCTAAAAGGGGCGTTCTTCACTAATACAATACTTTTTCCTACCTCATCCATTTCTCTACCTTGAATCTATTGTACTACAGTAGCTGGAGGATCCTGGGAGGTTTGCCACCTGAAACAATGCAATAAAATTTCTTTTTGCTTTTCAGGACATTAGGCACCTTTTGTTTCTTTCAGGAGTAATTTCAGTTTTATTATTAGGTTCCTAGCTATTTTGTCTGTTTTGCTGAATGAGAGCTTCACTCATATTATCAGAAAAGCTAATACCAACCACTGCACACTAAATTTGGGAGATTTTATTTTTCCTTATTCAGTTCCTTTATATTTATATAAGTAGTCCCTTAATATTTATATTATTTTACTCTTCAATATTGTAATAATTTACTTGTTCTGTATTATAACTGACTAGGTCAGGCTTCTTCCATTTTCTTCCAATTTTATTATTTTAGTCTAGCTAGTATTTCACTCTATCAAAAGACTCAATGAAACATTGCTCTACTTTCAAACCTACACTAGCAGTCTTAGGTTCAATTCTTGTTAGCTCTTTATGTTAAACATTGGATGAAGGAGGCAAGGTGTTGGCAGCCGGGAGGCTGCAGGGGTGGCCTCTATAAGAGGCCAGGGGCTGCTCTGTGCTGGATACAGCCAACTCCAACAGACCCAGTACAGGATGCAGCTGAGTCTTGTGGCACTTTGGGTAAAAGGTACTTAGGAAAGAGCAAAATGCTGCACAGGCAATAAGAAATAAGGAAAAAAAAGTGAGAGAAGCAATCCTGTAGACACCAAGATCAGTGAAGAAGGAGGGAGAGGAGTTTCTCTAGGTGCCAAAGCAAATTCCCCTGCAGCTCATGGTGGAGGAGGCTGTTCCCCTGCAGCCCAAGGAGGATTATGTCAGAGCAAATCCCCACACTGCAGCCTGTGGAGGCCCCCTCACTGAAGCAGCTGAGTATTTCCTGAATGAGCTGCAGCCCATGGAAAGCCCAACGTGGAGCAGGTTTATCCTGAAGGACTGTAGTCCATGGGAAGGACCCACTCTGGATCAGAGAAAAGCGTGAGGAAAGAGTGGCAGGGAGGAACTGTTACGGACTGACTGCAACCCCCATTCCCTATCCCACAGTGCTGCTTCAAGTTTTGTCTTAATTTCTCACTGTCCAATTCTATTTTTAAATGGCAATAAACTAAATTCTGTGTTGAACTGAGTCTCTTTTGCGTGTTGATAGTAATTAGTAATCTATCTCCCCATCTTTATCTCAACCCACAGGCTTTTGCATCTTATTTTCTTCCCCTATCCTGCTGAGGAAGGGGAGTGAGAGTTGGGTCAGGATCTTGCAGTCAGCCAGGGTCTGCCCAGCACAAATACCCTGATCGCTTAGCAGCTGTCAGCTTTGATTATACATAGGCAAAAGGAAGCAGTCTACTAAGTTTGGCAGTCATAGTACTAACTCTGTCAGGAAATAAGGAAGGATCTGTTTCAAATAATTGCAGAGCCTAAAACTCAATTCAGACTTGCCATCATGGATAACATCACACGTGGAGTTGCTGGGGTGATGACAGCTGATGTTCCTAAAGCATTTTGAAATTGAAAAGCCTGCTACCCAGCAGTATTTCTGCACTACCTTTCCAGGGCTCCAAGAAATACTGTTGTTTTTTTTTTTTGTTTGTTTGTTTTTTTTTTTAATACAAATCAAGCAAAGCTTTTTCATTAAAACTGATACATCTTTGGACTAACCAACAAGGAATATCCACAAGGTGCAGCTTTTGGTTTGGTTTGGCAAAGGACACACACGGTCAGTCCCATACTAGGGGAGATGTTCTGAGGGCATACACTGGTACAAAATAACACCATTTTCAGGTGGAGCAGGAAAAAAATATGCATGAAAGGATAATATTTTTCCATTGCATATGGCCTTTCCCTTGTTCCTCTGAACCAGACGTATGGCTGGATCCAGGAAAGACATGGCAAATCTTCTCTGGCAAGACATCTTTCTTGCTTCTCCTGAAGTGATGTTATCTTTCTCCCAGTACAGGGCTGTGGCCAAGAACCCAAAGCTAGCCCTCTGTGCCACACATTAAGACTAGGAATAGTCACGTATGCCAAAGGCAGCCCAATGCCTTATGTGACATGCATCTTATTTTTTCCTCAAGGAAAGTATGTATAAATAGAAACAGCAGCAATGTTTTTTGGAGCCCTAGAGAAGTGTTGCATGCAAAAGAACTGCCAGGCACTATAATCAATTTCTCCTAAGGGTAGACATCAAGACTGCACTACAAGTAGGATTATGTGAAGCAATTATTTTGTTAACTATATTATATCAATGAGATTAGTTTACAAAACCCATGAAACACTATCAGAGCTACAGATACAGTAATTACTACTTTCATACTGTAGATAACACTGCATGTAGAAATGTCTACACATGAAAACATTTTGCCTTATGTAGCTTTAGTATACATAAAATGTTTTGTTTCTCTTCACTACTGTTAGACTAGGTTTGTCAAGAAAATTGGGAAGTCGTATGCTGCCATTACAGAACAGCAAAGAAAGAAAAATGTTGGTGAATTGAATTAAAAGCAAAGGCAAGGATACAACTCCTGGAAACGATGGAAAGGTGCTGGGAAACCAACCAAACTTGAAGCTATCTTGAATAAAACACACTGCTGCTGATGCCAGATACTTTTGTATAGGCATTTCTTCAAGCTGTCTTTAAGACATCATGTAAAAAGTAGATCCTAGCCCTAGAGAAAGGGCAAAACACAGAAGAAGCAGTAGGAGAAAATAAGGCATAAGTGAAATACTTGAGCAGAGAATTCCTCAAATACTAGCTGGGCTACAGCTGAGAGTGACTGAGATAATAAAACTCTGCAAAGATATGAGAAGAATAAAAAAAGAAAGCCAAGTCCATACATGGCAGAAAGAAAGAAAAAAAAATAAGGTCAAGTCCCCAAAATATAATCTATGATCTGCAGTAAAAAGTTCCTGAAGCAAAAACTACCTTGAACGGAGCAAGAAAGAACAAACTAATGATATAAAATTCTGCAATACTTCATAGCCTTCACTGACCTCAATAGCCTGCAAAAACAGACTACAGAAGAATTTAAAAATGGAGCAAAGGGCTCCCATAACAGCTGTACAGAACTAGAAGTTTGTTAACAAACTAACAGTACTTTGAACTGTTGTGCACTTCTTCAGATGTCTTTCTTGACAACAGTGAGTTTTAACTTATCTGGTGCATGTTTCTTTGTGGGAAATGAGAGACCTGATATGCTGTAAGACTTGACTCTTAATCGAAACAGGAATGAAATGAAGAAACTATTCACTATACAAAAGGAGTCTTCAAAAAACTCATGAAAATGCATTTTTTAAAAAATATGTTTTATTGTAAAACTAGGAGGCTGAAAAAGAAGGCTTCAGTGATGTTATAATTTGGACCCAGGAAAACAATGAAAATACATAGACAATGCACTCACCATCATTCTGGGAAATACTATGCCCTCTAAGAAACAGAGTAACTTAAGTACTGTTGTAAGAACTTTGTGAAATACTAAGGCAATCTCTAAAGCAGGCAAAAGAAATATATGACAAAACAGAATCAAATCAAGAGAAAGCTATTTTCCTCTTGAAAAAAAATGCATGCATAATTACAGAAGTATCATACTAATGATTTCTGACATGAACAGAAACCTACTAGTGGTAGAAAGTGATAAAAGTTGTTAGGAGAGGGCAAAGAAAAACATTTATATTAGTCATTTTTAAATAATTGGATATGACTGAATGTAACAGTGCTGAGAAAAGGATGTGCATAAGCAGATATTTCTGTTGTGCCAGTAGTTAGACATATTCTGTAGTTCTGCTGTTAGAAAGGTGAAGTGCACCAGAGATTTTAAGACTATTTTCATTATATTTTCATTTCATGAAATATAAGTCATATTTCATTCAGAAATATTTTCATTGGTAGAGTCATGGAGATATTGAAGAGAATGAATAAGTTAGACATTCTAGTTCCTAGATTTGATCCATAAGATGTGAATAATGTAAGTAATAATCAGTTCAACCTCAAGATACAACTTGGACAGAATTTCTGAAATATCTAGAAGAGAGACACTTTTCAGCTTGCACTTCCTTTTTATTAGAATTATTTCCATTTGGGTCGGAGCAGAGAGGGTGGCAGTTGCTCCTAGACTACTATCGCTTCTCCTGTGTGCTGCTTTCCTTTACCACAGTGGAACTGCTGGCTCTGAGACACAACTAGGGAATGGGGCTTGGCCAGAAAGAGCTAAGAAAGCAAAGACCAAGTAACAGCTCTGTCATAAATCAATTCCAACTGAGTTTCAATTATTCATTCAGTTATTCATTGGGGTGTTCAAGCACTAAAACTTGCATGCTCATGAAGGGGGCTACAATGCACATCTCTCATTTTTGAAGTTTAGTGAACTCACAGCAACATCTTCCTTATCACAGACACCAGGTAATCTTCCAAAATGTATGATCCTGCCGTCTGAGAAAATGAATGTCAGTGTTGTTGGAGTAGATGCAGACACATGCTAAACTTACAGACTATACCTCTCTTCCAGACTTATTTCCAAATATTTTGAAGGAGAGAAACAGTTTGCATATTAGAGTAGAAGACAGAATAGCATCACGAGTACTAAACATCTTAAAGTACTAGCTCTGCTACATGCCATAGAAAAGACAAATTAAAAGCTTTGAGTTTTTCTTCATTCTTAGCTGAAAAGATGCTTCAGATGCTTACAGAAATAACTGAGACCAGAATTGTTAGAGCAAATGTTTCTAAACTCCCCATGTTCTGATTTTCTTTCTTAGCACTTGACAAGGTCAGGTCCACTGAATTTTACAGTGCATATGATTTATAAAGAACTTTTTCCCTCAACTTCTAGAATCAGTTATGTCTCAGTATTGAAAATAATCTCAAACCAAAGGGATTGGTTTCCTTTACATTATTAGACTATTCAGGCCTTAATTTCTCAGTAATAATAAATATTGTTTAAAGCAAGCTGGAGGATCTCTCTTATAAGAAAAGATACAGTACCTATGATAAATAGCTACTTTGACTACCTTTTTGACATATTTCTCTACTAGATACTTGTGAATGGACCCTTATGAGAAAAAACACTCACTCCAAAATGTTATATTCTACAGATCTTTCAGTATATTTTGATAGAAAATTAGACACACATACACACACAAAAATCACAAATGGTAACAAGCTTTCAAGGGAAAAAAAAAATCAAATCTAAAGCCAACTTTCTAAGTCAAAGTAGACAATGCAGGACAAGGTGATTCTTTGCAAAATAATCACTATTAGAAAAAAAAAGTAATAATTCTGTCAGTCATTTGATAGGTGTCACTGACTGACAAGCTATTTTTTTGTTGTTCCGAGGATAAATTTCTGTTATCTGGAAAAAAAAAAAAAAGCCGTCTCATTAAGTGTCACAAAACAGTTTGAGGGGTTTAAGCCCTGGTAAATCCACAAACAGACTAAAATGAGTTGCTGGAATATGTTATCTACACTCCCTATTTTTTGTGCCTATGCTATACCATTGATTATATTATTTACTGAGCAAAATCATCATGGCCTCATAAGAACAAATTCTGTCCACGACGAAAGTTTAGAATATAGCTTGTAGGTGTTTTCCAAAGGGAAGAAATGACAACACAGGTATTCAGGTTATCTTGGCCGTAGTGTTAGCAAAATATGTGGAGGTCCTCTTTAACCATGTTCTGAAAAACTAATACAAGTGCAATTTTAGTATTTTTTGTTTGTTTGTTTTTTTGTTGATTGGTTGACTGTGTTGTTTGTTTTTAACTCATAGTTTGACATGCCAAAGTTGAAGCATTTCAGGCTTTTAAAAAATTAATCTGTTCAATTTCCTATTGTTTTTCATTGCATAGCCTTAAAATCCTAATGACAACTGAGTTAAATCCTCATTTTGAAAATTCACAGATATTTCATTAGAGTCACTTCCAAGGCTGGCAAGAGGAAGGATTTTGAAAGGAAGACAAGTTATGTTGGTAGCCTTAGTCTGCAGTTTTAGAAACCGTGGGTAAAAACTGCACAAAGAAGGAAAAACTCTTCTTCGAGCTCATTTGTGCAGATGACACAAAAATCTGACACACTCAAAGTTCTGTTTATAAATCCTCCATCTAAGCTGAGGACTTGAGGACTTGAATATAGCAGCAGAGCAATCACTTTGCTGGGCTTTCCTTGCCAATAATTTTGACACAAATATGCCTGCACAGAAGGTAAACCCTCTGCTTCCAATCTTTATAGAGAGTAGTAGCATCTTCAAACTAATCCCACACTCTGATATGATATAATCTATCTCAGAATGAAAAACAATCCTATGAGCATTATTACTCTGTATAGGTTCATTACGGCAATACTGCAACTGTTCCTGAAGGTATACATACATATATACATACATTTTCCCATTTTCTTTCAACTTTTAAAGTATCTAACGTCAATAGGCCTTATCAGCCTATGCAGCCCTGAAAAACTGAGTTTCATAGCTGATCTTACTGCAAACAGGAGGTTGGTCCAGAAAACTCCAGAGCAGCCTTCCAACCTGAATTATTGTACGACTCTGTAATACTAAAATAAATAAATTATTCTGAACTTAGAAGATTCAAAAAATATAATCAATTATGAACATATCAATGGCCCAAGACAAAATTGTTCTCTCAAATATACTGCTCAGTACAATTATAAAGGAAAGTCTACTAACATAAGCCCATACTTATCAAACACACTTAGAGTTAATAGCATTCCTGTTAAAAAGTAATCTAAGTTGTATTTTTACCTACAGGAAAGCAAGAGGATTTGAAGAGACATTGGTCTGTTGTTATGTGATATTCCACACAGAGTTCAAATGAATTTACTAGGAAAAAAACACATACTTTCAATGTCAGCAGTGCTAGAACATCTATTAAAGGTGGCTGCTGTGGCAAACATCACTGTTATCCCCACCAGTCTCTTATTCTAATATGGAGAAATTAATCCAGAAAGTGTTGCACTATTTACCTGTGTAGTTACAGAAAAGTACAGCTTCTTACATCTGATACCAAGGAGTACATGAAGAGGATACAGCCTTCTTAGACTAGCACACTGCTTATGTGCTAGTCTAAGTATCCCTAGATCAAGGTATACTTGGAAGACTGACAGAACTAGAAGCAGCAATGAATGAATACCTGTGCTCAACCGTCACCAAAGCAGTAAGGTGAAAAACTAGCTTTTTAGAAGAAGAAACAATGACGGCAACCTATCTCCACAGCTCAGAACCAAAGCTTTTTAATAAGAAAGCCACATACTTTTCACTGAAGATTCATTGAAGAATTCTAATCTGTTCTCATAAGAAATGTCTACTGTGGCCGTAAAAACAAAACCAAACATATCCAAAAGAATTTTGAACTGAATAGGAAGTGAAACTTGGTGGAAAGTTTGCTTTTCATACAAACTTTCAGACTTGTTCCTATACAGAAGAAAATCATCATCATATCTGGAGGAAAGAAAATTTGAAAACACACGTGAAATAGAAATGTGTTGTTCTCAAATTGTCAAAGGCATTAACTACTCAATAAAATGTATATAATATGTTTAAAAAAACAAACAAACACAAAAACGAACAGAAATAAAACAAGAAGACTTCTAATATGTCAACATCATTAAAACAATGTGAGAAAGAAAAAAATAATTAAGATATTTCCCACCCAAAGAACTCATCAAAATTAACATATTGATTCTGTTTTGATTAAATCTCATTCTCCATCAGGATTTTTTTTTCCAGTAAAACTACTGAACAGAGCTGAGCAAACTCTTACAAAGGCAGGACAAACATTCCCAAATTCCTACCAGGACAAAAGATTTAACAGAAGACTGTTTGAATCCTGATTACCTTTCATACCCTTTCATTACCTTTCATTCCCTTAATTTTACCTCTTTTGAAGATAAAATCAGATTTTTGTGACTCTTGTCTTAGTTTGGTAGGGACAGAGGGGAAGGAAGAAAAAGAGGTATCAGTTTTGTCAACCTGTGAGCCATAAATATTAGTGAAGAAGTCAGTAACAACAGAGTGTGGGAAAACGAGGGAATGAGGAAGATTTTGTAGAAAAGTGGCTACTATCAATGTGACCTCTGCTTGGGATGAATAGGATCTACCACTGTAGGCCCACAGCCTTATAATTAGATACAGTCCTCTTGGTTCACTGAGCTTGGTTAATTTCAGATTGCTACCTGAGGTAACAGTTTCCTCACAATATGAAGCAAGTGTCTCAGAAACTGCATGAAATACTATGAGTTTGTCCTCAGCAGTTTCACTTTCTGAAATTCCATAGAGGAAACAGCTGAAAAACACTTTTTCCTTCCTTCTTAGGTTTTTACTTGCAAGAAGCACAGATTTATCCCTCTCAGACTTCTGTGTCTCCTTCCATTGCATACACATGGCATAGGCAACCTGAGTTAGCTTGTCACA
The DNA here is from genome assembly GCF_964211825.1 of Aythya ferina. Lineage (NCBI taxonomy): Eukaryota > Metazoa > Chordata > Aves > Anseriformes > Anatidae > Aythya > Aythya ferina. Next base: position 122,916,725 of record NC_140296.1, on the reverse strand, counting down.
GTGCTGTCATTTAATAGACAGCAACATCTGCTCATTACCTCTCCTATCAGTTCATTAGCAACTTTCATCAGGTCCCGATGAGCCAGATTTAACTTTGAAATTAGTCCTGTTTGAAGTAGGAGGATTGGTCTAGAGACCTCCAATCCCTTTTAATCTAAACGGTTCTACAGTTCAATGAAGAAAAGTTTTCCACAGAGTCTTAGGACCAATAATATTCTATTACTCTCTTCAGAGGATGTCTGAAGAAGATTGCGAACAATATATCAATATATATTGATATAGAAAAATATAAATACATAAAAATCGGAATTTGTGGGATTAATAATTTTGTGTATTTCATGTAAGTCAATGGTTAAACAGGTTCCCAAATAACATTTTCTTGTACATGAAAATGCAATTAAATGTTCTCTATTATAAATGTAGTTTTCTCACATCTTGTAACAGAACAGCTAATACTACACAGACGGTGATTGAAATAAAAGGTTTTCTAAAGATTTGTAAATACTTGTAACAAAATGTTATTCTTAAAAATGAATCATAAGATAGCTACAAAAATGACCACAGTCACAAATGCAAAAAAAAATAATCTGCACTTACAGTTCTATTGCCTTGTTCCACATGATGACATATCCAGAAAGAATGAAGGACTCAATATTAACAATGTGTGTATTTCCCCTCTCTGTTCCAACATAAAGCCATTTACTCTGGAAAGGTAGATGGCAGTAAGTAATCCTGTAAAGGAAAAACAAAAAAAAAATGGACTGAACAACATACCGAATATATATGTTTTATCATTTTTACAGATGAAATAACTGTTCTTTCCATTTTAAAACTTCAGAGAAGCCTCACAGCAGGCACAGCATTCTGAAGAATGTGCAGTTGTTGGAGGTCATCTGCAGAAAAAACATTGAAGAGAACCTGTCTGTCTATGTGAAGGGCAGGGAAAGAGAGACATATCACTTAAGCTCTGACCTACATCACATTACCTGCATGAATAAATTGCACTATGATAGCATCCAAGACTCTTGAGCTAGGCTTTCCTATTTTCTTTGTTACTATAAGCAATTTTTCCAGTTCAAACAGAATTTAATGGACATCAGCAGGATTAGTGTTTTGTACAACATATGTGTAACACCATCATAAACACAAGAAAACATTCACTTTCTTGGCTGTTTGGGAAAGTGAGGCACTAAGTTAATAGCGTTACCAAGTGTAGATAAGGACTATATCATAGACATGTTGAAACCTATATTTATATCGCTATTACAGAGTGATGAACCTGTGCTTGGAAATATTATCTTGGAAAATGTTATGACAGTTTCTCAATATAACATGTATACAAATTCTCACAGATAAGACAAATGAATAAATTCATGCTCCTTTGATATTATAGTTATTATACACATATTGTAGACATGAAGCAAAACTATCTACATAAGATATAAAACTACCTGCTGCTTAAAGCTAATCAAATATGTGCTACTTCCATAGGCTGAAACGTCACCTGTTCTTATGGTATAGCCTAAGGAAATTTGAGAAAATGCAGTTATTTTGCCTGCTATGCTATACATTACTGTACTTAGCATTCAGTTCCACAAGCAGGCTATTTCTAGCTTTTATAGACAAGCTTGATGTAAGAACTATTCAATAAATTTTATCCTTAACACCTCTTCCCCCCACAAACACGTAAGCAGCATTTACGAACATAAATATTTCAATTTTAATTCTTATGGTACAGCAATGTCTCAATTCATTACAGAAGAGTGAGAGGGTTGCTGGCTATCATTCAGTAATCTGACCTTCTCCAACATGTAGTGTCCTCCAAAGAGAGCATTCAATCATAGAATCAGAGAATGGCTTGGGTTGGAAGGGACCTTAAAGACAATTTAGTTCCAACCCTTCTGCCACAGACAGGGATGCCACCCACTAGCCTAGGGGTCCAACTGGGTCTTGAACATCTCCAGGGATGAGGAATCCACAACCTCTCTGAGCAACCTGTTCCAGTGCCTCACCACCCATTTACCAACCTTTGAATTAAAGAAATTGTTAGATATTAATCTAAATTACACATAATTTCCTGTAATTGTTCCTGTAAGGTATTCTCAACAAACAAAAATATTCCAACCAGACTCTGCACAGTACCTGAAAAGTTCTAATCTAATTCTAGATTCCGTCTAATCATGTGTCAGAATATCTTAAATTGAATGCATTTCAAGTGAGCAAAGAATATTTTTGCTTTATGCATCACACTGAATTGAACAAACTAGAGATACGCAGTCTTCACATCCTAATTTATGGAGAAAATTGTCATTAAATTATGAATCCAGCACAAGGCTTACCTTTCAAAGAAATCTACAGACTTTGTTCTATCCACCTGTACAGGACTCATTTTCTTATTAGCTACCTAATTTTGGCAGTAATTCCGCCACCTTTTGTGGGTAGCAAACCAAGTGTTTCCAAGAGAATTGATTTGAGAATGGAAATCACTGTTTAGCGCGCGTAAATGAAAATGCCTTCAAGCAGCAACTTAGTATTTACATTATGGGTGCAGTTAGATTGACAAATGTCTGACAGAAAAAAATATGCCACCTGCATATTCCTTGCTGGAATTTAATCTGTTAGCTTTATTATTCAGTTTGTAACAGTTGTGAAGAACACTTCTCCCTTTTCACTCTGTAGCATTTCAAATGTGAGGCTGGTTTTCATGACTTCCCTGATCTTTCTCTTTAAACAACTTCATTACTTCTGCTTTCTCTTTAGAGGCGCCATATGCTGGACTTCTGATAAGATTCACTTTTAGTCCAAATGTTTACTTCTTGTGTTTCTGTACTAGCTCTATGTCTCTTTCTTGCACTCCAAAACATAAGCATGCTTTGTTAGGTTCCACCCCATGTGAAAACCTCTCTAGTCCCCGGTTGATAACTCCTCCTAACCAATTCATATTAATGATGTTCATTTACTACACGCACTTACCTGTAGTAAACTGTTAAATTACAGGAAGATTAAGAAAAAAAATTAAAAAAAAGATTTGTGACTTTGAAAGTGTTGAAAATGCAGCTGTCTAGGGGCTAAGAAATGAATAGTGAGTCACACAGTGAACCCTGGTTGACTTGAATACTGCTATTCCAAATTTTTGCAGCTGTGTCATCAGTCCAAACAGATTCAAATCTATCTAAGAACATACAGAATTTCAGTACTCTGATAAATCTATTCACAAGAAAGTATGGTGTACTGCAGAACACTCAATCTCTAAAGCACAAGACTGAATCCAATGACCTGATTATGAAAAGTCTCAAAATCACCTCAGACAATGTAAGACTGGTCTGCTTGTTCTCATTTTTGAAATTTGCTTCTAGGTTATAATCTTCAGCATGTACTGCCACAACAATTATCAGATCAAATGTGTGTCTAATTTCCCAGCTATTACATTTCCTCCATTCACCCACTTTGGGTTTAAGATTTCAAGGACATAGGGTTTCAAGGGCAAGGTCTTACTGTAAAAGTAGGATCGGACTAAAGCCCTAATCACTGGCCATCAATTACAATATTTACTTTCCTGCTTGCCTATCTGACAGTAGGAAATCCCAGACAGCAGTGACTACTAAGGCTATGTCATATGAAGAACCAGAAGAGAAACAGTTGTTGCTGAAGAATGAAGACAATGACCACAAATTTTAATGCAGTCTTAAACCCAGCTATTTCCTCTTAAATAATTTCATTTTGTTCTGATAAGATTTATGGGACAGGCAGATAAGAAAATATTCTGCATATTCTTTCTTCCACAATGAACACTGCCCTATGAGTCTTCCCTATTTTCTCAAACTACATTACCAAATTTCTCAAACACATTACCAAATGCTACCTTTCACAACATGTGAGTTTCTAAGAAAATGCTATTCCCTTAAAGAGAATCTAGTTATCTCAAAAAGAAAAATACAGAGCTATAAAAACTAAAAGCCAGTGCTCAGAACAGAAACACGCATTTAATGTAACCATTTTAAAAATTAAATGCATATTAGAAGATGGGGATTATGGGATTATTAGACATTGTAATATGATACTTTGTCAGGCTTCACCAAGCAAAGCCATATGATTTTCATATCAGATAACTATACACTGCTCTGGAGTAGTTTCCTTTTACATTATGTAAATTAAATGCAAAGTGTTTTATGCATTATTGACTTTTTACTTTTACAGAAAACATTTACAGAAAATGTTAATTCGACTTCTTTGAAGCAAGTCTCAGATTTTTAATGAATGTCTTACATTTCAGTAAGTACTGAAATTATATACTTTCTTCAAAAGAACACAGTGATGTCTCATACTGTAGTTTTTATTGTGGATGGAAGGTGTCCCTATATTATTTAGGGATACTAGTACGTCTCTATATCCCACGAGCAAATTAAAATGTATTTTGAAGTCCCTAAAAAAAAAAAAAAAAAACACAACCAAAGAAAACCAAACAAAAGTCCTCAGCCAAGCCACCAAACCTAGTCAACTCACCAGAGAGAAGGAAAATCTATTTTTCTTAAGAAGCCAGTTTGCAGTGATTTATGCAAGTGTGAAGTGCTCCTGCCAATATTTAATTAGTTTGTCCATCCAATCAAGATAATATGGAACACAATTAAATGTAGACCTGAGAATCTGTTCAACATTGATCACTTATGGAAAGTGAGCCAGAATTGTGGATATTACACATTCTTAGCAGCAAGTCAGCAGCAAACAACAATCTGAATCTCATCGGTCATGGTAAGTAGTAATAAAAAACATGTACCAATACCTTGAAAGGTGTTCCCATGCTGCTAAAATGGCCTGGAACACTGCATCAGTTTTTCAGTGTATTCAACACATAAAGTAGGATATAAAATGTAATAATAATAAAAAAATCAACAGTTGACAAATTAATCACTTGAGTCAGAATATATTAAGCAAAACAATCTTTAAATGTAAGTCCTGAGAACATTTCTAAAATTACAGAAGCAATATTTGAGAAATAATGGTGTATCATTAAGAGGCATTGTCAAAAATTTAAACCCAATTTTAAAAGGAAAGTACTCTGCCTAGCAAATCCCGAAGAGTTGTATTTTTCAGAAAATCACAGCACTCTACAGTCTAACAACTCTGAGAAAAAAACTTCATTGCACATTGTTAGAATAATAAAATGTTAAAATAATTTAGACATCTACATTTTCTGAAATACTAGCAAAAACACTTAGATGGCTTCAAATCATCTTTATTACAATAATGATATTGTTCTAAGAAAAAATAAAAGATAATTTCCAGAACATTTCCTTCTGTCTTTGTTGTGCTTTGTTTTTCTGTTGTTAATATGAAAAACTTTCCTGGAATACATTTCCTGAACAAGGGGTTCTGAAGGAGGTAGAAGAAATTGTATTTTTGTCAAAATAATAAGCAGTTTTTCCAACTGAATTACTTAATTGCTCATTCCTTGACATGAAAACTGCAGCTAAATTTATACTATGCCTTTTCCACTTTATATATATAATCTTAAATACGGAAAAGCAAAGACTATGTACAGCCCTTATGCCTAACACTGACTGGCAGAAGAAGGGTTCACTTTCTGCATGTTCCTACTGAACCCTAAAATCAGCATGAATTCCCTCTCAGAAATCTAACAAAATAAACTCCAGATGGGGGCTTAGGGAGAGGGAGAAGAGGAAAACAATGAGGAAAACAAGAGGAAACCAAAACCTGAAGGAGAATTAACCTGAGAACATGAGTCTCTTACACTCAGTTTACAGTTTGCTGTCCTATCATAGGTGAGTTCAGCTGCTGCTGAGAAAGTTGATCTCATTCCTAAAAGGGTCAAGCATACCTCAGAAGACCAGCTTTTTTTCTGGAGTGGTTAAATCTTCTGTCCTGGCTCAAGGAATCCTTTCCAGTGTCCTCTGATGCTTTCAGTACTCTCCACTAATTTAGAGTTACTTACCTCAGGCAGTCAACACCATGCATTGTTCTCTTGCCATTGCCACCTGATAGACTGGCCTTTTCTCCATGGTAACAGCCACTTCCTGGCTGTTGCTCTGTCAGGTCCTCTTTCAAAGCAACTCTTCTTAGAGAAAAATCTGTGGCCATTGCAGCCCTCAAGGCCAAGTGCAAGGTGCTGCATCTGGACTGAGGCAATCTGAAGAACTAGGCTGGGTGTAGAACAGATTGAGAGCAGTCCTGAGGAGAAGGACCTGGGGGTGTTGGTGGATGAGAAGCTCATCATGAGCCAGCAGTGTGCATCTGCAGCCCAGAAAGCCAATTGTATCCTGCATCAAAAGCAGCATGGCCAGCAGTGTGAGGGAGGTGATTGTCTCTCTCTACTTCACTCTTCTGAGACCCCACCTGGAGTGCTGCATTCAGCTCTGTGACCACCAGCACAAGAAGGACATGGACACATTAGAACGAGTCCAGAGGAGGGCCACAAAGATTATCAGAGGGATGCACTTCTCCTTTGAAGACAGGCTGAGGGAGCTGGGGATGTTCAGCCTGGAGAAGCGAAGGCTCTGGGGAGACCTTATAGTAGCCTTACAGCACCTAAAGGGGGCCTACAGGAAAGCTGGGGAGGGACTCCTTGTCAGGGAGTGTAGTGATAGGACAAGGGGTAATGGCTTTAAGCTAAAAGAGGGAAGATTTAGATTAGATATTAGGATCAAATTCTTTCCTATGTGGATGGTGAGGAACAGGTGGCCCAGAGAAGCTGTGGATGCCCCATCCATGGAATTGTTTAAGGCCAGGCTGAACGGGGCTTTGGGCAACCTGATCTAGTGTAACGTGTCCATGTCCAAGGCAGGGGGGTTGGAACTGGATGATCTTTAAGGTCCCTTTCAACCCAAACCATTCTGTGATTCTCAATGACCATTCACAACAGAAAACAACAACAAACACTAGAAAAGCCTTCCCTTCCTTCTTGATTTGTACAGAATTTCTTCACCCCAACAAGGGCATCTACAGCTACCGAGGATGCCTTATGACTTAGATGCAATCCCCTTCTCCCTACACCAGGGAGCACAAATTACATACCTTCACCTCTTTTTTTTCCTCCTCCCTCAAACTCTTGGTTCTTTTGAACAGACATGTACAAAATGTTCTGGTTGATTTACACTGCTTCTCAGCTGAACTCCAACAAAACCACTCTCTCACTCCCTCTCCTCAAAGGAAAAGAGGGAGAAAATTCAAAGGAGAAGGCTAAAGGGTTGAGATTAGGACAGGGAGATCACTCACTAATTATTGCCATGGGCTATAACCCACTCAGTGCCAGGAGATTTATATAATTTATTACCTATTTCTAGCAGACTAGCACAGTGAGAAACTAATAGCAAACTAAAAATACCTTCATCCCCATCCACCCTCTTCTACCTCCTCCCCCCAAGTGGTGCAGGGGAACAGGGAATAAGGTCTGTGGTCAGAGCCTAACGCTTCGTCTCCGCTGCTCCTTCATGGTTGCTTCCTGCCCCTGATCCCCATGGGGTCCCTCCCAGGGGATGCCGTCCTTCCCAAACTGAGCCTGCAGAGGCTGCCCACAGGCAGCAGCTCTTCAAGCACTGCTCCCACACGGCTCCGTACCACAGGGTCCACCCATCCCCCAGGAGCAAACTGCTCCAGCACAGGTCCCCCATGGTGGCAGCTCCCCCCAGATATCCTGCTCCTCTGTACCCTCCTCTCCACAGGCTACAGGTCCAGCCCAGGGCCTTTTGCAATGACACCCCAATACACCACAGGCTCCTTCACTGACCTTGGTGTCTGCAGGGCAGGTTCTCCTTTCTCCCAGATGCTGTTGTACAGCAGTTCTTGTTTTTTTTTTTTTTTCCCCTTTCTTAAATCTGCTCTCACAGAGGCCCAACCAACATTGCTCACTACATTGGCTCTGGACAGAGTCAGATTCCTTTTGGAGCTGGCTGGAACTTGCCCTTATCTAACATGGAGCAGCTTCTGGGCTCTGCTCACAGAAGTCACCCCTGCAGTCCCCCTGCTACCAAGCCATCGCCACGTAAACCCAAGACAAATGTCCTCACTGACACACAAAGATGACCACGCTCATTTAGTTCCCCTCCTTCTCCAGTAGTTGAAAGCAGACTGGTGTTTTTAGGGAGCTTCTGGCTAGCCAGTATTCGCAGGAAGTATAATGTTGCTTTTCCATCAGTTCACACGGGAATGTATAGCTGACATTATTGCTTTAAGTCATGACATGCACACAAGAACATTTAGACAGACAAATATGAAGCAATCTAATTTGTAACCAACCTGAAATGCCTAAATAGAAGCCCAGGCTAAAGCTATAGACACTGAAGAAAAGTTGCTGTCTCCAGCAGATCATCTGAAGGATCTAATTAAAAGCTATTTTGACCCTGGAGATACCTACTGTTCTCCCTGAGCTATAAAGAAAGGTAGACCTCATCAGCTTGCTCTTTTAAGACTATACTGTTTCCACAACTATTAAAGATCATGACAGACCTGGGTGGGTGAAGACTATTTTATGATGAGTGTAACAATTAGAAGTTAGTTCTAATTTGATTTTACCATCAAATTAGTCATGAGCTGAATGTGACTTCTGGATTTGCTTACTACTTAAATCTCCTTAATTAATCATCTGCAGCAATAAATTGTAGTTTATCAATGAAAGTCACAAACTTTACAATTAACGCTATGTATATCATTTAGCTAGTGTGAGTATTTACTCCCAAAAAGTAGGACCACTTGAAGACATTACTTACGCTTACTGCTTTTTAAAGTAATCTGTGGAGAGCAATGTTTTGAAGAATGGGACAGTAAAATGGAAAGTTTCACAAAAAAAGGGGACATGAAATACAGAATCAAAGCAGTGGTAACAGCTACTTTCTAGTGCTGTACCTCTTTGCCTTTCAAGTTCAGGATCTATGATAATTCAGTTTATCTGTTCAGTTTGCAGATCAGTTTTATATGCATCTATTTTACATGTACATCACTTTAGCTACAAGTATTCGTGGACTGTAATGTAAGAAATAAACTTTTGGGGCTTCCCTCTTCTACTTAACACTGTCCATAGTTGTTGTTTTTTTGTTTGTTTGTTTGTTTGTTTTCCCCAAAATAATTACCACTTGAACTAGAACAACTTGCTAAAAGATACCTATTTCAATGATGAAAGATTCTGTACTGAATGCTAAGGTACAACAAATCATAATTTCATCTCTAAAATATTTCAGTACAAATATATCCTGAGAAAAAGTATTCTATTTGTGAATGCACTTTATATAATCAGTGCATACACACACATTGTTTCTGTAAATTATAGTTGGAAAAAATGTTGAGAAAACATTGTGACAGTCTATAATTTTATTTTAGGAAAGCAGGCTTAAATAGCACAGATAAATGCTATATGTATTTATTTGTTTTGATAGAGAAAAAAAGCATATGCAACTATTTTTCAAATTACTTAGACATATCAACTGACTAGTGGTCCATTGCCACTTTCAAAGTGTTTAAGATATATGGATTTTCCCTTATATCTTAACCTGAAATATTATATTTAAACAATCTAAAAGAATAACTAAAAGGAATACAAGAGTCAGCTAAAGAAAAAAAAAAATACAGTAAAATTTTAAGAAATTAAGTTGAAAAAGTATTTCTTTTTCAAGACATTCTGTTTTTGTCTTTATTTTGGTTTCTTTTTTCTTTGATGTTACTGGTGCATTCTGAAGCATCCTTATTTTCAGAAACTGTGCCTGATTATTAACCCTTTAAAAAAGTTAAAAACTAACAAATAGAGAACAAAGCAGAACACTATTAATAGCATATTTGGTTCCTCTTTTTCCTTCTTTTCCTTGAAGAAAATACAAAATGAAAGCAGGCTGTTATTTCAAAGGCAGTATATATCTATTCAAAACTTCTAGACAGATGAAATAGCTATAAGCCTAAGGTTAGTCCCATTCTTGAATTGAGAGGCTACTCTTCCAAATGAGTTTTCAATCACAACTGTAATGATTATTTTAGAGCATTCCATAAATATTTGTTTTAGGACAAATTTAGGACATACCATTTTATCAACTATATGAGAATTTATAATGGCTTAACATTATTTACAGGCAGTTAACTCAAACTTTGAAGAATCTAGACAGATCAGAAAATGCATGTTCAAAAATAAATTAGATTAATTATATGTTATTAGATAAGATCTGCAAACTTGGAGATCTCCCCTGAATAACAAATGCATTTATGTATTCAGATAAAACCTTACAAGGTTATCATGATCCCTTTACAGGAACACTCAAAGTATATAGCATGCAACAGGCCCTTTTTTTAACATCAGTTTTAATTCCTATAACTAACCTTACAACCTCATGAAAAAAAAAACAAACATCCTGTCCTGTTCAATAACACATACAAAGAAAGCTGCCCTATAACTTCATATACGATACAGGCATCTAAATTCACGTTCTTGGTAACTCAACAGCTTCTGCCATAGCAGTACTGCATCATTTCTACTGGCATTCCTGGAACTTCAGAGTAATTCAAAACTCATTCTTGAAATCCCAGTGTGCAAGAGGATGACAACTTTTGTAGCCTGTGCTACTAATAATTCATTTCATCTTCAGGACGACAGAAGATTATTTTCCTTCCTTAGACAAATGCACAGCAAAGACACCCTCTTCTGTCAAATCCCTTTTATGTTTTTGCTTGTAAATTCATTACGATGTCTTATGTATGGGCACAGGATCATTGACAATGACATTGACATACTCTTCACAGCTAGAGCTGTAGTATCACAGAACAGCAATGCAACGGATTGAAAGGGTGTAACCAATGGACTTGGACCACTGAAGAAAACTGGTCCAAGTCCAAGGAAAAAGACAGGGAAATTATATGCAGTTTCAGCATTGGAACTTGCTTCCTTAGCAAGGAAAAGATGCTGAAAGAAATGTATTTTCATTGGCATACAATTTATTTCTGATGCCAGCTCATGGCCCTGAGACAATAAAAATGAGAAAACTTCTACAAAAACAGAGAAGTGAAAAAATTAATAAAACAGACTTGGCAAACAGACTAGATCATTGCTTTTTTCTTCAGGGGAAAGACAGCATACGTGATTTCTCCCTTGTCTATTGTCTTGTGAAATCATGATTTCTTATTTATAGTACTTCAGTTGTCCACCACTAATTTCTTTGAAGGTTAAATAAAAATTGAGTTGTAATACCAAGCATTGTGACAATGATGGACAATACAGACCATGGTAATAGCCACTGTATTTCTTCTTAGCAATAAAAGAAAGCCTAAAAACAAAAGATGAAACAGGGATACTGTTCCCAAAAGAGAAAGTTTCTGATTTATTTCTTTCATTAATTTTGTAGCAGTTGCATTAAAAAAAAAAAAAGAAAAAAAAAAAGAAAAAAAAAAGAAACAAAAGTAGGGTTGAGTTTCTCCCATCCTTCTACCCCACATAAACTATAAACTAAAAGTGTAGTTTTTTATTCCTAATTCCATAGTCTCGAAATTAGAGACTCAGCTCAAAGAGGAAAGGTTGAATTTTGTCTTCTATATATGCAGAAATCTGTGTTTGTATCGACCATTTTCACTATGAGCTTAAAACCTTTTTTATAGCAATATCTATCAAGCTACTTTGATTGACTTTCTGGTATCAGGATGATACTGAAATACTGAAATTGACTTCAACGTAAAACAAAAAATTACATTTCCATTTGTGTGTGTGCATGTATGTGCGTATACTTTTACTGCGTACACACAATCTTTTTCCTTAACAGCTTCCATCAATTAAAATCATGTAGGCCTATTGGAGACCAGCTGTCCTCATTTGTTATGCTTCAGTAGACAGGGACTCTGTGATTAGTGGTCCTTGTTTTTCTGCAATCTGTAGTCTCTCTTCTCTTCCTGCTCATGTACTGTTTAATGAGATAATCTGAACACTGACATTACTAGCTCTATTTCTGATTTACTGGAGTAATGCCCAGAGTTTACTGTGACAGAAGGAAAAGCATCCTAAATCATTGCATTGGATTCTGCTTAAAGCTGCCATGTGCCTGAGCAGGAAAAGGTTGGTGTAGTTTCCAAGAAGCGAATGACTTGCTGCAACAGAGTGGCTGCATGTTCTTCACTGCTTTAATATATGACTGGAAACCTAATCTAACAAAAAGGATAGGTTTGAACAGGACTATGAATTTGAAAACTTATAAACATACAAACACAGAATTCTTGTAGCTGTACAACAATATTAACAAGCTGAAAATTCCTACAAAATGAAAACTGTTCCACACTGACCTATATTCTCTGTCTGAATTTGTTTAAATTTTTAAAGCTACCGTTTTTTGGTTTTGTCTAACATGAATATGTATGATATTAAATATATGATCCACATATGGAAATTATGCTATAATGTATTTTTATATTACAAAAGTAGACTTTTCATTTGTTATAACTAAGTCCTCAAAACACAGTTGTTCAATGTATGGCCATGCAAAAGCATTTTAATTTTTGCTATCCAAATCTGGTTTTGCAAGGCATTAGGAATAACAAGCACACTGCTTACTGTATGCCTTAAAGTCTTACAGCATATAGCAACATTACATCTACTGCTAAGAGATGATATATTTTTTCCTAAAGAAAGAAGCCAACATACATGTTACTCAAGCAGACAATTGGGGGTGGCCAGGTAACAAAAAAAAAAAAAAAAAACATTTCACAAAGATATTTTAAAGAACAGAATTTCAAATAAATATCTGTCTTCTCATAGAACTACTAGAAGGAAATGCATCCAGAGTGACCCAAGAGAAGAAAAAATAGAAGAGAGGGTCTGTCAGGATGGTGGACCCTCTACTCCCTGTACTGTTGCCATGTCATCAGGTAATTGTGTGCTACTCAGTTTTCTCCATCGGTTCTATGGGTCTCGATGATTTCATGTGTGTGGGTATGAACATGTGCAGACATGCACACCCACGCAAATATGTGCATAAACAAACACATCAAATTTATAATGTTATGTGAATTCATATAAGTAAATTTCATTTGTCAAACAGTTTAACTACACTGTATTTATAGCCACAGTATTTTACCTACTAACAGCCTGAAATTATAATTTTGGTGTTTCAGAGCTGAGAAACTTTTTGTTTAGAAACCTTCATTGAATATGTTTCCCACAGCAAAGTAAGGTCTCAGATCCAGTCCTGAGACTCATTGATCTATCTGACAAAATATTTTAAGTAAAAAGCTTTATTTAAAATAATAAATGTCAAATGCATAGCCCAGGGACGGATTGGGGGAAAGTACAGACAATGTTGTATGGTTTTAGCAATCAGTGGAAAGTAGAAGTGTTTGGTTGTATAACATCTTTCCATTTCTTTGTCCTTTTGCTATTAGAAACAGCTGTTATCTCTAGGAATAATTCATATATGTCAGCTATTATCTGTTAATCTGCTTTTAATGCAGATGTGATCAATATGTGAATTAATTTGCAATTGATTAATAACCATGAAATAAAAAAAACATTTATCAAATTCATATTTTGTGATGATTTTCCTTAAATCCTGAATTTGATGCTTTAAAAAATGAAGTTATATACATATATACAAATATGAAGTTATATATAAAAATAACGTAACATCATAGCTGTATTTTCTGTTTTGAGGCTTTTCTGAGTATTTATCACAAATCACATTACTATACAGTGTGCTAATGTTATTATTATATGTTTTATAGTCATGTGAAAATAGAACCATTATATACTGAGCTGTGTTGAAAGAGATCTTAAATATCTTAGACAGCTCTGTTTGCCTTCAGAGAAGTTGTTTAGCAAACAGGTATAAAAGCAGCCACTGTGGCATAACAAACTAAGGACATTTTTAACTGGAAGGAAACAAAATATTAACACTGGCAGGATCCTATTGCACTAAAAATTACTTTGGGGAAAGACCGTTAAAGCCATGATTAGAAACAGGACATAGATTCTTAAATTCAAGGTTGAATGTGGATATAAACACAGATCTTTGTAATATTCTAGAATGAAAAAATATGATGAGAAGTTCTGTAATCAGAAGTTCTTGTTTTTTCATGTACAGTTTAGAAAGCAAATATTGCTAGTAATTGTAGGGTCTAGCTATTCTTGAAGATATCAGTTAACATATTTCTGTAGTAAACAGCCAGTTGATCAATAAAAGGTGATGCCATTTTAGATTAAAGTCTAACCTGGTGCAATTTGAGCATATTTAAGCATAAAGAAATAAAAATACTTTTAAACTAGTCAGTTTAAGTTCTTGCAGGACTTTCTCTGCAGTAACACCAACACAGATGGCACTACAAATCCCGTCTAGGAAGGCAAGCATAAAAAATGAAAACCAATAGAAATAAAGTTAGGCTATGTTGTCCTCTCTGTTGCTGTGACCATGTTGTTGTTATTAATTGAGATCGCTCAAATATACTTAATGGAAAAAACTAATTAAGGTTTTGAGTTTCTAAATGACAAAATTTTAAAAGTTATGGTAAAAAGGTAGGCTATTTCAGAATGTTCATTCCTTAGAAGAAGAAAAAAAAAATAGACAAGGAAATGGTAGGAGACCTACCTAGTACATATCATTTTAAATAAAACAATTATTTAAAAATAAATAAAAAGCACTACTATCAAATTCTATTTTTAATGTCTATTTTCCATTTGATTATGTTGAAAAGGAAGTATTTTACTGGCTATTTGAGAGATTCTAGGGAATTAGTTTTACAGCTGACCTTGTAATTTCATAACTGATCTTGGTACTAATACTAATGAAGTCTCAGGGACACAATATTACAGAATAAGGACAATCTGCACAAGTTGACCAGAAGAAATGGAATGCAATTTAAAATGAAAAGGGTAAGGCCTTAAACTTCAAAGAATATGATTTTCTACCTTACAGATGGAACACAGGATATGGAAGTGTTGAAAAAGATCATTTCAATTTCATACATCCTGCGTTGCTTCCATTCCTGAAGGATTGCATGCAAAGCAGCACATGCAGACAATGTTAATTGTTTACTAAAAGCCCTGAGCGTTATTCTTTAAAAAGCAATGAACACTGATGCTGGATCATGCCACAAACATTTAACATGCATCTTAAATGTTTGAGGTCTCTGTTATTTTCACACTTGGCAATATGGATTTCAAAAGACACACACAGACACATACACAAAAAAAAAAAAAAAAAAAAAAAAAAAAAAAAAAACACACAACCAAACAACAAAAAAACACCTGCCTAAGGGATTTTTTTTTTTTAAGAACTTCTTTAATATATGGTAGGGAATGCCAATCAACAGCATTGCTTCTTTTGCTTTCCTCATTTTTTTCCTATCATTCTGAGTAAGTTATAATCCTTTCCACAAACCGTCTCCCAGTATAAAAAGGCAGACAGGGTTGTATGGTGAAATATTGCTTTATATTTTAATTCTGTGGTTCTTTTACACGCCTAAATGCTGCATCATATCATGCAATTCGCATTTGTTTTGTGGTATAGCATGTCTGTGTAACTGCACTAAAGCTAACTGTTTTCATGCCTGATGACAGACCTCCGACTAATTTGAAAGCATGTAGAAAATACAGAGTTTGCAGTTATGGAGCATTAACCGGGGCGCTTTTCTGTGAGCTGGAAAGCTACGACAGAAATTCAGTTCCTTGAACAGCCGATGAAACACAATCTAAGGTTAGTAACCTGCAAGTCCCTAATGCAAAAGTAAACAAATTCAGGTAGTACAGAGACTGCACAACCTATCACCAGTATTAATTCAATAACCTCTTCCTGTCCTTTTGATGAGGCAAATGACACAGGATACAAAATCCTGCAAGAGTATCTTGCAATACAGCAACAGTATAGCTGTTCTCAGGTAAGAATATAGACCAACACATATATGAAAATCACATGATCCAAAATGATCTCTATCTTTTATCTTTGCTTCCAAGCATTACAGTAATACCCTTTATCACCTTGTTCAAATACTGCAAAATATCGCATATTGTCAACTTATAATTAACAAGTAAAAGCTGATGGAGAGTTGCTCTCAGTCATCCACTTAAGAGGCTTCTCTTTCTCTGTGCCAGCATACCCTTAATACTGAAAAAAGCGTTACAGGTCACAGCCTCAAAGCCAGTTACATAGCCTTTGTCACCTGCTGATTCCCCTACAGAGGAGTACTTAAGGTATTGTTATGGCATCAGTGCACAGTGCATGGAGATGGATTTTTAAAATCCAACAAAACTTCTACACTGTGTTTATGTATAAGTATAATGTGTCAGTGCATAAACTGACACACTGCTGTCAGCTCACTTGTAACATGCCAGTCATTGCTGGCTAAAATAAGAAAAACAGGAAGGCTATCCCCCACATCAATCACAATACAACTCAACTAGCTCAGCTTCAGAATAACAGGAGATAAACCGTGCTTATAAGGGAAACTAACGTACACAAGCCTATATGACCTGGATTTCACAATTTTTATTTTTTAGACTACAACTACTGCCATCCCAGTTGCACTAATATGTGTATAAACTGTTGTATATTCAAAACCATACTTGCTGAAGTCTGCTCTGATCTATATGTTTTTTAAAAAAGTGTATTATAGGTGTTGGTAGTTTAGCTTAATCCTAATGTTCTTTACAGCAGCTAGATGGTTATCTATCTCCAGTAGCAATTATTTGTTTTGCCTAAAATGTCCACTGAAGAGGAATCTGGTATCTCCTATGATATCAAAAGAAAAAGGAGGGACTAATCTAAGGAATATCAACATCACGTTATCCTTCAAGCGTTTTGAAAAGAGTCTTATGGAGTGTTTCCAGAGTTTAAGAAGCTTTACTTGTGCTTCCTATTTGTACACAGTACAGCAAATCATGTATTATCAACCATATGCTATAGTCAAGCATGTCTTTGAGTAACAGCTTTATCATTATACTTCTTGGTATGGGGCTGACTACTGAAACATATTGCTTATATTTATGTTTACTTAAAGGTTCTTAATGTTTTGCATTACATTCCAACTATAGCAAGAGAAATTTAATATGACAATGTTGTATGTTGATACAAGACAAAAACGTACCAAATGCTATAAAGTCCGGGAGATTACACTGTAGAACAAAAATATCAGTTTGTTATTATGCCTCATTCTTCAGTGTTCCTTCCACACTTGATACAAAAAGACACTTCACAAAGGAGCAGTGAATTATCAGAGATAAGTAAATAGTGTTAATTTTGCATCAACATATCCCTGAATTATTTGAGCAGTCCTACAATATTCTTGGAGGTTGCTTGTCACAAAGAACATACCACATAATAAATCCCTCACAAATGGCAAAACAGTTTACCGACAGTTCAGAGGAGAGAAAAAGAAATGGGGAGAGTTTACAAACTATGACTTAATGGCTATAAAATGACATTTTTTAAGTGAAGTATTATTCATACACTATTAAGTGTTTCAATGCTGAATGCTACATGGTGAACAAAAGACAACCAGTTGACTGCAAATCTATTTGCAAACAGGATTTGTATTTGTGTTTCATAAGTCTTTTCTCTTTACTTCTATGTTACCTGAAAAAAAGAACAAACGTTTTTGACTTTCAGAGAAGTGAGAGAGGGAATATATACTTATATACTTGGGGAAATTTGACTCAAGTAGTTGCACATATACATAAACACTACTAAGAGCAGATTTTTGTCCGCTGTCCTTCAATCTGAAATGTCAGTGAACAGAAGCAAATTACAAATTAAACAATTCAGCGATATGAAGACTGGTGCAATAAAAGAAGTCACACTGACTAATGGCCAAAGATTAAAGTAGCATCCATCCATCTAGCAGAATCTAAACAGCTGTACAGTTCATGCATCAAATGTTTTAAAAACTCAAAATAAACTGGTTCTACATGAAACCTAATTAATTTAAGTCAAATTAATCAAGATTCTGAGATAATACAATGATCTTCCTGATCATAAGCAGATACTAGTATTTTAAGTAAAAGTGCATTATACAGCACTAGTTCATGAAATGTGTCAGTTGTTCAGAAAGAAAAATCTGAAACAAACAGCATATCAGGAGACAAAAACACTATACACATAAAATTACCATTTTTATAATTCCTCAGTGGAGAAACATGCAAATTATAAAATTTGAAGCAGCAACATGTTCCATTCTTACAGGTAAACTACATCTGAATAACTGTGTTTGTGTCTGAATAAATCTGTGTTTGGTCCTGTAAAAGCTGTCTAAATCTAAAATTACTTTTTTTTTTTTTTTCTTGATATTTACTGTTATTTTATGTTAAAAATTTGAAGAGGCATCATACTGATGTTTTTTCTCTAAAGTTAAACAATAGTATATAAATAAGTGCATTACCTTTATGCATCAATAATGCACATTGCAAGTTTTTCTCACTTTATTAGTCATTACCATTTTCATATAGATGCTAAATTCTATGACTTGAGTGACTAATCTCTCTACAGCTAATAGTTCCTGGATTATTTCAAGGACGCAGTTTAATATCCAATATCCCCAAATTATTACATGCTGTATCACCAGGAATTTGTTACATGCTTGTGTAAGTAAGGGGATGAAAAAGTCAGTTCCTTGGCCCAAGAAAGTTACATTTCCAAGCAAGACATATATATCAGTTTTCTCCATCACAATTTTTGCTCATTTCAAATTTAACTGTTTTTTATTTTGTTGGTATAGTAAGAAAGATAACTAACAAAAAAGAAAAGAAAAAAAAGTATTCTCTTTCTTTGGGTTAAATATCCTTGTTTTTCTTGCCCCTGAGAAAGAAGTTCACTAATTATCCATATATACAGAAGCCCGATTTTCTTATATTTCTGGGATTTTAGAATAATTTGGAGTTACGCTATACACAAATATCAGTACTTTCCTTTGCCATCCCCTCCCCTCATGTCTATGTTCCACTATTTCATGCACAGATAAATAACACTCTTTTACAAGACTTCTCTCTATATGAATATTAAGGGGACTAACTGTGGATTTTTTTTTCCTTTTGTCATAGAAGCCAACAACTGGAGAACAAGATCTGACAGAAACATTTATAAAGTATAGACAGTCTTTATTCAGACTCTGTCATATCTGTAAGCTCTCCAGGGCCCCATGAATCTGGTGAGAAATCACAAGGCCCAATGCATTTAAACACCTGGACAAGTACGCTGGAGCCACGGTAAGATACACAAAGCTGGGAAATTATAAGTGATTAGTTCCAGCAAGAACTACCTTTTGACTGTCTAAAACTTCCCTGTATGGCCTTTTTTTTGATATCGTACTGTTTTCTGAAAATACGCATCAGTATTTTAAAACCTGTTATTTGCCAACTAACATTTCTTCCGTCTTCAAAAAACAAAACAAAAGAAAAAAACAAAAAACACATGAAAATCAACTCATCCATTAGGTTACTAACTTAAAACAAGACAAAATAAAGAATTTTTCTCTCTTTTGTATAAATCTTGCTCCCCTTTAGCCTTCTCTGCAAGAGAAGATGAAAAAAAATTGAATGCTCCAACTGTTAAGAAGACATTAATTTTTGAAGACAGACCTTTGAGTTTCCTGAAGAAAATCAATTTTGATCTTCCTGCTTCGTCAGCCTCCCAAATTCCCCTTACATCCATTTTGCCACAAATTTCTTATAGCTAACACAACCATAATTTGATATTTCTCTGAGCATCACACAATTCATATCTTCTGTGCTCTAACCCAAAAAATATATTCAGAAAGAAAAATCAAAAACAACAACATGGAAGCTCTCTTTTAGACTTAACTCCATAAGGTATATATACAGAGAAATGTTCCAATGAGAGGGTAAATAAGCATTTTAACATAACTTTTTTTGATGCTTGCTCAGAGGCTTATGTTGAATTTAACTTACCAAATGTGTAATCAAGCTTAGAAATTTGAAAAATCAAGTTAGATAAAAATCAATTAATTAAAATTAATTAAAATTAATTGACACGTATGTTAAAAGAAAATATAATAAAACTGAAGAAGTTTCATCCTGGAGTCAAGTGTTTGAACACACAAAACTAAAAACTTATGGAAGTATAACAGAACCCTCAGAAGAAAAGAACTGCCTACAGAGTAATTTCTTCATTGAAAGAAATTGAGAACTCTTTTTAGATTTAAAACTGGACTTATTTATGTGACACTGTTCCATATCAGTATAACAGGATACTTGCCTCATAGCTTTGATGTACTAATAAAAATTATTTAAATGGCTGCGATTGTACCAGTTACTTAAAATATGCATAAAATAACTTAATAGTGTGTTTTATTTTTCCCCACTCACAACTGACTGGACTTTAATAAAAGGAAATAAAGCAAGCTATGCATTTGTTACAAATAGATATATCTCCAGATCCTTTTTAACCTCCGTTCAAAAATGCCATTCCACAAAATTTGGTTTTATATGAAGTTTTTCAGTATTCCAAATAAATTGCGTCCAAATATTTTGTCCAGTGTTTTAGGTTGTCAGAAACAAAATAAAGATTAGCTAAATGTAATGACAAAGGTTTTGTTCTTAGCACAGCCCAAATGTGTGTGCTTATTTTATCAAGAAATTCTGACCAATATACTATGCTAGTCTCTCTGAAGAGTAATGACAGGCAAACAGGTGAACAGACAATGAATTCTTCTAAGTACTGATTCTTTAGTTCGGATGGAAGGTTGCTGAATGGAAGAACCAGACAATGATAGACTTGAATATAAAAATGTATATTTATCAAAAACAAATTGTGGATTATTTATGCACATGGTAAGAATACCAAGATTCAAATATTTCATTGTATATAAGACGATGGCTTACTGTCCAGAAGCAGGTAGCAAAGGTACATATAATTTCTGTTATCCTCCCTCACCCAGATCCAAACCACTTGATATGCTTCTCCTGTAGATTATAAACTCTTTGAAATCTGGATGTATATTTTCTTTTATGTAATACTTCCCACAACAAAATCTGCAATTTAATGACATTTAAGTGCAAACACTATATGTATTTGAATAATAAACAAAGGAAAAGTCTACTTCCATAACAATTTTTAGATTTGCTGCAGCAAAACCTATTACTTCATAGCCACGATGTACTGATATCTTTCACCACTTCACAAGTAAATACATAAATATCTAAAAAAGCTGCTGCGCCTCAAGAAACGCTGAACATATAGAATAAGAGAGCTACAATGTCACTGTCAGAACCATACTATGCATTATAGCTACATATTCAAATAAAAAATAATAAAATCCCGAAGATGAAGTACAGAAGAACCCACAAAAAATAACTGCTGCATTTATGCACTGAACCTTATTCTTCTGGCTACTGACTTAATTTTGTAACAGAAACACAAAACTTTTTTTGTAACATTAATTCAAATGTAGCATTCAGCCTCCATGATATTGTAGCAGGCTTTACTTGAATGACTAAATACAGATTAAAGTGCTCAGCTTCTGACTTTGTTTGAAAATAACAACCACTCATTTAATCTATTTTCAGCAGGGTTTTTACAATTTGGTACTGATAAGGTAAAATTTAGAAAAGCAGACTCTGATTCATCTGACATTTACATAGTTTCATAAATTCACAATTTATTTCTGCTTAATTTCCAGTATTTTACAAGAATAAAATCCTTTTAAGGTAGAGAGAAGAACTGTTTCTCTGATACAGCCAGTTGAGGTCCTCTGGCTAGTGCCAACCAACAGATCAGCCTAAAGGTGAAGTGCCTGTGTCTAGTCTTTAAAACCACAACTACACCACTGTTCATGCAAATAGAAGGTTAAATGAAAAACACTGTGACAAAAAGCAACTACTATTTTTTCTAGTTCTGAGAAGGCTGACGAAAAAGTAAAATTTTTGTTCCGTGAAAAAAAGATTCAAACAGAAGAAAAAAAATCAAGACACAATTATATACTCCTTTAGAAACACAAACTAACAAACATGTATTATCAGAAATCTCAGAAATAGTGTTTTGTTGTTCTTTTTTTTTTTAATGAAATGTTTATTTTGCATTATATAGTCTTACCGTTCTCTGTTAAATTTCAGAGAATGTAGGATAGCTGGTCGTTTCTGTCTGAGATTCCACAAATGAAGCGTATCATCTGCACTTGCACTGACCAAAGCACCCTAGAGCAGACACAAAATATGGCACAACATGTCACATTTCCATGGATTCTTAAGTCATCCTCACTGTCAAGGATCTATCTGTAGGAAACTCTACAGTTTATAAGAAATGGTTGCTTTCTTCTAGAAAAATATATTCCACCATAAATAATACTTGATTGGAATAAATTTGGTAATTGCAAAAACTTCAATTATTACAAGATCAGCCAAAGTTAAATTAAAACTCCATCAATTTAAAATGCAAAACCAAAGTTGTACACAAGAACTCTCCTGTATTCCCACACAAACATAGAGATTAAAGAAAAGGACAGCCAGCATTTACTTGAAAAGTTAAGTATGAAGGTTATAACTACAGGAAAAAGAGTTTAGTGGACACACAAACAACTGCCAGTGACAAGCACAGTTTAGTAGTAATATCAAGACAACATGAAACTCAAAACTGGAACTGTGAAAAGATGCAGATAAAAAAGTAGAAACAGATAGCAGGGGAGAAGACTAAGGAAGAACTAAGAGATGTAGACAAAAGGATGGTTTCTTTGTCATGGATTAGAAATATTCTCAAGTCTGTTTCTGCTTCTGTTCCCAAAGAAACGGACGTCATCCAATGTCTGACTTCCATCTGCTGGGACAGCTGGAAATAAACTGCTTTTTTCTCCTTCCTTCTATCTTTCTCCTTATCATGGAACAGTGATGCCATGTGAAAACGGACGGCTGAGGAAGCTCTTTACTGCTGCTGCAGTGGTTTACTAAACTTACACCTCGATTTAGGTCTGGTACAAGGATCAGTCCCTACATGCTCCTATGGCACAGAGGAACTAGATACTGCTGAAATGGAAGACAATACTTTATCCTGGGGAAGGCTGACGAGGTAAATGAAAGATCAGTTTGTAACAACTATGATGGTCTGATGGAGATAAAGTTCTCTTCTTGCATTTCAAATTTCCCTTTGATTCCCAGAAACTCTTCTTTTCAATGCTGATGTATGCAAATGCAATTTATGAAGGTAAAACTTCTCTAATACAACATAATCTATGCTTTAATTCTCATTTCCCAAAGAATTTGGACCAACCTCAGAGACAGAATCTCCACCACAGAAGTCAATTAACCCTGTATATTAGGGCTTTTACTAGTTATGAATGACCAGCTGATTCTGGTTTCTCTGTTTTTACCTTCCTCTAAATAATTTATTTGGTCCTCATTCCTGAGTTTCAGCAGTTCAGGCATTTTTTCCAAACAAGTTCAGAAAAAAAATAAATGAAACTCTAATTGAGAAGCTCTGATACCTCAAGATGTAGAAAAAGGATGTGAAACTGTCAAAAGCATTTTCTTACAGCAGGGAAGAAAATGTATGAAAACTGAACTAATACTAGCTCATAGTTTAGCAGAGTTACGAGTTTCTGAAAAAAATCAGCTGAGCAGATTTAGATGCTCCATAAAGTTTTCTTGCCTATTGTCTTCTCCAGAGACATTCTGCACACAGCAAGCTATAATCTCTCACTGTTTCTGTATGTCATCTGAACTTGATTTGATAATCTTTGCAATTGCTCATCTTTGCTGCAAATAGTAGTGTATTTGCAGCTATTGAGCTTTTAGCCAATCACCATCAATATCTTTCCACAAAAAAATGTAACTCATTTATTAACTTCTATTTGCAACAGAACCATGCAGCATATTCAGTAATTGAAAGGGTTTTACATCTACCTGCACACATTCAAGTATTGACTAGCTTTTGCTCAGTACTTTATATTGATGTATATTAACGTTATACTTTTCCCAGCACGCGGTCCCATAAATAGTCTTCTAAAAATCTGTACGATGAATGTCCTCTGGATGTATGCCACTTACTTGTTGGCAAGAGTTGTCAATGAGAAAAGTTGTATCACTCAATTATAATACACCAATTGCCTTATTGAACTAAACGTTTGCAAAAGAATCCAAGTAAATGTATACTTACCTCATTGATTAAGAACTGGAGCTGCAAAACTGCAGCACCACTTTCATGTTGGCAGTAGCAATCAACACCAGGCCTGCCCAATCTGTTGCCATTAAAGTCAAGGATTCTAACATTTCTGTCATCACCAGAAGAGGGAAAAAAAAATAACGATCAATTAATCTCTAATTAACCTTTAATTAACCTCAATTCTTCTTGCTTTCTGTAAAACGAAAGAATTCATGCTGACTTCCCACTGTTCTAATTAAAGTATCAACACCATCAGCCTGAAACATGTGCAACTGTGAGTGATTTGTACTTGCCTGCTTTTTTTCCCTGTGAAATAAAATGCATGAATTAACACAAAAAAATCAGCAGGATACCTCTTAAGTTTCTCTTTACTTATTATTCATTCATAAAACACACGAATGTATCAGATTTTTGTACTTACGAAAACATTACAAAATTAATGATTTAGGACTAAGGATGTACAGTTCTATAGCAGGCTTTCTTTTATAATATGAGAAAATGCTTTTTAGAGTGAGTCATTTCATGCTTACATAAAAGCTCACATGAAACTATTGCTCTCTGTCTCATCAACACGGTACGATGCAGTGCCACATAGAGGTACCTAGGTCTAGCTCTGAACTACATTACCAAGACCATTTCTTAGCCTGAATAAAACCCCAGTGGCAATCCACCTAGTTCACTCAGAATTAACATTGATGCACTGCTTTGTAGAAACATCCGATTGTCCAGATATATCACAAATGTAGATTTCTACCTGTTCCCTGTTCTCTTTGGATCTTTCTCCCTGCACACTGAATTTCAATCTCCCTAACTTAGATAATGGCCTTCCTCATCTGAGTCAGAGAGTTTAATGTGAAACTAATGATCTAGAAAATTACCAAAAACAATAAGTAAAACAAAAGGAGAGAGGAATATGAAATATGATATTATTAACAACATTGCTGAGTGAAACAGGTGAAACACCTCCATATTTGAAGATCTAGTGGACAAGATCCCTTCAAACACTGTTCTTAGGGACAGAGGAGCTGAACAGAGCTGGCAACTCTTTTGGATGTTTTCCTTGGAGCACAAGAACTCTCCATCCCCTTGTGTAAGAAAGCAAGCAGGGAGGGCAGAAAACCAGGAAAGCTGAGCAAGGTCAAACTGAGGTGCATGAAGAAAATGCACAGGCAGTGGAAGCAGGGACAACTGGCCTGGGAAGAGCACAGGGATGCTGTCTGGATGTGCAGGGATGGGATCAGGAAAGCCAAGGCACAGATGGAACTGAGCTTGGCAAGGAATGCAAAGAATAACAAGAAGGGATTCTACAAGTACGTTGGCCAGAAGAGAAAGGCCAAGGAGAGTGTGCTCCCTCTGATGGACAAGAAGGGAGAACTGGTAACAACAGACATGGAGAAGGCTGAGGTACTCAACAAGTTCTGTGCCTCAGCCTTCACTGCCAGTCAGGCTGCCCACGTCTCTTGAGTCCCTGACCCTGTAGATGAGGGCTGGGGGAGCAAAGCCCCTCCCGCTGTAAACAAAGAGCGGGTTTGAGACCACCTGATGAAAATAAAATGTGTACAAGTCCATGGGGCCTGATGACAGGCATCCCAGGGTCCTGAGGGAACTGGCTGATGGAGTTACCAAGCCTCTCTCCATCACATTTGCAAAGTCCAGGCAGTCAGGTGAAGTCCCTGGTGACTGGAAAAAGGGAAACATCGCTCCTGGATTTAAAAAGGGTAGAAAGGAGGACCCGGGGAACTGCAGACCAGTGAGCCTTACCTCTGTGCCCGGGAAGATCAAGGAACAGATCCTTCTGCGATGGCAAGGCACATGCAGGACAAGGAGGTGATCCAAGACAGCCAGCACAGCTTCACCAAGGGCAAATTGTGACTGGTTGGTCTGGTGGCCTTCTGAGATGGACTGACTGCGTCAGTTGACAAAGGAAGAGAGATGGATTTGAAAGGTGGACCATTCAGTGGACAAGGAATTGGCTTGAAGGCCACATCCAGTGAGTGGTGGTCAATGGCTCTGTGTCCAGGTGGAGGCTGGTGACAAGTGGTGTCCCTCAGGAGTCTGTCTTGGGACCAGTACTGTTGAATATCTTTATCAATGACATAGACAGCAGGTTGGAGTGCACCCTCAGAAAGTTTACTGATAAAACCAAGCTGAGGGGTGCAGTTAATAGAAGGGATGCCATCCAAAGGGACCTGGACAAGCTTGAGAATGGGCCCATGTGAACCTAATGAGGTTCAACAAGTCCAAGTCCAAAGTGCTGCACCTGAGTCGGAGCAATCCCTGACATGAGTACAGACTGGGTGAAGAACTCATTGAGAACAGCCCTGCAGAGAAAGACTTGAGGGCTCTGGTGGATGAAAAGCTCAATGTGAGCATGCTTGTAGCCCAGAAGGCCAACTGCATCCTGGGCTGTATCAACAGAGTGGCCAGTAGGTGGAGGGAGGTGATTGTCCCCCTCTGTTCTAACCTCATGAGGCCCCAGTTGAAGTACTGCATCCAGGTCTGGGGCCCCACAGCACAAGAAGGACATGGGCCTGTTAGAGTGAGTCTAGGGGAGGGTACTGAGGATGATCAGAGGGCTGGAGGACCTCTTCTATGAAGACAGGCTGAGAGAGTTGGGGTTGTTCAGCCTGGAGAAGGCTCCAGGGAGACCTTATAGTGGCCTTCCACTACCTAAAGGAGACCTACAGAAAAGCTAGGGAGGGAATATTTGTCAAGGAATGGAATTATAGGACAAGGGATGACGGCTGTAAACTAAGAGAGGGTAGTTTTAGATTACAGTGTTACCAAACTGATAAAAGAATGTGAAACTCTTCACCATTTAAGAAAAACTACTTAAAATGGCCAATAAGGCTATATGGTAGTATATGATACATTCTGAAGGTTTACAATAATCCCTTGGTCCATTTTGAATGAATTCTCTGTGGCACTCATTTTTTACATTGTTCCCTACTGTTTGTTGTATGGCAAAAGGAAGCAATACTAGTGCCAAAACAAACCAAACAACAAACCAATAAACCAACCAACAGAACAAGCAACTCCACTGGGGATTTCAAACCAACTGGAGACTTTCATTCATTGGGGGTTGGAACTAGATGATTTTCAAGGTCCATTCCAACCCAAATCATTCTATGTTTCTATGATTTAACTTAAGCATTATATGCAACATAGATCCATGGCACTAGTTAATGATTGTCCTTAATGAAAATCATGCTAGTATTGCCCTGATAAAGCAGCTATCACCCTTCAGCATCAGTATCATGCTAAATCAGTTTTCTGGGAAGTGTCCTAACAAAGTAGATGATTTCACTCAGTGTATTCCAAACAAACAAAGCATTCTCCAATAATTTGCATTTATTTGCTTAAGTGTTCACCCTGAAATACTTCACAAATTACTAAAATGAGAGAGAAATTATGCCGTCTGCTTCAGTCTGGCCAATTGCCCTGAAGTAAGGACTGATGCTGAAATAGCAGCAGCATTATCACTGACTGATGGTGGTTTTCAAACATTCTGGGAGCTGTGCTGAGGTCCTTCCAGAAGAAGGAGCTTAAGAGATATTATGACTTGGCACTTGTTCTTGGCACTTTATTCCATCTTCTGCAAATTTTGAGCTTTGCTGCCAAGCATGGAGGAGTAAAACCTTACCTCATCAAATCTTTTCATACCAGTATTCTCTATCAGGACATACAGCAGACTTTGGACTGATTTTTTTCGTTTACTTTTGCCTTATTATTAAATAAGGATTTTGCTAACAGGGAGAGTGGAACATTTCTGAGTATTTTTGAAGGAAGGACTAATTCAAATAAATGAGTAGTCATTCTGATATAAAGTCACTTTCTTTTCTCTCTTATCAGTATGTTGGATCTTCCAGGGGCCTTCACAGACTTGCCAGATTATCATATTTTATACTAATTTATACATAAAAGGGAAAAAAAGATGAAAACTTTTGGATGTCTGTTGGGATCCAGAATGAAACAAGTACTATTAGAATTACATGGATCAAGCGTGACAGTAATAACAACATTTAATTCTGGTTTTAAGATCTGTATGTGTGAAATAGGGTATTTTGCTCTGTATTCACATGTATGCAACAGCTTTTCAGAAAATATTTCACCATACTGTACATGTTAGAAGCATCACATGATCTCCCCTGAACTACACTGTTTACATTGCTTCAGGTTTCCCTTGTTGCATTGCAAGTAAGAGAATCTGAAGAGTCAGAAAAAACATTTTTTCTCAGTGGTCAGAAGAGCATAAGTCTGAAAAAAAAAGTATGAAAATGTCCCCAAATAATAAAATAATAATAATAATAATAATAATAATAAAACAACACAGATTCTCATAGCCTCTAATTTTTTTGACTACTACCCCAGAAAAGGATAGTTATTCCCAATCTTATCATTGTTTTGCCACCACCAACAAAAAAAGTCAGTTATTTGGATGCCTTATTTTAAATACTCGAATCCAGCTTCATGCAGTCTTGCATAGCACCTTATTAATGCACTCTCAACACTTTCAACATCCCACCACAAGTTAAAGAAATTTTCCATTTCTCAATATTACAACCTGATACAAACTCTACTTACAAATCCTTTTGATCACTTGTATAATGACCAGTTAATTAATATTTATATGATATTCTAATGTCATATCCGTACTCACTGTATCTCAAACACCTGTCAGAGTAGATGATTACAAACATATGAGAGGTACCAATGGGCAAAGCTTCTCATAAGCATGACCTATGACTGAACATCCTGTCAGCATCCCACAACTTTCTTATTCTATGACATTTTTAGTATTTGATACATATAGATCTGGTGTCTCTCACTCTTCTCAAAGAGTTAGTACTAACACAATGTGAAGATATGAAACTCTTGCATGTTCACTGAGAATCAAAAGTGTAGATATTTAGAACTGACCCCTGGAGTTGAGACTAGGGTTACCTGCAGAACATATTTAATTTCTTAGGCCCTGAACATCCAGAGGTAGGACATGTTTTTTTTTCATTCAGATGGGGTGATTCTCTAGTAGTGTCAGATCCAAGTGTTTCCATGTTAAATCTTTTTGAAATAATAAGGATTGTAGTCCGATTTGTTTCTCCTTGCAAGGGAGAGGAGCTGAAGACAAAGGACCTCACACCAAGGCATGAAAACTAACAAAAAATACACAATAATAAGTAAAAACTGATATATTACTTATATCACCTTTTCCAAAGCCAAAATTTGTCAGTAGAAAAAATGACATCAATCTATGTCAATAAGCAACTCCAACATTTTTTTGACTAATTAATGAACTTCTTCCATGAATAAAAGCAATCTATGTACAGAAACAAACACAAAAGTAAGGGCTTATAATTACAGAAACAATGGTCTGAATTAGCCATTATAGACTTTTTTTGTTGTTGCTGTTGTTTAAAGACATGTAGAAAAGGGCAACCCCCTTTTACAGACCCTCCTCTGAAGCATCAGGAATTGTAGGGTGCTGCAGAAGTAGCACTGCTGCATGAAGAAAGTCCTGTCATCTGATTTGCACTAACTAGTACATGTTTGAGTAGGAACATGTAGCACCCTAAGAGCAGATGCTTGTGGGCTGGTGATACTCCATTACATAAACCAACTGTAAAATTGCTTTAGCATGTTATTTGAATATAGGACAGCTTTTTCTTGCAGAAGACCTACTCCTGATTTGAGTGATTTATCATTTTAAAAAGGCCCAATGTATTTAACTAAATAACTAAAGAATAAAATGGTCAAATGATTCCACCAAGCTTCTAACCAACTAAAACCACCAGTTAGGTTAGTCAGTTGTATCTGTCAAAAAATAACAAGATAAAAGATTTTGTCAAAAGATAACTATGAAAATATCATCTTGCCTTAACATCAAAGTCTATCATTTGCAGTTCTGGACATAGATAAGTTTAGTTCCTGGAATATTTACAGTTTTACAGTTACTTTTTGGAATCTCTGGAAATCTCACTTACACGATTTCTTTGTGTACTAATGATAATGCAAATTCTGGTAAAAATAAATGACACAATCCTAGGTTTTATACTTCAAATGGGCTTCCAGCTGAGTTTTTCTCTCTTTCCATGAGATATTCTATCTTCATTTAAACATTTCAAACAGCACAGAATCCATGATTTCTGAAGTGTATTGCTCCAGTGTTTAGTTATCCTCACTATTAAGAATGTAATGCTATATATAGAATCAATACACTTGGGTTCAGTTTCAAGCCTTTGGATATTCTTATGTTTTTCTGAGCTAAATTAAAGAACTTTCTACTAGCAGAAGTTTCCTGCTATAAATGCTTTGAAACAATGACCAAGTTGTATCTTATCCACCTTCTGCACAAACACAAATACAAACCCCTGAACTCATTTATTCTCATGTCACACAATAGTTTTGTTGAATCTTGAATAGTTCTTAAGATTTTTTTTTTTTCTGTATGCTTTACAACTTCCGTTATTGTCTTAAAAGTATCGAAAACAAAGCCACACATCATCTTGGTACCAATTTCTTTCATACAATTTCTTTCATGTGTTTTATACAAAGCATACAGTGTTTTGTAACTCCTTAAATTCAATATACTTTTTTTTTTGTTTTTTAAAGTACCTCTTTGTGACAACTCTTAATTACCTTAGCAAACTGGGAAATCATACTGTTTATAGTTTTTAAGACTTCTCCTTTAATTTGCAAAGAATAAGAACCCTCCCTTCCAAGCCCTGTTCTCTAAACTACATGTAAATGAACTCACTGAATTCCTTAAAAATGATATGCAATCAAATCATAGCCCTCATGGCCCAAATCATGACCCTTTATTTGCTGTAGTTTCACTGCAAACTGCTTCATTAAAGAATAATTCTCAGTGTTTTTTTGTTTGTGTTTTAAACATATGTATTCACTTTTTACACTGAAATTCATTGTGTTGAGTTCATCCAGTTGCTTAAATAAAGAGCTCTTCTTTTTCCCCCTATGCAAAGAAAAGCTTCTCTCTTGGGATGCTAAATGTGGTGTGTTTTATAAAAACAGAAAAAACATTTTGGCACGAAAACTCAGGAGCTTTTGGTCTAAAAAGACCTTTGTCTTGTTTACTTTTCTTGACATAGATTTCTCCATTCATGGATACAAATTTTAGCACAGTAAATCACAGGAGCAGTTAAATATAAGTTATATGTAAAGGCTGAAAGACTTGCTTCTGGCTCCTTTGACTTCTTCTGGTTAAACCACTTTAAGATAGATTGTATGTAATGTCAAGTCTCTATATATACTACAGTTGGACAGCTGGATGAATGATATGGAAAATATAAGTGATCACTTATTCAAGTAAAATACAAATTTGTATCAACTCTATTCACAGGTTTTTTGATTCCTAAGAATTTAGAAGCTATTTTGTTTCTGAAAATATCTGCAGATACCAAAAGCATTATCAACATTCACAGGGCCATATATTTTCACCTCCTTGTAAGACTATCTCAGAAGAACTTCGTCACTTTAGGAATCATCTGTTCCAGAAACGGAATACAAATACAGTCGCCATGTGACTGAATTTAATCAATCTGAAACCTCAAATAGCAAATGGTGAAAAGCAGGTATTCAGAAGCAATGACTCTACCAATGTTCTGCAAATAGCACGTAGATAAATAATTTCATAAAAGCCAGTTGTGTGTGTGTGTGTTTATATATATATAAATAAATATATATAAAATAAATTATAATATAATATAATTATAAATATATAATAAATATTATAATAAATTATAATATAATTATAAATATATATATATAAGCAGAAATGACCTAGCCCTAAACATACCTCCAAAAAGGAGACATTTAGCTGTGAGCCTTTAACAGCTCCATGTTGCTAGGCAGCCACCCCAAAAGCTCTGTGTTTTGAGGTTTTACTTCTTGTGGTAGTAACAAATTACATTAAGAGTTTGGATTTACAGGGAGCTTCCTCTTTTTCAGGTAATTACAAACTTCAGCAAGCTCATTAATGCAAATAAAAACAAGAAGAAAGGCATCAATGAGTGAAAACTGAAATCTGTAGAAGTGAGTGAATGATGTATTTATTATATTCACAAGTGCTCTTGTTTCAGAGAAATCTGTAAATCTTGCTTACAACCACTTCTGGTTAAAAGCTACAGACTGAATGCACTGGAAAAAATAACACCATGGCCCTTATGTACACTGAAGGTTATGGAAACCTAAACTGAGTTAGAAATGAGAAGGCTGTATATTTTGGAACATCCTAATCACAGCAGATCATTTTAATGAGTCTGCTGAACACCATATAGAGATACAGAGATATAAATAAACAAAAAATGATAATTAAACATTTTGTTTGATTTACTGCCTTTTATAAGGGCTATGTAAAATATACCATTCATTGGCCATCTATATACAATGGGTGCAGATGGTAGCCTAACATACTCTCTCTTACATCAGAAACCAGACAGGTAGCTTTAATTCAGCCATTTTTAATTTCTGTTTTCTCAGCCTTTAGATATTAATATTCAAAACAGTATTTGTTCCATATATCTCTGCATACCAGTACATACATTACACATACCTGTTACAGCATGTACAGTTACTGGTAAAAAATGCAACTGGTTACTGTCATTTTATACCATAAAACATTGAACTTAAGAGGTAAGTGTGAATGTTGTGTTAGTATTTGTTTTATCTCTGTTTGTACACTTGACCACCAAATTTGTTGACACTAGTCTGAAAGAAGACTAGGAAGTTTTGTTTGTGCTCTTTAAGCAAAAAGTAGAAGACTGGCTATATAAGTTCTACACAAAATGAAAACTTAGGGCTTCTCATATTTTCTTATAGCACAGATTTATTTAAGTGGTTGTTGAATTTTTATCAAATTGTAAGTGATCACCAGGTGCTGATTATCCTCATAGCTACCTGTTATGAATAATTACTGGCAAGAACAGAAGATAAAGTGAAAAGTGAGCATCTAATAAGTCTTTCTAAAAAAGGTCAAAAGACTTGCCAAACTAAATGTCTCTAAAAATAGAAAGCCATTTTTCCAAATATTAATTCCTCCTGTAGTTGCTATGGAAAAGTTATATAACTAAAATAATCTATTAAACTTTCATCCATGTCAGAAAAGAGCTTGAGAATAAATACTGCACTTTCTCTTTTAAATAGAGAAAGCAATTAGCCATTACTGGAAATTTCTGAAACGAGATTGAATATTTTCCCCAAACCCACAACCACTGGACTTCAAATATGGCCAATTCTGTAGTCTGTAGGAGATGAGAACAGATGATTAAATAATATTGCCTTCTTATCTGAAAGTGTTTCAATATCTACTTTAGGTAATGCAGATATGGGGAAGAAAATCTTTGTCCAGGGTTTTTAGAATAATTAAATATTATTTATATTATTTAAATATTTAATTTAAATTAATTTAAATATAATTTTACTAAACACACTGGTATCTAATGCACAGTTTGGTCAAAGTAGAAGCAAAATATTTCAGGAAAAAATATACAACTACTTAAAATGGGCCATTTTTGTGCTCACAAGCATCATTCCTGCAATGAGAATGTACAAGATTTTACTTCTATCAGGTGAGAAGATTCCCCCAAACCTACTTTGCTTAGGCTTTTCAATAAATCGACATAGAGCTGAAAGAAAGAATAGAAAATTTCTACTGATAAGGTGAGATCCTACTTCTCTGAAAAAATATGAGCATTCTAATAACAAGGCATTTGATAGGAAGTCTTCTAAGCACAAAATAAATGCTTTCTATAATTAACCTGTTTTCCTTCAAAGTTAAATTAGGCTCTGCAATTACATGCAGAGCCTAATAAATCAACATTTTTTTAAAAATCAATTTTATGAAATTTAGTGACCAGAAATCTCCAGACCATTAGCTATCAAGACATTTAATCATTTATGAAAATGAAACGATTGTCTAGTAACAGATTGTTAAATAGAGATCATATTCTAATTCACAGATTTACTGTAAGAACTCAACTTTATACATCAAATTAAGTCAATATTCCGTAAGTTTTCCAGCTATACTGGAACAAAGCAGTAAGGAATACTGTAAAAATATACCTCTGAGGCACTGAAATAAAAGTGGACTGTTTGATGATATCCAGTGATGATTCATCCTCAGTCTTATTCAGTAATATGTCAGAAAAATTCCACGTACAACATCACAGAACACTTTTTTTTTTTTAAACTGAGAGATCTATGCATAATAATGTATATCCTTAGATATATATATTACACAAGGGCACTTTAGTCAGAAAAAATTGCACTAATATACAGATGCTAACGTATTGAAAAAGACAGCACCTGATCTTGACTCAGGCTTTTTAAGTGGTAAGTGGTTTAGAGGTTCATTCACTTGATTTTTTGAACATTTCCATTGCTCCAAGGAATCTACTCTATAACATCAATATGTGAAAAGAAATACTTGAAAAAGACTTTCATTCAGACATTTCAGTGTTCATCCACCTACAAGATAATGTAGATACTGAAGTCACAAACCTGCTTTTTAGGCAGCGCAGTGCTACCCAAATTATTGAATGGTTTTATTACTTAACAGGAAACTGCTCACAACTTTTTAGTCAGGTTATCAGCAATTCCTCAAATTCATAATTTGCATCAGCTCTGTTAGTATCTGTTTAGTACTGGATGATTCCAGGAGGTCCCTGGTACAACACAAAAAATCCTTCACATTCAATGACTTATTGAAAGCAGTTTCAATTTGTTATTTGTGTAGTAATTTCATTCCTGCCCCAGAAAAACAGGTGAGTGACATCTCCAAAAATTTCAGTTAACCAGTACTTCTGCAAATCAATGTACTCATTTTTGACACTTATTAACATAAGATGTTAATCTAGAGTTTCATTTCTTAAGCAAGAGACATATAAAACATACATACTATCAGAAAAAAAAAAAAAAAGAAAAAAAAAACTGGCAATAGAGCTACTCAAGTCTGAATAAAAAGAATTTGAAAAAAAAGTTGTAATTTAAGAAAAAAAAAAGTTGGAATTTAAGGAAATTATTTAGAGTCTGTCAAAATTTCATTGAACTATTTGGTTTTTTTGCTTTTTTTTTTTTTTAGGTTTAGTTCAATACTGTATATAATACTAAATGTGCATATGTTAAAAGGCATCCCAAATATCAGACAGTCAACCTTAAATAGTTCTACTGTAAAACCATTTTTTTAAAAGAAAGATTTTCAGCATCCAATTATAAGGGAGAAGAATTCCCCTTTCTCTAGTGCAAGATATAGATTAAACGTTATCTGCATTTCATCACTCTTATAATCCTCCTGGGCCACATAACTACTCTATCAGATTTTGAAATAAAGTACATCACAGACCACAGTTAATCAGCCCTTCCATGTAAATCACATGAAATAGGTAATTAACAGCTGGTTAAACAGTATTTTAGTAAGCCCTTTTGGTGAGACAAGTATGAGCTATGACTTTGCTACTTCAAACAAACACTTGTAGCGTGTCTTATACAAACTAAATTCATGTTTGATGCCAGAGGTATGAAGCATTTATGTCTTATTTGCATTAAAATTTATAATCACATTAGTTAACATGGGTTAAAGATGAGTAGGGATTTGAAACTATAGTTGGTGATACTGAATAACTTCCAAAGAGCATTAGCATTTTTAGAAAAGACTGTTTACTTCTGGGAATAGAACAGAAATAGCAGACATCTTCCTGTATCCCGTTTTTTCCATGCCAGTTGCTGAAAGTCTGCATGTTTCAGTGAAGCAGGACACTGTTCAGAGCCTGCCATACTAATACAGTATTAGTTTCAGAATAACCCAGTTCTAGATCTTATTGGACAAGAATCAGAAGGGATCTTGGCAATCCAAATTAAAAAGAATGAGAGCTCTGCCTTCCTCCAAGGATTTTGCTTTGTAGAATTTGAGAGAGCTGAAACACTGCTATAGCTGAAGCACAGCTTTCATGCTGAGGCTATGCCAGGTAACTGACAGCAAGATGGTGCATCCAATAATCCAAATCCCTCTCTACAGGATGAAGAGAGCCAGCAGAGACTCCTGATGCTGTATCACTATCAGCGCAGCCCTGTTGTACCATTACTGTAATCTTTGGCAAGATCCACATTTTTTGCGATCTACTTCAGGAAGTAGATCTGCAGCAGTAGCACAGTATGAACCACTCACAACAAAATAATTACTTTTTTTTAAATTGAGGTGCAGATTTTAAATCCAGTTCACAACAATATTTATATTCTAACCTTCAGCATTCATATTGATTACATATTAATCACCTGACAAACTTATTGTTAATGGCACTGTAAGATCACATTGATAGTATCAGAAGTGGTCCCTCTGACATAAATAAGGAATATATTTAATAATATTTATCAAATAGCAGTTAAAGTCTCTGAATTGTCTATCTACCTAGTATCTCAAATATGCACTATAGACTTAATATATTTATTTTGCAAATCACTAAAAAGTTAAAGTCTCAAAATTCAAAGCTGAGCTTACGGTAAACAATAGAAAAGGTTGTCTACCGGCTTTAGGAGTATTTATTTTTGCACCACCAATCCATGGGATGTTAGAATTGAGGGTTACAAGACAAGCTGTTCTCTTTTACTGCATTTATGACACTGAATAATTGTAATTTTCTTTCACTTCTACATGTAATTTGCTGACTACAACTACTACAGTCACTTTGCTTCAACTGGAAAGTAGAAGCACTTCTTCTATTCATTGAATATATGCATTGCACATTATTTTCATGCTATGTCTGTTAATTGATAGGATTCAGTAATAAAAATGGGGTAAGAAATTAATTTATAATGCTAAATCTCGTATTTCCCCCATACAAGATATTCTGCCTCATTTTTCTAGTCTATGGTGTCTGAAAGAGGAAAATAGCTTTTGATACATAGAGATTCATGGGGAAAGGGTTTTGTTGTTGCTATTCCTTTGTTTATTTTATTTTTGTGGTGTGTGTGTGTTTTTAAGAAATACAGGCAATACGTTAAATTTTTGTCAACTTAAAGTTGTTCATGCCTGCAGATAACCAGTGCATTATCCATCCTACTTTACCTATCACAGAGTCCAAGACAATGACACCTGCTTTTAAAACCTTGATTTGTAACAAACATTATGTTTGGATACAGACTACTCGGATATTTATCCCACAGTCATATCCCCAGCAATGATGTTCCTCTAGCACCATGCAGATGCCACAGTTGGGCCCTGGTTTCACTGCTCCACAGTCAGCCTAGGAGAAGAAATTCATCAAATGAAGGAAATGGTGAAGGGCAAAGCTGAGCTAATCATTTACTAGCAAAGGCCTGGTAGAAATACAGGTGGCAAAGCATAAATCTGGGCAGTTTCTGCTTTATTTTAAGCCTTGTTTTAGTCAAATATCACAAATTCCAAGCTCTGCACCAAGGCACTTTGTATGCCAAAATGTCCTGTGTTAATTTAGGTATGTTTTGACAATTTTTTTGCAAGACAGATTATTAAACTTAAACCAGATTTGTACTTCATTTGCCAAGATTTTCTAAGTTTCTCTAGGAGTGAATTTATTTCAAATTACTGTACAATATATTGTGTTGTTACAAAAGGTAAAAGTAGTCAAATATTGGTTGTTTAATGAAAGCTCTTACAAAAACATCCTTTCATCATTACCTATTTTCTACTATCTTCTACTTCTTTGTTGAAAGAAGTGAGTAGCAGAAAAATCAACTTCTGCCTCTCCAATAACAGAAAGGCAAAATCTCTCTTCTTTTTCTGTTGGTTCATCGATTATTAAGCTGCAGCTTGTGCAGAAGTGTGAAGCCCTAAAAATGTTTTTGGTCTCATTCAAATAATGGTATTTCTCTGAAAAAAAGTAAACCTCTGTAATATTGTTCTCTGCAATGAATCCTATGAAGTCCAATGAAGTCAATATATCATTGCTTCCTACATGACCTACCTTTACTGGTAGCATTCTCAACCAGTAACATGGGCAACTTTTATTCATCTTGCATTTACTCATCACCAGCAGGGTATAAGACATGCAGTTATAGTATCTGTGGCTGGTATTGTCTAATATATTAATGGCAGAGGCTTTTAAATAACCAGTGGCATGTCAGATTTGTACACACGCCAACTTCTCAGGAGCAGTATCACTCTCTCCACTAAGGTCCATTCATCCCAGATATGTGTTCCAGACATATATGAAATTCCAGGGGAGTATGAAAATACCTACTCTGACCTCCCCTTTAAATGCGATACTGTTTGTTTAACAGAAGCCTGCTTCCAGAAAGGCAATAAAACTTAAGATTTCAAGAAATGAAGACCCTACATTTTTCCTTGGTAATTCATTCCAAAGACTAACTACAAACATTGCTAAAAATATGAAGCTAGTTTCCAATTTGAATTGGTCAGGCGTTAATTTCAAGCCCTTAATAAATTTCTCTGCTAGCTTAGAAAACCTTTTAAGTAGCCATTTTATTCCTGTGAAAAGACATGTACAAAGCAGTAAAACTATCATGCAGTCTTCTTTTTAAAAATCTAAATCAGACTGCGATCCTCCAATCCCTCAGTATCTATTTTTTTCCAGACAAATATATATAATTTTAACTCTTCTGTAAATCTATCAAGATTTCTACAGTTGTGTTTCACAAAAACAAAAAGACAATGCAAGCAAAAGAGAAAGAAAACAGCGAAAGTTTTCCTAATATGTATTTCCTTCTTGTTATATAGCTCTTATACAGATTCCACAGACTGGTAATTTAGCACCTCCACTGAAGGAAATACCTCAGCCACCAATGCAAAACTCAGCTATGAATGAAGCAGCCAACTGTTAAACATCAGTACCAACAATACCCACTCCTATTGGTAAGGCAGTAGCCCATTCTGTAAATAATCATTCTTTTATTAGGGTAACAAAATAATAAATAGAGAGTTGTATTATTTATTCACTTCTCAGGAAAATAATGCACAAATTCTGCTTCTTCATGGGAACTATATTTATTTTATCTTTATATAAATTACCAACTGCATCATGAGAAGACAGACTTGTCTCTGAAGTAAGCTACTGGCCTTTTGCTTCAGTCATTTACAGACATCTCCTATTACTGTCATCATTAAGTGCAGGGGCAACAAGTATATCCCATATTAGAAAGAGGAAATACAACCTTTTTTTCTTTGCACTTTCTTTTCAGGTAAAGGTTAGTCTGAGCTGTGACTTGTTATGGCAGGCATGAAGTCTTCCGTATGTAAACCACAGCTGCTACTCAGAAAAGTACTGGAGCTTCTGAGGTGGTTTGGCCTGCAACCTATAAATAGACTTGTGTGCTTTCTAACCAGGAAGGCTGCCAAGAAAAGTAATGGGCTGTAGCTAGTCGGTATAATCGAAGTCCTTGCTATTGTGCAGCAGGGAGAGAGAATTGCCAGATAAATTTTTAGGACACTTTGGGGACATTTCTGTCCAAGTACCAGAATTCTCAATGTTAATTATTTTGCTCTCTCTTCTTCTTTTCCTCTGCCCTGTCTTCTAGAATAATGTGATTTAAAAGGCAGGTGGATCTTTCTAAATTGCAGACTACTCTTGAGCACTCAGATTTACACTGTGGGTGAAAACAATGGTTACCACAGCTGTTGGATTTCTATCATATTCAAGACTAGACTTCTAACCAGAGATGAACCCCAGTATCATCTCTCCTGGCAGAAGACAATGAAAAACGTTTATGCAGTCCTGAAGCAGGTTGTC
Source organism: Aythya ferina (assembly GCF_964211825.1). Classification (NCBI taxonomy): domain Eukaryota; kingdom Metazoa; phylum Chordata; class Aves; order Anseriformes; family Anatidae; genus Aythya; species Aythya ferina. The sequence continues at coordinate 122,876,932 of NC_140296.1, read as the reverse complement.
AGGTTATGATGATGCTATAGGATTACTCTATTAGCTGCAGATTTCTACCAAATTCATTGATGGCACCATTCCAGGTATTGTAACCAACATATAATGCCTTTGCAATGCGAAAATTTATTAAAGAAAATACTTACAGCTTTATAATGCAGTTAAAACCACAAACATAAGAAGAAGCTGGGGAATGTTTTCCTCAACTCTAACAGCACCTCATTTTGAGGGTTAAACCTTTATGCAGTTCATGAATGTGACTGTGGTTTAAAAGTACTTAGTACTGAGAAAGAAACAGACAGAAACCACTTCAAAGTGATTATGTCTACAAATATTATTATTATTGTTGTACCATTAGAGAACTACATTAAATTCCTTTTCTTTCAAGAAAACACATAAACTTTTAAGGGAAATCTTTTTGCTATATGTTAAAATATAAATGCCTCCAGAGCACAACAGCCTGATTTCTCAAGAAGTGAGAGGTTCATAACCATTGACAACTGTGACTGTTTTTGAGTTCCCACCTAGTACTGCTAATTCCTTGGCTTTCATTAACAAATTAAGATAATATATAAACTAAGAGGGAATTAATTTATTGGACTTCAGACAAAATGCTGTTGATTCACTAACTATAACAGCTGCATTATTCAAATAAAAATCTGAGAAAAGTTTCAGGCAGACAACAAATAATAGATTCTGTCAGGCTGGCAAAAACATACAAGAGCTGCTTGATATTTTGAAATCAGAGTATTTTCTTTAGTCCTAATTCTCAACGCCTCTCATATAGCATGAAGGCATCTAAGCTTTCTGCAAATTAAGGTCATTTGATTGCTGACCAGCACAAATGAAGCATTCAGAAGAGAACGAAAGCCATTTTTCATAATATACATTTCAATCAGTTTCTTTCTTTTTTCTTTTTTTTTTTTTTTTAAGACAAGAGTGTACTGATTAAGAAAGATCGTTTTCTCAGAGTAAAACATTCTTAACCCGGTAACTAGTTCTTGTAATGACTTATGAAACAGTACCTTTGAAACGGTACAGGTAAGGACTGAAATTAGTACTGCAAGCTCTGATGTCTGATCCAGAATCTGATCCAGACTCTGTTTCAGATGTGCATAATAAAAAGGTCACAGAAGCAGAAATTGACACAATGTGTGAAGACTGCATGGTGACAAATACTGTTAGACTATGAGACTAATTTCTTTAAAATTCTGAAACTGTAATGAACTCAGGACAAGGCTCAAGACAATTTGGTAATCATGAAAGATAAGGAAAAGCAGGAATTATTTTGATCCTTCAGGCCGCATTTCCCTTCAGCAAGAAGATAAGGGAACAGAACGAGGTAGCTGCTAAGAAGGAAGAGAAGATCCATTAAATCACACAAAGCTACCCTAACACTGCAGAGAAGGAAACCTTACGTTTGTGGAAAGCACAAAGCACTTCTTCAGGTATTTCCCCAGATTAGAACACAATACAGTTTTGCCTCCATTCTTGCAAATTTCAAATCCTGAATACAGGAGAAGCATTGCACATCGGCTCCAGCATGATCATATATTACAGCAGAACCAGCTACTCCTTTACTGCCAAGCATTAGATCCCCAATGCTCTCTGAGGGCTCAGAATTACTGACATCTGCTCTTCTCAGGGCACAAATGAAAACAAGGGAAAGGAAGAAAACTCAGACCTGTTGGAACTAAGGTGGCTTCAAATACAAGTTAATGAGAAAAGACCTCCACACTTGCAAAGTAGGCACATTTAATAACCCTCTTCAGCAGCTACAAAAGATCTCTTCTTCATCATCCACCAGTCACCTGCACACCGAACTCCAGGGTTGCTGCCTCTCACTCACTACCCTTCCTCCCACAGCTGGAAACTTCCCATCTGAGAGGACTCAACAGAATACTAGGGAGAAGAGCTTCCCCCTAGGGATATAGCCAGTAAGGAAACTCAAGGAATCACCACAAGGTAAATGGAAGGACTCTCGTTCTGCTGCCCAACACCACTCTTGACCAAAACACAACCAAGCAAGCAAAAGTGATGCCATCTGTTATAATTACATCTGTTAGCTTAGGGATAAAAAATGCCTCTGAGACATTGCTGGTGTAACCAAATCCCAAGAGCATGTAACTGCAGCACTGCTGCTGGGGAGTGTAAGCTGACTAAACCACAGGCTGTGGCATTGCTGCTATACTGTGAGAGGCCTCTGTTGAGCTGTGCTCCCACAGTGCTCTAAAATTTGGGAAGCTCAATAGTTTGTGGACAGTACAGCTCAAAGTACTGCAAGTCCCCATGACCATTACCTCCTAGAGAAGCTAGATGACCTTCCTATTCCTGCAACACATCGCTATGTTGCTGTCAGTCAGTATTTTTCCCATGAAGCCATAAAAGAGAAGCAAAAGATACTTCTGTGACCAAAAAACTGCTTCAAATTCTGACCTACTGATATAGAGCAAGTCTTTATAAGCACGATATTTTTCTGGAAGCCATATTTGGTCTCAGCAAATTTTGCCCATTGAATAGAAACTGCCATTAATAGAAGTGATACAGAGGACAGAACTCACCTACACTCTTCTGGGCAAGTTTGTTAATGCTTAGTGCACTCCCATGAAGAGGAAGACCATAGTATGCCCATGCCATGCCTGTTGGCTGGATATTGAATCATAGAATGACTGCAGTTGGAAGGGACCTTAAAGACCATCTAGTTCCAACCCCCCTGCCATAGACAGGGATGCCACCCACTAAATAAGGTTGGCCAAGGCCCCATCCAGCCTGGCCTTGAACACCTACAGGGATGGGGCATCCACAACTTCCCTGGGGAAACTTTTCCAGTGCCTCACTACCCCTATAGCGAAGAATTTCCTCCTCATGTCTAGCCTAAATCTATTCTCTTTCAGTTACGACCATTCCCCCTTGCCCTATCATTATCTACTCAAGTAGAGAGTCCTTCTCCGTCTTTTTTATTAAGACACCTTTAAGTATTGAAAGGTCACAGTGAGGTCTCCCTGGAGCCTTCTCTTCTCCAGGCTGAATATCCCCAGCTCTCTCAGCCTTTCTTTACATGAGAGGTGCTCCAGCCCTCTGAGCATCTTTGTAGCCCTCCTCTGGACGCACTCAAACAAACCCACATCCTTCTTGTGCTGGGAGCCCCAGACCTGGATGCAGCACTCCAAGTGGAGCCTCACAAGGGCAGAGCAGAGGGGGACAATCACCTCCCTCCACCTGCTGCCCACTGCTCTGTTGAGGCAGCCCAGAATAAACATCTCTCCATGTCCCTCATACACAGTATTCCACGTCTCTCCAATTTAGAAACAAGGATATCATGGGGGACAGTGTCAAAACCTAATCTACAGGTAACTATTTAATGTGAATTGTCCTTGTATGCACACAGCTTTCAATCAATCAAGCCATCTGTCTTATTGTATATGCAGAACTCTATTGGTCTTTACAGCTTTTATATATATATATATATATATATATGAATAAAACACATACATATAAAATAGACATACATACATACATATGTATGTGTATAATATATACATATGTTAGAACCTCCATTTTTTCAGTGACAAATGTGTCCAGGTTCCAACGAAAGCCTAAGCTCTCGTTCCCTTTGGGAATCTAACAGAAATAATCAAAATCCATAGACCAAGGTTGGACACATTAAATCTACATAGTATGTTACGTAAACAAGGTAGTAAGAACAGCAGTATTTTGAAAATACAAGACCATTTTACTAAAAAATATGTTATCTATAAAGTTAATAAAAGGAAAATAGAGTGGTTGGTTATTGGTACTTATCAGTTGCAGTCTTTTAGAGTTCAGTCTAGTATAATAATCGATAAATTAGTTATAAATTTTACATGCTTGTTACTATCATTATTTGTACTTTAAAATGTGGGTTATCTTGTAATTTATATAATCACGGAAAATAGTCATGTGGTTCTGTAACTGAATAAATGCTACTTATTAAAATAGCAAAGGCTGTAATTTATCTTTCACTATCAACTTGTTACTCCTCTTTATTTCAGAGTTTCAGTAAAATAGTTCACTATGCTTATTTCTTCAGAATGAAAAAGTGATAATTAAACGGAAGTTGTTCTTGCATTGTGTGGAAACTCTCTGGATCCCTAAATGGAAAATGGAAAGTCTGCAATAGAGGGAAGATGAAAACAGAGCATTCACAGACATTTGCAGTCCACAGAACATCTAAGTTAACATAGCAAGAGAAGCAACAGGAAAGTCTAGTTTCATTTTAAATCTAGCATCCTTAAAGACATCAACCCTGCTATCTATGAAACTGCCAATCTGGAGCATCCTTCCATAGCTGTAGGCTAAAGTCTGAGAAAATTCAGCTGACTATGATCCTTTGTTAACCCAGCTCCAAAAATTATCTACTGACCCATATGAAGGAGTTACCTTTGCAGAACAATATAAAGTGTGATATATAAACATAAAATGAATTGCAGAAATATTTAAAATCCATGAACTACATCATTATCTTGAGCTATTAATGAAAAAAAATCTTTTAGTTCATCCTCTTTAAGAGCATTCGTATAATATAAGTATTCTTGAGTTGATGAAATAAATATACAATACTTCCTTTCTTTAAGATGCACATATCAAAAATCTCCATTTAACTGTGAAAAGTAACACACCCACAGCACACTTCATTTCTCCTCACCATTGGCTGTACCATAGTACCTGCATGCTCCATTTTTTTTGCCATAAGCCCATATTTTTCTGCCAAATCTACAGCCTGCACTGCACCCCCTACTTTCTCTTTTGCCTTTGTTAGAGGCCCATCCTGTTTTGTCAGATGTGCTGTCAAGTATCATGATTTCATGAGTCACGCATAAGCAGAGCAGACAAGCTGAGACTTCACATGCTAACTTGCTCCTCCAAACCAGGCAGTAACCCATAGACACCACACCTCCCCATTTAATTTTCTTATAGACTACTGCTCAGAAGATGTTTTTTCTACGGTTTTAGAAAACAAAACTAAAAGCTATCCATCTTGGAAAAAAAAAATCCATGAAATCAAGCCAAACTCAACTTGTTCATTGCTGCATTTAGCACATAGTCAAGGTCTGCTCAACAAGTAAAGACAGTGCTTCAGTCACTGTGAAACTTACTATTTGTAGAGGACAAATGAAGACTATGGAACATTTAAAGCTTTCAAAGAGCTTAAGTGAGGCTGCATGACATGTAACACTCATATAGGAAATCTCCAGAGACACAGATTTTACCTTGAAAAATGTCAACGTCACTCCCAATGACTGCAGAAACTGTAGAAATCCCTAAAATGTTCCTTCATTGTGTTTCATCTGACTCACCCTGCAGTAAGTTTTCAGTGCTGCTTCTCTACTCTTCAGACGCAGTAGTCACTGGATTTTGTAGAGATCACTTTCAAAGCTCTAAAGAATCAGTATTCAACTAGCGGAGCTCATATTATGAAACTGATTCCACACTGTCATATGCTATTATCAGCTACGAACTCAGTAAGGGTAGGGGAACTAATAATGTAAGTTCTAGTAAAAGCTGGACTGCATGAAATACCAAGCAAATGAAAAACAACAACATCAAACAAACAAACAAACAAACAAAATCTTCCTTAAATATGCAAGGCAAAAATCAGAAAGACTAAGGATAACATGAAAGTAGACTTCAACACTCTGTATAGTCAGAGTGCATTTGTCTGAACCATTTAAATTCAGTCATCAGAATGCTGACCAATGAGCCTAGAAAAGAAGGAGGTTACAGTACTTCAACCTAAAGATCAGTCAGGAACAAAGAATACTCAGTTCATGAAATTTGATTCCTGAACTACCAAATTTCCATGTCAGACTTATATATGTTATTAGCATATTTATTACAGTGGAATCCTCACATGTACATACTAGAGACCTTGGAAATGAGATGGAAGCACAAAGAGAAGATACTAGAAAATCCTAGAAAGACAGGAAGTCCAAAGACTTCTAAGAAAACCATAAATGCAGAACAGATCATTTATCAGGGTCTAGCAAGCATTATCTATTCATATTTTTTGTTTGTTTGTCTTTTGCAGTATGTGGAGATAGTAACTAACCTGAGATGACAGCCACAAAACTAAACTGTGTATGTAGCCTTAAGAAAACAGACAAAACAAATATTGCTCAGATTCTGGTATTCAGATGCCACAGCATAAACTAACACAAGCTTTGAAGGAAGGCAATCTCGCTTTATAACAACTTAATCTCTTTTCAGCTGCAGCCAAATCCTTGGAATAAAACAAAAACTTAGGAATTACATATACAAACACATATGCAAATATAAGTACACATACATAGACGCATATAAATGTATATGTATGTATATATATACACACGTATATGTACATTTATATATAAAATCCAACTGGCAGAATATGACCACTAAACTGAAAATCTGTATTTTTCCTAAACCATGCTATTCGTATTACTTGGTTCAGCACTCAGAATTGGCTTCTTGAAATCTGTCAAATAAAACAGAAGCAATAATTTCTGCAGAGATCCCAGCTTAGCATACAGAAGAATGGACAATATTTACCTCTAATAACAGCCTCTCTCTAAGTCAGTGGCCTTTTGCTCAACCACTTTCTCTTTTTAGCAGTCAGCATGACCTTTGGTCACAAGAGGATCCAGATCAATAGTATCAACACAAACTAATCCTGGCTGAATCATTTTTTTTTCTGTCCTTTGCTAAGCCAAGAAAGCAAGAATTGCTTCAAATCTCAAATTATGTGCCTAAAATGACACACGGCATGTTATGTTATGTTAACCAACTGTAGTGGGTTTACCCGGCAAGGTTTTGGGGCTGGGGGGGAGGGGGCTATTCTGTGGAGGACACCTGCATGAGCAGATCCTGGGCTGGACCTGTAGCCCATGGAGAGGAGACCACGCAGGAGCACGGGGTCTGGGGGAAGCTTCTGCCTGTGGGGGACCTGTGCTGGAGCAGCTTGCTCCTGGGGGATGGACCCCGTGGTATGGACCCATATCTGGAGCAGTTCTTGAAGAGCTGCTGCCTGTGGGAAGCCCATGCAAGATCAGTTCACCAAGGCCTGCATCCCATGGGAGGGATCCCACGTTGGAGCAGGGGAAGAGAGTGACTGAGAAGGAGTGGTGGAGACAAAGTGCTATAGACTGACTGCAGCCCCCGTTCCCCCATTCCCCTGCGCCGCTCAGGGGGAGGAGGTGGAAGAGGTTTTGTTTTGTTTTGTGGGGGGAGGCATTTTTGGTTTCTTTCTTTTGTTTCTCGCTTCTCTAGCTTGTTAGTAATAGGAAATAAATTTTACTATCTCCCCACTCTGAGTCTGTTTTGCCCATCACAATAATTGTTGAGTGATCTCCACGTCCTTATCTCAACCCCTGAGCCCTTTGCATCGTATTTTCTCCCACTTTCCCTTTGAGTAGAGGGAGTGGGAGAGTGGCCGTGGTGGAACTCAGCTGCCCACCCAAGTAAAACCACCACCACAATTTAAAAATTAATCTCATTTTTTTAGAGCTAAGAAAACTCAGTTTATTTTTCTACTGATATATGAATTTCTGTACTCAGAAACTATGTACTCAGTAATAGTTAACAGACCAAAAAATCTCCAAAAACACTTTCACAATTTGTAAAATTTAAAAACTGAGTGTATCATAACAGGAATGCAAGTTCTCTGAATTTAATCCAAATCCAGATTTATTATTCATGTATCTTAAGTATTAGGAGTACAGTGGGCACAGGAAAGTTATATCAAATTCTTATTCAAGTAAAGTGTCCAAAAGCTAGCAAAATTGAATGATTTCTTCTTTTTTAACTTGGAAAGCAAATATCTTAAGAACAGCATTGACTATACTGAAGCTAGAACGTAATTTTCTTATACCTAAGTAAATGCAACATGCATGTGGAAGAGAAAAATGCATTAAAGTATGTATTAATTAGTGTATTAAAGTAGTGAAACCACACATATAAACTAGGATTTTCATTATAAATTGCTACATAGAATAGAAAAGCAGTACATATTTACATCCAAGGTTCTAGGAGAATATATTTTAATTTATTTTTCAATTTGCATACAGCTAAGCTATTCTTTGTAATATAAAAAAGAGGTAGAGCTCTGGGAAAACAGATCAAGAGACCTTGAAAAGTCATATAGTCCATCCTCTTACTCTGCACTGCTCTGACTAACTGATGTCCAAAAATCATTCTCTGGAATTATCTGGCTTCCTTACCATCCCTATGTGCAAAACCTTGAAGTGATAACAAATGTAAGCTCCTGCCACTTATTTTCTGTGGAGATCTATCAGCTTTCCATTTTATATCCACTTGAAACAGTAAAACAAATAAAGGAAATGCTCAAAAGAGGCAGCTTAATTTTTTAGACTTCCAAGGCTCTGCAAACTTCAAAATGATTTTCCTTTTCCATGTTACTGTGCCTTTTTCTCTGGCAGTAACAGTCACCTCTTTCGTCCAGCACTGCAGCATCCCACTTGCTTGGTGCAATGCTAACAATTGTTCAGAGTATCTGCTGCGTACTCACAATGCTGATGTGAATATCAGTGGCAACGTTTACAGGCACATTTTTTCTTGCAGGTGTACTAAACTATTCTACATTACAAAGCTATGTTAGCCAAACATTTCAAGCCCCAACTACCCTACCTTTGAGACAAGGTAGTTAAATTTGGTCAACAAAGATTGGAATTGCGGAGCATAAGGAAGTGATAAGAACAAATGAAAGGCTAAAGGGACATGAGAAATCAGGCCTTCTTGATTTCCACTTTATTAAGGAAAGCAGCAGAGGGCAGACTGTTCTACAGATTCTGGGATTCCTGAAATGTTGTGTTTTGAGAACACATTCTAATAATATCAATGAGTTAACCTAAATAGATGAAACAAACTAACAAAATCTACACATTTTCCCCTAGAAAGAACAGCAATTAAAGAAAAGGCAAACACTGCATGAGCTTTTTAAGAAGCCTGCCAAAATTCTGCTCATTTTCATTCCTCAGCTATTTAATAATTCAGGCAGTACATTGCAGTCAAAATGCCCATTTGCCATTTCTGTATTTGTATAAAGCATTAGTCAGTGTTTTTTAATCATGTTGCCTATCTTCGGAACTGTCATTGCCCTTTATGATTTTGCTACTTTGAAGATAAAAAACAATAACAACACTTCCATGTATTGAAAAGACACATGCAGTGCTACCTATACATCTTGTAAAACTGTGAGAATGCCCATTTTAACATTCATATACATACTTTTCCAAAATGATGGTTTATCGTCACACACCAGTGAGGTAAAACTAATTCTGAATAGTTCTGCTAGTTCTATTCTGCTACTGCTTCCATTTTAATGTGTTTGTTGTTGTTGTTGTTGTTTTGTTTTGTTTTGTTTTTTCCCTACATTCTTTTAGTTTCTAGGATACCACCTTCAATAAATTGACATCTAAATGTTAAGGTCATCATTACAGAATATGAGAATATGATAACAGGTTGTCTTATGCACATGTAACTGTACACTTTGAAATTAAAAAAAAAAAAGCAGTTTGTTTTTTGTTAAATTGAAACACAAAAGTTTGCATTTAAAGTGGTCTTACAGGGAATAGGTTGGAGGATATACAGGCACATGGCACTATATGTCATATTCTTACAAACATTAATGTTCCAGAATGCATGAGTGAGGACTGCTCATTCATATACAGGACTTGGTATGTGCCTCCCTTCTTAGCTTCTGGGCAAGGTGGTCCATGCATGGGCTGTGCTGCGAGGGCTTCCTGGAATATGTCTCAAAGTATAAGAGAACTCAGTGATCATTTTTTCTTCTATTTTCTCCCATGAGTTCAGCCATAAATAAATAAATAAATAAATAAATAAAAATTAAAAAGAAAGATGCAGTGACTAGATTATACACCGCCAATAAACTCACTTAAGTGGCAATATTAGGAGTCTGAAGAACTTGTAAGAGTTCTTTCTAAGAACACTGTAATTATATCAGTTCAAAATCCTGGCCAGAAATTTCAGAAACAGTTTGAAAATCAACAATACTTCCCTCAAACTGAGAGGGTGGCAGGGTGGGCAACAGGGAATCAAACAGAGAGATGTAAGTAAACAAATGTCTACTGAATTAAAAAGAGAGAATAGGACAAGAACTCGGGAACGCCTGAGTCAGTAAGATTACCACTCTCATGATGTAATGTCTATGTCATCCAAGTTTATTGGGATGCAAGTAGACCAAATGCATGCCAAATCCATGCCTGGGAAGCCATGTAGCAGCATCAGAATGCCAGCAAGCTTGTGCTAACAATGATACCCTAAAAATTACAAAAAAATCCCACTGAAGTATTCCTTACATCGTTTGGACGCAGAACCAAAATTATGACAGAGGCAAGTAACAAAATGATGTTCTAAAACTACTGAATGTATAGCTTATCCCAAACATAATCAGCTAACTTTAAGGATCCTGTGGAAAAAAATATTGTGTATTCATGTTATTAAAGATCACCTCTAGTGCATTTAAGTGACAGAATCAAAATTATAACGGCAGATATAAGTATGAAGTATGGCAATCCTTTTTTTTTTTTTTTTTAAACTTGACTTACTGAGGAATTTTCTGTTCATATTAGCATAATAAAAATAATTTTTCCAGTCTCTCTAACTTAAAATAAATACTTCACTGGTATGGTACTGCCATTAGGTAACAGATACATGAACAATAGTCAATTAATTGTACATAAACTCATCGAGATAACTTTCAAATATTCCCCTGAGACAGTACAATTCTGAGAGATGCACTGATTTATTGCAGCTTCTCTACAAGACTGTATTCAGCAACCATGCGGTAGACTTCACTCTAAAAATCTATGAACATCAAGGAATAGTTTTAAACTCTTTCTGGGCTACAGAGAAAGAAAAATTCTAAACAGAATCTCAAAAAGCCATTCTGTAACCAGGAGATAAAAATAATCCAGATTAATTTTGACTGTGACAATTTATAAATATCGAGTTATGGAGTATATTTTTGGTGCTATTAGATTTGATAATATCTTACTCGGAAACAGGAAAGGAAATAGTTTCACATAATCAAATTATTTGCTAGCAGGATCTTTGGAATATCTTCAAAATGTTTACAAACAAATGATTGGAAAATGGAATAGCTTTCCTGATTTTCTGTGTGACATTCTTTAATAATACAAGTTTGTTAATTACTACATTAGATAGAAAGTGATCCGTAACAAGCTTTTAAGGCAAAAAGGGATTATTACAATGAGATAATTTTATCTTTCACATGATACAGGTCACAGGTTTTTGTTATGTAGTTCCTGCATTATTATGATTCTGTTTCAATAGTCATGTTAGTTAGAGACAGAATATTGCTTTTAAGATGTCAACAAAGCACTGTTCAACAGTGCAGATTGCACATTCACCCTTTGTATACTGAACTGCAGAACTGTCTTAAAAAGCCACATTCTGACAAAAGCCTTGCACAAAGACAGTATCATTCTCTTACTTGACACAGAGAAACACATGCTTCCTACTGGGTTTTTCCTCTTTCCACACCAGAGATCCTGATGTCACACAAATCTTTAACGTGGAAGGTGGATAACTATGTGAACATAAAGTAATTTCCTCAAAAGAAAATACCTACAATCAGCTGATGGTTCTTTTTAAGGGGTTATCTGCATTTTTGCTTGTGGAAAACTGGTCAACATTATCTCAACTGATAAATATTTTGGGGGCGGGGCGGGGATTGTAGTTTAAAATGAATGAGATGACTGCTGGACAAATCTTCCAAACTAAGAGATGGAACACACTGCAAAATCTACACAGTCCTGTATAGTTGATGCAACACATATCACCAGCATGTATCGAGAAACATATCTAAACCATAATACAGATGACTACCATAGCAAGTCTTCTAAACAGTGAGGACAACTGCCTAAGCAGAGGTCTCTAGAAAGAGCAGAACTGAATGCAGACAGAACTGTCTGAAGTAAGTTTGTGAAATTTTTACCCTCTTTATGCTTCTTTGCATCTAAGGGAAAGCTGCCAAAGTCCATTTTCCTGAGATCATTGGGTGGTCCCCAAATGCCTTCACTAATATGCATTGCTAACCTGCCAGAAGTGAAGGTATCAGATAACTTTGTGAGGTCCTTTCTGTTGTCAGAAAGATGATGCATCTAGAGAGGCACAACAGGGTTGCACAGACCAAGGTTATTCGTTTATTTCATAAATAATTTGAAAGTTAAACTAGTGCTGGCAAAATCTGCAAGTAACACAAAAGGTTGTTTTTTAGGATAAATAAAAAGGAGAAAAGTCAGTCCTGCTGAATTGTAGAGCCTGTGGCCCAAGGAAGCAAAATGGAGGACTGAATCCTGGAAAATAGTGACTAAGTATGATTCAGGAATCATGACACACGAGCAACTCATTATGAACTACTTCTAAATACAAAACCTGCCATGACCTTTGGATATGTGATAATGAGATTAGAGACACTGTTAAAAGATATTTTGGGGAGGTCTGAGATATTCACAGACAGAAAATGTGCAGAAAAGAATCAAGGACAAAAAGATTATATAAGCTATCAGTACCATTTATCAAGAAGATTGAGATGATATGCTGATTGCCTATGAATCTGCTTCAAGAAGAAAAGCATGCCTACTAAAGAGGTCCTTAATCTCAGAAAGCCATATGAAGAAGCAGTTGCTGAAAGATGAATTTGAAAATGAAACAAAACAAAGTTATTATTTTTTAAACAGTGAGGATAATACAGGGAATCAGTGAAAAAAGGTGAATGATTATGTCTTACTGATAAAGCAAGAATTAATGAATAATAAAGTGTCCATATAACACGTTCATGTATTGATATGATCTTTCACTGACAATATGGGAAGATAGGAATGGTACCAAAAATCATGAAATTTACATGTAAGAGATCCCTTGTGTAATATTTACAATGAATAAATTAGTGGCCTTAGTAATTCAGTGACTGTAAAAAAAAAATACTGGACAAGAGCAGCTGGTTGACAAGCCAGAGGAACACAGTCTTTAATTAAGGTGCCAAGTCCCAGGAAAAGTCCTGTGTCATTTCCATATCTGACATTACTCCTGGTTAACTAGTTAGGTATTTTTAGGTAACCAGGCTGCCTGATTCTGACAACTGTCATCAAATATACTTTTATCTATTTAAATCCAAGGAATATAAATATAATAGATGAATGTGGAAGTAGTCCAAAATGTAAGAGAGCTTGGAAGGCAGCTTTCTGCATCTACTCTGCTAAGTAAAATAGTACCCAAAAGCAAAGCTATGCACAAGATTCCCTGGTTGTTACTTGGCTCCCAGGCTCTGTTCTGAAGAGGTGCATTTAGCTCACTCTGAAACACAACCAGGGAGTAGTCCACAGGATGCAATATTCCAAGGAGCACTCTCCACAGCTAGTGAGAAAAGGCTGTGCCTTATTTGGCTTCTTCAGCCCTATACAGCCTTTCAGCTCTATCCCCAAAGGTTCTTCATCCTCAAATACTACTGCATACATTCCTACCCTACTCTGCAGCTTGTAAGACACATCCTTTGTCTCATGTTATAAAAACACTCTGCTGTAGGGCTGAAACACAACTCTCACATTATTTCAGAAGCTTTGAAAAGAAAATAGAAAAAAAAGAAATCTTAGACACACAGTGGACACCAGTTGTGTTATGCAGGGTGACATCTCAGGAGACAGAAAGACAGAAAGACCTAAGTAGTTTTGAGGTGAGACACTCCATCCCCCACAGTCCAACAAGCATTCCCTGAGATGGACACATTTTTGCATTGCCCATACAGCTTCTGAGTCATTAGTTCTCACATCATAAAATAAAAAAGTGAAAAAATTGTAAGTTGTGAAAATTTGAAACAGGTGAATAGCTCATGTCATAACTAGTGGTTGGGAAAAAAAGACAACAACCAGTTATAAACTACAGTCTTGTTCATACAATTCTGAACTTAAGTCTAGCTAACTAAAATCTTTACCTTATTATTAAAGCCTGTAGGGTGATGAAAAACAAAGTGAGCTATGGTAAAAAAACAACAAGCTAAGAATGCTCTGCTTCTAGAGGTTAGAAAACAAAAACAACAACAACAAAATAATCTTGAAGGATTTGGTTCTATGAAATTTTAAAGAATTGTTTAAGAACCTGAACACATTTTGATTCACCAGCATACCTGTACATTGAGAGGCCAACCTCCAGCATACAAGTTAGCTGTGATGTCTTTTCTGCTTGTGCAACACAAAACTGCTTTTTTAGCTACACTCATCCCACATTCTGAGGATGCAAGTCCATGTACCCGGCAAGCTGTCACAGTCACCTGAAGCATAATATTAGCATAACATGGGTAATTTAATGACTTTAGACTATTTGAGATCAGCAACATTTTAGGGCCTAAGAAAGAGGACTTGAAAATTGTTTCAACAAACAGAATTTTTGAATTTAAGCCAACTTTGAAGTTAAAGGTCTTGTATTTGCTCTGTTCCATGTATACTTTTTGATGTGTATTATTTTTATAAAGTACACGTATATTGTACAACTGTTACATGTATATTAATTTCTAATCTTTGTTAATGAGAAAAATTATGCCTGACTGATAGAAAACACCTCTTTTTAGCAATTCAAACAATATTTTGATTTAGAACTCGATTATATATATATATAAAAGATTTCCATCAGCAATAATGAAACTGCAACATGGAAATAAAAGGGACAGAAGCACAAAGAGTGATATCTGGACATTTTAAAATCACCCCACTCAATGGAGATGTTTTAAAAACAGCCACTCAATGCAGAACAGATTCTTATATATAAAACCGTGCTCACAAGAGGTTGTGTGTGTACTTGGAGACAGAGAGCAGTGAAAGAAAAGAAAAAGGGACAGAGCAAAGGCAAGAGTCATAACACTTCACTGTTCCATGACAAGCTATCAGTTAGTAATAGAATAAGACCTGACAAAATCAACTAAATAGAATAATATGAGCAATAGGTTGACATATGAAAAAACATTTTGACTACTTGAATGCCACATATCATTAAATGTCATTTTAAAGAGCATCCGTCTGAACCACTGACGATAATTTTTTTTTAAAAGAACTTCACTTTTATATTTCTAGCCTTCATGAAGATCATGCAGCAGCCAATATACTGTCAAAATTAAAGAGCAAATCTTTGCATGGCTTAATTCCCAGGACCTTTTTTCTACTTTTATTATCATCACCGACCACACAGAAGCTGTAAACAATTTGTACACATGCAGTATTTGCCCTGTGGGATCTTGCTTTTAACCGATTCAAGAATGATGTCAACAGTAATTCACTTCTGGTTGTAGACTGCAAAATGTTGATGGTTCAATGTCCACGACATTTCAACAAAGTACTGGGACATAAAAGGGTAAAGAGAGAGGAGGAGGAAAACTACAGACACAGACAAATATTAAACATATGGATTTAAGGTTACATCTAAGTCTCTGGGTCATCTGTTTTATTTCATGACAGTAAAACAATATAAAGCAAAAAAGTGATTAAAAATATTTATGTAAATACATGTCAATATTAGGAGACTCACAGTCACATTCTCCCAAGACATCTGAATGTGACAGTAAAAACTTACAACTAAGGTAACATTTAAAGCCACTTAAGGTAACTTAATGAGGAACTCATTCAGACATCACTTTTGAAGATGATGATTTTGTTATTTTCTAATTATTGCATAGATATTCTGCTGAAATTAAAACAGCCAAACAAACAACAAAATCATTTGACAAGATATAACCTTATAAGTGGAAATTTTGATTAAAGAATAGCCATCCAACATCCCCAGAAAAAGTTTCTCAAAATAGAGATGTTTCTCACTGAATTTTGCAGTTTTCAGTGACCAACAGACATGTTAATAAAATTTAGACTGTTAGCTATATAATTGCACTCAATCCTTTGAAACAAATCTTATTTGGAACTCTGTCACTTAACTCCCACCTGCTTGTTTGTTCTTTCTGCTTCACCTTGTGTTTTTGATCGTGAACTATGTTTGCAAGATGAAAATCAATCTAGTTAATTATATCAGTTTATCTGTAACATCATGTATTAAATAGTAAAGGGAAAAGTCCTGTTTTATGGTCTTATGATTGATCTAAAATTTTTAAGTTCATACTACAAGCAAAAGTGATGTTCCTGTCTTTCTCGTTGCTGCTCTTGGCTGAACAGTCCTATCTTCCTTGTGTTGACACTATGGGTCATTTCCACTGCCAGAGAAGCACAACAAGGAACCACGTGTGCTGGACAGAAGCTCTGCAACAAAAGATAAGACAACTCCTCCCCCCAAGACTTTTTTTTCCAGTTCCCAGACCTGGCGTGTCAACCAGCAAGACAGAGGAATGAGGATATTGGTTGGCAATGGATACTGAATGGAACCAAATGGAACAAGCTGTTAGAGTAGGAACAGGGAGATTAGTTTAAATCAATTGTGCAGCTTCACCTTTTGAAATAATGTTTAATATTATATTCCAACATTTTCAATGAACTCCCATAATCCATGAATAAATTAAAAGAAAAAGAGAGAGAGAGAGAGGGAGAAATGTGTTCATTATTAAAAAATAAAAAAATAAATTGCACAGGACTTGTCAGTGATTGTTATTTCAGAAAAAAACAACAACAATAACAACAACAACAAAAAACATTCTTACCTACTTAAATAGATTAGAACCTAACACTAGGCATCCAGGTTCTAAAATTCTGTTACAGTCTGTGATACATTGGGGGGCTTTCCCACTATCTCTTGCAGTATATTTAGCTTTCCTATGGCATTATTATTTTGAATTTAAATTTGTTTCAGTAGCTTTTGGAACCTAAAACACAGTAGTATCAAATTACTACATAAAAATCAAAGTGAAACTAGCCTACATAATAGCACTGTATATAAAAAGCAGAAAAATCAGCAAGTAAAAAAACTAGCAATCAATGCTATATTCATCTTAATTCCTATTTCTATTGGTATTTTATAAATGGAAATACTGTCAATTAATACCTTGTTTAAAGGAAGAGAGAACATGTCATGTTTCCAGTCATTCACCCTACCAATAGAATAAGATTAATAAAATGATTGGAACTTCAAGCAAAACTTGCACTGTACAGCACATCATATGAGTTCACATATGATGGAGAGAGATCTTAAGCTTTAGGCAAATCTATAACCTGACATACAAATTTTTAACAGAGAAGAATATTAAAAATGAAAAAAATGTGAAAAAAAGTGATTAAATCAAAAGAGACTTTGTTTAATGTGTGAGTTGGCTCTGAACACATTAAAGGAGCAAAAACAGGAGAACGCATTTCTTTTTTTTTTTTTTCTTCTGCAACTTTCACCTTAAATTAATCCAAACAATGGGAATTTATTTATTTATTTATTTTTAATCAGATGTATCAAGTGGTTATCTAGGAAAAAAATATTTTAAAATTTGAATATTCACTGTGGCATAGTACATTGTGAATTACATTTCAGAATTGCTTATCCTGAGTTACTGTGATCCTGAATTCTGAAATAGGGGTTGTTAGGGAAATTCAATTACAGGACAAAAGAACTAGATCAGCACATTCTCAGGAACTTTGGAAAATGGACATCAGCAGACTGATCCTGATTACTAAAGTGAAACAGTTCCATGATTTCAGTGCTTTTTTTCTGACCTAGCCCATGGGGGTGCTAGATAGTAATCCCTGTCTAAACTTCCCCCACTATACAAGGAAAAAAAAAGGAAAACAAGAAGCAAATGGAGACAATCTAATGAGAGAAAGCAGAGGTGGAAAGGGCATTTTCCGAAATTGCAGCACCACTCCTTTGTAGTACTTCCTGACCCACTGCATGCATAGAGCACAGGTCACCACTTCCAGTTACCCAGGTGGCTCCTAGTCTTTGCAGGTGACTTTCTCTAGGAAGGTCTAATAACCAAACAC
Organism: Aythya ferina; assembly: GCF_964211825.1. Lineage (NCBI taxonomy): Eukaryota > Metazoa > Chordata > Aves > Anseriformes > Anatidae > Aythya > Aythya ferina. Next base: position 122,858,975 of record NC_140296.1, on the reverse strand, counting down.
AGCTGCAGCCCAAGAACTCAGTGCAGCATGAATCCTCAGGATTGAATCCTTAAGAAGAGTATCAAGTACATATGATCATATGCTGAGATGAGAATGATTACAGATAAACAAAGTAAATGTATTTCTCAACTTGTTCTGAAAAAAACAATTGCCCATGGTCACAAAAATTTATTCCCCTAAATGCCTTTTTAATCTGAATTTTTAAAAATAAATCGGCATCAGAGTTTTTCCAGTTCTACTCCCTGTATTTTATCTTGGGACTGCTCTTCCACTCCACAAGCCACTTCAGTCTGATAGGTCATCCACAATGGATGAATAAGAAATATACGATGACTACATCTTTGCAGAAAACAAACAACCAACCAACAACAATGAAAAACACCAACCCTGGAAAAAGAGATTTCTAGCCCAACAGATTTTTTTCACATATTAATAGCTGCAAAAGGTTACTTGTCTTTAAGCATTATGAAATTAATACCATTCAAGTGTGAAGTCACTCCATAAATAGGAAGCGCTAGTATGGCAGCCAGTGAGCCGCTAATCAAGGTAACTCACGTGTAAAGTACTTCTTATGATGCATCAGATGTGTCAGCATATTTTCAGGTTAAGTATATAGTGAAATAAAGCTTTTTTTTTTTTCTTCATGAAAACAGATTAGAATTCATATTGCACATTATTCATGCAACTAGAAAACTGCAATCTTACATGTTTTCAGTTTTACTGCTTTTCTCCGCCAAACTGACTGAAATCAATTAAGATGACACATTATGAAAACCATTGAGCATAACAAATTCATAACTTCTAGAGCAGAATCAGCACTAATTGCTCAAAAATTGTCTTAATCATTTATGAGTTACTGTAAAGTAGGAAAAGAGTACAGCCTCTAGTTACAAAAAGACAATCATACAGCTGGCAAGGATGTGACTACAACTCAGGCAGGTAATTCCCAATGAGCTCAACAGGCTCAAATATTGATAACCGCATTATCTGCAGCAGCATAACAATCACTATGGGTTGACCTCTCAACATGTACTCATATTCCCCGGTAGAATGAATGTGAGTTCATTCACTCAGTGCTTTCCTACCAAAACTGTATTCCATGCACCGAGCTTAGGTATATCCACAGCTGGCAGAGTTTGCACTGGGGCTACACCCCAAGAAGTTTTAAACATTTTATAAGGAATAGAAAAACATTCTTAGAAGTGCAGGAGTGTTCTAGCAATCCCTGGAGAATCCAGAGAACAGTCCAAGTTGGATGATTATCTATTCTCCTTTCCACTCATCCAATTGTATTAAAAGAAATTTAAAAAACAGTACATTTTTTAACAATGTTCCACTGTTATTAATTGCTATAGCTGTCAGAATATGAATGGAATGGAATGGGATAGGATAGGATAGGATAGGATAGGATAGGATAGGATAGGATAGGATAGGATAGGATAGGATAGAAGAGTTCAGTTGGAAGGGACCTACAAAAATCATGAAGTCCAAATGTCTGACTACTTCAGGGCTATTCCTTAATTGCAAGTAGAAGATAAAACTTTATGACTTCCAAGTCTTTAAGTTCTGTATTTAACACAAATTATTCAGTGAGTTGTTTTATGTAATTGCAAATACTTTGTGTACAGCTACAAACATCACTGTATATATAGATGTATATATCCTGCTGCAAAGAGCAGCAAAGGAAAATCACAGTTCTGTCCAAAACCCTACATCCCTCTTATATGAACAAAAGCATCACTGTTTATACTGAGAACTTCTGAGACAGTATATAATGAAAGGCAATTGTAAGAGCTGAGAGATGTGCAAAAGCATGATAACATGCAGAAGAGTACTAGGCAGGTTGGAGTGAGTAAAGGACTCTTGGATTTGCTAAGATAGCTTTAATGTGGTTATACTGAGAGGATGCAGTGAAGCAGCTGCAGATTTGTGCAATAGCAAAAATACCACATTACAAGGAGAATTTCTACTGTGAAGATGCTGGAATTGAATATTAGACTTCCTGTAATAGCAGGACAGTATTCTACAGCAGCAGTCTTTGGAAAGTCTGTGTCCTCACACTGAGATGATGATGTCTCAGCTTCTTTCTCTCCTGGTTATCTTGTTAGGACTCACACAAATGGCCAGAGAGACAACATGAGACTTCCAGTCCAGCAGCTGTAACAAACAGCATGTGTGCAGAGCTACAGAAAGACACCTACTAATTTCCTGAAGTTCTGCAGAACATGAGAGTGCAGCAGAATTGAGGAAAATTCTACGGTTGTAGGATGTGGACTACCTGGTAGTTTTATGGTTTTGTCTATTGTTTGTTTGTTAGTTTGTTTTTAATGTGATTTAGTGGCAGGGGAGGTTGCCCAAGTGACTGAAAATAGTGACAATATAGAGCTGGAGACAAGCAAGAGGAGGAGGACTTGCCTGTGAAAGCTTGTCGTTTAAGATGTGATTCACACTCAGTAGTTTGAGGACTCTGGACTGGAGCTGATAGTAGCAGCAATGTGCTACTGGAGGCTGAGGCCTTCAAATATGCATTTACAACTTTGATAAATGTTCTGTGCTCGTCCTTCAGAGACAAAAAGCATGGGAGAAGTGGCAAAGGAGAACCTAGCAGCTACCCATTGCCTGCTTGAGGGGAAGGTGGTAAGAAACAAACAAGAGGTTCTACAGTATGAATAGGATGGTAAGGTTGATAGATGCTTATGAACACATAACAAACATTGATTAAAATTTGCCATGACAGCTGAAATGAAAGGACTGGTACTAAGATAAATGAGAAATTTAAACAAAGGCTTTTAATATGCATGCTTATATAACCTAAAAACTAACATACAGATTTCAAGAGCCAGTTCTATCAGGGACTTTGATATTCTGATACACGGTACAAACAATTTATTCAGTCTTTTATTACCCAGGTAAAAAAAAATATTTGCAACTCTTAAAAATGATCACATCAATAACTGTTTTCACTTAGAGTGATATCACTATTTTTCTGCTCTTTTAACATTCCAAAAAAACCCTAAGATCAAGACTGGAGACAGGTGGTAATTTTCCTGACAGGTGGCCACATTACACAGCATTTTCCTAGACCCTCCCCCGAAAAGCAAATGCAATCTGGAAGTGTACAACTGCCAGAAATATCTTCCTTTCTTTTCTCTTTATGTATATGCTGTTTCCTCCTTTTTCCTCATTTCAGATAGGAACTAAAATACCACACAATGATGCACATTTGGGCAATGACATTTTTGCAATCTCCTCTGACATTTGAAGAATGTGTGCACTGAATCCATACATCCTGGGATTTCATATAGCATTTCTGTATGTCACAGAACATTAAAAAAACGCCTGTATACCTGATTAGAGTGCTCAAAATCTGACTCTGAGAACAATTTGCACTTATGCTACATAGTCTATCTAATGATTGTAATATGAAACCAAAAACCTATGAATTAAGGCTCAGCAACAGTAAAGTATATGGGGAAAATAAGGTACAAGACGTATTTGAGTCTTCCTTCACACATCACACTGTTAGGCTGCTCTCATAGCAGAGCAAGGTGAAAGACTAAGAGAATCAGTCCTGAATTCCTTATGATCTGCAAGATAACACATAAGAGTACCACCAGAAGCACACTTACAAACTTTCAGGCTAAATGCCTTTGAAACAGCTGTGGATGAAGTTCCTGCCTAGAAATCAAAGAACCTATATTCTTTACCCATCTCTCATTAAGGACTAAGTCAAATCACTTCACCACTCAATGCCTGTTTCCTCACCAATAAAACCGGAATAGCTCTACTGATTCTCGTTTGAATCACTGTGATACTTAGTGATTAAGGGTTTTGCTAAGACATACTGCTTTTCCCCATTCTATAGTATTGTTTTTTCCAGTTTTCATTCATAACTGCCCAGATTATAAAATAATGATTTAGAACTATTTGAAAGTCAGTGCAAAGCTGCAAATGCAAAATGAAGATCTTAAGTACTAATCAATTCTGTCATCCTTTACATGTGATGCTTCTGAAGAGTGTTTCGACATCCTTTAAAAAAAAAACAAAAAAACAACAACAACAAAAACAAAACAAAACTGAGATCCAGCAGAACTACAGACTTCCTTACATTTTTGCATGGTGTTATACCGAGCAGCATTGGTTAATAAAATATATCTCTTAGTTTTTCAAGTCCCTGGAAGCAAGAATTCGTGTGAAGTAAGGGCTGTGTTTCCTGTTAAATATGATGAAAACAATAGGAATGCCATTTTTTCCTACACAAGGTGGGAGAAAATATTTGTAATGGAGATTTTACAATTTTAAGAACAGCAACAGTTCTACAGTTCCCAGTCAGACTGGGCTAAACAGTCTAAATATCTTTATGCAAAACCAATTTTTAATACAACTCTTTGCCCATTATCATGAAAAGCAAATATATGTTCTTTTTCAAACATTTTATTTTATTTTAATGAGGAGAAGAAAACCTAGGGGAAAATGCAAACTATGTGGAGGTAAAAAGCACAACATCCATGTGGAATAGCCACATTCAGCTCAGTACAGTTGCTCTAGATTTACACTAGAATCCAGAATATTAAAAGGGCTAAAGGAAAGAAAAAAAGTGAAATGTTTTGATCACACTGGAAATGAGAAGCTTGCAAAACAATAAAAACAACAAAACCTTATGAGTCTCATGGGTTACTGAGGCCTAAAGGAAACTATTATTATTATTATTATTATTTGATTCAACTCTTAACGTAGTGTGTTGGTGAAGAATCCCTTATGCCCTCTTTTTTTTTTTTTTTTTTAGGTAATACTAACAAAAAATCTGATCAGATTATCAGAAACATAGGTTCAGAAACCAACAGTGTTCTAAATAAATTACTATTAAATTTAGATGATATATAAACAATGTTTTAGAAGGATCATAGGAATGAAGCAGAATGGACTCTAGAAAAAAAAAAAAAAAAAAAGGAAAGAAAACTGTATGGATGATAATATATACATTTAAAAGCTACTTGAAATTATCTGGAAAGTTACAAACCAGTGGCTCCTTGCAAATGTTTTTGAAATAAAAAACAAAGCAAAACACAGCAATACAGAATTTAGTCTAACCATTATTCTCTACAAACAAACAGTAACTCCTCCAAAAAAAGTAATAAGACACCGATCTCTTCGTACTGCTTGGCCTTGTAAAAAGTCATGAAACTGGACAACCATTTCTACAGTTTTTAAAAGGCTGCAAATAGTCCTTACATTGAAAAAATGAGGAAACTGTAGGGACACAGAGTAAGAGAAAATTCCTCATCTGCTTGAGTAGGACAAAATGACTATGTCAACAACCTGAAAAACTGAATTTTAACAGTCCTCAAAAACTTCTAGTAGGATCTACAAGAAATTAAAAAGCGTTTCCAAAAGGTGTAGGAGATAGGGGAGCATGGTCTAATTTTGATAGTGATTTTGACATTCTGAAGACAATCACCAAAAGTTAGGGCACTTAGGCTGAAGTCACAATATTCCAGTGTAGATCTAGTAATGTTTGATTTATTTGTAAATCTGTACCAGGTCATTCGGTTCAGCAAGTTTATTAAGGAACTGTAAACAGACCTACATAAATGTGGTGAAAGACCAAGATGCTCACTGTTTACAAATGCAAAGTAACCTGTCATTGGAAGAAAAAAATACGTATAATTGCTTATGCACATTAAGAGAATCTGAAATAACAGCAGAATAGAACTGTAAAGCCCTATATCTAATGTTATACAAATTGTTGATGAATACAATTGCTGCAATAAAAAAGCCCCATGGGAGATCCTATGTGCCTATGAGCTTCAATCTGACATGAAGATTCACAGCTCAATTTCTCTCTAAAAGTTAACTTTATAAGATTCTGTTGTTAAAAATATCCTGCCTGAAGTTCCACAATCATGTCTGAATAATAATTGCAATGAACAGTGACAACAGGGCTCCAGGGCATATGTACTATGGTTATATAACCACAGATTGACTAAAACTTTAAAAAAAAGACAGTTTCGTTTCCATGGACAGTAGAAAAATGCCTAAATAACACTTGATACTGTTGTAGTTGGTCTTGAAATTGATCAAGGAAAAAAATTTTAAATAAGCATTTATGAAAATTTATGTGTGAGAATCAAAAGACTTTATATTATTATTATTTTTTTTTTTAATAAAAGATGCTCTAACAAGTCTGTTCTTTAAGCGGCTTGAAAATCCTTAGTGTCAAATTTTCAAACTATTTAGTTTAGGTAAGCTTTCTTTAGTATCATCCAAGCTACTTACTCATTTCAAAATCAGCAGCAAGGGCAGATAAAACTTAATTACCGAAGTCTTTGATTGCCTAGAAAGTCAGACTTTCCTTTCTAATCGTTGCTATAACTACAGAAGCTATTAGTTCTTCCTACTCCCTATTAAGGAAGAAGAGAAAGCAAAATGAGAAATATTGAATGAAAATCTGGACTTTAAAGGTATATCACAGAATCACAGAATGGCTTGAGTTGGAAGGGACCTTAAAGATCATCTAGTTCCAACCCCCTGCCATGGGCAGGGACACCTCTCACTAGACCAGGTTGCTCCAAGCCCCATCCAACCTGACCTTGAACACTTCCAGGGATGGGGCATCCACAACTTCTCTGGGCAGCATGTTCCAGTGCCTCATCACCCTCTGAGTGAAGAATTTCCTCCTAATGCCTAATCTAAATCTCCCCTCTTTTAGTTTAAAACCATTCCCCCTCATCCTATCATTATCTTCCTGAACAAACTGGTGCTCTCCATCTTTTTGATAAGCCTCCTTTAAATACTAAAAGGCTGTCAATAAGGTCTCCCTAGAGCCTTCTCTTCTCCAGGCTGAATATCCCCCGCTCTCTCGGCCTTTCTTCATAGGAGAGGAGCTCTAGCCCTCTGATCATCTCTGTGGCCCTTCTCTAGACCCACTCTAACAAACCCACATCCTTCTTGTGCTGGGGGCCCTAGACCTGGACCTAGCACTCCAAGTAGGGCCTCACAAGGGCAGAACAGAGTGGGACAATCACTTCCCTCAACCTGCTTAACATTCGTCTGTTGATGCAGCCCAGGATACAGTTGCCACCTTCTGGGCTACAGTCACACACTGCTGCCTAATGTTGAGCTTTTCATCCACCAGAATCCCAAGCACTTCTCTGTGGGCTGTTCTCAATGAGTTCTCCACCCAGTCTGTCCTCATGTCAGGGATTGCCGCGACCCTGATGCAGCACCTTGCACTTGGACCTCTTGGACCTCATCAAGTTCACATGGACCCAATTCTCAAGCTTCTCCAGGTCCCTTTGGATGGCATCCCTTCCTTCTGTTGTATTAACTGCACCACTCAGGTTGGTGTCATTTGCAAATTTGCTGAGGGTGCACTTGATCCCACTGATATATGTGTATATATATATATACATATATCTTGTAAGCAGGATAATAATAAACTACAGTTTTAATTAGGAATGCAAAGCTACCAATGAAAGGACAAATAAACTCATGGTTTTAATAGATTTGGCTATTTCTAATTCAGATGTTGAGAGCATCTTTATGTAATCTACTTCTCTGAAATTCAGCTGTGTTTTACGTAAAGATTAATTCAATATTTACACTCATATTTTAAGTGCATTTAAATCAAGAAAATAAGTTATGATTCTTACACTAATGCAAAACTAATTCCAGTTCTGAGAGAATTATTTACTATATTATCACACTGAATTGTTGAAGAAGTGCTAAAGACTGTATAATAAATAATGAAGACTTTCAAGCCAAGAATTCAGAAAGATTATCAACTGCAAGAGTTGTGTTTGCATGTACAGTCTTGATTTGCTAGTCCATAATTACGATTATGATGCCAACATTGTATTAAAGAGGACAGAAGTGGAATATACTTGCTAAAGACCACATGAATTTAGGAGCTGATGATCACATAGGTGAAATATTAAATATGTGAAATATTTGGAGGACACAGAACACATCCTTACTTAGCCACTGTTCTTTATGTTCATAACGGTATTCATCACTGTCATGAATATATTTAAGGACTTATTTTTTCTATAGCGCTGAAAAATATAATTTTGATATTACAATTTAGAAGACTTCCTGACACTGGTAGATGCTTTTCCATTTTACATATATAAACAGCAGAAATCAAGTGAGAGGCTCTATTTATTAAAGGGCAAAGGACTTGAAAAGGGGAAAGCGGATTTCATCAAGGGGAAATCGTGCTCGACCAACCTTGTTGCCTTCTATGATATCGCCAGCTGGGTAGATGGAGGGAGAGCAGTGGACATCATCTACCTTGACTTCAGCAAGACTTTTGATAATGTCTCCCATGACATTCTGCTAGAAAAGCTGAGAAAGTGTGGGATAGAGAAGTGGACAGTAAGGTGGGTTGAGAACTGGCTGACTGGCCAAGCTTAGAGGGTGGTGATCAGTGGCAGAGAGTCTGGTTGGAGACCTGTGACTAGCAGTGTTCCCCAGGGCTCAGTGATGGGTCCTGTCTCGTTCAACATCTTCATCGATGACCTTAATGAGGGAATAGTATCCACCCTCAGCAAGTATGCCGGTGATACAAAGCTGGAAGGAGTGGCCGAGACGCCAGAAGGCTGTGCTGCCATTCATAGAGATCTGGGCAGGCTGGAGAGCTGGGCAGGAAGAAACCAAATGAGGTTTAACAAGAGCAAGTGTAGAGTCCTGCACCTGGGAAGGAACAACCACATGTATCAGTACAGGCTGGAAGACGACCTGCTGGAGAGGAGCTCTGTGGAGAAGGACCTGGGGACAGGTTGACCATGAGCCAGCAGTGTTCCCTGGTAGCCAAGAGAGCCAATGGGATCCTGGCATGCATTAAAAGGAGTGTGGCCAGCAGGTCAAGGGAGGTGATCCTCCCCCTCTACTCTGCCCTGGTCAGGCCTCACCTGGAGTACTGTGTCCAGTTCTGGGCTTCCTGGTACAAAAAAGACAGGGGTCTCCTGGAAAGAGTCCAGCAGAGGGCCACAAAGATGATACTGGGCCTAGAGCATCTCCCCTATGAGGAAATGCTGAGAGACCTGGGTCTGTTCAGCCTTAACAAGACCGAGAGGGGATCTTATCAATGTTTATAAATACCTGAGGTGTCATAGACAAAGGGATATGGCCAACCTCCCTTCAGTGGCCTGTGGGGAAAGGACAAGGGGTAGCGGCCACAAAATGGAGCACAAGAAGTTCCACACCAGCATGCGAAAGAACTTCACAGTGAGGGTGACGGAGCACTGGAACAGGCTGCCCAGAGAGGTTGTGAAGTCTCCTTCTCTAGAGATATTCAACACCCATCTGGATGCCTACCTGTGCAATCTACTCTAGGGAACCTGCTTTGGCAGCGGGATTGGACCCAATGATCTCTTGAGGTCCCTTCCAACCCCTACAATTCTGTGATTCTGTGAATACATGGTCTGGTAGGAAAATGTAGGGATATGTAGATTAAAAGTCTTTGGTGAGAAGATTGATGTGAGACTCTGTTCTGGTTTCAGCTAGGACAGAGTTAATTTCCCTCCTAGTAGCTGGTAGGGTGCTATGTTTTGGATTAGGATGAGAATAGTGTTGATGACATGCTGATGTTTTGTTGCTTAGCAGTGCTTACACTAAGCCAAGGACTTTCCAGCTTCTTGCTCTGTCCTGCCAGCGGGCAGGCTGGGGGTGCAGCAGGAGCTGGGAGGTGACAGACCCAGGACAGCTGACCCAAACTGGCCAAAGGGGCATTTCATACCATACAGGGTCATGCTAAACAATATATGGGGGTGGATAGCCACAGTGAGCGGTTGCTCAGGAATAGGCTGGGCATTGGTCAGCAGGTGGTGAACAATTGCATTGCGCATCACTTGTTTCGTACACATTATTAGTAGTAGTACTATTATCACTATTATCTTTATTATTATTTTCCTGTCTTAATAAACTTTCTTTATCTCAACCCACAGGCTTCACTTTCCCGTTTCTCTCCCCCATCCTAGACACAGAGGGGGAAGGGTGAGCAAACGGCTGTGTGGTGCTTAGCTGCCAGCCAGGTTAAACCACAACAGACTCTTCTATCTCAAGTTTAAATACTAGTGGATACAGGATGAGCACAAATGCTAAGATGTAGCATCCATCACTGCATTTGATGTTCAGTCTGATCTTGTACACTTGCTCTGAGAGGGTCTCCCAGCTCTTATCCTTCAACAGATACTGCTGGAGAATTGTCTAGGTGATTAATCACATTAGTGTTCTATCGAATACTGAGCTACCTGACCCTTATAAAAGTAAGACCCTTGTGGGTGTCTACAAAAAAAAAAAAAAAAAAAAAAAAAAAAAACATTTAGATCACCTGAAGAGGATGGGCATTTCTCAGGATAGAAAACTGAGCAGAGATGTTCAGAAGTTTGTTTTCAATTTCAGATGCTAGAATTCTATCTAAATCTTGCTTAGGCACTCCAGTGAGGTTTTTGATATTACAGAATTCAATAGGGTTGTTCTTGTGAGTAAAGCGATGTACTGGGTCAGGTCTTAAGAACACATGTGCTGTTATGTCTATACAGTACCTTTATATATTTCCCACCCTTAACTTTTGGAATTCTTCAAGTAATCAGATGTTATCACTGGGAGCATATACTAATATCTCTCAAGTGCTCATGTGATTACTCAACAGGACTATCTCATACACAAATTGGATGACTCATTTCCTTCAGGGAGTAAATAAACAAAATCTCTCACACCTTAAATGGGAAGAGGATAAACAACCCTCAGTAAACTGAAAGAGAACAGACAAGCAGTCTATACCATTTAGCATAATGCAAAGAAAATACTCTGCAGACTTAATAAGTAAGTAAAGGGTGAGAGCTTAAACCTTGCAGAGAGGACAAGGAAGAAAAGTACAAAATGAAAATGTAAAGCCATCATGTTAATTTGTCAAATCATTTTGGATTTAAAACGCTGAGGAAAAAATGTACAACTTACAGTTTGTTAGAAGTTTAGTTGTTCAGTTCATACCATTTGGATACCTCTCAAAGGACAGAAAAACAGCAACAACAACAAAACATAATGCTACTTATGCCCTATTTATGTACTGGATTCTTCAGTAAGAGGACATAACACATATGCAAAGAATCTCTTCTCTGCATCAGCCTGCAGTCACTTTTACCTTCCATGATCCTCTTATCAATATACTATAGGGAATAAACATTACCTTGCCTACTTGATTTCACAAATGGCATTGAAACTCTTCACTCCAGCACTTCCTTTTTTGTTTAAAAAAGGCCAAAATCAAATATAAGTTTTCATTTAATTTTTATCTAAGAGACTACGTTCTCACATTCTGAAATTATGTCCCTCTCATGAATTTGCCTAAAAAGATAAAATGAACTGGCATTGAAGCTATGCAAATAATCTACTGACTAGAGAATGTATGAGGTCTGTATAAGGAATATAGGGACTTCCTAACCATATATATAGCCAAATATTTTAAAGTAAGCTCCTCAACAGATAAAGTATTGTGTTAGCCACTCCTTAGCTCTAAGCATTTATCTTAAAGTGAGATTTCTCAAACTCTACAAATTAAGATTAATAAAACTGCTGTGAACAAGGAAGTACTATTGTTATAATCTAAGTAGAAGTGGGCCAAGCATCTGCCTACATTTGAGATCAAGAAATTACTTGAAGCTGTGAACTTACATTGTGCAAATAATTAGGAAAACAACAACAACAACAAAAAAAAGACTAGGTTGCAAGTTCTAATATACTTCCAAGAGACAATGTAGTTGAGTAAAATTATTCATGTGCATGCTTACTACTCAAATGTTAGTATACTTCTACCACACATCCCATTGATTCACTGAAGAGTTTCTGATCTCATAGTAAAAGCACAGTGCATTTGACATCAGTTTGTATCATATAAGCTGCATAATTCAGCAGATCTGTATTTATTTACTGATGTTTGAAATATGTAAATAAAATGTCATAGAGCTATCAATTTTGCATAGTAGAAAATACAGCTAAATAACAAAACAGAAACTCAAACTCTCCTAGAAGCCTTAATATTTAAAATGTACCTTCTGTAACTTCTTTAAATCTAGCAGTGTATTATGTGATTAAAGTTCAAGCTTTCTTGGTGCAATCACAGAAACAAAAACTAAAACAAACAAACAAAAACACACAGAGAAATTAACCATAATACAAAACAATTAAGTTCTGCTATGTCCTGCTTACATTCTGTGAACGTTTTTAGAACAAATTTTGAATAGTGATACACAAACATACCCAGACTTAGTATCTACTCAGCAAGGTGAAAAAATCCCCAGAGACTGTTCACTAGAAATCACAATTATTATCAATAATTAGAGAGAAGACTGTAAAATCTTATTCATTTTTGCAATGACAGAATGCTAATACCACTAGATTTCCAGTCATCCTTACTTGAAAACCATAAATATTCAAATAAATGGGACTGCAGAATTTTCAAGAAGTACACGGAAACTAGTTGGGATGGAGTTTATTTTCTTCATGGCAGCCTCTCTGGTGTTGTGTTTGGGATTTATGACCAAAACAGTGTTGCTTTCATGCCAGAGGTTTTGCAACTGGGGAGCACTGCTTGGACAGCATCAAGGTTTCCTTTTTCCACTGTGCTCTCTTGGGAGTAGGCTGGAGTGCACCAGAAGCTGGGAACACAGCTGGGGCAGCTGACCCAAACCTACCAGAAGGATATTCCATTACAAAACAGCAATGACAGCTCAGAAAAATGAGGATGAACCAGGGACATTAGTGGTTATGGCACTCATCTCCCCAAGTAGCCGTTAGCGCGCTGAGGCCCTGCTTACCAGGAAGTGGCTTGACATCTGTCTGCTGGTGGGAATTCATGAATGGATTCCTTACTTTGCTTTGCTTGAGCACATAGCTTTTCTTCACTTATTGAACTGTCATTATCTTGACCCACAAGTTTTCTCACTTTTGCTTTTCTGATTCTGTCCCCTGTTCTGCTGGGGGAAAGGAGTGAATGCCTGTGTGCTGCTTGGCTGCAAGCCAGGTCAACCCACCACAAGACACTACCAAAGAAAGATGCTGTAATTGCAAAATCTGGGATGTAATACCTAATGCAATATGCCTATGAAGCAAACATGCCCGGAAGAAGAAGGACAGACTATAAAGGAAGGGACTCTTCTTACTTCTATCAAAACCCGATGTAACTGAAAGGTGGCTTCCTGAGTCCTCCCTGACTTGCAAGTATTTTGGTATTATGTTAGCACAACAGCAGATGTACCAATCTTAAAATAAAGCCTCATTTACTTTTTCTTTTATATTTAGTCTTTAAAGCACTTATTATGAATGATTTTATTGAACTAGTCTTTGTATACCAACACAAAATCAGAAGAGGTGCTCAAGACATTATTGTAACGACACAGGGGCATAATTTAGAAAGCTTGGCACTGACATAATTTACATTCCCATACATAGTGGAGCTAGAGCAAAACTCCAAAAGTTCGCATTCTGCAGGTGCGTAATTGCATACACCACCAGTGCTCAGATATTGTCTTTCTTATTTCTAATTTTCTTGTTCCCATTTGTACCATCTCTGAGCGGCAACACTATTTCCTAGCCTGCCTCCCTAGTCCAAGTTTGGACAATGTACCCTGTGAGATGCCACAAAAGGGCAATGCAATTTAATCCTGCATCTGCAGGAACCATGTTGGCAGTACACTTTAGTGAACACATTTTCCTGGACCTTCTTTTCTGTCAAAAAAAGATAGGCAGAATGATATTTGGTGAGTCTTCGCTACAAAGATTGTTTTGTGCATGACCAACTGGAGGTTCTGGTCCTAAAAACATAAGCTCAGATTTGTGGGACAGCATTTTCCTCTGGACGTGAGAGCTGGACCAAGAGTTGATACAAAACTTTCAGACGAGGAGCAGAATCACAGAGGCCCTCTGCTCTAAGTTAATACTACTACTTCTTCCACTTACGTAGAAGTCCATGCATGTTTTCAAGAGTATCAATAACTCCATGGAGCCTTGCAGCTCCAACTCTGAATTTTTAATTAGTAACCAATTTGCAGTGAGTAAGTGCACCAATGATGATAGAGTGCCTCAGATACAATCCTTCAAACTATCTTCTTTCAAATAGTAACAGTAGGCCACTCCAACAAAATCATCCCAGCCTTAGCCAGTTCACTGAATCCACAATTCTATAGTACTGCTCAGGACTGCAAGAACTACCTAAAACTCTTGAACTACCATCTCTTATTATGCAAGCCTTGGAGGTCCACCAGTGTAGACATATAAGAATATCAACAGTTAATAGTAATATTAATTCTGTTCTATGATCTGGTGGAGAATAATGACTTCATTACATCAGGGACAGGATCTTTATTACTGTGTGGGTGCTATATATATCACAACTGGGGGTGCTGGCTAACAGCAGGTTCAACATGAGTCAGCAGTGTGCCCTGGCAACCAAGAGGGCAAACCACATTTTGGGGTGCATTAAACACAACATAGCCAGCTGGTCAAACAAGGTCAAAAAATGGCCAAAGCTCCCATAACATTCAACATTAGTGCAGCCTCACCTTGGATATTGTGTGCAGTTGTGGGCTCCTCAATATAAAAAGGATGTGAAAGTACTTGAATGTGTCCAGAGGATGGGAACAAAGCTGGTAAAAGGGCAGGACACATGTCCTGTGAGGAGAAGCTGAGGACACCTGGGTTGCCCAGTCTGGAGAAAAGGAGGCTGAGAGGCCACCCCATGGCTCTCTGCAACTCCCTGAGGAGGGGAAGCACAGAGGAGGTGCAGCCTCTGCTCCTGTCACTGATGATGGGATGCATGGGAAGGGCACAACGCTGCACCAGGGGAGGGTCAGGCTGGATGTTAGAGAAATGTCTTTTTTATGAAGGTGGTCAAACACTGCAGCAGGCTTCCTGGAGAGGTGGTCGATGCCCCATGGATGTCAGTGTTCAAGAGGCATCTGGATAATGCCCTCAAAAACATGCTTTAACTTTTGGTTAGCCCTGAAGTGATCAGGCTGTTGGACTAGATGATCTCTGAAGATCCCTTCCAACTGAACTATCCTATCCTATCCCATCCCATCCCATTCTGTTTTATTCACAACAGAAGCTGCATACCTCCATGCTGCCGAGTCTTGAGAATAGGCCCTGACAATGACAGAACCCATTCCTGGTTTGGCTGCCCCTTAAGACACGTAGGGGTAAGTCAAAAGTGCTTGACTTAGTGCAAGGCCTTATGTCCCTCTAAATCATAGGTGCTCTCGGCAAAGACTCAGGATAGCCTTTCCTTCAGACAGGAATAGTGAGGCCTAGTTGTTTTTTTCCAGCACTAACTCCCAAATTCTGCAAATGATTTAGCTATTAAGGACAGTACACATGTACATGCTACTTTTCAAAATTATTGAGGAGACCTATGAATTTAATTTGTGTCCAGAAGGGGACTGAGTGGGTTGGAAGTAATGTGCTTAAGTGGTGATGACTTCTACGTGCAAATTTCTAAACTGTCTTTGACCTCTTTCACACCAAAACTAAAAAGGAACTGGTTGCCACATTTTCCCTCCCTGCAGTTCCTTTGGATGATGATACTGATGCCATGGTCACATTCTTCAATGCCTCCTAAGATTTGCCTACTTCAACCATTCACTTTCTGATAGCTCTTGATCCACAACCCCTTTTGGACAAGATTGGTTTCTCCAATGATGCTCTTTTTTGATTATTCCTTCTATACTCATGTTTGGCTTTGAATGCTACATGTGCAGCGCTCAGGAAATGTCTTTGTTCTTGACTTGAACAATTTCCTCAGAAAAATATATAATTCAGATGCTGCTTTGCACAGGTCAGAAGAAAGGTGGAGATTATGTTGCTTGCTTGCTGTTTCACTAAGTAAAGGAAGGAGTCAGGGCTGAGGAATAGGAATGTAATCACTATGTGAAGTAGAGTAAAGTAGGGTATGGTTAGGGAAAGAGGGACTGAGTTGGCTATGGATGAGGGAAAATAACCTCAAAGAAACCATTCCCTCTTACTCTCCTGAATGATATCATAGTTTCTGTTCTGTCCATCTCCTCATTTTTTCAGTCCTCTGTACCTAAGACAGAAATGGGTCCATTTTTCACAGAGAAAAAAAAAAAAACACAACAAAACAAAACAAAACAAAACACCAG
This sequence comes from Aythya ferina, assembly GCF_964211825.1. Taxonomy (NCBI): domain Eukaryota; kingdom Metazoa; phylum Chordata; class Aves; order Anseriformes; family Anatidae; genus Aythya; species Aythya ferina. Next base: position 122,842,818 of record NC_140296.1, on the reverse strand, counting down.
CATATGCATGTACCTATATACTTTGCTATTTTACTGGATAATAGTTTTCCTAAACTATATGGAGAAACATCAGTCCTCTCTCCCACCAAAATTATTCCTTAGATAAAAAAAAAAAAAATAATAATAATAATAAAAAGACAGGATAAATAACTAAACATATAGGTTGACTTTAAATTTCTGTATTTTAAAGATGTTTGCCAAATTTAGGTCATGAGTATCTGTCTAAAAAGATAATTAGTAGGTTGGAAAGGAGAGCAGATTGATGTGCTTTACTTCCTATGAGTGACAACATTTCTGTTGATGAAAGTTTTGAACAAAAAAAAAGGTAGGAAAAGGTGAAAACCCCTATAGGTCACCCAGAATCTAATTAAGACATACCAATTCTCTGAGAAAGTTGCCTATCACTACTAAGCAACATTTCAGTATCATTTGAAGGTGTTTTTTTTTTTTAATTAATAAACTCAATCAAATTATTGAAACAAAAACACAAAGTATTTTTTTCAGATAGCGATCATAAATGCAGTCATCAGCTCTGATCAAAATCCTGCCAGATCCATCCACCTGTATGTCAATTTAATATGCATCTCCAAATACATTAAAATCTATTTTTTTTAGATTTGTTTGCAAATGTCAGACTTTTTTGTTTCCCCCTCCTGGATTAACATCAATTGAAAGTGTGGTAAGCCCAGTACATTTAACTGTAACATATTTAGCCTGTTTACTTATAATGCATGAAAGAGACCTGGGACACCAATGGCCCCAAATATAAACATATATGCAGAGGCCTAATATGTACACACATGAGTGCACACAGACAGGTATTTAATAATCTCATAACAGATTTAAAATTCCCTAAACTCTGGGTTTGTCAGATTTAATCATACAATTTAATTTGAATATTTTTATATATTTTATACTTTTTTATTCTTGTAGATTGACATGAAATTCATTTCTCTAATAACCCATTTAGGTATCCATGCATATAAAAATACACATATGTATGTATTGATTACCAGGGGGATTTTCAGAAAAACTTATGTTAGGAGTACTGACTCAGTGAGGTTTGTGTTCCTGAGTCACTCAAGCACTCTGGAAAAATCCCAAATATATTCCACAATGAGATAAAGATGAAACGCATCAATGGTTCTTCCAAATCAAACACCAGAACTTCAGTTTTATGATCTTGTCTGCCCTTCCCCCATTCCATCTGTGCAATAAATCACATAGAGTAAACAGCATGGAAGACAGCTTATTTTAAGGATGAAGATCTAGTGAAGCTTTGTTTAGATTAAGAGACAGCAGTTTTAGGGAGAGTAAACGTGCTACACTTTATACTTAGATGTTATGCCACTGTTCTCACAGACTATCACTTTACATTATATTGCTTTCTTTTAAATATATCCATCCTGATGTCCACTCTGACATCAAACATTCTTTATCATGCTTCCTTTAACTACTGTAAAATTCCGTGTCTCCTCAGAACTCCACAGGTGATGATTTAATTAGTGCTCTTTGATTTTCTCTAGAGCTCACAAACATCCCCAGTTGTACTTCCCCCTAACACGGTCTCTCCGTGTGCATCAGCTGCTGAATATCCTTGCTGTTCAGTAGAGCTATCTTAGGTTTACAGAATCACAGAATCACAGAATCACAGAATCACAGAATTTTCTAGGTTGGAAGAGACCTCAAGGTCATCGAGTCCAACCTCCAACCTAACGCTAACGCTAACAGCCCTCCACTAAACCATATCCCTAAGCTCTACATCTAAGCGTCTTTTGAAGACTTCCAGGGATGGTGACTCCACCACTTCCCTGGGCAGCCTGTTCCAATGCCTCACAACCCTTTCTGTAAAGAAGTTCTTCCTAACATCTAACCTAAAACTCCCCTGGCTCAACTTAAGCCCATTCCCCCTCGTCCTGTCACCAGGCACGTGGGAGAACAGGCCAACCCCCACCTCGCTACAGCCTCCCTTGAGGTACCTAAAAAGAGCGATAAGGTCACCCCTGAGCCTCCTCTTCTCCAGGCTGAACAAGCCCAGCTCCCTCAGCCGCTCCTCGTAGGACTTGTTCTCCAGGCCCCTCACCAGCTTCGTCGCCCTTCTCTGCACCCGCTCAAGCACCTCCATGTCCTTCTTGTAGCGAGGGGCCCAAAACTGAACACAGTACTCGAGGTGCGGCCTCACCAGAGCTGAGTACAGGGGGACGATCACCTCCCTAGCCCTGCTGGTCACGCTGTTCCTAATACAAGCCAGGATGCCGTTGGCCTTCTTGGCCACCTGAGCACACTGCTGGCTCATATTCAGCCGACTGTCCACCATCACTCCCAGGTTCTTCTCTGCCTGGCAGCTTTCCAACCATTCCTCTCCCAGCCTGTAGCTCTGCTTGGGGTTATTGCGCCCCAGGTGCAGGACCCGGCACTTGGCCTTGTTAAACTTCATGCAGTTGACCTCAGCCCATCGGTGCAGCCTATCCAGATCCTCCTGCAGAGCTTTCCTACCCTCAAGCAGATCGACACACGCGCCTAACTTGGTGTCATCTGCGAACTTACTGAGGGTGCACTCGATGCCCTCGTCCAGATCATCGATGAAGATATTAAAGAGGACCGGCCCCAGCACCGAGCCCTGGGGGACGCCACTAGTGACTGGCCTCCAACTGGACTTGGCTCCATTTACCACGACTCTTTGGGCCCGGCTATCCAGCCAGTTTCTGGAGTCAGATATATGACTATGGACTATTTCACGGAAAGAACTGAGATAGCCTTGAAGCCGTGTTCTGTTTTTCAAAAGATGTACCTATTAAAATAAGTATTGCTGTACCATATTTGACATTCCAAAAATACCTCTGCTATCAAAGCATGGGAAGAAACACACAAAAATAGGCTAGAAAAATTATTCCCAATATGGTCCAAAAGCAGAATCTCTGTTGAGAAGAGCCTACAGAATTTTGTTCTGATTTGCAAATGGATCCACACAAAGAGTTTTTAAATATGACTGAAAAGGAGGCCACCTTTCATACCACTCAAAATTGAAAGGCTATTTCTACATTTTGTGGCAAAGTTCAGAGACAAGTGCTTTCTGTCACAGTTGAATTTCTGGAAAGTAATTTCATAAGGTAAGATGATTCAATTTAAGGACCTGCTTCTTAGTGCCTAAATTTCTGTCTCTCCTCCATCTCTCTTCCTGTCCAGTCCCAACTATGCACTCCTTCCAGCCTCCTTATGCATCACTCTGACAAGCACCAGAAGTAAGCACCACTAATTCATTTAATGATCTATGAGATAAGTAACACAGCAAAACTGAAATAGTATTTCACCAGGTTAGTGAATTGGAGTGCTTTTGGAAAGATCTGAGGAGCACTGGAGTCAGAACAAGAAAAGCATCAGGACTGTGCAGCAAAGCTAAAGGTTGGGGCAGAGCAACAACTCCACTTTCATGTGTTAGTGAGTTGGAATATTTTTTTTTTGCTTAGGAATAAAACATCTACTGTATTATCTGCTGACATTGTAATATGGTAAGCTGTTACACCTTTTAGGAAGGCCCTGTACACGTTGTAGATGGCTTGCTTTTCTGTTCAAGCGACAAACAATGAAAATGAAGATTTCATTGCCCCATGGCACCGTCCATGCCAACATGAAGCCTGTCAATCTAAAGAATGTGTATTATTGATAACAATAGATAACAGTAAAGATATGTTCAAAGATGTATTATTAATTTAAGCCTGTATGATGATGGACTAGCTTTTAATGGGGTGGAGGCCACTCCAGACCCAGTAGTTTTCTTTGCACTGGATTTAAACTTTCCCTCATTTCTTAATAGGCAAAGATGATAATAGCTACTGAATAGTATCTTTCAGAATTTGTTACTGCAGCTGACCACCAATAATCAGTGAATCAGTATAATAATATGTAGATGCTCATTTGCCTGAAGAAGGTGGCTATACTGGCTAAGCACATCTTTGATGTGATGGAAAAAGTCAAAGGGAAAAGACCCAGTGACTCTGTAAAGTACCTATAATGAATTTTTGCAGGTGTTTGTGAACTGGATTAATGACAATATGGAAATATGTATCCTGAAACCTGAGAGCAACATGCCACTTCTACATGTCTGCTCTTGGAATAATCATTGCTAACTACACTGATTTTATTCAGATAGAGGATGTGACAAAACCCTAGTCTTCTTTTCCTCTGAAATGAGGAAGAGACTTCAGTCTGACCAAGTTTCTTGATTTCTTTCCCCCTTGTATAGTGATATACATTCTCTGAGAGTAATTAGAGACTGTATCCTTTGTTTTATTGTGTGTAATGTCAGAAGATTCTCCAGACTAGGACTAGAGAAGAAGCACATGGAGACAATAAGAAAAGAAAGTCAATTTCATTGCCCTTTTTTATCTGAAGATGTTTGCCTGAAGCAAGGATAGCCCAGACAAAGTGGCAACAAGACCTGATCTGAGCAATGATCCAAGTACCAGTGCTGAGAACAGGCTTCAAAGAGGGAAAGAACTGCCCTTAGAGGGGAAATACAATTTTCTGTGTTTAGGATGAATGAGAAGGATGACCAGATGATAAAGCAATTGTTTCTAGAGTGGGTGCTTTGCCCTTCACTTGCAGGTTTCGGTACCCCATGTTGGTAACAGGAAGACACTCTTTCATCAGAGATTTGCAGTGCACTCATTCTGGGGATGGAGCATAGCTCTCCTGTGAGGATCCAGCACCCAGCAGACAGCGATGCAGGTAAAAGCTGCATTGTTTTCTGAAGTTCCTTGAGAATCCCACAGAGACTGCTAGGATCACTAGAGCATAGCAACAGCAATTCCCATTGGTATAGAACTATTTCTGTTACATCTAAAGCAGCCTGAAAAGAAATCTAGGAGAAGGCAAATTGACTCTCTTTCCACAATGAATTTTCATTTATCTCTGTACTGTAATGGAAATTTATGAATAATATCCTCTATTTCAGGCCAATTTAGAATAGTCAATTTCAGTAGTGCTGCTGGATCGTTTGAAATGATCACCCGAAGCACTGATGTTAAACCTTTATTCTCAACACTGAAGTACATGCTTCATTTTCTTTGGAAAGAGCTTATCCTTTGAGACTTGTTAACTTGTGACCAGTAGATAGCCCAGTACTTTGTGAGCCTTTTGGATAGACAGGGAAGATATCATGTAATGTATATCATTACATGACTTGCACTGGTAACAGGAAAACTTACTCTATATTGTTGCATGAATACTAAACATAAACTTGCTATGCCTTTGTGTTGCCCAGCACAACAGAGTTTGATCCAATCTGTGCCTTTTTATTGCTAATGAATAAATAATTAAATGGTTGCATTTCTCTTATGGTAACCAGTTTGTCCTTTTACGGTGTCCACAATACTGGTTAGAAGCACCAGCTTTGCCACCAGAAAATGATGAATTTGTGGAACAAATTCTTTCATTCTGTTATGTAACACATTCATTGCAGAATGAAATTGTTGCTCTATTAAAAACTACTTTTACAGGATACTGTGGAAACAGAGAACCATAAAAATCTATACTGTTTTTAGCTTACTTTAAGAAAATCCATTAAAAATTGTATTTTCTTAAGTAATACTAAAATTTTACATCTTGGCTTGAGTCTTATTGCCTGACTTCAACAATTACAAATGGCTGCAACACGATTGGCTTAAATGAGTCTTGTTCAGTGTGTGGTCCCAGGCCCTGTTTCACTGATCACTGTTCATTGCTGTGTACAAAGACAAAGTTATTAGTCTACGATGAGGCTTTTATATAATATGTTCTGTGAACCTTTGAGAGCCAAGTTGAGAAGCCTCAGTTAAAATGAATAAATAAGTAATTCTTTTTATGGCACACGCTGTCTTCAAAGCATAGCTCCCGTCGACTCTGTGCTCAATTAAGCAAACAAGGCTCTGTGTGCCAAAGCTGAGAGGCATTTATGTTATGAGATGACATATCACTCAAAAAATCGTATTATCTGATAATTTTGATGCCTTTGTTTGATTCAGGTCCTAGAAATTTTTCCCAGAAATGAAGTAGGCTTTCACTAGCAAAGCCAGAGAAGAGATATTAAAGGAGAAGGAACTTTGAAAAACAATTCTTCTCCCTTCTTCCTCTGACCCTTCACTAATCCATTTCCATAGATGATCTATCTAGAGTTTTATACAAAGTGAGGGATACAGCCTATATTCTGCTGTGTGTTCCATTCCCATGGCAAGTGACATGCAGGTTTAACTTACTTCTGCATGAAAATGTATTAATTCAGGCTCTGCACCTGCATTTTTCTTGAGGGTTTTTCATACGTATAGGATGCTTAGCCAGTAGCAGCTCTGCTCCTACACAAGCCAGGGTGCTGAGATGGAAAGAAGTGGTGGGCTTGGGAGTCAATCTCTGTAAGGTCTTCTTCCTACAGTACCTACATTACCTATGAAATTCCCAGTCTCCCCACTCACAGAAGACATCACATCTATCAATCTTCCAGAAGAAAAGCTCCAGCTTTCTAACCTTTCATAACTCCCTAAAGAAGAAAACATGACTATTAGACTTGCACTTTCCCAGAAATGCACACATTCAAGGGGATTTTCTGTTTTGTAATTATGTTGAATTGAATATATTCCATCTACTTCATCCAGATACATACAAAGAGTAGAATCACTGAGGCACAGCTTATTGCATAACTGGTTCTGTTGAGTCTTACGGAAAGAAAATGAGGCTTATGTAAACACAACCATTCAGAAAAAGAGCACCCAAAAACGGAGGAAATTAAAGTTTCAGTCATGTTACATGAGGCACAGATTGGTTCTCCAGGAGGAATTTTTTTTTTTTTTTTTAGATTGTCACCTGTCTTTGATTGGTATTTTATATAGCATTGTCCCCTACTTTCAACCCTGGAATTTATTTATCTACAAGAGGTTGTACAAAGTATTGGCTTATTACTTCTGTATCCTGTAACTTTTAAACCTTCCTGTAATATTCTTTCCTCTCTTTTTTCTTACTTCATATGTAGTTTTACCAGATTGGAATACATTTGAACCAAGAGAAATTAAAAAAAAATATTCAGAGAAACATTTTGAAATACATCACATTTCAATATTCTTCTCCTATTTTTCGATAACCGAAGTTGTTCAAATTTTCAGTACATTTATATCCAATTTATTCTGTGTAGACATCCAACTTAAACTTCCTGCAGTATAAAAATACCTGCAAGGTTCTGGCACTAATGTACCTTTGTAATTAATGAAGAGAAACAGACACTTTTAAACTGTTTCATCCAACTTACTTGAAGCATCTCCTCCTGGAAGAAATGAATCATGCCCTAAAAATCACCGATTTCACACCATTCAATTAGGAGAATCTAAACAGTATCTCATACATTGATATCTACAGTGTCTCCAGTTGGCTAACTGTATTGCAGTAGTGAATTTATTTATTGCTAGGACAACATTTACACCTTGCTTATCACCACATTGTAGTTTACCTTTACACACTGAAAAATCTCTACTTTTACTTGCTGAAAACAAAAAATAATTCTGCTTTATGCTAACCGGTATTTGCCAAAACAATACACCAGAAACTCATTCAAAATTTTTCCTTTGGATGCTTTCAGAAACTAACGGTAATTCCTCAACAGCACATCGTTTTCCAGTCCATATAGCAAAGCAAAATGAGATGTAACATAGCATCATAAATTGCAACCTTACCTGAGTGCTTGCAGATGTAAAGATGATTCACATCACTGCATTACAAATACATAGAAATCATATAAATTATGAATATGAAAGGATACATTCGTATTGCTCCTGTTCTTGTTCCAATTGCCAGAATTTTCTGAACTGGGTCAAAAGCTAAGGCAGTGGGTAGATAAGGAAAACCATGGCGAACCGTCTGAAACAGAACAAATGAAAAAAGTGAATGAAATGTAACCACAAATAACAACATAAAAGCATGTATGTTTTATTTTACATGTACAGGAGGATAATCTACATTTTGCTTTATGTTGTATTATTTGCAATATATTTTAATACTGTTCTGGAAATGTATCATTATTTTGAATACAGAGGTGAATTTCACTCATACCAATTTCTAGACGTGCTCTTTACTCAGATATTTTATATGTTTTTACTGTAACAAAGTAGATTGCAAAGCATATGCCAATGTACAACTGGTATATATTCCTTATATAGTATAGTGAAAGACAACCTCAATATGCAAGGCAGCTGTAACTGTAGATTAAAAAAAAGACATGTGATATGCTTTTAAAACACTGCAACAAACAACCTCAGCCTCACCAGAACAGCCACAGTGGACAGAAATGGAACGTGTCCAGGGGAAGAAATCCAATAAACTGAATTGAGTCGATGAGGCAAAAATCCTTAATATCAATTTTAAAAACAAAGACAACAGAGAAGATGTTCTCAAAATGAACAACTGAGCCACTCAACCTTTCTTAATCTTTATTTACAATACTATGCTTTTAATTCTCATTTTTCAGAGATACCTTGGGGAATAAATGAACTAAGTGTAATGCTATTCATCCTTGAGTTTGAAGACTGCCTGAAATAATATTTTAAGTTATCTTAACCTGGAAGTTATGACCAATACGACTTGCCAGATTGTTCGGAGGAAGAATCTCATGATGGAAAAGTCCAACACAAGAAAAAGACTAAAAATAACTTGATTAAACTATACAAATACCAATAGTACCAAACCAAACAAACAAATTTTAATGGATGTGATTGTTTACCTACAATTGGGTAACAGATATCATTTTTTTCCATTTTATTTATTTATTTATTAGTATATGGTTAGGATTGGAGAGGAAGTGCTTTGGACTGAATGGAATTTAACATTTTCAGATATTTTATCTTTCTTGAGATTATCTTGTTCATGAACCTTATCAGCTGAAGCATTCAGCAGTCCCTGTGGAACAACTTCTACAAAAGGGATTCCTTAATTGCAGACCTGTTGAGTAAAAGGCAGATGATGATTGCTACAGCTGTCTCACTCAAACTCTGTTTTCTTTCATTCCAGATGGAAACACTTGAACTGATATTCACAAGTAGTTTGGGAACAACCAAATGTATGTTTTTTAGCAAATAAACACTTCCTTAAGAGAAACCTTACTCATCTCGTATCTTAATTATTGCTGATAAGGGATGTCTTTAAAAAAAACTAATTACTAGTTTCTAGACTGCAAAAATCTAAAAGCATATGCTAGCTCAGTAAGCTGTTGAATCATAACTCATTTTATGTTAATGTAGACACTTACCAAAGACTCCACAACTCTGTATCTGGTTTATTTTGTGTTTGTGTGTGCGCGCATACACGTATCTGTATGTATGTGTGTTTAACCTTTTCATCTTCTCAAGGGGCAGAATTACTCAGAATACATAATTTCATATTTGACACATAAGCTGTGACTAGACTTATATACTGTAAAAATGCTTTTACCTCTCATGTCACAAAACCGTCACGAATTACGAACTGTATTTTCCAGTGTGCCTAACTGCATTATTAACTTTCTATTATATTTTAAATGTCTGTACTCTTGCAAATAAATGCTTCCCTAGCAGAAAACAAACAAACAAACAAACACCACCATATTCCACAAAGGATTATTTTTAATTATTATTTTTTTAAATCCTCTCTATAACAAAGTTTGAATTTCTAGCAATTCCAGTCAAAATAAGCCTTTCTGATGCTGAGCTCTCAGTGGAGCTTAGAGTTCTGCTTTTCAGATCTAGGATTGTGAAGATCAAAATTTGTAATTCTTGCTTATGCATTTACATCTTTTTTGTATTTTCAGTATTTCTACAATCTACATACAGTCAGACTTTTCATTCAGAAATTTCATCTGGGCCTTGTTTTGAGGCAGATCTACTCTCAAGAGGCACAGGAATGTACATATTTTCAGAATCATACCTCAGTAAATATCCCTGAACTCTGGGATTGACTCAAAAGTGTTATTTCTATTTTGCAGCCATTTTTAAAATCTGAGTGTTTATACCTATTCCAGCCTGGAAGTTCTTGTGAAAGCAAAATTCTTCCATTTGTAGTACAAAAATATTTTTGACATCTATTGATCCTCCAAGTAAATTACAATTTTCAAGTAAAATATTTATATTTATTACGACTCCAAATAAAGGACAAAAACAGCTTGGAAGGAGAGCCAAGCTATAATGTACACAGTTAAGATGGAAAACGATGCCTTTACACTTGAGATTTTGGCACGAATTAGAGCAGCCTCAGAGGCAATTCTGAAGATCAAGCCTAGAAGAACAGGCATGAGCTGTAGCACTTCAGGCTCCCAGACTCTTCTCCTTATACTTAGTCCAACAACCCTTCTGTTTCCAAGGGCTGTAGGAAAAATTGACATGAGAAAACAGATTTTTCTGTTACATATTAACGGAACTCGTGTGAACTGTATGTGTAAGAATGAGCAACAATTCTAACACTGCTTCTGGACTTCCTTGCAGCATTTACTAATACAAACGAAGGAGAGAAGAAGGTTAAAAAATTAACTTGATCCGAGGGTGACGAAAATGTTCCTACTTCATTTGAGCTGTGTCAGATATGAACGATATTGACCAAAACTAGCAATGGTGAACAGAAAATGCAAAGGAAAGTAGTTGGTTTGTTCCTTTTTTTTTTCTCCCCCCCCCTTTTTTTTTCCCCAAAATAAACTATCTCAATAGCAGTCAAAAACAGAAAAAGTACCCTTTTTTCAGAAACGTATCAGTCTGTGTTCTCATGAGCATAGGACCTTAACCATCCTTATCTATCCTAAAAAAGAAGGTGCCAAAATAAGGGAGAGAAAGAGCAGACAGCAGATGGAGCCAGGACTGCTTTTCTCCACATTATCCCGCTTTCTTTTATGTCTCCTTTTTTTGGCATGCTGTCTCTAGAGGTAGTCTGCACTCCCTAGCACATGAAGTTTGAAGTTTATATGCAATATTTGAAACATTTTCTTTGAAACAGAACAATTACAAATGCAGCTATGATTTCAGCATAAATCCTCGTTTAGTTCTGTTATGCTATTTTAAATGTGATGAAAATCACATCAAGCAAATACTCTTACAGTGAATTGCACGTATTTATCATTAAAGTAACCTTTATACAACCATTTCACCTAGATGAATACAAGAAATTGATTATTTGGACTTGCCAGTATTCTACCAACGAACATTTTAATATGCTGTACAGAACATAACAACAGTCCCATTCTGTCTAAGATATCACAGTGTTTTTCAGTCTCACTAGTACTAATACGTAGCATCCAGTGCAATTTTTCACATGGTGTATAATTTGGATTCCATTTAGCTCTTACCCTGCACTAGGAGCCAGGGCATCTAAGCATGTTCACAGGTGGTTCTAACAACTAACTATACATTTTTTTTAACGATAAAGATACCTATGGATAGTTCTTTTGCCCAGTGTCTCTCCGCACATAAAAGCTAGAAACAGTCATATGGGAAAAATTATCTGCAAAAAGGACTCTAGAGCTACAGACTGATTTCTCCCCCTTGCAAGATGGTAAAATAAAGACTAGGATCATGGAGCACATGTATGAAGATGGTCTGCAGAAGGTAGTGGAGTTTCTACAATGGGAAGTCCTGTCTAACTAGTCTTCTGTAATTCTATGAAGTTGTCAGTATGCGTGCAAATAAAAGGGATGTGGACATATCTGAGTTTTCCAAAAGCCTCCCAATAACATTCCACAGCAATTATCATAGAAACAAAGTTGCCATGGGACTGGAGAAAAGGCTTTTTTATGGACTGAAAGCTGGTTAAAGATCAGGAAACAAAGGATAGGGTTTAATGCATTTTTTCCATGAAGAACACTCAGAAGTGGAGTAGTCCATGGGTTGGCTCTTGGATCAATATTATTCATTATCTTTAATGATCTAGAAAAGGTACTGGACTAAGATCTTCAAGTTCATAGCTGATAGTAAGCTCTTTTGGGTAGTTAAATTCAGTACTTACAGAAACCAGTTCCAGAAAGACCTTATCAAACTGAGTAAGTGGGCAAAAACGTGGTAAGCTAGCTGCAGTATGGATAGATACAGCATGCAGGAAAAAATATATCTTCACTAAGCTTACACAATGCTGAATTTAGAGCTAACATTTACAACTCAGGAAAGTGACTTTGTGGGTGTGGTTGGCATTCCTCTGAAGCCTTTGGTTTAATATGCAGCAGCAACCCAAAACGCTGAATAATGTTGAAGATCTTCAGAAGTAGTATATAGAATATCATGGAGGGCATCATTTTGCTGCTAGATAAAACCTTTGTGAGGCCTTATCTTAAGTATCGTACATGCCTCTGGTCTTCACACCTGAAGAATCAGTGGTGTCAGAAGTGAAACAGGTAAGGCAGCTAATGCTCAAGGCGATGGAGGCAAGCCTTACCAGGAGCAGCTCCAAATGCTGGGACTTCAATTTGGAGAGGAGAAGGCTGTGGGAGGATACGATTGAGATTTACTGAACTGAGAGGGTGGATAAGCTGAAAGTGGACCTGTTATTCAGCAAATCCACAGAGCCACAGAAAACAAGCGAAAGATTAGTTTAAAACAGAAAAAGAAAACACTTCCTTACACAACAAGTAATGAACTCCTGAAACTTGTCACCACAGCAGGTTGTGAAGGCAGATAATAGTATCAGCTGTTTCAAAAAGGCATTATTTGGCCCCAAAATAGTAAATCCAAATGCATCTTTCAGACAATTACTTAAACAAACAAAACAAATAGCTAAAATAAAAAATAAATCTTGCGATCTTCACTGAAGTTGCTCTTTTCATTACAAAACCATCTGCAGAAACCTCAGAAATATGACTTTCCACTGCCATTTTCAGTTCTGCAAGCTGGATGTTAAACACTATCAAATCAGAATTGTCCTATTCATGTAGGATTCATATAGATACAAATAGTCAATTTAAGAGGAAAATAAGGCCTTCTGAATTTCAAAAGTATTACCCTCCTGACTGTTTGCTGAAACAGGGTACTACGTCAAAAATGGAAAGTGAATATAATTCAGACAGAAAAATCCACAACTAAATGACATGACATAGATCCCCATATTACATTATTCGCAATTCACAGCATAGGTGAGGTTGGAAGGGAATTCTGGAGATTGTTCAGTGTACCTCCCCCCCCCCAGTTCAAAGCAGAATGGATTTTAGTATTGTTTGCTCTATTTAAATGAATGTTCAGTGGCAAACCTCCTGACAACTGCACCATCCTGCCACATCTAGCACTGCATAGACTTATAGCATAGAAAGGGTAACTCTGGAATACAATCATCCCAAGGTAGGTATTACCCTTTTTGGAGAAATCCTGATTTCAAGCGAAGACATTTGGGGCAAAATGATTTCATCTCTTCCTTTCTCATTCTTTCTAAAAGGGCTTTCAATTTTAAAAATTGCAAGAGAAATATGCAAAAAGGAAGGAAAATGGAAAATGTAGCGAAGGAATTGCATCCGTTTTTCAGTAAATATCCTTTAAGAGGCTTTCTACTCTTGCTAGTGAAACTATTGGGAAGATATAGGACATCAGCCCTTTATGGAAGAACCTTCTATCAGCTGTAGTGTATCATATATAAATGCCACAGACTTTAATAAAGCTAAATTTGCCTTTGCCTTTAACGTAAAATAACTTGAAAAAAATGTCCACAGATTTCAAAGCTCAATTTGGCCTGCCTGCTTGTGTGAGACTAGCTATTCATTACAAGCATTTACCAAATTGCTTACTATTTATTATTAGTTCGTAATTAGTCTTCTCCTACCCTCTTGCTGTATGCATATCATATGTTGTATGTTGAATATAGAATTTAATCTGGAGATACTGGCCAGCATCTCAACTCATGTAAGGTGAAGATACATTCCAAATGGAACGTAGATATTTTGTGGCAGCTTTTTGCCCTCTCTCAGCAATGAAATCCAGCAAATCCTGCACTTGACTATTCCCTCCTGTACTGGCCACAACAGTAGCAAGGGCATAGCTCGCAGACACAAGTGAATACACAATAGCCAAAAATCATAAGAATCACATCTCCATTTTACATAATCACAGTTTTCCTGCCTTTGCCTCACTCAGTGAGCAATTAAAAATATATGTAGGGAGAAACGTTGAATGAACCAGGGTTCTTTGGACCTACTACAATTAACTTTTTATCCACAGCTACGATGGAATGGATCTGTAATAAAACTGATGCTGGGCAGGTGTAACTGAAAGCACACACACACACACCCTTAAAGGATACAATAGGTGGAATGGGTTGTGCAAGGTAGAGGTTCAGAGTTCACAATTTATGACTTTGGTGATGTCCAGTGGATAATACAGAACCTTACTCACAGGAACTGTGGCAAAGAACATACACAGAACAGCATCCATCCATCCATCCATCCATCCATCCATCCATCCATCCATCCATCCAACCATCCAACCAACGCTTTGTGTACTGTTTAAACCAAATGTGATGGATGACAGGAACAATATATAAGCAGACATTTCAAGAAAATAAGATGCAATAAAGACTAGATTGCCAGACATACAAACATATATAGTATTTCTACAACAGCTGAATTAGGGATGTGACTTCCGATATTTGACTTCACAACATTAGCATTCTTACATATAGGAGATGTTTTTATGAAATATAGGTAACAATGTTTAATTGCTTAGAATCAAATTCTGGAGGAAGGCATGCTACCATATACACCTATATCTGCACAATATCCCACTAAATTCAATAGGGCTACTTGTGAGTACATGCACTCATTAACTCAAACCTCTAAATATTAAGGGTCATTTTTTTTCCAGTACTGAATACAGTATATATTACTGCAATGGAACCATAAAAGTGCACCTCTTCAGACTTTGACCCTAGCTACAGGCAACAGATTGTCTCTACTGTTTTTTTTACTATTCATGGTCTTTGCTGGTGAACTGTTAGAAATGGACACAGCACTGTACAAAGATAACATCTTATTACATTTGAGCATGTTTACCAGCCATCTGTACCTAACAACATCACTTTCTCTTCTTTCCACAGATGCACATTACTTACTCTTCTAATCACACAGTCCTCTAACTTCCCCCTATCATGATTCTAACATACATTGTGACAAATTAATATATCCATATAAGCTGCTTTTATAAACATAGTTTCTTAGTATAGCCAATAAACCAGTGCATTCACATAGCTTTCGGTACATTTGTTCACCTCTCTACTGATTCCTTTGCTGTTTATAAAGTGACAATACTAACTTTCCACAATGAGAAGCATAACTAGAAGATTTTCACACAGACCTCAAAATGTGATTTGGGCATATATCATTCGCCAGGGAGAATCAGATGTCTTCAGAATAGGTGTCAAATATGCATGGAGAGTCATCTAAAATAACCTACTAAAAATGGGGTCTATCTTAAATTTAGCCCACCTGCACTGAGGACATTGCTTATACATCCAATGTTTTACAAGACAGCTTTATGATTAGAAAACTCCCTGAGATACAAGCAATCCAGATTGAATTTCTTCCACCCTCCTAGAAGAGCCAACATTGCTTTTCCCACTACAGCAGTGAGAAACTTTCTCAGTTGTAGCTGTAGTCTCACTATATACAGCATTTCTGGTTCCCTCTATCAGGGGATAAGAGTTAAGGGGCTAAAAATGATGGGACACAAAGAGTGACAACAAGAGAAAACCTGGGTATGGGGATTAACTTTGTGAGAAAAAAACAAAAACAAAAACAAATCCGAGGTATAAGCTCAGTACAGTTATCACAGGATGAGAGACAGCATCACCACACCCAATTGTAGGGGACAGGCCTGTGGGTTGTGAATGTGAAAGCTTTGTCTGCCTCGGTACATCGCATAGGTTTTGACCATTTACAAGATATCTGAGGATTCCCATCACCAGGTCAAGGAAGCAAAACGAAAAGTTCTGTCATGACGGTCAAGTGCCTGTGAAAAATTGACCCCTGAACACCAAGGTTTTCAAGCTGCACTTAATAAATACTTTCACTGAGAAGGGCCATTCTCTCTTTCTTTTGAGGAAAAAGTGTATGTTGAATTTCAATTCTTTATCCAAGTGTTCCACGTTTCATATTGAGGAATCCTTGTATAAAAAACAACGCTTGAAATGACACACCAAATTACAGTAAAAGAATATTTCTAAAAATGCTAAGTCAACTTTAGAATGCAGAAAAAATAGAACATCAACAAACTATAATAATCTCTGCAACATGATTTTTCCCCCTCTTACAGGGATTAATTATATTTTTTTGTTAAAGAACTTTTGCCACACTCCATGCATAGTACAGTCTGGGCTGTCCTATGGACAAACCAAAGTTATACAATAAGAGATATGAATTAAGCTTTTTAAGTGTGGCCATTAATGTTTCCATTTTGTCAGTGATGAATTTGTGGTTATGGAGATTCATTAAATTCAGACATTTTAGGTACAATTCAGAGGTCCAGTCTGAAGCCAGAATTTCATCTACAATCATTTGAGACATGAAGGAAAATCAGAGCCATTCTGACTATGTAACATGGACATATAAATTGTCAGGATGAATAACTAGCCTAAAAGCAAGTCTGTAGATATGCAGGATACTTGCAACAGAATATGAAAACAATGAGAGGCATAACTGGAAGACAGAATTGTTATAAAAATGTATGCTAAAAATACAGATTTAAAGCAGGTCAAGCTGGACACTCAAAACAATGGAGACTAGACAATCTGGCATGGTGGATCTTCTGTGTCTCAATTCCTAATCTTTACCACAGAAATAAGGATACCTCCATCTCAGAGAAATACTGTGAAGATCAATTCATTAATGTTTATAACGCTTTCAAAACTACTGTGATGAGCACTTCTGCTGAGAAAGCCCGTGGGTAACTTAATATATGGGTATGCTCTGAGTTCTAAGAATGCAAAGAAACATTGAAGTGCTTTCTATTCAGCAAACACTATGTTCTACTAAATAAGACCCACAGAAGAAATGTGGGATCATGTGATTAAAAGCTGTATTTGCAAGCAAACATAAGAAAATTGGAATTTTAAAGTGGTTTGTTTTGCGACCTTAAAATTCTTTAAACAGTTTTGAAGATGCGTTGGTCCTGAAAGGTCTGCGTTAATACAATTAGAATTCATATTTGATTAACAGTGAGATATAGTAATTCAAGAAGATAGGTATTTTATTTGAATGAAACAAAACAAGAGTATCCAGTTGTACTACTACATCTACTTATATCTTCAAATTTCTTTAAAAAAAGAAGCTTCTAATGTGCTATGTTCTTTATTCCTGATGAACCCTATTTCAAAATAATACAAACATTTAAAAAGAAAAATACATGATGCTCATCACACATCATAAATACTACTGTAATCTGATTACAGAAGTGTCAGTTATGAATCTGTAGTTTTGGATATGAGTAAGGTTTAATACTTAATTTAAAATGGGTTTTCTCTGAAATGTAAATCTTCACACAAATTTCTCTTTGGCCCTTTGTGACCTTCCTAATGATGCAACACAGAAAAAAACAAACAAACAAACAAACAAACTCAAGCTAACTAAAACATTATGGGCAACTTATAGCAAAGAATTTTTTTTATTCTTCATAACCAAACATAGAATTCTGCACTACCGCACAATTGTTCTTAAACTGCCATTTGGAAACCCATCCAAATTAATTTTATTACCACTGAAATGCATCTTCATGTTGCACATACTTTAAAGTAGCTATTTGACTGCTATCAGAGGGGCTAAACATTCATTTTCATAGGTTATCAAAATAAAGTATTACTGTCTCTGAAACCTGGGAACTAAAATTTAAGACCACCTTATAGGAAATCCAGATAATTAAGGTATGTAAATTGGCACTATAAACTGAAGTACCTAAATCAAAATGTTTTTACATAATGTCACTCCATGAAAGAGGAGTTCAGCCAGAATCAGAACAGCTTCTATTATAGCCACGATCCCAAAGGAGAGAAATGCTAGCAGTAAACATAAAAGGGAATGTTGTCTTTGAAATATGCCTGCTGATTGGATGCATCTTGAGGGCCTGTTTTTGTTAAAGATAAGTTGTGAAAGAAAGCCACAATTGTAATCAGCCAAGGGCTGCCATTCAAGTTTCAACGATATTCTAAAACTATTCTGTCTTCTGTGGGTTTTTGCATAAAGATTGGGTGATGTGCATACTGAAACTATGACTGTGCTATCAATATGAATAACACAGCAAAATTCAAAGGGATGTTTATTACATAGCAAGACTACCCAGTGACAACACATTAAGACCACTTTTGGAGAGAAGACAAATGGCATGCTTTAGGGTTTAAAGGTAGCCACAAAAACATCAGAGTCTGTGAAATAATTCAGTGAGAAGTTTACTTCAGGGGTTCTTAAATCTTTTATAGGGTATCTGGCTGCTGCTTACAGTTAGAGAAAACACACTGGCCAAGACTAACTGTAGGTCTAGTAAAATGCAACCCTTACTCTGCTCCTAACAGTGGCCTTGACTTCAAACATTCTTTTCATAAAGTTATTGACATCTTGCACTACAAATTCAACCTTACAATTGTTCTTCAAGAAGAGCTCAAGCAGTTGTCTATGGGAGACTTATTTTCACAGAGAATATACACTATACATGTATTTTCAAAAAAAATCTATGCCCTCATTTTTATTCAGTTTTCCCCAAACTGCAGTATCCCCTAAGTATGACCTTTTTGCAAAAGGAAGAAAATCACCATTTTCTCCATTTATGTTCTTTCTGCTCAAAGTTATACTCAAATGATTTCCAACATCCTAAATGTTATCTCCCCAACTCCTATAATACTAGGAGATCTCTACCCACTGCTGTATTTTAATTTCTACACATTATGACCAAACACAGGCTGGCCCAGAAAATCCTTAATAAAAGAGGAAATTAGATCTACCCCCATTATGATTATTACAAACTTTACTAACATATTCTACTGGACATGACGCTCCTATCTCACACATTCAATTCAATTAATTTGAACAATAATCAATATTTTTATGATATCTGCGTGGATACCCCAATCCCAAGAGCAACCCTAGATATAAAATGACATATACTTCAGCTTCCAGTTGTCATAAAATACAGTTCTGACAAAATTTCACCTTATGTGAATACTTTAAAGAGGATGACACCAGTTCATTAATACAGCTACCAACACATAAATTTATGATGCTTAAAAAAGGCTGCAGTAATTTCATACGTAATAGTTTCAAGAATATTTCATTTATAGTCTTTCAATACAGAAGACTACATTAATGATTCAAATATAAATGGACAAAGTAACTCATTGTGAACATCTCACTATAAAATGAAATATTCAGTATACTTCTATTAAGTTCTAATTTTATCTTGAAAAGACACCATGGTAATAAGCATACCAAAAATGTCAAAAATTAGAGACATCTTTCAGGTGTGTTGCTAATAATACCAGGAACGTTACCAATAAAACTTGATGTTTTCTGCTAGAGGAACAGATCTGTATGTTTAGTCAAGAAAAGAAGACCTCTCACAAACTTAAAAAAAAAAAAAAAAGGCAATTTAAGTAAAGAATGGAGGGTAAGGCCCTCTAATTCTTACGTATGAGTCAGCTTTTATGTTTCATATCTAAATGAAGATTTAATAATCAGCAATGAAAGAAAAAATGGTTTGAGGTGTTACTCAGACTATGAGCCTATCTGACACGATCCTGCAGATCATAACAAACCAAAACTGCTGTTAGCTTTACTCAGTTCTGTGTGCAGCAGATCACAGACCGTGGATCCTTAAATTGCAGCCTGAACTACTTATGTAACTTGACATGAAAAAAAAAAAAGACACCACAAACACAGAAGTTCTATGAATAAAGCTTGGGGAAGGCGAAGCTTTGTTGTACGTATTTTTCATTTAATTCAAATTGACTGAGGTACAAATTATGGCTCAGATCCTCCACCCTGCGCCTGCGTAGAGTCCCACTGCCTTTGGTCCACTTGCTTAGTGCATAATGCAGGACTGGGGCCTGTGGGCTTTTGTTGGTTCACTCAGAGCTGCTTGTAATGGCACGAAGCAGCAATATAGCTCATTAAGTAGAGCCTGTTGAATAAGCACACTGCAGTATGTTATGAACACATAATCATGGAATATTTGGGGAAGTTTGCTTTTAGTACACTTCTGTGCCTCGAAAAAAGGAAGCCGGTGTTTTGTATACCATAGAGTGGACTTCTGCAGTACCGTGCATTCATAAGCAAGTGCTGCTGCAACCAAAAGCTCTCCTATCCAAATATTTACTTTGTGAAGAACATTTCAACCAGACGGCTGAGTCTTCTAATTGAAAAAGACAGGCGAGTATTGCCTACTTAAATCTTCTAAAAATAATGTATTCCTATACACCTAAGTTCTGACAGACCTACTGGGAAACATAAAACAACTGTTTTCAAGTAATACCAAGCCAAAGACGGGAAATACATAAGGCAAAGAATTAACTGCTTTTGTTTCTGAATCATATGTTGTCTATTTTGGCAAATATACCACGCAACATAAAATATATCATACAAAATACAGATCTTCAGCACTATGCAACGAAGAACTGTGTTCACTGTACCATTACTCAGAATTCTAAAAATGTCAGACCTTCTAAAGATATTTTAATGTATCTTGATTATTTGCATTATCTTTTTACTCAAGTGACAAAAATGGGAAATCACTATTCTGAATTTCATAAAATGCTGTATTACTGTGTACATAAACACATGGAGTCGAATTCAACCCTGGTGCAAACAGATATGATTGCAATGGACTGATCACTGGGACTGTTAAACTACAGATTCATTGGACTCAAAAGGCCTGAACCTGCATTGGGTCAGGGTGGCAAAGAACCAAAAACCTCTAAAAATTAGGACGATGTGTAACCTCTTCTGAAGGTCTCTGACTCTTTAAATCATGGGTGCTTATCATTCTTCACCTGAACCCTCCAAGAGTTTTGACACTAGCTGTATTTGAAAACAGAACTGAGTTAAAATCATGACATCTGCGATTATGAAAGCTGTGTTTCACTGGGACAGATCTGCACACAAACAGTTTTACAGGCTTCTCTTGATCGTGCATATTTCTTCCTTCTTCCTCAAACACAAATAGAAATGAAAATGTGCTGGAGTTGACTATAACCCAGATTTCAAATCAGTTGGTATCTGACTAATGAAAGGAAAGTCTGCTTAGCAGGTGAAGTTCGTTTACTTATAATGATGTAAATTGCATTAGTTAAAAATTCTGCTTTTGAAGCCAACAGAACTTCTAGCAAAGTCAACAGAATTAATGTCAAAGTTAAAGATAACAGAATAGGACTAGAGAATAACAATACCACCTCTCTTTCTCCATCTTCATTACGAAAGTATGGTTTAGTATTGCAGGGTTAGTCAAAAATACCAAGTAGCTTGTGCTGTTTTTACTTGTGCACTTAAGAATTATGCTGAAAGCTTTGTTGCAGAAAGCAGACACAAAACATAAAAACCACAGAGATACCTTATGCTTGCAATTCAAAGAAAATTTCCACTGAAAAACCTAACCAATATGTAAGAGCCAATGCTAAACAAATTTGGAAACTTTTAATATTTATGCTGTTCCACTAAGTTTACTGTCATATAATCACAGTCTTCAGTACTGATGCTAAAAAAAAAAACAAAACACCCTAGATCTACATCCAATCTCTCAGAAATAATTAATATGCTATGTTCAGCAATAACTGCACTGTCTTTTTATTTCTAGCTCGTGCCTTCTTCTTAAAAAAAAAAAAAAAGGAGAGAAGGGAAAGGAGAGAGGATGGTAACGGAGAGGAGGGGGGTAGATACACACTGTTTCGAATTTCTGATGACTTGTAAACATTATTTGTACTAGCACCAATTGATCTGCTTTTCTGTCCACAATCTTGCTACTAGTTTGGAGCCCAAGAGTGAACTCCAGATTGGCCCCTGGATGCTGAAATCAAGGCTTTACGAATTTCCTGGCTACCCCAACTCTGCAGCAGTCAGAAAACGAACCAAAACCGAACCACAGACAAACAGAGCACGAGAGCTGTCCTCTCATTTCCAAAGTCCTTATACAACCACTGCAGCTCCCGAGTAAAAAGGCTTCTTGGCATCACATTGCTGCCCCCCTCAAAAAAAAAAAAAACAAAACACAGAAACACATACACACAGAGTAGCGTTTATTATTGCCGTAGTAGAGATGAATAAAGGTTACAGCCCTTACCTTACAGATTTGGAAATAATCTGAAGTTAGCGTCTCCTGGACCTCCTCTCGGGGAGTCCCCGCAGCCCCTGCAGTCCCTGCCGGGTGCACAGAGCCGCCGCCAGCCCCGCTGCCACCGCCACCGCCGCCGCTGCCACCGGGCGAGGAGGCGGTCAGACCATCCAAAACTTTGCGGAAATTAAATTTCTTCATTTCGGAAAGATCTGTCAGGAAGATGTGCAGGGGTTGTTGGGGGGGGGTGGGTGGGGGGGTGGGAGAAAGGCTGCGCCGTACCGGGTCCGGCTACATGTAGCGGGGAAAGTCTGTGGCGGTCCTCCGAGTGAGGCAGCACTTTAGTGCCGACCCGGCGTTAGGTGTAATTGACGGAAAAACGCGAAGGCTTCATTCTGTCGGGCGTGCGAGCTGCTCGGGCAGCCCCCTCCAGAAATAATAATGATAATGATAATTAAAAAAATTATAATAAATAAATAAAAATCCTCAAGCAGCACAGCTACGGTTGATGCTCAGAGACGGAGGAGCGATGGAGCAACCGCCACCCGCCTCGCTCCCCAAGCCCCCATCGAGCAGCGGGTTAAAAAATGGGAAGCGAAAGCGAAATTCGGAAAAAAATATCTATATTTATAATAAAAATAAAATAATTAAAAAAAAAATTCAGCTTGCCGCTGCCGGAGCGGGCTCCATCCCCTTCTCCCTCTTCCCGCGGCCGAAGGTTTGTTTGCCCTGCGGGGCTGGGCTATTCAGCGCCACAGGAGCCGGCAGCCACGGTCCTTTCCCCCCTCCCCTTCGCCCCGCCACCGCCCTCCTGCGGCAGCCGCCGGCCCTGAGGCGACCGCCGCCAACGGCCGGCGCTAACGGTCGGCGCTAACGGCCGCGGCGCGAGCGCGGGGCGGGAGCGGGAGCAAGAGCGCGAGCCCGGGGCGGCGGCGGGCGGCGGGCACGGCCCCGCGGCGAACGGCCGCTCTCCGAGGTGCTGAAAGCCCCGCCCCCAAGCCCGGGAGGGGCGGGGCGAAGCCTGGGGGATTGACAGCTCGGGGAGGGGCGGGGTGTTCTCATTGGCTCGGCTGCCGGAGAGCGGGCCAATGGGCGCGGTGCTGGGTGAGATGAGCACGCGCTCCCGCCAATGGGAAGCGCCGCCCCGCCGAGTTCCCTCCCCTTTCGCCTTCCCCTCACGACGCCCCGCCCCAATGCGGTGCGAGCGGCGGCTGTTGGCCGTTGGCCGTTAGCGCTGTGGCAGCGCCGTGAGGGACGCCAGGGGGACGTGCGCACCCTGAGCCCCCTCACCTCACCTCACACGCCACCCCACAACACCCCTGCTCTGCTTTTCCCCCCCCCGTGCTGTGTGGAGCATGGAGCAGACACAAAATGTGGCAGAAAATGGTCTTCTGCCGTTGCCACCAGTAACGGCTGCTGCGATGCCGTCCCAACCACTGTGGTGAAACAACGCACCTCCACTGTTTGGTCACCCAAACCCTATCCCGAGCACATGCAGGTGACATAGAGTGGCATCTCCAGTGTGGGATGTGACTACAGAAACATTAACCCGTGCACAAGACTCCATAAAAAGTTTTATCCAGGTCAGAAATGAGAAGGCAGCTATTAGCAGTGACTCATGACGTGGCGCTGTCAACGTGGCTGGAAGCTCAGAAGTGACTAAAACAGTGTGAGAAACATACTCACTCTGTGTGGCACTAAATACATAGCATCTCTTGTATAATAAAACCACAGAAGTGATACACATTGGTCACATTTTGCAGCTTCTTCAGGCGTGCTTTATATCATTTTTGGTACTCATAATGCCTAATTTTATTTTTTTTTTTGGTGAATCCTATGTTTCTGTAAGGTAATATTTATTTCAGCTTCATACATTTAGCTCCGTGTGTTTGTTTTTCAGCTCATCTGTTTGTGTTCTGAAAGATTTTAGTGCTCCCCATCTGAACAATAAAAAGATTCCAGTGAAGTTCAAGGAATAAAGCTTGACTTGCGTCCTGTTGAAAAATAAAGGATACGTTGCTGATGAAACTGGAAAGGGTTCTGTAGCCAGAAAAAGGAACAGGATTTGTTAGGGGAAACAAGATATGTAAGGACTATGGCTAGGAGACAGAGTGAAAAAGAGGGTGGCACTGAGTAAGCAAATCTGTAAAGATGTAAATGAAGGGTTTTGGAGAATAAGGAAAAGTCAAAACTCAACTGAGGCTATTTGAAGAATGCCATGTCCTAATGCCACGTCCTACTGATTTGTGCTCACTACAGGCAAAACATGTGAGGAAAAAAAGAAAAAATGAAAAACAAAAACAAAAACAAAACCACAAAATATAAGAACATGAATTGTAAATGTGAAAGGGAAAGATAAGGTTAAAAATGAGATAACTAGGATGAAGAAAATGTCATGGACAGACTTGCAAAAAAGAGAATAGACTGAGAGTCAGGGATGCTAGAGGGAGAAAAGTGGATAACTAGTTCTAAGTGAAGAAAAGTGAAGATTGAAATTAGAAGAATGATAAAATGCCTTTGGAAATAGAATAGGATATGTACGTTTTTTGGAATATCAACATCTGCCTTTCAGATTATCAGTACTAAAATCTGGGTATTGAGGATTATCTGTCATCTCAGAGTATTCAAAAGGGTTCATAACCTCACACTGCAGAATTGCAGATAAAAAATAAACGTGTAGAAAGAAAAAAAAAGAAAAGAAAGAAAGAAAGGAAAAAAAAAAAAGATACTGTCATAGCAAAACATTGTGCATGTCTGTTTTAAAACACTAGGTAAAATACTTCAGTTCACTTGTGCATACAAGGCATGCAGGTACCTTTTGAAAACTTAGCTCTAAGTTGAATACAAATCCAGAAGCACCAGAAGCAGGGATGACCTAGCTGGTGAGGAGTTCTGGTGTTTAAAAAATTAAAATAAAATTTTAAAAAGTGACAACAGGAAAAAAAATAATAATAATAATAAAAAAAAACAACTCTAATTTCTTTTTGACAAAGAAAAAATTCTTTATCTGGGAAAAAAGCAGCTGTCTGGTGAGGCATTCAGTCAGTGTTTTGCACTGAGTTTAGGTGGTACTGAGGATGTTTAGTAGGATACTTCTGGGGCTGGGCAGTTTTGACACCAAGAGTATTAATAATAGCTTTGTAAAATGATGAAAATGTGGAGAGATTTTAGATATTAAATAGACATATAACAAATGAAATAAGATACCCCAGTGCACTGTGGGATGTATCTATCTGAATCTATTTTAGATAATACAAGGAGAGAGTCTATTCTTCAGTGTTTTCTTCTGGGTAATTTCTTTTATCAGTCATCTTGTTCTGCAAGGTCAAAGAGGAACCAAGTGTTAGACGTGTAACAGTTTGCTAGCAAGATTTTGCTGAGGAATACAGCATCTTTTACAGTCTACGCTATTAAAATTAGTATGAACTCTTAATTTTGCTTTCTGCTTAGGTAACCCTGTGACTACATTTTATTAATGCAGTAACATCAATAAAATTGCTAGGAACCAAGCCTAGCAAAGGAGACTAGTATTAATTCAGCTTTATCTAATCTTAGTCTGATTTAAGAGCTGACAAAGAAAATGGAGAATCAGGCATGATGTGCTGAGATCGGCTGACCAGAATGTGATAGTAGCAGAGATTGTGTACGGTTTGGAAAGGACTGACCTTTAATGTTTTTTTGAAGTTCTCTTTGGGGTATTTTTGCCTTTATTTATTTATTTATTGATAGTAAATTCTGTTTCAGCCAATGGGGTAGAACTTCCTGAGTTTGTTAAGTGCAAATATATTTTAATCTCTGTTTTTATTATTATTGTTGTTGTTATTATTACTGTTATTATTATTATTGTTGTTATTGTTGTTATTATTATTATTTAATTTTGGTAATTTAAATAAAAACACGGTGCAGAGGTGGGCAGTAAGGCTCCTTTGCCTTTTAAAGATCTTCCATATGTGGTTTCTAGTTTCGGTTTGCACTTTTTAATGATTCCTACTGCTCCCTTTTTTAATACATTAATTAGTAATTAAAATCTATGAGCCATCAGAGATACCTTTGTTTTCCCAGCAGCATATCCTACAAGAGAACCTTCACGCTTGTGCATAAATGAAGAGAAGGGATGAAGTCAGGTACCAGAAACCCATTTATGCCAATGCAGGCAAAACGGTGACTTTCCATAACTGCCCGTTCCTCTTCAGACTTTGGGACAATTGCCAATATCACCCATGTTTCTGTGTAATTCCAGGCACTAGAGGAGAACATTGAACGGCAGCAAGCACAGTGTTCCTGCCTGCAGAACCCCACTAAAAATATCCCCAGTCAGCACTGAGTATCTGGTTAGAACAGCTTGCTGAACTCTATCAATTAGCTAGATCTTAATCTATTTAATGTGTTTTATTAAGGCTATATAATGCTAATGTTTTAATCAAAATGTCAAGCAGTACTAAATCAAATTCATTAGGAAAGTCCAAGTATATCACATCTGTGCGGTTACCTTGATCAAACAAACCTGTAATCTCATCAGAAAGTGAAGTCAGGCCTGCTTGTCAAGATTTGTTTCCATAAAGCCATGTGGGCTTGCTTTCATTATATTCCTACCCTTTAACTCCTTATTGATTGAATCACACATAGCGCTACTGGTTTCGTTCGCATAACGTCACTGCTTTGTCTGGGATTACTGGAGATGCTGTACTCAGGCCTGTTATTACCTGTGTCATTCCATCATCTTGGAATAACTTGAGGTTTCCTGGGTGCCTTCAAACTTGTAGCTGCACAGAAAGCTCTTAAAAATTAGCATTAGAAGGCTGGAAATCTACAATTTCAGGATCTTTGGATGCTTAGGGGCCATAGATACCAGGACATGAAAAACAGTAGTGCCATTTCGGTGGTGTCAATGGGTAGGAAAATTGTTCATCTTCCTCATGTAATATTAATACATTATACCCTCACTTTTTTTTCACTTTTTTTTTTTTTTTTTTTTAATTATTTTTCCCCACAAGTACAGGATGGAAATATTTACCAGGAAAATTAGATCTCTTATCCAGACACAGAGACCAGCGTTCTTACTGAAGAGGCTGTGAGCAGATGAGACGTGTGTCCGCAAAATGGAGGATATCGTTTTGTAACAAGAACTCCACTTGGTGCACTGGGCCAAGTGCAGGGGTAAATCAGTCTGTGGATAGAGTTATGCGTCACGGCTTGAGCTGATCCTTTCTCATTGCTGTTGAAAGGGAAGGTCCTGCACCCACTTGAACCCTTGGGGTTTGCTCAGGCATAGGATATCACTTCGTCGTTGTGGCCTGTTGAGTTATATCCCAGATGTGTTCCCTACCCAGGAAGGGCTGCGTATCTCAATGAAGAAATATCACAAGCTATCTAAATAGCAGGCCTACAGTTGTGAGTGGTTATGTACTGGCCTGTTGCAGTAGAGCAATGTATTTCTTGCAGAGGGTTCTCCACAGATTAAAAAGTGGGACTTGATGTAGACTTGGTTAGACTTTCCTGACAGACTGTGGAGTACAGGCTGTAACAGGAGGCACAGAAAAGATGGAAGTCTCGGTGATTATTTGCACCACAGTTATTTGCTGTACTTTTGCTATAGCAAAGACATGAAACACTGGTATGTCTACTCGATATAGCTTCATTTCTGATCATGACAATGTGGGGCCTTGCCTGGGAACACAAAACCTGCCTAAAAGGATGGGTGAATACAAGGCTAGTTGGCATATGCCACACACCACGTGGACACAGACTATCAGTTTAGCATAAGGGTGTACAACTGTGCTACCACTGCTCTGATCTTTTCTGCTGGCAGCGCAGGGATGCTTTGATTCTCCTTTACTGGTTAATCACTAATGGTGGCAGAGGTTACAGAAATTTCTTCTTTGATCCGTGTGTATCTGTGGCAAGACTGAGGAGGCTTGGTCTCATAACGAGGTTCTGTTTTGCAACCTGAGACCCAAGGTCTGAAGTCTTGTTGTTTAGTTGCTAGACAAGAAACCACTGTACAGAGGTGTTTATCCCATTTTCCGTCCTCTTAGTTTAGCCTCAGATTTATTAGCCTTTATCATAGTTCCCGGGCTAACTTTTTGGTATTCCCTCTGCAGCCAGCTTGCCTTGTACACCGTGTAGTTTTCTATTCCTTCTTATGCCCTTTTCTTCATGCTTCGTTGTACAGATCAGTAGCTGTCACATAGCTTAGCTCTGTCTTTCCCCTCTTGCCCCATCAGTAATGACTAACCCAAACTGTCTGTCTTTCCCAGGCCCTGCTGTGAGCCAGGCTATTTGAACTTCTGATGGCCCAGGTTTGCAATCCAGCCTGTGTACCTGATGGGGGTTGAAGCTGTTGGACTTCCGATGTATCTAAAGGTGCAATGGTTCATTAAAATATTTTTCGTAACTGGCACAGACTGTCAGAAAACAAAGTTGTTATCTTCCTGCCCTGAGGGTTTAATTTCCGCCAAACATATGTCTGACTTCTGATCAGTATGTACCTTTTCTGAAATTTTTGCAAAATGTTTTCATTGATGCTTTTTCCCTTCTGAACATTCTCATCTTCCTTAGGAGCTGCAAAACAGCAGCAACTGATGCCTTTTCAAAGTCTGTTGTTATTAGTTCTCAGAATAGCTTTCAAAATAAATAAATAAATAAATAAAAGACAGCTACAAAAAATATGAAAATAGAAAGACAGGCTGGAGTCCTTGACCAACTGCCTAACAAGCCGGGGAATATGTAGCCAGATTACCAAACTCACCAATCACTCTCCCAAATGCATTAGCAAGAGATCACAGATTTCCAAGTCATCAAGGATAAGCTTTCAAATAAGGAATATTAATTGAGCATGTTAGATAATCTACTGCATTTAAATCCCTTGAGAGAACAAGATCCTTTATTAAAGCAGAATCAGTAAGAGATTTAGCAAATCGGGAGGACTGTAATTCACACTGAGTATTCTTTTTGTTGTCAGCTTAGCTACAAGTTTGACGTTTTATGCCTTTTTCTGTTATTGCTCCGAGTTTTTCTGCAAATTATCAGTGGCATTTGAAGTGACAGGTAATGTATTCCAAATTGTTAGTTCATTTTACTAGGTTCTGCACTAACAAAGGTCTCAATTAGGACTGGACTACTTGTCTTGGGTGCTTTCAAACCCACACAGTCTTGCAGGTTTGAAACATAATCTTTGGATTCATATTCCATTTGCATGAGGCAGTAAAATAAGAGCATAAGGAGTTAAAAAGAAAAAAAAAATACATTTAATGAGTCTACACTTGTTCTGTAGAAAATCCTTCAGCATTTTATGGGGATTTCTTCCAATAAGAGCAGAAAATAGGCTTCTTTTTAGCTGGGGAAAAAATCGGGTGCCCTTCAAAACCCTTCAGTTTAAATTATAGGGTAAAAAGGTCCAGTCACTCAAACTAGTTTGATGAATCATAGGAACCAAAAATATAATATGTCAGTTCACAAAACATCCTTGGTCTCTGTGCGGAAAGAATCCTCATAGAAAAGTCTAGACCTGATGCAACCTCCATCCAGAAGCGGGTAAGTGGCAATGCCTACAGCCAGCCTTAAATTCACTGTAGATATTTGCATAAAAGAAGAGTTGGAAAGATGAAGGCAGAAACAGAGAGGGAGAAGAGCAAAGGGAAATGGAGCCACATCCCAGTATTTCAATCCTTCTGTCATTAAGGGCATTCAGTTTTATGTCTGCATCTTTCATTTTCAACAACCGAGATAATCTGTAAGTACATTACTATTGACCTGCAAGACCAATATGCTCGTGTCTTCCAGCCTAAGCAATACTTCATAATAAACAGCCTCATCAGAAGACTCCAGGGAAGAAATTCTACCTGTAATCTGACTTTCAACCCTTCTATGAAGTCTGGGAAGAAAAGCGAGCTAATGCTGCACAGCATCATCCCCCAGAACAGGGCCACGTCCTGACCACAGCCATGCCATGGTCATTTGTCAGAGAGGGATGGCAAACCACCTCATCAGCTGTCTAGGATTATCTCAGGCTGA
This sequence comes from Aythya ferina, assembly GCF_964211825.1. NCBI lineage: Eukaryota > Metazoa > Chordata > Aves > Anseriformes > Anatidae > Aythya > Aythya ferina. The sequence goes on along the minus strand of NC_140296.1, from coordinate 122,812,561 downwards.
GGAAGTCTGTGGATGTACTGGATGCATTGGATCACTGCAATGACTCTTATGCCTTCCTTTCTCTTTCTATCATGCCTTTTTTTTTTTTTTTTTTCTCTGTTAAATCTTAATTGAAGAACAAATTGGAGGAAGATGGGACTGTTCTGTCTCCTCTGCAAGTGTCCTACAAAATATTCCAGCCTAGTCTTGACGCTTCAGTGAAAGGAAGTCTGGCAGAAATCTTAGCAGAGAAAATACAATCAGTCCTAGAAGTTAAAAAAATGTTTCTTCCTGCCAGGAACGACAGCTGTATTATCCCTCAGCCCTTGTTCTGTCTCTCAGACAGGGATTTTCTTTATGCCAACATGACATATCAAATAGGAATTTGGTATGTAGTGCCTGTATTGGAATGGATTGGGTTGTCCTTGCTGTCCCATTTGCATCCTTGAGGTAGTGGATATTTTCAGGGTGCTTTTCCAGCTAAGAAATTAGCTCGGTGCTGATCTGCAGCACCATGCTGAACATGAAGCCTGTGCCTCTGCAATTACTGTGCTGCCTGTAATCCCCTAAATGGCTATTTCTTCAGGAGTAGAAGGAAACGAGTATCATGGTTCTGCACGCAATCCACCTCAGGCCAGAACAGAGCTTAACTCTTCAGCCCTGGCTTTTCCATTTGTGTAGCCTCAGTCTCTCTGGATCCCAGACAGCCATTGTTCTGTTTTCTAAAATTTACAAGAAGGACGTAAATGATGCATTCCTCTAACTCATCTTGTCTCTGGTCTGGCGTCTACTGCCCACAAACAGTGCTAGCAGCAATTAGCCATTACCCAAGGAAGTAAGAGCTCTTTTTTTTCTTTCTTTTTTTTTTTTTTTTTTCTTGATTGCCAAAAAGATATTCAGGTGGGCAATGCATTCTGAGCCACCTGCACTGCAGGCAGAAAGCTGAGTATCTGTGAGCAACTCTTTCACAGAGCAACTCTTTCAGTTTACCCTTCTCTTTTGCTCTGTTGAGGCAGGGTGAGAGACCTCTCCCTTCTCCATCCAGCACCCCTTTACCACATTCCATGAGGAATTGTTGGTGATATTTTTGGTGATCCTTTCTCAAAGGAGAATTAATACATGATATTGCCAAAAATCCAAGCCAGGTTACTAATAGGATCATCATGGAAAACGTATATAAGTTGTGGTTGAAAATACATATGCAGGCTTTTCTTTTTCACTTACTTATTTATTTACTATATCCCAAACTGCTGAATTCTGTTCCATTTCCTATACTGTCAGTCAGAACCTCCAGAATTTTCCTGGTGTTACAGTCATTGTATTTTATTTAGGGTGATAGGAATAATTTGCTTTCCAGTTCAGAAGCTCAAAACAGTATTAAAATGTTTGTAAATACACTGTAATAAATTTATACATGTAAATTAGATTAGGGAATGTTTCCTTTGAAAATAGCAAAATGATTTTTATTTTTTTTTCCAGAATGTTGCTAGCCTTTTGGTTGTACAAGCACCGTTTTCTAAAATTGACATACTCAGTCAGTGTTCCCATTGACAAACCAGCCCAAAATATCTGTTACTGACCTCTGTTCCTGGCCTTTTTGACAGACTTGCCAGTGACTCAGGTCTGTTAAACTCTGTTTTCACTTCTGCCATTTAAAGAAGCAGAGAGCTCGATTGTAGTACATTTTGAGGGACACTGTGTCAGTTGTGCCAGGCTCCCTGTTGCACTGTATTCTGAAGTAAGGCATCTCTGACACAAGATGACCTGGCAATATTCTCTTCTAATACGAAGTGAGGGTCAGGGTGCCCTGGTTCCTTGTCTCATCACACTGGTAGCTGTTTCCCTTTCTTCTTACGGAGCAAGGCTTTTCATTTCTGCTGTAGGAGAGGATATCTGTTCTTCTCACCTCACCTGCTTGTTGTGGTTATGTTATTTCTGTTGCCATAAAGTCCGATCGGCCCATTGTACATAATGTGCTTCTCCAGAACACACAAGCGAGGGAAGGAAACGCAGTCCATTGTTATGCTGCAGGGCTGAAGCAGATGAAGAGTCTGTTTGAACTGACTTTTAGGGATGAGCACAAGGGCCTCTCAATCTGGGGGACAGGAGGGAGAAGCAGAGCTCAGGAACCAGAAGGAGAGGGCTGTGGTGCAGGTCCTGGGAGACGCAGCTGCCTTGCAGAACACGGAAAAGCCCCATGCAGTTGGCAGGAAAGGGACAGAAGTGGCCACCAAGCTCTGATCCTTATCTAAGCCAAGCTCTGAAGCTTGGGCAGGAGCTATGGCCCCCTGGCTGGGCTGGGGGATTACAGCTGGTGGGTGAGCAAGTCTCCCAAGACACTGCAGGAGGAATTTTCTGAAATCCCTGGTAGGGACCACTCTCCCACATTGCAAATTCAAGCCTCAGGCAGGCAGACCTGCTGCTTTCTAGGTGGGATACACCAGACATATGTGCTTATTTACCCATCTCTGTCATAAACCCGTGTTTTATTGCCTGAACCCAGCAAAGAGTTCAAAAATCTTTCCCTCTGTTGTTCTACTAAGTGACTAGCAAATAATTGCCGAGCCCATTGATGTATGTCGTGTCATGCTCATCCCTATCCACAAGAAAAGACACACTTAATCTTTTGGCTCCATTGTCAGGGAAGTGTTCCAACTGTATTGATAAATCATATGGAGCCTTTTGACAGTTTCTTTCTAATGTAACTCAGTTTTCTGTATTTTTTGAGAATTATTTCATCGATTATGTAAAATAACTGAACCAATAGATCCTGGTTTAAAGGATAACACGCGAAAAATCTGGCAGTTGTTAAATAGCATGCACCCAAACCTGAGTATGCCGCCTCTCAGTCATTTGTCACATACTTCAGTCATTTGTTTCACCAGTTGGCAGGTTTGAATGTGAATAGGTACAACGGATACAAGTAGGAATTTAGCCACGTATCCAGTATTTAGGCTTGCATGCTTGTGCATGGACTCTTGCAGTCCAGGTGATTCATCAGAGGCTCCCTCCAAGTATCCCACAGGCAGTATAGGTTCTGGCCTTCTCCTTATGAGCCCAGAATTTCTGGAACAATTGGGGCTGGGGAGCAGTGTTTAAACTCTGCATTCTTTGCTGACATGAATACAGCATCCCAGCTCTTCTTTGCATTTGCTGTGTGCTTATAGACAAATTGTAAACCTGAAGTTCTCACTCGTTTTAGCATCAAGAACCTCAGACATTTTCTGGGCTGTGTGCTTTCTGAACTGTTCAGTTTTGCTCAGGTGCATGTACACTTCCTATTCATCATAACCTATGGCGGATGATTGGCATTCATACTAGAAATGCATTATGCTTTCCTACCAGTATGAATTATTGCTTTCATCTCTGCATTTACATACATTGATGCTTGTGCTGATTCTAGACACATTTGGAAGGAAATGCATTTCAAGTGACTGATAGAACAAAGAAGGTTTCTAGTTCTCACCAGTCTTTTCTTTAAAATATATCATATGACTGACTTAGTATTCAAATCACTGCATTTAGTCTAGGCTCACCAAAACCAATTCTGTCTAGATGGGTTTGTTGTTTCTTTGTGTGGACTTCTGCTAAAATTCAATCCGTGTTGCATCCTTCAAAAAAAAGTTTTTCTCTTCCAATGCTACTGATGCCACTATATTGATTTAGAAGACCAAAAGAGTTGAGTTCCTTACAATTCCCTTTACTCACATAGTTGGGGTTTAACTCTTCCACTCAAGAAGCTGTTTCATTTCAGTGCTGGGTTGCACATTTTTCTGTCTCTGTAGTTTGTTTGACTCTGTTAAACAAACTCTGTTAAACTACTGCTGTGATGTCCACCCATGACAGGACCCAACGTGTCAGAATTTACATGTTCATGAGTGTGGGACTAATGGAAGCTGAAGGATGTATCTACTTGCCCTGTGTGATTCACATAGGTCTCCCCCATACCTTTATTTTACAGCTTCATGTGTGAATACATAAAAGCCTGAACTCTGGATACATGTTGTATTTGAGAGGCTAATTGACCCATTTTAATTAATTGCCTTTGGTTCACACATAAAAGATCACCTCTCCCATAAGTAGCTTTTACAGAATTAATCTTCTTAAGCAGTGATGCTGATCTAGCTTCCTCTAAGGCATTTGCTCACACAGCCTCCACACTCGACTCATCCAGCAAGGAAATCCCCTAAGACGCTTTGCTGAGCTCTGGGAGAATCCTACCTCACCAAATTGTTCGTGGAAGAGGCAGGTCATTATATTTAATTCAGAACCTCAGGAAAGGTAGCTAAATTAAACTGACCTTAACTTGCTTTTGAAGTTTTTCCAACTTCTAGGAGCAACTGCACATAAATTATTGGGAGTTCGGTAAGGCCCTTTATCACAATCTTTCTGATACTACATTGAAATCATCTTTGAATAGAAAACAACACATCTTCAACCCCTTGCTATCATGCACAGATCAAAATATTACCTGTGTTAATTTTCCATGAGTTTTTACGATGTAAAGAATTCAAACATACTGAGTCTCAGTTCTTGCCTGGCATAACTCACAGGCACAGGATTAATGAGGCAAGGTAGTCTTGTGCTTTTTTTGGGTGCCTCACTTTCTTTTTAGCTAAGCAGCCTGCTCTGGCTGGTAAGTAGAAAGATGCTAGAGTGGCAATAATGTAATACCTGGAAGTAGTAAAATTGTAAAAGGCATCTACAATGTTGAGAACACTCTGGGGCTAAAATTATCTACCCTGATGCATTGAGAAGTCATTGCACAGACTATGAGGAAGCAATATGCTGTATTGGCTACAGAAAGCTTTGAGAAGACCATGGCTTCCACCTGCCACTATTGTTTCACTGTTGGAGAAAATAAAAAAATAAAATAATAAGAAAAAAAAAGGGGGTTGGTTCTCAGAGCTTCTCACTATGAGCATTTTGTTATATTCACATTATTTTGTTACACATACATGGACTCACTGTACTGTTGTTAATATGGATAAGACAAATACAACTTCTGCCAAACCAATCTAATTTAATTTCTTGCCAGCTTGTCTGGCTTAAGGGATAAGAGCGAAGCAATAGGTGTGACATACACTGATTTCAGTAAGGCTTTAGATACTGTACAGTAAGGAAGACAAGTCTCAAAGTAATTATTAGTGGTTTGTTGCTAAACTGAAAGGTTGTTTCAGGAATCTAGCCTAGCTTTTTGATTCTGTTTAATATTTTAATAGTTTGGTTTATGATTTAAATGATGGAATAAAACTTTAAAAAAAAAAAAGTTTTAAAAAAAAGTTAAAAAAAAAAAAAAAGTTTTTAAAAAAAGGTTGCAAGCATTCTGGAGGAAAAGATAGCATTCAAAGTTGTTTTGGTAAATTGGAGAAAGAATCCTTAATCCACCTGATAAGAATATAAAACCAAAGACCAAAGTGGAAGAGGTCACCTTTAAGCAACCATCTCCAGAATGGATTTGAAAACTAAAACAGAAGTTGGCCTTGTTACATCAAGAGTTTCTTTTCTTGTTTTATAGATTTTATAGCAAAGGCAGATCTTAAAGAGGAACAACGAGAGGACCATGAGATGGCTTTGTAGCTGTGCATCAGACATACTGGGACCCAGCAAGACTTAAACAGAAGCTGGGTGGGAGACTTGGGAAAAATTGATGGAAAATGGACATTGATGTCAGGAGTTTTTCAACATTGACTTGGGAAGAGAAGAGGAAGTAATAGAGAAGGAGGAGAAAAAACAGGATGGGAAAAAAAAATCAGCTTTCTGTTTTGGTTGTAAGGTATTTTAATTGACAGCTAGCTAGCCCCAGAATGATGTCCGACAAAAAACAAGAGGTAAGTTTGGACAGAAGACTGACACCAGTCAGTTCTGTGTTTGTCAGTATAGCGATGAGCTTTGAATCTGCATTTGTGGATGAAATTGCCCTCAGGGAGCCTGCAGAGGGAAAACAGGTTTTAGGGCCAAGGCTATGGAGCCACCACAAAAGATTTAAGACCTTTGAGCCATCATACTGCCACATCGAAGGGGCTCATCTCCTGGTCCTTAGCATAGAGTAAAAAAATTCTTGGGAAGATGAAGCAGGCTGTGCTTTAAACCCAAGTTACTGGAGTGCAAGGCTCCAGCTCTCTATCACGTTCACATGTATTGATAAAATACTAACTGCCTTTTCTTTGATGGATTTTGCATTTTTGCATATTCTTCTTCATCTTGTACTGAGCAAACACTGCTTAGATTCCTTTCTATAGGCAATGTTTACATTGAGGCATGAATGTAAATATTTTTTTGGATATGAACAACCACTTTTAACATAAAGATGAACAGATATAATCAGTGGCACTTCATTTACATCCTTAGCTCAGTTTTTACAGTAAATAAATAAATAAAATCCAAGCCCTCAGAGCTGGGTACACTCAGCTTTGAGACCAGTCAGTAGGTGGGAGGTGGGAAGGATCTGCCAGTGTGACCTGGGGGATAATAGATGAGAGTATTTTGACACTGCGTGTTTCTCTCACGTACTGTGCCTGCCTCCTCTCACCTTGATTATAAAGTTTAAAAAAATCCAATTCTTCACCACCTACACACGTACTATTAAAATCACGATGTGTATTAACAAAAAAACTTTCTCAGCTGGATGGGAAATTGCTGATAGTATTGTTAGCCACGGAAGCCAGCTCTTCATTGTGTAGCCATCCACCATGATGCCATAAAAACCGAAGCCTGGCAGGTTTTAGTGCTTTACAAATTGTTAGCTTCTCATTCACCCCTCCATCTTTCCTTCCTTTTAAAGTTGAATTTTTATTTATTTATTTATTTGTCGTGCAATTCCTCTCTTCCTGGGCAAATACAAACTGCCGAGGTCATGGGCAGTGGTGGCAAAGCACAACGTTGGGGTGACCAAACTCTTGCACCTTGCGCTGTTTTGGGGAAAGAGGTGGGAAGGAGCAAGATGGACAGACCTGCATTCTGTTGATGTGCCTCTTCTCCTCCTTCCCCACCAGAGCTGGTGAGCAGGTATGAGTGATTCTGAGGGCTGAGCTGTTTTTAAGAGAGTCACAAGCACTGTGCAGCAAGGAGCAGGCCTGATACAAGTCCCTAGGCCCACAGCATCTTTCCAATTTCAGGAAACTCAAACCCAAGTTCAAGCTCCACAGCTGTCCTGCTTTTATAAGGCACCCCCTGCCAGCTGTGGTCACGCATTTTGAATGGGGTTACGCAGTGGTTTCACAAGTTAGGGCCCCAGTCTGATGTAATTATGCTCTGTCTATGGAAAAGATACTGTTTTACTTTGCTACCTCCTGGTAACTTAGTTCCTCACTAATTTCTGTTATTTTTCTCTGTGCTTTCTTCATGATTTGCAATAGAAAACAGTGGATCAGAAAAGCAGAATGACAAAGCTGATTTCTAGGAGGAGAGATTTTCTCTGGAATTCAGTCCAGCAGCAACTATCGCTATTTCAGTGTACTTTTTTTTGGGTAGAATTCAAGTGCTGAACATCACACAGCTCCTTGTGCTGGCATTTAACATCTGTAACCCTAAATGGCTCGGTCAGTGTTGGAAGGACTGCTCTCTTCTTAGTAGTCCTTATGTCTGCTGCTGTCTTTGAGACACTATTGAACAAGAACGATTGATATGTGGAAGGAATTACACGGTAAATTGTAGGCAATTAATTCCTATACCAAAAAGAAATGCATCGAAAGGCATTAAGGTATAAATAGAAAACACATACCTCAGACAAAACAGAACATACAGCTGCAAACAAAAGCAATTTTACTGCTGCTGTCTTTTGAGCCCAAAGGGAATGAAAGCAAGTAATTAATGAGATATCTCCTTGTGTCTGGGTGTTGTAGGTCTTTTTCAGCAGCCACTGAATATTTCTTCTGCTTTCATTTATCTTCTCCCGGCACTTTAACACCAAATAACAATATGCACTTAGTAATTAAGACCTGTCTTGCAAGCATAACAGACTCTCATCTCCTGCACAGCTGTGGGACCTGTAACACACTTCCTCGCCTCACAAGGAACTTATCTGAAACATGTGAGGTGAGTCACTATCTAGGCTGTAGACTAGTTGATAGGGGTATTTCTTTCCTCAGTCCTAGCTCTCACTATCGGCAGAGCTAGGACTGAGGAAAGAAATACCCCTGCCAACTTTTGTGCTGCCTCCATGGCACGTACCTGCATAAAAACCAGGTGGGGCTGCAGCACAGCCCTTCTGTTTTAAGACAAATTGAACTGGGAAAGGAAAAACACCTGAAAGAGTTGTGTCCCAGGACCACAGGAGGTCTATGGGAATTTGGAGAATGCCCAGAGCAAGCACAAGGCAGAAAGCAGGCGTCCATTCTCCACGGGCACTGACCCCAAGCTGGGGGGCTGCTCCACTTCATGGAGCAGTCTCAAGTCTGTGGTTCACCCTCTCTGAAGCCTGTCTTGTACAGTCCCTGTTCCTTTTGATGCAGACAGCCTCAGCAACAATACACTATTAATTACAGGTTGTTCTGTTCCCAAAAAGGCAAGGGAACACTACACATGGAGTCACAAGTAAACAAAACTGTAATTCATGCAAATGAGGGTAATTTAAAATGGCTGACCCCATTTTCCTTAATGGAGGGAACCAAGGTCCCTCCGTGCTCTATGCTCCTTCCTCTATTTCTCTATGCTCCTCTATGCTCCACATAATCCTCTGTGCTCCACAGTTAGGAGAGTTACTCCTAGCAGCATTAAGAAAGCCTCATGCTGAGTGCTTGTTTTTTTTGGTTTTGTTTTTGTTTCTTACAAACAGAACGGGCACAGATTTGCTGATTCTTGCGTTCCTCTTACTTCCATCCATTTTGCTTAGGTATTTTTTGAATTATGCTGACCAGAACATGCTTTGATACTCTCCAGTTACATTACTTGCTTAAAGTCATGACACCTATTAATCCCAATATCCATTTAGCATAGCATTTTTATATGTTTGTGCCAACCACATCTAGCAATTCCCCTGTGACTCTGTTCTCGTTAACCCCGGGACTCTTCTCTGTGATCTCTCCATTTCTCTGTACTCATGTTTATTCATCCCTACCTGTATTTTTATTGGGTTGAGCTTCAATTTATTGACTTTACCTCATTCCTCTAGCTTTCACTTTGTGTATTCTCACCCTATGGGGTAATGCATGCTCTTTGCAATGTGCTGTTGTATCCTGCAGGTATAGTTTGGCTCTGTACAGTTTCCTGTCCAGTTCAGGGGCAGGAGACCTCCCTGCTTAATCCTCCACCTCTAATATCCTGGGTGCTTGGCTATTTTTAACTGGCTTTTGTACAAGGCAGGTGTATGGCCAGTTTTGTACCCCATTGACACTGCTGTCGTGGATGGGTTTTTCTTTTTTCCTTCTCATTCACCCTAAAGATAAGAGAGGACTTTCTCCAAACACTTGCTCCACAGCTTCTCAGAAAAAAAAAGGAACCAGAATTAATTCTTGTGTGACCTCCTCTGAGAACACGGCTTTTTGTCTGCTAGTGGCAGGACCGCAGTGGGGTTTAGGAAATTTTCTAGCACTCCTGTGTTAGCAGATCTGATCCTATCATTCAGTGGCTCATGTTTTTAGCTCATCATGGCGATGCTAACAAAGCTCATCGTGCTGGCTAGGCAACTTTTAGCTTCTAGAGCTTGTTGTGTTTCTACAGCCAGAAAAAAAGTCCCAGGAAACTAAATACCTTTCATTGCAGGAATGCCAATATACTGACCAAGGCCGGTGTTTCAAACAGAGATCTGTAACCTTCTCAGAGAAGGCCTGTCATGGCATGGCATTACTTAGATAAACAATGTTCTGCACCTTTCCTAGCTCCCCTTGCTAGTTGACTGAAAACATATTACAGAGAAGGCCAGGAAGAGATCTCCTCCCAAGCTGGTTGAAACAAGTAGAAGTGCACAAACCATCCCACCTCCCAGCATGAGGGATCAGGCAGGGAAGTGGCATCGTGGCTGCAAGGAGAAGAGACGTTATGAACCTTCGGACAATAGACTTTGATGAATTTGGATGAGGGTGTCTGTTCACAGCTTAAGTTTTCTGCCTCCAACAAACTGCTGGCTGCTGTCTGATGACAAAATAACCTCAGCTTGTGTGCATAATTTCTACTGGCTGCTCTAATAGCAACGCATCTGCATAGCTGGGTGTTTGAGCCTCTCTGGAATATTGAAGTTCAAGATTCAAATCCTTATGAAAGAGGATAGGTTGTAATCCACTTCTCATTCAGTGGCTTTTGAATTTCTAGACTGAGAAAATACCTTTAAAGCAGTTGTATAGTTTAAAATTACTGTGTGTTGGCTGCAGAACTCTGCATGGCATCACACATTTCCCTGCGCTTGGCACATGCTGGAAGAGCTGTAGTTTGAGAAGTACCATTCAAATTTCAGTAATCTGCATATAAGAACATCTCAGGGAACCATACAAAAAGCTACCATGGGGTATTTTTTGTCCACTAGACTTGTTACCCTGTCAAAGAATATAATTAAGTTGGTTTGCCAGATGTATTATAAGCCCCAGTTGCTTGTTATTTATCACCTTATTTTGCTGTAGCTGCTTACACAACAACTGCTTTATTAATTCCCCCAGCTATTTGTTAGCTATTGATATAGAGTTCTTCATGTTCCAGTTCCCCATCCCACATTACTGGTACAGTGAGGAAGTCATCTCTTTTCTTGAAAGGAAAACTCATTTCATATTCTTTCCCAACAGATAACCTTTAGGATCATACTTCCCTTTCGGGAATGCTTACCAGCAGTTCTGATTATTCAGCTGGTTACCCAGCCTAATTTTATCGTACTGCATTGAGTCGTAGTCTATATTCAATTTTTCTTTGTCTTCATGTTGAAACAGTTGTTTCATAGATTTGTTTTGTTGTTTTCTAGCTGCTATTGGGTAAGGCTTTCTATAGATATTATCCTATTCACTGGAAAGTAGTCAAATGTTTCAATCTTCATATGGCTGTAATAAAACAGAATACTCTGCATGTCGTTCCTGTAGTAACCGAAGGCTCTCCGACTGATTTATAAATGTGAGGCAGTATGTTCTCAACACCCCTCTGCAATAAGATTATTGCTTTCTCTTAGAAAAGGCAAAATGAGGCACAGGAAGCACGTAGGACTGTTTCAATGTCCTTGAGAGGTGCAAAACTCTGATGGAAACCCAGAAGACCAGCTTCAGAGTAGCCGTATTGGAATATATAGTAGAGAAGCCCCCCAGAGCCAGTTTTCTCAGCTCTGTAAGACACCGACAACTGGCGAGATCCTGCAGAGTGCCAAAAGTCCCTCCAGCCCAAGCTGCAGGTCAGTATCATGGTTTTCGGTGGAGCTGTACAGCAGCACAGGCTCTGCAGCAGTTGCCTAATGTCACTTAAGGTCGGAAGCTTGGGGTGCTCTGGTCTGACTCCATCCATTTCCATTTAGCTGAGCGAGATCTGCAGATCTGGTGCTCAGCGTCGCAGGCTCTTCCTTTCGAGATCTCTTGCTGGCAGATACCATCTATTAACCTGCTGCTGTGCAGAGGATTCATCACAGTTAGCAGCTCCTGCCCAGTTTTCCTTTGTTGCTGCTGAAGACCACCTGAGAGGTGGCCCTTCTGCGAGCTGTCAATGTCTATTTATCTGTTTTGTGCAACAACATATATTTATGAGGATCCATCTTCAGGAGACAAAGGAGGCTTTGAAACACTTTCCTTTCTCACTCTTCTCACTTGTGATTCTACCCCATGGAGCTCCTACTTTCTGGAAATGCTCTTTCCTCTTGCCACAGCCAGACACAGGCTTTGGGTTAAATGGTCCCCATGTTTCTCCTGGATCTGTTTGCTTACTCCGAGGACAAAGGTACCTTGCAGATGCACCCTGTAGCCTGATCTCCTTAAAGATGCATTTCCAGAAATACCTTTTCCGGGACATAAAACAGAGTTGGCTTTACCCAGGATGGTAGACCCCTGTGGGTAGCAAAATCACAGCTTTTCTGCCAGCGTTGCTGAAGCCATGGTCATGGAAAGCCAAGCTAGCTGGTGGTGCTCAAAGAAGAGCCCAAGTCTTTGGAACTGGTGCGGGGCAGCAAGACTGGGAGATAGAGGCAGCCACCCTCACTTCTCATCAACAACAACCTCAGCTCTCCAGGGATTTCTCCTACTTCTTCCTTCCAGACCTATCCTTTCTTCTCCCCACTCCCTTCCCCAAAACTCTCAACCCTGGAAGAATAAAATTCAGTTTTGCCAAAGTCATTGGAGCTTTGAGTTATAACCTCAGCTATAACCTCGCTAGGCAGTTGGTATTCTCCACGCCCCAGCATTTGAAACCTTCTTTTCTTAAAGAAAATGGAAGTTTCCATTAAACATGCATCCAGACCCTGGATGCAGAGTGAATAAACACTCAGAGTGTATATTCTCAAATCTGATGAATTTTAAATCTTGTGTTTTGAGGACTCGGAGGAGCTGCAAGGTGGATAAACAGCTCAGAGCTGTGCTTAATTGTGCCGTGACACAGGTGGCCAAGTGCAAGGCACTTTATCGGCACGATGGGAGAGGACGCTGGCTCTGCCTGCCCAGGTCAGTAGCTGAGATATCAGCGCTGAGCTGCTGCCAGAGCTGAATCCTCTCAAAATGAGAATAAGGCAGCTGTAAGTGGCAATGGAGACTCAGAGTCAACTGTGATATCCTGCAGGAGAAGATAATATCTAAGTTGGCAAGCACTTTCACACACCCCAGTCATCCCATCTTTGTGCTCGACACAATGGCTGGCGAGGGAGCGCAGCACTTAGGGTTCAGAAGGATAAGAAAGGAGGGGCAGGGGTGGCAGAAAGGCTTGGAAGAGAGGGAAAAATCCCGTGCTTCTCACAGACACTTGAGCAATCATCCTGAAACACGGACACAGCTGCATCAGGCAAAAAAAAAAAAAAAAAGATGCAAAACCCAAAACAAAATCCCCCTGGGTTTAGGAAACGGTGAGGAGCTAGACTGAAAACCAGACGCATTTCAGAATAAATTTGGTGTTTTGAAAGCAAGGATGTGAAAGGCACATGAGCCACAGTAATAAAATGTGATATGAGCCGTTACCGTAAACAAGGAGGAATAATTGACAGGGAACTAAAACAGATCTGCAGAGCACACATAGCCCAGGGCTCTGGCAAACCTATGGAGGAGGCGAGGAAGAGGAGTGGCATGGGGAGAAGTCGGAGGAACACTAACAAACCACAGGCACAAAATAAATACCTCGCACTACAGCCCTTGATCCCTAGGACCGGAAATTCAGCTGGCGTCACTAACTGGTGCCACGGCGGATCAGCAGAAAGAGCAGCCAGCCTGTCAAAATAGCAGCTGCTGTAAGGGGAGGAGGAGACCTGGGGAGATGCTCTCCCCCCAAGAATAATGAAAAGCAAATGTATGTTATGCTGAAGGACAGAGTCAGTGTTTGTGGGATCTTAAGGCATTTTTTTTCCTGCTTTGGGCATGCACATTATCAAACACAGGTAGCTCTATCTGCAGTGGAAAGTGGCCAGGTTAGGTATGGAGGGGAGAAAAGCGGTGGGCAAAAGACCCTACAGCTGATCAAGCAGATGATCACACCCTCCTGCCACATACCACAGAGGTAGGGAAATACACACCTAGACGTGTGTGTGCGCGTATATTTGAGCGCTTCAAAATCATATAAGAATAATTAACATTAGGGAGTATTTATTTTGGAAATGTGTGGGCAGTTTGGCAGGAGACAGCTGTCCTAGCGAAGAAGGAGCCACCTTCAGTGCTGTTGTCCCACAGCCCAGCACGGGGATGCTGCATGGCCTGTTTCATGGAAACCCTATCCCAAAAGTGCTCCAGTGAGTTCAATAATACAGGCACTGAAATCCCATTCATATTCGTGGTGTTTTCTTCCTCCGCTGCCCTCTCTCACGCAGTCTCTGCAGAGGGGACTTGCAGCCCTGCACCCTGCAAGCCGCACTATATGCACTTCAGTTTGGCTGCAGGTTTTTCGGTGCTGCTTCTGACTAATTAAAATGTCTTTTCATGCACGTGAAGAGAAGCGTGTCATCCTTTGATCATCTCTATTTTGCCAGTAACCATCCCTACCTGACGTACCAATGGCTATTGCAATGCCATTTCCCTGCACCCAGTGAGTATCAGAAGAGACAGGCAGGCAAAGAACAAGAACTGAAATGAAATTCTGGGGATAAGCACAAATCCCTGCCATTACTGCATGTTCATGCCGTGTCATAAGCCAACAGAAAAGGTTTAGACTCGCAGACTGCAGACTCTCTCCTTCCCTGCCTGCAACACACTGCTCAGAGACACAGAACAGAGTAAAGGAAATCAAAGCCGCTGATGACAGGAAGATAACGATTAGGAAAACAGACTTCCTGCCCCACTAAACCCAGGGATTTGAAGGATGTTTGATGCTTCAGAGCAGGCAGTGAGTGGTAAGAGCTTGCAATCACCTCCAAGAGCGCTGAGTGCTTCGTAGACTCAACCCTGTACCTCTCGGTGGATGTTTTTATTTGTTTTGCTGAAATGTGTATGACCAGCAGGTAGGCAGGTCTCTCTTGCATGCTCTCTGTCTTGCACTCTATGCCTTAATTTTGTGGGCATTTAAAAAAGCAAACACCCTTCTATCATGGTACACCTAAGCTAGTATGCGTGAGGTTAGGGGAAGCATCTCTGTGAGGCTGTTCAGAGCCCATCAAAGATGAAAGAAGCTTCCACAGACTTCAGCAGGCTTTGGATCGGAGCCTGAGAAAAAAATGCACAGCACTGGTTTTGCATTAAAAGCAGGCACTTCTATATATTGAGATTCAACATTTTTGGAGGTGGTCAGACATACAGGAAAGAATTTTCTGGTGGCATTTGTGTTTCCTTGCGATGAATGAAGAAGGCCATGCAATCTCTGCATGCCTTTTGTTCAAGTCACCCTTTTAGGTGAGAAAAAAGAAAAACAGAAGGAGCAAGGTTGTCCTTCCCAGGTAATTACCAGCCCTGGCGAGATGAGGAGCAGAAGTTCCACCACTGTAACAGCAGAGACAAGTGTCTGGCACCCCTACAAAGTCAGACGACCGTCTGTGATGACGTGGAGGAAAAATCACTTTCTGCGTTAAGCAAATTCCCCACAAGGAAAGGATGTGCCAGGGGTAGTTATCAGTCCGATAGCCATAAATATTCAGCTCCCTCAGCCTCCTGCATACAGAAGTGGGTGCACCTGTGGGGCTGTCAGCTTCAGCACATTAGCTTAGATTAGGCAAGCGTTCTGTTGAGATTTTCCTGGTTGGCCTCCATCTCCTGCTTTGGCTTGCGGTGTGGAACAGCCTTGAAGCACACACAGAGATTCCTTCAACTTGAAATGGAAGCAGAAGACATGCTCCAGAAACACTCCTAAAACACTCCAGCTACTAATGGTAATTCATTGGGGATCTAAGTAACAGTACCCTGAACCAGCTTCTGGCTGCCCACCCCAAACTCCAGCTGTTTTGATCCATGGGGCTGCTCTGGTTCTCCTCCACTGCTTGCTAATGTATTCCTCCCTTCCCAAAGTAACCTGGCAGAAATCGCAGTGCCAGAAGTAATGTGGTACGATGCTCGAATACCTACCCGAGTGACTCCCTTGCAGCAGATCAGATAACGAAATCCAGATGTGTATCTGCAGTGTTTGCAGGCAGCTGTTTGGAAACAGTGCACACAGGCAAGAACCTGCCCCTGGGGTCAATGGCTGCACCATACACCACAGAGAAAAAAAAAAAAACATACAAAGCTTAGAGGTGGTGACTGGCACACCTGAATACCTACCTGCACTGCGATGTGTGCCTACTGCTGCTGGGCTGGCCTCTGCGAGCTGGGGGCTGAGAAGCTTGTAGTGATGCAGGTACCATGGTGTGAGCTGACACTGTCCCTGTGGAATTAAACTGAATTAGGATAGAAAGATACCTGTGAACCTTTCCGAGCTGGTCAAGTGGCCAGCTTCTTCTAATGCAAAACCTTTTTTTCTTCTGGCCTGGAAGCTGTGTGATTTCAGTCTGAGCTACATTATTTTACAAACATAGCTTAGCCAGAGGACAGAGCCAGCTCCTCCCAGAAATGCATTTATAGATCACAACCAAGTCAGTTCTTGATCTTCTCTGGGCTGAACTTGAGGTTCCCATAAAAAAACTCACTGAGCTCTTTCTCTTTGACAAGTACTTGGAGAGCTCTTACACAGTTTTTAATCTCACCAATGTAGTACAGGCCATGCTGATCTTTTATTGCTCTTATTTTTAAAGCAGAAGGACACATGAAACTGTCAAGTGGCCATCTCTGATTTCCAAAGATCTATAAAGATAGCTTTACCTTAATCAGATAAACATGAAACCTCATTTTTATAAGAGGTTTCATTGATTGCTTTTAAGAAAATAGGTTTGGGCATTGACTGGCATTGACTGTGCTGCTATTCATTAATGATTTACTCACCTCCCGTATCTGCTTAGCCATGATTTTGTCTGGGGCTGGTTTCAGGCTAATTGGACTTGGGATATCCAGGTCATCGCAGTCCCATTCTGAGGTGTAGACTCAGAGTTGGAAGCTGCTGGTGTGCCTCTGACATGAACAGCAAACTTGCTGTGCTGGCTGCACAGACACAACCTTCAACAACGTCCTCTGTGTGCGCTCCGTGGGGAGCAGTGCCCAGGACATCAGGATTTCCAAGGACAACCCTGGTTCACCTTGTTTAATCAAGAGTGTAACAGCAGCATTTTGCTGGTCCTTTGTAGCTCGCCTTGTCTTTCAATGTATGTTACAAATCACTGCCAATGGAAGTTCCTCAGATTCTCCTTTCAATATTCCTGTTGCAAATTTTCTGCTACCGAGATGTGCGCATTGCTGAGGTTGTTGCTATTTAACGTCCCCCATTGCTGCTGAGGAGACAGGAAACATTTTTTTCCTTCCCGTGAAATGAGCACATCCCTTTTCTTCCCAGATACAGGACATAAATGTTCAGTGAATATTTCTTCTTTATGTGAACCATGGTTAGGAACTCTGCCTTCTTTAGCACTGGACCTACAGGGACCAACGACGGGAAGAGAAGTTGCTGAACCTGCTGAGTGGAGTTTTTGCCCGAGAAAATGGGTATGAAATGCCGACAAGCAAACCTAAGTATGAAATCACAAGAAGGTTATAACTAATTGAATTATCCAGTTCTAAAATGTGTTGATGCCCCTCGACCCCTTCCTTGGGATCTGGGTACAAAAGCAGCCTCTTTAACAGCAGTGTTCTCGTGGAGGAGATTGTACGGCATCGTGCTACTGATAGGTAGCAGGAGGATTTGATGATCCAAGAGGCCCCTTTGAATCCTGTTATCCTGTACTGTAGTAAGGATTTCATCAGGTCTCAGTATTCTTTAACAATGCCTTATTGCCCTTAATCCTTAAAACTGGGATATTTTTTTTTGGTACTGCTTTATCTTCCTCCATCAGCTGTTGGTTTCCTAGCTGGTGACTTGTGCGCATGGCTATCAGACGTTTCGTTATCCGCATTTGCTTTGTGTAATAAGGTTTGTAATGACCATTATTGGCTGCTACTTCACTTCCTGCCTTTATTAAGATGGACTTGCAATCAGAAAGCCTCTCGCACCATTGCAGGTCGTGTTTGTTGGGGAACCTAATTGGGTTTTCTCAAAAGCGACATTCATATTTTCTATGCTAACATTTTTCCTTGTAACTAGGATTTGCCTGTAGCCGAACTCTGGAAATTGTCTTTGGAAAGTTTCTTTGAGCTGCAGTTCTGCAAAGATGCTCAGCCCTTCATCAGCAGCGGGGTCGGTGCCTGTGCCTCTGCACCAAGCCCGGAGCAAAAGGGCAGAGCTGTAATGCTGGGGCATCCCGGAGTGCGTGAGGACTGGAGGACGAGGGATGGATTTGGGCAGAAGACTCCCACCTCGGAGTTGCTCCTGATAATTCAGCCTTTGGCCGTTCAGAAACAATGGTGGGGGTGAGCGACTGGTGACAGGAGTCTGTGAAAAGTCACAGCCTGATAACAGAGGGGGGGAAAAAATACACCAGTCACAAATATAAATATAAAAGCTCTGAGAGCCTGCACTTTAATCCAAATCTCCCTGAGAATTTTAAGCGATTTAACAATATTTTACAAGCTGCTCCAAGCCACGTGAAGACATTATCCTGCCAGCAGCAGCACTGCAGCACGGTGGGGGGGTGATGGTGGTGAGGTTGCTTCCTCAGTCCCTCGCTTTTTCTTCAGTTCTGCTTTGGGCTCAGCAGATGCTTTGTACGATCAACCTCATTATCTCGGTTGCTCTTTTGCCCTTCATCCGCCCACTCGGTGCCACAGAAGGAATCTGCTCATCTTCCAGAAACGTGGAGCTAGCCATCAGCTCAAGGAAACCCACAGCTCAAGGAGCTGCAGTCAGCCTTGCCTGGCTCCCTTGATGTCCCTGGTGGGGTCACCCCACGATCCCAGCTCCCACGGTGTGTCCCCAAGGCTTTTGCCATGGTTTGAGCACCTCACAGGCTATTCAGAGCTGGACCTGGGACTTACCCTGAGACCCAGGGCACGTTGCTAACACTGGATAGGAAACACCAGCTGCAGAAGCAGGTTTTTCATTCTGAACATTGCACCTCGAGTATTATATCCATTTGGGGTATCTGCCCCAAAATATATTAGCATGGATTTCAGTGTAGGGCTGCTCAGCTGCGAGGACTGGGTTTGCTCAGCCTTAAAGATGAGGTGTGGGGAGGTTTTAGGGCTGTTTGCCATGGGAAGGCACAGAGAAGTGGAGCCTGGCTTCTCTCAGAGATGTGCTGCGGTAGGAGGAGAGGCAACAAGCGCAAGGTGGAGCGTGAAAAATTCTGACTTCATGCAGGAAAAGCTTCTTCATCATCAGGGTCATCAAAGATTGAAATGCTGCCCAGAGAAGTCGTAAAATCTGCATCCTTGGAGCTGGCAAAGCCATAAATAACCTGCTCTAATTAGGCCTGTATTGAGTTGGGGTTTGGACTAGGTGGCCTCTAGAGCACCTTTCCAGCCTCAATTAGCTTGTGACTCTGAACTTCATTCACTGAACCGGGCTTTTCCTTCCCCTGTGCGACCACTGTTAGCAAGCCCAGCCCCGTTTCTTTCGTCTTTGATTTGTGAGGATGGGACTCTATCACCACAACACAGAGGTGGAAAGTTTCTTCTCATCGTACTGAGCAAATCTGTACGTCTCACCAGGTCTTTGTTCCAGGATGGCACACGAAGTGCCTCTGCTAAATAGCCACATCCATACGCTTCGTTTTTACCTGGCTCAGAACCATTTAGGTATGTGTTTATATAAGGGATCCACTAAGTCATCCCAAAGCACCAAAGACCAAGGAGAGAAGCTTTATCTCAGAATAGGAAGCCTTGAGGAGACTCACAAAACATAACTAAAGCACACTGAAGTTGGACTTTTAATGGTTTTTGAACAGGAAAATATTCCAGTTTGCCCGCTTCCTTCCAGGAGTCTTTGACACCAGAATAAGAATTTGGGATAAATCTCAGCAAATGCAACTCTGAAAAATCTTTTCCTAAATATACGGGGAAATAATCATCTGTCCATTTCCAAGCACTTCATCAGTACATATCCTTGCTGTTAATTATGGCTCGTGCAAAGCTTGACTTTTCCTGTGAGCTTGGACTCTCTCTCAAATGAAAAAAACTTCTCTCTGATGAGGAGATAATATACTTGTTATAAGTCCTATCCCCTAGCATTGCTCGTAACTGGACAACCGAAGTACTAAATATATGCACTCACCACTCAGAGCTGTTACATTGCCAGCACTTCGGAGTTAATTAGTTTTTCTTTCAAGGGGGAAAAGTAATTTTTAAATTGGTTTAATCTCAGCCTCACACCAAGGGTGTCTCTTATTGCATTTCTCCCATAAACTGTCAATAGCATTAATTAAAAAATATTTTTTTTTAGCTCCTTCAATTACGCTGAAGACTGTGTCTTTCAGAGGAACAAGTGAAGGGCTGGCATCCTAGTAGCAACATCAGGGCTGGGGTTTGCAGGCTGAGTCCCACATCTCGGCTCTTGAGGGGAGGGCACTCAGTGGTGCTGTTAGGGTTACAGAAGCTCTGTAATGTGCAGAGAAAAATCTTCCCCTTTGCACTGTGCCCCAGGGAAAGCCAGACCTTGTTGTAAGCCACAGTGCCACGAGCAGCTCCATCGTTCCCCACAGCAAGGAAGGGTGAGATTTGGGGAAACAACACTGAAGTGACAGGACTGCTGTGGGTTTTGTCACCCCACAGTGCCAATATGTCCCTTTGAGGTTAGGTACGGGGAACTTGCAGGGCAGCAGCCAGTACCCCAAGGTATGCACGTGCACAGCTGTTACAAGCTCCTGCTCCTTTCCATGTGGTTGCCAGACTTCTGTGCCCCTTTGCGATCCCTTCTGAATTTTGATCAGTCTTCGTAGGGTGATCCACGATGACGCCGGTCTTTCAAAGCAGCGGGGGCAGCACACAGGCACATTTGGGGTTGCTTTGTTCTTTCCCTGCTCATTTTGCCAGCCCTTATTGCTTTACGTGGCTAAGCAGTTGTTTTCCTCACCTTACCACACGGCGAAGCCCTTCTAGCAGTTCCTCACCATTGCACTAGGTTTAGGTGCTTCCAGTTGCTCATTAATTCAATTTATTCCAGTTTCCACTACTTGATGAGCATGGAAATCACATCCTGTAAAGGAATTGGACACACTTGCCTCCTGCTGATGCTGTAGCAGCCGGGCTGTCTCCGCTCCCTTGCCAAGAGCACGGTCGCAGGCTCCGTTTTGCTCCCCACCTCCACCTTCAGGCTTTGCAAGCAGAGCTCACCAAAAGAGCAATGTTCTGGCCACCTCCTGAGGTTGCCAATTAATCGGAGATAGGAAATTCAAATGTGCATATTTCGATACGGAATAGATGAACCCCTTCTGCCAGAAAGCGCTAGCAATGCCACGCATTTTAGCAGCAAGTCCCGGTAAAATTACTTAGATTCAGGACAGGGTATAGACTCCGGTGCTAATAAGTCACAGCTACAAAGCCACAGCAACCTGCCTGGCAGCTTTGCACAAGGTTTAAAGACAGGTGAGCCTTGAGTTAACCCATCTGTGTATGCATACAGGAGCTAAGACACCCCTGTGTAGGGGCACGCTGTTCCACACCTTGTTTCTCCTGCAAGAGAACATCTCAGAGGCAAGCCACTCGTTTCTTTTTGGTACGAGTCATTTAATACTCTAGCTGTATAAATATGTATGCATGGCGTTGTGCATATATACACCTGCGTGCAGCCTCACCCTCAGCTTAGGGGTGTTTTGCCTGGAATTTGCCACTCGCTATTGAGCTGTGAGTGCAAACAAAGCAGCGCACGGCGTTTTCAGTTTGCTCTGCTCACAGATATCCCCCATGCATAGGATATCCAGAGTCACTCCTTAAGATTGCAAGGTTGCAGTGAGCTGTTGTCAATATCCAGCTTTACCCAGTAAGGACTTCTGAGTGACAAGTTCTCTGCTCAGCTCACTTCGAAGAAAAGCCCGTCAGAAGCGGTGACAGAGCAGGACACGCTGCAGGTCGGGCAGGAGCAAGGCAAGGGGATTTAGCCTGTGTACACCAGAAAGCAAATCAGCTTGTTTTTTTTTTATATATATATTTATTTTATAGATTGCTTGATAATGCAGTTCCTTAAGACCTGGGAAGTGAAGGGACTGAGCCTGTCAGACTTCTGTCATCCTTTCTAAACCGTGACTGAAATGACCAGGCTCAGAGGCATCTCATACGTGCCTGTAGCCAGCGTTATTTCTACTGCTCGTTTAGCTGCAAGACTATTTGTTCATCTTCAGATTGTGTTTGATATCTTACCGTAAATAGTCTGGGTCATAAACATCTCGTGTGTCAAAGTCTGGGGATGTTTGTCTGGCATCCTGGTTTGCATCTGTTTCTCATCCTGCCTCTTCAGCAGCTGCGTCCTTGGTGAGGGCTGCGTTTGAACTCGGAAGCTGCTTTAGACACAGGTTGGGCATTACCCAGTTAGCAGAGCTGGCTGGAAGATGGATATTCAGCTCCAGGACAGGAAAGCTGCCTCCAGAAGGGCTGGCACAGAGCAGGGAACCTGGGGGCCACGAGCATGTGGCTGCTGAGGAGACATGGGGCTGGGAACCCAGAAGGGATTATTTTCACAGGCCTTTTCCTATGCAAGTGGATTAGCATCTTGCCTCCATCTCACAAGATATTCAGATGTGATTTGAGATTAATTAAGCTGCCAGACACCTGGAAGGAAATCCAGTAACACATGTACTTTCCTCTTCAGTCATTTTAAAGCGGGGAGAGAGGAATATTTCACCAGCAAGACCTTTTGGGCCTAAGGGGTGAGAGCAACAGAAGACCAGCTGGGGAATTTCAGGGCAGAAAATGAAAGAAAAAAACAAATGTTGACAATGTACTTGTAATTGTAGCCATCACCTTGAGCAGTAACCTTCCGTGGTGTCCAGCAGCACCAGAAGGGCTGGTGAGGGTTCCTCAGAGGTGCTACGCACTGTGCCTGTGATCGTGGGTGCCCCATCCAGCCCTGGAGGTGCTCAAGGCCAGGCTGGATGGGGCTTTGGGCAGTCTGGGCTGGTGGGAGGTGTCCCTGCCCATGGCAGGGGTTGGAATTAGGTGATCTTTAAGATCCTTTCCAACCCAAAGATTTCTGTGGTTCTGTGATAATTGTGCATCCCATCCGCACTCAGCAGCTTGTGGTACCAGGACGGAGACCACTCCTCATCTTCAGCCACGTATTCCAGAACCTTCTGCTAATAAAAGGGCACCTAGAGACCAAAACCTTATTTTCAGGCCACCCCTGCATGATTTGATGCAGTTTGTGTCAGTAGCTGATGAAGGCATCTGGAGAAATACCTCTCATCATCCTGTGATAGTCTTCATTGTAAAAAAAGCTGTGGCTTTTTGCTAATGTCTCATACCTGGGGCTCAGCCCTGGAGCCAGAAAGCCCTGCAATACTCATGGTACCCTCAGCAAAATGAAACGCAGACGTGTCTCCTTCCCCGGGCTGAAAGCATCTTGAGAAGGAGCACTGTGCTGCGTCCATTTGGGATTGCCAGCAAGCACACTCAGGAAATTTCAGGATGGGCCTCAAAACCGAGACTGTGCTATCGTCAGCCTCTCAGTCCTTTCAGGTGAGGGCAACATTTCCAAGCTTTCATTTCATACCTGTATTTAATCCATTACATCTCCCTGCAGGCCTCCTGAAGGCCGGGCTGTGATTAAGGAGGAGATAAGTGCCCCATTTATTGCTCTCCTGGTACCTCTCCATTTTCCTCTCCACTTCCATGGGCAATGAGCATCCCGCACGTGCAGCCGTGCCGTGCCCCGTACGACTTGTCCCCTCGGGGTGAGTTGGAGAGGAGAGCAATAAACCCCAGCTCCAGCAGCACACGTCCCCCTCTGCCAAAACTCCTCTGCATCCTCTGCTTCTTCCTCTGCCTCCTGCCCGCCTGGGGGCTGGCTGGATGCTCTATTTATGTTCTTTCCAACACGGGCTGCCAGTGGTAATGCTTTTATGAGAACCGAGATGGGCGAGAAGCAGTTTTCGTGTCCGCTACAGACTCAGATTGCTCTGGACACTTGCCACAAGCAGGGCGCTGCTCTTTCCAGCGCCATCTCCTGTGCACTGCTGTTGACCACACGAGCAAACACACTTCCAGGCGCAGCGTTTACTCTGTTTGTTTTCGCTATTTCTAATGGCTTGACTCACGGCTTTCCTTGGGAGGGCTCCATTAGCCTGTAAATTACCGATCCCGCGAGGAGCCCATTAGCACGACTAAGCCAGAGTTCATTTCGTGGTAGCACCAGGCCCGCTGGCGCATCCCTGATGGTGGTGCCCGCTGCGTGAGGAGGGAGAAATGCAAAATTAAAACCAAACCAAACAGGGGAAGGACTGGAGATGTGAGACTTTTGACGCCTGTCTTACTGGACGAATCCACACAGCTTGCTACGTCTGTCATTTGGGAAGATAAACTCTTTTATTACAGACTTCAGATGGTCTCCAGTGAGCGGCTAACAAAAACTTCAGCTGCTACGTGCTGCTCTGACAGCAGCTCCTGCCCAAACTGCACCAAATGCCTTGTCTGTTAACATCCCCAAAGGGAATGAGCCTAATGGGCTCTGAGGCAGGGGAATGCAGCAGGCTAAGTGGATTGCGAGCCGAGGGCCTCGTGGGCACCCTGCGTTTTTCTTCGCCTGTGTTACGGCACCCGTGTGGCCTGGGAGAGGGTGCGAGAGGGAAATTTCTCTCAAGATGCGTCACCTTCTAAAGGCTGCATTTCCCTCTGGCACCGGCTCTCTCCCATCTTCATCGCTGTACCGGGGATGGTTTTCATCTCCTGACATCACCGGGCGGATTTCCACTGTCCCAAGTGCAGGAGAACAAATGTCTCCGAGCAGGAGGGCTGGCTTACCGGGTGGAAACGAGCCAGGCTCCTCGGCGCTGCTCACATTCAGCAAAATTACCACTGCTCGCCCTCCTTCTTTCAGCGAGTAACGGGATGGCAGAGGCTGGCAGCACAGCTTCTAGGTGAAAAACAAACAGAAGCAGCACGTCAGGGCTTTAATCACACCCGCACGGCACGCTCCCCTTGCTCCTCCTTGCCAGATGCACCTGCTTTTTGTACGCAGACGCTCATGCTCACTCAACAGCATCCCATCCACCTTGATTTTGGGGCCGGATCCCTGCTGGCTCCTGCAGGTGGGCAGCGTGGGGTTTCCTCCTGTGGCCGTGCTGGGGGGAGGCAGGCGTGGAGTCTCCTGTGTGCTGCAGCCCAGCCGAGCCGCTTGCCGTGCTGCAGCTGCCTCGGCCTCCTCCTTGCCATCCCTGCCTGCCTCGTTAGCAGCGAGCTGTTCAAAGGGATGGAAATCAAATTATATTTAGGTCAGGGATGTATTTTAAGCAAAAATACCTGTTACATTTCGAGCATCTCGTGCGGAGGCTCTTTGTCGGCTGCTCCCAGGATGGCTGCGTGCATACTCGCTGCCCTTAACGTGCTTCTTGATAATATAAAAAATCTGATTTTCACTTGGATATCAATGAGGTTCATTCTCTCTCTCAGCCTCGTTAATGACATTAAATAAGCAGCCACCTTCTGGCAGCTCGTTAGGTATCCCGGAGAGGAAAAAGCCCAGATTTTGCTGGGTAATTCTGGAAGAGGGTGGCCCGGCTGCTGTTGCTCTGCTCTCGGCTCGGAGTGACTTTTTCCAGCACCTTGTGACGCTTCCCTCCTCCAGGGCACCAAGCCCAAGCCCCTGCTGCGCCACAGGACTCAGGGATGGGGCTGACAACCCTAAAACCCTAAAAAAACCTTGCAAGCCTCCCCCCCGGCCTGTCAGGCTCCCCAGCAGCACACCCTGCTGCGGCAGGCACCCAGCAGGCAGCTCTCTTTGGATGTCTCAGGGAGGAGGTGATGCTGGTTTTCCGCCCTTCCTCCGGGGGATCTTCAATTCTCTCGGCTCCCACAGCGCTGCAGCCGGTTGGGTCTGTTTGAAGGAGGCCGTGACACGGGAAGGAAGAATTGGATGGACACAGGCTCCCTGATGGGGGAAGCTGCTTTTCGGGAACTTTGGTGGAAAAGATTAAAGCCCCTGCTTCATAGAAGCCTAGGCTGGATATATATGCAGTATCGGAAAGAGAAAGGGAAAGGTAAAGGGAAAAGGAAAGGGAAAGGGAAAGGCAAAAGGACCAAGATTTCTTCACTTAAGCTTATAAACCTACAGCTTGACTTTGCAGACTAAAAACTCCCGGTATGTTATGAGAATGAGTAGTTGCGCTGCATTCAGGGTTAGTTCTCAGATTCCAGCCTTGGCTCCTTGTAAACTGACCTGCTTTTCTCCAGGGTTAGCCTTGAATTCAACCACATTAAATTCTAGACAGAACTGGTAAAGAACTTTTGTTTTTCTGCTTGCTGATCACTGAAGCTGGCTTATCAGCTCTGGCTGGCTCGGCATGTAGAAGCTTGATGCTGGATCCCAGAAGTCCACAATTAGTCCACCACAACAGCACCATTTTAACCAGGAACAAAGGTCTGTGGGACCTCTCTCACTCACATATGCATCCCCCGAGGAAGGTGGAAAGGAATGGATCGTGATCAAAAGGAGCCCACAAAAGCACCGCTCTCATGAAGAATCTTCCCTGCAAGCGCAGAAGGTAACAGGAGGCATTCAAGTCAGCTCTGGTGAGGAGAAGCAACGTGGACCAGAGGTATCATGTGGGATTTCAAATGGTCCTTACCCCAAAGGAGGGCCTCAGCTTGGTTGTTTTCCTGAATTGAGTAAATTGAAATGATAAGCAAACAACACTTCTACATAGACACACCACAAATTGGACGACAACAAAGGGAACGAGTTTCTATTTATTTATTCCACCTTAAAATGACTTAAAAGCGAATTTAAAATGCTAAAAAAAAGGGAGATCAAAAGAGGGAGAAACTGAAAATAGAACCACAGAGGAGGCATTACAAGGTTAGCAGAACCTAGAAAGCACAGTTAGTATAAAACAGATTTACAGTCTCCGTGAACAGCAAATTGATGCTGCCCATGTAAACCGAGCAGCACGTAGTACTGCCCCTACCCTCCGAAAACACAAACTTCTTCTATCCTTTTGCTTTGTTCTCTTGCCGGATAGGAAAACACGACAATTTTAAAAAAGCAACACTTTCAATTGATAGAGAAAACATTTCACAAATCTGATATTGCTCTGCAGGCACGGGTGAATGTCTTCCTGTGGGAAGAGAGCGTGCCGAAGCAGAATTTAAACTTGCATAATTCCTCTTAAAATGATGCAACCGTGGTGGTGTGACTGCAAACAGAAGCTAGCCATGCCATTTCTCTGCCTGCCACCAACCGTCTGCCACACCGGGGGCTGGACAGAGCGAGGCAGAAGCGCCAGGCAGCACTGCAGGAAAAGGAAGGCATCTCCGGGCCAGTCGGAGCGCTCTGCCAGCTCAGATGTGCGCAGGGCTTTTGTTACACTGACAAAGGGTGACTGTGAGCGCTCGCCAAGGCTTTCCCTCTGCGTGTTTCAAGTTCCCCCTGACCTTGAGGTGCTGAGAGTGACTAAGAAGAGAAAGGGAGCAAGGGAAGTAACAGGTTGCTGCCCCCAGGGCTGCTCAGGAGTAAGCGCTCCGTGGCCAGAGGGTTAAACCAGTGCCTGTGCGCAGGCAACCCTAAAACTCTAAAATTTTTACCTTGCAAGCATCCTCCCTTCTAAAACTTGTCCTCCCCTACCTGTTTTGGCACATGCAGCCTTCCTGCTCCCCTCTCTGGTGGGCAAGATGCCTGAGATTAGCAGTTGCAGGCCCCAGTGTCCCTGCACACAGGGGAGGCAAGATGCATTTTAGCCTTCTGTTTAACAAGGGAGTCTCTGGCTTTAAAAAAATCATTAAAAAAACAAAAAAAAAGCCCCATCAGGAAGCAGTTAATCAAACATATCCTCAAACATGCGTCGCCCCATGGCTATATAAACCTCTTTTTCCTCCGGTGTCATCTGGGCCACCAGCTCGGGGCGCTGGCTCACTTGGCTGTAGGTGTGCGGGCGCCCAGCCACTGTGACCGTGGGGTCCTCCGCCACCACCTCGAACTCTTCATCCTCCTCCTCCTCCTCCAGCCCGTACGCCGTGGTGGCCGTGGCAGCGGGGCGGGGAGGGGATTCCTCCTCCGACTCGCTCGTCTCGCTCTCCGAGTCACTGGCGTTGGCGCCGGAGAGAGGAGCGGAGCCCCCGACGGTGACGGTTGAGGCGGAGGGCGTCTTCTTCTCGTGGATGAGCAGGGCACGCATCACCTCCTCGTTGTCATCCAGGGCCGCCCGGCCCTCCTCACGCTCCTGGAAGGCGTCCAGATCCCGGCCCCCTGCAGAGAGACAGAAGGGAGTGAGGGTTTTCTCGTGAGCTGAGAGGGTTTGTTGTGGCAGGGTGTCTGCAGCTCCCAGACTCAACAGATAAAATTCTTGCTCAGAAAGTGGCATTCTGAAGAAAACTCTGAATCCTACTTTTGCTGAGAGAACTGCAAGTCCACCCAGCACCGAAAAACCTACGGGCTGTAGGAAGAAAAAAAGAAAGAAAAGAAATGCAGAGAACCTTATGTACAAAAAAAGGCCTAAAAAGTACAACAGACTCCCTGTGGAAAACTTTCTCTCTTGCACTGGAACGGGCTGCATCCAAACAGCTGCTGGAGCTGAGGTGGATGGCTTTCTGCCTTCATACATTAACACCACTTGACTTCTTTTCCAATCCCTGGGCTTTCATCATTTGCACACCGTATCCAGGCATTGGACATCCAAGCGTTTCCCTCCAGGATCGAAAATGTACCATGTACTTTGTTCAGCTTGAGACAGAGAAATGCTGAGAAATGGGTAAACTAAGAATTAAGTTCTGCATTTAGCACAAAAATCCAGGGGAGTCTTTCCTGTGGTACAGTTAAGGCCTAAAGACCCATCCCTAACTTTATGGGACTCGTGTTTTCCTTGTAAATGAAACTGTAGTAACACGTGATGGCTACAATTACTGTCATTAATGAAAAAATCTTGAAAGAAAGGAAGACCAAAAGCATTGTGTTGGCAGCCTGGTGCTCAGCAGCCCGGGGCAGTTCCACAAAGTCCAAACTTTGTGGCTCAAAGTCTGGACTTTGCGGTCTCCTGCTCGTGAGCACTGTTCCTGGCAGATCCATGCAGTGAATGCTTTCTGCCAGTGGTCCCAAGTTTTCTGCCTTCCTGTTTGTATCATGCAAGAGTCACAGAAATGTGCTCCAGCACCAATTTCAGGCTATTTCCACCAGCTTCGATCTCCAGCAGTGCTGGAGGTTAAGCAGTGATGCCTTTGTGCTCCAAGGAGATATACTCCCCCTCAACGTCCTTCAGCAGCATCTCAGAAACATTTACGCTGCGTACACCAAAAGTCACCTCAAGGAACCAATTTAGAAGGAGACGTGGACTGAATGTCTAGCTGAAAAGCTGGGTGAGAATTCAGCACGGCTCTCTGGGTACTGGGAGAGGAATGATTTCAGGGCTTGTGCTTACACGGGATTCCCTTTTGCCATCTTCTCTCCCGTGGGCACCAACAGTGTCATTCTGTAATCATCGGGTGACTTGGAAGATTTTATCTATCGATTCCCTAACACACCAATGATAAAAGGTCTCTATTTCCCATTTTTGGTCTCCATGCTTAAATAGCAAACTTAGCAGTGCAGAACGTTTCTTCTGGTCGCTACAAGATGTGACTATGGTCAACCAACAACCTGACCTCAACGTGAATGAAAATAAAAGCAAAGGCAACTAGAAAGCAGTAAGGACTCACCTGTGACAGACAGTCCTACTGTGCTTCCAGAAGCTTTCTTTCTGACAGATTTTTCACATGAAACATTTTGAAAAATAATTGGCAAGAAGAATGCTGGGAGCACAAAAACACTGCCGGTAGGTTTCGTAGGCTTCAGAGTCACCAAATGTTAATAAATTCTATTTTCCAGCAGTGTCTTATTGGGGTTCAGCTTTCTAGAGGAAAGCCCTCATCGAAAAGCAATAAACTCTCGAGGCAGAAGAACACCTATTACTAAGGGTACAGGAAGAGGTAACGGATAAGTAACATTTTTGGAGGAACATGCAATTTTGTGGGCAGCTCAGCTTTACTGACCTACATTTCCATCCTGGATCTAATAAATGGGCATTTTTTCCATCTACCTATGCACAGGTGCTTTGCACAGCAGGGGGGAGCAGACAAAATCTGGAGTGCTGGGAGCAACAGCTGCAGACGCACGAGGGAACCTGTTTCTCCCAGCACTCCCAGAAGCAGAGCAGCACTTGTGCTCTGCGCTTTTCCTTACCGTCTTTGATTTCATCGGGGTCATACGCCCCCTGCACCGTGCTCTCCCGGAGCCAAATTGGCCTCTCTCTGGCTGGCTTCCCGTCGCTGGCAGACCGGTTAATGTCCTCCTGGTCCTCCATGCTGATGACAACGTTCTGGGTATACAAGTCCTCGTAGGATGGGCCTTTCGTAGTCCACGCTTCCCGATGGTGTCCGCCTGTAACGCCAGCTGTCCCCGAACCCGTACCAGCTGCACGTTCTTTGCTAGGTAAAAGTCAGAGAGAGAAAAGCAGCACTCAGAACGAGCCCTTTCTTGGCCAGCATTGTAACACGCTAGATTATCTCCCTGGATCTGCAGCACAAACTGCCATTTTCATGGTGCTGCCGGGAATTTCTACACCAGCTTGCTGATTTGGGGACCTGGGCACCTCTACATGAGGCCACGGGAACTTCTGCAACAGATGCCGAAAAGAAGAGGGAACAATAAGGCTGCGGATGCACGGATCTAAAAACAATCCTACAGTTACAGAATACCCCGAAATAAAAGTCACAGCAGCAAAGCCCAGTCAAACAAGAGCAAGGTGATAAGCGATGCATAGGGCAGGCCAGTCAAAGTCTAGCACCCCTTTGTTTGCTGAGAGGAGCTGCTGCCAGCGCATTTTCCTCCAGGCTCCCTTCTAACTGAGGAGACTGCTGAAGAGAGGACACGGATCTGCCTGGATCTGATGGGAGGAGGACATCAGGTGGAGCATTTTCTGCATGCTGATGGCAATGAGCTGAAAATACTCTCTGGCTACATGCATGTATGTATTGAGAAGGAAGATCTTCATCCCGAGGAAATCAGTGAAGGATCCCAGCAGTGTCCCTGTCCTGCTGCCAGCTGCTACCAGCTGAGCTGACAGGAGCTGTGAGCGCGCAGGGTTCACTTGCTGCTATCTGCCCAACAACCTTCCCTCCAAAGGAGAAGCTGAAAACAAGGTTGCAGTTGGAGGCCTGAGCGATATGCAGTTTTTTAATTCAGCATGGATTTAACCGCTGCTTGATGAGCTCAGCGTGCCTGGTTTTTAGGTGTAAAGTAAGAGGGGAAAATATGAAGGTAGGTGATCATCCTTCTTCCCCATATGCAAAATATTGGTTTGTTCAGCCTCTGCTACTCATGACCTCCTATAAGTGCATTTGCTGGGATCTCTTCATAAAATACCTCACAATACTGGTGTTAGCACGTGTCCACACACTAGCTGGTTCTCTCCCACAGCCAGCCCCACCAGGAAAGCTTCACAGCAGCCTTGAATTTCTGGGCTGAAGGAGAAGACCCGTGCCCATGTGTTGCTTACATAAGCCAAGGAACCACACCGAGACCTTCTTCCCAGTGCCTGATTTCAAGTGTTGGTACCTTTCAGTTTTCCAAGACAGGCATGTGTTCTGTGAAAAGCACCGCTCTGCTTCCCACACAATAGAAATCTGTAACCAGCGTTTCCCTGACAATTTTATGTAATCCACTTCCCTCACAAGACACACAATGCAACTCTCCCCCAGCCTCTGCCTCTCCATGACTGCAGCGTGACAGCTGAATGCTCGGCGGTGCCAGGAGCTGCCTAATAATACTTTTGCACAGAGGTCCCCGTAAGTGTGTTTGAAATGGACTTCTTTCCTACGCACTACCATTTAGGAGCAAAACACTTCTTCCCTCACGTCAGGAGGGATTCAAAGATGAAGGTAACAGCTGTAAGAGACACCTACCATGCGAATTACTTCAAACCATCTCCGGCAACGTGTCACGTTTGCATGGAATAATCTAGACAGCTTCTATCTACTCTCTGACCCCAGCGAGCTTTGTGAGCGTGTCTCAACTCACTGCGCTGTTTGGGCAACTGCATCTTCACTGTACTGCTGGGAGTGGACGACCTCGAGGCTGCGTGACCAGCGGGATATCCCTCACTGCAAGAGGAGACCTTGCTATTCAGCACACCTGATCCAAAGGCTGAGGTTGAGCACCCTAAATCAGGCACCAGCAAAGGGCCAGGCGTGCAAGCTGCCATACAGGCAGCACAGAACAGGTGGAGGGAGTGCACTCTTCCAGTAATTTCTCTCTCTTTGATCCAAGATGCATTTTTCCCCTAGTTCTAGGCCACCCTGCTCAGACAGTGGCAGCTGAGGGCCCCAGCTCTGGCTCCATTTGCTCTGTTCTTTTACCCTGATGGAAATCGCTCACTAAGTGGTTAAGCTGCCTTCAAAGGTGACATAAATAATCCTTGACATAGCTGAGGTATGGCCCGCAGAAACCACACTGAGCAATGGGAAAACAACCTGAAATCTTCATCTCAATCCTGTCCAGGCTATTAATAAAAGGTCTTGTAAAATGGGGATAACTCCTTTTGTGCTGTGTCTGAACTAAAGCACTTTTTCGTTTAGCTGCTCTTAAGAGCTTCGGCTTCATAGGGAACAACGCATGGTCCTTGATAGCATGACCACAGAAATGAATTCTACAGGGATTTATGTTATCTAACATCATGTTATCCTGACATAAGAAAATGGAGGAGGTATTCAAATTCATCTGTTTTAGGATACCACGGAGAATGGCTCGGGTAAAGCGCGTGCATTTTGAAACCCGTGGTGCTAACTAATGCTCTGCCAAGGTTACGGGAAGGAACTGCCTCCTAGGAAAGTGTAAATGAAGATGTGACCAGCCACGTTGGCAGGTGAGTGACAGCTACAGGTTGTCAGTGAGGCTGGTTAGAGCTACCACCTGGAAACACGAGTTGCCCGTGCCTCTGAAAAAAAAAAAGAAGACGCAGGCACTTTGTGACCTTTTCTGTCTGTTTCGGGAGCATCGAATGCCAGTTTCGGCAATGACTTCAGAAACTCAAGGCTCCATAAAATGGAGAGAGAATAAATAACCCAGGGTTTGGCACTTTAAAAAAAAAAAAAAATCTCACAGCAGCACTTTCATGCAATTAGCTGCTTTGAATTAATAAGCGTTAATAAATAATTAAATCATTGTATGTGCTGAAGCGAGTTGTGCTCAAGTAAGGATTTAAAAATGCCTATTTATTTTGTCATTCCCTGCTCAGAGTAATTAATCATTTACAATGTTTTTTAAGTATTTAAGAGTCAAGCAAGTGGGTGCTGCTATTTAATCGTGGGACTGCACCAGGCTTCTGCTGTGCTCCTTTCCTGTGCGCTGAGATAAGGTAGCCATGGGAAGGCTGAGAAATGACCCTCTTTTTGGTGGGGTTATCCCGGTTCTACTACACGAACTACAGAAGTGGGTTTTTAAAGCAAAATTTCGTGATTCAGCTTGGGAATAAAGGCTTCAAAGCCTCCCCATATCAACAAAGACATGCTGAACGACCTTGGAAAAATCTTTTCCTCTCCCTACATGGCTTCTGTTTTTCTCAGAATGATGAGCAAAATTAGCTATATTCTTGGCTAGAAAGAGACAAGTAATTTTTTATTATATTAATTAGAAACTGTCCAGCATTAATATATGATGAACATTCTCTCTCAAGGTTAGCCTGAATGTAAAAAAAAAAAAGTATCCTGCTCGCTCTCCCATTAACAAAAGCCAAGCACCTCGAGGAACTGTGGGAATGCTTCTCCCCCCCACCCATGGTACAGATTTTTTTCTTGTGTGTTTAATTATTTTTTTTAAAACAGAGAGAAGTGCATCACATTTCACCAGAGCTGACAAAACTGACAGCTCCCCACATCTTTCTGCATTATTTAAACATCATCTGTTTTTGTACAGCTAGGAATGTTCTGAAGGAAAGTGTCATTTCCCATGGGCAGGAACATTTTAAACATTTTCTGACTATAACATGGTCTCCCCCCAAAAACGAGTTGTGTAACAAGTAGGAGAAAATCAGAAAAAGAAGTTTTGTTACATATGGATTTGAAACATGAAATGTAGAATGCATTTTGCTTACTTTCAAAAGCTGGGTGGAAACAAAAGAAATAAACAAAAGGGTTTGAGAGGAAGATGAGAGTGAAGCACCCTTGGTGCAGAACAAGTAAGACCCGAATGCAGCCAGGGGTTGCAGAAGGTTTGGGAAAACCTCACGGAGCAGAGAAACGTGCTGTGAGGAAGCAGTCAGAGAAAGCAGGGCCCATTCCCACCTCTGCTTCAAGGCAGGGATCTCTGTGGGTTCTGGTTCGAGGATTTCATAAGCTAAGTTAACATCTTCTGTCTCACGAAGCAGCGCATAGATGGGCTCGATCTGCTCGTTAAATCTTGCCACGAGTGTCCTTGCATCCTTTTTGGGCATTGCCGACTCATCTTCTTCCACTTCAGTCTCACAGAAAGTACAGCGGAAAGTTCCTGAAATGAAAAAAGTTGCAAAGCGTCAGAAGAAAAGCAACAAGGCCAGCTCTTTGCGCAGCGTTTTAAACAAGGGCGCTTCACTGTTTTCTTTGCTCGATGCTAAATAGCTTTTCTCACTCTGACAACCCCTTCCCACACGCAGCGCACCTGGTTATTAAGCAGCCAAGAAAGCAACAAGCACTTTGATGTCAGCCGGTGATACCCAGCTCGGGGAGCAGCTCCTTGCTCTGAGAAGCCCAGGTGTGTTGCAGCACCACTATTGAGACATCTCCTAATCTCACGCCCTTTCTTGCTAGACGTTTTAAATGAGCTAGAAAAGCAGGTCAAACAGAGGCAACCGAAACGGTTGCATGGCAATGCAGTTACAAAAAAAAAACAAACTACTGAACTCACAGCAGGCCTTTTGGTTTCATTGCTCCATCTGCGAGCAGGAACCTTGGGCAAGCGCTCGCAGCAGGCCCTCACCATATGGTCTGCAGCCAGGGGAGCAGCACAGTGCCCTGTCCTGTCCTCACACACGCCGGGCACAGCTACGTGGCTACAAATGCTGCGCTCCCACCTCGGGATTTCTCTTGGCCCTGTGTCATTTCTTTTTTACCTATCCTTCCCGTGGCACTGACACACACCTGGTATCATCTCTCGGCACCCTAATGAAGAAAGGGAAAGGTGTCTTTTTACTAACAGGGAGCCCGAGGACAGGTTGTGTCAGGGAATCGGCATGTGTCTGTCTAACCATCAGTGTCAGGAGCCGGCTGTATCACTGACACCAGGTACAAACACAGCTGGAAGAATGGGGTTGGCCCAGGGCACGAGGTAACGGGACAGGCTTGCAAGCCAGGGCTGCTGGTGTCTCGTCCTGCTGCCTGCACAGATTTGCTAGTCTTGTCGCTTCGTTTTTCAGTGTATCTCCTTCTCTGCCTGTAACAGAGCGATAAAAACAGACCTAGCTTCTTCGCTGGTGGCTGTGAGGGCTAGACAATGCTTCCACAGTTCTTGGAAAACGTATAAAGGCACTGTTTATGACAGGAGGCAGAATCTGTTGCCTCTCACCAGTCTGTAGAAATGCAATTTTCTACCTTGGCACCATCTGAAACAGCTTTTGCTCATCGTTACTTGCAAATTAATCCGAGTGTGTTGTCTCTGTGGAGCGTAACACGTACAAACTTCCTGCAAAGAAGTCACTTTACGAAGTTTGTCACATCTCTGCAACAGCCAGAGCACCCAACAACAGCAGCACGTGCTGTGAAGGGTAAGTAAATACGGCGCTCTCCTCTCCCATCCAAGCACGAAACTCTGTGCTTACTTCTTCACCCTGCAAAAACTGCCGCTATCGATTCAAGAACGGGACAATTATATAAGCTGTCAGCCCGGCAAGAACTGAGGCCAAAGTTTGGTCTCCTTATCCCGCATTGGAAGCTATCAGCATGACAAACTGGTACAAGTTGAATCAATTGAAAATAATTAGCACATCTCAGTTCCCGTAATGGACTAAGGGAACAAACCCAGGTTAACAGAGAAACCTCTCCTCTTTTTACAACCCCACCTCACCACACACCCCGAAGTCCTGCTGTAGGTTCCTGAGACAGCTCCTGCTTTTCTCATGTCCATTTGTGAACACTAAGTATTTGCTAAAGACTCAAAGCAGGGGGAGAATGACTCCGGTTCACAGGACCAAGAAATCAGACAATAAATGGAAGGAACTCCTGGAGCTCTCGTGGATCTGCTGCAACGTCCCCCCCATCAGGGTTCTTCACAAGCAAAAAATAAAGTTAAGAGATGGATTATGTAAAGAATCGGGGAATGAGTGAAATGACAGGCTTCCGCCATTAATATGCTGATTTTTTGGAGGTGATGCAGCATTTCAGAGGAGGCATATGTGATCAGAGAACCGAGGAGTTGGCTTGCCACGGCAGATGGCATTTACGTGTTGCGAACCTCTTCTGCTAGACATTAAGAGGTCGCAAAATGTCACCAGAGCTTTTATGTCACATCAGCAGTGACACATTCTCCTCACAAATGTGTATTGGATGTGACAAACATGAAGTGGAGCCCATCCAAAGGCTGAGGATGGCCGTGTGCCCACTCCTGGGATGTATTTCTTCCCTCTGCCTGGACACAACTGCTGGTTTGCCACGCAAATACGCTGCACAAGCCAGGGCAAGCAGGTGCTGAGCCTCCCTGCACCTTGGACGTATCAACAGGGAGCACGTGCATCCCCTTCTGTCCACACACACCTCGCTGTTCCACGCTCAGGCACCCAGCATGTTAAAAACCAGCCTTCTGAGAGAGACATCTCCTCATCTGCTCCCACAGGGACCGATTCGCCGGTGCTGTGGCTCCCCAAGGCATGCTACGATTAGCGCAGCTCAAGCTCGGAAGCACAGGGCCAGGATATTTGCAGCTAATTCCTAATGACTCGATTTCACTCGAGAGAAGGAAAAGGTCAACCGCCCACACGCCTTGCACGCGGTGTGTCCAAACGTGCGTGCTGCATCTGCTCGAATTCGGCTGCGTGCACCAGCTTAACGCTGCCAGAGAAGCTTGCCCAAGAGAGGAGACATCAGAATTAAAACCGATCCCACCGTGTTCGTTTGGCTCCTCACCTATGCACACATTTAACTGGAACTGAATGTTAAAGACACAAGGAAGGTCTTCTGCTGGATCACAGAATGGTTTGGGCTGGAAGGGACCTTGAAGCCCACCCAGTTCCACCCCTCTGCCACGGCAGGGACACCTCCCACCAGCCCAGGCTGCCCAAAGCCCCATCCACGCTGTGCTGCCAACTGTACCTCGCCTCAGCCAGCTTCCATCTTGTTAACCCTCCAGGTATATTGACAAGCTGCCCTCCAGCTCATCCCCTCCACCTTCATTCTGTAAGGCCAAATAAGCCACATGTTCTCCTTCCCCTCATAAAAGTGGCCACCCATTCGTTTGATCACTTTCTCTCTCACCTTTCTGCTACTCAGGAAAAGCTGCAGCGCACACAACTCTCCAGATGAGACCTCCCAGAAGCCCAGTGGCATTAGTGCTTCTGGGATAACTGCTGAGACCTCTTAAGATCAAGAAAGTGCTGCCTCAATTATCACAAGATCTCGCAATGCTTCCAGACCTTTCCTCCTCTGCGCTTCCCAGTGGATGAGCTCCATGTTCACAGGAGAGGTTTGCAGGAGATGCTGGGTACAGGACACTGTACTTCACACTGCAACCTTCCAGCTCATTTTTATTACTCCAGCCTTCAGCCTCATCCAGTTCTTTATTCTCCACTGCAACCACAAAACATTAAGGTAATTTATTTTCAAAATCTCCTACAAGCTTCTTTTAGAAGAAGCATTATTACCATTACATGGGGGGTGAGCTAAGGCACAGATGGCAAAATTTCAGCAGCATCTGCAGATTTGAGTGGCACTTGGTTTGTAATGCCTGAGAAATGCTTCTCGGGAACTTCTGTTCCTGCAATAAGCACGCAGGGCTTTTACCCATTATCTTCCAGGCTCCAGAATCGGGCATCTCAAATGAGTTAGGAGAAACAGCTAATGACAGCCTCAGAGAAATTTACCTAGAAATGACCAGTCCAAGGCAAGACAGAAGCACAGCTGACCTGAAGGGTCATCAGATCATGCTGCTGTGGCTACTGGAGCCATCTTCTTCCAGTAAATGGCTGACTTGTACACGTTTTTAGTTCTTCTGCAGCAAACCAGAGCAAAAACATTACATGCACTCAGCTCATCGTTCTCACTGAGCAAAGCACAATTGCTTTGGAAAAAAAAAAATCCGTGGTAGGGAAAATGTTTTAGGACGCGCAAGCAGCATTCATTTCAGCACTTCCTATCCCCGAGTGCTTCGTGTGACGTTGGAAAGGGACGACTGAAGATCTCGAGGAAAGGTCAGAGCTTGCTAGGTTCCTTCCAGCAGGGAACCAGACACAGGCCCATCTCCAGGTGATGCTGTGCATGGTTATCAGCAGGTGTGGAGCCCCCTGCTCCTCACAGCCCCCTGCCACCTGACTGAACGGAGCAGCAGAGAAGATGACAAGCTGCTAGCGCGGCGTGGGTCGGCTGCAGGGGGAAGCAGGGTGTCTGGGCAACCTGCTCCTGCTTGCTCAGCCTGGACTCCAGAGCCTCTCACTTCTCAGACCTCCCTGTCCAACTTTCTTTCCCTGGGTGGCTTTTTCCAGTACCAGCCTCTTCCCAGTCCCATGGGAAGGGAAGGGAAGGGAAGGGAAGGGAAGGGAAGGGAAGGGAAGGGAAGGGAAGGGAAGGGAAGGGAAGGGAAGGGAAGGGAAGGGAAGGGAAGGGAAGGGAAGGGAAGGGAAGGGAAGGGAAGGGAAGGGAAGGGAAGGGAAGGGAAGGGAAGGGAAGGGATCAGTACAACTCCTATCCCCTCCCTCCACAACCAATCCATGCTCATGTAATGGGAGTCCTTAGCACCCTAAGTAATAGGCAGCACTGTCAGTACAAATTATAATTAAGTTCCTTTCATTTCGCATTGATTTTCAGGATTTAGAGGACTACTTAGGACAGCACCTAAAGG
The DNA here is from genome assembly GCF_964211825.1 of Aythya ferina. Taxonomy (NCBI): domain Eukaryota; kingdom Metazoa; phylum Chordata; class Aves; order Anseriformes; family Anatidae; genus Aythya; species Aythya ferina. Next base: position 122,773,921 of record NC_140296.1, on the reverse strand, counting down.
CACTTCCCTCCCGAATCGTTACAGCCAGAAATAGTAGGCTGAGTGGCTACAGCAGGCCTGGATCGTTATTTGCCACAACAACCTCCACGTTCGGATGTAAGGACATTCACCTCTGAGGGATTAAACTGAAGCGAAGAGAGTTTTAAGGACTTTAATGAGCCAGGCTAGTAGCAGAGCTGATTGTTAAAACAGTTGTTGGTTAACTGCATTAATGCTGATGCAGATTAGGCTTCAGCAGCTGTTCATCTTTAGCGACTCCTGGAGTTGAAGGGGCTGCTCAGCCTTCATTAAAGCATCCTCAGCATCTCAGTGAGAAACCAATTTCTCGTGTCTGAGAGAGAAACGCCTTCCTGCCCCAAGGAAAGATGAGTTTCCTCTCAATTTTACCTCCTAGCCATCCCTGGCCCCATCTCTCTTTTCTCCCCACGGTGGAGACCTATAGCCCCAAGTACATTTATATTCATATTTGACTTCCAAAAACCCAGTGGCTTTAGGCAAAGGACAGAAAAAAAAAAAAAAAAACCACCAAATAAATGCTTCCCGAACACCACAGCAATACTGTTCTCTCTGCGAGTATTTCAACGTTTCCATAAATGCATTAAAAAGCCAATTACAGAGCACAGTGTGTTACATAAAACGCAACGCCACATCTCATCTTCCTAAGACGGGTTTCATGGTCCGCTGGATCTCCAGCTCTCGAGGACACGCCACAGCCCAAGGCTGACTGCAGTGCTCCGGCCTGAAATGTGGCACAGGAAGCGTTCATTTTTCTGTCAGCCCTGTCTGGACACCCCACGACATCCATGCTACTGTTCAAGCTTCTTCTGGTACAAGCAGTGGGCCATGTGTAGGAAAAGGTGCCGTTTAGGGAAGATTTGGTAACCCGAATTCCAGAATGAAACGTTCAGTGTTGCCACTGAAACTGGAAACGCAGCAGGCTTTACCCTCGCAGTCTGAAGAAGCTTGCTGTAACATCTGGCTGCAGAGAAGACGAGGCAGACTGCAGCTGAGCAGATGCAGTGATGCTGGTCAGATGCAGTGACAGGCTGGGGATGGCTGAAAGCAGAGAAGTAGAAATTTTGGGAGACCCCTCGGAAAGGCACTACAGCCACAGCCACAAGCCAGATGAGGCTGGTGATAAACACAGCAGCCTGTGCCCCACCGCTGACAACTCTCCTGGTAGCAGGCAAGGAAGCACAGCATCTCCTCCTCTCTCTCTCCCTCTTCTGGAGAGGTGCCACCAGGTACAGACATCCTGGGTTGTGGGCAGACATCTGAATTCCTAAGACAGTTCACAAATGGGAAATCAAGAACCAAAAATGAAGTGAAAGAAGTTCCTTTTAACACTAAACACACCAAATCTAGACCCAGTTTCTCCTAGGTATGTACATACTCTAGCACAAAACCCACAGAGTTAAGAGCTATGAGATCAATACTTCCCAGCAGCAGGCCTTAAAATTTTAAGACAGGTTTGTGTGAAATTGGGGAAGAGCAAGGATTGTTCCCCTGCCAACAACTTGTTTTTACTGACCTAAACGGTCCGGGGCTCATTAACAGGTATGGGGCTCCATGGTGGAGACAGGAGTAAAAATCCTGCTCCTCAGGACAGCATTCTCTGTCTAACCCACACGCACAACAGGTTTGGGAAACAGCCTTAAATGCTTCTCCCGTACAAATACTTCTCCTCCAAATCAGCCTCCCAAAAAAAGGTTTATTTTGGGAATCTGCTAAGTGTAAAAAACAGTATTTGATCATACAATTCAACACCGTTTCATAATATATGCACACCCAGGTACAGCTCTGGCTTCTGAGTACCTGATCTTGAGCCCTAATAATGCTTCTTAAACATTTTTCTTGTTTAATGTGGATTCAGAGGAGTGAATTGCCCACCAGGTATTAAAGAGAGAATAAACACTTCATTTGGGATTAATGTCAATCCGTTTCTTTTCAGAGCTTCTAGTTCTGTAATATAGATACAGCAGACACAGCGTTTAAGGGCACTTAGGCAGTGGCACAATTTCTGATTCAGATGAGGTAATACTGCAAGAAACCTGTTCAGGAGGGTTCAAAACCGCAATTCTCCAGCATACGAAGAAGGATCAAAGCAATTTGTTCAGCAAATAAAAAGAAGATGGCAACTCGTGGCAACAACAACAACAAAGGAGAGAAAGGCACGCTCTTAAACACCCAGCACCATTAGCAAATGGTGAAGGAAATAGATTTGGTAATTGCCATCAACCAGTGTCTCGCTACAATCAGAAGGAAATTTCACTGAGCCAGTGCATATGTTCATGTATTATTTATTCTCCCTGAGAGCACTGTGTAAATGTATAAAAATTGAGGGACTGGCAGTCCTGGAAACAGAAGGTCTCTCTGTTAAGCTGCAGAGCGGATTTTACTCCGGCAGTTACATTATCCTAGGCATAACTTGGAAAAATGGTGCTGCTGGAACGTTATTACAGATGGCCAAAAATAGCGTCCAGCCCTTCTTCTGGACCCTCCCGGCACAAAATGAACCCTGCTGTTAACAGTAAAAATAGGACTTGCTGAGGTAAGACACCCTTGGCAACACCTTAGAATACGTAAGGACGGCATTTGTCTTCCTTGAAAACCTCAAGCACCGAGGGACAAGGAAAAAGCAGCAGAGAAATGTCCTGAGACTCATTCAAGAGCCTCCTGTGTCAGGCAACGGCAGCCGTGAAATAATTCCCGTGCCTGAGATGAATCTGTCAACCCACATTGGCACTTCTGGTTTTCTGGGAGAGATCTCTTCTTCCACGCTTGCTCTAACTACCGAATCCCTTTAGCAACACGCAACATGTTCCCTGAGAAGAGGGATTTACAACCCTGACACACCTCCTGTGCCACCTGTAGCCCAAAAGGGCATCAATTTCAATAGAAGATGGCTCAGAAATGCCAATAACCAGAAGTCTTTCCTTCCAGACTCCTTTCAGGATTAACAGGCGGTAAGGAAAATTCCCTACTGCATGACTTTCCTCCACAGAGCTACGTGGACCTCCAACAGAGAACAATGAAGATTAATAAAAATAAATAAATAAGTTAAATGTCATTTTCTCCTCATTATAATAAACTCCAGTTGAAAAGAAGGTTACACAAGGGATGCCGAGGCTTTGCGTTTCATGCAAAGCTGCTGGTGTACACCCCAGAAATCTATTGAAGAACAAAGAGCAAGAATTAAACACTTAGAGCACCGTCCCAAGGCACCATTTGGAAGGCCAATGGGCCAATGGCAGAAGCGTGCGTATTTCCCTACCGCTGCTTCCAGCAGTGGTGGCCGTGGATGCCTGATGGCAGCAGCTGGCAAGAGCGAGGAGGAGGAAGCAAGACGGCGAGCTCCGCGCCAGCGCGTTGTTTCCAGCTCTTTTCAGTGGCACTGCAAGATGGGCCAGCTCTGAAAGGACACGCTGCTCTTCCGTCTGCTTTTCCCTTTTGGTTTTCTGAGAGGCTCTGGAGGCCCTTCACAGGAACAAAGCAGGTTTTTCAGACGCTGGTTACTTCAGAACAAAGCCAGTCTATTATCGGAGCAGATTATCCTCCTTTCCAAAGGTCTGGAGCAGCTCGCAGGCAGCCCTCACTGAATCTGCTGTTTACTGCTGTGATAGATCATGCTCCTAGCCTGCACTCTTTGAAAGGTGCCCCTGCACTGCCAAGATATATAACAGTATGAGATAAGAATGGGTACTGCTCTCCGATTGACTTTTGGGGATTCATTTTTTGCTGGGAATACAAAGGATGATGCAAGGTAGCATTTTCTATCAACTACCTCATATTCTCCCTCATTCAAAAGGTAACAGATCCCCTTCTGACACGTGCACACGTATGCTTTGCCTGCAAGTCCTACCTGTTAACTCTGCTGCATTACAGAGTATTTTTATAAAAGATCTTTCACCCCTTCTCTTGCTGACCATCGCTGTAACGGGGAGCGGTGCTGAAAGCACCATCACACAGGCTCTAGGACGTAGGCTGGAGCACCAGCAGAACCTGACACACTCTAGGCCTACCAAAACATCCAAAAAAGAAAGGAGGAGGGGAATTACAGGGCAAAATGTACAGCAGGGACTGCTAAGACCAGTGTTCAGAACACAGTCTAAAATGCCAGCATGGCCTGGTGAGCCAGCAGGAGTGCCCCAGGCACATGTTAAAAACTAAGCATTTCTGCTACCAACCCTTCAGAGACCAAATCCTTGTCACTCTCACCTATATTTCATACTTAGAAAGGGGGGGGGAATGTTTTCAATTAGTGCTTTACTCAGAGGGAAAAACCTTCTGCAGCTAAGGGCAAGTTTTGCTTTCTGCAGTGCAGTCTCTTATCGCTGGTTTCATGGTCAAAATGAGTAATGCTGACCAGAAGAAATGGGAATCTTCTCACTGCAGAGTATGTGTGCCACCCACTCCTACCTGCACCTAAATATGTAAGATTAAGAGAACACCCCCTGAGTACACAACTTGCTTTAAATTACTCTAGAAACCTGCGTGCCAAAAAGAAAATAATAGCAGATTGGAAGTGCAGAGACACTGGAATAAACTAATTCCCAAGACTATTTCAGTTATTAAAAGACAACAAAGATGGGAAATTTCAGGTGCTAGGGATGTAAAACACTAAGAGTTGGCCCTCCCACGATGGCACACGGTAGAATTGATCAGAAACAAAGCCCGCAAGACAAATTTTCCAGCTCAGCCTGACCTATACCTAACAAGAGATAAACCAGTAATTTATTTCATCATCTGCAACACCAGCAAGAGAGAAGGACTTGCTGGCATCAGGAGTGTTTTAAGAACGTCTCTGACCTCAAGATTCCTGCTGTCTCAGATAACCTGCTGGTGATTTGCTGTCTCGCTCGTGGAGCTGTGGAGGAGATATATTGACGAAGCTTATAGTAATGCCAGGCAAAGCAATAAAAAAGCCTCCTTGACATTTGCAAATTTTCAGAGTCCAGAGGGATTACCTCTCTTCATGTCATTCTATCTTATTTCTGCTTCGGGTTGATTTCCCCTCACTGCTAACATCTCAAATTTGATCACCTGAAAAATAAGAGGCAAAAAAGCTTAATTCAGCCTTGCCTTTCACTCACTGCTACGTACAGGCAAAGCCCCCAGATTATTTGACATGGCAAGTATCCCTTTAACAACCTAGGACTATGCTGATGTTTAAAAAGTATAAAAGGAAAGAGTAGTAGTTAAAAAAGCAAATTTCATCCCACTTTTTGTATCTCACAATGTATGTTTGTTTAAAACATGGTCTTTAAGTAGACTGTCCATACCTGATAGCCTCAGATAACGAAGTATTTAATGTATCACCTGAATCATCTTCAGAAACAGTAACGTGAGTCCTCCATAAATCACACCCCAGAAAAACGTATCTTTGGAGGAAAAGCTTTGCCATGACAAGTAGCTTGGGCAACAGAAGCTGAAGACACAGAGTAAGAAATTTAGTTTAACAAATTTTACTGAGTTAATAAAATAGACTGACAGTTCCTCTAAGCGACCTGAAGTTCCTGTTGACTTCCATTACAGAAACAACAACCCACAAGGTACTCCCTCTTTTGTTTCTTAATTTGATGAAACAAAACACGACATCTGCTAATTGTTATGCCATTTCATTAACCTCTTTAGTCAAACAGTAAAAAAAAAAAAAAAAAAAAAAAAAAAAAAACCAGAAGAAAGACACCAGGGGTAAACTACCCTTCAGACTGCTAAGGCATGAAAACTCTGAGGCTGTACCTTTGTTACTGTCTTTCAGCTCGATGGGTTGAGTCAGCTTCTGCCTAGTTTATTTTGTGGGTATCCAGGGAGTGAATGCTTGTGAAGTGCTTTCAGCACAGCGAGCGGTGAGTCCTTTCCTCTGACACAGACCAGAAAGCCAAGCCAGGCATATGCTCGCATCGTGGTTCATGCTATCTGTACAGCTCCTATCCATAAAGGTTTTATAAATCTCTTGAATGTTTTTATTTCAGATGTTTAACAATTCCAGTGAGACAAAAGCAGGGAGAAATTGATCACATGCACCCAGTTGCTTTTTAGGAGCTAGATATAGTGCAGCTACATAAAACAGCATGCGTGCATATAAAAACCCAAACCCTAAGCCCATTCCTGCTTTTCTTTTTAAATAGTCTCCCCTTCACAGGCAACTTCTCCTATCTTTGGAGACAACCACATCTCTGACAACTCATTTTACAGAGCTGCTTCTCTCCTCTTCCTTCCCTCTTCCCAGGGGGAGCGGTGGCTTCGCTGATCATGTGCCGCACCATCTCCTGATTAATTCTGATAGACAACCAGCAGCTAGCTGGCACATCATCATCATCGCCCTAGGATGAACAATAATCTGCCTCGCCATCTGCTCTCGGATTTATTTTGAAGCAGCCACTGCTCCCTGCGGTGCGGCAGGGACCAGGGACGGCGCCCTTCCCCTGGGGGCGACGTGCTGAGGGCTGGTGGCGTTGGCTGCGAGACACCTGGGGGAGCGCAGGATCCGAGGAACCAAGAGTGCGACCCGTGAAAGATTTCAAAATCAAAGCTTTCTGGATCTCTTTGGTTCATTTCTGAAAGTCGTCAGGTAGTGAGGAGGTTCACCTAGAAACTGCAGGACCCTGCTCACCTTCACACCCTCTTTCAGGTCCAGTAGTATAGTCCAGGAGGTGGCAATTATGGACTCACTGGGGCCGTGCCACTGTTGAGATGTGCTGATGCCACCAGCAGACTGCAGGAAGAGGACACATTTGGAAAGGCATGTCAGGCTGTCATACAGACTTAGACACAAATCAGGTGGAGCCTGAAGTTTTGTGCAGCTGGTGAAATGTGAGGGATGGGAAAACGACTAGAATTGTAGGGTGGCTCGGGATGGAAGGGACCTTTGCAGGTCTCTAGCCCAGCCTCCAGCCCAAACCAGATCCAGCTCTGTGGCTAAACCAGGCTGCTGTAACATTTCTAGTGACTGGCAGATAAAAAATTCCATGAACAAAAAGAGGGCAGAGGAGGGTTAAAATGCTCTGGGAGACAGCAACGCTAATCCAAATGAAGAAATTTCTGGAATCCACGTTATGAAATTCATTAGAGCCAGGTAGAAGGTACTGTGCTGGTTTTAAAGAAGGGGGGGAGCAGAAAGGGCGAATTGTCCAGGCAACACACTGCAATGATCTCTGGTCACCACGAAGGATGAAACCAACAGGAATCCACAGTGCTGTGCTGCAGACAGCAAAAGAGAAGCTGGTTGCTGTGTGTATTAACAACTATGTCATGCAAGGCGTGAGATGATGCTATGTTACCCTGCGTTATCCTGCCCTATGACCACCTGTGGTGATAAACGGAGCGCAGCTGCACATGCTGCAGTGATTCCAAGGGAACAAAGTGGCAGCTTAACGCATATGCTTCATTAGGGAAAAAAAAGGGGAAGACTGACTTTTCTAGCAGGCTTTTGATGAAATTCATATGCCCAGGTCACAGTACCTGAAGGGACAGCCAGTGAATCACACGAGAGGACTCCGAAGGCAGCTCCTGATTGCACCAGCGACTACTCCACCAGTGCCTACCCTTGTCTTACCATCTTACAGTGAAACCACATGCTCAAATGCAGACTTTATTCTGCTCAGCAGCTGAAGTGATCAATTAAATTGTTTTCTTCTAAGAAAATCCTGTACAAACTCTAAAGACCAAAATGCTGGTGAAGAGACCAGGTTCTGCACACAGTGTGGTGCCCTACTGGCAATCTGTCCAGTGCTGCACAACGTGGGGTTCCCAGCATCCCAAGGGACATAATATTATCTGTTCTCCTTTTCTTTCTCATTAGCTCCAATAAATGACATTTTAATCAATACCTCACCGCGTCTGAGTGCCTTTCTTACTGGAATCACAGCAAACACTTGCACCAGCACATTACACATGACTGATACAGACCATCTGCTAACCTGTTTAACTTAAAGTCACAGCAATGATTTTGACTTTAACACAGGATCTCGTGCGTGACTCAGCACCGAACATCTCATGATGCTCTTGCCCTGTTTTCCTAGTCTCCAGCACACACAGGCTGAAAAGAAAAAGCAGAGAACTGCAGGTTGATTCCTACACGCGGTTCTTCATCATCCTATTTTCTGCTGCTTCTAGTGTGTTCACTTCAGAGGAATGCTTGAAGTCACATATTCTCTTTTTGGTAGGTAGAGTGGACTTGCTGATTGGAGAGTGGGCTGGAAGAGAGCTTAATTCAGCTTGAATTTGAATAAGTGACCACCACTAAAAAAACAAAACAAACAAACAAAAAACAACCACCAACAACAAACCTGTAACATTCTTGATCCATGAAACTTTTGAGCAGTTTCAGGGGTGAAGACAAAAACGTACAGATGTAGAAGGCACAAAAAGCTACCTCCAAACAAAAAGCTACCTGCAAACAACATCCAGAACCTAAGCCAAGGTATCTGGGCTCTCAGCTTGCTACAGGTTGTTTTAACAAAAGCAAAGGAGAATGGTAAATATGTTTTATGCCAGTCATTGATAAAGTAGTAGGTTAATTACTTTATATGTTATATAGTGTTTATTATTTTTAATAAATCCAAAATTGAAATGCATATTTTTTCCTTAATACAACCAAAACCTACTATTTTTGTGCAACAGCTCCATGTCTCTCCGGATTGGACTGTTCCATACAAAAGAGAAGTTTAACTACAGCAGACCATATGTGAGCCTGATTTTAACATGTGCTGTTTTAATAGGTCCTCCAGAGTCTTCGAACGAAATTGGCAGGCTTCGCCTTCATCTGGTGCCTGCGACAGCTCGGAAGGATTCTTCCCACTGAACACAAGACTCTTACAGTGCAGACATGAATGTACGGGCTACCTCACTCCTCAGCAGGGCTCCCTTTAGAGGCGGTGAGGCAGAAGCTGTGTCAGGAAAGCCTTTCTCTGCTAGGAAAGCCTCGGGAAGCAGCTCAGGTGTGCACGCCTGCTCTGCAAACACCCAGCTGGGGAGATGAATGCCTCGTCCACTTTCAGCGCCTGTGTTTAGGAAGAAATTCTCTCTCATTTATCCAGTTGTGCTATGGGAACATCCAATGTTCTGCAATGATGTTTTAAAGCAAAACCAACATTGAGATTGATTTTAGCTTCCTTCCGAAGTCTTCAAAGTAGGAGAAATGTTAGCTGCATTAATTTCTTGGGCTGCCTTTTGTTCTTATATCAGCAGTAATAACTAATGAAGAATGCCATCCTACAGTTGGCATTTTGCAGCAGAGGCAAATGAAAGATTTTACAGATTCCAACTGTGACTCGGGGAAGAGAATGGCAACAACTCAGCCTCAGAGAAAACCTGTAAGGCAGCAACTCTGGGAGTCTCAACTCAGCCTCTTCCTAGCTTTGTCACGCCAAGTTATTACCAATTACAAACCTAAGTTGGATGGATATGCACATTCATGTATGTGAATAACTTCACAAAACTTCATTGTAACACTGCCAGTTATTTCCTTTAGAGAAGAACACTGACACAATTATTGGGATTTTAATTAATTCATTCATTTTGCTGCCAGCAAATGCCAGCACATTTTATTATACATGAAAACGCTGACATTGGGATTACACAGCAAGGTTTTGGTAGCAGGGGGGGGCTGCAGGGGTGGCCTCTGTGAGAAGAGCTTGGCAGCTGCCCCACACCAAACCACAGCCAGCTCCAAAAGGGATCCTCCCCTGGCCAGAGCTGAACCCCCACACGAGCAGGCCCTGGGCCAGAGCTGCAGCCCATGGAGAGGAGCCAACGCAGGAGCAGGGTGTCTGGGGGGAGCTGCCACCATGGGGGACCTGTGCCGGAGCAGTTTGCTCCTGGGGGATGGACCCTGTGGGACGGAGCCGTGTGGGAGCAGTGCTTGAGGAGCTGCTGCCTGTGGGCAGCCCCCAGGCTCAGTTGGGGAAGGACGGCATCCCGTGGGAAGGACCCCATGGGGAGCAGGGGCAGAGAGGGACCATGAAGACGAAGTGTTAGAAGACTGACCACAGCCCCCATTCCCCTGTGCTGCTTTGGGGAAAGAGGTAGAAGAAGGTGGATGGAGAGGAAGGTGGTTTTAGTTTTCTTTATTTTCCTATTAAGTATTCTTTTTATGGTGCAAGGATGAAGAACTTCTCTTCCTGCCCAGCTCAAGGGTCTTTCCCCACTTGCTCAATCCAAGATCCTCTACACTTTTGCACTAGCTTTCCTCTTAACAACACTCTGACCTCTCTACATATTTTCAGACTAATTTTACCTCACTCACAACGATCTAGGGAATGAAGCAATTTGTTCTGGTTCCATGTGAACACACAGGGACCAGGGGCTGTTTTGCCTCAGAGCTACAACTAAATGAGGCGAACAGAGAATAAAAAACACAACCAAAACCCCAAACCACGTAACCTCGCTCTGCTGGCACCTGCACCAGTCACTCGATGCACTACGAAAACCAGAGATTATTACAGGAAGCAGGCACAAAAGCAATCACTTGTTATCTCTGCAATCCCAAACCAGAATACTCCCAGTTCTCCTTGGGTATGAGATGAAGAACAGCACTACAAAGTTAGTGGCGTCCGTCTCTGTGTGCTCCAAGGACTAACTTGCAGATGGTTCATCACTTGAAAGTCATAACCATCCCCATTTCATCTCTTCACTGTCTGCTCGATGCACGCCACAAAAACATGGCAATACGGATCAAAGATGCGAGAGAAGTGTCTCTCCATTTCTCAACGAAGCATTGAGCACTTATGAAGAATTTACTTCAGGGTCAAGGAAAGACAGACAAAAAAATTACAGTGAAAGCAAGAAGAAACGTTCAGAATTTGGATAAAAGCAGTCAGTGAAAGATCAGGGTACTTTATTAAAAAAAACAAATCTTCTAAAAAAAAAAAAAAAAACCACCAAACACTGCCTTTCAAATTCAAAAACAAATCCAAAGTCTGATTTAACCCTTAAATAACAAATTGATAATGCTTTGGATTCCCTCCTTCCCCCCAAAAAAAATCCAAGATGAACATCCTGACACTAGGCAAGGGATAGAAGTTCTCTTCGGAAGGGAAGGGAACTAACATGAAGCTGCAGAAATATGCTTGATTGGTCCCCCCCCCAAGCTTTTTTGATCACTCACCCTATCAGTAATTTCATTTTTTTTTAACGTGAACCAATTTTGAATTTTTATACATGTATTACTAGACTAATAGATTATGTATAATGAAAAAAAAAAAGCCTGCTCTAGATGTCCTTCTGTCTTCCTCCCTCCCCCAAAAAGGATTCGGTACTCTCTTGCAGCTCAGTGAGGGATAAAGCCTTGAGCTAAAGCAGAAATAACCAACTATGATGGCAGCAAGCCCTGCAGCTGGCATTCAGATCTGGGAAAGGGTGGAGGAGACCTGAGGTTCATGGCTTATTTTATTAGAGACTATATGTCATGACACTTGTGGAAAACTGGGAGTTGGAGGCCAAAGCACAGAAAAGAATTTACTGGTATAGAGGGAACTGAGCATGAATATAAGTTATTACAGAAAAAGGGTGAACCAAATCTGAAATTTTGGAGGTGCTAGAGGGTAAGAGGAAAAATGGGAAGCAAAATATTTTGACTGGGGAGAAGAGAGGACGTTCAACTGTCTTGTAGACTCATCAAGAATATAAAGAAATACAGCCAGATAAATTCATCATGAAATGACTGCATAAAAGGTGAAGAACGCCATTTTTAGACTGTTTGCTGTGAGCCAGAAAGGTCATCTCAAGGGTCTACCTTGGTTCACTTAATTTCATACTTCACAGAATCACAGAATCACAGAATTTCTAGGTTGGAAGAGACCTCAAGATCATCGAGTCCAACCTCTGACCTAACGCTAGCAGTCCCCACTAAACCATATCCCTAAGCTCTACATCTAAACGTCTTTTAAAGACTTCCAGGGATGGTGACTCCACCGCTTCCCTGGGCAGCCTGTTCCAATGCCTCACAACCCTTTCAGTGAAGAAGTTCTTCCTAACTTTCTACTAAAGATTTTGAAAGTAGAACAATATACACACGTGCAATGTACTAAATGTACTAATGAGACAGAATTGGAAAATGTTTCTGGTAGATACCACAATTAGAATGCAAAACTGTCTTTACAAACTACAGAAATTGTCAGAAGTCAACCAGATGAAGTTTACTGAAGTCCAAAGCATTGTGCCTTTCACATTACTTTTACGTTACTCACCTGTACCAGCACCTTCCCTTCCATACTGCCAAAGAAAGACAGTCATAAGCTGTATAAATGCACCTTGAGATTGGCAGAATGGGGATGAAGACAGTATGCCATAACTTCATTTTTCAGACACTGCAATTTCAGGACACTTACAAGGACCTACATGGACAAGATGAAAGTGAGTGCCTGTGATTGAGACCGTACCACTAGAGATATTCTCCAACGAGATAACTTCTGAGTAAGACAGCAATTTCAAGCTCTAACTGCTATAATGTGAAAAAGAAAAAGCATATCACAAATGTATTGAAGGGTTTTGCATCACAGCTGACAGCAGTTCTTAAATGAAGAGCCATCACAAGTTGATGAATCAATGTTTTGACACTGAAAAATTGTATTGCATACCTGCATGCAAACACTGGCATATATTAAAGAAAGTGGTTTTATATAGCCTTCAAAAAAAAAAAAAAAAAGAAATCAGCAAATGCATATTTGAAATTGTCACATATTCTGATTCAGTCAGTGATCTGAAGAAAAAAAAACTCCTGCTAAAATGAATTCTCAAACATTTCTAAAACTGATGTTCCTGATTTCCCATATTGAGAAGCTTACAGGGTCTTAATGTTCCTTCCAGAACTGATTATGAACAAACACACTGACGTTAATTGCACATATCTGAGCTCTCAAGTTCCATATAGAAGGCCCAATGTGTTGTTTACTTCCTTTTGCCTTTCTTCTCCTTAAGTACGTACTCACGCTCAGTACCATAACCACTTCCATCAGAGCAAGCAGGATTAGCACAACTGCAAGGAGGCAGGTGAATTTCCTTCTGTTAGTTAAATCTGTGCACAGTGCATTTCTAACACTTCAACTTATTTGATAGAAGAGAGGTAGTATCTAAAATTGAAATAGAGATGAGCTCTGACTCCTTTCCTTTACAGCTAATAAGACCAGCGATGAACTGATCAGCTGTACTCCACAGGGAGAGAAACAGAGCATAAAAGACTCATTTCTGTCCCAAAGTGTCTTTAACCCAAAAGAAGACAGAAAGAGAGAAAAGAATCTCAGAAATTTGCAAACATGTTGTCTTCTAGTTAAATATCAACAACAAACAAGGAATTTTACAACAGTGCTGAAGACTAGCAGAGGCTCAGTATTTCTAAGGCATGAGTTCTACTTGTGTAGGATCTAGAGGCTCAGAGTCACACAGAAGTGGAGCCCTGAAAAAAAAATGTACTGAGAAAGACTTTGCTTGCAAAGCTGTCAGTCTAACCAGAGAAATCAGGCAAGCGTGAAGAAAGGTGTCCTAATATTTCCCCTTTTGAAGGTAGAAACCTTAACTGTTAAGTTATAAAGCCATGCAAATGTGGTACAAGGGGGATCTCTGGAGCTCATGCCCAGTGGTTCAATCTGCAGGTTTCTACTGTGGCACCTGAATGACAGCCACCCCAGAAACATTTAGGAGGATCCCCAGACTGCATGCTGACATGAGCATGGGTTAAACTGAGGCTCTGCTGCATCTTCTGTTTTCACAACTGAAGCCATTTGTCCCTGGATGAGACTGTCACCGCTGCAGAGTTGATAACACAAGGCAGCAAACCCTTAACACTCAGACTACCGAATGTACAACAGATTGACATGATTAGGATTTCATTTCAGAGATAATATTAAGCTGCAGAGTGACCTTCATTCCTTGAAAGCCGCAAGTTCCTGTCTGCTTTACAAGTTAGGGCTTTCAGCTCCAGGCAGGCTAAGACGAACCACCAAGGCATTTACTAGCCACAAACCCCTGGCCAGCAGGAAGGACGAGGTACAGGCTGAACACACACCTCGGCAGAAACGTTCTGGTGTGGCCACCCAAGGTTTGGTCATTACATAAAAAAATTATATGCATAAAAAGCGTATGGTAATTGTGCTGAGCACAGCCTGCCTTGAGTTACATACCTTAAAATGCCCCAAAGAATCAAGCCAAATACAGAGGCAGCCCTTCTGCACAGAGACAGCATCTTCTGAAAATTTTAGCTTATATAAAACCAAATACAGCAGATGAAGATTATTTCGTTTTTCTTGCTTCATTAGTTCCTTTGCAACATATATTTTTAAGGATTTTACAAGAGTATTTGTGTATATATACCGGCCAACTTAATTATAACTGTTACTGACTCCTCATATAAAAATGGGGATTTGTAAAATTGATGTAGTCTGTTCCCAGCAATAAACGTGATTTATTCCTATGATCTTGTTCGCAAAGCAGAGAGAACAATTAAGACAGCCATCCCTCCATCTCAGGTTGAATGAAGCATCACAAATCACCTAATCCTTTGTCTTTTATGGTCAAGCTATAACCTTGTCCTCCACTCACTGCAACGGTGTACAGGTGCTTTGCTTGAGGCCTGAGGACAGGCAAGCAAACGCCTTTTAAGACCAGCTTCACCAACTGAATGCAATTATTATGGAAATAAAAAAGCAGGTCTCTTCTCTTGACTCCAGAGAATTATATCCCGAAGTTGCTAATGATCTCTTCACAACTTAAAACTGCAGCGTTCAGATATTCCCATAAACACTGACATTAGGGTTCATAGTCTTGCAGTAGAACTGTAACACATTTTTCTTCTTGTCAGTGAGAGCGTGCCCAGGAGCAGGGCAGTTTAATCCTCTCAGCAAGCGGGGCCACACCAGTGGAGACCAACAGCGAAGGTAACACAGGAAAGACAGCCTGCCTTAGCACCACATGGCAGTGCGACCAAGAAGCGAATCAGGCACATTTAATTCCTCAGGAACAAGCAGGAGAATAAGAATAAGACTGCTGAACAGCTTCAGAGGAAGAAAATGTTTGACTGTGAAGGGGAAGTTTTTGGTTTTTTTTTTTCCATGATCCATTTTCAGATGGGCTTTATCTGAGCTATTTTACATTACTGAGCTTGCTCCTGTTCTGCCAAAGCAGCTGCCTATTTCCTTCCGACTCCCAGATTTCCTTTAATCATTGAAGACACGATGCTGTGTTCTGATGAAATGCCTTTCCTGGCCATTCCTGATGGAGGGAATTAAAAGCCTTGCCAATCCTTTTGAAATGCAAATCTTCACCAAATAGGTTTCATGCCTCTCGCTACCGTTGCTTTTCCCTGAAGAGCACATTGGGGTGGAACAGCAAAAGGATTGCTTATCTTCTAAAATGAATATTGTCTTGCACTTGCCACCCCCTAATCTCCCACTCTCATTTTCATCTTTCTTCCTCCCCAAATCTCACATTTCTGAAGCAAGAAAGCTTCTGTTACCTCCAGGTGACAATAAAGCTTGATCCTCCAGCAGCAAAATCATTAATTCTCTTATCTACATAGCCAATACGGCTACACAGATTTTTTTCTTTCAAACATCAACAATTTCTGTTAACTGTTGAGACCTTAGCAGTGCAAAGACCCAGCCCAAACACATCTTCTCGTATTAACAGAAAAAATATCCTCTACTCCTTTTTGCAGAGTATGGGAAACGCGTTTTAATTAAAAAGGAGTGTAATTAGAATGAGGAAGAAGCACATAGACCCATAATCTAGTATAGGACAAGAGAAAAAGAAAATGGTGAACCTTGACTCTCCCGGGGGACAGCGGTGGTGTAAATACATCAGCATGAAAGCTCCAAGCAGAGTTTTGTTCTTCTGCTTCAATTTCAGCCCACAGTTGTGGGGGATGATGCAGGGAAAAGGATAATCACTTCCCAAAGTAAGAGTTGAGTGTTTTGTGCAGCAAGACAGAGCTCTCAAGAGTAAAATCTTATACGCTGCAGGACGTTCACATGAAGTCACTGATGAAGGCTACACAGAATCACTACCACGGTTAAAGCAAGACTGATAAACACAGGGAGAAATGTGTTTATGAGCAGCTGTATGGTGACAGAAGAGGACTTTTTTCTGCATTTCTGGAACAGAAATTAGGAAATTTACACTATTTGACATCAACAAGCTAGATTTCATGAACTGTTCCTGGTGGTGCTAAGCTTTCAACAAATTCCAACAGAAATGTTCACGTTCAGAGCTGATAAGTGACTAGCAGCATGTTCAACAACACTAAACCTTACCTTATTTGTGGCTTTATTTTGTAACGGAACTCAAGAACAAAAAAGGAAGCGATGAACAGCCTACCTACATGCCATCCCAACTGCACCTATTTCTCCGAAAACATAGTAGGAAACAGAATGAGTACCATTGCTTGTGGAGCAGTTTTGTCCCTTCGAGTAGTTTAAATGCAAGACTGTCCAACGCTGGCACACCCTGGGGGTTCTCCATTTCATTGTGCAAGTTTTGGCACTTTTGGGTAAAGATAGTAACAACAACCAACATGAAGTAGGTAAAGGATTCTCTAGCAGAATTTGCACTTGCGTGCCTCCCCCCACCTTTTTTCAAGTCACTTCGCCGTAGGCATCTATGCTGTGCCCGTATTTCTCCATAGATTTACTGACATCAGCATTACCTGCGACACGAACGCACGCAGCTTCACAGCAGTCACCCACTCTTTGGAAAATCAGCCCTCCAATTTCTTGTCCCAAAACATCAGAGGGGTAGAAGGAACCAGCAGCTTTCCATTAAGACCAAATTCAATATTGCTTTTAACTCGAGGCTGCTGTCGGTGACCTCAACTCCATCCTCCACATTTAAGACCCCGAGCAAATCTGGCCGGGACACAACTAATGCTTATTCTTGTAAATGAAAGGAAGCAGATCTTGTGATTTGGCAGGGCACACGTGGACTGCAACTGCAAGAAGTGTACGTTTGGCATGTACAGTGATGGCATTATTGCCAGTTATCAAGCATTTCAGCAGGACACCTGCCGCAGTTTCACTTGGCGTGCTTCTGCAAGCAACTTCTGCCTCGCAATACTCAGCTGCTTTGGAAACTGGCTAGGAGAGACCGTGTTCTCATTGGCACCCCCGCAGCACAATTGATCAGATCGCTATAGAAACCCCATGTTTCTCACTCATTCATACAATTGATATTTCTTCGTAAGCTGGAAAATGAGTCTGAACTGCCATGATAACAGAAAGAACAGCTTGAATGCTGCCAGAAGGGAAGTTGTTAATTTTTCAGACAGTGCAAGAGATTAGTGGCAAAGGGTACTTGTCCGAGCTCGCAGATTAAGGTTCAGATGCACACCCCTTAAGCACAGAACTGAGCGACACTAAGGACCAGCTTTGACCTTCTTTTCAACGCATTAAAAAAAACACACACATACCTTTCAAGTATAAAAAAGCAAAAAACCCCACCCTCCATGATGTTATGCTTTCTATTTATCATAGAATCATTAAGGTTGGAAAAGCCCTCCGAGATCATCTGGTCCAACCATCACCCTACTACCAATGTCACCCACTAGACCATGTCCCTAAGTGTCAGGTCCAACCTTTCCCTGAACACCCCCAGGGACAGTGACACCACCTCCCCGGGTAACCCGTCCCAATGCCTGACTGCTCTTTCTGAGCAGAAATGTCTCCTCATTTCCAGAGGACCTACTTTTCATACTCAAAACAAGTCAAAACTCCTCTAGACATGGAATTGGTTTTAGGTAATCACTCTAGGCATCTTTCATTTGTCTTCTAGGGCTTGTGTACAGCTTAGCAACATTTTCAAGACTATGTCTACATCCGTTTGGTTTAACTGCATTTTTTTTCAGGGCTCCAAAAGACAGCTTCAGAACATACTGTCAGGCGTCTTGAAGAACTGATAGATGACCAAAGCTACTTTGCCATTGCACCTCACTCTCTAGGACTTGCAAATAGCTGAACTGAAGCTAATGAAACCTACACAATGAAGCATTTGGTGGGAAAGCCCCGTTACCACCTAGTTCCCAACGTCATAAGGCTTGTCTACAGACTCATGAAAGATTGAGACAGAGATGCCTGCTCCACTTTGCTGTTGCTTCACTGCAGCTTTCTGGTTTTGCCCACCATAAGCATAGCATTTCTGTGCCATCTCAGCACTGACAATGCACCAGCACCATGCCTACCTGGCACGTGTGCTCCGAGACCTATTTCCATATGGGATGGACACACTCAGGCCTCCAACCTCTGCCCAATTAGCAGCGCTTGGGGAGCAAACACACTGCAGGTCTTCATTTGAAAAAGAAAAAGGCAATGGCTTTTGCACAGCTGTGCAGAGAGACCAGGGACCCAGTCAGCAGTTTCAAGCACACTGTATGGCAAACAAGCTAATCAGCTCTGTCAGGGGGCACAGCAGGTGTCAGGGGAGAATGAGGCAGGGAGGGTGCTCTGAGGGCACGGCAATGCTGTAGCTCCCTCTGATCACAGGCTGCAGTGTATATGCAGAATTGTCCGCGTATGTGTATTTCGCAGGCATAGTTTAAGCAGCAAAAGACAGAAAATTCAAAAGGTGTCAACCAAATTTGACGTGCTGCATTACGGAAAAACAACATTACACTGAATTTCATGCTATAGTTCTCCCTTCCTGGTGACCTGGGTTTGCAATTAAGAGAAGGGGAGCAATCTAGTATCTTAAATAGAAAAAAAAAAAAAAAAAAAGCACCTTCAGAAGCACTTGGTGTTACCTCGAGGAGCACCATGAGTTACTCATTCATCTCACTGTGCTGGCTGCTTTTAGCCCAATTGCATGAAAAATGCTGTAATGATTTCTGAACAGTCGAAGACATTTCTCTCTTGAAAAGGTAAATTAAACATTCCAAAAAAAAAAAAAAAAAGGACTGCATTAGACAAATTATTGATCATTCAGAAGTACCAGATGATTTAATACATATTCAGTATAAAACTGGGAGAGGAATGCTTTCCTCTTCTTAATAAGAGCCATTTCTACTCCAGCTCATTAGCACAATGTCAGCAGCTCCAAACTGAAGGGGTTCTTCCTCCTGTCCTACTATGCACAGGCTGAGCCAGACAGCAAGCACAGGAAGACCTAAGTGGACAGAAGTAGTATCCAAAGAAATTCCTATTTATTTTTTTTGTTTGTTTTAAAAACACTCCAACCAAGAAGATGGAGCCGCAACACCAAGCAGGCCCACATACTATTCCCTCAAATTGCATCCAGCTGTAGAAACACCACACAAGTAACAGGATCCTAGACGTGCTCCTGATCCAAGTGAAAAACAGATGCCCGTGCCCATAAGGCTGACACTCTGCAGACGCTATTACCAAGCATGCAGTTTCAAAAGAACAGCGAG
Source organism: Aythya ferina (assembly GCF_964211825.1). Classification (NCBI taxonomy): domain Eukaryota; kingdom Metazoa; phylum Chordata; class Aves; order Anseriformes; family Anatidae; genus Aythya; species Aythya ferina. The sequence goes on along the minus strand of NC_140296.1, from coordinate 122,754,570 downwards.
TTAATAGAGTAAAAGATAGGAACGCTGCAGTCCAGCTTTCAGGATATCACTGCAAATGGTTTTGCAACATTCACAGATCCTAGAGATCTTATTGTTATCTATTTCAATTTGCAAAGCCAGAAGAAAAGTTAAAGTGATAACCGTTACTTGAAGGCAACTATTTCCTGCACTGCTAATAATACAATGTTCTTTGCAGACAAAAATGCTATCAATACTATAAATATGGGCTTGCATTTATCAGATAGATTAAAAAAAAAAAAAGAGAGAGACAGCACACCAGCCAGAAGACAATTTGGAATACAGGGAATCAGTTTGCCAGCAGTCTACAGGCAACAGCTCCACTGAGTCTCTGATTTTGCCTCCAAAGAGGCCCTTACAGCCCTCACATTCAGCACAGCACCGGCTCCAGCACTACTGTCACCCGTTTTTCCATCAAGCTGAGTGACCCACAGGGGGACCAAAGGGTACATGAGAAGAAGCGTCCAGCTTGTACTTGTCCCCTTCAGGTTGCAGATATAATCTACAAATCCCTTGTAAGGCATTCTGAAGAGTATTCTTACTTTCAGAAAAGCCTGCATTAATTCTGATGTTTTTCTCAGTTTTTCTTTCCCTGTAGCTCCAGGCCTTATCATTCTGAAGCAGAGTAAAGCTGACAGGAGCACTCTTGCAGCTTTTGCCAGAAATTTGAATAGAAACAGTGAAACTAAGCGGAGTATGGGCAGTTTCCCTCTGTTGGCATTTGCCAAAAGCTTTATGTGGGAGCACAGACAAGGAAAATGTGCCTGTAAAGTCAAGAAAAATCACACGGAAGGGTTTACAAACAGTTGGGAAGCTAACTAAAAGACAAAAAAATCTTCAGAGAATGTGATGTTACAAACTGAATTGCTCTCAACTGTTTCTTTTTCAGGGAAAGTTTCTGGTATGCCGATTTACAAAGATTAAGTCCTAGTTTGGGCAGGTAAAGCTGTGAACTGTAGTAGTATTAATATGATATAGCACATACATGGCAGTACAGGGCAGATGAAGCTAACCGGAGTGCCTGTTCTGAAAAATCAGTCGACCTAAAAAACAAGAATCAACAGCAAGAAGAACAAATCTAGGATTGACTACATAGCATAAATATGTGGAATGAATCGTTCTTCAGGATTTCTTTTTCTAATGGCTGAAAGGGAGAGAGTACAAAGAGATGTACCAGAAACAGACAAGGGAGCTCCTGAAGAAAAAGGAAAGGCAAAAAAAAAACAAACAAACAACAAAACAGGGAGAAGGGGGAACATAAGAAAAAAGAACAGGCTCAGAAGCAATTTGAATCAGATTGGGAAGATTTGAAGATAGTGGAAGAACTTGCCTGAGGAAGCAGAAATTCAGAACAAGAAGAGAAGTCAGATGTGTTCTGAATAGCTCACTGGGGATGAAGCAAGGAGCCGAGCAAAAGGCAGTGGCTCCAGAAATCTACACACAAGACCAAGGCAAAAATCAAGGACTGGTCAAATTCCCCATCTCAGTAACAGGGCTCAAATCATACAAAAGCTCAGCTGAATGCATGAATGTGATAGTGAGGTGCCTCGTGACAGGTACAGAGAGCCAGCCTCTGAACATGTTCCATGCAAGCCTGTTACGAAGTGCACAAATGACACAAGTGACGGGAAAACAAGTGGGGTTAAAGCAAAATTCAAGGCGTTGTCTCCCCTTCTAGAAAACTGGTATCGGCACTTGCAATCCATTCTTCCCAAATTACATTTGGTATCAGCACACAGAGTAAGACTCTGATACTCAGGAAACTCCTACTACAGTGCGCCTTCAGGAGCAGTAGGGCAGCCATACCCAAAGTCATTCATTTGGTCCAAACCAGGACCAAACTGTGCGAGGGCAGAGTGCAGGTAAGTTCCTAGCTGCTATCATTCCCAAAAAGACTCTAGCAAGTACAGCCACAATTAAAAACATCGCAACAGCATCATATTTCCAATTCCTGCTGGATATCCTGATACAGTTCAGTATTTAGAATACATAAGGAAATCCATGGCTTAGTATCAGCCACTGTAATGCACTTCAGGATCTTGTTTCTCTCACTCCTTCACTTCAGCCCCACTCTCCCTATTCCAGTTTCCAGTCACAGTTTCTTTCAAACTGACCTTGAATTTGACAGGCAACTCCAACACTACACTAGATTTACAAATATGATTATGGTATGAGAACAGGATACATTACAGATCTTCCTCAACCAGACCCACTTAATCATGCTACAGAACACACATCCATGAAAAAAATTTCCATTTTTGTGACATTCAACAAATTAATCAACCCAAGCCTGTACATATAGAGGAAAGAAGACAGCTCCCTCTACTGGGTGAGACAATGCAGCTCCTTGGATCCCCCCTCCCAGCCTCCACAGAACATACTTGCACATATTCAAACCTCTGAGATTTTTATTTTTTTTAAAACCAATCCACACGATAGCATCTAATTGCTTAGATTGCTCTAAAATTTCAAGAGCTGCCCTACAGAAATTTCTGTAGTTTCTACACTTAAAAGCACAAAGAAGAAAAATCTTCCCCAAAGTCTGTGGAAGATGCAGATGAAAGTCATACCAGCGACTTATGTCAGTGTCCATTGTCAGCCCAGGTCAGGAAGCAGCCAGTTCGGCTCTGTTACTCACAGCACACGTTTAACACTTGACTTTTCTTACTGTAACTCAATTAATCTTTTTCTTGTACATCTCTGCCTCAAGAGAGGGCCCTTACCTTGTTTAAGGGAATGGCTGCAGCTTTCTACCTGCGTGAGGCTTCATCACAATAGCAGCTGCAGGTGATTGCTAGCATGTATGCAGAACAAAGCGATGAAATATCAGAGCACAGGTCAGACTGCAGTCGGTGACACAAAGGAAAAGGAATGATCAGTTTTTCAAGCGTTCATAACAGGATCTTCTAGGAAGACTACAATCTTTTTCCTTTCTCAGTCAACCCTCCTGAAACACGAGGCTCAAAGTAACACTTCAGTCACGTAGCATTAGCTTTTTTCTTTCTGTAGATCTCAACACATTCAAAGTGGGTGAGAACTGTCAGCTCAGTGCAGGAGGCCAGTCTGCAGCAATTCCTGACGAGCCTGCTGTCAGGTCAATAGATAGAACAGAAATCTGAAACCTTATGAATCAAAAGTTCTTCCTACATGTTTTTAATTGCAATTAGCTGTGTGAAACAAGTCCAATCTTCCATACACAAAAATACTCTCTTCTGCAGGACTCTAGGTTATTCACCTTCTTATACAGGCAAGGCCTGGAAAGATAGATGCAACTTCCAAGTCAGCACTGCAGGACTCTACAGTAATGCCCAACCCTAGCTGCATAAGGCCAACTGGTTACATCTCAATTGCACTAAGAGCAGAATTTATCCAAGTGAAAGCTATAAATGTTATTAATTTTTATTACCAGTTCTCCAAGTACAGTCAGAACATTAACTGAACTTACTTTGCATTGCTTACATCATTTGGCATAGAAGACTAAAAATGCTCCGTGTTTTTGAGTTCCAGGAAAGCAGAAGAAAAGACAGAAGGTGGCCAGAGATTCTCATACAAGTTCCCAACGTCAAGGCACAGGGAAGCTACAAACCCAGCATAGGTACAGCACTGCACATCCCAGTAAAGTACATAGGTAATATGACTTGGGAAAATACTCGCTTCTGCATGTCCTCATTAACTTATTACAGGAAAAAAAAAAAAACAACAACAACCAACCTACAAAAATCTCTGCTGTCTGTCCCATTTTTTAAAATTATTTTTTGATGTTGTTGTTTTGTGTTTGTTTTTTTTTTCTTCAAAATTATTTCAGAAATTATACTCACAAATGGAGTAAAACAGATCTGAAGCAAGACCTCCATCTGAGGGCCCGTACCCTACAGGTAACCTATACAAACCGGACCTCTGCTAAAGCTGAGAGACAGATTGATGCTGTGGTAACTGAAGAGCACTACAAACCCGAGGTACGGACAGAGCTCACAAATCACGCTTCACAAATCGAAACAGAACGATTACAGGCAGAGAAGCTCAAAACCTTCCTACCATCACTGACAGGGAAGGGAAGCTGACTGCCATTTTAAGTGCAGCCTGGTCTAGCCTAGCAGAGAGGATGGGATGCTTTCCATGCTCTACCTGCTCCATGGACCTCTTTGGCCCTGCGTTTTGATTCACAACATTTTATTAATGTGGCTGCAGCCCAGGTCAGCCCTGACTGAAATTCATGAGGCTTTTGGTTATCCTCCAACTTTGCCTTTCAACTTAAGGGCAAAGGCATCCTTGGAACAGTCCAGTGAACCTGGTTCCTCCTCACACCTCTTCCAGAGTCCTCTCTGTGAGAGGCCTGAATGGGAGAGAGGTGATTCCAGAGGGCACTGGAGGCACGTGGCCAACACTATCCACAATGTAACTTTGAAAAAAATAAAAGCTGTCCGCAGGAGAAAGAATTTAAAAGGAAACATTAAAGAGCACCAAGAAACTAGTTCAGAAGGTAGAGGCCTGACACCCAACCTCTGCTCCCTGTCTTCCCCCCAGGATAAACCCAGGTTAGAGAGGCAAAGTAGGATCTCATCAGGTGCAGGTATTTTTCCTTTTCTTCCCTAGCACAGAAGACACAAAGCATTTTGCCTGCCCCTTTGACACCCAGGAATGACTCTGCTTTTGTATGCATGAGACAGATACACACCTCCACTGAGGCACGCACTTGGCAAAACAAAAAATTGTTTACTCCCAAGCACAGACAAGTCTGGAATTAATTTAACTTCCGAGAGAATGGTTTACACTAGGGAAGCCAGGTTGTACAGCATAATGAAATGGCTAGAAGCAAATTAAACAGTAACAGTTCACTCCCTGCATGCCCATATCTATAGTACAAATTTCCTGCATATAAAACTCCGTGATTTGTGTGTCCTCTCTGCAAACAAGAAGTCATGCAGCTTTGAAGGCAAGACCAGGTTACACCAAAAAGCCAGCTTCTTCCAAAAAGGACAGCTCCCCTTACTCATCCTTGAGTTTGATTGGGGTAAGACTTCCATTTCTCTACTGCTTGTCACTCAGCTTACCACCAAGCGTTTTACAATTGCTATTTGCCTGTACAGATTCTGCAAGAACTACTGCAACCATTACCAAAACAAATAGCAGTGGGGCAGTAAAACACGACATTATTTTTCTGCAACGTTTTTACAGTATTTTGATATTCAGACACTTACCACATGCAGAAACATTATCTCGACCTTCTGCCAAGCTCAGGAGAATTATCCTAAGACTTTCCTTAAAGCCTGGCACTAAGGAAGGAGAAAGCCAAAGCACTGTTACTGTATCTTACCTGTCCTGGGGTCAAAGAGCTGGTTGGCCTCCAGGTCTGTGAAAGTGCTGAAGCAAATGGGGCATTTAAAAGAGGCGCGATTGGTGGAGTCCCTTTCATCTGTCTCAATCCTCCTCCTCATGTGGTCCAGCTTGTACTTCACCACGTTAACCAGCAGGCGGTAGTTGATGAAGTAATAGTTGTGACGGGTGGTTTTCCCATCTGGAGCCGTCTCAACCCTCATCCTGCATTTGATGAACTTGTCACCCTTGAGGGTGTTGAGGACAGCCCGCAACTGCTTCCTGTCAAATTTCAGGAGCTCTAACATGTCCTCTTCCTTCACACAGGGGTTTCGGATGAGGATGTCCAGAGCCAAAGCATGTTCAATGCCATAAAACCCACGCACAACATACTTGGCAAGGCGTTTGAGAGCGGCAGGGACCTCAGTGAGGACGTCTGGGTCAGTCATAGCAGGTTCAGAGCTTGAGCTTCATGTAAACTGCAATGAGAAAAGGCAGATGGATTCGTAACCAGTCTTCTGACTTCAGCAGTTTGCATGCATCTTTCTCACAGCTAAGAAAAGGATGGGATGTTCTCCGTTTCCCTTTCCCCAACACTGATCTTTCCCCTCGGATGTTAGTAACATCTATTCTACAGAAGTAGAATTTGGAAATGGCGCTTCTAATTTATAACAGGATGATGGAAAACAAAAGCACACAAATTGCTACCACAACATTCAGCAGATTTCAGTTCTACCCAAAGCTGGAATAAGAAAACTCTCTCGAAGCTGAGCTCCAGTAGAGAACTTCATGATCAGCTGAGACTTGTGTCCTGGTGGAAGCAGAAAGACTACAGCAAAAAAGGACCTCAGATGGCCCAAGAAAGTGGGATAGTTCTATGGCCCTACTGCATGTCCCTCCATCCCATTATAACTATCCCTGACTGCTTCTGTTCCTCAGACATCACTGGATAGCAACACTATGTGAGGACAGCTTGCTAGTACAGACAGGTACACATTCAAACAAAAGCTCCCATCAGAAGAGACAGGCTTTTTCCTTACGTTCTGACAAGTACATCTTGGTCAGCTGTCTGCAGCATGAAAACTATTAGCACTATCAATCACTACCTAACAGACCACTTGAGCCTTGATCACAGGTGGGCACACGTGTCCTTCCACAGGACTGATCCTACATTTAAAGTCCCATGTTCAGCCCTTAGAAGCCCATGTGCAATGCAACAGCATAAGCAAAGCAAAGTTCAAGACATACTGAACACAGCAAGATTCTGTTTAAGAGATAAATACTTCATAAACTTACTGTGCTGTGACAAGGCAGATTTCTAAATACTGTATTTTCACTTTGTTTTTTCTTTACCTCAACGTAAAGTGCCACAACTAGTCATATCGACTGCATGACCCTGTGCCATACAAAGATCAATACATAGGATTAGATCATGCAAGGAATTCCTCATATTGTCACCTCTGCCACGGGCATAACCCAGAACTGAGATTGGATTGAGAGCAGCTCTGCTAAGGACCTCAGCTGTTGGTTGATGAGAAGCTCAGCATGAGCCAGCAACGTGCACTTGCAGCCCAGAAAGCCAGGCTTATGCTCAGCTGCACGAAAAGCAGGATGGCCAGCAGGGCGAGGGAAGTGATGTTCCCCTTTTTATTCTGCTCTCGTGAGACCCCACCTGTGTTCAGCTCTGGGGCCCCAAGCACACAAAGGATACAGAGCTGTTGGAGCAAGTCCAGAGGAGAGCCACAAGGGTAATCAAAGGGCTGAAGCTGTGGATGCCCCACCTCTGGAGGTGCTCAAGGCCAGGCTGGATGGGGCTTTGGGCAGCCTGGGCTGATGGGAGGTGTCCCTGCCCATGGCAGGGGGGTGGAACTGGATGGGCTTCAAGGTCCCCTCCAACCCAAACCATTCTAGCATTTACGACTCTACATTCACCCAGCAGCTGCTGACGCACTTCCATCAGCTCAGTCTATTCACAAATTTGCTATCACTTATAGAAATGTTTTCCCCTCAAAACCTTTAAGCAACCTTACCTACTGAAGCTTCACTTCTCTTCAGCCCCCACCCTCCTCTGCACTGAGGTACGTTCCTCTCAAGGGTTATGGCCAGAGCAACTACAAAGCAATCAGGCTTTGCATTGTGGAGCATGCTATTGAATAAATTAAGGCTGCACTGCTTTCTTTTTTTCTGCCTTTTGAATACAAAAAAACATGTTTATTATTTTCTTTTAAGATACTTTCCCACCTCAGCTTTTCTCTCTCTGTCTTAACGCCAAGTGTTGCTCACAGCGCTCACACTGAAATGAACTTCACCAAATCTGCTGTTTGATGGCAGCCTGAGAAGAGCTTACAGAAGACAATGCTTGGATGTCCAGCTCCAACTTCCTTCCCCTCAAGGAAATTCAATTATGTTTATCCCAGCGTGAATTAGCCACGATGCACGCATTTCTTGAGTCTGCCTTCTCTGCATGCATTACAGTTTAATTCACACAAAGGCCATTTTTAACGGAGCTCTGCATTAAGCTAGGTAAAGATAAAAGTGTCAGCAATCAAGGATGCCCCAGGATGAGTTAGCCATGCAGTACTGAAAACAGTCTTTTTTTTTTTTTTTAAAGAAGCCAGAGTCAATCTGAATACAGTCACAGGACACTGTGCCTGCAAATCCGTTTCGTTATGTTGGTATTTTCACAATTTTACAATCTATTAGAGCTAAACCTTGGTTTTGATTGAAACTGCCAGCAATGTACAGAGACTACACAACTATGTCCATGCAGAGTCTAGCCAGAAGCCTTTATTTATTTAAACTGATTAATTCTACGTATTCAAAGTTTAGGCAGGGAATGACGTTAATAAAAAGATCAACTTTAAGTCATGCTTGGCACCCTAGAAGTGAATTAAAAAGACAAATTTTGGAAGTTAAAAGGTTTCTAAGTGTTGATCCTCAAAACAAGCAAAAATCTCCCTCCTGATCAATTCATTTCCCCCTACGAAGTCCTTGCAGAAAAGCTTGGGAATGAAGCTTTTAGTGGGCAGAGTGACCTTCAGAACATCAATTGTTACTAAAAGGGGAAAAAAAAGCAGAAAGTGGTTTCTCTGATTCTAAGCAAGCACATCTCACTCTCAATGCATCGCCTGAGAGTTGATGGGAAGCATTTTCTCTGCAAAAATCTCACTGATAAGACAGCTGCAGATTTCCACAGCCACTTTCCAACAGGTTTAAGGTACAATTTCCTGAACAACGCACTCAAATCTTACATTTAGACCTAGAAGACACTAATAAACAAATAATGCAAGGCACTAATAAACAAAACCTCCTGTACGATTACGTACTTTTAACTACTGCTGAAAACCAAGGGAAAGATTCAATACAATTTCTTAGTGCCAAATGCTTAGATTTCTTTCCCCTCCATCTAGCGAGGCCAGGAGGTTTCATACTATTTCATCTCCTTTACTAGAAAATTCTAGTCATATCCAACTCCTCTTTATCCTCAGGTAATAGCTGTTGTCTCGAGTGTAACACTGCTTTTTTTTCCAGGCATGGATATATGGAAATACAAGAGAACACCACAAACCATTCTTCCCCATCAAACTCCATTTCAAGGAGTTGGTTAACAAGGATTAAATTCTAAATCCTGCAAAAGAAAGTCTTTGGGTGAAAAAACTGACTAACGTCAGCTTTAAGGAAAATAAAGAAAATAAGCTGTCAAAGAACACCCTGGCCAACCTTTGCTACGTGAAAGTCAACAGTGCTGAACATCACCACCTTAGCTCTAAGCACCAGTATGGACACATGGTCAAACAAGTTTTTATATGACACCAAGCCCTTGCCTTTGGTCACTCAGGCATCAGGCCTCAAACAAGATGTGTATCATAGGATGAAGGCTGGATTTTGCAACAGCATTCTTAATTACATTCTCACCTAAGTGATGGGATACAGGGCAGTGGTAGGAAAGTGTGTTACCATCATCAGAACTCACCAGGCCAGGATCTAGCAGTGTTGCTCTAGAAATTTTATCACCTCACCATGACAAATCCCAGGCCACAGCACATGAACTCCAAATCCTCACTACCCTTCACCAGCCAAGATCCAGCTCACAAACGTTAATCCAATGTCGCAGGAGTGTAATTTTAAGATTCAAAAGCAAAGGACGTTCCCTGCATTCTTAAGCAGTGATTTCACCTCCTGTCAAAGCAGTAAGTCAAACCTGAATTAATTACATGTGCAAAGAAATACGATAACATCTCCTAACAAGGTTTTAATGGACGTGCATCCATTTCATAATGAAGTCTGTGCTGTCCTTAACAGCATACAAACATTATTGGGGGAAAAAAGAAACCCAGTGGCACCACCACCAAAGCACACTGGACAATACAACATTCAGAAACATGGTTTCAAAACATACAGACTTCACCAAGAAACTATTCGGGAACTGTTCTGTGCAACTGCATGAATACATTTCAGTATTATGGGTACACGAAGAAGGTAGATCGATGTTGTCATAACAGGAGTTTTGTGAACTCTACCAGGAATTATGCTAAGGATGTTACATCTGTTTTTCTTCCTGACAAAACCTGAGACAAAAAGAGGACAACTACTATAAAGATGACACCTAGAAGCCACAAAACAGAAGAAACTAGAGGTACAAATTATGAAAATGCAACTCAGCCAATGAATTAACCTGAATTTATATCTAATGCTGCAAATGATCATTGCCTTGTTTTATCATCTAACTTTGAGGCTTGACTCCACTGGTAGCTTCACCACACATACACACACAAAAAAAGAAATCATTAAAGTTTCACTGCTTATAAATCTGATAACATAAATATTTTAAAACTGGGATCTTCCTCAGACTCATTGGGGGTATGCAACCCCCTAAAAACACCCCAGATCTCTTTTGGAGGAAAACTCAAAAGTTGCAGGTTTAGCTAGGAGGCTCTATCAGACATGGCATTCGCACTTGTGAAGGGAAACTTGTTTCCTATCAGCCCTCACCCCCCAAATATAATTTAAATTATGCTATTTTTTTACTAACAATTTCAGGACCAAGTTTTGCTGATATGCTAGGAGAAAAAAAAAAAAAAAAAAAAAAAAAAAAAAAAAAAAACCTGCAGGCAATGACTTACATCACAAGAAATATTTAAAAAGAAAAAAGAAAAAAGAAAAAGAAAAAACACCTTCATTTTGTCCAAAATATGAATTCTAGAGAACTTATCAGCCTACTATTTGATTCATTAATTCAAGTAAATCATTTGCCATAAACTGTCCCTATTAACTTCCTATCTTTCTTGTATTCATGTCTGAGCTTTACAAACTCAGCTGCCAAGGACAGAGTCCCTCGCCTTTGTATGTGGTTAGGTATGCCAGGCTTTTGGGAGCCCCTATATACCAGGTCCCACTGCAGCAGTCTCTTGCAAACTCCAAGTCTAGTTTTATAATCTCCAACTAATAAAATTAAGAACTGCTTTTCACAAGATAATGGGTTTGAACTGACAGGAGCGATTCTGAACCTTCCTGAGCACAGAGAAGGAATGCACAGATTTCAGAACTATGATGGGAAAAGATGCCATCAAGGTTTTAAATTTGTGTGCCACATAACCTCAGCTGCTGTCTCAAGTCGCACCAGGGAAGGTTTGGGTTGGACATGAGGAAGAACTGAATCAGGGAGAAGGTGATCAGGCATTGGAACAGGCTGCCCAGGGAACAGGTAGAGACTCCATCTAGAGGCATTTGAGAGATGTGTGGATGTGGCACTAAGGGAGATGGCTCAGAGATGGGGTTCAGTAGGTCAGACTGATGGTTGGAGACTTGAGGACCTCACAGGTCTTTTCCAGCCTAGTTGATTCTGTGATCACAGCAAATGGCATCAATCATGATCTGCACGTGTCCCTGTTATCTAGGACTGTCTTTATAACACAACTTCCAAACCTAAAGTCTTCTGACATTCCACCGAAAGCTTATCACTTGCAGACTATAGGATCACTGCCCTATCTTGATGTGAAGTAATTAATTTTGTTTGCAAAACCTACCTGCCCTCAAGTATTAGAGAAGAAATTAACCCACAACAGTCTGCTTTCACAAAAATCCTACCTTCTTTTTAGCATTCCATAAACTGAAAACGAGTGGCCACACGTATTACAGGGCTTACTACTTTCAATGAAAACCTGTGCTGCTGCACAGAGAAAGGCTGAAAGGCCTGGCTGAAATCAGGTCATTCTCACCCAAACTTCTCACTCAAAATATAGAGCTTCACATAAGGCAACATGAATGCAGACCATGAATGCAGAAATTCAAGAACTACATCTTGAGCCTGCCGTCTTCATCACATTCATCATCTAAACCTCCTAGAAGAGCAGCAAAGTATCACTAAATTAAAGGAACACCTACATGCGCATATTTATATACAAACAAATGTATTCAGAAGTACTTCAGATGAATATTACCACTAAAAAACTGTTTACAGTTGCAGCTGCAGACAAAATAGAGTGCACTATTCATTGAAGGTGACACTTGGCTAGAATACTGAAGGTTTAGTTTTCTGTCACAGCTTAAGTCAAATTATTCTTTCTTACACAGAACTAAGTCTTCCTTTGCTGCCTCCAGCTATAACCCATCCCTCATTCTGTGCTGACACCTATTTATTTAGTGAGGTGAATAACTCCAATAAAAAGTGAAGATCTGGGGTATTTCAGAGGGAGGGCACTGGGGAAAAGTCCCCAAATTAAATCATTTATGCTGCCAGCCTAGAGCATGTGCAAAGCAGACAGAAGGAAGCATGGCCAAGGATATGGCAGAGTGAGCCTTCCCCAGGTGGTGGCAAAAAGAGATGAAAATGACTGGGTTCCAACATGCAGCCACCAGAACATTTTAACCGTGGACATCATGCTCAAGATTTACACTGTTACTTGAACGTGTACCAGCAGAAGTACATCTGTTATTTTTGAGACTTCTCAGAATTGATCCTCATCATCAAGTGGTAAGGCTTTCATTTTCTTAAAATGAAATAAAAGAAAAAAAAGCTTTTCACAAAAATATCAAATCTAAGTTGTGATTACACTAGAGTTCGGTGGGCTTAACCTAGCTTCAGACTGGATGGAAGCACAAATCCTCCTTTGTACCCTGGATTCGAGAGACCTTGAACACCATGCTTCTCAGCAAGAGATGCTGCTGCTTATTGTCAGAGTTCCAGGAATTCAGAAAAGTAGTAGTAAAGATATACATGAAGGTATTAGCCTCAGAAAAGTTTTAGTTTCTCAAGGTACATCAAACAGGTGCATATTCTGTGGACGGAAGCAATAAAGAAGCAGAAACTAAATAATTACAAGATACTAGATCAGCTTTAATTCCTATAGTCTGTTTGGAAGAACTTCCTAAAGCATCCTACATGAATGGGACACGTAAGTAGCACCTTAAAGGGAGGGGTAGATAGGAATGAAACTCCCATCATCCCTTAATCCTGTCAGACAGATACTTGCTCCCGTCCCAAGCACATGGCTCTGCCTTCTCTCATGCCAGCTCTGGCATTGCAGCACCTTTCTGTGCACCAATTAACGCCCTAAAAGCAGGAAGATATCCTTCTTTTTCTTTTGCTAGGTTTGCTTTTCAATAGCGTAATTGACTGAATCTGCTAGTAGAGAAGTCTGACAAGCAACCGAGCCAGAAGAAGTGAGGGGATGCCAGGGCAGGGAAGAGATGAGCAAAAAAAGCTCCCTTTCATGGCTGAACGATATTAAATCATCTGTATTTGGTTAAGCTGTAAGTTAACCGTGCACTGTTGAAGACTTTTTACATGATGGTGATCTTTCTTATTTATTCTGAGCTATTTGTGATGATACAAATTTAGCAGGTGATGCACATTTAACAGCTCACTGCCACTATGAGATGTGATGCTCCCCTGCTCCTCTGGGAAGCATCAAACTCGTGAGGCCAGAAGAAAATAAACAGGTAAAGCATCTTTTTGACCTAGTGAACTGAAGCCTCAGTCAATGGCCAAACCTGGCAGAAGAAAATGGGGTTAGAAACGGGCCTCTTGGCAGCAGCAGGCTGTGCCTCTCCAGAGCCGTGGCGGCTCCGGTTGCTCCTCAGCCTCCAGAAATGTCACAAACCCCAAATTGCACAGACACAGCCCCGAGCTCAGCAGAAACCCCCTTGCGCTGCGCCCTACCCTCCGCCCTGCCACACGCGGGGCTTTGAACACCTCATCCCAGAGATGAACGAGGGGCTCAGCAGAGAGAAAATGAGAAAAATGAAGAGTGAAAAAAAAAAAAAAAAAAGGAAAAAACACGTAAAAAAAAAAAAAAAAAAAAAAAAAAACACCACAGAGACCGCAAGAAGCGAGGCGGGAGCCGGCCGGGAGCCTGAGGCGAAGCAGGGGCCGGGGCCAGGCGCTCGGCCGGCTGAAGGGGGGCGACCCCCGAGCCTCGGGGGAGGGCTCTGCCGACGGCGGGGCCCCTGGAGGACGGGTCGGGGCCGCGGCGAGGCCCGCCCGGGGCCGGCACTGACCTCCTGCGGCTGCCAGCTCTCCCTCCTCGCCGGGCGGCGCCTCCGCCGGCCGCGTCAGAGCGCTGCGCCCCCGACGCGCTAAGATGGCGCCCGGCCCCTCCACAACATGGCGCTCGGCGCGGGCGAGATGAGCCAATGGGAAGCGAGGAGCGCGCCGGCTCCTCCGGCAGCCAGCCAATGGGCTGAGAGAGAGCGAGAGGGCTGCGGCAGCGATTGGCAGGCAGGAGGGAGGAGGCGGGGCGCGGCGGCGCGGTTGCTAGGCAGACTAAGATGGCCGCGCTGGACAGGGTCAAGGTGCTGGTGCTGGGCGACTCCGGTGAGTGCGCCCACCCCCGCGGCGCCCCCCCCCCCGCCAGCCACCGCGGCGCATGCGCAGTGAGCCGCTGCGCCCCCCCCCCCCCCCCCCCCCCCCACCGGGACCGTTAGGGCCGTTAGAGCCGTTACCGGCGGCCGTTGGGCGCCGGTGCCTCACAGGGCCCGTTTTTTGATTTTTTTTGGTGCTGTTTCAGGTGTGGGGAAGTCGTCGCTCGTGCACCTGCTGTGCCACAACCAGGTGCTGGGAAACCCGTCGTGGACGGTGGGCTGCTCGGTGGACGTCCGAGTAGGTGCCGGGCTGGGCCCCTCGTTGTGTAAAAGTTTAAAAGGGTGAAGGAGGAGAAGGGCCGTGGCCACCCGTATTACCTTGTTTTATGTGGAGGGTACAGAGCGTGACCTCTTGTGCTCCCCACACCTTGCAGGGGAATGAGGTTCTTCATCAGGTAGCACTTGGCCCTATGCACAGTCCTTGTGGCACAGCAATAAACACTTTCATCCTTTATCATTTGCTGCACGCTCCTTGGGATGCTGTGCCGTGGGTTAGGAGCTGTCCTCTGTTATTGTCTATGTGTTTCACCTCAAAGAATTGCAAAACATGTTTCCAAAACCTAGAGGAAGAAACACGGCAATCCATTTGGCTGTGAAGCAAACCAATTTTTTTTTTTCTTGGTTAATTCAGTTGAGATGGCAGTGGGAATGTGGGGAGGGAATTGGTGCAGTCAGTCAGAATCCAGTGTGTCCATACGCTTAGTCCTGCAGTACTGCTGTGCAGGTTTTAACAAGCACAAGAAGTCATGCCCTTGTCTTTACATCTGCTTTAGCAACATGTTTTTTCTAAGTACACCATGCAGTGTAAGGTTTGTTAATATTTGGGTGGAAAGAATATTCCCTGCTGACTCACCCAACTCCATCTCATGGGAGAAGGAACTATGACAGCCATTGGCCACCACTTGACTCAATCCATCCAGTCCCTTCCCACTCGGAAGATTTGAAATCCCGTCCATACTAAAACTTCCAAATTTCTATCCATGCATCCCTTCCTTTGAGATACCAAGTTAAAGGTCTGGTGGTTCATCTGTGTCACTACAGTAGCGAATAAGAGATTATAATTATAATGCAGTATTTCACCTGAACATGAAAATGTTGTATGGATTAACTTCTACAAGCTGATGCTGTGCCTATGTATGATGTGAATTTTCCACTAGATCCATGACTACAAAGAAGGGACTCCGGAAGAGAAGACGTACTATATTGAGCTGTGGGATGTTGGAGGTTCAGTGGGTAGTGCCACTAGTGTCAAAAGCACGCGAGCAGTATTTTATAACTCACTGAATGGTAAGTTTGCTTGGTGTAAATCTTTTTTCTGTGTCATTTTCTGTTTAGAGCTCTCTCTTGGTTCCAGAGCAGGAGTCCTCTAAGTCTGGCTGAGGGCTATCCTGTTCTTTCTGATTTATACAAGATTTATACATTTATACAAGAAAGAAACTGATGTCATTCTTAGACAGAATTTATGGATTCAGTTTTAAACTGCAAAGCTATTTTAGGCAACCCTGTACAAATGAGCTTCGTCAACCTTTCCCTTCAGTCTTGTGCAGCTGGTGCAGCAGGGAGTCTTTGAAGTTGGGGTGGCGTCCTTTCCAGTCATGCTTGCAGACATAAAAGGCTGCATTCGCCTTTCCAGGTCTGATAGAAATGCAGAAATATCACCGATAATTTCTTGCCTGTTCAGTTCCAAAACCTATAGCTGAGAAACCTTATTTGAATTTATGGCATGGTATGAACTTGAATTTATGATAGGAACCTTGATAGCTGTATCCTGACAAATTTGAACTGTTCTCCCATAAGATTGCAATATTCCGATGGCCATCTTGCCCTCTGCTCATCCAATTTGCCAAGTTATTTTTTAGTACTTGAATCTCGCAACTTGCTGATGATGGAAAGTAATATTTTATTCCATTGAAAGGATGGCATCCCTTCCTTTGAGGTACTGAGTTAAAGGGCTGGTGGTTCATCTGTACCATCAGTAAGGAGTTAAGCCATACAATAAGCATTTTTGCTCTGTGCTTGTGTAAGTAGCTATTTCTTCCTCTTTCCCAGGAGGAAAACTGTGTGTAGGTATCTCTTATATCGTTAACCAGACCTCTCTAAATAAGATTTGAGTTGAGTTGTGCTCCCAAAGTAAGCCTTGTTGGTACATGAAAAAGATGGATTTCTTTTTGACACCAAATTCACAGTGTGCCAGCCTGTGCGGGTCAGACTTGGAAATATCCTAGAACAGCACATTAGGAGATGAAATTTCAAAGTTATGTATCTGAGCTGTAATTGATGAAGTTATTAAAACAGAGTTATTTATCTCCACTGCCCAAAAGATAGTATTAGCCAGCTCGCATATGAAAACCATTGGCTTCGGTAGTTAGCCTTGGCTCTGGTTTCTTTCATTAGATAAATTCTTTCATTAGAGCTTGTCTCACAAATTGCCAGTTTGACCTGATGTAAGGAGAGAAGATGAATGCATTCCCTCTGCCTGACTGCACGTCCTTTCTAGGCTTGCGGTGATCTGAAAAACCTGACATCAAAGGATTGTTCATGTTGGTCGTGGCAATGCCTGCGCAGACTGTCAGGGAGACCTGGTTGTTTCGAGGACAGATTGAGTTTGCTCTTCGTTTGGTCACAGATCTTCAGCTCCAGTGTCCCTGCGTCTGCTGCGTGGATTGTGATAGTCTAGGACAATGGAAATGCAGCAAGGCTGCGGCTCGCAGACCTTTATGTGGGAGGAACGCATCCTTGAGTGGTCATTGGTCCTGTCCACTCTTTTTTGATGTTGGCAGTCGTTTCTGCTGGTGCAACTGTGTAAGGTTTCAGTGAAACAGATAAGGGAACTGCCCTATCAAAAACACAGCTGGGGTAGACTGTCAGGAGGTGGGGCATGTTTCTCACAGATCATGCAGCAGTTCCTCTCAGGCTGTTGCCATAGGCCAGGTTACGTTGTGTCATGCTTTTTCTCCCTGTGCTGGGGGTGGGCAGGTGGTTTAGCTGCCTTTTTATGCTCTTACCGAGATAAATGCTTCGAAGTAGGAATATGGTTGTGACGTGCCGGGAGCTCTCCGAGCAGTGAGTCTCCGCACAGCAATGTGGGGTGGAAATGTAGTTTGTTTTTAGTGCGTACAGTGGGTGGTATCTTTGGGTGTTGAGATTCAATGAAAGAATTAAAATTCAATTAAAAATAATAAAAGAAACATTAAATTAACGTGTTTTCTACATCTGTGGGGTGTGAAGTGTGTTGAGAACAAACCCTGATGAAGATAAAAGGTATAACGCCATTTTGTCCTTGAATTAATGATGGTTTAAAGTCTGGAGGAAGTGGGAACATTCCACAGGTTGCAGAAGGTGCGAATAAATAGAAGATATTTGCTAGCAGGAGTTGGTAATTGAGTTAGGAACTGCGGTTATCAGAAGTGGGTGTCTGTTAATAGTACAGCTAGGAGATTTGTCTGGCAGTTTTCCTGTTTCAGAATTTACATTTTGAAGGATCATAGCAATGAAAAATGGTAGCTGTAATGCATAGCATCATCTTAATTCATGCATAACTCCTAGCCATTTGGTGGGCTGGGAAAGTTTGTCTTTTCCCCCTTTGGGTACCTCCCCATCACTTGGTACTTGGCATCAGTTTTTGAAAATGCAGGAAAGCAACGGTGCTCTGTAAACCAAGAAAAGAAAAAAAAAAAAGAAAGAAAAAAAGAAAAAACAGCCTTTAGACTTCTTAGATGGCGTGACAAAGTAAAAAAAAGTTATGTTTACTAATTACGCAAAACAGAGAAAGGCTGAATTCTCTGCTGCACTGATAGAGTTTGGGTATCCTTAGGACTCCAATGAAGCAGAATCAGGGAATGCCTGCAAACCTCTTATGGGTTAAACCTGAGATGGCTGTTCTTTTCCTCCTTTCATGAGATTTTTCTCATAGCTCTTATCCAATTCATGATAAGCAGCTTTAAAAAAACAGTTGCATCCTGATATTGTCAGCTTTACTCATTTACTTTACCGATTATACTTCCCTTTCTTGATTCTCAGATATCTGGGAACCTGCAGATGTCATTTTCCGAAGATAAGAAAAAAAATATGTATCATTAAATAACATCTTGCTACCTACTCTTTCACTTCAGGGATAATTTTAGTGCATGACTTAACCAACAAGAAATCATCCCAGAATTTGTATCGCTGGTCTTTGGAAGCACTCAACAGAGACGTTGCTCCAACGGGCGTTCTTGTGACAAATGGGTGAGTGAAAAACATACGTGCATGATTAAGACAGTAATTCCACACTGTTATGGAAGCCTTTGTTCATCCCTAAAGCTACTTGAAAACTACACAATGTTAGGTGTGGCTGAACTTTTAATAAAGAAATTTTTAAAAATGGGGTAGTATCAAAAAAAATAGCTGTTCTTTTCATTTCACACTGCTGATCAGGCCATTCTGGTGGTAGCTTCCCAAACATAGATCTTGCTTTAAGGAAAAAGATGTTTACTGTGTCTTTCTCTTTTCTTTGCTCTGCATAAAGAGCACTTTAACAATTAGCTTTCCAACATCTTGTCAAGTATGCCCTCTTGTTATCTCTGTCCTCCTGTTACACACATAATCAAGGAGATTTTCAGATCATTGATAAACCACGTGCATGAGCAGGAATGCAAGGGCAGCTTTCTGGGGAGGAATCAATTATTTATTTGCCCGTGCTGGTGCACAAGTGCTTCTATAGAAACATGGGAGAAGGGAAAGACGGGGTTTGCATTATGTAAACTGAAAATTTCTCCAGTTTTTCCACAGAAAGATTTTTCACAACTTTTTTAATTATCAAAAGCTTCACTTCTTTCAGGGACAGATCCTCAGGCCCTTAGCAAACACTTGATCAAGTTGTTATTACTTGTAAAATTGCTTTCTATAAAGTTTGGTTTCGGTAAAAATTAAAGGCATCCTAAGGGCAGTGGTTGGAACTTGGACTTGTAATGACATTTAATTAAAACCCTATCAATTTTACATAGGCTATCTGATCATTATTCATCCGAATCAAAGCTTGCTGGTATACATCTTGTAGTGGCTACCTTTACTTAAATACAGAATCACAGAATCATTAAGGTTGGAAAAGCCCTCCAAGATCATCTGGTCCAACCACCCCCCTACCACCAATGTCACCCACTAAACCATGTCCCCAAACACCAGGTCCAACCTTTCCTTGAACACCCCCAGGGACGGTGACTCCACCACCTCCCTGGGCAACCCGTCCCAGTGCCTGACTGCTCTTTCTGAGCAGAAATGTCTCCTCATTTCCAACCTGAACCTCCCCTGGTGCTACTTGAGGCCATTCCCCCTAGTCCTATCACTAGTTATCTGTGAGAAGAGGCTGACCCACAGCCCCCTACACCTTCCTTTCAGGCAGTTGCAGAGAGCAATGAGGTCTCCCCTGAGCCTCCTCTTCTCCAGACTGAACAACCCCAGCTCCCTCAGCTGCTCCTCGTGGCACTTGTGTTCCAGGCCCTTCACCAGCTTTGTAGCCCTTCTCTGGAAGAAATTAGTAATGCAACACCACAGAAGTTTTATTGCAGCCAGTTTTAATTTATGAAACCCTTTCCATCTGCCATTTATTTCATTGCTGTATGTTAAAAACTCTCTATATTAAGGAACTTTGGTTGGTCAGACAGAATTGCCAGCTCCCTGCTCTGTCTTTGATGGCCAAGTACATGTATGCTTGGTACAGTACTGGAATTCCTGTTTCTGTCCTGCTTGTGTAAATTACCTAGCATTTTTTCCGACCTGCAGTTCTATGCAGAGAAGAAATCCAATTGTGTTTTTTTTCTCTTTTCTTTCAGTTTCTGTGTAGAGAGTTGGATGTAGAACCCCTACCTTAATTTACAGATAGAGCATGTTCTCACTTAAATAAATAATGTTCTGTAAATTACACTTACTTGAAAGGGTTGGGGAATCTGATGTTGCCTCTGTGCCCACTTAGATGACCATCACTCCATTCGGGATTGTATTTATTTCCTTCAACAGTGACTATGACCGTGAACAGTTTGCTGATAACCAGATTCCACTGCTGGTAATAGGAACTAAGCTGGATCAGATCCCAGAAACTAAGCGTAATGAAGTTTTGACCAGAACAGCTTTCCTGGCTGAGGATTTCAATGCTGAAGAGATAAATTTGGTTAGTATCCTTGTCGCCAATGTTGTTTTTCTTTTAAATGGGAGTGATTCTGATTTTTTGTTAAGTAGAGATGTTGTTACAAAAATTGGGCTTCTAGAGGATTTCTCAGTAGTGCTGGAGTCATGCACATTTTGATCGTATGTCTCAGCTACGTGATGAAATGATAGCCTTTCTTTCACTACAGGAAGGTGGAGGGGGTTCGATAAGGTCACCGAAGCTTGGAATTGATGGCCAGGGTTTAAATTTTCCCTTTTCTTGGTTTTGACCCAAAGTATTTTTGAATGAAACATCAAGACCCTATTACTTATTTCTGTATATGTACATATACCGCGTGTATGTATGTGTGGTGTGGGTTAACCCCGTTAGGCAGCTAAGTTGTTCACTCACTCCCACCCAGCAGGATAAGGGGGAGAATCAGAAGGATTAAAGTGAGGAAACTCGTGGGTTGAAGTAAAGACAGTTTAACAGGTTAAGCAAAAGCTGTGCATGCAAAATAAGGAATTCAATCATTACTTCCCCTCAACAGGCAGACGGTCAGCCACTTCAAGGAAAGCAGGACTTTATCATGCATCATGGTTACTTGGGAAGACAAATACCACATCTCCTAACATCTCTGCTTTCCTTCTCCTTTCCCAAAGCTTTTATGGCTGAGCATGACATCCTGTGGGGTGGGGTATCCCTTTGGCCAGCTGGGGTCAGCTGTCCCAGCTGTGTCTCCTCCCAGCTTCTTGCCCACCTCCAGCCTGCTTGTGGGGGGAACGATGTGAGGAATGGAAAGGCTACGTGCTGTGTGAGCACTGTTCAGCACGTGTTACCAACACTGTTTTGGGCTCAAATTCAAAACAGCACCATGGAAGCTTGATTGTATGTGCGTGTTCGGGGGAAAATGGTGTGTTGATTTCCATGCATATGGCTTCCTTGCATTGATTTCCATGTGATTGGTTTGTTGGTTCTAGGATTGCACCAATCCTCGTTACTTGGCGGCGGGTTCTTCCAACGCTGTCAAGCTAAGCAGATTTTTTGATAAGGTAAGTCAGGTCAATAAAATAGGTTTTATTGTTCGGTGTATTGAACACTGTCTGTGATTTCAGCCCGGAACAATTTTGCTGAAGTAGCAATGTGGGGAGTTACAGGACTATGGTGAGCTCTGTTGCTCCTGGTTAAAGCAAACTTCAGGAAAGTAGAAACTTTGCACATTCCTCTCCTGCACAAGAGAGCGTCAAGGCCTACTGTGAAAATAACAGGAGTGCTCTAAGGCACTTTGCGTTCCCTGTGGAGCAGATCAGTTCCTGTTACAGATCATTCTTTAAAAAGAGGAAATATGGCCTGGATTTTATTTGGAGGAGGGTGCAGACTGTACAAAGTGGTACAGGTTGCTTTTTGATTCTTAGATTGGTGGTACTGGCTCCATAGGTGCCCTTCGATACAGACAGTGTGTGCATCATTCTCGGAGACCAAGTAAGGCCGGAATCTGAAGTTATGTGTGCCTGCTAAGATCATTCTCTCACTGTTTTTCCCAGGTTATAGAGAAGAGATACTTCTTACGAGATGGCAATCAGGTGTGTAATTTTTTTCATACTTTTTTGTTTTGTTTTTTCCCCGTGTCATATGAACTGCTGATGGAGGCTGTTTTTAAAACATGGGCTTCATGTGACTTAAAGGCAAATCTGTGCTGGTTGCTGGGATTTTAAATCTGTGGGAGCACAGCTGCTTTGGATAGGAAGAAAAACGCCTGACTTCTGTCAGCTGAAATCTCTGTCTATAATGTGATCAGCAGTGCAATAAGTAAGTATGCTAACCTAGTAGAGGTAGAATGGGCAAATAAAATCTCTTTCAGATCTCTCAGCTTCAGGCTGCCTGTTTACATGTTTAGGCCAGAGATGCTGTCTTGAAGGTCAATGAAAAAGCATTTTTGCACAGCTAGAACTAGCATTTTGTATTTTGTACAGCTAGCTATTATAGAACGTATGGAACCACAGGAAAAACAGCAGTATGATACCAGCATGTAATTCATTCCTAAGCAGTTAAATGAACTGTGTTCAGGGCAGTTGGTGAAGAACAAGAGAAGTGACTCTCATGACTTGGGCAGGTCACTTCAACTTTTTGTTGCCCCAGTTTTCCCATGTGTTGCCTTCCGTAAAGGGAATAGTGAGGTTCCACTCATCATGTCTGTGAGGTGCTTGCAAATTAGAGTGAATAGCACCTGTGAAATACAATCAAATGTATCACGAAGTGTAGCTGTGCTGAAAGCCCCTTAGGGCCAGTGGAAAAAAATTTGGAATTACAAACTGCTTACTTTCTATGAGGGTGTTCTTACGTGTTTTAGTAATAAATTTGCTTTTTCCTCTTTGAGTTCTGCAAGATTGCTTTTTTTTCCTCCCCTTTCCTCTCCTCCTCTCATCCTAGAGAAAGGCAGTCTCTGTTTCATGGGGATAATAGCTTAATGCAGAAATCTGCTTGTGCGCTGGTTGTCTTTGATGCATGACGTAAGATTTTTGTTTTCTTATTTGATCACTTTTAGTGGCTAGCCAGGGATTAACTTTATATTCTTCGTGGCCTCATGCCAAAGATTACAGCCTGCTGATTGCTACTTTCCTCTGCCTCTCTGACAATAGCTCCAAAGCTTAAAACAAATCCTGGGCAGAGGGCAGTCATATTTAAAGAGACAAAATCCAAATTGGACTGGAGGTTTCAGTGTAACCTCATGATGCTATTATTAGAAGTGATTTATTTAATGTAGACCTTATGATTCTGCTTCTGGGTTTTCTACAATAGGTTTCTTCAATCACTTGTGTTCTCGGGTACTTTTTTTATAGAATTCCCCAGGACGAAATGAATGATAAGTTTCAAATTGCTAATAGCAGTGGCCTCAATCAGATCTCATATAAATAATTATTACTCTTAATTACTGATTTAAATACAAAAAATGCTAAAGCAACTAAGTTTTTAGCTCTGGTGTCTTGCTGCTTTTGAGTTATAATGATTTAATTTTTCCTGTTTTGAATTCTCAGAGCAATTTAGATGAGTTGAACCTGTGTGCAAAATTGCCTGGCTTCTCCTAGAGTTGATTGCTTTTCAGGCTTGAACAAAATAATTCTTGGATGAATACCTTGTATATATGTTCGTGTTTCAGGTCTGAAAGTCCTAACTAAAATTAAGTTGTGTGTCTGTAGTGGGCTTTTATTTTGAGTAAGCTCGTTAGCTTCCTCAGTTTACCAGTGAAGTGTGTAACCTACACAACCTGCTTTGTATTGTGAATTACATTCTCTTCCCGTATCATCCATACATGCCCGTATTCTGGCGTGATCTGTATGCTTGGCCAACCCCTTCCGTTTGAATTTACTATATCTCCTATCAGAATATGGATGTGCTTACTGAGGCTGCTGGTTCTGCTTATGTGTAGTTAGACATAAAAGTTATTCTGGACTGTTATCACCGTTTTGTGATGCCACCAATAGGACAGCCATCTAATACAGTATTAGACCCCAATGTATCTCTTTCTTACAGGGGATTCATGGGTGCACTGAATTGCAAATCTGTTTGAAATACCATTAAGCCAGAGAAGCTTCTGATGGTTTTGAGTAGATTTTTTTTTTGTAAGCGCTCATTGTCACAGTGTAAGCAGTACGTACAGATAGGCTGCGAAAACAGGAGTGCTAATCCTCTGCATTGTTGCAGCCATTTCTATTCTGATGGCTTTCTCAAAGCCTTCATCGTTTGATAACACTGCTTTCAACTACCAGGGAAGTACTGCTGTCTCAGGGTAGACAGCATTAAGCATCAACAGTTGTTTAATGGAACGTAGTAATATTTTACAGTTTCAAAAATCAGTGGAGATTCGATTCTTCTACATGTTTGAATCTGGGGGAAAATACGGACTTTGGAATCTCTAATTAACTGGTTTAAGAGTTTCCCAAGAAATCAAGGCTTTCATTTTAAATCTTCCCAAAAGAGCCTTACGGACAAAAAGATCCATGCTCCAGTCTTGGTTAATTGATGGTGCTCCACTAGCAGTAAGCTAGCGTTTTAGTCATGATTCTGGAGACAGTGTGGAAGGCATTGTCGCAGTTGGCTTGGTAACAGGCGCATGAATATGGTCTAGAGGGAGCTCCTGCTGGTTCTGATGATGTATCTCTTCTGTCTCTAGATTCCTGGCTTCTCGGAAAGAAAGAGGTTTGGAGGAGGAACGCTGAAGAGCCTTCATTACGACTGAACATTGAAGGAGAAGTGGAAGATGACTTCTCTGAGTTTCTGACCACATTTCCATTCCCACTGGATGCTTAAAGACAGTAATTCTTATGTCAGGCAGAATAAAATGAAATCATGCTTTGGCTGGGTAGACTGCTGAAGCTACTCTTGCTGGAAAAGACTTGAAGACTTTCCAGAAATCTAATTTGAAACCTAGAGTCTTTCTTAGGATTGCAGGCCGTCTGGAGATATGGGAACATTTGGGGAAAGTGTGCAATAAATTCAGTGCCTCCCACACTGCTGTGGGAAACTATCATGCATAGCACATATATTTGACATATATTTCTCTCTATTTTGGAAGCTTATGGACAATCTTTGCATTGAATTTCATTCATCTTACCTCTACCAGAAAGATGACACCGAATGGGCTTCTTATTTGCAGTAAAGTGAACAAAACAAATGAGCAAAATGTAAGAATGGGTAAGGAATGGTCTGGAAAATAATAGAATGTCATTATTAAATGAATGGTGTTGTCTCACCTGAAACACACTCTTCAGAAGGGATAAAAACCAATAGGTGAGAGATGAAAAAGGATTTGAAACCTAAAAATTCACAAGGGGAAAACAAGTGGTATTAATTCTGCTGCTTAAATTCAAATTGTTTACTTTGGAGAGGAAGAAGTGAATCGGGTACTCCTGTTTTTCTGTTCAAACTTGAGTGTCTTGTTGTTCTTAAGTTAAAAGGCAATACACTGAAAAGTGCTGGAAAAAGTGTGGTCTTATACAGTGCTTATGTGGAACATATGCGACGTGGTCTTGCTGAGCCTGAACACTCAGTAGGTTCAGAAAACAAGAAATATAAGAACATCCAGTGCTGAATTAGAATGGATAGAAATTTAAAAGGGATACAAAGCCCTGTAAAAAGTAGAAACTTGAGTACGATTAGAAAGCAAGTTCTTTGATAAGATGTCTCCTTTTCACATTAGTGCTAAGGACACAGGACAGTCCACTTGGGGTGGTCTCATCTGCTGTGGAAGCTGCTTCCGAAATAGCCTGAGCTCCCCAGAATTACATGGAGTGGTGAAAGCCTGATTCATGGCAGTTTCTTCTTTCCCTTTCCTTTCCCCTCCTTTCTCACAGTCACTGCTAATGGTTAAGCCTCTGGCAAAGGCTAACTAGGAGCTGGAGTTAGATATAATTACAGATTAATAATAAATGGGAGTAGGAGAAAGTAAAATGCTGGTGTGAAAATGACAGCGAGCTGAGTTCCGCAGTCTCCAGATTACATCTGCCTGCAGCTCTTCCCTGGCAGCTGCTTGGAAAGAAATGGAAAGCTGCCGATTGCCACTAATCAGGACAAAAGTGACAGCTAGGTGCGCCAGTCAAACTTACTAAAAATATGGATCTTTTACTTCTCCTTAGGCCATTTCCAGAGAGGTCTCAGAACATTTGCAAATGTGAGTGCATTAAGTTTATAGATGCCTGTATGAAATAGGTTATTAGTTTACGCTTACTATATGGCCAAGGAAAATAAGGTATCAGAATATTCTCAGCAGAAAACTCATGTCTGAGCTATGCAGCTCATGACAGCACGAGTGTCTGTCTCTGCTGCTTTGACAATGGAAGCTGGAATTATTTTCTCAAGGTCAGATTCTGTCTTGTGGAGCTCTGGAGTCCCTCCTGTTACCAAGGAGCTGTAGAATACGTCAAGGAAGCTAGGCCTGTTTTCTCCTTCACCCCGTGGCTTTACAAGAATTGAAAGCGTTGCAGAGTGAGGAAAGCTGTTCAGTTTACAATGCTGCATGAAGCAACGGTTGCGCAGGGCTTTGATATGAAAGCAGCAGCTTTCCAAAGCAGCTTTTCCTCTTCGCTTAATAAAAAAGGAGCATTGCTTAGCATGCTGTAGGGTGAGCTCTGGTTGCAACTCACCTGTGTTTGAGCGTTTCACTCCTGAGCCTCCACAAAGAAACAAAGCCAGAGTGTGAGAAACCTTGTGATGGTCAGTTCACAAACCGGACAGGATGTGCCGGTCCTGCGTGTCAGTGGGACTGAAGGTTATGACAATCAGGATGTAGGGACAAATGAGAAATAAATACTCTCATGGTAGAAGGAAGAGAAGGTAAAGGACCAGCACTGAGGAAAATTATGGAGCATGTGGGCAAGCAGTAGGTTAGCAGGCTGACGGTGTTTTCTTGAGGCTGTGGCTGCTGCTGGAGCTGAGCTACATTTATCTGGGCTCACTCATCCAGCTGTGAGCCATAAAACTCAACCTGGCCTGAAAATGTCCCAACATCAGTTGAAAATTGTCACCCGAAAGAGCTGTGTTTGTCTTGCTCCCAAATACTCATTGTCCAGGCCAGGTGATCTCCATCCACTGTTGAACTGACTTGCTGCATGGTGTGACGAGTGACTTCGTGGTCAGTCCCGCTGTCTCCTCTGCAAAGTGAAGCCTGCTTCCCCGGAGGCATGGCTCTGATGCATCTGTTCATCAAACTGTAGTGCTTTCAAGACATCGGGAATTAAAGAATCTACCTTTTTTATTTCAGTCTGGATGTTTCACTTAAAGAAAATGAGAACCAAAGTTGTTCCAAGCTGTTTGTGTTGTCAAAACATTTATTCAGATATCACCACCCTTAACTCTGCCAGGCCATAAATAACTCTAAACTTCAATACAGTTAATTTTAATGCACTGAAATCCTTTAGAAATCTGTCACTGGGATATAATTCTAAAGGGCAAAGGCTACATTTCTGTGCTGTTCTCTGTCAGTGGCCCTGAAAAATGAGTGCAGACCCATGTGACCGTGATTACAGTGTTTTAGCATCTATGGTCCCAGATTAGAATGGATTACTTTGTAAAATACTTATGCATTTTCTTTTCCCCCAAGTATTTTACCTACTTTTCTTCTTGTAGCATTTCATTGGGGCCAAGCTATGGATATTAGCATATTCAAGCTATGTTTAAATATAATCCCCGAATTTCATGGTTTTCCTGTGCTTGGGGTTAGGATAATTGCAGCATCCCTGGTTTGTGGTTTTTGCATTTACGTGGCTGGCACACGCCTTAGCTCTCATTAAACATCTCCATACTGTTTTGGTTTGGAGTGGTAGCCTCTGTTTTCTGGGAAGAGAATAATAAATTAGACAAACCACGGGAATTGGCAGAGTCCCTTACAGGCACCAGTAGCCTGCAGAGTAGGTGGGGTGTGTGGTCAGGTGCATCTTTCTCTTGGTTTTAATCAGAGGTAATCGATCCAAACTAATAAAGGAGTTGGGTTGCTACAATCATGCATATTATTTTCCTTTTAGGACAACGCGATGTGTGATAGAATCACGGATGTCGACACAGTTACATTTACTTCTAAAGGAAGTGCTAGGTCCACTGCTCCCTCTCTCTGTTATTTTCTCAGCAGGAATAGTGCCCAGGTGCTGTGTACCTAATGCTCAGCCAGTCTAAGGCATCAGGGAAGAAGGCTCATGCATGTATTTTTGAGGTATGTTAGACTTGGATGCAGACACAGGTGAAAAGTATTTCAGATGAGCAAGAGCCTCCCTTCTCCCCAGAGGGCTTGCAGAGCTTTCTGGTGGATTTATGTCCAGGTGAGTGACTTAGGGCACAAATATGTCCCAATTATGGAAAACCCCTCAAGCTGCACTCTTGATTTCCAAACAGAAATACAGGAAAACCATATCGTCAGTAACCTTAAACTCCTCAATGTATGTTTTTGGGTTAATAGCAACAGGATTGCCTGCTCCTTGCAGCAATCTGCAGCAAAGGTGCCACTGGCTTTAAGCAATTTGAACTTACCCAGTAATGGGGTTTGGGGGGCAACCTTAATACCAGTTTTCGTTATTGATATAACAATAATATTTGCAGAGGCAGCTGCAACATGCTTAATTTATCACAAACGAGATACAAACTACGGTGTCGGAGCCTGCAGTCAGTAGATTTTTTCAGTTTTTTTCGGTGCGGTGAAGTCAGCGCTTGAATCATTGCTTCTCAGTTGATAAGGAGGTGACAGGCTTTGCTGAGAGAAGGGCTGCTTCTGCTTTTCAGCAAAGAGCGCTTAATCCTTCTATTTCCTTTTCTTTTGTTAGCCAGCTCTTCCCATTAGAAGTCATGTTCCTGTCTCGCTTTCCTTAAGAGGATGCCAGTTTCTTTGATTCTTTTATAGGGCTGAGCTTGTCTGTGGCTTAGCGCGCTAGTTTTCTTTGACAAAAAGCTATTATCATTATTGATGAACCTGTCACTGGCTGGCAAGTTACCAGAAAGTGCTCAGAGGTAAAGCTTTCCTTAGGGTGTGCTTTGCTGCAGCACTGTGCATTAAGTCCTCAGACAGACACCGGTTTGGGAAAAAAATAAATAAAAAATTGGGTAGATGTTGGGTGGAAGAGGAGAAAGGAGGACAACATCAGTCCCGATCCTCTCAAATTTCAATCATTCAATCAACTGCGAAGTTCTCCTAAAGTAGTGGGAGCCCAACACAGCCAAAATGCTGGCTTTACAAACTGAAGCATTGTTCTCGGTGTTACACATTGCACTGCCGTGGGTTTATTCTAGGACCTGATCAACAAATGGGGAAAATGAAGCATGGGATCCCTTTGTGGCTCTTTAGGCACAGAACCTGTGCCTAAACAGTTCTCGAAACTAGATCCGTAGCTGCAGATGTAGTTTCTTACCATTAAGTACAGATTTGTTTTCTTTTCCCTGCCTCGACGTTATATCATTGAGATATAGCTCGTTGTGTCCCTTGGGCTTATCAATGCGCAGAAACTCTGCTTCAATACCTACTGAAATTGCACAGGCAAATTCCCTCGCAGCATGGATTTTTTCTCCAGATGTCAAACACACGTCAAATTCATAAATAAAAATGCAAGCTCTTTCCTGACTAGATCAACCGAAGGAAAGTCAGTGCTGTGTGAACAATCCAAGCCAAGGAGCAGTCATTTCTTTCAGACTAGGAGAAGGAGCATGAAGTGAAACGGTGTGTGATTAACCCATGCACCGCTACGTCCCCTCGGCCTGAAAGTTAACATTTACAAAGTGGAAATGGACTGCTGGCTTTGGGTTAAAGATTTATTAAAGGACAAGGAGGCCTACTCGCTCTGAAGGCTAGGACTAAGTTCAGAGTTTTTTATGTTGCGGTCCGATGCCATCCTCTCTTCATCAGGCTTGCTCTGCTGCAGTTTACGTGGGCTTGAGAGGCTGTCGTATCCCTGTGGAAGAAAAGGTCAGATCACAAAATTCAGTGACTGTCCAAAATGAGCACCCTCCTTGGCTGTTCAGGGGGAAGGACAGAAGAGGCCAAGGTGACTGAATTTCCCCCCTGGCTCCTGGAAGTGGTCCTACTAGCCTGAAGGCAGAAGCATGACAACAAGGTGAGCAGGTGGCTGCTCCAGCCTCTCTCCATGCAGCATCTGTTTTTGGGTGACAACGAGCGGGTGTTCTCTGCTGCAGACGACTTTTATGACCTTTCCTGCACAAATAAATGATAATAATTAACCTGTCTGGCATCTGCTGCTGAATGGTCCCAGAAAAAAAAATAAAAAATGACAAGGACATATTTCATAACAGCCCAAAAAAAAAAAAAAAAAAAAAAAAAAAAAGTATGTTATTAAAAAGGGCCTTTTTGCCACAAAGCTGTTGGCAGTGATAAAAAAAAAAAAAAAGGGTAAATATTATTGCTTTATTGTCCTATATTATGATGAAAGGTGCCAAGAAAGGATTAAATCCCCTGGTACTAGGCAGTATACTAGCACATGAACAAAGGCAGCTGCTCTGGAGAACTTCTGTAGGATTTGGCAATGTGTAAAGGGTTAACAAATATCAGAAGAAAATGTATGTTAGGGAAGATGAGATCACAGACACAGGAATGAATGGATAGATTAATAAATGTATACATTAATTAATGCATTTTGGCTGGATAAGGGTGGGCAGGAGAAGAGATGAGTCCTTTTGGAAGTAAGATAATGTCACCGTGAGAAGCAATAGGTGATTGCAACAGGTTCACGGCCACGTCCGAAAGGACCTGCCTCTCTGCTGCCTCTTACATACATTGCACACGCTTGCCAAATCTGGCAGCTTAGCAGAGGAAAATCTCCAGGCATTTCCAAACATTTGGGATGACGTCTGCTGTGGTTCTGACTGTTGTGTGACATCCAGTTGAAGCTGTCATGCTGGATTTCTGGGATTTCTGGCAGGGCTTTTTGCCTGCACCGGTGACAAAACCCATCCTTGCTGCCTTGTGCTGCTGCATTGGCGTTTGCCCAGCAGGCTCTGCTCATGCCAGTGCCCTTCTCCAAGCCTTGTGAGCAGGTTCAGGTCTACACACACAGGACAGAGCAGCTTTACTTTGGGGGTTGGGCATCCACTTGTTTAAGGTACATGCCATGAATCTAGTTATTTGAGTCCCCTTTGTCTATTTGGTGAAATATAAGCTGCCTCACCTTCTATTTAAAAGCCTTTTCCATTCTCCCCATCTTCCATTCACTTCGCAATGCTGAGTGCCAGCTGCCGTTTTCAAGCTGTTACATTTCCAAGCAAGCCACTTGGTGCTTCCTCTCGTTCTGCTTCTCTGACGGAGATGAGCTCCTTGCAGGTCCTTGCAAAGCTACCCCACGGTGCCTATGAGTACATCAAGTACATCACGAGGCTGCCGATACTGGTGACATGCTTCTTCACATATCTCTCTCAGGTCTTGCCATAAATTTTGGCTGGAATCTCTTTGGAGTAGAGGCTACGTGGAACCTTGCACGGGCAGAAGTCATAAACCCAGAAAAGTAGCTGAGAAGACACTGTACACTTTTAAGGCTTATTCTTC
Organism: Aythya ferina; assembly: GCF_964211825.1. Lineage (NCBI taxonomy): Eukaryota > Metazoa > Chordata > Aves > Anseriformes > Anatidae > Aythya > Aythya ferina. Next base: position 122,723,227 of record NC_140296.1, on the reverse strand, counting down.
CACCCGTTATTTATTATATTTATGAATCATGTTTATGTGATAGCAGTCCATTGTGACTATGAATCATATTTATGATTCATATAGCAAAAAGGGTAGTTGCTCTAACGTAAATGAAGTATCTCTATACTTAATATTTCATAAGATCTATATTTAAGAGCCACTGCAGCTAACTAAGGGGGTTGGCTAAAGCTGAATCCCAGAATCACTGAGGTTGGAAGGGATGCCCTGATATCCTCCAGTCCAACCCCCCTGCTCAGGAAGGGTCAACTGGAGCAGGTTGCCCAGAACCAGGTCCAGTAGGGTTTTGACTGTCTTCACAGCTGGAGAATACACAACCTCTCCATCCAATATATCACAGTGTTTGACCACTACTTAACATTCACATTTAAGGGCAAAAAGGAAGGTCCAGAGACCTACAGGCCAGTCAGTCCCACCTCCATCCCTGAGGTGGTGGGGGAACGGTGAATCCTGGAAACCATTTCCAGACACGTGAAGGACAAGAAGATGATGGGAGTAGTCAGCATGGATTTATGATTTCTCTCTTAAATGGGATGGGCTAAGTCAGGAACACCCCAGAAGTGTTCAGAATCCTTCTTTTCTGCATTTCATATAATTTGAAGGTCAATAAATCACAAAGGCCAACAGCATCAGTTCAACAGCATCTCATTAAGTTATGTTTTTCCCTGAATGACATGGAAAAGCAAGGTTAGACAACCTAATAAGCTTTGAAAACTTTACATAGCGTGTTGTAAAGTGATCATAGCATGTCCTTCCCTACTTTAGAGAAGAAAACAAGAGCAAGCAGGAAGTAGATCTACCCACAGTTCAAAACCAAGCCCTTTATTTTTGCCTGTTCCACAAGGACAAGAGAGCAGGACCTGTAAAGAGGTGTGAGCAAAGAGAAATGTAGGTTCTCAAAGGGGACCGTAAGCTAAAATTACTGCTGCATGGCTCGGGGGGGGGATAAGGGAATCTTGAAGCCCCTGAAACTCTGCAACTTTGTTTTCCACAGCTGTAGTCAAATGGGTAATTCTTCACTGTCAGGAGCGTGAGAAGAACTCTACTCTGACATATTGTCTGGTAGGAGAGGAGTCTCCAGGGTGGGTGGCAGGTGCCGGGTGCTTTATTTCTCTGGCGATGATGAATCACTACTCAGGGTGAGCTAAATTATTTCCAGCTCTCCTTGAGTTGGAGAATTCTGTAGTGCTGGCAAGATTTTTTTGTGGCAAAGCTGGAAGAGGCCAGGGTATGGAGAGAGCCTTTGTGGGCTTGTGGTGAGATGGCAAGCAGTAACAGAGACCTAAAGAAGGCTTACAATTTGGAGATTGCTATGGTATATTCTTCTAGAGCCTAACACAAGGGAGTCAGGGGTCTATGGTTCAGGCTTTCAGGCACTGCCGTAATAAAATGACCAACGTTCCTAGGCGAACTTGTCACCACTGTACTCATGTTATAATATGCTTAAATTTTGATCTGTTTTAGAGTAAACATCAAATAATACTGTACAGCCAGGTTAGCTGTTCTGTTCCTGGTGACTATGGGATGCAAACACTAGCTTCATGAAATCAGAAGAGCTGAGCTCAGCCCCTGATCTGTCCCCGAGCAAGGAGAGTTGGAGACAGTGGATCAAGCTGGATCCCAAATAGGCAGAAAGTCCCAAAAAAGTTTAAAAGAGGATGGGACACTTCTTGTCTTTGGTCATCTCTCCACAATGCTCCCACCAGTTGAAACATGGGAAGATCAAGCTGCATAGAAAAAAAGCTTTTTGACCATGAGGACATCAACTAGTGGAACAAGCTGCCCAGTGAGGCTATGCATTCTCCATCCTTGACGTCTTCAAGACAAGACTGGATAAAGTCCTGGGCAGGCTCAGTGGCCCTGGTGTATTATTCAGGGTGCTGTAAGGATGCTTTTGGAGAAGACAAACTGCCAGGATCTGACCTTCTTGCAACCAGAGCCCTTGATGTCTGCCATGGCAGGAGGTAACCAGTGACTGCTCTGGGCTTCCAGGGTGCTCCGGGAGAGGGGGAGACATCAACTGCAGGGTCACATCTGAATTTCAGTGTAAGCCTTAGTGCCAGACACAGAAAAGAAGAATATATGGCTACTTTTTTATTTTATTTTTTTTTAAGAGAGAAGAGAATTCAAAGTAAAAAAAAAAAAAAAATCAATCATTTTTGTTTCTGCAACTTCTGGAAATGCAGCCCTGTTGCCATTAGTATTCTGGTGCTACCTGCATGCTTCTGCTTCTTTCTCAGCAACAGCTTTCCTGAAATATTAATGTTTCAGAGTTTTGCAACTTCTCTTCCCCAGCTCCAGTGTCGGGAATACAGAAACCTCCCGTTTCGCCCCAAACTGCTGTGTAATGTTGCCGCACACTGTTTCGCAAGTATCACTGTCTTCACCAGCACAGGGATGTGATCCTCTCTATCCCCTAAGTACCAGACACAGAAGCAAAATGAACAAATGTGTTCATTTAGAGGGTCACGTACAAACAGTGCCGGTATAATTTACAAAAGAGGCTCATAAAAAAAAAAATCAAAAATGGGTTTTCCTTGTTATTAAGTGCCCTGTCCTTTCTGTTCCCTCATGTGTGAGAGCTATGACCCCGTGTTCAGCAGCTGATGAGGAAAAGGAGCGGTGAGGAATCGGTGTCCCCCTCACCCCCTGTTTCTTATCTCCAAACCCCTCGTGGGATTGGTCCTGGGCAGAAAGGCCGGTGTTTGATTAAACGCGGACTGGGCTGAGCAAACAGTCTGAGAGCTCCCTTGGACTTTCTCACTTCCAGCCCGCGGCCAGCCGGGCTCGGTGGATGCAGCCCCCCTTGCTGGACAAAAACCCGCTTGCAGACTTCACCTGAAGAAGCCACTGGCCAAATACCTCCTTGGGGTTTGCACCTGCTAGAAGAGGGGGAGGACCAGGAGCAGAATGCTGGGCTTGAAGGTAAGGGGCCGTGCACGCTGGTGGTGGGGCTGCCTGCCCACAGCACCCCCCCTGTGTCTCCATTTGGTGCCAGACCTCCCAAACGTGGTCCCTTTGGAGGGGGGCTGGTGGCAACGAGGTGGCAGGACAACTTCAGGCAGGGATTGAGGTGTGCAGCTGAGGTCTGGGCTGATGTTTTGGCTGGAGATTGCATGTCTCATTTAGTTTTAATGTGATCCTCTTTTATGTTTCGAGGTGTGTTTTAAAGCTCTCCGGGGATGAAGGATTCTGCTATGCTTCACCTGAACGAGCTTTTATTGCTCTTTTCTCCTCCTTTGGAAATCATCCTCGATCGGTCAGGGCCAGTTCAGGACCTCTTCCTCACCATATTTGTTCTTCCCCCACTCCCTGCCAGGGGGTGTTTCCCCCTCAGCCTATGAAATCTGGCCGCTAACATCTGCCCAGCTGTTGCAACCCGTGCTGCAATCTTCCCCAGCAGCTCCATCCTGGGGCAATTTCTCAGTTCACTTGGAAAATCCAGCACTGGCTACTCCCAGCAAACCATATCATCCTCTCCCAGCACGGGGTGGGTTGCAAGAAGGGTGGGATGTTGGTTGATTTTTCATTTATAGGATTGCAGCCCCAATTTGTGCCAGCACCCCACTGTTTTAGTATGGAGGACCATTTGCCCCAAACCACCTCTGCAGATCCCATTGCCAGCCCCTGACCCCTCAGCTTTCTCCCTGCTGCTGCCCCTGTGCTCATCCATCTCCTTTTGGGTTTGTGCTGGCTGTGCCCGTGTTCACCCACCCGAGCTGATGCACGGCGCTGCGAGGTTTGTTTGGCTGTCGCTTCCCTGCCTCCCGCAGCAGCAGCGGATAGAGAAATGTCTTATGCAGCGTTTGAAGAAGGGTCTTAATTATTTTGCAGCTCGTGTGTTCGTTCTTCAAATGCTTTTTTTTTTTTTTTTTTCCCCATCCCTGCTGTCTAATCCGGTGAGCAAAAGGTTGTGGTTTATAGGTCAGATCGTGACGCCCATTGCGAGCACTCTGCTTTGCATCCCGGTTATCCCAATCAATGATTTGTGCTGAATTTTTTATGTAGCGCTGGGCTTTCATCTCTCCCAATTTCACTGAAGAGCAACAACACAAAAACAAGGTGGAATTGGATGAATTCCTAAGATCCTGCTTCATGAAAAGCTGCGGGATCGCGAGCAAAATAACAAGAACAGTAATTATAAGCAGAAGTGGAAGGAAAGGACCGCGGAGAACTTTTTGTTTCACAGAGAAACCAACTCTCCAAATTACCAAAATAACCCCTGATCGGGAGGAGCCGTGGGATTAAAGCAGTGAGCCAGCAGAAGGTCACTTTGGACCAAAAACCACAGAGGAAAAGGGTTGGTTGTGGAGACCAAAGGCTGATCGTGGAGAAGAAGGGCTGATCATGAGTTGCCCTGGCCCAACACAGCCCCATATTTACACAGCCCCATTTCCCCCCTGGCTGGCACTCTCTGGAGGCAGCAAACAATTTGTTAGGAGCATCTCCGTCTGCCCCAGCTGGGCTCAAAGCTGGACCCGAGCACTGTTTTCCTCTCCATATGAAACATCTGAGCCCTATGACATTTTTAGCACCTCTCGGCACTGATTTATTTGGAAAACAAGCCGCCAGGAAAATAAAATCAGGAAGAAGACAAAAAACTCTACCCCCCAGACAGCGTGTGAGGATGCAAATAGCAGGCTCCGGCTCACCAGCCCTGCATTTACACGTGGGGGCTTGTGAGAGGTTTGTGGGGTTTTTTTTGCAAACCACGTCATCTTTCGCACTGACCCTCGAGGGAAAGGAGAGGAGACAAGCCTCTGGTGTAGGGGAAGACAAAAAAAAAAAAGAGAGTGAATGAGAAAAGCCACACGGAACAGCCAGGCAAAACCCTGAAGCGACAAAACCTCCAGGTGATAAATCACCGTCAGGACACCACCTCCCCTCCTGCAGCTGCAGTTCTGCCTGCCAGAAGGAATTTTTTGTCTTTATTTTTTTCAGCCTTCAATGCAGTTACCTGAAGATTTTTTTTTTTTTTTTCCTGAGCAGGGAAAAATGATTTGCCCAAACAATGATGCAGCAGCTTCTCCCTGCACTCACCGCTGGGGATGGCAACATGGGGATCCAGCAATGCAAGGGACAGGTTCACCCCCCAAATCCCCACTCTTCCTCACCAAACCCCTGTGCTGAGCTTTTATATTTTTATTTTATTTTTGTTTTTTATTTATTTCTTAGTCCTACACCACCAAGCAGGAGAAAAGGGGCTGAGTGGGAGCCCGTGTGAGGGGCAGCTGATGGGGCATCAGCATCAGCTGATGGCAATCTGTGGGCCTCACTGGCTGTGATTTAAAGGAGGAAATAAGCATACTCCCCTGCCCACTTTTCTCTCCGTTTTACCAAGATTGCCCTGCTGAAAAAAGCTCCCTCCTGCTGTCTTTACGGTGCTGGTGAAGGAGAATGCAGCGTGGAGGTCTGGGTTCAGCTGGAAGTGCTGCAGTCCCACCAGACGGTGCTGCATTTCCCTTCAAACGGGACAGAAATGCACCAGCACGCTACACTTGCCAAGGCTGCTTAGGTGACCTGCTGCTTTGCATATCAATTTGCTTCGTGCAGAAGCGGGGGGAGAGCAGAGCCCCAGCAGCGTGTGCAAGGAGAGAAACATCCTCCGTGACCCTACAGGAACCGAGGTTTGGGCCAAGCAGGGCTGCTGGCCAGCCCAGGTCCCTCTGGGAATGGACTTTACTCACAGATACCTGACAGACACCTGAGAAAACTCATATTTTGTCAGGGGAGCTCAGATATATCCAGGAAATATCCAGGGGTCTGCAGCCTGCAGAAGGCTGAGGACCCCTGGGGGCATTAATGCAGGCACCACAATAACCTGGTCAGGCTCTGCTGCCCCAGAGAGCAGGGCAAGCACTGGTGCAAACTTGTATTGATGTGTGTTAAATGCACTCCTGGCTGCCCTGGGAAATGAGGCTGCAACATTTTTTGCTCGGGGAGGGGATGTGGGGACAGTTTCCACAGTGAAAGTAAAGAATTTAGAAAAAAGGTCGACTTAAAGTTGGGAGGTCTGGGTGAACAAACCCTCTCTCAGCAATGCCACGAGCGCCTTCAGGCTGCAGGCGAGCAGAGGAGGTAGAAGGGAGCATTAATATTTAACTCTCTCTCCGGGCCACGAGGCTTAGCCATTCATTGATCGCTGCCGAAATACCGCTGCGTTCAGGCAGGGTTCGGCGGAGGTGCTTTGTGACCTGAAGGGGCCGTATTTACATTTCTGTCAGTGGGAAGCTGAGGGCTCTGCTTTGTCCCTTTGCATGTCTGAGGTTTGATGTAGGGCTGTCCTTGGCCCTGCAAAGCTGGGAGCAGCATCCCCTGGGGTCCTGCAGCATCCCCTGAGGTCCTGCAGCTGCTGGCCGTGCTCTCCCTCAGACCATAGCCCCAGGAAAGCACACAGGTCTGCTCCTTCCACACATCCCTCAGCTACACATCACGTGAGGAGCCTAGGTTGTCACCCTAATTCTTGTTTGCTGCCACGGCAGGCAGTTCAGGCCCCGTTGGGAGACACTCCATAATGTTCCTGTGCCATCACCCCGTTGGTCTTGAGCCCGACCGTACCTGAGATAGCTGGCATATTTCTCGAGTGCCCTTATGGCACAGAATGTCACCAAAATGTACACGTAGACCTAACAAAAGAGCAAATGCTGTCAGTGCCTCCCAGCCCACCCCACAGTTAGCTGATGAACCTAACCCAGGCGCTGGGAAAATGGTGCATGGAAAGCATCATGCAGATCGCCTGGGGAAACTCTCAACGCCTGCAAAGAGTATGGGGGAAAAAGAGGCATGAGGATGGGATGGGTGAGTTGTCTGGGGAGGTTTTGATGTGTTTTCAAAAGCCTGATGAGCTGTGTGGTTTATTTTGCAGTACATGTCAGGATTTGGAAATGAACACGTTTCTGAGGATCCACGCTGTCCTGGAGCTTTACCAGAGGGACAGGTACTGAGTGTGTTAAAGTGCTTTATTAAAATGACATGGAGTGGAATGAATATCTGTTCCCTGGGCTTCTTTTTAAATTAATGTATTTTCTTACTCTCTGCCGCCACAGAAGTCTTCAGGAGCCTCCCTTATGCAGGACAAGAATAATAAGATGCTGGCAAAAATCAGATTGGAGTGTTTCTTTTCATAGCTTCTATGTTTAGGTTACTTGAGAGGCTCCAAGTCTCACCTGGGGGTTATGACTTGCCTGGCTTGCCGCTGCTCAGCAGCAGCTTCTCAGGAAGGATTTTGGGAATGACAGTGGCTCAGGCACGCTGAGGATGAGGGAATTGGTGCTGGGATGAGCCGGATCAGAAGTCCAAGGCTGGCACAGAGACAGTGCTCGCAGATCTCTGCAGGAATGGGCTTAGATCCCCCCAGGTTACCGACCTTTGGCAGCTTCCCTGCAGGGAGGGGACAGGAACGCCTGCAGCCATGAACTGGCCGATTAAAACACATCATATTGGGTTGTTTTAAAGAAAAGATTCACTTCCATTTGGTGCTATCCGCTCAGTCTGCAGATACAGGAGGAACCCCTGAAGAACTGAAGCTCCCTCCTCTCCTTTACGCCTGTCTCCTTACTCCAGCCCATATTTCCAGGCTGGCCGTGCCCTCCCTGGGGTCGAATGAGGTGCCCTCATCCTGGCTGAGTTTGGGCTCGGTGTCAGAAGAGTTAATAGAAAACCTGAACGCAAGTGAGACGAAAAATCTCCAGTCCCAGGGGTGGATCCTTTCTCCTCTGCAGTGTTTATAAGATTGGCATCTGCAGTAGTGCTGGCTAAGATAAAAACGACAAGGGCTATTGATCCCCCTGCTCCGCTGCGTGCCCGTGCCAACAAGACAAAGTTTTAGGGCCGGGAGCTACGTGCCAGGCATTTTACCTCTTCCTTAGGCTCACCTGGCCGGGCAGCAGGGGATGCTGCAGGGTGAGCCCTCTGCCCAGCTCCCACATCTCAGGAACCCCACAGAAAAGCAAGGGATCCCACGGTGATTGCTCCCACTCTCAGGCAACAATTTCCAATGGCAGGAGGAAGCTCCACGCCACCAAAATGCCTGCTCTGGGCATCTCTCCCTAGGCAGAAGGGTCAGGGATGCTTAGGGCATAGGAAGGGAAAAGCCAGACAGTTGTGCTGCTTCCCTGTGCTGGGGCAGCCCCTCTGAATATCTGGTGGTCAAACTAAGAATAAAAATGGTGTAATAAATAATAAAACAATAAAATATCATAATAAAATAGTTAAATAATACAAGTGGGGCTGCCCCTCACTGCTGGTTTCTCCTTCCCCCCCACAGAACAACCCCCAGGTCTGCCCCTACGGCCTCTATGCGGAGCAGCTCTCGGGCTCGGCCTTCACCTGCCCCCGGCCCACCAACAGGAGGAGGTACCGTGGGCCAGGGGGACACTTTTGGGGGTGTTTGGGCACAAACTTTGGAGCAGCGAGGCCAAAAACATCACCTGGTGTGGGGTTTACTTGAGCCATGACTGATTTGGGAGCCAGCTTGTGTAGCCCTGGAGCAAATGTCCTGCCCGTGGTGCCACCCCCATCTGGTGTTCACCGCATGGGCTCATTAATGATCCTATGGGTATAATGAGCCTCAGCACGCTGCTTTCAGTAACCCACCCCAAAACAGGTACTGGCTGTGACCCTGTATCTTCTGAAGCCCTCCTAGGCCTTCATTTAGGTACTGTACTCATCCCTGCCCCCTCTGAACTGCTGTGCTTGAGTAGCCTTGGCTTCCCACCCTGGAGATAGCTCTATTTCAGCCACAGGTTGGGTTGTATGCTTTTATTTTTTATATATGTACGTGTGTCTGTGAGCATGAGCATATGTAAACACAAAGGGAGAGATTTACCCAGCTGTAACAACATGTACCTGTACCTCAGCCTGTAGGGGTTTGATCTGTGGGAGGACCTAACCTCATCCCCAGGCTCATCCTCGCCTTCTCCTTCCCCGCAGCTGGCTCTATCGGATCCTGCCCTCAGTCTGCCACAAGCCCTTCCAGCCCCTGCAGGAGGGACACTTGACACACAGCTGGGACGAGGTGGAGCCCGACCCCAACCAGGTAACTGCTGGCCAGGGGAGGACAACCTGCGGTGGGTGTAAGGGTGCAGGATTCAGGCTGGGCTCATTTCCACCACCTGGGCTGCTCTCTCTTCCTCTCTTCCTTCCCCTGCTAAAAGCTCATCATGGGGCCGAGCCGCCCTGTGCTTCTGCTGCCCGTCCCCTCCTTCCCCGTGCTCTCGGGGAGGCTGCCAGCCCGTTTCTCAGGGGAAATCAGGCTTCGTTCTCGAGAGGCACGGCATTTGTCTTCCTCTGTTATGGCCCCGCCATCATCTTTAATCATGATTTCTTTCCTGCCAGCCCCGGGACATTTGGCTTTGCTAATCTGACTCTCCCCAGCTGCCGCCCTCCTCTCCACACAACCCCATGCTCATTGCTTTCAGCTCCTCTCAGGTTTTGCCCTTTGATGCATCATTCAGCCATTTCCCAGTCTGCCAGCAGCCTCGCCATTTGTCTAAATACTTTCTCATTTCTGCTGGAATATGTTTTCTAACCGCTGACCGAGCAGCGGTGGTGACAGGCTCACATTTAGGTGCCCGTGGTGCTCCTTCCCCAATGAAGCTCACTGCTGCTGGCTGGCAGCAGTGCTCACAGCCTGACACAGAGCCCATCCTCAGCTCCCTGTGGTGTTTTGTGGCCTGCCCAGCTCGCTTCAGGAGCTTTCCCCGTTGTCATCCATCTAAAGGCATCACCATATGGACGCGTCTTATGCACAGCTCGTTGAAGTCAATGGGAAAAAATCTCTAAACTTGGAATCTTGCTCAAGGACAAGGGCAGGATTATAAAAGATACCGTGCACAAAGCATAAAAGAGGACAAAGATGATGAAAAAAATAAGGGGTGCAAGCAATGCCAATGCCAAAGAAAGCTCTCCGGCTTAGAAAAGAGGTGACAAAGGGAAACTGTGATTGACAGGCAGGGAGAAAATGAATCAACACTGAAAGCTTCTCTGTTTGAAGCACCCACTTGGTCTTCTCTTCTGTCTCAGGGTCCCTGTTCTGCTGCTCTTGCGTTGGTGAAACCCAAACCCAACAGGGACCCACTCTGAGACCAAAGTGAAAATGGAGAGGTTACACAGGAACTGCACTAAACTTACTATTTACCCTGTAGACTTACTGTCACCTTCAATACCCCCCAGTGAGAAAGTTTCCTTCCCTTCAGGCCACCTCCATTCCTGATATTTATTCCTCTTCTTTCCCCTGCTCAGCCTTTCTCCCTGCTCTCTTCTGCGTCTCCTCTTGTTATCCCTCTGCGTGTCCTTGCTGCCAGTGGTTCCCAATTCCCAACCACGGAGGCTTCAAACAGTCATTAGCAGGATCATTTGGGAAGCAGATGGCTTTGGAGAGCAGAGCTGGGGGCCGGGCCTGGGGTGCTGCTGGCTAATTAGCGATGAGCCCCTGCTTTGTCTCACTTCGTGCACGGATGCACCTGCTGGGTCCAGCACAGCAGTGGTTCTGCTCCCCCCCGAGGCAGGCTCTCAAGGAGAGCTTGATGAGTCACTTGGGGCCCCACATTTTGGTTTTGGCTTGAAAAACATCTGCGAGGCATGGGGGGATTGTATCTCTTTTTACTCCTTTCAAATTGAGCAGAAATTTGCCCATGGAGTTCACAATTTTCAGAAACAGCTGGCACAGACACACAGTCCCATAATATTATGTTTGTTTATTTATTTATTTATTTTTTCTTGGGGAATCAGCCCCAAAACATGCCAAGACCTTCCAGGCCATGTAGCTGGAAGCCAGAAGGCATACCCATAGATACCCAGGACCACTGGCACTTTCATCTGGGGTACAGCACACTGGTGCCAGGAACATTTCTGGTGGCTGGTACCAGTAGGATCAGGCTAAAAGCCAGCCCCATCGTGAGGATTTGGGGTGTTTGGGTGAATTTGCTCCAAAATCCCACCTGTGAGGGGCTCTCAGCTGTGGCACTGGTAACCCAGAGCTGCAGAGCCCCAGATGATGCTATCAGTGGTAATGAACACCTTGGGCTCCCCCAGCATCTTCTGCCTGAGGGTCTCAGCAGGTTTTGGGAGGAGCAATCAGTGCATCTGGCAGCCCCCAGTCCTGCAGGAAGGTGCCTGCTCTGGGTGTGGGGAAAATGAGAGGGAGTGTGCAGAAACGTGCTCGAGTCATGGAGGGATGAATGGCCTGGTGCAGCGCAGAGTGCAGGAGCAGGGAAATTTGGTCGTGGAAAGCCAGCTCATTTGAAATTTCCTGCTCTCGACAATGTTGTTAGTAATAGTGGAAGAGACAGCTTTTAAATAGGATATTTTTTTTTTTTTTTGAAAAAACCTTGGCGCCCACACAGGCCAGCCAATGATTTTACAAAATTACAGCTCAAAGCGAAAAAGCCCCATAAATCAAAAGAAACCTGCAGACCAAATTAAGCAAGGCAAAGAGGAAAGAGAAAGCTATCTCAGCAAGCCGAGGGGAGGGCGTGTGTGTGTGTGTCTACTTTCTTATGAAATATTATCATTTGCTTTATAACCACCGGTGTTCTCTTCTTGCTTTCTGTGTGCTGCAACCTAGCTGAGATGGAAACCCTTCGAGATCCCGAAAGCCCCCCAGAACAAGCTGGACTTTGTGAGCGTAAGTGGGGGGCCACAGCTGCCGGGTGCCCTCATTTTTTGCCTCGGGCTTCTAAAAAAACTTAAGATTTTAAGGAAAAGCCAACAATGTATTTGGCCAAAGCCATACGGAGCAAGGAGGTGCCTGTGTGTGGGGTGAGCCCCAGCAAAGGGATGGGGTGAGGCAGGAAGGGGTCTGCCCCCGAAACTGCCTGCCCCTCACTCCCCATGCTGCTGGGGGTCTGCCCGCAGGGACTGCACACCTTGTGCGGCGCCGGAGAGCCCAGGGGACGCCACGGCATCGCCGTCCACATCTTCGTCTGCAACACCTCCATGCTCGACAGGTCAGGGACTGGGCTGCCAGGGGCTGGGGGTGAAGGAGGGAGCTGGGCACGGGGCTGCGGCCAGAGGGGTGGTGCTGGGACTGGAGTTGCTCCCCGGAGGTGAACACGCAGGCTCTGGTGGGCATCGCTACCCGTTGGCTAAGGGCTGCTTCGCCCAAGGCCACAAAGGCAGGGAACTTGCCAAGGAGATCTGGACATGGTCCTGGGCAACCAGCTCTAGGTGGCCTTGATCGAGCAGGTGGGTTGGACCAGGTGACCTCCAGGGGTCACCTCCCACCCCAACCATGCTGTGACTCTGTGACAGCGTGTGCAAATGCCTGATTTTTTTATTTATTTTTTATTTTTTTTGACACCTTGACCTTCCTCTTCTTTTTCTTTAGATGCCTTTACAATTCAGACGGTGACTTCCTGATTGGTGAGTGGTTGCTTTGGCTTCTCCTTTCCCCCCCAGGACGTATCTGGGCTGCCACCCACCTGCCTCTTTCCTCCTCCAGCCTGCCAGCCAGCTGCAGGGACTTGAGGAGGGTTGGCTTCACCCGCGTGCCATCCAGACCTGGTGGCTTGGCATCAGCTGGGCTGTCAGGCTTGCCCCATCGCTCCCAAGCAGCTCAGAGGGCACGCAGCTATGCCAAAACCCAACGCTGCTTTTGAGCAGTGACCCAGCTTCCCCAGCCTGGTGCTCAGAGATCTCTTCCCCCGTGCTTCCCAGATCGGTATCAGGCACCCTGTGGAGGTTTTCTGGAAAATATAATCCCTGGGATTTCTGAGCAGCTCACGGAGAGATGCCTGCACTGCTTCAGTCCAGGATGATTTGGCATGGCAGCTCAGCTCCTGCACTCCACCAGCCTCGGGCAACCAGGCTGCCACAATGAGTGCTGAGCTTGGCACATACAGTGAGCACACGCCAAAAAAAAAAAACACTCTGAGCAGCATCACGACCCTGCAAGCCTGATATTTATGTACATCTTTCTTGACCGAGGGACAGAAATGCCTTGGGGTCACCAACAGAAACACTTCTCCCATAAAATAGTTATTGAGTCTTTCGTGCTCACTACCATGAAGTGAAATTACTAGGGCAGGTTCTGCAATTTTGCTGTTTTTTCAAGTCAAAATGTGAGCTCTTTAGTTCCTGGAGACATTATTCCCTGGCTGATGTAACTGCTTCCCTCTCAGGGGACAGAGAGGAAGGTGTGCAAGCCAACCTGGTGTCAGCTTGTTGCTTCACCTCCTCTATCTTCTACCCCTACTCTTCTACCTTTATTTGCATCCACAGTGCCCCAGCAAGGAAAACTGCTCATCACGACTGAGTTTGGGAAGATGCTCGTGGAGCCCAATGAAATCTGCGTTATCCAGGTAAGGGCTGTGTTATCCGGGAGGTGAGGGGGCTCAGAGCCCGGTGTTGAAGCAGACAGCTAAAACCTGAGCTCTGCGTGGCCTCTGCTGAGCTCTGGGGGCTGGATGGACCCAGAAGAACCTCAGCTGCCCTTGGTTTGTCAGCCAGGTCCCGGGATGACCCTGGTTTCTTCCTTTGTTTTCCAGCAAGGAATGCGTTTTAGCGTGGAGGTGTTTGGAGAGACCAGAGGCTACATCCTGGAGGTGTATGGGGCACACTTTGAGCTGCCTGACCTGGGACCCATTGGTAACCATCTCCCATCAGACCTACAGTGAATTTCACAGGGACAGAGTGAGGAATTGCCAGCCCCAAACCACCCTCTTATCTCCTGTGTAATCCTTCCTCCCATGCATGCACTCCTCCCAAAGGTGCTTCCCATCCTGGCACAGTTATCCCTCAGCAGAGCTTTCTGAAGCACAGCCTGAGCCTCAGCACAACAGGAATGCCAGAAGAAAAGGAGGGAAAATAAAATGTCTGTGTGCGTGCACAAGCCAGTGCTTGCCTGTGCAAACCTGAGCACCTTGCTGCTGCCCCTACAGGCACCACTCTTCGTTAAAGCTCATTAACATTAGACCCTCATTAGACCCTCCCTGCCAGCTGCTTGCCAGCCTGGGAGCTGTCACAGGCTGAGCAGACACGCTTGCTGCTGTGACAAAGATATCGTGAGAGCATCTGAACCCCGCTGTGATCTCCTGGCCAGCTCTCCCGGGATGCTCAGCACCGGCTTTTTCACCATCCTCATCCCCGGAGGGCTTGCCTCCAGACATCTCTGGCTGAGAAAACACCTCCTACTCCCTTGTCCTGGTTAATGCTGCTGAGATTGTCACAGGGAAGCTTCACTTCCCCTGTAAGAGCTAAAACAACTACAGGAGCAGTATCGATAGTTCTCCGCTTTTAGACCAGTGCTTTTTGTTGTTCTGTTTTGTTTTTCATCGCAGGGATGTTATTTGTTTTGTTTTTCACCTAGATCAGGCTTGTTTTAGAGCTCTCAGTGGGATCTAAAAGACTGGCCATGCTTGAAATAAACTGTATAGGTGTTATAAAGCACTAACAAGCCTGGCATGGCCCATCTGCACTCAGAGGGCCTCTGTAAGCATCTCACAGCCCTGGTGAAGCCGGAGCTGGCCATTCCCACAGGCAGGAACCGACCCAACCTTCAGCATCTCTCCCACACTCTTTCTGCTCCGAGCCTGCAAGGTTTTTCAGCAGCTCTCCTTTCAGCAAGCTGGGATTTCCTGCCTTTACCATGCTTCTTCTGCCCTGTGCCTGCTCCACGTGATTATTGGTATTGTTACACCTGCCTGTTGGTAAGAAGTTTTCCCATTAGCTAGTTTTTCAGACACTGTTGGAAGGAGCTTTTTTTTGAGCCTGCAGAAGGCAGGAATCTGTTATAACATTTACTTTCTGGAGAAAAGAAAAGGAGTGTGCTTGCCTGTAAATCTTTTCAGGAGCTGGTAATTATAAGAGCTCCTCTTCCCACCACCTACCTGGCTTCCCCTCAGAGACCAAGATCCTTTGTATTTCATTCTTATTTTATTCTAACTTCGCTTTTCACTTGAAAAATGACAGCTGGAGAAAAGCACCGACTGTTAAACCTTAGCAGCAGGTAGTAATGTCTGGCATTTTTATCCAGGAAACTCAAAACACTTCGCAACAATAATCCTAACGAGAAGAAGAATACTTCAGCACCCATACAGCACTTTGCACTTTGCACTCCTTGCACCAACCAACCCCTCAGTGTGCCCAGAGTCTCTAAGTATCACTAGCCCTTATTTTATTACTTTTTTTCTTTTTGCAGGTGTTCAGAAATGTGTTAGGCCCCCTCACGAGCTTCAGAGCTTCTGCATGGCTAAGCGTCCAAGCAGGTGGATGTTCACCAACTGAAAGCAATTCACCCTCCATTTTTTGCTTAATTCCCAATCGTTCCGTGCCTTTAATTGAGGATGAAGGGCTAATCCTGTTCAGAAAAGAACAGGGGGAGACCTGCCTTAGTCACGTAAGGGAGCGTGGACTGAAATGCTAGGATGTATTACAACTACCTACTCGTAGGAGCAAAAAAAAGTACATGAATAGCACAGGTTTCATGGTGCTCTAAGAAGCCGTAGGGTCATTCAAAATGCAGAAGGGCACCCACAAAGCCACCCTGTTTGCACCTTGCCCAAAGATCTCTGGTGTTTTTCTTTCGCAGGAGCCAATGGGCTGGCCAATCCACGCGACTTCTTGGTGCCGGTGGCATGGTATGAGGACCGGCAAGTGCCAGGGGGCTACACGGTGATCAGCAAGTACCAGGGCAAACTCTTTGCAGCCCAGCAGGTGAGGAGACCCCAGGAGAACAGAAGGGACCACCGGGGCATGATCTGGGGTCTACAACTCACCAGCATGCATGTAGTCCCAGGACGTCCTGCTGGGGGAAGTGGAGCAGGGCTGAGCCTTTGCCTTCTTGGCTTCTTCCCCCAGCTGAAGCTCCACAGTCTGGAGAATGTGTCTGTGGAAATTTGGTTAACCCAAAGACTCAGCGATGGTCTTTGCCTCCCTGTTTCCACTTGCCTATTGAGGCCAAAAGAAACTAACTGGGAAAATCCGAATTTTCTATACCAAAGAGCCAGTGTTGGAGCCCACCTTGTTCAAGCACTGCTTGGACATCCAAAAGTCCTCAGAGATTGAGCCCTGGAGGGAGGGCTGAGGCTCACCAGGTGGAAATGCTGAGGAAAACCATGTCCTCGCAGTGTTGGGCTGTGCCCGAAGGGCTTCATGCTCTCACTGTACTTCTCACCAGCACTAAACCCATTTTTAATCTGGGAAAGAGCAGTGCCCTGCATATGTGCAGCAAGTTGGAGGGCTGTGTGTGCTAATCCTCTGTCTCTGTCCCTATTGCTTTGATAGGATTTCTCCCCCTTCAACGTGGTAGCCTGGCATGGGAACTACACGCCGTACAAATACAATCTGGAAAACTTCATGGTCATTAATTCTGTTGCTTTTGACCATGCGGTAAGTCCCGGAGCTAGGCAAAGGAGAGCTGTGTTTTGTGGATGCTGTGCCACCAAAATTCACCCTGAGCTCCAGGGGTTCAGTGCCTGATAAAAAATATGCCGTCCTGTAAGAAGTAGTGTGAAATCTCTTGTGCTTGTTTTTCTGGGCCTGAAACGAGATATTGCAAAGACATACAACCTCTTTAGTGGTACAATGACAGAACTGGAGGTTGATCAGCTTCTTAAACAGCTTTATGCAGCTTAGCATAGCATTTCTGTGCCCTGAAAGAGGGCTGAACACTGAGCCAATATGCACCATGCAACTCTGAGAAAAGACCTTTGCTTCAAATGATTGCCTTGGTTTATTTATTACAACTGTAAGGGCTCCTTCCCTTGTTCCTCTGAGCCCAGTGCTGAAATTCATTTGAAGAGCTGGCAGCTTTGGTTGCAATAATTTCTAGATCTTACGGAAAATAACTAAAGCCAAAATCAATGTGAGCAGCTCTTCTGAAAAGGAAACCAGCCCAGTGGGAGAGGTGCCCGCAGCGGTGCCATCTCCTGGCACTGCTTCCACGAGTGGGTGTGCAAGGAGACAGGAGCACTTCTAGCGAGACAACTAACAGAAAGCATTGTTTAAACTCCAAAGAAACCTGCCAGGAGAAAGATGGTTTTGGGATCAAAGCCCAGAAAATCACTTTACCGGACTGGAAACCTCAAAAATCCTTGAAGCGAGTGACAATTCCTCTGCCCTTTGTTCTCCCAGTTTGTCAGTCAGCGGGGCTGTGAGGCAAAGAGCCTCCAGTAGGATGCTCCTGCCCTCTGCTCAGAGGGGAATTTTGAGCTATTAGGGGGAAAAGAGATGGAAAACAAATTATCTTCAAGTCCTCAGCATGGCTGCAGTAGTCACATTTGCCGTTGGGATGACCTGAGCAGAGCCCTGCTCTGTTTCATGCTTTTCACCTATTTATTTATTTTATTTTATTTTTTTCCCAGGATCCTTCCATCTTCACTGTCCTGACAGCCAAGTCAACCCGTCCTGGAGTGGCGATCGCTGACTTTGTCATATTCCCCCCCCGATGGGGGGTAGCCAACAACACCTTCCGACCACCATACTACCACAGTACGTCTGCTCTTTGTGGGTTGTGCCTGAGTACAGGAGGGCAGAAAATAAAAAACCCCAAGCCTCCATTTATTTGAGAGCATGCTCAGGGAAGGAGCAGCCCGATCTGTTGCCCTTGGCACGGTTACATCCAGCTTCTTGGAGTCAGCGAGTCCTCCTTGGAAAATGAACAAAACCAAAGATGTTCCTATTTACAGCACCTCCGGAAAACTCGGAGGTGATGGGCTGCTTGTGTCTGTGTAGATGGATGTGTCTGTACTCAAGGGGCTCCTGCTGAGATCGGGTGCGTATCGAACTTGGCACCGCACAGACGCATCAGAAATTGTCCTGTCATCCAGCCATGAATTGCTTAACATCTCATTAGAACAAAAAGAACACCTCAAAGAGCAGGAGAAATGAAAATATGACAGCATGGGTGGGGAGAAGCACTGGGAGATGCAGAGCTGCCCAAGATCTCGCAGGGTGAGATTTGGCTTGCAGCAAAGGACTGAATTGGCTCTCCTGATGGTGGTGGTGGTGGTGGAGGCACCTCCAGCATTTAGGAAAGCCAGAGGTCAGGAACTGGGCTCCCTCTCGGAGAACTGGCTGCATTTGGGGTGATTTGTTTGCCACCACCAGAGGTGGCTTCTTTTTGGTAATCCCTGAGCATAGCCACCCGTAAGAATGAATGGATGCTAGAAATCCCATTCCCCACTTGAGATTACCCTTGCAGGATGTGGATGAGGCACTAGGAGACTGGGGAAAGCCTGCCCATCCTGCAGCCCTTCTGTTGGCAGATAAAAAGCTCCATCAAGGTCTCCCTACAGTCACTTTGAAGTGCTCCTCAGCAATTCTCCTCTTCCAACCATTTTTTCAAGAGGTCTAGTTCTTTTGCCAGAAACCCCCAAGCACTTCTCATGTGCAGTAAAAATCTCTGTGCTCAGAGAGCTTTGGTGCACTCGGAGTCCCAGTTTTCCTGGTGCCTTAACTTCCCCCCTAGAGTCATATACTGAACTAGAGGCAAAAAGGGGTTATAGAAGGCAGAGCCACAGAAGCACGCTCTGGTTTTGCAAAAAAATGACCACTCAGCTGGAAGTTGCTGTAATGTTTAGTCACATCAGGTCCACTAAAGACTGGGATGGCAGTTGTTAAAGTACTTCCTTAGCAGGGAGCATAACTTAATAAGTCCTGAGTGATTAGATTTAGCCATCGTTAGCTAGGTTCGTGGTATGTCACTGTTGGTTTCAGAGGGTCTGCTTAAAGTATTCTTCCTCAGGGAAGGACAGAATCTGGGTCCTTGTCTTTGGGCATACAGTGGCTCTCAAGAACTAAGCAGTTCCTCCATGAATCAAAAGCATAAATTTTGGAAGTGTCTGGCTGGACTGGAGGTGGTGGAAGAACATCAAACAAAATGTTTTTGTGCTTATGACCTGGAACAGCAGACCAGGCTCTCACCAGACTGCTGGCTATGAGCTTTGTGCATCAGTGCCTATAACTCAGAGGTGATTATGCTGAACTGCTTTTCCAGTGCTCCTCCTGTGTTGCAACCTTTTCTCTATGCCTTCCACAGGGAACTGCATGAGTGAGTTCATGGGGCTCATCAAAGGCCACTATGAAGCAAAGGAGGAGGGCTTCCAGCCTGGAGGGGCCAGCTTGCACAGCATGATGACTCCTCACGGGCCGGATGCTGACTGTTTTGAGAAGGCGAGCAAAGCCAAGCTGGAGCCTGAGAGGGTTGCAGAAGGGACTATGGTAAGGAGTCAAGAGAGCCGGTAAGGTTTTGTACCCAGCACAGCATGCTGCCACTCCCAAAGTACAGCCTACCTTCTTGCAGGAAAGCTGGAAAGTGCTTGGACCAAACTGCTGCAGCATTCACGCCCCATACTCATCAACGTTGCTCAGCTCCCAGGAGCTCCTCTGGAGATACTAGATGCCAGGCAGCCCTGATCATCTGCCCACATGAATAGTTGCCTGAGCAGGAGGATGGGAATTTTCATGCTGATTGATTTAATTTTTGTCTCAGCCTATGAGCAAAGCAGTCAAGACCATGACTGTCCTCCTTTCTTGCCCCCTTGCCTGGATTCAAACTCTCTTGCCCTAATCTACCTTTCCTCTTCCCACCAGGCCTTCATGTTTGAATCTTCCCTCAGCATGGCTGTTACCAAGTGGGGCCTCAAGACCTCCAACCGCCTCGATAAAAACTACTACAAGTGCTGGGAACCTCTGAAAAGCCATTTCAACCCCAACCGCAAGTAAAGAGACGTATCTGTTGCTTGCAGTACAAGAACGAAGATGGAGAAATCCAGAATACCTGCATGTGGTGGCACAGTCAACTCAGGCAATGAGTGCTCCAAGAATGGCATTTCCAGCAGCCACCGAGCCACCAAAATGATCATGTTCATGTAACTTGGGAAATGCAATAAAAACCACTATTCTTAGCTTTCAAGTACCCAATTAAAGCCCTCCTGGTGACACACCGAAGCTGAAATACTTGCAGGGCTTTCACCATGTGCAGTTGGTGTGAATGCTGTACCCTGGGTGGATATGAGGTGACAGTCACCACTTCAGAGCCTCCAATATATGGTGTGACATGTCTTTCACAGGGAAAAGCTAGAGATCAACAAAGCATTTTATGTTGTCTGCAAGGGAAGATCTTCCCAAACAGAGCTCGAGGCTCTACCAGGCCTAAGCCTTCTACTGGGGGCATTTCAACCTGCTGGTCTGTGGAGGGTTGCCAAGAAGAGCCCTTATTGTCAGAAAAGCATTCTGCAAATTAGAAAAGGTCAGAGAATCCAGAGTGCTTCACTGTTAAGTGAGGGAAAGTTTCCTCTTCAGTCTCATTCTAGCCATCCTTCGATATCAACTTGATTGCCTGCAACTGACAATGTCTCTCCCTAGTGCTGATTTGCAGCTTAGTGGATGTCAAAGGGCCTGTCTGGCCAGCCCAAACATTTGCTCCTGGGGAGCTACCTGGAAGAAAGGCCAAGTACAGACACACTTTTATGGACCTCAAAAAACACTGAAACATTCACTCCTCAGCCCTAGGTGGCGAGTTCGAGTCAGTCTCCTGGACGGACAGGGAAGGCCCAAGCAAACAGGCTAGGAACCGGGCGCACAAGCAGGCACCCCAACCCTCAGGCCTCTGCTTTAGCACATGCCCACTTTTTCATCATATCAAAACAGGATTTGGAGAATTTAGCCAGACAGGTGTGTGATAGATGTTGCTACCAAGCCATTTGTCTCTCACGCGCGCATACCCTGAACTAGTTTGCTCACAACCCACGCACCTCATTCGTCTTCTGGTGAAATTGATTTCTTCTGTTGAGCCTGCCAAAACTAAGAGGAGATTTGGGTAAGTGTTTGAGTCTAGGATGTGAAACGGTTACTATTTTTGGTGCCATGGGGATCTATGCTCCCTACTTCCCCTGAGATACAATCTCCAATTGACCAAAAACGAAGGAAATGCAGCCCTGTAAGGCCAAACTTCAGTCAGCCACATCCACCATCAGATTTGGATCTGCACCAGATCCTGGGGTGGGAAAAGCAAAGCATCAGTTTGGAGCAAAGTATTACATTATAAAATCTACAGGGCAAACTCTAAAATAACGAGCTCCGAAGAGGATGATCAGGAGGTTCAATGTGCCAGAGAAGTTGATTTAATCAGACTGACCCAGGGACAAATGAGGCCTAAATGTTTCACAGGCAGAGGGAAAAGCTTGTTTTCTGTTTGGGACATAAATTATGATCCACTGACCTGCAGGCTTGGGTTCCTCTTGCTACCGACTCATCTCTGAAGCAGACACGGGTGGTTACGCATCAGTAAAGGGTAAAATTCCATCAGGCACACTCGCTCTTCTGTCTTCACTCCCTATTTCTGAAGGGAAACACTTCTTTCCTTCCCCTACACGCCCAGCACCACCTCAAGTAGCACAGCATGTTTTTTCCTCCTAAGAAAACAGCCCAGGGGGTTCTGCAAATAGCACGAGGGAAAAGTAGGGCAGCTTTCCTCCAAGCACTGTGCTCAAATCTGCAGGGACGGAGCATCAGACACTCCTGTCTGCAAAGGCAAGGGCTGAGGCAGGTGCAGCACGCCAAACAAATGCTGGCCTAGAAGTCCAGAGGCGCTGCTCTCATCTACAACCCATCCTGAACAATTTGTTCAACCGTCCTGAAACAAATACAGCTGCAAGGAAGAATTTACATGTGTGGCAACTCAAGTTCCAATTAGCCGAGGAAATGGGTCCTGGGAGATCAAATTAGTTTGTGGCAGCAGGAAGATAGTTAATTTAGCATGCTCAGACAAGCAATTATTTCTTTCCCTAAATACTACTTTCCCTATGTCTTGACGCCTCTCTCCAGCACTGACCCCCAGCCGTACCTTGTGATATCATTTGTGACAACCTTTTAGAAGCAGTTCTGCAGAGAGAATTAATCTGGGTGTGCTTTAGCTAAGGTAGAAGAACAAGTCATAGACAGGTGCAGAAGGGTTGCTGGGAGCACATATGGGATTGAAAAAGCAGACCGCAGTCCTGAGCAGCTGCTGCACACAATTACTGCCAAGCCCCCCACAGCCTGAGTCTTTCATGGCCTAGACAGGAAAATGAGGAGCAAAAACAGACAGCACTTTTAAAAACCCTTTTCTAAAACATTTGTAAACACCGTTGCTGTGACAATAACAACACGGGAACAAGTTTCCCAGAGGTCTTGGAGTCTCCCTTTGTACTCAAGACTCTCAGAAGCTTTCCACAGTCCCAGCCAACTTCTTCCAGGTTACCCTGCTTGTGCCAGAAGGCTAGGACATGACCCCCTGAGGTCCTTTTCAACCCCAACTGCTCTGTGACGATGTGAAGAAGCTCATCAGTTCACTCTGATGCACGGGGACTCCCAATGGCCCGTACTTACATCCTAATCACGCAGGGCAGCACGCTTACCAGAGCTTTTCTTGCTTCAGTCAATAATGCAGGCTGCTTTCACACCACACACAGGAGTTTTAACTTGCTTAAGATTGCATTTTTGGCATTGACCTCTACATTCCAGAAAAAAAAATCCTTTACAGCATCTGAAGAACAGGGGTGGTTTGGATTGTGACGGCACCTAGAGGCCATGTGAAAATTCAAGACTGATTTAAGATCTTTTTTCCTCGCTCACATCTCACTACCCTGGGCAGTGACAGCTTTAGAGCTGCCCTATACCAGTTGACCCCAGCAGAAGAGATTTCTGCTCTTGTAAGAATAAGCAGATAACATATCTTTGCAGATACAAAGTTCAGTCATGCGTGATGTGGTATTTTTATTTATTTATTTATTTTTAACTCACAGCCTATTTCCAGGGGCCATGGAATAAATAAAGGTAGGGCTCCTATACTGTGAAGGAATCAAAAAAGCCTTACATTTTTACTTTCTGTTCCTCCACTCATGAGAATCACAAAATTAGTGAAAACACTCTTAGTCACATATAACACAGTGATACCCAGGCACTACTTCCAGAATTGCTGCAGCAATTTTACCAAGAAGTTTATTGCAATAAACAAATAAACAGGGTTTAGGGCTGTATTTTATTAGGGAAAGGAAAAAAATCAACTCAACTTCGAGACCATGCAGGCAGGCTCCTAAAAAGATGATTAAAATATACCACTGGAGTTACCTATAATCTGATTTTGGCAATCTACGTAGTTAAACCAACACCAGAAGAAATACTTCATACATGAGCAGTAGTTCTTTACGAAACTACAGTGAGATTGCTTAATTATTTAGCCTGCTACTAATTTTAAACTTCAGCCCAAGCTGCTCTGACAGCAGCAACTTCCACAGTTTAAAAGGAACCTTTGTATGCAGACCGAAGGAGTTAACTGGTGAGCTCAGGACATCCCCTCCATATCTATTTGTATTAGATATAAAGATCCCACACTGTAGTACTTTCTGTAATTATTAAAGATGCAAGGCAACCAATGAGCAATTAAGATTTATTCTTATGAAGGACAAGTGTCAGCATACAGTACATCTTTATTCATAACCCAAGAGCAGCACTGCGACTCCAGCAACTTAAAAAACACTGAATGGTCGCTTGTATTTACCTTCTCGGATAAGCTTCTCTTTACGATCCTGTGGAAGAGAGAACACTCATCATTATTCTATTAGAAGCAGCTTCAATCAGCCTAGGCTAACAGAAAAGCTACTCTAATGTTTCAGCCTGGAATACAGCAAGATAGCATCACATAAGCACAAGTTCTGCTAGCAGTCATAATTCAAAAATAAAAACAAATAAGGCATTTACCTTCACCTATCTGCTAGGAAAGATGCTCAGACTGATCTCTGCAGATCAGTCTCCTCTCCTTGGCCAGCACAGACCAAGTGCTCTGATATATCTTTCACCAAACTAGTTGTGTTCCAGTTAATTTATACACTTAGTCTCTATCTCCTCCTTCTGGCTGAATAATCTAGTTTAAAAACATGATTATGGAGAAACTTCTTAGGAACTTTCCTAATTGTTCCTTTTTTCACTTTCATCCCATCTGTACTTCACTTGACAGTCAAGTACCATTCCTCAGAAGAGTACTGTTATGGCACACAGAAGGTATTGCCCAAACTACTTGTGCTGGAATAATCCAGGAGAAATGCTCAAGAGTTAGCAGTTTAAATTTCTCTTCTGCCTTCCCAGACACACAACAATCACTCCTCAGAGAGAAGCATGACTACTGCTGTGCTTTATATACTACTGTAAAACAAAGAAAGATCCCCAAACATCAGTAAAGGAACTGGAATAGCGCAAGACGCATTATCCTGAAGACTGTATCAAAGACTCTAGCTAAAGGACTTCCTGGCAAATATATCTAGATGTCTCTCACACACATTCAGGTTTATTTTCAAGTACTCACATACTAATCCACACTTTTTAACTAAGTGCAAGCATGGTTCAGCATATGAAACAAGACCAGTGCAACAAAGTACTGCAGGAAATCTGAAGTCTCAAAAGCAACTGTATTAACATGTTGGGTAAGTCTGTTAAAGCCTGTATTTTGGGTTTATCCTATAAAATAATATTAATTACAAGTATTCTATTAACTTCAATTGATATCGGTGCTTCCTGGTTTATGGTTTGATCTAAAATAGCAGCCACTGTCTGCCAGTTGCCTACCATTTTCTTACTTATATAGCTAAGGATCTTCAGAATGACCCACAACTGCTCAGATTCTGACACCCACCTTTCAGGATTTAGAACAAAAGCAAGATATGCTGTCCAAAAGCTCAAAAATCCAGGTGAGATGTGACATGGTACTCAGCATAAATACTCCTCCCCATTTGCTTCATGGGGCTGGAGAAATGGCCAAGCAATTCAGAGACCTTGCTAGGCCTGCCACCCATAAGCTCCCTCTCGTTTTTTAATTCAGTGAGCACACCTAAAGTGTGCCAACAGTGGAAAATAGTAGTCTGGTATGATTAATTTACGCAGTGAATGGTATGAAAAGCTTTATTATAACAAAACATACTGATCAGAGACACTGACTGCCTATAGCTGTGGGTACAATACAGGACTCTTAGCACTGAAGGACTTTGCAACCTGTTAGGCACCTCTGGGATCATAGGTACTATGATCTAGCTTTCCTTCCCTTGTTACTTTATTGGTATTAAGCATTCTTAGATGCAAGGGGACCCCAATAATAAGTCACCAGAAGGATCTTAGTTTTACAACCTGGTGTTCACTCACACTCAGTGTCACCACCAGACTCACCCTCTCAATTTTAAAGGCAGCCATCCAGAAGAGGATCGGACCTATGGCAAACAAAGCTCCCCTAAAGGACGTCTGGCGTGTCGGGCGGAAGGTAGGGTAGACATTCTGCGTCTTCGCATGGACCCAGCGGAGCAGGGCAGGATCTTCCTGTGAGGGAAGGAAAACTCTGAGCCCCTGCCCTCACACACCACAGGTCCCACAGCAGGCGCCCCATGCCTCACGACCCCATTTGCCCCCGCCACAGCACCACGGCCTACAAATCCCCGTCCTACAGCCAGCGGGGACACCAAGGTCACCGTGAGGAGGGGAAGGCGCCTCACCGCCCGCACCACCCCACACCCCAGGGGCTGACCCCCCTGCCAGGCGGCCATACCCGGCTCCCCCCTACCCCACACTCACGATGACGGTCGGCGGGTTCGGGCTGTTGAGCTGCAGCTGGTACTGCCGCTTCAGCTGGGCGCGGATAGCCAAGCGCTCAGCCTCAGCACGCCGCTTCTCCGGCGAGGCATCGTAACCAACGGGGTCGAGCTCAGCCGGCAGCGAGACGAACTGGTTGGGGCCATACCCTTTAGCCGCGCTCGGGGGCGGCCCGGCCGCCATTTTGTGCAGCCCTCGCTCGGCAGCAGCGCGCAGCCGCGGCGGGCGGGGCCGCCATTAGGGGCAGGCGCTGCCCGCGCCGCCATCAGGGGACCGCGCTCCCTGCTGCCGCCCGCCGGCCCGGCGGGGCTGTGTTGTGGTGTATTGAGGCTTTATGCCTCGGGCTGCCCGAAAATGGGTTGTCTGTGTTGTAGTGGAAAGCACAAGGGTTGCTGAAACATCGCCACGCAGGAGTGGGAAGCGTGCAGGGTCACAGAATCACAGAATTTCTAGGTTGGAAGAGACCTCAAGATCATCGAGTCCAACCTCTGACCTAACACTAACAGTCCCCACTAAACCATATCCCTAAGCTATCCCTAAGAAGGGTCGCTGTGCCTTCCTCTCACGGGCTGCTGCCTGCCTGATCCTTTCCTCCTGGGGCAACTCTTGAGGGCTCACATCAAGTTTCATTCTTTATTTTTACCTTTTTGGGTGCTCCCAGCAAAAGGGAGTCGATCCCTTTGTTGGTAATAGCCTCAGCAGCTTAAATAGGCTGTGGCTCTGAAGAAGAAAAAAAAAAAAAAAAAAAGGACCTGCAGGGCAGAGCTGAGGTGTGGGGAGATTTGTGGAGATGTGCTCCTGAACCTGGGCACCAGATCAGACCACACTGTTACCACTGCGTCTTTCACAGCAGCAGGCTGTGCACCTCTAAGCAAAATACTCAATTTCTTGTTACGTCGGTGATGTATCGCAGGCATGCTGGAAGTTGCACAATCCCTCTGTCATTGATTTCAGCTTCAAATCATCTCTTTGATTCTCACACCAAGGCCAGGCTGCTTAGATAAGCTGCCAGATAACCTTCAGAATCATCTGGTGATGACTCACTGCTTTGATCGCCTTTATCGATGCGTTCACAAGTCAGCATCTGCTGATTAATACAAGGTGAAGAGAGCAAGCTCTGGCCTGTAGGTTTTGACTTTAGGAAGTTTCTGATTTGTCAAAGTTAAGAGCTTCGTCCTACAGAGAAATAAAAACTATATGCAAATTGCCTTTCTGGAAACAAACTTGCCAATAAACAAGTTTTCATGTTTGTTTGTTTTTTGTTTTTTTTTTTTTTTTCTTTCTTCAACTTACAAAGCAATGATAGTGGCTATGCAGATTGGAACCAAGTAGGATTATGGCTGTATATATATATATATATATATACACACATATATATATAGTTATGATCTCATTTACACCGGGGTAACTCTACAGACTCAGGTAATGTTGGGTGAGGGATTACAGTTTGCTCCTAAGCATGCACAAAATAAAATTGCTGACTTTACTTAGGACGCTGTACTTTGGCAACACAAGAAAAGAGCGGAAGCTTTCCTCACCTCATACAATTTCCCTCTGCTTTTACCCAAGTGCTCGGAAAATAGATGATCTCCGTTTGGTCTGAGCAGTTAATTAGGAGCTGGAGCTCTGTGGTTTGCTTCCAACAGGAAGAAATATGAGCTGGATATTCCTTCAGTTTGTGTACCTTGCACATACCAGCACAGCAGGAGGTACTTTTCCCTCTCTCAAGTACAAGCCTACAGTCCTCTCAGAAACTCAGTGTTCCTCTGGCTTTTTTTCCCCTGTTTTCTTCACAAAGACACAACTACTAATCCAAGTGAAAACTTCAGCTGCTTCATTTACAGTCATCTCCAAAGGATGTCCTTCTTACATGCCCTGTTGCATTTTTTTCCCAGGTCTTTCAGCATGGCCAGTGCTTGGGATCATGGTTTCTATTATATGGAAAAATTTACTCCCTTTACTTTCCTCTTTCATTACATACCAGGGCCATCGGATTTAAGAGCTCTGTGATTGTCTCTAGCTCCACGATTTTCTCTCTCCATAACTGGCACGTATGGAGAGCTACTTCAGCAGCACAGCACGTATTCCAGCAGCCCTGCCATGTGGCACTCCTGTGGTACTTTTATCTCCAAGGGCTTCCAGTCACTTAGCAGCCTGTGTTTCCATGTCCATGCATGGCCCTCTTCTTTCTCTGAAATGTAAAAGCTCTTCCTCCCTGCTCTGTGTTATTTCTGAATAATTGACACACGCAGCCTTGCCAGGTATGGGGGTGCATGTTGCAGCTAGGATTGAAGATTAGCGTACTGGAAGTGATAGCTGCTCTGAAGGAAATGCCGAGTGTGGTTTTTTTTTTCCTCCTTTTTGCTGGATCACAGAGTGGAACAGAAAACTCCTGTCCCTGCAGATATCCCAAAGGACAGCGGAACAACCATATGCTTTTCCCCCAGTCTGTTGGCTTCTGAGGTCTATCTGCAATGGTGCGGGACAGTTGCTGTGGGCAGGAGCAAAGATGGTCTTGTGGTGAAGTCACTTGGCAAAGGCAGTGGGTTCTGTTCCCAGCCTTGTTACAGGCTCTGTGTGATCTTATCTCCACAGGTCCAAGCTGTGCCTTCTCCCTCTCTCCAGAGCTCACAGCTGTGAGTGTGCATGCTTGGCATGCAAACGGCGCTGAAATTAATTCTTCTGGGAGAAAAACAGAAGGTGCAAAGCAACATTTCCATTAAGAGTGTAATGTACTGTATTAGAAAATTGAACAACCAGCCACTGTGCTGAAAACACCTTTGTATTTCATCTTTAATCACTAACTCATCCTCTCTCCCAGAGGATCAAGTTCCCTACAGGGAGTCTTTTCTGAGTGATGTCACTTATTTTATGGGATAAGAAAATAACTAAATGGCTTCCAGAGATGCATATTCCCTGACACTCGAGCCTGTGCATTGCAGTTTGGTGTTTTCACTCCTTCAGAGGTGATTTTGTGCATTTTCTTTGTTTAACAAAAGCCATATCTCTAACTTCAAAATACCATCATCCTTCAGCAGAAGCCCAAGATACCAACAATAAGGGTCTAAAACTTGCATAAAACAATGTAAAGGGAAAAGCAAATACTAGGGTCAAAGTCCTTGACAGAAATCAGTGACTGCATTTTTTCCTGCTGGCAGAAACAGCTGCACACAGTCTGAAATGCTGCAGTGACAAACTGGGCTCCTGTGCAGACCTCCTGCATCATCCACTCGCTCTTAGCCACCGTATGACAGATTCAAAGCACGCTGCAAAACACCTTTGAAACAAAATATTCTGCAAGAATGAACAAATTGTCCCTGTTTTTGCCTGCCAGATCAAGAAGCTCATTTGACTCTCCTCCTGAGCGCACAGTGGCTGGTGTTGACCTGTCAAGTAGCAGGAATGTAAAACAGGCACTGGTGAGAGTGGGGCCACAGGCTTGAACTAGAATGTGCTGGTCTTAAAATCGCATCCTTGTGCACTCAAACATCAAGGCTTAAAAGGTTAGACCCCAAGTGTTTTCTTTGTTTTCAGTCAGGACCACTGGCTATTGAATGTTTGAGGTTGGCAGTATTGAATCAAATCAAGAATTCTCATATGAGAGTGCCTTTGAAGTTTACATCATCTGTTTTCTTTATGATCAGCAGTAACCGAAATGGAGAGAAGCAGCCAGGAAAATTAATCTTTGTCCGGAACCTTCTGGTGGGTTGACCTTGACTGGCTGCCAGACGCCCACCCAGCTGCCCTCTCTCTCCCATTCCTCACAGAACAAGGAGAGAAAACAAGATGGAAAAGCTCATGGGTTGAGATAGACACAATTTAATAAAAAACAGAAAAAGCTGTGCACAGAAGCAAAGCAAAAGGAGGAATTCATTCACCGCTTCCCATCAGCAGACGGACGTCCAGTCATATCTTGGG
This sequence comes from Aythya ferina, assembly GCF_964211825.1. Classification (NCBI taxonomy): domain Eukaryota; kingdom Metazoa; phylum Chordata; class Aves; order Anseriformes; family Anatidae; genus Aythya; species Aythya ferina. Next base: position 122,693,737 of record NC_140296.1, on the reverse strand, counting down.
AAGCAGGGCCCCAGTGTGTGTAGCAAAAGACAAACGCCATACCCACAGATGTCCCTGCATCCTCCGCTTTCCCCTCAGCTTTTATTGCTGAGCACGATGCCATTTGGTACAGGACATCCCTTTGGTTTGTTGGTCATCTGTCCCGGCTGTGTCCCCTCCTAGCTTCTTGGCTTTTGGGGGAGGTGGGAGGATGCTGGATTGAAAGCCTTCAAGCTGTGCAAGCGCTGCTCAGCAGCAGACAAAACACTGGTGTGCCACCAACGCTGCTCTAGACACAGTTGCAAAGCACAGCACCATAGGGGCTGCTCTTTGTGGGTGACTTTTCGGTTATGTTCCAAAATATATGCACAGACTCGTTTTGTTCAACAGATAACGCAAAGTGGCACCTTTGCAGAGCGGCCCAGCGAAGTGACTCTGCGTTGCAAGTGAATGAAAGGAAAATTAGGCCAAATTACAGACCTGTCTGCCTGTCTCCGAGGTGATTTTACATGCGTTTTGGTTCTACCTGCTCTGCAGCTGAACTCCTCGACAACCGCTTTCTCGCTCCCCCCTCCTCAAAGGGAAAGGGAGAGAAAATACGGTGGGAAGGGCTCAAGATAAGGACAGGGAGATCACCCACCGAGTATGTCCAGGGGCAAAACAGACTCAGCATGGGGAAATTAATATAATTTATTGCCTATTGCCAGCAGATTACAACAGTGAGGATCTAAAACCCAACAAAAACCTTCTCCCCATCCACCCTCTTCCACCTCCTGCCCCCTAGAAGCACAGGGGAACGGGGAATGGGGGCTGCGGTCAGTCCCTGATGCTTCATCTCTGCCGCTCCTTCATGGTCACTCCCTGCTCCTGCTCCCCATGGGGTTCCTCCCACGGGATGCCATCCTTCCCCAACTGATCTCTGGGGGCTTCCCACAGGCAGCAGCTCTTCAAGAACTGCTCCAATATGGGTCTATACCACAGGGTCCATCCCCCAGGAGCAAACTGCTCCAGCACAGGTCCGCCACAGGCTGCAGCTCCGGCCCGGGTCCTGCTCCTGCAGGGGCTCTCCATGGGCCGCAGCCTCCTCCAGGCCACATCCACCTGCTCCACCGGGGGCTCCTCCACCCACGGGGGGGCTGCAGCGTGGAGATCTGCTCCATGTGGGACCCATGGGTGCAGGGGGACAGCCTGCTCCACCAGGGGCCTCTGCACAGGCCGCAGGGGAACTGCTGCTGCCTGCCTGCAGCACCTCCTGCCCTCCTGCTGCACTGACCGGGGGGCTGCAGGGCTGGATCACACTCCTCTCTCCCATCTGCTGTGAAGTAGCAGGTGCTTTTTTTTTCCCCTTCCTTAAATCTGCTCTCATGGAGGCACAAACAACATCTCTTATTAGCTCAGCTCAGGCCAGCAGTGAGTCCCTTTGGAGCCGGCTGAAACTGGCCCTTATCTAACATGGGGCAGCTCCTGGATTCTCCTCACGGAGGCCACCCCTGCAGCCTCCTGCTACCAAAACCCAGCCACATAAACCCAGTACAGCATGACACTTTCAGAAGAGACGGGTTAAATATGCTGTCATCTCAAAAAATACTTTGTGTCTGTCAAACTTCTGTGGAGTGCTTGTGGTTGCCCTGTTTGCGTTAGTTGTCGGGCTGGGTCAACACGTTGCTGGGCTCTGTTTTGAATTCTCATTGAGTTTAGAAAGAAAGCAAGCTGGAAAGAAGGGCAGAAGCCGACAAGGTCACTCATATCACAAGAGAGCTCCCAAACAGAGGTCTCTTACTTCTAATTCCTACCTGTAATGGGCAGGAAGGGTCATTTGGTTCCTGTTCCTGTTCCATACGAGGGATTGAATACTGATGTGTATGCTGCCAACCTTCGTCTGTGTGGAAGTAATATCAGTCATCCACCTGCATGGATAAACCCACGGTTAAATCCAAGGCTTGAATGAGAAGGGGAGCAGTGTAAAAGGTATTGGGATACAGCACAGTTTATCTCGGCTTAGAAATGAGTGTGTCTAATTGCAGTATACAGCTATGTTAATAAATTGTCCAGGTAAATGTAATTCATTCAGTGCTAAGAACCAGGGTCCCCAGTATCTTTATCTTACAGCTGTTTAAAGGAAACCTGGCACACAAAGGAAGGAGTTAACATGGTTAGGGGAATTATAGATAGTTCAATCGTTATTACAGCCAACAGGCCACCCATAAATGTACATCAAGTGTTGAGCTCAGCAGGAGTTAGTTACAAAACTAGGACACTTAATGAGTCATAAACTGCCAGGAGTAATGAGAGACAGCATTAAACAAACCATTTCTGCCTCTCCTGGGCATGTCCAGGGACGGTGACAAGAAGCCCTCTGCTGTTTCAGCTGTTCCTGCTGAAATAAAATTTTTGACTCGCGCTGAATTATGGCTGTGGCTGAGCTGCCCAAGCTGGGGAGGAGCTGGAGCTGCCTGGGCAGCTCTGGTGGAGGAAAGAGAACCTGTCAGTGAACAGCTCGTCTCCACTTGCTTGCAGGACATCGATTGTAGCATCTCGTCCTATAATTCATGCTCATAGTTCTCTCTCTGCTTCCAGCTCCTCCTAGGGGAGCCTGTTAATAGTCACACAGCGCTGAGGAGAAACTAGAGTGGGTAAGGAAGAGGTCTTAGAATATAAGTATCCTGGCAATTAAAAAGCTGAATGTCTACGGATGAGTCCTGTTATTGGCTAAGTCTACGTCTGTGGTAGAAGTGCCTGACCAGCCAAGGAAGAATATTACTCCTAGGCTGCCCCTAACCGTTCTCCACAGCTCTCAAGGAGAGGAAAGCCAAGTGTTGCAGGAAATGTCTCACACACTGTAGGGAGAGGAATCTTTTCTGGCCTGCTGCTCCTGACACACAGCACTGCCACCAGCTGACTATTTTTCCCCTCTATTTCCACCCAGCTGTTTTGCTCTGTCCACAAAAGAAAGGCTAGATCTGTCCCACTCAATTTGAACTTCACTGTGAACTTCACCTTCTTCTATCCGACATGGTGGAGGAAGCTCAAGACCGTGAGTCCTTCTACCCTGAGACATGCTAGGAGGCTGTGAGCTATCCCCTAGAGGACCTATCTTTCCTCTTGAATGAGTCTAATTCAGCCTAGACACATCTACTTTTAAATGGCTAAAATTAGGTGAGGTGAATTCTTCTCCAACCCCCCAGAGAAACTAGTGTGTCGGGGTGACCTGGCTCTTGTAGCCCAGGGCCAAATGTTGCACAGCCTTGATTTTACCTGAAGGATCCTCCTGTCAGTTCTGCCCAAACACACGGGTGAAAACTGTGGGGAACAACACCAAAAACCAGCCTGAAATCCGTGCTGGATCAGCCTTGAAGGAGCGGCATTTCCACTGCACAGCTGTACAGAATAGGATACTCACTTTATTTTGCTTTATATATTTTGTTAAGAGTCTGGAGGTTAAATTTTAAAGCAAGGCGTTGAGAACACACTGTGAAGCAGGCCATCAGTATGAATAAAATGTGTTAGCAGGGACACGTTGAATTTAGTGCGACTGTTTGGCAATCTCGGTATCGCAGTGGGGAAGTACTTAGTTGTGGCAATGCAGAGTGGCTTTTTTTCTTTTTTTTTTTTTTTTTTTTTTTTCCCTCAAGTAAAAGACAGAATACAAATGAGGCTGTTGCTGCAGAATGCCAGCTAGTGGGAAAGATGTACACGATGCAGCCTGGCTATTTTATTGCTTGAGAAATGATGGCAACACTCAAAACCTTAAACTTCTGACCTACAGCGAGAGAATGGCAGAGCAGTGCTTCCTTCGGGCTCTTGTTATCGTTGTATAAATCAGGAATGTAAATGAAGACAGAAGCGTCCCTTAGCATTGCAGAACCCTGCATCCATCAGGTTGCACGTGTCTCGCTGGAGGGAGTGGGGAAGGCAGCTGCCAAGGGGAAAAATTACCTAAAAACTCTCCTATTGCCCCTCACTCCATCCGCTTACATGGCACACCGGCAGCAGAGGCATTCATGCTCTTCCTAACTTGCTTTTATTTTCTAGGGGTCTTTGGATCTACCCCAGGACTTCTGAAGGTACCATCAGCGTTTCCTAGCAGTGAGGGGCAGTGCTGAGAGCACAGTGGGTTAATGACGGTGGTGATAAAAATAGTGCCAGAAATAGGCTGGTGGCATTCCTCCATCACCACCGCTTTCACAGGTTTTCTGTTTTGATGCAACATTCCTGTTTTATTTGGCAGAAAACAGAAACACCCTTCCTTCCTTCTATTAAACAAATATTTTTGCTTGTTTATTTTTCACCTCCCTTTCTCCTCCATATACGAGCTGCTAAGGAAAACAGAGAAAAAAACAAGAGGGAAGAGAGAGAGGGATAACGGAGAAGAAAACAATACAAGTTTTTGTTATTTTGAAGCTTTTTTTTTTTTTTTTTTTCAATCAAGGCCAGAAATATCATCGTGATAAAAATACAAGAATGCTCCCTTCAGCAAACACTGCCATTTCTCTACACTTCCTCAAATCAATTCCTGCTGCATTGTGTCTCTCCGAAGGCAGCACAGGCAGACCAGGATGAGACATCCAGAAAAATGTTGGCGTCTGGCAGCATCCCTGCTTTGGCTTTAGAAGTGCAGAAAAGCAATGTTAAATCAGCAAATTTGCTTTATATTTTTATTTTCTTGTTATCGATCTCCTTAACAGCCGCCTGTAACTGGTGCTTCACTTTCTGAAGGAACTTTAAGTTGCTCCTTTCTGCATGAGTGATGAAAGTCTACACAGGCTGGCCTGGTTTGCTGGAGCGTGCTTGGGTCGTGCTCCAAGAGGGCTGCTGTTGACCTGAAACTTCTGCTGCCTCTCCTGAGACGAAATCAGTGAATCTCTGCAGAAAGCAGGAGGTAAATGGCAGCAATGCAGTGAAGCTGCTTCCTGGAGAAGGAGAGCTTTTCTACCAGCCTTCACGCTACCCTGCAGGGACCGAAAGAGAATCAAAACAAGCTCTGTAATCACGTCTGGCAGCAAAAAAGATCAGTCTTTAGTAAAGTCTGGAATACTTCGCCATTAGGTAATCAGCAATATGCATAGCTGAATGGGGAGAGGGTTTGGAGCAATAGGGTCTCAAACTCGTGGAAGGGTTCAAAAAGGAAGGGCAGCCTGGTCTCATTCACAACCTCATACATCTTTTCAAGATGCATCTCTGCAGCAAAAGTAATAAGGATCAACAGTAATTTGGCCAGTTTTATGTATGCTGGGTTTCGTCCCAAGTAAAAATTCCTAGAGGGAAAAAAATAAAAGGCTTGTAATGGGAGCACTGAGCAGACCGGAGCTGTGATGGGTAGTGCTTCTTCTGCAGCTTCATTCTTAACCCTGGGCTGCTTTCTGCTGGTAAAAATAGCTGCTGCCAAGACACCGGTGGCTTTAAAGAAGCTGCAGTGCTCTTGCTTCCAGAGGAACTTCCTATTGTTCCTATGTAGAGCACTGAAATAAGGATCTGCTTCAGAAAATAACACCGGGGTTGCAATTGAGCTTTCCCAGCTGCTGTTTCACCAAAGAAAACAAAATTAGGGGTGGGGGGGGGGATGAAAACTCACGATCCTTTCTTAAACAGAGCCCTTTATTCAGTGTAAGGTTGCTTGTTCAGTTTTGCAAGGAGCCCCAGAGTAAACCTGGAGCATCCATAATCCTCTGGAGGTTTAACCCTGCTGTTGCAGGAGACACTGCCCAGTGTCCAAGAGCTGAAGCAAGAGTTTATCTATGGGAAACTCGGTGAAGAATCCCCTCCAGTCACTGGAAAAGCACCATTAGAGCTGAACCTCCCCATCCAAAAGGCTGTGCAGAAAGAGGATTTGATGCCTGAGTTATCTAGCTGCCTGGTGGATGAGGTCAGGAGGCGGTCCAGCTTTTTTTTTTCCGAATTCCTAATTCAGAAGTTTTGCCCAGGGGTGTTTCAAATTGCCTAATATTTGGAAATACACCTAGAGCTGTTTTTAGCACCGGACATTTCCTTCGTCCGAGATTAATGCAGTGGGATCTCAGCGCTGCCAGAGCAAAGTCCCTCAGCACCACCTCTATTGTGCTGTTGGCAGGGAAGGCTAAGAGCCATTTGGCAAGGGAGGGATGTAGGCTTAAAAGGGGACCGAGGGAGTATTTTTAGTCACCTCGTGATGGGCAGGAGCTACCCAAAGAAACCGCGGGTCACATCACAGGGTATTTACCTCGATGCTGATGTGCTCTTACTGCTGTTGCTTAACTCCGGCTCCGAGGCTGGAGACCAAGCGTGGAGCAGAAGCAGGGGCTGGATCGAGCTGTGGGCATCTGCCCACGCTGTCCTCAGGGCTTTGCAGGGCATTTGCAGCCCAGCCTTAACACCCTGTGTGCCCAGAGACAGCTTCTCAGAGACAGGGGATGCAAACAGATGTGTGAGACACCCATTAAAAACCTGCTGATGCCCTATGGTGAGTGTTCACGAAATGCTGATTTATACACATTTCTGCCTGCGTGGAGTGGATCCTTTCGATTTCCTGGTACTTATTTTTAGCAGCCTGATCATTTCCATGGAAATTCTTTGCTTGGGAAATCTGTATGCCCTAAAGTCACCCATCTGAAGACTCCTCGTCTTCTCCATCGCAGCAGGCTCTGATACCGAGCACTTTGACACGGAAATATTAAAGAATGCCTTTTATTTGTCCTTTTACGACCAAATTCCCATTCATATCTATCACTTAAAAAAAAAAAAAAAAAAAAAAAAAGGAAATAACGTTTATTGATACACTGATACCATTTCTGTTTCATTTGATTTGTGATGTTTTAAAGCAATTTTTCATTATTCTAATCAACAAGCCCCCCAAAAATGATGATGCCATCGTTGGAGAGCAGGTGCTTTATTTTTTTTTTTTTTTTTGACAGGTTTTCAGGTCCAGCCAAAGGAGGCACGGAGGGCAGAGGGAGGTAAAGGGCACCAGGCTTTTCCAGCAGGCAAAACCCCTGCAGTTGACTGGTGCTTCGCCTTGCAGGGAAGCGAGCCGTGCCCTCTGGTGGCAGATCAGGGAAGAAATAAGTTTAAAACCTTTAGGAAAATCTCCACTCCTCGCTGTGCAGCATCAGGACTAGGCCTGCTGACCCTGAAAAGCAAATCAGAAGAATTAAACAAGGAAGAAGTTTCCAAGAGAAGACTCCACTCTGTCTCTCACTGCCTTGCCTCACTCTCTGTAGAGAGCTGAAAGGTTTGCACAGCCCTGTGGCTGCACAGATCTCCAGATCTGTGCTTGGGCACATAACCCCCTGGTTATGGGGGTGTTCAGCTGTGGAGTCACACCCAGGAGAGCTTAGGGATGGTTACAGCACTCCTGGAAATAATTAAAGCAGCTCAGGTGAGAAAGCTATCTGGTCAGTCACACCTGAAATTAATTGCCAGGGAAGGCTGCTGCAATAGCCTCTTAGCTTATAAATGATCTTAATTTTTTTTTTTTTTTTTTTTTTCTAGCTCCTTGCACAGCGGGCTGCTTGGGCTGCTGAACCCAATGGACCTGTGCAGACTGGTTCCAGATGATAAGGTAACAGATTGAGATTTGTTTCCAAAGGTGTCCCACAAACAGGAAGAGACTGCACCGTTCTTCACTTCTTATTTCTTCGCAAAATATACAGAAGATATAAAAATGTTGGCTTGTTGTTTTGGTATTTTTTCTGCCTAAGTTTTCTTTTCAAGCGGCAATGCCAAGCCTGGAAAAGCATTGATTTTGTAGAGGTTTTGCTGAAGAGTCAGCAGAGAAACAAGAATTTTGTCAGATCTGAACTGAAGAGCAAGGAAACATATCTATTCCCCTTACTGCTTCTCTGCTGCTTGAGCTGAACTTTTTTAACGTGAAGCAGACAGAAGTCATTTTAACAGATTAGCAAGAAGAGAAATTAATTCTAAGTTAAAATTTTAACCCACTGCTATATTACTTTTATAATACTACTGCAAGATTTTCTGTTTCCCACAGAAAGTTCAAGAAAACAAATGCTTGAAATTCAGAATTCATAAGCAAAAAAAAGCAGGACAAAAAATACTGTTTAGCAGAGGGCATTCAGCTTCTCTTTTCGCACAAGCAACTAGCAATGGCTGTCTATTTTTGCAATAGCGAAAGCTGTTCTTGCAACTTGAAAGCAATTTTTAAGGATCCTAAATTACCTGGAGAAATAGAAAGGAGGACTTTCAGCTTCCTTTCTGCCCTTCACTTCTGTGTAGATTTTTCTTGTTTGAAGAGTTTATTGTTTGAGGATGCAGGATATCAATCCCTTGAATTATTTATATATTTCATGAGAGGTTTGGAGCCAACCTTTTAGACCCAAATCCACATTTGGCCAACGTGCTTTCAGCTTGCAAAGAGCTTTTTTATAACAAGGTATTAAAGTACTGTCTCAGTGCACATGTCCCTGCAGGATGATGGCAATGATACAACACCAAAACATGGAGAGTCCTTGCAGCTATAGGAATCTCCAGGGAAGATTCCTACATTTCCTATAGTGTCCTATAGACTATAGGCTCCTACAGAGCCTCCTTCCTAAGGGAAGGGAAGGAAACAAGCTTTGGGCTTCCAGGAGAGCCCATGGCCCCCCAGCCAGTGATATTTATTACTTCTTCCCTATGCTAAGCAGTCCTTGTTGGCACACACACAGCCCTACTTTTAACTTCCTAAGATGACTTTTTATTATGTTGCAAGCAAAAAAAATCTGTTTATTGTTATAGCCTGCTCTCAGACACGTGTTTTGCCCTTGGCTGAATGCACTGGGCTACCATGCAGCCAAAGCCCCTGTACAAGTGCGCCGGATTTGGCCCACCATATTAGCAGAGGCTTTGTCTGCACTAGTAAATCTAAACACGAGCTGAAGCACCAGCCCGTCTGTCGTCTGCACTGCCTAATTGCTAGCTAGGGTTGTTAATTGGCTAGGAGAATAACGTCCAGGCAGTCCTTATGCTGCCAAAGGCACCACTGCTATGATTCATGGTGGGATGGTGGTGGCTTTTGGTCACCAACACAAGGGTGATGCTGGCACCAACGCAGGGGTCTCGTCTGCTTGCTGCACAGCAATTTTCAGCAAGTTTCCCCTCGCCCTAGTGCCAGGCTGACAACTTTTGTGACGATTTTTGGAAGACACACCTTCTATAGTTCCCATTTGTCCTCACGGTGCTCAAGGAAGGCTCCATGGAGCAGGTTCTGCGTGGCCTGAACTGCGATAGATTTACACAGGTGACATTTCAACACCAACAAATCTGAGGGAGATTATAGGATTAACATCCACCCTGAAGGCAACAGGGGCGGCCGAACCTCTCGATGAGACCATACCTGTGCGTTTTATACTTGTGACCAGGAAAATAGGAGATCAGGTTAAGGAAACCAGTTCTGCTATTGAAATGCCCCTGTTGAAGGTGGTCCAGAATGGATTTGGTCCCTGGCTATGACACTGATTTGAAGCAAACCACTCTCTGTGACTGATCCTAGCTGCTGTTGACATGTAAATTACCTCTGAGGATGTGGGCTAGAGCCCAGGATTCACTCCAGGTTCAGCAAAATGCACCCTACGGAGTGCAGCACGGTTCCTGGCAGGAGATGGCATTTCCCTGTTCGCTGCTGTGTAAGGAAGGGGAAGCAGCTCTGGCACCAGCCTGCTCCAGACCTTGCTACACAGACCATGGCTGTTCTGTGACAGCAGACTGATCCGGATACCAAAGTTTGCTTTGCCCAAGGAGAAAAAAATTAGTCTGGGCAAGCCTGTGAGGATGGCAGAGGTGTCCTCCTCAAGAGCGTGGCGCTCTGCCCATCCGTACCTCCAGATGTCTCCTCCATCAAGTTAAGCATCCCTTCGAAAGCTGGCAGCCCCCAGACAGCCATTCCCTGCCTGTTATTTCAGCAAGTTCTTGACGAGCCGTTTTGTTTTCCTTTTACAAGGGGACCTAGCAGAGCGACCTGCTCCTGATATGAGCCTGTTGGGACTTCATCACTTGGATTCCTCTCCTTGCGAGTGCCTTTAGAGATACAACACGTCTCCCTCCTTAGCCATACTTTGCCCATGACACTTGTTTTTTATTTTGCAGCTGGATGTTGGCTCGCTTTCCTTTTGGTTGAAACCCTTCTTACAACGAAACCGCTTTCTTCTGCTTAATGCCCACACTTCCAACACACCTCCTAAAGCCTCATCGTTTCTGTGAGAGTGGGATCTATTGCAGATGATGCTTTTAGGCAAGAATCAAACGCTTTCTTGTTATTCACTCAGTGCATAATAGATGCAGCGAATTCCACGCACGCTCCTGTTTACTTTGTGGAGGCAAGGGCAAAGATAAGAGGACGTCTTGGGGATGAACAGATGCTCCCGGTGTCTGGCACCTACCTGTCCAGGGGCTAGGCTGTGCAGTAATTACGTGGTAAATACACCCAGACAAAGTCGTTCATCAGAGATTTGCTATGTCTCTGCCACAACCTTCCACATCCACTCCCCTCCACTTACTATCCCCCCTCGGAGCATCTTTTATAAGGACCCCTCTAGTTCCCAGCTGAGGGCTGGCACGTCATCACACCATGCAACAGAAAAACATTTTGTTCTTGAGCTGTTCTGGATGTACAGCAAGCCAGCCAACCCTCACAGCCCATGCTTTTCAGCCAGCTATTTGGCTTCCTTCAGCTATCAAACGGGTGTACTGAAGCAGACGAGATTGCCCCAGATTTACACAGGTAGGAACGAAAACACTGCTGCCTGGGATTTTCAGATGACTAAAGTGCCTTTGTGTTTTTCAGATCAATCTGCCGGAGAGTGACAGGTGCAGCGGAGAGAAGGAAAATTTCATACTTGGATGTCACTGCAGAAATAAACCGAACCCAGATTATCAGGGGAAAGTAATTGAAAACAGTTTGGGAAGGGGGAAAAAGGGTAAGTCATTCTTTGGTCTGTGCACAGGCGTTTATTAATATGGTATTCAAGAGAAATGCTACTCTCCCTTTGCAGTATCTTTTGCACAAAACCCTAAAGCAAAATTGCCTTGGCTCTGTCAGCACCGAGATTGCTGCTTTTATGTAGCACTGGCTCTGGTGGCATTGGGCTCGCCGGGTTTCTTGCCCCACATCTGTCCAGTCCCACCCGACACAGTGGCTCTCTGGGGATTCAGCTCCCTCTCCAGGCTCAAAGGGAGACTTTCACAGGTCAGGAGGGCTTTGGCCCGTGTGGGTTGTGCCATTTCCCCAACAAGAGCACAGCTCTGCTGCTGAAAGGATTTTCTGGCCAGCACAATCGCATTTCCACGAGGGCTTTTGCCAGCTTTGCTATACTGATTGGGGGCAGAGAGCGGGCTGAAGGTAAATGACAGTCTTAGAGATAGGGCTGTGCCAGAAAAACTTTTAGCGTGGCTTCGCCTTACAGGCTGTCATTCAGGTGCTGCGCCGCTGGTTATTTTTAGTCTGCCTTTGCAACACGCAGACCTGTACCTTTCTCGTGAGTAATGTGAAATCTGCCGAGTTCAGAGTGCACGTTTTAATTAACTCAGTGTTTGCTCAAAAGAAAATGATACCGCTGCACTTTAATTTGATAGCTGGAGTTATACTTGCTGGGTGTTCACTCCTGACCCGCAAGCCCTCATATTTAAAGTGAGGCTGGGGGGGGTGGGGGGAAGAAAGACATTTTTGGCAAGGAAAGTGCTGCCTTCAGGCTATTAATGCATCTTAATCCCCAACAGAAAATGAAATCACTTTGGGCAGGTGCCAAACAACACAATAACTTCCCTCTGATTTCAGGGAGGAGTACTTCTTGAACAGCCTCTCTCGCATGAAGTAAGAGCTAGGCTCCCGGGGCTCGGTTCTGCTCTTGGTTTACATGCATTTTACACCAGCACAAAGGCGGCGTCTGAGGAGAGTTTCCCCAGCTTAACAAGAGAAATCCAGCCCTCGTTGGTGCTGTTATTTATTGCTTGTATTACAGCTCGGGGCCCGTATTTACTGTCGCTGGCACTGGGCTTTGTGCCTGCAGAGCCAGTGGGCACATTTTTCATCTGATTGGGCTTTTGAGCGTGATTACCTCTAAACTCCATCATTTGCCAGTCCCCTGATAGCGTGACTCAGGAAGAAAGATGTCTGAGCCTCTCCCTGCAAGGCAGAAGGTTTGCAACAGCCATCGGGCTGCTGAAAGAAGCCAAACAGCAGCCTCTTTCCCACTGGCTTCTCCCAGGGTCCTGCATGGTTCTGTTCAGCTGATCTGCTGCTGCAGGGCTGACAAAAGGGGCTGCAACACTTCTCTTCCTCCTCTGCATCTCCCTCGGAGGCTTCTGGCCACCTCTGGCCTGTCAGATGGAAAGAGGAGAGCCCTTTCAGTAAGCCTCACCTTTCCAGAAGTCCAGTAAGAGGACATATTGGGCTGTTTTGTGTGGCTGTGGTGTTGTGGCTGGATGGGAGCAAAGGGAGGGGTGATTTATGATGGGTGCTGCCTCGCTGGGGTGCGCAAACGCACTCCTCTTGCTGAGGTCTGTGCAAGGAGCCAGACCCTGACCTTCACAGACCCCCTCGAGCGCTTCCCCTGCTTCTGCTTTGGGGTGAGCAGAGTCCAATTTCTGGAAAGACAGCAAAAGAAGTGGGGTGGAGCAAAGCCTTTTGTGATCTGTGGGGACTGGAGAGGCTGCAAGGGCAAACGGGGTGACATAATGCTGTGGAGAGGAACAGAGCACGCATGGAAGCTCTCCAAAGGAAAAAGTTAATGCACAAGCCCAAATTTTCTAGGAAAAAAGCCCCGGGCAGTCTGAGACAGATAGTGAGTGGATAGCTGAGGCAATAACAAAAACTGCCTTGGAGATGTGCTGAAGGAAAAGATCTTAAGAGGACCCAGCCAGAAAGAGACACAGAGAAAATCAGGAATGAAGAACGATTCAGCATTTGAACAGAGGTTGTTCGGACAACGCAGCCATCTAGAAGCCCTTGCTACTGCTGGACATGGGGTGGTGCCTCCTAAAACAGAGAGGCACAGACAGCAGACAGGCATGCACATCGCTGAGAGAAGAGGGAGCGAGCAGAAAGCCTGAGCCACATCCAGGTTTTAAAGGGAAGCACGTAGCAAAGGCACGCCAGCAGGACGCTGGTGCAACACATGGCATTGTGCAGAGCACCAAGCAGCTACCCAGAATTACGAACCTGCTGGCACACACACGGTGGCACCCACCACTGGCATGACTGAGAAAGGACTGCAGGAGAGAGCCCGTGCTGTAGCTAAAGATGGATGAGAGAGTGGAGGAAGCACTGGGCTGATTTTGCACAATAATCACAGGAAAAAATGGAGAAACCTCATTATTATCTGTAGGTGCATAGGCTACTGAGACACAAAGAAAGCCATAAGGAAAAAACGGTGCTATTTACAGCCCAAGATGAGGTCACCTATCTGTTCTCCACAGCAAATGCACACCGTGTGCTAAACATTCGGTCTGGGCACTGGCAGTCTGGGCTGGACCAAGGAAGCAGGATGCTGGTGACTTTAAGAAGGCAGAACTTCAAGTGCCTGCTTCTTAAAATATCGCCTGTCTTAGAGATATGCCCCAAATTATTCACAAAATAAAGGCTGTGAAGAGCTGGAGCCACTCCTGATGATATTCTTATGCATGACAGACCCAGAGAGAAACATGACAAAAAAAAAAAAAAAAACACCCTAATAGCATTACCTACAAGAAGCAGGGAATGTATTCTAAAATTAAGCCACAGCAAAATGCAAATCCACCCAGAGGAACTGAATTGTTTTGGCCACACTGCAGAAAGAGAAGGCATCAGGTTTGATTCAAAATGAAAACAGCAGCAAACGAACAGCAGCCTCCCTCTGGAAGTCAGCAACTGTGCAAGAAATACTGACACAGCCCTCAAGATTTACACCCCAAATAGCATAAATTCACTGCTCATAACTGGGGAGAGGGTATAAAAGAGGAAGGGGTAGTGCAAGGAAAAAGTTGCTTTGAAAACGGGCTAAATCATGGTGAAAGCAAGGAAAATACCACTTCAGACAGGTAAAGTAATAGGAAGAGCTCTGGTAGCATATGGATGAACTGAAGGCAATGCTGCAAAACTATTTTCCTAGAAAATAGTTTCAAGAAATAATTTTCTTACAGACTAGGGAGAAAAGAGGAGGAAGAGTTTGAGGAGGAAATACATGTGAAAGTCCAGCACTACAGTGCCTACAAATAAGTTATTAGAAATAGTGAGAGAAGCAGAGTGTGGGATGTGCTGGATTTTAGAAAGAAACAAGGAAAGCAGGCTGACCTGCTCAAGACTAACAAGCTCCCTTGGCTCTTGCAGGCTCTTGGAATGAAAAAAAAAATGTCTGCAGAGAAAAGAGTAAGGCTGAAGGGTAAGGACAAACAGTGATTCCTAGGAAAATGGATACAATGAACCTGAAAAAAAGGTTGGTAAGAGGCATTTTGCTGTAGTGCCTTGCAAAAAGAAAGTAAATGGTAAACATAATTTTTTGACATGGCTTGAAAGCATGAGTAGAAGGAAATATCGGGCATTGTGGCTCAAATGGAAGCAGTACTGCAAGGAATGAATCGTGTGTTGTGTTATTGGCAGCAACTGCCAATTGATGTATTCAGTACAGGGGTTACCACAGCCTGCTTATTGTGAGTTATTGTCAGGAGGTAGGTTTTGTTTAGCTACGCCATTAGCTAACATATTTTCCATCAGTGTGGCGAATCCCACAAAGACAATGTTAACTCGGTCTAGAACAATGTCTGCAGTTCTTCAGACAAAGATAGCGGGGTGGGATGGCTTAGGAGAAGTCCCTGGGACATCAAGTGCTGCCTGTGTGATCAATGTGTCAAGCGTTGGGGTCATGAAGAGCCCGGGAGCCAGCTATTGATGAAGACATGCATTGAATTGTACAGCTAATGCTTGTTATGATTTACAATTTCTGAGCTGGCCTTAGAAACATTGTCAGCAGCAGGAAGGCCATTTAAGCCAGAAGGGACATGCTCATCAAATGACACAATAGAGTCTAAATGCAACAGCAAGCTCTTCCTCTTCCATCCACTACCTCCTCTAGCTGCCCCTTATTTTAATCAAATAAGAGTATATGTTATCATCCGAGCTTCTTTATTTGTAGAGGGGATGTAAAGATAGGTTTTAGGCCGGTAGGTTTTAAGAGAGACTGGAAGTGATACTGGGATCCAGTTTCCTCTTGTATGTGCACATCCATGTATGTGGAGATTAACTGAGTAGTGTGAGGTGTGAGGGAGGCTTGAAAAGTTGTCTTAATTAAATGCTGATCACTGCTCTGAGCAACTGCAGCTAAGACAATGCAAGACTTTGGGTCTCTGATGTGCTACCAAAACTGCCAGTCTCTGATTCTGGTAATTTTGATAGGACTTTAACATCCATTAATAAAGAAGAAATCCATGGTTTCAGATCAGATTCAGGCGTCAGAAGAAAGAAGGAAGGGCTTTGCCTGGGGCTGCCCACACGGGATGCCTTCCGTCAGGAATGTTTTCAGGCCAGGGTGCCGAACCAGGGGATCATCCAGTCCCACCCCCAGGTCCCATGCCACTGTCAGCTTGATTTTCGAGGCTGCTGACTGCTTTACAGCCATTTTCTGGATGGCCCTTTTCTGGATGTCAGTGAGCAGCATTATCGGGGAAGCTTGCACGATTAAACCGTAATTCAGTAGATGGATGTTAAGTACTTTACAGGTGAGCAAATTAAGGAAGCATTAGCCACAGGATTCGAGGGAGAGGTGACAAGGGTGCCAGCTAGTGACCACTGAAGTCCTGCGTGTGCTCCCAGTGCTCAGGAGGGTCCCAGGCAGCCACCAGGCAGCTGGAGAAGAGCCAGGAGCCGCCTCCTTCCCTGGATTAATTCCTAAAATGTGGAGCAGGAATTAGAGACCAAGAGGGGGAGACTTAAAGTCAGAGGCACTGCAGATAACACAGGATTATGTTTGGTGGGAATACTCCACATTTACTACCTGCAACCTGAAGTGCTTTAATCAAGCACAAGTTGAATGCTCAGGACATTGGGAGACAAGTGAAGTTTTGTGGCTTTGAGCTACAGGTTCTCATCATCTGTGATCTCTTTAAGGTGTTCTCTGCCTCCTTTTCCACACTGTAGATGAGGATGTTCAATGGTACTGGTTCCAGTATTGCCCCCCTGAGGAATATTACTCCTCACTGGCTTCCTTTTAGACTTGAAACATGGACCACTACACCTTGAGCCCACCTGCCCAGCCTGCTTTCACCCACTTTGTAGCCCACCCATCTAGTCCATCGTTCCCCATTGTGGCTACAAGGATCCTGTGGGCCTTTGTTCTAGTCATTCAACGAGACCAGCTCCTAGGAGGAATATTAACTCTACCCTAGCCAAAGCCAGGGCACACACTTGGCCACATCTTCCCTGCTGGCAGGAGATCAGCTGGATTAAAGCTCTCTGGAAAGCGGTGGAGTGGAGACGCGGGGCCAGGAGTTGCACATGGCAGTAAAACTGTCAGGGAGTTATGGCGAGTGGCCAGAACCACAAGCTGCGCTGTGCCAGTCACAGATGGGAAGTGGAAATTTGTGACATTTTGTACTTCAACCCAAAATCCGAACAGATTTTCAAGAGACCACATTAAAGAAAAAAAAAAAAAAAGGTTGTCTCTCTCACCCTGGCTTAAGGATCCTGCCAAATTTTGTAGTCTTGCTGCAACCCTGCAAGCGTGGAAAGAGAAAAGGAAAGTCGCAAAATGGTAGGGGAGGAGCTTTTTTACTTCATCTTCAGGAATGCGTCAGGCTGCCAAGATTTAGGAGTGTGAACTCCTCTGTAAAATCAAAGGAATGAGAACCCAGAAATTTCATCCAGGCTCCGCTGGCTATTTGTAACAGTTAGCCAAAGCAGCCAGGTAGCTGTAGCTCAAAAAGTTCTGGTGTTTGTGCTGATAAATCCAAACAGGGAGCAGGGATCAAAAGGGAAAAAAGGGATCCAAAGGAAAAAAAAATAAATGGAGATGCCTCCTTTCTCTAATCTAAAGTTCTTGCTTCAGCTATCTGCATTTCTACCCCGCTCTGGAATGGCTGGAAAAACAAGTCTGTGCTGTTAAAACTATTCTTTTCCCAAGCCTTCTTTCAGAAAGCAAGGATGCTATTTCTGTAAGAACTTAAAAGGAAATACATGTCTGAGACGGGGAGCAAGAATGGAAAATTTCAGTACAAACGGTGAATGTTTGGCAGTTGGGAGCCGGCGGGGTTTTGTAACACGCTGTAAGAGAGGGGTTGTCTCCTTGGCTCTACCAACAGGCACGTTTCTAAGGAATAAAGCTGTGCCTGTTGTAATGGGTTTTTCTTTTGCAGAAAATGCTCCAAAAGAGCATATAGTGGAGAAGCAGCAGTTATTTTTCAGGCAGAGTGCAGTGTGTTCCCCTAAATATCTGTCCCTACCTCCTCTTTGTTTCCCTTGCTCCAGCCCTGGCTGAACTCTCTCAGCACAACTTTTTCTTCCTCTTGCTGCACTCAGCTCCAGCCCACTTCCTTCTGCCTTTATTTTACCAAGATCGCTCTTGCCAGCCGTGTGGAAAGGGAAACAAATATCCTCAGCTTGAGTTTTCTGTGCTCTAGGGGGCTTGGAAATGATGGGAAGCTTTGGTTACCTGTCCACGAGGAAGGTCTGCTGATGGTGAGCAGTGTCATTAGAAACACAGGTATATGACCCAAAAGTGTCAATTTCTCTGCAGATAATCCATTGCTTTCCCCAAGGATGGGTAGCTGATTTTCTGAAGAGGGCTTTGCTTTATTATGTTATGAAGCTTATCGTATATATACAAATGCTGAAAGGAGGCCTTTCCACTACAAAGCAGTGTTTTTATTTGAAGGGTAATGAACAACGTGAACGTAAAAGGGAGCTGATGGCATATCTCCAAGCCATCACATCAGTTGGAGGCCACTGAGATGTCCTGTACACTTTCTGCATGCTGGATGGGCACGTGGCTATCACCTCCATTCTTCACAGGTTGGCAGAAAGCAACAGCAAGAGTTTCTTCAGAGGGTGGACAAGTTTGCCCATTTGATTCACAGCTGGAGACAGGAAGCCTGTCTCCTTTCCATGCTCCTATGGTGCTTTGTCGGTCGCCCAGGCAGCTCGGAGAAGGAAGGGCATTTTCCTGCAGTGAAGAACTGAAAGGCAAGGACAAGATGGGAATTAAACGGTTTATATTGGGACAAGCCTCCTGGGGCTGAAACAGGGAGACTTTGGGACTTTTGGGATTCTGACTGAGAAAACAGGACTGGGTCACACCGTCACTTGGACCCACTGGGCTCTCTCTGTGCCCACATGGCACTGCTCCTCCTGCCCACAGGCATCTGTGGGACACCCAGGCAGCATCCTCTCCTCATGTCAGGCCCTTTCACAGAGGCTGTCGTGGTAAAGGCTCCAGCTCCATTGTTGTTCTTGGTGGGTGTCCATCGGATATCACAGCATGGGGTTTTGCTATTGCTGCTGTTGTTTTAATATATATATTTTTTAACTTTCTTGTTCTGAAAGACTCAGAAAGGACAGATGAGAGCCTTGCCAAGTTGAAATGCTTCAAACCATCAGGACATGGAAGGCTATTTCAGATTGTCCCATGCTCTGCAACAAAACCCTAGGTGACTCCCCCTCATCTGTTGCTCTTCAGGAGCTCTATACATTGCCCTTGACATATATTGCCAGCATGCTGTCACCTCAGCTGTGACAATCCTGCTCTCCGCTCTCCTTTCTCTTCCCTCCCCGTTCTTGTGGGCTGATGTCTGTCTCCTTCTGGGTGACACATTTACCTCCTTCACTGAACAGTCCCTCAGGCGACATGCGTGTGCATTTACCGTGTGGTCTGATCACGGGCTGCAGCGGAGACAACCTGTACCTGCGGCGACTGCAGTGTGCCCTCTGCTGTCTTGCTATCTGCGCAGTCCAGCGTTTCAGAGATCTACAGAAGCTGAGCCTCTGTCCACAAGCAAAATCAATTTTGACCCCCCTGTCCTTGTACTCCAGTTGCAATGGGTTGTCAGAAGTGTCCTCCCGAAATGAGGACGAAATGTGGAAGGTCCTCTGCAAATGGGTTTTGCCTAGCTCTCTTAGATGTGCACTGTGCAACCTGAAACACTATTGAGACCCCAACCCTAAACTTTTGTACCTAGAGCAGTGTTTAAAGGCATTAAAATGTAAATAAATGCAGATTTTTGAGAAGAAAAACATCCCATGCAGGGGATCATGTGTAACCTACACAACAGAAATTTCACTCTTTTATCACTAGGTATTGCCCTCCCACTGAAGGACAGATAACATTTTTTAAATTCTTCCCTTTCTGTGGCTTTTATCACCTGTCCTGTCTTTACACTCTTTGAAGTCTCCCTCCAGATCTGAATTCTAAGTTTATCTGCCTCAGTTCTGTCATGTTTCCTCAAACATCAGTGTTTATTTCATTTTCTTTTTTCTTTTTTCTTTTTTTCTTTTTTCTTTTTTTTTTTTTCCTGTCCCCTGTTCTTGCTTCTTGGTTGCAAAAGCTGTTATCTCTCCTTGAGCATCCCGTATCTCTCCTTATACACGTGTGAGCTGACAGCTGATCTATTGCCGCCTTACCAGAGTGTCTCATCTGTTCAGAACAGATTTCACTCCGGCAGCATATCTTGGCAGCCACAGAAAAATCACCATTGCTTTGGGGAAAATGCCTGATCTTTGCTCTGACTGAACAACGGAACTAAGTTGTTTGTAATTTTGTTTACCATTGTGGCATAATGTTTGCAAGAAAAGGCAGAACAAGATATAACCCCCAAAGGGGAGAGTGAATCAACTAGGTAAAGCAGTACACCATTATTCTTAGCTAAATTTGCCAGCTTTTCCTTCTGTTGCTGTATCTGCGCTCAAAAATGAAGAAAAGAGGTCTTTAAATAACCTGATGCCTGAACAGAACAGGAGAGCAGGAGCTGGCTCTGTGCAGCTGAATGCATGTTTATTCCCAATGATGGGAGAAATGCAAGCAGAGGAACTTGTAGGAAAGGATTAATGTAGTTATTTATGTGTTTTCAGTGAGCATTTTAGGTTATTTTTAGAGCTGTAGCAAGTTTACACTACTAAGGCCAGAACACAAAATTGAATGATGACCATAACTGCTAATTTGGAGCCATAGCCTAAATTGTAGCTAATTCACAATGCTGAGTAGACTGTAGTGCCAGTCTCAGACAGTGATTCAGACCATTTACACCCAAGATCTGTCCAGTCCCAGGAAATTTCTCATTTTGGTCAACAGCTCTATTTCAGATCAGCAGTCAACTGCACAGAGAGATCCCTAGAGATATTGAGGGACCCCCGTGTCAGGGGACATAGATCAGGTGTGCTCAGATGTCATCCCCTTCACTGTGGTAGTTCAGTTCTGCAAACAGCTGTCAAAGAAGTACTTGCTGTCCATCTTTCACCGTCTAACGAGTTGTTTAGAGAATTAATCTGGAGGTGGTGGGATGTGTTGCTGGATCTTCCTCAGGCTTAGTGGGTGAAAAGGGCAAGATACACTTGTCAGTATTTGTTTTATATCTTTGCTGTAGCTTTGTTTTGATTCGTAGAGTTGAGTTGGCTGAAAGGAGCCCCAAGAAGGTGCTTTCAGGAACCTAAACTTCAATTCTGGGTGGTTTTAGCCCTTTTTTAAAAAAATCTTCTCACCCAGCGTCTCCTTAGCTTCCTTGCAAACGCAAAATAAGGCAGTTACCCTGTTCAGATAACTGAGAATAAGTGTCTCCCAAAATTCCCATGGGGTATGAGCAAGTCCCCGTCATTCTAGGCTAGGTAGAAACAACATCTGGCTTGGAAGAAGAGCATAGGCGCCAGGGTCTGCATTGAGGTTGGACAACCAGTTTAAGGTGCCACACCTCTGATTAATTGATTAACCTCTGATTAATTACCACTGTAACTTTTCAGGGAGCAGGCGGGCCTGGGATACACAGAGAGAGGGCTCGTGCAAACACAGCAGCATCAAGGAGGCTGTGGGGGCCCACCCAGTTTAGTGGCCCCCTCTGCAGCTGATTTCAACAGGAGGGGGATCCGTAGCACAGAGCCCGATGCTATTTCAGTAGCTGGTTTCTGTTTGCTGGAAGGGATTTGCCTGGGTCTGTGCAGTAAGTGGGTGGCCCAGCTCCAAGGCCTGTACATGGAGCTCCCCTCAGCAGCGGACGATGCTTTGAGGGGGGAGAGAGGAACCCAAAGAGAAAGCCCCGTGTGAATCTTCCTCACATGAATCTTCCTTTCCTTCTTTTCCCCCTCAGGAGCTTCCCACAGTAGGGGCAACGTGGACCCCAGATCCAGGGGTCTCACAAAGCATGAGTAGGCCTCAGGGACGCGACACAAGGCCCCTTTGTGCAGAGTTAATCATCAGCCCCCCTTGTCTACCACCAGTCTCTAACTAGTTCCACACGGCGTGATTATACCTCATCAAAGCTAATTTGCCCAGCTGTTTAAGTGGCTGTACAGCGTACAGGGAGCCTCCTCCCACCACCAGCATCTTTTTCAGCTGCTGCCCTGCTGAGGATGCTTCAGTCTGGGTGGTCCCAGCAACACCCTGCAGCATTTTTCAGTGTTTTCAGCAGTCTGGAATAGGGTCCTTTCCTCAGAGCTCTTGGCTTCGTTTCCCAGCCGAAGTTACAGGAGTCTTGTGGAAAATGATTTGGAGGACAAGAGGCAGCCCTGATAATGGGAAACGTCTGTGAAGGATTGGAACATTGGCCTGTAATCCCTGGACAAAACTGCCTCATTCAGAAAAAGGGGGGAAAAAAAGCACGCAGAACAAAGATCTTATTTCACTTCATGAAACGAGCACGTGATGTTTTCTCTGGAATGTCTCGCTGACAAACAGGCCCAAATTTTCCAGGGACCAGGGCTTTTATTTAGGCTCAGACGAGACCATAAATGGCTGAAAAGGATGTAAATTCACAGCCTATGTTAATTTGTCATTTCCAGGCTCGACACTAACTCAGCCCTGCCATTGCCAGGTTTGGATTTCCTGAGGAGTGGGACAGTGTGAGAGGCCTCTAATGCCCTGACCCCAGAGCAAATGGACAGATCTTGTGTACACCACGTACAGCTTTGCTTGGGGATGGAGTTACAAAGCATGGATCCGTCCAGCTCTGCCCGTCACTTACCTGTCGAGGTAACTGGGGACCAGGAGAGGTACAGACAGGTACCAACACCTCTCAGACCAGGTGTTTTGTCTTGAACAGATACTGAATGGAGATACGTGCTAGTTCATGAAAGGTACTGCATGGCTGGGTCCAGTGGAGAGATTTTACTCAGCATTTCTGGGCCCTATTGCTAGAAAGCTGCACATCTCGCTACGGGAGCTCATGGACATAGATATTTAAACAGAGTCAAAGGTTCAGATGCAGCAAACAGACTCCCCTTCTAAGCGTGGGAGTGCTCTAGTGTTAAAGTCAATGAACTTGTTGGCCAGCTGGGATTTGAAAAGGAGATGCCACACTTCCACTGTGAACCTGCTCTCCCTTCCAGTGCTAGGCAGGCACCTCCAAATCGGTGCCATTCAGCTGGAACCTGCTTGTCCTCCTTCCCAAGCCCTCTGATGGTGCTTCCGTCCTTTCCTTTTGCTCATGGCTTTCCTGCTCATCTCTTCCAGTCTGTTGTGCTGCCAGAAGGGGATCTGTCATCTCCTTTGCCCCATCATCAAACGCAGCTCACTGGTCTCTCTGCAGCACTGCAGTGGCCCAGAGAAGGGAGAGCTCCCCCCCACCCCTCTCTTTCAGTTTCTACTCCCCTCAGACAACTTGTCCAGCTTGCAATAACAACTTCTTATCCATTTTGTCTCCTGTCAGTCAGGTTTCCAGTCCCAGAGCTTTTTCTCACACAGGTTGAAAGCAATGACCTTTTCCTTTGGATGGGCTTTGTTTCCAGCTTTGTGTACAGCTATTTATCCTGTCCTTGCACGTCAAGGGCCTGGCATAAATCCTGACCCACCGGGGCAGCTTGGCTGCAGCAATTAAAGGCCAACACATTCAAACGTGGATGCCTGAAGTCGGGCACTTTCTCCATACTTAGAACATGATTCAAGAGCCTGATTTGCGGGTGCTCAGCACCTGGTGCAGCTGAGGGTGCTTAGCATCTCCTGGGGACTGAGAGCTTGGGCTGGAGACAGGCATCGTACCTCCGTGTGGGGGAAAACCAAAACCCCTTGGTTTCCACTGCTGAGCCCAGTGCTGGGAGGGGAATGTATGATTTCATAGCATTGCTAAGCCATGACAAGGAGGTAGTCTCTAGGGTGAGCTGTGTTTACTAACACATTGTACATTTTCTTGCTTAACAGCGCAGTTTCTCAGTTTATAGAGTCCCTGAGCTAAAGCTCGTGCCCTAGATCAGTCGCCCAGGCTTACCTTGCCAACTCTCACGCTTTCTCATGAACCACAGAGGAGCCACCCCAAACCTGTGTACTGAATGCTGCAGCAGGCTGTAGTTAAGTAAAGTTGTGTGGACCTCTCCTCCTGGTCTCAGAGATGCCTGGTGACTCACGGAGCTGTTCCACACCCAGTCCCAATGAACCCAGGCACGACTCACACAACTCCAATACATTTCAGGCAGAAAAAATCCTAAATGCCTTCTAGCAAGCATCCCAGATCTCCTGAGGACTGGGACAAAGAGCTAAGTGTGTTTGAGCATGTTCTTTCCCAGCAGGTTGCCCATCCTTGGAGGAAGAGAAATAGCTAGCAGAGTGTGGGTGGGAGAACCCAGGAACATTTTTCCTCTGAGCCATAGCCCTGACCCACAAGCAGTCTGTGAGAGGTTTTTGTATAGTCAGAATGTCAGGGCTTGAATTGAATGGGTTGGGGGTATCTGGAGGTACACTCGGTTTTCATCATCACATAGCTGTGTGCAGGTCAGGAGACATCCCCAGCCAGAGCTGTTCTGCACAGGGTCACCCCCGAGGTCTCTGGGCTCCATCCGTCATAGCTGGATGGCATGGTGCTGAGGCACACAAATGCCTCCACGCAAAATCATCCCAGATCTCACTGAGCTCGTTAACTTCGTTTCCATGCACTCCCTTCCCAAAAAAGGCTGCTCATATTAACCCAGATGCAACCCAGCCCTGTTGCCTCAGCTGTGGGACAGCTGGCAAACCTTCATCACCAGCATCCTTGTTTTGGAGATGCTGATTTCCCCTGAGCAATCTGCCCTTGCAATTGCTTTATGTCAGGATGGCAGGTGTTAGCACCCCTCTGAGAAATTCTGCAGGACATTTCAGGCAAATATTTAGCTTGCCCCTGTGTGGCAGCAGCGATTGAGAGGTGAGACGAGTGAGTGGCATGCCGAACACTTGGGTTTTGTTGCATGTTGCATTGACAGATGGAAATGGTCTGCACCCAGGCTCGAGATATTCTGGGTTGATTTCCTGCTACATTCACGAGCACAAACACCCTGCTGTTTCGGCTAATGGTGAAAATGCTCTTAATTGTGTGAATCAGGATTTGCCGGTGGGAGATGACTGCTTGCTCCACGGCAAGAGCTTGTTTGAGACGGGGTGCCTGGGCTTATTGCGCAGAAAATGGCAGAGCCGAGTACATCATCGTGGCTCAATGGTGCGGAAAAACAAAATAGCTGAAATTTCATGCTGCCGCAGAGATGTCCCGGGTCTGCCTGAAAGCTCTGCCAGAAGTGACCTGAGCAACTTCTCGATGAACATGTCTGCAAAATGAGGTAGATAATGGGGAAGAAGTGGAATGATGTGCTGACTGTTTCCTCAGCTGCAGAGGAGAATGATACCGTACTTAACAGCATGTGCTCCACCTTCAAGCGTATTTCCATGGCATTTTTGCAGTTTATTTCGGCAACAGCAGAGTCAAAAGCAGGAGGATTTCACGTCCTCGTGCTACCTCATGGCCTGGCAGCAGCTGGACAGAGCTGGCATGAGGAGCATGCTGAGACAGGGGGCTGTCAGGCTATTCAGGACAGAGGGACGGCTTCCATGCAGAGGTTTTGAGACAGATTCTCCTTTCTTGCACCATGGTTTGTCCAGCTGCTAAGGCCTGGATGAAGGATGTGAGAAAATGACCCCTTGGGAACCTCCTTTAGGTAAGAAAACCTAAAAATCTCCCCTTGAATAAGGGATACAAAGGGTAATGTTTAAGGGCCAGGTTGTCAAAGGTACTTAGGCGTTTTACTGCTCTAGCTAATGGAATATCTAAAAGCCCAACGAATGCATTAACCATTAGAGACCTAGCATGGGACTGCTAGTGCCAGACTTGTGCACCCTTTGGTTAGCAATGTCCCCAGTAAAACCTGCAAAATGAAGACCATCTGCTGAGGGGGAGAGGAGAAAACTCCAGCACTTAGCTCCGTCAGGTCTGCGCTGAAATAGAGCTTTCAGCAATCACGACAAGTAGCAATGCTGCAGTCCTGGTAAGCCTCCTCGGGGGAGTCACGACAGGCACAGCTCTCCTCTGGGCTTTCCCCTCCTCGCCTCTCATGGTCCTGGCCTGTTTCTGATGTTTTTCTGGGAAAGCCCCCATGTCTTTTGGCCTTTCCTCGGGCTCTGTTGCAGAGCTACACGTCTGAGTCGCTCACACAGCTCAAGATAACCCGGGTGCCTCCAGTCCCACCCTGGCTGAGCCTTCTTCACTTCAACCTTAAGCATCATCTACTCCAAAATAACATCCAAAAAATAAATTCCATCAAACAACACTGCTGAAAATGTCTTGCTGCTCCTCAGCAGGCCAGATTATTGCTCTGCCACTAAGCCCAGCTAGCAAACAGCGCCGGTTTCTCCAATTGCCACCTGAAACACAGCTCGGGCAGGGCGGTCGCTGGCTCGAGCACAGCACCACCAGCCCCTTAGGGCCGCTGTTGATGGCCGTGTGCTTCGTGTGGCAGGGCAGAAAGGAGGGGACGGGAGTGATGTGGGTGGTGGACAGCAGTGAGGTAATGTGGAGAGGGTGATATCATGGTACAGACACAAGGGCTGGGTGAGGGCTGAAGAAGTAATTTACTGGCATGCGTTTTGCCTGGTTTCCCTAGGAAATGAGGCTTACACAGTCACGTTGGGTGCATATATGTGCACATGCTGTAATCAGGGAGAGGCTGCAGCTTTTGAGTAACCCTTATGAGACACCAGAGAGTCCAGAGGAGTGATATTTACAGTGCCCCGAGAACAGAGAAAGCTTCAGTTGGAGCGTGCACTTTATTACAAACAGGAGAATACATCCACCCATGAGACATACACTTGTATGAGCCCAGGATTCATTTGCTCTGCTTCTCAGGCAACAGCTTGTTATTGAATTTTAGTTGCGTGGCCACTTGGGCATGTGTGCGTGCATCTCAAAGTTTTCCATCCTGTATGTATAACAAAATGCTTGGCATCGAAGGGGTGGTGCCTGGAAAGGTAAGTGTCACCAGGAATGAAATATTAATGTATGTAATAGAATAATATCTTTCCCGCGGAGGAATGGTTCCCAATTTTTTGGCCTACCAGAGCATTGCAACCTTCACAATCTCAGGCAAGCATCCTTCACCCTTATAAAGAAGCTTTTAACTGAAAGTGTTTCATGATACAACTTCAGTCGTGCAGCCAGCGATGATGAAACACCATCTCCAATATGTGACAACAGCTTGAAACCAGAACAGTGAGTGCTTTTGCTGTCCCCTTAGTCTGGTGCTTCTGATTCAAACTCCTTGTTACGGGTCCATCAGGAAAGAGCAAAGATTCCTGATGGATTTATTTCTTCTTTGATTAGCTGACACGCACTGCTCCTTCGCAGTTCACGTTTTCAAATAGTGAAAGCAAGTTCGGTATAAAAGTTAACTTTTCACCAGATACTGTGTATTATAGAGCATTGAGTCTCCTGTGTCTGCTGAGATCATTTTGTGCTGCCTGTGATGGGAGAGAAAATGCCCTTCTGCTAACTTGATAGGCTTCCCGATGTGATAGACGTGCTGCTCTACCTGCGGATGGGTACTTTATAGCTAGAAAGCCATAGCTGGTCGCAGTTTTCACATCCATGCTCCCACAAATCCCTGTGACTCTTTCACTGTTGTCACCTTTCCACGAAGAGCTAAGGACTGGTCGCTCACAGTCTGCCAGGATTACTCAGGCCTCGTCTTTACATACAACTTTTATCTGATTTAAGCTGTAAAAATGTCTCTCTTCCCTCATGCTCCTGTGGCAACATTCTCTCCTTCTAGTCTAAGAGATGCTTTTTGGTTTTCACCCTTACCCATCTCCATCTATAAGGACTAACTTGAAGAAATATGCTTTTATAGACCAAACGCCGACATGCAATGGAGGATTAATCCTTTAACTGTGCTTCCTGTTCAGTTCTTAGATTACACAGGGGAGAAAAAAAAAATTGCTCATGGTGACCTACATAATCCAGCACAATGGCTAATCATGCTTACATGAGGTGACTGCCCATGTTAGCAGGGAGACAGCACGGGAGCTAGGAGATGCCTTCTGGCAGCGTGTTCCCAAGCGTGGTGGAGTCACTTGTACCTCTGGAAACAGAGAGCCTCCTTGCGTAGCACTGCTTGAGGAGATCAGGCACCAAGAGGCCAGAAATTGATTAATATTTTAAAATGTATTTATCATTTGCCACTCGCTTTTTTCTTATTGTGGTGCTTGTATCAGGGTGACTGAGGATGAGCCTGATCTCAAGATGCTTCTGCAAACTAGAGGCTGGCTGAGTTAGCCATAACTCTGCCAGAGCTGGGTCAAGGCAATCAATTCACTCCCAAAGAGGCATGTTGTGAAGGTGAGTTTCAACAAGGAAAAATACAGGACAATGGGAACCATACTGCTCAGCATCAGCGGTGAAATAATTAGACATCTCTTCAGGCTAGATTTATAGGCCAGAACTGCACTCAGACAGAACTGGCTGGGGAGGGTGCTTTATAAAAGCAGAATTAGTAGCAGTAGTCCTAAAAAGAAAACACAGTGAGGCAGCAGAGCCAGAGTGAGCACAGTGGAAGTGCACAGCTCTGACCTGATCCAGGATAACTCTTTTCCAGGTTTGTCCCTTCCAGCAGGATGCTTGGTCCCAGTGAAGGACGAGGGAACACACCAGCATCTCCCACGGCACCCGCCTGTGTTCAGGGCCCAGCAGAAAGCAGGGCAAGTTACAGAGCAAGATGGGATTTCTACAGCCAGCAGCACCACTTCTGGTCACAAACAACCTCAAAACTCGAGGAGAAGCCTTTGACAGCTGGTGTCGCTTGCTGTACGAGAGGAGATTTCTGTATTTGAGGCACGGGCACAGCGCACACCTGGCACAGACAGACCCTGCCTTGCGAGGTCCTGCCTTCCAGCCCCAGCATGGCCAGAAGCCTTGGAAATTCAGACCTGAGGAGAAAAAAGAAGAGGATCACAGTTAGTTACATGCAAACCACCACCGCCAGCCACCTCAGGTGGGATCCCACACACTGCGGGCCCTTCAGACACCCCGTTAACCCAGTTAACAACCCAGTTAACTTTGTCCAGCTAACACCACAAGGCCAGGGGTTCACACTCAGGGCTTTCCACCTCCCTTCACCCCACGTATAGCCCATCGGGCAGCATCATGTGCCCTTTTTTGGGACAAAACCCCATTTCCACTGATTCTTGTGGAAAAACCCCGCTGCACCCCGCTTTCCCGTGCTGCCAGAGGGATCCCCACACACGGCCCCCCTCTGGTCCCCGAAGAGGGGGCCGTGCCCATGACCCGAGGAGGGGGTCTCCGAGCAGCAGGACCCCCTCGTGGTGCCCCAAAACCCCGCTGAGGGGCCCGGGGACAGGGAAGGGGGCGGCTGTGGGGCCGGGCGGGCCGGGGAGGAGCCGGGCCCGGGGCGGGGGGATGGCGGCGGGGGTCGGGCCGGGGGTGGAGCTGCGGGCTGGCGGGTCGGGGTGAGGGGAGCCCTCCCCTTCCCTTCTTCCCTTCCCTTTTTCCTTCCCTTCCCTGCTGAGCCGAGCCGAGCCGAGCCGAGCCGGGGAAGGCGCCCGTCCTGTGCCGCCCTCAGCATGGTGAGCGGGGCCGGGGGAAGTTTGGCGGCTGCCCCACCAGCACCATCACCACCACCACAGCCCCCCGGTTCCCCCTTTTCCCCCTTTTTTTTATCCCCCGTTGCTTTCTCTTGCAGGTCTGGAAAACTCTGCCGCTGCTCTGTGCCCTGCTGGCCGCCGCCCGGCTGCGAGCGGAGGTAGGCGGGGGGCTGCGGGGGGCGCCTACAGCACGGGGGGGGGCGGCCGGGATGGGCTTCGTTAGGCACCCCCTGCCTTTCTCTTCCCCCTTTTCATCTCTTCTTTCTTTCCTTTGAGCATTTTAATAGTTATTTTAACCCCCCCGTTTCCCGCCCTGACCTCCTTTCCCGCACCATCAGCCCCACAAACTCGCCGACCCCCCTTGTGTGGGGGCTGCGTTGAAAGCGGTGCCTGAATCCCCCCCCCTCCCCATCCTCGGCGCTGCAGCCTCCGTAAAAGTGAGGTCAGGGACGAAATATTTGATAATTGTGGCCGGGAAATGTGGAAGTGATTTGAGGCAAATGAACTCAAGCTGGGCTGGGGAGGGCGGCCGCCGAGCGCGCTTTCCGCAGGGTAAAAGCGGTCCCGGCTGGGGGACGGGGTTGGGTCGGCCTCCCGCGCACATTTTTTCGCCCTACATATTTCTCCCAGATGGCCGGCCCCACCCTAGAGCATCACAGTTTGGCTCTGCGCAAAAAAAAAAAAAAATAATTAAAAAAAAATGTATAAACACTTCTGCTTCCCTACAGAGAGTTTTCCCCTTTCTCCGCCTTCCCGCCGTGGCAAAGGTGGGGGTCGTAGGGGAAAGCCGCGCTTCCTCCGTCCCCGTCTCTTCGGCTGAGTCCCTGCAGAGGTGAACAGTGCCAAACACATTGCCAGAATTGCCAAAACATTGCCAGAATTGCCAAAGCATAGCACACGAGGTGAGGCAGGGCGGCCGCCAGCAGACCCCGTCCGGGGAGCTCTGGTGGCAGCTGTGGAGAAAGCCGAGGGGAGCGGGACCGAGCAGCGGCGTGGGCTGGCGTTTGGCAGCTGCAAAGGCATGATAATATTGTAATAGACTTTCTTCTCGAGGCATGACATACTTATGTAGTCAGCATTTCCGTGCGTCCCCCTCCGACGCTGTCCTGAAAGAGCCGGAACGGTCCTATCCATTTTTCTTAGGAATCGTAAAATAAACTTTAACCATTTCTGGGCAATGTGCAGCAAAACCTCCGTCAGAAGGAAGGGCTCGGCAGCGCATCCGTAAGATGAGAGGTAATAACAGCTAAGTAATAGGGGCAGTGGTCTGAGTAAAGCATCGTGGAGCCAGCGACCAGCAGAAACGCATCAAAGATGTGCTTGGCCTTTGATTTCTGATTTCACTGGCGCCACTAACGTTGTGTCGACTCCTGCTTTTCACCTCGTGTGCTCTACTTAGGAGGACCTGGATGGCTGCTCAAGTACGAGCACTCTAACGTTTCCGTGCCTCAGTGTCCTCATCTACAAATTGGAAGTAAGAAAAATGTGCAGCCATCATGCTCAAAACTCGCTCTTAAAGGCCAGTTCGTGCTCGAGTGGATAAACAAATGGTTTGACTGCTTTCAGGGGTAATGGTCCGGGTGTCAAACCGGAGAATGTTTTGGTTCAAAACTTGGGAGTGACAGCTGTGGTTGGTTCCAGTTTCAGGGAAAATTGACCCTCAAACAACTTTTCTGTTGGGGTTGAGTCCGATTCCTTGCTGCTGAGTGGTGAACATCAGTCTGCTCGCAGGAATCACCATCAGGGATATCAGGAGCTCCTCATTTTCTGGGGCGTAGGCTGCACTTGAAAGTGAGCTGCTTGCAATTCAGAGACGACTTTGATGGTCGCTCCCTTCTAGATGTTCTTCGCTACCACTCTCTGGCATCTCTGGCATTTCGTAAGATTAGCGTGGCATTTTCCCGTGCGGTTTTCCCTCTCTCGATTTTGGAAGTGATGACTCTCCGTTTCTTCTGTTCCCGCTGCCGTCTGCAGTTAGTGCCTTTCAGTATGTTCGGCATATTAAGGCTGAGCTGTAAGCTTCTGATCCACTTGTAGGCAAAACTGTACCCGAGCGGTGCTGGGTTTTTGCAGAACACTCATTTCTACGGCATTGTTAGGTGCGTAATTAGAGTCTTGAAAGAAAGAAAGAAAGAAAGAAATTGCTTCAGTAAATGTTCCTGGCGTGATTTTGTGCAGACTGGAAAATCTGAGGCGTGCCAGAACTTGGGAGCTTTTCTTGGCCCGGTTCAGTAATAGTCACAAGAGCAATAGACGGTGAACTGTACTCCTGGGATGGAGGCCAGCCACCAGCTTCAGACAGCGCTTTTTGTCTCTCTTTTCCTGGGTCAGCCTCACAAGGAGGAGGCCGTTTGCTGGCATTAGCAGGGATGCTGAGGAGGTGAATCTGCTTGCCTTCTCAGCTGGGGCTTTCCTGAGCAGATGCGGGGGGATTTTGGGAAGCATCCATCATGATAGAGGAAAAGGGCGAGGCTCAAAAAGTCTGATGAACGTCTTAGAAGTTAAACGGCAGGCCCGTAACTTGATCAGTCGTTCGTTTCCTGCTGGAGCAGTTACCTAGTTAGCGCTGGAAGGAGTCCAGTCGCTGTTTGACCGCGTCCGTGAGGTCCAGGAGCACTTCTGCTGGTGGTACCAGCAGTGTGGTGACACGTCCCGTCTGGATACTTCCTTCAAAAATAACAACGAGAGTTTTACTTCTTTCACCGTGCCTTCAGCCTGATCCCGAATCTGCAGGAAAGTTACTTTTCGTTGTGGGTTTTAAATGCTAACAAAGATTTATGCCAGCGTGAGCATGCAGGATGACCTTGTCCCTTCAGATTGATCCCCGAGACCTGTAGCTGTTGCCTTCCACTATCCTTAACCCATTTCTGGCCAAACGAGCCTGCCCTTGGAAAGCGTTGTGTAAACAGTTTAAGCTGGCTTAGCTCATTTTGGCCAAAGAAATAACCAGAGGAGGCGGTCTAGAGGATCTCCTCCCGTGAGGAGGTCTCCTGACAGATCTGAGGGGGTTATAACCCCCAAGCAGCAGTGATGACAAGCATCGGGGAGCAGATTTACAACCTTTTCTAATAGCGCAGTGTTTGCAGGGCGTGCATCTGCTGTAGCCCTGGGATTCGTTTTTTCACCCACCTCCTTTTCCCTCTGTATAATTTTTCCACGTGAAAAGCTGCGAGGGGGTGTGAGACTTCAGCTGGTCTTCATAAAGCCTCGTGTGCATCCTCCTGTCGGGCTGTTTGCAAGAGTAAGCCTCCTTTGGTTAAACTTCTCCCACGTTTTTGCAGTGATGAAGACTAAGAGCCACTGCCTTGATAAATTAAGCTTAATGAATTACAGTTGAGCTCCTGAAGCTCTAAGACAAGGCCATAATTTGGACCTCGAGCAATTGTTTTAAGAAATATCTATTTGCCTTTGAAGTTCAGTGGTAGTCTTGGTGCTTATTTCTGTCCTCCCGGCATTGATATTTGGTCCACAGCAGTGGAAGGGAATGATGCTGTGGTGCCTGTCAGATGGGTAGCGCAGGCTGTTTCTAATCTGATCTGTGCATTAAAACCCAGCAGTTACATGCAACCCGCTAATGTAATAAAAATACAGCTTCCCATGTCTTCTTTCGCAGACTCATCTTCAGTGGGAGGAAAGAATCGCGTTTATTTTTCTCCAGGAGCTGGTTTTGGAGTGATAGACATCTTCCTCCTTGGGATTCCGCCCTCGAGCTCCAGACCAAGCCCTGCTGGCGCTGCACCTCGAGGCAAAAAGTGTGTTTTAAATGGGGAGGTAGGGCAAAGTGGTTCTGCCCTGTGCAAAGCCTGGTTTTTGTGTGTTTTTTCTTTTGATGTGCATGGTCAGAGGGCTCGGGGGCAGGCAGGCGAGCCAGGAAGTTTTGTCTGGGGCACCTCGTGCCATGCTGAAGTCACTGGCCAAATGCCCCACGTGCAAGTGCTTCTGTCTTTGGATGGAGCTGCGATTTGCCTTCAGGTCGGAGCAGCTTTGTGCAAATTCACTGAGTGAATGACTATCTGCCAGGGTGCAAATTCCTTGCGGGTAATTAACAGGGGGCTGCTGAGGAGGAAGGGGCTGGCTGAAAGACTTCTCGTGCCTGTTGTGTTTTCCAGCTGCTGCTATTGGTACAGCTGCTTACCCATCAGGAGGCACTGGGGCTCCTTTCATCTTTCTTGTGTGGTGTTACCCGAGCTGGGGAATGTTTTTCTTCGGACAGAAGAGAGTTTGTCACAAATCTCAGCCAGGTGTGCCTTGCCAGGCTCACCAGACTCCCGTTACCACGCTGGTTTTACCACATACCCTGAGCGAGATTTATCCCTCGTGGCATTGTCTCTAGCTTGGAGGAAGGGAAGTCTGGAGTGCTGTAACGCTGTGGAGCTCCTTCCAGAGCTGGCTCAGGGTGGCAGGCGCTGGGATACACACAGCAGCTTTCCCTGGGGCTGTGGACTTTGCCTCAGCTCGTGCGTTATCGCTGCCTGGTTTGGGTAGGAAGGGAGCCTAAAGCTTGATAGGTGTGAACTGGTTGGAGCAGGGGCTCATTTGCTCTTGCACGATGGGGCTCTGCTTGCAATTCCTAGGCATCCGAGTACTAAATAAACAAGCGTCAGATAAACAGCCCCGGAGGCTTCAGAAAGCACAGATAAATACTGCACGAGCAGCAACTGCCTAGCGTTTCCTTGCTGTTTGCTCTCAAATGTGCTCCAGCTCGGAACAAAAGGAGCTGCTCACGAGCAGGCACTGGGCTGAAGGCACCAGCCAGCAGTAACTTGAGATTACATCTGTTCTCTGCCATGCAAGCCGCTACCCAGAATTTCCTGTGAAGTCTTATTGCCTGCTCTATCCTGAAATCTCTGAATTATTACACCAGACCTCTGAATTTTAACACGGGACCTGTAGCTGCCTGGGACAACGGACAAGATTTAGGGTGATCCACAAGAGATGATGGAGGAAAGCAAGCTTGTGCTCCAGCCCGCCTATGTGGAATTCCTTGAGACACTGCACCTGATGTGGAGCGTGTCAAGGGGTCCATAGCCTGGAAAAAAATTTGGAGGCTCCTTTTGGATAAAGAGTCTTGGAAAGAACAAAAGAGATTTGGGATGGATGACTGGGGAGGGATTTGATATCTTATTAGCTCAGCTGCAGGTGGATCCCACGTTTCCACTGTTTGACAGCTAAGCAAATATTTTGGCAGAAGAAACTAAACACTGCTTGAAGATCGGAATGTATTTTGTCTCACTGGGGTGAGGGTACTCGTCTTCCTGTGCTGCTGAGGAAAACACTGAGTGCGCCAGGAAAACCAGGAGATTGAGAGGAGAGACTTGTCGGAGCCCTTCTCCGCATGGCCATTGCAGGGTGCTTCCCTGTCTAGAGTTTCTTTTGATTGTACTGTGTCAACTGCTGTCCCAGAGGTGGACCTGTAAGCACTTCATCTAAATACTGTCACATCATGTAGCGGACAGCTTATTTTGTTGTTCCTTCTCCTTTATCTTTCCCAAATTTCATTCAGCCACCCTTTTAAACAGCAGTGAAGCCGTAAGCATGTGAACTTGTTTGTTTGTTGTTTTTTTTTCTTCTCCTGATTATATGTCTGTAGAGGGCCTTGTGATGCCAGGAGCAACAAACCAGGCCGAGGGAACAATGGAGATGAACAGAATAAAACAGCATGGCAGAGCAGCTGGGTGCCAGTGGTAGGTGCATAGGATTTGCACGTCTTATGCTTCAAATCAGGATAGCGATGGGCTTGGAAGAGCGAAAGGAGCAGGTTGGAGAGCTCTTTGTCACCCGCTGCTGGTTGGCATAGTACACGTTCCTCCTGATCCCGTCCCTGCTCCTACTTCAGGGTCTGAGATGGGATCAAGGGAGCAGAGCAAGGGGTTTCTGCCCGCCTGCTGGGCGTTCAACAGGCGCTGGCAGGCTTTAGGGTCAGCCCCCAGCAGCAGCAGCATGCCCTCCCTCTCCAGGGATGGGTTTGGTTGTGGAGCCTGTTGCTGTTTTCCCGACAACAAATCGATCTGGAGCGCGGTGCCTGTGGGGCCCCTGCGTGCTGTAGCAGCCCCTGCCATTTCAGCGCTGGTAATTGTAGCCCAGAGCCAAGAGCTTTCCTTGAGCATGACGTAACGCCTTGCATATGTACTCTGTGCTGCTCTGGGACTTTCTTCTCCTCCCGCGTTTTGGCCACTTTTTCATGTTTACGTTTGAGGAAGCTGGAGTTATGAGGGCTTGGAATTACTGTCTCGTTTCCTACATGTAGGAGGAAGAGATTTCCTCGGGGGATTTTTACTATGTCTGGATCGTTTAGTTTGTCTGGGTGAGGAAAAATTCCTCAGGGATAACCGGAAAGGTTGTGACCCAGCTCCGGTCTGCAGCGTGCTCATTCAAGCCCAGGAGGCTGGAAGATTAAGGTGGCAGGAGACCAAGCTCTCACGTCGAAGGCATGGGCTTGAACTTGGCAGAAAAGCCCTGGCGTTCCCGTCTGAGGACAGCGGGTTTGCTCCGCGTGATGCAAGCAAACCCTGGGGTGTTCCAGCCCCTGGGCGAGGAGTTCCTCGGGAGTGATATCGGCCTCATCTTCCTCGGGGCCTCATCTTGCAGATACTATTCCCTGCAGCCCAAGCTAGAGGGGCTAGTGACAAACACAATGGTGCTTTCAGGGGTGCTCCTTTCGGTATCCTTCAAAGCATCCCTCATTAAAGACCGATTCTTCTATGAGGTTTTGCTGTATGCCCTGGGATTAGAAGCTGCTTGTACAAACTGCAAGCCATTAGTGTCTTGTCAAATCCGGTTTTGCACATCCCTGCTAAGTGATGTCCCCTTCCCGTTCTGTGAAAAATGATACCACGCTCTGGAGTATCTCAGAGCCAGTAAGTTTATCTTGATGGCCCTCTCCTAGGAACAAGGGGACCGTCAATCTTGTTATTCTGTCCCAACAGTCCTAATTATGCGCCTGTGCTCCGTGATAATTGGTGTCTCCCCCGTGCAGTTGCACACACATCACAGGTTTATGGGGCCCCTCAGCTCCACGCATAGCCCACCTCTTTTCATCTCCTTCCAGCTCCCTTCCTTCTGTCAAATCAGAACATTTTTTTTCCCCTGGCTGCCTGAAGAAACAGAGCTTTATGTGATCATCTCCGCTTGTTGGTACCTTTGAACTTCCTCAAATAACTTTTAAACCCATCAGCCAGTTTCAGCCATGTTTAGCAAAGGGTATTAGGTTCCTACAAGATACAGTGTGCCTCTAAGGTTGGTAAAAATAAAAGCTGTGCTGCAGTAGAAAGGCTCTTTTACAGCCCTTCCTGAGGGAAAAGCTCCAGTGTGAGATCAGCTTTTACTACAGACCAGAGAGGCATTTCGTGAGTATTCCCCTTTGATCGCAGTTTGTACTTTCTTAGTCACCAAATGCACTCAGCCTCAAGACAGGAATCTGTAGGAGACAGCTTGTAGAACAGCTTGTTGTTGCTCCTCTTTGCACTTTATGGTTTATCCTTCCCTCTTTGATACCTTGGTGCTCAGAGCAGCCTCCCAGGAGTGTGTCGTGGAGGAAAAAGGGCCAAAGCACTATTAATCATGGGGTACAAGGCATGGTTTGTTACCCCTTGCACAGAGCCAGCCCTTTTGCAGAGGTCCTTGCTAGTAACTCCAGCAAACCGGATCTGGCAGCGGGGAGCAGAGCAAAATTTGCAATTGATGCAGCTTATTTGGGGTTGCTGATCTTTCTGGGCAAACGTTGAGTCTTGCAGTGGTATGTGAATAACCCTTGTCTGTGTGGTGTCAGTGCAGTGCCCGAACCACTAACTTTATGCACGTGAGAAGCTAAGGAGACAGGCGAACAGCTGGGAGTGAATATGGCCTCACAAATCACTGCCAAGCTGCTCTGCAGTGCAGCAGCGTGCATCCACACGATGGGGTGAGTTAGGCTGTCCTGGCCGCAGATGCAAGGCCAGCAGTACACCAGCATTAAACAGAGACAATGCTGGCTTTTTATGTGTTGGGATTAATGCTTATTAGCTGTGGGGTTTTGGTGGGGGGCAGATTAAAGGGGTCTCTGAGCAGATGTGGTTCAGACCTCTTCAGAGCCTGCCTGGAGGCATGAAGAGAATGCAGGCAGAGCCTTCTCTCCAGACCTGTTTGCTCCAGCGCTTAGCATCCCACCATGATTTGTGTGTAGGCTTTGGGCAAGGCACTTAATTCCTCTGAGCTGTGGTGTTCACGTCTGCGAAACAGGAACAACAACTGCGCTGTGCCTCCCAGGAAGGTTTATGAAGCTGAGTGCTTTCTTGTTAAAGGAAGTTTAAAAGCTCTGGCTTGGAAGGCGCAGCAGGCATTGCGAAGAGCTGTTATCCTTAACAACAGTGGCAGAAAGAGTGAGGAGGGTGGGGGTGATATTTGGACCAGAACTGGATGGAGTAATTTATTGACAGGCAGTAAAGATGGAGCCCACCGATGAGAAGAAAGAGGTACTTGGATGTCTCGGTGGAGGCAGAAGAAAGGCATAAGGGGGGAGAGCTGGGGTGTGTGGCATCAGTGATCGTGTCTTGAGGGCATTTTGCTCTCAGCAAGCATCTCCTGCCCCTTGATGCTCAGAGGGAGCAGCCCGGAGGTGTGCACTTGACACGAGGGTGACACGAAACTCCCCGAG
Source organism: Aythya ferina (assembly GCF_964211825.1). Classification (NCBI taxonomy): domain Eukaryota; kingdom Metazoa; phylum Chordata; class Aves; order Anseriformes; family Anatidae; genus Aythya; species Aythya ferina. The sequence goes on along the minus strand of NC_140296.1, from coordinate 122,656,165 downwards.
AGCTGCAGGCTGAGGGTAAGTAGAGCTTGTGGCACGGGGCATACCCGCTTGCTTCCCCTGACAGCTCTATCGAGGGTTGGCAAGGGAGAGAAGATGGGTTAGCGATTGCCAGTGGTTGTCATGGTAACTAATGGAAACTACTTTTTTTTTTTTTTTTTTTTGGTCTGTCATATATGAAGATGTTTGTTAAAACAACTAGGAAACATTTCTCTCTCCTGAATGTTTTCACTGCTGCCTTCTGGACTTGAAAAGTACATCGTTATCAGTGTATTTTTAAGGAGGTTGTACAGAGGTTTTGGGTGCCGTGAAGTGTGCACTGGGGATGAGCACTCAGAGCAAGCCACGAATCAGCCTCTTTTTACCCCAAACCCTTCTGCAAGGCTCTCCCATGAATGTTTTCTCACCAAGAGGCCGAAAAGTAGGTGCCCAAAATCACAGGTCGGCCGAGTACTGTTTCCCATGTAAGCAGACGATTAGCTACTCGGGAAAAAAAATGAGGCTGGCTGAACGGGAAATAATAATGCCAATTTATCAGGCAGCGAGCTGTCAGGCTTACTGACACAGCGACGGTAAAGAGCTTTGAGGATTTCAGATTAAAGGTGTGGGTGAAACACAACGTGCTATTATCACTATTTCATGTAAATAACAGCATGTCTTGTCACTAAAAATATGGCCGTCTACCAACTCTGCTGACACTAAGAGGAGCAATTTTCCCTATAGATTAGTAGATGACGAGGCCATAAGGAGCTGTTGTGCTTTATGTCTTATGCCCCCTTGCCTCCTAGAGACCATATATCCAGCTTTGTGATGAGTTCCATTTGCTCCGGACTCTAAAGCGTGTCCTAAAAAACATCTCGTCTTGATTAAGTAATTACCACAAATGGAAAATACCACTGCGCTTGGTGTGTTGCTGCGGCGCTTAATTATCCTCGCGCTGTTACACCTCATTTCTGGCTCGCATTTGCCTGGTTTTCATCTGTGGAGGTTGAATCTCCTGCCTGATGGCGGAACAGAAGAGGCCTTCAGTACCTTGCGCCTGTTCCCCACCAGTACAACCGTGGTCTGTGACAAGGATCGTGGCCAGTCTTATATTTGGCAGGCTGAACTGTGTGAAACCCCTCAGGTAATCCCCGTGGGTGGGATATTTCCTAGCTGGGCCTCCACACGTTGTGGTGCCCTGTCCCAGCTCTGCCTGTCAGGGGCTTGCTCCTTGCCTCATGGTGACGGGGCGTCTCCACACGCTGCTGGTGGGAATCCGTACGGCCTGGGTGGGGCAGCGTGAACTGTGTGAAGAAGAAAGGCGAAGCCAGCAGGGCAGCCTGATTTAGTGTCGGGGAGATCATACAAGATGTTGGAGGCTGGGTGTGTTCACAGGTGTAGCTTGGTTTGGTTTACGTGCAGGTATCAGGCACTGAGGCCTGCACATAAACTGAGGGGGCACCAAGAGCAAGCTGGCTGCCTCCCCTCCAGCAAACTCAAGCAAGCCTGACCCAAATTGGATGCAGTCAGAGGTGGAGACGGCCAGCTTTCTTGCTGTTCGCTCCACCCTTCTCAAAAGATGAATTTCTAACCAAATAACAATACGGGAATTGGTTCCAAGAGCAAATCTTGCTTGCATGCTGTCCCAAGGGCATGGGCTCAGCTCTGAGATGTGCTTGTGCAGGGCTTGGCACGATCTGGCTGCGTCTTGACTTGGACCTTGGGAGACTTCTGCACTTAAAGTGCGCCATAAAGACTCGGATGCTATTAAAATACCCTTTTTTTGTTGCTTCGTTTCCAGCTTTGTCTTTAAATATGGATGTTTGGGGCTTTTGTCTGCTCTGAAAGCAAGTAGGAAGCTCAGTACATTCATTGTTCTCAGGTCCTCTCCAGCTCTCGCCTCAGGAAGGCTGAGTGGGTTAGGGTGAAGGTCTGTGCTTTCATAGCTTGAAGGCACCTTTCCGCAAGGCAGCCTTAACCCGGTAGCACAGGCATGCAGATAAAAAAGGCTTAGGCACTTTTCCTGTGGGCACGCTGGTTGGAAGGCTCTTTTTTATGTGGTCATTTAGGGGAGGTGAGGGGAGATGGTTCGCTTGTCCAAAGCAGTGTTTTCATCCTACGTGCTGCCTCGAGCTCAAAGCTCATTCTTTAATCAGAGTCTGGCAAAAGGCAACCAACTCCTGTGTGCCTCAGGGCTGCGATTTTGAAACTCGGAGCCAAATGTTTTTGCAACTTGTGTCTGTCTGAAGGAGCAGTTTTGCAGTGGGTGCTGTGCGAAAAGGTGAGTGCCTCCCATGCGGCTCTGGCTCCCTCCTCCTCCTCTGTGCTGGCTCTGGCTCCTGTGGTGCCAGGCAGCTGAAAAGTGAACCCTACCCAAAAAAAACACAACCCTCCAGTTGATGCAGATCTTTTAGCTTTTCATTCTTTGTCCCTGCACAGGCGTGAGAGAGCTGGTGTGGGAAAACCCAGCTCAGGGAGGGGAAAGGGCAGGACCGCCTCCGCAGCCGTGGCTGAAGACTGTCTCAGGTCACGAAGCCCAGCAGTAAGGCAGGATCCTTTGCCCCTTTGCTGGCTGCTCCTTCCCAGGCTCGTAGCCCTGCTGTGAGCTTGCTGCCAACCGCCTGTACCCAACCACTGCTGTCCCATAGTGGAGCTGAGCTCACAAGGGTTGCTTGGAGGCCACCAGCGGGAAGGTCTCTGCTGGGATGTGGCGGCAGCTATGCGAGAGGAGGAAGAGGAGGTGCCTCCCTCTCTGCCCTGGCCCGTCCCCTGCTACTGACCACAGCCCCCACGAGAGAGGCCCTTTGCTGGCTGCTGCTTCCCACTGAAACACAAGAGCATTAACTCTTTCTCAGCAAACTATTGTCTGTCCCGATTTAAGTCTTCTCCCACAAAAGCTGAGTCTCAAGGAAATGTGTTGAAGTGGTGGCTCCAGGTATGAGGCCGCACATGGGCTTCTTTTCCCGGCAGAGCACAGTGCTTCCCCTGCTCCCACATCACCACATGAGATTCCTAAAGGAGAGCTTTCCACCTTGTGACCATGTTTAGTTGATAATTCAGTGCAGTTCATGCCTGTCCTCAGGAAGTGTTCATCTTACGCTGTCTGAAGAACAAATTTACGGCTATCTTGGCTGTAGCACCTCGGACTTTAAGTTTAGCCAGCAGGTGTTCACGCAGTAAGTACCAGAAGTCCCAAGTTTGTTCCTTTCAGCCTCAGTCCCATCCAGCAGCATTATGTGTTTCTAAGAGTTTGTTGAAAGCATTAGGTCGTCTCGGGGAGAAGTGCCTGTATTTGCATCATTATTTTTGATGGGATTTAGCTGTTAAAAGTCAGGCACACCGCGTACTGCTGGCTGCTGTCCCAGCATTAGTGGAGTCTGATCTTGCTGCAGTTGCACGGTTCCTAACAGGGAAGGGGGGAGGGGGGAAATTACAAATTACAATGTCTTGGCTGAGATGAAGGTACAAGACCCAGGCAAGATGAAGAAATGCAGTAAACTCCATGTGTGGAGCATGTAGAAGTTGAGCACGTGTCTCACGGAGTGTTGCTTTGTGTGTTTGATGGCATGTGAGGAGGGGAAGAAGCAACAAGGTTTAATGGGACATTGATGTGACCGAAGGAGCAGGGTCGATTTGGCAGAATGTTGCTGACATCTTGGTGTTCTGGAGGATGTAAGGCTCCTGAAAGTCTTGTGTTTGCTGTAACAAAAGATTTGGATTTATTTTATTTTTTTTGGAGGATTAAAGTCAGGCAGCTGAGGTGCTGAGTGACCGTGGATGCCTGCTCCACCCTTTGGCTGAAATCGCCACCACGCAGCAGGGGTGACTGGACAGCCCACAAAGCACATCCTGAATATGTGGATTGACAACGTGAAGTTGGGTTAGGTTTACTGTGGTGGAGGAAGCAGTAAGCACTGACATGCCAGTAGCTGCTTCACCACCTCTTGGCTCTCTTTGCTGTTCAGCAAGCGTTTGCTTTTAGAGAGAAGGCAAAAGCAGTGTCTCTTATGGGTACTTGATTTAAAGCTGTTTCTGCACCCTGGACTTGATGCTGCTGGCTGTGATGTGAAAGGCTTCCCACATTCAAGTCCCTTCGCAGAGGCTGGAAATAATCTGTCTTTATGCACACGTTTCATGGAGTCAAGGGTGCCAAGTGTTACTTGCTCTCGCACTTGGTATGGGCAAGGATTTGATGGTTCGTATGGAAAGTGCGAATCAGTGTCAAGTCCCCATAAAGAAAAGCTGTTGCAGATTCCCACTCGTGTTCACTGCATGGCACTTGGTCCCTCTTTGGTCAGGGCTGTTTTCTTCTGGGTTAGCACACTGAAATGACTCAAGTCTTGTAAGTGCTAAAGCACTCAGAGGGAAAGGAAGGACTTGCAGCCAACAGCTAGATTGGCGTAGGCTGTCATAAAAATGTGAAGATGTTGTGAATTCCAGTAAGTCGTTCATTGCAGGCTAAAATTATTTACAGTACATTGCTTTTGCCATAGGATAAAGGAGCACATGCTTGCCATTCTTTTAGTTCAGAGGAATCACTTTTTAGAGCTGGTATCTTACAGGTACATCTCAGCATGCTAGATGTACCTTAAAGCCTCTACAGCTTCACTGGGGCATTTGGCAAGGAAAGACTATGGCAAGGTTGGCAACTTTTATCCTGGGAGATCTGTAAGACCTATAACAAGGAGGTTTTTGTGCTTCTTTGGGTGTTTTTGTTTACTTTTTTTTTTCATTTTTATTTCAAACTAAGCTAGCCCAGGTTATTGGAGATCCAAAAAGTAAGGTTTATTTTCGTGGAAAAACAAAGCAAGATGATCAAAAACCGAAACGCAGTGTTGTGTTACCAAACCTTTCGTTGCGCAGCATTAGACTTCCAATAATTACAAAACCTCAAGGTGGCTTGCAGAACCCTACATCTGTTTGTCGTGGCTTGGTACATGATTATAATATCACAAGCTACTTCTGAAATCATCGTGGGGGGAAACAGATTGCATTAAATTTATTTCCTGCAACCTATACATTTTGTACAAGTAGCATCTAGCGTGGCTGTTCAGCGTGGCAAACATAACATCAAGTGCATAAGAATAATGTCTGCACATACTTAAGCAATTTGTTCTCAGTATTCAAAGGCTACCATTGATTTCCTGATGTGCTTGAGTCAAAGCCAGCTCTAGGAACACATTTTAATAAATGCTTCGGGTGTGTGAGTTTCCTGGCTTTTCTTAAATCTTTGTTGGAAAAGAAAAGCCATTGTCCCGTCTGAGTTTGCTGTCATAATTTCTTCGGACTCAGTAGGCAGCCAAAGCAGCCTCTCAAACAGCAAAGGATTCAGAAGAGAAGCACGGCAGTGCCTTCTGGAGAAGAAGCATCTTTCATAAGTTTTTTAGCCTTTTCGTGTACCTGTTTTTGTCCAAGTCTCTCCTAAGCTGCTAGGGAGACATTTTGTTCTCTTTTTCCCCTCCTTGGATGTGTGGCTGCGAGCCTGCAATCGTGCTGAAAACCGGCGGTCGTCAGCAGCTCGGTCTGATACCTTGGGCTGTGAACTGTAGTGGCTGAGGCACAAGCGTGTATTTCTTTCTGCTGACTTTATTAGGGGAGCAATAAATTCTGGCTGGCCGGCCAGGTGGACAGCCAGGGCTGGCAGACAGCTGTGAAAGCTAATGTCTTCAGCTGCTGCGCTTGGATGTGCCAGAGGCTGCCTTCTGAAGCCCTTCGTCTGCTTCACTTTTATGGCTACGGGAGTTCATTTTTCCTCTCTGGAAGTCATGGCAGGAATCCACTTGATCTCCTGCAGCATCCAGGGACGACGTGTGGTCTCACGGGGGCTTCTCCTCCCAGCCCCGGCCATGGAGGTGCACAGACAGGGCTGCCCCTGCTGCACCAGCTGGGGCTGTCCTGCTTTTAATGGGAAAAGCCAAAATTGCCTGGCCTTCTTGCCCACTTACTCCTCGTGTTCATTAACCAGCAAACTTTCTCCGCCGAATACCGACGTTGTTTATACTGCATTAAGCAAGGGAAGCGCGCCAAGTATTTCATGCTTGTTTAACTTACAAAAATGTCCACAGTCGGTGCGCTCCCCCTGTCTTTGATTTGGTTTTGACACAAAGCGTTTACGACGCCGGGTTTCCAGCCTGCCTGGTGTCTGTGCGGTTCCCCAAACGGGGGGATTCGTGGGGAAACATCGCCTCAGCCATTTCTGCAGCGCCCGTGTGGAGGAGGAGCGGGCCGCCGCCATCTTGTCATGGAGCCGCGTGCCCCAGCGCGGGGAGGGTTCGTGAGGCGGTGTTAGGCTGGGGCTCTGGGTTTCCAGCGAGGCTGAAGGCTTTTGTTTCCCGTCCGTGTTTCCTAAGCCTTTTCAGCACCTCGAAATGCCAGGCTGTCTGCGGGGAAATTCAGCCCTGGCAGAAGAACCAGAGCAGCTCCGATAATTTTCTCTTCGAGGAAGGAGGTTGGAGGGAGGTGTGTGGGTGTGGATATGAGAGGCAAATAGGAGAACATAAATCCTATACAACATGGTGCCAGGGAGGCCAGAAAGCCAATCTCAGGTGCTCAAGGTCACCTCAGATTTAAGGCAGTGCACAGGGAACCCCAATGGCTGGAAGCATCAGGAGAGCTACAAGTGCCACATCTCAGATACTCCCTCTGATGAGAGGGGCCTAACAAAGCTCTCTGACATCTGGCTTCTTGATAGCTGGGAAAACATACCCCCAAAAAATAAATTAAATGAACAAGCGAAAAACCCTATGGAAGTAACCTGTCCCCAAGCCAACTTAGTTGGCTTTGGCAACTGGAAATCTGTTGTCTGTGCGGAGATTTTGGCTCCTGCTGCTGCTATAAACTTCCAAGTTTCTGGGACATTTCCCAAGCTCTAGCACAATCACCTTTGCTGCTCAGGAAGGAATGGCTGCTGTGCAGGTACCGTTTCCTTCTGTGTGAGCCGCTGCCTTGTCATTTTGTCTTGCTCCATTGCCTTTCTGTCGCCTTGGCTGCCCCCCATCCCACGTTGTAGAGCTCCAGGGCATAAATCCCCTGAGCTGCAGCTCCAGCTGCCATGAAAAATTCATTTCTGCTGGGAGATACATGCTGCTTGGGTGGCTGCTGCTGGGGTGACCAGGGCAAATGGCACTTGGAGGCTGCCCAGGATGGGCTCAGACCCTCCAGGAGCGAGTGCTGCAGGGGGTGCCATGCTGCCAAGGCAGCCACGGGGAGAGAGGAGACCTGGGACCAGCGGTGCTGAGCTCTGGCTGAGGCTGGCTCGACGTTTCTCAGCCCTGCTTGCCTTTGTGGTGCCGGGTATTTGTAATTACATTTTGCCTTCTGCTGCATCATCTGTCTCAGCCCATTAGAGCACTCGCTGGTTAATTACTTAAGCTGCCATCAAGCCTTACATTAAGAGTTATTACATCTCTCTTACTGTGGACAGGAACAAGCAAATGGAGCCATCACCTCCAATAGTCTTCATGCTCCTTGTAGAGATGTGGCTGCAACCGCCGAGTCTGTGCCCCTAACAAGAGCACAGTGCTATGCTTCTCTTCCAGAACAAAATAAAAAACAACAGAGGAAGGTCAGCAGCGAGGCAGGAGCCACCCTCACTCTTGGCTTGTAGATCCAGGCACTTAGAGCAGTTTCTCCAGTGGAGCAGCAGTAGTAAGGGAAGAGATGGTAATTTCCACACGCACATGCAAGAAAGCTATCCACATCTCTCAAAGTCTGTGGCAAGCAAGAGGTAGCAGGGTGACTCCCTTGCCAGATGCAGGCTCTTGCAGTGGCAGAGGGTTGCTCTGCCTTCTTAGCAAAACAGCTTTAACAATTCCTCGAGCATGGACAAAATAACTTAATCATGTTCTCGGAAACCACTGACCTTTTTCTGTTGACACTTGAAAAAAAGGAAAAGTCAGCCTGAGGCAAACACCTGGGATGGAAAATTTCAACCTGAGCAGTTCAGCGCCGGCAAAGTCACCAGCAGAGGAAAAGGTGGTTTCGTAAGGGGAGGTGTCAGGCTGCTTTTCAGCGTTGGGTGCTACCTCTTCCACCCATAACCGGGCAGGGGGACACCTTGGCAGCACAGTCGTGTCCCAGAATGGCTGAGTTTCCCCCAATTTTCCCTTTCTGCATGGTGTTCAGGATGCTTTCAGTCAGACATTTTGTGGCTTTGCCATCCGCCTGGGGGTGTTGCTGTCACCGGCTGAACTTCAGACAGCTTTGCTGGGATTAGCCTAGACATGGGGGATTATTGAAATACCTGTTGAATCTTGGCGATCTGCTTCAAACTCGTTCCCTTTAGTACTCCCAACTCAACTCTTGCTCCTTACTCCCTGATTAGCAGCCTAAGTCATTGCTGATGAATTTATTATGAACACCAGCACTGAGATGAACTGACGCTGAGGTCGTTTCATGCGTGCCATCGAGGAGATGGGTACAACTAGTTAGCAGTGACACTGGGGCACAACTGCAAGTAGTGCAGGAACAAAAGCTTGCATAACCCAGTTATCCAGGGTACAGGTTGCGTCCCGGGTTCAAAATCTCCTCTCTGTTTCTGAGCAGTGGAGATCCGTGCAGAGAAATCTCTCTCTTGTGAAAGCTCCTCGTGTCTTCCTATCTCCCCATGTAAAATTCCTGCACCACCAGCTTCAAAGACGCTGCTGCATTGCTCAGACATTTAATACTGTGGAATTCGTCTTGGGAAATAATATAATTGTATTTTCTTCATAACTAGAGCCATTACACTGTCGAAAGCAGAACTTTCTGTTGCATTAGCCAACAGCGAGCAGAGATTGCTGGGAAAAGAAAGCGCTTAGCTTAACCTAAATTTTTCACTAGCAAGAAAAATGGAGTGAAAACAAAATGAATTTATTATGAAATGGATTTATTTCTGGGCTTTCTTATTGTGCTGTTTGCTTTCTTTGAGGGCATTTAGAGCCGATTAGCAATCCTGGAGACAGAAGTCCATTATTTATCCAGCGAGCAGATAGCAGTGGAGAGGCAGCGATGCAGGCGCCCTCCTTCCCTCTCCAGTCCATCCTCTGCATTCCTGGACGGGAACTCAACTTTGTCCTGAAGGGATCATTTCCAGTGGGGAATTTGGCAGCTGTGACTTATCTTCCTGGTTATTGTCTTAGCGTTTTGCAACTTTTCTTTGCCCTCTTCTGTATGTAAAATGGGGTTAAGCAGGGCCTGATTTGGCTGGCCCAAAGATTTCCATCGCAAAGGAGGATTTTTCTATCCCTTCCTTCTTTAAAAATGTTACTGATAACAGTCAAAACACGAAGTATTTTTATAAAAGACCCTGTGTGATCCTGCTGGGAGCTTTGCAATGACTGTGTCACTCAAAGGCAAGTGTTTGTGGTGGCGAGCATTGCTGGAAGGCAGTGAGACCAACCTCTTGTGAAAGAGGGTAAGGAGAAAGCTTTTATTCCTGACCCCTTTGAGAGAACACATCCAAGAGATCATCACTCAAAAGCAGTGGAAATCCCGTTCAGTTTTTCCTTTTGACCCAAAGAGCCAAAACCCAAATTCTTACCTAAAACATTAAAAGGATTCAAAGACCACGACTGCCAAACACCGTTAAGAAAACCGAAAACTAATCAAGGGGGGAAAAACAGTTTTCAGCTCCACACCTTGGAGCAAGGAGAGCTGCCAGCAGCTGGAGGCAGTTCAGTGCTTAATGACCAAGGTCTGACACTGGAGAAGAGAAATGAAGCAGCCAGCAGGACAGGTGGTGTAGCAGAGACGCATCAGAGAGAAAAGTTTATTGCCAGGAGCACCTTTGCTGGGAAAACCTCACGGCAGAGCGGGGTGAAGAAGGGTGTTTCCCCGGTAAAAATCTGGCTGAGAGCTGCCTCGTAAAATCAGCGCTGTTTGCTCTGCTGGAGTGACTCAGAGGAAAGGCTGCTTTCCCCGAAGCAACATCTCTTTGGGTTATCGTAACCACCAAAGGGAGCTGGGGCTTTTGTCTTTCTGTTTGTTTGTTGCTTTTGTTTTGTTTTTTTTTTCCAGAGTCGAGCCATGGGAGTCAGCACCAGCAATCTTCCCAGCTAGACAGGAACAAATTCCATGATGGCAGGGAGCGGGGAGAGGGGTGTCTGCGGCAGGTCTGCCTCATTCCCAGACACTGTCACCAAGGGCCAGATGGAAGGAGATGAAAGAGCGAGAATAGGTTGGTTTAGACACCAAGCAGTGATGTTTTAGGAAAAAAGCCATAGGGATAATTGTCTCCTCTTTTTGATCCCTTAGCTGAATCGAAGAGTTGAAACAAAAATTTCATCAGCTGAAATTCCTCTTTTATTCTCAACAAACAAAAAACAGAACTGGCCAAACAAAAAGTTGTTAAATCACACCAAGAAGTATTTTTATCTTGTTTTCTTTAAGCTTGCATAAAATACTTCATGAAATGCACTTCAAAATTTTTTTAAAAAAGGGAAAATAGTTCGCTTTGAAAACGATTTGGGGATCGAATCTGTCACCAGAACTAGGTACAAATTTGCAAATAGTTTTGGCCAGCCTCAAATTGCATCTTCCCGTGGATCCGCCCCCTGCCTGAAAAACATTGCCCAGCCTTACTTTGGAGCTAAAGGAAATCAATAATCGCTTCTCTTGCTGCTTAATCAGAGTTGCCTTGGGGCTGCAAATGCTGGCGAGGATGCCTTTCAGCCCAGCAGCCTCGGGATGATGAGGGGAGCTCTGCTTTGGGGCAAGAAGGGTGCTGTGGCTCACCCATCCTCAGGGCAGGCCTCACACTGTGGAGCTGAGCAAGGCTCAGCATTTCCACTGCTTTTTGCAACGTGCTGCGGTGGAAGGAGGAGAAAGAAGGACCACGGCTCAGAGCTGGTTAAGGGGGGATTATTGGGTCCATTGATGGGAACAAGAAAAAAAATGAGGTTTCTTGTGCAAGAAGCCGGAGGCTGCTTGTAAATCTCAGCGTTTCCTGCTCTCCGTGCTCCTCCTGAGCTTGCAGTTACGGGAAGAGGTGAGGAGATGCCTCAGGGCTGTAAATCCCAGCTTGCCTCCAACTGCTCAGTCCTCTTGGCCAGGAAACGTGGCAGGTTTGGGTCCCGTTCAGAAATGAATCGCCCCGGGGAGATCATCCCAGCTGGCCAGAGGAATGGGCAACAGATCTTGCTGGCAGGACCAGGAGGATCAGCAGAGCCTCCGAGAGTGGGAAATTGGCACCCCAAAATGGTGTCCTCAGCCTGGGCTGGCGTGCACAGAGGGAGGAGGGCTGGGAGGCAGCGTGGATTTATTTGGCCGTGATGTTTTCAGGGCTGTGACTGTGACGGGGTTTTTAGGGCGAGCGGCAGAGCGAGGGAGCTGCAGCAGCCATTTTCCAGGCTCGTTTGCGACCGGGATTTCCTCTCCCACAGATTCCCGTGTCGTTGTTCCCCTTCTGGGGCCTCACCGGTCACTGCCTTGTGATGGAAAATATGAGGTTGCAGGGGCCAGAGCGCAGGCATTCCTTCGAGCCTGAAAGGCAAAACAGAGCCCTAGCATGGAGCAGCCCCTGCCAGAGGTGTGCCCGGCTCCCCCGCCGCCAGCAGCCTCTTGTTGTAAGAGAGATCAGCTCTTGGGCAGATTTGCTTCTCCTCTCTTAGGTTACGGGGAGAAAAGCCTCCTTCCCCCTGTCGCCGTGTCCCGTTTCTGCCTGAGCTGGTCGAGGCCTCCAGGATGATGGGATCCAGCTGGATTCGTGACCCCGGGTGACGGGCTTAATGAGAGGGGCCTGTGGAGAACCCCTGTGGAAATCGTCCCCGATGGCTGTCAACTGTTTGGGAATGCAATGGGACTTTAAAAAAAAAAATAAAATAAAATAAAAAGGAAAAAGGGTTTGACAATGACATGAACAACAGGAATACTTGCGATGGCTTTGGCTAAGAGAAAATGGTAAAGCGTAAAAATTGTGCTGCAGGGCATAGGTCGGCAGCTAGCTGTCAGGGAGCAGGAGGAAATTTCCCCTGTGAGAAGGTTACTGGGTAATTATCCGTGACAGCGCTTCTTCCTTTGAAGCATTTCGTCCTGACCAGCCGAGGCAAGATAATGGATCCTGCAGGTTTCTGAAGTTTTTTTGTGACCGGGGCATTATCTGATGCCCGGGGGCGATTTCTGCCTTCTGTTTGGTGCCGTACCTTTCCCCGGGGTTGTATTCACCTTCTTCTTAAACGTAGGAAGCAAAGGCGTTTCTGCTGCCTGCCCTCCACGAAATAAATGGGAAGGCAGCAGTCCTTGACTTGGGGGAATTACCCTCACCACTTAACTCTAGATCTTATTTTGCTTGTGTTTGCTCCGGCTCTCCGAGGAGATTTTTGGGGAAGGACCTCGAGGAAACCTTCTCTCGCTGGGGCTGTAACCCTGGCTCCTTTGTCTGCTCCTGGTTATTGTCTGGGCTCTCCATCTACCGCAGTCACGTCTGTCTCGCTCTGTCATTTATGCCTTGCCAGCCTGCTGCTCCGTGCTCCGGCCTGGAAGCTACACGGATGATTCCTGAAAGCTGCGTCGAGGGCGGCTTGATGTATTTCGTGTCTCTTTCCTTTGTGCCTTTCAGGAAGAGCCCAGGAGCAAATCGAAAATCTGCGCCAACGTCTTCTGCGGAGCCGGGCGGGAATGCGCGGTGACGGAGAAGGGAGACCCGACCTGCCTCTGCATCGAGGTAGGGGGGCACAGCAGCCCCTGCATCGCCACCTGCCCCCCGGGGGAGTGACACGGGGTGGGCTGCGAGCTGTGGGGCAGCCCTCCCAACCTGGGGGCGTGTTTGAGGGGGTTACAAGCACCCTAGTAAAATACTCTCTTCTCCGTCTCTCTTGCAGCAATGTAAACCCCACAAGAGGCCTGTGTGTGGCAGCAATGGCAAGACGTACCTGAACCACTGCGAGCTGCACCGCGACGCCTGCCTCACTGGCTCCAAGATCCAGGTGGATTACGACGGACACTGTAAAGGTAACCCTGCGCGAGGGGCCCAGAGGGGTGGCTGGTGACAAAAAAAAAACAGCCCGGTGACAAAAAGCAGGGGCCTCGAGAGCCAGGGAGGAGGTTTGTGTTGCTTCAGAAATGTCACCTTCTGTCTTTCCTTCCACAGAGAAGAAGTCTGAGAACCCAGCCGCAAGTCCAGGTGAGAAGAGAGGTGGGGGAGGAAGGGGTGCTGGGGGAGCTGCACAGCCCTGAGTGCAAGAGATGCCTCCTCGCTGGCTGTAGCAGGGCCTGGGTTGATAAATCAGCTGAATTGCTCGGCTCCTCGCTCCCGGGGAGCCTTTCAGATCTCATACATCTCCTGGGCTCCTAGCTGTGCTGGGAAATCGTGGGGATTCTGGGCATGCACACGGTGAAGCGGAGCACTTTGCCCCTAGGGACGCAAGGGTCTGTGTGTTCGTCACCCAGACTGAGGGGAGAGGCTCTGAGTTCCTCGGGGCTGTCCCCCCCAGCTCCTGTGCAGCTGGAGAGCGCTGACAGCGTGCTCGGCGTCACCCCCTCTAAGCTTTACAAGCTTTAGGGGACTGCGAGGCGCTGAGTTTTGGCAGCGCTGTCGTTTTCGGGCCTTGCCACACGGTGTCACCCACAGCCCGCTCGGCACAGGGCAGCTCTGCTTGGATCCGGCCCTGGATCACCTCCAAGGGGCGTCGGGGCTGTCTGCTCGGCTTTTATTCGCCGTCCCCTCTCTGTGGCCTCCCCGCCAACATGATTTCTCTCGCCCTTGCTTTCTCTCCCCCCTGTGACAGTCGTCTGCTACCAGGCGGACAGGGACGAGCTTCGTCGCCGCGTCATCCAGTGGCTGGAAGCTGAGATCATCCCGGACGGCTGGTTTTCCAAGGGCAGCAACTACAGCGAAGTCCTGGACAAGTACTTCAAGGCAAGTAGGGCCTGCCTCAGGGGACGGGCAACGTTTCTTGGCCAGCCGTGCCCCCGGGGAAGAGGCTGCACGGCGTGGAGATGCTGCGATGGGGGCCAGGAGGAGCTGGCGTGGGCTGGATAAGTGACCTGGAGCATTGCTGCCTCCTGGTATCCCACCTGCCCTGGGGAAAAGGAGACAGGTAGGGGGGAAAAAAAAACTGATCTTAGAGGTTAAAAGCTACCCAGAGGACAAAAGGTGGGTGAAAAGTGCTGGGAACGCAGCAAGCCGGGGCGGAGGCCAGGCCTCTTCCCTCCTCCCCGGCAGCCTGTCTGGCGTGCCATCCCCACCCCCTTTTATAACCCCACGCTTCTCCCATGCTCCTGCCACATGCGCTGCTGCCTCCCTCCCCCTCGCGCCCGGCTCCTGATAAAGACTTCAAAGCATTCGGGGACGGAGCTGGAGGAGCAGGTGGGGAAGTAGGGAGGGGGGGGGACGCTTAAATCAGGAGCTGTCGACAGCCAGAGATTAATGGTGCCTGACAGGAGTTAGTGCTGCGAGCAAATTTGCCATGGCAATGGCACCCCCTGGTGAGGCAGAGGAGCCGGTCCCTCTGCTCCAGAGAGCATCTTCCCTTGCCTAGCCACAAATCCTGCCTCTCCCTTTTTTGTGGAGCACCGATCCAATCCCCGGCACGAGCAGGCAAAAGTTTCCCTGACAAAGCCCTGCCCTTCCTTGGACCAAGCTTCCTGCTCTGCCAGGTGGTAATCCACCGTGTCGACAGCCCCAAGAGCTTGGAAATACTTTCAAAGCACAACGCAGGGCTTGGAGCAGCTCAGGCAAATCCAAGCAAGGCGAGCTAAATGGCTCCACGTGTGCACAATTTGTCTCACCACCGAGCCCGAGAGCTTTGCCTCACCCCGCCCGGGGCTCCTCGTGCTGCCTGACTCCTGCCCTGCAGGCAATAAACGCTGGAAGCAAGGAGGAGGTGAAGGTTTCCCCTTTTCTCCTTGACCAGAGGAGCTTGCAGATGTGGCACTAAGCTGGAAACCTGCCTTGTGCAAGTCCCTCGGGGGGGTGTGGGTTCATTTTCCCCTCCCTGCAATGCAGCTGTCCCTGAGGGGGACGGGAGCCCCGTCAGGACCCTGTGAAGTCAGTGGCGAGGCGTTTAGGTGTTGTGTTAAATTGTTCCTTCTCTGGGATCAGCAGAAAATTACTTCCTGTGATTTCCCGTTTTGTCACTGTCACAGTTCAGGCACAGCTTCGGGTTTTCGCATCTCGGAAAGCCGACGCCTTCCTGAGCACAACTGGGCCGCTTGAAGGCAGGAGGTGTATCAGAGGGCTAAGGGCTGGCTGGAACAAAGAGAAGAAACGGGGTTAGAGCCATAAATCAAGCAGCAGGAGGGGAATGAGAAGCAGTGTAGCTTATCAGCGAGCAGGAGGCCACAGCCATCTTATTTCTGAGGCTGGTGTGGAGATTGTGCTGCTGCTCTCTGAGTTCTTTGTGCAAAACAGGGATGACGCAAGCAGCACTTCAAAAATACTAAGTACCCGTGGAAGAAGGGTAAGGAAAGGGGTACCTCGGACCCATAAATCAGATCCTCTCCCATCTCGCCGTCTCTCTCTCTCCCTGCAGAGCTTTGATGACGGCGATTCCCGCCTGGACTCGGCCGAATTCCTGAAGTTTGTGGAGCAGAACGAGACTGCCGTCAACATCACCACCTACGTGGACCAGGAGACCAACAAGCTGCTCAGGTGGGCACTGCGCAGGGAGCGGGTGTGGTAGGAAGGTGGAGAGCATCTCAGAGCCTTCCGAGGTGTTACTGGTTTAATTCTGCCCTCTGAAGCCAGCAGAGGAGGGACCGGCTTGGTGCAGCCCTGTGCTGAACGTGCCTCTGTGTTGCCTTTCAGGGGACTCTGTGTAGATGCCCTCATCGAGCTGTCAGATGAAAACGCCGACTGGAAGCTCAGCTTCAATGAATTTCTCAAGTGCCTCAGCCCGTCCTTCAACCCACCAGAGAAAAGTAGGAATTCTTGGCTTGTACTGGGGAACCAGTGGGGTACTGATAAGGGGGGAAAGGAGAGGGATCAGCTTTCAGTCAGACTTAGATGCTGTAACTCCCAGAATTCATGTTGATATGCGCCTACCCGTCTTACAGCACCCCTTGCTCTTCTATCCCTGCATTGTCAACAGCACTGCTTCTTCTACCCTGCAGCTCATGTGCTGGAAAAGGTTTGCATTTTCCAAGCAGGGACGTAGGTCAAGTGGATAAGGCAGGCTGGGAACATCAACGCTTACATTTAACAGCACGGAGATAAATCGTGCGAGGAGTTCGTGTCTGGCTACCTTAGAAAAATCAGGCCAGACCAAAGTCCTGCTACGCTCTGCCTCTCACACAGAGACCCTCCCCGACGAATGTCTCAAAGTTCGCTGTCCTTCCAAATCCTGCTTACTGCCACAGCTCACGTGGAGGCCGCTTAGTGTTCTGCTGACCAGGCACGCGGGGCCGCTCATCTGATCGGCTCCTCGGGGGGTGCTTTCGCCTGCCGGCCCGCAGGTGCTGGGTTTGCGTCCCTCTGTGGTGGCTCTGAGGAGCAGGCAGAGCCTGTGCTTCTTGGGGAATGTTGAGTTGACCTCTGTTGTTGCCTGCTTCAGTGGAGATGATCAGCTGGTTCGCGCTGAACCACCACGCTTAGGTGCTTTGAGGGCCTTGACTTAACTGTATAACAGAGCTCTGAGAAGAAATGTGAGGTAAAATGAGAGAGATTTTTTTCGTTCCTCTCAGCAGATGCACTCAGCATTTCCCCAACTTCTCCCTCCAGGAACAGGGCGTTGGTTCAGGGTGACCAAAACTTTCACTTTGGGGGTTCTCTTCTGTGCATAAGGAGTGTCCGATCCGGACATTCAAACAGATCCCACATCAAGATCTCATTTTAATTGAGAAATTGCAATGTGTGCAACAAACTAAGTGGTTGACTTCCCCTAATAATTATTTTTTGGCTAATTTCACACACCAAATTCAGCGTGAATACTTCAGTCACTGCGGTCCACTCTTGGTGGATTGATGGCTAGAGGAAGGCCTCCTCCAAAGGCATCTCTCCCGAGTCTGTTGTCTTTGCCCCACCGCGTATCTCACAAGCACTGCCCTTGTTTTGTGCCTCTCCAGAGTGTGCCCTAGAAGACGAAACCTACGAGGACGGAGCCGAGACCCAGGTGGAGTGCAACCGCTGCGTCTGCGCCTGTGGGAACTGGGTGTGCACTGCCATGACGTGTGAAGGTCTGTGCGCTCCCCAGGGGATGCTTTTATTCGGCTTTGTACAAAAGGGATTTTTCCTTTCTAGCTTTTCCAGACCCAAGCTGGTTCTGTTCTAGAGCTCAGAAAGTGCCTAACTGAGCCGGGGGCGGTGCTGCTGGGCTTCGCAGGTTGGGTTTGGCGTGATGAAAACGCAGCACCAAAACTTCCAGACCAGAGCTTATTTGCATCCTGCTGCTTCAGGACATGCATGGAAAACAAATAGGAAACTGCCTGCTACGATGTGTGGAGGTGTGAGCAAGTCAGCTTTCCTACTTTGAACTTAATATAGGTGCTTTTTCTAAATAATAGGGGAGGAAAGCAGAGTGAAGTCTCTTCCTTACAGTTTTATTACTTATCATGATGTAAGTAGAGACAGGGACAGGCTGGACACCCAGATTCTGGAGTCCCAGGCAGCCACAAGGGCTCTTTTCTTTCAGAGAAGGTGTGGCCAGACAATGCAAAGCCTCCTTCAGCTCAAGGTGTGCTGCGATCAGCTCAGGCTGATTGCCTCTTTTTGTTCTGCCCCTGAAATCTGCGTTCGCTGGTGGTGATAACACTGAACTCCTTTTCCTGATTACAGGGAAGAACGAGAAGATGCCTGCTCGGAGACAGCACCCTGATCAAGACTTGACCGAGGAGGAGCTAGCTAGATACGTTCAGGAGCTGCAGAAGCATCAGGTTGGTGTGAGGCTAGGAAAAAGTCCTCTCGGTGGAGGAGTTCCCTCTGCTCCTGGCACTTGCAGGCTTCTGGTAGACAGGGGAGGACAGCAAAGAGATCTTTGTTGCCTGGAGGGACAAATACAAGCGTCGGGCTGCAAGATGTAAACCAGTGTTGGCACTGCTCGTGGGTGGACCAACGTCTTCAGGGCGCTGCCAGCTCCTGTGTCAGTTTTGTGCTTTTTTTTTCTAGGAGACGGCCGAGAAGACCAAGAGAATGAGCACCAAGGAGATGTGAGGGGCCTCCACCCCGGAGGAGCCCGGGAGGATGGGCCCAACCTGCTTGCCCCGTCCTCCAGTGCTGAGCTCAGTATGCACAAGTGTCTGCTACAGTTGCCCAGTCACAGATATTTACATTGTATAGCGATGGGTTATTTGTTTTGTAATACACAGAGAATGGGGCCAGGAAAGGGGAGCAGAGCCCACCTGTTCAGGGAGCTTCCTTGCTGGGGCTTGGGAAGGCTGGGAGGCAATCGCAGCAGCCCCTGGGACCCTTTCCCAGAGCAGGCAGCCGCTCCTCCCGGGAGCTAACAGGGATTTCTCGTTCCCCTGGAGCTGGGGAAAGGACGGAGGGCAGTGCTGGATAGAAAAGGGGATCCTCCATCGATAAAAGTTGTCAGCTCCGGCCTTGGCTGCAGAAATACGGGCCCGACGGTTTCGTGGCTGGGTTCTGCGTGCTGCAGGGCATCATTAGCCAAGGACCTTGCCCTGCTTCCCCTCCCCTTTGGTTCGAGCTCCTCCACGCTGCTCAGCCTCGCGTGCCACCTGGGAGTCGTGGTGCCATGCCACGGGCACGAATCCAGCACGTTCCTCCTTGCTTTCCACCGGCCTGTCCCCAGCAGCTCCTCCAGGACATTGTGGGCTCCCACACACGGTTCCTTGCGACCTCATCTCACTCGTAACTCTCCCTGCCCTCTCTTTAAAGGTGCTATCATATTTTTTATTTTTTTTTTCTCTTATCACGTTCACGTGCTGACTCCCCCTTTTGTTTTGTTTTGTTTTGCTTCCTTTATTTCCTATGGTAGTAACGCAGCGTTTGTATGTCTCGTAGCTCTAGATCTTTCAAGAAAACCCCAGCCTGTGGGTTTTTTGTTATTGACAGTGCTGTAATGCCCGTGCACAGTTTGTATCACTGCACTCAGCCACCACAAGCAACTTGTGAGCCCTCTCCTACAGGGTATTTCTCAGTCGGGGACTGCAGTGTCCCTGATGGGACAAAGAGACAGGGCTGGATGTAACGAGTTCCACCAGATGCAGGCTGACACTGCAGCTCTCTCTGTCTTGTGCTCCCTTGGCTAAGCACTGACTGTGCTCAAAGTCCACGCTCAGGCTTCCCTAAATTGCCCAGGGGGATCTGCTAGGTAGTCTAGAGAGAGATCACCTCTTTAGCCTCAAGCCCAGCTGCTTTTCTCCTGCTCCACACAGTTTCACGCCTGAACATCCTGTGTCCACGTTCCCTTCGTGCCCCTGCTGTGCATCCCAAGCCGTTGCACGCATCCGTAACTGCCTGTGATTTCTGTCTTCCCGTTCGTGGGCACCTTCAGCAAGTGTTGCCAAGTGTCTCGCTGTCCCTAATGCTTACTCGAGCGAAACTCCACTCGCATCAGCAGAAGCGTGTTCTGCTTGAGAGAAGATCAGCAGGGCTTGTGTCCCAGCCTTCCCCTTCTGGCACATTGTTTGCCTTGGAGAGGAAGAACGAGCTAGCGTAGGAGAAGAAGAAAGCTTGGTCCCTGCTGCGGTCTCAACCTGAGAGCTGTATTTGTTCAGAGCTGCCTGGTCTTTGAGCTGTTTCCCTGGGGTGCATCCAGAGGACTTCCACTGACTGACACAGCGCCACGTTTGCAGTGGGAGTCGCAACCTACCCTGCCACGCTGGGAGGCTTTGGTGTAATAAATGCAAAAGGGCTTGCTCTTAGGGGGTCCTTCTCCCATGAAGGTCCAGATGTGAGACGCTAGCAGCTGTGATGGTGAGGGGAATGAGCCCCTAGGAGCCGCAGGGCGTGCAGGACAGCACCACTGCTTGTGTCCTGGTGCTTGGTGGAACAGGAGCACCTTTTAGACACCTCCTCCCCGCCAGTATCAGCGAAGCAGCTTCACGTGCTGGGTCTGGGGTCACAGGGATGTGGTTTTAGGAAATGTTTTGCTTTATTCTGACCCTGCTCTGAAAGGTAGCTCGTGCCTCCCAGCTGGCTTCCTTCCAGTCTGGATCATTCAAGTGCCTTAGAGAAAACACAACAGCTTGCCTTAAAGGCTCTCCCTGGATGGGAAGAAGATCTCGTTGTCCGGTCAGGAAAATCTCCAGCTGGTAGAAGCAAAGCGTGTGCAGGAAGGGGAGGCTGGTGATGGCAGAAGGGCTGTAGGCTGCAGCACACATTCTCGTCTCCTTCCTGTCCCCTGTGGGCATGCACTCTGCGAGGATGGCTCCCGGGGCCAGCTGGAGAGTTGTGTGCTGGAAATTGAGGTTACAGAGCTTGCACTCGGGCTGAAGGCCGAGGGATGCGCTGCTCTTTCAGGAAAAATAAGCTCTCTGACAAGCCATATAACACAGCCTCGGGTAGGGGCGCAGGGAACGTGCCCCTACAGAAAGAGCCGCCTCCAGTGGAGCTTCTCCCTCCTTGTGCCCTCAAAAAAGCAAACGTACCTGTGGCAAACGGTAACCAAAAGAGAGCAAAACCTCCTGCCTCCCCGCTCCGAGGGGAAGGGCACCCACTCGGTGAGCGATGCCCCACATCAGGCCGGTGGGTTGCTCGCGTTTGCAGGGTGACTCGGCTGCTGAGGAGGGAAGTGCTGAATTCCAGGTGTTGCCTTCTAGGACAAAGAGATTGCAAAGGGCAGGGAAGGCGTTTTGTTTTGTTTTGTTTTGTTTTTTCAAAAAGCCAAATTTAAGCAAGAAAACAAAGAACTCCCCCCTCCTCCCTCTGTGCTCCCTCCTGTATGTGTGTGAAAGTTATCAGTATTCCGTAGGTTTCCTTAGTGCACTTATTTTACTTGATTTTGTAATTTTTTTTGAAGCAGGGGGGGTTGGATATTACTGCCAAATAAAACAAAATTAAAAAAAAAAAAAGACACCAGTGTTGTATTTCTGACAACCCTCACCTTCCTCTTCAAAACCAAGGGAGCAGAACAACGAAAGCAGCTGTCTTTGTTTTTTGGGTACGTTTTGGGTACGTTTATACAGAGGTCTCCATGCAGTGGAAGAATGCAGAAGGACACCAGCTCGATGCCATCGCTCCATCCCACGTGGCATCAGGGAGGCCTCAGCCCAAAAACCTTCTGGTTTGGGCAGTGCCTTTCACAAAACGGGTGGACTAATTGGGAAGAACCCGGAGGCAACCACAACCTGTAACCAGAGGGCTCGTAAATTTGGCTTACAGAGAGCCATCAGCAGCCTTGGGCTAGCTGGGAAGCCCTGAATGTTTGTCTGGGAGAAAAGCTGGGTTACCTTGTTCTGCTTGCATGCTCTTCTCAAGGCGGTCTAAAATAATTAGCATTGCCTCTCAGTGTTGCTTTTAACGCTGGAGCAAATAATGCTATGTGGCCCCTGTAGCACCTCCCAGCCTCCCTGTACACAGTCTTAACACTTGGCATTCCCTGGGCACCCAGCGCTCCTCTGTAAAATAGGGCTGTTTTATTACTTTTCTCTCTACTGCTACAATTTCCCAGGATTTTAAAATGGAGTGAAAGGAAGCGCCAGGTACAAATTTAGCTAGATGGCACTATAAATACCGCAGCTCTGCAGCGCTGTTGAGCTCCAATCGGAGAAATGTGTTATTTGAGTGGCTGGTCTAGACTCTGGATGGCATTTTTAAGGTATGTATTACCTTTAATTCTGAAGATGGGATCAAACTGGTCTGTCATAAGACAATTATGTTGAAAAGAAACAACTATCCTGATACAGTTTCTGCTTTTAGGCAGCTCTCTCTGGGTTTGTATCAGGGATTTCACGGGTGAATCCACCAAGGGGACTGCTGCTCCCTTTCAGGTTCCTCTGTGCACCACGAAGAAGCAAAAGCAGTTTGCTCCCTAAGCCCAGACATCGTCAGGGCAAAAGTTCCCCGGAGCTGTGAATCTTCTTGTCACAGGCTGCTGCTGCTTCTCCCAGCACACGATTACTGATTGCACAGCTTTTAACCCGTGGCCAAAGGGCGACAAACTGAGGTCGTGAATCTCCAGTTGCCTCTGCGCCTAATGTACGCTACCACCAAGGTTTGTTCGGTGCCAGCCTGTGACCTGCATCAGGCCTCTTCGCCTGCCAGACTTTCAGAGGGAAGATTTGTGGGTTAAATCGGGACTAAAGCTGTGTTTTAATGCCCAGGCAAGGGTATCCCTGGAGATTAGGAAGAACTTCTTTACCGAGAGGGTTGTGAGGCATTGGGATGGGCTGCCCAGGGCAGTGGTGGAGTCACCATCCCTGGAGGTCTTTACAAGATGTTTAGATGTTGAATTTAGCGATGTGGTTTAGTGGAGGACTGGTTAGTGTTAGCTCAGAGGTTGGACTCAATCTTGAGGTCTCTTCCAACCTAGAAATTCTGTGATTCTGTGATATTCAAGTATCATCTGGATGCATATGGCCCAGGCGAGGTGCTCTAGGTGGCCCTGCTGGAGCTGCTGGTTGGACCGGGTGGCCTCCAGAGGTCCCTGCCAACCTTGGCCATGCAATGTACACCGAGATCCTTCTGAACCTTTATTTTTGAGAACTTTTTTGAGGAACGACACCCGCTCCACACAGCCAAAGGGCTCCTGCGGGAAGCTGGGGGCTCCCTGGTGGCGCCTCAGGGACCAGCACCGCGCTGCGGTGGTGGCACTGAGTGTGGAAAGTTACACTTCATTTTATGGTTAGGAGCAATTTTATTTTTACACATCACTCCACCGAGTGCGGTGGACGAGCCTACACAGGGGCTAGCGGCGTGCACCGACCCCCACCCCCCGCCAGCCCCAAACCCCTCGCCGGCCGCCATCTCAGCCCCGCTTCCCCCAGCCCGCCATGCTCGTTCCGGGGCGGCGGGGACCGCGCAGCCTGCGCGGCGGCGGCTGCGAGGAACCCCGCGCCCTGCATTTCGCCTCCCTCCGGGGCTGGCCATGGCCGGAGGGGGCCGGCGGAGCCCCGCGGGTTCCGGGGCGGAGCGGAGCGGAGGGGCCGAGCGGGATGGCGGCGGCCGAGCCGGAGGAGCCGGCGGTGCCCGAGGAGGATCCGGAGCCAGACCCGGAGCCGGAGCTGGAGCTGTCGGCTGAGCTCCGCTCTCGGCGCAGCGCCGAGGCTCGGCGGCTGGTGCTGTCCCCCCGGCGGCTGTCGGGGCCGCTGCCCGCGGGGCTGTCGCAGTGGTTCCCGGCGCTGGAGCTGCTGGATGTGAGCGGCACGGGGCTGGCGGAGCTGGGCGGGGGGCTGCTGGCCCTGCCTCGCCTCCACACGCTGCTGGCCAAAAACAACCGGCTGGGGGGGCCCGGCTCGCTGCCCAAGGGGCTGGGGCAGGCGCCGCTGGGGCGCTCCCTCCGCGTCCTCAACCTCAGCGGCAACCGCTTCGCCGAGCTGCCCCCCGCCCTGCTGGGGCTGAGGGGGCTGCAGAGCCTCAGCCTGGGCGGCAACCGCCTGCACGGCATCCCGCCCGACATCCAGGAGCTCCGCAGGTGAGATTAGGGGGGCCCTGAGGTGGTTACGGGGTCCCCGAGGTGGTTACGGGGTCCCTGAGGTGGTTACGGGGGTCCCGGCGCTCGGGCAGGGGTCTGGCGGTGCCGTCCCCTCACGGCAGGGCTGCCGCATAAAGGGGGAGTCTCGGCTTTTTCTCTCTTCAGGAGGAGTCGTTTCGAGGACAACAAGGAAAACGAGGCACCAGCTTCATAAGAGAGGAGGACAGTGTCTGTTGTGCACGGGAGATGAGCCCTGTTGCCTCCACAGCACCCGTGGTAGCTGCCCAAATCATATTCGGGATCCCGTTGTTGCCGCTACCTCGTAGGCAGAGGATCCCTGCTGCTGCTGGTTTGAGTTCTCTCAGCCTCTCTTTTTCCCTTCTAACTTTACTTTTCTTCCAAGAAAACAAGCCCCAAGCCCAGTCTTTTCACACTGCTGACCCCAGGGAGGCACCAGGCTGTGCCAGTTGGCATGCGGTGCCCCAACGGGCTGGGCTCGGTGCTCCGTGCCACACCGCTGTCAAGCTACCAGCCTGTGGTTACTCTGCTCTGAAGCACAGATCCTGTCTGTGGCTTTCTTTGGACTGCTCATGCTTGAGCCCCAGGATGATTTTGAGAGGGCAGCTGCAGGCAAAGCGATCGAACTTTGGGTTTATCGCTGCAAAATGATGCGTCAGGTAGAAAAACTAAACCAGACCCGGCTTGTGTCTGCCTCCTGTGTAATCACCGCTAACTCAGTGAACTTCTGCTAGCGTGTCACCACGATAAAATTGAACTTTAGCTCAAGATAGTGGATTCACGCTCCACCAGGATTGTCAGTTTGTTCACCACCGTGCCATCAGTGACCCTTCTGTGTCAGGGCCTGCTTAAATAGCAAAGGGGAGGAGCACGCTGTGTTGCCAGAGCTGGGAGAAAGCAGCACTTCATAATTTAATATTCTTCCACAGGAAATCTGGAATCTGCTCATTGGAGCCAGATAGCCAGCAACCTCACACCCTTGCCAAAAGGTTAGGAAATAGAGAGAGAAATGTGGAGGGGAGCTGCTGCCAGACCGCATTCCCACCTGCCAACGAGAGAGGTGTCGGCACAGTGAGCGTGCCTAGTGTTGAAGTGGGTAAAATGAGCCTGAGCAGGAGCAGAGCAGGGCCAGCTGCTGTGGCAGGGCAGCACAGAGGCTTCTGTTGGACTCTGAGCTCAAGCAGGAGCGAGCTGGGACCTGGTGCAGTTGTTGTCTTTTGTTAGCCTCACAGCTCGAGCTGCAAGGTGTCCATCTCGCAAGCCAAGACTTTGAGCTTTTTTCCATATACCACTTCCCATAAAAGACATTTTTCTCATTTGTCCTGGTCTCCAAGACCACAGAGGAATGCAGGCAGCACTTTGACCGGGCATGTTCCTCCTGCTTGGTGCTGCAGTTCCTGAGGCTAACAGTTCTCTTCTTGTGACCCTGGCAGCTTTGTGTTTGCTCCAGCTGCTGGCTGTGGAGCTGAGCAGAGTTGCAGAGATCTAGAAACATTTCCTGTTTCAAGAGAACGCCTGAGCTCTGATGAGGATTTTGTTAAAAGTTCTTAATAGCTAAACCTCACGTCTTTCCTCTGCTCCCCGTACAGCTTTTCTGTTGTAGTTTTTGAAAGGATAACGCTGCTCTTTCCTCCCAGTTCCACCATAAACTAGTTCATGGTGATTTGGAACAGCCTCTTAAGTTTCTGAGAAGTAAGGTAAATGTGGGCTCTGCTGAGGGCTTTTTTATTTGTCTTATGGCTGTGCCAGCTCCCGTGTGCCTGCCACCCACCGCAGTTGCTGTCAGCGAGCAGTGTCACTGCAGTGCGAGGCCTGGGTTGCAGCATTGGCTGTTGCTGTGAATTTAGGGTAGAAAATGCACCGGGTGGGTGAGAGCAGCTCCCTTAAATTGCGTCTGTTGCCAAATAAAAGGTGAGTTTACTGTGGGTGGTCATGAGTGTCATCTCTTCTGCACTTCTCCCTCCAGCGCAGACCTTGCTGTGTTTTCAGCAAGGTGAGGTGTTGTGCCGCTGCTCTGGGCTTGTGTCGCCTTCCTCTGCTGGCCCAGCTGGGGATGTGTGAAGGAGCCTCGTGTAGTACAGGGCCAGAAGTGCAGTCAGCTGCTTCTTGGACAATGTGGCTTTGGGTTTATGGGTGCACGGATCGCCCTCATCACTGCGTGCTTTGGAAGACATCTTGCCACGTAAAGGGAAGAAACCTTCACAGCTCAGTGAAATGCCTCAGATCTCGAATACCTTGAACCCTCTGGTGTGAATTTGGAGTTCAGTCTTCCTCTTCCAGTTACCACTCACGTACAGCAGAGCACCAGAAGCAAGCAGAAAGAGCAAAGAAAAGGAGCAGGCTCCTTCCAGGCATCTGCCACGTGTTCCTTTCCTTCTTGCTTGGATGCCTCCAGTAAGGCCCTGTTATTCAAGGGCTGGGATCAAAGGCCTCAGGCTCATAACTGGATTCATCCAAGTTTTGTGTGAAGGCTTAGGTGCAATGAAAACCAGAATATTTGCTTTTATTCGGCGTGTTAGACAAGCACGCACTTCAGGGTGGCTGTTACAGTGTGGGAAAAACAGCAAACGGGGCTTTGATAAAGGCGCAGCATTAGGAAATCTGCTCGCTGCCTCCCTTTTTCTTCCCCTCTTCAAACGTTTTGCAAATAGTTTTCAGACAGCTGTTTGATCTGAAATTTGCATGTCAGCAAAGGCTGCGCCGTGCTCTCAGGAATTAGCAAATCGTGGAACAGGGCTGGCAGGAGCGCAGCGTGGGCTGCTTTTAAAGTCCTCCCTTGCATGAGCCGTGGAAACTTCTCGCTGAAAAAAGTTTACCCTAAAAAGACCCGGAGCTATTTCAGGGTCATTGTTTCTTCTTCTTTTTTTTTTTTTTTTTAAGATTACCTATTAAGATGCATCTGTTTGATGCCAGCTGTTAAATTTTATCCGAGGGAGCATCTGTCGGGAAACCGGATGGGTTGAGATTTTGAGTATCTTCTACGCCAGAAGATATTCTCCTCCTGGAGCATGACTATGGAAGAGTTATGGTAATTGGTAGGCGTTAAAAATAGCTCCTGTGCTTATTTACTGAGTGTTTGGGGGCTTTTTGCTTTCTTTATGGTACAGGATGACCTGGAAACAGCATGGATATATTCCAGCAAGAACATACGGTCTCTTGGCGTGTCATAAGTACGCCTTGCTGCCACCACCTGCATCGTTTCCTAGCTGTGGGAGCATTTCCCTGAGGGAAGAGTCTGCGGTCCTTGTACTGAGAGGAGGCAGGAACGGCGGTGGGACAAGCCTGGCTTCTGGAAGTACAGAAAAATTCCAGCTCTCCTCCCTCTGTGTACACAGCGCTGCACGAGACCTTAGCCGGCTGGTTCAGTGACCACGCGGATTAATGATTGTCAGGAAAACGGGGCCCGAGCTGGACGTGAAGGGTTACTTAAAGCAGCCACTGAGCTCGGTGCTCTCTCCCTGCTGCTCCCCGACCTGCTCTCGTTCAGAAGGGGACGGCTCCCGTCCTGTGACCCTCACCGTGCGGTCAGCGCCGATTACAACGTGGCTGTGTCTCCTTGGAGTCCTTGTCCCGATTAGCTGTGCTCAAACAAGTCTTGGTGCTTCAGTTTGGTTGAGAAATGGCTGCTAGGAATTCCTCTGCTTTGCTCAGCCCAGGCGAGGCTGGGTCCTTCTTCCTAGCAAATTATATTTCAGGGCACGGGGACAGAGGGGTCACAGGTTTCTTCTTCCTACTCAGCTGTGTTTCAGTGGAAGCTGTGAGGATATCTTTACTGCATTTAAAATGAGTTTATTGTCTCAAAATTCCCTCCCTGTGCCTTTTATTTACTTATTTTTATACATCAACCACCTAATTCATCTCTTAAATTGATGTTGGAAATTCTAAGTCCTACATGGCAGGCTGGGCCCAGGGAGTTACTGATCTGCAGACCTCTGAGCAGTGATACAGAAGGCAGGTAAAAAGAAAACAAGTTTTAGGAACCCTTAATAAAGGAATTACATTATTTAGTGGATTTGCAGTTCGGGACAGTTTGTAGCCTGATGCTGGGGCTTTACATCTCAGCTAGTAATGAGTGCTCTCATTACACAGACTAAAAAGAGTGGATTTGAAAGCTGTGAGCAGTTGGCAGCGGTTTTGCACGCTGAGTTTGTGCTGTAAGCTGATCTGGAAAGTTATGTATTTTGTGGCTTGAAGGGGATTTTGAAAACATTCGACGCATATTTTGCTGCCCTTGTTCCCTTCCCTGCTAACGTGTGTTTTTAGATGTCTTGTCTTCAAACGCAGAGGACAAGGAGTTAATTATTCACTTTTCCCAGGAAATGGAGACTTGTACACATCTAAAGCTTATTTAAACATTGAAATCCACATTACTGAAATTCCCTTGCCCAACACTTTTCAGCGCGAGCGCCAGCAGTGGCACGGAGTTAAAATATGCAAAGGAATTGTATTGTCAGCAGTAAATTCCTGATGGGAGCCAAGCAGCCGAAATCCAACTTTGGGAAACAATGGAGGTCGAAGGAGGAATTTTGGTTAAAATTCTGGGCTTTGTTCTGGGATCAAAATTTAATTAAAAAATAATCTCCTCTTGACGTGCTCCCAGCACAGCAGCCTTACACCAACCCCCACTCCTCACCTACGGGTTTTTTATGTAGAAAAAAAGGCTACTTTTGCGTGGTGGTTTTATTATTTTATTTATTTTTTCCCCTTGTACTTTCTTGCATGGTTAGAATAACCTCCAAATGTGCTGTCCCATATCAGTCGAAGCAAGCTTCTTAGGGTCAAATTAAGCCATTTCAGAGCCTTAGGTTTCAAACTTAATTTTGTACCCACTTTGTCATATCCAAGTACGTACAAGAGAGCTAGAGGCAGCCTGAGCTGATTAAAGATTTGAGTCATAATACTCAGGTGTCCAGTGCCTTTCTACAGATGTAACGGTGCCTGCAGGAGACCGGAGGTAAATCTCAACTTTATGTGTTACAAAACAGCAGCTTTACTGTATTTACAACATGTAACAGCTTTTTCTTTTCCCACAGCAAATTATCTCATCCATAGTCAGCCGTGAGTTCGCTTTAAGAAACGCAGGAGACGAGGAGATCTACCATTAAATGAAACTAAGGCAGTGACCTTAATGAGGTGACGCAGTGTCTTCTCTTCTCTTTTTCAGTTTGGAATTTCTGTACCTTGGAGGGAATTTCATTACTTCAATTCCACCTGAATTAGCAAACCTGCCTTCCCTAAGCTATCTCGTCCTGTGTGACAACAAGATCCAGAGCATTCCACCTCAGCTGGCACAGTGAGTATCTACTGCCATCAGCCACCAGCTGTAATTAACTCTTTGAGCTCCTCCTTCTGCTTTGTGTGGATAAAAGCAAGTGGGAGGACCTGGGATTCAACAGGAAGACCCTTAGATCCTCAACACCACCCTTGCGTGGCCACGAATGTGCCATATGGAGATCTCAAAGTATTATGGAAAAAAACGTCACCAAGCGCACGCTGTGAAGTGAATCCTTAGATTTGTACAGGGAGACCTGAAAAGCACCTGGGCAACTCAGGAAAAAATAGCTGCTGTGTTCTCAGTGATGAACGCTTGGTTTGTTTCATTTTACCCAAAGCCTTCTTGTGTGTGTGTGTTTGTGCTTTTATGCTGTGCCATAATCTGTATTCCCTTGGCATTTCTTATTCTAGGATCTCAGAAAGTTTTAGCATTCCCTGAGTCCTGTGGCACAGCTCTAGAGGATGAGCTACTGCTTTCTCTCTTCACTGCTTTATTCTTGAGGTGCAGTGTTTAATGACTCCAGGTGTCTCGTACTGGCTTCAGAGCATCCTTGGGCACTGTGCTGGCACATTGCTGCGTGCTCTCAGAGAGAACACCGCCTCCGAGAGCCAAGTTACTGCGTGTCACCCATGCAGATGCTAGCCTGGCCTGACCTTGCTAAGCTTTTGGGATCTGGTAGTATCACTGCACAGGGGATGCAGCCGCGAGCGATGAAAGCACGGGGCTTTGCAGAGCTGGCTGCCTACCAGCATTTGTCTTTAATGCATGAGTGAGAGCAGGTGACTTATTCAAAGCGTTGCTTTAAACCATTTTTGATGCTCACACGGGGTAGAAGGAAGCATTATCTGCCACTGAAAGCGCTCAGTTTGTACGCTTTTTGTTCTGTTCTACTGTTTTGAGGGTGTGTGTGGGGACTGTGGGGTGTGTACCGAGAGGCACAGCAGCACGTTTAGGGCTGTTTTTTTAACAGGCATACAAGAGCCAAGCCAAGTTTTGTATGGCATTGTGTGTGCTGGAGCAACAGAGCCTCTTTTAGTGTGGATTTATGCTTTAGAAAGAAGAAAAAACAAAGGATAGAGTTTGGCAGGAGCGGGGAGAGTTTTCAGGTCTGTGTGTGATGCAACTGCGGAATGATTTTGCTTGCACATCCTGACGGGGTTTCCATCTCCATCCTCAGGCTGCATTCCCTGCGTTCCCTTAGCCTGCACAACAACCTCCTGACTTACCTCCCTCGAGAGATCCTTAACCTGGTCCACCTGGAAGAGCTGAGCTTGCGTGGCAACCCGCTGGTGGTTCGCTTCGTGCGTGACCTGACCTACAATCCCCCGAGCCTTCAGGAGCTGGCCGGGCGCACGATTAAAACCCGCAACGTGCCCTACGCTCCCAGTGATCTCCCGGAGAATCTCGTCCGCTATCTGAGCTTGGCCAGCAACTGTCCGAACCCGAAATGTGGCGGTAAGTTCGCCTTCACTGCTCTGCTGCCTGCTTTCTGCCTGGTGGGTCTGCTTTTCCCTCTGGCTTGCTGTGTTTTTTAGCATGTGTAGTACCTGTGTGGAGAGGACTTTGTAGATAAGCCTGGAATCCTCCAGCTTAATTTGGCTTAATGCTTAATCTTTATCCAGAGTAAATGATCTGTGCATTTGGCCTTGAGGAGATTAAGGAAAATCATTAATTAATATCCACCTTGCAGCCATAAAGCAGTCCGTTATCTTATCTCCTTATAGGACAGTATCAAAGCCAGCTTCGTAAGCAAAGGTGGAAGGGCTGGAACTTGTGTTGGAAAAGCAATAAAGGCTCCCTTTTTTTTAGAGCTTTGCACAGCTTGGAATAATAGTGGATTGTTTTTTTATTTTTGCTCTTTTCTCACTCATCCTTATAAACCAGCGCAGTACTGCAGCGTTGCTCTGGCACTGCAGGAGAAAAGATTGCTCCAAAGCAGCCAGGACTTAAAACACTGCTGGGAACTTCTGAAAATGTCAGTGTCTAAAATCACTCCCTGTGACAGGAGGAGAAGGTAATTGTGCGTTACAGCAACACCGTTGCCATGGAAAACCGCATCCAAACTCAGCATGGTGACTTCACTCAAGCAGAAGAGAAGTGGAGCCATGAAAGGGAGAGGGGCTATTTGTGGGCACGACGTTGCTAGCTGGTAGAGGAGGCTTTACAAATTTTGAAAACAGGGCGAGCGAATTAAACCAACATTTGAGGAGAAGCTTGCGAATTCCCAGCCTGGGATTGCTCCTTAATGGTTAGAAGGAACTGGCTCATTCTTTGAAAGCAGATGCCCTGCGTCTTTTCACATAGAATTTGCCTTTCTTAAGCACCTAGTAAATGCATTTTTACAGGATTGCTGTTATTTATTTTACCAAGAAAAGAAATTTCACGTTTTGCATTTCCATAGGTGCTCTGTTCCCTTCTTTCTCCCGTATCCTTTCTGCTTCCCCATCCGGTGCTGTGCCAAATCCTCACTGGAGGCGTTTGCAGCAGACACAGCCGCCTCGCAGAGCTTCGACATTTCTCCTCCCGCCTTCTGATGTGTCGTTGCTGTGCCCTCTGCCCTTCCAGGTGTCTACTTTGACAGCTGCGTCAGGCAGATCAAGTTTGTTGACTTCTGTGGCAAGTACCGCATCCCGCTGATGCACTACCTGTGCTCCCCGGAGTGCTCCTCGCCCTGCAGCTCGGCCTCCCAGAGCTCCACTTCCCAGAGTGAGTCTGACTCTGAGGACGAAGCCAGCGTGGCGGCGCGCAGGATGCAGAAAGTCCTCCTGGGATAGCGGAACGGGAAGCCTGGAAGGAAAACGGCTTTGAAAAGCAATAATGGGATGGCGAAGCGTGAGCCCCTGGCCTCAAGGGGCTCGCGAGGAACTGCCCTCGAGTCCTCGTAGGGGACAGAGCACCTTAGCAAGCCTCTGCTTGCTGGGTGCAGTGCTACTTAGAACTAACCGGGTGGCGTGCTGCCTGTGGGGTGCCTGGGGTTGTGAGAAACGTCTGCTGTTTGAGGGGGAGCCCCCCTCGCGCAGGCTGGGGAGGGGGATTTGTTCCGACTGGCAGGTCGAGAAGCGCTCGGTACCCGACACTTCGCTGGGCTTCAGTCATCCTGCAGGGCAGAGGAGGCTGTCCAGATCTCTTGACACTGTGGTAAATCAGAAGCAGGCGAATCACGCCGCGTGAGTGTGCGCGGACCCCAATGTTTTGTCTAACTCTTTGATTCTTCATTGTCTCCTCCAATTTCAGTTACAGGTCTTTGCGCCCATCCACCGAAAACGGGACTTGCTTTTCTGTTGTTGTTGAGGAGAAGATTTCCTCAGCTCTGGTCACTGTTCCTTTGCCTAGAGGCATAGGGCCTCTGTGCTTTTGTAGACGTTACAGACATAGAACTGAGCCACCCTTTTTTCTCCCTTGTTACACCAAGCTGCCCGTAGTGTTTCCTTCTCACTGCATTCCTCGTTCCCCTCCCTCTGCCTCTTCCCATTACACCTGGAGCGTTGCTGTCTTTTTGGTGCCTTCAGAAGACAGATGAGTTCTTCTAGTGAGACCTGGCATTAGTTTGGACCTGAGGCCCTATGTGCCTGTGCGTGGGACCACGTGTGATGCTCTGCAGCGTGTTCTTGAGTCTCAGCTTACTGGAGCAAGTCTGCTTTTATATCTGAATTGCAGGAAAGGTCTTGATTGGTGTTTCCTGTGCCTAAAGAGCTACATTCCCCCTGCTGAAGGTAGCTCTGCTTGGTACTGGGCTACTTTCTGTCCTTAAATTCAGCTGTTTAAAGCAGACAGAAGTTTACTAACTGGAAGTACCAACAGATGTGCTGTGGAGAATGCTTTTTGTTTTTTGTTTTTTTTTTCTTTCTTAAAACATGAGAGGAAAAGCCAGTAGGAAGGATATAAGGCACGTTGTCTGAGCATCTTGCTGGAGGTGGCTTTGAAGCCTCTTCCTTATTTATTTGTTTGCATTTGCTCTTGTTGTAATAGATCTGGCAGTCTGTTGGATTGTTCAAGTAGCACATTCAGTTGTCTTATACTATGTTTATAGGAGAGCTGCAGAAAATTGTTCAGAAATCTTAAGTACAAAGAAATACCTGTTAAAAATGTAACTATGAAATCGACAGGTATTTATAGATCTACTTACGGGGCTGTTGTGGTTTTTTCTCACTGAGAGCTGCCCCTTTTATTAACATTTTACAGCAGACGGTCCTTTTGTTGCAGTTTCAGTACAGCAAATCCAACTATGCCTTTGAGCAGAGCAAATACTTTGTGTTAAGAAACTACATGAACAAGCACAACTTTACTTAGCCCACTTTGGTCCCAAGGGGGAAACTGAAAAACTTGTGCTTCTCTCTTGCATTTGGAAAACACGTGCCTGTTTGGATATCTTATGGCAGCTCTGTGTTAATGGCCCTGTTTAATTATGCTTGACACTTTATTAAAGCACTTTGATAATTCTAATCCTCATAACTAGCTTTAGTGATTTTTTTTTTTAATTAATTATTATTAAGCCAGAATTTTTCTTTTAGTGTGACCTGAAGAACAAGGTCTGTGAAACTCTGTACTTTCCAGTCTGACTCGGTGTGCAGGTTTAACTTCTTGCCCTGCATTTCCTTAGCAGTACTGTTCATTTCCTGGGTTTCCTTTGCAGAGAACTAGAATTTGAAGGAAATTATCTGGTTGTAAAATGGCACCTCTTCAGTTATTAATTACTGCAACTTACTCTAATGATTCCCGCAACACACAAATGCAGAAGAAATTAAATGACGCATGCTCGGTGCCTTTCCAAATCACTTTTTAAAGCATATTTTAAGACCTAAAAAGGTGTCAGTACAAAGCAACTGGATATCACTTTAGCAAATTCTGTGAGGTTCGCTTGGAAAGAAGAACCTACAGTTTTTGAGAGAAACTGACTGTGTGCTGTTAGCTAAATTGGGATCGGTGAGCGAGTGGCCTATGCTTTTTTCTTCATCTCTTCTTTCAGATGCTTCTCCCTGTCCCGAATGAATCTTGTCGTATAAATACTAAAGGACAGGAAACTGATTGCAGAGCCACAACTTCACATTTACTGCTCGTGTAACAGTAGTGAGCAACTACTGTGTGATCTGGAGCTTGTCCCTTGCCAGTGAAAGTGAACCACACCGGTTGAGATCTCAAGATCTCTTGAGCTCAGGGCCATGCCGTGCTGCCTGCCTCTCTTGAGCAGGAGCTGTCTCGAAGTGATGTATTTTTCATTTCACAAAGACAGATTTCACAACCGCTTTGCTGCCACAGCTCCTGTTCATGCAGTAATACCTGTGTGTGTGGCTCTGATTCAGCTCCTTCCTTAGCTGCATTTTCTTGCCTAAAAAAAAAAAAATACTCATCTCTGCCCCAGTTCTAACAACACTAATAGGCTAATCTTTTTTTGTAGCTGCTTTACTGTAGCCAGGTCGAAACTTGACAGCTGATGCAGTGGATATCTATGCAATCTGGACTTGATATAAGATGTCTCTTAAAAATTTATATATATTCGTAAATATAGCTAATGATTTTTCTTCGTGCTGCTGGGCTTTAAAGTGCAATTCAAGTAAGTCAGAATTCACAACAATCAGGGACCCGTAAGAAATACAAATGGTTGGTTGGTTTCTTTTCCCCGTAGAAGTGGGTATGAGAGGACTAGAGGTACAGGTTGGTACTGGGGTGGCTAACAAACCAAGCTTCCCCCAGGAGTCAAGATTTTCAGCAATTTTAGCCCCCAAGGCCTGGAAGATGTACTGGACAAGAGAAAACTTGAAAACATGCTGATGGGTGGTAGGTTCCTATCGTCCCCTTCTTGGACACCCCGAGAAGTTAGGCAGTGGTTTTGCCAGCAGCCTGGCTCGTAGCTCCTTTTGTCAGTTTTAAACTTCACCTCCTTCAGATGCGCCTCCAGCTGAAATCTTCGGTCGGTGTTTTGGTATCGCTCCCCGTGTTGCTACAGCAGCCCAGCATGTCTGGCTTTTGAAAACGTCCTTAAACTGAGACACGAGTGTGTGAAGCGAAGTTGCTCATTCCCTCTTCCCCGCAGGGTCCTGGGCCCTGCTGGCATTGTGCCCCTGTCCCGCCGTCTCCTTGCCAAGAGGAGCTGGTGGTGTGTGGCTGAATGCAGGTCCTTCACGCGAACAGTGGGATCAGGCTAAAAAAGAAGCAAAATATCAATTTGACTGGGAGCAGTTTATACAGTTGCCAATTCTTTTATGTTTGTTATTCTTTAATAAGAGGTGAGACTTGAGGAAGTCAGTAATGAATATTTAAACAGACTCTGAAGTGGCCAGATGCAGTTTTTCATGGGCTGCTGTCCTGGTCATTTTGAGTCTTTGAAATCTTGTGTTGAATTATAATGGGAGTAGGGGGGAGGGAGGGGAGAACCAGCTCCTTTTTGTTCC
This sequence comes from Aythya ferina, assembly GCF_964211825.1. Lineage (NCBI taxonomy): Eukaryota > Metazoa > Chordata > Aves > Anseriformes > Anatidae > Aythya > Aythya ferina. The sequence goes on along the minus strand of NC_140296.1, from coordinate 122,621,054 downwards.
TTACTCTTGTTGGCGATAATGAATGGAAGGAATTTAATCCAATGAAAGTAATGAAACTTAATCCCTGCGCTGTGTCTTTGTTAACCAGTTCAAAGAACTATTTTTAATGCATCTTATTCACACCAGGCAGATGAATTTCTGCCGCCACCACCACCCCCAGCTGAAGATACTCCAAATAGACTACTTCAGAATGCACACTAATACAGCAGTAACTCTATCTTGGAAGCCTCTCTATTGATTATTTCATTTGCCTGCCTTACTAGAGGATTGATCTTTTACTGACCTGAATATTAAGGCTAGAAAGGTTCTCATCTAGCCCTCTCATTGAATTTTTATCACGAGCAGTTGTTTTAGGAAGTCTTAAAGTGCCTTATGTTTTTAGAAGTGTACTTTGCTAGGAATGTCTGAATGTAGAATATCTCTAACAGTGTTTCATTATGAGCTGTAAAACAAACTGTAAACACTAAACCAAAAATGTTATTTCTACAGTTGTGTGTGTCCTTTATTTGCCGACATCTCGATGCCTGGTATTGCTGCGAGCAGAACACTTCCAGAATCATAAACATTAAAAATGGGGCTATAACACGGTCTGAGAACAGGTTAGATTTGTCCCCTGCTGTGTAAAACCAAGAGTTGGTGAGACTTCCAGAGGCACTGCCAAAACTCTTGGCTTTTGGGGCCTGTTTTTTACAGAACAGGGAACATTATGGGCAAGACCCTGTTTTACTTCTGGTATAGCATTACCAAAGCTTGCTCCAGAGCTTAAAGGTAGCAGTAATTCATGGGCAAGATAACTGTAAGAACAAGAGAAGGCAGTGCGTGGTAGAGTTGTCCAACAATTTGAACCATCAGTTCTGAAGTTCCCGAACCATTTCACTCTTCTTAATATGCAAACTCAGAAACCTGAAAATTATTTTTTTGAACGTTAATTTTCTGATTGTGTTAACTGTCTTCCCATTTCTTGTGTAATCCCGTGTTTCCCTCTACATCCTTAATAGATTTTTATTTTTTTTTGTGATCTATTGCCAAAAAGTCTCAGATCCTGCAGTGCAGTTACCAGAGGTCAGTGCAGAAACATGGCGTATTGGAAAATCAGACCGTAAAAACAAGAGTAATTTAATAGTAACTTCATCAGAGACTACCTCAGATGTGGGTCAACTTCATATTTAATAAGACCTCTCAAATGGTGCAGCAGCTCCATATAAAATAGCTTAAACCCTTGGGGAATCCAGTGATCTTGCCTGTCACAACCAAGATGGGAATATTTTTGCATCTTTTTGTAACTAATATGAAGATACCCTTCTCGGTACCTTAATACTTTTTCTGTAATAGCAGAGTCACAGAAATACTGCTTCAGATGAGCCTCTGGTGGTCCCTGTTGCCAGTACTAGCTCAGGTCATGGTGGGTTTGTCTATAGATGTATTAGAAACCTCCAGTGATGAGGCCTATAATCTCTGGGTTTTGATGCTGTTATCTCCTAGAGCAGGAGTTTCTCCAAATGTCCAGCATCTTCTCGAGATTGGTTGCCCCTCTTCTAATCTCAAGAAGTAGTGAATCATGGCTCTCAAACTTCATTTGCTTTTAGCAGAAATGCAATGAGAAGTAAGAGATGAGGTAAGTAGATGCCTGAAGCAGGTGCTCAGAAGGTCGGATTGGTATTTCAGGATCACATCGATCTAAAGGGGAATGTTGTGTTGATGCTGTGGACATGCACTTGAAGAAGCAGAGCTCTACATTTCCTGGTGGTCACCTAGCGCTGGATTTAGGCAACTTTTACTCATCAGTGAGCTAGTGGGTTGCAGTTGCCAAATACTTAAAGAATTTATTGGAAGTTAGTTAGTCTTAGCACTCCCCACAGGTTGCAGTGGAGAAGACCAATGCCGTCCTCAGTCTTTAGTTGCAGTCCGGAGATGCTGTGCTGTCCGAGTGTCCCTTCCTTTCTGATAGCCACCGCTCTCTGATGACTTTCAGAGAAGATTTAAGTGTACTCACTTGTGTACAGCACCTTGCTGCTGCAGTCTCCTCTCCCCCTGGTCAGAGAAACGGAGAGTTTTGATGAGGAGGTCAAACAGCAACCAACATCCCTTTAGGAAGGAGGGAAGGGCAGAGCCCCCGAGGCCCTCCAACCCGTATTTTGTGTCAGGAGTGTGAGGACACCTCTGGTTTCAGTTCAGTGACTGGGGGAACACTGTGTGCAGGTCCCTTTGCCCTTCTCTTTGTCCTGGCCTGGGGGTACACTGGTGGCAGCTCAGGGCTTGCTGTCAGACTGCCAAAGGATTAATGGATGGTCAGCGTTGCCCAAACGCCCAGTCTGTAGCCCCTTCTTTGGCTGTGTGGATAAAGCAGGACCTGAAGTCAGTACTGACAAACAAGTCGTGTATTTATCCTAAATATTACGCTTGGATCAAAGAGCATCAAAGCCCGGCAAGGCTGGCTGCCATTTGCTTTGGTTCTCCTCACGTTCCCCAGCTCTTCGAGAAGGGCCTGGGGGGGCTCTGCCAGCTCAGCCCTCCACTCCTAAAACCTACCCAAAGGCTTCGGCGAGCTGATGAAAGCACTTTGTTTTCTGCTAGGTGCAACGCCGCCGAAAGGGGCTGTCTGGAGGATTTTGAAGCGTGCATTGCATGCGTGTGCTCAGACAGGCCCCGTAACCACAGCCGGGAGAGGCAGCGAGGGGCGGCCTGCAAGAGCCGGGCGGCTCGCCGCAGCGTTTTTATCTTCAAACAAACAGGGCAGCGTGCTTTCCAAAGCGACGTTCCCTGGTTGTTCCCTTCAGATATCTGGGGTTAAACCGTGTTCTTTTCTGTTTGTTTGTTTCTTTTTTTTTCTTCCTTTAAAGCAGCAGCGAGTCTCCTACCCCCAGATACAATCATGAAAGGCCTTGCAAGAATGCCATGTGACCAGGCCGGTTGAAACACGTTTTGAAACAGTCCAGGAAAGGTTGAAACTATTTCGGGTTTTCACAGCTTGCAACCCCATCTGGCTGCTGTGCAGCTTCAGAAACCTGTCCGAAGATAACCCTCCGTGGTGGTTTGGAGGGAAAGGGCAGCCCAAAAAGCCTGGCCGCTGCCCGGTCCCAAGGGCAGCTCGTCGAGCATCCCGCCGCAGACGTTTCGTCGTGCTTCTAGGAAAGCAAGCCTTGGTTGGAGGGGAGAGGTATGGCCTTAGGAGGTGAAAACCTTCCACAATCGGCTGCTGCTGGGCTTGTAACAGCAGCGGGTGTTTTCATCCCTGAGCCCTGAGGTCTTTATGGCTGGCCACAAGGGGAAAATCTGCTGTGGAACAGATCCAGGAGTGCCTTCATCTCCTGATAAAGGGCCGGGGGTATTTCACCCTGTTTGTGTGGAGCACTGAAGTCTGCTTCTGCTCTGATTTATTGCTCTAAACTCGGGCTGCGTTAATAGCTGTCTGGCAAAGCCCGGGTGAGGTGCATTCCCCCTCCTGGGCTCCCCGTTTCATGCAGCCAGCTGCAGCTGGTGAGCTCCCCCAGGGAAGAGGGCAGAGAGAAGGACAAGCCGGGCTCCTCCTTGTTTACCTGCACCAGCTGCATGCAAATGCCCCCTGTGCAATGCCATTCGCACAGCAGAGGATTAGCTGGGCTTGCCCTCCCTCAGCATGGAAAAACGAATGTGCAATGTCTGAGGGCTGGGGCAGTTGCTGTAATTCCTGCTGGCGGTGTGGCTGTCCCAAAAACAACCTCTCCTGGGAGCTGGCCACACTGCTAGCAAGGACGTGGAAGCAGAGCCCTGGCTGTGAGCAGCTTGCCCGCAGACAAGAGACATGTAGGCTATACTAAGTGCCTCCTAGGCTCACTAAGTGCCAGGTGGCTTTGCTATTATGCCTTTATTGCATCCGAAAGCTCATTTCTTGAAGAAAGAGGTTGCCCAGCTGCTGGGGACAAAGGTGAAGCCTGATGACACCTTGCCGCGACAAAAAATGAGGCATAGCTGCTCTGGTCTGGCATTATTTAAATGCCATGGTAATGCCTATGGATAGAGGTGAGGAGATGGTGATAGGTGATAGGAGATCCATAGGTGTCCTGACCCAGCAAATCTTGAAGCTAATGGCTGGTTCGTCACCCATGGAAAACCTTCCCCTTCTTCCAGAGGCTCTCCAGACGACTGTAATAGTTGTAATCCTGGTCAAGGCAACCACAGGAGGTGGACATGGGTCTGTGGTGGCTTTGTTCAAGCAGCACATTAATTCCTGAAGTCCAGAATAATAGCCTGGCAACAAGGAGGCTCACATGACATTGAAAATAAGGCTGTTCTGGTCATCTTTTGCTACCACTCCAGGTGCCAGGACAGTGTATTTTCCCAAGCCTACTTGCCAGAAACCTGGGGCACCCTTGGGACTAACCAACCACTGCAGAGCTGAGCTGGTGAATTTTATGAGAAACTGTTGACACTGGCACTATTGTCTAGGGTGATAAAGAAAAATATATCCTCTGTTGCCCAGGTATTCTCCTTGCAGTAATGTGCCTGAGGATCACAGAGGTTTCCACCTGACTTGCATTTTACATGGCAGCCCAACCATGTCAGCAAGAACTTTCTCTTCTCCCCTTTCCCTTTACAGAAATAGCATTTTCAAGCCTGAAAGTCACGTTGCTTTTGCCATTAACATTTATTTATTTATTTATTTGTAATTCTCCAGGGTGAAAAAAAGCTGACAAATGTCTTTGTGATCTTTTATCCAGTCATAATTTTCTCCTCTATGCAAATTTCATTGGTAAACATCTATTCATGAACTTTTTCAAAGGCTCCTTTTCTTAAGGGAGAAAAAAAAATAAATAAAAAAGGGTGTGTTTCTTTTAGTTTTAAAGCCACGATGAATGGCTTTCAAAAGCTTCAGAGAGACTGAGGAGTTTACAACATCAGGGCCGGTGCGTGCAGCTCTATGAAGTCAGTGATTATAATGCTCTTAAATAACAGCAACCTCTCGCAGCCAGAGCTGCTGTGGGTTGTAAAACATTTTTCCCATCTCCGTTTCTAAAGTTTGGGTAAAGCAATCTGCTGTAGCTGCTTCAAGTTTCTTGGTAGTAACAAAGTGGCCAGTGCATTTATCTCATACCAATCCTGCACTGGCAATCCTTGAATTTCGAGGCTCGCAGCCCTGGCTTGAAATAACTTTAAGGGACGTGGAAAATCTGCCCTGTGACTTATATTTTAAGTGTAAAATGCGGATGTATTTAGATCAATGCCCATCGCTGTCAAGGTATACTGAAGCAGTTGTTAAATTGGGTGTTGTGCACCCACAGAAAGCTGCAGCAAAGCCACATTTCAAACAATAGTTTTACTTCATGTATTTTTTTGTTGTTGTTGTCCTGGCTCTTGCAAAGAACAAGAGATAATTGGCAACTTGCGTGCCAGGGTTGCATTTGCCTTTTTGTGTCACGGTCATCCCTCCTTCTCTGGTTTCTGCTCCACTTTCTCTTCTACCTTCAGCTACAACCTCTGGGCTCGCAGCAGAGCTGTGGCCTGGCTTAAAGCACGCTCCTTACAACCCGCAGCCTTTTAACGTCGTTCAGTGGCTGGTACTCAGGTCCTGAAGTTCAACCTCTTCTTCCTCCAGGATATGTTTGTCTTCCCCACCCCCCCCAGATAATGTCATCACCCCAGATCTCGTGTTGATGCCATAAAGGAATAAACTGCAAAGCGTGGGCCTGAGGCTGGGCGTGGAGGACCTGCACCGCAACCCTCCCTTCAGCTGCCTTTCCCTCTCCGTGCTGCTCACCCTCTCTGCACTTGCTGCTCTTCAGACATAGCAATCTGCTCCTGACTTGACAGATTTCTTACAAATACTGGCTCCCAGGCACGTGGCCCCAGGTGTCAGTCCCTTCAGAGATACCAGTCCACTTTTTTCACCTTCCCACCTGCGCCGGTTCCTTCCCTGAAGCCAAGTTTCTTAAATTTTGACATTTGTATCCACTCAAAATGTGGGCAGCGGTAATTTCCCGGCCCTGTTTCTCATACCCATTCTGCCTTTGTCCCTGAGGCCAACAGCACTGTCCTTGTGGAAGCTGAGGCATGGATTCAGCAGACTGAGGCAGCCCTACTAGCCTAGCATTGCTCCCACCTGCCTGCACGCAGCGCTCCCTTTCTTCTCTCCTTGTTCTCCCTTACACAAAGGGATAATTTCTGTGACCCCATGGTGCTCCTTTTCCCGTTCAGTGCTCGTGTTGCCATCCCTTTTTAGCAGCCAGGGAGTGTCCCAGGCCCCTTGCTGCGGCAAAGGACCACCTGAAAAGGCCCCTAATAAGCAAAACCTAATAAGCAAAAACGCTTCAGATGTGGCAGCTAGAGCCAGAAACACGGGATGCCTCTGTTGTGCACTGGCTGCTTGTTTAGATCTGCGTTAATAGAAAGGGGTTTGTTTTTGTTTTTGTTGTTATTCTCTATTGTTAGAAAGAAAAACACCTTCACAGCGCCAGGTAGAAGAAAGAGCACGGTGAATAACCGAGGTGAGATCATTGTGTGACTCCACGAGCAGTCATGAGCTGCCACAATTGAAGGAAACTATCATTTACCACCTGTTATTTAGCAGGCGGGCACAGCTGAGACGCAGCGCCACTGCGAGAGACTTTCTTGTTTCCCCGTCACATCCTAGGAGGCTGAGATACCTCCCAGGAGACCACTAATCGCCACTGGGCTTGGGTGTTGCTGGCAGCAGGGAGCGAGCCTTGAAAGCTTTGGTGGTTCAGATTAGCATCAAAGCAGCTGAACGCTTCCCCTGGGTGCCAGGCCGTGCTAAACCTTTAATAAAAATAATACGCCGAGACTGCATGAAAGGAAGGAGCGGGCAGGTTTATTGGATACATCTGGCATGACCGGTCGCCTACCTAAAATTAGCCAAACTCCCGGTATCCTGTGTCAGCACGCACCGGGCTTGTGCAAACCCCGGCCGGATTCCTCAGCAGCTCTGTCCTCTGAAGTGTCCATGTGGGACACAAATCCTGCCTGGTCCTTTGCTGAAGCACCACCAAACTTTGGAGGACGATAGCCCAAAAATTAACATGCAAAAAATTGACGTTCGTGTCAAAATGAGGCAATTGTTTGCCTCACGTTCCTGGGGCTGTATCCACGTGGAGATCCTCATTGGTGCCTCCTCCACCACACCACTACACAGCTGCGTGGCGTTGGCCTGCTGTTTTCTTAGAAACCCTGCCCTGCCTCTCTTTCACCTGACCCGGCACCTAATTCTTAATCTCGTGTGTTCCTCCTGGTGCCTTCCCCAAAAAAATAACAATTAGGAAAGGATGTGGGAAACCAACAGGCCGCCGTCCCACATCCCATAGAGCTCCAGCCAGCTGCCCTACGTTTGCGGCAGGCCCAGCCCCTCTGCCCCATCTTCAGATGGGTGATCCCTGGCCACCAGCAGAGTACAGAAAGTCTTCAGAGAGTTTTTAACACCCTCATCATCCTGCTTTTTGCAAGAGCAGAAGGGATGGGGGCAGCTAAAGCACTCCAGCTGTTCCACTGCAAGCACCAGCTCGTTTCTGGTGGAGACATAGCCAAACCGTGGCTGCAAGGTGGTGACATCTTGGGCCCAAGTCTCCTGTAACTTTCTGACCTCCTGTCGGGTGAATCGTGGATTATTTTGCATAGGAAACAGGCAGGGTGAGCAGGGTGTTGCTAGCAAACCAGTTCCCAGCGGTGGGAGTGACCTTGAGTTCTGGGCATGGTGGAAACCACGCTGCGGCTGATAGTCCGGCCTTGGGCTTCTGCAAGCGCCACGGCTTCTGCTTGCAAGAGGACGTAGGTCTCGTGTCACTAGTGGGTGCCTTTCTTCTGCCGTGTCCTTAAAGGTTTTCCCCTGGATTCCTCTGTTTCTCCCCCCTTTTGCTTAGGCAGGAGTGAGTTAAAAAAATTGTCCTCAAGCAATTCACAAAAGCACAGAAGGCAGGTATGGATGGGAATGCCAAGAGGTGGCCTAGCTCATGCTGCTGTCCTCAGCCTCAGCTAACCTTTCCTGGCAGAGGCTGACCAGCTGAACGGACAATCTTCCAGGATGTGCTGGGAGGAGTGGAGCAAGCAGCAGGGAACTGCCCCGAGTGCAGCTCTGGGGTTGGGTTTGCAGGAGTGGTCTGCACATGTCCCCAGGTGCCTTAACGAGGCATGCAACTACAGCAGGCAGCTCCTGTCAGGAGATGATTTCTGAAAGGTCACACACGCAACAGGATGGTGTGGCAATAACAAGGGAGCGTTCGAGGTCTCAGGAACCTCGGAGAAGGAGGACATCCAAGCAGCCACCTCCGAGGTGCTGTTCCTGTGGGCTGGAAGGAGAAGACAGGAGCTCCTGGAGGTGAAACCCATGGCTGGTGTTTGCTGAGAGTCTTCAACTAAGCCCACCAAGAGGGTCTTCCAATGGGGAAAAACCTCAACAATTTGAACTCCAGGGGCCATGGACTAAGTGGGCTGAGTATATGAAAAGAAAATAAAATGATTATTTAAATTCCAGAATAAGAAACTTAGGCAGTAAGAGGAAAAAGGTGAAGGAAAAAAAAAAATCTCACTTATGAGAATAAACAGCACAAAACTGGCGTTGCCTAAGCGTGGCCAAGAGCTTTCTTCAGCTGAGACCTTACAATTGCTGGCTGCCGCTTGCTGAGAAAGGAGATAGGGAGTGAAAGAGATAAAGGTGGTGCTTTATGTTAATGGCAACGTTACCTGTTCTCGAGCTACGGGTAATTCAGAGCAGACTGCATGTAGATCAGCGTGCTAATTAGCAAAGCCCAAGAGGGAGTGCTGCCTGCATGCCTGCGAGGACAACTGACTGCCTTGCCAAACAAGGCCCGGGATGGATGTCTCTCTACAGGCTTATTTGCCATGTGTGAAAAGAAAACGGTGTTTGCATAGAGAATTTGATTCTGGGACACGGCCTGCAGGCCACAGCGAAGTCTCCTGAGAGCTTCTGAGGGTGCTGGATTATAACTTCCCTGCGGAGGAGGCACCCACCCGGCACACACCTTTCACATCTCACCGTGGTGGATGAAGAGTTGGTCACCGCACCAGAAGCGGTTAGTTGCCTGATTGCAATCAACGTCAGCAGAATCAGGACAATCATCGGTAGTCAGAGAGGAATTTGGCTTTTTAAAGTGGCTAACTTTCCCCAAACTGCAGAAAATACAAAGCGCGGCTCATCCTGAAGGAAACTTGGTGAAATTTACTGAAAATTGGGGAGCTTATGAAGAGTTCAGCAGATGAACAAAAGCCATAGTTAAAACAGAGGCTGATTTTAATTCCATTCTGTGCAGCACTCTGACTGGGTGCGAGCTCTTGGGGATGGAAATCCTAAATGTGATAAATGGGCCGAAACTCTGCAACTTGCCGGGGAGGTGTTGCTGGATGGTGGCTGGTAGGTAGGGGTCTCACTGCACAAAAATCAGCTCAAGGCCCACTTTTTTTAAGCTGTCATCTTAAGATAAACATCAAATGATTGGTGGGCACACCTCGGAGCAGACAGGATGGGTCACGTTGCCAGAAGGAGGTGCTGTGCCTTGGTGACACTGGGGAAGGCTCCAGGGAGCAAGGTAGGTAAAAAGAGGATGGAGATTGAGCCAGGCCGAGGCGTGGAAAACAGCTGGAGAAAACCACAAGAAAAAATGGATGGCCTTGGGTGCCGCCACCACCACGGGCTCTGTGACAGCACCCAGACCGTGGATGGCTGCAGAGGTGAATGCAGAGGATGGAGGAGGTGAAGCCACGGTCCTGCTCCTGCCGGGCAAGGAGTGAGAGACGAGGTGAGTGGCAGCAGAAACGTCCCTGCTCCCGGGCTTTGATTTTGGGAGCTCAACCCAGGAGCGAAGCCGAAGCATGCACAAAGCGCTGATTTCCTATTATCACCGCTTACAAGGAGCTGGTTATTATCAAAGTGAGTCACTGCGGCCGGCCGAGCGCTCTGTGGGGAAGGAGAGGGACCAGGAATAACGCCCTGGCCTCCTGTTCCTGTGCGAGCAGTCAGGTTTGCCCTCTCCTCCCTCCGTGAGAGGTTTCAGTTCATCATCCCGGTTTGACGGAGGCGGAGACCGGGTTGGCAAATCCAGTCTGCGTGCCTGAGAAGTGACCGGATTTCCAGAGGCACGGGGAGGCTGCGGGCTCTCGTTTGAGTCGCCGGGAGTGCTCTGCAAATCGGGGTGCCGCTTTTGGGGCCGTAACACAGCATTTAACCAACATTGGGGGTCCCCAGCTTCCAGACCACTGGGGTCTAAGCTGAAAGCTTGGGTCTACTGAAGATTTCCAAGGGGCTTTTTTTTGGGGGTGGGAGGTGCTGCTGGGGCTGGCAGCCAAGATTGGGGTTTTAGGGACCCGACACAGCTCCTTGCAGGCTGGGGAACTGATGGGTCCCTGCGCTTAGGACAGCACCGAAGAGGCACAGCCAGGCCCTACAAAACCTCCCTGCTCCTGTACAGACCTCTGCGGTTTTGGGAAGCAGCAGGGGTGAAGAAATTAGCACGGCTGGTGCCAAGGCCTGGCGGAGGCAGCTAATGAGGTGAAGAGAGAAGAGAAAACCTGCGTGGCCTGGTGCCTCTCCGCAAGCAGCAATTCCCAGCGGCGCCTGGCACCCTGCTCCGGGCTGGGACGGCAACCTGGGTGCTGGCAAGGGGAGCCGAGATTTTGGCGAGAGAAGCCGGGGAAGAAAAGTGGTAAAAGGGAGCGGGCAGAGGCCGAGGAGTTAATGAGGCTGGGGGACACGCCAGGAGGGCGAGGGGCGGCGGGGGGATGCTGAGAGCAGGCAGTGGGGCTGTCGGGGGGCGAGCAGGGGGGGTCCTTGGCTACTGCTGGCCCCTGGCTCGCCATCCCCGGCTGGTTTTTGGCTTTTTGGCTTGGAGGAGCCGAGCCCAGCCGGGCGGGAGGAGCGCGGCAGCCCCGGCCCCTCCCCGCAGCCCGCCCCCGAGCCGTGCCGAGCCGGGCTGAGCCGTGCCGGGACAGCGGGTCGGGGGCTCTCAGGTGGGTCCGGGGGCTTTCCTCGGGGTGGTCGGGGGGAAAAAGCCGAGCCCCCGCTGCTCTGCCCCTGCCCTGGCTCTGCCGGCCTCCGGGGGGGCTGCGGGGCGCTTTGGGTGCCTGCGGGGTGCGGGTCCCCGAGCAGGCTGCGGTGCTTTAATAGGGCTGGAAGGGGCAGGGGGAGGAAAAACTGCGCCCAGAGGGGCTGTGGGGATGCCGTGTTCCTGCCCTGTTTGCTCAAAGTGGGATGCCCACCAGGGCTGGTGTGTTTCACCCCGTCTGGGCTCTTTTTTGGGGGCTGCTGGAGCCAAGAGCTGGGTTTTCCAGTGCCCCACAGCTGCTCGGAGGAGAGCCGGGAAACTGGATCCCTGGTAACCAGCGGCTGTCGCCCAGGCACAGCCAGTGTTGGGTTGCAGACGGCATCTCTTTTACGCGTCCTTCGCCTGCCGGCCTCACGGCATCGCCTCACCCAGCGGTGCCGGGGTGCTGTGGACGAGGTGAGCCTCGTGGCAACCCTCCTATGGGCCTGTGTGGGGTGGCTGCTTCGCCCAGCAGAGCGAGGGACCGGGGTGTTCATCTCCTGCAGCGGGGCGAGCCGGGGGCAGCTCCTCCAGCTCCCACAGCCTTGGCTCCGGCCTCGCTCCCGGGGGAGAAACACCCAGAACCAGGTCACCGGAGACCGTTCTGCCTCCCCTCTCAGGGACACGGCCTGTCGGCTGGTTTCCGAAGGTTTGAAAGGAAAAAGAAATACAAATAGAAGTGATGTTGGGCTTTTTAGGGTGAGCAGCTGTCCCTGGGTTTGTGGTGAGCCTTTGCAGTGCTGCTGTCCCAGCCCAGGTGTATCGGGGCTGCGAGGGGCCGGTGTCTGGTTGCACGAAGGAGCAGCCGTGCCTCTCTGCCAGCTCCTGAAACGGAGAGCTCTCGAGGGCCCTGGCTCCACCTGAAACCCAATTTTATGAAAACATCCCCTCCGCGGCCTCTTCGTCCCCTGCTCAGCCGCGAGCAGCTTCGGCGAGGAGCGAACCTCTATTTTAATGAAGCCTTTGCGCACCTCAACCACAGGCTGGATCGCTGGTGTAAATCAGCACCCGAAATGATCGGCCTTTGTTCCCCGGTACAGTTAAGGGGGGGAAAATTGCAGGCTGTGCCTCCCTGAGCACGTCGCAGCCGGGCCGGTGCGAGCGCCTGGGAGGCAGGGAGCTGATGGAGCCGGTGCCCGCAGCCGCTGCTGGAGCTGCTCGGGGCTGGGCCGTGCCTCCGAGCACAGTGCTGGGGGCAGAGCGGTGTTGAAATGGTGGAAACGGCCTGGGAAAAGGCGTTTTTCCTTCCTCTGAGCATCTCCGGTCTGAAAGTCCGTCCGTTCTCCATCCGCCTCTGCCTCGTGCGTGCCCATCGCTGTACAGACATTAAGGCAGGAGCGATAAGAGGTGGGAGGCTGATGAGCCAACTCCTTGCAGGACCATGTGGAGCTTCAAAAAAAAACAAAAAAAAATAATGTAATGTTATTTATTTATTTATTTTGCATAAAGTTTTTTTTTTTTTTTTTTTTTTTTTTAATTTGGGGTGGAAACCACAGAGCCGAAAAGAGCGGGGCAGGTGTTTAACCTCCGTTGAAAAAAGCTTTATTGCCTCAGCCACTGCGAGCGGTGCTGCCGTATCGGGAAGGTGGATGTGAGCGCACTCGGGACCGTTTTATGGTCATGGGTGGATGATGGGCGCGTGGGAAAGCCAGGGGGAGAGAGAAAGAGCGGCGGCAGAGCTCCGTGTCCGGCAGACACACAGCCCTGGGGTGATCAGCAAGATCAGCACTCGGGAACAATTGCCTCCGCCAGCTTGGGAGATGCTATCAGAAAGGGGAAGGATGCCTCAAAATTGCAGCTGGCTTCGGTGAAGACTAAATGCCAGGTTTCGGAGCCACCCAGCCAGCTGCCTGTGTGCTGGGTGGCTCCTGTGCTCTGGGTGGGAAGAAGAAATGATGTAGGAGCCACCAGGGACCAAGGGTTTGTAACCCAGGCTGCACGATGGCCCCAGCTTCTTGGCTTGCCTTTCTTTGTAAGCGTTCGCAGGGGAAAGCGTGAAAACTGAGATGCTGAAGTTTTAAATATAAATTAAAAATAAGCTTCAGATACCCTGTGCGCTTTAACTGGCGATTTTTACATAGCTGTGTTGGGGGGGCGTTGCGGTAAGTCGAGCTTGTGATTTTTTTTTTTTTTGATCGCCTTGGGGTTGGCAATGCTGCAGGTTTCTCAGGTCAAACAAGAAGGGATCTTGTTGGGCAAGAAGAGCAGAAGGGAACAGCGCGGAGCTTCTCGGAAGAGCCGGCGTTTTCTGAATTGCAAAACCCCATCCCGTGCGCTCGTCCTGCTGGAATAGTTCTTGGACGACCCCATGGTGTAAGTGTGGGGCTGGCATCGCGTCCAGATGGGGCTGTCCCCCGGCACGCAGCAGATGCTCAGGAGGTGGCCACCATCATCAGGAGACGCAGACATCTCCCCACGCAGCTCTTCCCCACAAAGGTCCTTCTCCAACATCCCTCCCGCTGCAGAGCGGTGCCCACACCATTTCTGTCCAGGCTGATACGGTCAAAGAGGATTGCAGGGCTTCCGAAAAATGGCACGCTTCTGAACGTAACTGTGCTTTTGTCTGCAAATTGACTTCTTCAGTTTTCCACCTTTTGATTCACTGAGCTGTGACATCGCCTCATTTTTTGGGGGAAGAAGTCTCTCCTTCAAAGCTAAATCAAAAAGAATCGGCTGGGGTGAAACCTTCATTCTGCCTGCTTTGGGCTCATGCGTTTTGCATCATTTTTTCAGCTTCTTTACGTGTTTTTTTTTGTTTTGTTTTGTTTTGTTTTGTTTTTCCTCTGCTTTTTCAAAAAGGATTTGAAGGTGAGAAGAAACCTTGAGAGAGTCCGCATTTAGCCATCACCGCGCTTTTTGCAGGACGTTTGTGCCTTAGTACACAGCTGCTCAGCGCTGGCAGACGAATAATCTCGGGTCCTGGAGGATCTACAGAAACAGCCTTCCAGACCTGAAGACACTGAGGCGAATGCAAATTGCCCGCATCCAAATGTTTTTAACAACCACTGCTTCCCTTCTAGGCTGGAAGGCGGCGGCGCTCGTTTTATTTTTTGCGTGCCATCCAGCCACTCGTTTCCTACCGACTGCAGGCTTGTCGGGTCACGTCCACCCGCACGCTGATGCCCGGCCGTGGCCAAAAGTCGGTGACTGTGATCCATCAGCCTGGTGGATGCGGGGCGAGGGGCGGGAGGAGCAGGGTGAGCAGAGCACGTGTCAGAAATGGCAGCCCCGTGGTGCCTGGGAGGAGAGGTGGCCACCGGGCCGTGCTCGGGGTCGCCAAGGCATCCTGTGGTGGGACCTTTCAGCCAGCCCTAATTAGAGGCAGGAGCTGGAGGGGAAGCGCCTGGTGCGTTTTGGCAATATCCGTGCTAGGGCTCGCTTTATCGCATGCTAATGAGCGCTAATTGTCCTTGTTGGCCAGATTTATTTTTTTTTTTAATCAAAATTGCGCGGGAGCTGTTGGCGTCATCGCGTGCCAGCGCTCCCAGGGGGCAGCTTCCCGGGGAGACGTCTGATTTCGGATGAGTGCTGACCCCCATGTGCTGGGGCTGGGACTTGGGAGCGGCTTCTCCAACGGGTTTGGCGTTTTGGGGGTGCACAGGGCTGCTGGGGTCAGCCCCAGGGGGATGCTCGGATAAATATTTTGTCCCCACCCGTCATTACCAGCAGCCACGGAGGGAGCTCTCGCACGTCCCCTCCAGCTCCTAGCGGCGGGAGCCTTGCTCATGGCCGTGTATTGGAAGCTAATTAAACCCGGTGACAATGCTAATTGGGTTGGGATGCTTGAGGACGAGTATGACCTCATGTCTAAAATGGTAATGAAGCCTACGAAAACCCTCACCAAAACGAGGGGCGACAAGGGGAGCGGAGGCAACGGGGGCACGCGGGGGGAGCGCAGGGGCGCCAGGGTGCCAGGAGGGGCACGTGCCCGGCTTTATCTCCACGGCGGGGGGCCGGTGGCTGCCGTGACCCCAATGTGTGTTGGTCCACAGGGTGCCCTGAATTGTCTCGGGATGCCGCCGTGCTGCGTGGGGACCCGCACCCCACGCTGAATCGGGGGCGGAGGGGAGGTGAGCGCTCCCCGGCCGGGCTCTGGATGAAGGCTGAGGATGTGCTATGGAGCCGGGATTCAACTGCTCCGACCTCTGCGGTGCCAACCCCGGTTTCGGCAGCCAGGAGCAGCAGCAGAGGACGCTGCGGGAGCTCTGCACCGTCACAGTCGTACGTACGGAGGTGGGGGAGCTCGTGAGGGTTCCTCTGCGGAAGGGGATTTGGGCAGAGGGATGGAGAAGGGCATGGGGGCATGGCAGCGAAGCCTGCAGGCAGAGGCCACGTGCTGTCCCCTCCTGGGTGGCCTCCAAAAAAATGCCTGGCACCCAGCAGGCAGCCAGGAGGCGAGGGTGCAGCCACGGCAGCGCTCCGTGGCCTCAGAGCTGCTTAGGAGCGGGCCTGGGATGCCCTTCTCTGCCCCTGGCCTTTCCCAACCCCTGGCGCTTCAAAGGGCTTTTCAAATATGAACAGAGCAGCGTTTAATTAAAAGCCATCAGCTGTAATAAACGGCACCTGCCCCCAGCGCCAGGCCGGCAGGAGCGACACGGGGATGGATGCGCGTGCTCGCGCCTGGCTCCACGTGAGGCTGCTGGAGGGAGCAGCGGGGCTCGGCCGCCTCGGTCTCCGTCGGGATCTGCACAAACACGGGCGCTTAATTAGAAAACCATAAGCTGCTCGGCTCCCCGGGCCCTGGCAGCTTTGCTACAATTAATATTCCACCTGCTAGGCCCGGGATTTACTCCGCTCAGCAGCAGATGAAGTGCTCCAGCAGCCTCACGTAGTGACGTAGCTGGGACTGAAGTGGGATTTTTCGAGCGTGGTGTGGGGTGGCCCTCATTTGTGCAGCAGGATGGTTGGTTTTTTTTTTTTTGGTCTCCCGGAGGATCGTGAAGATGTCCCCAGAAATGTCCTCTTCCTCCTCACCCCTTTTGCCTTCCTCAGACGTCTTCTGACCGCAGCGGGAAGAGCTCCCCGTCTTTCTCTGCTGCCCTCCTGGGCGTCGTGTGGACCTTCCTGACCGGAGGGGTCCTGCTGGCCCTCTTCTTTCTGGTCTTCACGATTCGCTTCAGGAAAAACAGGTAAGGATGTGCGCGAAGGGGCTGCCAGCGCAGAGGCCAGGCTGGTGGATGATGTCTCCAGGCTCTGTGTGGGTTTGGAGGTTGCAACAACCAGGGAGGAGCTTGAGGGCCCCGAAAGGAAATGATTCCCCCCTTCCTGAGCACAGTTGTTATGGGTAAAGTTATGGGTGGGGGAAGCTGTGACCTGAATGTTAATGTAACCTCTGCTTGAGTCAGCGCTTGGGGTGGAGGTCCTGCTGCCTGCCAGGAGTGTCAGGGTATGGCAAAAGGGCCACTATTTAAAGCAGGGGGCCTGGGACCGTCCCCTGTGGCCACCTATATCCCTGCGAGGGGACCTTGCCCCGGCCACCGCGCTCAGTAACCACCACCGCCTTCCCTGCTTTGTCTCCCGGAGGATCGTGAAGATGTCCAGCCCCAACCTCAACGTTGTGACCCTGCTGGGCAGTGGCTTGACTTACACCAGCGCCTACCTCTTTGGGATTCAGGAGCAGAGCCTGCCGTCCAGAGACTCGGTGGAGACGCTTATCCAGGTGAGCTGGGGCACGGCCGGGACGGGGGCCTCCACACGCCAATAAATACATCTGTGGACAATGGATCCATCGCCTCCTGGCCTCCTTACCCCTGCTGCCTCCATCTCCACCTCGTCCCACAGGTTCGGCTCTGCCTGCTGTGTGTGGGGACCTCCCTGGTGCTGGGCCCTGTCCTGGGGAAGAGCTGGCGGCTCTACAAGGTGTTCACCCAGCGGGTGCCGGACAAGCGGGTGGTGAGTAGCCAGCCTCCCTCTTGGTGATATGGGAGTAATGGGTGATACTCTTTTTTTTCTGGAAGTGTTGTTTCCTGCCATGGCATTTACCAGCTGGCCATGCAGTCAGGGAGGGCTCATACCTGGTCCCAAGCCTGGTTGGGTCTCCAAGAGTCTGGGAGCTGGAGGCAGAGATGTAGCTGCTGGACTCCACACCAGGGGAAAAGAATTAGGCTGAACATCCCTTGGAAGAGACAACTAGAAGGAGACCAAGGGGGATGGAGGTTGCTGGTGCCCATTTACCCCTGACTAACACCTCCTGCATGTTTGCAGATCATCAAAGACCTCCAGCTGCTGGCGATGGTGGCAGCGTTGGTGTTGGCAGACGCTGTGTTGCTCCTGACGTGGGTCTTCTCCGATCCGGTCCAGTGCTTCCGAAGCCTCAGCGTCTCAGTGCGGGTAAAGGGATGAGGAGAGGTGGTGCAGCACTGTGCTGTGCCCTGTCAGATCTCTGGGGGCAATGCTGGTGGATGGTCGGGCTTTTGGAGGTGCTGTTTAAAAACAAGACAGGCAGAAAAGCCACAAAACCCTTGGGGTTCTCCAGGCTGGCTTTATGTCTATGGCCTACTACAGAGGTGAGGGTCAGCTGCAAGATTTCCAGGTCTGTGCAGCCAAACCTGGAAAGGGATGGCTGGTTGCAGAGCTGTGGCTGGCCAAGCAGTGGGGTCTAGTGGGTGGTCTTGACCAGTGCAGGTCACCTGGGTGGCACAGGAGAGGACCACAGCATCTGTAGCTGATTTAGGAAAAGGCTGAGCCAGCCCCATTGCAAGCAGAATACCAAAATCTTTCCCGATTTAACTGCCTGCCCCAGCAGCACCAGATGTGGCATTTCCCTTTAGGAGTTTACAGAGGAGACCTGCTCGGATTTGTAGACCTGTCCCCTATCGGTCTGTCCCTGCTCCCAGGCCTTCACTTCTGCCTTCCCATTGCCTCCTAGGCGACAGAGAAAGGCATGACCTGTTCAGTGAGCCGGATGCAGTCCTGTGCATCTCTTTATTCCGATCTTTGGCTCGTTCTCATTTTAGGGTTTAAGGTACGTAACCTCTCTATTGATTCTTACGTTGTATCTCACCTCCTCCCAGTATTTAGCAGCATTTGTAGTTTCTCTGCTCTCCCGAGCTACACGTGCATTGCAGTTCCCAGCTGCTCCTGCTCATCTTGAAAACCTCCCAACTCTATTTCTTCCCATCGTGATGTTTTCTTGCCTTCCCTTGTAAGAGCCCTGTAGGCCAGTTTCTCCCTGTCTCTTCTGCACACACCATGCACGTGCTCTCTCTCTCTCCAGTTCTTGCCCTGTAACCACCCGTGCCTCATCTATCTCCCTCCTTAAAACCTGTGCCTTAATCTTTTCCAAAGCTCACTTTTTCCATGAAGCTTCGGTTCAGCGTCTGCCCCGGTGATGCACTGTGCAGCTCAGACCCTGAGTCGTCCGACTCCAAACCAAGGAGGTGCTGACGACAAGTGCGTGGTGTCTACCTTCACAGGATGTTTATCAGCTTAATTACACCACTGAAATGCACTTTCACTGGCGTAACGTTGTATGTGGCCATTCATATTCCAGAAGAGTTAGTTATACTGATGTAACTATATGGGTATAATTATAGCTGTAATTATCCGTGGTCTCATGTGTCTCTGGGTTGGCAGAGGTTGGAAGCACTTCAGCGAGCTGATTTTGATGAACCTCGTGAGATCACAGCCTTCCTTTGCAAATGGCTCTGTCCCCGCATGCAACACAAGCAGTTCCTTTCTGACTCACCGTAATGTAATAGTCATTGACCATCTACCAAGAACCATAGGAACAAGAGCAGAAAGAGACCTCAGGACACTGCCAAGTCCTTCTCCCCCCCCCTCCATTTAATTTTAAAGGCATTAGTCTAGTCTGTCCTCAAAAGGCCTTTGGTGCTGGGCATTTCAGGCCTTCCCAGGGCAGCCACTTTGGGTGCTACATCTCCATCCCTGACTTTGTCTGCAGTTTGTGTTAGGTCTCTTCAGGGCTTAGGCGAGTAATGCTTTTGCCTGCAGCTCCTCCAACCTCTTTTTGTTCCTCTCACTCACAACAAAACAATCGCAGTCACAGGTACTCCTCATTAGCATCGCCTTGAACCTGACCCTGATCCTATCTACCGGGTGTCACTTTAGTGGTTTCTCTGGAGTTAATCAGGATTTGCACTAATGGGAGGCTAGGCTCTGTCTCTGCGTGTACATGGCACTTCTTATTTTCCAAGGCATTACTGTGCTCAGCCCTTTGTGAAGCCACTCAGTGCATTATCCTGGTTTTGCTGGCACGGAGCAGCGGACAGAAATGGCTTGCCAAGGTCATCCATTGAATTAGGAGTACAGGCCTCTGCTCAAGATTCAAAACAACAACAAAACTCAGCCCTGTGCTTATTTAAAGTCCTAATTTACCAGCTGGCAGTGCTTTTTGTCTATGTCCCCGGCAGACTATATGAATATTAAACGGGACTTTGGTGCTGTTATTTTCTCGCTTAGGACTCGGCTTGCCTCTGGGCCCTGTGTTGGGAGGTGAATGTGGTCATCCAGCGCAGATCCTGTGGAGCAGATTTGGGTGTCAGCCTCGTTCCTAGGTCTCACTCTTGCAGTTCTCCCCTGGGAGCTCATGGTGCTCCTGGCAGTGTCCATGGACGGGATCCTCCCCTGCCCATCGGAGGGTCCCCTTGCCCAAAACCCCAGCAGTGGTCAGCAAGCAGCCACTGCACACAGGGGTCCAGGAGGGTCTACAGAACGTGCCACTGGTCATAAAGGACCACCTGATGCCCAAATAACCATTTTATACTTAGTGGTAAAAGGTTGACAGCTGAACTTGCTAGGTACCGCAGGGATAATGTAGGAGCTGTGTGCCCAGTATCTGGCTCCTTGCACGAGCAGGGAATTTGCTAGGTGGCGCTTCCAAAGGATCCTGAAAGCAGACCGTGCCCTGTGGTAATGGAGAAGGCCAAAAAATACTCA
Source organism: Aythya ferina (assembly GCF_964211825.1). Taxonomy (NCBI): domain Eukaryota; kingdom Metazoa; phylum Chordata; class Aves; order Anseriformes; family Anatidae; genus Aythya; species Aythya ferina. Next base: position 122,601,135 of record NC_140296.1, on the reverse strand, counting down.
GTGTTGCCTGCCAGTGCGACCTGGGGAGAGGATAGCTGTGCGCAGAGCCCTTCTTCAGCCCCTTCCACCGCCGCTGGCGTCAGGCAGGAAACAGGGAAGGGAGAAGAATAGAAGCGGGGAGTTTCCTGGATTTCTATTTGAAGAGGCACCAAGGACATCCTCTTCCCTCCAGCCTAACCTCCTGCTTCTACTCTCTTGCTTTTTCCTTCTGAATGCCCTTCTGAGCCTCCTCTCTCCCCCACCAGAGGGGTGTTGTTGCAGTGTCCCCCCACCACAGCATCCCCACTGGGATTTTCCCTTCCCCTCCATCTTTGCCCTTCCTGCTCCAGCACAGAGGAAGCTTTCTCTCCTCTCCCTGCCTCTCCTGGCCGTGCCCTGCCCTGTGGCATGTCCTGCCAGTGCCACCAGCCCTGCCCTCCTGCCCCACCACTGCTGACGAAGCACCCCCTGGCCCGCAGGGCTCTCGCCACGCAGCGCCCGCCACACCACCAGAGATCAAAGGGCGTTCATTAGGACGGCACCGAGTGGCAGGCTGTAATTACAATCCCCGCTCCGCCGATCTCCCTGCTGAAGGCAGGCCTCGTCTTCTGCTTGCAGAGCGTCCTGCTGCTCTACGGGACCTACCTGGCCGGCCTGACCGACAACGTCAGCTCCCCGCCGGTCAACCAGTCCCTGACGCTCGTTGTGGGGGTCAACCTCATCTTCCTGGTGGCCGGCGCCGTCTTCTTGCTTCACCGTTTCTTCCGTGCTTGGCACAACTTGCTCTTTGGCTTCACCTCCGGTGGCATCTTCGTGTGCACGACTACGATCAACTGCTTCATCTTCGTCCCGCAGGTACGCTGCCCACTCTGCCCATAGACCGCCCTGGAAATGGGCGCTTTTTTGGGTTTGACACTTGTGTTTCCTGCTGCTTTCCCCAAATGTTCGGGCTCATCCTCCAAAACTCAGTGGCTCCGCTTCCCCAGGCAAATCCCTTGAGTCTCCGAGGGCTGAGTTTCGCTGCCCACAGCCCTCGGCAGGTCCCCCGTGTCCTCACCTCATGCCCCACGTGCACTCGCAGAGGAGGAAGCTCGGCGGTGCTTTCAGGAAGCCTTTTGTGTCCCAGCTTGGCTCTTCTGCTTCCCACGTCCTCCAGGAGGAGCCCGGTGCATCTGACCGTGACGCTGGCGAGACAAATGCTCCCATTGTCACAGCGAGAGGAAGCAGTTGTTTACCCAGATTTATGTTTGGAGGAACGTTAGGGCTCGAGGAAATGAGGTGAGGAAAGGAGGAAGAGGTGAAACAGAGGAAAGAGCAGATCTGGGCAAGAGAGGGCTCGGGGGACCTCACCCCTGTGCACAAATACCTGGTGGGGAGGAGGAGGGACGGGGAAGCCAGGCTCTTCTCAGCCGTGTCCAGGAATGGGACAGGAGACAATTGACAGCCTGAAACACAGGAAATTCAGTTTAAACACCAGAAAAAAAAAAGGTTGTTTTTGTTTGGTTTTGCTTTGTTTTCTTGCTGTGAAGGTGGTCAGACAATGGCCCGGGTTTCCCAGAGAGGCTACGGTGTCTCCTTGTGGAGAGATGCTCACAGCCCAGCTGCATGCATCCTGTCTGAGCAGGGGGGACAAGGTGATCTCCAGAGGTCCCTGCCCACCTTGGCAACCCTTCGGTGCAACCACAAAGTCCCAACCCCGTGGGTTAGCAGCCCCTGGGAGCCCTCCTGGGGCGAGCACCAAGCCTGCTGGTGATCTCTGAGCTGAGCTGCGCTGCACCAGCCCCATCGTGCCTTCTTCCTCCGTGGAGCCTGGGGGCTCTGAGCATTTTATTTAACTCGGATCTTTTAATTCACCAGCTCGTTTTTCCTAATGGGCTTGCTCTCCTATTGCTCTTCTGAGATCGATGAGCAGCGGGAGCCGGGCTGTGCAAGACGAGAGACGAGGAAACCGATATTAAGTGCTGCTGGCTTACGCCTTGTCACCGAGGATTCGGGGACACGGCAGCGTGTGTGATGCTCCCTTTGTTACAGAGTCAGGGGAAGAAGGGGAGGGGGCTCGTGCAGCACGCTTGGAGCTTGCAGCACAGCTCTCTCCATGTTAAAAGCCAAGACAGGGACCGGGCAGGGTCCAGATATGTGGGATGCTCCAAGCACTGCTTTGCCACCTCCCCGGCTGCCTGTCCCTGTGCTCCTCCATCACACCCCGCCTTTGTCTCCCCCGTCCCTTTGTCTCCTTCTCCCCGAGCGGCAGCTGCCTCCCGCCGCAGGCACCGCGCTGGTAACAGCTCCTTGTGCCCCGCAGCTCAGGCAGTGGAAGGCCTTTGAAGAAGAAAGCCAAACCCTCAGCCACATGGCAAAATATTTCACCAGCCCGAGCAGGAGCTGCCACTCGGTGTACAGCGAGGAGCAGCTCTACCAGCTGATAGGGGAGAAAAACTCCATGAAGCGGCTGCTGACGGAGGTAGGGGGCTCTGCCGGCCCCGATGCCGTGGCCATGGGGTCTCAGTGGTTTCTTCACCCCCTGCCCTTTGTGTGCCGAGGCTGGGTGGGGTGGGCAGCCCTTTGCTACACCCCGTTCCCCATCCGGAGGGGAGGAGCTGGTTGGTTTTGTCCTGTCGTTCTGCATCCTCATCCTGAAGTGCCAAAATTTGGGCATAAACCAGAGGGCCTGATTTTAAAATAATAATAATAATATTTATATATATATAAAGTGGAAGGAGGAGAGCAGAAAAGCCTGGTTTCCACAGCCTGCTCAAATGTAAGGTGAATTTAGAGGGGGTGCCCCCAGCTGGCTCTTGCAGGCTGTCTCAGAGCTCCTCCCTGCACGGAGAAAGGCGACTCGTTTTTGCCCTGTCCCCTTCTGAATCCACAGCTTTTACCTCCCCGCCCTTGACACGTTTGTGTGTTCGGTGCAGAAAAACGCCGTGATCGAGAGCCTGCAGGAGCAAGTGAACAACGCCAAGGAGAAGCTGATGAGGCTGATGTCTGCGGAGGGCGGCTGCGACCCCGCGGTGCTGGCTCCTTGCACCCGGAGCACGGGGTGGCACGGTGAGCGGCGTGGCTGTGCTGCGGCCCCTGGGGATGTGCCTGGGGACCGCTGCCCCCCGGACCCGGAGCAGGATGGGCAGCAGCCTCCTCAGCTGCTGCATGCATCGCCACGCAGTCCGGTGCCTTGTAGTGGTGATGCTCAGGGTCTCTGGAAACACACGAGCCACGAGCATGTGCTGCCGGAGGAGCCCGATTGCTCTCCGGCGCTGCTTTTTGACACGGGGGACAGGTCCGAACGCAGCCCTAAAGATGCCCAGGAACATGGGATGCTTGCAGGGAAGGGGCATCCTCTGGAGCCAGGCCAGGACATCTCGGCTGCTGCGTCCAGAGAGCATCCCCCCAAGGTCAGCTACGTGAGCAGCGAGAAGCTGCAGGAAATCTTGCAAGATCTGAGCCTGGACGGCAGGACCTGCAGCCCGGCCTTCCCTAAACGTGGGGTGGGGATGTGGAGGGCGCAGGAGGGGTACCCAGCCACCCAAAATCCCCTCAGCCCCTACCTGACCAGGCGGCGGCGGCACGTCCCGCTGCCCCCTGCCTCTGCCGGCTTCCCCGTGTCCCCGTCCTCGGTGGCCAGGCTGGGAACGTGGGGCTGTGGGGAGCAAGCAGGGAGGGAAGGTGAAGGAGCTGGCAGAGGGCTCCATCACCCAGCACTGTCCTCTCCATCCATCCCCACCGAGGGATGGCCGGAGCCCCAGGGCTGGGAGGCGAGGGGCACGGGCCCGGAGATCCACCACCACGCTTCCCCGCGGGACTGGCATCAGCGGGGTGCCCCCGGGGTGCCGGCTCGTCCCGCCCTGCACTCGCTGTACCATTACCCAGACTCGGACTCCAGCAGCAGCTCGGAGGAGATGTTTCCCTGCTGCCACCGGCACTGCTGCCAGGCCTGCCTGCACAGCCCCCGCGGCTCCCTGAGCAGCAGCAGCACGGACACGGACACGGACACGGACACGGAGCCTGGCGGGGCCGCAGGGCGCTGGCTGGAGCCCCAGGGCAGGGCTCAGCCCGTTGTGAACTTCAAAGAAGATCTGAAACCCACCTTTGTGTGACCACGAGCACCCCCGCCCCAAAGGCGAGTGCCCCCTTCCTCCCGAAGCACTGCTCTGTGAAAGAAAACACGGTGATGCTAAAGAAATGCATCCCCCTGGGATGGAGACAGCAGCACTCGAAGCCGTGGCAAAGCCACGGCCTCACAGCTGAGGGCAAATTGGAGACTCTGGAGAGGCTTGGCAGTGCCTGAGCATGAGCACGGGGTCCAAAGGTGACATCTCTGCAGGTGGCCTTGCCTTTTGTGCAGCTCGGCTGCACGGTCGTAGGTTAGACTCAGGTTGGCGCTGAAGGAAAGGACAAGCAAGCAATCTTAAAAGAGGATCTGAAAAGGTTTCTCTCTCTCTTTCTTTCTTTTTTTTTTTCTTTTTTTTTTTTTTTTTTCTCCTGCAGCTTGTGTGCCCTTCCGTATGCCTTTGTGGTGGATGAAGTAGCCTGGAATGTTTTAGGTTTGTTTAAATTAATACGGTCTGCTTAATTTTATTATTATTATTTTTTTGTCTGAGAAATATCAAAAGCAGCAAACGCGGTGTGCCCGCTGTTGTTGGGATGTTTGTGGAGGCATTTCAGCACCTGGCTGCCTTCACAGGAGAAGCGAGGGGCTCTGAAACCTGAAGCCCAGCCCGCGGAGACCCCTTTGGAGGCAGGATGCCTTTGCTGAAAGGGATGGTAACGGAGGCACCCCCAACGCAGATATGGACGATGCAGATCCCTCTTATTATCCTTTATGAAGGTCAAATATCTTGCTGCTGTGTCCCCTCACCAGCACCGCCTTTTCTTCCCCAGTACTTCTTCCCCGGATTTGCTGAATCCCGCATTCCTAGGGCAAACCACCAAACCCCATCACCTTAAGGAGAACAACATCCCCACAGCCCCTCATCGTTCCCGATACGGAAACTCCCCAAAGGGTGATCCCAATTCCCAAATCCCACGTCCCGGGGGGCACAGGGGTCCCTTTCACCAGCTGCGGGGCCAGATGGATGCTGACCACAGCGGGCAGGTGGTGGGCAAAGGGCTGGGGCTGCCACCCGTTCCTGCCCACCCCTGCAGAGGAGGAGGGCGAAGCAGTGGGGTTTGGTGTCCTGGGTTTGGTGCCTGCCAGGTGGGATGCGGCAAGAAGGGGGCTCTGCCTGCTGCGGGACCCCCTGAAGGTGGGATGTGAGGGGGTCTCCTGTCCTCCTCAGGCCTGGTTAGAGTTTGCTCTGTGGCTAGGAGAGATGGCAGCATGGTCACGGGGAACGATCAAATGCTGAGCCATCTGGAAGCAGCTGATATAAAAATTAACTTGAAATCTACTGGCGAGTGCAGAAAAATCCTCTGGGGGACTTTGAACCAGTGGTGTGTTTGGAAACTCTTCACTGGAATTTGGGGGCAATTTCTTTCCTCTGTCTGGTCACGAGCAGCCACAAAGGCCAGCCGCATGCCGTGGGGACACACACACTTTCCATGGACACACAGAGGGCTGATGCTGTGCATACTTGCACACGTGTGTGCACACACAAGCACCCACTGGTGCTTTAGGTGGCTCCCAGCTCCAGCCTTGTCCTGTGACACTAAATCAGGTGTTTGGTTCCCCAACAGCTCCGTGTACGCCCTTTGGAGGAGCCCTTCTCTCTCCACCATGCGATTCAATGCACCTGAAATTGGGTTTTGTGACCAGCTGTAGGGACAGGGGCACGAATTCTGCCACGGTGGAAAGGCAGACCCTGGGAGCTGTGGCAGCAGGACCGTGAGTGCCCCAATCTGTATTTTCTTGCTGTTGGCTGTAGAGATAGCTCAAAGAGAGCTGTCTCTCACCATGCACCTGTAGTATCAACATCCCATACGAGCTATGAGGTCCTCTGAGTGTTTCCAGCTTGGTGAGCTGCATCTCCAACTCATTCTTGCCCTGCACCTCCCTGGACTCCAGCTACTGTCTGCAAACAGACCCACAGGAGGAGATGATGAAGCCACCTCAGCCAGCATGCTTGAGCCCTGCTGTGCACAGTGTGACAGGATGACCTGTGAAGGGCCTCTCCCCAGTTCACAGAGATAAGAAAGAGCATTGCTAGCTGTGGGACGTAGCAGCGTGGGGAGCAGCAGTTGGTGGCTCTGGGTCTCTAGATGACGAGGGTTTTGGGGAGGTGAGAGAGCGCCCACATCAATATGGGTCCAACAGCCACGAGGGCTGCAGTGAACCACTCTCCTCCTGAGCAACATTGCTCTCCTGAGCCCAGATACCTGGCCAGTCTCTTGCCTTATCCAGTTCTTCATCTGTGCCTCCTCCTTGGCCTCTACCTCTAGGTCCTCCTCCAGGTGCTGCTGTTACCCCACAGTCTGCACCTAAAGCTGGGACAGCAAAGCTGTAGGTGTCCAGTTGTGAGGCATCGAACTCATCAGTGCAAGCTGCACCCTTGTCACAGCCTCGTGCTGCAGGAAGTGGTCTCATCCTTGGGGGACAGGAAAAGAAACACCATAAAAGAACCCTACAGGTCCTGAGAAGGTAGGAGAAATGTGGCTGTTTTAGCAGTAGATGTGAAATAACTTCCTGCTATGTTTTATGACCATGCAACCCACACACATGGCAGAGTGAGTGCATGGGGCATGCAAACACAGCTCTAAGTTGTGTCTTTCCTGAATTAAAGTTGCAGATCAAAGCCTCTGGAGCACGCTCACCTCCGAGCACGCACCTCTAGGTGAGGGCTCTTGCTTTCATGCCCACGCTACCACCTCTCTCCTCTCTGTAGCTGAGCTGGTTTTCTTCTGTCTCAGGTATCTGCAGCTTCATGCTTTGTGCTGCCAGGGTGCTATCCTTTATATAAGGATTTTATTCTATTTTATTATTTATTTTATTTTATTTTATTTTATTTTATTTTATTTTATTTTATTTTATTTTATTTTATTTTATTTTATTTTTAATTATTTTATTTTTAATTATTTTATTTTATTTTTAATTATTTTATTTTATTATTTATTATTTTATTAATTATTTTATTATTTTGTTTTGTTTTATTTTATTTATTTATTTTTTAATATTTTTTTTTCCCTGGAGGTTCTTGCAGCCAGAACGGTTGCAAGGTACTTTGCACCCAGCTATAAAAAGTGCCCAGTGATTCAGCATTTACCGCCCCGTACACGGCCTCCTGTTATCATATCGGCAGGAACGCGGGGCTAGGAGGGATCTCCTAGTCATCGCCGTATTCCCTGGCTGTGACAGGCAGTGAGTCATGAAGTTCCCCTTGTTAATTTATCACAGTCCATCCTGGGAGTCACTAGGAGTTTTCTTGGCAGGTTATTCCAGAACCTCATTCTGACGGGGAGGAAGCTTATTTGTGATTTCCAGCCCACATCTTTCCATAGCCTATTTTTATCTACTTGTTCTCATGCCAGTGCTGTCTTCTTGTCAGGAGCTGTTCTTCCTTCTTGAACCTGCTCTCCTTCGTGCTGACGGAGAGCGTGGCCCTTTCCTCCCAAGAGGATGAAAGACCTCCGAGGCCTACTTGAAAGAGCTTGTGAAGTGCTACAGCAGGACCATGGCCTCGAAAAGCAGACGAGTAGAAATATTCATGGGTGGTTAGGACATCGGAAAGGCAACCATCCTGGGGGGCAGCAGGAGCTGGATGTTTTCTCTGAAAGCCTGCCATGGGCCAAGGGTTTCCAGTACCCATCGGGTGCTGGGTTTAGCAGCAGTCCTTCAGTATGCTCACAGGGCAAGGCCTGTTCGTGCCTGGCCGGTGCAGAAACCCTGACGAGCCTTTGCTTGTCAGAGCATCCCATCACTTAGGACATCCACAGGAACCCCATTTCCCTAGGAAACCCCCAATATCCCTCAAGGTGCCCACCAGGGGAATGCCACACACATTTTGTTGAAGGAGGTGAATGCAACCATCAGGGCACCCTCCCGGAGGTGTGTGCTGGTTTCCAGGCAATTACACCTCGTATCTAGCCCAAATGAGCAGGGCAATATTTCACACCAAAGAGGACGGCAGGAGCAGCATTAGCTGATGCAATCGCTCCTTGAATTTACAGCGCTGCCGGGCAGGGCCGTGAGCAGTGGGATACCCTGTGCACGGTTATAGCAAATTCAAGTCCTTGTTTGAAAGCAGCTGTGTTGCTACAAACAGTTCCCAAATACAGGTGCTGGGTAAAGGCTTTTCCTCCGACAGGTGAATCTTTCACTTGATGGTGGGTTATTCTTTTGCGGGTATCAGCTCATTTTCTTGCTATTACAGCATTTTTCATAGTGGTAAGAAAAACACACACAGTGCTCCCATGCTCCTGTAACCCATTTTTTGCCACTTCATGATGGAGTGGTCTTTTCCCTCGTTCTCCTAACATCTCCTAATACCCTGTGCAAAACCTTCTGGGCTGAAACCCACCTTGTGATGCAGAACCTCTCAGCCCCCGCTGCCTCCAGGAACAGCTGCTTGAGAGCATCCAAATTTTCGCCTTTAAAGCTGACAAACCCAGCAACAACAAGGAGTACCTGAGGACGGCGTGGGGTCTAATTTCCCTTGGGAGTCAAGAGCCTCACCTGTTCAACTGGCTGCTGTGTTAACCTCAGAGAGAAAAATCCCAGCCTCTCTTCTCTCCCACTGTCTCATTCACCTGTCATTCAAGTGAATGCAAGGCCACCTCCCTGAGATATATTCATTTTTTAATTTTTTTTTAATATATATTTGCAAAAAATAAAAGTCTTTGAGTGCTTCACGAGGAGGGAGATGGCTCAATCCATCAAGGAACAGGAAAATGAGAGCCGATGCTCCCAGCCCTGGTGCCTTTCTTAGCCAGCAAGGCTTGGACCTCAGTACAAATCCCAGACATCCTCTGGAAAACATGAGTAAGAGGCCAGGGACGGTGGGGAAGCAGTTCAGGCAGCAGACCAGGCTATTCGCAGTGGAGACTGATGTTGAGTAACCAGTATTTGCTGTATTTGGATGTTTTTTTTCAAACAGCTGGTTTTAGTGAATCATGTCATGTTTCTGTGCCTGCTCTTGCATATATTGGTGTCCTTACACAAAGAGGAAACATACCAATTTCTCAGAATCACCCCCAACACCAGGAATTAATTGGAATTTGACAATCACAGATTAGGAAGAGCCAGGAATTCATCTCCCCATCAGAAATTCAAGCATCTGCTGAAGCAAGCCTAAGATTTCTACCACTACGTGGAAATTCTAGATAATGACAACATTAGAAACAACACCAAAAGCAAGTGAGATAAATCTGTTAAAGTGCTTAAAAAAAAAAAAAAAAATCCTTTTGCAGCTTTCCCCTGGGAAAAATGAGTGCTATGCAATCAGAACCTGGGCTGCCTGGGGGCACCGTCCTACAAGGAGGGACGATGCCTCGATGCTGGACACAGCAGGGGCCAATTTACTTAGCAGAATTGGACTGTCCTCCTCCTGGCCCAGGCAGCCATCAACCTTGAAGAAGCAGCAGGCGATAAGGTAGGTTTTGCACTGACCACCTACCTTCTGGTGCAGCTGGAAATCTAAGGAACGATATTGTTTCAGAAATTGTTCACTGGGTTTCCAGATTGGTGCCAAGCTCCGTGCGGCTGAAAGCTGAGCAACTGAGTTTTATGTCTCTTAGCAGGATGTTAGAAAATAATTTCCCTCTGTGACCAGTCCAGGCTGCTGTAATGCACAGTCAGAAATGAGGCATTGACTTTTAAAGATCTTCCTGCCCTTAGGGTGGCAGATGAAAGAACAGGTCACAGCTTTGTTCTGCTGCAACGTGTCTGGAAGTATTGAGAGACATGCTTTCATTACAGCGAAATTTCCACTGTCTCATTGGTTTTTTGCAAGTTTGCAATCTACCTGTAGAGTTTATAGGAAATGCTGGGCTGACCAAAACAGATATAACACATGGATTTGCTCATGTCGTGTAGGCAGCAATAGCTGTCTTCCTGAAGGCCATTTCTGTTGGATAGAGCACAGGAACTTCCACCTGTAAGATAAATCTGGTGGCATTTCTCAGCAATTTGGCAAGCGTGCCCAAGCCCGGGATAACATCAATTTATTTAATAAGCCTGAATATCATCTTTGCAAAACAAAGCGATCTGTTTAATAGAAGTCCGTGACACTGCGCTGGGAAGGACGGCGCTCAGGCTGCTTTAGTTGCTCAAGCGTAGTGCTACTTTACCTCTGCCTGTGACTTTTGTCCCCAGTTTAATACCACTGTTTTTATGACTCTGCAGTAACCAGTGGAATCAATTAATTTAGGAAATGTTCCAGATAATGAGGACTTTGTCCTGCAGCAAAAAGGTCTCCACTGAAGAGTGAAATGTTAGAGGCTCGGAGTATGAAGCAATTAGCAGATTTTTGATAATTGGTGAGAAGGGAAAGGAGAAAAACAAAAGTGAAAGGAGGTGAAATACTTTATTATTGCATCATCTTAGTATCCCCATGAATACTAAGGCTGCATTCTCTGTAAAAACACCTTGGATTCACTTGCTTATAATTTTTTAAAAATCTAAATGTTATACCAAATTTTTTCATGCAGAATGTTCTGGAAGAGCTAAAGTGAATGTGATTAAGGATGTTTCCAAGACCAAGTCTAACAAGGATGCATTTTTCTTCATTTTTCTGCATTTTTCTTCATTTTTCATTTCATTTTACTTTTTTAATTATTATTATTATTATTATTTTTTGGCCAGGACACTTCATCTCCCTCACACCACAAAAACTGGAAATCCAGCTTTTATGGCTCTTGACAATTTTATGGGCCTCAGTGTTTTCCAGACAAAAAAGCCATCTCCAGACCATCCCTTGAAAGCCCACTCTGACCAAATGTCAGCTCCATCTCCGTGCAGCTGCTGGGCTTTCTCCAGGTGGAGGCCGAGCACGCTCCACCTGCAAGTCGTTGCAGTCACTGCTATGGGATGAGGACGCTGGGCTGGGAGCAAAGTGGTGTTTCTCTCAGCTGTGTGGTGATCACCATGCTGGCGCTGAAGCAACAAAGCAGAAGAAGTGGATGTGAAAGCCAGTCACAGCAGGAAATGGGTAAATCCATTTGAAGAACTTGTTGTGACTGGAGCTGGAATATCTGGGGGAGGAGGGAGAGATGGTGTGACTGGGGTGGAGGAGGAAGGATGGGGAGCTTCGTTTTCTGAGTGAGAATGGAGCGTGGGATTAAACCACCAAGGTTTCAGGGGCTAGGAGCAGCTGTTGGGCAAAAAAATAAGGTGTGGGAAAAATAGGACATGAGATAACATGGACAGAAAAAGATAAAAAGCTCCTGCTGGCATATGTTGCTCAGCAGAGTTTGGTAGGAAACTCAGTCATCTTGAGTCTCTCATCTCATCAGCTGCCAGCATGTGGCTTTGACGAGTGAGCCCCCAAGACCGGCCAGCAGCACAGTGACCTCTTCCTACAGCCACCCTTACCTCGATCAGCTGGAGAGGGCACAGTGACCACAGCTGCCTCTGCCAGTCCCTGCAAGGGGTCCCAGTGGTGGGTCTAACTTACGAGCTTTTGAGCCTGTGGATGTCCGGATCGTGGCATCCTTGCTAGGTTGAGCTTGTTTTCAAACCAATCAACCGTGATCCTAAAAAAGAGCATGCTGCAATCTGTGCCAGAAAGTCTCTAAAATCAAGAATTCAGGACTTAGGGAAGGCTGGAATTAAAACAATTTATGAAAACTTAATTTAGTTTTCTATGGCACGTATGATTTTTTTTTTGGAAAACAGCCCTAGAAGGGACCTTAAGGAGCCATCTGGGTATTCCAGCCCATCTCTTTGCCCCAAGGCAGGACCAATTATTCCTAGACCATTTTTGACAAATGTTTCTCTAATTTTCTCTTGCGAGACAGATGTTAATGGCATGATCACATACGTTTTCTTAATGGGATCCTGGCTCAGTGCATTAAATAAGCCAGGACTGTGCTGTGGAGGAGACTGGGAGCACAGCTGGAGAAAGGACAGGCTTCTGGCTCAGCTTGCTGACTGCTGCCCTGGAGAACTGCCTCTGCTTCAGAGTTCCTGGGTGGTCATTTAAGTCAGAGCTCTCCCAGGCAGTCATTAATTGTGCTTTCTCTCTTTCCTGGGTGCTCAGCTTGAAAATATTGCCTCCGATTTAATTGCCGCTGCTTGGCGCCCTGTCTTGGTTCAGTGCTGGTGCTTTAATGTTACCAGCTCCATCATACAGACAGCCCAGCTCACATTGCACTGCTTGTCAGGGACTGGGAAATCCAACTGAAATTCTTATGTGCGGTGCTCAGCACTGGCTGTCATAAGTCACTCATCTCCCACTTCTCGTCTGACCTTGCCCTGTGTGCTCTGTCAGCCTCCATCTGCCCACACTTTTGCTTATTCCGCTGAAAGCACACGTGCCAAGCCTCGGTCATGAGTGATGATCCCCAATTCTTGTGTTTTGTTCAAGTACAGTTCCTCTGACTATTTCATTAAGTTCACATTTCTCCATAGCCACCTCGTCCTCAGAGGCACATGCACCCTGTACAACTAATTATATTAACAATGCCTGGAATTACCTCAAGGCAAAATCAGGTTTAACAAAATTTGTAGGAACTGACAGCATGTAGTGCTCCAGGAACCACTGTAGGGGATCACAGGAGCACTGAGGCTGGAAGGGGCCTCTGGAGATCCCCTGGCCCACCTTTGTTCAAGCAGTGTCAGCTAGAGTAGGGTGTCTAGGACCACGACCAGATGGGTTTTGAATATTTCCAGGGATGGAGACCCCACAGCCTCTCTGGCCAACTTGCTCCTGTCTTTGACCGTCCTCACAGTAAAAAGACGATTTTCTTGTGTTCAGGTGGAGTTTCATGTGTTTTAATTTGTACCCACTGCTTCTTGTCCTGTCAGTGGGCACCACTAAGAGCCTGGCTTCACTTCCTCTTCTTCATTCCCTCCCACCAGATACTTATGCACATAGATAAGATCCTTTCAGAGCCTTTTTTTCTCCAGGCTGAGCAGTCCCAGCTCTCTCGGTCTTTCCTCACTAGAGAGGTGCTCCAGTCCCTTCATGATCTTTGTGGCCATTCATTGGCCTTGCTCTGGTAAGTCTTGCACTGGGGCGGCATTTGTTGAACTTCACGAGATTCCCCTCTGCCCAGCTCCCCAGCCTGTTGAGTTCCCTCTGAATAGCAGCACATACCTCTGGTGTCTTCGCCACTCCTCACAGCTTTGTATAATGTACAAACCTGCCAAAGGTGTACTCTGCCCCATCATTCAGATCATTACTGAAGATGTTGAACAGTAAAAGAACTAATACTGACCCCCATGATACGCCACTAATGACTGGCCTCCAGCTGGACTTTGTGCCACTTATCACGATGCTCTGGAGCTGGACATTCAGCCAGTTTTTGATCCACCTCACTGTCCACTAATCGATATTACTGATATATAGATTATACTTCATCGGCTTGTCTATGGAGGTGTTACAGGAGACAGTGTAAAAAGGCTTATTAGACCTGAGGTAGATGACATGCACCATTCTCCAATGATCCACCAAGCCAGTCATCTCCTTGTAGAAGGCTCTCAGGTGGATTAAGCCTGATTTTGCCTTTGTAGCTCCATGATGACTACTTCCAATCACCTTCTGCTCTTCACGTGACTGGAAAAGGCTTCCATGATTTGGTGCTCCATCACCTTTTCATGAACGGCCTGTAGTTCCCCAGATCCTCCTTCTTGCCCTTCCTGAAGATACGAGTGACATTTTCTTGCCTCCAGGCCTCAGGAACGTCTCCTGATCACCATGATCTTTCAAAGAGTGGCCTTGCACTTAGCCAGCTCACTCTGCACTTGTGGGGCCCGATCTCAGAGGCCTGGGATTGCTAAAGAACAGTGTTACCAGTAAAGACTCCTTCCTGGGTCACCTTCACTTGCTTCCACCTTTTGGACAACTCCTTTTCATGTCAGAATTTAGTCAGGGGCTCCTTCTTTGTCTACACAGGCCTCCTGCCACCCTTGCTTGATTTCCTTCTTGTCAACATGAATCAGTCATGATCTTGGAGAAGGGATTCCTCGAACATCAAATAGCTCAGGCCCTGGTTTGTAGTCCAATATCTTGTTCCTGATCATGGTCAGGGCAAGGTGTTTCAGAGTCTTTTGCAAACCTTTCCATGCTGGAAGGTGGGCATTTATCTCTATAGAGTTGGAAAGTTGTGTTCAAGCAGCAGATTTCACATCACCTACCAAAACAAAAACAACAACAACAAGGTTTTAGCATTACCTCCTTCAGAGGTCAGTATTACCCAGGCAGTTGCCCAGAGTCTACCAGCTTTTCTGCGTTGGTGGTATCTTGCACCAGTGATTTCAAAGCCTTGTTAGAAAAATAGCTATCTTCCTGTCATCTCATGGGAGGCTTCTTACCCCAGAGCCCCCTTACAAGACGGGTGTTTTTAGGGTCTCTCCATACACATGGAGAAAAGAGAAGATCCTTCAGGTGAAGTTCCAGGGCAACCCCACTTGAGAACTCACATCATCTCCTGGAGGCATCTCTCAACTTCCAGTGACTAGAAAAAAAATCCCAACATGCACAACAACATCTTAATTTAAAAAGATTTCCTTCTTTTGCTTTTAAAAGTGCCATATCTCCCGTTAAGTGCATTGTCCCCTTGCACCTGTACTATGAGGCAATGAGAAAGTCCCTGTGAACTCGGCATGGCATCATCAGCTTGATATGGCTTGAATCCAGCCCAATTAAAAATAAATAAATGTAGCACTTCCCTTATGTCAGTTGTCCTGAAATGACTCCTTTATAAGAAGGCGTTGTTAATCTTACCAGCTTTTTTTTTTCTGCTTGTAGGCTCCTTTCTCAGGGCTCATTTGGAGTGACTGCCGCTCCAATCGTGCTAACCTTGTTTGAGCTCAGCCATTTCCTTTCCGTGTCCTCACATGCCTGCTCAGTGCTGCCTGTTGAGCCCAGCTTTGCTGCTGCTGCTGGTGGTGATTTGCAGCCTCTCTCAGAGTCCAAGATGAGTGCTAATCCAAGGACTGCAGAGCAGCCTGCCAGCGATAGCGTTGGGCGAGATCGGGAGATAAGCATTGCTGACCACTAGCAAAACAATGGCCTGTACGCTCGGCGCTGTTAAATACACTAAACAAACACAGAGGAGAAAAAAAATAGGTTGCTTGTAACAATCACAGTCACAAAATGTTCAGGAGGAAATGAGATTCTGATTTATTATTATTATATTTTTTTAAGGCTTGCAATTGTTTCCATGGATTTCTAGGGCTTTTTGGTGCTTTCGTGCTACCCGTTTCTTGTCTGCAGCCAGCTAGATCTTGCTGCCTGATCCCAAACCCTTTTCTCGTAAAAAGGTTTTTTAATTACGTCCGACACGCTGAAGCAAAAGTAATATGAGTTGTTAGTTTGATCAAATTAGGAGGTGTGCTCTGCTGTGCAGAGTGTAAAAGATTTTGCCATGCCAAGCAGTCAACAGGGAATTAGGGGAAATAGGCATTTTTTATGGCAAACATCCAGGACCCGTGTTTTAAAGACACAGCAGTGAGTCTCTTCCACTCCAGTTGCAGTGAAACACTTTTAAGCTTTGTGTCTGCAGACCCCTTCCCTTTAGCCCGTGCACATATCTGATAAGTTTTCATATTCAGCAACTCATTTTCAATGCCACACTTTTCCAGATGTTTTAGAGATCTGGGAGGGAAGTCTCCTTTTGAAAACAGCTGTCTCTCCATCTCAGGGCCACAGCAGCTGTCATCACCAGATGTACAATGCAAGACGCAGCAACAATTAGTAACCGTTTGCAAGCCAGATATGAAGGAAGTAGTGTGTGATGGTGATTAGCGAGCAGCCAGGGACAGGGATCATTAAATTAATTAGATTGCTTGGCAAAAACTCAATGAGCAGAATGAAAATACTGTTACACTTCTGGCCACCTCGTAATTATCTACGCGTCGTCTCACGGGTTCCGCTTACTTTCCATTCCGTCACCTCTTAAAATAGGACAAAATTGAGGAGAATCACCGCTGTAAATTCTGGGCTGTGAACTAAAGACCCCAGGTAACAACACAGCAAGTTCACTGCTGTGGCTGATGTATGTTCTTATAGCCCTTCTCAAACATTTTGCTAGATGTTGCATGTTGCTATGCACAAAGCATGCTTCCCACAGTCTGCCCTGTGGATATCGAGCGTGGCTGTAACCCACCAAGAGCCATCTTCTCCTTCCTCCCCCAGGGAGAGCCATGCCCATGCGGTTATTTTCAGCTAGAGTAAGAGCAGATGCTCCGGCAAGGGCTGGATGAGCATTTCATTGCAGCCATGGGTGGTGATCTCAGCCTGCAGGGAGCCCTTGCAGCGAGGCCAGCAGCCCAGGCAGGCTGTGCCAGGCGCGGGATGTCTTTCTTTGCTTCTTTTCACCACGCAGACGTCTACTCCCGAAGGCCCTTTCTCCTGTTGGCACCTTGCACTGTAAGCGGTGCTCAATTTCTGAAAACTCTTTCAGTAGGGACGAGTGAATCCCCTTCCTGTGTTTGTGTGGAGGCACAGCAAGTCTCATTACGCTGCTGCAACATCCCTGTGCTGTTTGAGGGGGGAAGTGGAGAAAAATCTCCTTTGTTGGCTGTTGGGCCTGGCTCCCAGTCTCTCAAGCCAAGGCTTTCCAGACCTACAAGATTTGCTTGAAGGGACTCATGGCCTCTGGGATCAGGCTGGCTTTAACGCTTTTTATTTGGACAGACAGGTTGGCAGTTGACTGGGGAGGTGTGGAAATAGTGAGCACGGGACACACATGGGCCCTTCCTCTAATATTGTAGTGTAGAGAGCCCCGGTAAGCTCTGGGGACCACTGTTAACACAACGCCACTGGGTTTAATTTTAATTTCTTGCTGAGAGAGTGACCCATCTGCTCCTTGGTATCCCCTTTGCAGAAACAGACAGGCCTGCTGGGAGCACTGGGAAGCACAACAGAAAGCAGATAGATGTCTGTCAGGGGCTGCTCGAGTGAATCTGATGTGAGGGAGGTAGATGATGCACACAGAAGAGCCCAACACTTTTCTAGATTTAAACCTTTTCAGAGTCCTGCAGGAACGAGCATCATTTTTGCTTTCGGGAGCACAAATACCTGGAAGGCTTGTCAAAGGACCACCAGACTGACACGGCTTCTCTGGCTCTGGGCACTGTTTTTCCAGGGTTATTTATGAACGAGGTGTGGTCTGACAAATGCTGGAGCAAGGGAAGACATCAAACTTAGCAACATGTTCTCCTGGCACGGTGTGAAACCCGATGTCTCTCTCAGGGTGCACTGAGTGAGTCACTGATGTTTTCTGTGTGTCGCAATGTCCCCGTGAACCTGCACGGGGTGTCTTGGCTTCTTATGATGCACTGCAAAATTGGGAAGCAGAAGTTTTTTGTAGCTCCCATTGCATTAAAGTGCTCGGGCCACCTGGCTCTGTCGGTCCTGGCGAACCTACCTGGCGTCCTGCAAGGCCTAGGTGTGCCCACGCACACCCAGATGGGCAAAACATCAGCTGTTCTCTGAAGCAATTGCTGGTGGTGACATGTTCCGTGACAGGAAATCGTTGCAAAATGCTGGGTTCTCAGGATTAAAAACTTCTGTCCCGCTCAGAAAAAACAAACGCAAGTGGTGCATTCTAAACATAGATTCGTGTGGATTTTGTTCTGGGACAAAAATCAAAACCACTTTTCAGGATTTATTGTCTAATCATTAACGCCTGAGCAGTCAGTAAATTTGTTACTATTACAATCTCTGATTTTCCACTGGGAAAAAAAAAAAAAAAAAAGGAAAAGTTAAAGTTCAACCACAGCCATTGAGCCTGCCCATGCCAACTACCCACGAGACAAGCCGTTACAGTACCTCACTGCGTTGCTTCTTGGCTAATTCCCTTGGCAATATTAAGGAGTTAGATGCCAAACTGGTAGATCCATTAATCTTAGTGTGATGCACTGGCGTACCAAAGTTCACAGCAGCCTTGCACGATCATCCTTATCAGCCTTCCCGAGGCACAATACACCACCCTCCTGCCCTCTTCTCCGTGGCTGATGTTGGAATGACCCAGTAATAGCTGCAAGGTAAGCAAACAAAAAGGCAACAGAAAATCTTCCTGCTGATTGCCCAGAGAGGAAGCAAAGGGGAAAGAAAACCAGGAGCTCCCTGTGCAGGGAGCACACGTCTACTTACTGCTTACGTTGGAGCAGACCTGCTCAGTGTATTAAGACGATTGGATGTGACGTTCAGGGTGATACCTGAAATGTAAGCAGACAAATGTGAGCCCCCAGACAAACAAACAAAAAAAAATAAAGCCTCCCCACCACCGCTACCAAGCTTTTAAAAGCTTTGTTCTACCCAGAAATAGCACCGGTTTTCTAATTCACTGCCACCTTATGGCATTTCAGAGAGATAACACTTCAGTAATTCCCATCAGATGCTTCTTATTTTCAGGCACCCTCCCTAAGATCTTAG
Source organism: Aythya ferina (assembly GCF_964211825.1). NCBI lineage: Eukaryota > Metazoa > Chordata > Aves > Anseriformes > Anatidae > Aythya > Aythya ferina. Next base: position 122,582,683 of record NC_140296.1, on the reverse strand, counting down.
ATGTGACGGGGACGCTTTAATTTCGAGTCACAGAAGCTGTAAAACCATCCTCTGCATCCAGATTTGGAACAATATTAATGCCTGGGATACAGGATTATTCTTGCCTGTGAAAACTGATCATTAAAGTGTCAATTCTATTTATATTTGCGGAGTCTAAAGGGAGGTCATTTCTTCAGCCAAGAGGCCAAAAATAAACGCGAACTTTGCAATGTTGTCAAAAGAGAATTTTTCAGTCTAAAAAAGCAACCAGCTCACTCATGATTTCCTCAAATGGGTTTAATTTGGTGCATTTTTGACATTGAGGATGAAAGCTTAACAGATGCCCTTCTTATATGCTAATGGGTTTTCTGACGGTAGCCCTAGCTGGGGAAATAATCTGCGAAAAGACTAACAGAAATTGGAGGTGGTTAATAGCTTTCTGTCCCTTCAAACGAATAATGGCCCTCCTTTAAGCATACTTGTGTGGTTTTCTAGCAGCGGAGAAGACGCTGTGATTGAAACAGACAGGTTTTGGAGAGTTCATTGGTTAATGATTACTTGGAAATACAGGCAGGACTGCCCGATGGGAAGCAGAGCAGCTGGGAGGTCTGTAGCGTGCATTCCCCAAGTGGATGGAGAGGACTGGCATTTAGAACAGCAAGGGTGCCAGTATCTGGGAGTTTTGGGGTTAATATGGGTTGTTTGGGTACTGGTGAGGGAACTGGGGGTCAACAGCAAAAGACTAAGCCTCACAAAGGAGCGTAAGCGTGAGGCTGTTCTCCCGAATTAGCCTTGTTCTCTGTACACAAATGCAGTTGGTTCTCCATTGGCATTATCAACTTGCAGACTCATCATAAAGGACATTTCTCAAATGGATACCGTTAGGATAAATTTCACATTGGTGTGATTCGTATTTACTGCTATCACAGAGTTCCCCCTACCCATGCTGTTTTTCAGGCCACCCACCCACTTTGTCATGTAATAACGCTCAAGTATCTCTCTTAAGTCGGTACCAGCGTTTACGTAGCTTTTAGAAAGAACTTCATCAGAAAATAGGAAAATTTGATTTGTGTTGGCATCAAGTGCCCGAGGCCAAAAAATAAAAATAAATCCAATTTCAAGCGCAACTCTACAAGACGACTGGAATGCCTGGTGGTGCATTTCAGGTGGAGGAAAGTTGTTTCACCCAAAGAGGCAAAAACGTCCTTCTGGTGGTTGGCGGTTTATTGAGTTTGTATCTCAGGGACGTTTGATAAAGCGGTGAATCAGAGCAGATCCAACATGACGAGTGCGGCATGGTTACTGTCACTTCAGGCTGTTCAGCCCCTGCGAGGGCGCAGCACTCGGCTTCCAGTTTCCCAGCTGCACAATGAGTCAGACCTTAAACAATGCAAAGTCCTTTGTAGTAGGTGAAATCATTCATCATTTATCAGGCAGGGAAAAGGTTTCCAGAAGATCAAGCGCCCTGGGGTGAGCACTGTGGTGCCGAACAGGACCGTTTGGAGAGACTGAGCTGGTTTTCTGCTTCGGAACAAAGCTGTTGTACAGGGTAAATCTTAGCTGCCTTTGGCCAGGTCTTTCATTGCTCACATAGCAGCGTTGCTTGGAATGGGACACAAGAAGAAAAAAGGATAAACAGGCAATATTTTGATGCCTTGAAAAGAAAGCAGCAGCTCTTAGACTCTAGCGCTGGCAAAAAGTGCTTCTGCTGGTCCAAGTTACTTTGTCTGTGGTATAAACTACTCTGGAGAGAACATTTTTTTTTTCCTTTTTCCCTTTAAATGGTATAAGCAAGCAGTACCCCACGTTTGCAGAGGGCTGCTGAGTAACGTTACCGAGGTCAGGGCAGCGAGCAGCTCTGCCAGGCGAGCTGCCCCACGGATATTGCAGAGCCCCGCAGAAGTACAGGCTCTTCCAGAAGTCACAAGGACGGGCTGGACGCCGGCCAGGGCCAAGCAAAATCCACCGGTGGTGGCACCAAGACCTGGATACGAAGGCCGTTCTAACGGCTCTGATATACGCCGCGTTTCCTAAAATTTGCGAGGGAGAGCTGAAGGGAGAGAACTTTGTGAGCCCGTGCCTGTTGCCCCTTCCCTCGGGCCGGCTCCTGCAGTGGGTTTATCACCCTCTGCTCCTCACGAGGCGATGGCCACAGCGCTCCTTCCTTTCCACAGCCACGCCGCTTCGCGCTACAGCAGCCAGCCACCCAAAATCTTGTATTTCACGTTAAGAGGAGCGAAACCTTGCGTTTTTAACGGGAATTATCACACCTTTGTGCTTCCACACGGGGGTAGGACCGCACACCCCCAGGAAAGTGGCCCCTGACGGGTCACTGAGGGGGGAACCCCAGGGAATGGTCTAGGGGCAAACAGGGGCTCAGGGCCCTAACGGCTGCAACGGTTTTAACGGTCGTAATGGGCTGGGTAACGGTTTTAACGGTTTTGACAGCTGTAACGGGCCGGGTAACAATTTTAACGTTTTTAACAGCCGTAATGGCCCGGGTAACGGTTTTAACGGTTTGTAAGCGGCTGGGTAATGGGTTTTAACGGTTGTAACGGCCGTAACGGGCCGGGTAATGGTTGTAATGGCTGTTAACAGCAGTAAGCGGCTGGGTAACGGTTTTAACGGTTGTAAACGGCCGGGTAACGGTTTTAACGGTTATTAACGGCTGTAACGGTCCGGGTAATGGTTGTAACGGTTGTTAACGGCCGTAACGGGCCGGGTAACGGTTGTAACGGTTGCACCGGAGGCTGCCCCGCCCTGGGGCGACAGGCCGTGAGGGAGGTTGCCTCAAACGGGCATTAACGGCCCCGGAGCCGTTTGGACACCACTCTCAGGGAGCCGTGGCGGCCATGCCGGCTCCCAAGGGGTGGGGTCCCGTCCCCGGTGTCTCCCCCCCCGCCACAGGCACGGCCCCGGCCTCAGGGCGGCGCCGAGCCCGCCCCGCCGCACTGCGCATGCGCGCTGCCCGCCCTGCGCAGCCGGTGAGGTCATAAAGGTGAGCGAGGCGGCGCGCGAGGCCCCACCGCGGCGAAGCGTGGCCCGCCAGGCCCCGCCCCCCTCCCCTCCCCTCGCCCAATGGGAGCGGGCGCTGCCCGCCGGTGCTGCCCGCGGATTGGTCGGCGGCAGACAGCTGGCTGGCGTCTTCGGGCCGCCTCATCGCCCCCAGCCAATGGCAGCGCGCCGCCGCGGCAGCCAATCACAGCCCGCGGCCGCTCTCCGCTTAGGGGCTGCGGCCCGAAGCCGTCGCAGGGCCGTGCAACCGCGGCCGCTGATTGGCCGCGCCGCTTCGGCTCCCTTCGGCTCCTCCCGGCAGAGCCGGCCGCCTCCCATTGGCTGCCGGACCGCGCTGCTAGGGCGGCGGCGCCGCTCCGCCATTGGCCCGCCGCCTGGCTTCGGGAGGGCTCGGCCGCGCCCGATTGGCTCCGAGCCGCCACAGCCATCCCCGGAGCGGCCTCGCCATTGGCTCCGAGCACGCTCGGCTGTTTCCGTGACGGGGAAGGGGGGGGGGGGGGTTTGCAACGAGCGCGTCGGCCCCTTCGGCTGCCTATTCACAGACGGCGCCTACGGCCGTTGCGCAGCGTAGGGCAGCGGCGCGCATAGGCGGCTGCGCTGCGTTCGCGGGCTCGGCGTAAGCGGCAGCAGGGAGCAGCAGCAGCGCGCTGAGGGCAACGAGCCGCCGCCGCCATGGCCCGCCCCGCCGCCGCCGGCCGGCCCCCTCGCCGTGCGGGGGCCGTGAGGAGCCGCCCGGCCGCCACCGGCACCGCCTGAGCGCCGCCGTCAGGGGAGAGGCCCCGCCGCCCGGCCGCATCACCGCGCCGCCCGCCGCGGATCCCTCCGCCGCCGCCGCTGTTGGATTCCCTGGGCGAGCGGCCGCAGCACCGCCTCCCCGCCGGGACGATCCCTCCGCTTGAGAGGGAGGGGGGGGGGAGAGGAGAGGGGAGGGAGGAGGAGGAGAAGTAGTCCCCGCTGCTCCCGCAGAGGAGACGGAAGGGGATTAAAAAAAAAAAAAATAAGGAGGAATAAGGATAAAAAGGAGGAGAAAAAGCCAACAAGGAGAGAAAGGAAGGAAGGAAGAGGAGCCCCGAGCCTCCGCCCCATGTGACTGGCGCGGAGGGTGGGGGCAGCGAGGCCTAGCGCAGCCCCGCGGCGGGCGGGCGGGGGCGGCTCCGGCAGCCGGGGCGCTGCGGGGAGAAAAAGGGGGAAAAAAAAAAAAAAGAAAAGAAAAGCGGGGGGCGAAATGGCGCTGTGAGGGGACGGACAGAGCGACAGAGCGACGGACAGAGCGGCGGGCAGCCCGGCGGCACCGCCAGGGGAAGGGCTCGGGTCCCCCCCCCCCCCCCCGTGAGGGGCCGCGGTTGATGAGGCAGGGCTCGCCCTGAGCGGCGGGAGAGGGCCCTGAGGAGGAGGAGGAGGAGGAGGAGGGAGGAAGAGCAGCAGCAGCAGGAGGAGGAGGAGGAGGAGGAGAGAGGCGCAGCCGCAGCCCGAGACCATGTCCGGGCGGCCCAGGACCACGTCCTTCGCGGAGAGCTGCAAGCCGGTGCAGCAGCCCTCGGCCTTCGGCAGCATGAAAGTCAGCCGTGAGTATCGGGCTGGGGGGGGGGGGGGGGCTGCGACACCCCCCAGACCCCAAAAAAGCCGCCCTGCCCCTGGCCTCGGCCCCTCTGCCCGCTGGCAGCCCTTCCCTTTGTCAAGCGGGCTCCCAGGGCCGGGGTTTTGTCTGTGTGGCTGTGTCTCCCCCCCCCTCCTTTCCCCTCTTTTCCCCCCTTCCCCACCATGAATGACGGGCAGGCAGGTGCCCCCCCTTGCTCCCCATCCCCCTATATATATAAATATATTTTCCCTTTTTCCGTTTTTTTATCCCCTCTTCTCTCCCAACGCCCTGAGATCTCGGGTGTGAGCACCTCCTAGTCCAGCCCATTTTATAAAAAAAAAAAAAAAAAAAAAAAAAAAAGGTGGTTTGGGGGAGGGAAATGGGGTACAAAAGGTGCCTCTTTCGCGATTCAGGCAGCGCTAAAATCGCTCGGTAACGCCGAAAATAAGAAACAGCCTCCCCGCCGCATGTGAGTAGACCGAGGGGTTATTCCCGGCTGGCTGCTCGGGGGGAATATTGTTGGGAGCCAGGCCTAGGCTTTATGCCGCACGGGCACGTTTGGGGTTGGCAGAGCGTGGGGTGGGTGCCCACCCTTTGGATCCCAACCCCCTCCAGCCAGGGGGAGCTGGGGCTGTTGGACACGAATTCATGGCATCTGGGCAAAGGGGGAAAAAGGCCCTGCTCTGAGTCGCCAAAGAGGAGCACCGGGGTTATAATAGGAAACGTTCTGGCTCCTCATTTGAATGCGTGCATGCGAGTGACCCGATCGCTGTGCTGCCGGCCTGGTTTGTGAGGAATATTTTCCCCTTTTTCTGCTGGAAATGGAGGCTGGGGGGGCTTTACGGGAGCCGGAGGGCTGGCCGTGCGGTGCCGTTTGGTCGATCCCTTCGGTGCTTGCCCGTAGCCACACCTGACACAGGGGTTGATATTGTTCGAGGCGCTTCCTGCAGGGGCTCCGCGTGCCCGGGGGCTTTTTGACAGATCAAAAAGGGATCTTGTTGGATCTTGAGGGATTTCTCACGGGTTTCTCTCTGCGCCGAAATGTCTCCCGCTGCGGGCGAAGCCTCGAAGAGGGTGCCGGGCTTGGTTGGGGGCTGTCGCCTGCCTTGGATCCGCATGATCGGGGCGCCTGCAGCACTTAAAAAAAAAAAAAAAAAAAAAAAAAAAAAAACAACAAAAAAAAAAACAGGGAGTGCAGTTAACCCGTATTATTAGCAGATCCAGCGTTTCACGCGCGTTTGGGGGTCTTGATTTCTGTGGGGGAAAAGCCGTGGGCGACTCCATTTTAATGTATCGATCCACTTGATGTGCGTGCGGAACGAGGAGCGGGTTTTGTTGGCCGGGCTTTCTGCAGGTGGCCGCCTAATTCGGGCGAGACCTAGCCCTGTCATGCTCGGTGCCTGAATTTGTCTGATTCAAGCTCTCCGCAGCTTGGTTCTTGAAAGGTCACTGATGCTCCTTTCCCGTTTATTCGAGGTCAGAGCCTAGGCAGATGCTCGCCTGCGAAGAGAGTGCTAACTGAGGCAGACTAACAAGTTTGCAAATATGATTCAATCCCCAGCGTATACCACGGAGGGAGAAACAAAGGCCGGAGCATAAAGCGCACGCACTTGCGATAACCCCCCCAGTCGCTCTAGTCATGTGCTCCTGGTCCTTCTGCTGCCTGGAAAAAAAAATGTCAGAACAAAGCAGGAGAACCACAGGCGAGGGCTGTGTGGGAAACGCAGTTGGGATTTCTTTTTTTTTTTTTTTTTTTTTTTTCAATGAATCCACCCGTGGAAGACGGTCCAGGAAGTTGAAACTTTTTATTCTCTCCTTTGTGAGAGGGCAGCAGCAGGTTGCCAGAAAGGGCGAGTATTTTTCTGGGTCCCCGTGAGTTTTAGGAGCCCCTTATGGCGTGATGTGGCAAGCCGTCTATTACCACCGTTGTTGAGTGCTTGGGGAAAAAATAATAAAAAAAAAAAAAATCAATTAGTGGTGAACGGGGAGTTTGCTGGGCTCCTTGGTCTTGCTGTAGGTTTTCAGAGTGATACTTAGTGACATTTTGAGCCCTTTTGACTGAAGGCCGGGACAAAAGGTTCCCTGTGAAGCAGGTGAAAATGGACAGAGCTTTGTTTTCTGAGCCTCGCAGACACCTCCAGTACCCCGGTGGTGGTGCAGGCCTTCTCCAAGCCCCCGGGGAGCCCAGCCCGAGCTGCTGGGTGCCCGCCTTGTTGTTTTAATTTGGAAGCCCGGAGTGGTGGCGAAACGAAACGATGAAGTCACTCTGGCCCCGCTGCCTCTCCAGCCACTGCTGCGGCTGGCTGGGCCCAGCAAGAGTTATCCAGGGAGGAAGGAGGGACTCGAGTGATGGGCTGGAAGGCTTGGGAGAAGTCGTGGCTCTCTGGATCCCGAGGAGGAGGAGGAGGACAATGGCAGGGTGATTGCTCTGGTGCGCAGGGCTTTTCATCTCGCTCCCTGCGTAATTTATTAGACTTTGTGCTCCCAAGTTGATAAGGAAGCCCCAGCCTTGGGTGAAAGGAGGTTGTCCACAGCTGCTGGGAAGGATGGCTTCTCACGGCTCTGCCACGAGGATTTTATTGCCCCTCTGGGAGAGGGAACGCTGTGGGAAGCACACGGGGGAACAAAGATCACGGCTGTGAGGTCCAGGCTGTGACCTCAGCATCTAACAGTTGCAATTCCACCTCAATCCTTCAACTCCAACATCAGGTGATGAGTATCCGAGCCGAGGGCTTCCCGTTCTCCCCGTGCTGACGTTCCCTACCTGCTCACAGAGAGAAGAGGCGCGGGCTCAAGGCTTCCTTTTGTTCCTCACCTCCTTGTGCTTCCCGAAGGGGACAAAAATAATCCCGCGGAATAAAGGGTAGTCATGCAACACGCCACCAAAAATATCGGTGTAAAAATAGAAGCCCAAAGTTTGCAGTTTGAGAATTTTCGCCTAATGACTGTGGAATTGATTTATTATTATTATTATTTTTTTCCCCTCCTCTGGAAAGTGTTTTTAAGCAACACCAAGCCCTGGCAGACAGCGGTGCTTGTTGTAACTGTAGCGAATTGCGTTGTTGGTCTGCAGTAAACAATGTCAGGGCTGATGCTTGCTGCGGGGAGCTTTTTGCTCTGTGTGTGTGTTTGTGCCACGGCTTTGTAAAAGGTTGTGCAGGATTTGTTAAGGGAGAGGGTGAGGAAGGCGCTTCTGTTTGCTTTTTAGCTCGCTCTCGTGCTGCACACAATCTCGGTTGCAAAATCTAAAGGCCAATCTTGTCATAACTCACTTTGGGCTCTTCGGAAGAATGTTACGCCGGTGCCAAGCTTGCCTTTTGTTGAGATGTTTCTTTTTCTTGGGAGATTCACTCTGGTTTTGTGCCGTGTTACCCTCCAGAAGCCCAGCGGGGCGGTAGGGGTTCACATCTCCTGGCGCCTGAACCTGATGCATCCCTCGTTAGTACGAGGGGGCCTTAAATAATGGGTCTGGAAGGACCGGGCGTGATGTCCGGGCTGATCTACCTGTAGGAAGAGCCTCCAGCAGGCTGGAAAAGAGGCACCCCGGGCAACCTCAGCGAGAGGGAAGGAGCTGAGGGACCCGGCGCGGTGGCTGGGCCCGTGCTGCCTCCTGTTTCCCAACCCCGTTAGGGTAGGGCCCTCCCTGGTGCTTTGATAGCAGTTTCTGCCTAATGGGTTGCTGCAACTGGAAGCCGCCCATCCTGCTCTCCTTGCTGGAGAGAGGAAGATCCCTCCCTTCCAGCAGCCTGCTGAGAGCTGCTGCCTGCCCTCCGCTCAGCCTGGCCCTGTCCAGCTTTCTGCCTGCTGCCGGGGGGACGGCTTTCCTCGCGCCTGAAATAAGTAATAATAATGATAATAATGAAAAAAATGAACTCACTGGGATTGGTTAATAATGGCTCTGGGTGCTGCAGGGGAGTGTCTCGCACCGCAGTGACCCAAAGTCACACCTTGCAGCCTGAAAAGGAGCAAAACAGCTCTCTGATGCTCTTATTCCCAACGCTGGCGAGCTGTTTTCTCTTTATTCCTGTCATTTGTGGTAGTTGAGCAGAAAAATATCTCGTAAGAAGATGAGGTTTGCCATTGCAACCTGTTAAATGATAATTCCACTAATTCTTCTGTCACCCATGGAGGGTTGACTTTATTTTTTCATCTATCTGAGACACACTGGGAGCCATCCTGCACCTTTTATTGTTCTCTCACCCATCTGCACGTTTCTTCTTCCTTACTCCACTTCCTGGAGGTGATTCCCTCTTGTGTTATCACTTGATTAGCCTGTTCTGGTTTATAGCAATACTTTAACCACCTTGTTCACGTATTTATGCAGCTGGAGAAAGCCATACCACTTAAGAAATATGTTCTGGGCTCTGGAAGTTACGTCCCTTCATCCCCTAACTTGGTAGGGTCTTGGAGGTATCACGCAGTAAAGCTTTCTGTACTGGGATCTTCTCATGGCTAAGAAAAACAATTCCTTGCCATCCATCCTAAAACACCACCTCAGGCCGAAGGGTTTTCCTCTGCTGCCCCAAGAGTTCTCCCATTTTGATGGGCTGTATCTCTGAGTGCTGTTTCGGAGAGACCAGCAATGGGTTTCCAGTGTTGGTGCCCAGTGTGATAAAAGCGCAGCGCTGTCCTCTTTTTTTCTCCCAAGGGCTGAACTCGCATTGGCAGGCCTGCAAGGTGTCTGCCTTGTCTGGGGGCTTTTCTTTCCTCCCCCAGTTAAAGCTCAGAGCTGTGCAGGGCTCTAGCCCTTTCTGAATTGACCCCATGCCAAATCCCTTGGTTATCTGAACGCCTGGGCCGACAACGCGCAAGGTGGTTGGAGAGCGTGTGCAGCCTCGTTGTCGGAGCTGCTGCAGCCTTTGCTTTCAATGTTTTCTCCAGAATCGGAAGGTTTGCTATCTTGATGTTTCCAGAAATTTCCACGGACTTGCTCGCTGGGCGTTTTTCTGGACTTCTTTCCTCCGTTTTTGATGAAGTCTTTTCTCTGAGGACTTTCAGTTGGCTGTCGCTGGCGTGGGAAGTGCCAAGGTGGCCATCTCCTGCAGAACCTCTTGTGGCTGGTAGAGGCACTTGACTGCTTCCTGGCTCCGGCCAGCACAGCTTCGAGAGACGGACACACTTCTGAAGCGAAGCAGCAATGAAAAGGAGCTCACTGAAAGCTTAAAAACCTAAAAGGTTTGTACAGGTCAAAACCCATTCCCATTTCCCTTTTGTAGCGCCTGCAGCATCAGTCTCCCACAGACAAAACATCTCCAGTTGCTCTGGCTCATTCAAGAGGAGCTCTACCCAAACCCTTTAGCAGACAAAATTTGGGTAACAACTAGAGGAAGAAGAACTATTTTCACCAAATCTTCAGCACCTCTGCTGGGCGAGTGGGTTGCCAATAACTGGAGCAAAGTCCATCACCAGGTGCTTTGCACTCCATCGAGCCCTTGATATTTCGCTGGGGTTGCGCATCTGTAATGTGGAATTCACTTAGCTGGGGGAGTGGCACCGTGGGGCTGCAGGGTGCCATAAAAAAATCCCTCTTTCTTGTTTGTAAGCAAGGACTTGAGGCTAAAAAATAGAGTTTTGTAACTTTGTAATAGGTGTGAGGAGGGCCGAGTGTCTTCTGCTTCATAGGTTATAACCTGCTTCTGCCTCGTAGGTTTAGCGGCGTTGCTTGGAGAGGTGCAAATGTTTTTTTTTTTGGTGTAGGAAGCTTTTGTTGATTGCGTTTGAGCCTGGAAAGCAGCTCTTGGACGTAATGTATGGCAGGAATGCGAAGCGGTGCGGTTACATTGCTCGGCGTGTCTCTTCAGGCACTTGGGCAGCTTGCAAGGAACCTGCTCGTGGTCCAGTGCCCGACAGGAGAAAGTCTGCATCCTGTTGGACTCCCGATCAGAAGAGGACAGGAAAAGCACTCCAGACTGATACCACTGGATAAATAACGCCAGGGAGGGTTTGTGGGGTTTCAGGAAACCCCCCGGTTGTGCCTGTGTGAAGATGAGCGTCTGAGTGCAGCTCCAAAAGTCGCCACAGGCTTTTGGATCAGAGCGCTCCGCCGGGGAGAAGTTGGGTGTTGGCTCCCAAGTTATAACCAGAAGGGAAGCAGCAGCTGAATTTTTCCAACCAAGACAGTCTTCTTACAGCCACAACTATAGAGCATCGTCTGTTTTGACTTTTTTAGTAGGAATATAATTCTTGTCGGCTACAAGCCCTGTAGTTCAAAGCAGTATCTTTTGCCAGGAATGCAGGCAATTGTTGAATTTTCAGGCAGGCCAAGAATATGTTTTGTGGAAAGATAAACTGAAAGTTGACTGCTTCAGAGCAAACCTTGATTTTCTTTGCAGCGCAGAAAGAGCAAAACCACGTAGTTGTGGTTGCCGGGGCCAAGCTCTTGGGTTTTCTTGATTCACACCCTGCTGCAAATGGTTGCACAGAACCTATAGGATTATTGGTATCCCATCTCTCACGTGATTCAGGTAGTTTAAGTATTAAAAAAAAATAAATGGTAACACCATGAATTGACTTCTATGAGTGGGTTTCCCTGGGGGAGGAAGGGGACACAAATTTGTCAGCCTAAATAAGCAGAATATTTGATTGTTGGCCAAACAAACGTGAATCATTTGGCACGGATCCGTATCCCCGGGAGTGGAGTCGACGGCCCTAAATGAATTTCCACACGTTGGTGGGAGGTCGAGGATCAGCATCGGAAAGGAATGTTTTGTGCTTTGCCGGGAGAACGCAAACTTTCTGGCAGGTGAGCAGATGTCAGGCTCCTGGAATGGGTTTTCTTTACCCCGTACAATTGCTCAATTGAAACTTGCAGGAGCGGAAAATGATGTTGCCCGTGAGCAGATCGTATCTGTGGGCCCTTCCACCTCCAGTCTCGCAACCTCGTGCGTGCGGGCCTGGGAGCTGCCACCGCAGGCAGCGTAACGCCGGCTGCTGGCTGCGAGTTGAGTTGGTGGTTTTTCTGCGTTTCTCTTGAAAAACAGAGAAATCTTAGTAATCACATTTCTGCTTTAGTGACTTTGGAGTAGGTTTCCCCAACCTGTTGATTTTCGGAGTCCATGTATTAGTAACCACAACGGGCTACAGAGCTGATTTGAGTCTTGGGGAAATTCTTTAAAGCCTAGGTGTTGGGTTTTTTCTGTCTGACAAGGTCGTCTTTGAGCAATGAAGACCACCAAGATTGCAAATCTCTTGTTTGTCCTGATAGACTTCACTTCAGTGGACCAAAACTTCTCTTCTTCTGGACTTACTTTGTCTGGATGTGGAAAAGGGTGTTGCTGGGAGCTGGGACAGCAAAAGAATTGTGGCTTTTCTCCCTGGGAGCACATGTGTAGTGCTTCTGGGATTTTGGAGGCAAGTCTAGAAACCTCAAGTCCATATGCATGAAGTAGCCCTCATATTTACAGAAGCCAGGTATTCATGAGGCAAGAAACAACACCTTTTGTGTGGTGGCAGTGCTTTGGCTTTATGCAATAGTCTGTGGATTTCTTTATAATCCGCTGGATTCTTTCAGCCCTGGCAATGTTTGAGCAGTTGGTTGTCGACTGGAAATGTTGGTCGTAGTGGGCCAACAACTCTAAAAGGGAATACTGCAGGTATGTTAATGCCACGTCCAGAACTTTTCATAATTAGGATACTTCAGAGATGCTCATATCAAGACAATGATGCCCACTGCATTTCAAAATGTATGGTAAAAGCCCAGTTTTCATTCCTAGATGGTGGTGTAATTAGTTACTGTAGAACTTGTACTAGCAACATATGCCTGTTAGTTTATTCAGATGTTGTTTTTTTGGCTTTGTGCTACGGCTTTTTGTTTTTTTGCTTTCTTGTTTGAAAAGCAGCTGGAATCAGGAAGAGGTTCCTGGCGGACCAGGTCCAAGTCAGCCACTTCTAGATAAGAACAAATCATAAAATATTCTCTAACAGCCCCTTTTACTTGATGCATTTTCACGTGTCTTTGAGCGTAAAGAGAGGGTGAGAGAAGAGGGACGCGTTTGTGTTGTCAGAAACCTTATATGAGGGGGAGATGATGATGATTTAGGCTTCTGGGATCTGGAATTTAAACCCAGACCATGTGTGAAGGTTTTGCTTTAGAGCTTCAGCTTTAAGCCTTTAAAGCCTGCTTTAAAACATCCTGCCAAAGCTGGGTTGACTAAGTACATTTCTTGAGACCAAACTTGGGAGCAATGTTTTAATATTTGAACAATAATTGTTTTGTCAGAGATAGTGAACCTGTTTCTCATTTTACTTCCCATGATATGTTTTGAGACTCGGTAATGTCCTATCCCGCTGGCGTTAACATTTAATTTTGATGCTGCTAAGGGAGCTCTGGAAGAGGCTGCATTGCAACTTAATGCTCTGTCTTCTATGGCTCCAAATGTCTTTTTTTTTTTTTTTGTTTCCCCCTTTGAGTATTATGACGATGGGAGGCTTTTCACCTGCTTGCAAATCTTGCTCTCAGGTTGTCAGCAAGCCATTTTTTAAAGATCATACTGATAAGGTAGGAAATTGGATTCCCCACTTGGAAAAGTTGTCAAGTTTCTTCTGTGTGTGTATGGCTATAAAATGGAGTCTTTTTAAAACTCGCAAGAAATTAGTTTTCAAGGACACAGTCACTGTGTGACTTTAAAATGGAATTTTATTTTCGTTTGGCAAGTTTGAAAGATTTTTGGTATAGGGAGAGGCTGGAAAAACAATTTTGCACATATTTGCAGTGCTGTTGAGTGATTCTATAACAGTACGTACCGAGGGCTGGGATTCAACACCTATGGGCTTTTCAGGATATGTCTGGGAGGGAAGCAAAAATCCCAGAGCAATTCTAAACTTCCACCTGTAGTAGGTTTAGTTGTCTTTAGGAAATCATAGTTAATGTCACTGCTTTCACTAGGCCCTTCAACCACTGCATTGATGGTAATGCTGCGGTAAGAATGCTTCACTGACGTGGAAAAAGTACGAGGATTTGACAGTGCTGTTAATATTTGAAGTTAGGTTTCTGCTCGTATAACATGCACTGTCACAGAAACGCTCCAATGCTGGGGACTTTTTTGTTCTAAATTTTGGGTGGGTTGGTTTTGTGCTACGCGTAAGGTATTGCAGTTTTGCATTGTGGCCGGGTGTAGTTTTTTGACTGTAGCCTGTTTGAAAGACCTCTTATTTCTGAGTATAGTAGAACAAAGGCAAACGTTTCTAAAAATTCAGGTAATGTCCTGGATTTTTGTCAGGAAAATGAGTTGATAAAGGGGCTTGGAATTTGTCTACTCAAGAAGAAAAATTAGTTTTCATCTGACCCTTAAGAGAGAGATGCAATGAAACTCCTGGATAGTTGTTGGTTGAAATCCTTGAATTCTAGTAAGCGCTCTGGGCATCTATCATGTTGGTTTGCCTTGAATCCCAATTCTATCAGTATATAAAATATGCAGTGAGATAGGTGATGATAATTTGGCTGCTGTTTTTTAACACAAAGCCTGCTGTATGGAATTACTCCATGTATGGAAGTAGCTCTGCCATTAATTGCTAGTTCTGGTGCTTTAGTGGAAAATAAGTCATTAAATGTTAAATATGTAACTGCCACGTAATACCTTTTACACCTGTTTTTAACTAAAAATTCAAAGAGCTAGTGCAATAATAACCAGTGTTCCACCAAATATCTATTCTTTTTGTGAAATGTCCTCCTTTGTCAACTGTACCTCCTTGGCTGTCCTGCAGTGGAGTACGTAATGCCTAACTGCATTCAGAGGAGCTCCAAGGACATCAGAGAATACATTCAAAACGTTCTTGACAGATGGACAAAGCAGTGGTACGTGAATAAGGTGTGGTTCAGCAGGGGCAGACGTGGTCTGTAAGGTTTTGGTGAGGCTCAGCTGTGCAGGTAACAGGGTGGGGGGTGACTGGGCAGGCGGGGAGATCTGTGGAGAAGAGCCTGCAGGTAGATGTTGGTGTTGCCAAACCAGCAAATGTTTTTTACTGGGTGTCTTGACAGAAATGTCAGGTGAAATGCATGAAGTTGGCCTTCTCACTTCATTGTGTGCTGGTAAGCCTGCAGCACCTAGCTTCGGTGGTGTTTTGGGAGAGGAGCAGGCTGTGGGCGAAGGGGAGTCATCAGGGATCTGGAACACGCGCTCTCAGGGGACGCTGAAAGCATTTAGGATGATTTCTTTTACAAGAAATCAAAGGCAGATTTCTTTTGATGACATCCTCTAAATATGTTAGATAGCTGGAAAGAAAAGACGAAGCTGTTCTCTTTTCCGCTGGAGCTGGAACAAGCTGTGGGCTTAAACTTAAGCAGCAAGCATGCTTTCAGTTAGTTGATTCAGCTTCTAAGAACAACGGGAGCACTGGAATAGATTAGGAAGGCTGTCGGTTTCCCAGCAGTGGCTGTTTTAGAAATTTGCCAGGTAGTTTAGATCTAGAAGTTGGTAGAAGTTTAAGTGAAGACAGCCTGTGGCCCTTCCCAGCTTCATTTTCTGTTGTTCTGGTCAGTTCTGCATGGCCTTGGGATGAATTTCCAAGATCCTGCTCTTATTTCTTTCCCCCCCTGGCACGGAGTAGCCCAGTGCTGTTGGCAGCTTGCTGGAGGGTGGTGGGTTTGTGAAAGGTGATGGGGGTCGGTGAAACCTGCCGCAGCTTTCAGACCTACAGGCTGGGTCAGCCCAGGGAGCTCGCTCCAGTTTGGGAATTTACTGGATGCGATGGCTTGTCCTGCCCTTGGCACGGAGCTCTGATTTCTGAAAGAGCCTCCTTAGCCTCGGCGTTTAGGTAAATGTGCTGTATTTAGAAGGGCTTAGCCTGCCTGGGGAGGTTTTTATTCTAGTTAGAGGTTTAAACGAGCTCTGAATTTTGTTTTTGACATAAGTGCTGTTCAGATGAAAGCTTGCTGTAATTTGGGAGTCCCGTCCTGCAGTTGAGAACCGCACAATTTCTGTGGGGGATCTCCGTGGCTTTCTTTGTATGGGGCCTAAGAAAAACAATTCTTTCCTTCAATTTTTGAGCCTGTGGTTTTTGCTTCAACACAAAAGAATTTAGCGCAAGTGAAGAACTGCTCAGAGCTTCAAGTGCAGCCCCAGGACCATGTTGGAGTAGCTGTGTAAGGTCCAGCCTGATGACGGGGGGTGTCTGCCCAAAAGAGCTTCAAGCAGGTGATCTTGGCGTATGTATAATGCCAGTGCCTGAAGAATATTTGTCCCTTAATGTATAACTTTCTAATCACAGCACTCACGTGAGCTTCTGTTTAATAAATGGGCAAGCGTCTGAAGAACGTGTGTAGAAACCAGATGTTGCATAGAATATGAGCCAAGGAAGAAAATAACTTGTTGGTCTGTATGTGGAGTGTAGCTAGATACCTTCTGATTTTATTTCTGCTCCTCTTCAGAGCTGGAAGAGTCGATGCAGACCTTGAAAATCAAAGCGGTGTCAAGTTAATCCTAAAATTTTTAGGGGTTTTAATTGACTTCCCGAACTTGATATAGAAATAAGAGGGATGTGTGAAGCTGGAGCTCTCACACGAGAACTAAAGATGCTTCAGAGCAAAAATGATCGTCTCCACTGATAAGTGGTTTCCAATTTGGTGCTGAAACTCTGAGGAGTAGTACTAAGCAATGCTTCCTTTTCTGTACCTCACAAAGCTTCAGTAGTTCGGTGTACGTATGAGGCTACTGCAAGGCTGACATCCTGAATTACTGCTAATATAACATCTACAATCATTTATTTATTTATAATTCTTTTGAAGCCTTGCTTCCTTATTTCAAATGATATTGAGTGTTCAAAAACAGGCGGATATCAAATTCAACTCTCTCTCTTATCTGCTCAAATGGGAGAGAAGAAGTGATAACCCTGAAGCCTTATGCCAGACTTGTCCTAAGGTACAGCAGTAGCCCAGAATGCCTTTTATGTTTTCACCTTTTAAGTCTTTGGCTGCTGAAAGCGTTAGACCTCTAGCTGGAAGAAAGGCTTGCTGGAGACTTGCTGTGCTCCACTTCTCTGCAGCACTTTGAAGGCTGTGCAGAGCGTTTGCTCGGACTTTGACATGCACAAAATTGTCCTTCTCTTAGGTGGCTCAGACTTTCAGAGGTGTACAGATCTTTTTTTTTGTCTGCAGCTGTCATCATCTGAATGATGGAATAATTTACAACTGAAAACTGACAAGGTTTAAAACACCAGGAAATAAAACCAAACAAAAAACCAACCCATTCCCTTCCCTCAGCTTGTTGTTGAGTTCAGGAGTGCAGCAGGTGAGTATCAGACAGTTGGTACCTAACTGGAATAGTAACACAAGTGCATTAGCTTACAGAAGTAACCTCCTCATGGAGAATAAAAACTAGAGAAAAGCACCCATTCCTCATCTTCTGGATTTGCCAAACTATTAGGAACTTCTCTTCATATATAAGACTGTTGGTTCAAATGGTCATGTATCGCTTTTTTCTTCTTTACCTTTGTTATAGTTTGTATTCTTGCTTGGAGTCACGTGGAACCACAGCTCTTGAAGTGGAATTCCTTTGGAAAATGTTGTATTTGTTGTTTGTAATGCCAGAGTTTAGTTTAGTTGACGGTACTCTTCACATTTTTATGGGTTTTAGTTTTATGCAAGTATGCTTTTCAAGTACAAAACAAAAAAAACCTACATGGATTTTGAAGGTAAAGGGTAAGTGGAAGGGCAAGCCTGAAAATGGGTCTGGCTTAAAGAACACAGTGATGTACCTTTGGATTAAAAAAAAAAAAAAAAAAAGCAGCAATTTGGTAATGGTAATTTAATGTTTCAGATCTTACTGATGTCTTAGATGTTTATTTAAAATGCTTCAGAACTTTTTTGGGATAATTGGCTTTCAAAGCTCTTTAGAGGTGGTGGTAGACACATATGCAAATTGACTAAGTTTCCAGGTTTGGACTAAAACTGATGTGCAGATGAGCTCATCCATCCAGGAAGTTGTTGAATAGAAAGGTTCAGTTGAATGGGACCTACAAATATCTTTGGCTCCAGCTGCCTGACCACTTCAGGGCTAACCAAAAGTTAAAGCATATCACTGAGGGCATTATCCAAATGCCTCTTGAACACTGGCAGCCATGGGGCACAACCACCTTTCCAGGAAGCCTGCTCCAGGGTTTGACCACCCTCAGGGGAAATAAATTTTCACTAATGTCCATTCTGACCGTGTTCTGGCGCAGCGTTGTGCCCTTCCCATGCATCCCATCATTGGGGACAGGAGCAGAGGCTGCACCTCCTCTGCGCTTCCCCTCCTCAGGGAGCTGCAGAGAACCATGGGGTGGCCTCTCAGCCTCTTTTTCTCCACACTGGGCAACCCAGGTGTCCTCAGCCTCTCCTCACAGGACATGTGTCCTGCCCTTTTACCAGCTTTACTCCATTCCTGGTGCAAAACCCTATGCATACCCATGTTGAATTTCATGCTGCTGATGGTTGTCCACCACTCCGCTGTGTCTAGATCCTTCTGCAAGGATTCGCATCCATCCAGAGAGCCAACAGCACCTTCCAGTCCAGCATTGTCAGCAAGTGGTAATTAATACATCCAGTGTACCCAAAAGCAGTGCTTGCTTTTAGTGATAAAGAAAATTCCCTCGCCTGTATGTGAAGGTGAATTTTTTCAGTGTTCACGTTTCAAATTCCTGCCAGTGGGAAGAGAATGGGAAGTCTCATCATTCAAGAAAACCTCAGTGAAATTTATATTCTTATATAAGTGCATCTTGCCTTTTTTTGTTTAAAAATACTCCCCTGCTACATTTTATTCTTACTTCCCACTAATATGGGAGTAGGATAACGTACAGAAATACTTTGGTGGCCATGAATGCTGTGGGAATTGCATGTAATGTGGAAAACTCTCCTGCTACAAGCCTGTCAGTTGGAAACGTGCATGGGCAAGGCATTGCACTGGGTGTTGGTATGACTGGGACATCTGAACAGCAAGAACACTGTGAATAGTGAAAGAATACATTTTTTTAAAAAATCTTAAATCTCCAGTTCCTGTATAAGAGAAGGTAAAGCTGAGAGTCTTTCATGATTTTAAAATGCCACCAACAAAACTCTCTCTCAAAAAAAGCCATGCTGAAGGGGGATGTTCTGGCATATATGGAGCTGGAGTCTGTCTTTGTTGTGGCTTGAAGAGAAAGCCTTGCTTGCTTTTAATAATGAACAGTCGTGTGCCCTTGCCCAGACCACTAAAATGGCTGGAATAAAGCTAAAATGAATAAATAGAAACATGCTAATTTAGTTGTTCATGGACGTGCAGGGGACGTTCCTGTGGTTAGTAGTAAGTAGGGCAGCCATATAACTTTATCAGATGTGGAGTTGTCTCGACTTGCATTGAGTATAGGAGCTTTCCACACCAGCAGACTTGTTTTCCAGGCTCTCTCTAAGACTTGAGGCTGGTTTCATAAAAACATTTTGTCCAGATGACGATGATGACTCCCCCCTCTGCCTCCTCACGTCGTCTTCTGTGAGGAAAAATAAGAGACCCATCCCATATTGAGTTCCACTTTCCAATTTGTTGAAGCTTTTTACCATCCCGCTTGGTACACTTGAGCAATTCTTCGACTTCTTTAAGAGGCATTACTAATTTTTGGCTGCCTCTAGCACGTTGGGCATGCTCACAGACTATTTAGGGGATTTCCCTGCTCATTTTAAAGTCCGTAACTACCTATGGGCTGGTTGTAATCCAAGTTCAGGGACCGGCGGAGTATTGCTCAACGTGTTACGTCTCGCTGAGGTTTCAGATTGCTCTGAACTGTCACAGCCTGGCTTGGAGTTGGGTTATTTACAATGCAGAGGGGAGCTGGGTGTAGTGTTGGACATGAGGGAGAGCAGTAGCTGGTCCTACGTCATGAGATGTGGTGGAAAACAAGTTGATAGGAAAATATTGGAGGTTAAAATATTAACTTTTGTAACTTAAGGTACAGTTAAAATTCTTTGGAGTTTGAGATGAACAGGGTTACGCTGATATAACAGTTTTGTGACAGCATAGAGACTTAAATTCAGTGCTTTACAGTATTTATGTACAAAGTCAATACACTGGAAAAGAAAGTGGGAGTACTAGTAAGGTCTTGTTTGTTTTTTGTTTTTTTTTTTTTTTTTTTTTTTACTGGGGGGAACGTGCCTGTATCAAGTTTTGTGCAGAAGATCCTTAAAAAAAAATCATAAACCTTATAATGAAGGTAGATAGATAAACTTGCTCAAGTTTTATTTGAAGTGCCTTTTTACCCCTCCATGCAGTTTTCTCCTTTTTTTCCCTAAACCAGTCTTCTAAGTGCTTCTTTTGCCATTTAGTAAAACCATTGTATTTTAGGTGTGGATAAGGAAGTTATTTCTCTGCTCATCTCAATCGCTTCTCTCAAAGGCTTTTATGTAGAAAACTCAAAAGGAAAATTAAAAAAAAAATAAAATAATAAAAAAAAAAAAAGGTTTTTGGTCAGAATGCCACAAGTGTTTTGAATTACTGTTCAAGTCCCTGACCTACTAACAGCAAAACCTTTTCTTCACAGCTTTTTATTTTAGTCTTAGGGGAGAATTTTAGACAAATCCTCTTCAGCACTAGCAGCCTTAACTCGACTGTCAAAATTTGTTTTCTAAGGCCTTCTGCAAGTGAGAGGGCTCACCATCCAGTATGCCCACAGCAGAACAAACCCTCCATTTAGCCAGGGAGTTGCATCTAATCAGGTACTAACACATGGTCAGTTTTTGCTATGTTTCCAAGCACAGGTGGCTCTGATCAGCTTTTATTTGGACCCTGACTTTCTATCCTCTCTAGCCTTTTCTGTCTTTGAGGTCCTGTTTGACTTTGATAAAAGCGTGCACAAGTGTCTGTGTATAATAATTTATTTTTAATGTGCTGTTGAGGTGTGCCACTTGCTTCTTTTTCTTTTTTTCTTCTTCACTTGTTGACTCTCCCACCACGGTTCTTACGCAGTGACCATTTTTGCTAAAGGCTGATGTTTCTTGCCTGGACAATCACAGCTTTAAAGGAATCTTTACTTTTTAATTACTGCTATGTGTTATATTGTCCCTGGTCAGCTGAGCTTTATGCTTTATCTGGTCTGAGGACCGTGGTGCTCATTGCCAGAAGGGAGGCCTGCACGCTTCTCTCTGATCCTACGTGGTCCTACCAGGACGTCGGTGCCACAGCCATCTCCAGCTGAACACCTGTGGCTGTTCTGTGAAAATAACACTTATTTCTTCCTACTCATAAGTCCAGCCTTTGTCTGCACTTTGTATGCAGCAGATAAAAAGATACTCTGATACAAGAAAAATGAAGTAATAGTTTCATGTGCTGTTTGAGGGCGTTTCTGCTGTTCTTTGGTATTTTGAAGCCTTTTTGCAGCCAGCGGTGAAATTAATTATATTTACAAAGGAAGCACTTGCTCGTTTGGAGTAGCGTCCTCAGTATTTGGTAGCTCGATCACTTCAGGGTTCATAAGAAGCACACTCAAGCCTTGGCACAAGCCTGCAACAACTTCTGGAAAGCCCGGCAACTCATGTCTTCTGGCTATGAGGTGTCTCTCAGTCTCTCCCAGCGTTGTCACATACATACTGCTTATAACCGGATGGAAACAGGCTTGAACTTCTAAACTCTGGCTTCAATGCTTCTTTGTTTGTTGTGGCTTTTTATTTTTTTATTATTTTCTGTGGAACCAAAGTACTCGGCCTTTTTGATGCAGAACCGCCTGGTTTGAGCTTTGGGCCGAGCGAGCTCACCAGGCCTGTGAGTGGAGTCTGAGGTGTGCTGAGGCATGTAAGCTGCTGGATAGGTTTGGGGATGATGCTCCACCTTGTAGAGAGGCCATAAAATAACCACAGTTATGGCCAAGGCGTAAAACCTTGCGTGTGAATGTTGCTTGTGGCCCACCAAGGCTCTCCTCGATTTCCTCTAATTGCTGGCACATATCCCGCTGGTGGGTCCAAAAAACTGGAATTCTGCTTGTTTTATCTGTGTCTCGTGAACGTGTGGATTCAAATTAAATATTCATCTACACACTAGGAACTGAAATATTTATTTTGGCCTAATTTTTGTAGGTTTGCTTTACCCTTTCCTTGCTGACAGATTGGACTCTCAATCTAATTTTTATGTAGAAATCATAGTTAAATAAGAATTCATCGTTTTATTAGCTATTATATTAAAATATAAAAATAAACAGCTTATATGTGTATATATTAAAGATCTGCAATATGAGCTAGCTGCTTTCTCAGCTGGAAACAGCACAAAGGACGTGGAGCTTATGTCCCTCTTCCTCCAGGTCTTGGCTTTCGTGTTTCTCCGTGTGTGCTCAAACTCCTCTGTTTTGCCTCCACACTTCCTCCAGCACACACCCCAGTTACAGTTGTTATTTTTGGCTGTGATCCAGAGCCCAGAATTTGTTTTGCAGAAAAACATTATTTTTTTTCTACGCAGAATTCCTTGAAATATAACGTGACTGACATCCGTCGCTCTGAACACGGGGCTGATGCTTAAATAAAAATACCTGCTTCCAAGACGTCCCATTGTCTGCCTTTCCCAAATGAAGCACGGTTAGGTTGCCTTTATACAATATACTTGAAAGCATTTGGACTTCATAAACTGTCTTAAACAGCTGAGATGGTTGGGATTTTTGGCTGACATGGGGTATTAGGCTTTTTAGAGGGCTGTCAGAGGGCTCCTTTGCTTTTGTGTGTATAATAGATCCACTTACAACTCAAGAAGACACAATGTGCTTAGGGAAAGCCACTGTTATTTGTTGAGGAAACACCCGTTTATTTACACAGCCAAGTGGTTGAAACCTTGCTTTAGCAGTAAAAAATTGGCTATATACTTAGCTAAAATGTGTGGATTAACAAATGTTGCTTCTCTAAATTTTAAAAATATCTTGGGTATATTTAGCTTGTCCTTAGAAACTCAGCGTGTTTATTGCTGGAGTAGAGCTTCCTGTTATGTTTGGAATATTGAAATAATGAAGCGCTTCATTCTTCCCATGAATTCACATGAATTTTCTCCTTGCTGCTATTTAAGACTTTTTCTTTGCATTGCGGTAGCAGCTCTAAAAGACGTTGTCTTCGGAGTTGTCAGAAGGTTGCACAGTTTTTCGTTGAGCCTCTCTACAGCAACCTACACACAGCATCTGATGGTCGATTAAAACCTCAACTTCCATTCTCGTGTTTGGGCAAAGCTTGATTTACTTCTCTATATGTGGGAGAGTAAGATCAAAAGTCAAATGTGGAACTTTGCTCTTCAGAGAGCAGCCCTACAGCCTGATGACCCCTTAGTCTTCATCTACAGGGTTGCTGTGCAGTGGCTGCAAGCCTTTGTATGACGCTGTGGGAGCAAATGTGTTGCTCGCTGCCACAGAGCCAGCAGGAATGGGCTCTCCTTGGCAGAAGTTACGTTGCTTCCCCGTGGTAGTACATATTTGGAGGCTGAAAGTAGGGTTTATAAAAGTTGGAGGCTGTGTAGAGAGCAAACACCTTACTCATAAGTAGTGGAAAGTATTCCCTCTTTGAAGAGGCTCCAGTCTGTACATTTTTTGTATAAACGTGCTGTACTTCAGCAGTGTGGTGGTATTCCATCTTGGTCAAGCCTTGCTACAGCGGGGGAACTTGGAGATGCTTGTTTTATGCTAGTTATTCCCAAATCGTGCTCTCCTGGTGGATGTGTGGTTGGCAGAGCGCTCGTGCTGGAGAGGTTCCAGCTCTCTGTGTGCCTAGTCATTTTTTGCCTTTTGGTGGTGGTGGTGGAGGGAGGAACCACAACCCAGTGCTCTGCTCGTGTTTGTGGTAAAATCACCTTGTGCTGCTTCAGTAGCTTCTCACATTTTCTATCGTGGTTTCATTTCGCAGATAGGTACGCTGGAGTTTTCAGCCTCCCTGCCTGTGCACGTATGCTTCTGCTCGGCTAATGACTGCGAGGTTTTCTGAGATGCTGTGTTTCATACCGTTTTGGCTTTTCATGCCACACGGTGTACATTTTTATATTACTTTTATATCTATATGGTTTAATACAGATGTGGCAGATACACATCTGATCCCAACCAGGAGGCATACTGAAATTGGCACGATGGTTTTATTTGGAATTCAGAGATTAACTAATTATTTCTTTCTTCTTCCTTTAATTAAACAAAGCTTATTTGACTTAAAACTAGCATGTTGGGTAAAACTGCATCTTTATTTAAAAACAGATGTTGGTTCCTTTTATGGCTTTTTTTTTTTTTCCCTCCATCTGCTCAGGTGCACTTCTATAAGGCAGAAAATACAATTTTACCATCTTTGGGATTGCAAAGCTTTGATCCCCTTGTTCCAGTTTGTTCTGGGATGGGCAGACCTGTATGTGTACTACAGCTGATGGAAAAAACATGATTGTGGAGAAATCTACGTCCATCCTTTTTCCTCAGGCACTTAATAACATGTAGGGGTTCTTCTGCTAGTTTTAAATATGATACAGCTGAATGGTTGAATCAACTAAATATATATTTTCTTGACTTGAAGCAGGGAGAAATTCTCGAACAGCATGGTTCAGAAATAAGTAGTTCTGATATTTTTATTAGACAGTGTTGGACTCAACTATTAAGAATTTATTTTTTGCTTTGGAGAAGAAAATTGAGTTCTGTTCTTTACGTGTAAGTAGAAACTCAGCCTTTTCCTTGCTGGGGAGGTAAAGCAGGTGCCTTGATTGACCTTGGCTGATCAGGTCAAGGTATATTAAAGGCGAGTTGTGCGTATCTAATTTGATGTAAGAATACCTGTGCGTAACGTGTCTCAATTTAATCTTATCTAATTTCCTCATTTCTCGGCCGTGTGTAGATAAGCCCTTAGGATGGTTTCTATATTGTATTTTACTACCTCGGGCAGCTGCTTATGGCCTTAATGCAGGCCAGGGAGTAAATGGAAGAGGTTGCCATACCTCTTGCATACCTGCATCACAAGCGGGGAATCGAGAATAAAAGCATTTGGGGTAAATTGCACAATGCTCAAGTCATCGAGTTGGACAAAACGAGTATGGTAAAGGCGATGATTAGGACTGATGAGATAAGAGCTTCAGTGGGTGTTTCACTAGAAGTCAAGGACCGGCAAAGAATTGAAGGTATTGCCAGGTGTCCTAATAACCCAGTTTCCCTACAACGTTGACATTTTTTCCCCTTTCCCTCCCCTGTTCTGTCTTGAAATTGCCAGGGGAGCTGGGGAAAGGGCACTTTCTGGTTAGCGAGCTGGCGTTCAGCTGCAGCCACGTAGTGCCGGAGCTGCCTGGAACTGACCCTGAGCGGTGACGTGAGCCTGCGTGAGCTCATAGGCACCACGCACTTCTAAGAATGTGCCACTGCGGAGTCATTCATAGTTCAGAGTCCTCTCTGTTGAATTTCACATCCTCCTACAAAATGTTTACAGACAGGAGCAGCAGGGTAAGCAGCCAGAAATAGAAAAAAAGCAAATTGTCAGTTCTGGAGATCTCGAGCGCTCTTAAACGTGTTGGCTTAAATCTTGCTTGCTTAAAGCAGCAGCCTGTTCTGAACTGAATGTAAAGGTTAGCAAATTACTCATTCTGCTTGCTGTCTTCTCGATTAAGAGCAATTGAATGATGTTTTTAGAGATTTTGTTGCTAAAGATTTCCTTCTCTCCTCTAAAGCTACTTCCTGCCTCGCGGTGTTGAGCCAGATTGTGTCTGAATACTGATGTCCCATGCTGTGTGTGGGCTGCTCCCTGCCTGTCTCCCAGAAAAGCACTGGTGGGGTAGTGGCTTCCCTGTTGAAGCCTGTTAGATGGCAGCAGAATGAAGAAAATGGAAGCAGTCAGCCCTCAGCAACTGAGGATATTTTTTATTCTTCTGTAGGATGTAGAATTGTGATGGTTTTGTCATGGACCTGGTTAATGCAGATGGGGTCTGTTTTGAGCTGTTACCCCAAAAACTTAAAAAGAAAGCCAAGGTTACTATACCACATTACAGCCTATGGTTTGGAAAGAAATCCTCGAGATAGAATTCCCTTTACTGTGCACCTTTGGCACCTCCCCATTACTAAGACTCTCGGACCTCACGCCTTTAGAGGGTTTGGGCATGTTTTATCTGTCACCGCTTGTGTTACGGCCTGTCACGAGTAGATTCTGGGTAGGTAATGGTGGCAGAGACGCCCACTGATGCAATAAAAGCACACATGGGTTGTGGTTATAATTCAGTTTGCAGCCTGCATATCCATAGCACAAGTAAAGCATCTGCTTGATACCCAAGCACAGAGTGACCTGACTCCACAAGAGGTAGCTCTCGCTATTACAAGTTTCCTAAGGGTGTGTTGTCAAGATTTTAAAGCAAGTTGGGTGAGACAGGGTGGGTAAAGAAACGAGGTCAAATGTAGGTGGAAGCAGAGCTCTGGAATGCTTTAAAGCAGAGGTTGAGGAGTTTGTGGACACACATGGCACAGACTTCTGAGCTGCGCAGCTAATGCTGCCTGCTTTCTTAGGGATTTGTCCATTTATTTCTACATGTGCTGTAGCTCAGTGACCTTAGTTTCCTCCTCGCAGGCAGAGAAGGCATTTGTTTTGGCTCATCAGGAGCACAGCATGTTTTTGCCGGTGCCTGGTATGTGTATGCTGATCAGTTGGCTTCCAGGCGGTGTGCAGGAGCTGGTCCCGCCTGCCTTGCTCTGTGGAAGTGTTACCTTGGTCCCTGAGCTGACAGGGGCTCCACAATGTCTCTGAGATTTCTGCTCTTCAACGCCACGTCGATAATGGCCGGTGAGTTCCAGGTCTTTTGGTGAGGGTGAGGAAAATCAAACGGGCCGAATAGCGACCACATCAGCCTAATAAACTCAGGGCACTGTTTGAAAACCAGTGGTGGCCAATTCAGAGAATGTACAGTGGAAACAGAGCAGGGTGCAAATCAGACACAGAGATGATTTTTGCTGATAATTTGTCCCTTCAGGCAAAAGTTTCATTTTTCCCCAGCATATCAATTTGCAAGTCATGTTTTAATCCCTGTCATTACGCTGAGTGCTTTGCAGGCATTGCCTAATGAAGCTATCATGGCGTGCTGACTTCTAAAGGCACAGTCAGCCAGAAGGACTCGTCCACTACGTGAGGCTCTCAGTTCAGTCCCCGGCTCCGTTGCAGTTTTTAGTTTTGCTCTGCTTTAGTCACAGGGCGCTTTTTCATTGATAGTAGCAACAGTCACCTTGTCATAGTACTGCATTACAATGTCTTGTTTTAGTGAATGGTGAAACAAGCACCTGGTTGTAGAGCTCCTGGAGGCTTCACTGCTGTCCCCGAATAAAGAAAACGGGATGAGGAGCACCAGCAATATCTTACAGATGAAGAGGATGAAAAAAAAAAGCTGGCAGGTTGGGACCGGGTTGCCTTCTCTTATTACTGATGTGAGAACGTGTGCGAGCTGAGCGTGCCTGGCTCCCAGCCTGCTAGCTGGGCTGCCTCAGTTGAAAGCTTTGGTGTGGTGTGGTGGGAGCATGCCAGCAGAGGGGAACTTCATATCAGTACGTGCAATCCCATGTGGAAATGGCTTCACCAAATTAAGGTGCCTTCATAGCCTCCCAGTTGCGTCCACGGTAGGGTTCTTACTGTTCAGTCAACGTTGCTCTCTGATGTAGGCAAATATGGCTTTGTGCAGCGTCCCAGCTTAAAGAAATGGGATTAAAGATCGGGTATTTTTGAGGGCGATTACAGAACGTGAAGCCCAGTGTCCAGCAGGAATAGGAACTGATGGGTATGGGCACGTCCAGTCACTGTAGGATAACTGAGTGAGACTCTGGGTTGTGCTGGCCACCTGTGTGTTTGCTCTGAGCCTATACAAGGAACATAAACTGCAGGGGAATAACCTCAGGTGGAAAGCTGCAGCGTGGTAATTAATTCTGTAGTGAATTCACTCATGTTTTCCATGCAGCGGCTTGTTTATGTGTTCAGAGGGACGGGGTCGGTCTGCCCGCGATTGTCCCTTTGTCATCGCCCAGACTGCAGGCGTTTTACCCAGGAGGGTCTCCTTTGTACCTAGCCAGACCCTGGGCACTGCTGGTACCTCCCAGGCCCTTCCCCTTTTGGCACAGAGCCCCCTTCCTCCCTGTGAGCAGAGGTGTTGGCTGCAATTCGCTGCTCAAGCCCTCGCTGTGCAGCCAGGGGGATGCACGCATCTGCCTTGTGCTAAAGGTTATGGTTTAGCTGGCAAACTGCTTATAAGTACTGCAAACCTGGTAGCTAAACATCTAGTTTGGGCCTTCTTAATCAAGAGCTGCCAATCTGTGCCGCAGCCTGCATTGTTCTGCACGAGGCTGAAATGCTGAAGTTAGGAAGAGGTAGGGCAGCTCCATCTCAGCAGCTCTGGGAGGTGCTGACTAAACATCCTCTTCCTCCCGCCTCATCCCTGCTGAGCACAATTCATATCCCATGTCTTTTGAACGAGCTTCTGAGAAGTTTGGGTGACCGGCTTTAGAGCCAGAGGAGCTGCCTGCTCAGATCCTCAAAGAGGAAGCAGCTAACTCAAACCCTGCCTGGTCCTTTGCCTGCTCCTTGGTTTCAGTCTTGCCAGTCGTGGTATTTGGCTGAGGCAGGATAAATCTCTCCAAGAGATGAGATTACAGAACTTTATTTCTTTTTTTTTTCCTCCTAGACCCACTTTGTACAGGTGACTGTCTCACCAGTTGATTGGAAGTAATTTCATTTATGTACTTCAGTATTTACTTTCAGAGTAGAGGATGTGGCATTTTATTTTTCTCCATTTCCTTTTGCAAGTGTACTTTCATTTTCCTTTTCGGCTCACTTACTCTCCATTTTTTTTCTTTACCGTTCTCTGCCCGATTTCAACAAAAATGCTCCTTTTTCCCTTTCAGGCTGGATCACTTTTTTCATTCTCAGTGTCTTTCTTCAGGTGTTGTCTTCTGCTGTTGCCGCTACTTCGCTTTCCCTCGTTGACCTGTCATCTTACGCATCAGGTTATGTTGCTAGCAGTGCAGCTTCCTTCCTTCCTCCCTTCCATCCGTAAGGTGTGTAGGATGCCATTCGTTCAGGGCAGCCAGTTTTCATGCCTTGGCTGCAATTTCTATTTTCGTTGCTGCCTGTTTACCCCTGCAAGGAAAGATGATGAGAAATGGTGTCTAGCCTGGCTGACTTGCAGGATGAGTCATCCTCACACCTAACATGCAGGCAGGTTTTTTGTGCGATTCGAGCTAATGAATTTTGGTCGTAATATCTGGAACAAAACACCTGATGTGAAACTTCTGATGAAGGCAGTTTTGGTGAACCAGATCCCACAGGAAATCAGTGAATTACAATGAAATAATTACTTACTTCTCTCTGTCAGCACCTTGCTCACCAGGCGGGGGAGAACCAGCAGGTTGTTGTGCTCAGCCTGCCTTTTTTTTTTTAATTTTTATTTTTTTTAAAGAGTGTTGATCAAGTAAGTGAATGCCTTCAAGAGAGCATGGGAGTTAAAGTTGATATTTCCTTAATGCTTTTCTACTCAAGATTTCACACCTCCAGTGGATTTGGGGCCTAGAAATTACTTTCCTAACAGAAACACCCAGGTCAGAGGTTGTTTGAGTTTGCCCTTAAAAGTAACTCATCTAAATTAATGACATTCTGCAACAGCTATTGAATCATTCTTTGAGTGATTGTTTTGTATATGTTATATATATATTTTTATTTTGTTTTTATTTGCACCCTTGTGTAATGTGTGTATGTATGCGTATAGATTTGGCAAGGCCTTGATTTTTTTCATGGAAGCCCTTCACACGTTTGATGCTCCTCTTGAACATCATTTTAATACAACTTAGGGGTGCAAGTCACAGTTAGTTCAGCATCGGTTTCAGCAGAGCTGTCTCGGTGGTATCAAGATGGGGTTCAGCCATTCGCTGTCTTCCTGTTCTACGTGTGGTCTCGCTGGAGCTTGCATGACCACACGGCGAGCCAGCTGAACTTGCTTATGCACCAGAAAGTGAACTCAGTGAGCAAACGAACAGTTTTCCACCAGCTTAGCGACTGGAATTGGCTTATTTTGTAGCTATGATGACAAAGGATGGGGTGGACTGCATGGCTGGGGGAGAGGAGGGAGCAAAAAGGAGTGTCTCTCCTGATGAGAGCTGAATATGAGGTCACTCGTCTGATAAAGGCTGACGGCTCTTGCATGTTTGTCCCTTGCCTTCCCCGAGTAGCAGTTTCCTTCCTTAGCTGGAAACCTGCTGTCATTGTTCTGGTGTAGGTCTGTGTACAGATGATGAGCTGTAGGATGTGGACAGAGCTGCTGGAAGTTCTCTTTGCTTAGGATTAAAGTTTGGCTGGAAACACTGCTGAAACCCTTCATTCACTATTGCATTCCTACTGGTAGTTAATTGGGGGAAGCAAAAACGTTGTGTTTTGTTTTTCATTTGAAATTGTATAGTTTTGACTCAAAAAAAACAGCAAGGCTTTGGTTTCATCCCATTAAAACTTATTTTTTTGTTGTTTTCTTTGGTGTGCCTTTACCTTCCCTCTCTCCTCCACAGACAGCCAAGAAGCTGTGAAGAGTGACGTGCTCCTCTTGGGCACCTATGAAGCCTTCACTTATGTTGTAGATTGTGTCAAATACAAGGAAAAGAGAGGATGGGAGATGGGCGGACTTGCTGAGGAGATACCAGCAGTTGTTACAGCAAAATGTATTTGCTGTTGGCCCTACCATAGCATTTTCAGATAATGGAAGAGGTAAACAAGCTTCAGACAAGCCCTGGTATGTGGGGAGCTGTTCTTGGAAGTAGCATTACTTACACTTGGAGTTTACTTGAAAGCAGAGTTATTCTGATATACAAATGCACTTGTTGAGTGTAGAAACATCTGCTCGGTTCTTGTATTTAGGGATTCTTAAATGCAGACGTGATGTCTAGCAAGATACTGCCGTCTGTATATACGACATGAGAAAAATACATGGCTGATATTAATCTCATGTACGCTTCTGACTACTTTAAAGGTGAGGTTAAGCGTTTTTGAAGTTTAATAGACATTTGGCATGGCAGTATTTTTTTTTTATAACAGTGCAAGTAATTCTTGTGGTTGGCTTTTGTGGAAGAAGGGCTTTTGGTGTTTATGAGCGTGTCGGATTTTTTAGCTTTTGAGTTGTGAGATGGG
The DNA here is from genome assembly GCF_964211825.1 of Aythya ferina. NCBI lineage: Eukaryota > Metazoa > Chordata > Aves > Anseriformes > Anatidae > Aythya > Aythya ferina. The sequence continues at coordinate 122,552,063 of NC_140296.1, read as the reverse complement.
TGCCCAGCCTGGTGGAGATGGGTACTGAGCTAGCATTCAGAGCAGTTGTATTCACATGAGGGGTTCGCCTCATCACCTGAAATTTATACTTTTAAGGGAGGAATTTGGAAGCTTACCTTTTTATTTAGCTTCTAAGCTAATAGCGGTATTCTGCTATTTCCTGTAAATATACTCAGCTTTTGGAGAAATTGGTCGAAAGCGACTGATTTTGGAAACGAAGCAAGCAGTTCCAAAAATGCTGCACAATCAGTTCTGCTGTTTGCCATCATCAGAGTAAACAACCGATCTGTTCCAAATTGGCATTTGGAGATGTGGGAATCCAATTAAAAGTGCAAAGCTGTTGTAGTCGCGAGGCAAACACCAAAGTTAAGCGTTTCTCTGGAAGCAGCAGCGTTTGTTCCACAAGAGTGGCTGGGAAGTGGAGAACTTATCAATGGGGGGGGCAATACAGAGCACATTTATTGTACGTAGCAGATAACAGTGGGTAATATCACAGCAACTTCTTGCCTCTACCTACATCAAATCTGCAGCATGGAGTCGCTTGATTTGACTGAGCTCTGCACAGCTTGGGTGCTGGTCAGGGCTGCAGCCTTACATAGCCCTGGTTTCTACCTGGTCTTTTTAAAAAGGCTGGTGTTGGAGGCTGCATCTTTCCAAAAATTGATCTGGGTTATGAAGACATCTCAAACGGTCATATAAATCACAGCACCAAGTTAAAAGTATACGCAATTACAGCAGTACGTTGGGTAAATAGTTGTAGAGCTCCGTATTCCTTCTGGGAGAAGATAAGAGTTTTGCTACGCAAAAATAGGAAATATTTTGAGTTGCTTTCAGTCCACATCTTACGTAGAAAAACAGAGTTTACTCAATGCTTTCTAGTCTCTGTCCTCTCAAAAAGCTTGCATGCTGAAGGCAATGAAAGCACTATTTGAAAGCTGCTGTAATTGCTTCCATAAACTTGGATTAGGAGTTTTTAAGTATCCTATGGGTTCTGGGAACGTCACGAGCCCTTGCTCAACCTCTGGAGGAAGAACGCATTGCAAAATGTGGTCTCTAGAGCAGTAAACACATTCAAATAGCCAAGTCACCCCGTGGTGATGTACCTGGAGATAACCACCATAGCGAGAGGGCACCAGTCTCACCTGTACGGATGGGCTGCTGGCTGTCAGGCCCTAGCTGCTTGCCTTCAGGGGCTGGAAGCACCTTTCCAGAGGTAGCCGGAGGCTAAAATTGAGTCCAGCTCTCTTAAGTGGTTCGAGGAGAATTTTAAAGCCTAGAAGGAGTAATTAGTGTCCCCACACCTTGATATCCAGGAAAATGTTTTGCCCGTGATGGCTCGATTAATTTTCAGTAAAGCAGGGCAGGTATTAAATGACTTTTCTAGGAAAGGCTTCAGCTGTTTGCACGCACACCTGTGTGTGCTGAAGTACGGGAGTGTGAGTCGCGATCGGTTCCTTCCCAGCTGAATAAACACCACGTAGAGCAGCGTTTTGTTGCGCGTGTACTTGGCCAGCGATGATGTGTACACAAATTCAGCTTTGCCTCTCGTCGCAGGGAGGCTGCAGGGCTGCGAGGAAGGAAGAAAGGCCGTGAGGTAACGCCAGGGGCTTTGTCGTTGACCTCGGTACAGGTCAGGGTGATGGTAGGAGGTGATGAAAGAAATAAAATTTCTGCAGTTGGAAGGAACTGGTCTGGAATGCTATGCAAGTATGTTTGAAAAAAAAAATAATAATTTCAGTAATTCCACCAGATTGTGAAGCAAGTGTGATGCAGTTTCATAGGTATTTGAACTTGTTCTTGCCCTCTGAGTAAACCGAATGTGCTGCGCTCTGATTTGCCGTGTTTTGCATCAAAGCAAACAAAACCTGCCTGTTGCACCTCATTTTGTAATTGTCAGCTGTGCACAAACAGCGCTGCTCAGAGCTACAGCACGCTCCGAGATTGAGAGGGGAGAAAGAAGTTTTTGTCTTTAGGGTTATGCCTCTTCATATTCCTCAGGGTTTGGATATAACCAGGAGATAAGAAACGTGGGTTGCTTTTAAGGGATCAAGTGACTCCAGAAGCAAATCCATCAAAAGAATACCAGCTATTTAAGGTGGCACTAATAAATTTATGGCCTGTAGACTCAGTGCTTACTATACTTGAGAGATATTATCTCTATTTTTTTTCCCTTTCCTTAGCCATGTTAGTTAACTGACCAAAGCCCAGGGTTCATGTTCCTTCCTGGGCTTCTCTCCTGTTCTGTTGTGTCTGCCCAATACGAAGATAGAAAGGCAAACATGAAGAGTTATTTATTTTTGTGACTTTGATTTCTCTTTGGAAAGGTCAGCAAATTTCCAGTCCCCAAAGTTCCCCAAAAACATGGCAAACTTTACTAAAACAAGGGGTCTATAGATAGACTGCCACACAACTAAAACAAGCACGGAAACCTTTCCTTCCCACTTCCTCAAGCTGAACAGTTGAAGATGAAAATACTGCAGAAATAGGTTCTTGCTGCTGTGTGTGTGCTGTCAAGTGACTGGACAAACACAGTTGGCGTTTCATGAAACAGAACAAATTACTTTGCCATTTGGACTTGTGATATTGTTGATACTTCATCTCAATTTAAAATGCCAAAATGTTAAAGGATATGTGGCCAGACGTAAGGAAAGCAAGACAAAGAAAAATCAACGTAAGCCAAGCAAGCATGACAAAAGCCTTGGTTTTAATGTTCCCTTAATGCTTATCCACCAGCACATTGGGGTTTTAGCAGCCTGTGAATTTGAAGAACTACACAACCTGTGGAGCAAATAAAAAATGGCAAATCCTTTTTTCATGGTGCATTTAATGGCTACAAACCTGACTGATGAACAGCGCATCACTTCTGGTTTTTGTCTGCTACACCATGGTGGTCTCAGCATCCTTGGTAAGGAGTTGGGAATGCCCTGTTCTGCCAAACCTTAGTACTGCTAATTCTTTTAGTTTGGGTTTGAAATAGTCTTCAAAAGATGTTCAACCTATTCTCTGCTGTATGTAACGAATGAAAGTGATACCACTTAGTGTATCTTAAAGTGTCACTTAGGATTTTTAAACTCTAGGGTCAGCTTAATTTACCCTTATTTTTATTTTTTCAACTATAGTAGAAGCTGAGCAGGGACATCTAAAAGTATATTTGCCTTATTAATAGTAAGTGAAATACTTGAGAAGTGTTGGGTTTTAAGATACTTTAACTACTTGAGCATAAATTGACTAATTTAAAAAAAATACTCTCAAATTCACTTCTAATTCATTAATAAACCAATTTGTTACGTTTACTTGCTTGTAAGCTGTGGGGATGTGTTCTTAGCTATTTAAAATGACGTTTGAGATGTTTAAGTGGGGCTAAAACTGTTGGTGTCTTTGTAGTGCTTTAGTAGTGTTGAGGAGACTCCTGTACAGAGGGTTGATCTAGTGCTGTTGTTATTAAGCCCGTTTACTCGTTCTTTGTGATTGTAGTGCTTCAGGCTGGGTTCTTGTCTTTGTTGCCATTTAAATGGGTAATTTCCTTTCATCAGGACCTGAAGACGTGGAAAAGCCCCAAATAATTTTTCTGGTGTTCCTGTGTACTTTGTTCATGGATGTTGGTTCCTCGTGGCAGGAGAAGGGCATGGTTTTTCTGCCTGCTTTCCTCTCCCAGGGCCTCAGGACGTGAGCTAAGCAGAGCAGGCGTGTCAGGTTCAGGGTCTGTTTGTGCTGCCAGGTCTCAGCTCGGTGTAGCTCTTCGGAACCGTTTTGCCTCGTATGCTACGAGTGTGGTTCAGAGTATCTAGCTCCATCTCAAGGTAAGGTAAGAAGAGGAACAAGCGAACAAAGCGCTATTAAGGTGCATTCTCCAGGAGTACTGGCTCTGTGCACACAGCCCCTGCTGCCACCAGGCTTAGCCCAGGTGGAGACAGCTCTGCCTGGCCGTGGAGGACCAGATCCTAGAGGATGTCCCTCATCACCTCAAGATACTTCTCCAGGGATGGTGTCGGTCCCAGTGCTTTCAGCACCAGCCTGTCTGCCTGCTGCTCTTCTGCCATCCCCCATGGTGGGAGCAGAAAGCATTGAAGCAGTGTAGGTGACTGCTTTCAGGAAGACATGTGAAGGAAGAAAGCTACCCCTGTTTTAGGTGTAGGTCAGCAGAGCAGGTGGTTGAGCTGTCCAACATCAGAAGCTACAAGGAAAGCCTCACTGCCTCCCTGCTTTCACGGGCTTTGCAAGGTAGAGAAGAATACCTGTGGGACTGCTGTACCTGCTGGTGGTTGCAACTCGCCGTGGACGTGGTTGCTTAATGTGGCCTTATCTCTTGGGAAGAAACTTCTGCGTCTGAAATACCGGGCAGTGACTCAGGTTTCATGCCTGTTTTTCTGTCCCTCCTTCTTTAAGACGCTTGCCTGGAGGGGATGGGCCTTCATGGAGAAAAAGAGGTTGCCTTTTAAAGGTGTGTTTTACTCGGGGTGCAATTCCCTTGAGATGACATCAAGGAGTCATAACTACGGCTGGTCACACAGCCGGGGGGAGGCAGCCCACTTCTAACCTGCCTTGGCTGACATGGGAGCGTGTGGAGATGGAGCCTGTGGACCAGAGGTGTGGGTAGCTGTCTTGGAAGTAAGTTTTTCCTAACTGAGGTCTTCTTGCAAGACTATAATGGAAATTAAATCCTTAAGTTGTATTTTCTGAAGTTTTCCTGGTATTAAGTCAGGAAACTACTTAGGGAGAACACGTGAGTGTGGCCATTTTCTGGCTTACTGTCCTCCTGCTCTTCTTGCATCCAGATTGGCAGAGCTAGGGGCTGCATCCTTGTCTGTTCCCTCAGTATCTGCTCATGACCCTGAGGTAACAGACTGTAGAAGTTCCTTGCATCATCTTTATCATCTACTGCCATCAGGTTTTTGTGAGCTTTGAGTTCCACCCCCTGTCATGTGCCCAAATTGAAGATCCTGAGCCTCTTGAGTCTTCTTGCAAATTAACTGCCCTGTCTTGAATCCTTCAATCTTCATCTTTTTGAGTTCTGCTGTGTCCCGTTTGCATGCTCTTCTTGTCTCCATCCTGCTACTTAAGATCCCAGTCCACCAAGTCTTTACATGGCAGCAAAATAACTTTCTGCCTCATTCTCCGTGGTTTCTGTCTAGGTGACATTTGCTGAAAATGTTGCAGGTTGAGCCAGTAATTTCAGAGAACTGTCAACAGTGACTCTGACATCACTTCTTGAATTGTAAATTCCACCTACAGATTCAATATGGAAGCACAATTTATTTATTTTTTTCCTTGTATGTATTGTTTCACACATCTGCCCTTAGATGGACCTTTTCTTGCCTGATTTCTTGCCATACGCTATTAAAGAAGCAGTCTGGGTGTTTTGAAAATCCAAATCCAAATCTGTTTTTGTTGGATCCCTCCTATCTGTCTGTTTGGGGTGCCAGCAGCCTAGCAGGGCAGGGTTTGCATTCGCCAAGACCGTATTCACCTTCCTCCAGCAGATTGTTTGCTGTGCCCTTCTCTCTGCAGTCTTGCCCTGGACAGAGGTCACATTTTACCAGTCTGTAGCTTTTAATGTTCCCTCGGGAGCCCACCAGGCTAATTTTCAAAGAACTTGAAAGAAAGCAGGCAAGTTTCCTCTCCGGAGTTGGTATGCCGAAGAGCACGGGTTTGGGTAGTGGGAAGTGAAAACGCTGGCTATAACCAGAGCAGTTCTGCAGGCATCACTCCATTGTGTTACACAGCATACGTGACCCCAGCAAGGCACGTGGCTTCACGTAAATCTGTGTGATTTACGGCTCTATTCAACTAATACTGCATGTTTTTTTGCAGAAGCAAACCCTGCTCTGTTCCCAGCGCCCGGCCTAAAGGTAACTCAGTTCTGAACAGTGGGAGTTCCCTGCGTTACGGCTGACGAACCTCTCACCCCCTTCTGCTTTTTGGTTTTGAGTGACGTTTTAGTGGCAAAGCTGGTTTCATTTTCCTGCCTGACCCTGATCTTGTCGGTCCCCCGCGCTAGTTTCTTCCTCAGCTGTGCTGCGAACCCGATCAGTGAGATGATCCAGACTTGAAAGCGCACGCTTTTTAATAAAAAACATCGCTTGGTTTCCTTCCCAGATTACTTCACTGATGTTTATAGCATAGCCACACAAACAGTTTCAGCAGCATGATTTAGTGAGCGATGAATTGCAGTAGTAAGAACAGGAATAAGCTGCTGCGGTGTGTGGGAGACTCTGTAATCTGACTTTGCTACCAGAGGAAAGCAACGTGCAACTACGCAGTCAGCTGTGCGTAAAACCCATCAGCTGGGAGCCCTCGCCTTGTGTGTTCAGTCAAAAACACATCATAACTGTGGCTATGGTGACAGCAGGAGGTTGTTGCATTATTTTTGTGAAGCACGGTGTTGGCTTTTTGGGTACAGTTTCAGTAAGGGTGAATGTACAATATGTAGTAAACGTTGACTTGTTGCTATAGGGTATTAGAGTATTGCACTCCTGGAGCATGACACTATTGATGACACTAAGTCATTTTTGTATCCTGGTAGGAAATATAGAAGATAGCAAATTGCTCTCTGCTTGAACTGACTTTCCTTACATTCAGATCATCCCCATTGATGCTAAAAGTGAAATAATGGACAGGAAAAGAATATGTGCTTGTAAACCTGAAATACATTGAGCCAGCTTTCAACTCCGTACCTGCAGGGATGCCCCAGTACCGAAGCAGAGCCTTCGTGTTGGAGCTGGGGCTGATGGCCATAAAACCCTGGAGCCCAGCATGGCTGTTGGAAGCTTGTATATTAAAAATTCTTGCTGTAACAAAAAAAGAAATCCTATTAAATGTTTTATTTCTCATAATCAGACTGGCTTAGGGAGTGATACAATACTGGAATGGTGGCTCTTCTGAAAGATGGATTATCTGGGTTAATATTTTGTTATCGAACGTGGATACAGGTATTTCTCTCAATCTGAATATATTTTGCAGGCAATGCTGCGTTGATCTCTTCTGACTGTGGCTTCTGTGGGGCAAAGAGGAGAGGGGTGAATTGCAAAACTGAAAGGAGTAATTTAAAACTATTAAAAAACACTATATATGCATAATTTATTTCTTACATTTAAAACCACCAAAGTGCTATTCCCAGGATGCGTTTTCTTAATTGTGTGAAAATCTGTTGATGTTGAAATCATCCCGGTAACAGATGTTTTATCTGGTGATGTGTCGCACATTAGTGCAAAGAGCTAGACTCTTCGCTTTTCTTGTTTACAGCCAGTTTGCAAAGCCTACGTTCAAGGAATGTATTCTTATATATTCTTATCTTGGCCGTAGGTCTTTGCTTTAATATCTGAAGAAAATAATTCACTTCTTGGTTTTCAGAAAAGTCAGGTAATTTGGCAGTGCTCTTTTGGCCCTTGCGCAAGTAACCTCCTGCTTCTGAGTCTTGAAGGCCCTAGGCCACTGCAACGACCAAAAGCATTTTTTCCTCAGGATAATACTTCTAATGTGGTCATAAAATACCCTGGCTTTCTCCTCTTTTGGCATAATTTCACGCTGAGATTCTTTAGTGATGAAGAGGCGCTCCAAATTACGTGGAATTATGGAATAAAGCGATCTGTATTCATAGTATGCAAGTATGATGCCTGCTCGTTCCTTCTCGCTTTCTGGGGAGTAATTCTGCTGCCTGGGCAAATGAACGAAGGGTAAAAATAGCTGAAGATCCATCATTAGGACAGATGATGATCAATCATTAAAGCCTTGTCTTTGAGTAATTTCAGCATTGCCATAATCTTTGGAGTTGGAAAAGCGATGCCTTTGAGTTTGAATATTCCCCGACCATCTAATTTTGATGAACCCACACACTACCCCTCCCCCTGCTTTGCTGAGCAATATGTTTAAAAATAAAAGTCTAAGGGTTTTTTTTTTTTTGTTACTTCATTTGGGATGCGGGCAGCATCTTCAGGCAGCATGTGTTACTTTTCAGTAGTTTTTATCTTCTGTATCAGCTGTCAGACTTTGGATATGACAAAATGACGAGGACAATAATTGGATTAAAAAATGTATCGTTTTCAGGTCATCTTACGGAGGAAATGAGGCCTTTGAAAAATTATTACCAAATCTGAGATTGTGTACCAACTCAATTGCATTTCACGGTTTCAAAGAAAATAGTTGTAAAAGAGTACTTACTGGTTCTCCTTAATCGCCTTCTGAATTGCAGGGCAGTTTGACTTACCAAGCATCCAAAGTGAAATATTAGAAGTTTCCTTACACGTGAGCATGAAGGGAAACCGAATCCCAGGTTCAGCTATTAGCAGGTAAAGACAATTGGTCATTTGATTAAAAAAATAAAAAAAATAAAAAAAAATCTTAATTCAGAAGAATGCTCTTTCAAAAGAAAGGGTCTAGTTTGTAAATAACTTTATATCTAAGGTGAAGCACGAGAAAAATTTTCTGCCCTTTTTTTTGGGAAAATCTTTTTGTGAAAAGTTTGATTTTTCAGTCATTCTCTTAGCTGTAGTGCCAGGCTGGGATGTTGCAGTGCAATTTCCTTGTGGGTTTGTAGCAGAGTGGCTGCTACTGTAGCAGAAAAATCTCTGTTGAAGTCTTCTTTGCTTCCAGTCTCAGCCAAAACACGAGCATCCAAGCATATTCTACACACTCCTTTTCAATCTCATTTTCATGAGAATTACTTTCTTCTCAACTCATTAAAATCAAACTTTATCTTATGTCATGGGGTTCTTCTCCTGTTCCCAAACTCATGCTAAGTGTTTCTGCTCTTACTTTCCTTAGCCTGTTGGAAGACCTCAGTCAGTTTTATGTGATACTGGTCCTGTCTAACCCCAAGATGAGGGATGACTTTCTGAACACAGTGAAGACTAATCCTGTGTAGTAAAGGGTGTCTGGATGCCTTCTAGCATGTTGATGCTTTAACCATCATGAACTTCTGGAACAGAGCTGTCACTATGACAAAATTGCAGATGTTTAGATAAAATTTCAGCTTTCTACCAGATAATGTTGCCACTGATGTGCTTTAGCATTGTCCCTTGCTCCTGTTCACAAATGGTTTGTTGCCTTACTGTGTCTCCAGGCCTAGGGATGAGTATGCAAAGCGGGAGAAGAAAATCCAGAGGTATTGCCTCTGGCTTGGGGAGTTCCCAAGCCACACATAGCTGGGGTCTGGGAGAGTATGCTGTCCCTACAAGCTCGTCCTGTTTTATGCTCTTCCTCAAACACTTACTGCTTGCTGCCGTAAGAGATGGGCGCTTTATGTGCGTCCTGTATCTTGATAGATGGCAGATACTCAAACAACATATCTAATGAACCTTCCTAATAAAGCACATTAAGGAATACAATTCCTTTATTTGTTTGCTGCTTACTGTCTTCTGAGGTAGGTAAATGAACCCTTGTCTGCTGAAGAACAGCAGACTGTTCTTATCTTTGCTCTCACATGGGTGTCTACTGTTGTACTGAAAGTAACCTTCTTACTTGGACCAGGATAAAGCATTGTCATTAATTGCCAGTCTTAGCAGCACTAAAGAAATAATAGGTCCTGTTATCTCCTTTGAGAAATGGGAGGCTTTTGCATGGACCCAGCATTTGTGCCTCATATTGCCTGTCTTGCCTTGCCTGGGATTCCTAGGAAGAGGAATGTAAGAAGAAAAGGAAGAGCAGTGTCAGGACCTCAAAATGTATTTTCTCTTTCCTCAAAGATGATCAAACTTCTTAAGAAAACTCACATTGTTGGCAAGAAAGCCTTAGGATCTTTCGACATGTGTAGGTTTGGAATAGCAACACTTCAAAAAGCTTCACTTCTGGATAAGCATGCAACTCTTGCACAGGCCTACCTATAATTTCTCAACATCTGCTCTCCTGAGTTTTTAGGTTAATTTTCTCCGAAGTATCACTTATTTTCTGCTGCTTCTTATCTTCAACAGCGATATTTCTTTTTGTCTGATGTGGAAAGTGAGAGAACTGAGGAAAAAATGTGTTTTTGCTCATTTTTCTTCTCGCTCTCATAATTGAGAGGAAGTTTTGCTAACACAGTGCTGCTCTCCTCTCCCTGTTTCCAGAAACCTGCCTCTATTTTAGGATTTCAAGCTCCAGCAGTCTTCCTTCACAAACAATTACAGGAACAGTTCAGAGAGAACTTCAGCTGTGTGTGTGGAGCTTGTCCCCAAAAACGTCCATGTGCTCACGTGCTGGCAGAAGGGAATTGAATCTCCAGATGTCTGCAGTCATTCTTAGGAGGAGCAATACTCCTTTTGTTCATGACTTTGCTTTGGGGAGAAAAGGGATTCTCCTTGTGTAGGATTTTGTTTGTAGCACAGGCAGTAGGGAATGCTTCTGCTTGCCCTTCTCCCCCATCAGATCTGGCAGTCGCCTGTCCTCAGCGTGAGCGGTGCTTCAGCTTGCTGATTTGAGGCTTGTTTCAGCTGAAGGTGAGTATGCTAACCTGGCTCATCCTGAGGCTACGAGATGGCCACGCTTGCTGTGGCAGGAGGGTGAAGGTAAAAAGCGCGACTGTCCCTTTTGACAGTAGCCCCCACGTTGGTTAGATTACATATAATGAAGAAATGGGCTGTAATTTCTCTACTGAAATAGTTTTAGAAACATCCGATATTGAGTTCACTTGCTCGTCTTGCCCTACTATTTTTATTACTTAGGGAAAAAAAAAAAAAAAAAAGAAAGGATTGCCAATGATGGAGAGCTTTTGCTGCTAAAGTGCTGCCTCATCTGTAATAGGAGCTCCTTCCCCCAGCCAGCTATTCCTGCCCAGAGAATATCCGCGTTACACCGACGGCGTGCCTACGCTTCCCTAACGTGAATTGAGATCGTGTCCTCCTTGAACTGAAAGCCGTCTTTAACCAAAACGGACTCGTTTCGTGTCGGTGGTGTGCTGGTGACTTGTTCCCTTCGCTTTTTCACTCTTTTTTTCCACGGCACTTGCCACCCACGGTGGATGTCGGCTCCGAACAGCTGGCCGTTTCCTTACTCCTCCTCCAGAGTTAAAAGGTATCAGATGAATGCCTTTCCTAACTGCCTTCATCTGTCTTTCTGTTTGCATTTTGGCTGCTGTATCGCTTCTCAGACAATCTGTTCCTCACTGCGATTTCACCCTGGGTCTGATTCCTGGGAGAGCTTGGTCCTTCGCCTTCCTGCAAAGGGTCTGCAGGCTCCAAGCTGATGTCGCTTTTCATTGCACCTGGGTTTTCAAGGCCACCGTTGTTCTTTGTTAAAGAAAGAAAGAAATAGCTCTCTTAAAGATGCAAAAAATAATAATATTGAGGTTTGTTGGTGCAGGCTTATGACGAGGATCGGATGCTGTGGCAGGCAACCACAGCTGTGCAATAAAAGGGGCACTGCTGTGGAGACTCAAGCAGTGCCAGAACCGCCTGCCTTTTGCCCTGCTCCATCCTCTGCCTGCCCTGCTCCTTCCTCCACAGCCTGGCAGGGCTGCAGGGAGCACCCAAGGGCCCTGGTGCTGGGGCTGCCCGTGGCAGCAGCAGCAGCCAGCGCTTTGGGGAGCTCGCTTGCTCCGGGGGCTCTGCCCAGTGTCCTTATGGCACTCCTGCTCCCATTTTTATCTCCTTGGGTCTCTGCTTCTGCTTCCTTGCACTTGTCTCTTGTTAGTGCGGTTCTGATGTTCTTGGCTTTTAGGTTTTTGTTTTTGTGTTGTGTTTTTTTTTTTGTTTTTTTTTTTTGGTTGCTTTTTACCTTCACTTTTTTTTCTTCCTTTTTTTAGCTCATTTCATTTTAGGTCTTCTCTTCCTTCCTTCCTTTCTTCTCAAATAACTGTGGCCGGTGACAACCGGCCATTAAATCATTTCCTCCGTGACATCTACCAGCTCAGCCTAGGTCCGTCCGTCCGTCTGTCTGTCTGCTCCGTAGGCCAGGCTGCAGGCACGCTGGGGCAGGAGCTGTCTTACTGCTGCCGCTGCACCCAGCACGGCGGGCTCCGATTCACGGCCGGTACGTAAGCACCTCTGCAACAAACATGATCGAAAGATTTCTCTAAACCCCTAGCAGAGGAAGAGGGGCTGCCTTTAAGACGTGTTAAGATGTTTTTAATTCGTGTTAAACCTTTCAATGGATGCTGGGGGGTAATGAAAAGGGGAAAAAAAAAGATGCTGATGCCTGTTCTCAAGGATCACAGGTGCATTTGGCTAGGTGACATACCTGTGTTTAATCAGAATCAAACGCTTGCAACAATGCAGTTAAAATATATCTAAAAGCCTACGGCGAGAAGCGAGCCTCCTGCTTCAGCACCTCACCGGGAGCTACTTTGGCCAAAGGCTCGCAGTTCATACCAGGTATGTAGAGGGGAAGATGGTCGGTCTTTGAGGAATTCCCAGAAGATGGGTGCCATTTGTCATTCCCGAAGCCTTTCAGGGCAGAGTGGGGAGGTTCGGAGCCTCTGCCAACGCTCTGAAAGCGCCTGGGAGTGGGCGCCCCGCGGCGGATTTACCGGGGCAGCCACTCTGGACGCTGCTGATAGACTTGTTGAGGGTCAACTGTTGAATGGCACGAGCAAGTGGGTAAACCCGATCCCTTTGTAACTTGGGGTTCTCCGGTGCCCTGTCAGGGCTCGGTTACAGGGGTGTTATAAGTTATTACGTGTCAGCTGAACCGCTCCGCTCGGCTTCGGCAAGTAGCCTTTGCTAAATCATGTTCCCTGATGATGTAAGAGGGCAGAACAACTAAAGGCAACGCCAAATTAAAAATCCTAGTCCTGTGTGCCTCGTGAGCTTAGTCTGAATTTCTCAGCTAGCTGTCCAGCAACGGGGTAGAGTGAGGCCATGGTCTGGTACCAGTCCCGTCGTGCTCTTTCCACATACTCCTTGTCCTCATGTCTCCGGTTGTGTGTAATCCCCGAGCTCTTTGGGGAAGGAATGACCTGACCTGAGATCATTAAAACAAATGCTGCTATCATCTCTTCAGCACTCGCTGCGTGATCGGTGGAATCACCTTATCTGCATTTCGAGTTGATTTATGGGGCTGTGGGACTGCTGTGGAGTGGGCTCGTCCGTGTGTGTGTGTGTGTGTGTGTGAGCTGGGTGGGGAGAGAAGAGAGCGGAGAGAGTGCCTCCTAAAAATAGCTCTCAGCGACTACGAGACCGCTTATGAAACGCCACCGGCAGCCAGTGTTTGGATTACCTTAATTGTATGGTTTCTGTGTGTTTTTTTTTCCAAAGCAGAAGTTTAAGTACAAGCATTCAGGTGAATGTTTTTGTTTAGTCGTGGGACAGATTTTTTTCTCTTAGTGCTGCTCCCTGAGATACTGGGTTTGGTTTTCCCAACCTTTTCCTCTCGTCCTTTTTATTTTCTCAGACGTTGTTCTGGATCAAGCTTATGCTGGGGATGACCACTACATCTGCACGGGCAGCGTTGTGCTCTGCTTGCCTTGGTTAAGGCCTAAAAGACGGCAGAAAGTAAACGCCTTTAGAGCTTAACATGACCTTGTCGTAGATGTTTAACAAGTCTATCACGTCGATGTTCCTGGAGCTGCTGAGTATCGTGCTATTTTTTAAAGGCTTGTTTACCATCTTCAGCGTTAAGCTTTCAAAGACAGTAAATTGAACGGCCCCTCTCTAACACCGTGTGGCTCCCTCTAAAGGGGGGCTTAAAGCTCCTGTGGCATCTGGGATGATTGAACTGAGAGGCAGTAAATCTGGATGCTGTTCCCTTAGTTAAATTTTAGGCTTTTAGCAGTGGGTAAATAACAGCAGAAAAACCGTCCCCGCATCTCAGCGGAGCTTTATGTGTTTATTACATCAAATGTAGATATATCAGGCACATCATTATCTATCCCCATTTCCTGGAAGTATCTTCAATTTCTTTCTGTTCGTTGTGACCTACTGACCTCAAAAAGGCACGAAACACAAAGATCAGTTGTTATACGCTTGTTCATTTTTTTTTTATAATATAATAAAATCACTCTGCCTTTCTGAGCTGTTACCACTTACTTTTTAGCAATGGCATCGTTTGTTTTACAGAGGCAGTGACTTCTACTGAGTGGTCATTTTTTCCTGTTCTCCAGCTGTTTCCTGCAGAAATGTTGCACTTGGTGCTTTGAATTTGCATGGCCACTCTAGAAGCTGTTGAGCAAAAATTTTACGGATGGACCAGCAGTTCCTTTGCACTGCATTACAGCTTTTGCCTCCTGGAAGGTTTTAAGATGAATTGACATCTAAAAGGTTTTGCTTAACATTAGATGCAAGTGGAGTGATTTTTTTTCCCTTCTCTCCTGTGTTTCCTGATAAAAGCGAAGGCAACTTTGAGTTCAGGATGGAGTGTTTCAAAAACCTTAGTGCCCTTTGCGGATCTTGTCAGCTGATACTGAAATTGATCCCGATTATTTGTCTCTGCGTTGAACAGAAGCGAATTGACACGTAATTAATCGTGGCTGTCACTTGGCCAATGACAATAAAGTAAAAGAACGACTTGTTTCACCTTTCATCGCTTGTCACTTAACTATGGTTTTCTTTAAACTGAAAGCAGATTTTGCCTGTTGTGGAAAGCAGCATATTTGGTATCGAGCAATGCCACTGTTGCCTTTGGGCTATGTAGGAAAATCTGGTTTATGTAAGCATTGAACCTTTCTGCCATTTTTCAGACGCAGAGAGTTCATCATCTTCATCCTCTCTGCGGCCTCTCCTACTTCAAGCCTACGAGTTGTGGCTCATCTATTTGGTAAACTTTAGAAAAGATCCCAATCTAAAATAAAACATCAAAGTCACAAAAATCACCATAACTTTCAGAATTTTTAGGAAAAAAAAAAAAGATTTCCTTATTACTTGACTTCTTCCCTTCCCAGTTCTATCCCAAATTCTTCTAATTTCTATTTCTAGGCATTACGTGTGCTGTCTTCCCCACCTACAGACCAGAGCCCTCGCTGAAATTTCCGTTCCTGAAGTGGGTAGCTTTTAGGGATAAACCATCATTCATCTTTCTCTCTGAGACTTAAACTGACTGAGCTCCAAGTAACGCAGCTTTCTGACCTCTTCTGAAAACGTTTGCAGCAGCTTTCTGAACCTCTGCTGTTTTTCAGTGATCACTTCTGAATTTTAGATACCAGAAGCCAGCACGCTCAAGCCCCAAATAGGGGGCAGATGACTGCACTCTCTGGGCCTAGTTTATCGTAATTTGATTAATAATCGTGCTTCTTTGCTTATACCCATTTATTTCGTTGTTAATGTAGGAGGTGCTAAGTCAGAAACCCTACAGGAGTGCTTTCTCATCAGTGCTCTTCTCGCTCTCTTCCAAACGAGCCTGTAATCTCTTGAAAATACGGAACCCAACAGTCTAATCTCCATAAACCACGTTACTGCTTCTGTGGTAATTATCAAAGGAGCTAACGTGGTACTTTGGAATTGTCGTCAAATTGATAGGACGGTAATTACCTGGGTCAGACCACTTGCCTTTGAAATCCTCCCGGTGTTGTGATCGCTTTCAAAAATCAACACCGCTCCTCAGCTCGCACTTCTGAAACCCTTGGATACAAATCGGGAGATTCTTCTGATCTTAAGTAACGTCTGATGATGGCTCTTTTATGACGGTGTTCAGTTTCAGTCAAGAAGTCAGATGACATTTCCTGTGCCAAAACCAGTATGCGCATTTACGGCATGCTTCTGCCTTCTCTGGGTGGTGATTGACGTGTGGGTTTTTGTTCGGGGTTTGACCTGAGCTATTTTTGCAATGCGGAGGTTTCCTTTTGTTTGGGGTAAATTTATTTTATTTATTTTTAAACGTATTTTAGGCTCCTTGCTTTGATTCCCCGAGTCTTTCTAATTCCGTCCTTGTAATTTTATTTCCATTCTCTGTTATCTCCCAGTAGGTAATGTTCATTCAGTTCACTGGTGGAAAAGGGGAACTGCCTAGTAAACCAGTTCATAAATTTTTGGATTTTGTCCCCTGCTCCCCCTCCCCTGGCTCTTAATGATTAACTTCTAGTGAAATTAATCTTTCAGAAAATTACATGAGGAATCCATGTTACTCATTCAAATTTACCTATTTATGTAGGAACAGTATAATCGTGGCACACAACTGCCAACTTGATCAGCTGCTCTTCGTTAATGAAGTTCCCCAAAATTTCCCTGACTGTGTGCAGGGGAATATTTAGAAAACTGTCATCTAGAGCTGTGTTTTCTGCTGGTTGTCATAGACTGCCATCCCCTTCTGCTCACTCGTTTCTCCATAGGTAGCTGTGACAGCAGCTGGTTGTTACCTGTTTCAGTTGGCAGGAGCTACGTCCAGCCGTGTAGGGTTTCCATGGAAGTAACTTGTCGACTGCATTCAACATTCAGCAAATAAAGGTGGAAGAGCACAGAGGAGCCTCAGACTCGGGGAGAAGTAATCAATAATCACTTGATATTGATACCTCCTTCATGGGAGGTGGCACTGAGAATTAAAACAGATCAATGAAGATATTTGAACGAAGTGGAGAGAGAGAGCTACATGACCTCAGATGCTCTAGAGAACACGTTGTAGGCCTTTCTTTTAGGATGTTAAGACCTAAAATCTAGGTAGCATAGAGTGGGATGACCTGTGTGCATGCTGGCAAGGAGGAACGTACCGAATGGAGGTGGGAAGGAAGAGGAGGTAGGTGAAGTCAACAGGAAGAGCAAATGGAGGAGTTTGTAGACAGCACAAAGGATTGAGGTTGCATTCAGAGTATGAAGAAGGTACATCCTATTCTTTGTTTCTGCCCTTCCAAACGTAAGAAAGAGGAGGAACAGGGTTTATATGTAGTTGAAAGAAGTAAAGAGTCATAGCTCTCCGACTGTAAGTGTGTTAACGTGCATTTGTACTGCTCAGTCAGAAGCTAAACAGCTGAAGGGATGTAGGGCAGACATAATTTTGGACTTTCTCCAGGCCCATTCATTAGCACGTATGGTGGGGGTTGTGATCAATAGCAAAGGAAGTCTTTCATGGCCTCCAAGGGTCGGAGTGCATTTTATTGACTGACAGCTACATTGAGGCTCTAGCGAAAAGTAGACGTGCTGTGCTCATGTAGACGGGTCAGCTTCGAGCTGGCGATAGGAACCTGCAGCTGGTGGGATATTTACGTGAGGAAATGCTTGTCCAGGAGTAGGATCCATTGTCTCACCTGGGTAAACATTTGCTGACGTGTTGTTTTTTTTGAGAACGTGCCCCTTGTTCCAAAACAACGTGAATGTTTCATTAAAATCACACCGATCCAAACTCATTTTGGTTTAACCGGTGCTTTGTGTGAACAGGACATGGAGCTGTGCTCAGCTTTGTTTGAGATTAATACTCCTCTTGAACAGGGTAAGTGGCATTGGCATTAAGTAAAACGATGGCTTGAGCCATGCTAAAGTTTCACCGAGATAGGGGAAAACAGAGCTGGCTCTGGTGCTTTAATAAACTGTAGTCTTGTGAGTGGAATATGTTTTTTTCTTCCCAGAATCTGATTAGTATTCCCTGCTCTCAAACCACTAACTTCACCTAATTCTTGTGGTTTGTCCTGTTTAGTAATCACGCGCTGGAAGATGGAAAGTGAGCTGGAAAGATCAGAGCATTTGGGAATTAAAACGTCTGGATTTTGTTTTCAGTTGCATCAGTCCTCGGGATTATCTTCTGTGTCGAGAACGCCGCTGAATGCTGATGTTCACATGTGCAGCATGAGAACAGCACGGGGAAGTGGTTTAAGGGTTTGGATGTATCGAGTGCAGATAGCAGTGTGCTAGCGACAGCTGTTTGTACTTGTGCTTCTATCCTGGGTGTTAAAAAGGTGCTTTTCTTAGCTGGTGGTTGTATGGTCACACCAGTCTGCTCTGTTGTTAGTGCCATCAGCACCAGAAGTCAGCTTCTTTTCGACAAACAGTAGTGAGTGCTCTCATGTGAGCTTGAAGAGCTGTGTAGTATTTAGCTGCTTGGTCCTCCCTTCCTTCCTTCCTTTAGTTTTTCAAGTCTGTGTTGCAGTTGTGTTGTAGACCTGCAAGCAAAGGTGGTGAGAGCTGTGTGTTGGACAGTGCCCATCTATCTACTGGGGCATGAGGTGAAAACTGTTGGGAGCCCTTAGGGTGTTTCTTGGTGGAAGGGGTGACAACAAAATGTTGGTTGGACGTGGGAAATGGAGAGAAACATCTGGGAGGCTTAATGCTCTGTAATGTGCTGGTAAAGAAACCAAGAGATTCTTGGTTTAGCCAATTCATTTCTTCAAGTTTTGTTAGGAGCTGTTTTCCCTTGTGCTTAAAGGAAATGCATTAAACCTGACTGACTTCTCACCAAAGCTCTGGAGATACTGGCCCGGCGGCAGCAGTGCCAGGTGGGGAAGAACCACCCAACATGGCCTCAGATGCAGGGTTTGCCCTTCTGGTCAAGGAGATCCCAAAGTGGCTCCCACCTCCAAAGAGTGCCCTTCGAGCAGCTCTGAGACTGAGCACTTCAGGTCTGGGCCAGAGACAAGTTTGGGTCTACCTCTAAGACCCCAGAAGCCTGATTTTGGGGATTTTTGGATGAGCCTCATCACCAGGAATCCCAAGACCCTGGCCTTGTGAGCAAGGCTGGAAAAAATAGGTGAGGAAGCAGGGAGGTTACCTTTCAGATGACGAGGATTGCTGCAGGAAAGCAGATGTCACCTATTTATGTGTGCTGAGTTAAAATGCTAATGACAGAAAGCCAGGCAAATAAAACGCAGGGCTGCTATCAGAATTGCACTTCCAACTTGTTTACAAAAAAAAAGAATTTTAATGTTCTTTCTTATGCTGGCTTCATTCCATGTATTCCTTACACTTATCAAAGAGGAGGGTGAATTTTCCACACAGCTTTATTCTGGTTCCCTTTATTCGCCTCTCTAAGCAGATGTTCATCTCTTCCTCCCCTCCCCCGTTTTTTTCTTTTTTGTTGTTGTTGTTTCTCTTTTTTCCCTCTTCAAACATGTAAATCTGCCTCTCACCTTCCTGTGGGTGTTTCTGGGGGAAGGGCTATACCTGCTGTGCATCGCTTGGCAAGTCGTCGTCACCCTTTGCAGTAATGTGCTTTACCGACTCTGAAATTTGCGTACTTGCTTCACGGAGCAATTAAATGCATAAAAACAAACAGTTTGCGAGGATCTGGAAGGTAACTCAGAGACGAGGAACAGTTAAATGGATCTCCTCCGGGTGGTCACCCCGTGTTTGAAGCTGGCAGCGTGCTGTTAGGAAAACCTTGGCTGAGGTTCAGCTGGGGCAAGCGCAGAGCGTTCGCTGCCGATAAGAGCAACCAGGTGTGGAAGTGGAAAGTGGACGGGGATTGGGCAGGCGGCGGCCCCGCGGAGAGGAGCTGAGCACACAAAAGGGGTCAGGAGTCAGCCAGGCTCTTGGCGTTGCAAAAGCTGCAAACATTGTGCCGGGGTGTTCAAACAAGCGTGTTGCAAGTCGGACGCGAGGAGGTAGGAGCTCGCTGGGCAGAGCTCAGGTAAGCTCCCCCCGGAGTGTCTCATTTTGGCTGCCCACGGTGCTGGGACAGCAGTAAAGGTGATGCGGGTAAAAAAAAATCAACTATCAGAAAATTCTTTCTCGAGGCATGAGCAGTGAAGACAGTCCCTGAGGAAGCCGTGGAAGGAAGCTTTCTCGATAAGCAGATGCGATGGGCACCTCAAGCACGGTTTACGCGGAGCTGGTGGATGCTTGCCGCGGATCAGCAGGTTCCTTCTGGCTTCTCTTTGCAGCCCTCTCTGAGCTGCAACCCGAGCTATCGGAGCCAAGGGACAATAAATACCGGCGTGCGCTTGCAAAATGGCCAAAACCTTGGTCCTATGGCAAACAAAACCAGACTTTGAACAAGAGGGCTTCTTTTCTGCAGGGCTGCAGGAGGCCAGCCCCCGTTTCACCTCGGGTGTCCCAGCCCCGTGAAAGGCTTTGCTTCTGCATGCACGCGAGCAGAAGCATTCCGCGTGGGTTGGTTTGTAGCACACTTTGTCACTGCTGCTGGCTTTTTTTCTCTTGCCGGGCGTGCGCCGGAATATCCCTTTGCTGCTCTGCAGGCTGCACAGGCAGTTTTGTTTCTTCAGTTACGGGAAAATACGGGGGAATGCTTGGTTCTGGTAATACGAAGAACGCCGCGTGTGACGCCACTTGTGTTAATCAGATGTAGAAATAAGTCCTTGTTCTGGTCGTGCAGCACGTTTTGTTGCTGAGCTGTTTGCATCTGGAAAGGAGTATTTCTGTTAATGATCTAAATGAAAAATTGTTGGCAACTGTGTCAAAAAACCCCAAACATGCTCAGTGTTTTCGATGTATTTTCACAGTTTTTTCTTCCTCTGTGATACTGAAATATACAGGCTGATTTAAATCTTTACCCTTTTCTGTATCATTCTTATTGGGGATCTTTCTTATGAATGTATTTTAATTATTTTCATATCTCTTGCTTCCCAGGAGACAAAGATGGCAGCAAAGTGACTACAGTAGTGGCAACTCCTGGACAAGGTCCAGACCGACCACAAGAAGTTAGCTACACAGACACCAAGGTGATTGGAAATGGATCTTTTGGTGTTGTGTATCAAGCCAAACTCTGTGATTCAGGAGAGCTTGTGGCCATTAAGAAAGTCCTGCAGGATAAAAGATTTAAGGTAAGAATATGCATAACTTCAGAATATTTTTCATGAATCTTATCTTGTTTTCCATTTCTTTGATGACAATCTTTTTGATTTTTTTAATTTGTTTTCATTGGAGCACATAAACACAAAATTTTCCAAGACCAAAGATTAAACAGATGGTTTCTGATAAAGGAATATAGTTTAACTTGAAATTCAGTGAGTCACTGCTGTTATTATTTGCATTAGTGCAAAACAGGAAGCTAAAAATCCTGATTTGATGCTGTGGTGCTGCTCCCTGGTTGCAGCCTATGCTCTTTAGACAATGAACTGGGGAAACAAGGGAAGAGCTTGTCTTATACTTACTTTTTTCTAGCTTATACTCTCCTCCAGTCATTAGTAATTAAGCTGCTGGAAGGAACGGAAGCCTTTGGGCTTTGTTCTTGGTTGTTGCATCTCTAAAGTAGAAGGTTGTACTTGAGTAAGCCAAGAAGTCTGCAGACCAAGAAGGTAACAAATACTGAGCTGAGGGCACTTTGGACTCAAGGAGAGTTACTTCCCTTTGTTATCTGATTGATAAATGTGATCTGTTGTAACAGCTTCCAGACTAGTGAATCTTTGTTCTAAATAATAAGTAGTTTTCCGAAAAGTCTCTCTCTGGGTGATACTTAAACCAAATAAAAGTTAAAGATCATTAGCAGCCTCATTGCTACTGTTACCTCCCCTGGTAGATGCTTGGTGTGCTTAACTGCTTTCCCTTATATCTAAGTAGCCAGCAGATAAACTTGTGCAAGAGTGAATGATAGCAAAGGTAACTGGTTTTACCCTCTGAAGTCAAAGGCACAGGTTTTAGCATCTGGAGGACACAGCTTTCATGACTACAGAAGCAAAAATTTTATAAATACTTCTGAAGGCTAGTGGATGACGTTTTTACTGTTTCCTTCACATTTCTCTCATATATACTTTTTTAATAACATTTAATGCCCAGCTAGCTTCACTGGTTGTGTTTGTAATTTGTGCCCTGTTTGGGTAGCAAAATCATTCTTTTGATGTGTTTTGAATTAACTAATGTATGCCTCTTCCTGGAGTCTTGAAATTGATGCTGTCACCACCACAGGCATCAGCATATCACAAATACATCAGCTAAAGTGTGGAAGAGGAAAGCTATTTTTAAATTAACCTCATCATGCGGCATTGTTTCACTTCTAATTGAGAGAGGTGTGTAAGGTTCTTGCATTGTTCTTCCATCTGTCAGATTTCTTTCCGGCTTGTTTTTATATGTTAGAGGCAATTAGTACTGGGGAAGTGTGCAGCATAGTGCAAGAGCAGATTATTTTATAGGAATGGAAAAGGTTGAAGAATAACACAAGCTCTAAACCTAGTCATGCTTAAAGGAGTTACTTGAGCTCTTCCCATTGTGTGGTTTTAGGTTAAAGGCCAGTACATTTCCCTTGCCATGGTGGATGACAGCTAGTGCTTTGGACCGCAATCTTTGATTTTATAGCTTTTTTAATCTCTGGACTTTGAGGTTGTGTAGGGTGTCAAAAAGATAATTAGGCCAAGCATTTTAGTTTCTGCCCATTAATTATCAATAACTCGTGATTTTTTTTAACGTCTAATACAGATTTATAAATGAATGTCTTTGGTTTTCTTTTAGTAGTTGATTCACATTTTGCTGTCTTACTGTTGTGCAGTGTTTCTTGAATTGATTAGGAAGAAGAAAGGGCGTGTTTTAAATATTAGCCTAACCGTACATCATCATGTACCTTTGCTTTCAGCTCCCTAGTTTTTCCCCATCATTCATCAGCGTAGTCCTCCCTTTTTTTTTTTTTTTTTTTTTTTTGACATTCTGATCTGGAAGTGCATGTTCTGTTGGCTGGAGGTGTGCATTCCTGCAGGTTGGATGAAAGCCTCTGCCTGGACAGATTTGGAAGCTGGAGAAGCGTATCTTATATCAAGAATAGCATACAGTTACTTCAGAGTATGCTACTCTTTGGGAACATCTGATCTAAGTTGTAAACGCTGGACTAAATATTTTGCCAGGGAACTGTGAATGCCTGGTGCCCATGGGGTTTGATCACATCTTAGAAGCAGACCAGCATTTCCATTCAGTTGTGGAGTGCACCTCAGCTGGGCTGTTGGTGCCTCGGCATGGCAGCCCGCGTTGTGGTCTCAGCTCTAATGCCTGGAGTTCCTTACGAAAGCTTCCACTTTGTTGTCATTGATGGACACCCCTGCTTCAATAGTCACGAGGAAAAACCCTGTTGTAGACAGTGGAAGGTTGGCAGTAGTTTGTTTGCCAGTTTTAAATCCCTTTTATCAGTTTCTGAGGGAAGAAGGGAAGCGCTTTAAGGATGCGTCTGCACTAGTCGCAGTGGTGGGCTATGTCCTGTCTTTCATAGACTAGTGCTGTAGATGTGTAAGAATAGGTCTTCATACAAAACATTGATAAAGACAGGTGCAGTTAAATTATTTGTAATCTTTGCAAGTGCTTTCATCCACACTTCCCTGCAGGTCCTTAACTGCCATAGTCTAATTGTGATGCTTGGGAGAAAAAAGCAGGTAGCATAAATTTTCTTGCACTGCTTTTGTTGGTATATTCTTTGGAACATTCTTCAGATAAGAGAGCAACGACTGACTCTTACTTCTACAAAAGTCAATAATAAAGCAGCAGGTGTTAGCACAGATAGGAAGTTCTTAGTCTGATTTTTGCTATTTCTGTGAATAGCAGCATGAACTGCTCGAAATATCTGCCTCTTGATGGAGATTAAGTACCTAAACTCTGCATATCTGGATTTCAGGTTTCTGCGTTAGTGCTAGGCTGTCACCCTCAAAATGATGTAGGATTATTAAGAACTCTCTTCACCTTTTCAGACAATCTAGGTTGGGCTTCACATTTCGTGGGCATGGACCTCAAGTCTGCAGTAAGAGAAAGCCACGTTCTGAACGAGAACCACTCACGCAGTGCAGCCTTTCAAGTCACTACTTAGGTCTAGCACTCAAACTACATCTGCCTCTGGCTTAGCTGACTGAATTTCTCAAGTAGGCAGCTCTTCCAGAGGTTGAGAGAACATCAAACTAGGTCCCTGTCAGTCCTGAAACATGAAGGCCTGTGTTGATAAAGCCACTGAATAGTAGTCAGTGCTCTTTCTTCTTTTCATCTGTGGGAATAATATATGTTGTTACCATTTACGTGTGTGGTTTTTTTTGTTAATTATGTAAAATTTCAACATTAAGCTGAGTCTTGCAGCCCACTAAAGCAGCAGGATGGAAAAATAAGTATATGTTGAGGTTCTGGTTTCTCTCTTTCTCTGCTGGATGTGTGTACTTCTGCGAGCTGTTTGAAATGCTTCTGAAAGAAAAACAGTTTTAGTTCAGTTCTGGCCTCAAATATATCAAGCTGCTAAGTATAAAAAGATCATTTTTCAAAGCACTCTGTATCCACTGTTTGTGTTAACTTAATTACAGCAACTTTGATCATAGCATCTCACATGAAGAATGTAAAACCACGAGGAAGAATTCTCATTTAAAAATGACTAAGTGTTTAGGTTCTTAAGTTGTGTTAACTTCTGAGGAGACTTCTCTGTTTAAAACATTAAAAAAAAACTAACATTGATCCAACTTTTAATAGGTTTTGTGTTTCTGCTTGTGGTTGAGGATGTCATTCTGTAGACATGCATGCACAAAAATGCGGACCTGTTGACTAATGAGATTTGTATCTTTTGCTCTCAGGATCCCAGTGGTTAACAGGCCGCTGTGAGTCCAGCTTCAAATCAAGTTTAATTGGTTCCCCTCCTGGCTACCCTCCCTGGCTCACTTCTTGGCTCTCCGTTATCCTTGGCTGTTTAAGATACAGCAGATAGCAGCGGTGCATTGGAAAATATGCTGCATTTTCTGAGGGCCTCAGTCTACTAAGGTCACTGCTAATGCAGTTGATCTCTCTTGACAAGGGTTGTGCACGGTGATCTGATCGAGTTAAAACAAGCCTTTTCTGTGGTCTGTAAGCCTGGGCTGCAGACAGTCCTGTCTACAGGCTGACGAACGAGGGCTTGACAGCCAGCTCCCTGATACTCGTTGGGAAACCCAGTTGGGAAGTTTTAAAGGAAGAGAGATCATCTCTCAGTGCGGGTTTGGTCACCCTTTGTCAGTCAGGTTCAGACAGGATGCATGAAGCATCTTCCCTTTTTAATATTTTAGCAAGTCCTGCTCCTATGCATTGCAGCTCTGCCATGAGAACATGAATTGTATAGCTGAAGAGAAGCAATCTTTGCTCCTGAAACTTGAGATACCATGTAGGGCTCCAACTTGCTTCATCTGTATGTGCCAGAGCTGCCGACCCTTTCCAGCACACGGTGTTAGGGTGAAGTACTTCATGCCTTTCTAGGAACTGGGACGTGATCACAAGTTGTAGAACGGACGCTGTCTTCATCTTCAGTCAGTTCAACTCACAAATTAGGGTAAAACACAACAAACACAACGTAGAGGTTGGACCTGCTCTGGTGTCCTCGTGATCATTTTTCTCAGTGACCTCTTGTCATGTGCCTAGGTTTCCACGGAATTAAAGGTGGTGCTTTTCTTTTTTTTGTGTTAATTTGTGTGTGAGCCAGTCTAGCACTCCCATTTCTCCATCTAAAGACTGCTGAATATTTAAACATTAATCTGAAGGCCTTCTCTCAACAGAATATTTTTTTTAATTTACACAATCTCATTTCCAAAGACCTTCCCAGTTTAAGTTGGAAGCATCCATGTGATGAAAAGTCACCAAGGGAAGACATGGTGATGAAAAATAATAACATTTAAACACCTTTCTTCTAAGTCTTTGAGGACGTGCACATCTTAGCTACTTTGAAGATCTGAGGAATAATGAATCACTGTTCCTAAGACCATTATGGAGGTGGCACTTCTAAATGGATGCCTTAATTTTGTTGTTAAGTAGCTGGAAAGAGCACTGTGAACAACAGTTCACTCTTCTGACTACTTTAACATGATGTCTTCTGTTTGTACCACAAGGGGGGAAAGGAAGGCTGTAAATATTTTCCTGTGACATTAGCTAATATTACAAACGTCTGTAAAAGTGGCAGAAGGAAGATAATTGAGCTTGACTGGAAGCCTTTGCAAAACTATCCCTCGAGCCCTTCCTATCCCCATCTGAAGGGTTGCAGTCCCTCTTGAAGACTGGGGCCATCAGATAGGATTTGCAGAATCAGAGATGCCTGGGCATGTGTTCAGGATGTTTTCCCATGTTCTGAAGAGCTGGAGGGCTGTGCTCAGTTCCAGAGGGTTTCTTCAAGTCTGTACTTTAACCCTTGTATGGAGGCCAAATTTGTAGCTGTAGTCCAGCTTGCTTTAGCCAGGTGAGCAGAGATGTTGACCAAGATAACAGCATTTCTTACAGCAGTGCTGGATCTGGCTCTTGAAAGCTAGCTTATCTGAGCTGATTCTGCTATTTGGCTGTAATTGTGGTTGCATTACTTTCTGCATTGCTTTCTTGTTCACAGTGCACTGAAGAGGCTGGATAGGATCTAAACGCTCGCTCACGACTTTGTATTTCAGTCCATTTTCCAATTTTCACACACACCGAGTGTTGCTAGCAAAAACAAGAACCTGTTTGTACCCTGCCTTCGGCAAGTTTTTGAAGTCAAAAAGTGAGCAGTGTACTGCTCCTTGTATGGCCAGGGATGTTCCAGCTGATGCTCTTGTGGCCCTAAGAGGCCTCAGAAGCATCTCCTTCAGTAGGTGTTGTATTGAAGTCTGTATCATAAAATTATTTGTAGTTGTGTTCAGACTGTTGCTACAAATGTTTTCTAAGCTGGCAAATGAATTGGATGTGTAGTAGGTGTTGAGGCAAGATAGGTGTTGAGTTTGGCACATGGAGATGAATTGGAGTTTGGATGAAGGGCACTGATGCTGCTCTGGGAAGGCAGCATCAGCCAGCTGCAGTTTCCCTGGCGGAAGAGAAGGAAGGGTTCTTCATCTGTAGACGTGGTTGTGTGTCCGTGTAGAAATGTGTATTCAGGTGGAAACCCATACGAGGAGAGAGAGATCTGCCATGAGAATGTGTTCTTTGAGAAGGGAGGAGTTAACCCTCAAAGGATAGGTGGTGGTGGTTTTCTTCCCTCCACTTTATGGATGCTAGCATGAAGCATCTCTGTGGATACACCCTGCAGTTCATACCCTGCATTTATTTTGGATTTTGAACTTTTCTATTTCCACAATTTTTCCTGTGTCGTTCCTGAGACTAGGGCCAAAGGCACGATTTAAAACGAGATAGTCATTTGAGGTCAGCTTTCTACCCTCTCTTCCACACCTATTCCATATCTTGAGATCAAATGTAAACCTATCTGTCCTTATGCTGACCAAAAAAAGGTTATTAAGACATATTAGCTTTTTATAAAGTCTTTTACCTCATGGTCCAGATACTTTATGCAGCTGCTGTAGTTATGATTGTGGGTTTTTTATTGTCTCCTGTGTCTAACAAAGGAAGTGGGTTTATAAGTCTGTTGTTCATTAAATATATATATATATATATGTATGTATATATACTCCATGAAATATATATTCCATAAAATTTATATATATTCTGTGAAGTGTATGTATAATGTGTATATATGCATGTGTGCATATACGTGTGTGTATTCTATATATATAAAATACATTATATATTATACACACACACGTGTATGTATATATTCTTAAATTAAGCTGGAGACTGCCTTGAGACAGAGAGGTTAAAAAAAGATGAAAAATACCACAGTCAGGATGCTGCACTGAAATCATGAGACTGAGAGCGGAGATTAAAGTTTAAAAGAATTCCAAGCGCATTAAGGTATGGAAACGTGTAGTTTCAAGCTTAGAAATAGCTGTAACCCTGCCACGTGCTGACAGCATGCCATAGCTATGTGGCTGCAGTTAAAGATGCTTCAAAATGCCCGATCTCGGTCACTTTAAATTCCATTCTGCAAGACACTTTGTCCTTTCCAACCATGCTGCTTAAGTGCCTGAGAAGGAGTGGTACGGGAGCTTTGTTCAGGGCACGTGTTCGTAGGTAGCCAAGGTGAAAGGGGACTTCATAAATCCCTGGGGTTTGGGTGCCGGAATGGTGTTCAAAAGCAGTTGTAAAATACGTACGTCTCTCCCGTGTGCGTATGGAAACGATCTGTGATGGCCTTTCAGGTCTACCACCATGAATACTCTGCACCTCTCCTTCTGAAGTTGAGTGATTCACTGCTGCTCGTGGTTTCATCTAAATTCAGAGCTATTTTTTTTCCTCCTTGCCGTTCCAGCTAAGACAACAAGGCGGGGTGGAGGCATGCGTAATGCTCCCGAGGGCTGGATAGCGCTGCTGTTGTGCAGAGCTCGGGTATTAGAGCCGACGTGGGGTGGAAACGGTGTCCCAGGGGGAACCTTCTACACCTGTCTCCCAGTTGAGAAGAAAAGTATTTTGTAGGATATAAATAGAGGATTAGCTGATCCTCGTCGAGATCAAAACGGTGCTTTTGAGACCGCTTAGATGTTTGGTGCATGCAGTTACTTGAAGGCTTTGTATTGTGCCATTGTGTATTCTCTCTCAGAAGTCACGCAGCGTGAGATTGCCTGGTCGCAGAAGATTTAGCTTAAACGCTTTCCACCTCCAGCCGTGTTACGTACCTGTGGCTCTCACTTGCTGACTTCCATTCTTATTTGGTTAGATTATCTTTGGTGCAACGTGCCCTTCTTAAGGTGTGATTGGAGTATGTTGTCTTTTTCTCCAATGAATACAGATTTTTACCTTTCAAATACCAGGCTACTAGCTCAGGCTGCAGCAAACCATCCCTTTTGAACCCAGTACTTATTTGTTCCAGTATTCTACTGTGCTAACTGTATGCTTTATGGGGTAAAAGGGAGTAAAAACTGATGAAACGTGGAGACAGGAAGGACAGAAGAGACCCACCTCTTCTGAAGAGACCCGGTGGAGGTTTTCTCAAGGAAGGAAATGGGACAGACCTTCTTGTGCATGGAGCTCCCAGGCCTCTGAGCTACAACCCCTAGCACTATCTGCTAGCTCAGCACATTCGGCTTTACTTAAAACCTTGTAAATGAGCTGTCTTTTATCCCTAGGTCCCTCCTTGAAGAGGGATAACACAAATTCAGCAAATAAAACGAGGAGGGTTTCAGGAAACTGGAAATCTGAATAATTTGTGATTGCCACTTTGTTTTCTTGCGTAGATCTGACATTTTAGAGCAAACCAACGTGCTCCCCCTAAGAAGCTTTAGAAGCTTTAGGGGTCTTGTAGCAAAGGAAATGCTCACCAGTTACTAAAGGCAATAGGCAGTGCCCACTGCTGCTCTGGAAAGTTAGCACCAAGCCACGAGAAAATAATGAAAGGAAGCTATTTTAAATGTTTTGTCAGGCCTCTGTAATGCAGAGACAGAGGCGCTTCAGACTCTGTAGGGCATATTCTGGAATTAGCAACACTGCCAGTTTTTCCTGTGACTTGGATGCTTCCTGTTCCTGGGTACGACTGAGAAGATGAGATGTGAGTGACAAACAGGCTTATTTTTAGGCTGCGTGATACAAGGAATCACTTTTCTGCTATTTTACGTAGGGCTTTTTTGAGGAAAGTTTTCTGTCCTTCTGAGGTCATTCCTGCGTGTTTTCTGTCGGCATTGTGCAGGGAAGTTTGGCAAGTCCAAGGCTAAATTTAAGGATGAGAGAGACAATGAGGTTTTGTTGGACGGCCTTGACTTCTGTATGATCTACTGCAGGAAGTTAAGCTGGGTCTGAATTTTATTTGAAGGACTTTGTAAGATTAGGGTCATGTAGTAACCCAAAATAAGAAATAACTCATGGAAAGATGATGAGAAACTTACTCCACTAAGGAAAGTCCTATTTATTGATGCTTTTGTGTTGCGTTGATACTTGTTTTAAAATACAGGGAGTGATGCCAGTAAAGAGGTGGTCATGAATTCATACTGTTTTTTGGGCAGGTGAAAAGAAGGTTCCCACTCAAAATCCATTTCTGCTTCTTCAGAGTGAGATTCGAGGTGTGGCGTATCATATTTTTAAATGCATGTTACAAACCCTTAACTAAGTAGAACTCAGTCTCCTTTCTTCAGGGTGGGTTTTTGTTTGTGGAGCCTGGAAGAGTGAACTGGGATGAGTAACCAAGGCTCCTATATGTGTCATGATGCAAATACCCGGGCTATACACATCTATATTCCCTAGTTCTTCTAAAATTTGAAGCCCAGCCTAATTGTTACAGACCCAACAAAGGTGTTCATTCCACCTCTTGGTTTGTGATGTTCCTTTGAAAGCCTGGGCCTGGTGATTAGGGTGCTGAGTACTCAGCTCACCAGTCAAAATACAAACAGCCCGGCTGAGTCACTGCAGCATAACAATGCATATGTAAAAGAACAGCTGGATCTGATTTTGATTTTTTAATTCGAGAGGCACTCTGATGTCAGAGAGCTAGATTGTACTTCCCTTCCCTTTTTTTTCCCCTCTAAATTTCTCCAGTTGAGGAGGACAGACTATCTGACTCGATGTCTTTTTAAGATTCATCTGCTTCTGTGTTTACTCATTTGAAGATACGTCTGAGGATCTGTTCATCAGACCGAGCTCGCTGGCCCTTGTGCATTCATTTGAGTGTAATGTCACCAGAAAACTGACTCATAAAGGTTGTACCAAGTTTTTTGGACTCGAAAACAGGCACCTCATTGATACTAGACAGCTGTAACAGTGCAAGCATGGTGACTGATTGTAAATGAAAGTTAGTAAGAAGCAAGTGTGCAAGCATGGAAATTGGCACAGGAAAGTTTGCTGCTCCAAAACCTACTGCGTGGGCTAAGTATTGGTAGGAGGATTCGGTTCAACGTTGTGCATGGATGTACTTGTTTCTCCTTTCTGACCTTGAGCAACTGTGTGAGCACATTTCAGATCGAGTCTGACCGGGAGCAACAGGATGTAGAGCAGGGAATCTGAGGTGAGCCCAAATTTCTGAACAATTCCTAAGGACAAATACTTACTGCTTTCCTTTGCGGTGCTCTGCTGGATGTATTTTTTAAAATAGTGAGCAATTCTGAGTTATAAAATTACAAGGTGGTAAGAGCTGATAATTTATAGTTAAGGCAATGACATAATGTATTTTAAACCTACAGATTTTATATACATACATATATATATGTGTGTGTGCTTTATTATTTTTAGGTTAGATTCTTCTGTCAGTGCAACATCACAGTAAACTGTACTAGAATTACATTTCTGAGAGACCTGAGGCTTCCTTGATTACACGAGGGGTATTAACGCTCTTCAGTTGTCATTTAGGTACCTGCAGAAAGCAACAGCATGAGAGCACAGGAAATAAAAATGCTCTTTCCCCAGAGCGCTAGAAACCACAGTAGGTGATTGGAGTCAGCATTTGAAGAGCCAGAGCAAATAGTCAAGGACTTGGTACAATGCATGCTTTTTTCTTTTTTTTTTCTGAAAAGTCAACATAACTTGGGAAAGGGCAGAAAAGGACGTGGTTTGCAGATAATATGATTGATTTCCTCATAGGCAATGACTCTGCATCTGTAACAGTGCATAACAGGCATAAAGGTTAGCTGCTTGCACACGGGGCTAACAGGTCTAGTAGGACAAGAAAATAGTATGAGATACTGGAAAACTAGGGCAAGCTGAGGGTTGCCTGGAGTGTCGGAGGCACAACAGGCTCTGTGGACTCGTTGAGCAATTTTTTTTTTGTGGCAGCACGAAGGCCATCAATTAACAGGAAGGATAAGCAGTGCAAGGACTCTTGCTTTGGGTTCACCTGATGAGTATCTCTGGGAAAGGGTCCGCCTTGCTGCTGAGAACATCCCGTCCCCAGCACGTGTGCACTGTGCTGGGTGCAGGCAGTGTAGAAAGGCCCTTCCTGGCGGAGCGCTGGGCTGTGGCATCCTGCCCTACTGGCTCGTCCACATGGATCTTCGTAGAGGTAATGAATCCGTAGGTGACTTGGTGAGTAGATTATGTGCTTTCACGGGGAATTAAGTTCAAGTGAGACCTCTCTGAATTCAGTTGTCCACCTAAACCGGTTGACAGCTTACCTTACCTTCAAGATTTATTTGAATTAGGTTGTCCCAAACAATCATAACACACAATATGGTGGCTGCGCCCTTATCCGACCTTGTGTGCTGCAAACACTAGCGTGTGTTGGGAGCAGTGCTGTCTTGTCCACGTAAATAGGTAGTGCCACATCTTCAGAGCAAAGCAGCTTTTACTGAAGAGTCTCAGGGCTCTATTTTGCCTGGAGCTTGGTTTTAAAAATCGTGGAAAAGTTCAATGTGCAGGGATGGGGTGAAGAAACAAACCTTAGGCACAGTCCTGCTTCAGTGAGGCAGCTGATAGTGTTTGTTCTCATCTGCAGTGACCACGTTGCTGCCTAATGCTGCTATCAGGAGGGGCTATCCTGAGACAGCTTTTAGCAGCAAAGTTCTCTGCTCTGGCTGTGAAGAACAATATTGCAAGCCTTGCTCCCGTGACTGTCCATCTAGAGGCAACCTCTAGGCAGTTAAAGTTGCTGGCACTTGATCTTTGGTCTCTTTGCTTCTGATAACCAAGAGACTCTTCCAGAGCATGCTCATGCTTGAGCACCAACTTCTAGCAGCTGCAGCGCCTATGACATAAGGTATTGTCAAGTAGAAGATATCTTAAGTTTCTTAAAAAATGGATTAAATTCCTGCTTTCTGGGCAAGGGGGCTTCATATCTTCCTCGCTTTTAACTCACAATTATAAATAGTCCATGAAATACAATAAAACAAAATCTTAGAGGGACTTTGAGACAAGTGATGTTTACATTGGATGGTAGTTATTTTTTGGAGGCCAATTCTGTAATTTTTCAAAACCCTCAGAACTGTATTTTAAAACGTTCCAGGAGAATACACATAAAACATTATGGAGCAAGTTTAATTTTTCTAGCTCATAAAACTGTCAATAGAAAGCGTTTGGTACAGGAGTGGGTAGGGGAGCACTTGTATCAACTTGTAGAAGCTTTTCTCTTGCCCAGTGGAAGCAATTCAGGAGAAATTTCAGCTTCTCAGGAGCAGCATAGGGCCCATCTCCATACACACTAGGTTCACCTTTCTGTGTGGCAGCTCTCCTTCATTATCACTGGATAAAAATTACGATCTTCCTGAGCCTAGGAAGAGGAGGATAGTACAAGAGATGGGCTCGTGCAGGTCCCATCACTTTACCCAGGTAGGTGTTTCAGGCTGGCTTTGAAGACAGCTGGTTTTCAGGAAAATGTTGTAACTTGTGCACATCCCCATTGGTCTGTACTGCCTTGGAAACCTGCACAGTGCTTTCTAGATCAAGTAAAGACTTGCCCATGCCAGGTAGCTTGTGGGAGGTACTGATGCAGATGGAAGTCAGTGCATTTTTTGTGATTTCTCATACAGTTATTGAGTAACACCCACACTCTAGTTTTAAGGGGAGCCTCTTCCAGTGCCTCACCACCCTCACAGTAAAGAATTCTTCCTAACATCCAATCTACATCTCCCCTTTTTTAGTTTAAAACCATTCCCTATCGTTACCTGCCCAAGTGCTCCCCATCTTTTTTATAAGCCCCCTTTAAGTATTGAAAGGCTGCAATGAGGTCTCTTTAGACCATTTTCTTCAGGCTGAACACCACCAGCTCTCTCAGCCTGCCTTCACAGGAGAGGTGCTCCAGCCCTCTGAGCATCCTTGTGGCCTTCCTCTGGCCCCGCTTCAACAGGCCCAGAGTGAGTTTTGCTGTTAGTAATCTAAACGCTAATGCTGTGGGTATGAAGGGTAACATGTCAAGCAGAGAGTTTCTCTTGAAGAATAAAGTTTCAGCATGGAGATATGGAGCTGCACTATTGCATTTGGAACTGAACATCACTATTTTTTGATTATCTTCAGTGCTTCCTGTAATCGTAGCTGGTAGCTGAAGAACTTTGTGTTTACCCTTTCCAGTCATCCTCTTTCTGAATGAGTTTTGTCATGCTTAGGTGTACCATAGGATTGCTAAGACAGGAAGGACTTCCCTGTAGAGTGAATCACTGTTGGATGCCCTCCCTCGGTGGAGCGTTGTGATCTTGCAGCTGGCATATAACAGTCCTTAAAAGACTTCTGGTTTCACTGGAAGCTATCACAAGTGATCAGGAGATGCTTGGTAGTTTTTTCAGGGTTTTGCTTCAGAAACTTAATCTGAGAGAAGCAGTGGGCCTAGCTTGTTTTGCAGCTGGATGTCACCAAGCTCCACGCTCCTTGTACCTCTGAGTATATCTAGCTTTTTGAATACAGTGCAGAAATACTTCATGACTTTTTCCACTTACTCAAAACTGTGTGTTTTCTATCTGACTTTGAATTTTGAGCAAATAAAAAGTTCGTGGTTAAGGAAAACGAGCAGGGCAGCTGGTGAGAAATGTGTAGCATGGTAGGGACGTTTGCCTTGCCTAGACAAGCCAGTCTAATATGGTTACCTGTGGTGTTTGCAAGATATCTTGGGCCAGGACAGGCGCCCTGTCTGTCTTGGTTGTCTCATGTTCAGTTTCCTGATGTGATAGCTAAAATACGATCAATGGGATTTTTTTTCCCATCTGTTTGTGTAATGGATACAGGATGATTTTGGCTTTTTGGAGTAGGTGTAAACGTCTGTGCTCCTATCGATCTCTCTCACGTATATTTGATTGTTCAGTGCTTCAGAATACGGGGCTGGGCAGAGTAAAACATACGCTGTGGCTTCCTGGAAAAACACACTTGTGTGGATTGTTCTGTATGCTACAGGTAAATCCAAGTGAATTTTTCACAGTGCAGCATTATGAAGTGCCAAGACTGAGAGAAGACCATCCTTGCTGTTCCTGCAGTTCACTGACTTACTCATCACAGAGCTTTTCCCTTCTGTAACCAGTGAGGCAAGGGTCTGGAAGATGAGCCTCCTCTCCTTACCCAGCACCAGTTCGTCCCCGCAGCACCTCGTTTCTACATGGGAGACCTGCAGGCAGTCACCTAGCAGAGGCTAGATCACGTGTATGCGTAAGGGTTGGGATGAGGTGGTGCAATACAATATCAAAAGCAGGGAGCAAATGATTGTCCCCTGAAAATGAAAAACGAGATCTTAGAGTGGGAAGTACACGGCAGCAAGGTCAGTGCAGGGTTTTGCAACTTGCACTGCTGATAACAGCGGATTTTTTAGTGAAGTTACCTCATGAGAATCTCCTCTTATGTTGTAGGATAAACACGAGAGGATGCATTGTCCATTGAAAAGGTGGCAGGTGGTTTAGGAAACACTTCCCTACATGATTGGTGTGACTGACCATTGCACAACATCACAATGTTATCAAGGCTCTGTGCTTCGCAAATACATTTTTGAAAATAGGTAACAGGCATCATATGGGAAGTTAAACATCAGTGCCTTCAGGTTTTTGGGTCCCAGGTGACTGGGAACTACTTCTTAGAGTCTTCCTTGGAAGCATCAGATCTGATAGGTGGTGTTGATGTGGTGCCCAGGTTGTCTTTGTTTCCTCAGCCTCTTATCAGCGAGGCCAGCCAGCGGAGGCCTGACAGACCAGGAGATGAAGGCCCAGCAGGTGGGATGAGCCTGGGGCTCGTCTCCTGCCCTGCCACAGCTTGCAGCCCGCTGTCAGCGCCGAGCTCGCCGTGTGGGAAGCGTGGAGCTGGTGAGTCAGGCGGCGTCTGACGCGCCGCGCGCTCCCCGGCCTGGCCGCAGGGCAGGGACCTGGGCGTGGGGAGCCGGAGCGGCTGCCGGCCGTGAATCAGGGCCTGTAGGCTGCCCGGCCCTTGCAACACGCCGCTCAGACGTGGCTTGTGACACTCGCCCCGGGGCAGGCTTAAATTCGGAGCCTCCTCCTCACGCTCAGGAGGAAGGGAAGCAGCCGAGCCGATCGACTTCCTGCCTTTGTTGCTCCGGCTCCCTGGACCTGGCCCTTGGGGGGTTTTGAACTTGGGTTCCCATCAGGTGATGGTGTAGGAAGCGTGCTGCTCCACATTTGGAGAGATGGGGCAAAGCATTTCACAGAATCACAAAATTTCTAGGTTGGAAGAGACCTCAAGATCATCGAGTCCAACCTCTGACCTAACGCTAACAGTCCCCACTAAACCATATCCCTAAGCTCTACATCTAAACGTCTTTTGAAGACTTCCAGGGATGGTGACTCCACCACTTCCCTGGGCAGCCTGTTACAATGCCTCACAACCCTTTCGGTAAAGAAGTTCTTCCTAACATCCAACCTAAAATTCCCCTGGCGAATTTCTACCTGCTCCTTGCTTTCTGTGTAGTGCACAGTGGCGAATCTACCTGTGGCAACTTCTAACTCTTCTTATAAAAAGCATGCTTTGCTACGCAAGTAGTCACCGAAAGCTATTCCTCTTCTCCGTACTGCCTCTTTTAGGGGAATTTAGACTAGAAGTGAATGCGAAGGTTTCCTAATATTTGCATTTCGGTGCCGCGCTGCCCTTTCACCCAAGGAAATGATTTCTTGAAAAACGCGACAGCTGGAAGGGTGCTAGTGCTGACGCAGGGGGAAAAAAAAAAAAAATCCAAAGCCAGAAATCTGACAAAAATCTGACAACCCATTTTTACCAAACGTGAACGCTAACTCGTCTACGAGCTTGTAGTGGATTTGTACTTTGACATAGTTGGCTTTCTCTTTGACGTGATAGATCTCTCGCATCCAGCAAAAGGTCAACCCATGGAATTGTTTCACAGCTACAGGAGGAAAGTGCTGCTGCTGTTTAGGATGAAAAATACATATTTGAGGAAGCTTGAATTGCTTTTGTATATAAAACTATGAAGTTTTGAAATGGTCCTATATACACATTGCTGCTGTCTAAGATTTGGTAGGGTGTGTATTATCTTAGGCACGCTTATCTCACACCTGATACTCACGGGTGGAGGTTTAAAATATAGCAGTAACAAGTGCCGGGGCTTGCTGATGACCAATTCACCAAATGAGGAGCTGGGGAACCCTCCAGGAGTTTGGGAGAAGAGCTGTTTTGTGTATGTGTGTGAGGCACAGGCTCTTAAGTCCCTGTTTTAGGTTCAGTGCTGGAGCGGTGACCTGGTTTCCCCCCGGAGGAGGAGCTGCCCAGTCTCCCTTTGAGTTGAGCGGCGAGTGGTTAACCTTTCCAAAGCTCGGTCATCTGGGAGCTCATTATTAAGACTCGCGCTTCTGAAAGATTTAATTCTGCTTGGCAAATAATCATCTGAAGGCAGCTAATTCCACTCACCAGTTAAACTCCCTCTCTGCTTGCAGCTCGGTCTTCACCCCTTGCTTCCCGTTCTTGCATCCTTGGGTTTGGATGCTTCCTCCAAGTTCTTAGGGAGTCAGAAACTTTCATTTGGGTTGAAGTTTAAAACCCCTAATCACTTCTAATATCAAGCATCTTCTGCTGTGTAGAAATAGTCTGAGACAAAGAACACGTAAACACTGGAGGCAGCACTTACCTGTTCCCAAAAAAATAAAAAAAAAACAACGACCATGCGAATTTTTTTGTTTTGCAAGTCCTTTGCAATCTGTTTGCATGCAGCGTCTGCTGCATCATAGGTAAGCGAAGGCCAAGAGTAATAAAACGTTTCATTAATGTTTAATAGCATAGTGATTAGCAACTCAGCAAATGTCTTATGCCCGTGGGAGATTGAAACTTATTTGATTAATAGATTAATTGCAACCTGTTCCGGTTGTGATTGCAGGTGTAACTTGCTGTGGATGTTGCAGACTCCCTGAGGACTGATGGTATAGGCATGCTTTACGTTTTGTTTCTTCTCCTAGTTGAAGAGTTAAAAATCAAAATATGAGAAAAATCCGCGACCTGCTCCTATGAAAGGAAGATGATTTTTACTGTCAGTTTTTCAACAAGAGTTGCTCTGTGCTATCTCAGAAAAAGGATGGCTATTATCCCTGAAAGCATAGGGCTGCCTTTCAGAAAGTGCGCTCTCTTTCAATTATTCTCCTTCCTGCACTTTCTTATTTCAGTGTTATAATGGGCTTGAACCAGCTCTCTGAATTCCAGAGCTAGCTCTATTTTGCCCACTTTTATCGGGGGTACGCTGTAATTCCTGCTGCATCACCCCTGGCAGGGCACAATAGGCGCCACAGGATTGAAATGCAGAACTCAGCCGTTCATCAGGTCACAAGATTCGAAACAACCACTTGAAAATGATTAATTGAATTTCAGGTTGTGGTCTAAAAGGGACACGGGGCTGTAAATCAGTTTCTGTTCCAAGTTCGGTCTCGAGCTTCCTGAGCTGGCAGGAATTTAGAAATGGTATTAAAGCCTCGGAGAGGCTCTCAAACTCCGCTCCCATTCAGAGGGGGCCGCAAGGAGCTAACGAAGAATTTGGCTTCTGCCCTTCAATTAACCGCTGAGATGCGGGCAGGAAGTGAAGGAAGAGTCAGAATATTTCTTCTGTTCTCCCAAGGGACTGAGGCCTGTTGTGTGCTCTCCAAAGAACAAAAACAAGCCGTTTCTGTTTCTACTCGCAGGAAAAAGTGCAACAGCCAGCTAAGGCTGAAGCTCTCCATCTAGAGACTGTCCTGTGCTGGCAAGAGCAGGCTGGAGATGACATGAAATGGTACCCTGAGACACAGAAGGGGTGCGTGGGGCAATGGGCAGGCTGACCCTTCGCAAGGAGGGCTGCAA
The DNA here is from genome assembly GCF_964211825.1 of Aythya ferina. Classification (NCBI taxonomy): domain Eukaryota; kingdom Metazoa; phylum Chordata; class Aves; order Anseriformes; family Anatidae; genus Aythya; species Aythya ferina. The sequence continues at coordinate 122,513,916 of NC_140296.1, read as the reverse complement.
TGCTTGAGTTTTTCAGGAGGCAGTAATGCAGTGAAAATACCGGGCAGGGTGGCAGCGAGGTGCGTGTTGATGTCTCAGCTTTTCATCCAGCGTGCTTTCTGGCAGCTCCCTCATAACCACGTGGCGGAGGGGTAATCCTCCTGATTTTTGGCAGGTCGATGAAATCTAGCCTGTATTTAAGGCACCCGGGCTGCTTTTTGCTTCTTCAGTTTCCATCAGGCTGTGGTAAATCCTGTGCTGCATGCCTTTCCCAATCACCCGTGGACCAGCACTAACGGGGGGTGGTGGTTGTGGCAGAAGGGTTTCTTTTGAACCTAGGTCTGCCCGTGTTGGAAATCGGCTGTGACCAGCAGGAAGAGGAAGGCTGGGGGATTGCCTTAATCCACGCCTGAAATGTAAGGGAGGAGAGCTGTGATCCCTGCTGGTGCTTCTCACGGCTTGAAATTGCTTGACCACAAAATGGGCTTGTGATGGGTGGCTAGCTACTGATGGCTGGCATGGGCAGATCCCATCGTCTGTCTGTAGAAGGAAGATAATTCTGGGAGCCCCGGAATAATTCCTGTCGCTATTTTGGTAACAGCAAGACAGTGTTCAAAGGAGCCTTGTGACTGGCGGCATTTGAAATGTGTGTTTGGAGGAATGGCCCAGGCAGCTTCAGGAATTTTTAGAGAAGGAAAAGTGCACCTTTTAATTTGCAGTCGGTCCAGCCAAGCTTATGATGCACCAGACATGTTATGATCAGAGATTTACTAATGATGTTAGTGAAAACACGCTGATCTTGATGATCCCACTACCTCTTGGTAACCTCTGTGGTACCACGGGAGGCTGATGTGAAGCACGACAGCTTCCCCTGTGGCGTTTTGTCGTGGGATGTCTTCAGAAGCTGAGCCTAGGAGGTATGGCTTAAACATTGGGCAGTCATCTCTGCCGGGCATCCAGCGTGGCTGACTAGGATCACGTTGGGAGGCCTGTGTGCTTGGAGTCTGGCCTTTTCCCTGTGGTAGGAGATGGGCAGGGTAGCAGGGCTTCTTGCAGCTCTGGGAAAATGCTTTGCATCTCTCAGGGTCTCAGCCTGATCCCATTCTCTAGGCAGGTTCAGCAGTGCAGCAGGTGAACGTGAGTGGAGGTGACTAACCAGTCAGGCTGTTCAAGTGGAACAGGAAAAAAGGCAGGGGAAAAAAGAGGAGGGGAAAAAAAAAAAAAAAGCCTCAAGGCATCATCATCGCCTTCATGCCTCCTGCTGGAAACTCTGCTTTGCTCATGACCCCCCTGCTCCAGCACATCACTACAAAAACCTTGACAGGAGAAGAAGAAGCATGGGAGAGTGGAGAAAATCACGGAAGAAGCAGAAGAAATGACGAAGCTGGTAATGTGAGAGACATCAGAGGAGGGTTATGTATGCCGAGAAATCTGGATCTACCTGTGCTGCATCGCTCTGTGTGTAATGCCAGACTTCACGTGACAGTTGCCCTCCATTTCACGTTTCCAAGCTGAGAGAAGAATGAGGCGTGTTGAGCTTGAATATCCAAAGGCATTGCCCCCAGAAGAACAAAAACTAGTTCAAAAAGTGCAAAAACGAGAATTCATTTTAGTTGCTGGTCTTATTTTAAGCAAGAAGGATGTTGTTGAAGTTGTTTGTTGAACTAGGTTGGTATTTTATACCTGAAAAATAATGGAAAGCCTTTCCATCTTCCTCTCGAGAGGACAAGGGGTGTGCAGTCCTAAGCGGTCACAAGAACCAGGTCATATCCGTGGTGTGACATGAGGCAAAAAATTCAAGTTTATAGCTTTTCCCATTTCATCTGCTTTGAGCGCCATCCTCAAAGAACCTTGCTGAGACTTCAAACAGTTACTTTGAAAAGAAAAGGGGAAAAAAGGCAAAATACAGCATGCCTTTTAGCTAAGGAGGCTCTGAGGAATTCTTCTCTGAACTGGGTCCAGATGATATTTCTGATATTCTGGGTAGATATAGATCGTGCCACGTTGGCAGAGGCTCTACAAAACTTCTCACCTTCGTTTGCTGTGGGTCAGTTCAGGAAGCTGCAAATCCATTGACACATCAAGTCACCTTTGAAGATTCAGTCATTTTGTGGCATTATTTAAAAAAAAAAAAATAATAATAATAATTCCAGATTAGGGGTGGTAAATAGGAACTGACAGAGCTCTAGAAATCTCTGGATGGGGACAGAATGGCGTGTGTGTGGGGGAGATGGTCATCCTAGTCCTTTATAGCAGATTAAGGTAGTGAGGCAGAAATAATCTCGATTTGGTGGTTTTGTATCAACTGCAGCATTAGCAAATTGTGAGGAATTGGGGTGTAACCTTGGAGAGGAGGCATGAGCCTTCATGCATCAGCTTTACTGGCTGTTGCGTGAAGTTACAAATCTGATGGTATCTTGGCAATCTTTAACCAAATCTTTAACTTTGAGCAACCAGATTATTAATTGGAGAAGTTAATTGGAGAAAAATAGTTCCTAAAAGCATCAGGCTGTGACACAAACATCAGCATCTCCTCTCCCTGCCACATCCACTCGAGCTTTTGTGACCACTGACGTTATTTCCAGCTGTAGCCCCATCAGGAGTGATGATTAAAAGCCAGCTTGGTTTTGACACGGCTGAGGTGGCTGTTTGGCTAAGAGGACAGCAGTTTCATCCCGTCTCGTGCTGGGAGGTAAGATGTAGGTCACTGTGTAACTGGTTTATGAGCTACCCCCAATATCAGCACCGCTTGAAGCGCTGCTCCTTGGGCTGCTGCAGATGGACTGGGTAGGAGCCCAAGGAGAAGGCATCAAAGTGGGCACAGATTGTACTTCTGCTAGGATGAGATACCAGAGGATAAATATAACCTCAGCCTCTCGTTAAAATAACTCCTCCTGATTTTTTCCAGCAGATCCAGTCACCATATACCTTCTATCTTAAGAACACGAAGCCGTAACTTGACTTGGAGCGTATACGTGTATTTTAAGAAGCTACTAGAGGGATTGCTAAAATATTATTTACACCTACGTGCTTAGTACGTTCGTGTTTCCTCCAGTAATTCCCTGAGATAAAGGGTATTATTACCACCTCACTGTGAGATAGGGAGAAATAAATCATTTGTCTTGCGCCGTGCCATGAGTTGCTGGTGGAACTGAGTGGAGGTGTGGGAACTCCCAGGGTTAGGCTCAGTCCTGCAGGAACAGTTAAGCACTGTAAAAATCCAGTTGGAGAAATCGGTCTCTTGTCACAAGGGGTGTTTCCATGACTGATAGGATCTAGATCCACGCCTGCTTCGTCTCATTACTTAAAATCTGCTCCAGGTTTTAAGGTTCCAGCGTGATAGCACTGCCTGAGCTGAGCGGTCACAGAAACGCCAACCACGACTCTCCAAGTTGACTACTTCTTGGTGATTTCTAATAAAGAATGAGTAAGTGGAGAAGTTTTGAGCTCCTGTTCCTACCAGAAGAGCTCTTATTATAGATGTAAGGTGTGTTGGTGAGGTTACATGATGAAGCTCGTGTTCCCCTTTTGCAAATCCACCCCATGGGATTTCAGGAGACTCCTGAAAGCCTCAGAGATCTCTACCTGATTTCTTTTTATTTTCTTTTTATTTATCATTCCATCCTTCAGGTCAGAGCAGGTCTGTCTTGGTGCACACCTAGCAGACCTGGCCTTTATTTCCCAAGCCAGACAAGCTCGGGGCCTCGCTCTCCCCTTAACGACTGGCTGGGTAATTGCCAACTGGTAGCCGTGTGAGATGTCGCTCATGGTTGTAAAGAGCTGGATAACACTGAAGTATTTTTTTTCCAGTAAGCTGGTGGCAGGATGAAAGGATTAATGATATTCCAGCCTATCTAACACCTCTTTTTTTTTAAGGCGACGTGGCTTAGGGGAATTAAAAGCAGACTTTGTGGCTGTGTTCGCAGGAGAAGCTCCGTGTGGTTCTTGCAGAGCTCCTTAAGCCTCGCTAGTAGGTCTTAGTTGTGTGCATCAAAGCTAGAAGCTCCCTAATTTGTTTAGGGCTCGGTTGCAGTGGGTATTGCAGGAAAGTTGCCGGTTGATTACGTATGTAATGAACTGATTCTGTTTTAACATTTATTTTTTTTTCAGATTGATATAAAATGGGAAAATAGCCTTATTTTCTCCGCCCACATCTAGTTTAACCTTGGTTGAACAAAAGTGGGAATTGAGTTCCCTTCTCAACGACGCGTCTTTTTGTTGATACTGCAAAGAATCTGGCAAGGGAAGTGCTCTTCCATCACAAACCTGTTTTGCAGGGTGGAGGAGGCGAGGTGTGTAGGTGGAAACGTTATGTTTGCTTTTACAGTGTTCAAGGGGAAAGGCTGCTAACTATTCTAGCTGGTAGCTCCTATTACTGTAAGATCAGAAAATAAAAATGCAAAGTTAATGTTTTCTTGCCTTTTGCCACTGAAGCTTTGATGATAGGAGTAGGTAACTACTGGGTTTCGCAGAGGATTTGTGGGCCTTTGTTTAGGGAGAAAATGCACTCAGAGATGTTGATACTCTCAGTGGTAAGGTACTTGGAAGACTAATCAGCTGTGATCCTTACAACAAGAAAGCTGTTGCATCTTTCCACCTTCCTCTTGTTCTTTGGCTCCTTCGTTTGTCAGCTGCTACATCTGAAGGTTAAGGTATTAATTGCAGTTCTCTGCTTCTTGAGAGAAGAGGTGTGGTTTAACCCAGCAGGCAGCTAAGCACAACACAGCCGTTCACTCACTCCCCCAATTTGGGACGGGGGAGAGCATCGGGTAAAGGTAAAACTGGGCTGAGATAAAGACAGTTTGATGGGACAGAAAATGAAGGGAAAAGTAATAAAGAATCACAAAGCAAGTGATGCACAATGCAGTTGCTCACCAACAGCTGACTGATGCCTGGACAAACCCCAAGCTGGGGTTTTCTAATTGTTTCCTAATCGTTTGCTTTTCTTTTTGTTTTTCAGAACCGAGAGCTCCAGATTATGAGAAAGCTGGATCATTGTAACATTGTCCGATTGCGTTATTTCTTCTACTCCAGTGGTGAGAAGGTAAGGATGAAAACCAGGAAAATGCCTCCTAGTAACAATCTGGGCCAGAGTGAGCTGTTTCAATTTATAGTGACAAGAAAGAGTGCAACCTGCCAATGCTGAGGAAACACTGTTGTGGTACTAAGCAGGTTGGTTTGGAGCAGATCTTTTTCTTTACAGAAGTGAGGTGGTGTATGAGGAGTAGTGTTATTAGCGTAGCAGAACAAAATACATTTGGATACACTCTCCCTCTTCTTGAATTCAGTTAAACACAGCAGAGCTTTATCTGCACATTCTAGCACTACCTTTCTGTAAGAACAGATGTTTTCTAGGATTCAGTGTTAAGCTCTCTAGATTTATAGCAACTATGTGATGTTTCCCAAACCCAGTCTCTGTATGTCTCTGTCCCATTTCTTTGTGTGTCTCTACCATATACAAACTAAGCTTCAAAATCAGAGGGGGAAAAAAAAGTATGATCACATGATTGCAGCATTTCTCAGAATGTTTATACACCAGAGGGAGGAGCAGATAGCAGGATTTAATAAATCTCAAGAAGGAGGTGCTGCCATGTGTTTTCTTTCAAAATGTTCTTTATTTTTCTTTGAAAGGGAGTACAAGATTTTATTTTAATGTGAAGTTACTGGAGAGTTCAGGGTGGAGCGGGCATCAAGCTGGCATTTGGTCCAACCTCATTTGTCAAGCAGGGTTACCCTTGAGGTTGTCCCCTTTTCCCTCTCCTTCCCCCCCAAAAAATCTGTCTGGCTTACGTGGGAGTTAGTTTATTAACACTGGGAGGTAGGGAGTGAGGCTAGATGACCTTCTGAAATACCTCTGGTCTCTTTTGTATATCTATATAGCTATAAATATTTATGTAAATTATTAAAATAATTTGGATAACTGTTGTAATTTACCATTTTATAAGCAGATCGTATCCTCAGTTGCCTTCAGATGCTGGTACACCTGTGTCTGTGCTAAAAAGCACTGTGTACCTGAGCTGATAGCAGTAGGAAGGCTTACACCATGTGGGTTGGCAGAATGGGAGAGGCAAACCACTTGGTGGCCATTGCCCCTTGTCTCCAGCAGCTAGGGAAGGAGCTGACGCCTCCAAGATGAGCTTTTTTTGGGGGGTTGGGAGAGTCACGCCTTCATCTTTCTCTCCCCTACAATTCCCTGGCAAGCATTTACAGTTTGATACGTACTTCTGGTGGTAGTGCAGTAGAAGTGTTTTGTTGTTATTATATTGTGACCCTTTGGCACGTAACCAGAAATTATAAGAACAGAAACACTGAGAAGGAGGGCTTGGTTATGGATTCTTTATATATATACATACATATTTTTAAAAGCAGTTTGTAACCTGGCCAGTGGGCAGTAGAATTTCAAGAGGCAAGCAGAAGACAACTACCTTTATCTATCAGCTTTCAGAAATCTTCTGCAAACAGTGGAAGTGTTAAAACTTGAGAGCAGTGTTCCAGGAGCTCTTCTCTAACAATAATTTAAGTAAAAACTCTTTTGGAAATCTTTAACTTGTTGTTGAGCTTGTTGACTAGATTTTCCACTTAGCTGCTTCCACTCCACGTGGCTAATTCTTGGCAGAGCTGGCTTTGTTTTTAAAAATGCAGCCTCTGTCCCACAACAAGTGAAGCTTAATGCTTCGGGGAGAGGTTTTCTTCCAAATTCCTCTTCCTCCTCTCTGTTCAGGGCTCTGCTTTGTGCCTTTGAGACTTCCACTACCACCTTCTTGCAAAATGGGACAAATGTGAGCCAGTCCCTAGGGCAAAGGTACGCTCAGCCCAGCGTCAGCAGCGATAATGCTCCTATTCAGGTTGCAAGGTCTCTCTGCAGAACGATACATAATTGGCTTGCGTTTCCACGTTGGCAGCAGCACGTGCAGCTAACTGCAAATTAGTTCGTCAGCTGCTGGTTGGGAAAAGCTCTAGGTAGTGGCAAGTTGGGGTTCTGAAGCTTGTCTGCTGGGGAGGAAGAATAGCCTCTTTTCTCATGGTTTTGTCAGCTTGGGAAGGAATATTTCATTCAATACTTCACAAATTCCCTTCATTTTACTCTTGTGATCAAGCTGGCTCTTTGGAGAGCAGAAGAAAAGGAGAAAAGTGTAAGTTGGTCTCATTCCAGTCCCATCAGGTAACCAGGAAGGGCACCTAGGAAGCAGTTGCAGATTTAGATGCTAGATACACAAGGCTTTTTGTAAAGTAATTCTTGAAGCCTAGTCCAGTGGGAAGAGTAACGTGAAAGTCCGAGGAAAGTACAGTAGAAAATCGTAGCAGCATAAGTGGGGCTTGAATAGTTCACTGTCTTCATGCAGAATTCAGCATGTAAAGTAAACACAGATTAATAGCAGTGGATTGTTAATTAACCAAAGTCAAGCAATGACGGGAACGTTTCAGAAGTAACTATTACGCTGCTGATCCCTTTAATAAAATGGTTTCAAACTCAACTTAATTTCGGTCCCTACATATTAAAGATTCTCTTGCCTAAACATTTTCATGCTGCCATCTTCACTCCACGTGTTGGTCCCAGCTGAAGTGTTCCTTGGATTTCTCTCCTTTTACCTGGTGCTTGACACCAGTGTCTCTAAGCCCATATGTATATATATAAATATATTTTCTGCTAATATCTGAGAAGCTTAAATTTGTCTTGATTTCCAGTTGCCTCAAAGGGTTTCTCCAAATCCAGTCGTTTAGGTTGGTATTCTTTGAAAGCTGTGTGCCTAATAGTCACTTTAGTTTGTTTTAAGCATTTTTAGGCACTGGGCAACCTTAAAACCTGTTTTATTCTAGCAAAACAGAGTTCAGTTCTCTGATAGGAAGCTGGAAACAACAGCAAAAATCAATTCTAAATAACACTTGATAGTGAGACTCTTCCTCAGCTGCATTAAAGCTGTAGTTAGTTTGCAGAGTGCTCTGTTCACCCTTTCAGGGTCTGTCCATAAGATTGGTGGAAGTGTTTGAATGCCCTATATTCTTTTCTTGAGATAAACTTCTTGTTTTTATTTCTTCCGTTTATTTAAGCTTCTTTCCTGCCTTCACTAAAAGCAATCCAGCACTAGCAGCAGGGAATTCCTGTATCAAACATGGCTTTGACTGAATCCCCCGTTTCTGAGCATCTTTGAATTTGTATTACCTTTATATAGGTGTATCTTCCATAGATATGTGCATGTATATATTTGTGTCTCTGTGTGTATATATATATATATATATATATATATATATGCATTTATATGCACAGATTTATCCCTTTCTATATATCACATGTATTACTTTACATGCTGACTACGTATTAATCATGTTTGACTAATAATTTCCAGTTTAAGAGAGCTCACAGAGAGCATCTAATATATGGTAATAAGACAGTTGACGGGCTTGGCATTCAGGTTGCTTCTATAACCTATATCCTCCTCGGTTCTGTCTTTCTCTAAATTTACAGACGTTTGTCAGACCTGCTGGGTAACTCGCTTCTTCCAAAGGATTTCCGTAATGAGTTTGCCAGAGTAGTTTCCCATTTCCTTTTTTTCTGAGGCTTTATGAGATGACCGATTGCAGGACACTGCCTTTTGTAGTTCTAACATGCTTTTTTCAGTAATCCAAACCCTGTAATTATGACTAGTGGAAAGAAACAGAGCCTGGAAAGAAACAACAGCCTACTCTGCTGGTCAGCTTACCTCCAGGAGGTCCTCAGTTCTGCTGAGGACCTTTTGAACCACGTTCCAAGGGAGGCTGGACGTGGACAGGCTGAACAGCACTCTTTGGCTCCTGTGCCTGATGTTTTGCAGCCCGAGCTATCATCTTCAATCAGTGGCTGCTGAATAAAAGTATTCAGTTATGTAAAACCTGAAATAAGGATGCCTAATCCCCGTTTTATTTCTTTGCGTTTCTGGTTTGGGATACATCTCTGTGGTATTTCCTAACCGTCGGGTTTTCTTCTGAGGGTGTTTTTGAGCGTTTAATAGCCTGATTGATCCAATCCCGATCCGTGCCCAAAAGAGGAAGAGAGGTCAGTGGAGAGATTTGCTCCTGCATCAAACTGTACAAAAGTGAAGTAAATACTGTTTTTGTTGAGTAATCGTGACTCTGGTTATGTAACGTTTTTTTCCCTTTAAGGTGGCTTGGTGCTCAGAGCAGTCAAAGGCAACATATGAAAGCTCACAAACAGGCAATACGCTGACTCTTTGTGGAGGCTGAGCTGGCTTTTCTGCATGCTTTAATTGATTTTTAGTTTTATTTAGCCTCAGCTGTGAGGGCGTGCAGCCAAGAGGCCGTGCAGACTCAGGGTAGAAATTTACTCCCATAGACTTAGACAGAGGTTTAAAATACATGCGCAGGAGAGGGTGCACAGCTCAGAGGGGTCTTGGCAGTGGTGTACGAAGCTGCAATGAAGACATTTGGAAGAAGGGACGGACTGGCCAGCTGGAAATTCAGGCTTTGCTGAACAGCCAGCGTTTCTCCAGGATCAGATCCCTGTTAGGAAGAGGCACATCCTCCACCTTCAGAGGCATGAGCATCACCATTCTCTCTTGCAGGAGTAACACCCACGCCACACACCCCAAAAAGACAGGTTCTGCACAAAATACTCCACTGATGACAGAGCCTTGATCCCAATTCGGAAAGCACACAGCCTGTGTGAATGTTTTGCACAGGCCGAGTAAAGTGCTGAACGGCCATTGCTACAGATGAATTTAGTCACTACGATCCATTTAATGCTTGGCAGATCTGCTGTGCTGTCAACAAAGGAGCAATTAATGCCAATTATGACGAGTTTGTGATGTTGGTAGCTCTGTAGTCCTTGCCTGAGGTCTGCCAAGCTCGTTTCAAAAAAGGCACCAGTCATCAGATAATGATTATCAGTTTCTGCTGCTAGTGCTAGCAACGTGCTGGGAACTTCCTCAGCTGCAGCTCTGAGCAGTCTCTGATTTTGGGTAGGGTTCGTTAGCACTTACACCTGCCTGCTGCAGGGCTTTGGAGCAGGCAGCAGTGGGTCCTCTGTGGTGGTTGCACACTGTGGAAGTGGAAGGCTCCGTGATTTCTCTAGGTCCCTGACCTGTCCTGTTTGTTTGGTGAGTCATTTTTGTCTTCTCAAGCCATTCTTCTGCCAGCCCTAGCCACTTCTGTGATCTTCTTGGATGGCTTTTGGGAGAGCTAATTCTCATCTTCCTACAGAGTTGTTGCCAGCTGATGGCACAGTCTCTGCTTGAAAGATGTAGTTCAAATATCCATAGGTGACCCGTGTCAAAGATCACAGATCGATTCCAGCTTTCAGATGTTGGGAGGCTGCTTCCAGTTTCATAGAAGAAGCTCTCTTTGGAAATACATCTAAAAGCTTGAGGACTTGACAGGACATAGAATAAATGAGATAGGCAGGCATTCCCAAATTCTCTTAAGGAGGGCCCTTTTTCCTTAATAGAGTCGTGTTTGGAGGGAAAAAACTATTTTTTAATGAAGTGAAGAAGCCCTGCATTAGAACACAAGGGTTAGTGCATCACCGAGTAATGTAGCCTCTTTCAGTGAATGAAGATACCTGATGCAAATACCTATTTTAGAGCCAGACAGAGGAAAGATCTTAAATATAAAACTATGTTGGTTGGCTTTACTTTTGTCCTTATGCTGCTATCGCAGCTGCTCTGATCGGCAGCTCCTACCTCAGGCTATATTATGCTGAAGAGCAATGAGAATTTTGGGCCAGTTTGGGAATCTTTTGACAGCTAGGTATAGGAACAGCAAGCTTGAGACCCATGTCATTTCCTCAAGCTCTGTCATAGGCACTGAGGGAACAGAGAAGGAAATATTTTACCTAATGTTTGTGGTACCGATAGAAAATAGTATCTTTCTGAACCCTTAACAGTTGTGTTAAGCGTTGTATTAAGTTGATCCTTCAACTGCTCTTATTCCTCTGGAGTTACCCTGCGGTTGCACATGTAGTCTTAGGGCTCCTTTACTTTGGTGGCAGCCAGGGTTCAGTTTGGGAATAGATGTGGTTGTAAACTGTAAGTATAAACACGCACATGTGGCCACTGGATGTCATCATTCCTTCATACAAATAAGGTCAGTTCCAGCATTTTTGGCATTTTAAAATTTTCCCATTTGTCATGGCTACTGAGAAAGTTAGAGAAGGAAGGCTGCAGATTCTTGCTTTGTCTTCAAAAGCAGCACCAAAGGCTTTGTATCTTTAAAGCACCACGTCAGCCTTCAAGATAAGAGAAGGAAGGTACGTCTTACTGTGTCTGATAAGAGTTTGAAGTATGTGTTGGTTGTAGCTTTAAGAAGTAAAAGCTTTTTTCTTTTTTTTCTATTGAGGGCAAAACCAGCCTGACTTTGAACCTTTTATGTTGTCTAAACGTAACCAGGGTGAAGGGCGTATCTTACCTAACGCTGACACTCTGGCGTTTAAGTAATGCACTCTGAAAGAAGGCTTAATCCTCGTGAGATGCTAAAATCAGTTTTCTGGCTTCCAAAATCCAAGTTAAATCCTTCAGTGCTTTCTGGCAGAACCCTTGTGTAGCTGCCATCCTGACACTGACAGCCCACACGTGTAGCACACACCTTCCCAACACCGGTGGAGTTCTTTCGTGCCATAAAGAAAATGGGATCTATCTGAGTAAAATGAAGGTTTATTAACCTTGTAGAGTCCCAATAGTGATAATTTCAATAAGAAGTGCATTCTTGAGGCATATTCCTTAACTTTAATTGATCATATGGAGCCCAGCTAACTCAGGGAAGTGGGCAGGGATTTAAAAAAACAACAAACAAAAAACACCACCTGCAAACCTCGCAATTTCCTCCACACTGTTACTGAAATGACGGATAAAAAACTGAAAGTATTCACCACTCTTTCCAGATGCTGACCAGTAAGTTTGGTCACCCTAGAAGAAAGAACAACCAGAATAATTTTGTGGCCTTTTTATCATGTTACTTGTGATACCTGGAAAAAAACAATCAAAAGCTGACAGAAACCACTCAGGATTAATCAGAGGTTTGTTGAGAAGGGCTATTTGTCCTTTCCCTGCAAGGGACAATCCAAAAGAGTGAATCCTTTAAACCACTAGCTAATGGTTTATATTCGCCATACTGAGCCTCAACTGGATGGTGCTTAGAACAGGTTTGCTTGTGTGGACTGAAAGCCAGGAGAGCTTTAAAATTGGGGTTTGTGACCTCCGTGCCACCTTTTCCATGTCAGTAATGTTTTTACTTTCACTGGGTCTTCAACCTTGCAATGTTTAACGTTCACGTGCTGGAGCCTGTACTTGCAGCCTGTTTAATCTCTGATTTCTGACACAACAAAAAAATAAGCTGCAAGAATGCTTTGGCTCCCGTGCCCTGCTCGTGCCTCTCACTGTGGCACAGTCTGTAATGGTATTTATTTCTGTGAAGTGTTTCCAAAGTGAAATAGCGCTTGAATTATTGGTTCTTGAGGGATGCATGCTGGTTCAGTGACGAGGCCGTGGTTATTTTGCCCTGGCTCCTTTAGGTGTTTAGAAACGCAGCGTGTGGCAGCTGAGACTTTGCCTGCCAAGTGACAAGAAGCAGCTTCTAACATTTGGGGCAATTGACCAGAAATGAGTTGCAGGGCTAAAGTCAAAATCCTAATGAAGTGCGTTGATCCTGTGTTTCAGGATCTGGCTCCCTGCCCACCCCCTTTTTCTTTGTAAAGCATAGATGGTCATGACCTGAGCAGCAAGCACAGGAAAACATGGATGCACTTAAACATTTGAGCTGTGGAAGAAGGCTAATCATCTATTCAATCCCAACATCTGTAAGGAAGAGTGGGTTATTTAATGACGTTTCATATTAGATTTTTGCCACTTATACTACTCCTGATCCATCTAGGCTCCGTAGAGGTGTTTCGGATGTGCTCCTGATGGTTAGGCTACCTTGGCTGGTGCCCAGCCCAGCAATTTCAAAACATCAGCGTTGAAACAAGTCAGCTGTGGAATACTCGGTGAGGTCTGCAGAAGGCTTCCTGTAATGGAAAGATAAGCCTCGATCCTTTCTCCTGATCCCGAAGCAGTTGCCCTCATTTGGCAAGCTCTTTGAGCTCACCCCGTTTCCTGGTGTAATACATCTGGGTCACTGGAAAAATATGTGTTGAGGAGGAATGCATGAGGTAGGCACACCGGGTTACATCATCCTCGGGGCTTGTCAGGCCACGACTGCTTTCTAGCTCATACTGAACCTTGTCTGGGGGAATCCAGGTAATCTGGATGTTATTTTCGTCCAGATCATGCTCACGGAGAAGGGTGATAGTTCTTGAGAACTCTTGAAAACTGTACTCTAAGTGTTTATCGGAGTGGTACTAGGTGACATCAGGAGGAGGTAGGTCAGAACACTTGAATCATCTTTAATTCATGAAAGCAGCTATTTAGGGCTCTTCTGAAGTGTCAGTTCCTTCGTACAGAGCCAGCAGCAGAAGGCTGGCCTTTATAGTTGTATATGAAAGCTCTGGGTCCATCAGATATACACATCTAGACAATTTGTCCATTGGCTGGAGGAAAGGTGTCATGTGCCATCACATGTTGTAGGTGATAACATGATAGATATTTACACAGGAACACCATGCAAAGCCCATGCAGTTTGCTCAAGTGCTGTGCTTGGCATCAAAACTCTCAGGGGCTGGTGGGTGCAAGATCTCCACCTCTGCAATTGAGGTGTCCTCATCTCTTTGTGCTTGTCACGTCACACCATTGAATTAGTCTTTATTTCCCAAAGAATGCAAAATGAAAAAATGGAGGAGAGAAGTGAAACAGATGGTATGAACTAAGCAGAGTTCTCTATTTCTTGAAACTCACTGCTATGAAATAGTGTAGAAAGAGTTTAATAATCATATGTATTAGTTTTATGTCTCATTTTCCTTGTATTGTGAGAGGATAATGAAATCACTATAACTCCATTTTTACTTGTTTTTTTTGGCCTAATGTCTCGTAAGTCTTTTTTGATACGTGGAACATGAATTCTTTGAAAGAAATTAATCAGCCTTAGTAACAGAGTGCTTTGCACATTGACTGGTTACCAGTACAGCTGCAGCGCTCTCTGAGAGGCAATCATTCATCAGGTTTTACCTACACTGAATCAAATGTTCTCATTTTCATGAGGCTGTTTGCTCTCTTGGTATACGGGCTGCCTTACCAGGCATAAGTTCACTTGATTTTTCAGGCTGTATATTTTATTATAACTAACGCCTTGAAAATTCTGACCTGAGTGCAGGGAGTGGTGGTGGGTTTCAGTTGGCTTGAAGGGGAAGAGTTGATTCTGCAGAAGAGAAAGTGTGAAAATGTCAGGAAGAGCAGTCACGAGCTAGCAGTCCATTGGCATTCACGTAGTGCCAGTGCTGTTACCACTGTTATTTAAGCAGTGGTGCTTAAAGAAGAGCATCTTGTAAGGAAGAATGATGCAGGCAGGTCCTTGCGAGGTGACTTGGCCTGTTAGGAGCTACTGGCAAGAGCTACTGAGATGTCCTGGAAGTACAAGCACGTGTTGTCAAATAACAATGAGCACAGATCTTGAAAACGATGCAGAAGCCAGCAGCTGTTCGCACATCAGGCACTGGAGGTGTTGGTGTGTGTGTTACTACACGCCATTCATATACCCAGCGGAGACGGCTGCTGCTTGCCCAGGCAGGATCGGGACAGCTAAGGCGCACGGAAAGCTGTGAGAGTAACACCACACCGCGCTCCGAGTGACTAATTAAGTCCCGGTAACATCATTAAATTGCAGCTCAGTGAGGTTTGTTTTCAAGTCAGGAAGCATTACGACACACAGGCAGTGGGCCTGCTGACGGGGGGCTCCAGCTGAAGACCTGGGAGCTCCGTGCTGTCCCCATCCGTGGCGTGTCTCTCCGGATCCCCTTGCCTGTAGAAAGACCCAGTTCTTAATGCAGCAAGTGCAGGAGAGGTTACTTCTGCTCAACTCACCCAGCTTGCAAAAATACTTCTTCAGGTTGATATAATTAATGTTGGGGGGAGGAGGGTATAATTAAATCTATTTGCAGTCCTGATGCTTTGCACAGAAGACTGCATTAAAATATCAGAAGTCTTTTTAAGACCTGTTTTACCACTGAAATGATCTCTTCCACAATTAGGCACTATGTGATTATAGCTCTGTGTCATTTAATTCCTCTTTGTTCCTGCTTTCCTTTGCTAACATATTCTGTAACAAAGTACTTTATTATAAAGCTGCCTCTGTTGTTTCTTGGGATTGAATTCACACAGACCTCTAACCTGATTCCAGATAATAAAAATGATGCTCAAATCTTTCTATCTAATGTTCCTATCTTGTTCTGTTTTACCTGCAATGCGTTTGTAAGCTTAAGCTGGACAAAACTGGGACTTTGAAACGCTTGTAAGCAGAATGGTTAGGTAATATTAATGGCTACTAATTATTAACCTCTTAGCAGTTCAGTAAAAGTAAAGTTACATTTCTAAAAGAGGGTTTTTAAACTTTTTTTTTTAATGTGTAGTTGTGGGGTGTGAGTTGGGGAATTCCAAGTTTGCACTCGTTGGGTTTTGACAGGGAAGGGACTAATGGGTTGGTTAGCCTGCTTTTTATAATGAGGAAAGTATTTCAAGGTGATATCTCCTAATGAAAATATTGAGTGGGCAGAACATTTATCTCTTTGTCCTCGTTTATAATCAGAAAATGCCTTATGGTAGAGACCACACTGACTAATGTGACCTTAAACATAAATTTGACTTAGGTATTAGAGCGCAGGTCCTAAGCCTAGAGGAAGAACAGTTTGGTGGCAGCTCACACGCCCACTAAAGATGTACTTAGAAGGTCCACAGGTTTCTCAACCTGTCAGTTTTTCTGAATGCTTTTATTGTACTTCATGCTTCAAAACTATTATTGATTTTTCTTTTTCTCTTCTATTCTTTTTCAGAAAGATGAGGTGTACCTCAACTTGGTGCTGGACTATGTTCCTGAAACAGTATACAGAGTTGCCAGACATTATAGTCGGGCCAAACAGACACTCCCTATGATTTATGTCAAGGTAGGTAACGAATAGCTGTGGTTAGATGAAGAAGTATATTATAGGAACAGACTCCCTGGATACCTCTCTTCTCACATAATTAGTTTTCTGAGATTTTTAGAAGCACATACATCTTCAGGCAAGGAAAAAAAAAGATAAGAACAATTCATGCTTTGGAAAAGGAAGAACAGGAACAAAAGGCTTAAGTTTCAGCAGTTGATTTCTCACTTTCCAGACATCTCAGAATGGGCTAGGGGGAGGCCAAGGAGTGAGGGGTGTTTTGTTTTCAAGCAGTTTAGAGACTGACACCAGCCAGGTAACCAGCTTTCGGCATCTTGAGATGATGAAGACAAAATAGTATGAAGGTCAAGAATTCAAAGAGGATATCGGGAAGAATAGTGTTCTCTTAACTGTTACCTTCCCCTTTTCCTGGCATATGAGTAAGATGACACGTGCTTCTGAGGGATTGAAAGGTGCATTTTTGTCTCTTTCCCTGCACTTGGAGCTCATTGTCTTCACCACTCAGCTTGAAGAGCTACGTGGGGCAAGATGTTTGTATGCAAATTGTAGCCTCAAAACCGCACTTGAGCTGTCTGCATCTTTCATTGTCTTTTTACAAAGTGGTTTGCAATGAATAAAATTATTTTATTTGTCAAGCATGGGACACATCTGGGTCTTGTAATTCTATTTCATATATTGTGGTGACCACAGTCCACATGCTGGTGAATAATCGTGATACAAAATTCACGTGGTGAATGAAGCTGATACAAAAGTTTGTATCAGCTTGTTAACATGGCATCCAGATAACACTAAATGGAAGTTAGCAACAAATGTTCTTGGCTTGCATTGATTTCTCCAGGCTCATCTTTAAATATGCAATGCTTAACATTAGGGTGGGCCAAATAATAAGTTTTAATTTGATTGCAAGAGGATTCAAGTTGCAAAAAGTCATTATTCTGATAACAAAGCGTGCCATAACTACATGTGAAGAAATTGTAAGTTGCATGCTTTGGCAGTAGCCTGTGCTGTTGCCTGTTTTTAAGAAGCACAGCATCTTCTCATTCAGCAACAAGAATTTCTGTTGCAGGGTCACTCCTGTGTTGGGCCTGTTGGTGGAACAAGCCCTCAGGTTATATGCTTCCCAAAGCTTGTTAGCTTAGCTTTTGATTATTTATATATTTTTGCGCTAATTCCTGTTCATTATGAGGACTTTTTTGGGGAAAAAAAAGTCGTATCTTTTGAGAGAAAACTCTGCTTCAGCTGTTTCATCTTGCTGGATATTTGGGACTTCCCATTCCAGGTAGAACAGCCAGCAAGACTGTTCTTACCTTGTTTTTCTGACAAAGCAAGCCTTTGTCATAATCTCATGTTTTAAAAGAGATCGCATGGCTTTGATGCCATTAAAGCTTTGTCAATTGGAAGATACATGGGTAACACAAAGGTCAGGTCATGCCTATTTGATGAACTTCTCTTGCCTGGGTAACAAAGAAGCTGCTAAGGAACTGCAGGGAATTTTTTTAGTAATCTTTTTATTAAATTTTATTTGTAACCTCCAACAGTCGGTAGGAAATTCGTGGAAATTTTGGGTTTGCCGTGTTGAGATGGAAGGCATGCTTTATGAATTCCACATGCGTTGACTTGACTCCTCAATTTAGAGCAATCTGCTGGATGATTTTGCAATACACTTGCACAATAAAAACTTAACGCGGCTAGAACAGTCAATTCAGAAAACGTTTGTTTGCTTTTCTTTGTGCAGAGTTGTGGTTTTGACAAACAAATATGAAAACTAAAAACAGAGCCAGGAGTCAGGCTATTCTTCTGCTCGTACCTTCCCACCAAACAAAAAAAAAAAGGGGGGGGGGAGAGAGGGAGTGTAAAGACAAAGATAATGGTGGGAGTGAGGCAAACATGGCTTGATACCAATATCAAGTAGTTGCACCTGGTTTTACGGGCTCTGAAAGCTGGCGTGTGGAGAACGTGTGTTTAGAAAAGGAAAATGCGAAGGTGTAACTCCAGTAGTGTCCAGCCTATAGGCTAATTTCAAATTGTTGGCTGCCTGTTGTCAGACTTGTGCCTGGGTTTTCCCATGTCTTTATGACTCCATATGGAGTGCAGTCCTAAATATGTCCAGCAGTTTCTTATTATTTGTAGCCTGATGTGTGTGGCTGCAGCAGCCGGACATTCCTGCATCGTCCATTTTTGCTATGTGATGCTCTTGGCTTTGTAACATCTCCCCTTGCTGTATTCCTCACTGCTAAGGAGTTGGCCAGTTTTGAAAGGGGGACAGAGCAAACCCTCCCTTAGCACACTACTTTGTGCCTTCTGTAATTTTTTTCAGAACAGTTGCCTTCATGGGCCCTCTCTTTTTGCCCAAATTCAAACAAGCCTGTCCCTTCACCAAGAAAAAAACAGGGAGATTGATTCCGGTGACAAGTTAAGACACTATCATAAGAATACTCCATTTTTATGAAGAGACTGATCTACAAAGCAAACAAACTTTTTTGTGTGTATGTTTTCTGTGACTACCATCAGTGTTATTTCTGTGGTTATTTTTAAATGTTGGAAAGCCAGTATAGTTTCTTCTTTAGAGTTGTGCTCATTTTCTAAAGAACAAATAAATGAATTTGAACCTTCTTTGTTGTTATATGGCAGGAGGTGAAAAGATATGCCAGTTTCTGGACATCTTCTCAGCACTAACATAAATTCAGTAGGGTTGTTCTTTGAGTGATTCTGTTTTTTATTCTAATAAGACTTTGTGCTGGATGAATTGTTTAGCATGTTTTGGCTGGGAAACCATGCCTTACGCAGTGTTTCTCTGTTCCAGTTGTACATGTATCAGCTGTTCCGGAGTTTAGCCTATATCCATTCCTTTGGGATCTGCCACCGGGATATAAAACCACAGAACCTCTTGCTGGACCCTGATACAGCTGTCCTAAAACTCTGCGACTTCGGAAGGTGAGTTTGTCCATGGCCTGAAGCCTGCATGCTAAAACCCATCTCTTTCAAGGAGAAACTAGTGACATTTTGCAAAGAAGTTTCTCTCAGTGTTCCTCAGAAGTTTGTTTGTAGCTTTGGAAGGGAAATTACTAATACTTTGTTCTATAGTTAAAATGATTTCATATTAAAAAATGGAGCTGGAAAATGGTATCAAATGGGAGGGAACTGAATTAAAGCCTGTTGTTTGTGCAGGTATTCAAAAAATAAAAGTGAAGATGCCGTTGCATAGGGAAAATACTGTTGCATGGAAAAATAAAACCAAATAATAGGGCGAAATGTGTTTGTGGAAGAAAAAACAGGCAGAACAGCATAGTGACATGAAAGGCTAATGCTACACTTTGTAAGCCTTATGTCTATTAGTCTACCAATCCATTTAGTATTTTAAATACTGTAGAGGAGGGCCAAGATCCACAGTAACGCTTCAGACTGTAGCTCTTAGTATCCATCTGTATTCTAGTTTTCCATGGCACCTTTTTTTTCTAGTATCTGTTCAAGTGAATCACCTTTACAGTCCAGCCCTCCTCTAGAAAATAAAACTGATACAGAAGTTGTGGAAATCCACGCTGAGACAGGAGATTGATTTCTTCCTGGTAAAATCTAGTCCTTAGGTTGTGCTGTAGCTTTGCGGACTAAAATAGGTAGGTCATATGTGTGAGAGGTCACCGAAGCTGCTGTTGCTAAATTTGCTTGCCCGTAGAGAGTGGGAATGTCAGATGGTGATTACCCAAGCAGTGCATTGTCATGCCTGGTGGCTTGGGAATCTCCTTCTCAGCTCTACCTCACGAGCATAGGAGCAAGGGAGGAACCATGCTGGAACTTGTAGTAACGATGCATAAAAAAGGTGGTACTTCACTTTGTTAAAAATGTGGAATTGGCAATTATAGTTCGTGTAGAAAAGCTGTGGGGAAAACTGAGGCTTTTTAAAACAGGCTAAATAAGTGGTGGGAACACTCCTTCCCTGAAGGCTGAGTGGTGCATCTCAAAAGCTGGATGTTGGATTTAGCTGGCTTGCCACTCAGCTGGGTTTGTTGATACTCAGTTGAATATATCATACGTCTGAAAGGGCTGCTTGGTCTTCCAGATCCTATCCATCTAATGTGGTACTAATTAAGAAGTATAACATGTTCATAGACTCATGAGCAAAAAAGTAACATGCTCTTGTGTCGCTTCATATTTAGATGTTTCCAAAGGTACATGCAGTTGTGGTTGGGGCAATACTGTAGGCTCAATCCTTTGTGGCAGTGTAAATGAAGACTTTACATGTTAATCTCAGACTATTAACATGTGCCCATACTGGCAAAGTTTTGTATTTTTTTTTGTTTTTACCTTTTCATATTCCTTTAGCCTCATGCCATAGTCCCTTAAACAGCAAAGAGCTAGAATATTCTGCTCAAGTTTAAAAAAAGAGAAGAAAAAAAAAAAGTACTCAGTTTTGGTGAGTACCCAGGCCTTTTGAACC
This sequence comes from Aythya ferina, assembly GCF_964211825.1. NCBI lineage: Eukaryota > Metazoa > Chordata > Aves > Anseriformes > Anatidae > Aythya > Aythya ferina. The sequence continues at coordinate 122,493,487 of NC_140296.1, read as the reverse complement.
TTAAAAGGTAACTACATTTGACTGAGCTCTATTCTGTCCTCTTCTACTTGGTAAACAAACCTCTGCACCCTGCAAAACACACTGACAACTGCCAGCCAAAAATCTGACCCTATTTATCCTCCAGATTGCAGTCAGAATTTCCTTTGCTTTGTCCACTATAAGGTAGCTGCTTGATGGATTGAGCTGATTTCACAGTAAATTGAGTCTGTGGCTTGTGTCAGCTTAGAAGAATGCAGTACTTTAGCATTTAGGAATTGGGGGTGGTGAAGAGTGCTGAAGCTTAACACTGCTCTGTGTTGAAATACTGTAAAACTTCTCATTACTAAGAGATTATTGTTTTGTTTCCCCTTCAGTGCAAAACAGCTGGTTCGTGGAGAACCTAATGTCTCATACATCTGCTCTCGGTACTACAGGGCACCAGAGTTGATCTTTGGAGCCACCGATTATACCTCCAGTATAGGTAAGTATGTGTATTTGCTGAAATCTATACCAGTTGCACCTGTTTTTATTCTGTAGGTAAGTGTAAAGGCTTGCAAGAGGCAGAATTTTGTTGTAATGGGTCAGATACCACTTATTTACAAAGGACACACATAGGTGGCTGCTGTGATGTCTATACCTTTCGAGATTTCAGTGTCAATTATACTAAAAAAGGGTGGTGGTTCTGTTTGTTTTTTTAGTATACGGGGTGTAATCTGATTGAATAATCTGATTCAAATAAAATATTTTCCAATTCTCCAGGTAATTTTTCTATTTAGTATAAAAGCAGGTATGAAATCTCAAACAAAAACCTCGTTTTGATGATGAGTTAAAATAACTATAAAGAAAGACTGTAGAAATATCAACTGTAACACTGCTTCTGGTATGCTGTGTTTTAGACACAGAATAATTCTGTTGCTTGTTTGCTTGGCTTTTAGTGAAGTGTTTTTAATGGCAGAGAAAATGTGGTGTGATGTTCAGCTTTAAACTCTCTTGAAAGGTTTAATGTACTGTGTACAGCAGCATTTCGGATTCCGTTTATTCTGTTAACTTTTCCTCCCCCATAGTTATTAATTTTGAACATGAAGACAACTTCTTTTTAATACCTGGCCTGTAGCTGCGTCATGGCAACATTGGGGAAACCAAAAAGGTTTTGGCAAAGGGAAATAGCTGGAATAGTCAGGTTTTCATGCAGCAGTCATAGAAGGTTTCTCAAAGTGAACAGCATTGGGTTGGCTTGTTGTGGGTAGCATCTTCAGTTTTTCAGTCAAGGTACTTCCTGGGGCCTTTTTGAAGGCTGTGCTGAAAAGACTGGGATTTGGCTCAAGTTCCCTGTAAAAGTTTAAACTGGTTAAACTCATTGGCTGGCTAGCTCATTTCACATCTTCACTTCTTTGAAAATAGAAGTATTTCCAAAGACTGACTTGCTCTTGTTATTATTTTTTCCCATTAGTTCTTCTCCAGTATTGTATTATAGCAACTCTCACGTATCTCTCCTGGTATAAAAAAGGGGCAGGACCAGAAGTAGACCGGGTAAAATAATGGCACAGTAAAGATAAAGCAGCAGAACTTCTCTGGTGGTTGGGCAAGCCAAAAATGTCAGCCCCAGCCCTGCCCTTCCTGCCCTTGGACACAGCTGGCTCCCGCAGTTTGCTCTTCAATGTGCTGACTCAGCTTCTGTTGACGGGAGGCTTCGTTTTGGCTAGGTGAACTTTCTGCTGGGGTAGGGAGTTGAATCAACATCACTGCGTAGTCCGATAAGCACCAGAGCCCAGGTAAAAGCAAAGTGGCAGGAGCTCCTGAGTGAGAGGAAGGCAGCTGATCCCAGCTGACATCTTGTTGCCAGCTGAGAGCTCATAGATTGACTCAGCTGTGTTATCAGACTGCATGGGCACAACTTGTTTCAGAGGATAACTGCATAAAACAAATATTTTAGGTGTCACCAGAAGAGACTGCTTTGTAGATATGTCTGTGAAATGTCTCCTGCGCCAACTCTATAGTGACTTTAATCTTGCAATTTTTTTTGCAGAAGCTTTAAAAGTTGTAGTTTCAATTTTTGTGTTCTTACCTGCCAGTCTCTACAACAATTTTAATAAAAATATCATGATAAAGTGAGGAGTCCATCTCCCACATGCCAAAAACATCGTGATTTTAAACCGTTGTGGTTCAGACTTCTCTCATGCCCCCAGAAAACTGTCACCCCAAGCCTCTTCTAAATAAAAGAGATTAAACTTTCACAGAACAGCTTGAAAATGAAGCTCAGCAAATACTTTTCCTTCCTTCCCTTTCCTCCTTCAGCTTCCTTTTCAGCATAACCTTTGCACCTGGGCGCTGAGAAGTAACAAGATGCTTTTACAATCTTACTTTGCAGTTTCCCAGCACTCTGCAATGTGTTGGGAGTCCTAGGGTTTGAGGTACGTTACTCAGCTTTTTCCAGTGGCAGTAAATGCCATTTTCATCCTTGGCTCTTGCTCGATAGGCAGCAGCAGTGCTTAGTGAGCACTCTCCTTGCTTCGCCGACATAGGATTAGTCACGCAAGCGGAACCGGCATTCTTTGTGCACCACGCAACAAGCACAGAGAGGTTTCTTTTTGAGAGAGAGAGGAAGGAGCATTTCATTATCAGTAATTCATCCATAACTCAAAGCATAGGAAACCCTGAAATGCTTCCTTATTGTGATACTGGATTTTTTAGGTTGTCCACAAGGCATCCAGCTGTTGTCATGAGGTTTTTGTTACTTGATACCCTTACTGCAGGGCTCTTGGTTGTAACCTGCTGCAATGTAGGGATCAGTAGTAGTATTTCTGAGCAAGAAGTACTTAAATTTACGTTGTTTCACATGTCAAACTACACAAACAAGCAGTGACGCTGGTGGCCCAAGACTGGCAGCAGAGCCAGAATGCATTGTGACTATTTCATGCCGTTCAGAAGCGTGACCAAGAGTTGAATTATCCTGCCTGGTTCATCCAGGTTGTACATTAACACATGAATTTGTCGTTGTGACATGGCTAGATCTTAGATGTAGCAGAACCTGAATGTGGCTCTAGGATCGTGTCTTTTCATCCTAGGAGTTGAAACAGAGCTGTAAACTGGCTCTGATTTCTGAGATCTTAATTATTTCGTGAAAGCCCATGATTTAAAGGGGCCTTCTGAATTACAATTTTAAAATAAAGTAAATCAAAGGTAGTGTTTTCACCTTTCTCTGAGCGTGTTCCTAGTTTTGTTCACTCGGCTATTTTGTAGGAGTTTCCCTTTTCTGCAAACCAAGCCCTTCAGCCGTCCCTTGACAGTTTTGGCTGAAGTTTTCCTCCTTGCAGGTCTGCGTGTGTGATGCCATTCCCACAGCACATTGCCCACATGCTGCTGGCTGCGCTCGAGCACTTGTCGCCTGGGTGCTGCTGCCGGCTGAAAAACCGTGGGATTGCTGCCCACATTCCCCTCCAATGTCCTGGGACAAACATAGACTGGCGCTGGAGCAGGGACGGACGCAGATATCTGTTACTACACGATTCTGGCTTTATAAAAAAGAAGCACTGCTGCTTTTACCCACAGAACATGCATTTTTGCTAGGTGAGGTGATGGGACAAGGGAGTGCTCATCAGGTCGTGGTGGTGCTTCTGGAGAGCCAGGGGTTGCTGGTCTCCAGCGTGTTTTCTCCGATACGGTGCTGGCAGGAATCGAGAGCATTCCAGCGGCAACATTTATAGCCCCTGGCAGGGAAAGATTGATCTGTATGGCTGTACCGCTGGCTGCTGCTGGGCTGTCCAAAAATAAGCGCCATGAAGTTATTCATTCACTTTCCTAGCAAGCACTAGGGCTGAGGAGGGAAGGGAGTAGTTCATCAGAGCAGAATTCCCTCCGGAGCCACGTGCAGCGGGGCCATCTCACAGTTCCTTGGGAAGAGCCACAGTGAGGTGTGTCCCAAACCTGTCTCCAGCCAGCGAAAGGGATTTGCCTCTCTGTCTCAGGTGATGACTCCCAGCGCTGAAAATAAGCACGGGTGTTAATTTACTGAACTGTTCTTTCATCTCCGATTCAGTTTCATCTCTTCGGTGCAGAAAACGAGAGATACCAGTGTTGAATTTGTTCCTGATGACTTTCGAAGCATTTCATGTTGCAGCCATACCCTGCATCAGCGAGTCTGATGATGTGTGCTGGCTCGGCGTCCAAAACTTGCACTGACATGGCATGCATGCCCGTAATCCTCAATTTTGCTCTTGTTCTGACATTCCAAAAAGTGTTCCAATTAAGTAGCGATGAAAAGTACTTTGTGCTTTGGCATTTGGCTACTAGAAGCTGCTGATTTTACAGCCTCCGAGGGCTACTTTTCTGACTTCGTTCCCTGTTAGTTTCTACAGATGGTTGGTTTCCAGAGAAACAACCTTGAGTCACCCCTGAGATGAAGGAAATCCATCAAGATGGATTAAAGGGTAGTGGGGTAGAGATGACTAGATGAGGAGAAAAGTGTAGGAAGATGAACGTGCCCCACAGAGTTTCAGATGGAGGAGAGTTCTTAGTTTGAGCCTGCTCTCATTCATTCAGTATGAACTTTTTCTTAAATAAAAAAAAAAAAAAAAAGTTTGGGGAGCTAGGGCATGACGCAATGAATGCTGCTCATGCAGTGAAGATGGGAGCTAACTTTTCAGCTCGGGAAGGCAGAGTTTGAGATCACAACTTTGAAATTTGTGTACATGGTAGGCTTTTGCAGCCAGCCTTGGCTAGAAATGGTCACTGTCCACTTGCAGAATTCAAGCTATTTAGCAGGTTGTCATGCTGGATGCTTTGTCTTGAGCTAAAAAGAAATACAGGTTCTTTTACCTGCTCTAGTGCTGGAATGGCATTAAAGAGCAAGGGGAGTATCCAGATCATATTATTAGATAAGTTTATGATCACCTCATAACTGAAAATCAATGAAGTAATAGAAATGTATATTAATTTAATAAAAACTGTGTAGTATAAGAGGTTATGTGAGTTTTTGAGTGCTTAAATTACCCCAGGTTGTTCAGATAATGGTATTTGTCCATTTCTTTTGGTTTAACCTGACAGCACACAGCCATTCACTCACTTCCACACCTCTTTGGGATAAGGGGGAGAGAAAGGTAAAAATCCTGGGTTCAGACAAAGACAGTTTATTATTTTCCCTTCCTTTTCTGTCCGGTTAATAACATAAAGAATAAACAAAGCAAGTGATTCACCATGCGGTTGCTCACCACCTGACAGACCCCGTGTAGCAGCCTTCCCCCCCCGCCCCCATCCTACTCATTTTATTGAGGAGCCTGCCGCCATATGGCATGGAAAATATCCCTTTGGCCATTTGGGGTCAGCTCTCCTGGTTCTGTGCCCTCCCAGCTCCTGCTACACCCCCAGCCCTCACTTCCTTCTACATAAAATCAATAGATTTCAGTATTTTTTTCTTAAAATTTCACATTACCCCCAACTAGTTTGGCGCAAGAGTAACGTGTTAAATTTCATTCTTGTTTTTCTCTTAACATCCTTGTTTATTAACCGGGTCAAAGCATTTGAATGATAGTCATGTTTTGTCTTAATTAGATTGTGTATGTTATTTTTAATATACATCTCTTCCCATGGGAGCCAGTACTTACACTGCAAATGTACTCTGAAAGATTAAACTCTAACACTTAGCTTTGACTGTACCAGGGCAGAACATGGTCTGTTAAGAAGCTACCAAAAATTATTATGACCTGCCTTATCCCTTCTCTAAAATTATATATCTTTAAGTACAGAATTCAGTACAGTTTTATTTTTCTAAATATAGAACTTAGTACGTTTTAAAATACAGCATTTAGTACATTTTATTTGCTTTTTAGCACATCTTTATAGAACTTAGTGCATTTTTAGTACATTTTCCACTTCAGGGTTGCAGAAAACGTTACCATTCAAATTTGGAAGATAAATTCCAAAAGGACAGATTCAAAAGAATAATAATTAAAAAAATAATAAATCATTGTGGAATGAAATTTCATTCCTCTTGAAGTCAGTGGCAAAAATTGCATTAAATTTCAGCAGAGTCAAAATTTACCATTTTCTTCCTCGTTGTACATTATTCAGCAGAGTTGTATAAACACCTATGTAGATTGTATTTTGTTACCATCCCTGCTTTCAAGCTGCTGAAGCTGGCTTCAGATCTCTGGCTTTAATTGAGAATACTTTGAAGATTTGCTCATTTCCTTGAAGAGGGAATGCTGCCCAAGTCCGAATTTGGAAGAGCGTGAAATGACGCTCCTGGAAAAAGTTGTGGATTTCAGAGCATCTGTGGTGTGTGTTGATTAATTTAAAGTTATAAAGCAAATCAAGGAAAAGTAAACCGGCTTTTAACAAGGCATTAAATCACCTGATTTGATGGACTTCACAAGGAGCAACTGCATAGGTTTCCAGTGGATTTGCTGTGTTTGATGGATTCCCCCGGCACAAATGCCGCAAGCATTCCTTAAACTTCCCCAGCTATTCCCTTGTGACCTACATCCCTTTTATTCTCTTTCCCACTGCAGTGCCCTCAGCTTTCTCCTGCAGCCAGCCTTGTTCTGGTTGCACCTCCTTTGGCAGACTGAGCTCTCCTTGCTGCTCTCCCTCTGGTTTTTACAAAACTTCTGAAATAGATTCAAGACCTCTGCCTTTCAGACTGGTCTGAAATTGGCTGGGGGAGGAGGGAGAAGGGAGCCCAGGAAGGGATAAAACAGCACAAAGCCAATTTCACAGAGAAGCCAGCCAGGTTATTTAGAAACAGATTTACAAAGCCACAGTCCGATTTGGGAAAACAAAAAAAGCTAAGTTAGTTTCCAGATTTTAAAAGGAACTGAGTTCTGAGTGCTGACTTACTCAAATAACAGCTTTGGTTTTGTGCATGTTCTGTCTTTTCCTTCCCATATATTGTTGCTATAATGATTATAGCTTTGAGCTACCACTTGCTTTATGTATTCACACGGAAGGGACTCTGCTTTCTCAAACCCCCTTAAGGTGCTTTTACACGGCTTGTGAAGTTACAGTGCCCAGCTTAATACATTTAATCTGTTTCTTCGCTGCTTCTGAAGAAATCTGTTATCTATTGAACTGTTGTGTAAGTTCCTAGAAACCCCGCCACATATTTGACAGGCTCTTGGTATGTGACATAAAAAGGGATATTTCTCATCATCCTTTGGTTGTATGTATTGGCTGGAGTTAGCAGCAGCTGCTGAACAGTCAGATGCAATTAATTATTCTTTATTTGATGCCTTTGCCCAAAAGAGATCTTGGCACCTTGGTGTCCATCAGCTTCTACTAAATATTGCTAAAAGCTCACAAAGCGTGCGGTTTGTTTGCTTGTTGAAATTTGACGTAAACTTGTGATTAGTTCCAATTGCCGTTTGCATTGTAAGCCATTACTTTTTAGGGTAAGCACTGGTGCAAGTTTTATACTAAGGCATATCCCATCCAGTTCCAACTCCCTGCTATCGGCAGGAACACCTCCCACCAGCCCAGGTTGTCCAAAAACCAATCCAGCCTGGCCTTGAGCACTTTTAGGGATGGGGCAATTCTCTGGGTTTTGAGTTGCGGTGGTGGTACTGCTGGTTGCTGGAGGAAGATTCTCTTATAAGAGTAGGCGAGAGCTCAAAGAAGCATGGGAGGGAAGTGACTGTTTCTGTGCTTTTCTCTTTTGGGGCATTACAGTCTTGTAGGCTTTATAAATCTTTTGGTATTGATTGCTTTTTTAAGATTTTTGTGTGAGGTTTCAGATGTATGTTGAATAAATGATGACTTTTCTAGAAAACCTTATAGACAACCTATTTTTTGGAGAAAATTTGTTGCATCTTTGTCATGCTTGCAGTCTGTTGAGCAGTTTAAACTCCGGTATTTGGTGTGCAGTTATAGCAAATTCTCACAAATATCTTCTGTCAAGTGTTCAATGAAGCTGCTTAGTTAAGTTTTTGTTTAGAAAGACTGTTTTGGAGGAAAAAAAAAAAGTTAAATTCTGTAGTGCATATAGCTGCATTCTGAAGTTACTTTTGTGGTATTGAATTGTCTTACTTCTATATAAAACTACACCGTAATAGATGCTGAAGATTGTCTTACATTGAGGAGCAGCTGCCAGTGACTAGATGTGGTTTTTGGTTTACGTATGAAAATGAATTTATGGCATCTTCTACAGATGCTGTTGACCTATGTCTTGCAGCACCACTGTTCAGCCAAGTTTGCAGATGGAGTTGGGATAAAGATTAGGTCTTGATGCGACTCTGAGGCTGTCTAAATTATTACGTACTACATACTGCTAGTAATATTTGCAGTACTGGCTTGTCTGCTAATGTATATATGCTTTCGGTACGTGGATGAAAAATTAATCTATTCAACATTCAGAAACAGCAAAAACATCAGCTTTTGTTGCAGATGATAACTAGAGGTAGTTTGTGATCATTGTGATTTAAGAACAACACAGGGCTTGGGCAAGTTCCTAATTTTCCCGTGGCAAATATACTGTTCTTTTTCCTATGTGTATAAGTTTTAATGTCAAGATATGCGGCGTTCAACATTATTTTCTGTTTCACATTGTCTCATTGTTTGACTTCCAGAATACCTGCCCCCCTATTGCTTTATGCCACATATCTTTTGTTTCCTAGATGTACATTTAGGAGAGGAATGTTCTTGGTTTTTAGCAATGTTTATGCAGTATAAAACCTGGCAAGCGATAAATTTAGTTGCTTAAAATTTCTGTGTTTTTATATATATATATATACACATCTATAAATGTCTCAATACATACCTTTTTACTGATGCCTTCCCTTGTCCTCTGCTTTTTTCCCCCTTTTCAGATGTGTGGTCAGCAGGCTGTGTATTGGCTGAACTGTTACTAGGACAACCAATCTTTCCAGGTGACAGTGGTGTGGATCAGTTGGTGGAAATAATCAAGGTATGGAATTTGAAGTGCTTTTTTTTTTTTTCCCCAACTCCCTTGGAATCAGTATGAAAATGTTCATTGTTACGAGCTTGGCAACATATATTTTCAGCCACCATTGTACAATGAGTTGTGTGTAAACCATGACTGAAAACACTTCTAGTGTTTTTGAGAACTTGATGATCTTTATTTGTCCCCCTTGCAATCCTGTGTAATGATACATTGTCTTTTAATTACATAGGGTTTTGTCCTGTTAAAGGATTGCACTTTCAGTGTGCTTGGAAATGGTGCTTACAGACTGAGCCAATATTTATGCATGTGTGATTCTCATTCTTTAAGAATCTGGCTCTTTTTTCTTTGTTGCACGCAGTTAGTACTTGGCTTTGCAAGCAGTGTTATTAAATTTCTTTGTGCCAGATTCTTCACATATGTAGCCATCTTCTCTTCCTCCTTCCTACTAGTTCTTTGAGGTAAGGGGTGAAAACGTGCACTCCTTTTTGCAGCTGGAGAATTGGGACCTAATTAAATGTAGGGAAAACACCTTCCATCTGAAAAATCTCATTTTTGAAGTGAAAAAGACCTAATATTTCAAAATACCTAACATTTATGCATCGCTGAAGTTCAAACACATCTTGATTGATTTCATTTGGTAAGCTGTGAATATTCTGTGATTCTCAAATTAGAGGCATGGAGAAAATAATTCATAGCTTAAAAGATTGGTGCCTGACTTCCCAGCATCTATCCAATTCAGCTTCGGTACCTTTGAAATGCTCTTTTCTCTTCCCTGGTGTAACCCTCCTCATTCAACACCTGCAGTGCATCTGTACTGTGCGCTTAGTGAAAATGGGAGCATTACAAAGGATGAGATGAATGCATGTGCTTTTTGGCTTTATTTCATCACCAGAAGGGGACTGTACTGAGAGGACTTCCTTCTTGGTTTTGCCACTTAACAGCTACCTTGATACCTACACGTTTGTGTCAACTTCCTCCTTGTATCGATTATTCCCTAGAAGAACTGTAAAATCTGTGTGTTGCTGTCTTAACACAACATCTGCTGCCAGCCAGCTCCAAGTTGTCATCCTGCTGCATGGAGACTGTGAGCTGGTGAGGCCCAGTGTTTCTGTGGCCTGCTCTCTGCTCTCAGTCAGCTGTGTCCTGACCTTTCTAGGCTCTTGTCATGTCTCCTCCAGCTTTTGACTGTGTAAACCGAGTTAATACTGTAGTGGTTTTATGTCTGTAGTGCTGGAAGTCATCCAGTCGATTCCTTTCCTCCAGAGGCTTCCTGCACCTCCTTCTCCTAAGACTTCCTCGGTTTCTTATTATTGTCGTTCTGCCTAGTGTATCTCAAGCTCAGTAAGATCACGTTGGGTCAGTTTACATGGGAAACATCCGTGGAAAAATTAAGTTGCTGTCACAAGCAGTACTGATGATGACACAAGCGAGAATTTTCTCCTCTTGAGGAGCAGCTTGGAGCGGTGCAGTGCTTTCCGTTGCACAGCTTTTGTGAGAAGTAAATCGCTCCCTCTAAACACTTCAGAGTGCTAGAGTTCCTGAGGAATTTGTACAATAAACTGTGCTGCTTGCCATCAGAAGTTTGCAAAAAGTTCTGTTTGGTTTAATTAATTCATGTCTGCATTCCCAAGAAACTACATCTAATGAGTTTTTTGTGAAAACTACTGTTTATATCACGGTGGAAGTCCTGTAAGTCCTTCATGGCTTGGTTAGAAATCAGAGAGTAGAGAGGCCTTATCAGCACAACCGTAGTGCTCTGGCATTGCTTTGACTTAAACAATATCCAAGTACAATAATTAGGAAATAGATGTCCTCTCATTATGGAGGATGTTTGCCAAGCAGAGATTGTGGTTTGTTTGAAGTTTACTAGAAGCAGCTTTCATTAGCTGGACGTTTTCGGTTCTGCGATATTGGAGGAAAACATCTGTAAACTAATAATTTCATAGCATGTGCGTGCTCTGATTGTGATGATTCTGCTTCATTTACACTTGGGTGAAGTTGTATTGAAGCAAAGGAATGCTTGAATAAAATTGCTGTCGGTCTGTGTACCGCCTACAGTTTCTTTAAACACTGCTACCATAAATTGTAGTCATTTTTATTGACCGATTCACAGAGTATCCCGAGTTGGAAGGGACCCACAAAGACTGAGTCCAATTCATAGCTGAATGTATAGTACTGGCAGACTAGTGTCATGCTGCATGATGCCAGAGGAGTATCTGCTGTAAAGGCTTGATCTTCAGTAAATCATAGCTTGACATGATGACTTTCACCTCGGAAAAAACAGATTACTGGATTTCTTTAAACGTGGAAAGGGTGTTTCTGAATGATCATCACAGTCCTACATTTTTTTTGGGGGGGAGGCCTCCTCTCCTCTTAGACACGTACCCCTCTGCACCCAGAAATTAACTGAAACAGCTTAAATGTAGGAATAACTCCGTTTTATAGGAAGCCCAGCCTCTTCAATTAAAAGGTTACTGTTCAGAGAATGTGTTTTAGGAAAGTCTGGGAGAACAAACGCAGTAAATCTTGAAGTCGAAGTTATAAAAAAGGGTGTTCACTGCATCCTTAAATGAAATACAATGGAAAATGTAAATTAGAATGGGTGGATGCCATGAATAATTTTCTGCCCATATATTTGTTACAGAGAAAACACAGATTCTCAAGGCAACAATAGGAGGGAAAATGAATGTAAACTGCCTAAGGGAACTGTTTTTCAATGCCCCTGTACCACATCTCGTGTTGTGAATTTTTGTATCAGCTATTCATAAGAGCACTGGCAAAAGGCTGAGGTGAGAATACAGAGAGAATTGTACTTGGGGGTAGCGCAGCCAACAAAATGGGAAACATGAGGTTATTTAGGATTTCATTTAGAATAGGATTCATTTAATTTTTATTTTTTTTATGGATGGCATCCACCACTTCCATTTGATGACATATTATTTAAAGCTTACATTGTCAGACAGACTCGTTTTAATGCTGTAGGAGAAGCAGAGCTATGGGATCCACCAGTTGCAGGGGGTCTCTCCTGGGACCCCATCTGGAGCCCAGTGCTCACCTGCAGGGACCCAGCACATGAAGGACATGGAGCTGTTGGAGCAAGTCCAGGGGAGGGTCACTGGGGTGATCAGAGGGCTGGAGCACCTCTCCAATGAAGACAGATGGGGTTGTTTGGCCTGGAGAAGACAAGGCTCCAAGGAGGCCAGTACCAGGGTACTTCCAGGACCTTAACGGGACCGACAGTAAAGATGACAAGGGACTCTTTATGGGTGAGTGTAGTGATAGGACAAGCAGCAATAGCTTGAAATGGAGGATATTTGGAAAAAAAATCTTTATTCTGAGGGTAGTGAGGCACTGGAACAGGTCACCCAGAGAAGCAGTGGATGCCCCATCCCTGGAGGTGCTCAAGGCCAGGCTGGATGGGGCTTTGGGCAACCTGATCTGATGGGAGGTGTCCCTGCCCATGGCGGGGAGATTGGAACTGGGTGATCTTTGTTGTCCTTTCCAACCCAAACCATTCAGTGATGCTAGAACAGCCACGAACTTTCTACAGAGTTAAAGGTTGGGGGCCGTGCTTTTTGTTATGCTGTGACTGTCTTGGAGCTTCACTTTCAAATGGCTTCCTTGGTATGTATGTCTGACATTGAGGGGCAGAGAAAATGGAGTATTTTCAGTTCCCCAAAAGGGCTAGAGTAAAAATAGTTACCCACACATTTGGAAACGCATCTGACTTTGATCCATTAAATTGACTTGAATCCCCTGGAAGAGGTCAGCTTAGAAACTTTCTGCTGGTTCCTATCAGCTCAGAATGACAAAGAGCAGCAATCAGTCTTGCAGCATGCTTCAGGCCAAGATGAATTTCTCACTTGCTTACTCAACTGCAATTATTCAGAGTTCGTTTCGCAATACATCAGTTGGATGCTACATCTGGATGTGAAGCTCCTGCATGAGACTGGAGAATGACTTGGAAATGCCACCACGTTAAACAAGTCCTCCTGTCTCACGTGGCACCGATGACATCCCCGCAGTCCTTATTTTTAGCTTCTTTCTCTCTTGTTCATATTTCTTTAGTCTTCAGTCTTTCCATAGTAATACTTCTTCCTTTCCTTCCTTGTTTCTGTAATAGTTCTTCAGTCTTTCCAGATGTTCTTAGTCTGGCTGGGAGAAGGAGATATTTGACCACTTACCCCTGACAAAAGAATATTTGATAGGGGGAAATACTGTCTCGGAGCTCCGTCTGAAGAAATAATTAATCTCAGCACATTCTTCTTGAGTACTTTCACCATTACAGGAGAGAAATTACATGATGTGCTTTTTCCAAGGTTTTATCTTGGATGGTGACTCTTCCTTAGTATTTTTAGCTCTTGCTGGCTACTCTAAATGTTAGGTTATCCCACCGCTAGGAATATCTCAAGTGGGTAACCCGATCTATCTGTTGTAATTCACGCCCCTACTGGCTTTCGAGTGACGTCTCCTTCAGAAATGCGCTAGTTCCTGAAGCAGGCACAGCAGCACTTCAGGCTTCATCAGTGGTCAGGTAAAGAAATTACGTCGGAGCAAACGCCACGCCTGAGAGAGCAGCGGTCCCTTCACTGCTGGAGAGGTGAAACTGCTCCTTCCAGCAGCCCAGGATGGTTGCAGTTGCCGCATCTACCACGCGATCAGGATATTGCTCAATGCAGCTCAAAAGAAGAGGTCTCAGCCTGCAAGAGGGGATTTTTGGAGATGCTGTTGGTGAGGTCTGCTACCTAATTCCCTGACATTGTGCTCACAGCAAGGAATGCAGCCGTGGTGCCTGCAGGACGGCCGTGCCTGCCGTGCAAGCTTGGATGGGGGAATTCCTGGTCCTCCCCACACCCACCCGCAGCCCTGCAGAGCGTTGAAACCATCAGAGGAAAACTGTCACGGGTATCCCCCTCAACTGACCCATCTTCAACCACAGCTCCCTCAGAATGTGATTATTCTGTGTTCCCCTTGCAAAAGGGAATTTCTGCAACATCGTGGTTTTCTAAGATAAATATTTACATGCATATTTACCTTCTGGAAGGGTCTGTTTAGTTCCTTCCCCTCTACCCCCCTCAAAAAATGGGGGGGAAAAATCTTTGTCGGAAGAAAGAAACAGCAATACTCATCTGAGCAGCCCTGGCACACTGGGAGGACAACATCTGCTAATCTCCTTTTCGTTGTCTTTCCCAGAAATACTTTTTCCCTGTCTGTGCTGCAATCTCGAGCGTGAGATGCATTGACTAGCTTGTGATTGTAGGAAAGGGTTGTGGGTTTTTTGGTTTGGGTTTGTTTTTTCAGTTCCTCTGGACTACGTAATTATTCCTTGCACGGAAGAATACTAAAACCATCTTCCCATAGCTAGGAAGAAGGCTAGGGGAAAAAAATGTATTAAAAGACAAGCTCAATAGTATCAGGAATCCTAGCCATGTGTAACTTTTTGGTCTCTGACAGTTTTACTGAGCCGAACGCTAAGTATAGACTGCAATTATAATATATGGCTCACACTCAAATGTCAAGGTACTATTTTGGGCTCAGTTTTTGAAATAAAATAAATTCACTCGCAGTAGTTAATGGGGAGAGTGGAGCTGTCTCTTCCAGGAGAGCAAGCAGTCGGAGAGGAGGCTTCTTGTTATCAAACGTGGTCCTGCGCTGAGCGAATGTGTGGCGCTGGGACCGTCCGTCAGCGCGACACTGCTGCGGGCTTTCATCTTTTCCTCTCCCATCAAGGAAGTCTTCTGGCATTTTCCACCCCGCACCACATCACAACTTGGCTGTTCCTGTGCCTGGTGCTGCTATTCCACACTTGCAGTGCTCGCTGGCAGGCGGTATGAAAAGTTGATGAACAATTATACTCATGTCAGCAGTGACAATGGGCTTCTTCCTATTCCTGTTGTGTGGCTGTTCTTGAGTTTGTGAATAGAAGAAATCTCTATATTTAGTTGGCTTTCCTTTTTCTTTGACAAGAGCATGCTTTTGAAAGACTGCGTGTATAAAACGTGCAAGTTTATTTTTTCCCGTAGACCTCTCAAAGCATTATTTCTCTGACCTGTGTTTGCTGCTTGAGATTCCAGCACTGTGAATTTAAGGAACAATTTGGCATACCCCTAACGACTTTCTGAAGAGGTGCAGACATGTTCACAGAAGTATTAATTATGCCATCTGGTAAACCACACACCCCAGATTTTCTGGAGGACATTTCCTTGTAAGATTGCAGAGTTTTCACAGGGAGGGCACCGTAACACTGTAACTGTGGCTTTCTGAATTAAATAACCATCTTCTTCCCTCTCGAGTTCACTTCAGTCCTCACCAGCCAGAGTCTCCTCCTACCTATGCATTTAACTGATTTTAATATTTTTGGCAAATGTTTAGCAGTAACAGTGTCAGAAAAGGCTTTTATTTCGCTGGGGTTTGTGCAAAACTTGCGTTTTCCTCCTCTTCATGTGTTGCAGCAGTGTGGTTTTGGTCTCAAATAACCCTGCACATTTTTGTGCAGTGAAGCCAGGTGTGGACAGCCTCTGTCTTCAGTACCGGGGTGTAACTAAGGCATCCTTTGGAGCTGAATATTATTCATCCTTCTGTGCACATTCAGTTGCAAGTGCATAAAATGAAGATCATTCTGCTATTTGTCATCAAATTCAGGACTTAACTTCAGATACAGATTTTTCTTGATGTTGTTTGTTAGAGATGTGGTTATAGATTTTCTTTATTTGCTTAAGATACATACCTTAAGCTATATAGCTTAACATATATGCCATTCTGCTATCTTCACGAACCCTGTTCTTGGAAGAAAAAGTATTTAGGGTTC
The DNA here is from genome assembly GCF_964211825.1 of Aythya ferina. Classification (NCBI taxonomy): domain Eukaryota; kingdom Metazoa; phylum Chordata; class Aves; order Anseriformes; family Anatidae; genus Aythya; species Aythya ferina. Next base: position 122,477,807 of record NC_140296.1, on the reverse strand, counting down.
TTCATCTATTACACGTGAATGTCAAGCAATAGCTTTCCAGCAAATACTTGTAAAAGCTCCGGTGTTCAATTTCTGACCTGAGAGAATTAAAGCAGCATCTGTCTTGTCAACAAGTGTATTCCTTGGTTACTCTTATTGGATAGTTTCTTTTTCTGTGTATTTTTATTTAAGAGATGATGGTAGCTATTGGGGATGAAGAGTAACAGCATTTGGCTGCCGGCCTGTTGCCTTCACTTGCAAGATCTCTTCTTACAAGTCTTGCGTAGTCCCCGTTCATTCATTCAAATTCTAGGTACAGTCAAAAAAAAAAACATCCTTCTCTTTGAAAATACCACCTTTCATGAGACTGTCCCCAAGAAGCAGAAGTAGAATAGCATGTGCTAATGTGCATAGACCTGAATAATTAAGTATTGGTCTCAATATTTCTTAAAAGCTCTTTGATGTAGGCAAGACCTGAAGAGAGGATGCAAAGAAGCTGGAGCCAGGCTCTTCTCACTGGTGCCCAGTGCCACGACGAGAGGCAGTGGGCACGAACTGGACACATGAAATTCAGTCTGAACGCAAGAAAATAGTTTTATCGTGAGGGTGTGGACAAATAGTGGAGCAACCAGAGAGGCTGTGGTGTCTGCATCCTTGGAGATCTTCAAAAGCTGCCAGGACACAGCCCTGAGCAACTGGCTCTTGCTGATGGTCACTGCACGAGGAGGGGGTTGGACCAGATAACTTCTAGAGGTCCCTTAAAACCTCCGTGTTCTGTGAAACCTCTCTGCAAGGAACATCTGCTGCACAGGGTTTGCAGAGCTGGTGTAGCAGGAGCAGTTGTTTCACAGAGTAATTCTGCCAAAAACCTACCAAGTAATTTATGCTTTTCTTTTGCATTTCAAACAGAAATAAGTCATATGCATGACTTAAAAGAAAAAAAAAAAAAAGTTACCCAGTTTTTGTGATAACATAAATGATTGCTACTACTCATCAAGGTTACTCAATTGTATTCCTGATGTACCTAAAGCATGCTGTAAATCAGTAAGGCATGATTTAAAAATTGTGCGGCAAACCATCTTTTAGGCTGCAGGGGTGTTTCCATCCTTTGCTACAGGGCCTCTTCCAGACACGTCAAGTTGCCAGTACAATTTTGTAGGTTATCACTTCATTCATCCTGCTTTCTTTCTTTTTTCTTTCTTTTTTTTTTTTTTTCATGGACTGTGATTTGAATTTGACAGTCCTAAAAGCTGCCGTTTTTTTCTTCCTGTGTACTTTCCCCTTCATTTTCTGCCTTAATCTGCCTACTCGCAGCACAATTCGAAAGCACCCAGACACCAGTGGCGTGGCTCTGCAACCTAGAGAGAACAAAGTAAATACACTGGGTAGTTAACGTAAGCCACTTTTCCTTTTGTACAGTTATTTTGTGTGTCAGGGGCTGTATAACCAAAAGGTCAGGCTTTCCCTTCTTTCATACGGCGTTATCCCTCTTCAATACCTTTTCTAATCTTCCATGAGACCTTAAGCACTGTTGATTAAATGCTTCACTATCCTTGTCACCAGGGCTGGAGCTCAGGGAGTTGCTCCCTCCCACCATTTGCAGTTACAGATGTGGCTTTTTGTGAAACGTGTGGCTGGGCGTTGTCCTTGGGTCCTCCCATGAAGCTGTCCTTACCTATCTAATCCGAAATCTCTCCCATCCTATAAACAGTCTTTACTTGAAGATGCTGGCACTGTGTAGGCTCTCGTTCTGAGCAGCCTTGGGAACCAAGCCAGATTCCTGAATTTTGGCTATATACAAATGTAATTCTTGCCTGTGATTGTAGTTACAATTTTTAGGAATGCTATTAAATATTATTTATTTTTTTTTGACGGGGTGGGGAGGTGAAAGTGTAAGAGGCATTTTCAGATGCACACAGAAAAATCCTCGTATCAATTTTGGGCGCAACCCTTGGCTTGTAGAGGTGGTGGGATTTAAATCCCGGTTAGGCTCAGGAGGCAGGTGTTGTGTGATCCTTCTTTCACGTGACTTGTCAGCTATTTCTGTTGTCCAAGAAGCAATTAATGGCCTGAACAAGTCATGGGGGGTTATTTCCTTTTTTACCTGCTGTTTATTTGAAAGATTGTTCCACTAATTTGTTGCAGCTCTTTTATAGAGGTAGAATTGAATGTTCTTTTAGGATTAGTAATGGTAACACGCTAACACTGCATTGTCCTGGGATTTCCAGGATCCCTTCAGGATCTATCCAGCCCCAGAATGAGGTGTGTGACTGTGTATTATTCCTTACACAACGACGAATTTGCACGCACAAATAACGTTGTGGCACATTCTGGGAATGAGGAATACAAATCCCTGAAAGGAAACAGGAAGCACACGTTGTAGATGTTTCCAGCTAGGTTTAAACTAAGTTCATCTTTTGCATTGAACTACGGGGAAAAAAAACACAAAACAAAACACATTTCTAATGAGGAAAGAAGGAAACTTCAGCTCCTCTAAGCAGTAATTGGCTTGTCTTTTAAGCTCGTCAGACGGCTGTTGTTCCTAACTTAAAATGCGTTTTGTGTTACTGGTCTGATCCTTAATCAGCCACATGCAGTGAGCTGCAATCTCTGAATAAGTGCAGCAGTACTGTTTTATAACATTAAAATTACAGTAAACTCTATTCCCTATTGAAATATCACTGAGTTTGAGATAAAAAACTTGAATTTTGTGAAAACGTCTAGAAGAGAATTAAATTATTTGACACTGGGCTTTGGGGCACGAATGAATTGCCACCAAGAGACTTATATTGGAGCAAGGGTCACAGGCAATTAGACTAGATCTTGTGTCGTTTGATAAGAAGTTGTGAGAGATGAGGCTGTTCAGCCTGGCGCAGAGAAGGTTTGGGGGGATCACATCGATCTCACTCAAAACCCAACAGGACGTGGTCCTGGGCAGCCTGCTGTATCTGACCCTGCTTGAACAGGGGGCTTGGACCAGGTGGAATCAGGAGAGGAGGTCCCTTCCAGCTGAAAGTTTTGTTATTCTGTTCTCAACACTGTATGAATTTACTAGTTGTACAGACTGCCTTCAGTTTAGTTTTCTCACTGTGTAAGAGGTTATACTGGACTCTTTGAGATCCACGTGAATCTCAAGCATAAATAACTTACCCTTTCTTCTTTCCTTCCTAGGTTCTGGGAACGCCTACAAGGGAGCAAATTAGAGAAATGAATCCAAACTATACTGAATTCAAATTCCCTCAGATTAAGGCACATCCATGGACTAAGGTGAGTCTATACAAATTGGATAATAACAACATGTGGGCTGAAACTAAAAGTTGGAGAAGTTAAGCTTGATTGTTCAGTGTCTGTGGCTTTCAGTCTAAACTAGGTGCCTTTAACTATTCTGGGGACCCAATAACTCCTGATTTAGGTAAGGATAAAGAAGGTGTTGAAGCAGTGTATTGTGATATATATTGGTTGTGGATTTTTTATGAGGTTGCCTACAGGCGTTTTTTAAACAATGGTGTGTGTGTGTGAGTAGTGGATTGCAATATATCTAAATCCTGTCATGCTGTAACTCCTGATGTGCACGAAAGTCACTTAGAAATGAGAAAGCGTTCCGCTGACGTGTGACACTTCTGTAATGCTGCTATATAATCTGACAGTGAAGGTTGACAGTCAGTTTCTTAACTGGTTCTCTCAAAAATGCTATATTTGTGCTCCTATAGGTGTGCTCTTGAGAGCGGTGCTTTTTTCATGGAGTTACTTATGACTGTTTTTGCTCTCTAGCCTCCAAAAGGAAGGGCTCTTGCAGTAATAGTGACAATATTATAACCTCCGTGATCAAAGCAGAAACCGCTAGCATTACAGTAAATACACGGCCACATAGTTAAGCTATCTTCCACATAGACAAATGATGGGTGCTTGGTTTGGGAAAGGGTAAAAACTGATCGTTTAATTAGCCTCTAGGTTGTAGTGTAAGTTAGAAGTCAAGTCTTAAGCAACTGAAGCCTGGTTGTTAAGATTTTCTATTTGCTGACTGAGAAATGGCTGATAATAATCGCAGTATATTCTCAGTGCGTACCAAGGAATGTACCAAGTCAGGTACTGTAAGTCACTATTTTTGTGGAAGATTCTCCAGTGTGTTATGCACCACTGTAATTCTCCTTTTCCCCAGTAATCCCTGGTTAGTATTTCTATAACCTAGTTTCGTTGGGTTGATTAAGTGGTTTATAATAGAATGAGAGGCCAGTAAATCCATCAGTGCTTTTTAATATCTTACATTAACAAGAAAAAAAATAGGGGAAATGAAATCCTTGGGAGTTGGTCTCTTCTGCTTCAAATTGCACCATGGTAAAAGTCCCAAGAATAAGCCCCAAAGCCTTAGAGCAAGGAATTCTAGGGTTGCTTCTGAATTTCTGCAGTGAAGGTGTTGTGTATTTGAGGGGTTAAACCAATACCCAATGGAACAGGGGTGCTGAGATTTAGTGTAGTATATATAGGTAGAGTTGAGCATTTAATCTAGCCGTGCAACTCATCTTCTGCCTGAATAGTCTTAAGAATTATTATCTGCACTTGATGGTCACAACAGAGATCTTTAGCAAATGTAAGCTTCAAGAAAAAACTGAGAGTCCTTTCTATTTATATACGTTATAAATGAATGGTTGTTTGGACCTTCTAAAGGATCGCAGGTGAAACTAAGCCAATTAGAAGGAATTGAGAGGAGCTTGTTTGTGAGGAGATCAAATCTGTGTTCCACATTAGGGCACAATTACTTCTGGAGAGCTGGACTTGCAACATAGCTTCTCACTCTTAATTCATTCTACACCTTCTTCCTGACATTACCTGTGTGTACAACAGCACTTAAAGCAGTCTACTACATGGCATGATGCTTCATCGATGAGATCTGTACTTTTCTTATTGTCCATGTGCTAAATTACTAAAATGGATCATCCAGCATAGTGTTGTCAGTGATGCTCATCCTTACTTACTTCTAAAGATCCTTTCCTCTCACCATTTTGGTGTTGAGCCATGAAAGATTTCAGCAAGTGGCAGCAATACTTCGGCTCGTTCCTCCTTACTCGGTTGTGTCGGAACAACATCTGATGGCACAGAAGTGGACGTGCACATCCTCTGGAGTTTCTCGATGTTAGAATTGTGAACAGTGACTAGAAGAGAAGACTGAACTGCGATTGTAGAGATGCAGTCTAATGAGCAGAAGAGGAATGACACCGAAAAGGAGAAAGTGCAAATGGCTTTTGTTATAACTGCGTGTAAGTAGAGTGCCACAGCTAGCTGCAAGCAGGACTTGGGCAGTTTCAGCCTCAAAACCACAAAGCTTTGTCATCTGCAGCCTTCGGCAGCTCTTTAGCTTAGGAGTGATAAGGCTGTTATTTTTGTGGACTAGTTAGGACCAGAGGACTCAGCAGTTAGTTTCTGTATGGAAAAGCTTCCAGGCAGCTGGTTTTCAGCAGGCTTGAGTGAAAATATAATCACTCCCTGGTATAAACTCTTTGAGACAAGGGCATTCCCCTTGTTGTTTTGGTATGGTTCAGGGAGCTTTCTTTGGTCTGCAAAAGTATGTGTAGGTTGCAATTAAGAATTTCCTTTGGATGCTGTAGTACGTATAGGTTGCAATTGAAATTCTCTGCTGAGGACTTGTGTTGGATGGACCTGTTGAAGGTCTGCTCTCTGCATGTTTCTGACAGGCTTAGACCTGTCTTCCTTCTGAGGATCATTGTAGCGTGGGGATCTGCTCACTTGGCTGTTATCTACTGGATGGGGAAGAATGGTGGCTAGTGTTGTAAAATGAGATAGCCTCCAAGCTTTTTTTAAAGGACTTGGTAAATTGTTTGAGGCTGAGTAAGGATGAGTCCATGAAGCGATCCTGTTTCTCAGATTCATCTAGTTCAAGGCTTAAACGGGAATTTTGAGCACAAGTTTTATGAAAGTTTGAAGTCTGCCTTCATAGACATAGCTCAGAGTTTTCAGTGGAAATGGATTGGTATCATCCATATACATACTGCTATGATGTTGTAGTATAAAGACAAACATCTCATTAACAAGGGACTGTCATCTTAATTTAGGAGAGAATTCAAGCTAACACTAAAAATATTTTTCTGCTGCATCAATAACATGAGATTACAGAGCCTGGTTTTTCAGTCTGACAATTTGATATTCAAATATTTTTGTAACTTGAGAGCCTTAATCTCTGAGTGCAAAATATGTAAAGCCCCTCTTTCCAATACAGTCCTATGTTGTCCAAGCTCATGCATGTTTTTCTACCAGTTGCGTGCATGGTGCTGAAGATGACTGGAGTTTACGGTGTCCCTAGCCAGCAAAAGAAAAGAAAATCTGAACTTTCCAGCAAGCTATTGAATCTTCTTCTAACACAGGACTTGTCTCTTCCTTCCCACTGCTCCCCCTATCCAAAAGGATAAACGTGGGGCATTTTAGTTCTTTTGGGGTTGGGGTAAGGGTGTAGGGGTTCCTCTTCTGAATACAGGAGTATTTAATTTAGTAACGTAGCTGTGCTTTTTGCCCAGACCTGCCTTTGTTTTTTCTTAATGTAGGACAGCTTGTATTCATGGAGATGCGTCCTACTGCTCGTTTGCCTTTTTCCAAGAGTACAGGGCATTAAGTTATAAGGGAAGCAAGGCTTTGCAGGAGTGGTCATATCTTTTATTTGACCAAATGATACAGCTGGGGAGGAAAATGGCCAGGCTACACCATGTCTTCTGGTGTGGCATGGGTCAGGAAACTTGTCAATTTTTTTCAGATGTATCAGCTCATCAAATAAAAGTTTCTTTCCCTTTCTGGAGACTTTGCTGCTGCTGTTTTTACAAGATCAGAACTTCCCTTCCGTGTGTTTCATCTACCTCGGCTCTGTGAGCCTTGTTGTTGAAAGCACACGGTCTGATCTCTGCTACTAATCTTTATCCTCATTTATCTTCTTCTGTCTAAGCTTCATCCACACTTCATAATTGTGTGACCGGAAAGCCCAAAAGAAAATCTGAGATCAAATGCAAGATTGTATGTCACAGGGTTGTTGAAGTTCAGCTTTTGTTAGTTTTCTCTCAATCTTTTGGCCTTTTTGAAGGAGGCCAGGGGCAGTGAAGTGGCTGAAGAAAGGTATAAACGCGTGCTTCATAAGCTTGTGTTAGGCTGGCATTGCTTGCCATGGCCCCGGTACAGCTGGCCTTTATCCTGGCATTAATCAGATGCTACCTTCGTGTCCCAAGCCCTTTGGGTTATGAAAAACAAAGACTCTTCTGTGAGTATTTCCAGAAATATGAAACATGCCTGCCTGTGATGGCTGTCCTACCACATTCCCACCTCCAGCTGGTAAAGGATCTTGTTTGAGTAACACTGTAGTAAATAATCGAATTATGTACTTGAGGCCACTTCTATGTGGAAGAGATGACATGTTTGGATTTTTTTTTTCCTCCCAAGGATATTTTCCACCTGCCTGCCAGTAACAGGCAGTATGGTGAAGTGAATATTCTGGATGAATATAGAAGGGCTTCCTCCCACCACAGACCTTCCCATCACAAGAAAGTCACAGCAGATTAAGGCAGGGTCCCTTCTGACTTCGTAAGCGCTTACTTTTTTGTGATTTATACCATTAGGCATGCTCTCCTGTCCATGTCTTCAAGCCAAAATAGTGTTGCAGAAGAAAACAGTGTCTAAGATGAAATTTTAGGGGTCTGGTTCGTATTCCTTCTGACCCTTTTATGAAGCAACTGGCCAGTTCAAAGTTGTACAGAAACACAGTTGTGTTGTATTATAGAGTAGCTTTGAATGTTGAGGTTACGATCCATTTTTCTACCTACATTATGAATTGCTAATATTATAAAATACTGGGTAAACATTTCAGACCGAGTATTTTGTGTCTGTCTGTCTTTGTATACGTTTTACCATACAACTCACTGCTCCTTGAGTGTTGAGTGTTTCTGGATTTGCAGCAGGCCGTCCTGTTGCCTTGTCCTCGCTGTGGGATGGGCCATAAAGAGTCTGCTCTCCCTCATGACAGTTTTTTTCCACTCTCCAGAATCAGCCTCGTGTCCTCATCCTGTCCTACTCCTGCTCTCCTGGTTCTTGTCTGGTTTTGAAGCAGATTGTTTTGCTTGTCATGCTTCCAAGTGACTGCTCATACTGGAGATGCAAGGAGGAATACCAAACAGTGAGATGGATAAATGGCTTGTGTTGTCACTCCTAATTATAGCTGATGACAAAAGAAAATGAAAAATGAAGAGCCTCCTGTGAGAAATCTTGTTAGTGGACTTGCATTTCAATTGAAGTTGCAAACTCTTCTGGGACTGGGGTCTCACCTTTTGTAAAGATAGGAAGGTGTAAGGGAGACTGGATGTTTCTTTGGGTGCAGTTTCATAATTAGCTTAAGTTCGTCATGAAGTGAGGTCTGCTTTCCAGTTCCCACCTGCGTATTCTTGATGCCTTACTTCTGCATTCCTGTTTATATAATACCAAAAACCTCTTGAGGGGGGGAAAGATAAAAAGCACTTGGGATCTAGATCACTTTTCCTACCTGACTGATCATTCAGCCCCAGCTGCACGTGCTGGGACGAGAACAGCATGGCCAGGAAAGGGCAGATCCATCTTTTCCATGCGAACTGGAGGTGACTGCCTGCTGCGAAACCATGCCCTTGCTTCCTTCTGAAGAGCCCAGTTCTGTTTTTCTCTTGGTGGGTTGCTGTCCCGTTGCAGCGTGTCTGTCTAAGCTGCTCGTGGTGGCTGCCCCGCTGAGGCCGGGAGCCTTCCCAGAGGGGGGGGGTTTGGGGTTTTCTATGGGAAGGGGGAGCTGTCTTGTTCCGCTTTGCTTTGTGCTGCCCTCCCGTAGAGCCTGGTAGGAGCAGAGCATGCCCCGGGTGATAAATGCTGGTGGGTTCTGGGTTTGCCAGGCCCTCGGTGGCAGTAGCCCAGTGAGAAGTGTGTGGTCTCAAGGCGAAGGAGCTTTGGAGACAGGTTTTTGGTGCTGTTCCCAGTTCTGAGTTGGCTCATTTGTAAGCCACTTAACCCTTCTGTCTTTGCTTCCCCGCCTGCGGAAGTGCCATCTGACAGGCGTTTTTGACTACTAAGGCATTTGCTATTTTTGAGATGCTTTTAAGGACAAAACGCAGGGATTCAATTGGAGGAGGTAGCTGGGGAGGTTATATATATTTTAAGGTAAATCCCCAAATCGGTGTGTCTCTGGTGGACTTGTTTAATCTTCATTTGTATCACGTAGTTTTAAAAAATAGCAACAATAGGAAAATGGAGTATTTCAGAAATCCCTTTTGGAAATTTTAGCGGTCTGGATGCATCTCTTGGATACGTTTCTTCCCTCTCCTCCTGTTTAGGGACACGTCGCATTTAACTTGCGCGACCAAAGCGCTGCTCCATGTCGTCGAGTTGTGGCAATTGCCTCGTGCGACTGCATTTAACGAGTCGACCCGATGGTCGTGTCCCACATCTGACAGCTCTGATGGCTCGCAAAGCAGCGCGAGCGTCCTGCTGAAGGGAGGAGCTCTCCCCGTTACCTAATCCCGCAGCGTTTCCAGCAAGGCTCGGCCGCCCTCCTTGCCAGTCCGGGGCATGTGCCGTCAAAACGCGCTTACAAACAGCGAGGGGATGTGCGCAGCCTGTCAGCCTCGAATCGGGGGTGTGGGTGGTTCTGGGCACGGCTCCGAGGCCGCTGAGGAAATTTTTAACCGTGGTGTCACCGACTCGATGCGTTGGCACCAGATGTCGTTTCAATAAGCCTCTCTGCTCTCCCCGCGATGCCTTTCCGCGCACGCTGGCTGGAAGAGCACCTTGGTGTCACATTGGGGAGCTCTGGTGCAAGAAAACGAGCTCCGTGTTGTGCGTGGCAAGTCAATGAACTGGAAGTCAGAGCAGGCTTTCTGCTAAAACAATGCGCAGCCCTTGCCCCGTGTGGCTCTCTCCGAGGGCTGCATGCTGATGCGAGTGAAGCGCAGTGGGAGCACGCCGTGCTTTCCAGCCTTTTTCTTCTGTCTTACGATGTGTGTGTGCGCTTGTGTGTGTGTGGGGGGGGAAGGAATTGAAATTCAGAAAGGGTGTGAACTCCACTACGCTGGTAGGAACCGTTTCAAATCAGGAAGGCAAAATGTGGCTCGCTCTGCTAGCGCACAAAAGGCTTCGTCTATACTGAAGTCATCTGGGGATGGGAGCCGAGGAGTGCACCAGGGGCTTGGCAAGCACTTCTTGAGATGTCGATGATGGTGGTAGCTCCTGGAATAAACAAAGAGGGAGTTGCATGAAAAAATTCACACTGATTTGCAGTGTAACATAGAAAGGAGAGAAGTGATGTGTCTGGCCTCGCTGCCTGCCCGTCACGGGCTGTTGGCCTTCGAGCATCGCCAGCATGCCTGAGCAAAGAAGGAACTCGCACTGGTCCCCCAGCTTTTTGGTGAGGTGTGGACTCATTGGAACCCGGAGGCAAGACAAACAAAAGCACCAAAAGCTGCGGTTTTGGATGAGTCAGCATTTCCATTTTACATGATCATTCCGAGATTTTTTTGTAACTCATCCAAAAAAACATAAAAGAAAAACAGCGACCTGGGTCTCAGCCTGAAATTTCATTTGCTTTGCAGAAACGAGAGGTTTTGAGTTATGCAAGTGCAAATTTTCCTTGAGTAATACTGTGTGTAAAGCCTTTCTTTTGCATTTGTTTATCTCCAAAACAGGTTCATTTTTTAAAATGAAAACTTGAGCCTTCGGTCCCTCCTGTGGACAAATAGCCTTACAAAAGGTCTTGTTTCATTTTAGAAAAATGAATTGCTGCGCCGGTGGGGTAGTATTTGATTGCTTTAAAAGTTCCTGTCAGTGTTTAATTTTTGTTTTTGTTTGTGGACTTGCTGTGCATTTTGCCCGGCCATATTTAGTCTGCATACTAAATGTTAGTCTGCCCAAACACTTTACTTTGTGCACTTAGCTTTTATATATATTTTTTTCCTTTTATTTCCTTTCTCCTTTTTTCTTTCCTTTTTAAATTTTTAATTTTTTTTTTTCCTTTTGCTTTCACCCAGATGTATCTTAGACTGAGACAGACCTCGCTCTGACGGGCCGGATTTTAGTCCGTGCACTAAATTTTAGTCCGCAGACTAAAAAATAAAATAAAAATAATAATAATAATCCGCGGATTATTTGCTTAACTCAATTCCCTCACTGAGAACTACCCGGACCTTAAGCTCTCACCACAGCCTGGGTCCAGGGGGGGGAGGCTTCACAGCTCCCGGGGGAGTCCTGCCACCCATCCTCCCACCGCGGCGCGTCCAAGCGGAGCCTGTGACCGTCCCCTGCTCGTGTCCCGCTGGAGGGTGGCAGCCTCTGGTGTAGTTCTCGGTGGGCAAATTGGGCAGCCTTCCCGGTTGGGAACTGTGTCGAATCAGTAGAGCTTAAAAAAAAAAAAAAAAAAAAGAAGAGGGGGGTGGTTGCTTTTATTTTTTTAGGGCGGGATTCAAAAGCTTGGGGGGCGGCGGGAAGGGAGACGAAATTTGAGGGCAAATTTCCTAAGCAAAGGGGTGCGGCGGTAGGAGGGGGAAAAAAAAAAACGCCATAGAACGAAATTCGGTCCATACCCGCACTCCTGAGATGGTTTGTCCAGTTCCTGAAGAATCCTAAAGAGATCACGGCAGCAAACAAAAACCCAGTGGTGGGGGAAGTCAATCCAAAACTGAGAATAATCCGCGGCGGCCTGAGGCACTCATAGCTCACGCAAATTTAAAGCATCCAAATTTGACAGCACAGAGCCCAGAGTTTTTATTTTCTCTTCAGCACCAATTATAAATTGCTAGGGGGTTTGGTTTTTTGGTTTTGGTTTTTGTTTTTTGGTTTGCCTTTTTTTTTTTTTTTTTTTTTGAAAAACTAAAACCACAAAGTTTGCATTGTGTCTCTGGGACAGATTTACGAGTGGGATGCACCTTTGGAGACAAAAGAAATTTGGCCCCGTATTCTGACATTCGTATCCAGGACTGAAAATTCTTTATGATGGGAATTTCAATTACCCTTTTAGTTCAAGTTAAGAGTTTTGATTTCGATTTTTTTATTTTATTTTTTTAGTACATGCACTGGCATTGGAACATAAATTGAATAGAGAAATGTTTCTATACTATGCCTCACCATTGCACAATCAATTTTTTGGCATACACTGTGGTGAAGTTGGACTTGCTGCTATGGAGACTGATGTTTAAAGTTTCTAATTGTATAAACATTTTCTATGTCCCCCACACCATGGATTTCTTATAATATTGGATATATTTTTCCTTGCTGGACTATTCTCTTTTGGATTGACTCCCCCTGTTTGGATTATTTCACTGCATTATCATCTTTAGGACTCGTCAGGAACAGGACATTTCACCTCAGGAGTACGGGTATGTACTTAAAACGTTTTTTCAAATTACTAGGCCTAGTCTTAAAAAAAAAAATAAATAAATAAAAGGAGAAAAAAATGCTAGAACCGGAATATTTGAGTTTGAGAGAGCATCCCCGAAGCAGCAGCCAGGTGACCGTTTTAACACAAGGTGGTAAAGAGGAGATAGGCTCAGACCTGTAACTCATGTCATGTGTTAAACACCACTTTTTGCAGGGGAAAGGAAGCTGTGTGAGGACTTGAAATACTTTTTTTTTTTTTTTACACCTACCTCATTCGGAAACAGTGAGGGTAGCCCTCAGAAACCGCCTGCCCCAAGGTTGCTGAGCCAAAGGCAGGCAGAGCATTTCTCAGCAGGATTTAGGAAGCGGCTGTTAGGGTTTCACCAACTCTAACATCAAGAGCTTAAGAGTGGACAAATGAGGCTCCTTTTAGAGCTGGCAGATCTGTTGCTCTGCCTGCCCGCTAATTTGCTCAAGATAGGGGCTTGTCGTCTTTGCCTTAAGGAAGACGAAGAAAAGAAAACTGATGTAGGGGATTTTTTTGTTTTGTTTTGTTTTAAATCTGTGTAGTGGCTGCTAAGTGAACTGTCCTGAGGGTGAAACACAGCTAAGGGTGAAGTGCTTTAGTTTCAAGCTGTGGTAAATCAAGCCTGATAAAACACCATCCAGGAGGTACAAGAGGGAGACCTCAGTCGTTTTACCTCCTGGCAAATATCAGCAGGCTTCAGTTCTGTGGTTTTACCTCAAGACACGCTCATTTACTCTACTTACCACAAGGTTTAAAAAAAAAAAAAAAAAAAAAAAAGACTTTTTTGGCTTTTTAATTGGAGACAGTCTTACGTTTTGTTCTGGTCAGCGGTGAACTGGGAGTGGTGCTTGCCTCCACTGCACACCACGGGCTGTAACCCCAGCCGTGGAGGCTGCAGGCCTTGACACCGAGCAGCCTTTGCTGCTGGCAGAGTTTGTCAGCATTAAGCTGAAGTCCTTCCTTTTGTCCCTCTGGGTCTCACACTAAGTATTTTGGGCTTGCTGTGCCGCTGCCTGGCAGTAGAAATAAATCCTGCTCCTCCACTCCTTCACCTGTTGACTCTGTGAACTGGGCTTCCCAGCCACAGGAGCGAGCACAGCGTGCTCTGGAAACCACCCAGGTGCCCCCGAGAACCCAGGGGACGCAGCTCTGGTCCCTGGAGAGCTTTTCTTGTGTCCGATTCCCATTCTCTAGAGCACAGGTGGCTTCGGTTTACAGCTACCTACGAGTGCCTGTGCAAATTCCTAGTCTGCAGTTAGTTAGTCAGTCACACGCTGATTTATTTCTCCTTGGTGCTGTGTGGATTGGGTCCGCCTGCCCTGGTGCAAAAGCATTTGGGATTAGCTCAGTTTTTACCCGAAAATGCTGGCACCCACACTTAACGCTCGCACCCACCCCGCTGCCTTTTCCCCAGCCTGTGCATCACCCGTAACACAGCCAGAGAGGAGTGCTTGAGGAGGCCATCCAGGTCAAGTGCATAATTAACCAATATTTTGCTTTTGAGGTAAGGGGAAAGGAAGATGGGGATGTGATTAGGGTTGTGTAGAACTGTTCCTGAAAGGTTTTCTAAAAAAGCTGCAGTGAAGAACTGCTGTGAGCTCTGTTTTGTAGTCACTCCAGGTAAAAAATCTGGTAGGGTAGCAGTTGGTTCTCTTGACACGGCTTTCAGCTGTCCTTACGTGTACCAAATACGCAAGAATTATCCCAATAAATCTGTGGGGATGACTTGCCAGAATAAGGTCAAGGAAGGAGCAACTTGCAAATTGGAGCTAGACGTTTCCTGCACCCCACCCATGCTTTCCTTGTTGTTCTCCAAAGTTGAACAGCAGCCTCCATAGCAACAATCTGACCTGCTGCCTGCAACAGTCCATGTTAGCAAGACTTCATTCACTAGCCAAAAAAAAATAAATAAATTAATAATAATAATAATTAAATGTAGCGGGACCCCATCCAATTTCTACATTCAGTGACTCCTGCTCATTTGAACCCTTCTCCCCACCTTCACTCCACCCCATGTGCATGGCTGATAGCACCCGTGTGTGTTTGTCCTGATTTCTGAATGAGTTCCCCCCTTCATTCTTCCAGTTGTTTTTCCGAGTGCGCTCTCATGAAGTCTCTTGCTGGCATTGCACCTTCACCCGAGCGAGCGCAAGGCTTTGCAATTAACCCTTTCTCAACCCCAGGAACTGGATTTTTCCCATCCTCGCTGGAGGGACGTTGATTAGTGCAAACACAAGTTTGTTCCACCGCGTTGGGCAATGAGAGGTTTAATTGCTCGGGCTTGCTGCTGGTCAGCGAAGAAAAAGAAACAAACCTAGACAACCCGTTTCTCCTTGCTTCTTTTTTTTTTTTTTTTTTTTTTTTTTTGTTTCCAGGTCTTCCGGCCCCGCACTCCACCAGAAGCAATTGCGCTATGTAGCCGCCTGTTGGAGTACACCCCCACTGCCCGCCTGACTCCCCTGGAGGCCTGTGCACACTCTTTCTTCGATGAACTACGGGACCCAAACGTCAAGTTACCAAATGGGCGAGATAAACCTGCACTCTTCAATTTCACCACTCAAGGTAGCCTGTGAGCATTGAAGATCTCTGCTTTAGGAGGAAGCTCTGATAAATGTTTGTCACACATACATTGCTCCTTCAAAAGTTTAAAAAAAAAGTCTCCAAGTAGGACTAAATACACTAATTGATTGTGTGGCCAGCTGTCCATTTCAGAAAGAGAGGACAGGGACTTGTAGAAATGGGTCTCGGGACTTTCAGATCCTGATTCACATTTAGTCCGGGTGACCAAAGGCTGTTACTCTCTGATTGCATCAGGAAGGTTTATGTTTGTGATTTAGTGTCCGATGTGTTTGCGTGAAATATCACAGTCAGTGGACTGTGGAGATTAATTTATCATTTTGGAGATGTTCCTGCTCCTTTGTACCTGAAACACTACTCCTCCCTGTGCCGAGGAGTAATGGGTATTAGGTTTGGCAGGGGAGTTTGTAGTGTTGCAGCCCACTTTAGGTCTGGATGTGAGATAAATGCAGAGATCTTACCATCCAGATTTTATGTACTGCACGGTTTATCTGGCATCCCATTGACTCAGTAAATTAGTAACTACAGAAATAACAGGCAACTTTTTTTATCCCAGACCACTGTACAATTTTAAAACCATTCATGTATTTTTTTCCATGGAAATTGGAAATACAAAACTGATATCCCTATAGTACAGTTTTGCCTGCCAAGACAGAGAATGTGAGAAGTATGGTGAGAATGTGAGAAGTATGGCATACAAATACACTAGTAATTAATTTTGCAGCATTTTTCTGAATGTTATGTGATTAGTTGCAAGTTCTCACCCTTTGAGCAAGAACAGATCTGTGTGCGTTTTCTGCTGGAAGTCTAAAACACCTTTTGGCTCAGTTAGCATCAGTGCAGTTTTTCAAACTCTTCTGTGCACGTGATGTCCATCTGTCAAAATGTGGAACAGAGCCCTGTGCTTGAACCTGTGGAGCCCTTTAATCGAAAAGAATAACAAACCAACAAACAGAAACCTGCCCAAACATGAACTTTTAGCTTGTTTTGAATGGCTTCCTTGCAGAAGGTAAATCTGTTGAATATACTAAGGCATTTCCAGAGCCTGAAAACCTTAAAATATTTTGATGTTAGGTGTCATGAACGCACACAGGGCCTTACTAGCACTTGAGGGGAGAAAGCATTGGAGCAGCCAGTGTTGTCAGCAGACTGCCACCACAGCATCAGCAGCCTCACAGCATTGCCCAGGTGTTGCTAGTACTGTGAAAATAGCTTGTGCTTCTGTCTCTGGCCTCCGTGCTGACTACTGCATCTCTTGCTGAGAATCTGGGGGTTGTTACAGATATTTCAACATGAAAGTATTCATGAACTGTGTTTTCTTTCCACTGCAAGGCCATAGTCAGTCACAAAGATAGTTTTGATCCCAGTGTCTCAATAGAGCTTTGCCTTTGTTCTTTCTAAAAGTATTCATTATTAATCGTATCTACATGTAGTAGATGGGCCCAATCTTAACATAATTAAAACAAGAATTTAAAAAAGGCTCGGAAAGCTCTGTAGCTAGTCCTTCAAAAATCCTCAGGGAAAAAATAAATGTATATATTGGGAATTTGTCCCTGGTATCCCCCAGGCAAAGTGGGAGCTGCTGGGTAAGCTAATCCTCAAGCAAATTTATAGCTCCTTATTTGCCATCCCAGAGAGCTGATGTGTTCTCCCTTTGCACAGTGACTCACGGGAATGGAAAGAGAAATTGCTTCCAACAGAGTGAGGGCCTTAAGATTCAAAAAAGCAGGTTTATGTCATCGGCAGGTACCAGTTTTAGCATCTGGAAAGAGAATCCAGGACAGAGGCTGGTCATTAATGTGCTTCCACATGAGCTGTGTTGCAGGTCACCAGCCAAAAAAAGCTAACCAGAATTTTAAGTATAAATAAATAGCTTAGCTCAGTGATTTTGAGACCTTTGTAAGTAATAAGTCTCGTGTAGCAGCAGTCCTTACTCTGACCTCAAGGTATTCGAGGGGCTTCTGCTCCTCCTGTGACCGCTGTGACGTCCTCGGCCAGACTGCGCAAAGACCCCATCAAAGTGGCTAATGCAGAGCAGGAATCACATCTGGGAAACAGAGCAGGTCGCTGGAAATCAGATGTGATGATAACGCATGTTAAGTCAGCTGTGGTTACTGAGAAAGTAATGAAAGACATCCTTTTGTTTTGGAGAGCGTTCGTTTTCAACAGACGATATTAAATTTTAAAAGAAGTGTTTCCTTTGGCTATAGCCAGTTGACTGCATCCCGTGGAGTAGGAGGTAGCTGCTCGAAGGCAAAACTGTTGGAAATTACATAGATCTGATCATTACCGTCATGAATTGATTTTCAGAAAGAAGCCAGGCGTCATACTAAATCTGCTAATCTAGAAAAAAAAAACACTTTGAGAGTTTATGGGAGATAGAGATCGTGGTCTTTGGCTGCCAGCAGTAGTTCTGGGGCACGTAGATGCTTACTTTACTTTGTAGATGAGAGCTGCTGAAGAGAACTTGATCTGATCATTCTTACTGTCTTGGCTGTGCATTTTTCTTAGTATTTAAAGAAAAGCTATGTGCTAATCGGAGTTTGAAAAAGTTATTTTTCTCCAAGGAGGTATATCTAGTAGCCACAGTGCTGCAGTTCAGTGACTCTTAGACCTGCAAGACAGAAAGCACAGAAAACATTTTATTTTTTTTCTCTTAGAAGCTGAATTTTCAAGCAATCTGTAAAATTACTTCATTGTAATAAACTTCTTACAACACGTCAGTGATTGTGCTGGATCACAAGTGTTACCATTGCTCCGTGTTAGCCATTGAAAATCGTAAAATTCGCCTGTGATTCAGCACTTAGGAATGGCTGTAATTGCTTGTTGATGACAAATAGTTGATGCTAGAGTGGGTTTTTAATCAGAGAAAACGGGGCTGGCTTGTGACCTTTCTTTTGAAGTTTAAGAAACAAAACAAAACAAAAAAAAACCACATTTCATTTCTATCCGTACTGCTTCAGTGTGACCAAAAATCCTTAGTGTGACTACTGGAGTGTCATCTAGGTTTTTTTTTTTTTTTTTTTAGTTTGATCTTTTTTTTTTTTTAGACAGTATTTCTGCCCAGGGCATGCTGAGGGAGCAGTGAAAAAAAGAATATGAAGCCTGTGCTGATTCCAGCACTCCTCTGGTTTGAAGAGAAACTAGTGGAATAACTTCAGTAACATGGAAAGTTTGTTATTGTGACAAAGTAAATGAAATAAGACTAATTTTTTCAAGGCATTCTGGGAGTACTGACATACCAAACTTAGTTCAGTGCTCTTTTTCAGCATTGTTATTTCCCAACACAAAGCATTTGGTTGTGTTTGGGAAATGAAGGTAACCCGGTGTTCTGGTAAAACTGGCCATTTTCATTGGAGCTTCTTATTGGAGATGCACACTGGCTGCAAATGGCACGATTTGATCAGGAGAAAGCCAGAGGTGTTCCCCCAGCTGAAGTGAACCAGAGTTGCCTCTTAAATGACTTGGGATCACTACTCAGTTTGATGATTATTTCTCGTCTGGATTGGCAAGCTGCTGCTCTAAGCAAAGTACCAAGATGTTCGGAGCATGGTGAGCTTGGGCAGCTTCGTGCCAATTAAGATAACGCAAGGTTTCTGAAGAAGGGAACATCAGCCATTTAGTCTCTATGTGAATTCTTCATGGTAGCTTCAGAAAAACACTTATGCTTGCCTTAAAAATAACAAAAACCAGTATATTCTCCATAATTGGTGCTGTGAAAGGAGGAATTCTGACCTTATCACGTGCAAGTATGGGAGCAGTCAGAGTGGGATCCAAGTGCCATTGCAGCAGTATTTTTGTCCCATCAGCTGGCTCTTTGGCCCTGGCGATCTGGCTGCAGAGATGCTGTCAGAGGGTCGCCGCATCCTTGAGGTAGCAAATGGCATTTGGTTTCCTTGATGTTTCAGCTCAGCTTTCATTTGGGTCTTAGTCCCATGTTATTGCCAGCGATGGGCAGGAGAGAATGAGTGGGTAACAAAAACTTAAAAAAGAGTGAGGTGAATGGCAGACTCCCTGGAACAACAGATTGGAGAAAAAGCTTTGGAGAAAATCCTAAAGCAGCAATATTTTCTTCCACAGCATAGCTAATGGCCACGATAGTATTAAAGTATAGGTTTATCACTCGTGTTCAGCTTTTAATTTGGAGGATTCATGCTTGGTCAGTTTATTTTTCCGTTAAATGGAGGCTTAGGAATTCTGAATAATATTATTCAGAATATTATATTCTATATTATATTATATTCAGAATATTCTATTATATTATTGTTTGGTTCTGGATGGCAACTCATGTTCATAAGTGCTTAAATTCAGTCTCAAAATAGGTGTTAATAAGAACCTTGTAAGCAGGTGAGAGTCTTCTGCACCTTGCCTTTGCAGCAGTAAATTAACGTAAAGGAGAAAAAAAAAAAAAAGTCAAATATACTACCTGTCCTTTTAGGCCCTAAATCTAAAGCTTTTGTTAAGGAAAAGCAATAGGCTCCTAAAAAGGAACTCAGGTAATTTATTGTTGTGTACAAAACCACCTCACCGAACCCACAGAGTGATCTGGGCTGGTTTCTGTACAGCCCCTGCTATCTGGAGGCGTTATTTAAAAGCTGCCTAGCCCCGTTTCTCCTCCAGCTGACCTCTGGGAGCTTCAGAAAGCATCAGTCATCCTTCCTTGAGGTGACTGCTGGCATCCTTTCCGCCGGATGCTGCTTTCTCAAGATTTAGTCGCTCCCGTTCCTGAGGCAAACAGGACCTGTCTTGTCCTGGCTCGCTCCCACCTCCTGTGAGACTCCTGAACGGGCGCCAGCAGATTGTCAGCTGCTGGCACCGCCTTGCCCCGCATCCTCCCACAGTTGGGGCTTTCAGAGGCCTGGTTCTCATCCTGATGCACACCGAAGCTGGGTTAGATTTGGACCCTAAAAACCCTAAAAGCTGTTTTGTTCCTTGGTTTAACATCTTCAGAAAGCAGGGTCGTGTCATTTTGCTGCCCATTTAAATTACCCGGCAGCCCTTTGCCTTTCCCCGTGCTTTTAAAGGAGATGTCAGCCCTCCTCGGCCTCGCTCAAGGAGACCGCTGTGAGCTTGGTCTTAGGTTTCCAGGTCCTTGAGAAGCGAAGCTCGAGGGAGCCAAAGAACTGAGCCCCTGAAGCTCTTGGAGCAACTGTGACAGCTGCCTGCTTGCTGAACCAGTGCCCAAAGCAGCGCCACCGTTACCAGCCTTCCCCTTCAGCCTGATTGCAAGTGGGTTTACGAAGGGAACCCAGGCTGCTGAAACGCAACAGGCTCCATCAGTTCTTTGCTAACTCCCGAGCCACGCTCTTTCCCTAGGAAATCATTCCCTTGGGTCACCACTTGCAGTCCTGTCAGTCTTGCTCTGGAGGCTGCCTGCTGGATGTTGCCGTGCTCAGCAGAGGAGCAAAACGTGACGTGACCTCGGGCTGTAAGGGCAGCACGCGTTTTGCCTGAGGTTGCTGGTCTGGGGGGGAGCCTCGAGGGGCTGCGCCTGCATGCGGGGCCCTTTTTGTAGGATGAGCTAACTCTCTTTGTTCCACCTCCCCTCCAGAACTGTCAAGTAACCCATCTCTGGCTTCGATCCTCATCCCTGCTCATGCTCGGAACCAAGCAGCAGCTTCAACCCCTACAAACGCTACAGCAGCCTCAGGTGAGAACGTGCGCCCGCCTCCCCGCCCTTGCTCCCCACAGGCACCTTCCTCGTGGGGAGGGCTCCTTCCAGCCTCACCGTCCCCTCGGTCTCTGCAGGTGCCCTGCTGGGGCCACTAACCCAAAATCCAACCCCAAAGCCGTGTTAGGGAGGTTGGTCAGCTTGTTCACTGCCTGATCTGAGTAGCTGCAGTTGCTTCTTAGCGAGTTTGCTTGTGTCATCTTCGGGCGTTTTGGGTTTTGGCCAGCAGTGAGAGAATTTCTCCTTTGTCTCTCTCGCTCACTCTCATGTTTCTGTCTGAAGCCCTTTAAAAGCTCGCTGTTGGCCCGAGCCACTCCATGTTGTGTTATGTTCCCAGCGAAAGCTTGAAAGCCTTGTAATATCAGCTGGGAGGCTCCCGAAGCAGATCCCAGGTGCTGCAGGATGTGGCAGCCGTGATTCATGCGTGGCACTCTGAGTCAGCCCTGAGTCAGCACTGCCAACAGGCTATCAGGGCTTGTGCAACCAGGGGCAGACTCTAACAGGGGTGTGCTCGCGTGCAGATCCCGCATCAGTCCCATCTCTGTGACCCCTTCTGAGGTGCAGGGCGCTCACTCAGTTGTGCAGAAAAATGGTTTCGGGTCGATGTGCCAGTTCCTTTAACTCCGATGGGCTTTGTCCAGCCACTGCTGTACAGAAAGCACTTTTATAGTCGGGGACAGACAGACGGAACTGGCTTGAAGGATAAGGCTGCTCTCTGAAAGCGTAACATCAGGAGGGAAAAGATTCAGCCCGCCCAATTTATATGCTCTGAATTAGGAGGAGGCAAATGGGCTATTTTAAAATTTAGCGTGTTTGTTTCATGCACTTGGCAGTGTTCTCTGTTTCCCTTTTTTTGCGCATCTGTTGCTCAACGAGTGAGGGGAAAAAAAGATTAAAGGAGTAAAAGTGATTGAAGGACTACGAAATGCAAGCGTGGAGCGTTGACTTTAAGCCCTTCTGAAAAATGCCTTCACTTAATGTCACTTGGATGCCTTGCTAAGGAGCCCTGCCAAGGTGCAACAGGCTTAAGGAGTGAGCTGGGTTAAGGCAAGGTCTGTTTTCACCCACTGCTTCCCCCCAAGTACACAGTAGGAGAAGAATACATTAGGCTGAATCCTAGAAGTGTCCTAAATGTGAAGTATACTAAATGAGAATAAAACCAACAAAAACAACCTTACTGACATAAGCATTTGTAAGCCCCCTGCTCGCAAGCACCGCGCTGAGTTGGGATAGAGCATCTTCCTCCTAGTTCCAAACCAAAAAACAGCTTGGAAAGAAAATACAAAGTTAAGTATTGGGCAACTTTCAGCTTTGTGCTTCTTCTTCTCCTGTCTGAGATTACATTAATCTGTCTGAGATTATATTAAGCCAGGCAGTACAAGCCCCTTTGCTAACTAACATCTCCCAGGTCTGCATTTTTGAAAGTTACCCAAAATTGGCAATATTTGTTAACTGATAGATGCCCAGCGGTGATTTCAGTAGACACCAGCAATCCCGGGATCGTGATGTTAAGTGCAGGGGAATTATTGCAGGTAATTTTTAGTGTGAAAAATGTATTTGTTGTAGGTTTCCCCTTCTCTTGAGGCACAAAGTTGGACTCCCTGTACTAAGGGAACTTGGCTGTTAGGCAGTGCTAGGGGTTGTCGTGTTGGGCATCCCGCTGTGCTGATCCCGTGTAATCCCAAACGAGATGGGGTGCCTGAACTCCCAGCTACAAAACAGATTCGAGCTGGTGTCACCTGCCAGTGAGGGGCAGTTGAAAAAGCCCATGGCACTCCGGTAAAATAAGGTTTGGGAAGTACATGGTGTTCCTATTGAAGGAATTATGGAAAATTTTAAATTCCTTTGGCAGGAGATGAGGGGCAGGCGATTTTCAGAGGCTTCTGTAAGCTCTACGTAGGGATGCATCCATAGCAGACACTTACAGGAGTACAGCTGGTGCATTTCAGGCTCACCAGGCTTCACGTTTTGTGCCGAGCCCTGGATTCCTACATCCATGGACACTGCAGGAAAAGTGGGCTTGTCTCCTACTTCCACTTGTCTCCTCTCTTGCCTTACTCCAAAACTGCTTGTAGTGTTGTTTCTCTGTCTTTGCAGAGAGCAGTGCAGCCTATCAGCACTACAAATCCAATCAGCTAATGCCCTCGTTAGTGTTAATGGGCTTTCTGTCACTGCGTTGGTGTCTCTTTGAACCTACAGCCCCTTAGTTCCTTCCTGGGTGGTTTTTAAGGAGCACCACATACCCCCTGAGAACGCAGAGAGATTCCTCAAAGGGAAAAGCTGAATCGAAGGAGAATACTCTGATGAGAGATGGCTTCTTCCCTTTGTTTGTAAGAAGTTTTAGAAATGGGTATTTGAACCCTAATGTGATTTCCTGCTGTACACATCTGCCCCGTAGCAGAAAGCACAGCCTCGTTGGTGGCACAGGCAGCTGCCTAGCAAAGCTGATGTTTTAGCAGCACTGCTGAAGGCCCAGATTTTCTTCTCTTATACCCGAGTTCCAGTTCCTCATGGTGATGAGGAGTAACTGAACGCCCAGAGACCCTCCAGTTGCACTCAGCGCTCCAGCAGAGAGCCACTGAGCCAAGCCCCTGTCTGTTCCCTCAATGCCCCATCGATGCAGGGTCACAGAACAAGTGGGAATGTCAAAATGCTGTGTTTTCCTGCAGGTTTGGAGCTAGCACAGCCTTGAGCAGCTTGTGCAGCCTAGGATGGTTGCACACTGCTGTGAAAAGCCCCCCGTAAACGGGCCTGGGCTGCGTCACCCTATTTCCTCTTCCCATCTGGTGTGTGTGTATCTCAGGAACTCCCCCTTCAGAGTGATGATAGGAAAGGAGCATAAGTCACATGTGTTACGTGGGGTAGCTCCATCCCCTCCTCTTTCTTTATCTCTGGTTAGTAGCAGTGTAAGGGGAATGATTCCAGCCTCTGCTGTCTTCAGGAGTAGGAGATCAAAAGGTACGTGTGGTTTCAGCAAATGAAGTACATGCACTTTTTCACAGAGAAATCCTCTCTGCCAACAGTGCAGACCCCAGCTGGACTGTGCACATCAGGCGCAGCAGATGTTGCCTTAGCTAGAGTTTATCTGTACCTGGAAGTTAATCAGGCACAGTTTAAAGTGGGGAAGCCATTAGCTGTCTGGCTGGGTCGCTTTTGATTTTTGTGGTCACCATCAGCCTGCGTGCGTGCGTGGCTTGGGAGCTCCTCCTCCAGAGTAATCCCCCACCTAGGAGGACACCTCTCCCGTGTGAGGTTAATTTTCCAGCTAACACTGCCACTGTCACCGTGTTGCAGCTAAAGCAACTGCGTGAGCTTGGTTTTTTGTCTTCAGTTGCCCTTTTTTGCTGCAGTCTTCTTGAGTTGTCACTCAGCTGGTGCTGCCCATCTCTGGGCTCTCACTCACCTCATTGCCTTTTGCTCGTGGCTGCGCTTCCAGCTATGGTCAGAGCAATGTGGCTGGGTCAAATTAACAGGTGAACGTAGGGCATTGCCCAGCTACGTTGCCTTGTGAGCTCTTCTCTGCTGGAGAAGTATTGAGGCACCCCACCGCCCCCAGTTTCATTTTATCTTCCCTATTTTTTATGCTAGTCCTACCGTCCTTGAGTCCGAGCTTGGTAAATCTGTGCTTTCCTTTTAGGAGCCCTTTTCCCCCTGTCTTTTGAATGCACTGCTTGCCCAGCCTGCCCTCTCCTGTGCTGAGACAAGAAGTCATTTTTTCTTCTTGCGGTATTGATGGCTTTGCAGTTAACCTCTCTTAAATTAACTGGGAGAAATGCACGGCGCTGTCTCTTAGAAAGCCTCACTTAATGCCTTTTTCCAGCCCTGTATTTATTGTGGCAACTATTTTGTGTGTTTATTCATTCGCTTTCCTCTTTGTGACTGTGCTGATCAGGTACTATATAGGATGGCTCCAGATGAAGCCAGTACATTTTTCCCATATAAATTCTTCTAATGTTCAGGAAGTTCTTTTTTTTTTTTTGGAGAAAACACCAAATGCATGAGGTTAATTGGCCACCCAGCTGTTCTGTTGTTCCCAGTGTGTTAGTGTGTTTATTGGCAGCACGGCTCTTACTTTACTCCGTTTCCAGCCTTACTCCAAGCCTGCCCCAGTTAGTTGGAGTGTCCTAAAATAGGGGCCTTTGCGTGTTATTAATGAAGACTCTCCGTTAATTAACCCTTTGTTCCAGCCTGAAGCAACTCCATTTTTCCCTCCGGAGTGGCACCTGAAAACCCAGTGCATTCCCTTGTGGTGTTCCTTTGCACACCCAGTGTTTTTTGGGATGCCCTTGGGCACGTGCCCGTGGCCCGGCGACCTGTCTCTGCGTGGAGCTCCGGCCCTCGCAGAGAAGAGGAGCTGGAGGTTATTCACCGCAGGGACCTGATCCCGTAACAGCGCCTTTTGCTTGTCTAAACCTACCAGGGCGCAAGGTGGGCGATCTCTCCCTGGGCCAGGTTGCGTCCCTCCTGCTAAATCCCTCCTGGTGTTTGCAGCCCTCAGCTGTCGAAATCAGCTTTCTCCTGCCAAAAGGTCGCCCTCCTTCCCTCTCCCCAGAGCAAACGGCTCCGTCAGGAGAGCACCATACCCAAAGAGCACGGTGGTGGGCGTTGGGGGTTTCCCCGTGCGGCAAATGTCGTAGCTGTTGTTCCTGATGTCTGTGCTGTGGAGGTAATCCTGGTTGTTCTTTCTTTCCTTCCTTCCCCTTGCCTGTCATTCGCAGATGTTAATGCAGGAGAACGAGTTCAGACCAATAGTGTAGCTACAGCATCAGCCTCCAACTCCACCTGAACCGGTACCAAGCAGCCAGCTGCACAGGAAAAATCACCAGTAATTTGAGTCTTGCTCAGCAACACTGGTCACATTTGGAAAGAAAATTAAAAAGAGGAAAAAAAAACAACCAACCAACCAACCTGTTCATTTTAGTGTTCAATTTTTTATTATTATTATTGTTGTTCTTATTTAACCTTGTAAAATATCTATAAATACAAACCAGTTTCATTGTATTCTCACTCTGCAGGGTGTCCGGGGCAGGGGACTAGGTGGGGGGAGGAGGGAAAGCGGAGCAATACAACACACCAATGTCTCTCCCCTCGACAATCTCTTCATGTTGGAAGTTTGCTGTTGTGTACTTCAGAACCAGGACTCTTGCCTCATGCCCTCTCCCACAACGGAAAGAAGGAAAAAAAAAACAAAACACAAAACAAAACAAAAGAACCCCCCAAACCTCATTCTCTGCTGAAGTTCTTTTTTTTTTTTTTTTTTTTAACCTCTTTTTTTTATTTTCTTTTTAAGTGAAGTTTCGGACTTTGATGTAGTGCACAGCTTGAATTTGGTCGGGAGCTTAGCAGGGGTCATTCAACAGAGCTCAGCGTTTCGTCTCAGCCGAATCCATGTCCCGGGCTGGCCGAAGAGCTGCCCCCAGCCCGGCTCGGCTCGGCTCGGCGTGGGGCGCGGGCGGCGCGGTAGGAAATAGGTTGCCTAGGGGGGGGACGGGGTGGGGAGGGTTTACCGCGTGTCTACGGCTTTTGAACTGCTAGTGGCAGACTTTTTTCCTTTTTTTAAAAAAAAAAAAAAGCAGTGCTGGCAACGAGGACGCCCGCAGCTTCGTTGCCGGGCGGGTTATATATAATATAATACACACACATGGCGCCAACGCAAGCGCTTGGCTTTGCTGCGGCGGCTCGGCTCGCGTTTGGGCAGGGAGGAGCGGGCGAGCAAAGCCCTCCAAAGGGGGGACGAGGGCGCCCAGCCCGGGGTGGCAAGGGACTCTTTGGAAAAGTGGCCACTGTGAAAAGCGTTTTTTTTTTTTTTCCAAGTCTCTCAATTCGGACAGGCTTCCCTTTCCCCGAGGTGCGTGCAGGAAAAGGACACCAGGGTTTATAATGTGAACTGTAACAGTCTACTGGTTTATTTTGTAATATTTTTTAACTGCAGCTTTAACTTGCAGGACGCCACATGCTACGGTAGCTCTGATTTTAAATCCACAGCTAGAATCTGTATTTAAATTTCATCTTTTTAACCTCTTGCTTTTTTGATCTCTATTTATTGATGCGCGTTGCCACATTGCCATTATGTTTTTACATTGGTAGAGTATTAATAAAATACACATCGGAGTGCTATCAACAGTAATTTGTACCTGCTGACTTGTAGGAAAGCTGGCTACATTATGAGTGTGTGTGTATATATATTATATAAATATATACATGTATACATAGATACAATACTGTTCCTTTTTTTCGTTTTGTCTCCGATCTCCAATCAGTCTGACTGAAGCATGGGGTGAGTGCTTGGTCTAGTCCATCTGTCCAGGGGCCGGGCTTTCCTCCCCGCGAGGCTGAGTGCTGTCTGAGTCCGCGTCTCTGTTCCTCCAGTCAAAGCAATACTCCTCGGGAAGGGCAGGGCGCGGAGGAGGCTTTGGAGACCCTGTCCTGGGCCTTAACGCTCCCTGCAGAGAAACCTCAGCCGCCTTGGTTGGTGCTCACGGGCGGTGCTGAGCCCTGCGGGTCCCTGAGGCAGTCGCTGCTTTGTGTGGCCCGGCAGCAGCGGCTTTGGCAACCTCGGCCACCGCAGGGCAGCAGGGGTTTTGCTCAGCGGCCGGGCGCGTTTCCCTCTTGTACATTTTACCCCGTTCCTATGGGATTTCATTTTTTTTTTATTATTATTTTTTTTGGAAACTTGTCTCCTAGCAGCCCTGGAGCTGTTAACAAGCCCTGCCTTCCCCGTCCTGCCTGATAAAACAGTGGATTTTTTGGGGAGGGAGGAGCTGTTTCAAGAGGCGAGCGAACGCCTACCGTGAAAGCCCTTACGTTACGCTCCTCATCAGTTTGCTGTTGGACAGAAACCACGTGTGTGTGTGTATATATATATATATACACCTTAAAACAGCTGTCGTTAAATTCTGGCTGACTGTAAAAAGACAGCACACCGACATTTAAAAAAAAAAAAGCTGAAGGCTTTCAAAACCCTCGCGCACGCGGGTGTGATGAAAAGGGCTGAGAAGCAGCTTAATGACAGAGCACAGCTAGCGAGTGTCCCGCAAGGTAAGTTCAGGGGCTTGGTTGTGACCCAGTGATCCAGATAGGCGCAGGAGACCCGCGAAGTAGGGCAGAGGCAGGGTGTGTGGATCTGCTGTGTAGGCGAGACTGCTGAAGCATCGGCCATAGGCGCTGTTATTTGGAGGCAGTAGATTACCACGTCTTTAAAAAAAAAAAAAAAAGAGAAAAAAAAGAAAAAAAAAAAAAGGCAAAAATGATGAAGAAAAATCGCTGCTTGTTCCAGGAATTGTGGCTTTCTCTCTTCTTTTTTATTTTTTTTTCATTTTCTTTTTGGTCATTTTATCTTCCTTTAAGACTAGCGGAGGAGAGGGAAGAGCTTTTCTCTCTGATCTTGTGACTGTGCAGGCGTCTGTGTGTCTTGTGTGGGTGTTAGCTGGGGAGGGTCGGGGCGCCCCTGTGGTTTTATTTTTTTTCAAGGATCATGGCAGGATCACGAACTCTTTTATACAAGTTAGATCCAGGTCTTTGAATAACCTTTTTTTGTAAATAAGAAGAAAAGAAAAAAAAACAACAACAACAAAAAACCACAAAGCTCCTCACCAAATTCAAGCTTGTACATTATTATTTTTTGGTTGTTTTTAAATTTTGAGTTTTATTGTTTTGTATGTAAATATGTGGACCCAGGAACTGTTATTAATGAGCAAAAAGTTACCGTTCAGGGCAGTGATTCTGTTTAATAATCAGACAAAATGTAGACGAGCTTTTTAAAGCCATATAGTTTTAACTCTGTACAGTAGGTACCGGCCTGTATTATTGTAACAATAACTCTAGCGATGTATAGTGTATCTATATAGTTTGGAGTGCCTTCGCTTCCATGATTTTTTGGATTTTATTTCCCTTTTATTTCCCCCCCCCTCCCTGATTAACAACGTCTCCCACACACAGCCGCATCTTCGCTCCCCCCCACCCCCCCTCACCCCCTCCCCGCTTTCTAACTCTTTGAGTGCTGTAAGGTTTCAGTGATACCATGACCCGTAGTGGGACGAAAAGGAAAAACCATCGCCGCCCTCCCATTTCATTCGAGCCGTGGCTTTGCTCTGGATGCTCCCAAGTCGCCCGCCCTGCCCCGTTCCTCCCCCTTTCCCTTGCTAGCAGCGACCGGTTTCGTTCTGCGCTCGCCGCCGGAGGTAGCCCAGCGGCTCGCGGCTGAGCTCGGCTTTGCTCGTCTGTCCCCAGTCCTGCGCCCAGAACTTTTTCTGGGCGGCAGCAGCTTCCGCGAGGCTCGGTCCTTCGGCCCCCCCCGGGGGCTCCCCGCGCCCACCCGCCCCCCTTCTCTGGTCACGTTTTTATTTTTTATTTTTTTTTCTTCGTGAGATGATGAATTTAGCATTACTTCTTCAGTTTCTTCTTGTGCCCAGCACGAAGGCCTTGTTTCTGAAACTAGTCCGCTTGTGTTTACTACCTTGTTAGTATTCCACATAAAGATTGTCTTGAATGGGAAAACACTTAACTCTTTTACCAAACCAAAGGTTGCTGTTTTATTTTGAAGCATCTCGTGTTCATTCCGGTGAAGCAGAGGCTGCACTTTTTCTGGTGACACGAAGGTCAGTGACGTCAGGTTGGTTTTGGACAGTCCGCTCAGAGCTGTTACTCTTACTTCCTTCTGTTTCGGGCTTGTTTTTTTTAACGAAGTGTGGTCTTGATCTGTCCTTTGGCAACGCCGCGACTGCGTAGGTCTCTGAGACGGAACTGATGGCGGTCGGCGTCCCCCGCGGGACGCCCGACCGAGACACTGCTGTTCTTAATACCGAACTCGCCTACCTTACTAGGACAAAAACCGAGCTACAAAAGGAAATTGGCTAATCGAAGATCCCCGATCACTTTTTCCGGTTATTTTTTAAGCAAAGCTTTGCCTAACAAGCGTAGCGGCAGGTGCCTGCGGCGGCGTGCGGCTGGTGAGCGCGTACAAAAAAAAAAAAAAATATTTCCCCCAGGTTTTCAGTGCTCCCTGCGAAAAAGCAGACGCAAAGCAGTCTGACGGACTCGCCTGCGCGAGGGGCCTCAGCCACTGAAGATTAAAAAAGAGTAAAAAAAAAAAAAAAAAAGCCAATACCGAAAAGCACAGTAGAGTATTCAGTCTGGGGTCTACCTTTCGGAGACTGTGAGAAGGTGTCCCTGGGGTCCCGGTGTCTTTCCACGGGGCTTTTAGCCAGTTTTGTCCATAGTTCGCTTCGTTTTGCAACACTGCAATAACAGCAAAACGACCAGAAAGGAAAACAGTACCTAAGGGGTTAGCTTGAGAAAAGTAGCTTCCTTGTGTTGGTCTTTCTCAATTTATTTTTAATATATATATATATAAAATATATTTATATATATATAATTTGCTTGCCTGTAAAATTTGCGTTCATTAATGTGTTGCTGATGGATCACTTGGGCCTGTACACACCAATTAGCGTGACCACTTCCATCTTAAAAACAGAAATCTAAAATATATATATATATATTAAGGACTGTGGGTTGTATACAAACTATTGCATACACTTGTGCAAATCTGTCTTGATTTAAAGGAAAAGCAAAACCTGTATAACATTATTACTACTTGAATGCCTCTGTGACTGATTTTTTTTTTCATTTTAAATATAAACTTTTTTTGTGGAAAGTATGCTTAATGTTTTATTATTTCCCCCGCCCCATTCCCCTTGTAAATACGTTTTGTTCTGTGTGACTCGGTTCGGAAATAGTTAACTGGTACTGTAATTTGCATTAAATAAAAAGTAGGTTAGCCTGGAAATGAAATTTAAAATTACAAAGTGTGTGGTCTTTATTTCAAAATCTTGCCCCTTTCTTTCCTCCTCCTTTCTTCCTTCTCTGCCCCTTGTTCCTTGCCCTCACACCTCTTTCCACTCCGCAAGAATAGGTGGACATTGAATCTTTGTAATAATGATAAAAATAAAAAATTAAAAAAAAAAAAATAAAGACACAAGAAATAAGCATGTTTTCTTAAATGAGCTGTGTTATTCCATGATATTTTTCCAAGAGGTGCCAGCTTGTTGTCTCTGATGCCGTTTGATTTGATGGAGAGAGGAACCCTGGGACATGATAACTCAAACTCAAACCAACCAATCTTCCTTTGCTGTCCACCTATAGATAACAAACCTAAGAACCTGTGTAAACTGCTGGCTTTGAATACTGCACTCATTGTTTTGATTTTCGTTTCACTATTTTTTATTTTTATTTTTAATTTGGTCCCATTAGTAATGTTATTTGGTGGTGATCTGTAAAGTTTGTCAAGACCACGTCCAGTGGACCGTTCCTCCAGCAAATCAGCACGTAGCTATCTCTGAGTTGGGTTTCCGGTACTGGATAATGTATGTATTAAACATGACATGTCTATTAGCGCAAAAAGTAAAAAAAAAAAAAAAAAAAAAAAAAAGTTAAAAAAATAATAATAATAAAAAAAAAAAGAATAAAAAATCCTTTTTTTGGGCTGGCTGACCTGGCCGAATCCATTCTGTCGCTATCCTAAAGGCTAGATGCAAGGTCATGTGACTGCTGCTTCAATAAAAACAAATTTATATTGCACAGAGCCTCCTCTTCCTTTCTTCCTGGGACGTGAGCGCGCTCCGGCCCCGACGGAGCCCCCCGGAGCCCCCCGGCCTCCTGCGCCCATCGGCTGCGGCCTCGGGTCATTTCGTGACGTGGGGACCTCGGGTGAAGGGGTGACATGGTGGTGGGGCACTGCTCCTGTTCTGTGGTCCTTGGTGCTCTGGAGGGTTTCTGGGTGGCAGGGGGACGAGGCCGGGATGTCGTCGGTCCCACAGCATCACCGGGGGATCAGCTGCTGGGACCGGGGCTGCTCTGCTTGAGGGCAGCCCATCGCATCTCCAGGACGTCGCTGTTCGACCCGCAGAGCCTTGTCGGGTGAGTTCGCGTTGAATTTTGTCGTTTGTCACAACCCTCGGTAATTTGGGGCTGTGGGTGGTTGTCCTTGAGCACTGTGGAGCTGCCTGGGCTGGTGCCTCGCGTCGCAGAGCCCTTATCTGAGGGCTGCGTTCACCCTTCCGTGTGGAGGGCTGCAGTTGTCCATCGCTCTTTGCAATCCCTGCAAACGTTATCGATGGGACTTTTACATCTTCTTCCCAATCACCCTTTAAAAAGAAGTAATAGAAAACCTGAGTGTTGAGGACCAGGCCCTGTGCAGCCTTCCCGGGAAGAGTTGTTGTCTCACCGTTCCTCGTCTGATAGGAATTTTAGGCTTACCTAATTTTAGTTTTACCTAATTTTAGGTTTACTCCAGGTTTACCTGCCCATAAAATGGGTCCAAGTCCACATCCTTGTGGGCCATGATGCCCTCAAATCCCTTTAGAAGCTAATCCAACCCCAAAGCTGTGTGCATTGGCACCGTCTGTATCAACCAAACTCCCAACCACTGAGGGTGAAATTAAAAGTCCAAGCCAAGGCCACCAGCAGTGGTGGTTATCAGGAAGGGGCAGCTTTCAGCCTGCTGGTGGTACAGCCTGAATCCTGGCATGCCTTCCTTTTTCCTTCAGTGCCTTGTACGTGTGGCCAAATCCCTTGCCAGGTGACAGTGCTCAGGACACGGGAAAACCCAGGTTGTTTTAGGGTATTTTTGCTAGCGACCCAAAGGGCATCATTGGTGTTATTTGTGGTACTGATGTTTGATTTCAGTTTTGGGACATGAAGATGGCTCCAAGCTGGGGGGACTTTGGATCATCCAAGCTGCACTCCTTTCCTCTGAAGATTTTTGTTTGAAGCATGGGAACGGGTTGGTGGCTGACAGCTGGTTCTGCTGGAGGTGACAAATTTGGGGCCTGCACAGCAACGAGAAACGGTTTGAGCAGAGGTTGGAAAATTACGTGGGCTGGCGGATTCAATAGGTGAGGGACCAGCGTGGCTTTTGCAAAAGGCTTTAATTACAAGTGCTGGCTATTACTGACTCATAGGAGGGAAAAAAAAAAAAAAAAAAAAAAAGAGAGAGAGATTCATTGTTAGGTTCATTGTTAGATCCTGCAGCTAGTTAAGGAGAGAGGAGCGGATGCAGCTCCCCAGTGCTGTGGGAGCTGCTGCTTTCCTAATGCTGGGGAGGTGAAGTGGTGAGTGAGAAGACGCTGCCCAAGTGGGATATTTAGGAAAGCAGAAGGCTGTGTGCTCTCACCGTTTAGGGATGCAGAAGCAGTGGTTAAACATTTCAATCCTCTCGCTGCATCTGTATTCCGAGCACCGGTGCTGTTGGGGCTCGGAGCTGGCGTTGTCACCAGGAGCAACAGCACCGGCTCCTTGCTGCGCAGCTGCAGCGAGCTCTGCAAGCGGCAGGCAGGGAGCTCCCCGCGCTTCCTCGTCCCGGGAAGTTCCTGCCAACACAGTTCCCGCATCCCTGGCAGGGTGGAGTGCTCAGGTAGGGACCCAGGGCTCTTCTTGCAGAAGGCCGGCTGTGAGAGGGCTGAACTGAGCCCTGTAACGCAGCAGGCAGAGCCTGAGCGCTTGTGGGACCAGGAGCAGAGCAAACAGCAGTGCTCAGAGCACGCTCTCAACAGCAGCAACTTTGTGATGGTCGTGTGGCTTTTAAGGGAGGCAGGAGAGAGAGAGGAGCAGGGGTTTGTTGTGTTTTTACGTTGACAAAAATGAAGAGAGAATACGTGTCTGGGGGATAAGGTGTGCTGGCTTCACGTTATCCTACCGATAGTCCTTTTTGCTGCTCAGAACTGTAGTTACTGCAAAAGGATCTCCTCTTTCCACATGGCAAGAGCCGTATCAGCAGGGAACTCCTGAGCCAGTCTGCATTTTACTCCAAAAAGCCCGATTTTTAGCCATTCTCAGTGCCCATGAGCTCGGTCCAGCCGGGCTCCCACACCTGTCGGGACGCAGAGAGGCCGGCTCCCGGTGGGCAGCTGGTGAAGGGAAAGCAGGACGAGGAGAATTCCCCCAGTGTTTCCACTTTATTTCTGCAGCCCTGGAGGCATCTGCTGTGTTTGGTTCGGATCCGGGCTCCTCCCCGGGGTAGTTCTGGTTCCTGCTAGGAGGGAATAGTGCATTCTTGTGCTGCTGATTTACGATCCCAGCTCCCTCTGGCTGTGCTCGTTTTCCTCCTCCGAGCACATTCTGCAAAGCCCGAAAAAGCCCGCACATGACCATTGAAAAGCAGCTTCCCGCAGGAACCCTGCCACGGCCTGCGGTCTGTATGCAACGCGATGTCATGTGGAAGAGATGGCTTCACCCTGGCAGCGCCCCTTAACTCCTAACAGGAGCCAAGACATTTATAGCTCAGCCCCTGCATAACACCCTGAGTCCCCTGCCCCCTCGCTGGCGGGCAGAGGGCTGTCTCCCTGGAGAAGACCGGGACGCTGCAGCCCACGTTCGTTCCCACACCTGTTAGAATGCTTCTTCTCTTTTTCAAACCACGTCAGACGGCGCACTGAGCCACCGGGAGGATATTTATTTCTACACGCAACCTCAGGAATACAGTAAATGCTTCACTGGATTGGTCTTCCTGTTCTACTCTTTTGCTGCATCAAGTTTTCCATGTCTCTCTTATTACACTGGATCTTGTGATTCATGTTATCCCCTCTCTTTCAACCAGGCTAAATTTGTCCAAGGTGGCCTGAGGCAAAAGAGCCAGTACCCTACACAGCTTCTCCTCCCACGCCGTGGAGAGTTTCTTTTTATGTTGCTGCATTTGCTACCTTCACTTCTAGCGACTAGCGAGGCGTGCCGGAGGCATTTTCCCAAATCCCCCAAACCTACCAGGCTCATCCTCGCAGAACCCTCACCAAAACTCACCTCCCAGCTCCGACTCCTGCTGGGTTTTGCAACATTTACAGAGGCTGCCTGCCCCCACCGGTCCCCCAGTGCCCCTGGTTCGGTGACCGAGAGCCCAGCAATGGTTTCATGGAGCAGCTCTGCTTCCTCTCCCCAGTTCTCATGTACAGCTCGGTGGAATACAGGGCTATCGGTTTCAGGGAAATGATGGAAGGACACAGATATCAGCCCATTATCACATTAGCATTGAGAGCTAACGCTGCTATTTATTGCAGGAGTTGTAGCCAGAGCACCAGTGAGTAAGCATTTTGGGTGTTTAGCCGTGGCTACGCCTGCCCCTCCAAAAACTGGCACGTCTGATGCTGGTATTGGCGTAAATGTACCTTTGAGTTGCTAAACCCACAGACCTGAGGAGTTTTGACAGGTGACTGTTTGAGAGCTGAGCAAGCCCCTGACAGCTCTCTGATCAGATGCACTGCGCTTGTCTGCAGCCTGCTGGTTTCTGACATCCTGAGCTGGAGCACCCCCGTGCTTGCAAACAAGGCAAAGCCAGCATCCTCTCTGCACAGCCCCCTGGAGACGGAAAGGCAGAGTGACTAAGGCGGCTCTAAGAAATCAGATTCTTTCCAGAATTGTTCTCAAAAAAGCAAAAAGAGGTCAGCCCAAAGAGCAAAATCTTTGAAGAAGCCGTAAGAGCTGCCTAATGGGTCCTTCACCAAGGTACACCAGCCCCAGTGTCATTCTGCTGTCACTTGGCTTTGGTTATTAGTGGCAGACACTGCCTGGTTGGCAGGAACCACTCTACGGAGGGCAGGAGCACCTTTTCTTTATGTGAGGATCTATGTGAGAGGATGATGCAAGCCCTGACCCCCATTAGTAGCTTGTCAAGGACGGTTTTCATTCAACCACAATGCTTATTAATAGTGGTGCTCACACAGCAAGCCACTCTTTGCTTTACTCCACTAAGGAAATCAGTGGGACAGGCTTGAGAAAAGACTCCCTGTTCGGTCTCAATGCAAAATTTCTCACTGCTGGAATATTTTTTCATTTAACATGATTGATAAAAGGAAATACCATCAAAAGCTCAGGTGCAGATCTCTGTTGGCCTGTGGCAGGAAGACAAACAAGGAGCGCTAACACTGGTCTCTCACTCAAGCTTCTCTTAGTAATTAGAGAAGGAAAATTAGCTTATGAGGTCCAGAGCTGGTTGTGGGGCTGGGCTTGGACTGGGGCTGCCACACTGAAATGTACAGAGCGTGGTTCCAGGAGAATATTGCTGGTGGGCAGCAGGAGGGACAGCCCAAAGGAGAGAGAGGTGCTTTTGCATTCTGGATGCCCTGTAAAAAAAAGCAAATATAATGCACTTCCCTCTCTTTCACCATGCTCTGAGCTCAGGTCACAGAAGGGAAAGGAGACTCACCTTGCTCATCTGTCTAGGAGGCTGTGCCATCCTTGTCTGGCCCATCAGAAGGGCTCAGACCACCACCTGTCCCAGCTGGAGGATCTCCCTCTATCCTGCTGGCAGACGTCTCCTGCTGTAGTGCCGGCTCAGCCAATAACTCTTCTGTGCTTCTGTGGATTATCTGATGGGCAGCGTAGATGTGCTTTCTCTGGGACTGCCTCACTGTGCGTAAAAAGAGGTAAGGCTTTTCCTTGGAAATGTACTGCAAAGCGTTCTCCCTAGGGGCAATGGGAGGGGTAGCTCTTAGCCCTTCTGCAGCTACGGAAAAGCCTATTTCAGGAAAAAAATCACGCCCTGCTAACTTTGGCTGAAAGCGTTCTACTGCCACCTAATAGCAGCAGCCAACTTTGCATTTCACTTTGAAGATGAGCTCCCCCCCACCACCAGTGTAAAGCATTGTGCAAGTGTTTCCCTTTCCAGCTTAGGGCATAACTGCTCAGGTTATCAGGCTTTAAATTAACTTTTTCCAGTGTCCATTAATTGCAGCAGGTTTCTAGAAGACTACAGCTGAAATCTGCTCTCTCCTGTGTTATGATTTTGCCTGCACTGAGAAAGAGTTTAAGTGAGACCTGGAGGCAGTACAGATTCATTAAGCCACCTGCCTTACCATCTCCCTTTTGCTACTGTAGGATTGTTGTTTGCTGCGTTTTATGTTTTTCAGCCGATCTAATATTGATGAGCCAATATTGGGTAATTCCTACTTTTATGCATTGGAACAGGAGAAAGAAAGGGGAAAGGAGAGGAGAAGAGTCTAGGTAACAGCAAAACAGTGATGGTTAAGGGAAAGCTAAAGCATAGGCAAAGACTGAGCTTGGAGGCCCTCAGATCTTTGTTACACAAATAGACTTGCTCCTCTGGCAGGCCAGACAACTGTGCTCTCAGATCACTCCCTGCTAGTTCCAAGGAAGGTGTGCGCTCAGGAATGTGCCAGCTTGATAAAACACACAGTTTCATAATGAATAATCTGGCTCACTACGGGGAAAGCTTTAAAAGCTGCCACAGAAATGCAGTACATTGATGTGCTCATGAGATCTAATGACATTCTTTGATAATATTCCCTTTGGATTTGTATGGAATAGTTACTGCTTCTGCTCCGCCGAAGGTCTCAC
Source organism: Aythya ferina (assembly GCF_964211825.1). NCBI lineage: Eukaryota > Metazoa > Chordata > Aves > Anseriformes > Anatidae > Aythya > Aythya ferina. The sequence continues at coordinate 122,440,839 of NC_140296.1, read as the reverse complement.
CGTGCAGGAGATTTATGGCAGGGCCCGTTCATCAGAGAATACATTTGGTATAATTCAGCAAGCTCTTGTGATGGCTTCTGTCACAAGAGTATTGTGGCAAATTTCACCTGCACACGTTTGAAGGAGCTCTTGTACTTTTATCACCTATTGCTCTTGCTCTTCTTTTAGGCTCCATTTTAATTTTGCCTGCATCTAGCTCTCTTTTCCAGGCAGATCCACTCTAGCTGTCTCATATTTTGAACATTTTTTTTTTCCCTCTGCAGCTTGGGAGGTGCTTTGTCCATCAGCTGCTGTTTTATTTAAGCTTAGTATGTATTCCCTTCCTTGATGGTAGCTCTGTACGTCCAGAATCATAGGCCAGCTCTGGGTAGCCTGCTCTCCTTTCTGAGGCAGGCTAACCTGTGTGTGTTAGTACCTGAGCTGCAGGCTTCATTGACTAAAATTACATCATCCTGCTTTGGTAGGCTTGCAGAAGCAAGGCTGAGCAGAAAAGAGCTGATTTAAGCTTACACAGAATTGCCAGCTGCTGGATAGATACTGCTGTTGTGATAGATACACAAACCAGGAAGAAAGAGGTTTGTACAATTCATAGATGACAAAATGCGTTCGCATGATTTGTATTTTCATTAAAAATTAAAAAAAAAAAAAAAAAAGAAAGAAAAGAAAAAGCAATAGAGTGAGTGCCTTTGTTCTCAAGTCAGAGAAGTATAATAAGGCAAGGACCACTTCAGACGCTGCAGTGATACAACTGCTTTTCTTAAGTTATATCCACTTGGACTGGTTTAGTCATAGTCTTCTGAGTATGCAGGTCAGAGGAGGCCTCTGAGTTAAAAACAGCCATCCATTCACAATCCTCGATGTAATACACGGGTTTCCAGTGTCTTCCCCTCTCTATTTTGACAGGTACTATTCCATTTTGACTAAACAGAAATATCCTTTAAAATTGCAAAATTATCTCCTTAAAGCTTGATAACGCTATAGTCAACCCTAAAACCTTATTTTTGATTCTAGTTCTCAACCAACTGGGGGGAAAAAGCATGGGAAATCATGTAATCTTCCTTTCACAGATGGAATATATTTAAGTAATCTGCTTGGTAAAGAATTCTACAGATTTTACAAATTGCCATATTATAGACAATTCACAACCATGCTGCACTTACAGACCTTTTTCAGTTTGTTTTTTGGAGGTACAATGGATTTTTTTCAACACATGTACTTTTATTGTTGCAGTTGCATCAAATTGCATCAGATCTGAATTCAGGCCATCATTTTAAAAGACTAAAGCCCATGAGAAATTGGTGAAAAAGGATCAGAGGGCTTAACTTTCTAACTGCAGAGTGCAAAAGATGTATCTCAGAGAACTGCGATAACCCTCGGCACTGCATTTTTCCTTTCAGTGAGCTGAAGTGAGGAGGGTGAAGCAGTTGAGGAACAGCATAAAACTGGACTCCTTACCTTTTTCTCTGATAGAGGTTTTCTCAATCTCTGGGATCAGGAAAGCATAAACCAGCTCTGCTACAATTTCTTCTGACTGTAGGTGAGTTCGACTAAAGGACAGACGCATAGAGTGATATTAGTATTTTATAACTTGCTTTCCAGATTACCTCTGCAAACACACAACTCCCTTGTAAATATTCTCACCATTTCCAAGAGAGTGCATTGTCATGGCAGTAATTGTCAGCTGAGTCTCTGTTTATCCTCTAAACTGGTGCACTGTGATGGCAGTGTGACTACTGTCCTCTGCACTGCCCTGCCAATATGTTCAATACTGCATCGGGGAAGCAGTATTTCTGGGGGTAAGATCACCCTCGACTCCTCATCCTCCAAGGTATTTAGGAGCCCAGCTCTCACAGATGACAAACTGAGTTAGACACACACGTAGCTCCAAGGATTTGGGTCTTTCACAATTTAGTTTTTGGCCCTTTGCTGAGTTTGCTAAATTCTTCCCTTTTGTGACTTTGCATTTGGCTGGTCCCCATGTTCTTTTCCATGCCAGTGTTTGGTGGGTTCCCAATTGGCCCAAGGGCTGCATGCATTATCTACGCTTCATTCTCCCCAAGGATTTCGACATTCTGGTTGTATTCATCTGGTTACAAAATACACAGCTGCCGTACCATAGGAGAGTCACTGTGTCATTGGGATTTTTATGGCTCCGTTCCAAAAAAAAGAGCATAGAAACTGAATCGGAGGTTTGGCAGGTCCTAAAAAGTATTCACTGCCGATGCCCCAGCCAAACACAAGACTGTGGTGTTCTCAACAAGTTACTCTACCCAGAGCGCTTTGTCAGGCAGCCATCAATATGACTGACCCCCATGGAAATTGGCAGTTTCTTAAAGAACAGCCACCCCAGACTGAGACTGCTGTACAGCTGTATCTTTAGCATCTCTTTCAAACTGATTTTCTGTAGTACTTTAAATAAATGAAAAGACCAGTATGAATGGGGTATTGCTTTAGGCAGTTCCCAGATTCACTTAAAGCTCAGTCACAGCATCACATTGGCATGGAGAAGTCTAAAAAGGGTGATTCACAGATCCCACAAGAGATTTGCAAAGGGATTCTGGCGCATGCTGTATAGGAATAAAGCTCTGATGGATTTATACGTGTGTACCAGATAGTAATGGTGTGGTTCCCATACAGCAGTCACACTAAAGAGGTGGTCATGAACAGTACTGCTCTACCCTTCCTGGGTCTTAAATTATACATGTAACCACAGGTGCAGACAGTTAGGCAGGCTCTACACTGCTACAAGTGGCCTCCAGTGTGCCTTTTAAGAACATACCAACTTTCCATTTCATAAGCAATGTCATTGATTTCTACGGCCATTCTCTGAATCTCTTCCCTGGCTTGTTCTTCAGCTGTGTTCTCCATGGTACTCAGGATAATGTCTTCCAAGTAGGAGTCAATAGTGCTCTGCTGCACCTTCACCACCTGGAACAAAACACCAAGGTGTTATTCCTACTGCCTACTGCTTTGCTAAGAGGATGGACCCAGATTTCTGGAGAAATAAGAACAACAGGTTTTCACCAGATGCTCTTAATTTCAGGCAGACCAGCCTGCGGTTTGGTTTCAGAGGTGCTTTCTGTGAAGAATAACTTGTGTAAAATCCTCTTCTCTAATTATTCTATCTGAGAACAAACTCAGAAACAAGTTCAGGAAGGAACCAGTGTGAGATACCAAACTTATCTGCAGCTACAATTCTTCTGCAGCAGGTTAACTCTATGAATCCTATAGCAGTTGCTTCTTCGGTTCTCACGGCCTCCTGAACAACAGCTGCCAAATAACAATTGTCATTATTGGCTTCAGTAAATTAATCATCTTTCATTTAAGCTGGAGGAAAAAGCCTTCATCAAGCCAGATAAAGTAGCATGAATAAAACCAAGGTGAAATCACTGGTTTCCTTACAATGGATATAGAGCAGAGATTCTAGAAATAGATCTTTTCCTTCTGCTAGTGTTAAGGGCCTAAGCTTATTGCATTTTGACCCACCTTGATTGCCACTCAGAGAAACAGAAAAGAGGAAAAGACACAATTAAAAGAAAAATAAATGTGATTTCAGGCTCTCCTGGTATTAACCTCCTCCCACAAAGTTTGAAAATTATTGGTTTAGTCAATTAGGCTCCCACTCATTCTTTTCAGCTGGGAGAAATAGGCTTCATGCAGCCAGGAGCTGGGGAGTAGGAGCAGGACTATTCAGCAGTTATGGAATGGGGTAATCTCAGGACTAAGTTCTGGACTTCAGTTATGCTTTCCATTCTCATTGCTTCAAAACAATTCATCTTGTGGCACCCGTTGTTGTTGCAGTCCATTTCTGCAGGGCAAAATCTTTCCAAAATCTTGTTTAAAGGCACCTCTCCTGGGAGAGCACCCAACAGCTCTCCTGGACAGGCCAAGTTGTGACAAAACACTGACCCTAAAGATGAGTTAGGTACATCAGTGAAGCACTTCCCTTCCATCCAGCCCTTCCCACAAGCAGCAGGCAGTTCCCACAGGCTGCCTGCTGTCCCACCAGTCTCTTTCTCTTGCCTGTCTGAAAATCTCATCTTCCTCCTGCCGATGCCTCTCTTCCACTTGACGGCGTCCGCTCTCTTCTGCCTCCCGCATCCGCCTCTGCCTCTCAGCCAGCATGACAAAAGCATGGATCCTCCGCTCTTCCTGCAGCCTCAACAGCTCTTTGGACAGGAAATCAAACATGTTTGCCAGTGCCCTTCCTTCTTCCTGGGCCAAGCGGCTTTCCACTGATGACAGCTTTAAAAAAAAAATGCAAAGAATTGTGTTACAAACCTCAGGAATGTTTCTCCGAGTCCCAGGGCTGCCACAGGCATGTGAAACAGCTCTGCAACATCCCCTCACACCAACCGTGGGGAGCTTTGCATTCTTGTTTTACATGCACAGGCTTGGATTCTGCATAATGTAATGTTCCTGCGTACAGCCTCTGCTAGCATAAAAGGGCCAAAAATTGGCCAGTGTGGGGAGAGGCCTGCTCCTGTCGCACTGGGACACGCAGCTGCCTCCCTCGAGTGAGTGGGAGGAGATAAAACACTAGATGCACTGTATTCCTGCTATTATGAGCTGCTTTTTTGCCTGTGGGTATAATCAGAATAGTCACCATCTTTTAGGCCATCTTTTTGTTACTGGGGAACTGCTCCACTTCCCAGACCAAGAAAGGGGAGGTACAAAAGTGACAGTGAAATTATTTCAACCACATATCCTTCATCCTTCCGTGCTAAGCTTAGCTAGACCAGAACAGAAAAATAGGATCCTAAGTGGCAAATACAGTTTCTAGCATCTGGAAAGTAAAGCCTCAATTCTTATGACTCTGGAGTTTGAGTAAAGGTTTAGAAAACTGCACAATTTTGAGTACAGACATATTTTTATGCTATTTTGAAGATTCAAGATGTTTGTGACAGTTCAAAGCCACCTCAGTGAAATGGTACATTTTTGGTTGGACATTGATGATGCAACCAAAGAGATACAACTTGCTGAGGTAACACTGGGATCAAGAGACCCTGCTGATTCAGATATTGAGTTATTACCTAAAACTGTACAAGTTAAGTACTAAATGCTACAAAATTCAAAGCAACAGTAATTATATTGAGTTTGTAGATGTGCAAACGAGTACTCAGAATTCCAGGCAATGGAAAATAAGCAAGTCTGTGACAGAACTGAGACCAGAACTGTGACAGAACTGAGACCAGAGTCCAAGTGTTTGGCATTGCTGTGCCATTCACACCTTATTCATGCTTTATGGGTTTGGTATCTGTGATTGCATTCCAGAAAATGACAGGATCTACGGTACGTTCGTTATCTCTGGAGGACAGCAATGCAGTCGCTGCATCCCCTCACAAGGAGAGATACCAAGGAACTAACCTGCTTCTTCCTCTTTATTGCTTAAAGTGCTGTATCTAAAACCTGAGTGAAATGAAGGAAAACAACCCAGAAACTGTCCTGTTTTAGGATTTTGCTATACTTCAGCTTAGCAACATTTATCTTTCCCTATTCTATCTGGAATTTTAGTCTTCCTTGCGCAGAAAATATTTCTTGAAAAATGCCCCTTTTTATATTAGAAATGACAAAAAAACTGAGAAACCTGTGACCAACAAGAACTAAAGAACTGTGGAACATCAGTGACTCTAAAATAGGCACACACATAGAAAACTGCTGCACATGCATTCCAGAGTTTTATAGTTCAAAATATTTAGATTTGAGCCTTGGATTGTGTGCCTTCAGAATGTTGTTGTTGTTGTTTGTTTGTTTGTTCCTTAAAAAAAATAAAAAGTGAGAGCAGAGGAGTTAGATACCAGCAGAGGGGGATAGTGGCTCTCCCAGAAGGAAATTTTGAGATCAGAGGTCAGCATCTCTACCATTTGCTCTCTCCCCTTCCCTGTGAATGGTGTTATGATGTCTGAACTGCCTCTCCTTTACTCTTCCCTGTGCTTCCAGAAGGGAGGGAGCAATTTCAAGTTCCTAATGCCTAAGGATTTTTTTTTCTTATTTTCTCAGCAGATTAATCCTGTATTCTTGAATTCTACACCTGGGCTGCCTATGTATGAGGGAACATCTAGACATGATAAAGAGCAAACCACAGTCGCCCCACTCCATTTTCACTGAGATCTGTGGAGAAATTTTGTTGCTGTCCACCCAGCAGGAAGCAGCAATTCGACATCATCTCGGCCAGGCCAGTGGCGAGTAGATGCTGTTATCATAATACACAACCTGCAGAATTGCTTCACATCTGGTCAGTGAAACACCAAAAGAGTGGTAAAAACAATAAGTAAACCTGCACAAATGTGGGAGATACTGCATATCTGAGATGCATTCAAGTCTGGACAAAATTTCCTTATGATGCATTCCAGACCAGCAGCTGCCATTTGATTCATTTTGCTCTGGAAATCCACTACCCTCCAAGGAAATAGGGTAAGAATTTGTGTCCCCGACTCTCACAAGATTCTTGGTAGAGGATGGGGCCCAGAATTTCCCTGCGTTCCAGAATAGTGGCAAGTACACCACTATAACACCACTGACAAGGTCCTGGAAGTCTCAGTCCCTACCAGACTTACAAACTAAACCAACATTGGTTTCTCCTGTGATGCTTTCTGCCTGAGGAAGAGCCTGAAGGTGTGCCAAGGTAGAAAAAGAACAGGGGAATGACACAGCAGAAACACACATTCAGTAAAACATCTGACAGGTGCAAGTGACAAGCATGTACTGCGATGCCAGGTTACTGCAACAAACAGGCTGAAATGGGGGTAAATTGAGGTTCACCTGACAGCGCAGTTTGTTCAGAGCCCTGTAAATATAAATAAACAAGTACAGCCTGGGCAGCAGCTGCGGTCAGGGCGCCTCAGTCTGCTCAGAGCTGCTCTGCAGGCTCTGGGGAATCTCAGAAACATTTTTAGCCCCTCAGGTGTTCAGTGTTTGGTCTGTGCAAGCAAAGTATTTGAGTTACTTGGAGTGCTTTCTGTACTGTGGATAACATAAAACATAAAGGAAATTAAATGTGAGAGCGCTGGTGCTGCTGCAAGCAAAGAGTACCCCATTAGAGGAGCGTGGGGAATCAGCCTCCCCGTTTTGTGTGCCAACCTCGTGCATTTGCAAGTCACGCTGTTGCTGTAAGGCCTGTATCGTCTGCTCCTCTGCTTTCAGAAGCAGCTGTCCGTCTTCATGGAGAGCGTGAGTGGTGCGCAGCTCTTGGATCAGTTCCATCCGCTTCTCCTTCTCTTCAAACATCTTTTAAATAAAGGTAAGCAACCAGGCAGATTAAATGGAGAATATATTCTACACGTTTTGCCAGCATCCCATCGTCGGTGACAGGAGCAGAGGCTGGCACCTCCTCTGTGCTTCCCCTCCTCAGGGAGTTGCAGAGAGCGGTGGGGTGGCCTCTCAGCCTCCAGGCTGTGGGGCCAGCTATTCCCAAAACCTACCCTGCAGCCGTGGGGTAAAGCTTGACTAAACCTTGCTGCATGGAAGATGAAAGCTGTGACTTTCTGCCATGAGGTATAGATGACGCCCTGCTACACTATCACAAAAGATGTTGTTGTTGTTGTTGTTGTTCTGGTTGGACTCACCCAGAATTCAGACCGCTGGGATGCCAAACAGCAAAACCAATGTGAAGAGAACAGGTAAATAGCCTTCTGGATATCCTGTTATACCAACCTCAGCATGAAACCTTCCCAGTGTGAGCACTGCTCTTTTTCCTCAGGCTTAAGCTAGACATCCCCTGTTTTAACATCTAATGGTCTCTGACCTTCGTCCTGAGGGAGTCCAGCAGCAGTTCAAGGCAGTAAGTTGATGGGGAGGTTGTTTAAACTGCTGTTGTCCCTACTACAGGTTTATGTTTTAGGAAATTCCTAAAAATGATGGGACATTTCATGACTCTCAAAAACCTTGTGGAAGTCAACAGCCTTGACTCGAGCATCCTTCTCACAGATCACTGCAGAACTGGAGAAGTCTTGGGAAGCTTAAACTCCACCTCAAGCCACTTCCACGGTATTGCATTGTTTACTAAAGCTCAGGTCAGGGTCCCACATGGGAACACTTCACAGGCATTAAACAATTAGTGCAAGAGAGAGTATCAATGAGCCAGAAAGCAGCAGCAGGCTTGAAAACCCAACCCTCTGCACTGGTCTGATCAAAAGTGACAGGCTTGCTGAATGTAAAACCCAAGAGGCATGGCTATCCAGTTAATTTTTACTTAGGTACAATTCTCCTCCACTGGAAGCAGAACAATGTGTCCTGCACTTGCTGGAAATGGTGGTGGTATGTGTCAACTGTTTCTCACCCAAGAATTATCAGCTCACCATCACAGGTAGCTGTGAAGATGGTGGGAAATACAAGCTGTCCTGCTGGCATGTGAGAAGTTTTATGCGCCTGGGATCTTAATTAATAAGCATAATTAAGGCAAAATGTACTCACAGTCCAGATCTAGTCTAGAATTTGCTATTTGATTAATTCTACTATGAAGCATCTAATGAAACATCTGAGTGTAGGGGATGGCAGGAACAGGGAGACACTCACAGGTGTGTAGGAACTGTAACAAATTTGGGCTAGAGAGCAACGATTTCAGCCTTGAAGGACTTCAGAGGACATATGGGAGGATATGCTGCATAAGCCTCATTACCCTTGATTAGTTCTGGGGAATAAAGACTGCAAACACACCTTCAGTCATTCCCACCACCATTCTGCAGACAGACATCAACAAAGAGACACAAAATACCAAGTTCTGAATAGCCCTTCCTCGGAGCAACTTCTGCAGACAGATCACTGCCAGTTCTATTTCCTCTTCCTCCTGCCAAAACAAAACAAATAACCACACAATAATTATTTATTCTTTCGGAGATTGAGAGTTCTATGAATCACCCACCTAAATATCAAAGAGTCAAATTTGTATCCCATTTCTCAATTGTTTCTGAACGCTATCCTTCTAATTTCTAGGGAAAAGAAGGTAAGTCAGAGTAACACATACTTCCATGTTTTGTAAAAGGTGGGGGAGCAAGTCTATATAATCTATCCGAGATTTTAGAAGGTACTAGAGGAGTACCTAACAGTAAGAAGATATTGATGGAGAAAATGACTGTATGCATTGAAAGTACTACTTGTCGCTTGACCGAGTTGGCAAAATGAGCATCAACTACATGAATTTACAGGTCAAGACACCAAGACGATAGAAGAATTATTTAAGGAGGTGCAAGAGAGCTGTTAACCATAAAAAAGGGGATTAAAAGGCAACATATACCATTTTTCATCTGATATTTATGCCAGTGGTGACCTTTATCAGAGTAACTCAGTAAATTTAAGGCTCAGAAAGTGATAGTTTAGAAGTAAAATAAATTAGATTATATTGCAATTGGTCTCTTTGAGAATTTTACTGGCCTAGCATTGTGTGACTGATACCAACTTGGAGGAATGATTTAGTGTAGTGAGAAAGAGAACATGACCACATGATAAGAAAAAAACAAACAAAAAAGGGCTTATTTTAAATAGAGGAACAACTGGCATTTTTTCTTACTGAGGGGGTCTTGCTGAGTTGACAGTAGCAGGAGAGGAAAGTCCATCAGCTGCCTGGCAAGGATTAAAAACAAAATCTAAAAAATGAAAGGAGGTTGTTGTTGTTGTTTTAATAAAAAGCCCGTAAGATCTGAATTGAAATGTGCTATTTTAGAAGTGCCAGGAAGAGTGTGGGATGAGAGAAATGGTGTAGGCTTGAATTTTTCTGTTTTTTCTTAGGTGTTGCAGATTAAGTATTCCAAAAGCATAAGGAAACATTCCTGCCTTTCCATACCACCCAAGAGGAGCAAAGCAGAACGAGCCAAAGGACTGCCTTATGATATTGGGTGTTCTTGTTCTCTGGAAAGAAGGGATGAAGTCCAGTAGAAAGCTGAACTATGCCATGTCACCTGGCAGCAGAGGTAAGCGAGGCCCACAACCCCTTCAGGACAGAATTCTGGACGTGGAGACTGGCACATATGCTGGACAGGTAAGGCAAATTACTGCAAGATTTAGCCTAACTTTTTGTGGGGTGCAATCTTCTGTACATGGAGTTGTATTGTTCAGTGATGTAAATGATAGAGGAGGGCTCTGCAGAGGGATCTGCATAGGCTGGACCCATGGGCCGAGGCCAACTGTATGAGGATCATGAAGGCCAAGTGCTGGGTCCTGCATTTGAGGCACAACAACCCCAAGCAGTGCTACAGGCTGGGGGAAGAGTGGCTGGAAAGGTGCCCGGCAGAAAGGGACCTGGGGGTGTTGGTTGATAGGCAGCTGAACATGAGCCAGCAGTGTGCTCAGGTGGTCAAGAAGGCCAACAGCATCCTGGCTGGTATCAAAAATAGCATGGCCAGCAGGTCTAGGGCAGTGACTGTCCCTCTATATTCAGCTTTGGTGGGGACACACCTTGAATATGTGTTCAGTTTACAGCACCTCATTACAAGAAGGACATCAAGGTACTGGAGTGTGTCCAGAGAAGGGCAACAAAGCTGATGAAGGGTCTAAAGAACAAGTCTCACAAGGAGTAGCTGAGGGAGCTGGGGCTGTTTGTTTAACTTGGAGAAAAGAAGGCTCAGGAGAGACCTTACTGTACTTTACAATTACCTTAAAGGAGGTTGTAACAAGATGGGGATAAAACTCTTCTCCCAAGCACCAAGTGATAAGACAAGGGGAAATGGCTTCAAGTTGCACTAGGGAAGGTTTAAGTAAGATGTTAGGAGAAATTTCTTTACTGAAAGGGTCGTGGCTGCCCAGGGAAGTGGTGGAGTCAACATCCCTAGAGGTCTTCAAGAAACGTGTAGATGTAGAACTAACTTAGTAGCATGGTTTAATGGTGGACTTGTCAGTACTAGGTTAAAGGTTAGACTAGGTCATCTTAGAGGTCATTTCCAACCTGAATGATTCTATGATTCTACGAAAAATGACTGGGGAAGAAGTGTTGAGGAGGCCTGCAGTAGTGCCTCTGTTCTCTCCACTTTCTTTCATATCCCTTGTGGTCCACATCACCAGCCTCCCACCCTGGCATGCTTTCCTTTTGAGGTCCACAACGCCAGCAGGAAGAGGCCGGTAAAGTTAGCAGTTGGGACTCGTATCCATAAAAGGCAGGAAGAGATGCACTAATGACAGAGAAGAGCCTTGCTATTAGTGCTCCTCACTGCCAGCTGGAAGGAGAAACCTTACTTAGATTCTGCAAGGCAGGAGATGTTACAGAGATGCTCTTCAGTGGCTGAATTGCCCTGATTTTACAGATGGAGCTTCACTGCAGAGATACACTCTTTTATGTATTCACTTACAAAGATATTTGAAAATAAACCAAATGTTGACAGATTTAACTTAGGTGGAATTCTACTGTGTTGGAAGTCTTTCAAAACAAAACAACAACAACATAAAACACACAAACTGTGGTCTGTAAATAGCCTCAAGCATGACTGTAAGTGTGGGGATAAATCCTCCTGTTTTTTGTCCATGTAGCTTAAAGATCTGCCAAACTGCTGTATCAAATAGTGGTATCTGCCACTGCAGTACAATACCTAACACTTAGGAGTTAGTAAAAATGCTTTTTGCTGTTAGTAAAAAGCTCTTCCCAAGGAGATGTGGTTGTTTCAGTCATCTTAAAATGGACCGTATAAAACATAGGACATCATACTGTGCAATAATGGCATGGATGATCTAATAAGACTTTCTCTTTCTTGCTTTCATGGTTGTATAACCCTCTTAAATTCACAGGTTTAAATAGTAATTGTGTCTGATTCTTACTGCATCATGAAAATAGTGTTAATAAGCAGACAAAGCAATCCATTGGGGCAAACACCTCTTAAACACATTATTTCAAGAAAGAAAAAGTTGCAGCTCCCCTAAAAATTGTTTTTGTTTTCCTACGATATACCACAACATGCATTTACTGCTGTTCTGATCTCTGCAGAAGAATCATTTTCTGTGAACTGTCAATTAAACGGATCACGCTCATCAAAGACTGAGTCCTACACAGTGATTAGAGCTTCACTCCAGTAAATTAATGAAGTGCGTGTGCAGTGCTAAGCACCCGAAGTCTCGCTGACTTCAATGGGACTAAACTTAATTGCTCGCTGGATTATGATAGTGTTGTCAGATCAGAAGGACGGAAGGCACTGAATAAATCCATGTTTGCAGAGGTACGTGATTCCGCCTTTTTGTTCTCAAAGAACAAGGGGACAACATGCCTACTAATTTATTTCTTTATGAATAAAACTGACTTACGGATTTGGCCAACAGATCATGTAAGAGATTTTCATTTCTTTGGTTATTAATATCCTTAAAGAATACACAAATGAGAGGGTCTTAAGGTGGCTGGCTATTTCTAAGACAAATACAGATACAGAAGTTAGATAAAACTAACTTCTTTCCTTCCCTGGGCATTCCTTTAACAACTAGGAAGGGAACAATCAAGGATCAACAGGAAAAAAAGAAGTGCTACAATCATTTACAATCATTCCACTTACAACTGATGGTTTTTCCAGAATTGGAGTGGGGGGCCGAGGAACAGGCTTTTCTATTTTTTCAAGGAAGCGAGGGGGCTTCTTTGGCTCTTCGACTTTATTCTTCTTCTCCAATAGTGCCTGGAAGAGTCATACAATTTAATCAGAACTGGGCCAGATAGAACAAGACATCAAGGCCACTCCTGCAGATGCTCACTGCTCCTGATCACACTGACTCCAGAGGGTTGAAAGTAATCTGCATTTTGCAGGCTTCTGCCTTCAATTTTCTCATTTGCACAACAGTTGAAAAACTGAACAATTGCATAGGGCAAGTCACCTAAAATTAATCCAGAAGTTCTACGAACTTGATCGTTACCTGTTCATTTAGTACAAACTAAAATAATACATTTTTAAAAGCAGGTTGTTGTTTTTTTTCATTTTAAAATGGGGCTCTCATTGAACCAATTAAACACTGACCCACCTGCAATCAGAGTTAGCGGTGTATGTTATTCTTGCCTTATGCAACAATAAAAACATCAATCATTTTCCTATGATGGAGGTAAGATACTTTCAAAATGTGAAAAATGGGCAGAAATATCACAGTGTAATTGCAGTTTGCACATCAGTACAGAGTGGTTGTAACTTTTTGCCTTTAACTATTGGTGTGACGATTGTTTTTGTGGGTTGAAAGTGTTGTGGGGTCAGGAGATTTCACGAAGGAAGTCACAGCTTTGTGTTCCTTCCTCTGTGAGGTATCTTTGTATGATATACTGTTACCACACAGGGTTGAAGTAAATGATCCAGGACTCCTTCCTTGCAGAACATGCTTTGAAACTCTTCTCTGCCCCGTGGCATCCAGAGCAACTGCATCAGTGGACTAAGGGAGAAAGGGAAGCTGACTGGCCTGAGATTTTCCTTCTACTGGGAAAATCCACAAGTCATTTAAGGCAGATTTTATCCTGCTTGCAGCTGTTTGGTGGCAGATGACAAAACTTGTCAGCCAAAGGAGCTGGAATTGCCACCTAGGCTTCGGCCACTTTAAGACATTTTCACAGTGCTTACAGAGCCAAAGTCCTGCCAGCTGCAAGCTACTTAGAGCAAGATAATCAAATAATCTCCTCCAGCTGCATTGCAACACCTGGCTGCTGTAGGACATTTCACTGCAGCTTGCAGGAAGAAAGGGAAGAGAGTACATGCATCTAAACTTCCTTCAAAAATGTAATCCTACTGCAGCATCACTTGGATCTGTAGCCTTTATTACAGAAAGGACAAACATATTCCAGCAGGGAATAGTTTATTTTCTCTCTCTCTTTTTTTTTTTTTCCTTTATTTTTAACAGAGAAGGCATGCTAGAAAGATATGCTCAACTACAGTATTTCGGCAGGGATGAAAACTGGAGAAAAATGTAAGAAAAAAAATCTCATGCTGAATTTCTCTCTCCAGCAACACAAAATTGATGGCGCTTGCACTGAATTTAATTGTAAAATTAATAAGGTTTTGAAACTACAGTAGTCATTGTATAAAACTCCTCTTGTATATTGGAGCTGAGCTTTACAGCTAGGATTATTAATGGCTCCAGAAAAGGACAGGGATTTCTAGGTGGAGGGCATAAAATGCTTTATTACTGAAAACTTCTGAAACGGACCATGTTAATAATGCAAGAATCAAAGCCTATAAACTGCTTATAAGCCACGTGAAATGGTTACAGCTGAAAAATGTGAAGAGATTTTCCAAACCGTTTCTTGTATTTAATGACCTTACAGCTCTCTGGTATGAAGATTATAGTACTGCTTGCTATGATTTATAAGGTGTTTTGCATGATGGGGGAAAAGTAAGAGAAAAAAGCACTTGTAATTGTGATTATTTTCAAAACAGTGGCTCCTATGTTTATTAATACAATGTTGCATTCATAAGAAGTTTTCTAGTAATACCTTATCCTCGAAAAATACTTCTTGTTAACCAGAATTACAACTTTTAAAGGCAGGAAAATATATGAGCACTTCTGACAAGAGGAAGTTTTTATAAAAGTAGACTTAAGAAATAACTGCACTTCCCAGAAGTGGTGTTAAGTATTCATGTCAGCACAAGCTCGTGCCTGCTTGGTTATCTTTCCAAATTAAAAACTGGTTACCATTTGCTTTCACCAGTCTGAAGTTTTAAGTCATTTTAAGACTTCAACATACAAGAAGAAAGTATGTTTTTTGCATTAACAGTTTCTACCTAACTTAACAAATTACCGTTTTATAAATAAAGAGACCAGAACCGAAGAATCGCTGAACAGTACTTTCTTAAAGCTTATCAAAGGATGAAGATGCTAAATTTCTGAACACGCTTCATATGGCACTGCCTACAAATCATGTGTTGTTTTTTTTTTTTTTTTTTTTTTTTCTGAGTTAGAATATGTTATTTTTTTCAGGTTCAGAGCCATGGTATAATCTGATAGGGTTGGGCAGTGAAGGTCCAACTAAATCTTCCAACTCTTTTTCATTTTCCTGGTGAAAGCAGTGAAGAGGAAATGGCACCCCTGTGTTTGGCCATACATTTTAGCTTTTTTGCTGGCTTCTGATGGAAATTGAACTCTTGACAGGATAGTGGCTTGAGAAGCAACTCTCCGTTCAAAGAAATACTTCCTTAGATTTCTTCATTATCTTCTCTTTAATCTTCTTTTTCGCAGGACAATGTGTATATTTTTATGTATAGCACACAGTATACGGGCATGTGTCTCTTCCTTTCTGCCCATGAATGAGGACAGTGAGATCACCAAGGACAGAGTGAGTACCTGCTTTGCAATGCAGCACGGCTGCTGCATCTTGGCTGATCGAGACTGACATAATAGCTCCTAGAGCTTGTCTGAGCATGAGCCAACTAACACTGCGCTGGAGATCTGTTCTTGATGCAGTAACTGCTTGAACAGGTTTTCCTCCCCTTTGAAGCTGGCACAGATTTTCTTCAGAGATATTCTTGGCCCTCCTATTTCTCTGCCTCCTTCCAGCAACGGGATGAAGAACATAGACGTGATGAGAGTTGCACTTAATGCTGAGGTGAGAGATTATTTGTTCTGACATCATCTGGATCCAGCACTTTGAAAACACCTGACACTTCATCCCCACCTTGAGTCACCAGAGCATCAGAGGGTTGGCTTGAACCCACGTATTGCTCTGCACTGGGATTTCTTCTAGTCGCTCCTCTGTTCCTTGATGTATTCAGTTCCCGAGCTGCTTTTCTTTCCTAGTAATTTGCTGTATCAGTACGCTATCTCTTTCTTCAACTAAATTAATGCCTTGGATTTTCACTTAAGGCTGTCTATATAATGGCTCACTTATACTGCTTTAATCACTGTAATCTCTGCTGGCTAAGAACTGGCTTTCCTTGTCCTTTTAAAGATCTGGCTTAAAATACAGCTCATTGTTTTTACTGTAAATCCCAAGCCACCCCTGTTTCTGCCATGTTCTCTAAAACGAGAACTACTCAAAGAATACTGAGCATACGTTAATACTCCTGCAAAAATGATTCAGGATACTCCTCTAAAATCACTTCTTTTTTGATTAGTTTCAAGTCTGGAAGAAGCTATTATTCTCAAGAGGACACAAATCCTTTTTGTAGTTCTCTGGATCCTCTCTTGTCCCTTTTTACAGCCTCTAACCTCAGGGAAACTCTCAGTATGGTAAACCATGAGGTAAACAACGAGGAGGACTAGGCCATCTTGCCACTTACTTCACCAGAGAAGCGAGCCTTGGAAATTTCCTGTATTAAAATGATTTCTTCTGATGCTAAGGTCTAGCATTCCTCCTCTGTTTGCTACCTTCTTCCACAGATTAGCCAGGGAAAATAAAAGAAGCTCGTTCCAAAGCCAGATGACCGTGCACTCTGAATTTCCTAGAGTTCTGCTTCATTTCCAGGATTATGGGAGAAAATGTCTAGATGGAGAGCTAGGACAGTACCCAAAAGAGGCTTTTGAAGAGATAACTGGTCTAGCTGCTTGGCTATAGAAATAATGCAAAGCAACACAGCCCTTCTGAGATGATCTCTAATTTCCTTTCACGCTCTTTGTGCCAGAGGAGGTTGTTGGCAGGATTGGGACTGCTTGCGCCAAGTGGTCAGGCAGCTGTCCTCTCAAGTGGTAAATTCTGTTAAGTCAAGTACTCTGCAGCCTTTACTGCCCGCTTCTCGACAGCACCAGTAGCTTATGAAGTAGACCTGTCAAAGAGGCTCTGCTAAACCAGAACATGCACAGCTGCCAAACTTGAGAAGCAAAAGACTCCACCCAGAGAAGCAATCAGTAGCATAACCACAGAGCTAAAGAGCTAATAAGGGCAGTAACACTTGCAGACCTGTAAGCTGACTGTTATGATAAAACAGTTTATTTTCTTGTTGCTCTGAGCAGAAAATCTGTTTAAATCTAACAATGGCTGAGGCAGTCTGGTCTTCAGCAGTGTCGCTACCTTCTGCATCTCTGAATTGACCAGTTTGGTGACTACTTCTGTACATCTAAAATTGGTAGTTAAATGTTGCATGGTGGATTTGTTATCTTCATCTGCAAAGGAAATGTTTTGCAATTTTAAAAGAACATACGTTTTTCCTTTTTGTGGAGGTGAAATGAGTATTTGTTATACTAGCCCCTCAGTTAAAGGCATAAATCAAGGTATGATTTATACCAACCAAATGATTGATTACAGAAGAAAATACCCAGTGTTGTCCGCTTTTGTGTTCAGCATTTCATTCTCTTTGGCTATCAATTTTTCTTTGAGGAGACATTATTATGTAAACAGCCAGCATTAGGGCATACTTCTTATCAGTAACCACAGTTTAGGCACTCCACTGTGGTCTTTCAAACCATGAAAAGTATTTTGAACAAACAAAACACAATTGTTGTAATTGGATTTCAGCCCTGAAAGCTCAGGCTAACGTTCTGCTGCCTGTGAGAGCTGCCACAAATGTCATGACCATGATTATATATAGTCACTGCTTTGATTCTACATGAAAAACACCCAAACTTAGAGCCCTTCGATAGTGCTGTGTCATCTTCTCTAAATCTTTAGCGAACCAATGTCCTTAGTTCTTGAACACTTCCTGTAGCACTCAATATTTTCCTTGAAAAGTTCCCTTCTGAAAAACAATCAGATGCAATGCTTCATCTTTCACGAGATCCAGTGGAATTTGGAATAATATTGTGTTTTCAGAACAAGATTTAAATTTAAAATTCATTAGCAGAAAGTCACTGTCTGTATTGAGTATTACTACATTACACTAAAACAAGAAAGCTATACACATAATTTCCAATTAGGAAATACTTCTTTACTAAAGAAAGTGTAAGTGAAAGTTGCCCAGCTTTACAAATTAAATTAGTATTTTTCAGAGATGCATCGTCGAGCAAGAATAGGCTTGATTTTAAAGAAAGGTAACCCTCAACAGGATCATAAAGAGCACACTTAAAAATACGTGCAATTTACAAATATTGTGATTGTAGATGCAAATGAGGCACTTCTTTCCTCAGTGGTTAATTGCATATATGGGCACCTTATTTGCATGAACAGTTGTGATAAATTAAGATATGCAAAACACTGTGGTCATGTTTGCAAATCAGATACTGTTGTTAGGGAACAACAGTGATATGCAGCCCCTATTCTGATCCAATTTCATGAGTGGGGTCATTTTAATAATTTTTTGCTGCAGGTGTTTTTACAATAGGTACTTAGAATGTACATTTTAAATATGTAAAGAATTTTTGAATATGACTCCAGATTCGATTTCCTTATTTATTAGTAGTTTGACAGTGCAACAAGCAGGCCTACCATAAGTGCATGGGAGAAAAGGGAGACAAATTTTTAACTGACATAGTATGTTCCAGTCCAAATACTTGATCTGTAGGGATACAGAAGCAGCTGTACTTGTTTTCTACAAGTCTGGACAGAAGCACAGATGTTTGGGAGACAGAGTACTGACAGACTGTGTTCCAGAGCAGTGCTGGTCATGCCTGAAACAGTCTGAATGTCTGATATGCCATCCTTCAAGTTGTCTTATAGAAAATACAAATTTAGCACAGCAAATTGGAAGAAAGCTTAAATGTATATCTTCCCCAAAGCATTTCTGAACAGTTAAAACCTGAGAGGAACTGACAGTCTGCTGCTGGATGCGGCTCCATACCTGGTGAACCAGTGCCAGCTCCACCTCTAGTCTTGCTGATCTTTTAACAAATCCAGTCTTAGTAGTAGTGTGCTTAGGCTTTGGAGCTTTAATCCTAGCCTGGGTGACAGAATGTGGGAGAGCTGCTTCCAGTTCACACAGTCCTAAGAGACACAAAGAATGACTAACTAATGAAGTGATGGAAAAAGAATTTTCAGTTTTGTTAAAACTTTTAATAAATACGTCATAAAAACTAAATGTTCTGAAATGCCTTACCTGCAAAGGTGTTAAGATAGAAGTTTTTTACAACAAAGCGTTCCGAATGGTTGTCTGGGAAATAACCAATCCTAGATAAAGGAGCATATGTTTGTGATGCAAAGTCAGTGTACTCTTTGATGATATCTCGTCTCTCCAGTTTCCCCATCACATTCTTCCTCTTAGCTATCAGTTTCCTGAGCACTAGAAAGGAAACACAAATATAAGAAGTTTCTTCATACAAGGAATTCTAAAAAGCCTCATCTTCAGAAATTCACAAAGGCTCTTGCTGGGTAATACAAAATATAAGCTGTTTGACCAGAACAAATGCTGGCCATGCATATCTATATTGTGGCTGCGAACTGTTTCATCTTCAGTAAAAACTGCAACTTTCTACAAATAGAAAGGGCTTGTTTGAAAACTGTCTTGTACTGCTCTCTCCCTGGTTTTCAGACTTACTCAGTACAAAGTCATGCTGAATCTTTTTCATTTTCTCTTTTTTAGCCTTCTGATGATTTTGCCAGTGGTCGTCCAAGCGCTTGGCATCCAGCTCACTCTGTTTCTCCTGTTGCCTCAGCAGCAGCTTCTTTAAGACTCTCAGTCGAATCTCCTGCAACCTGCAACGAAAAGAAAGGCCAGGTATGATTTAAAGCACTCTGCAGTGTTCTGTGCAATCCTGTCATTATCAAATCCCACATACCACTGCTTTACAGACAGTTCATACTGCATATTTCATATTTAATCTTTCATTTTGAAAAGTGAAAAACTGTTGCGGTAGCAGTCTCTAATATTGAATTTAACAAAAATATTCCTTTGGAAAATCAGGGGATTTTTCACAGAAATCAAAGGTGTGCACCCTCCGACCAATCCCCTAAGCCTTGTTGTTTATTCTCTGTTGGGGTGATAATTAAAAGAAATAGTGTATAGCTGGACTCCTACTTTTCTATTTCCTGTTCTCTAAAGGCCCACTCCTTCCTCTCCATATCATCCATCATTTTCCTCCTCTTCGCAATTTGTGCAGCATTGTCCATGGCTGGAAGAGTTGCTTCCCACGCACGTTTCTCCCGGGCACGTTCAATCATCTCCACCTCGGCTAGTCCTGCTGGTAGCCCCCGACCTTACAAGGACAAGAAGTAGCAGCTCTTTAGAAGAATCGTGAATCCAACAGTACACTAAGCTTTTAGAGAGCTTCATGGGCACATGCTCATATATTATACCAATGCAGAATGGTCAATAATCAGAAGTAAATACTTCTAAGGCCAGTGAAATTCTACAGAATGAGTAAAGGTTGGACCTACATTTGCTATAGCTTAGCTGGCATTAACACTAGCTCTTCA
Source organism: Aythya ferina (assembly GCF_964211825.1). Taxonomy (NCBI): domain Eukaryota; kingdom Metazoa; phylum Chordata; class Aves; order Anseriformes; family Anatidae; genus Aythya; species Aythya ferina. The sequence continues at coordinate 122,420,687 of NC_140296.1, read as the reverse complement.
TTCCTTTACTGCAGTCTGGAAAGGAGGACATTTTCTGAGAATGGACACTTTCTTTGGCGTGTCCAGTATCTATCACTATTGCAGGTGAGACACTGGGACATGAGGATCACAAGCTGCATTCTGAGGCAGCCTTCTTACGGTTTTCTTTCTGATGTCAGAACAGCTGAAGAACATCAGGTAAATGCAAAATTGCTCCTAGTAAAACATACAACCTTTTAATCTTGAGTGATCTTAAAACTCTTTATGAAATGCCTCAGAATAGCACTATTAAGCAGTTAAATATCACACATATTTTAAAAATAGCTAAAATAATGTGCCCTAAGGGAAGACAGCATTGGTCTACCAAAGCCAGCAATAGACTTGAAACCTGACATTGAATAAAAGAGAATATCCTGCTACAAGGGGCATGTAATTGTTATAATTTATTTTGATTTCACAACTCACCCCAAGTGAGAGTAGCAAGAGTCAGAAGTTCAGGGACTGAGCCACTGGGAACTACATATTCAGGGGAATAGGGATCCGTTTGGGCTTCACCATCCCTGTAATCTGTCTGTGTGCCCAAAGTTCGTAAGTTGGGACCAAAGATCTTGCTGTCTCTTGTAGCTGAAAGGATAAAGGGATCTATCCTGAAAAGAAATGCAATATGGAAGAACATTTGTCACATTCATTTAAAAGGAGAAAACAAATCAGAAATGCAACACTAACTTAAAGGTAAGATATTCAGTTGTACTGTTTTATCTTATCATTGCTCTCATTGATGTTAACTCCATCATCTTTAGTAAAAGCAGACCAAGACAACACTGAGTCCTTTGAAAGCTCTCTCCTTAGGAAAGCAATCCAGAAATCTTCCTGCTTCAGCTCTCCTGATTTTTTACATGCAAATCTTACCTATGTATCCATTATAAAGTATTGCTTTTAATAGGCACAAAAAAATAATAGTTGAGTATAAAATGAAGGACTGTTTCAATTTAACTTATGTATCTGCTTTTCCAACATTTCCAAAACTAAACTCAATTCTGACTTAAGCATGTGCAAGTATAGATCCTACTACAAACTGAATCTGCTTATGTTCCCTTAAAATTTGATTCCCACTGAAAATGGGCATCAGGCTACCACATTAGATTATATCACGGATGCTCATGGATTGCAACTATCACAGACATTGTAATAAAATGTTAGAAGAATTTGCAACTATATTGCTGTATTGGAGAATCATCTGTATTGGCTTCTCTTCGCTTTCTGTTTCAGGCCTTATAACACACGACACACACCTCTTCTACCCAGAAAGCACTACTTACCCACTGCAAGCAAATTCTGAACCATGCAGTCACCTGTTTCTCCAGGAATTTTCAACACTGAACAAACTCTACCTCTTAATGAGTTTTTCCTGTTGTTCATTATGAAAACTGTTGATCACCAGCTAAATAGTTAAGCAATCATTTTCTGGTGAGATGTGACACGTTACAACAGTATCGTTCCATAAGTCAGTACTTACATTTCCATTGCATAACAAACATTTGGTGGAAGCAGCTTATTAGAAGGGATGAGAGGTCTGAAAAGAGAGAACACAGAGGTAAGACAACAGCTATGAGGCTCAAAAGATCATTACAATTTAGAAAAACTGCAGTGTAACTTCACTGAAATTAGTGGACTGATTTTCCCCAACTCAAGTTATGTACTTGCATGTTGTGCCTGAATATTAAAGAATGTTTTCACAGCTAAGGAGCAACAGCTAATGCTTCACCGACAGAAGTACTATTCTTTTGACAAAGAAGGGGGAAAAAAAAAAAAGTATTTTCTCATTCTAAAAACTTGATTCTCCCTTCAACTTTTGATATTGGTCCACTTATGGCATTAGAGCAGTTACAGTAATCTGTGCTGTGCTAGAAGTGAGGAGTCATAGATAATAAGGCAAACTAAATGGAGTGATTTTCAACAGGATGGAGATCCTGGACATCTGTAGACTACTTGCAAATGGTCCATTAGAAGAAACTAAAGAAGTAGGCCTATTGTATTTGTTGTACAATGATCTACACTAAGACTGAACAAAGGAAAAGTATTCATACTAAGAACTCTTTCTTAGGAATTCCTACAGTTTGCTGTTCCATATCAATTTTGCTTAGTCTCTGAGAGACTTAAGACATTATGACTGGAAAAAATTACAAGTCTGCAATTTGGAAAAGGTGGAAAACCAGTGTTTTGTAATATGTTTTTAAACATACAGTTTTCAGAAAAGAGATATGCTTTGTATTTGCAGTCAAGACTGAATGGAATTTATAAAGAACAGCTGATTGGGTAGGAATACTTTATTTCTGATTCCCCCCTTAACATACAATTCTTTATTTTCCTTTCTAAAGTAACCAGATGAACTAAACACTTTGAAATAACAAAAGCTGTGCATGAGACTTTTTGCAAGTGACCTAGTCCAGTTTCTCAAGATATTTTACCTGTCCTCCTCCAAAGACTAAATGTCAATGTTATAGATAGGTCAACCTACCATCAAGCTCCCATCAGGAGTGAACCCTATTAGAGTTGACCTATTGGACCCTACTATTGTACCTGGGTTATGGCAGCATTCAGTTCTGCATGTGAACTCTTTTTTAAAGACATAGTATGTTGCCACATAAGATAAAAATGTAAAACTTCTCGAAGACTGTTAATTCACTCTGCCAGAATTACTCTTGATGAGTTTATTAGCCTGAGTTTTGATGTTTCAGAGAAGTCTACATGTAGAAACAGGTATTTCAATGTGTTTGAGATTGGAATTCTTTGCTGCTTGTAGAGAAGTTTCCTGAGAGCCTTATGCTCACTGAGTTGCTGCTTACGTCTTGCTACACTTCCAATTGGAATTGCAACACAAGACAGTAATTAGAAGTTAGAATTAGAAGTGAGTGTGCTCACAAAATTTTGTATATGTTTTATTAATTATTTGACTTATTTATGGTTTGATCTTTTCAGAGTTGCTTTGTTTGTTTGTTTTAAAGGCTATGGCATTTATTTAGGTGTACTTTAAACTTCAAAAAAACAAGCTTCTGAACTCTGTTTCAAATCAGGTCATTCCTTACCTTGCAAAATATTTGTAACGATTCCTTCCACTAACTTCAGGATCTTCATACATGATTGGGGGTATTTGAAGAGAAGGTTGACCTCTAAAAGTCAGAATACAGGATTCTTTAGTATCACATAGGAAGTATATTCAGAGCAGTTTGTTGTTAATTTTTGTGTGTTTTTTTTTTTTTTTTTTTCCTTATGCTTCATTACTTATTTTTTATCTCTACTTCTCTGGTTGCACAATCAAAACATACACATTACAATTCTGCAAAATCCCCATGCCTATGCAAGCAATTATATTTGTCTTTTTTCATCCTTGGTATAGAAATAGAAATACATTTTTATACTTTATTCGTTCCTTCCAGTGCATGGGCAAAGATTGTCATTGTCTATCTTTAATAAAATTTCCTTATGTGCTTGGCATGACAAGGACTGTCCACTTGTAAATGTTTGATCTTGTAAAGTAAACAACATTTACTGGGAACTGTGGGGGGCAAGTTCATTTCCATAAGAGTGAAAAACTTTCCATAACAGAAAATATGCAGAAAGCAGTATAGTGAACAAAGTGAAAGACCACCATTTGCTACCTTTCAAAGAGTAGCTAAAAAGATTTTGAGCAAAGGTGAAAAAATTTAAAATCAACTATTTCAATTTCAATTATCCAATACAGGAGAAAAAATATGCTGAGACTAGTGCATCTTTTCCAAGAATAGTCTTTCTTCATTTTTTCCCCATCTTTCCCCATGAAGTATGTAGACTGTTTAATTTTTTCACTATAACATCTTGGATTTCTTTGTTGCAAACCTTTGGATAACCATGAGGTCTACTGAGGCAATCAGTGAGAGAATGGGTAGAACTCAGTCCTTTGAAAGCTATGCATCAGGACTGCTATTTGATTTCACAACTACTTCATACTACAATCTTACTCTTCTCAACCTCCAGGCTTGTTAAAACTAACAAAAACTTATTTAAAGAAAAGTCCATGTCATGCTGTTAAGGTAAATCCTTCCCTTAAGTTATAGGACTGGCCATATAAGGCCAGTCCTGAAGGTCATGTTTTCCTAATACCATTCTTGGTGACTTATAAGAATCCTGACTTTAAATGTATGAGATTCTGTGTACTGCAGTTTGCTACTGTCGCCCAATTTTAAATACAGAGGCATATTTACAGAGATAAAGTTAATAACACATAATGTTGCTCAACAGCTGGGATGAAAACAGAGGACCACATACTGAGATCAGCTGCCTTCAAAGACCTCGTGTGAGCCCTGTGAGCTGTGATGTGGAACTTGGGGAGCCAACTGTATGGTTACCAACTCCAGCAAAGCCTGAAGAGAGATAAGCCTTAACCTCATGTGACAGACAGTTTACTGCCAAGGTAAGCTTAAAGTCATCTCTTCCTAGCACTTTCCATCATAACATGTAACAAAAGAGAGGGGAAGGGCTTGGGATGCAGTGCAGTAACATGAGATACTTGCTCAGCACTAATTAACCTATTACTGTAAAGTCATGTTTGTAATTCAAATGAGTTAACTGAGCTGATGGCTTGTTCCACTAGCGGTCTCTGTGTATCAGTGTTGCTTCGTCCAGATGGATTTGTTTCACTCAGCACAGGTGGGCACTTATTTTTATGATCTAACTTTATTAGCATAAGCAGTTCACCCTATAATGATATAGTTATAGGCACAATGGGAACCCGGTGAAACAGCCCCTTTTATTCCACAGATCCTGCCTCAGATCCTGCCTCTTCCATGTCCTTGACTTGTATTTGCTGACTTTGCTGAAATAAACGAGCATTTACTCCTGATAACCTTGCAGAAGCAATACAAATACTGCAAAGGCAGCTGGAAAATATTCTATCTTCTGTATCAGCAACACTGTCAATCAGTGCAGGTTGAAAGAGAGGGGATGTATTTCCCATCTTTTGTTAATTGCAAGATACTTTGCAAATACGTGTTGCTGAAATAAAAAGTAATTTTAAAGCAGCTAAGGTGTCAGTTAAGTTCCTGTTACAGAATAACAGGCAAAATGGAAGAAGCCACTGAGTTTTGCATGTGCATGGGGACAGCTTGAACTGTTGAAATTAAGAAAAAAAAAAACTTTCCACAGTTATTAATTTATTGTAGAAATGAAAAGTGTATGCTTTTGAAACTGAACAGAAACACGTGAAATACTTAGTTATCACTCAAACATCCTTGATTATTGTCTGGCAAATGGTATAACTCAGTTCACAACAATATCAGAGAACTTCTATGAAAAGTCCATGGTCTAAAGTTAGCTAGGAAAGAAAAAAAATCTGAAAACAACTAGTTAGGCTGGTGCCTGCAGTCTTGAATACAGCTCTAAGAGGAATCCTAAAGATGCACGGTGTGGCAAAACACATAAATGGTTGCTTAAATATTTGCTGAATCAGAAATGCAAATTGCAATGCCGGGAGAAAGATCATCTAAGAAGCCCCTGAACTAAAACTCTGGTGCCTTGGTTCAAGCCCTATGCTCTCTTAAATGTGCAGCAAAAGCAATCTAACCAGCTGCAACTTCATGAGACTACAAGGAAACAGCTACCACTGAAGTAGCGCACATGAGCCACTGAAGTCTTTGTAACTTGTCTGATCTCTAAGAGATTGAAATAACTCTCTCCACTTTGCCGGCAACCCGTTGCAGAGCAGATAGCACAAGGATGAAGGAATGTGCAACATCCACCCTATAAGAAACAGATGGGCAACCATACTCCACAACAGCTGCAATCTCTTAATTTCAAGGGATATATAAGTAGGAGCAAATTGCAGTCATCTCCACTTCAGTGTGTAAGGGTTTTTGTTGTTTTTGTTTGCATGTTTGTGTTAAATTACCCAACCATGGAACACTTACAAAGCAAGCTGCTGAAGAGCCTCCAGGCGCTGCTGAGCCCTCCCTCTCCATCTTCGGTCAATCAATGGAGGCACTGGATCTTTGCTGTCCAAGCACAGACTGTAGCCCGGGAAATGGATCAAGCTACTAAACATGCTTGTGAAAATTGGTACCTTTACCTAGCGTTTGTGTGGACACAAAGAAGGAGAATCAGTGATTTAGTGATTTCAAATAGCATCAAAGAGATCACACTTTCAGCTGATGCTGGTAAGTATATGTATGTGAGCAGCCCATAGAAAAGCCTGGTGTTATTTACAGGACATTTGGGATGAGGAAAGAAGAAGGCATACATATGCTAATGATGTCAGCTGGTTAGATGGTACTTCTCAAGATGTGGAGCATACCAGACTAGCAGCAGATGCACAGATATGTCTTGTGGCTGTTTTCCAGCGTCTAAACTTATACTTAATATCTAAGGGTCTAACAGTTCATTACATAAAGAAGTTAGTGTGCATTAACAGTGAGTATGCAGTAATGTGAACTTCTAACACATTATCCCACGTAACTCCCTCCCGTTTCATGTGCTCTAGAAGTGAAGTAACATATTCCACTTACAGAGTAAAGTTACTTTATTTTATACTATAACAATTTTAGCATGTGCTAAAAATATCTCAATGGGTGTTAGCGCACAAAAATGATCACATTAAAAATCCACACCCTTCCTTCTGGAGTACTGATTTCCCTGGATAGACATGCCTTAAATCTCAAAATTTATGGTTGCCCATAAATCGTTGGAATTGTGTCTCTGCTGTAAGTGATGTAGCTATACTGGCTTGAGTTTCCGTAAAGCCTGAAATCAGATTTGAATTGTGCATTGACTCTTTCATTTCAGGGGGTGCTAACTCAAACGCATATAGGATTATAGTGACATTTCAAGCACAGTAACTCATCGGAGTTAGAGTGTCAGATTATGAAGACCTAGGCAAACTACTATGAGTAACTGCTCACTGTGCGTGAGACTGCACTTTCATTATACTTCTTTTGAAAGGGAATTAAACTTCTAAGATTTTGGAAGAGCTTCTAAATTAGTATTATTTCATCCTCTGTCCGCCTCATTTTGTGATGCTATAGACCAAGAATTCAAAGTCATATTGTTTTGTATTGCAGATTATGCAGTTGTTGATTCATATGCTTAAAACATGTTCTGTACAAATTGAAGTACGTCACCATGCCCCTCTGCAACATTACATGGGTGACATCCACAACCTCAGTGCCAGTATGTCTGCTTATTTTGTCTGGCCTGAACTGTTAGAACAGCCATACCGCTACAGGCATCTTCATGATGACAGTTTCCAGCTCCTTGTGTGTGTCTCAGCACACAGGTGCAGACAAACAGGCATTTCTTTCATTTAGATATGTATTTACATATAAAAGAGCCGGAGATAACTATGTAAGAGACATCCAGAAACATTCTCCAAAAAAAAAAAGTTTTTTGATCCCATTGTTGGAATGCTTTCTAGGGAATGTCTCATTGCTGTACAGAACAGACTTTCAGACTTCAGAATATCTGCCTTGCAGGCTCAGTCAAGTGTGTAGTTTCAGCAAGACTCTTTGTTTAAAATCCAATTCATTGTGCAGTTGTAGCAAGTCTGTTTTTCTTTGGCATCCTACCTATATGCAGCCTGTCCAGACATCAATCACTGTCTAAAGGTGTGACTGTAGCTCCCTAGGGACATGCCCTAGCTGGTTTTAAACTAGCAAGGCTGAATACTGGTAGGAGAGGGGCAAAGCCAACAGGGAGCTAAGCATGGGCTAACTAGCTAACAGCTTAGCTAGGAAGTGAAACTGTTCCAATCTCGTATGAAGTATTAGGATGGGTTTGTAACCTTTTACAGGCTGTGTAGTTGATGGTACCTAGGTGGTTTTAAGCTGTTTAAGTATGCTACCTTGTGCTGCAGTGTAAGTATATCCAAAGGTAAGTGAGAGGACACCGTGCAATAACACGTTTTAATAGCTGTGCTTGCAGTTGCTTCCCATATTGTCTTGTATTTGGTAACACTGCTTCCTTTGCTTTGTATTTTGCTGTTTAGTGGAGTAGCTTAGACCTGAGACAGTAAGCAAATTTCTATCCATGTGTGTGCATACACCAGAAAAATGAGGTGTATCTGTGAGCTATCTTTGGCCAACACCTACCAATTTATCACCGATAAGTTGGATATTTGCCTTTGAATGGTCCTTCTCACTCGACAGCGTGTACAGAGGGTCTGAAAGACAAGAAAACAAATGGAACCGGTCACGTACAGGAGGAACCAGCATGAGGCGCTGCTCAGGCTCTAGTTCCCTCTTTATGTCTGTCCATAAGAGATTATAAACCAAGCTAGGAAAGAAAAAGTGAAACATGACTCCATAGTAACTCAATTCTGCTATCACACAGAGGAGCCTCAGCGCTGACATACAACTAGGTGTGCATGCAAGAAGACAAATCTGCAAATAACACTTTCCTTGCAAGCTCTGCTGCTGAAACAAAGGATGAAACAGAAATAAAGGACTGGACAGCGGTGAGCCCTCGGACGCCCTCATGCCACCGAGCACGGCGGGATGGGGAGGAAGACCCGGCTCCCCTCCAGCCCTCCCCGCCCACAGCCTGCAGCCAGCCCCGGCAGCTCCGCAGCTCCCCCCGGGGCCGGGGCCGGGGCCGGGAGCCCACCGCCCCGGCCCCCGCCTCGCAGCCCAGGGGCTCCGCCACCCCCGGCGCGGTGCCGGTACCGTAGAGGCAGTCGAGGGGCCGGCCGGACGCCATTTGGGAGAGCACGGCGCCGGCAGCGGTTACTGTGGCGACCGGCAGCGGCGGGGCGGGTCTGGCCGCCGGGACGTGCCCATGGCGGAGTGACGCTGGCTCGGGGGGGAGAGTGTTGGGTGACCTTCAGTGCCGGCACTGACACCAGTCCTACACTGCCACCACAAGTCCTTCACCATCACCATGAGTCCTTTGCCACCACATGTCCTTCACCATCACAACTCCTTCATCACCACAACTCCTTCACCACCACCATAAGTCTTTCATCACAACTCCTCCACCACCACCACAAGTCTTTCATCACAAGTCCTTCACCACTACAATTCCTTCACACCAGCACAAGTCCTTCACCACCACCATGAATTCTTCACCTCTACCACAAGTCCTTTACCACCATCACAAGTCTTTTATCACCACAACTCCTTCACTGACACCACAAGACTTTCATCACCACAAGTCCTTCACTGTCATCACGAGTTCTTCACCATCACAACTCCTTCCTCACCACAACTCCTTCACCAGCCCAAGTCCTTCACCACCACCACGAATCCTTCATCACCACCAGCCCTTCAGACCAGCACAAATCCTTCACCACCACCACGAATCCTTCACTACCACCACAAGTCTTTCACCACCGTAACTCCTTCACCACCACCTCAACAAGTCCTTCACCAGCACTACCACCTCAGGGCGCCATGTATGAGGGGTAGCCTTCACTCCCTTTCCCAGTGGTGGCTGCTCACTCAAAGTGGGCCCATTACACGGTTGTAAAGGGCTGCATGGTGAAACAGGCATAGATGTGGTTTGCACATAGCTTGAGGAGGGCGGGGAGTGCTCCGCTGAGAAAAGGGAGGGGGGACAGGCTAGGCGGTTTTGCTTTTCAACAGCTCTTGCTCAAGTTGTTTTATATAATGCTCTCCAGTTCCCCTGGATCCTTGCTTAGTGCTTAAGAAAAACTGGTCTAGCAATTATGCTGGGGGACTGGATTCAAGCCTGGATTTTCTTATTCCTGGCACCGCTCATGACTATAGGACATCCCTTACTATAAAGTGGTGAAAATAGGCTTGGTGGAGCAGCTGGAGGTATTTTTGCATTTGTAAAGCATCTGAAGAGATGTGCACAAAGGATTACAAATAAGCATTATTCTGTTATTGGGATGCATTGATGTTTTTGAAATGAGGATGGCTGTCACCTTCTCAGAGGAGCAAATCTAGAAACACTCATGTTGTTAAATGGGATGAGCTCTCCTTTTGTCAGTCTGAGGGGATATGGAAGCAATGCTGCTGAGACTACTCTTTTAGGCAGAACAGGACACAAAAAGCAGTGGAATTGCAAATGGGCCATCTCCTTTGCCTATAAGCTTAAAGTAGCATTCATTATTCATTGAATTAATTATTTTGTATACTAAATAATTATTTGCAACTTGGTGTGTCTGATGGAAAATTTTGGTCCCTCACTGCTTTATCATAGGAGAGAGACACAAGGACTACAGTTCCAAATTTCATGACTCTATCAATGCTGTATTACTTTTCTTCAAGGCCTGATGCTTGTTTGAAGCAGCAAGGTAATTCTTAGGGTAACAGATCAAAGTGGGTCAGTTGAAGACTGAAATAAGAAATGCTGCCACAGCTTTACATAATGGATTGATTCATCCTGTAGAGATAACCAGCTGGCTGTAATCATAGAATGATTTGAGTTCGAAGGGACCTTAAAGATCATCCTTTCCAACCCCCCTGCTGTGGGCAGGGACACCTCCCACCAGACCAGGTTGCCCAAAGCCCTGTCCAACCTGGTCTTGAACACCTCCAGGGATGAGGCACCCACAGCTTCTCTGGGCAGCATGTTCCACTGCCTCATTACCCTCCGAGTGAAGAATTTCCTTCTAACACCTAATCTAAATTGCCCCTCTTTTGGTTTAAAACCTTTCCCCCTTGTCCTATCGTTATCTGCCTGAGCAAAAAGCTGCTCTCTATCTTCTTTATAAGCCTCCTTTAAGTACTGAAAGGCTGCAACAAGGTTTCCCTGGAGCCTTCTCTTCTTCAGTCTGAACATCCCCAGCCCTCTCAGTCTTTCTTCATGGGCCTCTTTAATAAGAAATTTTACAAAGTGATGCTTTATAATTATTAACAGGGCAGCAAACATCACTTGTTAATAGGCTTGCCTAACATTTCCCATGACCAAGTTCCGTTTTCCTTTTTCTTCTATCTCATTGCATTAGAGTTTCATAATTTCCATGGTAAAATTTTCCTTGCTGGACATCTGCCTTGAGGTGATGAGGTGTGTGAACTGTACCTTGGCCAAAAAATGTTTTTGTCAGCTCCACCCTCTCACATTTTTCCCCTTTAAGTTTTTCAGGGAGGACAAGATGCAGGTGGCTTGGATTTTTTTTTTTTTTTTTTTTTTTTTTTTTTTTTTTCGCATGAGTGAAGGACTGGATGGAAATTTAGTAGGGAAGGAGCAATGGAACAATTTCATACATGTAAGTCGATGCAGACGTACAAATCTCAGGATGTAGCCTGACAGATGAGTGCTCTTTGGAACTGAAGAAGATCAGAAATGTGCAGCTCCACTATTAATTTTAACTGCTTTACAGTGATCTAAATCTATGATGTTTCTGCCATCTTCATTCTCCATGAGCTGCCTGGCCTTACTGAGTCTGACCTGTAGCTGTTGGCAGCTGGAAGACTGTGTGATGAACCAGCTCAGGAGACTGATGTGGCTGAAAACTCACCTGCCAGAAGATAAAACACAACTTTTTAGGTTGCTGCATAGCTGCCTGAAGCTATGAAGCTTTGCTGAATAGCTACCTGAAGCTTTGAGCGGGACCTGTGTGCTCCCACCCAGAGGAGGTGACTGGTACATGTGGCTGAGCTAAAAAGCTCAAGGTTCAGGTTCCTGGAACTTGAAATACAGGTGAAATACTGGCTTATTTTTAGCTGATACTTCTGAGAAATCTGTGAATTACAGATGTGGACAGTGAACAGTCTGGCAGTGTTTAAGGATGTATCAGTTATTACTGTCTTCTTCATTGTTCTTTGCCTGAAGGCTTCATGTTGTGGTGTCACTTCAGCTGCTGTGGGCCTGCTAGGGTCCCTGGAATATGGCTGTGTGCTATGGAATATGCTGAAATGGCAATGTGCTAATGTTTGTTCTCAGTCAGCCTTTCTCTCTTTCTCTCTGCTTATGCAGATCACCCATTTTTAAAGAAAATGATCCCCAGATATGAAAGGCTCTGAAAAAAATCTTTGATCCCAGACTGTACACTGTGGCAATCATATCTCTGACCAACACTTTGGAAAAGGGCCTCAAAGCTTCTCTGGCAGGTCTTTGTGTCGAGGACACATCCTGTTGCTCTGGTTAATGTGAGCTGAAGGTAACTAAGGTGTAAGCAGTCTATCTCTCTCTCTGTCTATATATATATATCCTCTGTTTCTTACCTGCTATTTTTACAACGTAACTGTTGGGCTTTCTCCTTAGGGCTGCAGGTTGAAGCATGATTTTTTCTTTTTGGTTGGTTTTATTTTTTTTCAGTAATAGCTTTTCCAGAACAAGACAGTGTAGCTGAGCTGGTGTCCTGTCTATCTGATGATTTCTTATAGCCATTTGGCTGTGAGGAGGCACCATACTCTCAGATATATGAATAAGCTGTCCACACTTCCATGAGTTACTGTGCAGCATCTGATGGAGTGGACTAACTCTGTGCCAGTGCTTAGCGTGTTGCAAATTTGTGGTAAAGTGCACTAGTTTAGCCGGCCGTGAAAGAGGCTGAGCTAAATGCATTTTACCTCACATTAACCTTGAGGCAGGACGATGTAATTTGCTGTGAAGAGGAATTACTGCTACTCTGTTGATGGACTTGTTATGCCATGATAACTTGCTGAGGTGTTTGAATTGTAAAACCAGACAGAGGTGGAAAATTTAGGCGAGGGTAGGCTTGGGCATCAGTTGAGAGCAGAAGTAGGTGGACGAAGAGAAGATGGATTGGACGTGAAAGTGTGGTTTTAGAGGAGAACCTCGGCTGGCCGAGCAAAGATAAATGCACAGGGGAGTGGGGTGGTAGGGAGCCAGAGGAAACCAGAGAGACAGGGTGAGCAGTCAGTAGTAGGGAATGGTGGTGTGGACGAGAAAGTGGGAAACTGAGGTGAGGAGCTGAGGAAGTGTAGAAGGCTGGGGTGTGAAGCAATCGACCCGAAAAGACTGTGGATCTCTACCTGGCCCTCCTTCTGCTCTGTAAAGCTTGGGAGGGAACTAGGTTTTTGAGTGTGACTGCTCCTCTGCAATTCACGAGCATCTGTAAAACCCCTGGCAAGATGTCATCCATCTGGCTTTACCCACAGTTAATGTAGATGTTCCTCTCCAGCTCCTTGTTAGCAAAGACTGACCGCCCTGTTGTGGTGCTGAGTGCGTATGGTGCTTCGTGGTGGCGTTTTCCTTGTAATTAAAGAAATCTAAGTTCCATCAACAAAGTTACAGCATAAAAAGCATTGTTGAAACGCCCAAATTAAAGCCACCCGTGTAAAATTAGTAACTGTTTGATGCTATTTCGCAGCTCGCCACGGGATGTCACAGTTTCTCCACGTACAGGCCATCCATCACAGGCCCAGGCCTGGGTGGTGCCAGCTAGGCGCTCCTGTTAACCACGAGGTGCTATCAGGTGAATTTGGCCCCTGGACCCATCCCAGGGAGGCCCTAAAATCCATTCCTGGGCCGATTTCGCTGTGGTTCTCTAGCTGTATACGTACAACACTCAATGACTGGGCAGATGTTATGAAACCTGTTGGTTTGGGGGTCTAGGCCTCGTCTCTGTGCTGGCTCTTGGCTGTAGCAAGGCATTATATACCTTATATACCTATATTATACACCATTATATACCTATAGGTTTGTGAGGCGAATATTTCACTTGTGACATCTTTTGCAAAAATGGCCTTAGAGTACTGATTGAGCTAAATGTAGCTTTGTCGAGGTGAAGTCTTTGGTTTCTCTATGCTGTTTTTACTAATAGCTCTGCTAAAACAGACATCTTGAGATACAACCACTGAAATGGAAAAAAAAAAAAAAAAAAACAAACAACAAAGATGAAGCTATGGGAAACCTTATGTTCGCTCCCTGTCTTCTTTTCTTAGTATGACTGTTGGCATGTTTCCTGCACTAAAAGCAATCTACAAATGAGGATAGCTTCAAAAGTCAAAGCTCAAAGAAAACGAAGCAGCAAAGCAGCAGTGCTTTCTGATCACAGTTAAAGGATTCACTCCAAAGCCTGATGAAAGATTTCTGTAATGGTTTTGATTATCACTTTACCAAATAATAATAATTAAAAAAAAATACAAAAATTATGAAAAAAAAAGCAGTAGAGGAAAGGGGGAATTAAGGACGACTCCAGCTAATATGTATTTTCTGTATTAGAACAAACAAACAAAAACACTTCACCAGTACAGTTAGACATGCATATTCATAAACTTTATTTCTTGGATGAAACCTGGAGGAAATTCTTAGTGATCAGGGAATGACTGAAGCAGAGATTTGGTTGATTTGCTGGGCTGAAGTCAGGAATGTTATTATCTAGTCGGAGTAGCAAAAGGACCTTAGATTGAACTCCTTAGGGAACTAGTGAATTCCTAGTATTCCCATACAAATACTCAGATGAATAAATGGCAATGCAAACACGTTAGCTTGCAGCATTCAGGTTACAGTGTGTTAACACATCTCACTTTGAAATAAAACATTGTATGTGCTCTCTTCTTTGTCTCCTCAGTTAATAGCTGAATCACCTGAGGAGATGCTATGTCCTAGTCCAAGCACAACAGCACAACATATCACCTTATATTTCTGGCTTAATAGTAGTTGGGAAGAGTTTGTATCTTCAAATCAATCCAACTACTTTTTGCTTCAGAAGACCTGGATGTGCAGGTAGCTGGATTGTGATTGAAGGCGTACCTATTCCATATCTGCTTCTCATTAGGGTCTGGCTCTAGCCTTATAATCTTTTTTTTTTGTCAATTTTTAAAAATAAATAACAACTACATTTGCTTGTAGCAAATCATCACTCAGCCCAGCCTGGAGAGAGGTCCTGCTGAGGTACTCATCTCCATAATATTTGACTGGTGATTCCTGTTCAGCCAGCAGCTGCCACCCTGGCCATGCCAATCGATCATGCCACCTGGCTCTGCTCTCCTCCCAGGGCCAGCATGAGTAAAAGAGGTGGTGACTTCCTAAGAATGTCAAGGGCTGTAGATAGAAGGTTGTCTCCTTGATCCAAGGAGATCTGCGTACCCAGAAGTTCACAAGTTCGGTAGTTAGACTTTACTGTCTGCTTGATGGATGGTTTGTACTAAAGCCAACAATAGTTTAGAGTAGATTTAACAACTCAGCAGATGGGGGGACAGGCAGTATATATTTATCTGATGTATCAAAAACTATACAAGGGAGTATCTTGTTAACATTCACAGCATTTCAGCCAGCTCTCCTTGCTCTTCCTACTATTGTTTGTCAAAGTGCCTGGTCAAGTCTGGCTTCTAATAGTTGGAAGATTTTTCCAGGAAGTGAGTGTTTATGTTTGTATAAAGACCTGAGGTGAAGGGAGCCCCAGGGGCCCTTGATTTTCTGTGAGTCTTAGTCACTCTCTTCATGGAAATTACATTGCTGGCCAGATGTGCTATGTATCTGCATTGCAGCTTGTAATTATGAACACAGCATAATTATTCCATACATCAGATTCTTATTTCTTCTCAGACAATTAGTGGAATATGATCTTAATCATCTCTATTAAACCTTTCAAAAATATTTACTTATTGTCCTTTAGTTGCAACCCACTGGACTGAGTTAAGCTGAGGGCCAACACGCATCCAAGGGCCCAGGGAAAGACTATCAGAAATACGGGCAAGACAGGTCATGGCAAGAAATAACCCTCTGTCATTGCCTGCATCCACATAGTCCTTACCACTTCACTTCCCAGCCTCAAATGGTGGAAACGAAACAGAACACAGTGCAGGATCTAGAGCGCATTGCCATTGTCTTGGTACATCAACTGTGACAGCATGATAGGAACTTGTCCTTTAGCGTGCTGATCTGAAAACATCCCCTATTTGACCCTGTGTAAATCTTTGGATGACCTTTAGGAGAGTCAGACTCAGAGGAACCCATTCTGGGTTTTTAATAAGGGACTGGAGTAGTTGAAGCTAATGATGCACCAGTCCAGAGTAAAATGTAGTATTTTTTACACAGAATAAGTACCAACTTGTTACCTAGAGAAAATCCTGCACAGCATGCTGGTCTTAAAATCTGACCTTAAGCACTCAGGTAGTCAACTCCAGTTGGTTTTTGGTGGGAATGAGGTTTTTAAAGATATTCTTCAGAAAGTACCAATAATGCTCATTAAACTCCAAAGTTCTCCTGGATCATCAAGAAGAAAAGCAGAAGAAATCAACTGCGGGAGAAGTGGGTATTTGAAGTTGAAATCTAGCCTGACCACTGATGTGAAAGCAATGGCTTAAGAGATTCCATTTTCTACGTTGTCTTGTAACTCTGCCCAGCAAATAAGAGCTCTGGGGAGTCTAAATGGATTTAGAAGATATATAATGCTACCTGCTCTTGACAAGCAGCTTGCAGCCACAGTCAGTGACACGTCAAAAATGGAAAGGCTCATATATTTGGAAATACTAAGTATTCCTTCCAGGCTTCCATTTAGCTTCTATGATTTGTTGTGATTGTTAAATTATTTGCTATCGCGGAGCTCACATTTCATAAAACACGATCGAGAGAGACTTCAATAGACTCAAACAAGCAAGGTTTGCTATTGACACTGACATCAAAATGGCACTGCACCAGGCAGAATGAAATTGTTAACAGCAGCAATGCTAAGGGGAAAAAGGGATGACTGTAATGTGTGTAATAGACAAAAAGTGAACCTCCTGTATCACCACTTCTCAGCTGATCAACAGCTGAACACCATTCATCGGAGTTGTTCAGTAACACAGCCTGGTTTGCAGAAAAATGATCAAGAGAAGCTGGTGTTATGGAGTATTTTACAGGGGTCGTTTTTCTTCAATGCATAGGCCAGAGGACTTGGGTTCTGAGCGAGATTTCCTGTAGTGCATCAGCACAGACCTTAGGGAGCATTTGCCCTCTGTGGGGTGACTAATCGGAGATCACCCATGCATGCATGAACTGCTGTATTTATGGTGGCTCAGCTGCCGCATTCAGATCAGTTCTGGTGATTTCTACAGGGGTGATGCAGAAGTTTAAAAGTCTTACTCCTTCAAGTCATGAGAAGTGAGAATGAAAGAGGTTTCCTGTTTGGAATATCTATATATGCAGCTGCTTTGGTTAACTCTGTAGTGGAGAAAATATCTGAGGATAGCAAGACTTCCTCTTAGGTGACTAATGTATATCTCGTTCATGCCTAAATGTTTTTAAACTTGGACATTTTTTCTGTTTGTTGTTGTTGCTTTAACTGAAAATCGAGAATTTAATGAGCACAGATAGACAGCCCTTTGCAGATTCATGTCTTTTGGAGGATTAGTGATGTTATTTTCCAAATACAGGCTAGGATTTTCTCAGCTGCTAAGCATACAGACTCTCAGGTGATACACACTTCTCTTCTTCAGCCCCACTCCCATTTTTTGTTGGTAGGACAAGCATCCATCTGTGTGCAAGCGCCTGACCCTTCCTTCCCACCAGCCTGAGCAGTGGGGTGTATCCCAGAGGACTTGGATTTTCTTTGCTATTCCATCTGGGAAGGGGGGCAGCCCACCTGCCATCCCAGCAAGCACCGAAGCAAGCTGGCTGTGCTGGAAATGTGCATCCAGCATCAGCTGGGGCACGTGTGCGCTGTGAAAAAGCTGCCATGTGGCCACAGCCCCAGTTGCCTTTGCCTCCTAAGCCTGCGCAAGTTGTTTTGTGTCACAGCACAAAATTCCAGCTTCCTTCTTTTGTGATGTTGCTACGGTGATTGCATACCGAATGTGCTGATCTGGCTTTTAGGGTGTTGTAAGGCAAGTTCGTAATCTTTACTAATATGGTTGGATATTCTTTCAGTGGGAAGTGAAAAAAGGGGCATAACACAAAGCAATGATAACCTTAGCACAAACTGGGGAGATATTTACAGCAAAAATGTGAGAAAAACATTACAATTCTTTAGAAAAAATACTGTGTTTTTTTTTTTTTTTTTTTTTTTTTTGGTGTGTGTTTTTTTGTTTGTTTTTGTTTTGTTTTGTTTTGTTTTGTTTTGTTTTTTTTCTATACCAACATCCAGATTTCTATAGAAAGGTCAGTCTGCTGGAAACGAAGTCTAACCTGTTCTATAAAAATGTTGGTTTCTTAGCAGAAGTAGTGGTGGCAATGCTTGACATTATTTCTGCCGCAAATTTTGATCAGGACAAAAGTTTCTGCTCTGCCTTTTGTTGTAGGAGGGTCACCATTTTCTTCACTGTAGAGGGATGGGCCTCAGAGCCCTGGTCCCTGCATGAGACCCCATAATTTTGGGGATGTGGGAGGCAGCAGTTCAGTTCTGCTTCTGAAATTGAAAGCGACTGCAATCTTGCAAACTGCCATCCACCTCCAGCCTTTGACACTTGGAAGATTTGGCTGAATTTCTGGCAAGAGGTGATCTGTTGCAGTGCTAAACTCATCCAGGGCATTCACACTGAGATAAATGCCTTAAAAGTGACCTTGGTTCTACTCTGTTTTCTTTAAGGACTTGCTCTCACGTATGGAAGGAGCCTCTCCCCATACAGCCTTCTGTGGTGATCTCCCAGGAGGGGACAGTGCAGTGCTGTTGTACACAATCCCTGCATACAGAATTCATGCCGTAGTCCTGGAACACTGGGATTTGTCTTTCAGGCTGGGAAGGGACTGGTGCATCACACTTTGAAGTGATTTTAGCCCAGGTTTAAGAGAATCAGTTACCTTCACCTAAAGATGGAGTTTGAAACTTAGAGGGGTTGTAATTAACCACCTTAGAGCCTCTTCCGTTGTACAAGACCAGAGCAAAGGTCCTTCTATCCTTTGTTCTCACTCAGGTCACGCTGCTGAGCAGATGGTGTGTGGCAGTTGCAGATCTGCAACTATGATCAAAAAGAGATGCTCTATCCTGTACCCAGGCAGTTAACATGATAAGCAGGTGGGCCCTGACAAGTCATTTTGCTCGGACATTTCAAGTCGTTTTTTCATAGCATGTGTATTTAAGTGTTGACCAAAAATGTAGACAACGTATTTGACAATCAGACATGCTGTATGGCTGACTGGGCTACTGAGGCAGTAGCTGTCTTATGTTTACACTAAGTCAAAGACAAAAATATTTCTCTAGATCAATGTTAAACAGTTTTTTTTTTTTTCTTTTTTCTTTTTTTTTTTCTTCAAGGTGGTAAAGGGTTAATGGTTCCTAGAATAGACACTGTGGGGAAGATATCAAAATACCTTTGTCTCTGTTTCGCCACACAGATTTTCCACATCTAAATTCATCTTTATGTTATGTATATCAGAAGTGTGAGAAATCTGGAAAACCCCAGACTACCCTAGGCTGATGCTTTCAACTGATGTTGAATAGGGGTTTACCCTACATAACAATGAACACACATATATTTTTGAGGTTCCTTGAAAAGTCTGCCCACTTGAATCTCTCTAACAGACAACTACTTCTTTTTTTAGACAACCATTTTTTTCAGTTGTCTGAGGCTGAAGGTAAAAGAAGCTGTACATACATAGACTGCAGTGCTACTGGGAGGCTTACACGTTTTGTGTTGTGACTAATTCTTTAATTCTGATAAAAGTCCATACAGGGAAAATAATTTGTATCCGCATGGAAACTGAGCAATCTCCCCCAGTTCACCAATTACTCCTCTAAACCCAGAGCTGTAAACGTTCAGTGCTATCTGTATTCCTTTTACTCCCACGTGTGGCACCAGGCTGCCAAATGATATGGTAGATTGAGGAACCTCTCTTTTTTTCATTACCTCTTTCAGAGCCTCAGAGATTTTCACTGAACTTCCTTGGAATTCCCTCCTGGGTACTGGATCTGACAATTTTCCAGCAGTCTCAGCTGTGTAGACTGCCCTCAACCATTCCTTTTTGACTTGCTGATGACTTTCTTCATCGTGACACATACTCCTTAGTACAATTTACCTGCTACTGTCAGTAGGCAGAGGACAAATGGATAACAAAAAGCACCGTTAACCATCCATGCTTACATTTTCACCCCCACTACCTTTGGTATTCTGTACCTCCATCTAGAGTATGAAATGTGTTTTGGGGGGGAAGATGTTGTTGAATAAAAGACACAGTTCACTTGCAGACTTCGAAAAACCTCTTTGAGGTTTTTACCACACGCTTTCCTTCAGAGTTTGTGTTGCTACCACCAACTCCAGGCCTTTGGATAGTGGCCAGTAGATAAAGCTCTAGAAAGAAAAGAGAAAACTAGTTAACTTGAAAGGGAAACATGCTTAATATGGTAAATGAACACACAAAAAGCGATAGCAAGACACTGTTTTAGACAGTTGATGCAACATTTCAATAGGAGTTTCACTCTGAGCTCTACCTTGCATCATGTTTGCATATATTTGGGAAAATTATATCGTAGTCACCATATATGACCTGTGCATCTTCCCCGTCATCATGCCCAAGTGCCTGGCCTCACAGGGTACGTGTGCTGTACCCGGTGGCTGGGTGGGAATGGGTCAGCCTGAACAGCGTTATTAGCCAAAAAGGGATAGTTGGGGACAGGCCACTGAGCTGAGAATGATGGTTAATTAAACAGGTGGCTGATTAGGTGAGTGTCACAGGCCACCATTTCGGAGGTAGGATGGCAGTGCATAGGCAGCCCCCTCAGGAAGGAGCCTGTGTTTCAAGGAGTTGAAATGACAGGGTGCAAAAAGGTGCCTTGATGGTGAAAATAGGAAGCCTCAGCTATGCATGTGATGAAAACGAGGAGCTTTGGAAAGAGCTGAATTGTTTTGTTGGAGCAGAAAGCACTTAGCGCCTCACACCAGCGCCCAGCGGCGGGGCGGCGCCATGGCGCCCGCACACTACAACTCCCGGCGAGCCGCGGGCTGCCCGCCCAGCCGCGCCGCTTCACCCGGAACCCAAGCACCCTCCGGCCCTCTCCGTTTGCTTCCCGGGCGGGCAGGGACCGCTACCGGCAGCGGGAGGCTCATCCCGGCTCGCTTGGGCTCTCCTCGGCTCGGTTTCTGCCGCCCCCTTCCCCTCCATTTCCCCCCCCCTTCCTCAGCCCGCGCGGTGCCGCCATGTCGTCGGTCGCGGCCGCCAGCTGCGAGCCCAAGGGCGGCGGGGAGGCGAAGGGGCAGAAGCAGCCGCTGAAGCCCTGCTGTGCCTGCCCCGACACCAAGAAGGCGAGGGATGCTTGGTGAGTGCCCTCCCCGGGCCGTGGGGCTTCCCCTCGGGCAGCCCGGGGTGTGCAGGAGGGGTGGGCGCCTCACGGCATGGCTGCGAGGAAGGAGGTGCAGGGCTGGTGGCTCGCCCTAAAGGCAGGCTCCCCGAGGAGGTGTTAAAGCTCCTAAAGCTCCTTCACAGCTGTTAGTTGGCTGAAGAGGAGTGCCAGAGCCTGGTAATGCTTCTATTACCTTCTTCTGAACGCTGCTTTTCTAATAAAGCAATGCTTTCTGTTTGCTTGCAGTCCTCACAGGGCTGCAAACATCGACAGTGACACCTTTCAGTGCATTTATATCCACAGGCTTAGTTACTATCACTACATATTACCATGAAACGTACCCCAAAACACCGGTCCCTTGTCTGAGACAGTAAATTAGTCGGGAGGCTAAACTGTTTTTGTTCCATTGTTTTAACCTGAAAGGTTGTAGAAGCGTCTTTCAGCAGATGGAATAAGGCCAGCAGGGTGTTTCTGCCAAAGTTAGGCACGTGAGTCTAGTTACGTGATAAATTCAAGGTGTGTCCGTGGCCATCTGAGAAAAAGGGTGGTAGGGTATAAGTCATGCAGCAAATGGAGTTACGCTGGGTGATTGTGGTGCAATTTCATCTGTAACAAAGCTTAAATACTGGGAGGAGAAGAAGTTTTAGTTACACTTTAGTAACTAAAATGTAATTTAGACCTTTCAGTTACTCACAACTGACTAATTTCTCTCTCTGTCAGTAATTGTCAGTAAAAAATAGCATCCTGTGTCTGGCAGACTGGGGTTGACCAGATCTGTGACCTGCACTCTGCAGGGTGGTGGAGCCCCCACCCCTGAGGCCAGGAGTGCTCTGCGAGTCACCAGAAAGCAAGACTGAACAGTTTTTGTGGTGTATGCTCTATGCCAGTGATGATAGGCTTTTACCACTATTCGATAAGGTATTAGACACTTGGATGGATGAGTAATACTGAAAGTTACTGTTTGTGGTAATGCCTTTTTTTTTTTTTTTTTTAAGAGTAACTAGACTGTGTGTGTGTGTCAGAATCCCTAAATACTACCTAAAGCTGGTTTAAATTGTCATTTACTGGTCAAGCTAGTCTCAATCTGTTGTGTATTATAGAAAGCTTATTTCTTCTCTACTGAATAATTTGAAACTTTCTTTCTTGTCAAGATGAGCACGCTCGATAAAGTGAGGTGACAGCCTTGTGTTATATAACAAAATTCCAGTCTCGACTTGCCCAGTGTAGCATTGGTCTGTTTAGGAAATTGTTATGCAGCTCATCAGAGTTTAAGCGCACCACTCCACGCTTGGGCAGCTTTTTGGAATGGCATTGTATTTTCCAAAACAGTGCTACCCTGGACAGGATAGTCAAAAAGATCTCTGGAGCCTCATAGGGTTTCTTGATTGTTCCCAACAGCTCGTCAGCTCTGTGGATTTGGCTAATAGTAAGATAACGTTTTCTTGTTGAACCTTGGAAATCTTTTTGTTTTGCAGCATCATTGAGAAGGGGGAAGAAAATTGCGGGCACCTAATTGAAGCCCACAAAGAGTGTATGAGAGCTCTGGGCTTCAAGATATGAGTGAGATGAGCAGGACTGCGAGTGTGGTGAGTATAGCCTTCAGGAACATTCTCTACCTCTGAAGTGCTCTGGCATCTCCGTTGGTGCCACTGGAAAGTGCAGAGTACTGTCTGAGATGACAAAAGGCAAATCTACCCTAAGAGAGGGAAGACAAAGTAAACCTCATTGACTACTGCTGTCCTTGTGAGGCTGGTGGGTTCTGCCTCTCTGCCTCTGTTCTCTTTCAAGAGATCTAAACTTCAATTCAGATTTCTAATGGTAGGATATTGTCCCCCTGTCCCCTCAAATACAAAGGTCAAACAAAGGAGGGAGGAAAATCTTTTCCTGTTTCATCCTCATTAGAAAGGTACATCCTTAACTGTGATATATTCCTGGAGTTCAGAAAGAAGTTCTGGAAACCAATTTAAGAGCAGACTGGGGCTGTTTGTATACAACACTCATCAGTGACTAGAGACTTAAATTATCCCTTCATATCCAGTGGAAATCTGTGTTTTACGCATTTCTTTCCTCTCTCTTCCAGATGATGATGGCTGTTGTGTGACTGGTGGACTGGAAGGCTGAAAAATAAACTATTTCTGCAAGTTACTTCAAGGGACAAATATGAACAAAGTATTTATAAGAGTCTTTAATGTAGACTAGTTATGGTGTATACATCTGCAGCTTTTCCACTATTAACTCTTTATTGCCGTTATAGAAAAAGTATATTTTTCCCCTCTAATTAAAAGTCTAAAATGACCAGTGTTCCTGACTTCGGTTTCTTTTTTGAATAAAAAGTGACAATGGTCATTCAAAACCAGTGTGCTGTCGTAATGGGGAGAATGAGAAAAGCTTTAATTGAAATGAGAACGCGAATTTCTTCTGTTTTGGGGATGAACAGATGGGTCTTCAGTGGGTTTTCCCTCTGATGCAAATTGAGAAATCATGCTAACAACACTGTTATGTTACTGCTTTCAGCAAAGTCGTGCTGAAGCTTGTAGTGCTGCTTGTAGTCTGCTTGTGACTAGCTATAACTATATTTGTACAAAGACAACCAGTCTCAGGAAAGCAACTCTCCTGAGAGTCAAAACTGAATTTGCTTTCTCTTACTCAGAAGTTAAAGCTGTGTTACCAGAGTTGTTTTACCATAGGATTCAAGTGTAATTCTTTATAACGAAGAATTAAGAACTTCCTATATCCATCTCAAATTCTTGAGCTAACAGTTCTCTGAGGGAAAGGAAGCAAAGGACTGCAGATACACAAACAGATAATTTGCCTGAATTAAGAGGGGCTGTTTATGCCTAGTTTTTGTTGGGTTGGCCTTGTGCTAGGGTGCATGTGGGTTTTTGTTTTCTGGCTCTTTCCTTACCTGGGTGACACAGCACTGGGAAGGTGGTTGTGGCCTCGTGATTCCTTCTTACAATCCGGAGCAAAAAAGGATAGTTGAATTTTGTCACACGTGGGATCCTTTTTCTGTTTCATATTATATCTCTGTACAGTCCTATACTGGTTCTTCCTTTGTCCCATGGCTTTAAGGTAGCATCACTGTTTTTTTTTTCTCCTGTTTCTGCAGAACTTTCTTTTCAGAAACTGAAGATACAAAATCTCTGCTTTGTCTTGCTTGTCCACTGTGCTTTGATTCTTTTGCAGGTATGGGTGCAGTAGTGATTTTTTTTCTCTGCCTGCTGGAGGTCCCATAATCTGAGCTAGCAGTGATGAGACTGTGAATGTTAATATGTGACACTTAACATTTCTGTGAAATTTTAACTGAAAGGAGCTCACGCTCTGCTTTCTAGGATGTTTCACAAAGGTCATGAAGTCTGAGGAAATGTACTCAAAAATGCTTGCAGGGGACAAGCTGGGCTGTTAAACTTAGCTTTGCGTTGCTTGTCTACTTTCTTCAGATAGGAGTTGTGCCTGTGTTGGCTCTCAGCCTAAAGAAAGGACACAGGTGTAGCTCTGGCAAAAAGTGTTTTAAGTCTCGTGTGGCACTATATCTGGCTTGGGAGCAGGACCTAGTGCTCCTCCTGGCATTCATTGTTCCAAGGTGGATCAGCACCAATTCTGTATTTGCACATCTTGTCTGGAAGTGATGGCACAGAGTAAAAGATCCAGGCAGGGGAGAATGGAGAGCTATTTAAATATGATCCAAGAAAGGTTAAAAAAATAAATAAATAAAATGGGTTCCATAAACAAATTCTAGGCACAGGCCTGAACGGGGGACTGATGCCAGACCCTGTTCTGCACAGGGTGTTCAGTCGCTACAAGGACTCAAAATGCAGCAGTAGCAGGAAATGTGACTAAACTGTAGAGTAGTGGTTCAACTAAATACAGTGCGCATCTTTTTCCACTTGTGATTTACCATGAGCTTGTCTGGAGCAATGCTGTAAATCCAATGTGACTTGAAACACCAGGTGGATATTCTGGAGCTACAGGTTTTATTACTGTGTAGATTAGTTTGGCAATTACTGTCAGTAATGCATCACATAATAAATCAAAAAGGACACGTTTAATTATGTCCTCTCTGACTTGAAGCCATCAAGGTCCTCAATGCAGGTGATTGAACTTGTTTTTGGTTTATTGGATCAGCAGCGAACCTGTAGGCATCCTGAGCGAAATAACCACGCAGCTGCTGTACTGATAACCTCTCAATACAGGGCTGCTCTCAAGGATAGAGGATAATGCCAAGTACAGCTGCCAAAAATAGTGCAGGCTGCACCTGAGTTGCATCATCATGTGTGACTGAGCGTGAAGCGCTACTGGATGAGTTCATTACATGTGGGTAAGCTGTAGCATAATTCCTTACACACCGCCAGTTTCAAACTGAAAAGGTTGATGTCTGTTTTGTCTTCTTCACAGGCTCATTTTGTCGTAATGCCTACCTGCCTTCTTCGAGCACGGTGTTTTAGTGCTGCTCGAGTCTTCCATGTGTCTTTGCTCTCTTGATTCCAGGTGGCTTTGGGCTTTTATTTTGTGTTGAGCTTTTCTCCCGGAGTCAGTATCGACTTCAGTACGCTCAACTCAGATGAACCCCAGCATCCCTAGATGGGAAGGCATGTGTGCTAATTCCAGGCAAGGCATGAAAACAAAATGTCTCAGAAAACCACGACGGTGCTTTGAACTCTCGCTGGATGGAAAGCTGGACAGGCTGTGAAGATGGTCTGT
The DNA here is from genome assembly GCF_964211825.1 of Aythya ferina. NCBI lineage: Eukaryota > Metazoa > Chordata > Aves > Anseriformes > Anatidae > Aythya > Aythya ferina. The sequence goes on along the minus strand of NC_140296.1, from coordinate 122,394,910 downwards.
GTGGCCCCCGTGCTCCCAAGGGAGAAAGTAAGACTAGTAAGACTTGGTGGTTTAACCATTTTACAAACCTTTCTATCAAAAAAGTGGGCCTGAAAAGACCTCATCTCGACAGGGTGCTCAGAGATCTACCTTTTAAAAAGCTGTATTGTTCTCGCTCCATCACTGCGTTCAGCCCCAGCAGGAAAGTTTCATAGTTTATAGTGAGAGATTTGTGCTGTTACTGGTGTGGGATTGAAGCTGTCTGCCTGGGGCTCTCTGCTCTGCACCCTCAGCGGTACAGGCTTTAAATGGTGCGAGTTGTAGCGCTGGTATCAAGAGGCAGAGGAGGGCACATGCTTGACCCTGACTGGAAGTGCCAATGCTGTAAAGAAAGCCCCACTCCGGGATATAATGAAGGCTGCACTGACATTGCTGCTCTCTTCTAGGTGAGGCATGTTTTGGAAGATGGCAGGGGAAACACTGTCTTTATCCTGAGGAGTTGTTAATTTTGTGATCCAGACTATCTCCTACCACAAGAATTTACCTAACTGAGGAGTGAAGCTAGTAACATTTTTTTGTCACTTTCTTTGATGTTGCTGCAGGATTTTTTTGGTAGTACCAAAAGGCAAAAGTTGTGACCTGGAGCTATACACAGGAATGGGAACTACCAGAAAGCAAAGGAAGAGCTGGAAGGTGTTTAACACACCGTGCTGAGGCTGGGCTGTGAAGCTGATCTGGTGGCAATCTTACTGCAACTTTGCATCTCTGTATGCTTCTAATGTCGTTCAGCATCGCTATTCACAGCAGGTCATTTTTTGTCTCGAATATCTTCTGTATCTTTCTCTTAAGAGTTCCCAATCCTGATATCCCAACCCTCTGTTACATCAAACGTCAGCCTGTCTTGGAAAGAGGGCCCCGTATAACACTGGTTTTGCAGAGACCTAAGGATATACGAGTTATTGTTGGGACCACCTGGCAAGTACACGACAATGGTAGGAAAATCAGAACTTGGCTCCCCATACTTGTGCCGTAGTGCTTTGGCTGTTCGGTCCTTCTTGCCTCTCTGCAGAAAGGCCAAGAGAAAGAAGTTTTTCACTTCTCCATACCTCTTGCCTCATTCTGCCTCAGTCAGTAGGATTTATCCCTTCTCTTGAATAAGGGACCACTGGAGACGATTTTTCCTGCTTCACTTCACCCTTAACAGAAGCATGTTTCTGGGTGGATCGTACTTACCCACGTGCAAAGCTTAATTCGTGGCATTTCCTTACCACAAGACAACTGGCTAAGCTTTGCTGCTCCTAGGAGTAGTAGTGCTCCGTGTTGCACGTGGTCTAGGCATCGTAGAGATAAATCGTGCTCTCTGAGACTGTGATGAATTCCTCCAGGCTGCCACAAAGCATTGCTTGAGCCTCACCCACCCGACGTTACTCCGGAGCGCTGTTAGTGGAAGGACTGATGGTGTGTCTTTAAGTGCACGGTGCCAGTGAGAATGGCACGTTAGGCAGGGCAGCTGCGAGCTCGTCCTGAAACACAACCACCCCTGAAACCCAATCCCTACTCCACTGACCCATGCGAGCTGACTTCATGCTGCCGACTGACCGTGCCCGTTGTGTCAATGCCTGAAATGTGACTGCTTCCTGGCAGCGGGGGGACCCTGCCTTTGTGGAGCACGGCACTCGAAGCGGGGGAAAAGCTGATTTTACACATTTTCCCTGAGCAGAAAGGGTTTGTGTTTCCTCCTCGTGGTGAATGAAGCCCCGCTATATGAATGACTATAGAGAATTGCAACGGGAGGCGATGCTTCCCCAGGAGCTTACCTTCTGCCAGCACCTGTGCTACTTGTTTTGGTGGGGATGAAAATAGGAAACCTGCTCAAAAGCACATCCTTTCTGCCACATATGTGATGAAAATGCAGCTTGAGAGCCTGTTATCTGTGGGGTGAGAGTCCTCCCTCGGCTGGGATGTCCCCGCAACGTGCGCTTCCCAGCGTTGCGCTCCAAAACGTCTAGGCAGGACGGTCTCTTCACGATAGGTAAAGCTGGGTCCCAGCAGCTCGTTTACTTTAACCCTGCCCCTTGCAAACAAAAATGTGCTTCTGTGCTTTACCTCAACCCCCGTGGTCTGAAATGCCCTGCCAGACGGAGCTGCCCCATCTCCGTGGGGAGGCTGTGCCACAGAGCCCGTTGCGGGGAAATCCTTCCCGCAGACCCGACTCTCTCTTCTTTTGCTAAATTCCTGCCATCGCTAGGGGTTGCAGCGGGAGAAGGAGACGACCTTTCTCCTTTTTTGTGCTGCGTGGCCGTCGTTCCCTTGCAGGAGGGTGCAGAGCGGCGCGGAGCCCCGCGTGCGGCTGGAGTTTGCAGCGATAAAGCTGGTTGTTTTCCCCTCTCCCCGCGCCGCCCGGCTTATCTGGGTGCCTGAGTTATGTTAAGTGGCGGGTGCGTGCCTGCTCTCCGTCCCCTCTCGCTGCTTTTGCTCCTTGGATTTCAATTCCAAACATGGTTATCCCTCTGGGGTCCCTCTCCTCGCGGCTGCCAAGAGATAGACGTGCCGAATCCAACCCCGGGCGCCCTGCGCTCCCCTCCCCGCAGCTCAGCTCTCTCACGGGCTCTATTTTCACTGCCAGAGGGGCAGTGCAGCCAGATCTCCGTCCGGCCCCGGAGTCTTCCAGCTAATGGCCTCTGCTTTCTCTTCGACTCAACTCTTTCGGCCTCCTCTTTGCCAGCTCCCTTCCCCTCTGGTGCGGCTAGGGAGGGGGCCGGCCTGATTTCTGAGCCACGAAGAGGGAAAAACGAACGCTTTGGGGATTTTCTAGGCGCCAAAATGCTTTAGCATGGTGCTCTGAAGCGTGCTGCCGTGGGACCCGCCGGCGCTGAGGAGGAGGAGGAGGAGGAACAGCCTCCCAGCAGCTCTGGTTTCAGACCTCTTTGCGTATGACAATAGTTTTTTAAGGCCGGGCGGCCGGCGAGGGTGGGCAGCGGGGCAGGATGAGCACCAGCAGCCCCTCCTGGGCCCAGGCTGTCCTCCAGCCCCCTGCGTGCGATGCCTGGAAGGAGCACATGGAGGGGGCAGCCTACCAGCTGGCCAGCTGCATCGTCCTCCTGGGCTACATGGGGGGCAGCGGCATCTTCGGGTCCCTCTACATCTTCGGCCTGCTGGCCCCGGGCTACTTCTGCTACGCCCTGTGGGGCTGGCTGAGCGCCTGCGGGCTGGACGTCTTCGCCTGGAACATGCTGCTCGTCCTCCTCTGCCTGCTGCAGCTGGCCCACCTGGCCTACCGGCTCCGCAAGGACACCATCCCCCAAGAGTTTGACCTCCTCTACAAGACCATGTACCTGCCCTTGCAGGTGCCCCTGGAGGTCTACAGGGAAATCGTGAAGTGCTGCGAGGAGCAGGTGCAGCCGCTAGCCCGAGACCAGAACTACGCGGTGGAGGGCAAGACGCCCATTGACCGCCTCTCCCTGCTGCTCTCTGGCAGGTAAGGGCCAGCCTGCTCCTCAACAAAGTGCTGTGGCTGCTTCTTGGGGTTTCGCCCCTCTGCAGAAACCAGGGTGGTGATCCTTCCCTTCCTCTGAAAGGGCTCTGCAGCATGCATCTGTCTGTTGGTTTCATTGTTTGCTCGTTTTTAGTTTGCTTTTGGGGTTTGGCTTTTTAATATTTGTTTTCCTAATATAAATTACAATATGATAATATACTTCATATACATTAAATAATAATAAATCATTAACATATTAAAATATTATAATACAAAGTAAAATATAGGGAATGGTTTGCAGCATCGAGCAATATGTAGCAGAGCGCAGCCAGCTCGGACTCCCTTGCGATAATGCTGGGGGTGTCCTCGCCTCTTCCTCGGTGATTTTATTTCTAACGGGAGCAGACCTGGAGTCTGAAGGCTGAGAGAGAGTGTTTCTGAGGGCGGGAAGGAGATGGTTGAACCTGTGGTCTCTGTGTGGGTACCAGACACACCTCTGTGATGTGGGTGGCCAAATACACTGAGTCTTTGGTTGACCTGCTCACCCTGGCCAACAGCCCTAAAGGGAGAGGCTCTGCTCCCAACACCTGAGCCCTCAGGGCTCAGAAATTTTTCACTTTGAGGGGCATTTCATCAAAGAGTGAGTACACCGCCTTGTCAGGCTTCTTTCCTTCCTTGTGCTCTCATGTCTTCATGCTGTTCCTTCCCCCAGACCATCAAGGAGGACCACAGGGACCTGGGGATGGTTGCAGCTGCCTGCCTGCGAGTCACATCCTTTTGATGCTTTTTGGTTATTGACTGAACTGTGCCATTATGTGGCATTAATGTTAAGTGAGAGTGGGAAGGGAAAGGGCCCTGCAAGTGGGAGCAGTGCAGAGCTGTGAGTGTCTCAGAAAGATTTTCCTTTGGGAAGGCGAGCCCAGCATCACCTGCAGCTCATGGTTTATTGCAGTCTGGTGCAAGGTGAGCGGGGGCATGCAGAAAAAAAGTTGTCCTTGCCTTTTCAGTGTTTGTCCTTTTTTTGGGATGTGTTAAGAGTATCCTGGGAACACTGACCAGCACTGAATGGCAAAGCTCTGGGAGGAAATTGGGTACATGTAGGAAATTGGGTACATCTATTTCCTTCATGTGCCTTTCCCTTTATCAACCCCCCGTGCTGAGCAGCCTGCACTGAAGTGCACCAGATCTGCAAATAGGGGAAAGTCATGCTTAGAAGGCAAAGAGGCCAAGAGGGGTTGGATGATAAGGTGCAGCAAACTATGGGCTTGCACAATGGCCAGTGGGATTTTGGGGAAGGGTTCTGCTGCATCCCAGCCTAGAGGTGGGGATTGCCCTCATGCAGCTCTGAGGAAAGGAGGAAAATGCAAGTGGAAAGAGGTGAATTCAGACTGAGAAGTACTTGAAAAGCAGCAGCCTTGAAGGCTGAGAAATTCTGGTTCAGGACCAAGCATTGCACCTGTGTGGCAAGCAACAAAGCAGGCAGAGTACGGGGCAGTGAATCTCCTTGCTATGGAGCAAAGGGGTTGAGCCCCAGAAACTGGAGCATTTTCAGCTGTCCCAGAGGGGACCCGGGACGTGTGTGTGGCAAGGAGAAAACCTCTCCTCGCTGGTGGGACCGGCTCCTGCCCACAGTGTGATCACATTCATGGGGTGCCTGCTCTGTGGTCTAAGCCTGCCTATCTCCTGTCCTCTCTGCAGGGTCCGAGTGAGCCAGGACGGGCAGTTCCTCCACTACGTCTTCCCCTACCAGTTCCTGGACTCTCCAGAGTGGGAATCACTGCGACCCTCCGAGGAAGGGACCTTCCAGGTGAGGCCCTGACACCGACATGCTCACCCCATGTGCTGCTACATCAGGGTGGCAAAACGCGGCGGTGATGTAAACCCATAAATATCCCCTTTCTGATGGTGGTGCGTTTTGGGGTGGAGAAGCAGGAAGGCTGATTCACGCCTGAATATGGTCCTTTCTGAGCACAGGAATCCCTTGCTGAGAGGCCGGACCAATTCTTATTTGCAGCAACTGAGAGGGTTTTGCTCTTGCTGTCAACACCCCCCGTGTTTGCTTGGCTTTCCTTCTGGAGATTACTCAAGCCCACATCTCTCTGCCTCCAACCCACAAGCCAGGACAGGCTGATCCCTATCAGGATGTCAGTCCCGAGTGTGCCGGTTAGGGCATACGGGGAGGGACTTTTCTAATCCCCTGGGAGCGTGGGACAGCCATGAGGGAATGATGCTGCTTTCTTGCAAAAACAGCCGAGTTCAGACTTGGCTAAGCTGGGGCAGCTCCCCAAATCTGCTTTCCTTGGCTCTGAATTTGGCCTGTGTAAGAGTCGAGCAGGGAGGATGATACCTGATGCTACTCGAGGGGAAATTCTCCCTCTAGGGTGGGAAACGGACAGCTGGATGGCGTGCAACCTAGGAAGACATCTGTATTGCTCTCTGAGCTGATTTCTGTGGAACTGAATGTTCCCAGAGCTCCTGAGCATCCTTATCTGTGGTGTGTGAGATAGCTGGGGAGCTCCTGCTCTGCGAGATGAGGCTGGTCGGGGAGGTCACTTGTGCCAGGCACTGGGGTGGGGAAAGGCTGCAGCAGTGTGCCAAAAATGCCTAAAACCTCGTCTGCTTACTGAGGAGCATGGAGAAGTATTGAGCTGTGTGAAAGCAGTGTTCAGCAGGTGAGACTTTGACAGGTCCTTGTTCCTGGCAGGGCATTTCTCTTGACACCCAGGGCTGGCCATGGTGACGTGCTACCTTTGGCAGACACCCTAGTCACTCTTATCCAAGTAGTTAGTAAGACTCTGTGGCTCATTTCAACCTTATCCCCAGCATCACAATCACCTGGGTGAAAAACAAAAACAAAAACAAAAACAAACAAACAAACAAAAAAAAACAGGACATTTGATTCTGGGGCTTTGCTGGAAGGAGGTGTGGAAGGTTTTCTTGTCCAGGTTTTTGTCACAGCTGCCTGGGTCGAGCAGTTTCAGTTCTGTGTCCACCGAAAAATGGCAGAAGCTTGACTCACTTCACAAGGAGAGCTGGTTACCTCGTGCTTTCTGCTCTGGCCACGTCTTCTTCCCACTGAGCTGCTGGCTGTCAGGGCCCGCAGGAGTCGGGTTTTGTGGCTGGCACGTTCCCACAGGAGCTCTGATGATACCGGAGGTGTTCGTGAGCGAACCCTGTCCTGCTGCCCTGGCTGGGAGACAGCTTCTGTGATCACAGCTCACCTAATCCCTCACGGGAAGCAGAGGGTTTGGATGGCTGCACCAGAAGTTGGTCAGGAAAAGGACGTTCTGCTCCTTGAGGTTTCCGTGTGACCCGTAATCCCGCTCACCTTGGCCTGGGGAAGTTCTCGGGTTTTCGCTCCTGTATTTCTTTCCTACAGCAGCTGCTTGCACGGCAGTGGCGTTGGATATCAATCCCAAGGACATGCACTTGCAGCCAAGCTGTGTTCAGCTTCCCGGTGGCTCTCTGCCACGGTGGCTGGCCAAGGAGACCCCTGGGTATAGAGTGAAAGGGAGCCCCCAGGATATTTCTGTTCCGACACTTGTTCGCATGCCGGTGTCTCCATTACACTCGGATGTTCTTCTTCAGCCCAGGAGCGTTTGACCCTTCGTGTGTTTGTTTTATTATTTATATTTATTGCATTATACAGTCTTGTGTTGCGTATATAAAGATTTATTATTGTTGTCTGGTCTCACAGCTAGCAGAAAAAAATGGTTGTAATCATGTTGGCAAAACCCAACGCAAAACAAATTCTAAAACCAACCAAAATCGTTTCCTTGGGGAAAGGAAATCAGCGGTGGGTGAGGACATATCTGACGTGGTTCTCCAGCCCCACCACCCTCGAGGAGAGGTGTGGGTGATCCCGGGGTGCTGGGGCTCACTCTGCTCGCTCCCTGCCCTGCAGGTCACGCTGACGGCCGAGACCGACTGCAGCTACGTGACCTGGCCGAGGCGGCGGCTGTACCTCCTGCTGAGGAAGGACCGCTACGTCGCCCGCCTCTTCTCCTCCCACCTGGGCTACGACATCTCGGAGAAGCTCTACTCCCTCAACGAGAAGCTCTTCGCCAAGTTCGGCCTCCGCTTCGACATCCGCTTGCCCAGCCTCTACCACGTCCTGGGGCCGGCCGCCTCCGAGGGGGAGCCAGAGGAGGCCGAGGAGCTGCCACCCACACCGCCGCCAGCCCACGGACCCGCTGCTGCCTCCGAGGCCCCTCCGCAGCCTCCACCACCGCCACCACCACCGGCTCCGCGCCCTCGGGCCTCCCGGCCCGAGAGCGACCTGCTGGGTGAGGACTCCACCAGTCTTGTCTTGGAAGATTTTGCTGAGTTGCCGGGGTCTTTTATGGACTATGTGAGCGAAGGGGAGTATATGAAGTGAGGGCGCACCCGGCACGGGCACGCGTCACCCCACGTGGCATCCCTGCGTAAGTACCCGCCGGCGGCAGCGAGTCGCTCCCCGGCCTCTCGCCTCTGCTTGCCGCGGGCTTGCTCCTGCGCAGAGCTGGGGAGGAGTGCAGGTGGCTCCAGGGGCAGACCCCGTGGCTCTCCTGAGGTCCCCAGGGGCTGGGGTTTGGCAGATCGCAAAGCAGAGCAAAGGCTGGCGGCCACCAGCATAGGATGCTTCTGCTCTGCTGGCATGGAGGCGAGTGTACAAGCAGGTATGAACACCCACCACACATCCCTTTTTTCCTCCAAGGGAATCGCCCCAAAATGCACCCCTTGATTGCCAGCTGCACCTACTTGGTCTTAAATGCCAGCTCCTTACTCTGCATGGGGGAGAAAATCCCTAGGCCTGGGGGATGTTGGAGCAGAGGAACAAGGCAGGTGAACAGAAATAGATGGTAGGGTGGCTTGTGCTTGAAATTCAGATCCAAATGGCCGAGAGATAAATTCCATGCTGAGCTACTTTTAGCCAGCTGCTGCACGCCAGCTGCAGCCTCCAAATGTGCATTCCTGCCCCCGCTGAATAAAAGCTGCTTTCTGACATCCAGTTGCCAGACACTAAACCCAGGATTGGGATTTCTATCCTAGAAGAGACCATTGCATAGACCCTGTCTGTGTGGCAGCAAGGAAGTTGAATATAGTTTTTGAAAGCAGTGGAACTGGAAGATTATCCTGTTTTTGTACAATTCTGCCATGAGTTGAGTCACATTCCTGTTCCTGTGCTGCTTCCATGCCTCCAGCCTTGAAATCTGGGTTATGGCAGAACTGGCCAGGAAAGGAGCAAGCATGTCTGGCTTTCCTCCAATCGGATAAAAAATGAGCGAGAGCTTTGCTTAATTTATCTTTATTATTAAAAAAGGCAGAAGGCAGAGAGGAGAGAAACAAAATCTTCACTTGTTTTCTAGCTGCGAAGTCCTAGTAATGTGACAGTCCCTGGTAGGCTGCTGGTGATAGGAACTTGCAACTTCTTCAGTCCTTACTTGGAGAGGCAGGAACGTGAATCATTTATGAGACAGCCATCCTCTTAACTGTCAGGCATTTCTGTTGAGTGGATGCGATCAAAAATAAGAGCAGTTAGTGTCGTAAAGGGGGGGAAAGCCACTTTGTATGCTTTGCTTGGATGTTGTCTTCTCGGCACAAGGATGTCCATTCTCAGGTCATTGGCAGAGTTCTTCTGGCTGATTAAGCTCAGTATAAACCAAAAGTTCAAATGCAAATAATTAAAAAATCAAAAACAAAAATAGAGGGAAGGAGGTAAGGAACACCACAGCTTTTTTTTTTTTTTTTTTTTTTTTTGGCTTTTTTCTTTCTTTTTTGTCATGAGAACACTATGATCATGCACGCAAGAGGTGTTTGTGTGTGTGAGTGAAAGCCTGTGGGACACAACACAAGGCTCCGCTTTCTTTCAGTTTCCTTTTAAAACATGCTGGGAGCTTTCGTCTTTCCAGATCTTGTGAATGAGGCGATATCAATGTGGGCTGATACTTGGAGTAGAGAGCTGTGATAGAACCACAAATGTTTCATAGGCCAGTAGTCGGGATGGGAGAAGGGGATGATCTTCCTTGTCTGTCAGCGTGGAGGCAACAGCCAGCATGGCATTTTTATTTCTAAGGTAATTAGGTGAAGAAATGCAAACTCAGTGTAGTGAGTTCCCATCACACTGGAAGGAGCACATCCTTCCTATTCTGTTCATGTCTTAGTATCCCAGTTGTATCCCAACTGCACCAACATCCCAGCAGCACTCCAGCAGTTGTCACATCACAACTCTGTTCTTCCATGACTCAAGTGCAAAACAAACAGCAAAACTTTGTGGCGGAGAGGAGCTGCAGTCCTCTCCTGGCCAGGCACTAACCACAGCCCAACAGATTATCTGAGCAGGCTTGTCATGGCCAAGGGAAAGCACTTTCATAACATATGCTTTAGAAGTGGTGAAAACATTCATAGTAAACAGGGATATTCCCTGCGGTGTCATTGTTCGAAGTACACTATAGCCATGATCCCAGCCATCAGAGCTCCCCCGGGGCTTTCCCCTGTTTTGAGCTCTCATCCAGCTCCCCAGCAGCTTCCAGCCTGGGTAATTACCTTCTGGCTCTCTAAATTCCCCTTACAGAAGTGCTTCTGCGTACCACCTTCCTTATCACTGTTGCAGTAGCCACCTTGCTGTGCCACAGTGCCGTGAAGGTCACAGAGTCATCTAGGTTGGAAAAGACCTACAAGATCATCAAGTCCAAGCATCGACCTGACCTGCCGTGTCCCTTAGTGCCACGTCCAGCTGTCTCTCAAATACCTCCACTGATGGGGACTCCGCCAGTTCCCTGGGCAGCCTGTTCCAATGCTTGATCACCCTCTCCCTGAAGAAATTCTTCCTGATGTCCAACCTAAACCTCCCCTGGTGCATCTTGAGGTTGTTTCATACGAAATTTTCATGTGGGATGTAGTGACCTGCTATACTTACCTAGTTCTTGAAAGAGTTTCTAGACTGCTTGTGAATAAGACAGAGTATGCTATGATGAGCACGTTCTTTCTGAAGAGGATATTTCAGTATTTCAGATATTCCAGTAACTTGCCTGTCTGAAGGAGACAGGTTCAGAGGTTCTGTTCAAAACTTGCTTTAACAGCGTACTGCTGTATAAATAGCTCAGCACTCCCTTGCGAACTAGGCTTTATTCCTCATATACGTCTTCAAACAACCAAAAGCCACCTGCCTTTTCCCCCTTTCATGTCACATTTGCCCTAGCTTGCTGCTTTGCAACGCTTGCAATATGCAGGGCTGCTGCTACGTAGTTCTGTGCAGTTGCATCTGTGGGCTGGCTTCTGTTTGCTGGGTGAGGCGGATGGGTTGCTTGTTGGCCTGTATCTCAGTGTCTGAGTGAGTAGGAACTGTTTTACACCTGCTTCGTGAGCAAAACTAAAGTTGCTGTGGGCTTTGTTTCACTGGTACCAGAGGATGCGCTTTGAAGAGCTTTGTTTTTGTTGCCTCAGGTGGGTGGGTAACCTTGTTTGTTGATTTACCACGTAAATTCCTTTTTTTACGAGGAATTGCATAGTTTTGCATGCTAATTTCAGAGGAGAGGGGAGAAGGAAAGGGAACGGTGGGCTCCATGAAGTTTGTGTGTTGGAAAAGTTTGGAAGTCAAGAGTTATTCCTGTGATAATAATGGTGCTTTATTATTTTTTTTTTGTTTCTCTCTCCTCCCTCCCATTATCCTTCCCCCCTCCACTGCTTTCCTTCTGCAGCCTCTGGACACCTCCGGAGCTACCCCCACCCTCTCAGCAAAGGACGAGCCCCCCTGGCTCCCACTCAGACCCCCGAGCTCTAAGGGAACAACAGGCTGTCTGGATCCCCAAGCCCCTCCGAGGGCACGTCTGCTCACTCACGTTTCTGACCAGATAGACACTCTTTGGCACGCACTGAAACGTCTTCCCGCACAGACACATACACTCAGGAGCACCTGAAGCACGCGCGTGGGACTGCAGTGGCACTCCAGCACCTCCCACCCCACGATGTTCGCCTGGAGCTGCCGGCCCCGGGGAGCTTCCCTGGCTTGGTTTTTATTCCCAAGCGTGTCGGCAGCTCCGATACCACAGCACGCCGATGCGGCTGCAAGCGACACGAGCCTGCTCGCAGGATCTGTGTTCCCTTTTGTTTAATAATTCCCATTAAAGACAGAGATGAAACTGCTGGTGTTCGAGGATTTGGTTAGGGAGGTAACGCTGTCTGAAGGGTGTGAGGCGGTCTCAAAGCACGGGGGAAAGGACAGTGGAAAATGGGCTGCCTGGTGGCTTTGGGAATGGGAATAGGATAGAGGGAATTATATGGAGATTTGGTGTGATGCATCTCACTGGGCATCCACTCTAGTAAAACTTAGCAAAGAAGCTACCAACTTGTGGTGAAGGGGCTGTTTGAGTTGATTTTTTCAGACCAAGAAAGGCAGGGAACTAGAACTCAGGTGAGAGGGAGAGCCTGAGATGGCTTTTTTTTTTTTTTTTTTTTCTCTTTTTTTTGTGCTCTGTGGGGCGCACACACAGTGAAGAAATGAGTGGGTGCAAAAAAGTCTCTGGGGAGATCAGCAGGGAGAAGAAAGTGCAGCCTTAGATGAAAGTGTGAAATTGGAAAGCCTCTTCCATGTTCAGCTGCAATGAGATTGGGCTGGTGGGCTTCCCCCACCATTTCCTCTTCTAGGGAGTCACGGAGATGGAGATACCCATGGAGAATTTCCCCTGGGCTGTGCTCTTGGGGATAGTTTGTTGTGGCTTGCAGGTCTCCTCCAAGTGAGATCTGAACCCCACGGGATCTGAGGTCTGGAGAGGCTGGTGGAGTGGTGGGTACGTGGGATCCGTAGTCATCGTCATTGCATATGCTGCTTCTCGCACTACTTGCCTTTGCTTTCATCCCAGGACAGGATAATGGGGCTGCCCAGCATGAGGATCATCCTGCTAATGCCTGTCACCGTGGCCAGTCACTGCACTCTCTTGGTTGTACTCCAGCCTTCAACAAGAAGCTCCTGCACAACTCTTCAGTCATGGCACCACCTAACTGGGATCTCTGCCAGGTTGTCAGTGTCTGGCTCTAGCCCTCTCCTGAGCGGGCACTGGAGATGGTTTCTTAATTAACCTCCCAAGCAGCCACGTGGCAGGGTCCAGAAGCTGGGATGTGAGCTGAAGGCAGGAGGTAGCTCTGCAGTGACAATGCCTCGTGGAGTGACAGCTCATGCAGAGCTCTCCTCAAGGCAGAAAAGCTTTTAGCATGTCCTTTTCTCTTGACCATAGTGTTCCTGGGGTGCTTTTTTGTCTCTCAGTAAAGCCAGTCCAGGGAACCAGCGCGAACGGTCTACAGGGTGTGTAGCTGGGGGCAAAAGTGATGCAAGACTTGTCTCCTCTTTAATTTGCAGATGTATCAAGGTGGTTGAAGACAGGTAGAATGGGTAAGGGCTGCTTCTGTATGTGTCTCTTTGATATTGTAGTCTTCTACCAGTGCTTTCCAGACATTTGCTACTTTTCCACGTCCGAAGGGCAGTGCTGAGTTCCTGGGACTAATTTGTGTTAGGCGGCCCTATAGCTACAATACTCTGATGTCCTCCTGTTACCTTCTCTCCTGGGCAGTTGCTCAAAGCAGTGCAAAATTGCATGGAAGAGCACTCTGTGCTTCTGGTATCTGTTTCAATTCATGTGAGCTTCAAAGAGAACAAGCCAACAGCCTGAAGAGCTGCACCAGTCCCGCCGTGAGATGGAGATCCACTCCGATTATGTAGCAAGAGTACTAACAAGAATTGATAGATTCTTACTCTGAAAGCATCTTGCAGATGGTGCAAGTGAGTTCTTTGCTAAGGAAGTTGTCTAAGCAACTAGGGATGTGGTTTAGCGGTAGACTTGGTAGTTAGTGCTAGGTGATGGTTGGGCTTGATGATCTGAAGGGTCTTTTCCAACCTATACAATTCTGTGATTCTATAGCACCTCCCAGTTCCAAGGCTAAACCAAAACTAAACTCCCCTTGCTGAGGAGAAGTAATACTTCACACCTTTACTATGAAAACCTCAGGGCGCTTTAATAAAACACAAATGAATCATCCCAGTACCTGTGTAGAAAGAGTGATATCATCTCCTCCTTTCACAGAGATTGAAATCTTGTGATTAAATGACTTGCCCGTCTCTTTCAGAGCTTGGTGCAGAATCTGTGAGATAAAAGTCCTAATTCAGTCTTTTAACTGGGAAGTCTTGCTGCAACTGCTAAGTCTTGTACTCACTGATGTATTGCATGCTACTTTTCCTTGACATTCTCTCCTGAATGCAGGAAGTAAAAAAAAAAAAAACAACAAACGTGGTTCCTTGATGAAAGTATCCTCCGTGAGCAGAGAGAAGCAGTAGGGTTAGGACTCCTTCACAGTTTTGGGAATGCATCCATACTCCAAAAGCCGTGCTAGGCACATGCAGTAGACAGCTGGTAAGAGAGGTCCATGTTGCCATGAAGAGTGATGTTCCAGGGCAGGCAGAACATGGTCCTGCTGTGGGAAGAGCACAGGGAAGTCAGGCTGTGTTTTAGCAGGCAGGGGTCACTATCCTGACACACGGGCAAAAAAGCTGCTGGTGGACCTCATGCTGCTTTGCAAGGGTATGGTGAACACGGAGCTAAGCCTTGGCTGGGCTGAATCAGCTGGAGGGCAGTCTATGAAGCTGTCTTCCACCTTTCCACCACCCCCTCCTAGAAGAATCCTTGCTGCTCGGAGTGCTCCCGGTTTTGTGATGAGGGCAGTTGTGACCCTGTGCAACTCTGCAGCTTCCCACCCACATCGCAGCCAAGTCCAGTGCTTCCAGGGGTGCAGGTTAGCACACCTTCGAGGCAACATGCCATGCTGTCCCAATCCTAAGTGGCAAAAAGCCATGTATCCTGCCTGCCTGTCCATCCCGTAAGGTATTCCCGTGACTTACTTCTTATTGAGAGGCAGTGGGGCCGCACAGAACTGGCCGACAATGTGCGACTCATCCTTCCTCCAAAATCGGTTCTTGGGGAGATACTTGAGCACCACGACGTCTACCTCGCAGAGGGGAACCTTGTGGGCCAGCAGCCGCTTGCCCACCTCCTCCTGCTGAGGTCTGCAAGGCAGGGAGAGTGTTCAGTCAGCCTGTGGATGCATCGAAACACTGAGGAAGCTGGGGTATTAACGTGAAACCCTCGCATAAATAAAAGGCTCATCTGTCAAAATAGGGCATTACTTGAGAGCTTGCAACTTACTGGCCTTCCCTCCTTGCTTCACCTCTGTAGTCAGGAGCACTTCTGTATAAAATTGCTTCCTTCTGTCACGCAATTGCAAAAACTGTTCTCACTGTTGTGTATAGATTGAAATACTGCCCATATTGCTGCAGAGAGGTAAGTGGTGGATAGTAGATAAGGTGAACATGAAATTGTGAATGGCACAGATCAGAACTGATTATTCACCACTTATTCCAGTGCAGGAACCAGGGGTCATCCAATAAAGTGAACAGGTGGTAGGCTTAAAATGACTGCTCAGTGCACAAAATGCCATTCTGTTCAAGCTGTTAAAATCCTTGCTGTGGGTTGTTGTGGATGCTAGAAAGCTTATACGACTGCACAAGTCATAGGAGGGGTCTGGACGAGTTCATGGAAAATAAAAGTGTTGGGAGCTAATAAAGACAAAGAACTCGCCTTTGGCTCTGAGGGTCCCTGAGATGTGTTTAACTGGAAATTGGGAAATAGGGAAACTACCGTGGTGAAGTACTGCAGCATGCCTTTTTATATTCTTCTCTAGGTGTTTGCTTTTGGCCATGTTGAAGGTGGGGTGCTTGGATAGTGCTTGGATAGATAGACCTTTGTGCCTAGGAGCACACTTAAGTAGGCTGAAGAAATCCACTGCTGGGACTGACATTTGGTCAGAGCTCACACCACCTTTGGATGCCTTTGGGACTCTGGCTGACTTCAGAAGCATGTTTCCGTGGCTATGGAGGAGGATGACATGTTACACTGACGTGTAAGCAATGCCAGTGCAGCTGGGAAAAGGGCCCTGTAACAAGTTCCTTACTCTGTCAGCCCCACAGCATCTGTGGGGCTTGGGGACGCGTCTCGAGGGCACTCTGAGCAACGTGTGTGGGATAATGGCATCTTGCCTTGTCTCATCTCTGGTGAGATCAGAATAGATTGAGAAAGGTCGGTGTGAGGCAAGGAATGAGTCACTTGCTGAGGGCATGGGAATGGCTGGACGCTCCCAGGTCCCGTGTGGTTCCTGGGAACCACGGGACGACACGCAGGTCAGATCACTTAAAATATTCAGTGACAAATCAGTGTCTGAACTGTGGTGCGAGAACCTGCAAAAGATGCCTGTTTGACTCTCTGAGCTTGACTGTACTGGAGGGCTGAGCTTTTCTTGGAGGTGGGGGGAGTTCCTTTGCTTTTTACTCTAGTGTGAGTTAAAAAGGATATCTTCGCATCCACTCCCAAATCTGTAAGTGCATTTAGTCTCCTGCTTCTTAGGAGGGCGCTTAAGTGATTGACACAGCTGCTGTCCTCCCAGGGCAAGGGTGCCCCTGGATAGCTGTAACTCTGACTCATTAAAACCTGAGGGTACAGTAAAGCCGTGGGATCGCCTGCCCGTGTCACTTCCCTAGGCTGTGTCGCAGCCTTTCTCTCCAGTGTTCACATGCCTCCTGCTGGACACATGTCAAGACAGCTGGAAAAGGAAGTGCTGCAACTTTTCCTGAGAAAACCCAAGGGTCCTGACTTTATCTGCGTGGTGTTATTTCCTCCCTTCTGCATCTTTGGAAAAAAGGCAAAGTTGGCCTGCAAGTTTCGAAGGCTGCCTTTGCTTGGACCTGCCTTTGCTTAGTGGAGGGGTTGGACAGACTGAGCTCCGTCAATCTGGAGCATGAACTCCAAATGGCAGTTTTGGGCTGGAAATCCATGATCAAGCAGCTGTGTCATGCCGGAGAGCACCCTACAGCAGGCTTCCCCTTCCCCAGTTCTCACCCCTACCTCCTGGTGCACAGGATCACAGCAACACAGCATCGGGTCACAATCTTTTGGCTTAGTAAGGTCTATGTGGGATCCATTAGTGGGACCCCTCTGATCTGAGAAGAGCTGGCTGAGGCCTTTAGCAGGCTGCTTTCCTGCTTCCCAAGGGAACCAACAATATTTGCTGTCTGCAACATATGCAGCATTTAGCTGGATGCCCATATGGTGGCTACCAGACAGCCACAGTGGGTAGGAAAGTGTAGGAAGAAGTGACAAATACTTTTTTTTTTTTTTTTTCTGGGGAACTTCTCTGTGGTGGGGAGATCCCCCTGAGGCAAGGGCTGGGGGAACAGGGCTCTGCATCTCATCTTTTAATTCAGGTATGGTTTGGAGGACGGTGTTGTCAAGCGAAAGCTTAGTGTCTACAGATGTGGTCTTGGTCCCCTGCTCACTGAACATTTCCCCTGCATTGGGAGCGTGGGAGCTTTGCTGTGTTACTGCAGAGACAACAAGCTACTGAACACATTTCTGACTGTGCAGCGATGCATTTGTTTCCTCTCTGCAGCTGCAGTCCTAATGGACATCAAGAGAAATGTCTGAGCCATGATGTCCAGTCTGGAATCTGTGGTGGATAGGGTCTTGGTGTAGAGTAGGGTTAATAACTATCTGACAGCGACTGTGATTTGAATCAAGGGTATGGCATACAAAGGATATGGCAAGGGTATGGTGTACAAAAGGAATTATCGTAGCAACACAAAGGTAGGCAAATCTGGGGATCCTGGAACACACCTCCTGCTTTGTGTACTTGTGGATTTAGCCAGGGTTACCGAATAATGGCAACACATACCTGATTCCTGAGAGCATTTACGGGAAATGTGGAGGGGTTCAAGAAGAAAGGCTGTGCTTCATCACACAGTGACTGTGCTCTGGGAGATGTGCTATCCTTGTGCCTTTCCTGGACTGGGACAAACATCCTTACACATGGAGGTGGGGAAAAAAAAAAAAAAAAACAACAGGCCAGAAGCACGCACTGTCACTCACATGGTGATCTTCGCGGTGTCCTTGGTGCTGTTGCTGTAGAAAGTGATCTCAATGCTGGTGACTACACTTCTTTTCTTCTGCAGTCGGAACTCAACCAGGCTGTGGTGGACTGAGCAAGAGGCAAAGTGTGCGGGAGTGAGTGGCTTATACTTAGCCTGCCAAAAAAAAAGCCATCCCTAGCTCTCACTCCCTGCTCCCACCAGCACAAAGAAGGTTAAGCAGATTTAAGAAAGAAAATAGCTTCTGCAGTATGAGACACAGAGTAGACTGGTCTGCGAACAGACTGGCCTTTTCTGTACCCCTCACTTCAGTCCTGAGGCCATGTGGCCGTGTTAATCCAGGGCTGTGCCCACACTAATAAATCTATTAGAAAGGGCTTTGCAGGGGAGATATGCACAGCAATTGATTTCCAGCTATGTGTCTTGTGCCACAGCAGCTGTTTCTGACTGCCTGGCCTCCCCAGACAATCTGCCTCATTTGGTCAAACCCCTTCTGGCTTGATTTTTTTTTTCTTTGTTACTTACCACAAAACGGGGCTGAAGGACTTGTCATTAAGTACACAACCACTTCCTTGGGCAGCCTTCTCATGCTGACCCCTGCCTGCTCCAGCAGGCCTGCAGGGCAAAACAAAGCCATGAATAAGACGGAAATAGAAATATGAGCAAGAGGCAAAGTATGCGGGAGTGAGTGGCTTGTACTTACCCTAGCCATGGCAGGGAAAGCCATGAAGGAGACAGAACAGAAATAGAAATATAATCAGTTCCAATTCACCTCTGCTCCCCTCTCCCAACCCTGTTGTCCTGGAGGACAGACCCTTCCTTTACACCAGTGCAAATCGGAGCAAACATGGGTTTGTGGTGTCTGTCTGACAGGTTAACAGGCCCTCAGAAGAACTGGACTTCTGGCTCAACTGGGAAGACCTGCACCACTGAGGAGGAGACAAGGTGATTTTGGTAAGGTGGGAAGGGAGTGGCTGATCTGAAAAGCCCCTCAGTGCAAGTCACCAAAGAGCACCAGAGGACGCTTCCTCTCCTCTTGCCACAGCCCAGTTTCAGAAGCCTAAAAGAGGCAAATACTGCCTTCTGCCAGCCCATCTTTGGTGTGGCCGTGTCAGGGATTTATCAGGAGGAAGTGACACAGAGAATGGGACTTCATGCGTGGGCTAAAACTCCCAGCTGCTTCTCTGAACAAGGCATTTTTTGAGCTCCTTGCCCATGTGTTAGGCAGATGATTCTGGAGACTGTCCTTTAACATGCTGGTGGGCCCTGTGAAACGTTTAAAGATCAGAAATGTTCTAGACACCGGTGTTTTACCTCAGACAATACATGAGCTTCTGGCTTCTCTGCGGAAGCCTGAAAATGAAACAGCTTCTCACTATCCCCAAAGGGATCCCAAGCAAAACCTGCTCAGAGAAATCTGAATCGTGTGCTGCGGTCTGCACTGACACCCGTCAGGAATGTATCGTCCCCTGCTCCGTGAAGGCCTCATGCTGGTACTGTACCTATTCTGGGACAGGAGAACAGGAAGGGATCATCACAGTCCAGGCAGCGGCCATTCAAAAAATCCTGATGACTGGAGCAAGGGAACGCCACGACGGGACAGGAGTGTTTCAAGGCACTGACATAGAGATGCACTGCCCTCATGTGATCACAGATCAGATACTTGTAGCCTGTAAGAAGAAAGTCACCTAGAGAAAAGCAGCAGTGAGCCTTTCAGTCGATTTGGGTCTTTCTGCAATTCCCTAAGGAATGGAAAATCAAGAAATACCGATTCTGCAGCCATCCCCTCTCCATGAATAACATTTTGTAGAGCACCTCTGTGGCTACAAACTGTGACCCCAGGTGTGGGAATTGAGGTGCCTTGGGCATCCCTTGTAACGTGACCCTCAATGGAGCTGGCTCATCCAGAAAATATTTGAATATTTATCCACCCTATTTACTGCGTGAGGTCCTACTCTCTAGAAGGAAAAGGCAGTAATCTTACAAGCTGTCTAAGCCTGCAGCATGAAAAGAAAAAGAAGCTTTTGCTGGTAGCAAAGAGCCCTTCTAACAAAAATGCTTTTTTTTTTTTGTTGATATAAGCTCTGCTGGTGTTAGGTCGCGTGGGCTCATAGAGAAGTGTCACCAAAATCACATCTCTTGACAGCAGGTGCTGCCAAGACACTTGACCTGCATGTGATTTTAGTTTCAGCTCCTTTCTGTGCTGCTCAGAGGAGACTTGGGCTGTGAAGCTCTGCTGCCATGTGTCTTTATGTGTTGTCTTGCTTTGATATCTTCTCTGACTGTAGCAGGAGCTGGTTGCCAAACAGCATTTTCACAGACTGCTAAATGACCACGAAGGCTCTTTGCTTGTCCAAAGAGTGCTCTCACCTGCAGAGATGAATCGGGGGCATCCTGGCTGATCTTTGCCTCCATTGACGAAATAATCGATGTGGCCTACAGGGATCCGGATCCCGAAATCTGAAAGCAGGTGAAATGCCACTTCATTCTTATGCTTGGCTCTTCTGTAAGATACACCCTACATGGTGTTTGACAGCCCAATAACTGGTTGAATATTAGTAGTGCTGGACCCAGCTTCCCCATGTCTCTCTCTTTTTTTTTTTTTTTTCCTCCACACAGCAAGGACACGTTCCCTGTTCCCTCCCAGATGCCTGCATTGTGCAGTTCATGTCATCACCACGTTTCCTGCACGGAGCAGAGAGTGCTCCAGGACCTGCCACCAAAACGACTGGCAGCTTTGGCTTCATCATCATCCCCATCCCTCATGTTCTTGACCCTGTGACCACAATCTTCATGGGAGATTATAAGGCGTGACCGAGAGTTATGTTGGTGGAGATTTTTGTGATCTCTGGGTAAAAGGTATGACTGAAGGGCACCACATAGTTGTTTGTTTGTGTTTTTGTTTGTTTGTTTTTTCACATTCTACCTAGCAGACCCTAAGTGCTTTGGAAATGTTACTCTGTTGGCACCTTTCTGATGTCATATGAGCAAAAGCAAAGTGAGACTAGACATGTAAATTCCTTCCAGGTGGTAAAAACCACACTGAGCTTGTGCTGCGGTAATTCACTCTGCTGTTAAAGGTTAAGGAAGAAGTTTTTGCTCTAAGATAGCCAGCAAATATTAGATAGCCTATCTAATCAAGGAGTATTCTCAGACTGAACCTGAACTCATAGTCGTCTGGCATAAATGGGACAACGTGGTCTTTAGCAATAACGATGGCAGGAGGAACAGACGTGCAGAAGAGGATGGAAACCAGCTTACTGTCAGCATCCGTATGAATGGCTTCCACAAAGAGGGCATCCCCAGGGTCCAGGCGTTCCTCCAGGCTGGCTCTGGTGTACTTTGGGCCTGCAGGATCCAGGCCTGCAACGAAATCAAAGGATGTGGACCTCTTAAAGTGGATACAGAGAAGGGCCACAAATATCATCGGAGGGCTGGAGAACATCTTCTGTGAAGAAAGGCTGAGAGAGTTGGGGTTGTTCATATAGAAGAGAAGGCTCTGGGGAGACCTCATTGCAGCCTTTCAGTACTTAAAGGGGGCTTATAAAAAAGATGCAGAGCAACTTTTTGCCCAGGCAGATAATGATAGGACAAGGGTGAATGGTTTTAAACTAAAAGAGGGGAGATTTAGATGAGATGTTAAGAGGAAATTCTTTACAAGAAGTGTTCCTCAGACCCTCTCTTTCTTATTTCTGGACCAGTTATTTTATGCTAAACTTTTAAAATGTTGCCAGGCAGAGGTGATGAATTATTCCCACATCACACTGATTATGGTCCAGAAAGACTTCTGCCCTCACTAAATTCCACTGCAGCTTCCTTACCTTGTCCTCCACTGCTCCCAGACATCCACTTCCACAAAGCAGTTCTGTACCAACAAAACCTCAAGTTTTTAGGCTGTAAAGCCATGCCTGAGCTTAAAATACCTCTGATAGAGTGGCTACAGGGTGTCTTTTGGATTTTCAGTGAAAGTGAATCAAACTTTTAGCACCTTTCCTAATTGTACTGTCATCTGCGGTAGTGCTACAGTCTGAGCAATGTCACTGGAGATCTTGAGTTAGGTGATGAATTCAGCATCCTAGGCATTAACCAATCCAAGCATTAAGAAGGTTCAATACTATCAAACTTCCTTAAAACAGAGAGACTTCTGAGCCCTCTCTCCACAAAGTCAAGTTCTCAAGCAGCCATCCATATTTTTGCCTAAAAATATGGATGCTGCTAGAGCAAATTCTGAAAAGGCAAAAGAAATACTGACAATTATCTTTGCCAGTATCATGGAACAGGTTAAAGATTATGTTTTTGTTCTGGCTGAGGTTTATCCTGCTCCTTTTGTCTAGGAAAATAACATCACAAAATTTATTTCACTCTCCAGGCAGCAACAATAGTTTAAGCAGCAGCTGTGTTCTGTGTACCACAGCTCTCATCCTCAGAGTTGGCCAGTTTCACTGCCTTGGTCTCAGTCCCATTAATTCTCTATGGAGAAGGTGGTATCAACATAACACAAACTGACATGTTGCATTTGTGTGGGGGACAGAGGAGGAGGGGAATGGAAAGAAGAAGAAAAACAAATCCCTATTCCATCTAAAAATAAAAGCTGTCAAAGGGACAAGTGCTCAGAAGAATGTACTGATTTTATATATTTTTTCCTTTTTTTTTTTTTTGGTTGGTCTTGTCCAATACAGAAAGCTGAGAGGTTCCCTGCCCACTTCTACAGACCAAACTTTAGTCAAAGGCTTTAAGAGAGGCTTAGAAGAGTTATTCAGTACAGCTTAAAGTTCTTCCTGAGCAGGGAGGAGCACTTAATATGAACAGCAGCCAATTCTAGCTCAGCTCCAAGGCAAGCATCTTTCTACCCTCTGTTCCCTACACCAGCCTCCTCCAAGCATAGAATCATCGAATCCCTTTGGTTGGAAAGACCCTTAAGGTCATCACGTCCAACCATCACCTAATGTACGCCCTGTACTATTCACTGTAGCTATACTGTGCGCAACTAGATTCCCTCAGGCTTCCTCTTTTCCATTTAAAGAACTGAAACAAATTGCTCTTCAGCAATTTTGGAAACGGGCAGTTCATTCAAGTTCCTGTAGCATTTGTTTTCTTGCACAAGGAGATGTCCACAAGAACAGACGTGACTTCAAGAAACTCACTGCACAGAAACAGCCTGTCTTCTGACGTCCAAGATATTCATTCTGGTTTTTACTTCACAGCTCCTTCTAGGTGGCTGAACACACTTCAGCAAGTTATGGCTCTGGAACCACATTGCTCTGTGTGTGTGCGTGTGTGGAAAGAGGCAGGAGATGAGATCAGAACAGACACATTTTAGGTCTAATTCCACCTGTCTTCAGGCTCTTAAATCTGAACTGGAGCCTGCAATGCCCAGTGTGCCTTTGAAGTCACAGGGCAATCAGGATTGTAGAAGTGTCTTCTAGTACAGCTAAAAATAAATGAAATAAATAAACCTACAAAGTTTTTATTTATCCTCAAGGGTACCTCTGTGAGGCAGCCCACTGTGGGCTGAGGCAGGCTGCAAGCCATGTTCTGTCTGTCTGTTCCTCCTTGGTGGAGTTTTCCCTCTTACCAAAATGAATTTCCAGCCCTGGAGTTTCCCCAGACTTGACAAACCCTCAGTTTGATGTAGAAGGCAGCCTTGCTTCAAGTGGGAGGTTGGACTGGAGACCTTCCAAGGTCACTTCTCACCCAAATAGTTCTGTCTCTGTTCCTGCCCCATACCTAAAAGACTGCAGGGTCTTGCATGGATGAAAAGGTCTACATGCCACAATCAGCCTCTAACCATCTTCCTCTGTAATTCCCCCACCGCAACCTCTTCCTCACATCCAGAATTCTGTGTTCAAGGCCAGCTCTGATTTGGTATACCACTGGGTGACCTTAGACCCTGTGGAAACAGCTGACTTGTGAGAAAGAACAGCAAGAAGCTTCATCTGGGGGGTCCCCACCTTGTCTCAGGCTCTTGCCTTTGATCCTTGCCTGAGCTGTGTTGTAAGGATGCCATGCCCAGCCCTGTACTTTGCTGACCCTACCCTTGTCTTGATGGTTGGGCTTCCTGGCTTGGCCTTGGCCTTGCACTACAGATTTGCCTGGATTGTGGATGATGCTGGTTCCTGCCACTGGACCCGATCTACTCTTCTTGTCCAGGTACAGTAGGACTGTGTCCCTTGTCAGCTTGGATTTAATGAGCCTTCGTGCAGTTAAAAGATCACTGTGGATGACTCCCCTTCCCTGCTCTTCCATTCTCTCACCTGAACAAGAAATGAAGGCCCAAGACTCAGTTTGATGATACCTGTTATCCGTCCCAGCTGACCGCCGTGGAAGTGCCCGACCAGGCCTGCGACGTGCGCACCGAGGCTCACGCCGATGATGTGGATGGATGTCCCTGAGACTCCCAGGGCCTGCAGATCGATGATATAAATCAGTATTTCTGCAGGAGGTAGGTGAAATACCCTGTCCCAGCCCACTCAGCAACTCCAGAACATGTGGGTTGTGCCCACACCCTGATTATTAAGAGTATATTTTCAGAGAAAAAGGACTTATCCATTGGCTGAACTGGCAGGTAAAGCACGGCCACTGAGACATGATGTGAGATGACCCCATAAAGAGGAACCACACAATGGTACTGCACATGGTGCTGGACACCACAGGGATGAGATGAACAATCCTGCCTTCGAGATATATGTGGCTACATCTTGCAGCAGTACTGAGGCTTATGAGAAGCCAAATGTAGTTTTCTGTGGTGCCGTGTAGCATGAGAGGCTGGGCAGAAATTGTCCTTAAGTAGCTGGGCTAGGGTTCAGCACAGGCACAGGATGGATGGTAGGGATCACGCTGCAGCCCGGTCATTTGTTCACTGTGTGACCTAATCAGTAAAAAGAGGTGACAGCCCTCTTCCCCCTTCCCTTTTCCCCTCCTTTTCACCCCATTCTCCTGATCACAGAACCATAGAATCACAGATCGCTGCTCGAAGAGCTGCTGTATTTCTGGATAGGAAAGTGTGACTGCACACTGTGGTGCCTACCCAGGAACTCCCATGCTCTGTGGTCAGGTTCTAGAGTGAAATCGTTACGCAGAGAGTTTATGCATGGCTGGTAAATATAAAGATGTGACATCCTCATTGCATAAGTGCTGTTCAGCTGTGCTGTGCATGAGCAAAATAGGGCACAGCTGGGGATTTCCAGCTACTAGGAAGTGTATCTGAAACCCAAAGCAAATATAAAATAGCCTCAAATCCCACACCCTCAGCTTACTGGAAAAAAAAAAAATGGGTTGAAGAAGAAGACTGCCCAGTGAAGCACAGACCTGAGATAACCCAAGGAATCCATCAGGCTCACTCTGTGCTGGAGAGGCAGCTGACAACTGGGAAGTTTTCCCATAAAAATCTCAAAATCAAGAGAAGGAAGAAAAACAGTGGCATGGTAAAGGCTGAACTGAGAGAGAGGGGAAAAGAAAAAAAGAAAAAAATCTTTAGCACTACACAGTGCTCACTCTGGAATAAAGAGTTCACTTGCCCAGCTCCTGGGGACAGCAGGCTGGGAGCAACTCTCTGGATTGTCTGCATGAGTGGTGTTCTGTGACTGTGTTTCCCCATTGGGAAATCACAGGAGCTTACCAGGAGCTTGCTGATGAAATGTGAGATGGAGAGGGCCAGCTGTGTGACGTTATCCACTGCGGAGTGATAGGCTCCAGTAGACCCATGAACCCAGTCCACCGCAATCACGTTCACCTGGCTTGTGTGCAGGATGGCACGGACAAGCCCTTCAATCCAGGACGGTTTGGTGCCCAAAGCCCTGAGGAGTCATCAGAAACAGGTACGTTAGGTGTCTTCCAAACTAGGGCACGTGCCAATTTGTTGTTCACTGGTGCTGGAGTTTCACGTGTCTTGCTGTAGGCTGCCAGATAGTTGCTGAAAGGTTTTGTAATAAGCATTTTTCAGAATGGGCTGATTCAGAAAGGAGTCAAAGGAGAGAAACATCTGTAGGACTCAGGCTATGATCCTGGTCTTGGTGTGATGCTTCAGTCAGCCACCACAGAGCCCACCTTGGGTAAGAGAACTGGCTGGGAACACCTGGTCCTGCTCTGCTACCAACTGGCACGAAGTCCTTGGTCAAATCACATAGTCTGTCACTGCTACAAATCCTCCTCTGAAGGTGATTTAAAACCAAACAACAACAACAACTCTACCCAAGAATACCAGGAAAACTGAGGAGGCTGTACCCTACCAAATTCCCCTACTACCACCGGGGTTGGGGGTGTGCTCTGTCTGAAAAGACCCTGCGACTCCTTGCGTGGTCTCATCCTGGATATCTATGCACTTTTCCTTCAGGCTTTTGCACATCAAACCAAAGAACACTATATGGTCACACTGGGCTGAAAAATGGCACAGTAAAATAAACTGGCAATATGGTGACAGATTAAAAAACCTTGGTTTACATCCCTACATTTTCAAGATTAGAGGGACTGTGTGCCTGCAGGGCTCCTAAATGCCTGAGTGATCCAAGGAGTTGAAGAACCAGGATGTGAGCTGCAAGGAGACAATTTAAATGGAAAAGGATCTTAAAGAATCTTCTTAAAAGGATCTTCTTAAAAAGAAAGGTTGAAAGAGGGAAGGGAAGGGAAGGGAAGGGAAGGGAAGGGAAGGGAAGGGAAGGGAAGGGAAGGGAAGGGAAGGGAAGGGAAGGGATGGGAAGGGAAGGGAAGGGAAGGGAAGGGAAGGGAAGGGAAGGGAAGGGAAATAATTTCCTAACTTCTGGCTCCAATAAAAAGGAAACACACACAAAAAAATAGGCAGCTGGTCACAGACTAAAGGACTTAATTTTGTGTTGGAAAGAGGATTGTTGGTAGGATTTTCCATGCCTTTGGTCCTGTCCCACCAAGTCTCCCAGGCAAGTCTCAGGTACAGTTTGGTGCTGAGCACTCCAGGCTCTGCTCTTAGCTTGTGTTTCACACGCAGTCACTGCTGGGGAGACTAAGATTATAACATGGGCAGGGGCTTTCTCTGCCAGCCCCATGCCGTGCTTGGGAATGCCCACTTGGTGTTTAGTTGATGAGTACAAACTTAGCCACGATGCTCTGCTTTCTCTCACCTGAAGCCATGGATTATGATCTTGGTTTCCAGGCTGCTGTTGAAGCTGGTGTCCTCGATGCCATCATCAGCTAAAATGAGTTCCCCACAGCTGGGGTTTGAGGGGGTGAAGAGAAGAAACTGGACATTAAGTTTACTGCCGTGTAGGAAATTTGCTCGCTGGAAGTCAGCACACTGATGCCATGAAGTTCTGTTTGCGTTCCCTGCAATGGGAGGGGGTGAGAAGCATTGTTTGGCCTGTGTCCATGTGATGGAAGAAAAAAGCTTATTCTGACTCACTAGGAAAATAAAGATAGCAATTTGGTTTGTATTAATAAAGAGTGAAAGGATAGGATATAAATTAAAATCAGTCTGGAAAACAGGTCTGATCTAATGAATCTTTTTCTGCCCTTTGATGGAATTTCAACATTGGCTCAGGAAGATAACTGTGGATGTCACGATAACTTTGACTTCCGAGAATTGTTTTACTGAGACACGAACAATTCATTTATTTATTTATTTCCATATCAGCTGTGTCCACCAGCAGCTAAGTACATTTACGAGCTGGCTATTAGATCTTAAAGAATAATAATAATAATAAAAAAGGTTGCCAATCCCCCACTGAATGCATAGTTCTCTTCCAATTTTTCTTGGGTAGAAGGTATGAGTCTAACTGACATTTGTATCAAAAATGCAGAAATAAATATGAGAATGCTGGTGACAAAACCTATCAGTGACAATCAATTTACAGGATGAAAATGTTTTATGGGAAGGAAAAGGCAGTGGCTGGACAGGACTTTCATCTGGACAGAAAAAACACAAGACAAAATAACAACACCTCAAACCAGAAGATAGTACAAAATTGGGTAAATTTTGACTATAAATGAAGTAAGGAGATGCAGAGCAGTTATGTATGGCTAGGCAGTGGCACAAGTTACCCAGAGAAGAGCTGCGTTATCTATCATTTGGCATTTCAGAGGACTGGCTGCTATTCTGGAGGGGTTGTAGAAGGCAAGATATTGGAATGCCTGAAGGACTAACGGGATGAAACTTATTAACCCATGATGAGCAGGAAGCCAAACAATTGATTAAATGATCCCTTCTGATCTAAAAAATGTTTACTCTATGAACTGGCATCATGCTGAAATGACAACACATGCCCCTTCCCTTTTCTGGATTGGAGGAAGTGGAGCAGCCTCGAATCCGCATGTAAAATTAAATAAATAAATAGAAAATAATAATAAAAATAAACAATCAGCTTCCTAGCCACTGCCTGTTCCCACAGAAGATATTCTACAGCAGCTGGGTGGAACATGGCCTAAGGTTCAGCACAAAGAAATGAAATTCAACACTCCCGATTTCCCCTTGTGGGATGTGGCTGTCCCTTGCTGTTGTTTATTTAGGTGTTCCTGGGGACTGAAGGGAAAAGGGAAAGAGTTGTTCTCTGAAATCAGTTGAGAAATACTGCCGCTCATGAGCCAGCTTCTCCTGAAAGGGTGCACTCAGTGAAAGCATGGTGTGTGTCCAGAATGGCGACAGGCGAGGGGGGTTGTGAGTAAAAAAAGATCACAACTAACCAGAGAAATGCTAAGTGCAGCGTCTGTTTATTTTCTTTCATCTACTGCATATTCTGCTTGCTCAGCTTGCAAAGGAGGAGGTGCCATGTCCAGAGGTCAAGTGGTCCGTTTTGCACCTCCTCACACTTCAGAGCAATCCTGGATCATTCTTTTAAATTAAGTTAGTGGAGTGAAATCGGTGAGACAGCTTCAAACAAAGCATAGGAAAAGAAAGGACCCATTCTCATGGCATCTAACTGGATTATAGGAAGGATCTCTTGAAACACAGGTCCTGTTCAGAATTGAAATCAGGCCCTTCTACGTAAAGCCTTAAATCCCTTGCCAAGCACTCATGTCTTTCTTACCTGCTTGTGCTGAACTAAGCAGCAAGATGACGGCAAGAACGAAGAGGGGTTTTCTCTTCAGATCCTCAACCATCTTCGTGTTAGTCCACTACAAGTATGAGGGTTGTACACAGAAAAAAGAGGTGTGGTGGGCTGGTCAATCGGCTTGCCTCTGTCAATGATCAACTAGGCTGTTTCTTTTGGGAAAAAAAAGGGGGTAGGTGCAATCACCTCTGCTCTTGTTTGGCCATTAGACAAAGTCTGTGTCAGCAGAGGGCTTCACTGATATTTTGGTTGAAAAAAGACGCTGACACCCCTTTCCTTCCGACTTCCCTTTCCTGAAGGCAAAATTACTGCCTCAGAAATAGAGCTAGTGAGACTGGTTGCAGCAACCGACAGACAGGGCTTTATTCTTGTCACCTTGCCCTGCCTCCCGGGCTCTCCCTGGGGACACGGATTAGTTACAAGGTCTCAGAATATGCCAGTGCCAGGAAGGCTTGTAGCAGAGCCTTGCGTCTGCCTGTTCTCCTATTGCATTGCTGTTTCTTTCCAGTTGTCCTGAGACATGGTGGGACAGCTCCCATGGCTGGAATGTGGTCATGGATGGGTATGTCCTGCTCAGGAAAGACAGGCCAGATGCTCTTTACGTGAAAGAGCAGCTACATTATATTGAGTACTGTCCAGGGGTGGATGAGGAGCGAGGTGAGAGTCTGTGGGTGAGAATTTAGGGGCAGGCTGGCATGGGGCGTACTGTTGTGGGTGTCTACTATGGGCCATGAGATCAGGATGAGGAAGCTGATAAGGCCTTCTACAGGCAGCTGATAGCAGCCTCGCAAACACAGGCCCTGGTTATTGTGGGGGATTTTAATTACCCTGACATTTCCTGGAAGGCCTGCTCAGCCAGCCATCCGCAGTCCAGGAGGTTCCTTCAGTGTATCGATGATAACTTCCTGATGCAAATGGTGGACGTGCCAAAATGAACCAAAATGGAGCACCTAAAGAAAATCTGTGAACACTTTTTTTTTTTTTTAGTTATTATTTTTTAATTTATTAAAATTTTTAATTATTTTTAATTATTTTAATTATTATTTTTAAATTATTTTAATTATTATTTTTAAATTATTTTAATTATTATTTTTTAATTTAAAAACAGGGTAATAAGCTCTGCTCTTTGTGGTAGGATGTAACTATTACTCTTTGCCAAGCCCCAAGGCTATTTTGAAAAGCCATGTATCATAAAGTAGGCATTGGTTTTACAGCCTTCGAGTAAAGCAAACCTTGCAGTCAAAATGTGCAGATCTGATGTGTTGTTTTTTTTTCACTACTACGCGCATTTGCAGAGTTGTTAAACAACATCCTGGTATGCTAAAAAAACACATCTTCATAGAATTGAAAATTCTGTTGCCTTAGCAGCTGTGTTTTTTTTTTTTTCTTTCTGTAATCTCAGATTTAGTAAATTCAGGAAACTTTTGATTGTGTCAGCATACTGCAGTGGTCCCTCATGCAAACACAGAAAACCGCTCAGTTCCTCTGTGCTTAAAATGCTTTTACCAGTAAAGCTATTTTAGTATAAACTGTTTTTTATATTTATTTATTTATTTATTTATTTATTTATTTATAATTTTGTGAATTTAATTATTTTTAACTACTTTTAACTACAGTAATATTAGCTCAGAAAGGTATTGTTGTTACTTCCTATTTCGCTTCCTGGTGACAGTGGTTATAATAGCAGTGGGGACTTCTACACTGTTGGAAAGACTTTCGGTCCGCACTAGATTGAAGCATGTTGTGATTCACTTGAGTCAGTCAACAAACAAATGTGATTTTATGTACAAATTCTTTTCATTAAAAATCTGAAAAATGTGCTATCTGCACATTCAAGCAAATGCTAAAAGTGGAAAATGTCAATTCCCCACCTACAAAGCAACAGCTGGCAGCAACATACAAGCACTGTGATACCCCCAGCTGCTGAGAGAAAATCTGATCATGGGAAGATTCACTTTGACAGCTATTACTTGGTAAAGGAAACAATGCAGCTGGGCAGTAGAATGGGACCATAGGGGAAACCAAGTGGGATGTAAGCAAATGATGAACATTTAAAACCAGTTACTGTAGCCTCTGCATTCGAGGGAGGGAATGAAATACTTGCATGGCTTAGCTCACGGTAGTATGCTACGGCTGGATCCACTCCACAGCTGGAATATGTGGTATCACAACTCCTGTATTTTCTGTCCTTTGTCCCTGGGGCAGACACCATAGTGCCAGGATAAAGCACCCAGGCTCCTCCTGTGCACTGTTCCCTGGAGTGACAGAGGAACCAGGATGAGTTAGCCCAGCAAGAAGTGATTCAAACTCGAGTTTCAGAAGAGTGTCCAGACTATGATAGAATAGGAGAAAAATGTTGAAGATGGATTTAGCAAGTGTAGGAGGGAAAGGATGGATGAGTCAGACTGGATTCTCAGGAAAGGAGAAAAAAATGTGTCTTCAATGAGCGCTTTATAGACCTTCTAGCTAGCATCACTACATGGGCATGCACAAGAAGGGAGGACACTGCATCCTTGCCACATATCCCTGTTTTCTCCCCAAACTGGATGAGCCTAAGGGAGGGTCCCAGCCACTGGACTGAAGTTTCTCTCTCACTTTCTCTGTGCCATGAAGCCCTAATTGCTCTCTACAAAGTGGAGTGGCTTCAGCCGGAAGAAGTCAGCCCTGCTTTCGGTGTGTGTGGGTGACCTCCTGCGGTTCCTTCCAGACTAAAATTATCGAAGTAAAAGTGTCTGCTCCCCCTTTGGATTTCTCTCTCCTAGCCCAGAAGATCTCAAAAACCTACAGGAATGCTGTAGTGCAAGGTGGGAGGCAGCATCCTCCCAGGCAATAAGGTTTCACCTAAAGTCACTGCAATTTTGGGAGGGCATTTTATGTGACAGGAAGGGTAGTCAGCAGCAGGAAGCTGCTTGGTGACCAGCAAACTGCAGGAAGATGGCCATATGAGATTTCTGGTGTAAACACTGCAACTCCGAGCCTTTACAGTGTAGGGAGCTGCTTTTTGGCCCTTGACAGAGGTTGAGAGTAGGAGCGAGGACTGAGGGACAGAAAGAGCGGTCAGTGTGTTCCTGTCCCTGAGAAAAAGTAATTTCTGGGGTGGGTCTGACTCCGTCTGGAGCCACTTCTGTGCCATGCAGATAAGCACGTTGGTACAAGCTATCTATGGAGCAGGACTCAGTGTTATTCTGTCATTTAGTAAGGACCGAGACAGCATTGCTCAGCCCACTGTGTCACTCTAGCCCATGCTAGAGCCACAGTGACGAGGTAAGGGAGCTCACAGAAAATCCTAGAAGAAAATTCCTGGAAACTGAGCATGCCCCTGGGCTGCAAAAGGTGTGGCTGGGCCAGCCAGCTGCTGGGTTCTCCTCAGCCAAGGCAATTCACTGAGAGTGAGAGCCACTCTGACAGCAGCTTACAGCTGCGGGAACGCAGCTGGAGCATGGTTGCTGCTGGAGCAACAGGTTTCTGTCCCGATGCTTACTTAAGTTTCCCAAACTGTTGTGGTATTTTCCCTTTCTTAGTAACGCATCGCAGTGTGAAAGGCCAGCCACGAATGAAGGGGAATGTTAAGTTTGTTTGAGTTTTCTCAATGGCTTTTGGGCAGCTGCCAGCTGCTTTCTCTTTTGCCTTTTGGCTTTCCCTCAGCTCAGCAGGCAGGGCCACCTCTGCTCACCCACCCTGGGCAGCGCTGAGGAGACGGGGTGCAGCCTGGAGCCCTGCCCTCACCGGGGCTCGGCTTTTAGGCCTTCAGCCTGCACCTACACACCCCAAACCCTGAACACTGCACCTCCACAAAGGAGGGGACACCCCAGTTTTCTGGGGGCAGGCGCCTCCCCTGGAGCAGGCACCACCCAGCAAACAGCTCGGCGGGGAAGTGCTGGGCGTGACTGGGGGGGGGGGCGGTGCGAGCTGCCTTCCGTTTCCTTGTAGCCTTGGTTGGAGGAGAGCAGCGATGAAGCTGGTGGTCCTAAGGGGGCTGGAGAAGCTGCTGTTCGTCGGCTCTTTACTGAGTGAGTAGCCTAAGGGGCGACCGGGACCCCTCCGGGGGGGTCGGGGTGGTGCGAGGCGCGGGGCTGCCCCTCTGGCTGCTCCCCTGCCTCACGGCGGTGGGCAGAGCCTGGTTCCCCCCCCCCCCCCCCCCCCCATCCCCGGGCACCTAACGCTGTGTTTGTGGGTGTCGGGGTGCCTGGGGGTCTCGGGCTTGCTGTAAACATGGGGATTTGGGTGAGGAAAGGGTGCAGGAGGACAGAGCCGCCGGCGATGAGTTCATTTCTTCGGAAGCAGGCTGGGCTGTGCCGCCACACTCGTCCCCAGTCCCTGCGGTGCTCTGCAGTTCAGGAGAACAGGCTCGGTTGTTTAAAGAACAAAAATCCCTCCTACACCCCCTCCCTATATATATATATTCTTGTCATGGCTGCGTATTTTGTATTCTGCATGTCTTCTTTCACAAGGAAAAAAAAAAAAACAAAAAAAAAACCACATCCAATTTCTTCGTCCGCTCCTTTCCGTTCCTTCCCGTCCGTCCCATTTTGTGAAGTAAATTATTAATGCTCACTTCTGCTGAATTACTCAGTGAAAACCGGCTTAATCCAAATGGCACCCCGTGTGCCTGGGGAGCAGGGAGCTTGCCCAGAGCTGCGAACCTGAGACTTGGAGTTAAAACTCGCCCACCTGTGAAATGAAAGGTGGATTTACAAAGCTTCAGCAGCGAGCAGGAGCTGCTCTTGCTATTTGGGCTAAGCAGCATGGCTTGTTCTGTTTCTATTGTGTGTCTATTTTTTTGTTGTTGTTGTTCTTGCTCAGGGAGTGTCCTCGATGTGCCTAAAATAGGATGTAGTACAATCTCCTTTTCAGGAAAAGGGTGTCTAACAAGTAGGTTAGTGTTCTACTAACCAGTAGGATTGTTCAGAGCAAGTCCCTGAGATTTCCTCCCATGCTATTCCAGAAGTTCAAGAAGCCTCTGTTGTTTAATTACAACTGCACGATATTGTTCTGCAGCCAAGGCCTTCAGAGAGCAGAGGACCAGTGGAGAAGCTGAGATGCTGTACACCTGCAGGACTCTCTGCATGCAATGCCAGGATTTGAGCCTTAACACTATTTCCCAAGTTATTCATCTAGTCGACAACTATTTTGAAGAATGCATGAGTAATAGAATATCTCCTTGTGCGTTTATACATTTTTTTTTTCCCTTTTTGGAGGCACATTGGGATCTTACAGAAAGTAGGTTGGCATGCCACAGGTAGTCTGGGCATCGGGGGCCAGGTGCTCTAGACTTACTGAGCAAATGAGACTCCAAATTCCCAAACAATGCTTAGTTTAAAAGAAGAGGAGGTGTAAAGAAGAGAGGATGCTAATTAGGCAATTGGAGAGCCAATATAATAATAGGCTTCTTTGAGGAAAAAAAGATGGCTAGCTGTTTTTCTTTCCTCTCTAAAATTCTGTATTAATTGATTAGTGTAAGAGATCAGGAGTACAAATAGAATGTCTCTGCTGGTGCAGACTAAATTACTTGGCAAGATTACACACCCTCTTTTTGTTTGTATGCTTACTTTATTGCCATTATCAATGTTGTTGCCTATGTGTAAATGTTTTTACTGCTGCACGTAGATTTTACAAAGGTAAAGCAACCTGCCAAACCCGTATATGAAAATCAAAACTTCAAAAGTCAGACTAGCATGCCCAAGTGCACGCAGTTAAGTCTTTGGCATGCAAGTTTTCATATATCCACGCTTTGTCTTGGCATGTAAGTTTCCTGTTTTGGAAGATGTCGTCAACAGCAGTATGCTATTTGTGGCACCTCTTCCCTCGTCTTCCGGATCCCAGCCCTCCCATCACTCCACCCAGGTTCAAAGTACTGCTTCTTGTCTTCAGATAATCAAGAAGAGCTCAATACGTAGGGATTGCTGCTTTTTGCAAGTCCCTGCCAGATCAGGCTTTTGTCTGATATAGCCACAGATGTATAATGCAATGCTTCAGGAGTGAAGATCACGTTGAGGCCGGGAAGGACTTTGAAGGAGAGTGGTTTTGATGGCTCTAAAATCACTCATTGGGAATTCAAGCCCAAGCTGTGTTCAATTGTGGGATCCCAGAGAGGGCATGTAAAGAGGAAAAAGAAGGTGGTAGTAGTGACTGTGGCTCAAACCCTGCACCTTCTTCTAGTAAACTAGAAGAGTTAGAAGCATTTTAAACCTGTCACGAGGCTCTTCTGAAAGCTGGGAACCCTGAGCTTCAATTCAGTATTAGTGATTTTTCTAAAATTTTAATTAATTTAAAAATATTTTTTTATTTAACTTAAATAATATTTAAGCAGCATAACTGTTTCTGAATTCTCCATTTTGCTGGGTTCCTTTTAATGCTTCATTTTCCAGTCTGACTTCTTTTACACAAACTGAGCGAAGGGGAGACAGCGTGGTTTGCCTAGGAGCAGAGGTTACTTTGTATACCTTGATCACAAGGTTGCAGGAAGTTACTTATTAGCAATGCTAATTTTTTTTTTTTTACTTCCTCAAAAAGCAACTGACCCCAAAAAGCTTACCTTCAGCATGGCTTTTTGTTTCTTCCTCCTTAAGGAGTATGACCAGTTTGTTTTTCACTGTGGCTTTAAAATGTCTTCCTTGTTTTTTTTGTTTTCCACACACGAATACATGCTCTGTGATCATAAAAATTCTGTAACTGCTCGTTTTTTTTTTTTTTTTTTTTGCTCCGTCTTTCTATTCCCTGAGACAAGTCACGAGGTGTTGGGATGAATGGGTGGACAAATTCAAGTTGTTCCTGGAGTGTATTTACTTCAGGAGATGGCTAGCACCGATGTTAAGTGGCTTTAAATAGTAGCAATAGAAAAATATTTTCCAGTCACCTGTGTGCAGCAGGCATCTGGTCTCGTAGTTCCGGCTACCTTCCTCCCGAATAAACAGAGGAAGTTCTGCATTTCTTGCAAAGACCAAAAAACTGCAAAACTTCCCCACCCCTGCTTTAAAGCCCTGGTGAAGTCGGCACCACCGGGGCTGCGGTGCTACCTGCGCGTCTGAGTTAACTTCACCGAGCAGAAGTGAAAACTCCCTGCGAGCCAGGGCCACGGTGAGAACCATGAGTAGGCGAGGATTGCTAATAATGCTATGTGTTTCTGGGCTGTTACACCAGGATTTTCCCCTCCCTGTTGCATTGCCGGGTGCGAGCGCAGGCACCGAGCACGGCGTTAACCACCGCACCGCGTGGCTGCAGGGTGCCGGAGTGCCTGAAGTGCTGGTGACCTCGTGGATGCCTTGCTCTCGCTGGCACCTGCTGTTTTGGCCATGGTGACAGTCTGTTGAAAGACATCTGGCTGGAGATGGAGTATTTTTATCGATAGGTTTGTTTAGTGCAGAACAAACAGGCTTCTGGAGGAATAAGCTTAGTGTAATGTTTTGGCAAAAAGAGAAGTTACCACAAAAATAAGAGTCCACGCCTTCACAGAGAGGAATATCTTTTCCAGCTTGGAAATGTAGCCTTGAGGATACTTCTGAAAAAGACATTTATTTAGAAGCATCTCCTTACTTTTGTATCAAGAGCTAGTTTTAAAGATGAGGAAAACTTCCTACAGCTGCACAGTCGATATCCCTGTTGAGATGTGCCCAGGGATTTCAGATCTTTGAAGACACAGACCCGGGCTGCGCAGTTCTGGATCAGATCCTGTCCTGAATTCAAGGGTAAAACTTGAAGTTTCCGGCTGCTTTGCCAGAGATGAGTCAGAGATGGGTAGGGATCTGAAAGTGGCGGAGCCCCCACGCAATCGCTTGCTCACTCCACCTCAGTGGTATGGGGCAGAGAACCAAAAGGGCAAAAGCAAGACAGACGCACGAGATGAGATAAAGACAACTTAGTAAATAAAGGAAAAAATTAAGGGGGGACAGGAAGCCCCAGATGATGTAGAGAAAGTGAGAAGAGAGGTTTCTGGTTGTGCAAGTCCTGTTTTGCAACAGTTAACACACACCGATGTTTTATCAGCACTCTTTTGGTCCCAGACCTAGTATTTGGGACGCTGTGAAGAAATTTCTGCCTGTCCCAAGCAGACGTAATGCACAAGTGCGTAGCGGCAGTGACCATGATGGGGAGGAGGAGGAGAAAGCCTGGAGAAATAATAAGAGGACAAGGGGAGTGGAAGAGGCTTGGGGAGGAAACTGAGGGGGAGCTGAGGGATCTACGAGGTGCAAGTGGAAGAGGGGTGAGGAACTGAAAATTCTTGCTATTATAAAAATAAGTCCTTGCTCACGCCCAAGGCCCCCAGCAAGCGGCTGCTTTGCTCCCCAAAAAAAGAGCTGTGTTAGCTTGCTCTTTTCAGCAGCCACCGTGCCTCGGCGTGTGTATGCTGCAGTGTTGGGCCACCACAGCTTGACCGTGTCTCTTATCAAGAAGCAGAATTTCCCAGTGGCTAGAGCAGGGACTTCTCCACTTCTTCTCCTTCTCCCTAGGCGGTGAGAGAGGACTTCTTGAGGAAAAGGCGATTGCAGAAATCGTCTGTGTAAAACAAGAGTCTTGAGCAAGACTCCAGGCTTCCTCGGGTCACGACAGTGCTTCAACAGCCCACCTTCTTGGGCTCTCCAAATACAAATTTTGGGGCTCTTGGGTTCTTCTTCTCTGGAGGTTGATATAATTGAGGTGGGTGAATAGAAGTGCTCATACTGGAGAAAAACTGAGATGTTGGTATCGGCCTGAATGGGACAGAAGACAAAGAAAGAGAGGTGGGTTGTGTTAAAAAGGAGTGGAAGCGATACCTGAGCCCTCTTTACTCTGCATAATTTTCCAGTTCCTGTGCTTGGAAAACACAACAGCACAGGTGCAGATAGCGAGCAGTAGGAACTAATAGCACGAGAAGAGTACATTCACGGGTGAATTGCAAACAAATTGGGTGATCCATGAGAAGAAAGGCACAGGGAAGACCTTCTGTGTCTGCAGTTCTCTACCCAAGCATAT
This sequence comes from Aythya ferina, assembly GCF_964211825.1. NCBI lineage: Eukaryota > Metazoa > Chordata > Aves > Anseriformes > Anatidae > Aythya > Aythya ferina. The sequence goes on along the minus strand of NC_140296.1, from coordinate 122,357,550 downwards.
AGAAATGCCTTTCCCATTTCTTGCCTTCCACCTCCTGTCGGAGAAAGTCCTTGATTCCCTGGTGTGGCTGCAGGCAGAGGAGCAGGACACACAATACGCTGGTGAGCATTGCTCTTCGGCAGCTGGAAACCCAGTCTTCTTAAGGATTGGCCTGGCTGACCTCCTTTGTTTTTGTTTGGAAAGGAGATAAGATGAGATAAGATGCGGAGCAAGATGGGTCACGACTTGCTTTCTGGGCTCCTACGCAGTGAAGGGAAGAGATCTGCTCTTTTGATGCAATAAAGCCGCAGTGTCTGCCTTGATTTATGAGCACTACGAAGTATTCATGCCATCAATCTGTGTCCTTCGTTCAAGCATAGCTCGATCTGACTGTTGACTTGTTTTTATCTATATGGACATGCATTTCTGCCACGGCAGGGTAGTCTTGCGATTTTAAGAGCCGCCAGTCTAAGCTGTCAGCAACAAGATGCTGAGATAGATTTCACTGGCGACAATTCTTCATCTTATCTCTTTCACCGGACTATGGGCAGGAGGCTTAACTCAGATGATTAGACAGAAGGTATTAAACATACAGAAGCTTAGGATAAGGAAGGAGACTGGGACAATGACTATACCTGAGGTTAGGGTGTGGGATTTGGATCCATTTCTAATGCTTATCATATGGTTGTGAAGACGGGCTGGCTTTGGGTAATTCTTAACTAACACATACTTTGCAAAACTATGTGCTTTTTATGTGCAAAAGATGTGCTTTTAACCTCAGTTTGAATTTTATGATAAATTGAAATGTAACAGTGCGTACAGCATTGGTCAAGTAATAGTTTATTAAAAAAAAGTTAAAGCAACTTTTTTCTTTTTTTTTTTTTTTTTTCCCCTATAGCACACATCTACTGTGAAGAGAAGGTGTTTGGCATTTCAGGAGAAAATTTTACTTTTCCAGTAAAATCAGACAATAAAATAGACGAAGTTATTTGGACAAAAGACAAAGACAAAGTGGCTGAATGGGATGCGCAAAGCGAACCAACGTATTTTAATTCCCTCCGGAGTAGAAGCTTGCTTAACAAGGAGAGTGGGAACTTGACCATATTTAAACTGGAGAACAGTGATAATGGAATATACCGTTTAGAACGTTTTTCTAGTGGTAAAGAAAGTGGTGTCTTTACATTTAATCTTACCGTGTTAGGTAAGTATGGACGAACTGCCCAAAGAACTGCACCGCTTTGTTCCCTTTTAAGAAGGCTAGAAAGTGGAGTGTTTATTTGGCAGAGAAGCAAACAGAGAGAGCGGGGGACTGTTTGTCTCCATTGTTAAGTTGCTGAGACACTTCAAACAAGTTTTCAAAGGTGGCATCTACGCTGTGCCCATCATTGCTTACCTTGGCGTGGCGTTCAGAATGTGGGTGGGTGGCACGCTGTGTGGTTTCGGAGAGAAAATCAAGCTCTCTGAGCAAGCTGACCAAGTTGCCCTAAGCAGTATGCCTCTACTAAAGATGCTCCTGCGGGCATGTTGTATCTTCAAATATTTGTGACATTGTACTGTGCCAATCTGCGCAGCCTCACTAGTCGTCTTTGGGAAAGATGATTGACTAGTGTGTATATTAAACCTACTGACAATGAACCACGAGGAGCATCAAACCTAGGCACTGAAGAACCAGGAACAGGGCCACTTTCAGAAATACATTCCTCTTACGCACATGTGCTCCCCTCAAAAAAAAAGCATTTTTATCTATATGCTTTTCTGCTGCTAATATCGCTCCAACCCTTGTCCTGTGCTAAAACTCAAGGCAGTGTGCAACCAAAAGTAATACAACATGTTTTCTCTCCTTTCAGATGCCCCTTCTACACCTCAAATAAATTGCAACTTGAGTGATGGCAACTTAATGCTAACATGTGAAGCAGATTTCCAGGGGCCTCTGACTTATGTTTGGAAGATCACTGGCAGGAAAACTTCCACGGGCCCAGTGGTTTTGATCCCTGAAGAGAATGTTGATACTGGGGGAAAAGCTACATGTTTCGTTACATACTTGGAAGTTAATAAGAGCTCCGAAATCACTTTGAATCAGTGTTTTGCAACTTATCAAGGTAATGGGTTGGGTTGTATATGCAATTCTGAGGCTGAATTAGAAAATAGCATGGATTTTGACTGTAAGATTTCTCTCAACTTCTCAGAAAGTTGAATTGAAAGACTAAAAAGCATCAGAAGCCTTTTGTCTGCTACAAGTGTGTTTAAAGGTTGACGAAAGGTACTGTGTTGATAGTTTGATCCCCCTGGAAAGATGCATCTTGTAGGGATCTCAGTAAAATAAAACCTTCAGTTTTGACTTGAAATGAGTGATAGAGGGAGATGCCTGGAGAATAGAATAGTTCAGTTGGAAGGGACCTACAAAAATCATCTCGTCCATCTGCCTGACCCCTTTAGTTAAGTTAGAATATACTACCTCTCCAGGAAGCCTGCTCCAGGGTTTGACCACCTTCACGGGGAAGAAATTTTCCCTGACATCCAGTCTGACCCTGCCCTGGTGCAGCGTTGTGCCCTTCCCATGCATCCCATCATCGGTGACGGGAGCAGAGGCTGCACCTCCTCTGTGCTTCCCCTCCTCAGGGAGCTGCAGAGAGCCGTGGGGTGGCCTCTCAGCCTCCACAGAACTGGCCCTAGAACTGAGCCATCACCTTCCATGTGATGATGTGCTTTCACTGAACTGAGTTAGTTACCGTGTGACTTTTCTGGAGCTGGCTTAGGGTTTTGCTGATAACTAAATCTGGAGCATTAACTTCTTGAGCTTACTTTTTAAAAATTAAATAGCTATAAAATGTACATGGGATATTATTTCTACTGAGATGTGCGTCACCTTAAAATGTTGCATTTTAACTAATCAATCATAATTTATTTTGCTTTTTTAAAGAACACAGATCTCAAAAAAGAAGCAGACCTGGGCTTATTATTGCCGTTGTTGTTGCCTCTCTCTTCGTTGGAGCTGGGCTAATATACCTGTTCAGAAGTATGTATGGCATTTCTTGGCTGAGCCCAACGTACTTTGAGATTACGCTGATCTAAGTTCTGTAGAACGTATGAAAGTTTCTGACCATGGGATGTATTGTGATTGCAGTAGCAGAAACAAGTACAGCTTAGACAAAGACTAGTAAATCTAAAGGAGCTAATATACTGAACTTTGCTGCACTCAGCTGCTATGCTTGGTGTACTGGGAAACACTAGTTTGTACTTGCATATTTTTCTCAGATGAGCATGCGGTAGACCAGTATACGGTAGACTCTGGCCGCACGTGCACGTTGCTGACTGATGTTCAGCTCTGTTATTCAGCAGGTCTGGGTTGTTTTCTGCAGAGATGTTTTCCAGCCAGGTAGAGCTAACGAGGTACTTTCCCATGGGGTGATTTCAACAGATGCACAACTACACAGTTGCTTTTGGCCAGCGTGTTCCTCCAGGTTGTTGAAAGCCCTCTCAGTGGCAGCCCTGCCCTCCAGCATATCTCCTACTCTCCCCAGTTTGATGTCATCTGCAAATTTGCTGAGGCTGCCTTCTGTGCCCTTGTCCACATTGTTGATGTTAAACAATATTATGCTTGATATCAGCCCATGAGGGGTGTCACTATACCTGCCATCAATTAGACTTGAAACAGTTCATCTGTTTTCCCTTGAAACAATGAAGGCTTGACCGCGCTTCTCTTGACAATTCTAGAAAATAAACTTGCTGTGCCTCATTTTGGGGGATGGAGGCTGTCAGCTAGTGTCCAAAAGCACAAAACTTTAATTCCATGTGATATATCTCCAGATATTTTCCTCTTTTTTTTTTTGGTGCAGAAAAAGCTAACTGTGGAACAGGAAGAGCTGATCAGACGATTGCTCCAGGTAAGAGAGCTGAATTGTCACAAATGTTTAGAAATAAGGCTACTGCTTTAATTTAGTCCCAACTTGACAGCTTTTTTTTGTAGCAGCATAGTCTTTCATTTGACAGATACAGAAGTAAGTTTTCTTATAGGCCTTAGCAGTTTAACAAAGTATAGATGTTTTTCTACAGGTCATCAATACATGTTCAAAATACATATATATTTTTTATTATAGGAGCAGCTCGTCTACTTGGAGCCAATAACACAGGTAAGAAACCCGTTTCAGGTCATTGCAATTAACAGTCCACAAATATTTCTTACTAGAAATACTTCTGTGCTTTAGTGCTGCTTCTTTTTTTTTTTTTTTAACTTTTTCACATCACCTGTTGGTTGTAACAAGGAGTGTGATCTGCTCTTTCCTTTTTTGCCACGTGTATGTTTTTGAGGTGAATTTCAGTGTAAGCACGCTCAACCTCAAAGCCTCAGTTGAGGTCCAGCAGCAGATAATCGCTTTGCACTTAGTGTAGGAGTTAGTGGGGCTGGCAGAATTACCGACAGGAAGCAGCCTGAGAGTTGCCTGGCTAGCAGCTCTCTCTGGGGGTGAATTTTGTTTCTGACAATGGAGACTGGGGGCTGGCCTCAGCATGAGGGATGGAAACTTGCATGCTATAAAGCGGTCTTTTTGCCTGGTTGATTAGAGCTGGTTTGTGTGCTGAAATGAGGATGGTTTTTCTTCTGTCTCTTTTAATCTTATCTGCCTGCCCCTTTTGTAGAAAACTTTTTCTTTCAGAAATTTTTATTTTTATTTTTTAATCCCAGTATTCATATCAAGTTCTTAGGGCTAGGCGTGACTGTAATACATTGGGAATAAGTGATGTCCCTATGGAAATGTCTTGCTGGCCTGTCTTGGAATTTGGGCCACTAGCCTTTTTCTCTGTGCGTTGAATTTGACTAGGGATGTTGCTATTTCCAGGGGGTGGAAGTTGCTGCTGTGCGTTTAGCACGAATTATAATGATGACAGTAAATATAATGATGACTGGTGTTATCACACCAGATTGTCTGGAGTTTGCTGTTAGTTTACCTTGGTTATATCTTGAAAACCCATCTAAGCACTGGTGAAGATGCATATATTGCTAGTCAGTTGTGCAGAACTGCCTGATCCTTGCTTCTGTTGTGCTGAAGGAAAGACTACGGTGCATGCTTATCTCCTGTGGGCCAAATTGCAATGGTCTCTTTTTCTTTCTCTAATCCCTTCTGTTTTTTTCAGGAAAAAAAAAAACAAAAAAAAAACAAAAATCTGTTAACAGTGCCTTTTGATAAACTTCTACGCATGTTTTTGCATGCCTGTCTTCTTGTAACAGCCAAGATGAGGCAAGGAGAAAGTTTGTGAAGGAGCTCCTCACCTCTTTCCATTAGTTACCAGTCTGCTGTCCATCCCTGATTTCTTTACATGATGCCCTTCTGCAGGAAGTACAGATTCTCAGCATTGTCTGTATTCCTGTCCAGATCTTTACTTATGTGCCTGCTGTCCATTCTAATCCTGCTTTTCATTTTCTACCTTTTTTTCTTTAATTTACAGCAAGCAATGACACTGTTCAGTTCCCTGGTTTGTGGCTGTGTGCATCGGGAGTTGGGAACTCTGTACAGTGATCCCCTAAGGAAGGGGACAACTCCTTCGGTCTGTTCTTTCACAATATGCATCTTGTGCCAGGACCACTGTGGTCTGTTCCTATGTATGTCTGTTCCTATGAACCAGACTAGATCATCATAGTCTGGATCACGAGGGGCATACAAGGGAAGACTAAAAAATCCTTTTTGGTCACCAGACCAAATCTTTCTCAGTGGGGAATTTCTAGCCATCAGCTGTGAGCTCAGTGCCCTTCTGGACTGTTCTGGAGTAGAATGAACAGGGGTTGCACGTGGGGTTCTCAGTCTGGTATCTTACACGAGGTGCTGAAATTAATACAAGGCTGAAGCAGGATGTTTCTTGGGTTGTAAACTACCGTGTCACCTTTTGAAGAAATGTTCTATATGTTTAATTTCTTATGTCAATGCTTTTACAGATGGGGAGGAAGACAAAAGTGAAGCAAATGGTGGTAGGCCTGGAAATGATAACGTAGGTAAGGAGGCAGTGCCATGAAAACAGGGTTTGGGGGTATTTTTTGTTGTTTTTGTTTTTCCCCTGGGCAAGTCAAAGTTCAAAGATCTTGTCATCAGGATTTAAGATAAATAATCTCCTTTTGATATTTTCATATGTTTGTTAGAGCTATGGTTCTAGCCTGTGGTTCAGACATCTCTGAAGTTCAGAAACTACTACTGGTGGGTTTCAAGAAGATGAAAAAAAGATTTTAATAACAAACAAACAAAAACATTCTTTTGCCAGTACACTTAAACGTACCCACATTTCAATTAGTCTGCAATGAGAAAGTCACAGTGTTAGTGTGACACATCTATGAAGTAAAGAAAGGAGATGTGGATTCTCTTCTCAGTTGTCTGGTTTCTTATGGTGAATCTGTGCAGCTTAATCATTTTTAAGTAAACCCACTGCAGAAAGATTTTGTAAAGCGGTAAACAGATGCATAATGCAGATTATGGTTTAGGAACTGAAGTGATTGCTGGTGGGAAGTTAAAATTAATTGCAAAGCCTTCAATACAGGTTTAACGTATGAATCATCTGGAGAATATGCTGTATTTGTTCTGTAACTAGTGAAACTGTCAGTTTAAAGTAGAGCTGCATATTTTGCAAACTGTTGTGCTTCATCCATGCACGTTTCTGTTTACCTGCAGCTGCATCTATGCAACCTCCTGACATTGTGGAAGAAGAGACAGAAGGAGGTAAGGAGTGTGATGGTGCCTTAAAACATGGCAACACAAGGGGGGAATTAATTTTGCATGTGGCCTTTGACAGTCTAAAACATACTACCATGTCCTCAGTGCAGAGATTTCCATTCCCCTGTTGGCCTAGACAGACTTGTTGCCTTAGAAACAGTAAATGTTGGTGGGTAAATCACTAGACGAGAAGTCGAAAAGACCTGGATCCTTGTGTCTGTTACATAGCACTGAGCAAGTACCTTCCCTGGGCTTTAGTTTCCCTCCATCGCGTTTCTGGTTGTGAAGTTATGGGTGGTGCCGTGGGTTTCTGATTGTGTTCTGTGCTTGGCCTTTGCAGCATCTGGAAGGGGACACGAGGACACTGTGGAGCCAGGTATGGAGGAAAGAGGGGATGTGTTTTGTGTTGTCCACGTGGAAACTGTTGGTCAGGGCTCTTATTGTTGCTGACTGTTAATGGCCCAGGTCTCGGTGGGCTTACTCTTGTTCCATCTCGGGGGAGTGGGGGGAGCTCCGGGATTGTCTGAGCGTGAGACTCATGGGGAGGGGTGACAACTTATTGCTTGGGTGTGCAGGTGCATTTTCTTTTCTCATAAAGAATGCTGAGCTTACTTAACTTGTGTTTTTCTTGTGGTTTGTGCTTGTTTTTAAACCTACAAGGCTGTGGTGGGAAAGCTCTTCAAAGTAGACAGGGTAGTGAGCCCAAGAACCTTATACGTGGAAAGAGAAAGCTGGTTATTACTCTGCACGGGGAAATAGTTGATCAATGCTACATCTTATTAGTGAAATTCAGACAGCAATGATGCAATGTTTCTTACAGTTTCATACTGCTTGAGTTAGTTAAGTCCTATCATCAATTATCAGTTCTGATGGGTGAAAATTTTTCCATGTAGACTATAACTGATAGGATGGCCTGAGCCAATCTAGCAGCTTACTGTCACTAAAAGAGGAGGTCTTGCTCCTTGGGCCTTCTCTAATGTTTATCACACGCCTCTGTGAGCCATGTTAGCAGGAAATTGACCCAACAGGAAAACAAATTGCATTATCTTCTGCTAGGTTAACAGGCTAAATCTGATCATAAAGGGCTTTGGTAAGCACTGGGGTAGCATACTGGAGGAGATGGGGCACTGGTCAGTGATGGATGCAAAGGGAAGGAGGGAGGGAAGGCAAGAGGTGTGTGGGGGGCTGTTGTAGTGACAGCAGGCCATCAGCATATGCATAAAATAACAGCATTGAACGGTTACTTTCTCACACTATAAAGCTTTGCTGTGCTTTCAGCATGCTGTAGGACAGCCACAGTTTAACTGAGAATCAGCCTGGTGGCAGAGATCATGGACTGTTGTCATAGAGCTTAAGCCTTTGATAGTGCTGGTGGTTCTACACAGAACTAGTTAAAAAGCACTTGACAAATAAAACGTCTCTTAAAAAATAATTTTGGATGCATGTGGAATTAGGTCAGCTATAGCAAACTGGGTGAGGGGAAGAAGGAATGGATGGAAAAAAATGTTTTGAAACTTGTGAAATTAAAGGTTTTGTTTTCAAATTTATTAGCTGGGACACCAGAAAATTTTTGATTGGAAATTTTAAATCTGACTTAAATGTTTGAAAAGTGTTTTGTAAGCTTTTATGAAACGCACACTATATGCCAGTGTGAATTGAAGCATTTCTGTTTGGAAATAAGATAAATTTTCAGATTGACTGAAAATAATTTTCATTTCCTCAGGAGAAAAGGAAGAACGTTGTTCTGTCTGTCGTATAGCCCTTGGTTAAGAGTTGCAGATGTGGGTGTTTCATGCTGGCTTCTTCTTTTCGAGATGTAGAGCAGTGTTCTCCAAACCTTTTTGGTTATGAAACCTATCAGTAAAATAACTTGAGCACATGCCCCCAGTATATGCATGTTTACTTATTAATGGCATAAAAATATTTTGTTTCTACATCATAGTGGTTTGTGTTGCACCCCCTAGGTGCACCCTACTTTGGAGACCACTGACGTAGATACTCAGTAAGTAGGAATGAGGATAAGAAAATTGATTCTGTGATGCAAAAGAAACTGACAAGGAAGCAGGCTTGAAACAGGGCTGTATTACTGGAGAGGAAGCTGTGCTATCTTGGAATAACTCAGTTGGATCCTGTGAGTTGCCAGTGAAGAAATACTGAAGACCAAATGAGGTAGTCAGTGTATAATGCCAGTGCTACGTGCTGCTTTGAAAGGGCACCTACTCCTCTGTGCTGTGCTTCTAGGTGATGCTTAAAGACTTCTCATCTGACGTAATATTTTTGTTATGTCATGCATCTTTGCTGTGTGCCACAACAGAGGAAGATGTCAGAAGTAGCTGTGCTGTTCTCGGCGTTGTTTGCAAGCTGTGTGACATTTTTTACATGTTGCGTGGGGAGTGTGAAGCCTGTTGCCTGTCAGCACAGCTATAAAATGAGAAGAGAGAAGCAATCTCATACTCAGGCCTCCTCACTGCACAGATATAAGCAAATAGCTGCTCCCCCCTCCACCCCAAAAACAAACAACGAAATGGCTCCTCTATCACTCTCCTTAGTTTCGTAATCAAGCTGGTGTAAGTCAGCCACAGGTAAGACAGTTACCCTGCTTGGACTTTAAGGATACAAGCCATAAAAATATTTCATATCCATCCAGGAGCCCTGTGAGATCCAGACTAGGGATATCTTTCTTCTTATCCTCTATTGAGAGGATTACCACATGTCACCATGTGATGCTCTCCTAGACTGCTTCCAGGCATCTTGTCCTAGGCTGGAGTGATGCTGAGCTAGAGACTGCTGGAAGAGAGAAGTAATGCTGTGATAACTGGAGCAAAGACTGAGTTGCATAGTGCCTTGGCATGTCCAGGTGATTTCCCTTGCACTGTTGCTGTGTGTGCACCATCAGGGAAACACTGATGTAAGAGGACCTTGTGTATGCGTTGTTTAAAATCAGCCTGGTTATAGGTTGATGCCTGTTGCATGCAGTGAGTTAGGCTGAGCATGTAGCCTTGAACTTCCTGGGTTGTAACTTCCTGCACTGTAACTTCACTTTGTCTTCAGTTTTCCTGCTTGTCAAACGAGAACTCTCTCTGTTTATTCATCAGAAATGCAAAACAAAGCAAACAAACAAAACCTCACGCCTCCAAAAGCACCTGCCATTACCACGTGGAAAGAATAGCAGCAGCGTTGCATGGATGTGTTGTACACAGCTGGTATAAAGACCATAAAACTAAATCTTTGTGTAAAACTGGTGTCGTAGGGGCATAGTTATCTGATCCAAAGTCACAGAGTCAGAACGGGCTTGCAGGTTGCAAGCTGCTTAGCAGATGGCTGGCAATAACTGGTAAATGTTCTTAACCTGCTCCAGTTGTTAAGCAGCATCTCTAAGCTTAAACAAATCATTGCGTGTGGTAAGTGGCTGGTGCCTACCAGATAACCACGGGTCAAAAAGCTGCTGTAACTGGGTTGTTTAGGATCATGCGGCAATGTCTTAATTCACCATCACGCTGTATTAGTGTTTAAAACCTGCAGTGTTCTTTTATAACTCATACAATTTCAAGAAGAGAAGACATAATACTTGTTTGTTTGTTTGTTTTTTGTCCCAGAATCAAACGCCACAAATAATTGACTTGTGGACCAAACAATGTTTTGACCTAATGGGAGGGAATTCAACAGGGGAAGACCACTATCGTTCCTCTTGGAGGTTTTCCAGAAGTACTGAAGTCATCTGCAAAGAAATGTTTCGAAGGCTAGTTAAACTGAGGAAAAACTGCCTGGTTTTCTTCCCTTATAATGGATAACCTCCTTTTCTTCATGCTGCATGAAGATAAACAGCTTGAGTCGTGAGCAGCAATCTCTACTATACAGTTTTGTATCGGTTTTTAAATGAACAGCATCTACTAACAAAAACACGGCCAAGGATTTTTTTTATACCTGTTGTGTAGCACTATCAAAGAGCCCAGGCTGGAAGAGACTTTGAAAGATCATCAAGAACAACCTGTTGAAGTTGGCAGCCTTTTAGATACTAAAGAAGGTCTATTTATGCATGTTCAAACATACAGATCAAAAACTAATTAGCTTTCTGTGCAACTACTGGATCAGTGTATTTTACAGTCAGAAGAAAGATGGTTCATCCTTCAGAAGTTCCAGATGGATCGCAATTGGAACTTGCTAGTTTGGGTTCCCCAGCAGGAACTCAGTGATCCAGACAAGTATTCTCAAAGAAAATTATGTCTTGGAATCAACGGAAGACTGGCAAGCTGCGATCATTTCCAGTGGTGGTTATCTTTAAGACAGAGCTACAACTCAATTTATTCTCGCATTAGAACAAAGCTGCCTCTATTAGCACTGTTTTGTATTTTTTGACCTTGAACTTCTGATATTCTTTGCACTTCCAGCTTTTTGGGGGGTTCTTTTATGTCTTAACTGCTGCTTCACATTATTCTAGTAGAATGTCAGTCTACCCATTTCTAAAGAATACTAACATGCTTTTGTCTGCAGCCATGAGCAAACTAAAACTTGAAAACTGAGCTCATACAAATACTGAAGCTCAAAAAGAAAGAGGAAAAGAATACCATGTATTCGTGTTTTCAAATCATCAACCTGTGAAGCATGTTTCATGAATGCTGCAGGCTGGATGTGTTTATTGCAGCGTGAAAGCCATTGCAGTTGATTTTGAAATGGGCATATGTAAATAATCGTAAAGGTTTCTTAGTCGTAACCCAAAATTAGAAAGTTCTCTTTTGTCTTCCTTATTGGACCGAGCATTTATTGCAAGGCAGGGATCAAATTATCCCCCGTGTAGTGGTGTAGGAACATCCATGCTGTTAGTAATTAAGTAATTACTCAAGACTTCTACCTGTAGTCATCCAGAAGTGGAAGAGATTCTGGCATATTGCCGAGTTCTGCTATGTTGCCTTGTCTGTGTAATACTCGAGCCAAATAGTTGATCAAATCTGTCTGCTTTTGGTACCTGCAGTCACGTTTAATGAATCAGTCCTGCGTGGTGCAATGTTAAGTTCTCAAGTTTACGAATAAGGTGGTGAGAAGACTATCAACAGAAAGGAGCCTATAGCAGTATTAGAAATTATAGGGAAAATTTAAGCTAGGTGGGACCTCAGGAGTTGATGTAGTGCAAACCCCTGCTTAAACCTGGGTCAGCACTGAAATGAGACTAAGTTACTCTGCTTCACCTAGTCTGGTCTTGAAAACTTGCAAAGATGGAGACTGCACAGCCTCTCTGTCAACCCCTTTCATTGTCTGGCTTTCCATGTTGAAAAACGATTTCCTTATATCCAGTCTGAATCTCTGTTGTTTCAACTTGTGTCCATTATCTCTCATCTTCCCACCAGGTATTGCTAAAAAAACCTGTCACCATCTACATGATCATCTATGGGAAAGCTGCTGTTAATTACCCCCTAAAGCCTACTCTTCTGCAGGTGTGAGCACCTCACAGTGCAAATGCTCTAACCCTCTGACCATCTTGGTCAATCTTCACTGAACTTGCTCTAATTCACTGATGTCTTGTTGAAGGGGACAAAAACTGGATGTACCACACCAAATGCAGTCTAGTGAATGCTGAGTGGAGGGGGATAATCACGAAACTGTAGAATATCCTCAGTTGGGAGGGACCCACAAGGAACATAGAGTCCAAATCCTGGCTCCACACAGGGCAACCTAAGAATTAAACCATATATTTAAGAGTGTTGTCCAGATGTTTCTTGATCACTGACAGGCTTGGGGCCGTGAATGCTTCCCTGGGGACCCTGTCCCAGTGCTTGACCACCCTCTCAGTGAAGAACCTTTTCCTAATAACCAATCTGAAGCTCCCCTGACACAGCTTGATGTCTTACCACTGGTCACCAGAGAGATCATCACCTCCCTTTCTACTACCCCCTCATGAGGATGTTGTATACAGCAAAGAGGTCACCCCTCAGTCTTCTCTTCTCTAAACTGAACAAATCAAGTGTCCCCTGCTGCTCCTCAGTAACTTCAGGTTAGTGACTTATGGCTAAGCACTTATTGTATGAGGACAGGCTGAGAGAGCTGGGCCTGTTTAGCCTGGAAAAGAGAAGACTGAGGGGAGACCTCATCAATGTGTGTAGATATCTGAGGGGAGGGTGTTGAGAGGAAGGAGCTGGTTTCTTTTCAGTTGTGCCCAGCAGCAGGATGGGAGGCAACGGGCACAAACTAAAGCACAGGAGGCTCTGGCTGAATATGAAGGGCACTTTTTCACTGCGAGGTTGACAGAGCACTGGGACAGGCTGCCCAGAGAGGTTGTGGGGTCTCCTTCTCTGGAGATATTCAGAACTCGCCTGGATGCCATCCTGCACAATGTGCTCTAGGTGATCCCACCTGACAGGGGGGTTGGACCAGACAATCTCCAGAGGTCCCTTTCTAACCCTAGCTATTCTGTGATTCTGTGAAATCTACTTATTTCATCATCACAGAAGGCAGTCAGGTAGGTTAGGCACAATTTACCCTTGGCAAATATAAACTGACTCTTCCCAGCTCATTTTTCTTCACAAACCCAGAAATGTGTCCCAAAAGAACCACCTACCTGGTTCTCCCAGGGCTGCAAAGGAGACTGTAGGTTCCTAGGTTGACCTTTTGGACCTTTTTGAAGATGGATGCAACATTTTCATTTTTTCTAGTTGTCGGGGGCTTCCCTGATAGCCATGGCCAGTGATGATAACACTTTCAGAGTGACATCAACAAGCTCTCACGGCACCCTTGAGCACATCTGATCAAAGTCCTGTGGACTGGTGTGGATCAAGTTCTCAGGTAATCCCTGACTGATGGTAGTTTTTCCTGAACCCTTTGCCTAAGCTCAGAGCCTATGAGATCTTGTTAACGAAGACGAGGCAAGAAAGGTATTAACTAAGTCTTCTCTGTCCAGTATCCCTAAATCACCCACCTGGATTCAGGAATGGGCCCACACTTTCCTTGTTTGCTCGATTACAGTTAATATAGCAGCAGATCCTGCTCTTGTTGATGTCCTTTGCAAGTCTCAGATATAGTTGAGTTTTGGCTTTCCTGAAAGCATCCTTACCTGAACCATCAGTGTTCCTAAATTGCGTGTGTGTGTATATTTATATTTATATGTATGTGTGTGTATATATATGTATGTGTATATATATACATATATATAACTTGCATGGAATACTAGTTCTTGCTACTTGCTTTCCATACTGCACACATTTGCGTATGTGCCTTTGAGATGGGCCTCCTTTTGCCCTTTTTTTTTTTCATTTTTTTGCCTTCTAAGGTTCCAGTCACCCTATATCTTTTACTTCGGACCCCTGTCCACTACTACCTAACTGTGGGTTGTGAGCTCCCTTGCCATCATTCCTATTTCAGAGATTTCCTCGTGAAGTTGGCCAGCCTGTTGACAAATGTGTGTTTGTTGACAAGCTCTGCAGGACTTTTAAGCTCCTCCTGTGTGCTTTTACTGGTACTGAAACCTCATTATTAGTTACTAAGGGTATGAAGGGGGTCTATGATTACCAAGCTGAGTGGTGCAGTTGATACAACAGAAGGAAGGGAAGCCATCCAAAGGGACCTGGACAAACTTGAGAACCTAATATGGTTCAACGAGTCCAAGTGCAAGGTGCTGCACCTGGGTCAGGGCAATCCCAGACATGAGGACAGACTGAGAGAAGAACACATCGAGAGCAGCCCTGCAGAGGACCAGGGAGTGCTGGAGGATGAAAAGCTTGACAAAGATTGTCAGAGGGCTGGAGCACCTCTCCTATGGAGAAAGGCTGAGAGAGCTGGGGATGTTCAGCCTGGAAGGCTCTGAGACCTCCTTGAAGCCTTTCAGTACTTAATGAGGGCTTTTAAAACAGATGGGAAGCAAGTTCTTACTCAGGCAGATAATGACAGGACAAGGGGGAATGTTTCTAAACTACAAGAGGGGAGATTTAGATCTGGGCTATCTTCTGACTGTAAATATGTTTTTTATAATTTATTAAAAAAAAGATGTAACAATGTGAAGTATTCCAGTGTCTTTTGTGATGTATGCATACACGTTTTATTTAATTTTAAAAGTCAGTAAGTGATTCCCAAAACATCTTTAACCCCAAGTGCTTTATTTATTTACTTATTTATTTTCAAGTCACAACTCCTGAGCCAAGCATCCTTCTCCACTGCACCTTCAACAGGTTTACAGGATGATGCTGTCTGCTGAGGTACATTTTAACAACTTCTCAGGTGAAGATGTCCTCTGTCACGTATGTGGTATTAAGAGCAGGTATACAGTTTGTTTCCTGCTTGGCTTTCCTTCTCTTGTTATTAATATGAGAAACAATGGTCCAAATGGTCCAAAATGGTAGAAATTCCTCCCAGAAAACAAACCAGTTTCTGTAATATGCTCCGTTTAGCCTGTACAGTTTAATACCAAACAGCACACGAAAGTCTCAGAGGGTGTGGTTTTAACAATTCTTCTATACCAGATATCATCTGCTTTGTTTCCAAAGCAAGGAGTGACAGCGTCGTGAACAGTCCGAGCTAATTAACTACAGTTTCAGGGAAGAATTCAGCATAATTCTTGGAACTTCAGAGCTTTATCAGAAGCACAGAAACCAGCTGCTATCGCAGGCTGACTTAAGACCAAGAGCTCCAGCCTCTGCCAGCTCTCTCCCACTCGCTTTGCACAATGCCTCTCTTTGAACATCTGCAAAAATGAATGAATGAGGAAACTTTTTCTTTTTTTTTTTTCCAGTGAAAAAGCCTAAACTTATCTTGCAATTAATACAAAAAGGGGGCAGCTTTCACTAGCAAAGAATAGAAGCTCAGTCGAGCTGCAAACAGTTGCTGGGGTGTGGCTCAAGTCCAGGAAGTGCTGACAGCACACCAGGTAGCGAGCCTGACCTCTCATCTCATCGTGTCCCCACCCTGTGCTGGTGCTGAGATGACTGCTGCCAATAGAAACTGATAGTAGAAGCTGCTGACGAATGCTTGTGCTTACAAGAAGCATTACACCTCATGCCATGGTCCCCACTCTCCCTTTTTTTTATCCTAGCTTCAACCTGTGGAAACAGTGCCTGCAGGAGACATCGCTCTCCATTTATCCCAGATTAAATGACAGCAGAGCTCATGTGCTGGTGTAGAACTGATTTTGTGAATTTTGGGTGTCAAGGCAACTTTGTTTTGCACTGGTGTGCACAAACGAGCTTGCAGTTGTTTGCAAACACCCTGCTCAACCAGCAACCCCTGTGCTGGTTGAAAAATTACACCATCCTTGATTCCTCATCAGCTGTACAACTGTTAGAGGCACTCTTGGACTGATTACAGCGTGAAAGCAGCGCATGGGAGTCAACAGCTTCATCAGTGCCTGGCAGCCAGCTTTGCATCGAGCTCTGCAGGCAGAGCTGAGGACCGTGGCTTCCAGGAGCAGGACTGCAGCAAAAGCTAGAGACAGCAGGAACCAGGGGCTGGTAACACCTACCAGGCTGTGAGGACGTGATGAGCACCGTCTGTGTCACTCTGCTACAGGGACATACATCTGCAACACTCTTGAAGCAGCAGCAGGTTAATTTAGTAACGTCCAAAGCAGCAAGAGAGAGGTGAGCTTGTGTGCTCCTGCTGTCTTGGGGTATGTTCTGACCTCTGCATAGGTACAAGGACATGAAACATTTCTGTGGGTCCTGATGGGCACGTGAACACAATTCTGGGGAGCAACTCAAGGGGTCTTTCCTCCTTGAAAGGAGTAGAGCTGACCATGTGCACTACTGTGATTCAAGTAGTACAGACATGAGAGAAATCAGTTTATCCTGTGCCCAAGGATGTAACTGAGTTTCTCCTAAGTAAAGCATTATATGACCCAAATAATGCAGCTGCTGCTTCATCTCTGTTGGAAGTCTGAGGAAGGACCTGTGAGTCCCAAAACGTATTTTTTCTAGCAGCTAGAGATGCAAGCTGTGTTTCTATACTTAGAAAATTCATTCCTAGCCTTACAAATCTCAAATTTCTTTCCATTTAGACTATTTTTTCCCTCTTTTTTAATATCTGGTAGTGTTTGTTCGCCATTCCCCTCCACTGGAGGATTCAGTATTCCTCAAGCATGCATTTTTGAGCCTCCTTTTGTCTTTGTTTGGTTCTTGGTGGCATGGGAGAGAAGAGTGGAGAGTTGGACCAGGAAGATGGAAAAGAGGGGAACTGAACGGTAAATGGTAAGTGGGGGTAAGAATAAATAAACTTCATAAATTCTGTGTATGGTACTGCAAAACAGAGTGTTTTTCAGGGCTCCAAAGATAAATTAATTTCAGAATGATCTCTTGAAATTCTTACTTTGTTAAGTAATAGGCTGCGCCCTGCACTCCTGGCAATAGGAGCTACGCCTTCCACTGATCCTGACGTTTCCCTGCTAGTGCTGGCTGAGAATTACATATTTGGACATTTCACTTCAGTTGGAGTTCTCAGTTTTAAGTGAATGCTGAGCTAAATAACTAGTATTATTAAACTAATCAAGGAAGGTCATTGGTGGTGATGGGAGACAGCATAAAGCTTCTCCTCTCCTCTCCTCTCCTCTCCTCTCCTCTCCTCTCCTCTCCTCTCCTCTCCTCTCCTCTCCTCTCCTCTCCTCTCCTCTCCTCTCCTCTCCTCTCCTCTCCTCTCCTCTCCTCTCCTCTCCTCTCCTCTCCTCTCCTCTCCTCTCCTCTCCTCTCCTCTCCTCTCCTCTCCTCTCCTCTCCTCTCCTCTCCTCTCCTCTCCTCTCCTCTCCTCTCCTCTCCTCATTCATGAACTGTAAGAAGGTTCCCACCCACTTACTTATTCAGACAAGGGGCATTTGGGGAGTGTGAGGGTGGCTTACCCTGTGGGACATTTTATTGTTAACATACTCAAGGCCTGATAGGCTTTTTTTTTTTTTTTTTTCCTGTTGTTGGCTTTGTTTTCCTAGAGGAATTAGAGATTGGCTTATACACGACCTTTTTTTATCATCTTTAGATCAGCAGAAGGAGGGGCCTGGACCCTTGGGGAAAGTGATCTCAACAGTGTAATCATGATTCAGGGCAACGCAAGGGCCAGGAGGCAGGATGAGACAAAACCTGGTCCTGAGAAGAAGAAAGCTGTAAAGAATTCGGCTGTGGGATTTTGTGGCTGAAGGCCTTTATGGATAAAGGCCAGCTCATGGGGTGGGGAACATTTCCTTGTCAAAAAACATGACCCAGGGATGCTGTGGATCACATTTCTCATTACACATACACTGCGTGTCAGGCTCTGGGAACCCTTCCACTTCCCTTCTCCACCATTTTTTCCTTCACCCTCCAACAGCAGGAGCGGATCAGTGGAGTTTTATTGCTTGACGTCCTCGCACAGCCACTGAGTTACATCTGCTCCAAAGCTTGCCAGCTTGCCAGAAAACTCTTGTTGGCTTTCAGTCCAACCAGCGGTGCCTGCAGCCAGCCTAGCAGGGAAAAAGCTGACAGGAAAAAATGCCTAATTTGGGACCACTGAAAAATGATCCCTAAAATGCCGGTGTATGGAATGCGGTCAGAATATTTACGGTTCTCTGGCTCCGTCACAGCTCTGAATCACAAGTTTTGCTCAACAGTGCCAATTAAATACACAGCTGCTCTGGTTCACCGCTGCAGTGACTGTATCAGCCAGAGCTGATTTAATATGCTTTTTGTAGTCGTTGAGGTATGATAGTGGTAACAGGTGTATGGTGAATGGAAATAATCATAACTCCATATTAATAATTCTTTATTATCTGTTTGTTTTCCAGTTCTCTATTTTAGAGACAAATAAATATAGGCAGAAGTTCGCTATAATGGCAAAATCAAACACTGAAAGATTAGAGAGTGCTGAATTCAAGATTTTCTGCTTTATCTT
The DNA here is from genome assembly GCF_964211825.1 of Aythya ferina. Classification (NCBI taxonomy): domain Eukaryota; kingdom Metazoa; phylum Chordata; class Aves; order Anseriformes; family Anatidae; genus Aythya; species Aythya ferina. The sequence continues at coordinate 122,339,053 of NC_140296.1, read as the reverse complement.
CAATTATTCCTCCTATACTTACTGGAATTTGAGGGGAAAAAGAAAGAAATAAAGAAAGAAGGAAGGAAGGAAGGAAGGAAGGAAGGAAGGAAGGAAGGAAGGCTGGCTGGCTTTTAGGTATAATCCAGGCTGTACTCTAAAGTAATTCTCTTAAATGTTTTTGAGTTTTAATGTTCCCACCAGAACATCTGACCACTTCGTAAACACTCTGGGTCTTACCCCTGCCCTTTAAGACAGGAGGTGGTGTGGTGCTCACTTTGCTAATGGGAAAATTGACACACAGCAGAATTACAACTAAGACTTCCAGATGTATTCACTGATTAAGGAGCATATTTATGGTGGATAGTCGGCTGAATATGAGCCAGCAGTGTGCTCAGGTGGCCAAGAAGGCCAACGGCATCCTGGCTTGTATCAGGAACAGTGTGACCAGCAGGGCTAGGGAGGTGATCGTCCCCCTGTACTCAGCTCTGGTGAGGCTGCACCTCGAGTACTGTGTTCAGTTTTGGGCCCCTCGCTACAAGAAGGACATGGAGGTGCTTGAGCGGGTGCAGAGAAGGGCGACGAAGCTGGTGAGGGGCCTGAAGAACAAGTCCTACGAGGAGCAGCTGAGGGAGCTGGGCTTGTTCAGCCTGGAGAAAAGGAGGCTCAGGGGCGACCTTATCGCTCTCTATAGGTACCTCAAGGGAAGCTGTAGCGAGGTGGGGGTTGGTCTGTTCTCCCACGTGCCTGGTGACAGGACGAGGGGGAATGGGCTTAAGTTGAGCCAGGGGAGTTTTAGGTTAGATGTTAGGAAGAACTTCTTTACTGAAAGGGTTGTGAGGCATTGGAACAGGCTGCCCAGGGAAGTGGTGGAGTCACCATCCCTGGAAGTCTTCAAAAGACATTTAGATGTAGAGCTTAGGGATATGGTTTAGTGGGGACTGTTAGCGTTAGGTCAGAGGTTGGACTCGATGATCTTGAGGTCTCTTCCAACCTAGAAATTCTGTGAAATATATGACTTAAGTCTTGGCTTTCCTACGTACTTAAGCAGTCTTGAGGTCATCATATGCTTAAAAAGTAGAGCTCTGTTCACCATTAGCTGAAGCTACAAGTTAATAGAAGGATCTTTTATTGCATACAGGGGGAAACAGGAAATGCAAAAATAGCTTCAGAACGGTGATTCGTCTGAATTCTTCTTGAGTGGCACGCTGTGTGTTTAGGCAGCAGAGAAGATGGGGTTGCTTGTGAGTAACTGTGAGTTCAGGAGAACAGCCATGTTTAACATGAGCTGTACAAGCTGCTGCTTTCACTTGTTAAGTAGAGACTAGCGGTGTCTGGAAACCTTGTGCTCCGTGTGTGCAACTCTTTTTGTTCTGTATAGGTGCACATGAATGCGTGAGCATCCTTTTATTGTGCACTACTCGTACAGGAGAGGGAAGCATGCTAGAGAAGTAAATCATTAGCCTCTTAATACCCCTACCTGTTGGACTACAAAAGCTTTAAGTTACTACAATATTTGCCAGATCAACACTTGTACTGGGCTGCAAACAGTTTGAGGTCCATTTTTCCTAGATGTAGGAGTCTCCACTTGTGCTGGAGCAGATATGAGAGGAGAAGTTCTTGATCTCCTGAAACAGTAGGCTGGTTAAAATCTGTGCAGCTACTGGCCCCACACAGACATTTGGCCACTGTCTACCTTAAATATGTATTCAGCTGTATGTTTTGGGCTATATACAGCACGGAGGAGCTCAGACAGCAGTGGAGGTAAGAACCAGTTCTTCAGGAAGGCATTTAATCAGCCTTACTATTGTTTTTGTCTGTCTGCCCACCTCCCACCTACATCTGCCCTATTTATGCTGAGGATGTAGAATGTCAGCCTCGCGGCTCACAGGTGGCAAAACAGCAAATAATGGTGAATAATGGTAAGTCTCTAGCTGAGGATACCTGACATTGCCATTACCAGTCTCACCCATTTGAGCCCCATGGCCTCAGGAGCAGGGCCTCTTTCCTGCTCTGTGTGGATGTGCATGTCTGTATGGAGAGGTGTCTGTCATTACCTAGGAGAGCTCTGGGTTCAGGAACATGTAATCCTGATCTTCTGCTGGAGCTCTGTTTTCTTTTGTACTGTGACTGCATGAATTACATGGTACACTACCTATTTACTTTTGTTCTTGCCTAAATTTTCTCCAGATCCTCAGGCTGTGAACAATAGTATAATATTGATACTTTTGCAGAGGTGGCACAGCAGTCCTATACATTATATGTATGAAGATCATTCATTTGGGATTGCATTTTATTATTATTCATAATTTCATCAGCATCCAAGCTTCTATGATGAGAGCTGTGTCACTCACAGCATCATTTCTCCCACCCAGCACAACATAAGTACAGTAAAAGGACAGAGATTTTTGACTCTTGTTCCACCCAGATTGCATAACAGTGGTATTAATGGATCTTTGAGCATGTTTCTATCAAGGTATGTAAAAGCTCTCAGTGATTTGAGGTGTCTTATGTTCTGAGCATCCACTGCTTGACAGGTTAAGGGGCTTGCTGGGACAACACGGTCCAGATTTTCATGGGGAGTTGCAAAGCCGTGCCAGTTATACCAAAGTAATATGCTTATCTACTACCTTGGGATTGGCTTAAACCTTGAAAACTAAAGATGAGAAATTATGTGGGGCTGGAAATCCGATAGAAATAAATACCAGACTGCTTCACGAAGCTGGGGCATCTTGTTTACAGCTTGGATGCCAAGTCTCTGGCAGAAACACGGCAGAGCTGGACAAGCAGGATTTCTCCAAAAATATTTTCCTGAACTTGGACTGCAGGTTTCCAAGTGCTGCCGATGAGATGAGCGGGCCAGCAGGCAGCGCTCTAGCATCAGCAATTGCTCGTAGCAGCCGCGTGGGAAGGGCTCCTCGCAGGCCCTTCTGCAGGGGATGCTGTGGCTGTAGTTTAAGGCTCCAGTCTGGCCTGAAAAGTTCAAGCATGGCTCGAGGAGGCTGCGAGCTGAGCAGTGAGTGTGTTTACCTATTTTCTGACACGGGGTTTCCACTAGATTTACACTTGGTTCCTGCAAATTGCCCTTGGACTTCTGTGTTTCAGTACATCTGGAACTAGCAATGAAGTGTTCCTGGCAGGTCAGGAGGGAGGTAATTTGAACAGATTTTTATTTAACGCCCTGCGCGTGGAGGTTTATGAGGAGTTACCTGAGTGGATTTTCAAGGAATGGGAAAAATAGATTTCCCAAGGAAAGGCTTTTGCTGCTCTTGGCTTGGACTGGCGCACGCTTCGTTGGGTTAGAAACTGGCTGGATAGCCGGGCCCAAAGAGTCGTGGTGAATGGAGCCAAGTCCAGTTGGAGGCCGGTCACTAGTGGCGTCCCCCAGGGCTCGGTGCTGGGGCCGGTCCTCTTTAATATCTTCATCGATGATCTGGATGAGGGCATCGAGTGCACCCTCAGTAAGTTCGCAGATGACACCAAGTTAGGTGCGTGTGTCGATCTGCTTGAGGGTAGGAAAGCTCTGCAGGAGGATCTGGATAGGCTGCACCGATGGGCTGAGGTCAACTGCATGAAGTTCAACAAGGCCAAGTGCCGGGTCCTGCACCTGGGGCGCAATAACCCCAAGCAGAGCTACAGGCTGGGAGAGGAATGGTTGGTGAGCTGCCAGGCAGAGAAGGACCTGGGAGTGATGGTTGATAGTCGGCTGAATATGAGCCAGCAGTGTGCTCAGGTGGCCAAGAAGGCCAACGGCATCCTGGCTTGTATCAGAAACAGCGTGACCAGCAGGGCTAGGGAGGTGATCGTCCCCCTGTACTCAGCTCTGGTGAGGCCGCACCTCGAGTACTGTGTTCAGTTTTGGGCCCCTCGCTACAAGAAGGACATGGAGGTGCTTGAGCGGGTGCAGAGAAGGGCGACGAAGCTGGTGAGGGGCCTGGAGAACAAGTCCTACGAGGAGCGGCTGAGGGAGCTGGGCTTGTTCAGCCTGGAGAAGAGGAGGCTCAGGGGCGACCTTATCGCTCTTTTTAGGTACCTCAAGGGAGGCTGTAGCGAGGTGGGGGTTGGCCTGTTCTCCCACGTGCCTGGTGACAGGACGAGGGGGAATGGGTTTAAGCTGAGCCAGGGGAGTTTTAGGTTAGATGTTAGGAAGAACTTCTTCACTGAAAGGGTTGTGAGGCACTGGAACAGGCTGCCCAGGGAAGTGGTGGAGTCACCATCCCTGGAAGTCTTCAAAAGACGTTTAGATGTAGAGCTTAGGGATATGGTTTAGTGGAGGGCTGTTAGCGTTAGGTTGGAGGTTGGACTCAATGACCTTGAGGTCTCTTCCAACCTAGGAAATTCTGTGAAATTCTGTGAATTGGATTTTAGCTACCAGAGTGTCGTGCCCCGTGACTTGCAACCATGTGCCCTTGTGCAAGCACAGTTTGTGCACCCCCTCAGCTGCATCCAGGTGTGACCTGCCCTGGTACACCTCTCACAATGCTTCCTCTGCTCATGGAGGTTTCAACCCCTGAGTATTAAAGCAGTGCGAAGCCTACATATTGCAGGCTAGCTCTAATTAAATCTCCCATCCACAGAAGTAGTTTAAACAGGTACAGCTGGCACGGGGATAGAGGTGGGGGCAGCTGGAACAGATGGAGATGTTTTAACATTTAGGGGAGGAAAGGCAGGAAGAGGGCAGAGAAAGACTACAAAAGGGACAGCTCTGACAGCCAGAAGCTGAGCCAGTGACCCCTCTGGACTGAAATGGGATGATTTCTTCTGTGTGCTGATATTTGCTCCAGCCCTGTTTGCCTGCTGCTTTCTTCACCTCTGCTTCACTTCATAATTGCCTTTTGTATTGTTGGCCTTCCCCACCCACCTCCAGGGTCCTTCCCTTCAGCGTTGCCTCTCCAGGGATTCCTCTGCATGAGCCCGGCCAACACAGGAGGATTAAAAAGGACAGCCGTGTCTCTGCTTTGTTGTCCAGTCCTTCCTGTTCCTGTAGGTTGGGCCTGCCTTTTTCAAGACCTCACGCCACTTAGGGTTTCCCTTGAGAAGGGGAAGGTATGGGGAACCTTTTTTTAATTCCTTCTCCTCTTCCCACATAGACCTCCAGGGGTTCTCAGAGTTTGACCCCTGTGGGTTCTCAGACTCAGCTCTTCAATTACAAGTTTTTTTTTTGTTTGTTTGTTTGTTTTTTGTTTTTGTTTGTTTGTTTTTTAACTGATATTTTGTGCATTGTTGTGTTTCTGCATTTATGCCATTGCTGCTTACAAATAGCACTTTGGGAGTTTGACTCAATTTCCTCTCCCCTCTCCCTTGCTCTCTTGCCTTACACTTATTCCTATTTTCTCATGATCTAGGCTAGACAGACAGTCTGGAGACTTTTAGGCTCATGAAGACCCACGTTACTAATGTTTAAAAAAAAAAAAAAAGAAAGTGGAAAAATGCTTAATCTTTTTATTTTTTTTCCCTGAACTGTAACCCTACAGAATCCTTAGTCTCTCACAAAGAAGCAGAAAGGGCACAAGCTGCGTTTCTTTTCCTCTGGCAGTCATCTTTGATGGGGAGGGGGAGACAACTCAGTCGATAAAACAAGAAACCAAGATTTAGGATTCCTGATTTCTGTAGTCAGAGATCTGCCACTTGTTGGCCGTCTCGCTTGGAGCTCGTCACTGAAGCTTTGTGTCAAAGTTTACCTAACTGTTAAAGAATAGCTGTTGCTACATTTTCTCAGGCTCTTGCCTGCAGGGGGTGATTGTGGAAAAGGTAACGGTTGAGCTGGAGTCGATTTAATTTGCAATTTGTTATGAAATGGTGGGTATTGTTTTACCTTTCTTCATCCCCAGGCCGGGGGAACAGCACGGTGAGTTCCAGAGATAAACGGCAAGCCAAATAATTGCAGGCCTGGCTCCTGGGGATGGCTTGAGGATTAATGGCTGTTTGTAAAGCACTCTGAGATCCTTAGTCGAAACAGTGCTTTTAGCTCCAGGACGCTGAGGGCTGAAGGTGCTGGGTATGCCTGGGCTCTGGCAGAAGTCAGCACTGGGAGGAGATCAGGACTTTTGAAGTGGAGGTGCATGTCCAGGGATGTGGCCGGCCAGGCACAGGGAAAGGCTTGTGTTCGACGTGGGAAATGCCTCTGTGTAGGGCAGGAAGGTGGGAGGGAGAGCCTCTCCTTTCAGGCTTGTTCCTTTTAGGCAGATGTGGCTGCACTGAAGAGAGGCACACGTCCACGGAGTATTTTTTCTGGCAGTATCTCTAGTCTGTCTATCAATTAGCAGTATCCCAGCAGTGCTCAGCTGTCACAAATAAATGAAGAAACCAGCTTGAATTGCCCTGGTGCCAGCCAGAGCCTCCTTGGTCTTCTCCCCTTTGGAAGGCCATGGGTGACCTCCATAGCTTGCGTTAAGCCAGAGTACAGCATCTCAAGTGTTTTGGAGCCACAAATGCCCACAGCTCGTCTAAGCTGGGACCGCTCGCTGCCGTTATCACAAGTGGGGAAAATTTTCTGTCAGGTGCCTGCACAGTGTCTGAGCCCCAGCCTGGCTTTTACAGCCCTAGAAGGAAGTGCTGAGTGCATTGCTTTCTAATCTTGCCCAGGGAGATTTTCAGAGGAGAGGGTGTGCTGTGGGAAGCAGTCTAAGATAGAGATGGATCCAGCCAGCTTGCGCTTGTTTGAGTCCACGAGCAGCAAAGGGCCAGGCACTCGGGGAAAGTTCCCCCTGTCCCGTGGGAGGAGCACGTGCCTTTGGAAAGATCCTTGAGCGTGCAGCAGCCACGGGTGGTGCAGGAAGGATTTTTCCTTGGGTTTCAGGGTAGTGCAGGGAGGAGTCCAGTGCTCCCAACATAGTCCTAAGCAGCAGCTGGTGGTGCTGTGTGACAAGGTTCTCCTGGTACTGAGGTACAGGGACTCTCGGGACTGAGTACATTAGCAAGGGGAAAAAAGGACAGGTCAGGTTATGGCTGTGGAGTCTGTGCACTGTGCAGAGCCCATGAGTCCATCCAAAACCCTTTTCTACTCATCCTGCCCTGTGTGGGAATGGAAAACTGCTTATTTCCTTCCCACTGCAGCACAAGGTGAAACCTGAGCTATAGTACACCCTCCTTTCTCTTGTCCTCCTATAAGGGGCCTGTTTCACCCTTTTGTCCCTTCAGAGCTCAGACCACCATGCAGCAGCAAGGTGCACATGGACCTTCATCTGTCAGGGTTGTGTTCCTTGTGGTCTCTCAGCCCATGTGTTGGATATCCCTCCTGATCACATTCAACCTTCCCTTTAGGTTTTGGGATGCCACTGACGCATGCCATAAGTTCCTATGTTACTATCTCAGTACTCTCTCCAGTATGTCCAACACACTCCCACTAAAAAACTTTTGAAAATAACTTCTGATAGTCAGGGCCTCACCAATGACAGTATTTTCCATCTAGTCAGGGGAAATTTGCTGGGGAACAGACCTGTCATCTGATCTTTGTCAATACTTTTTTTTTTTTTTTTTTTTTTTCCCCTTTGAAACATTGACTCCTGGCCGCAGGTAATACAGATAAAAGTGCTATGTCCCACCCCTACCAACCCTGCCTCTGGAGAGCAGCATGCTGAAGAGGAATGAAAGGGCCATGGGAATTCTAAGCATGGTTTTATTATTATGACCTTTAAGAAGCCAGTGGGGGAATGGATGAGGAACACAAGGAAGACACTAAGAAAAGACCACACAGACAGTGCTTAAAGGGGGAGAGCAAGCCCAAAGGGAGTTAAAGAGAGAAACAGATGGGAGGGAAGAGAGAAGGAAGAGGAGACTGAGCCTCAATGGCAAGGAATGGCTGAGATACTTTCTTCCAGCTTATCCAGAGAGTGGCAGGAGCAAACCTGGGTCTCTCTGTCCATGAAAAACAGCCTTCTGTGCACCGTTCTCCATTTTCCTGAAATCTCTGCTTTTCTTCCTCCAGGCAACCATTAATCTAATATTAAGCCCCTTAACCTCTCTAATTGTTCCCTTTCAGTGTCAGCTGGTTTCCTATTAACCTTTCAATCTCTCAGTAATGCAGTTACTTCTGACTCCAGCCAGCCCTGGCTCTAAAGCTTTACCTCCGGCAGTGAATTTTCCAAGCTTTCACTTTTTTTCTCTTTCTTTTCTGTAATGATTATTACTGCTGTTAAGGAGCCAGTTTGAACCAGCCTCTAAGTGCACAGGGCTGAACCAGTTGGAGTCTATAAATAGCCCTTCTCTAACCTTGTGCCTTATTTCATTAAGTTGATTGGCTTCTCTCTCTCCACTTCATTGCATCTCTCTCTCTCTCTCTCTCTCTCTCCCCTCTCCATTATTGATGCTGGTTCTTTTGTTGCTATACGAGACACCTGCTTGTTGATACCAGTGTTAATCAGTCCTTTTTTTTTTTTTTTTTTTTTTTTTTTTTCCCTACTGCACCGAATACTATTCTTGCAGGGGAAGTGTCTCTAGAGTTTCATAACACAGGGAAAGCAGAGAGTGAGACAGGCCTGAAACACCAGGTCTGAAAATGACTACGCCATGCAATAGGAAATTGCATAGCTGAGCACCAGTCACAGGGCCAGAGTTTGCTGCCTATAGGCTGGGTTTCTCCTATGACACACAATGTGATTATATTCAAATGCAGTCTCTTGTGCAAGACCCATTCTGAAATATCGAAGCCAAGGCATCTGCCCACATACAAACTGGGAGTGCTTGCCTAAGGCAGAACTACAGATCCCAGAACGCAGTGTAAAGTATCTGCTGCATCGCAGACAGATCCCCTAGAGACTTTGACACCATTAATCAATATGCTACCGCTGCTTGACCCTGTATCTGGGCAGAGTATAGTTTGCTTCACTGCCCGTTGGACGCAGCTCAAGTGCCTTCGTGCCGTGCCTCCTCTAACCCAGCTGTTTTTTCCATGCTGATGCTGCTCTTGAGCTCTGTTGAACCTTGCTAGCTCTCCCCAGTGCCTGCAAATAGCTCCTAATAGTTTGGTGGGTCCAGCAACAGCCATGGCTTCTGTGGGTGGGCAGATACCACCTCATTGTAAAAGAGACTGCATCAGGGATCTCTTCATGCCTTTGATTTGCTGTATGTCTAGGGGCAAGGTCTTTCCCTGTAGAGCTGCATTTTTCCCTGATGAACACGAGAGACTCAGGAAACTTTTGCCGTCTGTGCTTCAGTTTACGTTCCCAGTCTTTTGCTTCAGCTCAGAGGAAAGATTTGTGTGTCTGAAAGCTCATCTGTTTTTCCTAGTTGTATCATTTGTCTAATACCAGCTGTTACCTTTCCCTGAGAGTCCTGCCTCAAAGTCAACAGCAGCTTACCAAGATAATAGGAGCCATTCTCTTTAACTCTCCATGCAGCTCTGTCTGTCCCTGCTTGCCCACTTGCTGTTATTTCTTGTTGGAGGGCAGCAGCAAGCCTTTGTCTTAGTTTCTGGCAAACGATCTCAGTCTGTGCTAGGGCAGGAGAGAAAAACAGGAGGAATGCGAACTGGCATTGGTGGTTAAATTGTTTGGCAAAGCTGTGGTTAAACGAGAAGGTTCGCATGGACATATCAGGTGAGGGGGGCTTCCTTTTTAACACCTGATAGGACGCAAGGTTTGTAAAAGCACTGCATGTGCGGAAAGCTGTCCTCTCCCTGCACGGCTCCCGAGGCAGGTGGCAGCCGGCGCTCACACCTGTTTAATAATACAGCTTCTTCAGGGCAGCTGAGCGCTTGCTTTCCATTGCTCACAGCCTTGTGGCCTTCGTGTTTTGTTTTTTTACAGCATTGGCCCCAGCCTTTGATCTGGTGCTGTCTGGGCCCACAGGACCCACCGGGCCCTGACTGTGCTTGCGAAGGGCTTGTCTCAGGCCAGGGCCTCCATCTCAGGGCAGGTGCCATCTTGGGGCACTGCCCTCGGCAACAAGATGGTTCCTCAGCATGGCCTGGTAGCGCTGGGACCATGGGGCTGCCCCTATACCTCACAGGGAAAATGAGGGTTGGTGGTGGAAAGCACATGTTCAGAGCTGGTGGAAGATGTCATTCAAAGCAAGGGTCACCCTGCTTTTTTAATCTGCCCTACAGCAGGCGAATGATACCAGATCCTCCCCTCGACACACCCTGAATGTCCATTTCGCCTGGCTTCTTCGGTATGTCCGGTCTGTCCCCCATCCCTTGGGAAGCTTCCTGACTATTTACCCCAGTGATCAATCATATGATCCCACTGTGGCAATGTGATACGGCTTTAGCTGTGCTAATCAGCTTAGCTCATGCCCCTGGCCCCTGTCTCATTTTGGGAAAAAAAGTTTATGCAGTGCCTGGCTGGGGCTGCTCAGTCCAGAAGATTTCAATACAAGGTGAAAAATGACAGCACAACCTTTTTCTTTGTTATTTTGTAGCCAGATTTCAGTTTACCATTACAGCTTCTAATTCATCGTTCCTCTAGGAGGAGCTGAGCATTGCATGATACACAAAAGTTGCATTTGCATAATAAAATCTCTGACTCTGACTGTTAAAAAGAAAGCAAAACAAAACCAAACAAAAAAACCACAACAGTAATGAGTACTTTGGCTGAAGCACTTAAGAGATGCTCAGTCATCCAAATGGACTTAGACACCGCATCATTTCCCTCCTTTCTCCTCCCAACTTGAAGCAAATTGGGTGCACGGAGAAAAAGAATATTGTTTGGTGCAGGGAACTGGAAACACTCACCTTGAACCTCAAGGGGTTTTACAGGGAAGACAACAGGGAAGAGGTGGACCTAATGGTAAATGCATTATGAACGTTTTTTTAGTGTTTTGTTTTGTTTTGTTTTGTTTTTTCTCCACAGGGAGCCATCTCCCTGCTGAGAAGTGCCAGGCAAAGTCAGAGCTTGGCTGAGGAGTGAACAGGCAGCCAGTGATGCAGGTGAGAGAAAGTATACTGATACCTAAGTCTCTGTTGGATGAGGGGAAATAAAGCATACTAGGGTGAAATAATAGCTTTAAATATGTTGTTGTGTAAGAAGAGGGTCTGGCAAAAATCTTCCAAAGCCTCAGAACCACAATCACTAACAATTTCTGTCATGAGAATCTCAGCCTAACAGGAGATGGTGAACACCCAGCACACTGATAGTCCAGGGAACCTTTCCAGTCCTGCCTGGGGGCTTTCCCAGCCCAACTACTGCAGCAGCCTTTGCTCCCAAGCTTCTGAAGCACCCTCCAGAAGCAAAAGGAGGATCTAAAACCTCCCTGCTCATCAATTATCCATCCCTTCCCCCTCTCTATGAGGCCTGTCCTTGAGTAAGTTAATCATCCTGCTTTCTCAGCAGGTGAAAAGATACCCCTTTTTAGCATCGCAGGGGAGACATGGCCAGGAGTAGTAGAAGACTTTGAACATCCTCAAGGTTTTGAACTTGCATTGTCCTCTTGACACCCGTGACTTGAATATGCTTGAATATATACTCTGGAACTGATTAACTTGGACACTTCAATCTCTGGAAGGGAATGTTCTTCCTGCAGTTAAATATTCACTCATCATTGCACGTGGACCAGACATTACAGAGGCTAGGGCTGGCTTTGCATTTTCTTTCCATTAAATGAAAGAGAAAGGAGCATCCTCCAGTATTTTAGGGCTGCCACTTCCATCCTTCATGGTAGTCCAGTGCCCAGTTCAAGATAGCTATTCTGTTAGCCTCAGCAGCATTTCCCCAAGCCCTGTGGCCATGAAACTTGTAGCTCACACACCGGGAAGCCCACGTTGCACACCCAACAAATACCTTGGTTCCAAAGTACATCCTCAGAGAACAGCATGAATAGTGTTTCTGAAAAATCACGTGTCCCTAGCACTTATGAACGCCTCTGTGTGACATTGCTCTGGGAGAGGTAGAGCTCCCCTTATCCCAGCCTTCTACCTATGGGAGGACTTTCATGGTAAAAGTAATTTCTTTCTTAGGGAGCAGCACAGTGAAGTGGTTAAAATGGGAAAAGCTGAAGCATCAGCGTGGGCTTTTAGAAATAGTAGGGTATCCCCCTCTTTCCTCCAGTTCCTTACCTGCGGTAAATGCTGGTGTGTGTGTCTTTGACATGCTGATACTATCAACAGGTAGATATCAGCCCCTTCCACTGCTGCCTAGCGTCAGACTGGGAGTTGGGGATTTGCACTGCATTCAGAGCAAGGAGAGCAGACCAGGCTTCTGTGGCCATTCTGGATCACTGACACCTTCCCTATGAGCAGATAAAAAGCTGAAGAGCTCTCTGAGGAAGCAGTTCAGTTTATGGAGCACCCTGAGAGACCTTTCCATAGGGACTGTGCATGTGCCTGCCCTGTCCTGGCTGTGTCAGGTCAAAGAGAGCTGCTCGCCAGCTCTTTTCCGCAGGCCCCCAGGACACCAGCAAGCCAACGCTGCTGGGTCTCTGCCGAGGCTTTGAGATGTTTTGGCTCTGCACAGGGCTGAGCAAACACAGCAGCATTGCCTGGCAGCAGCCACCTGCCTGGGAATAGGTGCAGTCCCTGCCCACAGTGATGACGTCCCTGCCACTCCTCCTGGCACAGGGAGACTCCTGTTTCCTCTTGCTCAGGCAGGGGCTCCTTTTTTTTTTTTTTTTTTTTTTTAATTCTTTCTTTGTGGTGCCCATCTGTTTGTGTACCATTTCAGGCACCAATGACAGCAACCAAAAAAAAATTCCACTGTACTCAGTTAATCCATAGGAAAATCCCACACTGGCACACAAAAAGTGGAGATTGCGCTCACGCGTTTTCCCCCAGGGGCCTTGGGCAATGGAAATTTTCTCAAGCTCCATTCATTAATGAAATAGATGAGCAGTTATGTAAGATCACGTGAGGAAAGCGGTTGGGCCTTGGTCAATGAAAGAGTTAGTCACACATCAATGAGCTTGATGGGCTTGGGAGGAAACGTGGAGACTCTTTTCTTGTTCAAGGACTGAGGAGGGAGAGTTTTAGTCGTAAAATCTGATACCCCCTAAGCCCAGGCACCATCTTTACAGACTAGGTGTTGCAGGAGGCTTTTGTGGTGGTGCTTAAATAAAAGCAGAATCGAGAAGTGTTGAGATCTCCTCCTCTTTCCCTTCCCAGGTCACTCACCTCTGCTCTGAGAGACTAAATTGACCACCTGATGATTTTGTGGGGCAGCTGAGGTGCTGTCTCTCCCCCTGGCCAGTCTGCCATGGGAGTGCTCTGAGGATAAGGAGAGTGAATGCCACAATAACATTCAGTGCTCACAGGGCAGGTAAAATCTGCATTAGGGCTCTCAGGAACCATTAGGACATTTGGTTGGGGGAGAGTTTTCAAGGATCTCTTCTGAAACTTGTCAGTTTCCAAAGGTTGTTCCTGATTTGGACTGTTGCCTTGCCCACCTTGAATCAAAGACTACACTACAAGGAAATTGAGTATGATGGTGTAATACTGAATTTCCTCAGGAGTGGCCATAGGAAAAGCAGGGAACATAAGGAACTGATTTGAATCAGCATGTCAATACCCAGTTCGACATGGTCTGGAATAATATTGTGCCAGTTCTCCCTGGTTCCCACTCTCTCCATTGGGAGCCCAGCCAGAAGTCCTTCAGGACCCTGAGTTCGTGGTGCCTTGGCCCTTGGCTCTTCTTAGCTTCTGCTTTGGGGCTTACAGATCTGACTTTTAGACAATGAAGTTTTGCAGAAGATGGTCAAACCAGCTTTGTTTTCTCTCATTTGCTCTAATTTCTGGATGCTGAATAACCAGCTTCAATCTGCTTGTGTGCTTTCACCTTGCAGCTGATCTCCTGAAGGTCATTTCAGAGCGCTGGACTAAGCAGAGCAGCAAAGCTTGGCTGGCAGCCTCCACGAGACGTGGAGAAGCGGTCACCTGGCACAAGCCATCAGGAGGACTCATGGCCTGAAGTGTACAGAGAGTGGAGGAGGCCTCAAAAGGAAGCTGATGGGGGGCCAGGTTGGGAAGAAGCGGGTGTCAGGGTCCAGCCTAAAAGTTCCTTGGTGCATGAGGGCTGGAAATAAGCGGGAGCTGTGGGAATTGCATAAGCCAAAGTCCCTCCCACATTCACTGATCTGCCCTGAGAGCTGAGTTTGTGAAACCTTGGAAACCTGCAGCACGAAGGTGCTCATTTGGACACACGCTGCTGCTGACGGCACTGCTCGGGGTATCCTAACCCACGCCACACAGGCTGTGTTGTAAGGTGAATGAATATTCAGCCCTCGGTCAAAGCCCAGCTGTCTCACCGAGGGGATGGTTTCCAGAAGGAGCCACATTCCTGACTGTGAGGAGCCGAAAGGGCTGCATATGGGCTATGCCTTAAAATAGACAGAGATATAGGAACACAGCTCATTTCCCGGGCTGCATGGACACGTGCTGACATCTCAGGCGTTTGCTCACAGAGGGAAGAGCTGCTAAAACTACAGCTGACAACCTCGGTGACAAATGTCACCGGTTGCCTTGGGGTCATTTTCAATAAAGTAAAGGGTTCTGGTGGAGAATTTTTTTTCCAGCAAAATTTGCCTCTGCTTTATTGTATTCTGCTTGTTGAAAAGGCAAGTTGAATGGGAAATAAATTCCCCCTCTACCAACCAATCTAGGTGTTAATGAAAAATGTGTATCTTGAATTGGGATAAAAAGTTAAAACCTCTAACTTCTTAAAGAATTGATATTTTACTAGAAAAAATGCTCTTTTTGTTCAGTTGAAAGGTTTTATTTCAGCAACCTAAATGTTCTATTTAGAACCACTTATGTATAGTTAGCCTTCTCCTTTTTATTGACTAAGGATTGCAAATCTGTGGTGAAGATCCTTTTTACTTAAAAAAAAAATGTCTAAATATTATGATCCTTACAAAAGGGATCCCCTAAGCAATATTTCAAGCTGACACGTTCTTTGAAAGCAGCGCTTCCCCTGGAGATGATTTGGATGTGATTAACTTCCATTACAATTTGAATAAAGTTTGGCAGAAGGTTTCTAGCAAGTTCTCCTGAAACCTGTATCTCCGAGCTGTAAAATTCATCCTGGTGGCTTGTGAACTACGCAGCGATGGGTTGCAAGACAAATGGCAGCAAGAGAACTCAGTGAGATGAATCTCTCCTGGCTGCCTTTCTTACTCTAGCTGCTTTTGCTCTTGGAAGTAGTTGTTACATGGTCCCCCAGAAATAATACACCACGGTGTCAGCTGTTTCTGGAAAACTGTGTGTGTAGGGTGTGTGAGGCTCAAAGTGCTGCTGGGACGGTGCTTGGCAGGTAGGAATAAACCTACTACAGCCGTTCAGATGTTGCTGGTGGAGAAACCCAAGCACAGCAAAGTAAGGCAGGTCAGAGCACAACATAAATGAGCAGATGAAGGAGAAATTATCTTTTTCTTTACTGCCCGCCTCATGCTGAGCTCCCCAGCCGGCACAGCCCCACTGCCTTGCTGTGTTGACTGGAATACGAGGCAGCAGGCGACGGTGTGAGTTAATTATTAAACAAAAAAGCGTCATTACTCCCCTTGCCACTGCTGTCCCTCCCATAAATATGCTGCATGGTAGAGAAATGATCCTGTGCAATGAGAACAAAGCAGCCTTTTCAGGATGAGCAGATTTTCCTCTGCTGGAGAGCTGCTCTCACTTTTCTCACTGCTCGCGCTGGTGCTGGGAGGTTAATGCGCTCAGTCTCCACAAAGGTGGAGTTCAGGAAAGACAGATGAACAGGACACAGTGACAATCACAGCACTGATTTCCATGAATAATATCCCCAGATGTTAGCCAGAGCCATTTCCTTATCAGAGAATACATTTCTAATAGCAATATTTCAGAGGCCGGAAGGAAACATTTTAAAGTTACCTTTGGCATTTCAAGGCTAGAACAATTTTCACCGAGCTTCCCTGGACCTCTAGATAAAATATTAACTCTGAACTGGGTGCAGAGGCCCCAGCAGGCTGTAAAGCAGCAGCACAAATGAGGAGACAGGCTCTGGGACGGAGACGGTGAGAGAGCATCCATGTCTTTAAAACCAGTCTGTGCCTAGATTCACCTGACTGACACACCTGCTGACTCCCCAGAGCCTTTGGCTGCACATCACAGGAAAAAATAAAGCCTTGCAGGCAAGCTCCACAGATGCCAGGCCCAGGAAAGGGTCCCCTTTGCTGAAAAAGTCGGTCACCTTAATTCTGGAAGGGAATAGTGGAGAGCCACTCTGATTTCTCTGCTGTGAAGCCTCTCTGAAGCCCCTTCTCTCACACCAGTCCAGCTCCAGCAGCCCCCAGTGATGCTGGGTGGCACCAGCTGGCCTCTGGCATTTGCACTGGGGCATTATCAGTGCCTCTGAGCTCCTGCCCGGCCTCTGTCCTGCCAGGTGCTTAGGTGTTTGGCCCACATCCATAACGTGGTGTTCAGGTGGTTAAACTCCTGCATGGAGACAGATAACCGAGCCTCTGCCTTTCCCTGCTCTGCAGGGTGGCCTCGTGGTGGCCGAGCAAGGCAAAGCCAAACAGCAAGACGATGGGCAAGGCTGGCCATGAGACCAAGGAGTCCTGGCTCCTGTGAGCCAGCTGCTGGCTTATATTGCTTCCCTGAAGGTTGGCTAAACACAGGGCACATGCTTGCTTCTGCTGGGCTCAGGCAGGTGTGTTTGTGGTGGCTCTGCGTGGTGCTGGGCATCCCTGCGTGCCCAAAGCCTGGACGTGCATAAAAGGCAGAGCTGGCAAGCTGACCAGCTTCAGGGTCACTGCATGGTGCACAGAAAGGGGGACAAAGCCTATCTCCTTGCTGTTTCTCTGGGCTGGCTGGGTTCACAGTGACCTCCTGAGCTGTGCCTCGCTCCTGGCAGGACTCCCTGCTTGTCAGAGTCTCAGCCTAATGCGTGCGGAGGAACAGGCACCTCTCTGTAAGCAGACAGCCCTGCCTCGCCTGCCTTGACCAGGACATCGCAACTCGGCTCTTCGTGGACTCGGCATTCCCACTGCTTCACAGGCAATGGCCGTGCAAAGCATTTCCCAGGACAACTCTGCAGAAAGTGGTCACTGTCCCAGCAGGAGCAGGATGTCTCCACTACATGTCACATCACTGAGGCTCAGCTGTGCCAATAAGTCTCTGTTTACGAATGGATTTTGTTTACTTACAAACGCAAGTGGATCTGGTTCGTGGATAGAGCTTAGTTACAACGAAAATAAACAAGTTTCACACAGAATTAGGATGGCTCTACATTTCTTTAGGTACTTCAGCATCCTGTTTAGCTTGAGATGCTGGCTGGTTTGTGTCCTGACCCAGGACTAAAATGCTGAAAGAAGTCCTAGAGCTTCATCTTTACTGCTTCTGGCATTAAAGATAGATGATAAGATACCAGGCCAGATGTTTTGGGCAGCCAGCACCTTCTTTCACCTGAAGGAAAATGGACAAGCTTCCTTCACTTACCTCTTGCAAACCATAGCTTCTTTAGCTGCAGTGATGGGAAAACACATGGAATTAAGTCCTTTTGTCTCCGCTCCTTCCCAAAGAGCCTTTATTTATTGTTTCTACTTTTCACCTGGGTGGGATGCTATTCCTGAATCCCGATGTGGAAGTGTTTGCCCATTTGTTCAGCTCCTGGTAACTACACAAAGTTTATGTCACAGCAGGGGACCTGGCGCAGTCTGCGTCTTTCTTCCTCTGCTTGGAAAGAGTAGGGGCAAATATTAGTTCGCGATGAAACCGAATGTCTTCACTTTGTTCGGGACAGTGCCCTGATAATGACTCTGCCTCACATGCTTGGCCAGCCTTGTGCCATGAGCTGGGAGGCTGCCAAGCTTGCATTCAGCTGATCCCTCGCTATCTGCGAGGGATGGCAGAGCCAATGCCCGCTCAACAGGACTTTGTCCTCCCGACGGCAGGCACCTTATGAAACATCATCCATTGCGTGTGCTGGCATGGCAGAAAGGCTCTTGGCCTCACAATAGCGGCGTTCTCTGCAAACTCAGCTGGCAAAGACCAGCACGAAATTCAACCTGAATGCATGCAAGCTCGGAGCGCTTTTCAGCAAGACCACATCGGTCACTGGGAGAACTGGAGGCAAGGCTGGGTGGGCTTCCCGCAGCAGGAGTGTCTGAATAACAGTGTGTGCATGCATTTATATATACCCCTACACTTGCTTTCTCTATGTGTAGGCTAAAAGCCACAGATTTATCACCATCCACCACATCTTGCATATTGTGTGCACAGGTGACAGGGCAGCGGGAGAGGCCCCGTCTTGGGGAGGACCGTGCAAATTTCACACTGCCTCGGGCTGTTGCTCTCACGGGGCTTTTTTATATGTTAGCTGCCTGTTCACACAGAGCACATCTTTGCTGATGCAACCGAATCTGTCCTGTCTGGAGATGCTTTCAAAAGTGTGAGAAAATCCTGTTCTGGCTTCCGGAGCCCTTTCAAAGGGTGGCTTTAGCTGTTGCGTTGGTGCCTTTGTGCTGGGATCCAGCAGGATGAGGCGCATCCTCCGAGCACGCGTGGGCCCTGTGGCTGTTTATAAGTAAGGGTTAAGGAGGAGGCGAGGCTTTAAAGAGCATCCTCTTGTTCCTGCCAACACCTGAGCTTACCTCTGAGCCCTCGCTGTGCCAGCTGCTCACTCTGCTGGTGCCCTGGTGGAGGGAGCAGGACTGGGCGCTGGGGGCAGTAGGAAAGAAATTCACCAGCGTGGTTTCCCAAGCGATCTGCCCTTTTACTGGAGGGCAAATTAGCTGACACAGGCAAGGGGAAATGTTTGCTCAGTTTGAGATCAGAGGCCCTTGTTTTGAAAGCTCGGTTTTATCCTCCGTCCTAACTTCTCTCCGCGCAGCTTAATCGCTGGTCTGGGAACAGAGGATTTGAATGGTCTCCAGAGCTATACAAGCAGATTTGGTGGCTCTCAGCAGTGCTCTGTAAATAAGTCCCAGCGGGCAGCTCTGTAAGTAAACAGCTTCTTTGCAAGCACCAGTGCCTTTCTCCATAGGTCACTCCATCTGGCAGAGGATGCGAGAGCAGGGCTCTGCTAGCTTTTGCACGGACAGCCCGAGCACCGCAGAGAACAGGCAGGGACGGGCTGCAGCCACCAATTTACAGCTTTACCCCCCGCTTCTTTGCAGCTTAGCAAGAGCGGGATTTCTATCAGGGAGCCAGGAGGCCAGCTGTGTGGCCAAAACAGCTGTGCCTTGACATCATCGTTGTCCCTCGGTGCGTGTGTGTTACGACACGGGCTTTAATTACACAAGCGTGAACTCACCTTACCTACAGGGCCTGCTTTGTCGCAAGGTGGTTTCTACATGCAGGAGGAAAGGTGTGGCTTGGGGATGAATGACCGAGAGGCAAATTCTCTCTTAGCACTTCATGGTAGGCTTCTAAAACAGGGCATTCTGCTGCAACCAAGAGCAAGGTATGCCCTGGGACCTTGCCAATATTTTCTCGAACGTTTCCCTTAGAAAATTATAGTTTTGAACCATTTGTATGCAATGTCTCAGAAATTCCTCATGCACACATGCATGTGGTTGAAAATTTAGGGAAAGGGAGTGCATTTGCATAAGCATTCCCTATGCATTAAGGTATTCAGTTCCATCCAAAGGCTGTTTTTCTTTTTAGATATACGTGTTTAAGCATTTTTTGTTTGTCTCTGTGTGTATGTGTATTTATCTTTATTTTTTTTGGTTGTGTTGGTTGGGATTTTTGTTTGTTTGTTTTTGTTTTTGTTTTGTTTTGTTTTCCCAGAGGGACAATATCGCTTAGCCCCTGGGGACTTGATGCTATCAGGCAAGATTCAAATTATCGAACCACCGAGGATATAAATAAATGCCGCTAAATGGTTTAGCTCAATGGCCTTTGCCCTTCCTGGGGGATGGAGCTCATCTTCCATCAATATGATTAGCGGAGGAGATTGTGTATTGATTAATTGTCCAGGCTCATTTCTCATTAGCCTGTGATGCATGACCTTTTCCAGCGAGGCGAAGCAGTGCATTTTACTCCTTAGCGGTTGGGTGCGCGAATCCCTCAAGCTCTAGAGGGCCTTGCTGGTGGCTGTCCCTATGGCTCAGTGATGGCCCCAATTCAAGGCATGCCTCTAGGGAAGCAGATGGGGTGAAACCTGCCCTGCTGCTCCTTTGCATGTAGCCTGCCCCGGGGAAAACATCCCGGGCATGCAGGTCTATGCAAAAAGCAAGCACAAAGCAAACCCAGAGAGCAGGTGTGCACAGTGGTGCATGCACAGCTCCCCCCTTGGCTGGTGCACTGCTGAATGGCCTGATCACCCTGCCTGGGCATTGTCCCTAAATCCTGGCCTTCCTGCCAGCGCTGTCAGCGGGGCGTTGCTCTTTTCCTGGGGAGGAACTGGCAGTCCCACAGCAAGGGAGGGAGTGCCGGCGCAGCTGGATGGGGCCCCAGCGCGTTCCCGGCACAACCTGTCCCCAGGCCCCCAGCCTCCGGAGCTGGCACCTTGCGCTGCCTATTGTGTGCACTGCTGGGCTTTCTGCAGGAGTGTTAACCTGTTCTTCAGCTCCACAATAACACCCGGGCACTGCCACTGCACTTGGCCGGATATTTCTTTTTCCCAGGGGCTTGGCCCTGGGACAAGCGGGATAAGGAGGTGGCATTCGCAAGCTCTATTCCTGTCGCTGCCACGCGGCGTGACCTTGGGCAAGGCTGGCGGGAGGCGAGGGGACACGGTCTTGTGATGCTGCCGCCAGGCTTTGCTGTGCTGGGGCAGGTTGTTCCTCAGGCAGCAAGTGGAAGCATCATCTCTGGGATGGAAACTTCATCGAGGAAGCAAACGTGCTCCACGTGAGCA
This sequence comes from Aythya ferina, assembly GCF_964211825.1. Taxonomy (NCBI): domain Eukaryota; kingdom Metazoa; phylum Chordata; class Aves; order Anseriformes; family Anatidae; genus Aythya; species Aythya ferina. The sequence continues at coordinate 122,318,381 of NC_140296.1, read as the reverse complement.
ATGCTGCTCAGTGGCACTGTGGTGGAAAGCACGGCACCCGAGGGAAAGAGGCAGGGGAGCTGTGGGGAGGACTGGGATTCAGGCATTGCAGAGGGGAGCAGGAGGTTTGACACATTCAGAAGCACAAAATAAGTTTCACTTACTTGCACATGCCTGGTTGAGGTGATTTTACTTCATTCTAGGTCATCTGGAGATGTGGAAATCCCACTGCAGCAGGGATCCTACTCTCCCATCCCCGTCTCCCTTCCCTAATTGCAGCATAGAGGTGGAAATGCTTGGGTCATCCCTACTCTGCCTGCTGAGCAGACACCAGAGCAGAGTTCATCAGGCATGTTAGCAAGTTCTTCCCTGCTACTACGTAACCTGAAATTCAAGAAAAGGCTTTAAGACTGGGAATGGGGAGGAAAAGCAACAAGCAGGAATGAAAAACTAAACCCATCAGCGAAGGAAAAGAGGAGGTGGGAACAACTCAAAGTCAGAGCCCAGGGAAACATGAGGATGACATCCAGGAGCTGCTAAGGAGGAGAGGCTGCAGGAGGAGCTGCAAAGGGATGGGGGAATGGACAGAATGGAGCCAGAGACCCCAAGGAGCACTAGGGCGAACAGGTCTGTGTGACTGGGGACTCTTTAAGAGGAATAATTGCCCTGTTACAAAGGGAATCTGGAACTGAAAAGGAGCCTGACAGAGAGAGAGACTAATCCAGTGGCACCCTTCATGTTGGGACAAATGATGGCCAGATTCTCACTTAAGAGACTTGGGAGTTTATGTGGGCTTTTTGTCTGGGACTTGTGTATTTTCCACGCCTGCTTTTGATGCGTAGTTGAAGGAGGAGAATGAGCTTTAAGACAAAGTGATGAATGAAGGAACATGTAAGAGGAAGGACATAATACTCATTGCAGCAAGGAGCTCTGTCCAAGACGACAGACCCAGTATTCATTGGAAATAGTGAGACATGGTGTCAAGATTGTCATTACTACTGGTTTTAACTTCCCTGTGGGGAGAATAATTGCTACTAGCATAGGCTGGACCCTGGTATTCCTGCACTGGCTGATATATTTCCGCACCAAAGAGGCAGCAAGATAATCAGAGCTGCTGTTGTGTTTGACCTGCTCTTGGTAACCAGTGAGACATTACAGAACAATGTGGCAGAAGATAACTTTTAACCTTGACTGGGCACAGGCTGATTCTGTTTAAATTAAATGGAAGAGTAAATATCATGGGACCACAGTGAAGGTTTTTTCCAACTGTGAAACGGGAATCGTCACAGAAGCTACGGGGCTGAGGCGATGAAGCAATCTGAGCTAAAAGTCTCAAGTACTTGTATGTGGAAGACTTTCAGGCTCAGCATTGCAAGAGCTAACTTGCTTTCTTCAGAAAGGAAGTAGATGGAGAGCACTTACTTGGAAAACATGCCTCTCTCTGCTGATAAAACTTCCTCAGTGAAAGATGAGAGCGGTCAGCAAGAACAAATACATTGTACAGGTCACAAAGTTTAGGCGAAAAGACCTGTCAGTCAGAGGAAATCAAGGAGAGAGAGACCTGGCAAGGAAAATCATAAGCTGCTGAAAGAAGTTCTTTGCAAGGGTAAGAGGATCAAGGAAAGAGACCAGACCTCTGTGCAGTGAGGCTAAGATCAAGGCTTGCCTCAGAAACACAACACTTTGCCTCATTTTGCAGGGAAAATGATGTGGAAGAAAGGGATTGTAAGCAACAGCTAAAACTACTTGGAAATAGAAACAATTCCATCAGAAGTTAAGACAAAACTTGCAAGGTTTATTCAGATCAGGAGGTTCCCAGAGATCTGAAAAAAATGACTTCATCAAGTAGCAACAAATCCAAAACCAAGGATGTTCAATCAACCTGTTAGACTGAAGTGTGGATAAGGACCACACAGTTGAACAGTGCCAACTATTTTACCTAAATTTAAGTAATGAAACAAAAAAGGCATGCTGTTATTTACAGACCTGAGATCTCAGAACAGCTTCTCTTTTTATTCCCAAACAAAGTAGGAGCAATTAAACATGATGAAGTTGTTCTGAGATCTCGGGTCTGTAAATAACAACATGCCATGTACGGAGAATGGGAGAAAATTCAAGCTGGTTAAATGAAATGTGGGGTGGTTTGGATTATCTTTATGTTGGAGGAGAGAAAACTCATTTTAAGACATCGGTTATGTGGAGTATTAAATGCACTTGTGTTTCACAAGGGTGGTTAGTAAGACATGAAAGCAGGGGAGTACAGGGATTCACAGCTGAATTAGAAAGTGGGCAAGGAATTACTTGATAAAGAGACACTGAAACATAGAGCAGGAGGCAATTACTGATGACATTCCTTCGGGGCTGTTTTTGGCACCAGTCAAATTCATATCTCCAGTAATGACCTTGGAGAAAGAAACGTAGATGTTTGCTGAAGAGACAAAACAGGGAGGCACTGCCAGTACTGAGGAGGACAGAGGTAGCTTCCAGAGCTGGAAAAGGAGTGAGAAAAACGTACCAAGGGCAAGGACCAGCAGTAGAGTGATCTGGAAAAAAGAAAGAGGTGATGGTAGGAGTCTAACGGTCTTTGCTTTTTTTAGCCTAGCAATATGAATGTTAAGAGGGCATATGATTGCTGCCTATTAATACATCAGGTGGGTAAATCCCGGCGAAACAGAACTGCTATTTGAGCTAAAAGACTGGAGAGTACTGGCATGCGAACATATATGCATCACCGACTTAAAATAGAGGCCAGATACTCAGAGGTGATTTTAACTGTAATAACATGGAGGCTTCCTTCTCACCGCTTGTAAGCTGTTTTCAAATGCAAGCCATAAAAAACAGCTCCGGAGCCAAACTTTCTCCCTCCCTCGACCAACATGGAATAAGCTGTCCCTCTGCTCTGTTGTGGGAAGTTAGCTAAACCATGCTGCTGGCCACTCCTAACTCCAGCTGCAGAAGGTCAGTCTGCCCAAATGCCATAGATTCAGTGGAAGTGGTTTTGCCCGAATTAACCTGAGCTACAAAATACAAACCCTCTTCTCATGGTTCCAGGGATCTGGCTGCATGGCTGGCTGCTAATAGCTAGAAGAAACTTCTTGAAGGAGAAACTTCTCTGGTGACCTCCCCAAAATGCATGTTTGGCACTGCCTTCAAAGTTTTGCACTCTCTGATACAAGCAGACATGTTGCCACTGCTCCTCATGAGGCTCTGGGCAGAAGCCCAAGAGGTAAGGGAAATAAATACATATGGGTTAGCAAGATGTCTTCCACCGCAAAACATCTTTCATCTTCCCTTTTCATTTTTCTTACCCTGCGTACACGTGGAATCAGCTGGCCCATCCCTGCTCTAAAAATAACAGAGATCCAGGACCCAAACCCCAGAGGAGAGGCTGAGCTGTGTTCCTGGGCTGCTCGTGAAGGCCCCAAGACAGAGGCAGGTCTGTCCTCACATGTGTGTGCCTGCTAGGCTTCATGTGAGCTGTCCTGCCTGGCCTCAGGCACAGCCCAAATGGGGAAAAATAGCTCCTGGGAGAGCTAAAGGGAGAGGAGAACATCAGTCATGTGTCCCCTGCTTCGAATGATGTGGTCAGCTCCGCCTGTTTTACCTCCATCCAGCGACGTTCATATTTCATGCAAGGGTGGCCACTCCTTGCAGTTTGGCTGCTACGCGTGAATGCAGCCTGGAGACACAGCTTCCAAGGAGAGATTTGGTCTCACTTCATCTGGACTGTGTGCAGGCACTATCGCCAGTGTGTGGTGTTCCCACTGAGTGCTTTGCATGGTTCAAAACTGCAGAGGAGGCTGCGGCACCTACGCTGTTGCCTCCTCCATACACTGCTGTTTGCTGCTCTCACTGGTTAAAAAACGATTTCCCTATCTTCTGAAAGGGAGATACTGAAGCATCAACTTCAAATCTAATGTACTGTGCTTCTTTTGTCAGACACCCTTATGGACAATGACAGATTTCTTGTAGCACACTTGAGGATATCTTTCTGTCTGTCTGTCCTTATCTTCCTGCACTATGCTGTGTGACCATGCAAGATCCTTTTTCTGGCATGTGGGGCTCTGTGTTTTTGCTTCTGAATCTGTCTCATCAGGACCTGTGTGCATCACGGCACGGACCCTATTTTGTGTCTCTGCATGCCTCTCTGCAAGTTCCTCCCTCCGTACCAAGAATGTGAGAAATGTAACGAAGGTGAAGTCCTTATGCTAACACGCTAAAGGGAGTTGGAAGTGCGGCTGTCGTAATCCCACTCATCACCACCACTCCCATTCCCCTACCTGCTGGGAATTTAGGATGAATTTAGGATGTGCTGAGGGTAACCAGAGAGCTGAACCACCCTGCCTGCCCCTTCCCAAGGGCTATGAGGCATCAGGGGTCCCGATGGGAGCCAGCCAAGGCATCCTACTACCCATAGCCGATGCGGTCCTAAAAGATGCACTGTTCCTACACATCCATGAGCAACTTGACTGAGGTAGAGGAAAGAAGGGAGCCCTTTGTCGCTGTGCTGGGAACAATGCCCCGTCTGTGAGCCCGCGAGCAATCCTGCCCTGACCAGCATCAGCTGCCTTTTTTTCTTCCGCCACGCTGACAATGCACAGTTGCAGGGCTTCTCTCCCCACGCGGAGAATGGGATTTAGTGATACCATAAGTTAGTCGAACCGGCAGCCAAGACGCCAATTCAGGTCCCGTTCAATGGACGCAGCGTTTGCTTTGTGTTGTTTTTCTTCCACTTCCTCTCTTTCGCACTGAGGCTCATTTCCTCTCTCTTTTTCTCTGCAGCTTGAGCACCATGAACGCGCACAGGCTTTCACTCATCTCTCTCCCATTCGCCTCCTGTTTGGGAGGAAGCAGCTGCGAATTTATATTGCTGGGGAGATGGAGTGTTTTTACCAGCGCTGCCCTCCGAGAAAACAAACAATATTAATCATCGAAATTAGTGCCAGTGTGCACCAGCAGCATTGCATGCACCCAAACCACAGTGTGGCCGAGGTTGGCAGGGACCTCTGGGGGTCAACTGGTCCAACCCTCTGCTGGAGCAGGGCCACCTAGGGCACCTTGCCCAGGACCATGTCCAGGTGGCTTCTGAAGATCTCCAAGGAGGAGATCTTCAGCAAATTTCCTCTGGGGCCAGGAGAGAGGAGGCAGCCAGTCCCTGCTGGTCTCCTCTACGTGCACCTTAGCTGCTGGTTGATGACCTTGCCTTGTCATTAGATAACCCGCAGGGAAGAGCCAGCCGGGAGCTTTGTGCACAGCAGCTGTCCCGGGAGAGATGCACGTACCCTCCGTGTATATCTAGCCAGGAGGGAGGCATGCGGTCTGGCTAGATTTTGTCTCCATCCACAAGCCACCTGCTTAACTGCTTCCCATTGCTACATACTCCTGTAAAATCAGGACAGTCCTGGCTGACTCTCATCCAAAGCGCTGGAGATGGGCCGTGGGTAGAGACACCCTTGCCATACAGATTAGCGCCTGGGTTGTGGAGGTGGGTTCACAGGTGGGAAGCAGCAGAGGGAGTTCACAGCCTGTTTCCCTCTGTGCCTGGACCAGGTGTGAGGAAACAAAACGTCCTCGTGAAGCAGCCTCTGGGCTTACAGCGGCTGGCTCGGGTGTACTTGATGGGTTTGGTAGTTTTAGGGGAGGAGGAAGGAAAAGGGGAGTGCAGCCAGCTCCTTTAGAGGAGACCAGCCCACAGCTGGAACCGAAAACAAGACGGGCGGCTGGAGAGCCAGAACTAACCCCAGCTGTGCCAAGCGACACAGCGCATCCCCTCCAAAAAGTGGCTACGGCCCAGCAAATAGGATCCCAAATCTGTTTGTAGGGCCGGGAATCCACAGCACTGCAAGAAAGGGACCTAGAGCAGGAGTTAGGAGCTGCAGAGCTCGGTGTGTGGGCCAAGATCCAAAGAAGGGCCTAAACTGGCCCAGAAACTTGCCTGTTTAACCCACCATGTCTGCTGGTCTGCTGAAATAATTAATCTCAGGGTTATCCTGCTATCCCAGCGACATGCTCAAAGCACTGCTGAGCAACTAGTAATGTGGTGGTGTGGTGTAGGGTGTGTAAATATACATGCGGATAATAGAGAGAGATATAGATGTCTGTGTGTGCACGGATATTTGTATATGTAGGTATATATTTACAGGATACACTCGCAGGCATGGATATGTGACGATATCTATGTATGTTACAGTAGAGCACCTAACAAAGAGTATGTTTCTACCTGCTGACGTTACCTTCAAGAGAAACCCGAAGAGAAAGACCCTGCTGCCAGAGGCACTGGGGATTTGAAGCAAGTGCTGAGAGACAAGGAAGAGAAAACAAAAGCAGCCGCCCCAGGATCTGAGGTGAGGGAGCAGGGAAGTGCTATGGCAGAACCACATCCCTGAGCACTGCAGGGATGGTGAAACACCCAGCTGAGGAAAATGCCTGCTCCTGGCAGCAATTGCAGGTGCCCCGGAGGAGTCCTGCGAGTCTGAACAACAGCAGTGGGTGCTGCAGCAGCTCTCAGGCATCGCTCTCCAGGTGGATTGTCCTGGCTCTTCGTTGCTGTGCCCCGAGCTAGTGAACTCTGCTGTTGTTCTCCCACTTTGATCTGAAAAGTAAGCCTGGGGTGGGTTGAGGCCAGTGCTGCCTGGCCAAAATTAACACGCTCCTTATTGCCTCATCTGTGAGGGCCTGAAAAACCCTCCCGAGCACAAGCTGAGGGTAGAGGGCAGAGCAGCACCTTGCTGGAATAGTGCTATTGTGTGTCACCCTAGGCAAGGGTGTGCTTTTCTCACCACGTGTGATAACTCACTGGAAACCTTTCTCATCCCGGCACACAGAACCTAAAGGGACACAATGGGATTGCATCCCTGGCTTCAGCACATGTAACTGAGCTTCCCAAATATTGCTTTAACAGAGAGTTGGACTCTGAGCCGAACAAGGAGGGTGTCTCCCTCACATGGCGTGGGGACACCAAGCCCAGTTTCGTGTAGTTCAGTATAAAGGAAGAGCAACAGCGAAAGCATCCTTGAGATTCAGCCAAAATCAGCTCCAGAGGGAGCTTCAGGTGCCACTTCTACTGGGAGGTCGGGCTGGTGCGTGCAAGGGCAGATTCCCGATGGAGGCAGCTCCATTTGCTGCAAGGAGACACCCCAGGACAGGCACACACCCTGTTAAATCTGAACTGGTTGGCTTTACCAGCGAGGAGCGATCAAGAAATGTGATCAATGTTAAAAAAAAAGGGGGTGAGCCTGGGTTGCTCGGGACAGAGGAGATCAGACTGGACCAGGAGGTCAGAGGAGGGATGCAGCTGGATATTCCTCACCTTCATGCAACTCAGGATGGGTCAGAGCCATAAATGTGTATGGCAGAGAAGAGGTTAAGTGAGGAAGGGTGGAAAAGGTAAAGCCACAACTACCCCCATATGAAGGCCGGGATGGGAACATTCTGCTTAGCTGCCTAGGACAGAGGTTTATGATTTTTTCCTATGCAGTTTGGTGGTGTTATCCACCGTGAAAAATCATTGGCCGTGGAGATATCTGATAAGAGCTGAGCTGGCATCAGTTGGGAGAACAAAATGTCAAGAATGCATCGGGCTGCGCCCCCCACTTTTACCAGCGGGCAGGACATCAGCATGGGAACAGCGTGTTGCCTGCCCTTATCTCTAATTGTCCTGCCTGCTTCGTTTCTTTACTGCCTCCTAATGAGTGCAAATGCTGTGTTTTGAGATTCGATCTTCTGCTGAGAACCCCCTTCTCCTGCATTCCCCAGTGCACAGCCTTGGCTGGGGATGGGAAGCTCAGGGCACTGGGAAGCTGGGGATGATGCGGGTACAGAGGAAGGAGGACCTGCGGTTTGGCTAGCTCTGTGCTCCTAGGTGAAGGGTAACACTGTTTTCCCCAGAGAACAGCAAAAACCTGCCATTTATAGCAAAAGCTGTCGGCTCCCAAGTGCTTTAGAATGAAGAAAAGCAATGAATAAGCCTGTTCAGACTCGTCTTCCTGACAAGAAAGGAGATACGGGCTTTGGGGTGTTCAGCAGCCTCCGCCTGCACCACAACCATCCAGGGTGCACCGGAGATGTCCCACTGGGTGTCAGGAACAGGCAGCTGGAAAAAGAACATCTTCAATGCATCTTCATGCATTTATGGCCCCAGAAGGCACATCCTAAGCTGCTCCCTGGGGCTGTGGGCAATTCAGCTCGTTTCCATAAAACCTTGGGCAAAATACCTGCTTCCCTCTGCCTTTCTGAGCAGAGGGTGCAACTGCTGTCCCTGAGGGCTGCTGCACCCTTCCCACGCTGCTGCTGGAGGACATCCAGGGCCTGTAGGGCATGGCTGCTGGGGGTCAGGCCCCACCAATGCCCTGGGAGAAACAGCATTGCTGTGCTCTGCCTAAGTACTGGGACAAGCCCATTCAGGCCTGCAAGGTGGTCAGGCAAGGGTATTTAGACAGCTGTAGCTGTAAGACATCTCTGGTCAGGTATGTAAACAACCAGATGTTGCCTGAGTGCTCAGGTGCTAATATCCCACTGATTTGGGTGAAGACAAGGTAGCTTTTAAGGGTTATGTGGCAGAAAAGTTCTGCTAAGTCCGGAATATTTGGTTATAGCATGGTTGCTCCTTACAATGAGGGGGTGTTTTTGGGAGGTGTGTTCAGTGAGGATCCAGCAACCATGTGCATGTAGCAGTGTGAGTGGCAAGCTTCATGTGAGGGGCTAACAGGAGGATGATGCACAGAGAGGAAGAGACGCTGACCTCCTCATGATTTCGTAGTAATCTGGGGCTTTCACACAACCTCATCGGTGAAATGGAAGCAACTACCTCATGACGGCATAAAAAGGGACCCTGCTGACACCAACACCAGTCTCTTGGTGCCAGTAACAATACTGGGGGTTAACAGTGTCAGTGAGTTCAGGCATCTGATTGCAAAAATGCCCTGAAACCCACAAGGAAGAAGGGAGGCTCAGACAAACCTCAGCTATCTGGCTGCTTCCAGAGGAGGTGGTGAGCACCCTGCCTTGACCAAAATCTATCTGTGACCAAAATTGACCTTACCCAGCAGATCCTGAGGGTGTTCATCTTCATGCTAAGTTTTCTTTCCTGTCAGACTTTCATATTTCCAGGTGAAAATAGCCTCAGTGGAGAACAGATCCAGGTCTCTGTTAAACCTCTTTCCCTCCCAGGGCTCTGGGTTCGGGCACCGGGACAGCAGGGAGGGAAGAGAGATGCTTCCCAGCTGACTCAGGTTGTAGCTTGACAATGTGGTAAACCCCACTGCCGGGCTCCTGACATCAGATCAAACGCACCCCAGCCATGCAACACGAAGGGCAGATGAGTACAAACTTGTTGGTTCAAAATCGCTTGTGAATTTTGGAGAGAGCAATTCGGCACAGCCAGGCTTTACAGCTGTGCTGCTCTTTTTTTTTTTTTTTTTTTTTTTTCTGGGTCAGACGCTGCCTGTCCTGTACTTGGGGCCAAGCCAGCACAAACACCACACAGTCCTCATGAATGGGCAGTTTGACCGAAGCGCAGCACCTCAGCCAGATCAGATTTATATGGGTGGGTAATGCAGACTTTGGGCTTTGGATGGACATAAAACGACCATATCCTCACCACCTTTTACATGTATAAACTCCTTTGGCTGGTGCTCTGGCTGAGGAGCTCCGTGAGGAGCTCTGCATCCTCTGTAATGACACTCTGTCTGCTCCTTGCTGGCTCCTGATCCAGCCCAGGTCCGCCTCGCCATGAAATCCGAGAGCAGCATACTGTGTCAGGCAGGTATGAAGACCAAGGTAAATAACCCTCAAAAGAAAACAAACTTGTTACAGAGAGAACGCGTGTTCGATTTCATAATTCACCTTGGGACTCACTCCCCTACGGCGGCTCTCAGCCCTTACAGCCGATGCCTATTTTTAACCGTGATTTCAGACAGCTGTGGGTTCAAGCCCATATAGATGACATGGTGTCAAGAATCCTTTCCTTTCTTTTTTTCTTTTTTCTTTTTTCTTTTAACATTTAACCCCCCTGTGTCGCTATTCTGCTGGCCATTCAACCTCTGCACAGCACCACGGGGAGGAGCCGAGCCGATCTGCGTGGCAAGAGGTTTCCCATGCCTCGTGGCTGATGGTTTCCAAAGGATCCCTCCCTCTCCACCTTGCCTTTGTGCCTCTTGTGAATCACCCAGCTTGGCGAGCACGCTGCACCTCAGGGTGCCAGCCAGGCACACCCCCCAGCAGGGTGACACCGACTTTCCATGGCGCAGGGACCCGAGTCTCGTGCTGCTGAGGAAGCACGGCTTTTTCCAGCCGTAGTAGGAAAGTTCCCATGGCATTTCGCTCGAGAGGAGGTTTTCGGTATCTGCCTCCTGATCCAGTCTCCTCTCTTGACTGTTTGAACTGGCTGTTTGCCTGACAGCAGCGCGAGCCTCCCGGAGGCTGAGGGAGATTTTATGTGTACCCTGCAGGAAATTTGGGGCCTTTTAAAGTGAAAGGAACCGTAGAAATGTGAGAAGCTATTGCTGCTGTTATTAGAGCTGGGCAAACTCCCCATATTTGCTTTCCAGCCTTCAGAGGGTTCCAAGGTTCACGCAGGTGATGATGTTGCTGTGTTTGGGACAACCAGGTGAAAGAAGCGGGAGGAAGGATGAGTGTGATGAAAGGGATAGGGAAAGAGGTAAATTTTCCCATAATTAGGGACCCTTCACCCTGCAAAGCCCAGGAATCCAGAAGCTCCTGGGAAGGCACGTGGAGTAAGGCAGAGAGAGATGGAGGAGGGCTGCGGGGGCTGGAAATGATGAGAAGAAGAGGGGAGGAAGAGGGCAATGTCTGAAGCAAGGGCAGATAGGATCTGATCTGAGGCCGGCAGCTGCAGGAGAGCACAGAAAGGGCCCCAAGCACTGCCCGGGAACTGATGAAGTGTGAAGCTGAGAGTGGGAGCTACTGGGCCTCCCTGGTCCCTGGGGGGTGTGCTCAATGCCAGGCTCCTGGGGAGCCTGTCCCAAAGGCCCTCAGCTAATCACTCCGCTTTACTGTTTGCTTACACATTTCCACCTAATTGGGGTTAATCTGCTCGGTGTTTTGGCTGATCGGATGGTTCAGGGCCAGATACATTGGAGGGTGTGGGGGGTGTTTTTAACCCTTCCTTGTGTTTCCAGGCCATGGAGCCAGGGGAAGGAGACAGATGTGGTGTCAGGTCTGCATGAGGCCCGTCCTGGCGGCCACCGAGCCTTCTGCTCCTGCCTGGCCCTTCACCCTGCTGCCTCGGGGCCCCAGGCAGAGGAGGTGCGTGGGCCGGGCACCTGCCTCTGCTGTCCTTCTGTACCCTGTGAACTTTGCCTTCAGGGAGCCCTTCTGCACTCATCTCGGCCTCCCTTGCTATTTCGGGTCCTTTCGCTGGTGGGGAAGGGGTGAGTCACAGGCAGCTCGTGCAAAATGGTGCTCGTCGTTACGTTAAAGGAGAAACCGCCACCACCAGGAACTGCCACCCTGCCCGCTGAGGGTGGAAGAAGAGCTGTGTTTTGGGGGGGGAGCTCAGCTGTGCAGCAAGTGTTCATTGCACTAAGGAGAAGCTGTGGTGAATGCCACCCCTCCACCCTCACCCGAGCTTAAAGAGCTTTTCCTGGAGACTGTGATGGAGGAGCACAGCTCCACGGGACGTGCCAGCACTGTCTGTGCCATTTTGGCATTTTGGACCACCTGAAAGCAAGGCTTGCCAGGCAGACGTTTGCTCCAACACCTTTGTGCTCACTAGGCTGAGGATGGGTCCAATCCCTTCAGAGGTTGGAGCTGGTGTCCAGACTGGTCCCTAAAAAAGTCCTTGCTCCCCTGGAAAGGCACCGTGGAAGAGACAACACACAGCAGCGTGTTTTGGAAAGCTCCCAGTTCCCGGGCAGGAAACAAAAGGGAGCCCCGGAGCTGATAAGTTGTATGAAAAGGGGCAGAACAAAAACTCAGCTGTCTCCAGGGCCTCTCACACAAGCTCCCCCCCGGCACGGCGACAAAACCGCAAGAGAAACTACGCCGGCGGTGCGACGACGCCGAGCCGGCTGCCGGCAGACACTCAAGGTCTGGCGGTGTTTAATCACAGCAGACACAAACCTTCCTGTTATTCAAACCCGTCCTGGTGCCAGCTAATCCCGAGCCGTCCCGCAGCCCGCCACCCAGCCCGGCTGCCCTCCCAGGGGGGCTGCAGAGGACCCCGTGGGGCAGTGTGTGACCATCCCACTAAAAAAAAAAAGGGATTCGGTGGCTTTGCCCTCCTGCCCCTGTGCATTTGGGTGAGCCCCCATCGCTAGCCGGGGAAGAAGCCTCTCAGTGAAGCCAAGGTCAGGGGAGCAAAGCAGCTCCAGCTTCTCCCTCCTACTGTTTATGCAAGACGCCTGCTGCTTGTGCTTGGCCCGCCTGCCAAGCCCGTGGGGCAGTGATTAAAGCTCTGCGCCTGGCACCCGTGCAGCAAATTCAGGTGGTTTCCCGTTGGGCTTTTTTCACCTCCCTCCTGCCCGCTAAGGTGGAGCGTGCCCTTGCCACAAACGCGGCTGGCTCTGCACCTCTGTGTGCAGTGGGGAGGCTGAGCTGGCTTCCTAAAAATTCAAGAGGGCAGCTCTGTCAGGGACATGTGGCCCATCACTCCTGAAGACACCCCAGAGGAGGTTGCTGAGTCCCTCTGTCATGGGGCCATGCTGAATCAAAGCCCTGTCTCACCACCCGCCCACCTCTGCATGGGGCAGGAGTGACCAAACGAGAGAAAACACCCTCTGGTTGGGACACCGTGACATGAAATCCTCTGTGACACAGCCCAGGCTTGTCACCTCCACGACCATAAGTCTAGCTGATGGCCCATGCACGATAGACCCACCAGGTTGTGAAGCGAGAGCTTCCACAAAGGTGGGCCTGGGCCTTGGGCCCTCTGTGGCTGCGCTGAAGGAACCAGCATGGATTCAGCACACGAGAAAAGTCAGCACACTCTTCTTCAAGAGCAACACCATTTAAGCATCAGCTTTTGGCGACAAAAGCCTGGAAATCCACCATCCACAGCATGAAATCACCACCATGCTCTTTGTTTCAGTCTCTGCCTAAACTGATCTCGATCAGGAAACCTTTCTGAAGGCTTTAGGAGCCTGGCACCATGGGCTGCACTTCTCAAGGGCATGAAGCCCTTAGAGCAGAAAATCACAGGGGACAGATTAGCATCGGTTTTGCAGGTTTTATGCCGGACACTGTCACCTCAGCTGCTGCTCTGCTTGGTGCACAGCAGCACTGGGCCTCTGCCTTTGGCTTGGTAGTGGCTATGCAGTCCCAAGCAGCTGATGCTGACTCTGTAAACACGCATGGAACAGAGCAAATATTGCTATCAGGGTGGTCTCAGCATGGGGAAAACTGCTGGAAGGAACCTGCATTGAGATACCATGGAGGGAAGGGTTTGTGCCTGGCCTCATTCATGCAGTTTCATGGCTCCCCAGGGCCAGCGCTCCAAAGTGGTATGAGCAGTGTGTACAGGCCACCCCTTATAAAAGCCTGTTATGTTTTTAGCCTGCACCTCGTACTCCACCTTTGTTGCCATTTAATAATTTTAGCCACTAATTAATGGGCATTGCTTAGCTTGTAAATATTGACAGATACCCGGAGGCTATATAAAACATCTTGTGTTGCCTACAGGACCGCACTGATCCTGGTTGCCTGCTCCTTCCCTAAGCATCAGTCCCCTTTGCCCTTTCTTCACTCTGGAAGAGAGGTTACTCCAGGCTCAGCTTCAGACCAGTTCTCTTTCAGGAGATCACAACTAGGCTGGCCAAAGACAGCAGGAATTGCAGGAGAGCCCCTGGACTGCTGGTATCCAGGTGAGATATTAGGCTGAAGCAGCAGGCGTAGCCAGGAAGCATTCCTGCAGGGCATGGCTGCTCTCTGATCAAGGCGTTGGACCTTCGTTTAGCCCCCCCAACCTGCATTTTTTGTTCTACTGAGAGGCCTGCTGCTAAGGCTGGTTAAAGCTGAACTGCCAGGGGGAGGAAGAACAGTTTCCTTATTTTTTTATTTTTTTTTCTGACAGCATCAGCAAAACTGATTTTGCAACCCAGTAGGACTCTCTGATGAGGAAGGCTCAGGCGCTAGTCAAAAAGTTCAAGCAAGCGTCACTTCTGGGTGGAGCAAGTGTCATTTCTGCATCACTACCCCATCATCATCAGAGCCAGTAAAACTCATCCCACCTTCCTCCTTCAGCGCAACTCCTCATCTCCCCCTTCCCACCTAGCATCACCACAATTGCACGGATTCAGCTGTTGGCATGGGCACTCACACAAGTGGAAGACTTTTTCTTTGTTTTAATAATCTCCAGGCAGGGGTTCCACATTCGAGCATCTCAGCTAAGGTACAAAGTTCCACCCCCAGCTTCTCACTTTCTACAACCATAGCTCCCTGGTGTACTACTAAAACTGTTCACAAGCCTACAACGTAAAGGAGATGACAGAAGTGATCGCTTTAAAATAACATCCAAAAAAACAACATGGAAGGATGGATGACAACATGAGAGTTTTAACTGCAGATGCTTTCTGTAATATGGTTTAGAACAACACTTTGCAGAGACAGACACACAGGCAGGAGGTTCACAGACTTAGCAGTTCAGAGACAGGACTAAGGGCCTGAAGAACCTTCAGGTGGTTTAAGAACAACAACACAAGGAACACGAGGTTAGGACTTTGAGATGATGACTGTCCACACATGAAACGCCAACTCTCCCACTGAGCTCTCAGCAGTCAACCATACAGACATTAAACCATAGATCATAACATACAGAAAACAGCTGGAAATCCAGAGTGAAGCAGCATGACCCCCTTGAGCCCAGAGGCAGATTAGAGACCAGACAAGCACTGCCTTACAACAGCGATGAGTTATTTAAACCATTCGTGATGTGGCTGAAGGGAGAGGCGTTACCACTTGCTATTTTGCCCACCCTCGGTGATGAGACGAGGGTGGTGTTGAGAAATGGAGATGGGGTAGTGTGACATGACTTCCTCATTCTCACTCTACTCTGGAAAAAAGCAACATAGAGAGCTCCAAGAACAGAACCAGCTTAAAGTAAGAGAGGGAAGTAGGAAGCTTTGCAAGATGGACTTAACCACCCCCACTCCCACTAGAGACATAAAACCTAACCCCTGCTGCCACTGGCTTAGGGGCAGCACACACGCTCAGTGTGTATCCAAAAAGGGTGCTAGGAAACATGAGCCCTTGCTTGGCTAAGCAAGCAGGAAAACCACAATGGCAGGGCTGGGGGAAGACAAGGGTTTGGGGTCAAGTGCCAGCCAGTGGAAGCCTGTTCTCATTCTGAGCCCAGCCCACAAGTCACAGCCCGTGGGAGCAGGCCAGAGCAGACATTTAGCCACCACTTCTCTGCACCTGACATTATATTTGCATGGCAGAAGACTCTTCCAGAAAGCAGCCAAGATACATAGTTAGAGGCCAGGAAGCTTCCTAGGCTTAAGGCTTTGCAGTGCGTTTGCTAGCAGGTTGTCCTGTTCAGCACTGACCTAGGCAGTGGAAAGGCACCGTGGCTCTTAAACTGCAGGTGCTGTTGGATCCAGCTACAAGAAGGGGAAGCCGAGGGCTGGAAACCTACGCTGTCAGTGCCACATCCTGAACGGGTTTTTTGCCTTGAGAAAAACAGCTGCCTAAGACCATGTGGGGGCATCCTCTTAGAATCCATCTTTATTTGTAAAAATCCACATATAAAATCTTCTGTTTCCTTTTACAAAAAAACAAAGGCACGTAAAGCTACTCAATCTCTCATCCCCATGGACTGATGGTCTGACACTTCCCCCCATTCTTCCCCCTTGCTTTCTCCTCCAGTCCATGTTTCTTCGTGCTTCCTCCAGTTTCAGCTCATTCCTGCCCAGGCACAGTTCTGCGCTTGCAAAGATGAAGTACATGCACACAGGGGAGATGGTGGAGAGGTGGCATGGGCTGTGCGTGGAATGTTCTACAGGCGCTTTTTAGTAGTAGGTCTCTTTTTCCACCCAACCTAGAAGATAAAAGGAAGGAGAAGTGAACTTTACAGCCTTGAGACTAATGCAGAGAGCTTATTTCAGGCTCTGAAAACTTGCACAGCCATACGTGTGCTAGAAAGGGACCTAGTCACAAAAACTCTTGCCAGGTAACTGGGGTGCTGCAGCTTTCGGGCCTTCTGCTGACTTTTTAGAATTTCCCGAGCATTAATGCACAGAATTAATGCTTGAGAATTAAACTCACCACAGGTTAAGTGGCCCAAGTTGTCAAAGAATAGTAAACGCAGCAAAACACACACCCCAAAACACACCCCCACGAGGTGCTCAGCACCGGGGGTCCCCAAGCACACCTCAGCAGCATGAGGAGGTAGGGAAGGAAACACAGAAATTAGCAACACATTCTTACCACCAGGGTTGCGTCTGATAATGAGCTTTCTGATTTCATCGTAGAGGAATATAAGGAGGGAGTATGGGAAGGCGCAGAACCACCACGTGGGCCTGT
The DNA here is from genome assembly GCF_964211825.1 of Aythya ferina. Taxonomy (NCBI): domain Eukaryota; kingdom Metazoa; phylum Chordata; class Aves; order Anseriformes; family Anatidae; genus Aythya; species Aythya ferina. The sequence continues at coordinate 122,301,923 of NC_140296.1, read as the reverse complement.
TTGGGAGAGGAGACAATGAGAACACAGGCAGAGGAGATGCTCTTTGCCTAGAAGAGCTCTGATTTGATAGCACAGAGGAATACAGATCTTGAAGGCTGGCTAGCCCCAGCTTGCCAGTGCACCCACTCCCACGAGGCCGTGGTTCAATGAAAATGCTCCAAGCCAAGAATTACCACCTTTTTACTGCAGTAGATTAATCCACTTTTGTATATTAATTCCAACACAAGGTGTGTCACAGCACCTTTGTTCGTCTCTGTACCAGCACCTCCCCACCTATTAATCCAGCAACATTTCCTCTAAGTGCCTGTAACCTTTGTACCCATGGTCTTGCTCATTCAAACTGCGCTGCTTTCCCTTATGACTTACATGTGCTAACCTCCAGTTGCTGCAGGCACTGGGCAGATGCCAGCTTTTTGTTAGGAAATTCTAGCACTTCAGCACTTAACTCCAAACAACACTTCTGAGCAGAACTCAAAACATACCAGGAGTGGTTTTTTGTTGTTGTTTTGTTCTTGTGTTTATTTTTTTTTGTCGTGAAGATTTCATGGAAGTTAAGTGACAGTCAATCTGAGCCTAAATCCTGCTGTGAAATGTTGCAATGCCGTTGGGCAATGCTTATGCTGGCACTCCCTCAACCATTAGGATTATTAGCATGCACCAACTGATCTATCTGCACCTATGCCTCTTTAAAGATTTTGTGCTAATTCTTTGGAAGGTAGGATCAGGCACAAGATGTCATCACCAACTCTTCAGTAAAGAGGAGATAGCTGGCCTATATTTTATAGCAATTCAGCTTGCTTTCTTTGGAGGTACAGTCCCCTGCCCATAAAAATACCCCTGTACAAGTGCAAGAGTAGCTGCTCTTATCTCCCCACTCAAGCACTCTTGTTCTGTGGTGTAGCCTGCCGCACAAGCAGCGTGGTACAACTTACTTGAGGGGATACATCCTTAGAGCAACATCCATCCCGGGACAGTAGGAAAGGAAAGCAGCCAGAGCAGTCTCCTCAAAGAGACCAAATATTAAGATCTTGTTCCTAATAGAAACAGGAAAGAAAACAGTCAGGCTCAAGATGCTCTTATGGACCATATCCTAGAACCCACCCTCGTTACCACATGGTAGTGACTGGAGCCAGACGTTCTGGGCTAGCCCAGAAGTCCATCAGGTGGGGGCTGTCAGGCAGTCCAAGCTGCTGGCATAGCTGTCAGAAGGGTCCTGTTGTGTCTCTAGAGCGAGTATTTCACAACTGCACCAACCAGCAGTGGCCTTCACCACAAGTTCAGAAGGCAGCTGGGGTTCAGGTCAGCAGCTCAAGACCTCGGCTGCTCTGTCACCGCACAAAGCTGTTGTGCTGGAATATCTCCCTGCCACTGTCATTCAAGGTGAGTTAGCTTCTACAGACAGTGTCACCACAAGTCAGCACTCCACTCTGTCTCAGCCCAACAGACTGCAGCAGGAAGAACGAGAAAGACACCTGGTGCCTTTACCCACCACCAAGGCAGACTGTTTAAGACTTGTGCCAAGATGCCCAGGCACTGCTAGGATGGTGAACTGGAATGTCACGTGCTGTGCTCCCACCCCAAATCCTCCACAGATGGCCCTACTTACTTCATTCCCTGCTGGAAGACAGAATTCCTTCGGGTCTTACAAATGATCAAGTCCGCCCACTGCACAACCACAATGCTGACAAAGAAGGCTGTATGGCAAGTGAACTCCACTATTTTCCTCTGTTCATAGGTCTAGGGAACAGACAAAGCAGAGAACATTTGTTCAGGTACATTGCTTTTGCTCTCTGGTCTGAGCACCAAGTCCAGCAGACGCATTACTGATCTGTCTGGCAGCCTCTCAGCTGTGCCTCAAAACATACCCACTGCTGTCCGTAGCTGTCTTCGACGTCGTTAATCCATCGGTCATCCCACTGGACTCTGATTCCTAGCAATCCAGAGGGCCAGAACCCATTCTCTGCCATGATTACAAAATAGGTGAAGAAACCTCCAAGGGCCTGGATCATACCTGAACGGATAAGAAAAGGGAAGACAAAATGATTAAGCTACCGCACAGTGCAATTAACAGAAAGCAGTTTACTGGAGGCCCCAGGCACCTCAAAAAATTGCTCCCTGTGGGGCTCAGTCTCCCAAAACAGCAGCTGTGGAACTAGTTCATGCTAACAAACTCAACTGCAGACCTTTTGCTGAGCAGTTTCTGCTCCCAACTTTGTACACAGTTACTTCTGTTTTGCTCTGTGCCGTGAAATGCATGGTACTCAAGGACAGCAGATAAAACTCCCTTTGTGTTCTCATTAAGCCTCATCCACCCCCCAGTCTTTGCAAAATACAGTCAAGAAGGTTCCCAAGGTCTGCTGCAATTAAGCACGAGCTCCCATCCTGTGAACCAGGCACGTCTCTGTAGCTGCCTTTAATCAAGGCTCCTAATGCTGTGTGTTTAGGGATATGCTGGAGAGAATCCTTTACTTCTAATTAAACTAACAATGGGATCTATGTTCCTGCTGAACAAGTCTGAACCAGAGGCGAGCTGGTTGTCAGCCAGCTCCTTTACAGTGCTATGCAATTAAACAAAATTACTGTGAAAGCGATTCAATGGATCAGGCTGCACAAGCCACCGCTATGTGCTGTAGGGGCAGGATCACGGAAAGTTCTCAAAAGCCTGAAGGTTCTGGTTTACACAGCCCAAATTTCAACCCTACCAAAATAAACACAACAGTCACTGACTCAGGATGGCATATAATCCCCCACTACCATCGAGTCCAAGACAGTGCCAGAGCAACCGGAGCAGCTTACCGATCTGCCCGTAGGCCATGCTGATCAGCCTTTCATTCACCAGCTTGTCTGTTTTGGGATTTCTGGGCTGCCTCTTCATAATGTCACTCTCAGCTTGCTCGTATGCCAGGGAGATAGCAGGGACCTTTGAAGGTGACAGGTTTGCCGTTAGAACCACTTCTGTTTTTCGCTGTGCATAGCCTCATCAGGCTGAAAGTATGAGGCAGGGAAACAGCACTGCCTCAAAACCCAAGATGTGGCATTTGGTAACGACCTCCACCCTCCCCAGCATGTCTTTACATGGAACTAAAGGATGCTCAGACTTGGGAGAGCCAAGAAATAGGGAGTAGGTTCTACAGAAGTATCAAGTGGGAACTTATTTAAAACAAAGCACTCAGGAAAAACTGTATTTGAACATTTCCCTACACCCGTTTTTTTAGGGTACCTAAAAACATCCACAATTCTTTTTGAGATAAAAAAAAAAAAAAAAAAGACATTCACCATGTCAGTGCCCAAGTCAATGCAGAGGATGGTGACCGTTCCCAGTGGAAGGGGGATGTTCGCAACGATGAAGATCAGGAAAGGTGTGATTTCAGGAATGTTACTGGTCAAGGTGTAAGCGATGGACTTCTTTAGGTTATCGAAGATCAGACGCCCTGGGGCAGGGAAGAGAAGAGCACAACCCTTGCTTATCAGCACAAGTAGCTCACAGGCATCTTCACTGGTAACAAGGAATGGCAAAGTGCTAGTGCAATAAATTGAAGAATTTTCCTGCATGTAAGGGTGCTGTACAAGACAACAAGGACTGCGTACATCAAGCATTAAATCACCTGTTCAAAAGTAGCATTTTCTGGTCATTGCAATCCTTGTCTGCAAGGTTAACTGCAATACAGCAGTATAATACTGAGCCCTGCTTGCTGGAGGTTGAACAAGAGTCCTTGGAGGTACCCCAACCCTTCTGCTCTTCTTTGAGAGGATGACCATAGGGCCAAAGCGATAGGCAAAAGGACCAAGCTTTTGTTACCCAATTGCTTTCCACTGTTAGCTGTCCCAACTGTCCGTTTAGATGCAGTTATAAACTCACCTTCTTCAACGCCCGTGACAATAGAGGCAAAGTTATCATCCAGCAGAATCATGTCAGCTGCCTGCTTGGAGACATCTGAGCCTGAAATGCCCATAGCAACACCGATGTCCGCCTTCTTCAGGGCTGGGGAATCGTTCACACCATCACCTGTGACTGCTACAATGGCACCCTAGTCATGAAGAGACATAGGGCAAAGAATGAAAACATCTATATGGTGTTTCGGACAGAGGAGGTTTCTCCTATCTTCCTCTTATCCCTTTTTAGGTTCTGATCAGGCTTGGCTTATCAGGAAGGCATGCTGCTCCCTCCAAAGATGGTGGAGGAATTAGTGCCATGTTGAACCTGAACCCTCCCCCAAGCACCTCCAGAGAATTTAAGAATTAAGTGTAATTAACCTGTAAGACCTGTACACATAGGTACTAGCAATTAGCCCGATTAGCCCAATGGCTACTGACAGACTGAAGTTTAGTCCAGTCCCATTACCTGAGGGCACTGAGAAAACTTAACCCTGCTACTTCAGCAGGCAACACTGCTTGATAATTTATTGATAATTTATTGTCTAGGGATTGCTTTGATAAAAGTCTTTGGTCTCCTGTCTTTTTACCTGTCGCTGACAGCCTTCCACAATGATAAGCTTCTGCTGAGGAGATGTCCTGGCAAAGACAATTTCTGTATGATGCATCAGGATGTCATCCAGCTGCTCGCTAGTCATGTCCTTCAAGTCTGAGCCATGAACAACACAAGCCTTAGCATCCCTGCGATCAAGAGACAAGAACATTTTACTTCATAAGTTAGACTTTTGTTATATTTGTCCCATAAAGCTACAGCTATTCAGTACTCTGGGCAAAGATCAACCCTTGCTGTGGGTGACTAAGCACCAATCTGGGCAGCCTCTGCACAGGAGTTTATGCATTTAGTCTAATGCTCCAAGTCTAAAGTCAGATGAGCAGCACAAGGCAGTGCCAAGCAACAGACAGAAAGCCCCACAAGCAGCCTAATTCTTTCTATTGCTTTTGAAAAAGGCAAGGCGTACACGAATTGTTTCCACAGCTCTTGGTCTCCCTGAAAGAGAGGAACCCCTGGCTCAGGCAGTTAGCTTCTAACATCACAAAAGATGCTCTCGTCTTCTGCAGACGATCCTTTTTCCAACAGACTGTTGACCTACGCTTGGCTTTTCAGAGAGCTCGTGCTATGCCAGCTCAGCCTATCTTACTCTCTTCAGCAACAAAAGCACATGTTATATTTAGACTGGTTTGGTACCCTGCATGCTACGGCGAAATACCACCTCTCTAACCCAGCATACCATCCCTTATAGGTCTAGGGGATTATCCGTGCAGCTACTGACATCACGCAGTTTAGACAGGGAAATTCCTTCCCCACCCTTACAGCCAGCTGTTGATATGCTCAGTCACACAGCCCAGTGATCCCCAGCCCTGCATTGCTAGGCTGTGAAGTTACCCTCAATAAAAGGGAGAAGAATTCAGCCACAATACTTGCCTTCCCCTAACAATTCATCCCACAGGGCGTCTCTATTCACAGTTCATAAACTACATGGCTACCCTCCAGGCCAAACACAGGCTGGGTCAAGCTAAGCAACGCAGACAGCCCAGCCATTCTGCAAACAGCCCACTTCTGCCAAAGCACATTTTCTTCGGACGCCTCAGTTCTGCACTGGGCTGCGAAGACGAACTTTAACCCCATAAAGGGAGAGAACTCCATCTTCACATTTATCCTGCGCTCACAGTTACTGACCAGCAATTCCTCCACCCAGCTCAAGTCCTGCTCCCTTCGCCTACCTGAAATCAGACCCTGAACTGAGCCTGCAAGCAAGAGGAACAGAACTGGACGATGAGTGCTCAAGTTCACATGCGGTGTTTCAACTCTTCTCTCAACAGTGAGAAACAGTTAAACCAGCTTGACTTTTTGTAGCCACAATCCAAAGTAAGTTGGCCAACAAACTGGTCTTTTTTTTTTTTTTTTTTTAAGCAGAGTTTTCCTATGAACCTCTAAGGTAACTTAATAAAGAAGCTTAACTAAAATATATGTTTGGGGGCAAAACTAGATTTAACCTCTATTTAAAGATCGGAAATCACAGGAACGTGTGGGTTTGAGCACTGCTCAAAACAGTCCCTAAACCTTTTTCTCCTAAACCACTACCTAGCTATTCTTTCCTGCCCAGTATGTAGTGCTTGTGACTTCGGTGGAAACACTCAGCTCCAGGGGAAAAAAGTTACATCCCCCACAAAAAGAGACTCCACCCAGCCTGCTGGTTGGTTGTTTCCCCCAGCTGGGGGGCAGACCATCAAGATATGGGGCAGAGGAAGGAAGGAACTGCTGAAGTTGTCTAGATAGGGCTTACTCTGAACTACATGCACATTCAAGGCAGCTTTATGTATTCTTCACATAGCTCACGACACATTGTGGAGAAGCCACAAAAGCCTCAGCTAAGCCTAAGCCGTGCTTTTCATGTCTGGGGAGAAATGCCGACAGATTATCTGAGGCAAGGAGAGAGGCAAATAATTCTTTGAAGAGCTTTAGTGTTCCCCCCGAGTCAGTACCTAGGGTTTACTTGGCTGACAGGAATGTTGAGTCGAGCTGCAATGTCTTCCACTGTTTCATTGCCCTCAGAGATGATGCCGACACCCTTGGCAATGGCTTTGGCTGTGATCGGATGGTCTCCTGTAACCATGATGACCTGGAACACAAACAGACTGCCGTGAAAGCCTTGCCCCTGCTGCAGAGCAGCACTGCCCAGCAGGCAGGATCCCTTGAGACTGAAGGGCCACGTGGCTTTTGTTCCATTATCGAGTCCCAGTACAGAGCAAGCCTGAAGTACAGCTAGTATAACATGTTATGCATTTGCAAGGGATTGAGGTGAAGGGAAGACAAAATTGATAACCCTGAGTCACATCTCCAGTTCATTCTCCAATTTGTGCTTTTTGTTCTCTGGTTGCAGTCAGTACTGCGGGACGTACAGAACGACACCTGAGCCAAATCACCTGTTTTGGGACAGACACCACTACAGCGTTTGCCAGTGTCCTACAAGTCTGGAGCCCTACAACTCTGGAGATCTTGACCAAATACTTCCCTTCACCCACATTATAGCCTCACACACAACATGGGAGAAGCCCTTCGTATCCAGAGGTTTAAAGCTAGGCAATCTCAGCCGAGAAAGTAGCTACCTTAATCCCAGCGCTTCTGCATTTGCCAACAGCATCTGGCACAGCAGCACGAGGAGGGTCAATCATAGACATCAATCCTACAAAGCAGAGTTTGTCTACAGGAAAGTTCACTTCGTCCGTGTCGAACTGGAAGCCTTCGGGGAACTGGTCATCAGGCAGAGCCAAGTGACAGAATCCTGCAACACATCAAAACCCACGATTATTCTGTTCCTACACATCAAAGAGGTAGAGAGTGTGAATGTTTATTGCACTCCTGTTCTGATAACTAATGGCCGTTGCTGGGTGCCCAAACACAGCTTGGTTCCCACGTAACAGAGCAAATCTAACATGATGTGACCCCACGGAGACTGAAGGGCTCAAATACTTTGCTTCACTTTGATCCAAGCAACCCAGCTGCTGGGCAGGACAAGACCCTGCAGGCTGCCCTGTAGGTTAAGAGCTAAAAGCAGAACTGTTCCTGTATGTATCACTGAAGTGACCTTGACTCAGCACTACGCACTTCATTCCTGCAGTATAACGAGTGCTTTGTTTAACCTGCGGGGTCTCTGCACCAGAGCACGAGGGACAAGCCTTTATTTATTATTGAAGCTGTTTTTCTTACCCAACACTCTCTCCCCAAGGCCTCCCAGCTCAAGGTAGGCATTCTGAAAGGCATCTTTCATCTCCTCATCCAGTGGTTGCTCTTTGCCATGAAGAAGAATGGAGCTGCACCGATCCAAGATCCTCTCTGGAGCGCCCTTCATCACCAGCAAGTAACGGGATTCTGAAGGGTTTGCGTTCTTGTGGATAGACAGCTAGGATGGAAGAAATTAAAGTTTTAGACATTTACTTGTGCCCTTCCCAGCACATCACCATCGCTTTAAGTTTTTTGTGACTACAGCAGCTCAGGATTATTGGTGACATTCTGCTCTACTTTTCATTCATCCAGACTTGAAGGAGGTCCTCCAACTAAGGTTTTCATAGAATGGCTTGGGTTGGAAGGGACCTTAAAGATCATCTAACTCCAACCCCCCATCATAGGCAGGAATACCACCCACCAGATCAGGTTGGCCAAGGCCCCATCCAGCTTGGCCTTGAACATCTCCAGGGATGGGGCATCCACAGCTTCTCTGGGCAACCTTTTCCAGCATCTCACTACCCTTACAGTGAAGAATTTCCTCCTAATATGTTTTACTACCTAGTCTGTAACATTACCATAAAACTACAGACGTGGCACAAGCCTTTTGTGTCCAAGCTTCACCTCTAAGATCATTTCCCTCCCAGCTCTGAGTTCCTCCATTCTCTGTGCACTACTACCACATAGGTGGGAAAGAGTCTTATCTTCTTTCAGCAACTGATGCCTCTGTGTCAAGGTAGCTCCAGCAGCTCTTACACAGCATAACTAAGTAAATTTCACAAGCTATATATAGACTCAAGCAGTCTACAAACAGTAATGACTAGACAAGATTTTGGTGTCAAAACAAGTTTTGAAGTAGTCTTCATGCAAATTTACGTAAGTACTTCACACAGTGTCTCCCCCTCAAGAGATAAACAAGAAACATGCTTACCTGGTACTTGTTGGTAGAGTTAAAAGGTATTTCCACTACTTTGGGATACCTCTCTCTCATCTCCTTGACAGAACCACAGCACAGTTCGATGCATTTCAGAAGTGCTGACTCAGAGGCATCCCCTGCCACTGCTCTCTGAGGAAAAAAGACAACTATCAAAGGGCATGTTCCAGTGAACTCACCACAAGATCAGACATGTCAAAAAAAAAAAAGTGCATTCAGCTCAGCCCAGTCCCAGGTTCTACATAACATGAGAGCAGTAAAGAATATTTCCATCATCCAGCCCTGACAAAGAGCTGCATTTCAGAATGCTAGGCCTTTTGTCGGAGAGAATAACAGTCTCCTGATACCAAAGCCAAGCCCTTTTAAATGGTAGAGAGTCAGCTAACCAGGAGAAGTCAGAATGAGGGTGAATGGTGAACTTTAAGAACCGATATGAGGGATTTCTCAGTCATATACTGCAAGCTGTTTGCCACAAAAATGCAAATGCAAGATTGAAAACTAATGACATGCATAGAGATAGATACTTGTATGCCCTCTCCCACCCCAAGACAAGATCACCTTAACAAGCCTCTGGATGAGAAAATTTAATCTATTCCCTTCCCCACACCCCAAAGTAAAATCAGCACTGGTAGAGACTGCAGGTGAATTCTCAGCCTTGGAGATCTGCATGTGCTCTGTGTCCTGCCTGAATTTCCTTCGCTGTAATTTAAACTACTTCTTGCCCTTCTGTCTCTTTTGTCCATGAATATTTTTCTTCTATTTTTACACTACTATGTTGGTACCTAAAAACTTCTCTAGAACTATTCTTTGCTCAGTCTTCCTTAGACTGGAGGAAGTCCAGCTCTATCTTCCATGTTAAAAAAGACCAGAAGTTACAGTCAGGACTGCTATGGAAAAATAAATTGTCCTATTATTTCCATCACCACATTATGATAACATTCTCGGGAAGAAGTTTATGACATAATATGACTAATATTTGACAGATTATGAGCATTGTACAGTTAATTCAGCCCTGGCTTGGTCACAGTTCAGAATCAGGAATCCATGTTGATGTTATGTTGGCATTTGCACCCGTGCTGAACCAGCAAAAACTTAAAAAGCTAAGACTTGCCAGTGAGAATAGAACGGCCAAAGACAAACAGTCCCACGGCTGCTGCTCCCACAACTCTAGTGTCCACTTATCCTGGCTCCCAGAACTGGGTGTTTGTGGCTTTTAAGTATATACATGACAGAAACAGCAGTTCTTGGAACAGTTGGACAGGGGAAGCTGCCTAGAAAAAGTTTCTGGCCCTTCCTAGTCCTTTCCAATGTATCTGACCCCCAGACAAACCAAAGATAACAGTGGATGGCAAAGAGCCTGCTGTGGAAAGCATCTTCCCTGTCCTATTTCCTCTGTCAACAGCAAATCTATAAGGGCACTTGACTGCAGATGAGACCAAGAGTTACAGATGTCTCTGTTTCAGAGTTCCTTAAGCCCTAATGAAATTGAATCTCACCACCATTATGGGAGACTGGTGGGAAAGGAGCAATGCAAGCGTTGCTTTTAGGAACTCACCTTAAGGATTGGTACATTTTCCTGATTGGCCTGGAACACGGCACGGTTGCAGAGACCTGCAACCCTGGACAAAGCAGTCCAAGTAGCTGAACTCTTGTCAAAGGAAGCACCTGAAAGCAGAGGAAGAATGTCAAAAAACAACCAAAAAAAACCACACAAACACAACACTCTGTAGGCTTAACAGTGAGAAGCCTGTACCTCATGAGCAGGAGACTCACCTAGAGCCTGTTGGCACACTACAACTCCTTCGTTTCCCCACCCCCTTCCCCAGGTACTTGATGAGCAGCTGATTATTTTAAGACCTGATGGTGAAATAATGATAGCACAAAAAACCACCTCTGCCACCAAGTAACTGATGAATGCAATAGCAGCAGAGACCAGGCTGGCAACATCCTTTCAGAGTAGGTAAGTAAAGGATACTGGGTGCCACTTCCAGCTTGTCTCACTTTATCCATCACCCCATGAAACACCCCCCAAAGAAACAATGCTTAAGTACACACCGAGATAATGCTTCTCCCATGCTGCCTCTTAAGATGGCTTCAAGGGAGATGAAGTGAACAGCTAACTGATAAGCTGATGTACTTTCCACAAAGAGGAATCTTCTGTGTTTATTTCCACTGCAGCCAAGCCAACCGTTGCCAAGCCAGAACTAAGTGCTTCCAAATAACACTTTATTTATAGCTTGTTACTTTGCACTAGCGTTAAAGACTAAGAACAATAAAGCAGCTTTAAGTGGTTGGGACAAGAACAATGTTTTGTAGCGGTTGGGGGAGCAGGGCAGAGAACAGCAGCCCCATTGGAGAAAGGTTATGCTGGTAAAATGCTGCAAGCACAACCTTTCACAAGGTAGATGAGAGCAAGAAAACTCCTGAATTTGGTTGTACTTACTAAACAGTTCTGGAGAGATAAGTACCTCTCAATAGCACAGCATGCAGAGATTTCAGATTCTTATCAGTATCTGGAAGAAACTTCCTGCTCGCCTCTTACAGAGGCTTCATTCATTGCTACCACAACCAGGACGTTCTGGGAAAACCCCTGTCCAGGAGCAGCTGTCTACTTCAACATGGGAAATTTCAGTCCACGTCTAGTCTCAAGGAATTCATTATCAGTGTCAACATCTCTTCTGTCCACTTTTAAAGCTGCACACACAGCTTAGGATGAGGCAATTTGGGATATATTTTGGCAGAAGTAATCAGGTACTGTGAAGTACTGAACAGCAAATATGCCTGTCCTGTTTGTGGAAATAAGGACCCAAACGTTCAAGAGGTTAAAATTCCAATGGACTGGTTTGATGCAAAAGCAATCAAGGGATTTTTTCCTGTTTATGGATTTAGGTAATCCGTTTACGGATTAAACAGAACTGTGGTATAGTGCAAAGCTTCCTAAAATTCACCACGAGCCTTTTAGCAAATCATGATAGGAGTCCCTGCACCATGAACTTCACTTGCACTGAAGAGCTAGGAACACAGGCTCTTACACAAAACCCTTTTTTTTTTTTTTTTTTTTAAAGAAAGAGATGCATCCAGCACAAAGAGATGGCCTTACCACTCTGGTTCTCTGTAGTATCAGCCTCATGAATCTGATTGTCAAACCACATGTGCGCAACTGTCATGCGGTTTTGTGTCAGAGTGCCTGTTTTGTCAGAGCAGATGGTGGATGTGGATCCCAGAGTTTCCACAGCTTCCAGGTTCTTCACCAAGCAGTTCTTGCGAGCCATACGCTTGGCTGTTAGTGTCAGACATACCTGGAGACAAGGAATAAAACGGGTTAGATATGTTTGTGCACTAACACCATGCCACCCCACTCACTGTGGGCACGGAATGACAAAATTACACGCCCTGAAGTGATTCCTATTGCACACCAGCAGGGTGAGCATGAACTGCAGCGCTTAGGGCCAGCTCTTATACTACGTTTAAGTGACAGTTTTCTCCAGAAAATGGCTTAAGGTGTCAGCCTCCTGTTTCTCGGTGTATTAGGAAGGAGATAACATGCCCTGGAATAACATTTTAGTGTTAACTAACGTTTAACATTACAGTTCCCTAATAAGAGGAACTCTCAAAATAGGTAGAGGCAGGCCATGTAGAAGAAAGCCCAAAACAGCCCTGGAGATAGGGCAGCGACTTGCTCGTATAGGAAGCAAGCAGACCCAGCTGCTTTCTTGCCAGAAGCTCTTTGGGGTTGAAGCTCCCAAATGTTTGTTTCCTGCTTCAGCAGCTGCTCTGCAGCCTAAAGCTGCACAGAAGCCTCTAGACCTGTCCACCACGACCCTCTACACAGCTAAGAGCACCTGGATTCTCCTCTATCTATATGGGAAACCAAGCTTACAAGAACCTCTACCAGCTCCCGGATCAAAACTGGGGACAACAGCAAGACTTGCTAGATGCTCTGATAGCCCTTCAGGACTGGGGGGCAGGTGTGTATGTGGGTATAAAAAGCAAACAAATCAACACTTAAAGTAGAAGGACCCCTCCCCACCACAGAAAAAGGGAGAAAAGCCAAATTCAGGACTCCTAGCCTTACTCACTTCATTCTACAATGCCAAGGCTCTTTGCAGGTCTAATTCAAGAGACTCACCTTCATCAGATAAACAGCTGCAGAACCAGAGACTGATTCAGGCAACTGGTCAGAATACACCAAATTTATAAAACCTAACCCTGCACACTCAGCACACAGAGAACCTACAGAACTTTAGGTTCACCTCTGCAAACACATGCTGAGCATGAAGCACTCCATTTGCTGAAGAGCCATACAGTTTATGCATGAAGTCAACCTCTTCTTCCAGCTTCACTCACCGTGACAGTTGCGAGCAGTCCCTCGGGAACGTTGGCAACGATGATTCCTATAAGGAAGATTACAGCCTCCAGCCAAGTGTATTCAAGGATCAGCGAGAGGATGAAGAAGCTGACACCCAGGAACACAGCCACTCCGGTGATGAGGTGGATGAAGTGCTCAATCTCCATGGCAATGGGAGTCTTTCCCCCTTCCAGTCCAGATGCCAGACTGGCAATACGGCCCATCACAGTGCGGTCCCCAGTCCTAATAACAATGCCACGGGCAGTGCCTAGAAGAAAGACAGGGTTTAAGACAACCTTCCCTCCCAATACCCTAAACTGAGTTTGTTCAGCCTGTCCTACAGTTTAACAAGCTTCCTCCAAGATAATGCAGGTAGGCAATCCAACGGGTCAAGGCCTCCCACCACAGCTTTTTTAGTCTCCAGAAATAAATGGAGATAAGGGCTACATAAGATTTATGCATGACTGGCCAAGCTGTATGCCCTCTCCCTACTACCCCAGGGAATCAAGAATCCACTTGGTTCAAGTACCAGTTGCATAAGCAATTAATGGGAGAAAGAGGTCTTCAAGACGTGGATTATGTCCTCCTCTCTCCCTTTAAAGGAGAAGCCCATTTTCTCTTCCCAAGGTTCTTAAAGATCAAGAATATTCCATGGTACTGCAGGTTATTTTGAGCTTTTTTTGGAGGTGGGACAGAATGTGGAGCTTCCACACTAGTGGACACCCTGTGATATGGAAAAGATGCTCTGGGCTGCAACATGAAGAGGGCCTACCACTGTACTTGGAGCTACTACAGAAGTCTTGCCAGAAATGTTTGAAATTCTGGATTTCTGCAGTAGCTTGTTGTGTACACCCCAGCCTAGCCCTCTTTGTTCAAATAATGGTACTTTGTGATTTAACACTGCTGTAACGCGGCAGTCATGTTTGAAGACACACCATGTAGCTTCATTTCTGGGAAAAGCATACAAAAACAGTAGTGCTGTGGAGCCTTCAGCCCATTGTACCGTCCTGGAGTTGGAATGGGCAATGGAAAGCCTTCACTGGGCATTTCCAGCCTGCCCTTGCATGGTAGGATTGGACTAACAGCAAGTACTCTAAACACATACAACGTTTGCACTGCTTACCTATGGAGTTCACTCCCTAGCACTGTTAATACTTTAGCAAACTAGGAAGAGCCACCTACCTTCCACACAGTTGGTGGAAAAGAAGGCAATGTTCCTGGTTTCCAGTGGGTTCTCGTTGGAGAAGTCTGGAGACCTGGTCTGAGGCTCTGACTCGCCAGTAAGTGAGGAGTTATCCACCTGCATGGAGGAGAGTACTGCTTCATACACAGCCGGACAGATGATTCAGCAGCAACAGCTGATGAAACACCAGGCGCTCCCCAAACGTTCCTCTTTTACCCCACCACTCAACCCATTCACAACATTGAAGAAATTCTTAGAAACCAGACTAATTCATCATCCTCCACTACGAAGCTTTCAGACAGCCTGTCGCTACTCACCTTGCAACCATGTGCAGAGATGATCCGAAGGTCAGCTGGAATTCTGTCTCCTCCTTTCACCTCCACTAGATCTCCAACTACAACACCTTCCGCATTGATGCTCATCTTCTCACCATTTCTGACTACAAGAGCTTGCTGGAAGACAGTAAAGAAACAACTTGCGTCAAAAGCAACTCTTAAGAAAGGTGCTCAAAATATCCAAGCATCCTAAAATAGTTGTCTCATGCGTCTAAGGAGCTTTCTGCTTGTGCTAACATGTTTATCTCAGATATGTTTAAGAAAGATAACTATTCTTGTTTTCTCACTACTTAAATTCCTTGTTGCCAAGGTGACAGTAAGATGGTTAGGTATGATACAGACTGTCCATGTCCTCTGAGTTTTAGCGCTCATTTATCACACCAGTTACAGAATTCCCTACACTATCACGAAAGTTATGGATTTTAATAAGCTGGTGGATCTCACAGGGTGCCAGGAACTGCCCTGGATTATTAGCATAATTACTTGGAACAGAAAGAGGAACTAGCGTTCCCCTCAACATTAAGAGGGAGAAACCCACACTAACAGCTTGGCACAAAAGACATCTTGCCTGCTGAAAGCCAACACACAGCATTCACCACAAGGCATTTTGTGAGTGAAGCTCGTGTTTAATACAGCTAATAACCCTGAGCAAGCGTGGCAGATCAAGGAAACGAGGTATTCCATACCTGAGGCACCATGTTCTTGAAGGACTCCATGATCTTGGAACTTTTTGCTTCTTGGTAATACGAGAAACAGCCAGTAATGATAACCACAGCTGCCAACACAATACCTAGGTACAGCTACAAGGAGCAGAGAAAGTGATTGAGAGCGTGATCTGCCTGAAAGGCTTCCAGCTCGTCCAGATGAATTGCTTGGTATTTAAATGCCCCATTACAAAGCGTGGAGGTAATTGCAGTCTCCGTACATTTTGTACACAAAGGCTGTCCACAAGCCACTGTTGTTAACACAACATGAAGGAAGTCGGCTGTCCATTTCATTACATGGAAGCACTCCAAAACATGTTAAGCTCACCCACTGAATTTCCCGTACTTCTGGGAAAAGCTTCTGGACTGAATGCCTAGAGGAAGCCGATATGCTTTAAGCCAAACAAGCTGCTCAGCCTGCCTCGGAGGTAAAGCAGACATTTTTTTACTTACGTTATCTTTGTTGGGCTCCTCCTCCATCACGCTTTGTATGCCGTATGCCAGAAAACACAGAATAGCACCGATCCACAAGAGGAGTGAGAACCCTCCGAAGAGCTGCCGACAGAACTTCACCCATTCAGGGGTGGTGGGTGGGGGCGTGAGGGTATTTGGGCCATCACGAGCCAAAATCTCAGCTGCGCGCGCAGTAGTCAAACCCTAGAAGAGAAGTTCCTTTTAGAGGCATCGTGGCAAGACTGGCTGGGGAAAGCAGTTTTAAATTTGTTCATCTTCTGCTTGAGAATGCAGGTAGAGGCCTGCCACAGCAATAAGGAGATGCTAACAGATAATGGGAACCTCCACAGCTGCCAGGGCTCGGCAACCAAAGTGAAGGATGTGAAAGCTGCATGCTAGAAGAGGAGCTACAGGATGTTGGATGCTCCTTGAGGAGCCTGCACATCATAAGGCTACAACACAGAAGGCAGGCAAGGGAAGAGTGCTACAGCAGCAGACTTTGATCACTGATGAACAGCCCAGTGCAATCCATCCTATCAAATTATGGAACAAGTGAAAGCTGGGGACTATAAAGATGATGACACTTGAGATTGTCTTTCCAGGAAGTTCAGCTTTTAGAAGCCAAGGTCTTTGACAGAAGTATGCAAGCCTTCTGTAACAGAGACAGAGCAGACTTGTTGCTGTATGCAATCCTGAAAAAAACACACACCTTAAAGCAAACAAGAGCAAAGGTGCACTGCAGAATCACTGCAGTGCTTCTGCACTAGCCTTTGAGGTTAGCCAGAACATTTGCACACCTGTTACTATAAAAGGATTGAAATTTTTAACTACTGCTAACCATCACCAAGTCTCTGGCATGTACTAGCTCACTAGATTACATCTGCAATATAACAAACATTTGCCTTTATTACAAGCTCTTAAGGAAAAAAAAAAAAATCCAAGAATCAGTTTGACCT
Organism: Aythya ferina; assembly: GCF_964211825.1. Classification (NCBI taxonomy): domain Eukaryota; kingdom Metazoa; phylum Chordata; class Aves; order Anseriformes; family Anatidae; genus Aythya; species Aythya ferina. The sequence goes on along the minus strand of NC_140296.1, from coordinate 122,285,353 downwards.
TGGAACAATTCAGAGGCAGATAACAGTGACTTTGTTAGAGAACAAAGTCACTAAAGCATTGCATGCTGGCTGTACAGTGGGAGGACGAAGAGGAGTATTTGTGAGCTCAACAGTTCTCTCAAAGCCTGGGAAACTTCACTGGAAGAGCAGAGATTAAACAAAAAAAAAAGGAAAAGAAACAGACCACCCAGATCTCCCTTTGTGAAGTGCTCTGAGCCGAGACTGCTCCTTTTCCAATCAGGGCAAAGAGGGAGGGAAAACAAAGTCTACTTACCCGACTCAAGTCTGTTCCATATTTACGATGAAGTTCATCAAGGCTGAGCTTGTGGTCATCCTGAAAGACAAGAAACAGATGAGGGGTGACCACACTACCTGCAGATTGGTCAGTACAAACTCAATGATTCGCCCCATCAACAGGTTTCCCTTCTGTAACACCTCAGAGACTGAAACTCTTGTCACAGAGAAGATAAGCTAGAATCTTCCCATCTCGTTCAAGAATTCAAAACAGTCTCCTCTTCAGCATTCTTCTGGATATTTAGGCACAACATAACTTTTTAAGCAATCCCTGATTATATCAGGGCAGTCTATCTCACAACAAATTTTGTGAAGCCTCTTTTTTTTTTTGTTTTGGTTGTGGGAGGTGGGGGGGTTGGAAAGGAAGGTGTACATAAGATTAGCTGTGTAATTTCACATGTTTAAGTAACGCTGCCAGCTTAAATAATGTTTCTCCCCCAAAGAGGCTCTGTTTCACAGCCAGCTTATTTTCAGTTTAAAAAAAAATAGTACACAGCAGTATCTCACTTAAACAGTGGCACTGCAAGGAACAGATGCCTTAAGCTAGCATCTCCACCAAACACAAAACCTGATCTTTGAGCAAGTTTTAGCAGTCCCTCTCCCTAACAAACAGGGCCAAAAAAAAAAAAAAAAAGTGAGCCCAGTCTCCATACACAGCACAGAAATAAAGCCTGTATCAACTTCAAGGCGAGCAGATCTACGCCACGTGATGCTCATGCATATGTACAGCATCATCCACCATTCACAGATGGGGATGGAAGACGCTCCTCACGTCCTCACACACGATTAAGGAGTACTAATACTGAGGTCAGTCTGAGCTGAGGCCAACAGTAAATGGAGTTGTACAGATTCCACTCCTCAGCTGGAACGAAAACAGCAGTCTCACCCACATGACAGCACATAAAAGTACTGCTGCTATCCAGATAATGCTCGCCTGGGTGAGGAGAAGCAGCTACACTTTGCTGCGTGTAACCCAGGCAAACAAAGACTTGGGTTCTGTGTCAAATGCTTTTGAGAAGTGATGTTTTCAGGGCCATCATGATGCTGAAACGCTCACAGGATGTCAAGTTTGAAGGCAGAAGGGATGGGAAGGGAAAATCAATGCCTTCCCTGCTGTCAGCTCACCAGCACTTTTCTACGAGAAGCCACGTGAGGCACAAGGCTTTGTGAACACTCTTAAAGCTGCTCTTTCCACGCCTTACAACTCTTACCATTGAGACTTCCTTCTTAAGCTCATCCATGTCCCTCTCCACCTTCGCCCCCTTTTTCTTCTTTGCGCCATGTTCGGATGTTGCAGTAGGCTCATACTTGTCTCTTCCAGCCTACAAGAGAAGACAGAGTACTGTTAAGAAACACCTACGCTCAGCTTCTTCGGCAGCAGATATGAGCCATATACACGAAATTGCCAGGTGGACAATAATTATATTTGTGTTTTTTGGTGTAACTTTAGTTACACCACATTATTAAAGAAGAGAGTTAGCGGGCAACTAGGTCTGCTCAGCAGCATCGCAGCCTACAGCCTGACATTTTACAAGTCTGGCTGGGAGGAGAGCGAGCTGTATGCTATGCAGCCAGCCTTGGTGTGCGAGCCCCAGCTCAGGCAGAAAGTGATGAAGAGCAGAAGAAACCAATTCCTGAGTGCATACGTATGTTCCCTTCAAGGCATTAACTCCTCCTCCCCCCTGCTCAGCCCTCCACATCCTCTGGCAAGGAGCAGCCTATCAACCGGAGGTAAGTAAGAGGTGGTATCTCTAACTCAAATTTGGGGGGGTAAGTTCCAAACACTTTCATTCTCAGTTTGGCGCTCGAGCTGAGCTGTTACACAACGGAAACCTGCTTTCAATTTATGGAAATCTGTCCAGTAAGAACGATATTCAGAGCAGCTCACTTTCACAGCCCTGATCCGTGCTCAGTCCAGCTTCAGAGAAGCAGACGATTTGCTTAAAACCTCTTTACTCAGATGGATTTTTATTCTCTTTACTCGTGGTTAATTTTACATTGAATCACGCAGAGACTCGGATCTTAAATGCAAATGAGAATCTAAGGACAAATCACAGAATCACAGAATTTCTAGGTTGGAAGAGACCTCAAGATCATCGAGTCCAACCTCTGACCTAACGCTAGCAGTCCCCACTAAACCATATCCCTAAGCTCTACATCTAAACGTCTTTTGAAGAAAAAAGAAAGAAAAGAAAGCATGAAGCAGCAAATACAGGCATCACTTGAGACCAAAAAAAAACTACAAGAAACTTGGACAGCCTGCAAGGTACCGAAGCCAGGCACCAGCACGGCCTCACAGAGCAGTTCCTCCTTTAAATACTCCATAAGCTCGTTCCCAACCCTCACAAGCCTCCAATAGCTGCTTTCCTCCCCCCTTCCCTACCGTGCAGGGCCTACGACATCCTGCCAAGTTTCATGCGATGACATTTTCACCCAGTAAGATCTCCGAGAAGTACTTTGAGATGAAACAGCCGCCAGCAACACCTCAGTCAAACCGGTAACAAGATTAAGGGGAGGTTTCAAAGGCGCTGCCTTGCTCTTTGCATGAGTGCCTCAACTCACAAGTCGGATTCCTGAGAACAGTCTGGACACAGAAACTATTGTTGGGATCCAAGAATCGTCCTGTTCAGCAGCAAGCACAGGAAACTTATTTTTATTATTACTTACAGCAAGAGAAGCAGAAAACCAAATTAAAAGTGAAACTACACTAAAAAAATAATCCAAAAAAATAAATAATCACAGCTTCCCTGCAAAAAATCATCGGGCACATCTAGACAAGGATTTATATTGTTCTAAGAAAGCTTTGGGCGCATCACACTGCAGCCACATTCACACATTTCACGTGTACAGAGGAATTCCTCCTTACCCTGGTCAGCAAAGGTGGGCTTTGCATCCCCTGCATGCAGCTGCAGAGCTGCGCAGTGGAAGCGGTTTTGAAGAAGTGGAGCAGAGACTATTGGCTGTTTGCCACCTCCCAGCCAGGGAAACGAGACACACAACTGCAGATTGTCAGCATTCTTGACATTCTCTTCCCTGTACCTAAACTCCCATTGCACTATTAAAAAAAAAAAAAAAAAAAAAAAAAAAAAGGCGCGAAAGCCACAGAACTTCAAACAGCACAGTCCTCGCATTCCAGCATCCTAAGAATTTGCCATGGGGCAATTCACAAAGTCACCATGAAGCTTCTCTCTCTTTCCTTCAGTCTCTGAAAGAAACAACTTCGACCGCTGCTAGATCTCTGGCAGGCAAGTCCAAAACAGTCCCCCACAAAACACATGCTTCTTGATTACTGCTTTAAATAAGTGACTTCTAATGAAGGTGAAGAAGCTGGTGCCCGGATTGGCATGCCAGCACCTCTGGCTTCACCCCTTCCCCACCAGAAAAGCATGGCAAGCTCCTGGGGACTTCCACAACAAGTACAGTGGCTTAGCCCACTGGGGCAGCAGTGAATATAGCCCAAGAACACAGGAAGCTTTAGCTCTTGCAGCTGCAGAGACAACCTGCAAGGAGGCCAAGATGAAAAGGCTCACCACCCTTGTTCACGCATGATTCGCTTAGGAAAAAAAAAAAAAAAAAATCAAAAGAGCCCAGCATCAGCTGCAGGCAGGACAAAAAGCAGACAGAGTTACTTGTTTCTGTAAGAACCCAAGTACTTGCTAGCCTACCAGCTTCTCAGTTTAAGAAGAAATAAAAAAAAAAAAAAAAAAAAAAGCACAGTACCTTCCCTTCTGTTGCTTACTACCATCTCCCACCCTTACAGAAAAGGTGGGCCAGTAGTATCGGTCTCAGCTCTGAGCTTCCTGCTCTGTCGTTCAAACGTGACCTTGAGGCATGGATCAAAGCACTTGCCCCTGGTCTCTGCCCTCAGGGCAGCTGGCAGAGGAACCTCACAGCTCCACAAAGGCTTGCCCTGGGACAAGGTGTCCATCCTGCCCCACAGCGCTGGAAGGTCTCCCTGCTCTCCCCTCCTTTTCCTGCCAGACATAAGAGCAAGCATACGGTAGTCCTGACCCTCATCTTATCAAGATGCGAGCACACGGCCTGGACACAAAGGAAGGTCTGTCTCATCAGAAATGTCACATCTGTTACTTTGCTTAGCTGAGGAACACTTCTGACTCATCAAAAGTGCCACAGAAGAAAAAAAATAAAAGAAAAACACAACTTTTTCCTTCCCTTATACGTTTTTTTTCTCCATTGGCTTAGGCAGAACAGTTGTCGACACCGGTGTAAGAAGTCTTACACATCCCCCAGAAAACCCTATTGTCTTTGAGGCAACTTATGCTTTTCCTCTCTGGACTAATTGAGCCATTCATAGCTGATGTCTTAAACACAAGCCATGATTGACCAGGAAACGGGAGGGGTGCAAATCAGCAGACAAATTCTGAAGTATCCTATTCTGCCATTGCCTAATCCACCAAGCAGTGTCAAGAATAAGCCAAAACAAATTAAGCCGTCTCTGGAGGCCTGCTCTGTTCTAGTACTTATGTCATTACAATCAACTGTGCAGAGAAAACAGAAAAGTTACTGTCTTGCTGCCTCATGGGACAACCTTCAGTAAATATATTAAGCAGATGAGTCATGATACTGACCATCCCTACTGGACTGGAAAGGTTGCTCCATGACCCTATGCAATACTAAGAGAGGGACGTAAATGCCTTCCCAGGATCCTTCTTACTGCCTCCCAAAAAGCAGCGTTCAACCTCCCATCTTTCATCAAAAGCCCAACTGCCTGCCTCAGCTGAGCAGGCTCTCGGCAGCCAGGACAGGACGAGGCAGTTCTTGACAGCCAGCAACTGCTCATCATGAGCTCTCCTCACTGAGATTCGGCAAGCAGACAGCTGCCTCCCTATCTATGGGAGGACAAGCCTTCCCTGCATGGCCAGAGGGCTAAAACTTGCAAGGGTTTTCATCCTCAAGGTTGAAGAGGGACTATCCACATTCCTCAAGTCTTCTCCACACCCTGGGACAAGCATTTCTTCTCATGGAGCCTCTTGAAGAGCCAGGTGCATAACTGGCTTTCCAAACACCAGAGTGTTTTTCAGTGCTGTATCGCTATATACTGTAGCAGTGCCATCTCCTACAGTTCTTTATGTGACATACTAGTGCATCTCTACAGTCAAAGGGATCACATCTCCAGTGTCTGACACACACATGAAGACCAGAGGAGCTGGTACCTTCAGCAACCCCTTGGGAAGGGCTGGATGAAGCACAACCATGCAGCTTTCAGTGTGTCAGGACCCCACTGGCCCATACAACCTGACAGAAACCTTTTTATCCTGTCACATTGCTTTGAGGAAGTGTGCGTTGACTAGGCCCAGCCTTTTCTCTGGCCAAAGGAATAGCCTCTCAGCATACCAGTAAGAAGTGGGAGTGAAAGACGTAGGTAGAGCAACATTGAGATTTCTTAATTGCACCAGATGATTGCTTTGATTTGCATAATTTCCCCTCAGTTGGTCTATTACACAACACACCTTCCTAGTTCCTGACAGGAGAAGAAAACTTAACCCGGGGTTCAGGCATTAGTATCGATCCCCAGAAGCCACTCCGAGCACGCAGTAATGACCATCCACCCTGTGAGCGTAATGAGGACAGAGTCTGCGGACAGAGATGAAATCCTGCCTGCCTGCCCTCCTCCCCTGATAATGCACATACCCTGGCAGCTCACGGCCCTCCCATTGCCATCTAAAGTAAAACAGCCGCTCCACTCAGCTGCTCTTCACAGCCGCCACACACAGGGAGCTTGTTCTCACACACACACACGCTCTTACTTTCTGTTCAAGGCCAGGCTCCCATGGGAAGGAGGTTTCCTTTTTGGGTGCCCTAAGTCAGGGCAAGCGCACGCTGTTGAGCTGTGCAGTCACACCCTGCCCTTTTTTTCCACTACCTTGCTCTTTCACATCCCTATTTTTTTTCAGAGGGTCCTAATTACCGCATGTTCTCCCTGCTAAATGAGCGAATCTTGTGACTGGAGGAATAATGCAACAGTGTGTGGCTGCCCCAGACTTCCCGGTAGTATGCTGCTGGTTCGGTTCCAAGCCAATTGTTTACTATGCACACACAACCCACGTAATTTGAAGTGCAAATGAGCTAGCTATATATATATATATATTAGAGCTAGCCTTCTATATTAGAGAGCACTTAACTCCCATTAGTGAAGGCAAGATGGCCTGAGTCCCCGAAGCCTGTGGCAATGCTGTCACACACAGAGTCAAAAGGTTTAAAGCATCCAGAAGGCTGCATTGATGTCTCCCCCACAAAAAAAAAATATTAATTATATTTGAGGTGAGGTTATTGTACGTATTACCTGTTGCCCACTAGCCTGAAATGAAACGTGCAGGGTTACCTGACTACAACAGGACTTCACACCAAGGCAAGAGAGCAACCCTCCCAAGCTCCCCCCCGCGTGCTCCTCAAACCCTTCTCCAAACAACCATCCTTTCAGCTGTGTTCTTCCACCTCTCCTATTCGTGCTGTTGTGTCAATATCACTGGTTGTACCTCACATGGATGAGGACAATGGGGAATCAGCCAGTGTTTGAGCAGCGCCTGTAGGCAGCAGGCAGGGACAGGGCTGCTACCCCTGAGCCTCCGGGCACCTCACAGCTCCGCCCTCCACGTGGAAGGACACATTTTGTTTCTGCTCCCCAGCCGGCCATGTGAGCTTAAACATCCAACTTCAAGTTCCCACTTCTGTTCTCAAGAGCCTTCGACTGCGTTTAGCTAAGAGATATAATCTGGATTAAGGACTTCTCGCTGCGCTGCGGGCTGAAGGCTGGAAGGAAGCCGGGGCTGACACAGCGCCTTGCGAGCTGCACAGCATGCTGGGAGGCTTTTATCAGCCCAATTAGCAGGATAGACATGATAAAGTCATGAATGATCACCTTCCTTATGCCACCAAGCCTCATGAGTAGCCGCGGGGGCAGATAAGCGAATGGGCGCTAATAACCAGCCCTTTATCCTGTCACACCCCCGCGGGGGCCTGCTGTCTCAACAAGTCTAAAGTACTCCTGCAGAGGCCAGGAGCCACGAGAGGGGCTCTAGAAGGGCAGGAGATAACCGCAGCCTCCCCCCGCAGCAGCCCGGGGACCCCCCCCTCGGATCCCGCACCGGGCTCAGCCCCGCGCCCCGTAGGCGCGCCCTGCGCTCCCTCCGCGGCCATTGCCCACACCGCCCTCCTGCTTCGTCCCTCCCTGCTCCTCCCTTCCCTCTCCCGAAGCAGACGGCAACCCTGCACCGGGATGTGTCGGGGCGGCCCCGGCGCCACCCTCCGGCGGCGGCCCCAGCGAAAACGACATGGCCGTCTCCTCCCGCTTCTGCTCCTGCTCCTCCCAGAGCGCACAAAGCAAGGGGCGAGATGCAGCCCGGCAGCCCACCCCCCCAGCCGGCAGAGCACCCCCTTTTTATCCCCGCAGCCCCCTCCCCGGAGCAGCAGCAGCAGCGGCGCCCCCCAGCCCCGCCGCTCACCCCCTTGCCCATGGTGCGGGGCGGCGGCGTGCAGACCACGCGGCAGGCGACAAGGAGCGGGGCTCAGCGCAGCCCGGCAGGTGCCGACCACCCTGCTCCTTCAGCGGCTGCTCGCTCTCTCCCTGCTGTCCCCCTCCTTGTCGCCGTCGTCCTTCTTCTTCGCTCGTCCACCTCCGGCACCGCTGCTCCAGCCGCAGCTCCAAATTCCGCCGGCTTCCCGCCGGATAAAGAGCCCCGGCTGCTCTGCACCTCCCCGTCCTGCATTGTCGCCCCGCCCCTTGCGGGCGGGGAGCCATTAGGCTCGGGGGCAGGTTTTTAGGGGGGAGCCGTGCCCGCAGAGCGGCTCCGGGGGTGCTTTCAGGCTGCCTTCCACAGCGCCTCGCCCGGGGGAGCGGAGCCCCGCGGGGGGCCGTGGGCTCCCGCTTGGCTCTGCCCGGGGCGGTGCCGCTGGAGGGCGCTGTGCTGGCTCCCGCTGCCGCCGCCGCCATGTCGGGTCGGGGCGCGCTGCTGCCCCGTGAGGGGTCGCCCACCGGGCTGTGTCCCCTCATAGGCAGCCGTGGGGACCCCCGAGGGACCCCCGAGGTACCGGGGGAGCCTGCCGTGAGGGGCTGGGTGCCTCCCCGGGGCCCCCGCCTGACCCTGCTGTTGCCGTCGGGCTACGCTGGGTAGACGTGGCAGCCGAAGTGTTTTCACGCCTCCTCAGGTTAAAGCTCGTTGTTTGTGCTAGGAGATGGATAAATACTGGTCAAAACCGCAGCTTTAACGCTTTGTGATGACTGCAAACGGCAGCCGGGACCACAGGGAAGAGTTATGGAGTGTATTTCTATGCCCTCTGCTGCTCAGAGCACCTAACGATGTGGTGGTACCCATAGTTGCTTTACATTCAAAAACATGGCAAAGAGACGCAGAAACTGTAGCTCAGAGCATTTGATCCTTACTTCTCTCTTTACACTCCGGCAAAGATAATCAGTTCATGATCTTTCTCATTCTTGACAGCTTAGAAGAACCATGAGGACCCTCTATGCACCTGGAAATGCCCAGGGAGAGCCACCAAGGAAGTATTTTGGGAGCCTCTTCCCTGCAGGAGGCTGCACTTGCTGAGGGCCCCAAGCACATTGAATTATAGCTGGGGGCATAGGGAACACTGCTGTGGAAGAGGAAAACTTACATTTAGATAAGCAAGCATAGAAGTAGGTAAGTATGGAAACTTACATTTAGGTAAGTACAGTTCTTTTGAGGTAAGTAGGGGTTGAAGCTGCCCTCAACAGAAGAGAACTGAACTGTGGCTGTAAAAAAGTCCTGGACAAGAGCTTTCTGATCAAACTGTTTGCCCACAGGCCCGTGTATGTAACAGGAAGGGATGCCACCACAACCATGGTAGATGACTGTTTTGAAGGCTGGTGGGAGGCACTGCACCAGTGGTAGAGCTTGATGCTGTCACTGTGTCCTGGACTTGCTTTTGGAGCTTCTGATGGTGTATGGGCAGACAAATGAACATTGATCCATCTTGGGATTCCAGCTGGACTTAGAAATGGCTTGGCCCGTTCCATACCGAGGCACTTCTGGGAGTCAACATAGTGAACTTTAAAGTAAAAACCTGTGATGAGCTCAGATGCAATTGTAGATGGCAGGAAAGTGTTTCAGAGCCATGTTTTTAGTCTGCTTTGTAAGCTCTGTTTTATCCCACTAATGGTCTGTATTGGATCTGGCATAGATCTGGCAGACTTGGAGGCTGGATCTTTCAGTTTACCTATAAAACCCATGGTACCTGAGCAGCAGTCTCCCTCCCAGGCTGCACCATCTTGACCTCAAGGCAGAACTCCCATTTAGTTCCTATTACTCATCTTTGAGGTTTTCTTTCCCATGAAAACACTAGCACTTGCCTGTGGGTGGAGAGAAGGAAACCAGCTAGGAATTAGGAACTGGGTAGAAATTTCAGTCTGAAATCACCCATTCACTTCATTTTCAATCCTTAACAGCAGTTTACTGTATCAAGCTTCAGTTTCCTTCAATGTGGCTGTAAAGCATCATCAATAGGACATTAACAGAAGATCTCCAGACAACTTCTAAGCCATTTTGCCCCTTGATGTGAAACAGATGTTATGCTAACAATATAGCTGAGCTGGAACGCTATGAATTTCATCCATCTTTTGCTTTGAGATAGTTGACGTGTTGCCATTTCTTCCTGACTTAAAACCAGAGGGTCCAACTCTGATGCTATAAACTTATACCTAGCATCTCTTCCAGGAGAAAAACGTTCTCTTGCTGGCAGTGAGTTAAACAGAGGGCAAATCCATATGGATCAAAGGAAATTTTATTATCTAAGACCAGGCACAGAGGGTAGCACACTTGTGTTCTCCTCCCATAATAGGTACCAGAGAGATTAAGAAAAATCAAGAGAACTCTGTTTTCAGTATCTACAAGCAATTACAAAACTCTTTTTGATACCTTGGCATGATGACTAGGAGAAGCAGAGATAACATACAGGGAACTTCACTCCTGCCAGTGGATTAGGTCCAAGTCAGTTTTTAATGCCTGAAAAATCCTGCTCTTTGGCTTGCATGTCCCTCTCAGTTCATCCTGTGAGTAATCATGAATCCTTTCTGAAGATCTGAGGCAAGAGGTTGTTTTTCCCCGCCCTCCTTGTGGGGTGCTGAAGGGCTGTCAGATTCCAGGGGGAGGAAACAACAGATTACTGAAAAGGGTGGGCCTTCAGTAGATAGCACAGGGCACTATATGAATGCCTGCTGCTGGCTGCTGTTATCAATAGCTTGTCCATTGCACCATCTTTCTGTAACATTTTTTACTTTGAGAACCCAAGGGTGCTTTACAGCAGGGAGTTTTATTAAGTCCATTTTAGGGATGGGAAAAATGGAGTCAAAGGGAAGACAGGCAGAAAAGGTTTAGCAGATTCCAGGTAAATGTCCAAGGCTCTGACAGCCCTTTGCTCTTGGTGTTAGGGACAACAGCTTCTGCTCAGGCGTATTCCTGCTTTTGGTAGCAACCTGCATGTAGCTTGACGTAGAGAAACAAACCTTTATCCATTTGCAACTGCTGTAGCTTAGGGCTATGTTTGCTGGGAAAGCTAGGATGTTAGATACCATCTTGGAATAGGAAAGAAGGTCATCTCCCACCTCATTTTTCTTTCTGTGAGATCTACTGCGTCCATGAGCATTTTTCACATGCTGTAACTAGAGCCATGCTTTGGCCTTCACCTTGGAAACCACAGCTGCTGCTTCAGTGGCAAGTAATACACACACACTGGGGTGGTTTGCCTGTGGGCAGTACAACGTCCTTCACATCAGAGAAGAATCATAGAATCGTCAAGGTTCAAAAAGACCTTCAAGATCATCAAGTCCAACCATCACATCTCCCGCAGCTCCCACTTAGCAAAATAATAATAATCCATTCTCTCCGGAGAATGGAGTTGCGTACAGCACAATAAAGTAGGCAGTAAAAACAGCAGCAATGCAGATAAAGTGAGCTGTGTTCCTCCGTGAGATGTCTATATAAATGCAGTTTAGAAAGGCAATCAAAGAGGATTCACTTAATAGGGGACACGGAGAACCCCAGGTGATTGTATGTAACTTATTTCTCTCCACAGTCCAACTGCAATTACAGGTCTCACACCCCCTGCTGGCTTGTCTCCTGCCTTTAATGAGATCACTTTAAGAGATAAGGCTGTGACTGTATTAAAATGAGAAAACAATATGTAACTATGGAGTGAGCAAAGATCAAGATCCACTACAGCCAGTCAGGCTTGGCTAACTTTCTTCGTGCACTTTTTTCCCCTCCCTCTGGCTGACGGATACAACATTTTGCATTTTTGACAGCACTTTGCGTTTTTCTGAAGCCTTTCAACTAAGTCATTCAAATGCCATTTGCAAAAAACATGACAAAGAGTTCTTAAAGTCCCTTTGAAAATTAGGCTTCTATCCTTTGCCACTGCACACGAATGGTACTACCTTCATTCAGAGCCACAACATTGTGGGTTGCAGAGGCAAAGGGCAGAAATATCAGACATTCCAGTCATTTTGAGTGCCTCAGCGTTACGCTTATATAAAATTCCTAGGCACTTGGTACTTCCGTAGGTGGGAACTTTAGCTGCTCAGCCTTTCTCAATAGTAAGTTGAAAGTGTGGTAGGGTTGGTTTGTTTTTGTTTTTCTTCTTCTCCTTTTGTTCTCTTCTGCTTTACTGAGGAGGTGGCAGAGGCTTGCCACAAATCACGTCAAAGTATGGAATTTAAGAGAGTTGGGGTCCTGTCTAACTGCTCGATGAAGGGCTTTCAATGATGGTTGACAATGCCCCAAAGATGACTAGCAGGGGGATGCTGGGAGAGCAAGAAAAGCAAAGCCATTGACAGTACATTCAAACATGCCATTCAAGGATTTGCACTTCCCCAGGAAAAAAAAAAAATAATTAGTAATCCACAAATAAAATGATTTAAAACTTGTGCTCTAGGAGTTCGAGACATTTAAAGCTGTAACCTCCTTGTGATGCCTTGTTTTTATAATGAAAAAAATACACACCATAATCTATCATTCCATTTTTAGTTACTGACACTGTTTTTAATTCGCCCTTCTTTGCCAGTTAGCTATCTGGAAGATAAAGCAGCTTTGAAATCCCCAGACTCCCTGGAATCACACTTTGTAGCTGTCCAGGGTCTTCTGTGCACTTCACGGTTCCAAAGCAGATAAACCAAGTGCCACCCAGCTCACTGCTTCTCTGCAAAGTTTTGAGCATTAGTGGCTCTATGGGCATAATTGAAAGAGCGTATGATTGAGCTAAAAATGTCTTAATGTGCTCTTTATTTTTCCCTTCCCATTTGATAGCTTCCTATTAGAAATTTGCATTAGGAAAATGTGACGTTTTCAAAGAGAACCATCACGAGGTCAGGATGTGCCAAAAGTCCAGCCTCTCATCTTTCCACCTGTCTGCACACATGCTGTGGTGCAGTCTTCAGATACAACAGGCTGCTGCATTCAGCGTTTCAGGTGAAATGCTGCCTGATAAGAGGGAGCAAGTTTCTGTAGACCAAGGTTTATCTTCATCATTCTGATCTCTGCCAAATTCATTTTATCCACTCCATTTTGTTCCCCAAAAGGTTTGCCCCATGAATACCTATCCCATACTTTGTATTCTTGGTTTACAAGCATGAAGTCAAATCTGGTCAAGAATAAAACACTTGGCCTTGAGTTCTGTGAAATCCTGGACCATTTGCTGAACATGACACAGCCGGTGCAATCCCTGAGACCACAGGAAGGATTGGATGGAGTCGCATAAAAAGGAGGAGACGGTGCCAATTCAAAGGCAGCTCTCTTGTTACTACATCAGTAACATTAAAATGTAGAACTGCAATTTCTATCTGTAACGGTCTCAGCTTTGGCACTTCCGTGACACCTTAATGCTTCTTTTTACAAAATTAATGTTCTGAGATTGAAAGCACTCTCTTGTAGGGCACTGGGAGGTGTTAAGGAGAGGAAAGCAAGCTGATGGAGATCCTCCTGGCTGGGACTTGGCTGAGGCTGCGCCTGAGCTACCCCTGGAGACCAAGGTCTGCACAGAGCTCATCGCCTTGCCTGTTGACTGATTGCCAAGCAACGATGACAGCAGGATCCTGAGATCTGCCTGATGGTGCTCTGATGGAGCTCACTCTCTTGATCTGATACCTGATCTGGTCTACAAGAGCTGTGCCTCGCTCCCCCCAACGTTGTACACCCAACAGGGCTACTAAAGCTGTGTGTTCTTGGCAGTAAAAGAGAAGATACAGCTCAAACTTATTGAAATAGCCTGAATGTGCTGAATTTCTGGGCTAGCTACTCCACAAGCCATCTAATTGACAGGGCACTTGGGGAAGACTGAGAATATTCTTCCCAGCACAACAAGGATGGATTTTCTGGAGGTGGCTGGTTCTGTTCCCGTAGAGATGATTACTTTAATACAATAAAAAATGAACAATATGAGTTTGGGCACCTACAGCCCTAAATAGCCGCGTCTTTAAATTTCATTTAAGTCTGCATCCATCAATAAAATATTTGATATTTTTTCGCTAGACAACTGAGTTCTGCACAAGATGTTCAGTCTGGCCCTGGTTCATCAAAACACTTAAGTGCTTTGCTGAATCAGGGACTTGCTTCTCATTAAATCAGGCACTTTATGCAAGGGAGCAGAGAGCATGCTGCAACCTTACCTCACTGTGTGGTCTCTCTTGGCAATTGCTGTGCACAGTAATAGGTTATGGATTAGGACCCTCATCTGAAGGCCCAGACTCACTCCAGAGCTTCCACCAGACACATTTTCAGTTGGTATTTATTGAACTGGCATGGGAGTGCTCGAGCATCAGGAGTCAGCTAGTTGTTGGTTGGGGATGGCACTGAAATAAGTTTCCCTGTACCAATGAAATTCTTCTATACAGCCTCAGGCTTATAGAGAAAAGATTGAAAGTGCTGGGCTCTGAAAGGGAGTCAGGCATCGTGCAAGTTCACTTTTGGGGTAGTTAAATCCCCATGAAGGTTTTAGCAAAAAAAGTTACAGAACCAGATATTGTGATAAGGCAAGCACTACAGAGCAGACAGTCTAGCAGCTCCTCTCTTTTGTTGTCTGAAAACTCCTTGCGAGTTTTTCTCTGGGACCTGCTCTCACAGCAGGTCCACACAGACAGCATTGCCAGCACAAGGCAGCATTGCCACCACAGCTTGGAAACCAAGAGTCCCCAGATTTGTTGGTAATCATGTATTGCCCCTATAGAGGTCCCAGAGCTTATAATACCCGTATGATTCACGGCTGTTTGGAAAAGCATTCTGCACACCTGGAAATGGTAAGGAAGCGCTCATGTCTCCATTACCAGACTGAAGCACAGAGGTAGGAACTCAAGATGCTCCTGGGGTCCTGCAGAAGTGGCTAGACTAGGAAACACCCCAATCCCACTGCATTTGGGACAGTCTGAAGGTGGTCCCAATCCCTGATGCTCAGCAATACTCCTGATTCATGCAGTTTACATGCAGAAGAAATTGTCTCCTTTGCTGGGGGGTGCAAGATGTCTTGTAAAGAGCAAGGATGTCAGCTATCCCAGCCACAGCCAGGTAAGCCAGGAGGTGCAGTCCCACAGTAGTTCTCCTAGACTGCATTTACATGGTGAGTTTTGTGCCCTGGGAAATAAGAAGCACATACACATGATCGGTGTTTATATGTGGAGCTATTTCAGGGCAATGTAACCAGTGGGAAATATGAGGATTATAAAAAGGTTTTGAAACAGACAAGATATCTCCATAAAATCCTCCACTGCCTTAAGTGGAAAGCCAACAGAAATAAGCTCCGCCAACAAACACAATTCATTCCAGCTCTTGTGGCAGGGAAATAAGGCAAGAGAACTGCCAGAACAGTGGGTTGCAGTTCATCTCGGGAGTACATCAGGATCATTATAGCCCTGAGATGAGCAGTTGCCCTTAGTAAGAAAAGCACACTCAGCAGCAAAATTGTTCTGTGCAGATGGGTGATAGCCCAAAGGTAACTTGTGTTCCCAGAGCAGCTCGGATAGATATGGGTAAGCGAAATGCTGACCAGCTGTAGGCTTTCATTTTGAGTTTATGAGGCCTTCTCATCTGTAACACGATTTTAAAACCGACCTATTAGCACTGAGCACTTGTTCTGGGACAGAAGAGCTGCCTATCAACACTCTGTAATTTTACCCCCTACAGGAAAAAGTAAGAAAATTAATTACAAGAAGAGAATTGATGAGGGAGAGGGAGAACTCAGATGACAGACATGGCTAACATGGTTGCTTGCTGCCTTCCACACACACACACAATTAATTTTGTGTATGTGTTCAGAATGCAAGTAAATGAGCTTAAAAAGCAGACTTGGAGGTCATCAAGATCTTGAGCATGTTTCCTCTGCATGTTGAAGCAGAGCAAGTCTTTAAAGCAGGTACTTCGAAATCCATTCAGCCCTTTGTCACAAAGAGCCCAGCCTAACACCCTCTCCTAACTTCAGCGAGCCTTGCAAAGAAAAGGTTTGACTGGGTGCTGATGCATGACATACCCAGGGGAGGGTGTCTGGATGTTGTCCCCACTGTGTGAGCCCAGCCCCTGGCCAGGGCAGCAGACAGCTCATCCTCCTTCCAAAACTTAACGTGGAGCAGCAGTGGCTCTGAATCAAACCAGGCAGAGACCTGGGATGTCTCATCCAGATGTGCAAATCCCACAGTCCTGTTTTCCAGGGCAGAGCCAGCCACCAAGGAAAGGTTTGGGGAGATGACTGCTCCAGGTCCTTTCTTGCCTATCGGGAGATGCCCACCTCCACCCCATCGTACCAGGCAGGCTATTGTGTGGCCGTCACACTTCTGGGCACTGCTTCTGGCTGCCTGAGATAAGAGCTGAGCAGAGGCTCTGCCTGAGTGACAACATCCAGATTAGGAAGAAGAGGTCCCACACGCAGAACCCCATCGTGCCATTATCTACATTGTGCAAGGGGGAGGGAGGAGGAGAAAAAAATAAAGAAATCAAAAACCTGAATTTTTGGGCAAGCTGAAGTTCACCAGGATACCAATGGTTCCTTTTAAATGTATTTCTGGGAGCATTTATTTTTGGGCAGCTTCAGCTTTACATTCATGCAACACATACTTTTACTAGGACCATAATGTTGGTTTAGCAGCACTGGAAATTATGGCAAATCTGCTGACTTGTACTTTTGGATTGTTCCCTGATGGAGCAAGGTGTCTCCTGCTGGGCTCTGCTCTGGGTGCTTTCCTGTTGCCCTCTTTGTTCTTTCTCCCAGGCTGCTGAAAAAGCAGTGTCCCCTGGGGCTGTAGCACCTCTAACACTCCAAAATGCAATTACAGTGGAGACTGTGGATCAGGGGAGCAGCCCAGAGGAGAGAGCACATACCCTGGGAGAAAGTTCTTTGCTCCTTGCATGACGTTGCTCTCTCAAGGCCCACAGGTATCTGCCAAGTACATTCCTTACCAGCAGCCCAGCTCCCCATTCCCCACTGTGATTTTTTTTTTTTTTTTGATTACATAGTGTTTAGATAGGTTAAGACTCCAGCTTGCCAGCACATAGCTATTGTCTGCACGGGCACGTCCTCAAGAAACAATGCAGAGAGCCCATTATGGTTTGTGATAGACCTGAGCTGTATAATTGAGATCCACCCTTAAGCCTCAAGATGTTCTGATCTAATGCTCAAATCCATCAGTCTCCTCTCCTGCAGATAAAAGCAAAAAATCACCAGACACAGCATTTCCAGAGCTGAATTCTCCCAGTTTTAAGAAGTCTGAGGATTTTGTTTTGGCTCAGTGTAAGAGTTCAGCTCCTGTTCAGTGTATCACTGTTCAGGAGGAGAGCTGGATGTGCTAGCTGTCTCAAGCCTGGTCTGTAGTTACAATGGAAGTACCTTGTGGGGAGAGGCTAATCATGAGTTTAGTAAATACCTGGGAAAATTCATTGTAAGATAAGTCAGTAAAAGTCTTTTTTGTGCCAGAATAGCAATTATTGTTAAGGCACTTCTTTCTTTCTTTTTTTTTTTTTTTTTTTTTTTGGCAGATAAGTTGAAATTTCTGTAACGGCCAAAACCTTAATGCAAATGCTGTTGAATCCACTTATATGTCTTTTTGCCAATATGTGGTCATTTTTGTTCCATTTATCAAGATCAGCTAAACCAACAAAATTCTTCTGAGAGAGAGTAAAAGCAGTACTCCCACAAGGAAGGTTTGCTAGGATAGCTCTTTTGGAATACTCACACTTGGAAATTTTAAGAATAAGACCCTGCTGAGGTTAAAAAAATATATATATATATATATGCATATAGCTTGTGCAAAGAGCTAGTGATGAGAACAGCTTAAAAATGAGTCTTCTCCAAGCTATCCCAATGGGAAGATGAGCAAACTTTGCCTTGCTTCCAGTTCCTACATAAACAGTGAGAGCTTCCTCTGTTATTTATGCCCCGGTGAGTAGGAAGACAGGAATAACAAACACCAGCCTTGTCTCATTCTTCTCAGCTTATTACCCTTACAGCGCGCACACAAACCTCTCCAAGGGCATTGCCAAGCTCACCAGACTGCTTCCCCGAGGTATGTTCTGGAGAGCTAAATGCACGTCACACCCATTCAAACCTCTTTTCATGCATCTCCAGGCAAGGGCAAGGACTGCCCATAAAAACATGCAAATGATTCTCCAGGCATTGTACAGACATGTGAAAGAAACTATTTCCTTGCCCTGAGGAAGTCACTGGCAATGAAGACGGAGACTCAGAGAAGACTGGGGAAGAAGCGGAGGGGGTTGGCTGCTCTCAAGCCGAAATAAGTGGCGGTGGGGGAATAAGCAGGGTGATGGAGGAGGCATAATGGTCATGCCTGCTGACAGGACTGGGAGGTAGGGCAGAATTCCCCTCCTGGCTCAGCTCAGCCTAAGCAGATCAGTTGTGGTGGCCCTTCCCTCTCCCTTCACTTTTGGGGTGACATTTTCCAGTTGTACTTGCAAACTTAAAAATGCAGCTGTCACAAAGGCTTCCTGGTGCAAGCAGGGCGTGTTGAGCAAAACGCCAGCGTTATTAAACTGGAGCGGTACCTCTCCTTCCACAGAGCCACAGCGGAGGAAGCAGAAGGTTTTGCAAACCTCATCAGCTCGTCCTATGGGAAGTCACCAGACCAGCCCTCGTCAAACCAAAGCACTGAATGCTTAAACAACAAATTCAGATGTTGATTAACAGGAAAAAGCCTTTTAATCTATATTGGTCAATCAAGTTCAAAAGGGAGGTTTATTGTTGCAAGTGTATATACTACAAATAAGAGGGTTATTTGATGTTCTGAGCGTTGCACAACAGGCTGTTTTATATGATCTTTCAAGAAATGGTTTTCACATGAGCTAGGTGGGTGGTTCTCTGAGGTGTTGGATTTCATGAATATGCTGAGGCTCTGGGGAGAGCTTCCACCCTGAGAAAGATGGATCTGTTGTGTTGGCTTTCTGCCTCTCCCAGGTGACAGAGAACAGAGTAATAAAAGGATAAAACCCTCTTTGAGGAGACAAAGGAAAATAGAGTTGTTTGGGTGAAGGAGGAGGGGAGATTTGTTTACTGCTTGTCCAAAGGAGTCCGATCTCCATTTGAGTTTTGGAAATACTTTTTGTCCATGTTGTCAACACAGGCAGCAGTGCACCAGGAGCCTGATAGATCCTAGCACTGCTTCTAGAGTCTCCTATAACAAAACACAGATGCTTCCATAGCCTGTGACCACCTGGCAATCCTGAAATCAGCTTCTAAGGGAACGAGAAAACAAAAACACAGCAGAACAAGCTAGTGCACGACAGGACATCAAGGCAGGGTGACATGAAGCCCCTGTAGCAAACTGGAGTGCAGTGAAAAGGTGGCAGCACCCACGCATCTGAACATCTTCAGGACCTCAGGGCAAAATTGGGTGCTCCACCTCCCATGCTTATCTTCTCAAATTTCTGCCCTGCTGTCATGCCATGGGGAGCCCCGTTTCCTCTGCTCTGGATCAGCGCAGCAGATTACAAGAGGTCTCTCATAGACATAAGAGAAAAGGCTGGGGCAAAAAAAAACATCTGTGCAGCTGGATGCAGCTCTCACCTATGGCTCCTGCTGGCAGACAGTACTTGTGCCTCTGGTGATGCAGGATTTTTGTTTGATGTGGCTGGGGCAGGAAAGCCAAGATCCTTGCTGCCAGTCTACCCAGGTTAATGAGTATGAACTGGGTCATTGCAACTATAAAAAGGAATGCCTTAAAGAAAGATTGCAGTGTAATAAAAAGGTAACCCAAGTACTGAAGTACTGCATCTAAGTGCTGAACACTGGGTAGCTGAGATCTTACTCACTCTTGCAAGAGTTTTTACACCAGTTTGACTGTGAGAATAGACTTCTGCCCTAAATCAGAAAGAAAAGGTTAAAGTTGAGCCAAAGGGTAGGATTTACTGCTGAACGGGGAAGGCCACCAATCTGCAGGCTTAACAGCACAGGTATTACCCTCCTTCCCACCATACTGAAGCCTAAAATACCATGTGCTAATTGGTGAGGATTCATCACAGAGCCTAGGGAACTCCAGCTACATCTTAAGTGGAAAACCATTGTTCTTCTCTGGACCACACACTTGTATACAGGAGTGCCTACCTCTGTGCCTTCTCCCACAGCAGTACAGCAGGGCTTTGATCACCCAGCCTCTTGGAACCAGATTTAGGGGATGCTGACTAAGTAGGTAACGCATTTCCCTAAAGCCTTCATCTTCCAAAGCTAAAGGTCACGGGCAGTACCTGATTGCCTCACTGGTTAGCTCATGCTGATCTAACATGTTCGTCAGAGGTCGTGTTTTCCGAGTCCTCTGTCTAGCTTGCTTTCTCTCAAAAATTTTAATCCCCTCTCTGGGTTATTTCACATTAAAGAATCTGAGATAACCTAAACTTCACCTGAATCCTGACACCAACATAAAATTCCCCTTGACCCTAAGTACACAATTTTTCCATTGAGAGAACAGATACAAGACAAACATGGGACCCACCAGTCTATGGGGATGTTTGCCCCTGGATCATAACATCATAGTATTTTTTTTTTTTTTCAATAACGGTAATAAAAACTCCAAATCCTGCCTTTAGCCATCTCCAAACTTTGGATAAGCTCACATTTGAGATGAGTGCATAGGTCCACGAGCAGAGCCCAACCCATGTTAATTCCTGAACCAGACATTAATAATGCAGAGGAATTAGAAACTTGGGATACTCAGCTTGATTTACCAGAGGTCACACCTGTGGATTGAGTTGCAGGTCCTAGCACTCAGACTTGCAGGGCTCCTCTGTGAAGGCAAAGGAGCATTTGCAGGTGGCACTCCTCCCTGCCCTCCCACAGGCACCAGCAGCATAAGGCACAGTGTTTGTTGCTGATTTGGGTTTCAGCACAGCTACAGATGGTAACCAGAGAGGCCATAGCAGAGCCACAGGGAAGGCAAGCTGAAATCGATCCAAGAAACTTGTAGCCCATGGGCTATCCTGTTGCAAATCCTACCGAGAGGATGCCAATATAGCAGTAATGGAGATTATTAGAGAACAGGCTTCTCATGTTTTATGAATTAAAAAACAAAACAAAAAAGCACACAAACCCAACAAGTTTGCAGCTTATATATCCCTGTCTCACGCACCGAGTCTAAGAAACCACATGTAGGAAAGCAGCTGTAAGAAAAGTGGATCTCACGGGTATCAGCTTGGTCTCTGGAGCCCCACATCCAGGAGGAGGGCCTTTTCCCTTTCTCGGGAAGGGGAGCAGGGAGTCAACAGTCCTGCAGCTACCTGCTGCAGCTTGTGAGGGCACCCTGCATGCCCAGACCCAGAGGATGGGCCCTCAGGCTGCTGTGTGAAAGGAAGAGCTGCACCCTGCTTCACCAGGCTGTGCCAGCACCTACCCATGGCCTCGGAGGGGCTCTGGTCATCCCTGATATGTCCCCATGCACTCACCTTCATCCTCTGAAGCTGGTGGGTGGGGAATTCACATCTCCACGTTCATCTGCTTCTCTCACCATGCTACAGGGCTAAAAAGAGATGTACTCCCTGGGTGCCAGCACTTATCTCTGATTCCCAGCCCCTCTCAGCTGCATCCAGTTAGCCAGAAAAAGGCACGGTGCTCAGGAAGAGTTTGCTGCTGGTGTTACCTTGGCGTTACTGGGTCCCATCCTGTGTGTGACCTTGCCTGGAGAAGAGGGGAGGGTGGACCCTGGCTGGTGAAGGGACATGGGGTAATGTGACATGAGCTTGCTCCTTGTGCTCACTGACACTGGGGTTTCACTGTAAAAAACACAGCATTGTCAGAGCTCCTTTGGAAGCCATGGTTTTCCAATAGCAGGTTGCAAGGGCTACATCCTCTCAATCCACACCTCTTGTCCCCTTCACCACACACTATAACAATGAGGTGAGAAGCAGATAAAGTTGACGCTTGTAAGGTCCTTTACCCATGTTACCTGAAAAGCAGTACCTAGATGACAGCGTCTGCTGCTGAAGGGGGGATTTTTTTCTGGCTGACTTCAGCTGGACTCACTCCCATCCTCCTTGGCTTTACCTATTCTCTGCCTTTTCAGATGGAAAGAGTTAATGCCCTTATTCTCACAAAGTCGGGCAAATATCCAGCTGAGCGTGGAGACACAGAAAGGACAGGGGTTCATTAGCAACCTCGGAGCAATGTATGAGAAATCTCATGCTGTATTCACTGCTCGGCACCACCACAGAGATTTGGACTGGATGGACGCTGCTTCCCAGCTTGTAAAACAAGAGATAATCAGAGTGCCCAAATCTGTTGCTGGGACAAAGTTTGTTATTGCTTATTAAGCCCTTTGAGGTTGCTAAAGGGCAGGCTAGCTGGCTGAAGGAGGTGAGGTCTAGCACCCAGCTGGCAAGCGCTCCAACTTGCAGTACAACAGCCCCTTGCAGGGGAGGGGGGGGTCGTAAATTCCACAGGACACCAGATAAACCAGAGGCTGTGGAAAGACAAAGGGGCAGCAGCCACTTCAAGTCCCTTCCCCCCATCCCCTGCCTCCTCCCACCCATCTTTGCCATGCCAACACAACAATAATCCTAACAGCCCTCTCCATCAGCTCTCTGCGAAAGCAGCGTGCAGTTATGCTGCGCCAGGTCCTGCTGCCCATGAGCCATGTCTTTCCTTCATCCCTCTTCCTCCTCCCAAAACTGGTTAGCAGGTGGACAACCTGACCAACTCCACTCCTGGAAAATGGAGATGAATTATGATGGAAAGGGAGGATAGAGGAAGGTGGGAATGGGGTGTGATGGAAAAGGTGGAGCAGAGCAGGAGGAAGTGGAGATCCTGGGGTAAGAGAGGTGGAGAGGGGAAAGGAGCACACAGACACCCTCAGGAAAGAAGTGAAGGGGTGTCAGTATGGAGGAGAGACTGTTCTTTGGGGAACCAGTGCTGCAAAACATAGCAGAGGAAAGAGGTTGCATAGAGCCTCCTTCCCTCGTCCTCCTAGCGTCGTCACCTTCTGCTACTGGTGCAGAGTTTTGGGGCCAGACCAGAGACCTACAGACATGATGCTGCCCGTGTTTGGTGCCAGAAGTGCCTGCTTTGCCCAGCTCAGCCCAGACTGTTTGCCTTCTCCGGTGCGGGGTGGCAATCAGTCACACACTCGTCACCCAACTTGTTCTACTGCTTTGCTTGGACAACGCGGAAAAGCTACAGGAGCCTGGAGGCTTTCTCTGAGGGTGAAGGCAAGGAAAACAAGGCTGCACTTAAAAGCTTTACCTGTGTAATCACTTCAGAAGGGGGCAGGAAGAGGAGGGAAGGCAGCACTTTGTCGGAGCGGTAACAACACATGCGTAGATACAGTCATGCTGCAAAAGAGCACTTTAACCAGGATAGCTCACTTCACTTGCGAAATTATTGGGAAAAAAAAACACCATTGGCAAGTGCTTTGTATGGAGAGGTATGTTGGCAAGACTGTAGGTATGCACCCAGGTCACTGTGGCGTAGCAAAGTTCTGCACATAGCTGCTCGTTGTCTGTGACAGAATTCAGAGTTCGCAGCACATGCAAGGATATTGAATGTATAGAAACAAACAAAAATATTTTTTGGGGGGTAGATTGTTGGCATCAATACCTTAACAGTGTGTCTTAGCTCTGAAATGGTTGGGTCCTTACATTCTTGGACTCACCTCCAAACTCCCCTTCATCCAGAAGCTCAGGCATTAGTTGGTCCTGCTGTGACAGACTGGGACCACAGGCTACTTGAAGCCTGCGGGCTGAGAACTGCCTTTCCCCAAGTGAACGGTAAAAGAATTTGCCTCTTTGTTTTAGGGATCGCTCTCCCCAGTCCTAAGCACCAGCTGAATATTCATGAACCCCCTATGTGAATTGGTTATCTTCTACATGCCAACACAAAGTCCCCATTCTGCATGAGGTGCCCAGGCGCTGGACAAAGCCGGGTGTCTGTTCTAACAGTGGATTTCCCAGACACTGTGCACGCTGCCGTAAACCAGTTATGATTGCCTGCTAAAGCAGTGTCACAACAGAACAAAGACAAAGACTCTTGCAGAGCTGTTGGAGGCAGCTGCAGCTAGTTCAGACTTCTACATCTCTTGACCTAACGTGACTCCCAGGCTGCCACAGTGTCTGGACGAGAAGCAAGAAGGGAAGATAATGTGTTTTTTGTGACAAGTGCTGCTGACTGGTGCAGCCAGCCTAGTTCATAGTAAGAGTTCAGGTTGCTAAGTAGCTTGCTAGCGCAGAGGTTCAGATTCCTGTTTGCGCTGTATTTGTGGTAGGAACAAATGGGTGTGTATGTGCACAGATATATTTAATGGGTTATTTACAGGTGTTCTTGGTAGCACGCGTGAGGGAAATGTGCATCTCCATCTGGGATCTCTCCTGAGGTTGTTGAGGACATCGGAGAATTGTTCATTATGTACTTGACTGAGCTGACATGACAGTATTTAAGAAATGGATGTCACTGAGGAGGCAAACTCAGGTGCAAGTGAGATGGGAAAACAGTGAGCAAAAAAGAAAGGAAGAAAGAAAGGAAAAAAGGAAGGAAGAAAGGAGGGAAGGTAGAAAGAAAGGAAGAAAGGGAAAGGAAGAAAGGAAGAAAGGAAGAAAGGAAGAAAGAAAGAAACAGCACTGATAACTGTCTTGGGAACATGAGCGTTGTTGCCCCTCAGAATGCCACAAGTGCTGCAGAAGTACCTCAGGACAGCATGTGCCTCTGGGCTGGCCCTCCCGAACCAGCGGGGAGCCCTCCTCTCTGGGCACAAGGATGCCCCTTACCCTCAAAAGATGTTGAAGGGCCCCAGCAATTCTGCTTGCTCCATGAGCCAACCCCATTCCCCCCAGCAGCAGCCGGGACAAGCATGCTCACAGCATGGTCCCTAGACACAAATCCTTTCTGCGGCATGAGAGATGCCTTGTTGCAGCCCCAGGAGGAGGAAGATGAAGAGGAGGGACCATTGTGACTATTTCTCTCCCTGTGCTTTAGATGCTTGCAACGAGAAGGGCTCTTCCCTGGTTCCACATTCTTGTACTTCTAACCCTTCGATCCTCATCCTTTTTCTGCCACAAGTTGTCCCCATTCCTGCTGTTTTTCTTTATGCCCCCCCAGCCCAAGCGCCATGGCTCAGTTAGGATCAGCTGACACCCAACCTACAAGGTCGGGTTTTCCCCAGCAGGCCTTGGCTGGAGGCCACACCACTGCAGGCAGCAGGAGGGAACCCAGCCTGGCATTAATGAGGGCAGGAGGTTGTCGTGTGACCCTCTGAGCAGCAGGAGCCTAGCCCAGAAAATGCTGCCACGTGTAGCAAAGCCTAACACTGTAGCCTAACGCTGACCCCAGGCACACCCAGGGCTCTCAGCATCCCAGCTTTGCTCTTTCCTAATCAGAAAAAGACTGGAGGGTGCTTGTTCCTTGCAGCAAAAACCAAAACGGCTTGCATTTCTGCTGTAGTAGTGTGTGTATCTTGCCCAGCTCTGGAGGTGGCAGTGTCCAGTGTCCTGTTTGCAGGACACAGTTGCATTGGGACCTGCCTCTCTTCCCTGCTGCCATTCAGGCACCAAAACTCATCCTTTCCTTGTGCCAGTGCTTTGGTGAGGGCTGCGTGCAGGCTGTGAGATCCAAAACTCTCTTGCCTGGCCAGGCTCTTTCTCTTGCAAGTCCCACACTAAGAAAACCCTTCTCAATGTAGCTCACTGGCAATTGCACAGCAAAACACTCGGAGCTTTACACTACCAGTGTTGTTCATCCCCACTTCTCCAAGTCGAATACAGCAGGGAGTTGCTGACACAGCTCAGTAAGCAAAAGATCAC
Organism: Aythya ferina; assembly: GCF_964211825.1. Lineage (NCBI taxonomy): Eukaryota > Metazoa > Chordata > Aves > Anseriformes > Anatidae > Aythya > Aythya ferina. Next base: position 122,259,806 of record NC_140296.1, on the reverse strand, counting down.
ACTTCTTCACAGCCTTAACTGATACCAGATGTAGGGAAGGCCTGGCCCTACAGCCCCTGAGGTGAATGTCATCAGAAGCAATTATGTAGTTTAGTTATTACTGTACCCCTGCACATAACAGTGGTCCCCAACTGGAAGCCTGGAGGCAATCCATAATGCTTGTGCAACCCTGAGAACAGATTATAATCTTAGGAAGCCGCTGTCTATGCAGGCCAGAGACATCAAAACAGCATATTGCCCACAACATGCTCTCTGCACAGTATTGTTATCTAAGAAATGACATATAATATGTGGTCATATCTATCATCTGTTTAGCTATGCCAGCATAATTCACACAAAGAAGTTATGCCAGCAAAATTTCCCTGGTGGACAAGCCTCATCATGGTTTTCTGACAACCACATAATACAAAGTTTTTGTACTGTTCAGAGCAGACAGGCAAGGATCAGACCTGGCTCTCACTTTAAGAAACCCTGTGAACAAAAGCAGTATGCTAAAGGGTAGGTCACCATCAAAGATATTTTCCTGCTCTTCTGGATAAGGAAAACAAAAAGGTTTCTGCCCTTCTAGAATGTGAATTCAGAATATTTTTTTTTGCCAGGGACTTCAAAATCATAATTCTGGGAATGCTGAATGACAGACAGTGCTGGGTCTGTATATATCAGGAGAACTTGTATTTGCAACTGCATTTCTGCAGCAGAGATGTGGCTCTGTTCACACCCCAGGTAGGAAGCAGGCTGGTATAGGAGTTTGTACAGAGCGTGTCTGTCGGCACAGATCTCCACTGAAAAACCGTGGTCTTAGGGCAAGGACATCCCATTGTAGCCTCGACAGAATTAACACGTAATCACTGATGTTTTCCAGGTTGTTTATTTTCCATGCAACCTGAGCAGGGACCTGTGAGGTCAACCACAGACCCAAGGCCAGTGAAATGGCTGCTCTGAGGATGAAGGTGAAGCCATGGACCAGGAGAAGGCCACAGCTGGCTGTACACTTGCCCCATTAGGCATACCCGTGTGCATGAAAGGATGTTGTGATGCTGCACTGCAGTTAAAGGGAGACCTTTAGAGGATGAGGCTAGAGTATAAGGTCCTTGAGTGCATGCTGAAATGAAGCTACCTGTGCTGCATCAGCCAAACACCTCCAACATGCCCCAGCTTTCAGCCTGGCTAAGGATTGCTCTTCAAACATTATCTGCAGACATGATTTTGTCTTGCTGTGTCATTCAGGAGGATCTGCAATATTAATGGGCTGACAGAAAGCCTCACATGTGGGAGGGTTGGACTGTAACATCAGAGATAGAAAGTGCAGCAGTGCAATAGTTGAGATGTGGAGCAATGTCACACTGTAAACAAAGCTTGGCCTCACCTACATGGAAGGGATCATCCAGGTTTGCCATAACAAAGCCTTGCAAAAGCCATGGACCAAATACTGGCTTTTCACTCACTTCAAGAGCACCCCTACTCAGAAAACAGTTAAATGCAGCTTTAGTTCTCTGTGGCTGAAAGGGATCGATTTTCCTGTAACACGATAAGGGGCACTGTAACTAGCTGCTACAGGGCTATGGTATTTGTAACAGGGATGGGGCTTTGGCAGCCCAGGGAGTAGGAGGTGAGAACAAGCCATGAGCTGCTTGTGTGCAGCCGCAACAGATGGGGATGGAGGCAAATTGTCCAGATGAAAATTGTCCATGGGTGAAGCAAAGGCCTGCCTGCAAACACCTGGCTGTGTCTGAACTTGCCCACCTGGAGAGGGTGTTGGAGTGTCAGTCCAAGCCTCTGGAAACTCGGTGGTGTAGGAGGTAAGAGTCAGAGCAGCACAGATCACAGGGTTCATGCTGGTGGAGGGTGCAGAGCAGGTAATGGAGTCTGAATCCAGCACCCTGTGAATCATGAGGATGAGGGAGTTTTGCAAAGTCATAGCTTTTAGGCCTTTAGACAAAGTTTGCAAACGGGCATCTTGGTGCTGATGCACATGCATTGCTCCCAGCGAGGCTCTGGGAGTACAGAGCAGAGGCAGCATTTGACCCGTCCTGGTTTCATCCCCTCCCTCTCTATTGCCCCCACCACAGACAGTGGAAGGATTGTGCAAAGGGTTACCCAGCTGCTTTCCCATCACAGCCCTCTGACCGCGATGGGAGGTCTAGAAAAGATGACTTGGGTTCCCATTCAATCTGCGGGAGACTGAGAGGAGCCACAGTAATAGGCTTCAGACATGTGAAAGGTCACTGCAGAAGGGAGAGGAATAACCCGCTCTCTTTTCCCACTGCGGGAAAGTCAAGCCCATGTGCCTGAAACACAGCGTGAAGAGGCAGGTCAATGGCACGAACCACTTTTAAACAACAAGTTGAGCCCATCACTTCCTGAGTGGGCTGCAGGGCTGCTAGGGATGTGCCAAAGAAACATCTTTGAGGCATGGGTTAGGTTGAGTTAATCCTGTTTTGGAGGGGAGGATGGGTTGGCTGATCCCGGGGCCCTCTGCTATTCTGTGTTCAGTGGTCACATGAATCTTCCTAGTGCCCAGGGACCGAAGGCTGCTATTAAAAGCTTGTGAGATCCCTAATGGTTTGTGCTTCTTCCACAAAACAAAACACAATGGAAAACAACCAAAAAACCACCACCAGCAGCAAAAAAAAAAAAAAAAAAAAAAAAAAAAAAAAAAAAACCATGAAACAAACAACCAAAAAAAACCCACCAAAAAAACAAAATACAACCAAAACTAGATTGACCCATAGTTTATTCGAGAATGAAATAAATATTCCAGGAAGGAAAACATCCTCCACTTGCTCTATAGCCAGGGCTAAAGGGAGGACTGTGGAAGGAACCAGGTCCTGCAATGTTTTCTAAAAGCAAGCTAAACCTTTCCCTCGGGAAGAGCATGAGGGACTAGACATCTGGACGAGGTATCACCTGGGCTCCACCTTAGATTACTCTCCCAGGCAGCAATCTCTGCTTTGAAGCTCTTCTTTAGGACAGACTGAAAAGCACACCATTCAGAAAGGAGAGGACAGCGGGCAGGCAGAGGGAAAAAAAAAAAAAAAAAAAAAAAAAAAAAAAGATATCTTTTTGATTAATAACAAGAGGCTGTTCCATAAACCCCCAGGGGCTCGCCATCACCACCGTGGCATTTCTCATGCACTCAGGGATGGAGCTGGCGGATGTCTCAGATGCAGGACGTGGCGTCCTCCTCGGCCATTTGTGACCCTTGCCAGTGTCCCGACGTATGCATCTGGTGACAGTGACGCCAGGCAGCTTTGGCCTCACGGTAAAAGCCTGGTGGTGGCTGCTGCACGTCCCTGGGGGCTCCCAGGAGGTTCTGCTTCAGCTCCTGCGCCGGAGGGCTGGAGCATGCCGTCCTGCAGCACGGAGCATTGTTAGCAGAGACCAAAACGGGCTGTGCTTGGCAAGCGCAGTGGAAATGAAAAAGAGGGTGACCTAGGAGTATTTCTGTTCTCACTTCATTTTTCCATTGCATCCATTCCTTTTTTTTTTTTTTTTTTTCTTCTATCAAGCCCAAAGAGAGAAGCAGAACAGAAAGGAAATATAAACAGGTTGTCTCGACAAAAATACTACAGTAGGGGAGCACTGTCAGAGAGAGGAAAACAAGAGCTTGGAAAACAAGCTCCATCTTTCCACTCACCCCCTCTTCTGCCTCTCATCCCCTGGTCTCCAGCATCCACTCCTGCTGCCACTCAGGGCTCTGAACAGACATTTGCAGTGCTGCCTCACACGGGTACCAGACAAAGAGCTAGAGCATTGGCCCCGAGGACTGATTTTTGGAAGTGCCTCAGCTCTCCCCACAACATATTGTCAACAGATACAATGGCTCAAACATGACAGCAGCTGAAGGCAGCAGGGATGTTATTGTTCTGAGAGCAGGCAGGATCCCACACCACTTCTGACCGCTCAGTGTGGCCAAGCTCCTTGGTGGGGCACGGACACGGCCATCAGAGATCAAACAGACAGTGCCTGTTCCCTGTGGCACCACCTCCATGCTTCTCTTTGGCTGCCAGGAGCTGAAGATCATGGGTGTCTGCCCCAAACTGAGAGACATGGTCCTTGTCAGATGGTGTGGTGTGACCCCTCCTGTGGCTGGTTCAGCTGGAGGATCAAAGGGTGAGTGGTCCAGAGAGATGTCCTGCAACAGAGCATGCATGGGGAAAGGTTCCTTTGCCACTGCTCAGGCTGTGACACCTTCCCAAGGGCTGTGCTTGCAGTATGGGGTTCAGGGACACAATATGTCCACCAGGCAACCTGCTTTGCCCTTCTTCTCCAGGTCTCCTGCACCACCTTCCTCCATCCCTGTGCAGCAACGATGACAACACGTGGGTTATCAGTGCTCTGCTCCAGCAGCCCTGCAGCTTTGCCCATTCCCATGACAGCATCGTGGTCTGCAGGGAAAGGTTCACAGAGGACAAGATGACAGGAAAGTCCCTGGAGAAGTTACATCTGTAGAGAGCTCCCTTTTGAGACAGAATTGCACCCATGATGATCCAACTGCCCTAGAGTTGGACCCAGGGAAAAGACGTTGATTTTTTCAGGTTTGACTGGAAGTGTTACTGCCCTGGCAATGGGCACAAGTCGGACTCCTTGGCCCACCCCCTAAGCTTGGCTCCCTGTTGCTAGCAGAGCCGCAAGGGCTGGGGAGCTGCAGCTCCAAAAAGCCTGAGAGCAATCGTGTGCTCGCCCACAACAATGAGTTTTTAAGCAAGCAAAGAGTTTACTCAGACCTGCAGGCGGAGCAGCCAACATTTCTTCCCTCCAAAGAGCGGCTCCGAAAACAACAGCCATCAGGAACTACCTTGAAACGGGCCCGTGGCCAAAAGCACATTAGTCCTAATGCAGGGGAGGAGGCTGCAGGAGGCAGCTCCGAGTGCGACCTCAGGCAAGGCACTGCCACTGCTCTGCCTGGGCTGCCTGCACCACAGCCCTGCCCCAAGCAATCCCTCCTGGCCTTTGCTTTGTGCTGGTGGGTTTGGTGGCCGTGCTGCTACAAGCAGACCCTCTGGGGCGGTGGTCGTGCCCTTTAGCAGCAGCTCCTCGGTTCCAGACGGATCCTGCAATCCTCCCGTGTAACCTGAGCCCAACCTGAGCCTAACAGAATTGGCGCTGGCACAGCGAAGCAGTTACACAACGTGGAGGAGGTGAAACCCTTTTGGCGGGGGGACACTCGAGTGACTGTCTGCCTCCGGGCTGTTGTGCTCCCTGTCCATCTCTCCCACGAAGAACAGATGGACCCAGACAATAAGGGATGGCACTGACGGTGTCAGGCTAAGGCAGTCTCCATCCATGTCTCAGGAAAGCAATGCAGAACCTCTGGTGCTTTTCAAGCCACGTGAGCCATGCAGGAGCATTTTGCCACTGTTAAGTAACAGGCTCAGGAAACCCAGCTGGGGTGCTGCAGCCCTTTGAGGTAAATGGAACAACCCAGGCCTCACCAGGTCTGAAAAGACACCAAAAAAAAAAAAAAAAAGGCACCCACAGAGATGCTGTCACCCCTGCACTTGTTGGAAGAATCACCCCTTGGTGCCCAAAGCCAAGCCAGCCACACTCTCACTGCATTTTACCCTGCCTTCTGCCCTAGCTGATGCAAACTCAGGAGTTAGCTCCGGGCTGAGCAGGGGCTAACCCAGCCCCGGGGAAGGAGCCGGGCAATGTGCAGCCTGCATACCTCACCGTACAGGTGAGCATGCCGTGCCGGGCCATGCCGTGCCTGCTCCCAAGGGCAGGGCTTGGCTCAGGCAGCCCTGCTGTGCTGGCACGTGCTCGTGGCAGTGCTCGCATCCTGCTCCTTTGCACGGGCTCGCCGGCATGTGCCCCATCTCATGGGGGGGTGACGCCCAGGGCTGGCACCACCCCGCTGCCAGGAGAAGAGCTCCGACCTGCCGGGGCAGGATTTTGCCCGCAGTATGGTTTTTCTTCAGCCATGAAAATTAATTCCCTGGTAACTGAGAAGCGTGATCCAACTGGTTCTCTGCACCAGCCACACATGCCGGAGCTGCTGGGGCTCCTGTCCTCCTGCAAATGAACACCCATCAATGTTTTCATCTGCACGAGCCATGCAAGATATTTGGAGAGGGGCCCTGTCCCGGGCTCTGCCCCTCGCTGCCGAGTGAAATTGCTCCCCACGAGCTGATCAGGAAAACACTGTGTCTGCGTGCCGTCTCTCCAAGGTTTCTTATAGTCAAAATAATAATTACGTGGCCTGGGAAACAATGATTACTGCCCATGAGCCTGGGAATGGCTTTTTGCTGTTCAGCCTGATGGGAACCGATCGGGCTTCTATGGAAGGGGATTATTTACCTAGGCCCTGAGAAAAAGCAGAGGGGCCTGCACGCTATTGTGTTGCCGAGTCCCACGGCGGTGCAGCCGGCGAGCAGCTTCCTCTGGCTGTCATTAATCCTGGATGCTTGACGGCCTCCACACGTGCATCCTTCGGTTCCCGGCTGCTGGGAAGCCGGGCCATTGTTTCAGGGCTTTTGTCCCGGACCCAGGGCTTTCTGGAGCTGAGGAACCAGGCTTTTCTGTTTGGCTGCGGCTGGCCAAAACGTCACAAAATGACCAGATTGCAGCCTGATGGTCGCTTTGGCCCTTCCTCTTTCTCCCAGAGCCAAAAGAAATCAAAGGAGTTTTTTTTTTTTCCTTTTATGGGGCTGGTGCCCACGGCATGCGTGTGCACACACGTGCTTAGAAGGAGTCGGGGCATGCAGAGAAACCCAAAGAGGCCCTTGGCTTGCAGAGGCCTGTGTGCTTCCTTCTCCTCCAAAACAATGCTTGCGATGGCCGTCAGGAGGTGGGGAGGAAAGAGGAAGATGTGGGAGATGGGTGTCGGTGACTCAGCCGTCACCAGACCATTGCTGTCGTGCAACCGGCAGGTGGGCACCAAGGGACACTCGTGGGCAGCCTGCAATAACAAACCTGCAATAACAAACCAGGCCAGCCATCTGGAGACCTTCAGGACCTGCCACCTCCAGTGACAAAGCAGCACGTTGTCCCCTTGGGTAGCAAACCCACAGAGTGCTGGGCAAAACCAGAAAGAGAAAGGCAGAGATTAACCAAGCGAGTCCCTCCTTTATGGCCACTCACTGCTTCGTGAGGCGTGCAGAGGGCTGAGAAAGCAGCCTGTTCCCCCAGCCGGCTCGCCAGAGGAGCAGCCAGGATCTGGAGAAGGTCTGGCTGACAGCCCCCGTGGATTGAGGAGTGCTGGTGGGGAGCCAGCTCCCTCCCCAGCCCCGCACAAGGCTGCAATTAGCCGGAGGAGACGCCGTGTCTGCCTGCGGTGTGAAGGCTCCGTCCTCCTGGGAGCGGGCTGGCACATCCACGGCCTCGCTTGGGGTTGCTCAAAGGGGCTGGGAACGGGGCCTGAAGATGCCAAAAGTATGGAGAGCAGGTGCTGGGGTACCCGTGGAGGTTTCTCCTGAGGCTTTGCTGGGGGTTTGAGGGAGGAGCTGGCCGGTGGCACTTGGTGCCCACTGTCATGGCTGCATTACCAGCATGCCCTTTGGCAGGATTTGGGGATTTTCCTGCGTGAAGGATGCTACGGGAATACGCGATTCCTGAGCACAGCCCTGCTTTTAGCATCCTCCTCCACACTGTGATTATCCAGCCCCTGATGAAAAACTCGAGTCTGCTGGGAAACAAAGTCCTTGTCTCTGGCTTGGAAAGGCTCAGAATTACCCCGCAACTGTCACAAGTGTTTAATGTGAGCCCTGTTTGGCAGGGGCTGTACAGCAGAGGAGGGAATGGGAGCACACACCATGATGCTACCACAAAGCCTGGCTGGGAAAATCCTTGTGCTTCACCCTCTGTAGACATGAAGGTCCAGGCAGAGAGCTATGGGCTCTAAAAATCAAGCAGAGTGACCAGATCACCTGATTTCCTTTTTTTTTTTTTTCTTTTTTTTTTTTTTCCCCAGTTTGTTTTCGCTGCCCTACCAAAACACAGATGAAACAGAGTTCATGCAGCCTTCCCACGTGATGACAGCGAAGAGAGGTGCTTGAAAAAAGCCAGAAATGAACGGGAGAGAAAGCAGAAAGAGGAGAGCCCTAGCGAGACGACGTTGTTTAGGGTTTTTTTAAAATATCAAATAATATGCTTCAGACTTGCAGTGGTTTTCTGCTTCCTGTTCAGCAGTTTGAACCCAGCCCAACTGTTTTCCTTCTCTTCTGGTCATTTTAAGGTCTTTTTATTTTTTTATTTTTTTTCTTCCTGAGGGGAAAATACATGCAAGCAGAGGGAGGAGACCTGCTGCTGCCCTCGCTGTCCCCACCTGCTTGTGTTGTTTTCGTTTCATTTCGAATAAAGGCTTTGGGAATCCAGAAGTCATTTCCGTGGGATAACAATGCTCCTTTCATAAAGGGGCACCGCCAGGGTCTCCGGTATGCCCCATGCATTGGGTGGCTCTGGGTGTCCCTGGGGATGCTCCAGTCTCGTTACCCACTGCCCCAACCTCAGCTGCACCCTTCTGTGAGCCTGGGCAGAGGGGGAAATATCCTACCCTGCCCAATGTCTGTCCCTGCTACACCCACCCGGGGTCCCCCCAAAGACAGGCACAGCCCCAGCAGACCCTCACCTAGCCCCAGCAGCACAGATGCCTTCTGCATCCATCACTGCAAGGCAAAGAGAAACATCCTAAGAAAGTACAGGGCAGGGACCAGATGTGACCAAAAACACACTAATTTAAAAGCTTGCCATGTGTAGAGGTTTTCCAGAGGCTGCCAAAAGTTAATGGCAGGTGGACATGCCCCACTAGCTCCAGTGAAGGCAGTGCCATTACCTGTGTCCACACAGGTGTGTCAAAGCACTGTGCTTTGCTCAGCTCACGCAGAAAAAAATCAGGAGAGCTGGGAGAAAAAGCAGACATCTCGGTTACCTGCTCTCTGCTCCAGTAATACCATGTGCTCTGCTCCTCTGTGCTTCCTAAAGAGCTACTTGCTTGGGCTCTCAGCAGGCATGGATCTGTAAAAAAAGCAAACTTGAGGCTCAGGCTGTTTGCTCTCTTGCAAGCCACAAAAAAAATCTTTCTCTCTCTGCTGGTCAAAAAGCCTTCAAGTTTCAGGCCACTTTGCTTTAGAAGTAAACTATCTTCTGCTTTGCGCAGGGAAAGAATCTGTGGGCAGGAAAAAAAAAAAAAAAAAAAGGTTAAAAAAAGCTCCCCTCCTCAGCGAGCAGTGCTGTTTGTCACCCACTTGGAAATTTATAAACTCTTTTCTCTGTATTTATCTAACTCGGCTATTTTGGGATTTGCTGGAGCTGCCTGTGCTGGTGGGGTGTGTGCATGGAGGGTGCCTGTGCTGCCGTGCTGGGGCTGCTGGTGGTGTGACAGCCACGGCCAGCAGCCACAGAGGGGCTCAGGTCCCCCAGTGCACCTGCCCAGCTGGGGATGACAGCCAGGGACTAACACCCTGAAGCAGGGCTCCCCCCTAATTTGACACAGGCTTGAAAGACCACAGGCAGCCATGGAGAGTGCGCTTCAGACCCACGCATCTTCAAACCTGAAACGGGATCGGCGTGGGCTGCGATCTGGGGCAGTTCAGCCCCAGGTGTCCCCATGCAGCGGTGGCACATCTGGGCTCAGGAGGCCACCACTAGGAGATGGCAGCGTGGCTGTCCCATCCATCAGCAGGTAGCTGCGCTCTGCCCCAGCCAAAATCCCGGTCACAGCCGCTGTGCATCCAACAACCACGCACGAAGTCGATCCCCATTTCCTGGAGGCTTCGTGGCAGCGACGTTTTTCAGCTCCGGAGTTTTGACGAGGGCTCATCTTCCAGTAGCCAGGAGGTCATGGTGTCTGGATGGATTACAACCTGAACATCTGCATCCTATTACACAGCGATGGTGATTATTTTTCAGCATTCCCCAAGCCTTCTAGCAGTGACAGTAGTGATTAAAGCCCGGAGTGGATTCCTGAGCAGCATTTCAGCTTCCTTTACTTTCGCATCCTGATCATAAACAGGAGAAGAGGGCTTTCCTTGGGTGCTGAGTCAGGAAGCCCCTGTGCCTTATGGTGATGCCGACGTGCTGATGAAAGCCCGGAGATGTCAACGGAGATGTCAGCTGAACAAACCTGCCAAGGGGGATGCCAACAATAGCAGGATGTCACTGCAGCTCGCAGGGAGGATGTTCCCATTCACTGAATTGGCTCCTGCACCACACGCCTTCCACTGGCCCAAGGCATGAAGCCAAGGTCTCCAGGAAGCGACCACAAGCAGACCCTGGTGGGGTCAGCATGAGCAGCGTGGATTTGGTTTCCCATCCTCAGAGCCAGGAAGGGATGAGGATGTGTGCTGAGGGCAGCTGTGGGCACTACCATCAGCAGCTCTTGCTAAGTCCAGAGCTGTTCCCGTGACAAGGGAGCTCCACAGATTTTCTTGCCAGAGTCTAGGGCTTGGAGAAAAATGGGTTGGGGAGAGCAAGGAGCCAAGAGGAGCAGGATCAGTCTAGTCAAGCTCATAGAAAGAGTCTGGAGCAGCAATCCAGCCTCCAAGCAACCACTCCAACCAGGAGACAGGCCCGAAATTTCCTGACCGAGGAAGGATTTTCATTTCTCTCCTCATTACACAAGGAGACGTTAACGAGCCCACGTTTCTGGGCTGTTGGTTTTGGGCTCGCGCAGGTCAGCGCTCAAAAACCTCCTTTCACGGTAGTTTTCCCTGCAAGATTTTGTAAGGCAGCCAAGGGCAGGAAGCTGTCTATAAATGAGCACGGCTGCCCTGGGTGGGTCTCGGTGCTGAAAGCAGCGGCTGTCCACAGCCTGGATGCGGCCAAGGAGGCGGGAGGAGGGCAGGCTCGTCTGGCCGCTCGCCCCGTCCTTTAGGGACAAGCACTGCTGCCCGCTTGCCCCTCACCCCCTGTCTCCATATTTTTTCCCCTGGGGGCTAGAGGAGAGTCTGGAGATGTTGCTGGGAGGAGGGATGGGGACGGCCACATGCCACGCTGGTGGCCAGAGCCAGCCAGGGGTGCTGGCGATGCTGGTGGTGTTGGTACATGCAGTGGCTGTGTCGGGGGAGATGTAAGGGGAGAGGTAAATAAAAGGCAGGCGCAGCCCTCGAAACAAGATAAAAATGAGTCAGCTCCACCAGCTGATGGCCAGGGGGGTCCTGGAAGATGTCAATGTTCCTGCCTTACTTTCTGGAAAACATCCAGCCTCGCACACATCCCCCAGTGGAAAACTACTGCAGCAGGAGCCACAACCACGGCCGAGCCCAGCTGAGATGCCCGTGCTGGAGCAAGCTCCACACTTGATGATCACTGCAGGAGGATATTCCACCTCCTGCACCTTTCCAAGCATCCCCTGTCCCCAGGAACTCCCCTGGGGTACCCCTAGATGCCCACCACCTCCTCCACTGCTTTATCCTCCCCTGCCAAAGCAGTTCATGCCCACAGACCAGCCCACAGAGCCCACCTGCAATGAAGGCAGCAGGACTCGCTCCTTTCCTTTGCTAGGGGGTAATTTAAGGGCACTTGGCTGCTTCTCCCTCCCCATCCCACAGCACTCCTGGTAGTAGCAGCAGGGAAGCACCAGCAGCCTGGATGCATCAGCCAGGAGGCAGCTGGGATTTTCAGCCTACTTCTGATCTTTCTTCACCTGTGATTGCCCGTACCTGCTCCTTGCTTCTTGCTATCTAATCACATATCCTCAGATGACCGTGTTCGGGCCAAAAGCCTGGCGCGTGGACCGAGACACAACCAAGGGCACACCACGGTCTTCATCACGGGTCAGGAGATAAGCATTCCTCCCTTAATGAGGGCATCGTACACCTGGCACGGCGGTGCCCATCGCCGGGAACAGGAGAGCCTTTCACTCCACGTGCTGGCATGGCCACAGCAGCCGTAGGACAGGGGGTTGATAGCAGATTAATCAGCTCAGCACCTCCAGATGCAGGAAGATGGAAGTGTACGGCTGCCCTTTACTGGAGGCAAAGCAGGACTTGGGTGCTTCTCGTCCGCTGGCTGCTGGGGCGAGCCCATCCCTGGGGAAAAACGGCAGTATCAGCTCTACCTGGTGCCCGGGAGGCAAAGTCCCCCGGGGACAGGAGCCAAGCCTTTCCTGGATGCATCTGGCCACGCTGAATTACTGAGAGCAGGGATCTTGAGGCTGTAGGTGGGGCAGAGAGGTTTACAGGTGGCTGGCATTCAGAGCCTCTGATGGAGAATTGCCCCTCTGGTTGCTGCAGCACAGTTTTTCAGCTGTGGAGGAGCACAGGCAGCTGCCGTGAATGTTTGCCCCCGGGGGAATTACTATTCTTGGTAGCCTGATGCAGCCTTTGGGAGCATTACAGTGAGCCTGAGATGAGCAGATAACCCCCAGCCACCCCCTTCTCCAAGAATATCCACAGCCCAGCCTTTGCCCTTGCTGGGTGAGCCCCAGACAGCCTCTCCCTGCCTCATCAGAGCAGGGAGGTGGATTTTTTCCTCCTTCCCTTGCTACTCTCCACATCCTTTTCCCTTGCAGGCAGACAGCGGAGCAGGAACTCATGGTTGCCCCATGTTGGGCCACACACTCAGACTCTGCTGGGATTGCACTGGAAATGGGGGCACTGTGTTCCCAACACCCCAATCACCCATTTGATGTCAGCCCCCAAAGTCCATCACACCAAGCTTTGCAGGCAGAAGGTGGGCATGGTGCTCCCACTGGGAAGGTGACCATGGTCCCCAGCATCAGCTGGACTCACTTTGTTGGCAGCATGGGACCAATGGGACAGGTCATATCCCTAATCCCACCTCTACAACCCTCTAATTGTTGATGCCCATCACCCCATGCCACAAGCTCCTCGTCAGGCTCTCACCAAACTATAAGAAGGAGACCTAATAATGCCACTAGTTATGCCAGAATAAGATAAAAGAGGATGTTTTCCCTATGAAACAGGGTGCCCAGCACCCTGTGTGTCCCTTGGGAACCCTAAATAAGCCCAGTGGGTGACACCAAGCCATGGGGACACACCGTGGCCAGGCACTGCACTTGAGGGACTCATGCAGCAGAGAGTGCAACGTTTTGTCCGTGAAACTTGGGCTCTGTATAAGCAATGAGCAAACCCTCAGATGCCTTGGAACCGGGCTTCTTCCCACCCTCCTGCTTCCACGTGACTGGGATCAGTATAAAAGCCATCTGCACTTTCCAAGCCTCCCGAGTTTGCCAAAATTGGTCTGGGTTTGTGGAAACTGGCTTCCCGATGAGACCTCGGGCACTTCCTGCTTCAAATACCGAGCCTAAAACAACACAGCAGCGCTCTTTGGCATGGCTCTTTTAGCCACGAGTTACAAAACTCATTGATTTTGAAATCTTTAACGTCAGATGTCCCAGCTTCCTACAGGCTGAGCAGCGCAACATCACTGGGAAAAATTTGGGCAGTGGGTGCCTCAAAGAAATGTCAGCTCCAGGTTGCTGACACCAGCGCCAGGTGATCCTGTGCTATTAAACAGCACCCTGAGGTCAAAGGCAGGCAGATTAACACGGAGCAGGCACTAGAGCTGCTGTCCCCCCTGGTGGGGATCGCTGAGAAACCCTTTTAGGGACCTGGAGAGCAGGAAAGTGCATTACAGCTGGCCACGCTGCTGCGTTGGGTCAATGAAGCCTTTGTTCAAAGACCTCGTAATCCAATATAAGAGGAACAAGAAAGATGAAATCATCAGGGCGGAGAGGAAGCCAAGGGCTGGAGGAAAGTGTGATGTGTACCAGAGCTGCAGGGACTGAGGCTCTCTATTCCTAATTAACAGACTCGCTTGTCTCATTTTCTGCCCAAACCACCCTATTAGCCTGTTAAATACAGAAGCCCCCCCTTACCCCCGTGCCGTGTACGCAGCCATCCTGGCACCACCAGCCGTGTCGGCTGCCTTGCCACAGGTTGTATTGTCAGAACTGCTTGATGGCTGCATTAACAGCTTCCTTTTTATTGCCAGCTCTAAACCTCCTGTAGAAAAAAAAAAAAAAAAAAAAAATCATATTTGAGGCTCCAAAGTCTCAGGAAAATGGCTAAAATATCACAACTTTTTAAAAGGATTTTTTTTAGGGGTTTGTTTGCTGCTCGGTTTCAGAAATGTGAGGCTTGTAGGCTCATTTTTTCACCCCCCTCTGTGATCCCCCAGATGGATTTTAAATCAAAACATTGTGTTTTTGGTAATTACATGGCTGGGAGATCTGGGGTTTGGCTGGAGCAACAGCAACAGGCACCTGCGCAGGGACCATCAGGTTTCAGTCATATTGAAGGTGAGCAGCAAGGTCTGTCCCTCTGTGCTTAGGGCTTGGGGAAGTGATATTTAATATGGAAAACATGGAAGTGATTTACATGTGTTTATGACTGCTGATAGACATTTGATGTACAAAAGAGTATAAATCACATAGTTTGTTTGGAGAAATGATCGCTATCGAGAGGGAATGGAGGGAAATAGCCCGGATTTACAGGTATCCCTGTAGGTAACACAAACACAACCCCAGCAGGAAGCAGAAGGAGGTGCAAACCGAGGGGAATACAAACAGTACGCATGCTGCTGGAGATGGGACAGAGGAAATTAAAAGGTGTGGCTTGCTCTGTCACCTTGCAGAGCTGCAGCAAGGCAAAAATTCAGCCAGGAGCCTCCCGTTCCACATTTCCCGTAGTGGAAACACAGCCCCCTGAAGGACAGGGAGGGATTATTTTCGCCTGGCTGCCAGTGCCAAGCCTCTGGCTGTGCTGCAGCACGGCCAACACGCTGGTTTGATGCCGTGGGACTGCTGCAGCACAGCTCCAGCCCCTGCTCCTGGTCCCACCCGGGCGGATTTGGTTGCAGCCACGCTCCCACCGGGGACGGAGCCGAGATGGCTCCTTGCACTTTGCATACTGCAGTGAGTCAGCCTCAGCGACGCCTGCTGTTCTCAGGAAAAGCCGGGTGATGTGACTCATTTTGTCACATCGGTGCAAGGCCAAGCACTTTGGCTGGCTCAGCTACTGGTGCTGCACGGACCATCCTCACCATGCCAGGGCCGCAGGCATCCCCTACAGCCCCTGTACCTGCACCTGGAAGCACCTGGCCGTGCCATGGGGCTGTGCCATGGGGCACAAGAGGTGTTCCCCCTTCCTGGCTGCCATCCAAGCCTTGGGGGTTGCTGCAGCCCCGGTGCTGTGCCTGAGGAGTCGCACCGACTGCCCTCCGTGCTCTTTGTGCCCTGGGGAGCGCTGCCGGGCACGTGGGCTCCAAAAGTCACTTAGCCAGGGCTGGGCTGACTTGCTGACACAGGGCCTGCCCTGGCTCAGCAATTAATTTGGATGCAAGTGGCGTTTGAATGTTAATTGTTCTGCCTAAGTAACACCATGTGTGGAAGAAGAAGAGCGAGCGCTTTTCCCCTGATCTGGAATAACTCCATTTATAGACGCGCTCTCTGAGGCAGATGAGGCTTCACGCAGCATCGCCTCAAATTGGTCTGAGTGCTGAGTGGGGCCAGCTGAGCCCTGAGGGTCCTGGGGGGGCAGGATCACCCTGCCAAGACATGCAGGGCCCCCCCCAGCCACCCTCACCGCCGAGATTTGTCTGGGCTGGGGCATCATCGCTTCCTCCTGCGCCGCTGGCTGGGCGCGGGGAGGAATTTGGACCCCGTGGCTCTGGTTACGAGCACACGGCATTAAGGAGGGACAAAGCAGACAAGTCAGTGCCAGTAAGCTTCATTGGCCAGCCGAAAAGTCTGGCATTTGGATGACGGATGGAGGCTAAAGTACCTGGCTGCATCCAGACCCCGTGCTGCCCAAGGGGGGCTGCAAGCTGGAGCCTGCACTGTGCTCCGAGGAGGGGGGAGCAGAAAGTGCCTCCCCCTGCTCATCTGCAGCTTTGAAAGCTCTTCTGGGGAGAAGGAGCAGGGGGGGAGCTGGGTAAAAGGCTGCTGAGAAATATTTCAGTTTCCAGCTTAACTTGAGTCATTTGGAACGGAAAGTTTCCATTGCCCAATAAATCTAACACACTCATTTACAGGGAAAAGAAAAAAAAAAAAAAAAAAAAAAAAAAAAAAACAGGAAGACAATTTTGGTGCTGGCTTGAGGGCTTGAGGAAGAGAACAGCGCAGGGCAGGTGCTGGGGCACACCACCCAGCAGGTACATCTTGTTCCCAGCCGAGGAGGTGCACAGGGAGCGGGGGGGGGGCAGGGGACACCAGGTATGTGTGCCACGGAGGGAGAGCCTGCTTGCTCATGCTGGCAGGGCTCGCAAAGAGGAAAACGTAGGCTTGGATCAGAGCTGGTGAGGAAAGCAAAAAAAAAAAAAATAAACACAACCAACCAAAAAAAAAATCTAAACCACACAGCTTTGCATGGCATTAAAATGCACGAGGAAATTTTCAGGAGGTGAACACCGGTTGGCACTGAACATGAGGGCACTGTCACCGTGCTTCTGGGCAGATAGATGGCAGTCCAGAGAGTCGTATAGCTGTCTGCACAGGTTGGAGAAACAAAATTCCTGCTAACACGGCTCGTTCTGGTCCATCTGAGAAATACCATGCTTCCAGTCACTGCCCTGCTACAGGACAGTGGGGGCCGGGCGGCAGGAGCGATGATGCTCCCCTCATGACCAGCTTGCACATAGAGCCAGAAACCAACAAAAATATTTACATCCAAGGCACAAGAAATGCTAGGGGTTGTGCAGACAAAGCCCTGCAACTGGACAAGAGATGGATTTGTAAACACCAAGCAGGATTCAAACAAACAAAGCAAGCAAGCAAGAAACCCATATCCATTAAGAATATCAAATATCAGCAGGGAGAAGAGCAGAGCAGCGTCACAAACAACAGCGGCAGCTTTTCTGAGGAGCAGCCACAGGCTCGGGGATGGCTTCTTGGCTCAGCACAGGCTAAGCAAGCAGCAAGGCCAGCAGGACAGAGGGCTGGGAGAGCCAGACCACCCTCTGCATGTCACCTTGGATGAGCCACGTGCTGCCCTCCTGCACCATGCAGCGACACAAGGAACACAGATCACCACAGTCACACCTCCCTTTCCCCCAGCCAACGATGCACAGCACGGTCTGTGCCAAATGGCCACGCTCAGCAGGACAAACCGCAGCTTAAATGTCCTAGCAAATGTTTAGCAAACCCGCCTCGAGTCCTAGCCAGTGTTTGCAGGCTCTCAGAGGTGGGCTGGTGATCACAGCGTGTTCATGCCTTGCCTGACAGGGTCTGGCTGGAGGTCTAGGAGGGTTTGAGGATGCTTTTAGGGATGTTCTGTCAACAAATTGAAGGGAAATGGAAGGAGAAAAGCAGAGATCACAGTGATTTTAATGGTCTTCTTCTGTCAAAACACCACTGTGTACCTTGCATCATAAGCATTTCAAATATGACTCTGGCACCTATGTTTTATCTGACCAGGATTTTGTTATGGGGGTTTTCCAGCTTGTAAGAGCAGACCACGGAAAGAAATCAATAAAAGCTACATTTGATGTGTGGCCTCTTACAGAGTGATTTTTAGATTGAGCTGTTGCCCAGGGTACATAGGCAAGAGCCAGCGTTTTGTTCCCCTGTAGCCCTGTTGTCAGCATTACAAGACGCTTGCTGGGCTGATATTAGGGTTTCTGCCCATTAAGCCTCAGAGTTTGGCACATATTGCAGCTTTCCTTCATTATTGTTCACACACCCGGCCGGCCTCTCTGTGAACTGAGAAGGGGATGCACCTGCTCCTACCTCAGAGTTTCGTGTGAAATTTCCAGCATAGCACGGGCAGCATGTGGGCACCAGACCAGCCCCTCCAAAAGCCCTGCCTGCAGTGCCCACGGCACAAGGTACAAGAGAAATGGGTGTCAGGGCTCTCCCAGGCTGTTCCCACAGTGGTGCTTTAGGCTGCATTTTAAATATGGAGTTTTGCCAATTTATTTATTTTTTTTTTTTGAGATATTTCCTGTTCAGAAAAACACGCACGGAACCCGCTACCCTCCTGTTTACTAACCACGTGTTTTGAAGAGCTCAGTCAGCAGGCACTGGTTTCGAATGATAGCTTGTTTTTCATAAATTACACATATTTGGGATGCAAACAGTGACTATTTATTGAAGCATTATTTTCCTTTTTCTTACTTTGATTGCAGGGTGAGGGTTCAAAGAGATTCCGCCTGAGCACATGAAGAGTGGCCTTTGCTGTGGTTTCCTAAGTAAAAGAGAGATGTTAAACAACATAAACAGGTACGTGGTCCTCCACTTTGCCTGGAAAAATGTACATCCTAGCAAGTGAACGAACTGCTTGCTACAGGTTCTCCGTGCTGGGAGAGCACAAGAACAGAGAGTGCCCGGGAACAGGGCCACGTTACCTGAGAAAGTCCCCAGGGTAACAGGAGGCCAGCCTTTGGCCAGGTCAGCCTCCTCACCCGGCCACAATGTGCTTTGCACCCTGCTCACAGGGTCAGCGGCTTCATCTCCAGCATGGTGCAGGGGCAAAGGGAGCCTGGGCTGTGCCCCTGTGACATGTGGCCTGCGTACGCATGGAGAGGGATGCAGGAAAATACAGCCTATGTCTAGAATGCTATGCCCATTGTATAATGCATATCATATCCATACTGCACATGCCCATCACCTGCAGCAAGACCTGGGATGCCTTTGCTGAGAGCATCCTTTTTTTTTCCAGCAGAGATGCTGTTGGGAGTATGTGGTGCCATGCAGGGATGAGCTCGTGAGGTCTCATAGCTGCTTTCACCCCGTGCAGCACTGGCTCAGAGCGCTGCTGTAGCCCAGGTGGGCTTGGCCAGCTGGAGAAGGATTTCTACCTCTGTTCCAGTCCTACCCTTGCTGTGGGCTGAGCACAGAAGCCCCCAGGCACTGCTGGAGGGCTCTGCCTCCAGAGCAGCTTCCCCAGCCCCTCCTGGGGCCAGGAGCTTGCCCAAAAGCTGTGTGTTATGTGGAGGTCCTGGGGACAGCCCAGGACTCCCGCTGGCCCATCCTCCGATCCTGCTGCAAGGTTAAAGAGTGTCACAGGCAGATTTATGCCTTCCCATTGTGCGAGTGCCCTTTCTCAGTTCCTGCCAGGCACTGAGAGGGGAAGACAGCCCGCTGCCGTCTTCTTCTTTTTGTTAACATTGGATGCGCACTCCCTGAAGCCATACATCGAGCATCTGGCACCGCCACCCCCAGCACGCCAGCACTTCATCATCTGAAAGCAGGGGACACCGCTGGCGATCTGCGTGGAGGTAATTCTTGTGCCGAGCGAGGTGCCGGTGTCTCTCCTCCATCTGCTCCCCTCCTCACCGCAGCGATCGTCTCGGGCAGCTGGAAGGTCTCTGGCTGCTTTCCAGCGGTTCGGATTCAGGATCTCCTCCCTTACTCTGAGGCTCTTCTGCGGGTTTGTATTGTGTTAAGTTTCAGGAAGCACAAGGAAAACGAAGATCTTCCTATGCCAGGCTCCTGCCCTAAGCTGCTTAGTCTCCAGGGAACAGAGAGCAGACAAAGGGGGAGGAAGAGGGCATAATATCTGAGCAAAAGATCAAGCTGGTGAAAGAATATATTATTCATTAAGTGCATCTCCAGGACAAGTAACAGGGAGTGCAGGAACAGAGCTTACAATTGTCTTAGGTACAGTTGTAAAAAATGTATGTATGCGTTTTTATCTCCACTTCCTGACAGCTGTTTACTTCTTTGGGGACAGGAGTCAGCTTAGCCACCATTTCTGAAGGTGGGTGTATTTATAGAGTCCCACTGATTTCACTGGTGATAACAGGACATGCATGTGATGATGTGGGTGCCTGCACCTCCCCCGAGCCCAGAGTTTCCCTGAGAAAAAGCAGTTTTCTATACAGATTTTGCCCCCTAAATGGCTTTAACTCCAGCACAGAGATACAAATTAAGTTGCCAGTGCACCACCTACACCCCCTGGATTTTCCTTCCCATGTGAGCCCTCACTTCCAGTCCCCATTTGGGACAGCAAGCAGAGTGAGCCAGCCCCGTGAGCTGGTGGCTGCAGGGCCACCCCATACTTCAAAGCAGGTCCTAAAGCCTTTCTGCTGAAAACTGAGCCAGGAGCCAGGGGCACAGACCCTCCGCGGCGTCTTCCTCTGCCCCTCTCGACCCCAAGGAGAGGTGACTGCACTGTCGCACAAAATTAAACTCGTGCTTTGTTCTGCAGCCTAATCTCTCCCTCCACAATATGATCCCGAGGTTTAATCTGATTATGAGCCTTCATATCACACGATAACAAACGGTCCCAGCTGCCAGGCTGAGCAGTTTAATGAGATGCCGCGCTGACTGTGAAACAAAACACGGAGGAGAAATTTCAGACAAAGGAGGGGTTTGCTCGGTGCCATCCTTGGGTCGTGGTAGGCAGGCTGCAGGGAAACGCTCGTGCAACCCATATCCTGTTTGAGGCAGACCACTGCACGTGGGAAAGGAGGAAAACCTGCTTTCTGCAAGAGTTTTGATGGAGAACCATCAAAAAAAAGTGGTCGTCGCTGTATGGCCACAGCCCCAAGATGCCAACCCGATGCTCGCTGGCCACGGGGGTCTGAACACAAGATAGAGGAAACACCGTTTATCTTTGTTCAGATGTCACTAGACCTAATCTAAACATAAGTCTGAGATGCCTCACATGACTGATCAATGCCATTGTTTGTTAATCCAAATGCAATCAGACATTATTTTTTTTTCTTCCTGCCCAGATAAGAACCACGCTCCCCCCTCGGAGCTACAGCCATAACGTAATTCCCTCTCAGTGGCTAATGGCATTCATAAATTACTCTCAAGACCTATTGTTCATTTAATCTTTTTTGCTGCTATTAGCTCTGGTCACTGATCTGTTGCCTCTCCAGCCTACAGTATTGTAATGACAAAGCTAGAAAACAGACAGACTCTCCGGCTGAGGTGTAAAAAGCCAGGTGGGTGTTGCAAGGAGGGATGGACACCACGAGCGACTCAAGAAGCTGGGGAGAAGCTCAGCCCCGAGACAGCCAGGGGCTGGGGAGCACAGGGAGGAACACACCGAAACAGACCGATCGATTCTGGCCAGAGCTCAGGCCTGCAGGAGATGATGAATCTGTTGGCTCACAGCCTTGGGAATTCGGTTCACTTCAAAGACAAGCAGACCACGGCAAGCCTTTCAACCAGCCTAACCTGGTTTGCTGGAGGAAATCATTGACGATAGTCGCTCCTCCTTTGAAGCTGCAGTTATTTTTTAAGGGGACTTGACCCTTTGGTGTTCTTTTCTCTTCAGCACAGCATGGATTAGTACTGTCTATGTGACGTGCCACTATGGGAGATACTGATGAGACCCCATGTGGTTATTCACACTCAGGTGAACTACACCTAGAAAAGGTGCAGAGCAGGACTGCAGCAGATATTTCATCAGAGAAAAAAAGAGACCTTAAGAGTTTGGCATATCTAGTCATGCTCTGCTAAAGCCAAGGGAGCTTATGATTACCCTTGTGATGGCTGTAGAGACAGCAAAACCTTATGGAGGGAGAACAGCAGCTAGAGTCTGTGTTGGTACAAAACCAGACAATGCTGGCTGTGAACTGAATTTCAGCCTGAAAACTCAAAGAAAGTGCCTGATGATCAGTGCGGCTCTGAAACACTCTGTTTCCCAAAAGAGCTAGGAGTGTCTAAGGACCTTTGAAACAGCTCTTGGTTCATCTGGGAAAAAGGACCAGAAAGAGCAGGTGATGGGACTCAGCGACTGACGAAACCCCTAGCCCAGTGTCCTTAGCCTTCTACAAGGGGACCACAGGAATCCATCACTTGATGTCCATTTTCTTCAAAATTCTTTTTGCCAGAGATTTTTTATTTCCTCCTGAGATGCATTGCCATTTCAGGTCATTATTAGCTTAAAACCAGACATTCAAAAGCTCTCTTGAATTAATAAAACTCCTTCCCTGGCAAGTTGTGTCTATCCCCTGGAGTTATGAGGCATGCAGCCTTGCACTTTGGGCTGCCCAGCCACACCAGTGACAGAATTGGCACTGCAGGGAATATGACCTGGCCTTTGCTGCTGGGATATGGTGCAGAAGCAGATGGGTCCAAGGCTGTCTGCAGCTGCCACAGAAAGGATTTGGTTGCCTGGTTTGCTGGGTTATAAATGGTACACATCTCCTCCAAGGCAACAGCAAAAAAGTGATGGGAAATGGTCCATGGCTTGAGATCAGGCTGCAGAACACCCCGCATGCTAAAGTGGCATGGCAGAAGGAGGCACAATGCAGGTTTCTCTGAGCTATTGGCCCCTACAGCTGCCTAAGTCCAAGAAAGGTTCCTCTAAAAAGGAAATGATGATGTTCAGCTTTTTAATCCAGAAAACTTTAACTTGCACACATCACAGTCATGCAGCTGGTAATTACCACCACCCAAGGGAGCCTGAGAAGTTGCCATTCATTCTTCTAATTACTACAAAGCCTTTCAATCTGATTAATTCTTTCCTTGATGTATTTCCTTGTAATTTCTATTTGTGAGGATGCTAAGGGTAAATTAGAGAATCTTTCCTGTGGAAAATGTATTCTGCATGCTCTCAAAAGCCCTGGTGCCTGGTAGGCTCTGTGCATTCCTCATCACCCACCCAGCAGATACTTTCAAAGCCAGGCTCTGATTCTGTCCCCTTCTTTCAGACAAAAGGTGTTGCCTGGAGCAAAACTGACAAATACCTGCGTCATGAAAAAAGCATTTTCAATTTCTTTGTGCTGCAACATCTTGGGTTGAACATTTGCCACCTGGAACTGTTTAGTTTTTTTGTGAGACTCCTCATCTTCCTCCAGCCAGAGAAGTCAGACCCCAGAGAGGCTGGGGGCACTGCACTCCTGCTATGGTGATGCTAGGAAGATGTACACATACATGGCAGAGGCTGGCCTGAGAGGGCAAGCAGGATCCCTCCCCTTGTTTTGAGCACTGGTGTCATGCCCCTTTCTCATGTGATAGCACAAGGGCCTTGGATGTGAGTCCTAGGGGGAAAAAATAATAATAATAAAAAGTGATATTTATCATTAAGAATAGCAATCCTAGCACTGGTGGAGAGGAAAACATGTATCATGAAGGCAGAATTAGCTTGTTATCTTTCTTATCGCTGCAGTGTCCTAGTTTTGCTCAGAGGGGCTGGGCTGCTCCACCAAGAATACTGTTCGCAAGGTAGCCTAACTTCAGTGCTAGGCATCACTCCAAACCAAGAAGGAGCACGAGGAAGGGGGAGATGGTCTGTAATGGACACTGTGTACACACGGGTCCCATGACGCAAAGAAGAGATGATGTGCAGTCAGGGCTGACCATTCCCACCAGAGCTGAAGGAATGGCATCAGAAAATGAGTTGGGGAAAATCTCTCCCGGGGAAAAGGGAGAAAGAGAAAAAGAGGGAGATGGAGATGCCAGGAAGCTGAAGTCATGATTGTGTTGCTTTCTCAGTGGGCCCATGGAGAGAAGGGCAGGACGTGCCCGGATGGGGCAGGGCTGTGGCTACTCCCAAATGTTCCCTCCTTCCCAGCACCCTGTCTGCACTTTGCTTGGTGGTGCTCTCCCCAAAACAAGGCTGTTGGGAATTACTGCAAGCCCATCTTCTGCTGCAGAAAGCAATAAATCCATAACTGGCTCTTGGAGCAGTTCCCAGAGTTTAGAGACTTTCTGCCTGAGTCTTGCTATTCATTAGAAAGCTCCCCCTTGGTCTCTTGCCTTCTCTCCTTTTTGGCAGTGGAATATAGCATTCAATTAATCGAGTTCATTTGTCTCTCAGTCCAACGAAAACTAGTAAGACACCGGTTTTGAGACCAAGCAAGATCCTGGATGGGTGTGAAGGTGTGCGTTTTTGAGAGCGAGATTGCCCTCTAGTGACTGAAATGCAAACAGTGTAAAAACAGCAGGACATCACAGGTTTCACGGGGTTTCACTTCATAGAAGAGCTACAAATTTCCAACTGAAGTTTCTACTAGATGGAGCAACGGTGTCTGTGGTGGGTGCTGGGAATGCCCTGTGTCTGTAAGGGGGCTTTCCCTCCAGATGCTCTGAACAAAGACAGAGCCTTTGATTAAATTCAACATACTTCAAGAAAGTCTACATTTATCTGGACTTATTCTTGTTTTATCTTTAAAAATAAAATAAAATAAAATAAAATAAAATAAAATAAAATAAAATAAAATGTAAAGCTTACCGGTAGCCAATAGAATCAGGCCATGATTTTACAAAGCAGACTGGATGCATAAGTGAAAAGCTACTTGCAGAAAGTTTACTATAATAAGAAATGCAACAAGCACCTTTGGAAAAGTCTCTTTACAGCATACCTCCTGCACAACTCTCCCACCACCACAAAAAACACTCCCCCACTCAATCTGACCTGCAGTGGATGATATAATGCACGTAGCATTCTCCCCACCCATCACTGAGATAAATTTTTTATTGCATTCCACCCCTTCAATGAACACAATAGTTTTTCCACCAAAGCCATTTCCCTCACTCTTTTATTAGCAGCCATCCCTGTCTTGCTGTTCTGGAGAAGAAGCTGTGGATTGCTCTGTGCCTTTGTGGTCAGTAGCAGTGTAGCTACCAGGGCAGATTTTAGTTTTATATGGTCACAGTGATATTTCCTGCAGCAGCATGTGCTAGCTGATGCATTTGCATGTGTGCCAAAAAGAGAGAAAAAAAAATAATTACTGGACTTAGCTCAAAACAGGAGTCCATCGTTCTGGGCTGGCTTTGCTGATTCATTCCTGGCTGAGCAGCAGCACCTTCCACCCCACGGCTCTGCAAATGATCCCACTTCACAGCAGGCTGTGAGCTGCAGCAGCTGAGGACTCTGCTGCACAGCTGCAGCCAAGTTGGGATAATACCACTGAAAAAAAAAAAAAATCCTCCCTGGCTATACAGGGAGGTAAACTCTTCAACAGCTACAACTAAACCCAACTAAACCATGCATCAGGGCTCTAAAATATAAAATATGAGAGTTTTAAAGAGTCCTACATATTTTCTCACCATCCTTTCAAACCACTTTTGCTCTCTTCCAGCTTCAGGAGCTACACCCTACAACCACAAGACAAATCAAGATGAAACAGGAGACATTACTTCATAGCCCCAACTGTCTGACGCTGCTCAGCAGATTGATGTCTCTCTGTTCTTTGTGTGGAAGGTACTGGAACAGCTCTGCTCACCCAAAACAGGAAAGCCATGGTCCAACATGGTGGTGTCATCAAGAAATTGCCACTCGTGCTCCATTTAGAAATGAGCCTGGAGCACAAAGGTTTAGCAGGAGAAATTACCTGTTCAAAACTGTTCCGTGCAGCTTGGTTATTGGTGTGGAAAAGCAACCTGGAAGGTATTTGTGGGGGTGAGATCTGATGTAGGGGAGTGGTGCAAGAAGGGCCACACAGCTGGGATCCTCCTGGCCCTTCTCTCCACCAGTGAAGAACTAACTCAGGACAAAGACCTCCTATACTTGGCCGAGGGATGAGGAACCCAAAGCTTTTTAAGCAAATGGCTGACCCCCAAGGAAAATTAGACATGAAGAATATCCACACCATCTTCTCTAAATATGGCCAGCAACATCAGTAGAATTAATACATAAAGATCTTCATTTTAGAACTCATTAGGGATTTCTAAGTGGTAACCAGGCTGAAATAAGAGGGGAATATACCAGTGCTGGATGTGGATGCATTCACTGGGCTTACCTTAAAAGTAACCCTTCTGCCAGGTGCTTGTTTCAGTAGAAGGCCAACACTTGATCATCTGCAGGTAATCATTTTTTTCTAAAAACACCCTTAATTTATACCAATGCACATAATTGCTCAGGAACATAAGAAACTCAGTGACATTGTCTAAGAGCTCAGGATACAGTGTGTTTTTCTGCTTTGCCAGGAACAAATCATAGTAGGTAAAATTAACTTGGGAAAACCAGACAAGTGAGAAAATCAGACAAAGCTGTGAGTAGCTAAGGAACAAGGTAGTAATCACCTCCCTCTTCTTCACCAATGCACTTCTTCTGTCTCTAGGTTATTGTCCATGGTGAGAGAAGTCTCAGTTTGGAGAGTACAGTTCTGGCTCCCCATGGATAAGCTGCTCCAGCTCTTGTGTGAAAAGTGCACTGAAATTGCACAGGCATGGCCACCCCATCCAGGGAACTGTTTTCTCTAGTAACTGCCCTCATGCTGACATACTCACATTGATCCATGCAGAGTTGGCACCAACCTTCTGCACTAACCTCCAGTCCTCCCTCCCAGATTTGCTTTGGCATCGTTTCTCCTGCTACAGCAGCGTGACATTACAGCATGTGGCACTGGGGAATCCTTTCTGGAAAAGGTGAGAAGTGGGAGTCTCACCTGGTATGCATCAGGTCTACTGCGTTTAGTAGAATAAGGATGGGCAGGAATAAGAATATCATGTGAGATCCTCATATGTTTTACCAAGGCACAAAATCTGTTTTGAATACCCAGTCTTGTGCCTTCTCTTGTTTTCTTGGAGTCATTTTGAAGATAGCTGACATCACAGTTCCTAGCCTTTGAAATTTGTACACCCGAAGTCTGTGTAGATTTGTGCCACAGACTTTGAAGAAATATAGAGAAGATGCAGGGCCTCAGCCACAGCTATCTGGTAAGAACCCAGCAGCAGGAGCTCAGCCAGACCCTGCAGCATCAGGCTCATGAGCACTACAACTCTCAGTTATCTCTCAGCTACTTTTTATCAGAGCAATGGGAGATAACCCGGCAGTAATCACTACATACTCTGAAGACCTCAGTGCCCAGCTCTGCGTGTCCTAAATTAACATTGAGAGTTGTGTGAAGTCAGGAGGGGAAAATGCATCAATGAGATTACACTCATACAGGATTTGGGGGATCTTTCTTTAATAGAAAGTAATAGACTCATGCAGGAAGTTTGGAGCTGTGGCTCCGGGTCTTATGGAAAGTGCTACTAAAGGTGGGGTGGGTAAGGACTTTTGCATCCTCTCCTGAATCCTCCCTGAACCTGTAACCAGCTGTGAGCCTGGGACCAGCACTCCCACACAACACAGCTCCCAAATGCAAGTGGAATGGACTGGTGAGATGGGAAGTCTTCAGAAGCCTGGATGAGACCCCGGGGACCCAAGGGCTGGACTTTCAGTATTTTGGACTGGGATATGAGATAAAGTAATTCCTGCAAGTTACTCCTGTGTTAAAAAGCAAAGCCAGAAAGCAGAGACTACGCTAAAGATGCATGGTTAGACCACAGCTTGACACAAGGGGGAGATGCTCTGCCACAGATGGTCCTCTTGCAGTCCTTCCACCACAGCAGCTCCCTGGAGTATGGGCTGCAAATCCCACCCCTGCTACCTCACCTCCCTTGGCAAAGGAAATACTTACTTTCCTGCACAGGTATAAGAAAAAAGTCCACTTTGGTTTAGTTTCAGTGATTTAATAACATTAAAACCAACATTCTTTATTCTAGAACTCTGTTCTTTTGAAATACTAAAACTGATTTTCTTTTTAAACAAATATAATACTAAAAGCACGGAGGGTTTTGGAGCTAAGAGCCTTTGAAAAATATTCTTCTGTACACCAACCAAAAAGATATGAGTGCTAAAAACTAGGGAAAAGCCTACTCCTCCTCCAGCCTGTTGGATGGAGCTGGGGGTATGAGTGAAATCTGCTCTGGCAGAGCCCCCTGGTTTTATGGCACTAACAGAACTGGCAAACATGAAGAAAATATATTTGAAGTATGAAAGGAAAAATGGAGGTGGAGGAGAAAAAAATGAGGAGGCAGTAAAAAAACAGCTTTCCTCCTCTTGCTTCCCTTGAGCTATTCAAGGCTACTAGCATGGTTATCTTTGTGCTGGAGCAGGATCCCATTTAACTGTTGATGGAGGCATCACAGATTGTCTCAGAGGAAGCTTCCAACTTCAGTACACCTCAGAAATCATGCTCCTCATGCTCTTCTGCAGAGCTGGCCTGCGAGGCTGGCAGGGAATTAAGCACAGTGTCCTTGTGAGAACGAGGGAGGCAGCCACCATCCATGTGCTAGGTTACACAGCGGGGAGGCTGCAGGGCGAGACGTCTTCGCAACGCCTTTCTGCTTGCGTGCCACAAGACTGGAGGCAGAGAACAAGGCTGTTGCCTGCTCTGACTGACACGGAGCCGGGTTTCACGGGCTGTGGCTTCCAGGAAGGCTGTCACTGCTGAAAGTGAACTAGATCGGCTGGGCATCAAGCGATACCTCCATCAGTTTTCACCGCCCACCGCTGCCAGCTTGACACGTCTCTTTCACGCTGCATGTGCCAACTGTCTTAGAAAGCCAGCTGCAACATCTACTGGAAGGACACACGAAGAACAACCACCAGCGGGGAGAAGAGGTGGGGGAACAGCTCATAGCTGAGGCGAGGAGGCCTCCCCCTGCCTCAGTCCAGGCAGAAGACAGGGTTCTCTAAGAAGACTGCGAGCTTGCTGGCCACCACGTCCAGGTCACTGGTGTTAGCGTATTTGAGCAGATTGGTGTTCTTGACGAAGTAATGCTTGAGGAAGTGCTGGCTTACGCACTTGTGCAGCTTCTGCACCAGTCTCAGGAAGGCTTCGCGGAAGCAGCGCCAATCCTTGGTGCGTGGGTACTTTTCACACGTCCAGAATAGCACTGTCTGCAAGAAGCAGATGGGAGAGGAGAGGTGTTAGAGGTTCTGTCGAGGGCTCACAGAGCTTACTAAGGCAATTTTAGTGCTGGTAAATGGCTGGCAGCCTTGGAAATCAGAGAGGCTCGCACTGCAGTCTTCCTGCGCTAACGTTTCTTTGACAGAGGGATCACAACCAACAGCCCAAGGCAAAGCCCTCTCAGCTCCCCATGGCTATCCCATTTCCTTTGCCTTTGTAAACCTCATGGGACATCCTGATGATCCTGCACTGAGAGCTGAGGGAAGGGGGATTCACAAAGGCCAGCCAGGTTTCTCAGGATCCTCAGAAAGTTAACAGGGAGAGAAAGCTTCCTCATGGGATCAGGCAGAGCAGCTCTGTGATGTTCCTGGTAAGGATCTTTCCCCCTGAGGAGCCCCTTTCCATTAACTGCTGCAGGAGCCCAAGGAAACTGGTCTTGCTAAGACAACCTCGCCATCCTCCAGCATGGGTCACTGTAGAAATTCCAGGTGTTTTAGGTGTTAAAATACCCTATTATACAAGTGTAGAAGACAGTAGGTGCAAGGAGGGAGAGAATACTAATCAGGTTAGCATAATTGCTAGATTCAGTCATACTTGTGCTGCAGATGCACACAGATCTGCCTTCCAAGTAGACTGGGATTCCAAGCAATTATTGCAGCTGGAGGGCATGCTTTCTGGTCAAATACAACCTGTTTTTTTTTTTTTGTTGTTGTTGTTGTTGTCTCTCTCCTCTCCTCTCCCTTTCTTTCCCTTCCCTTAATTTTCTGACACGCAGCACAGCATGTGCTATGTTCTATTCCCCCAAGTTTATTTCATGTGGTATTACATTTAGGAAATCAATAGTTAAAATAACGAAATGCACAAGATTATTGCTATTGTGGGATTAGTTTTATGCTGCCTGTGCTGCATTTTCACAGACTTTCCTGTGACTGAGAAGAATGTTCTGGAGGTGCTTATACTTACTGAACCAAAAAAGCCTTACCGACCATCTTAGTCAACCTGACAAACCAGTTCTAAAAGCACAAAGTCACCCTTCTTGGGAGCCAGAATTCCACTAAGTTCTGTAGTGTCCTCTTAATCCCAATTTTCTTCTGCAGATTCAGTGTCCCAAACAGACCCACAGATACAGTGAGACACAGCTGAACTACAGACTTCAATTTCTTTATTTCTTCAGAGGTAGAATTTCATCAAAATAAGCCATCATCTTCTAGGTTGCCTGCTTTTTCCCCCTCCAGTTGGCCTTGCAGTCGCTGTAGTGCTGAGGAATTTCTTCCCAGACAGCTTTTCAAATGTGAGCAGTTTTTTATTCACAGCCACAATAACCGCAAAGACTTCTTTTTAATGTTGCCAGGGAACAAAAGACATAGTGAGGAACTCAAGCTGTAGCTCAGTGAAAGCTACCCCTTGGAGGTTTGCAGAGCACTTACCTTTCATCAACACTAACACCACTTCAGCAAGATCCATGGGCAGCTGTTACAATGAAGTTTCTGGAGGCAAGGAAAACAGTGCTGCTTTTCCAGTTAGGTTACAAGCAGGTGATCTATCCCCAGCATTTACTGAACGGGCCTGAGCTGCCAACTGTCTAAAAAGGCACAGAGGTGGCTTTCAAACTGCAAGTAGGTCTTTCAGAAGGTGAACATCATTCCTAGGAGGGTAAGCACAACAAATGTGCTTACTTGGTCCTCTGAGGCTTTCTGTCCCTTCTTCACAAGTGCTGTTTGTCAAGTGAAGCCATCATAAATCCTGTAGCATGTCTAGGGAGGACACTACCACCTTTTTATACCTTTCTTCCCTTCTCACCCCAGGTAGAACAATACCAGAACTGGCACTTAGCCTCTCATTTATGAAATGATGAATTTTGTCTTTCTGGATGTGCATCAAACTAATGCACAAGTTTTCCTGCAGACAGATAGGCAGATATGGATGGCTGGGTAGTCAAGAGGTAGGAGGTAACTACACAAAAACAATAATGCAAAGACTATGTGAAGGCAAGACAGAGCAAGTGCCTCAACTCCAGCATTAATTGCATCTCTGCAATCACGATGCTCCTATAGGATTTAGTTTCTTTTTGAAATACGGAACATGTGCTCATTAAACTTCTTACCACTGAAAAGCAATGAAGTGGTATGGCAATTTTAACAACTACCTTCGAAATTACATAGCAGATGCTACAGAGATTTAAGTTGTGACATTTTGACATTACTGAATAGAAGCCAGACTGTTTCTGAGACCGTATCTTATATCACAGTGATGCCTACCTGAAGGTGATAAGCAGTGATGATAGGCTTATTTCCAGCACACCAGACATCTTCCTTCATCTGCCTCATGACCCTGAAGCACTTCATGCGACAACCACCATCTTCATCGAGGCCTTCCATGAGCATATGCTCAGCACGGGAGAAGCACAGCTGCCAGTGATAATTGGAGCGGGCCAAAAGGTCAAAACCAAGTGACTGTGGACAAAAGGAGAAGTGTGACACCAGATCTGAGGCAAACTTCTCTGAGCAATGCAATGTTACAAAGAGGATGTGTGACATCTCTCCAAGTGGGGCACTGTGTTCTAAACAGGGTTAACAGAGATGGCAAACATAGGTAATTCTCCCATCATAATTCCCAACTGAATGAGCATGCAATTTGTTTTTCTCCCCATGTGGTGACATCAGTTACTCCCAGGAGATCCAGCTTTAGAGCCACTAGGTGCAGTACAAGCAGTGCTACTAAGGCCAAGGCACAGATCCACAGGCACTGTACCATGAAGCAGCAGGTCATGCACGAGAGGGGACCAGGACTGGAAAGCAGAACTGGACTTGTGGGAACATGGCAGCTGGGGCTGAGCTGGAGTGCCCGAATCCAGCCAAGAGCTTTATAGGGATAGATGGAATTAGGCTGGCAAGAAAACTGTGAGAAAGTGTCCTATTTGCAGAAAGGTTACATGAGGCAGAGCAGAACAAGAAAGTTGCATTGAGCTACCTGGCCAGAGGTGTGTGCAAGAGACTCATGCAACAGACAGTTAACTCAGTTTTCCTTTCACAGAATTCACCACCATTAGGGGAAAAAATTCCCAATAAAATCTGACAGAATAATTTGAAATATTGCTTCTCTAGGGAGTACACCTTTCAACCATGCCGTTGCCTGCCATCACCCTGCAGTCCTTCATTTGGGAAACCATTATTAGATGTCTACAAGGTAAATTTCTGCACAGACTTTATAGTTTGTTTTTACACTGCTCACCTTGATGCACTGCACTTTTTCCTGGGAAGGCCAACGCTTAAGGCAGCGAGGCCACCGGGCTTTCTCGGGCCAGCAAGTCGGGATCTCCACGGTAGGGACCAGCTCCACCTCCACCTGGGATTCTGACGTCTCCACAGCTACCCGGACCACTGAACTGAAGCTCTCCAGCACCGTCACTTTGCCTGTGAAGGAACAACAAGAGAAGATAATAAAGGTAAAAAGATCATTTTCCAGCAAGGGGCTGTCTACTGCCCATGTCCAAAATGGGCCTTGCAGTACCATTGATCTTAACAACTCTCTTTGATAACATGAGGAGAAGACACGCACACAAAATTTATCTCAATCTGCCCTGGGGAATGAGAAAATGAAGAAAATGAACTAGATTCTTAATTTTACCTTCAATTACCACACTTTTGTTTTCCCCTGTGGTCCTCTTAGGTCCTAGGATCACCTTTAAAATAGCAGCTGGTGCTTGGTGCAACCGAACTAACATTTCTAATGGTGCAGTACACTTCTGATTAGAGAGGACCAGACAAACATTTCATATTTAAAGTCCTTAATCCTTCAGAGGACCTGTGATCAGACCAAATGACTTACCTTCACTGGTCATTTAGAATGTTTTGTGGGGTATGCACAATTTTTTTTATATATATATATATATATATATATTTTCTGGGATGCACTTGCACAGAAGCCAGTGCCAGAATACATTACCTTTTGTGCATCGCTGTCATACAAAAAGGGTTAACTGCCTGTCTCACTGGGAACGACACTTTCAGTGGAAGAGAGAAGAAAGGAATGAAAGTTGCAACTAATGTGCTTAGTGAGGTGTTTCCTGTTGGTCCTGCTATGTTCATGGAAAAAGTTTCTGTCCCATCTTTCCCTGTCACTTTGGATGGATCACTGCTCCTTCAGCTTTGTCATCTGAGCCAATTGTGTGATCATGCTCTAACCCACTAAAGTAAAAGACAGAGCAGAATACCATACGCGGTTTAAGTAGTAGTGTGTTAATCCACCTCGTTTTGATTGACGTGGGCTAGGGAGCAATTCCACCAGGAACCCACACAACAGACTTGAGGGACAGTGAAGAACATTTGGGATGGCAACTTTTGCTTTCACTGAGGAAATATCTGCCTACTCCCAATGGCAATTTAGCATCTCCTCCAGAACGCACAGTGGAATCCATCCCCACCAGAACTTCATAACCCTCAGTAAAATCTGTGTTATTTCCATGCTGAGCCAAGCCTGGCACCAAAACAGGAACTACACTGCTACCAAGCTCTCAGCAGGGATCCCCAGCAGCTGAAAAGCATTAGAGCCATAGCTGTGTCAGCACATAAGTAAATTCACAGCGTTTCCAAAAGTATCATGACTGTGCTATCTATCTTTCCACCAATGGCAAGTGAGGCACCAGAAATACTCAGTTTCTGCTAGTGCTCAAAGAATTAAAAAGCAAGGAAGCAACGAAATGTGGAAACTCTTATGTAACTTTGGATAAGCCATGGAATGAAGGGAGTAATTGCTCCTCCTGACTCCATCTCACTTCATCTCCTCTGTCTCCATCTCCTCCCAGAGGAGAATTCCTTACAAAAAAGGAATCAGCATCATCACCCCAGACTTCACTCTCCAGGTCCCTTTGAAGTGCTTCTCCTGGCTCAACAACTTGATGAACTGCTTCTAGACACAATGCCAGGTTTTCACCTCAACACAGTGACTTCCACATAAGTAAAGCTTCAGATAAAAGCCCTTTTCACCTGACCTTTTCTGTGAGCCTCAATGGTAAAATTTTATCCACATCACCCTTTTCCCTTCTATCATAAGAAACATTTCCTAGAAGAATGCAAGAATTTAGCTGAGCTTGACTTTAACATGTTTTCTCCTGCAAGTAAAATTCAGAGTACAATCAGAGGAGGTGAAATGTGTCTTATTTCTTTGGAATACAGAAGACCCATATCAGGCTGCTGATGAATAAAGTCATCCTGGAAACATGCTGTGAGAAAAGGCACCATAGTCTGAACTTGACTATGTCACAGTGTCTTAATGTGAAAAGATGAACACGGACTATTTGGCTTGGACAAAGCCATGTGTTCATTAGCCGAAGTCTGTAACATGCCTCTAGGATGCTAAGAATTAAATACGAGGATCACTGTTCAGGCAGCATTTTGCTGCAGATATCACAGCTATGAAAGCATGTTGCATGCACCACTGATTGCATTATGTCATATATAAATAGCCACAGGAAATACACAGGCACTTTGGAATTGCTCACAGAAGGATCAGCACTGCTAGTGAAAGCAAACTTCCATGATAGCTGCTGAACGCTTCTGGATTAGCCTGGGCACTGAGGAAATGACAGTACTTGTCCAACAGACGTTGCTTGAAGTCCTAATGAGTCCCTACAACCCCATGCTGGAAATGTACAGGTGTCTAACCTTTCCCTAGAGCATTATCTGCCCTACACATATCTTCAAGTGCTTTTCCCTCCTCTAACTTATGGACTTTCCCTGTGTCCAATTTTCCTACAGTATTTTTCTTGCTAGTTGAGATATATTGCAGATGCTGCAGCAGAATAAAAAGACTTTTTCCCAGACAAATTCCTAAATGCTCTGAAAATCTGGGTTGTATCTTGGCTGAACGGTGAAGGTGATGCTGCTGTAGAACTAACTTACCCAGGTTCCTAAGAAAGGAGCACCATTTGGGTTATGAAGAGCCTAAGGACGACTTAATTCTGTCTTCAGTGCAGGTTTACATTTACATAATTTCAATAGGCTAGAGGCTCCCTGTTTCTTGAAGTTTTTTTTTTTGTTTTTTTTTTTTTTTTTTAACTTCTGATCATGTGAATGTCCCAAACACTTGTGTGTGTGTGGTATTTTCCCCTCCACCAGCTGCGGAAGACAGACAGTTCCCCTTATAGCTGTCCCCACTAAACTCACTGGAGAGGTTACAGGAGATAATCGACTTCTCCACCAGCTCCCGGAAGACGACAAGGACTTTGGCTGGAACCAGATCACCTTCGATGTTCACGTCCGTCTCATGCCACTGCTGAAGGCTTTTTGAGAACTGCTCCACCTCTAGCCATTGATGCAGCTCCTCGGGGTCTCGCACGGAGGAGAGGAGCTTGGCTCCGTGCACGGTGTAATAACGCCAGTGCCGCACTTGGCACTCCCTGTACCCGGTCAGGCCACGCAGAGGGACTGTGATGAGGAATTGGCTGGGTGCTAAGACCTAGGAGAGTTCAGAGAGATTAAGAGAGGAGGCAAGGGCAGATTCACGGGCCTGAAATGAACAAAAGAGGGTTTAGGAAATAGCAGGTAAAACTGGGGGCTTTGTAGGGAAGGAAAACCACGATGTGATAGGGACAAGTGGAAATAGCCAGGACCTGTTCCATGCCTGTCTGAGGTTTACATTGCAGGTACACAGAGTAAGAGGAAATTGTCCTATGAAAGGAGTCTGATGTGACAGCCACAGCCCACAGAAGACAAGAGCACACTCTGGCTGATTTGCCACCACACCTACCATAGTTAACCCCATTCCTTGTCATTTCTAGTCTGCAATTGTATGAAATGGAAAAACTAGCAGCTTCCAAGGAGCAGGAGAGCAGCAGAAAGCTTGTTCTGAGATCCAGCTTTGGGAAACAACATAGTGCAAGTTATTCCCTCAGAATCATTACCAGAAATAAGCCCAGACTTCAACAATAGTAACAACTACGGCAAAAGGCATATCTTTTTGATCTCTTTCAAACTCCACCTAAAGACATTAGTAAAATAAGACCGTGGCCCTTTCAATTTTACAAGTCTTTTACTCTGCCTGATGGGAAGAGCTGTGCTGCCTTGAGAGAGGGAGAGAGATAGCAGGCAAGTGGCATGCCTGCACCTACACAGGCAGAGGCACTCTCAGAAATAAACCCAGATTTTGGCCAGAACTATATGAAACTGCATCTCCTGCTGAGCAGAAGCCAGAAACAGTGCAAGCATGGAAACAGTAATGACTGGATAACACATCCACAAGCAGGCTTGTTTGCAAGATGATTTATTGGCCTTGCTTCGAGGATCATTTTCCAATCAAACCAGTGCTCAACCAGTATTTGTGGAGAGCGAACAAGGTGACAGACAAACACCACGAAACCTCAGGCTGGTTCAGGACACAGCCAGACATCGTCCAACACTAGTTTGGAAGCATATGGCGAGCTTGGCTCCAGTTGCCAGGAGAGTGGGTCTCCAAGCTCATTCAGACTTTTATGGTGTTGACTCAGAAGCAATTCAACTTCACTCACTACTAAGCCCACCTTACATTGGCATTAATAAGGTGAAATGTGTGAGCAGGATGTGAGGTGACAGCTGTTGCTGGAAAGTGGTTACCTCGAGGTGAATTCAGCACCCTTGTCATTCTCCAGCAGTAAGATTCTGGTAGTATTCCTGGTAACTGAGCCTATTTAAAATGTTACTGCAGAGCTCTAACAAGCTCTGGACAGGCTTTCTTGGCCTCCTACCCACACCTTCTGCTGATGGGCCCAGGACCCCTATTTTAGCTCAGCCTCAGGCTGTGCTCTTTCCTGTACCAAATCTGACTTCTTTTCTCTCATACAGGTGGCAATTATCCCATACAAAACCAGAAGGGCACTAGCGTTACAGGCATGCTACAGGTTGGGAAATACCAGCTTGGCTGAAAGCACAAGGAGAAAGGCCTTAGGGCACAATGCTGATTTGGGCACCACACAAGAGGAAGCTCTGCTCCACCAGGCTGAAACATCACTTTGAGAACTGTGCTTGGACTAAATTCAGCCACCTGCAGCAAAGGCCAACTATATCACCATCCTTACTGAGGAACAACAAAAAATAAACCAGCACCATTGTAGAAAACTGGTATTCAATGGCCACCCAATAGGTTTTAAAGGGAAGAGCAGTAGCTGTTATGTAATTGCCTGCAAATACCAGTCACGAGGCTCCTCCACCTGCGGCTTGCCAGGAAATAGCAGAAATCACAAGGCAGGAGATGGTGCTGCAAGGTTGGGTGGTTGTGCAGCAGGTGTCCTCCTGGCCTAAACAAATACCAGTCCGCACCCGTGCTCTGCCACATAATGGTCTTGAATGGCATATGCAGACCACAGGCTTCAAACAAGTCATGGGTGATGGAACAAGAGCCTCTGGGACAGTTCTGGGACATGCAACCTACAGCCAACCCTGTTGTATTAAAAACCTGCCTGCAGCATGTCGAGCAAATTAAATGCAGCCTAAATTTTGCACTCCTGGCCAGGATATCCCAGAGGTCGGAGCATTAGGTTTGAAAAAAAATAATGTATGCTTTGAGCAAAAAAGAAAACCTCTTGCAAAGAAGCCGAGATAATCACAGGAGGATGGGTTAGGAGGGTGAGGTTGTCTGAAGAAGAAGGTGGGTGAGGAAGAAGCAGGCACCAGGTGTCAGGAGGGCTTTGTACCTGGATGGATGGGTGGAATGGGCGCTTCCCCCGAAGCATAGCTGACCACTTGGCCAGTAAAGCCGGCTGATCCTGAGAGAAGCAGAGAGGAAGAGAAGAAGTACACAGAACAGAGAGAAAGCATGTGCCACGTTGTTCATTCACAGAGCAAAGCCGCAAGCATCCTTCAAGCCTGTTTTGTTAAAGGGAAATCCCACACACACCAGGATTACAGGGTTGAACACTTGGCTGTGCAACTGGGCAGTGCTGTACTAGGAATTACTCTGGACACCAACCTGCTCCTTACGCCTTACTGAAGCCTCTACAGCTTCTGCATCAGCCCTGTATAGAAAACAGCTGCAAAAAAAAAATGGTGGGCCAGAGCTAAAACACTTGAAAGCTTCTAAAATGAAATATTTAATTTTGTTTGTCTGAGCTTTATTTCAAGTTCTCTTCTTAAAGATTTTGACGTTTTGCCCCTGGGGTGCAGAAAAACACTGAACATCTATAACCTTTCTTACAAGTCCCTACCCAGCCCAGGATATTTAAAAGGAGTCTTGTTGTTTCTCAAGAAATATAGACCCTAAACCAAGTTAAACTAATTCCTTTTAACCAGAAGCTAGAAGTTCTGAAAAGTCACCATAAATTTACTTGACAGAAAAAAAGATGGTGCAAAATTAAACACAGAACAGTTAATATACTGGCTTTCCCTTGACACGAGTCTCCTCTAGGGTGAGTCATGGCAACAATATTAAAGATTCTTGGCAACAATATTAAAGATTCTATTTTTTGGAAGCAGAACAGCCCAAGCCAAAAATATTTTCTTGTTAACCCATTCTTTGTTGCCTCACAACTACAGCACAAAGTTAGCCAGCCCTCCAAGTAGGACTGCCACAGATCTATAGTGCTGGGTTCCGTTAAGTAACAGATCTGCCACTTTTTAAGAAATTATATTTAAATGATTTCTTTTAGGCAGACATTGTCCAGACCAGTCTACAATAAAATCAAGTTACTGCTCAGAATAGATTGCCCTGTGTTTTTTTTTTTTTTTTTTCTTCCTATTTTCCAGAACAGTCATTTTATCTTGACCCTGGTGTTGTTAGACATCATTATCCAAGCAGGTTTGTTTCAATATGGGAGGTGGATTGTAGACTATGGCACTAAGTAACACATAGATCAGGACATGGCACTGTTTTGTGTCACTGTGGTCATTCTTACCGGCAAGCCCACGTGCCCTGGGATACATGCTATTACAGAAAAAATCTAAATATGAATGTTTGTCCCCAGTAGCCACATTTCAGACTGGATAACACTATTCTGCCTCCATGTCCATGCTCTTCCAGAAGCTTCACAACACAGAATTCTTCCCTTTCAATCCTATACAGCAGCAAAAGTTCCCTCATGCTTTCACATGATATGCTTTGGTCTGCAAGTGGCTACATTTTAGTGTAAGGGTTGACATAGACAGAATATGAAAATGATCATTTTCATCTGTGCTTTGATTATTTCTTATAACCTTACAGTAGTTATTCTTGTAGTCACATGAAATAACCAGTCTTCTCTTGTCACAGCTGGGACAGGACATTATTATTTTGGGATCTGAAGGTTTAAAACAGGGAGGTGGTTCACTTCTCCCACTAATAAGCATATTTCTCCTCAGTGGAAAGGAAGTTCTAGTCCATGACCAATAAAATATATATATACTTATATTTATTTCTGAATAAACTTCCTGTTCAAGCAGAAGAAAGGTTTTTCATTTATTTTTTTTTTTAGTGTGTTGACAGGTTTTCCAGCTGAGAAAAATATGAGTCATAGCTCATGAAAGCATGAGCAGTTTTGCCTCTTAATGTTAGAAAGAAAAAAAATTCTCTCTCAAAGAGTTTTGGTTCCTGCTTGCAGATGACAGCTCTGGCAATAGAGGCTCTTTGTAAAATAAGCAGCTGTGAAAAAATGCTCTGCCTGATTTACCCAGCCCTTTTTGATGCTCCTCTAGTTGTAAGATAGTCACGAGTAAGTCAGTATGATCCAGTCAGTCACTTGAATTCCCACAGTGAAGTGTCAATACATTGTCTGTGGTGTTCGGGGTGAGGTACCTGTCCCTACAGACAATTAAACAATGGAAAATCACTTACTGATTGCCTACTAGCTGCAGAGTCTATACTACATCTCTTGTTCATACCTTAATATTCTCATTGTGAATGCCAGAGTTGGAGATAGCCTGGAATCGTGTGGCCTTGTAGCTGATTTCTGTGGTCAGTTGCTGGATGATTTTCTGCACCTCCTCCACTGTTTTGGAAACCAGATAATGTCGTGGTTCCACCTGTCAGTTCCAAGAAAGACACTTCATATTACGGATAACTGCAGTCTTTGTCTCCCGTGGAAAACAGACAATTGCATTGGAGCACCCTGAAGTATACGTGCCTATGCTTCTCTGGAAATAAAAACTTACTGCTCCCTGTAGTTACAACTAACTTACCGTGAGACAGGGCTCTTGCCAGTGAACGCTGAAGGGACAATATTCCAGACTGCTGATTATTTGTTGATACTCCCATGTGAATACCAATGGATGGAAGGGAAGGAGTTCATTACATGGATAAATTTGCTAGCAACTAGCTACAGTCTCGTTCTTTATCTATTTTTGATCCAGGACACCCAGCTATTCCCCTTCACATACTAGCTACTCTCAGAGCCAGAGTAAGTTTACTTTCAAGAGCTGACTTAAGGAATTACAGATACCCTCTGCATTAGTCAGATCGCAGCTGTATGTGGCAGCATTTACATGCCTACACAGCACATTGAAAATATCCATACTGTCTTCACATCTAAGTACAGATGAGAGTCCATTCTTAGATGATGACAAGGACTCTTTCCAAAGGTGGTTCCATTGACCGGTAGGTGCTTCTGTGACTTGATGGATAGTCCTTCAATTCAAGCAGTAGTAGTAGTGTAACTATTTATTAAAAAGTATTTCAGTGGGAGGTCTGAGATGAAAATGGTCCACTACTTGCCTAAAATCAATTAACAAAGGAAGAGCAATTGATTAACACAGAACTTAATGAGCAGAGTTGGAATACACTCTCTCCCCTTCCAACAAAAATATTTTTGCTAAGCCTGAATAGTACTTGCAAGTGGGAAATACATCAGGACAGCAGCATCATATTCCCTTTGCTATCATCTACCTTTGGCATTCTCATTTTTTGCTGTGTTAACAACACACAGTCCCTTATGTTTATAAAATATAAAAGAAAATATACTGAATATAAAAGAAATATACTGAAAAAAATTAGCTCATGTTCATTTTTACTTTTTCATTTCATTTACAGCACATCTCAATCCGTAGCAAGAATTATTTTCTCTGCTGTGTGTTTCCTTGTCCAGAATTCCTTAGTTCTTATAGCATACCAATAGTCTTGAATTGCTAAAAAAAAAATACCTAATGGTTCCTTCAACAAGCAAATGGTATGAGTGGTAGAGAAAGTTGTCCACATCTATGAGCCTGCAGACAGAAAAATCAGGGTCTGTTTAAAGTATACAATCACTGTTGGTCAGCTCAAGCTGAGGTCCAGGACAGCCCCCTCTACTCTTTGTTCATGCCATGTTATCTCTGCGTGGCACCTGCTAGACACACTTCTTTCTATCTCTGGTATCCTGGGAGAATCAATACAACCCAACCTGGCCTCATTTAATTGCTCCTTCATCACCTACTGGCTAGACTAAGCAGTTGACACAGAAACTTTAGGAGAGTACATACTCTCAAAAAACTTAAGGGAGGTACCACTAAATGCCTCCTTCTGCATGTAGCTCTTCATCGTTGAGGCAAGGATTAAAGAACAAATGACAGAGGATAGATGGTGCTAACCCAATTACCTCCCTAATCTGCTACTGGATAATACATAAACTTCCTACAGAACGGGAGCCATAAAAATCAGAAGATGGAGCATGAGTGAGGGAATGCAGCTTCTGAAAGGGCCGAGGCATTTATCTAAGGTGTCGTTAACACCAGAAGGAACATGTTGGGAAAAGAGACATGTCTTCACTGGACAGCCACTTCTGCAGCCTATTGGCATTTCCATCACCAGGTCTTCACCTTGAAAATTTGCCAGAACAACAAGGTTTTATTAAGGTTTTATTATGGAAGAAAGAAACGGAACTGGGATTGACTGGGGACTGCAAAGAATGTTTGGGTTTGTTCTTATTTACCCCAGTCATCTCGGCTAGATATGCATTTGAGTATTTCCTCTGCTGGATGAGTGGGATAAGGAAGAAATCTTTGGAATCACAGAGATGCATTGCATCAGGTGGTTGACCTGTTTTGAAAAACAGCACCATTTTGCAGGCTGAACTGCAGCTACATGAAGGTTGAACAGCCTTACTTGGACAGAAGATTTGGGATCAGGCAGAAACTGGTAAGCTGTCTGAGCTGGAAGACTGCTAGAAAACAGATTTTCAGTAAAAGATGACATATGCAGTTAGGACCACCCTCACTACACTCTGCCTCTCTTCCCTGTACTTATGGCAGTCATATGAGCATCTTCCTCTGCATGGCTCCTCTGTAGCACTGCTTTATAAATCTTTAGAGAAGTGTTCACTATTATAGATCACTGAACAGATTCTGATGGAATGATTTTCCAGTGCAAAACACTGAATGGTTGAAAATGAAAGTTTTCATTTCACAGAAATACACATACTTGTCACCGAAACATTTCCATAGATAAAACAAACCTTTCCCACCAGCCCCTTCATGGTTTTAGAGCATTTCATTCTTTTTAGAAAAGATAGCCTTATAGTTTTTCATTGGTAAATGTTTTTTCCACTTAAGTATCTTGCATTTTGTAGGAGTAAACAGGCATTCAAACAGAAATTAGCTAAGCACTGTCATGAAACACATCAGATTTAACAAAATAAAACATTATGGCTCATTTAGAGTTACTTTTAGTGGAATGTACAGTTTTGTTGATGATTTTTATTGTGTTTTACTTCTTTTCATAATGGAAAAACAAACACCACCAACAGAAAAAAACGACAGAGTGCTGGAATACCTTATAAAATGTGGTGTGCTGCCTGTGCTAATGAGACATGCTATTTAGTCATAGTGAGCAGGGAAGTATCCCTATCTGAGGTGACAGACTGTCAGGAGAATTCTAACTGTATCCATCTCTCTCCGATTCCTGCATGCATCTTTCTAAGACACAGCCCTTGTTATTGTGGTTTTGCTCTTGTTTCTGTCAAGCCGAGTCCAAAGGGACAAGGAAAGAGGTAAAGACCTCTCCTTAGATTAAATGCTGGCAATTACAGCCAGACTCACATACGGAATTACAAAATTGGGAGCAAGAATTCAAGACTTCGGAAGGTAAAGAGGAGAACCTTGGAAAACAAGGGTACCAGCTGAGATCCCTGATAACACTCCGCATAGAAACCTAGACATCTCATTAGAAATACAGTTCTCACGAAACTTCACCCAGTCTTGTCTCAAAAAAAAATGAAGACAGAAGGCAAGCAACTAACTGTCAAATTTGGCACCCTTCAGAATCAACACCTAGTGTGGGAGACAGAAAATCTGGACAGATAAAGCCTTACCTTGCTCTGGATGTAGATTTCTACATCTTCATCTGTGAATGGTTTCATGGCAAGATGGTCTTCGCTGCTCTCTAAAGTGTGAATTCACAATTCACTCGTTTGCCTGCATCTGGAAGTAGAGGGACACTCGGAGCAAGCTGCTCAGAGCCTTCTTGCCCCGTGAAGCTCAGATCACCTAGTTCTTCTACAGATGAAAGAAGAGGAGAGAGAAGCATAAAAGTATGCCTGTTTTTCTGGTCTGAGTTACAACGGTGATACCCAGCTGCTTAGGAAAATCAGCTCAATTCCTATTTTCTAAACTCAATCTTTACTATTCTTATTATCTTACTATGACTACTCTTAAATGGTCTGTCTTGCATGCAGGCATACACAGAAATGTCCCAGTTACTGCTTTGTCTCAGGACAAGTCTAGAATTGCCTTTCAGGTTGCACTGCAGATTCAGTAGGCTTGAGTACAGTATTATTATTCTGTACCACAAGCACTTCCCTATTTCTCTAACCCTTCACTGAACCACTTGTTAAACAGTGTTATTCCTTGTTGACTTCAATCCACCCACTTTCTATCTGAAACTTTTACACTGAATTTTTACACTCAGATCATTCATTGGGGTTGCAGCCTGCAGCCTCTGCTCCCCTCTCCTTATATCTCCTCTCTCTCTCCGGCTGTATTGACAGTAAATACCCTGCTGCTTGTCCCCTCCTGTAGCTTGCTTTGCCTTCTTTACAGTAAACAGACAGAAAGCTGTCTCTCTCTTTCTGCCAACAGCTCAGCTAACAACCCCATATGGATAATTCAGAGAGAAAAAGAATTGATCGGGACTTATTGATCCAATGAGGGTTGGTGGCTTTTATAAAAAATGGTACAGTGGCACATGGAAAGGATTAGCTGAGTATACTGATGGGATCCCACGGTGCTGAGCGTCCCTTATTAAGGAATGCATGCTCCACTTTCCAGTAAAGTCATTATTTGCCCCAGAAATTGAACTTTGACATTCCTTGACTGACTTATTACCTCTACAGCAGCTAGCAAAAAGCAGCACTTGGGTAGGCACTGGGTGCTACCTCAGAGTAGGCTCTGTCATTGCTGGTTATCTTTCGTGACCATTGCCCCTTATTAAGAGCTGAATGCAAGTACATTAATGGAGTACCAATACTTAAGGACATCTGATCCCCCAGAATCCACAAATCAAACTTCTCTCTGTGCCTTCCAGGCACCTGCCTTTGTCTTTTTACTGAGGGATTGGAGGAATATTCACAAACACATGTAGGCATTTACTTCCCAAGTCAGCTTCCATGGGAGCTGGATGGTAAAAAAGATGAGGTCCTCAATTTTCAGGAGCCCTACCTCATCCTTTCTCACTTCAAGACTTACTGGCTCTTTTACCTGAGAGGCCAGCACAGTATGAGAGCTCTGCTGGGGAAGCCAGAGAAAAGGCAG
This sequence comes from Aythya ferina, assembly GCF_964211825.1. Lineage (NCBI taxonomy): Eukaryota > Metazoa > Chordata > Aves > Anseriformes > Anatidae > Aythya > Aythya ferina. The sequence goes on along the minus strand of NC_140296.1, from coordinate 122,215,662 downwards.
AATCTAAAAGAGTGTTAGGAAATAACCTAGGAAGGACTCATAGGGCCATGCTGGATGGGATTAAGTCTAAACAGAGTGTGCAAAGTGGGAGAATGAGACTTATAAAAAGGTCAGATTTGGCTAAAAGTATGTCCCTAATACATTAACTCCCTTGTGCCCCCCTCAGGTATTGTATGTACAGAAGACAACTTCCTTAACACTCCTGATACCATACATTACTTCAATACCCAGAACATCAGAAGTGTAGTAGGAAGCAGAGAGATTCAGAGTCTCAAGTACTGGCAGATACCCAAAGTACATAGTTTGGGTCATTTTTCTTGCACACACTAACAAACCTTAAGTTTATCACCCTTTTCCGTCGGGATGCACTTCTCCAAGAGGGTCTGGATGTCTCCAACTCCCCTTCTTCATACAGAAGGAAGATGACAACAAGGTCTTGGGACCTGGATTGTCTTTCTAAAATTTATTTTACTTTTTTATTCAATGTCCAAATATATTTAATTTCAACTCTAAAGTTTACACTCAAGTCCAAGGATCTGAGCAACACTTCCTGCCTGCACCTTCCATCTGAAAAGAGTAAATAACTCTCCGTTACCATCATTGATAAGGGGGTACATGGGGAGATGGCTGAAGAAGAAGGAACAAAAAGTCCAGTATAAAAAGTAACATCAAACAATTCTTCTCAACCCCAAGAACTCCTTACTCCAGGTATAAAAGTTTGGTGCTGCTTAATTTGCCTGGATCAGCTTTAGAGAGGAATGAAGAAAAGCTATTTCTTGTTCCTTACCCTGACAAGCCCAAAAGAAACCCCTCTTACTACCTATACACTGTTGTTTTGTACCTGTGACCTTATTTGTTTATTGATATTCTTTTAAGAATACTTAAGGATTTCCTAATACCTCCAACTATAATGAACCTATGATAGATTATCTTCATTCAGGCCTTTGGCATCATCCAGAATAAGGTATGATTTTGTGTCTGAGAAACCCACATAAAAATATTCTGTGGATATATACCTTAAATGATATTAGATTGGCTCTTGTGTCTTCTGAAGCTACCAACTACTGATGCTTTTCATGCTTGCCTAGTTTTCCTTTCTTCACTCTTTAGTTCTGCAAATATGACAAACGTATTTCAAACATACAATCAAAAATCATTTGAAATGTGAAGAACAACAAAAAATCACCAACATCACATGAATCAGAACAGTAGCATTAACTGTACAAGGAAGTCCAATATTGTGGCATTTGCTGTTTGGAAACTATTTGGAAAAACTACTCATATGGAACAGTAAGCATGTATAAAAAAGCCTCTACTAAATCACACAAATGAGTTAGCCCAGCATACCACTTGTGACTCACACATGATCTGCAGTGACAACAAATAAGCCCAGCTGAAGACACTGCCTTCCAGATGAAATACAACACTTAATTTGCTGTAACTAATGATGACCCATCACTTCTTGCTCTAATTTCCAGAGGCATTAAGTCTGTTGCATTAGCTGAAGTGTGTACTTGGGTCAAGAGAGACTACCAAAACAAATCATCCCTATATATTTAATAATTTCTGACAGTCCTCTTGCCTTCTTAAACTGCTGCCCCTTTTCTCCCCATTAGTGGATTAAGTGACTGTACAAAATGAGTAATCGTAGCTTGAATGCCCTATAACATATTTACGCTGTAACAGTCTTTAGCAGTGATGGTTCAGTATTGTCCAGAATCTCCATTCAGACCACAGTAGCATAACTTAATCAGACTTTTCAGGTGCACAAGTTCTTTGAGGCCCCCCATCCCCAGCCCATTGTCTTTTAACAAATAGATATGGGCAAAGGGGATGCTTCAATGACAAAAGCCTGGGATGGGCTAAAGGGAAAAGAAAGTGCTGCTAATTCACTGTGACAGCATCAGAATCGCATATGGATGACAAATTGAAATGCTTCTCCACTCATTCCCAACCCTCACTGATCAATACTTGGCAGGCTCAGAAGTGCTCCAAATGCCTGTGCTGCCTGTGCTCACTGCCACACGTTCTCACACTACCCTTGGGCCTCTACTACACATGAAGCAAGCTAAAGGTTTATATCCTTTCAAGACTAAGCACAGCATTGGATCAGTTCCAGTGGTTTATCAAGCCTGGTATCTTTTCTCCATTTTTGGCCAGACTGGACATATCAGAGAAAGGCAACTAGGTTTTTCTAGAAAATAGCTCACTCAGCCTGGGAAGTCTTGAAACATAGAATTTAAAAACTGAGTCTTTTTAGGGTGTTTCCAAATAAAATGATCACTCTGGGAGAACTAGCTGAGGATGGAGGTAATTCTGAAAAATACTGAGACAGGTGATGCTGCCACCTACCATTGACCACCCTTAAACAGCAAATTCATGAGCTCTTAAGAAGCAAACCACAGGGTAACAAATATAAAGCATACCATGGCTTCTAGTATTGCTAAGACCTCTGGTACCCAGTGTGGTCAGCTTGTTGTGAGAGCCTGGAAATTTCCAAGTTCACAATAGTCAGCTAACTGGGTGGTGAAGGAGGCAGGAACCTGGGAGCCCTGGCTGCGTTAGCTCCCTCTGAGCTGAGATGTTGGGCAAGAAAACTGACATTTTGACTTAGTTCTTGTGTTGTCCTCTGGAAGTTCACTGAGATAGTCAAGTTCGGTGCATCCAGATTTAAAGTATTTCATCAGACCACTTCTAAACATCTGCAAAGGATATTTTTCCCCTATCGCTGTTTTATACATCATTAAACTACAGTGACTGATCTATTGTTTCAATCAGGAAGTCCCATCATCTTGAAAGGCTACCTGTAGCCAACATTCATAACATCAGGAGCCTTCCAGCACTTATTTATATGCATAGGTAAATGAACTGAATGCCAAAAAGGAAGTATTCAACACCAAGAAGCTCTCACTGATTTAAACACATGGTTGGGAGAATTGCATCTGGAGGAAACATGGTGTTTGGCAGAGCACAGTGCAACTGGAAAAACACTTAGCACTAGAAGTCATGGCAGGTGAGAAAAAGCTGCCTCACTTTTGATCTCGGCATAGGTTTGCTGAGCTCTTGGTAGACTGATTATTTTCAACTGTCAATAAAAAGATTTAAAATGTAGAGGCACAGTAACTCTAGAACATACAGACCACAGCCAAAATTTAAAAGAGACAAAACAATAAGCACATTTCTAATGATGCTCTGTCTATATGAGGGGCTGAATCAGACTGGGCCACAGCACTTCCAGGAGCTGGTATTTTTTCTGTGGCTGGCCTCCAGAGCACAAACAATGTTAGCTTGCATTATTTTTACACTTTATTGTTGTGTCCAAATTGACCTGATTCAGAACTTATTGCTTGTGTCTGTGGCAGTTTGAAGCAAATTGAATAAATCACCAGCGCTAAATGAGAACAGTCGCTCCCAACACAAACTCACTTGGGAAAGAGAGGCTCAGACTGGCATCCCTGTTTGTGCGCTTCATCCAGTGACTGATCATTAAAAAATGCGTTCACTGAAGCCAGAACTAGAAACTAGGCTTCATACCTCAGCAGCAAGTGACAGCTACAAGGCCACGAGATCTATTGCTTTCTCTAGATGAAAACACAATTACTCCAGAACAAACAGGTCAGCTTCAGCAAGCAGGTGGGAAGGGTCCCCAGGCTCAGAGAGTCTGGTCCTTGGGACCTACTTCTCATGCTGGGAGGTGTATTTGTGTGGGAGGGGGGTGACTAAGGTGAAAAACAAAACAAAAAGGAGTACAGAGGGCAGGACCACCACACTCAGCACGTGCTTTAACAACATTAAAGCATCTGTGGTTTTGTACAACCTTTGTTAGCAGTATGGGCTGATCTACAATAAAAGCTGTCTGATCAAACTCCTCAGCTTGTGTCACATTGTACAGATAATAAATATCAAACACACAACTAGTGAGCGACCCCCAGGATGTTAACTTGGATGCTGCATTGTATTTTGAGGCTAACACAGCACTGAGAACAGGGTGGAAAAGGAAAGCTGAAGAGGCAACCAGAGTAGCTTAAGGAGTGACTGAAGAAAAGCACAGGGAAAGGAGCAGACAACTGCATGTTTTGGATGGAAAGAAGAGAGGGGAGGGGAGAAAAAGATCATTAAGAGGCTTTTTAGTGTGAAGGTCCTGAGGGAAACAGCTGCCAGGAGGCAACAGTAAAATACAGACAAGAATGAGAGCACCAGCAGAAGTGAGAAAAATAGATGCACTTTATTAGAAGTACGATACATGTACCACAAAGTAGATCAAGAGATTCAGCAGACAAACTGTAGCGAGAACCAGCCTTGTCTGAGAGAGTATCTTGACAGAGGCTTCAGTCAAGTCTTTTCAAAGGGTTTCTAGACAGATCAGATCATGACCTGCATCGCTACACACTCCACTTCCAATCACTGGAAAATGAGCTAACAGCCTCCAGCCCATGCTGTGTATTGCAAATAGTGGTTATCTTTTTAGTTGGTAACTTCTAAAAAATTGTCATCAGGAGCACGCAGCAAAAGGGGGAATGCAATCACACTTTTTTAAGCAAACACTTCCTCCTCTACTTCAGACCATTAAACTATACAGCTCCAAGCTAATCCCCATAATCAGCTGCCCAGCCCTTTCCACTTTATTGGCTGCTTTGTGCAGTCAAAGCCAAATTGCCAAGGGGCAAAGGGTCAATCATTTGCGCTGCATCTGCTCCAGGCAGTGTTAGGACACAGGGTAGATATTTAGGGCTAAAACTAGTTAAATGCAGATTCAGAGCACTGAAAGAAGGGGTTGAGAAGGAAAAACAATCGTGGCATAAAAGCACAGCAAACACGCAGAAAAAGTAGCATGGCTAGACTATGGAGTGACAGCCAAAAGCCATCTCTTTGGTCCTTGGGATTTCTGGAGAGAGGGGAGGGGATGGCAGATACATGTGTGTGGGGAGGAGGTGGTGTTTATGAGGAGAAGCAAGGTAAATGAAGCTACCAGTTGTCTAGTAAGAGAGGGAAGGGCTGTTTCTCCACCTTGCTGCGTTTGGGCCAAAAGTGAAGAGGAAGCAGAGCAGCATTTATAGGAGCACGGGGTCATTCTGTCCCTGGTAGCAAGAACCGGACAAGAGAGGTCTCATTTGAAAAGGTTCAGAAAACTTCTATTGCTTTCACTACAACAAAGAAGAACAAACACCTGCAGCTATAATTCAATGTTTTCAAAGAGGTAAGGGACTCTCAGTTCAGGCATCCCAATATCCTTCAGAAAAGGCTACAGGTGCAAGCATGGCTTTCTCCTACCCTTGTGCATATTGTTTCTGAAAGCCACACCATCCCAAAAGTTTACCTTTCCTCTACATACCATGCAGGGATTAAAGCATTCGAGATTAAATTCCTAGAAATTCTCAGTTTCTCTGTAACATCATGCCAACTTCAGTAGAGATGCACCCGCCCAGCATCATCAGCATAAACACTCGTTGAACATAACCCATGACCCATATAAATTGCATTGGCTCACATTTATAGATGGGAGTGAAGGATTGTAGAAAGCAGCAAACTTGGTGAGAAAAAGCAACTTACCCAGAGCTGGTGCCAATTTCAGCTCTAGTACTCAAAGATTTTGTCCTAATCACCACGTTGGCAATGTGTATGTTGGCAGGGCTTGCAGAGGGTTGAGCAGATTTTTCTCCACTTCCTTTAGCAAGCTATTAATCAAATGTTTCAATGTGAATATCAAACCAGAGAGAATGCATGACCCAAACAGAAAAAGGGCTTGGGCAAGTGCCTGACTCCTACAGCTATTTAACATATAACAGGGTGGGTGTTTGGCATCTAATGCAAATATGTCTATGAGCCAGGATACTTAATACAAGTACACTTAAACACAAGGAGCCAGTTTCGCTATTACAGGAAAACAAAGGTGACTGCAGAGCAGGAAGCTGACACTGTAAAAACGTGCAGGCTCAAGCTGGCAGGGTAGATCTCCGCAAAGGGCAGTGCAGGCACACTGAAGAACTGAGGCCTACTGCCTTCCCGTCACACAAGGGAGCTCTGTACTGGCCCTGGCTTGGCTCCTTGATGTAACCAGAGGCAGAATACTTGCTTTCTCTGACAGTTTCTACTTTTTGCTTGAGCTTTGAGTTGGGAATGTAGTGAGTTATATCTGGGAAAGAGGGAAAAGTCATCAGTCATGCTAGGAACTGTATAGAGGTGCTATGTACTATATGGTATACCCACCATCCAAAACGGGGTAGGCAGGTCCCACCAAACTCAAGTACTATTGAAAGCATAACACATAGCATAAAGTGAGCATAAAGATATTTACAGGAGATGTTGGAAGAAAGAGCACTTGGTCAAGAGAGGCATTATTCTGTACTGAACTACTTTCTGTACCAGTAGTTTTCACTTGCGCAAAGCACCTACATGCTGCTCATGCTTGTTTCCCTGCTTCCATTAGGCTCACCCACAGGACAGCTCTTTCATGACATTAGTAAAGGTGTCACCCTGCACTGTCATGGCTGGTAAGCAGAGCAGCTGGAAGATCAGAATCAGGAGTCTGGGGTATGCTCATACTGTATGATGCAGCACCTGAGAGCTACCTACAGACACTCCTAAATAAAACAAATAAACAAACATTAGAGCACTCCAGCTCTGGGATTTGGTCCATGGCTCAATCTGTAACTGAACTAAAATAAAACTGAACTAGATTTTTAATGATTCCTAAACTTGCAAACTTCCAAGTAAACCCATCTGCATAGATCAGCCAGCCTTCCCTTTGATGAGTCCTCATGACATTCCTCATTGTAGCTTTGCCAAGGCACTGCATGGATTATACAAAGTGCAGAGAAATGAACAAAATTGCCCACTTATAGCTGCAGAACAGATTGCAGGATTGTCATATCTTAGCTATCTCAGTAGCAAAAGCACGGAAGGGAAAATGAGATCAAAAGGAATGCTAATCTTTTTTTCTAGTGCATATTACCATCTCCCTCCCCCAAATGGCAGTAAAACTGATCAGTTGCATCTTCATCATTGTTATTAGAAAAAGAAAAGGCAAGAATAAGTCATCCATGAGCCACTTTTTCAAAGTTTGATATAGTATTGTATGCTGTTGCCAAGCTTGATCAATAAAAAGTTGAAATTTCTCCCCCTCTTCCCTGCAGCATGGATTGTTCATTGAAGATGCTCCTAAGTAATAGAGCAGGATTAGAGACTTATTCACCAAGACAGAGAGAATTTGGCCACAAGTGTTTGTCTTGTGTAACCAACAAGATGCAAAATGACAATGCTGGAAAAGGCAGAGCAGAGTCTCCCCCACAAGCACACTGCTGGGAAATACTCCATTACTCTAGCAGAAGTTTACTTTGGTTGAACTTCAGTTAAACTAAACTTGCTGTTTTGAAGGACTAAGTATTTTTGCCTGATAGCTGCTTGGTAGCTGGTAGGCAATGCTTATTCACGTCATCACAATTTATACCAGTACTGGCTCTCATTGCCAACCAAGAAGCATCTTTACCAAAATGTCCATGACTTCACAGGATGGCACTTTATTTCCACACCTCCCATTTGATGGCTTCCAGAGATGTTTTCCCCTTACCACTGTGAAAAATTATGGACAGCAGAAGCATCACAAAAAAAAAGCAAAGGCTAAAACTAACAACTAAAAACCAAAACACAGTCATGTGAACCACAGTCTTTTCCACATGTAACTTGCACCAACTTCCCCCATTCTTGGTCTCACCCTGTTTTTCCTTATCTTGGCCCAGCAAACAGTAGAACACAATTGCTCAGTAGTTAAACAGGCTCCAGTTAGGTCAAGATACAGCCAGTTCCCATACAATGCCTAGGAAAGTAAGGCTGTGTTTAATGGCAGCCCAACTTGGCAGTTCTGAAAGAAATGTGCGTCAACGCAAATGAAATCTGCAAACCCTGCCCAAGTGCTGGTGTAAAAGCAAATAATCCCAAAGGCTGCTCAGAGAAGCATTCCATGTTCTCACCAGGCTGTCCATAGATGACATCCAGCCACCTTTCAGGCCAGTAGTTCCCTACATACGTAGTTAAAGTGTGTCTGAGAGGAAGGAACAACAAATTTGAATGGCTATGGGAACTGAGCACATAACTAGACACCTTTGAAAATCAGGGATTTCAATCATTTCCATGGTGAAACAGCAGCAAAAGGGAGAACAAAAGTAAAACCCTATGCATCTCAAGTACCAGAAATAAGTAAGGTTCACAAGAATTGGAAATAAGAGTAAAAGACAGCCTGTCTGGTAACTTTAGATCAAAGAGTGAGCAGTTCAGGTATTTTTGGATACTGGTATATGTCTCAGATTCTAATCATTAATTTTGGAAAGGGCGATGAAGAAAACATTTAAGAGTTCAAAGTCTTAATACCTTGTGCAAAGTCTCAGGGGCTTGTAAGTAGTGTGACAGATGTTTTTCTTTTAATAGTAAGCAAGGGATGCTTTTGCACTGGTCTGTGCCCACAAAGGGTGAGCAGAGTCTGGCTGGATTATTGTTCATAGTTTAATTTTGAGGAAGAGTAAAATGTAACATAACAGAAGGCCCGGTGATGTTATCTACCATGTAGACCACCTGCTTTCTTTAGTGTATACACTTTAAAATACTGATATATGAAGGGCTCTGGCATCTGCTCAAGTCACTAGCTATTTAGGGAGAATCTTTAAATTCATGATGAATATGCAAAGGTATGAAAGCCCTGTTAACCAGCACTTTAAAACAGAGCACTGCTCCCCATTTCCCCCAGTCCTGTTTATTCAGATACTATTAATTTACTGGACAGGAAACATACTTAAGCTGTTTATCACCTCACTTCCAGGTAATGAAAACACAAGTTCAAATTCTGCCATTCCCAAGATGTTTAGGCAGAGCCCCTGAGGACAGGGGGGGCTCTGTTTTCTTGCATTTGCATAGCCCTTTAACGAAGGGGTGTAAATGTCAACTACTGTTTGTGAGCGCTCCTCCAGTAAAAGTGTTAGCAGCAACAACAACAGATATTTTTGTTATGTTAAACCCCCAAAGTGTTTCCAGTCTTTCAACATCAATCAGTACAACCAAAGCCAGTAGTAAATTGATTCTCACATTCCATTGGTGCCAGTTTTTGTTAGAAATGATTTGTGATAGATATAGTGGAATATATTGATTAGTACTGACAGTCCCAGTTTCCCAGGCGCTTTGTAGAGCTGCCATTCCAAACTGACCTGCTTTCCACCTTGTCAATTTTCTTCTGCAGTGGCCGTTATAAATATCTACTCTATTATGAGATAGATTTAATCCCCTCCAGAAAACAAAACAAAAAGGGTCAGGCAAGTAAAATCAGTACAATAAAATAGGTTTGCAGTGTTCCAAAAGAATTTGTTTTTATTGAGAAATTTTTGTGTCAGGGGAAGAAAAGGCACAAAATAAGTTACAAAGACATTATATGAAATGTATGAGTCAGAGGCAGTCTCAGAGCTGTTACAAGTCACCTAAAAGTTGGCTTTCCAACATAGATTAGCCTCTACAAAAATATTACAAGAATAAGTTTATTTCAAACGATCAAAATCATTCAGAAATTAACTGAGAACAAACACCAGCAATATTAAATTTTGACTAAATTCACTTGGGTTTACCATTATCTACCTCCCTAACTTGGAAGAAATATATCACTGGAAAATATGTAATATTACAGGATAACTTTTTTTTTTTTTTAAGCAACTCATTTTATAAAATAAAACCCTGATAGTTACCTTTTGTTCCTCTAGTGAAGTACAGTACACATGGGTAAGGCAGTATGCATAGGAATTACATCAAGAAAACAAAATAGGTAAGTGCAATTAACCTAAATATTTCTACATTTGTTGCTATGGTCCCTCACCTAGTGCAAAGAATATCTTAAAAAGAGATGGACCCAACAGCTGTTCACAGAATACATGAATATACCACCATAAAAGGTCTGTTGCAGAAAAGCTTTGTTTTCAGTTGTGACTTCTCAGACCATGTATTCTTAACACACAGATTTTTCATCAGTACAACTCTGAATTAAAAACAGCACGCTAATACAGTTAAAGTACCTTGAAATTTCTCAGTCCTCATTTCAATGTTGGAAGGCTAATCACACTCAGTATTCAACTCATCCAAATTAAATATATAAAAATACACGCACCAGCTATATACAACTTATTTCACTACTGCAAACAAAAATCAATTCCCTGTATTCCCACTTTCCCGTTACTCAGCTCTGAGCTGACCATGACTTTTTTTTTTTTTTTTTTTTTTTTTTTTTACTGTTGGTTCAAGCTGAACTGTGGAATAAGGAAAGTTTACGAGGCCTACAAGATAGAGACTATAGAAAGATTTGATTTCATGATGATGAAGGCTTGAGCAGAAATAGAGAAGTTTACCCCTTTGGCTGCTCCTCTGGTAAAATGGAGACCTAAGATCTGTCTTCTGAAATCACTGAGGATACAAACATGTCACCAGACACAGAACTTGGCAATAAGTGTCTGATTTTATCCTTAGGAATTTCATTTACTTGACCTAAGACAACAGTAACACAAGGGGAATACAGTACCAAGTTCTGCTCACAGAAACTGTCAGCCCTGCAAGGCCTTAATTCACAAGGAAACCTTGTACTGTAATACATTAGACATATCTGTCAGGGTTTTGGTAGTGGAGGGGTGGCAGGGTGTTCTTTGTGGGAGGAGGTCAGGGACTGTCTTGTGCTGGTCCAAGCAACAGGCAGCACGGCAATCACACAATGGCTGAGGTTGGAAGGGACCTCTGGGGATTATCTTGTCCCACCTCCCTGCTGAAGCAGGGTCACTGAGAGCAGATTGCCCAGACCTTATTCCAGATGGCTTCTGAACATTGCCAAGGACTCCACAACCTCCCTGGGTAACCTGTGTCAGTGTGATCGGTCATCCTCACAGTAAAAGAAGTGTTTCCCTGTGCTCACAGATTCTCCTGCCTTCAGTTTGTGCCCATTGCCTCCTAGGGACAAGGGGCACTGACCCACTGCACCCCAACACTGTGGCCAGTCAGAGTCTGGCACATCTGCAAAAGCATATTTTAAAAAAGGCAGTAAATGCCAGGAGAGCATTATAGAAGGAGGAGGAGTAAAAGAGAGGACCATGCCAGAGCAGGAGTAGGAGAGATGGTAGACAGCTAAGTAGGAGAAATGCCAAAGCAAAAGGTAGCCTGAGCAGGGGCTGAGAGGAGACTCGAAGAGACTGCAGCCAGTGAAGAAACCCACACCAGAGCATCTGGGTAAGAAACAAGGAGCAATGAAAAAACAGCAAGCCCAATGTGCTGATCTCCTGGACCACCTGCTGCCTTGCTGAAGGGCCTGAGAGTAACAGCCAAAGGACTGGAGACACCCCCCAGAACAGTAATTAAAAACACCTTAATTGGCAGTAAATTAAATTGATTAAAACTCCCCAACTCAAAACTTTTTGCAGGCAAGAAAATCTCCTCAACTGATGTTACTGTAAGATTAAGGGCTTTCTGGCCTTCCAAAAAGCAAACAGTACACACAAGTGAACCCATAATCTAAGGGTATAATTTTTCATCTCCTTCAAATTTATAAGTTAAAGGCCTTTTAAATTTATCTTAAAGTATAACTTTAAAACCTACAAATCTTCCCTCTGTTTAAACCATGGATTATTACATAAGTAAAAAAAATGGAAATTTCACAGTTTCCTAAGAATCAAATAAATAAGAAATTGACCAAAAAAAAAAAAAAAATCAACATAAGGAGGTAGTTTAAAAAACAAAATAACCAGATACAAAAAGGAAAGGTAGTGCAATAGACGCATTCATATGAAAAATATACTTTTGGTTTCTATGTGGCATTCAAATTTTTAACAAGAAAAAAAGAAAATCTGTATTACTTTGGGGAGTGAGGAGCAGCTAGTATTCAAAACCAGTAATTTAGAGGCATACTAGAAGCCACAGCAACCACGATAAATACTTTTATTACCACTCACTCAGTCATCTGCTCTACATAATAACACTCTTAATCAGTTTGCAACACATTTTTCCTGCAAACTGCTATCAGAAATGCCTGCCTCCCAATCAAATTTCCATCACTTTAAAACGTTTTATTTGAACACAGAGGCACCAGATGCTTCTACCAGGCCATCCTTAAGGAAATAAAACTGCTTCAGTATTGACATCAAAGATTTTCTTAATGCCATACTTTTTGCCTGCTGAAGCAGGTATAGTGTAAGCACCTCAGGTGTGTTGGTAGGCACCAACTTGTATGCGAAAGACCTCCTCCCTCTACAAACCTTTTGTAAATGAGGATGAACAAATAGTTATTTAAACATAAGCATACTGAACAATGAGAGGACCCTGACACCTCATGGTCCCACTTCATTCTGCACATGCAGCGGGGACCACAAATTACTTCTTTTAAACCACTCTTGAGGGCAGCCACCTCTTGCTACACAAGCTTTTACTGACTTGCCTATTTGCTGGCAAACAATCAGCCATGATAGGCAAATTTTGTAGTTGTAACAGGGAGTTAAAGCTCTAGACGTTACACTTAGCAAGGCTTCAAACTGTGGTTTTTATAAAAATCTGCTACATTCTATGAAGCTCCAGACAAGTCATTATTAGCAATGCTAATTTGTAAGGCTGATTAATGAACTAAAATTCAATGTGCAGTTTTTACCAGGTTTTATCAGTCTTTGAGAATGAGCTTTGGCTTTTGCAACTCAGGAGCAAACAGGCTCTGCGGAGTTCTCTAATGGCCACATGGTGTAGATTCTGCATGTTCTACAAATCCTACACTTCTTTTTCCCCCAGAAATAACCTACTTAAGTAGCTTCAGTAACTGAGCAACGGAAGACAAGCAAACAAAGGTAACTCTGTCCCTAAACCTCTGGAGATGCTTGTAAATACCAGTTTTAGCCAGTTGTATGGAATAATTCCACATAAACAAAGCTAGAACTAGTTTTGGACCATTACTTTCCAGCAAAAGCTGTCTTTGGCACTTACATCATCCAATTCTATGATGTTACTTTAAACATAGTCCCCATATCAAGTTGATTGAGGAAATTAAAAAGCTTTTTATAAAACAGGCATTTGCAATAAACTAAAGCAGAAAAAATCCACTACCTATTAGGCAAGAGCTTTCTTCAAGATGACAGAAGAAGCCAGTAGTACCAAAAAAGATGAGAAAGTTCAGTAAATGCAGACTGCCAGGATGAAAATTTTATACAGCTCTATTAGACTTAAATAACTGTAGCACCAGGATAATCTCAAGGTTACCACAAACTGCACAAGGCATTATAAATAGATGGCATGAAAACAATCTGTAGAAATTCATTCACCCTCCATTCTGCACTTGGAGGTTTCCTTCTGTTGGTCCTTCCTCCACATGATACATCCCATAGCAAGACACAAACAATGAGACTCAAAATACAGCTATGCTCAAGTCTCCTGTTTGGTAAACAGCTAAATATAGACATTTCTGACACAGGCATTGAGTGTCAGGACAGACTGACTTCTACCTTCAAATGACAGTACTGCTCATAGGCTTTTCTGACATATTTACTGCCAGGCTCACAACTTGCATGCACAGATGCCTAGATTCAGATGTGTTTCAAAGAGCATGATTAAAGAAGCTTTAAGAGTGGAGGAAAAAGCATAATTAGCACACCACCCTTCAGCTGAAACAAGATACTGACCAAATCTACATTTAGAGATTATGCAGAAAACTCTTGTTCACGAGTTTTAGCTCAACGCTTCCATTAGCATGCTCCAGAAAACAGACTTTGTTCCTCATTTTCCCTTCTTCTTCAGTACAAAAAAAATATCTCTTGCATAATGTTTTGACATGCTTAGATGAAATGTGCTGGAAAACATACAGATAAACTGTTTTTCCCACAGTCCTGTGAGGAATATTCCACTAACCTCAGTACAGCCGTACAGCCTGGAAACACTGTCGCGGAGTATGTCATGATCTGCACTGCGAGCAGATCAGCACGTGGCTACAATCCTTACAAACTGGGCTGTAACAAAAGGTGGCAACTAGCTACAACCTGCCCCATGTTAATTATATCTCTTTGGAATCACCTGTAGCCCTCCTTTAACACAGACCTTCTGAATCTGGGGTTATCTCCAACTTCCAGTCCCTAAAAGGTGAGTACTAGGCTTGTTTGCAGGAGATCTATTTTTTATTTTTTTCTTAAAAAAAATAAAATAAAGAAAAAATCACTTTCTTGTTCTATTTTTTCCAGGTAACAAAAATAGCTAGGCAGTAAAATCCTTTTAGAAGTATCACTTCACAAGAAGTTTGGTGACAAGTCTGGATCAAATGCTCCTAATTTTCCTGTCTTTCTAAAGTGAAGCTAGTATCTTAAGTGATGCCCAGTTATACAATATTCTCCATCAGAGCGCTTTACAAATTTGTGTAATTTTAATTATAAGCCATCAAATACAAAAGCTGAGTCTAAAAGAAAACTGAAATGTGCCACACATCACCTTGATCAAAAGTAGTGTTTCATCATTAAAGCAGCCACGCTAAACAAAGTTGACATTAGATGGAAGCAATGAAACTAGTGCCCTAACAGGACATCCTGGAACCAACGCTAGCACTGAAAGGAGCTTCAAGTCAACACAAACAGCAAGAAGAGTACTTTAACAGCTACTATCCCATACTTCTTACCCTTGCCCTAAAGCATTTCTGCTGAATCCTCTATTCTTTCAGCTCCCTCTGACAAATTCTCCTCTATGCTGTCTCACATGACTTGTCACTCCCCTTCACTCCTAGCTGTATTCAGGTATCATCTGTGAGCTCCCCAGATGACAGAATTCCAATTCTGTCTCAGGTGAGACATGCTTAAGATGTAACTAATCAGCACCTCTCTCACCTCTAGCACACTCTAAGTCAGTTGGCTGAAAAACAAAACAAAACAAAACAAGAAAACAACTGCAAAACCTAAGGAATCAAAGGAAGGAATTACCATCTTGGAGGTCAGTATCCTAGTGCTTGCACATCACAAAAAAAACAGGGCAGAATACTTAATATACAAGGCGACTCTAACAAGTGTGAAACAAGATTGTCACGCTTCACTCAACTACAGCAAAAATATTGTTTCAGACTCTTAGCATTACTATACATCATAAACATATATAACCAGTGCTGCATCAGTTCTCCAGTAGCTCCACAGGGCAAGCTTACTGCCCAAACACAGATTTTTAAATGGGCCTATGCAGACTGCTTAAATACAAACTTTAAATATATATATAAATATAATCACCAATATATACATAACCATTTAAATATAAAGTCACAAGCGCCGTGACCTTCTGACTTGGGCTTGTAAGTAACATAGTTGTGAAATCTGTAACAGCAAGCACTGTCTGATTAAAGAACTTCTGCTTAGCAATAATGTTCCACCTGTGTACAGAAAAATGCTGACCACACCGGCTACAAAACACTGCACAGCATCTCTCCCCAGCGAAAGCTACATATAGCACGAGTATCTCAATAACACTCTCTGGGAAGACAAAAAGTGATCCTACAGATTCCAGTATCAGAAGGCCAGTTTTATAAAATAAAGCTCTGAAAAATTATATGCGTCTAACTGATTTGGACTTGAGGACACAAAGGAGGGCAGCAAGTGATCATAGCAAACCTGATGCTGCATAGCTGATCTCCAGGAGTGATTCCTTCCTATAAAACTGCTGAATTGATTGGTCCGGAAGAGTTAACAACAGAAAACCCCTACAGTTTACAAAAAAAAAAAAAAAAAAGCTACCTTTTAAAATTCCATAGGTGCAAACATGGGACAGATTTGAAGTTTGAAAAAGTGCAATTTTTATGAAAAAATGAAGATATTTTCTTCACTCTTGTTTTGGCAATTTTACCTCTGTATTTAGGATATAAAAGTGCATGAGTAGAGAGGTAAGTTTGATTATAAATTGAAGACTATCATAAAATCCAGCTCAGGTCCTGCAATGATCTCTCCACCTGAACAGTTACACCCTACCGTTCTAATGAAAGCTACATTGAGGTGTCCCATGGCATGACCAGGACCTCCAGTAGCTGGTGACACTAAAACTATGGAGCGAGGAAGGCTAACAGTTCCTGTCTGCTTCTCAAGGAACTTAACTCTATCAACTATCCAAGGAGGGAAAGTAAGTATCAATATCACCCCTCACCCCCAAACAAACAAAAAAGTTGAATCTTGACAGCAAGGTGATACTGACAGGCTTACCACCATTTGCCTTCAACTAAATAAGTTTTATGTCTTTAGAAATCAAACACCAAAATCAGTTACTTTTTCCAGCTGTCCATACTTCAAAACGTGAATGCAAAATTATCTTTGAACACATTTAAACACTCCAAGAATTTCCAAGTACCTTATTTTGAGCAATTTTCTTGTATACAGAACAGCCAAATAAGGCAGAAAGAATATCCAACTAGGTTTAAGGGTGCCCTCCTACATCTACAACAAATATGCAACAGTCTGGAAGAAAAAGTGAAGACTGTAAACTGGAATTCTTCAAATAAAGCTCCTAACAGGCAAAAATCACAATACTGACACCTTGTGCACTGGGAGTAAAGTTCCCTGCTTTGCTCACAGGCAATGCCTAGACGAAGTTCTGATCAAGTGGGAGTAGTGCATGCTTGAATCTGTAGCATAGTTGGCCTTTGCTCAGTACTACAGTTCCCAATGAACAAAGTTCAAGCAGCTAGCTGTAAACTTCTGATACTGTTTAGTTTCACTTCCTTTCAGAGTAAATGAATTTTCCAGTTTAACTGGCATAAATTCAGCAGACAGCTTTTCTCTCTCTATTTATTTTTTTTTTAAATCCAGCTCTCACAGAAATGGCTAGCAAGGCTGGCAACTTACTTGCAGTCACTGTGCAGCAGGCACTTCACTAGGAACTCCAAGTATAAAAGGTATTAAATATTTTAAGGAAACCAATCTTAATAAATAGCAAGCCACAGGTTAGAGAATGAAGATGATAGTGTAATCAAGAAAGCTGAATCTTCCTAAGGCCTCACTGTTGTAGTCACAACATTTCCTTTGTTCATATTTCAAGATTCCATATCCTTCTAATGAAGAAACTCAGTGTAAACAGGAGAATGAAGTTGTCTTCCTCAGCAAGGTCAAGTAATCAAGTAAACGCTGGCTTAGAGTTTCAAAACTTTATCAAACATGAAAAAAATTCTAGCAGCTTCCTGGCAATAATCCTACAAAATGTAATAGCAGCCCATAGTTTCTCTTATCACTTCAAAGTTGAGTTTCTTCCAGAAATAAAAACACAACTTGGTCCACATAAATGAGCTACATATTCTAACACACACCTCGCATTACACAGTATGTGATAAACACCTCAGCTGTGTCCCATTCATGAAATTATATCCTTTAGCAGATTTACTTCACTGAACAGGCAGAGAAGTTGCTGAGCTTCAGTATTTATGGCAAAGTGAGGACAAAGTTAAAGTAGGCAAAGCTATGGAACAGCAGTTTTAAGATGTGAGGAACATGTGGCAAATTTATGCATAAGACAGCCCAAGAAAATGTTTGGTGGATTAAAAGGTGAGAGAAACCAGCAACATCCTCTATGTCTGCAGACTTTGTGGCTGCTCTTTCCAGAAGTCCCTTCTTCCAGCCTTCCATCATCACAAAGTTCGCACACAGATCATGACTAACCAGCTGCACCCTGTAACTCTGTACAGGTGTTCGTGTACAGAAAGAGACACCGTATGTTCACAGTTGCCTCTCCGCAACTCTATACGTGGAACCCATTTTAACATAAAATTTCTAGAGTTTGCTCCCACTGGGGTAGCACACAGCACAGTGTGACCCCTTTCACTCTACCAAAGCAAAACAGTGGACATTTTCAAATTTATCAATTTATGCTGACTCAAAACCAAGCACCTTGAAAAGAAAATGTGTATGCTGATGATCTGCCCAAATGGTGGATAATTTCCTAGGCTTCAGAAGTGCATTGTCCTTCCCTTGCTCTCTCACCTGGCTTCAAATGTAAACTGTGCATTCTTATTCTGGCCTACAAGAATTTGAATGGCTGTCTCTTATGAAGAGTATCAGTGGTGTAATTAATCTGAACAATACTCAAGCTCCAAGCTCTCCTCCTAGTCAGGAAAGACAAAGGCATTTGCCCAGTTACATTCCCTGACAGATGGTCCCCAGTACTCTCGTCTTAGAGCTGGACTGACTGGACAAGTAAGAAAAGGTATGAAAACAGGTCAGTGTTTCTTCTTTTCATTACTTGATCATATGGGTCTCTTCATCAGCATCATAAAACTCCTCATCTTCACTTCCACTTCCTGCAGAATTGTCCTTGTCTCCAGACTAGAAAGAAAAATGAAGTAATTGGTTAATGTAGAAGCCATCAAATCAATCTCAAAATATTAGAGCATGAACCATTATACATATGCTGGAATACTGATAGAGAAAAAGAAAAGACAGGGCAAATCACTATTAAAACTTTATGAATTAAGATTTGTTTGTGCTCTTGGTTTTGCAAAATCTCTTGGAAAGAGCCCAACTGGATGGACTTTCATCGATTCTACTGATGGAGCCAACATCAGTACACTAGAGACAGTACAGGCAGGAGAGAAAGTGTCTAGGAAGGCTTTCTTAATTTAAGGCTAAGGTCCATACTCTCTGGTGAGCTACTGGAGCCAAAGGCTCAGAACAAAATGATTAATTGAGGATAGAGAAACTTACCTAATCAAGTACTACTTCATGTGTAGTATGTGCATTTTATTCAGCAAGTTTAATTTAAAAAGATCCCCTTCTAGTTCTAATCAAAGGTGTTATGGAAAAGGGAAAAAAAAAAATTAAAAAAAATTACCAGTTAGCATGTGCAGAAACTAAACTCTTTGATACAGGCTTATTTACTCCAGCCAGAATCCTTCCAGCAACATAATTTACTCCATATATCCAAACTGAAGTCAGCTATTATAGCTAATTGATTTTTATTTGGTCAGAAATTTAATTTTTCCATGAAAACAATGTGGACTATCCAAGTTAAAGAGAGTCCATTGCCAGTATGAATTCCTTTTAGCTTAAATGAGTATTTAGGATTTTTTCCAGTATGCTTACATCCATTTTAAGACTTCTGTCTGCCTAATCATATGCAAAGAAGGGTGAGAGGGAAGGTGAAAAATAGAAAAATGGAAATCATATTCCTGACTGACAGAACCACACAAGCAAAATCTGTATCTTTAGATCTGTCTTCAGTGGAGATTTGCTACAGCAATGTGCGTTAACTGCAAAAGAATTTCAAACAGTTTGAGCACTAGGAACTGTCAGAAGATATAAAGGGAATCATGTTACGCTTTTCTCTGAATTTCTAAAATTATTTGAGGAGAGTCAGATTATCACTGGATGCTGTCCAACTTGAATATCACATTCATGTATGTTAACAGGGACAAAACATCCATTTCAGGCAACCAGAATGCATGTTATCCTGAAAGTGGTACAAAAGGACAATGGATTCCACAGGGGAAATTCAGGGTATGCCAAATGAATTCTACAGCTTTCTTACAGCGGCTTCATAAGACCTCTCCATGGCCTTGTCAAATAGGGTTAATGTTTAACAGCTCTCCATTTTATCAGCGCTTTCTTTGTTGTAGCTTTAAAATAAATCCTTAATGTGCCACAGACATTCCAGATACAACTTTACTGAAGTTACAGTATTACTCCAATACTGGAGTGAATGCAAAAAAAATACTGGAGTGAATGCACAGGTATTACTCCAATACTTACAGTATTACTACAAGTTGGGTGCACATTGATAGATAGATGCATAACTGGTTACACACCTAAGGGTGATACTGACCTTACTTGGTTAAAAGGGAAAAGCTTGATTTTTCTCTCCTCTGAGTTAAAATAACTGCATTGTTTGCTAGAATTGCTTTTTGTTAGTAAGCCCTCTGCAGTGTTAAGATGTAATAATAATGTAATTACCAAAATAATAGCTGGTATAAACTTGATGTAAAGGTATATGACGGATTTGTGTTGGCAGCAAGAATATGAAGCCATAACAAGTTACCCAGTATGGTTAAAGATGTTTATATAATGTGCGTGTCAAGTATCAAATTAATGGTTACAGGTCTACCTCTTTCAAGCTTTCTTCAAGGGGGCTTTTGATACTAAACTGCTGTCCTTTCAAGAATTATTAAAGCTGAATTTGGTAAATAAGGTAACGTGTTGAAGCCTGTCAAAGGAAGAAACTGTTCTGATTATAGCAGTTAGTTTTACTCTGCCTCCTAATTTATGTGAAAATAAATCTAAATTTATATAGAATCTAAATCTGCAAATCTCAGACTGCTTTACTAAAAATTAAGTAACTGAAAGTAAAAGCTTTATACAGATCCTGTCTCGTATCAACCTAACAGGACAAGCAACATTTTGATATGAAAAGAGCTGCCCTTCAAGTCTTCTGACCACTTCAGTTTTTACTCATCCACTGATACTTCAAATTCCGAGACCAGCATTTTTGAGACCAGGATTTAGACATGAAGATAATACCCACATGTAAACAGCCACTTACTAATTTCTAGCTACTTCTCTCTAATCCCACACCATTCACAGAAGAACAAAGTAAAAAACCTCTACAGGACAGGAAAAATAGATCCATCTTAATTTTGTCGAACTCCTAGACACTTCTAAAAGTTTAAAGTGAAGTGACAAACACACAGTCAAGGAGACTTCCCTGAAAAAAGTTTTTAATAAAAGTATTTAAAATACTTTAATAGTTTTAATAGTTTTTTAAATAGTTTTATAGTCTAAAATAAAGTATTAAAATAAAGTATTAATAAAGTATTTCTTTATGCTTATACCTGGGAGTTTTGCAGTTCCAACATACTCGGCTAATCTCATTTCCCAGACCCAACAGCGAGAGAGATCTCAAATTACTCTATCTTTAACCCTTTTAAACCCTCTCTTGGGCAGACCCAACAACTGATGCTGTAGAACAGCCAGTGCAGGTCAGAACAGAAGTACAGCATGCTGCCTTTGAGAAGAGTCCATCACAAATGGATGTCTCAAAACCTTCAATGGCCAGCTTCATATGAAGGCATGCTGCAGGAATCCATCTTAGATTACAGAAGCACAGATATCACCAAGGCCTTTATCCCAAAGGAAATAACTGTAAGCTTCTGGGCTTGAAGGGATAAACTAACCCAGCTATGTTTCACCCTGCATTCCCATGGAACATTTCAGATGTGACGGTAAAGATACTAAACCATCTCCTGTATCTCCTTGGGACCTATCCTCCACAGGCCAAGAATCACTTTCCTAGTGTATTTAGAGTGGCATATTTAAACTGACAACTGAAATAAATATGACAGATAAATACAAGGAAAAAAAAAAAAAAAGAATAAAAAGAATATACCTGTGAGCCATCTAGGGCTTGCAATGACATGGCTTCATCCCCCAGCCTCCAGTACGAGCACACCTGCAGGTCTGAAATCGTTTCTAGCAAAGGGCTGTTTAATGTCTCTGGCAACAATAAACTTAGAAGCCCAGACAACAGACCAGTTGCTCCAAATACAATGTAAGGCAGAGACCACTGTACAGATTTCTGTAAACAAGAGCAGAAAGAGAGAGTTAAGTAGAGGTTAATGTAGCTCATACTGCATATTTAAACAGTCAACCTTTACAACCATTTAATGTAGCAGCAATGATGAAATTAAAGTTTTCGGGAATGTAATGAATTCTTAACTTTGAAACCTTGAGTTCATATTCAACTCAACTAAGTTGAACATGAGCCAACACTGTGCCTGTGCTGCAAAGAAGGCTAGTGGTATCCTGGATTGAGGGAGATGTTCCTTTCCCTCTAACTCAGAACTAGTGAGGCCACACCTGGACTCCTGTGTCCAGTTCTGAGCTCTCCAGTATAAGAGATGAGGACATGCTAGAAAGAGCCCAGCAGAGGGCCACAAACGTGCTAAATGTACTGAAGCATTTCACATATGAGGAATAGCTGAGAAGGCAGGGTCTGTTTAGCCTAGAGAAGGCTCAGAGGGGATCTTATTAATGTATATAAACACCTGCAGGGAAGATGCAAAGAGAATGGAGCCAGGCTCTTTCCAGTGGTGCCCAGTGATGGGGCAAGCATCAGCAGGCACAAACAGAAACCCAGAAGGTTCCATCTGAGCATAGGGAAACACTTGTACTATGAGGGTGACTGAGCACCAGCACAGTTTGCACAGAGAGGTTGTAGAGTCTCCAGCTTTGGAGATAATCCAAAGCTGTTCAGACACAGCTCTGGGCAAGTGGCTCTAGGTGATCCTGTTTGAGCTGGGGGTTTAAAGAATCACAGAAGCCTCTGTGTGTGTTGCATCCCAGAAAGCCAACCATATCCTGGGCTGCATCAAGAGGTGTGGCCAGCAGGTCAAGGGAGGTGATTTTCCTCCTCTACTCAGTTCTTGTGAGACCCCTCCTGGAGTACTACGTTCAGCTCTGGGGCCTCCAGCACAAGAAAGACACAGACCTATTAGAGCAAGTCGAGAGGAGTGCCATCAAGGGCAATCAAAGGGCTGAAGCACCTCTCTTATGAAGGCAGGCTGAGGGAGTTGGGGTTATTCAGCTTGGAGAAGAGAAGGCTCTGGGGAGACCTTATAGTGGCCTTCCAGTACCTAAAGGGGGCCTACAGGAAAGCTGGGGAGGGACACTGCAGGCAGTATTGGATGAAGCTTTGAGCAACCTACTTGAGTGGAAAGTGTCCCTGCCCATGACGGAGGGGGGTGGTGTTCGTAATTACCTGATCTTTAAGGCCCCTTCCAACCCAAACTGTTCTATGATTCTACAGAGAAATTTAACTTTATCCCAGACAAAACTATCAGAGCCACACAGATTTTGAGATGGACTTTAAAAGGAATGCCTGCTGAATCCATACTCAATTCTTATCCATAAAGCATACTTTTTAAACAAAGGCAACACCACTTTGTAACACACAAAGATGTGTTGGTTAAAAGAGATCTCTGGACAACATCTAGCCTAACCACCAATTCAAAGCAGGGCTACAGCCAACACTACACCAGGCTACACAAAGCTATGGTTGACCAAGTATTGAAAAACACCAGAGATGGAGATTCCACCCCTTGAGCAGGCTGTTCTAGGGATACATTAAGCCTCTCAGGAAAAAAAGGTTTTCCAAGTTTCTTTTGTCTGTAACCCTCAAATCACAATTTAGCTGTTTTAGAACACTCATCCCCAGACAAAAGCTACTGAAAAATGCATTAAAATAATTGAAGAAACTCTAAACTAAAATAATTCATTCCTCAAATCAATGTTAATTTGTTCTTTAAACACAACTATTTTGACTTTCATTGGACACCTTCAAAACATGATGATCCAAGATTTGTCTTCTTCAGTGACAAACCTCCACTAGATAAAATGAAATGGATACCCTGACTGCTACATAAAAGCAGTATATTAGCTCTGCCTGGGAGTCTTGCACCTGCCTTGTCTTTGTCTTTTGTACCCCAGAGATGCTGCACTCTCACCTGCCCTGTGTGTCATTCTACAGAACAAAAGGTCCGATGTGCTCATTTACCCTTTGATCTTGATATCTTGATGCAGTTATTCTTTTAACCACCTTTTCTGTTTGTTTTTCTATGCTTATTGTTTAAAATAGGAATCATCAATTTGTTATTTTCAAATGACAATATTGCTGAGGTCCACTGTAAGTCCCAAAATTCTTATAGGACTAAAATATCTTCTGAACTAAATACCGGGATTTTCTAATTACAGATTACATCCTAATGTCTTTAGTCTACCATGATAATGCCCAAGACATACAATTTATGGATATTATCTTATATAATTTACCCCAAATATTCCCACATCTGCAAGCTTCTGATGCATCAGAGCCACAGAACAAAAATATTTAAAACAGTGAGAAGTTCAGACAAACCAATGAAGGGACAAAAGGAGCAATGATTCCACCAACACGGGAAAACATGGAGCAGGCACCCATTCCAACATTCCTAAGAAAAAAGCAAAAATCATTAATCAGTGACATTTGTATAGGATGAGCTAGGACTTTAGAAGGGTTAGAAGTTGCAAGTGCAAGAAAGGACTTAATCAGCCAGAAGCCTCACTCATGACCCTGACCTCATTAACTGGCAACAAAAAGTGAAATGTAACTGAAAACATCTGAAGACAGGAATTAAAACATCAAAACATACGACTGGAGAGAAGCACAAATACCCTGCAAATTCTGAATTCTAACATATGTCCACATATAAAGAGACAAAGCGTGATTTCAGTCAACACGTCTCATCTCTGCCTGAAACTTTGGCTGAATTCCTCTATCCAAATCAGCTGATCTGCCCACTCACAAGAAAAACACCATAGGACTGGTTTCAATCCCATATAATAGGTGCTTTTTTCTACTTGGTCACCACAAGCACAGGGCACTTCTTCCTCTGAATCATCAAGTTACTTTTATAAAGCTTATTGACAGGTCATCTGCAGCATTGTTGGTTAACCAAGCATGAACATTTAAGAGATGTCTGGTTTATAAAGCAGTGAGAAACCTACAGATATCACTCATTAAAAAGAATGATAAACAATTGTATTGTTATCCTCACAAGTGGAGAGAGGGCTGTGAGCATACCAAGCATCCAAGAGGGTTATTTTTACTGTTACAGAGAATATGGTTATGCTGAAGAGAATACTACAGATTTGAGGGAGACAGAGGTGAGGAGAGGATAAGGGAAGAGGTTTAGTATACAAGACTCTACAGATAAACATTGTATGTTAAGTGAACATCTCAAATGAAAAGGGACACTTGATAGAAAAAAGCAAGGCAAGTAAAAGGTGATCCTGATATAAGAACCAGAAAAACGAAGGCCTTAAAATTAACTTGTATTACCTGATCACTGTGGGATAAAGTTCTGATGTGTAGATATAGACAATATTAAATGCAGCACTGATTGTCAATTTTCCCAGCAAAGAAAGAGAACGACTGTTCACCACTGCAAACACTCCAGTATCTGAAAGAGAAAACGTAATTCAGTGTTCCAAAGCATTACAAAGATCACATCTCAGTAATCACTTCAATCACACAACAGTATGGAGCAAAACAATCTATTGACAAATCTGCTATGGCAGGCAAGCGTTTTTCTATTAAAGACCAGTATTTGTTGGAGGTGATTTGTACCTTCAGGAGAACTCTCAAAACTCAAGAGAATCCAAGGAGCCTTCTTTTAGGCAGCAGTGGCAGAAGTCATCCAACAAAATTTATATTCTGTGTCTACGGATTTATTTTCTTTATCTGTGCAATTAAATTTGTACAAAGAGGAAAAACTCTCCATAAAACACACCATGAAAAAGCAACTCAAAAAACACATTTTAAATGAATTGTAGACTTGTTACTAGCCCAACATTATTTCCATTTTATCAAATAAGAGCCAACAGGAGAAAAATGGATTAAATGACAGAACGGTCCCAGAGACTGTGGTAGTGAACTATTGCTCAAGACCAGAAAAAAAAAAACTGAGAGGATTTTGTTGTTTCCTTGTCCTCAGTGTTATAATCAGAGACATCTCTGTAGAGTTAAAATCCTGCATGAAGACCCTATTAGAATGTCAAATTTTAGAAATGCAGGATAAAAATCCTATAGACATAACAAAAGCTGAAACAAAACAAAAAAGAAACAACAAAAAATCCCACACATTTTCTGGTCTACCATTACTAAACTACTATAATAGATCTTTTGGCAAGTTGAAGAAAAAAATGACAGACACTAGAAAAAAAAAAAAAAGACGCTGGCCACTTAATGTAACTAGTACCCTATTCAGTCATAGTTACATATCACATTATGATAACATACTTTCTAACATTATTACTTCAGAAGATTACTTCAGAAGAAAAAACAAGACACAGGAAGATGCCACACAGAACCATACCAAATATCCCATCCAGCTCAGAGCTTTGTCAGAGTGCCTAATGATTATGAGCTTATACCTGGTACATCAGAAGACGTTAAATGGCTAACAAGGAAGACCATAGAATAAGCTGTTACTGCCTTCAATAAATCGTGCTTAGTAAGGAGAGTGGTGCTTGCTTCTGGCAAGCTAAGAAACTGCTAAGCTTCTTAGACATTTTGTTCCTGTCTGACTGGCAATTCAGCACACAAGTGATTTCTCAAAATCCAGCAGTTCTATCCTCTTAAAAATCTCTCTTTACACAAGTTCTAAAGGGAGCTTGTATTGAAGTGCAGAAACTACTCAATGATTGGCACCAGCCTAACAAGGGTATTTCTAATGTCTGGGCTCTAGCATCTGGAATATTTCTGGGAACTTTAGTTGCACAATTCTCTAAAAATATTTTACCTATTATATTCACTGCCATCTACAGCTAGTTATTTACGTGGACAACAAGAGTACGTGTGTTTAATCTTTTAAAATCATGCTAGTTTCACATATTAGAAGCATTTTCATTCATTGTGACTGTTACACATGTACAAATATTACAAGCTGAGGTGAATTTATGTAACTCACTTTCAAAGAAAAGCTGTTCACCATACTATTGTGTTTCTACCATTTTGAAAAACATATGAAAACCAAGAAATGAACATTAGTGTCTTTAGAAAAAAAAAAAATACATTGAATTTAAGAACTCTTGCTTCAAAAGATTTTCAGAATGCTCTCTGAACTATATGTTATGTAGCCACATGACTAGAACCACAATCACACCCTTCTCAAACATTACAGAGCAGCGAGGAAAAGATGTGAACTCATCCCTTAATTCACTTTTTGGAATCTTGACGTTGGTCTTTCACTTGGAGTCATACAAGTTGCAGGGTACTGTTTGTACTGACAGATTCATAGCTAATGAAGATATCCAAGAAACATTATTCAGAAACACTGAACAGGAATGACTGATGTGATTAAAAGTGTAAGTCAGAATCCAAAAACAAGTTCAAATCCACACCTTTTCAACAAGAATTTCTTAACATCTTAGGAAGGCTGCTGCTTATTCTGTGAGTTAGCTTCTCTAGATTTAAAACTGCAGACTCACATGTGGTATAAGCCTAATGCTCTGACAACAAACAAATTCTTAGGCTGCGGAATGAAGAGTTTTACAACTCCTTATAAAGTACTCCAGGAAAAAAAAGGAAACGTTTACCTTTCTTTTTAGGAAGAAACATGACAATAAGACAAGCCAATCCTCCCAGGAACAGAAATGCACTCAACGTTCGCTTTCGACCAAACCTGATGTCCAAAAAGGGATATAACCAGTGAGTCCTCTAAATTCATGTTGTCTCTTCACTTGCAGCCAGAAATGCTGAACGCCATCTCCCACAAACACTTCCTCTCTGTTTTTAAACAAATTGCTGCTGCTCTCACTAAGATGAGCACTGAGAAAGTCTCATGCAGCGGCTGACAATCTAGGATTTTTATTTCATTCCCACTGTGTGTACGTATGTAAAGCTGCTCAAGAGACACGCAGAAAGGAGACTGGCAGGTGAATTCCACAAAAAATGAAAGACATTCTCTAGAGTACCATGAATCAGGAAAAGGCTAGGTATCAGACTCAGCAGCTCTGCTCACAGATCCACACACAGAGCAGCTATTACATGGCACCACACAACAGTTTCAGCTGAGCTTAGGTACAACTTTGACCTAACAGTGAGAATGGGAATTACAAGACAAAGGTGAGAAGAATGCCATCTTGTGTTAGCACAGAGTCAGCACAGCTAGGTTTGACAGATCAGCCTCATCTTTGAACCAAATTTAGACAACTTGTTAACAATAAAATGAGCTGCTGAGAAAAAGTTAAACTGTCATTAAACTGTTACTAGATGTAAAGATCTATCAGTGGCACTTTCAAGTTAAAAAAAAAAGAAAAAGATTTCTTAGGAGTATACACTGAACTACTAAAATTGAAGCATGAAGCCCCATACTGTGGATATAGAATAGGGGAGACAATATGCAGGAAACTTATCTGTGAGAAAAAAAAAAAAAAAACACATTAAGAGAATTTCATACTTACCATTTTTGGTTAATCAAGTAAATACAGATCGGGTATGCTGGGATTTCTATCAACCCTGAAAGGGCTAAATTGGCATAAATGCTTCCACCTAAGTCACCTACATTAAGGGTAAGACCATAGTAAACCAAGCTGCACACAAACCTGTAAAAGATAAAAGTAGTATCAGAGCTGTATCTTTGACTGCCATGTCAAAGCATTGGTCTGGCACAATGCAGTATATAATATATTTAGTATTTCAGATAATACGCCTAAAGTTTTTCTGCCTTCCTTTAATTTCTATACTCTAGTACACTTTTATTCATTCTCAAATTCTGATTTTTCATATTTCTGTTGTAACCCTGACTGGCTGACTTCTCTGTGGAGATGAAAGGAACAGGTCACTAATTAATTCTGCAGGAAATCATCAAGGCAATCTTCTAACTCTCATTTATGGAGCAAAAAATGACTATTCTGAACTAAGAATTTAGAAAAGCAAAAAGAATATAGCACTACACTGCCTGCTGTCAAAATAATGCCTTTTTTCTTAATGCATCATCCCCCAAGAACACACATTATAAAAGCAACTGTGTGAACAGCAACGCCAGAGGACTTGGATAGCCTATCATACATTTACTTCAAAGTGACAGCATAAAAAGCTCAGGGCTAGTAGAACTCCCCAAAACACAACAGGTACTTTTGGAGAGTTACATTTCTGGTAGCAAATAGCAGTAGCGTCATGGGTTCCTGCTCCATATTACAACTGCTAGCCCTGGCAACAACTGGTAGCCCTTTCTTTTAAGAAAATACACGCTCTCATTAAACACTGCTGGGCCTACAAACTATTTCAAGTACCAGGTGAACATCATGATCAAGGTGCGTCCCAAGAGAATCCTGTATCGGAACAGATCCAAAAAACTGCCAGCCTCTCTGGGGCTTCTCTCTGCTGGGAGTTTTAATGAAAAAGTGTACTTCTGCTTGCGGTTCTTCTTCGCAATGAGGTAGAGGGCATCTTCTGCTTCATTCAGCCGGCCTTGCGAGTATAGCCAGCGGGGGGACTCTGGAATGAATCTGTAACACACAGTTTCTGATTTTAAAATACATGTATCATAAATACACAGACATATATATATATATATATATATATATCAGAGACAGCTTTAGGGCTTTTCTGTTCTACATTGCTAGGCTTGCCTATGGAAATAAGGCTGAAATATGTTTCAACATAACAGATTTTTTTTCAAACAGCCCTTTAGGTATAGAATTCACTTACTGAAACAGACAAAACATGTAGAAAGGAGAGGGAACATGATTCATATGTAATTTAGATAGTGAAAAATTACATATATATGTCTACACACATACATACACAATACTATAAATTGCAATATCATCAGGATTCATTCTAGTGAAACTATCAATTAGAGGCACCATATAACTAAAAGTAAGATATTTTTTGCAACACTGACTAGTTATCTCCTGTTCCTCGTGTTTCAGCATTTCCCCAAATTTTCTCCCATAAAGAGCAATGCAGAAGCTGTACAAAGACCAGGCTTTTGTTCCCCATACACAGTGTTTAACTGATAGGTCTATAACTCCAACACAGCCTACAAAACAAATCTCATACTATTTTCAGATTCCCAGAACTAACTTAAACTTCAACCTTTTGCCAGAACTTCAAAGATTCTCTCTGACCAGAAGTGAGATCATTAATTTAAAAGCACAGAATCATCTTTTTTTTTTTTTTAAATAAGGGTTTAGAAATGAATGTGTTTTCTTTCCCATGATAAAACTCTGGTAATAGTTCCTACAAAGAATCATTTTAAAGCAATGTGGGTGGGAAGCAGTGTGAAATTTGGAATGAAAAAATCTGAAACAGCTCTGAAGTCCCATACATAAAGCACTTCAAAAAAATCAAACATATGCAAAAGTTAAACTACAAGTTAAAAGGCCTGAAATGCCACTGTTTTAAGTTTTGAAGTATCAGAAATGTCAAGTCTGCCTTTCACCTTACAACCTTCAAGACCTCTCCCTGAGTTCTGATGCATCCTTTGAAAGGACATTTTGATTGTTTAACACAAAGTTAGTTACTAATGTTACATATGTTGGAAGGAAAGAAACAAGTTTAAACAGAAGCTAAAATTCACTTATTCCCTCAGTCACTAAGTTTTTACTGTCAGAAAATATATGAGAAAGATCACACTGCATCATACCTTTCAGTGTTGAAATCTACAAACAAAAAGCCCAACTACCTTAAGAAGCCTTCTTCTTCTTCTTCACTAATCACAATATTAAAAAAGTAAAAGAAAGCTGCCCATTGTTTTACATGTCACCTTTGAGACTGTATGTGCAAGCAATTTTGATGCTCTTCCTTCCATGTAAGCAGAATTATAAAAGAAATATCATGTTATTACATAAACATATTAATGTTTCTGTATCATTTAGAATGTATATACAGCATCTTGTAGCACACCAGACAACAGTTTAAAGCATCTACACATACCAGTGAAAGATCAGGATGTTCTTCTATACTACTCAAGACTGTTCCCATCTACAGTAATAATGCACAGACAATGCAACATATGCTTAGGTTTTCAGATATTGCAGCACTGCAATTTAAAGTAAGCACAGAACATAGGGTGGTAGAGGTTGAGAGAGATACCTTAGTTACAGCACTTCATACCATCCTAGAAAAGCTCCTTGACTTAATTGTATTTTCTCTCATTTTTGACATCTTCCTTGAAGGACTTCAGTTTGAAAAATAACTTACAGAGAGAGAAGAAAGACTACTGTTCCTTCCAGGTTAACCACAACAGCCAGAGTCCTCCAGGATCGAATGAAGTACCCTAATAAAGCATACTGGGCAATTCCCACAGCAAAGAACAAGCCACCAATAGATCCTAACATAAAATAAAAGAAACAAGAACAAAACATCATTATCATTCCTTTAAGGAACACTGCTAACTCCCAACATGTGGGATCATACATATACTAACACTTCATTAAAAAAATTAACTCAGCAATACAGGCAAATACACAGCTATTTGACTGAAGAATGTTCTGTCCTTCACCCATATGGAGTAGACGCATTACACCTAATCACAAAGATCAAGACAAGCCCAAGAAACACCCTTCTACAGTCTCCTCACTCAAATCCCTGTAAATAATTAAGTTTTGTAATTCTAAATGTAAATGTTTCATTTTTCTACGTGTAAAAAATACTACAAACCAGTGGAAAATGGTATTTTTTGGAATATACAGTATTCGTTTGTAGCTCTCATGATTTGCAAGATAATCTCTTTTAAAACAGCCACTGATCTCTCATCAGAACACTTCTTTGCCACTTGTCAGAGACTTGGGAAGTCACTCCAAAAAGGAAGACTGTACCTAAACAGTACAGCATATAGTCATCATATCTGAAGTACAGCTTCAACGCTAGTAAGCAGGGCAGTTAAAGGCATCTGTATCATTTGATCTAAGGTTGATTAACACATGGGACAACTCTTTTTTGAGTGCTAACAATAGTTGTATCATCTTCCCATTATACAAGGGTTTTTTTTGTTTGTTTGTTTGTTTTTTTTTGAGAACAGCCAGGAGTGAAATAACCAATATGTATCATATAAACAAACTAAGCTGCTTTGCATAGCCCAAGATCCTGATGGATAGAGATCAGTTATCATAAACCACAGATGCGTATTTAGGTGTGTAACATCCACAGGAGACTTGTTTCAATTGAAGTACCTTAGTCAGTTTGGGTGATGCAGAAATACAAATGGCCAAGTTATCTACTGTGCTTGTCTATAGTTCATATTAAACAAAGGAAGGCTTAAAGATTGTTGTTACACAAATGCTCGAGTGAGTAGAATGAACTTGGCAAATGCTAGTGAGCTTTGGGATCTCTCAAGTGGTGTGCATGATAAATCTAAAAATTCTGAAAATAGACATTGACACTCAAATTTTACCTGCTAACGCCCAGTATGCAGTACCAACACACTCATTCAGAAGAACAAAGGCCACCAGCGACATCCCACCATTCATCACCCCTACCAAGAATCGGGACATGGCAAAGAATTCATATGAGGGTGAGAATCCATTTGCAATGGCAAACAAGATGTCAAGGGCAAAACCTGAAAAACAATGCAAAAGGTTTCATTTCAGAAGAGCATCTCACGTAAAACAGAAGCAATTGTTAGCATCTTTACTTGATTTTCAGTGACTTATGTTTTAAGCAAACCCATTCAACAACTGAAAAACACTGCTATATGCCACAAGTTCAGGCAAAAAGTACCCAAAGTCAATATCATAACAGGGGAACATTAGGATTATTATTTGATACATGATTTGCAGTACTACACTTTGAACTTCAGTTCATGGAAGACTTCTTTTTTTTTTTTTTTCCAAATATTAAGAACTACTGCAGGGCTCCAGCTAAAATGGCTTCATATTTATCCCCATACAAGAGTTTACAGACTAAACATATGACAAAATACCTCCTCTCATACTTGGAAAGCACTCCATATAGGCTAGAGATGAGAAGCTTAATCAGAGGACAGTGTATTGGAAGTTTGCACTGCATAGCAGGCTCATCTTTATCTGCTTTGAATTAATTAGGTTGCTGCTTTGAAGAAAGCCACTGGTTTTAATTCTACATACTTATCCACTGACAAGTAAGTTTATAAACACACACACACAACATGAAGTTCCAAATGCTGTTTTGATCTGGGGACAGTAACAAAACCAAAAACTTACAAAGTTTAAAGTGATGAACCCAAATACATGAAAATTAAATTATGCAGCCAAGAGATGAAATGTGAAAAAAAATCACAGCAGATTACACATGAAAGAACATTGCTAAGAAATTAACAGGAATATTAATTGCAACATGAGGAGATCCCACAAGCATGACAACCACTGCATATACTCAGTTCTTAAATGTAAGCTCTAATGGTACACTTCCTAAACCCAGAACATCTCCCAAATGCTCAGATGCTGACTGAACAGTCAAATTTTGATTTCTTGTCCCCAGAAATACACTGGAAGGACAGTATAATCAAGTGTACTGGAAGGACAAAAAAATCACAGCATGTAACTCACTGCTGTGTATCAAGCTCTCAGCAGAAACTAGGCTCTTGCCACTCATCTTCAGAAACAGGACAACTTCACATAACTCATTTTGTTAGGTTACCTGTGAAACAGACCATTTCTGGTTACCTGTGAGATAGACCTTCTTCCTCCCAAACCGGTCTGAGAGCTGGCCAAAGGAAATTGCTCCAACAAACACACCACTGAAGTAGAAAGAACTGGCAGCGCTGACTTTGTACGATGTGTTGCCAATTAAAAACCACTGGATGGAGACAAAAAAGGAGAATGAACCAGAGTAAAACTGGTTCTGCAATAGTTGGAGGGGGATGACATACTTTCAGGATGATAAAACCTTTCTTAAGTCCCCTAAGCATCCCATTCAATCAGTCATCAGTCACTGAAACAAATACTGCCTTACAGACTCTGGATGGGAAGAAACCAAATGCATAGCTCCCCCAAATCAAGTACAGTCTTTCGTTCTGAACTCAAGAATAAGTCCCTCATGGGATATTGTAATTTTGCAGCCTTCTTCCCTCTCTCTCCCTTTTATTGCCTTTTCTCATATAATTCTCTTAAGTAAAATCATTCCTACCTCTTGATATATATTGCTGAAGTGTGTAGGCACACCATGCAATATAAAGCATTGTCATTTACATCCAGAAACAATCTTCTCTTCCTTATGAACTGTCTCATCACTGAGAAACACTTCGGTAGTTTTAGACAAGTTTTGTGGCATTGCCTTTTTTTTTTTTTTTTTTTTTTTAAAAAAAAAACAGTCCACTTTCTGTAACTTCTGTAACTTCCAGATCTTTTCTATTCTGAACACACACCTGAACCTCATATGATCTTATAGACTTCAGTGTCTCAAAAAAAATCTCCTCTTTCAGGTTGAACCTTCCTCCCATAAAAATCTAGAATTAAATTATGCTATGTTCTCACTGTTCAAAAACGATTGCATTTTTTTTATTCTAAAAACTTGTATTTTGTATTATTTTTCTTGTATCTTGTATTATTTTGTCTTGTCTATTATTTTATCTTGTATCTTGTATTATTTTTCTACTCCTCTTGAATCTCAAAATAATAGTTCCTTTCAGTGACACCCAACTTTTCTTCTTGTGCTGGTAAACTGGTGATGACTTCATTATCCCTGCAATAATACTAATCCTCTCTTTAGTACCTTTTCCAATACCAAAGCCCAATTAGATATCCTATCTAGCTATGCCTATAGTATTTCACATCTCAGTTACAAACTACCTCACCAAGATTAGGGAGCTAACAAAATCATTCAGAAGCTCCAAGAACATAATAGAACATAATTTGCTTACTCTCAGTATGTGCTTCATTCTGAATTGTCATTTAAGTGGTGACATATTTACTGACAGTTAGTAATAGGGTGTCCAGATTCTGATAAAAATCTCTTCTAAAGCAAGTCTTGTGATCACAAATCAACTCCTCTAAGTGTAAAAAATCCAGGAAAATTTATTATAACAGCACATTAGATTAATTTTAACTTGAAATAACACAGTTAAGCTCATAAGAGCTAAAGAATCATTCTCTAATTTTGGTATAAATGTTAAAAAACAGCCAACACTAGATACTATGTCAATAGATACTTTCTGAACTGTTCAGAGATCAAGGCAAAATTTGGTTGTGGCAAAGCAAGGTTTGTTCTGCAAGTTAATCACAGTGACGAAGAAGCCCTTTAAAGGACTTGAGGCCTCTCTCCTGAAAAAAAAGGAATACTATGCATCTTTTTACATCAAAATATTTTTCAGAGCACTTCTGCAATAGTCAAGTTATTACTAAGCGATGCCACAAAGTAAGCATTAAAAATATCTTCCCCAAATGCAGAAAAAACTTCTCTATACATCAGTATAGAAACCGCTTAGCAATCAGAAATCCCCAAAATAATATCAGACCATTTTGGAAAAAATACTCCAAGAACTTCGTAGTTAACTCAGTTTTCAAATGTACCATGTATACAGTTAAATTTCTGAACAAATTGTATCTTAGTTATGGAATACAGGAGAGGCAACAGGATTTTTATATGCATGGGCCTTTACTGAAAAGTTCAGATTCTTCTTTGAAGTTCTTTAATGTACCAGATGTCATGAGATATTTCTTAATTTTGTATTTTTTCAAGTAAACTTTGTTCTTTACCTGCATATCTTACCTGTGCAACTAAAACGCGTAAGTATCTTCACAAAATTTATATCCTAAGCCACTGCTAGGCTCCATGAACATGTCTCACATGTCAAGTTTAAGAGAATAAACAATTCTTGGAGAAAGTAAAAGCAAACCAGGAAAAGTCCAGAAAAGATTTTAAAACCTTTTTGACAATTAGCTTTAAGTTATGCTTAAAGAAAAGCTACTGTCCATTAGGACTTTAATTTCTGTAGTGGCATTAGCACTCATACCCACTTCATTACCAGAATAAGAAGTAATGCCTGTTGTATACAATTGCTCGGTACTATTCCCAAACTGGCAGTTTTTATTAATATGCTCATAACCAATAACATTAAGTACTTTACAGGACTAATTCAAACAGTATTAATGCATTTGGTCAATAGCCATGAATTATCAAGCAGTGCTCTGCTTGACTTAGTTGTATAGTGCTAAATTCAGGTCTCATAACAGCTGCAGACAGATGGGGCTCCTGCACAGAAGAATGGCATTAATAAATACTCAAGGCCGCAGGAATGGCAAGTGTTGAACACAACAGCGTGGAAGCTGCAATCGTTCCTTTAGAGGCTGTGGCTAGACCATGAAAGAGGACACTTACAAAACAGGCCACACTGATAAAGCTAAAGCTTATTTTGGGATAGGACATATGCAATTGCTTTGTCCACCTTGCTCCCCACTGCTGATTTCCTCCCACATACCTGGAGCAGCAAAGAAACAGTAGTTTCTTCTCCATTTTCTTTACTGCTTGCTAATTGCATGATGGATGCATTTTATTTCTTACCAAGGAAATTGCAGAAGGTGGCCAGAAAGAGCTCGAGATACACACAGGATTTTGAACATATTAGTGCAATTATGTGATTACAGCTCAACTGTGGAACCAGGCTACAAGACCCGAGACGCATCTCCCATGTGGAGAAGGCGGGTACTTTTGGAGCAGAGTGTTGGTCAAGATCTGCATTGCAAAACAAACGTAGCTTTTGTTGCCAGTAAGGATATGAATAGGTTACCTGTTCTCTACCTGGAGGTAGCACCTGTTTCATTTGCTAATCAAAACATGCACTAATAGGGAAGAGAGAAGCAGCAGTACCGCCAGCTTGCTCCATACTCCCTGAGTGCCATTTACTATTTACACACGAGGCAGCAAAACACCTTCCAGACTTACCTCAGAGACTATTGACGTGAAGCTGCCGCTGAAGTGTACATGCTTGTGAACCTCGCTGCCGTTGGCGGTCAGGAGCCATTCCCCAAAGGCCCTCTGCTCGCTCTCTGACTGGTTGCCATGGCTCTGGTTAGCCGAGAGCTCTTCGAGGTCCCAGTGGTAAGGGGGAGTTGCCCCCACCAGTGCAATGAGGATGGCTTCGGTGGCCACATAGAGCTGAAGTGAAAGACAAGAACACAGATGCTAAGTGTACACCCAAGCAATGCTTCCTTTGCAGTTGGATCAAAACAGTATCCAAAGAAAATATGAAATAGGACTCTTCCTACCCCTTTTACCAAAATTGTTTTTTCCTGTGAATCTTTTTTACTATCAATAAAGACAGAGATGCATGCAAATGTACAGATATATATTTAATATATATTACACACCCACACAAGGCCTACATTCAGAAATTAACAGCTGGCTTTGTTTAGGGAAAATATAAATAAAACTGCTGGAAACCTGGACGTTTTAAACCTGGCATGGAGTAGGGTCACTGGTTCTTGCCCAGAAAAGCATTCACAGGCCACTGCTTTAACAGTCTAGAACATTACAACTTCACCTTAAACCCCAGTGTTTTAGACCTCTTTGAACATAGAGGTACTATGAGTTTTGCCACAGAAAACTCATGGTAAAAAAGTCTAAGAGACAAAAGGAGTTGATGGCAACAAATCAAAGACCTCTGCCATTCCCCAAACAAAGCTACCTCTTGTCTCATGCCCTTAATAACTCATCACTGTAGCTCCTGACCAAAAAAAAGGATCTCGTTGCTTCTCCTGACTATTACCATCTTCATGAAAGAAATCCTTCATGCCACCCCATTCCTCAAACCCCATTTCAGCCACCTCCTGAATACAGTCCTGGCTCTGCTACCAGCACCTCCTCAGTGTGTTCTTGGAAAGAGCATGCCTCTTGCAAGCGTAGCTTCTCATAAGGCTGCTACACAAATACTCAGAACTGAAGAGAATGTAGATAGGATTAATAAATATTCAAAAACTGAGTTATTACACAAGTATTTTCTTTCCATCAGCTCCTTTGTGTTCCACATGGTAAACTGCTGCTGCAGTGCTAGGAG
The DNA here is from genome assembly GCF_964211825.1 of Aythya ferina. Classification (NCBI taxonomy): domain Eukaryota; kingdom Metazoa; phylum Chordata; class Aves; order Anseriformes; family Anatidae; genus Aythya; species Aythya ferina. The sequence continues at coordinate 122,178,173 of NC_140296.1, read as the reverse complement.
GTGAGTGCTTCAAAAGTTCATTCTCTTTCCTTAAAAAGGATAAAAATAAAAGGAAATCAAAAGGAATTTGGAAGAAAAAGCCACAATCTGTCAACCATATTACTTAAACTAAAGAACAACTTCTAAACAGATGATGAAAAGTGAAAGACCTCATCTGAGAAAGAAGGCAATGACTAACATTACATGAGGAAGGTGGAGTGAAAAAGCTGAGTGGGTATGTTGCTAGGGATGTGTGGATACAGTACTCTCAAGTCCTCAGGAAGAGCCTGAAATCACTGAGAAATTAGAATTACAGGTCATGATCTGTGGCGCATCCCTGTATTCTGACTCACGCAGACAATTCCATGTCAGGACTGAGTGGTAACATCCTTGTTTTTGTCTTCTGAAATAATAAACATTTTTGAAGTAGTTCAGGAAATGAAATCTTCCAGGCATTTGGTTTAGGGAAAGAAAGCTGAACACTTTTCATTTTTGCTCCAAGTGAAGCCCACCCCAGCTACAGAAGAATAAATTGAAAAATAAATGATTGCAGGCACACAAAGAAACATCATATTTTTTTAATAAAAAAAGCCAGCCTTAAGCATCCTAGCAGCTGCAGCAAGCAAGGAAAGAACAATAGAAACACTTTGAATTAATATGCTGAATCAGAAAAATATTCGAAGATGGTGACATGCTTTGATATTATCAAACACTATTTTTTCTATATTCACGTTCAATGAAGTCACTGCTGTGAAGAGACTGATTTTTCTAGTGATTATTTGCCTTTTACTTTGGCTAACAGGTATAGTAAATCCTCTTAATTATGTTGCAAAGCAGAAAAAAACAAACACAACACACAGCCTTCCCCGATCCCAGTTTATTTACAATTCAAAAGACCAGAAACATTTTCTAGAAGTGGTATTAAGGACATGACCAAGCAAACTCAAAGCTTACAAAGAACAATAAATATTGAAGCTTACAAAGAACAATAATACAATAACAAAATATTACATTTTTATATTAAATATATAACAAAAGAACAATAATACAAGAACAAAAATACCATTTTAACACTGAAATAAAAGGTAGGTTGTTTTTTGTTTGTTTGTTTTTTAAATGAATCTGGGGGTTCTCCTCTTAAGAGCACTAAATGCTGGTGCTTAGCAGTAACACAGTTATTTAGACCGGTGATGAATACATAATACCTTATTCTGTTTTAATGGCATTTAATAACAACTTAAGGTGTAATATGGTTACATTATACTATGTGTACCATGGCAAATACATACTACAAGTCAAATTTATGTGTCACTTAATTAATACCTGCTATTGATATGCCGTATTAATTAGCTGTACGTGGATGCTAACAGCTCCCCACAGACTTCCATGCACTGATCTGCATTAATCAAGACAAACACCAAGCACAAGGGGAAGAGGCAGCGGCACATAGTCACAGATGAGAAAGAGTGAAGTTCTGTTAGTTTCAAGTTTCTTCTGTTCGTTTCTATTCTTTGTAGGTTAAAACTTAGTGTCTGTGTAGATTAGAAATCCGTGATGTATAGAGGTTTACTAAAAGACAACATAATAACCTGTAAGTTTTTGCTTTCTTTGCTACTTTGACTTTCTTGGCTAAGTAAAGGGAATTTAAGTCAATCATTTACTGCTACTTCATTAACAGTTTAACTTAAAATTTTAAAATTAATATTAATAGCGTTGCCTGCAACTTCTTGACTAGCTTTCTCAATGGTCATTTTCCTAATAAATGACTTTGAAGAAAAAAAGTAGAATCTCTAATACAACTAGCATAGGGGGAGAAAGAAAGAGCTTACACAGTTTCATTCATGAAGAACACAAAAAATCATTTAAAACTTAAATATAATTTATCCATGGAACAAAAGCAAGACTTAAATTCTACTATAATGTTTGAAAGCACTTCTTAATCAGCTCACCAGCTATTCACAACCAGGCTAGACGTTTTACACAAGTATCAGCTGAAGCATTCACTGCTGAACAAAACAACGAGCAAGCCACTAGCTTCTGACATTTCAAATACAGAAACATTAAAACTACACCTTAAGGGGAAGGCAGAAATTTAGAAGGAATAATGAATGACCTTGATCTGGTAAAAGCCTATGATGAAGAAATTTACATTTGTGGGTTAAAGTCATTTCTCCTGAACACAGCACAAGCAGCTGAAAAGCTGGAGGGCCACCTTATTTTTGAAAGCCTGATGAACTCATCTGCTTTGAGTTATTCCAAAAATGGCAATTTGCCTTTTAATTCAGGTGTTTTGTTTTGTTTTCCCAGATAACCTTTTTTTTTTTTTGCGTAGAACCCTAAAAGCATCTTCCTGTTGCAAAGTTATTATCTTATGCTGACAACATGCTCTTCTATCAAAATACCTTTCTTCTCTTAGTAGCAGAGTAAGAGAAAAAGTAGCACACTACAAGGAAATGTCCTGTTGTATTTACAAAATGAAGAAGAGCCATGTGCAGAAGAACGCAATGTAATCTTTCAGACACTTAGCAACTCCAAATCCACTCTGATAAGAAACACTCCTCATGAAAAACGTAACCAAAAAAAATTTACCTTCAGTGACAGGTTGCTATTACAACCTGCAAGCCAGATTTCCCCATAGTACTACAGATACACAGATGACAAGTTTTCTGGTAAAGGGTCATCTGTCAGTCCTGTACTGTACCAAAATCTTGCAAGACAATTACTTACAAGACTTACTCAGGGACAGATGAAACAGCTTACAGGATTTGAAAGACCTCCATAGACTCCCCGCCACACCAATCCCTTGAATAAACTAACATCTTGAACGCTACCTACTAAAGGAACATGAAAGATGACCATAAATATATATATATGTGTGTGTGTGTATTTATTTTTTTTTCTCCCCAAAACAGTGTAGGAAGTACAGGCAATAAACATAATACTAAGGAGACCTGGAATTTGTTGGAAACCTAGGTTGGAGAACCGAGTGCTACAGGGCTTCTGATGTGTTATAAAGGAAGTACACCAAGCAGAAAAAAAGAAGACTCAGTCTTGCCCTGTAAAGCTTCAAGCCCGGTGTCAGGAGGTTTGCCAGATCTCTGAACCACACAGCAGTTGAATGCACACTGGCAGGCCAAAAACAAGAGGCCAGAACTGCTTTGAGAACAGTTTGAGGCAGCATAGCCTAAAGCATTTGCATTTTCACAGCATGCTGGATGACGTACAACACTACAAAGGCAAGCATACCTATCTAGCGTGGGCTCATATGCTGCAGCTCAGAGGGCTGGCACAGGATTCGCCACTGCTCTGACTGGATCCCCTCTGCAAAGGAAATAGAGCAAACCTTGCGTCATAGGTTGACAGGTCTCTGAACATGAAAGAGGAAAGTGTAGTATCAAACTGCTATTTTTCTGCCTTTAAAAACAGAAGGCAGGAAGAAAGGTTTTGCGCCTTGTTAGAATATCCACATAAAACCCTGCAGTTCTCTAAACATTCACACATGGCTAAGATAGAGAACCAAGCTGCAAAACAAGAACTGGTGATCAAAATTATGCAGAGCACTGTAAACACTCTTGTGTCTTCCTATTTGGGCAGAAGTAAGGTTAAATTGTATTAGTGTATTAGAGGCAAAAAGGTGGCAGAGGTTCCTAGTCCAGGTTAGGAATTGACTACGTACCAGCCCAGGACTGAACTGTCTCAATGACACAACAGGATTACGTGAAGGATAAATCAACAACTGCTGGTAAAGAGGCAGGACTTGTAAACTGGCAGGTGTCAGAACTTAGCCCTGCTTCCACAAGCGAGATCATTCTTCCATCTGCACTTCATCTTGGTCCTTCTTTCTCTCCTGATCTCCCAGCCTGCTTTGGCAATCAACACATCCAAGTCAGGGCCAGCATCAGAAGAGATCAAGGCTCTCACCTTTCTCAGCATACTGGTTTGGGGCACTGCCAAAGCACGGGTGAGCATCTTGGTCTCACAAACAGAGCACTTTAAGGCTATGCAAAGAGCACATCCTTGGCTGTGCCTGGACCTCTTCTTTACCAAACGACTAAAGCACTTAACTCTGTAAAAAGATGCAATTAAAAGCATACGCTGATCATTTCAGAAGTTTCTGCTATTTAAAGATTCAGATTAAAAGACGCTGCTGACATTTGTATCAGCTGCTTTCATTCATTTAATCATTTCAAGGACTTGCCTGAGGATAAGGGATTTTTAATTTAAATAGAGCCTTGGTTTTAGTGCTACTTCAGAGCAACACGATTTCCAGAAATGAAAGAGTAGTTTCTCCAACTTTGTGGTGGAACTGCCTAAACCAGTGATTTCCAATTTCCAGTCCACAAGACTCAGAAGCCCCTGAATTACTTTTAAAGAGGTTCCGTGAAAAATAATTAAGAAACACCAAAGTGTCAGCAGTCTTAAATTTACTGTGGAAGGATTTAATATCTTCAGTGGGAAGTCTGTAGGGGGCCTGCAAAATTCAAAGAGATTTAAAAGCTCATGCCTTTCTCTCTATATATATTTTAACACACCAATAATTGAACAGCGTGCCACAAATTGGAAGCTGGAATAAGCTAGGGACAGAACTCTTCTCAGCTTTCCCTGCCCCGGGATCTCAAAAGCTTCACTGTGCCTCGCAAGGCAAATTCGAAACACCCTTCCTCCCAAACCCACCAGGATTAGGAAAACAACCAAACACAAATACACTGTTTACCCAGGTTAAGTATTGGTGACAGAAGACCTGACTCCCTCTCAAACCTAATCAGAGATCAGACTGTAAACAGGCAAAACCTAGAGAAAAAATGCTATTCCTCCAAAGGGCCTCCAGTCCACTCAGCTGCTGCTTGCAAAGAGCAGAGATTTTACTTTTGGGAATCAACGCACATGAACCACAACGTGACCTATAAACCCAAGTCACTATGTTAACTACTTCCATATTTTTCTTTTAATAAACTCATTTGAGTGCACTGAACTTTATTTGGGTCAAATAAAGAGAAACAATCATGTGCAAACTGGAAACAATTATTCTGAGTCCAACGACACATCTACCAGTTAAGTCAGCTGAGAGAAAAGGAAACCAGACTCTCTAAAATGATGAGAGCAGTGATGATGTGGCTTGCTAGTGGAAAAACACTGAAAATTTATTGCCTACAAAACACGGGAAGATTACAGTGTGTGTGTACATAAGGGCAGGGAAGAAGGAAAGGGAACTGATGTGTCATAAAGTAAATATATTTAATCCATAGTCTTTGCTATCCGGTAGAACTGTCTATGATAACTCCCAGGCTTGTCTTCTGAAGGTGCTCAGAGCTAGGCTGACTGTTCCAACAGAATTTGCAGGGCTGAAAGCCGTCTTGATTAATAACAGAAGACAGGATTGTTCCAGCTAATTACCATCCCATTGCACAAAATATTTTATGTAACAGTAGCTTCATTGTTAATAACCCCACCACCACCATCTCCCATACAAGATGGAAAGACGCCAGGCACCGTTGACCTGATGCCTCCAAGTCGCCTTCCGTTCCCAGTCGATAAAGAGACATCCATACCCTCAGCATATTCACTTTTGTGTGTTTCTCCCAAAATTCACGCTTCTTGCTATATCCTTCAGCATGAATTCTGGTAAGGTCTTTCAACAACACATTGAACAGGAACCTTTCAGGACTGAACTGCAAAGAAACTGAAGCCAGCCTTGTAAATTAGTTTGCAAAAGCTACCCAGAGGTGTTTATATGGAAACGTACATAAAAAACATGAGGTTTCAGTGGCAAATAGTGAATGTAGTGATCATTAAAAGAGCAAGAAAACCTGGGAACTATGCGATGATATGCAGAACCACCTAAAAATATGAGGTCAACTATGCATGCTTTGTAATTAAGATCCAGCTAATGAAGAGAAGTTCTTAAAGTTACAGCTCATGTTTCTTCTGTGTATCAAGGTTGCTTGGATCATAATTCTGTGTATAAGCATACGTTTAAAGCTTAGCTGTATTGATGATACACTGGTTTGGACTAAGACAAAATCTTGAGGGAAGACAGGTATTGGCAGCTGATAAGGAATTTGTGACTCCTACTTCCCCCCAATCCATTTAGCATGTTTGGAAAAAATTATATCAAGTTCACAACTTAACATTAATCAATGAGGACGAAGTTACTGGACTTCAGACTTCTGTATTATACCTGAGAGTTAAGAACCCCACTGTTAACAAAGCAGATCACAACATAACTTTGTTATTTCATGCTTTCTGCAGAATATAATGCAGTGTCTGTAGCAGCTGCACTCACGTTTTCATGTCCTAGCTGCAGTATCAGAAGAGATGAGTGTTGTTTCTTTTAAGGAACAGTTAAGGATCTGAAAGTATTACAGAAAGACCATGCTGAGTCTTGACTATATTTCTGGTTCTTCTCCTAGAGAAGAACTCCACTAAAGCATTGGGAAGTCTCAGTTAGCATCTAAATCATTACACATGAAATAAAAATAAAAAACGTGACCAAATAACAACCTTTTTTCCTATAAAAGGTCCCCCCACCCAACTGAAGCAAGCAGTAGGACTGGTCTTTACTCACATATCCTGCCAACTTTCAGGTAGGAACATTTCTTAACTAAATGTGTAGCAATGTGTCTTGCAGTGTAATTAGTTTACGTACTTATGCCCACCCAAAATATTTTTCCACCTGAACAGGAATAAGGACCAGACCAAGGCATTATATTCAGAGCTGCAACTATGTTAGAAACCTTCATCACTTCCACAAGGAAAGTATTAGTCCTTGTATTCTTTAGTATAAGCATATTCTTAAGATACAATGTATGAAATATGTGGGAATAAGAAGCTCACCTCAAGAAATTAAATTTGGGACTCTGTCCTTTATCTGTTTGTATTGCCACATTTGAAACCACTTTTCCACACAAGTGGCTGCACACATCTGATGCACATTCTGCAACTGCTTTCCCAGGAAAGGGACTTAAAAATTCTCCCATAAATTTTAAGAAAAAAAAGCAGCCAAATAGTGAGGTAATCAAAGTGAAGGAATGTCACACAGCAATTCCGTACAGCTTTTTTATACCTGTTGCCTTGCTTACATACCTTACAGACTCTAAGACTTTAAGTTGAACTATGTCTAAGTTACAGTGCAAGTAACTTTGGGCAAACAGCATCTGTCATGAAGCCCCTGAACACCTTTAGCAACCTATGCTAGCAAGTGTAATTCTTTCCTTCACTTTAAATTTTTCATTACACTTCATATTTGTTTTGTGCCTTCTATTCAGATATGATCCTGACAGTATGCCTCATCAAGGAGGGACTGAACTGTATTAGTTTATGACCGGTTCCACATAGTTCAAAGAACACCATAATTGGCTCAAACAAGCATTGAAAAGATTCACTGACAAGGTTTTATTAGTGTCATTACAGATGCTGACTGATGGTGTGCTCCCACACCTTCCTGTATTTCATCTTCTGAATGAATAAGAAATGTTCTGTCGAGAAAGAGAGTTAAGCCATGGAATCACTTCTGTATCCTACGTGGAGCCAGACACTGCTCCTTCTGAATTATTTCTAAAGATTCAGAAAGAACTTACCTTACTTAAGCTATGTGCCCAAGTACCTGCTTTCCCTCAGAACATTTGTGCAGATGGGCTGGTTAAAGAGCAGCTTTCTACATCATGATATTCTAATCATGCTGCAACTGCATCAACAATGACTTTGTTTTAACTTAAGGCAAAGTATTCTTCAAGAAACTTGATTACACTAATTCCATCTACACTAATTCTTATTCCATCTTCCCTTCAGTTAGTAATAGTTCCAAGCTAGAGAGAAACAACACCCTAGGTAATTATTCATATCACTGTGCAAGGCACATGTAACCCAACTTTCCACAAAGCATTTGTCAGCCTTGCAAATAGGACCTCCCTTTTACCTCCAAAAGGTTTAAAGAAACCTTTTAAAAGAGACATAGTCGCAACACACTGCCATTCTTCAATTTCTGTTTCGGTTCAGATCAGATTTGAGCAATCTTGTAATTCAGGTTCACTGGCAAATGCAAGTCTCCTTCAACTACATATATTGAGAGCAATAAACATTTTTTTTATTATTTTTATTTTTTAACACTTGTGCACTCTTCAGGCATCTGATCCAGATGTGAGATTGTCTAATGTTGCTACACACTAAACACAAGACACCACTTTAATAATGTATGGATACATGTAGTGAGCACTTTTCTAGTAATCAATAGGTGTCGCGAACCTACTTTCAGTTCAAAGGAAAGTTGTAAGTATTCCAAGAGTTATCAGCTCACTTTATTCCTCCGTCTAACTGTCTTGAAGATGCGCTAAAAACGCAAGACTAATGCAGCCTGCAATTCATACAATTAGCCTAACCCATATCCTTCAGATAAGTTTGGCCTTTGTCTAATTCTATAGATAATGGAACAAAATATTTCTCTGCTTTAGCTATCATCATGCCACTATAAAGATATCAACCACTGCTACAGAACACATCCAAAATTCTTCCAAATTCATCAAGCTAGTAGCAAATAAGCCAAACACAGTTTAGTGCAGTAACAGCTCCAACAAGTTAATGAGTAACAGCAGCAGGTAGTAGAGGAACAAAAGAATCAGCAAGAAAGTGAAATCGAATACCCTGCAACGTTGAATAACAGTGGCCCACAAGACTTAGGCTAATTTTGCACAGATGACATACAGAGACAATTTTCCACCTACAAGCAACCTGGAGGGTTTTCTTTCCAGTGTCAGCTCATCCCACAGGTCTAGCACCAGTTCACTAAAGCCTGTGTGAAAACTGACTGCCATGTGGAAAGTCTCACTCATACAAACTTCAGCATTCGGTGCAACTTGTCTCAAAGAAATTCTGTGAGCTAAACTATGTTTGTGTTTTGAATTCAAAGATCAGACGTGAAGGCTTTACCAGGGCATATCAGTAGGGCTACACACAGTTCACTGTAGAAGTTTTTAAGAGAAAAAAAAGACCAACACCGCAAGATGAGGGAAAAGAACTACAAAGTAGTATGAAAGCCAATAGATCAGAAACACCCAGAGATGAAAAAGCATGAATTCCACATGAAAAGCAAAAAATCTGCAGAGAATCTTAAGGAGTAGGGAAAGCATAGAGTTTAAGCTTAGTACATTGTCAAGACCCTTCATCTGATACAGCCTTAAGACAAAACCGATTTTCACCCTGTGGTATTGTTACTTTTAAGAATGCAGAAATATTTTTGCTACAAATATGGTAGCAACACAAAAACCACAAGCCAACTGAGGAAGCTTGTCGGAAGAAACAGGGAAACAAGCAATCAATTTGAACAGTCAGTCCATGGCAGAGGCACTGACAGTCTAACACGAGTTCTCTTCCTCTAGCTAGATGCTGTGTCTGAGGCACTGAGAGCCCATGATTACCCAAATCCACATCACACACCAAATACATTACTTACACCTTCATGTCTGTCCTTCAGAACTTGACAATAAATCAGACAAGTGACTAACGCCAGCCATGGCACCTCCCTTCAGACTTACTCTAGCACATCCCAGTGACACATTACATAACCTGGCACCAATAAAGGAACACAGAAAGCAATCAGCCACTCAAGCAGGAGCCAGTGGTATAAATCTGAACCTACCCACAGACTGAAAGGGAACATGCTTCACATCTAATTCCCTAGCGTTTTCTGTGCTTCACATCTGTGCAGGCATAGGAGTTTGTATGAGCCAGGGGGTGATCCTCATTGGTAAAATTCAGGAATCAAAGATCAAATAATTTGATAATTATAAAAAAAAAATCTGTACACCTGTTCCATCCCTCCCCCCCAAAAAAAATATTCTGAATTTGCCCTGTGATTTGCGAAAATACTTCATGTATTTCCCATGGCAGAAGTAGACTGCCATGGGAAATACAAGTTAATTCATTACAAAGCAAACAAATAAAAAAGGCATTACAGGACAGTTGAACCACACTACCCAACCCTCTTGGAGTACAGAGCACTCGTTGTAGTTGCTATTTGTTCCAAAACACGGACACCACTGGAAGGAAAAAAGTAAGTATTGTTTCCTTGCTCTCTCAACTTCAGCGAGCATACATGTCATCTAGCCAGTCAGCCAGAACTTCAAGTTCTAAGCAGTGCTTAATTTTAAAGGATAAATAAGTTAAATCATGGATGGAAAAAGAGGAAAAACAGTACAAGGAAACTGAAACTTATGAGGCCTTTGCCATTCATCATCTTAGCAAGCAAGTACAGAATTCCCAGCTGACAGGACTGGGCATATGAAGTTTCTTTGGTCACCTTACAAAGTTTCTTACTACTGCTATCAATCCCTTGGCTGACAGAAGACATCTTCAGTCTCACAGCTCACGACTGGAAGTTGTAGATTACCAGAAGATATTGGTCAGCAGCAGGAGGGATGCTTTTAAGTCTCCCCCCCTTTCCCTCCTGCAGCTGGTACGTTCCCACAGTGGCAGTAATCCAGCATTGCTAAACCTAGTTGAACTCACTGCCATCAAGTTTTGGACGAGTTAGAATGGAGTCAAGTGAACTTTTGTCAGATTCAAGCTGTACCTTATCCCTTTGGCAAGGTATGAATGTACATGTATTGTCCTCATCTCCCCACACAACTTTGGGAATGGACACGAAGACAAAGCAAAGCAGGAAGTGCGGACGGACTTGCCAGCAGGTCACATCACTAGGTTCACAGGTCTCTGAATATAGTGCTCTGCTGTTACACTGGGCTCTGTTTCTATCACTGAAGCATTTTGTTTCCATCACTGACCTTACAAGCACTTTGAATCTCGCAGGAATACAGACCTGAAAGGCTGAGCCTTGCCCAAACACCTCACACAGAAACACGCTGACGATGAAGTCAAGGCAAGATGACATATCACGAGCAGTCACAGCCCATCAGCTTTTTAGGTGACAGCTCCTACACCCGTAGGCATTACCGAGCACCTTTACCTCTGCAACCCTTCCTGCACCAAGGCACCACCCCGAAAACACCAGCCTAGGCCAGGTAGTACCAGACCTTGGCAGCACTTGTGCCAGCAGCCACCACCACCTCCCAGTCCGGCAGGCAGAAATCCCTCCCTCACCTGCAGCAGCACGGCCAGCAGGACGCACAGGTACACCTGGTAGGGACCCATCTGCCCCACCAGCGGGAACGCCTCCTCCACCTCCATCCCGCTGCGCTGCGCCGGGGCGAGCAGCGGCAGCAGTGGTAGCAGTGGTAGAAGCGGCAGCAGTGGTAGAAGCAGCAGCAGCAGCAGGAGCAGCAGCAGCAGGAGGAGGAGGAGCAGGAGCAGGAGGCGCTCAAGCACATGCGCCGAGGAGGGGAGCGGCCATGGCGGCTGCTGCGAGCATTGGCGCAGGCGCGCCTGCGGGCGTTAGATGGCGACGGGGGAGAGGGAAAGGAAGGGAAGGGGCTCGGGCTTCTCTGGCTGCCATTAGCCTGCCCTCGGGAGGGAGGCGGGGAGGGGCGTGTGAGGGTTCAGTGAAGGGGTCTGTGAGGTGTTTGAGGGGTCCATGAGGGGGGCAATGTGGGATACTTTGAGTGGCTGGGTTGCCTACAGCAAGCAGGCGCAGTGCTGAGGAGATAGATGCTGCCTGTGAGGCAGCAGCTCCCGTCTCAGCTTTCTGGAAGCGGATGAGGGAAGGGTGATAACGCTGGACTCCTTGAGACCAAGACGGACCTGTGTCAGCATGCTAACTAAATGGGAAGAGTGCTCTGAGTCCCTGCTAATGAAGTGGCTCCCGGTTTTCTGGCAGCCTCCACACAACACTTTACCTCTGATGCAGTTTCTTCATAAGAGCAAAAGCTCAGTTACAGTCTGTGCTCAGTGGGTTCACACCTTCACTGACCAGTTAGCCCTGTGCCTGAGAAGCTGTACCCACACAGGGCACCCTGCTTAAGGCCTGTAAATTTATGCATAGTCCCGTATCTTGACAGGCCTCAACTGTGGGATATTCTGTAATTATACTTCATAGCATACCCGCTGTTATGGGTGTCTTCATAAAACTGTAGTACTTGTGCTGTGTTTTATGGAAAATATTTTTTTTTTTTTTGGAGAGCCTGCATGGTGAACATGTGGGAGAAGTTCTCATTTAGAAGTAATGAGGCTGATTTGTGAAGTAATGTGAACTCTACTGAGAAGGGAAGGGAGATAAATGCATGTGTGTAATACTCAATATTCACTCAAAATGGCCATGAACTTCTTCACTATCCGTTTTCATTCCAAATTCACAATAAACTTTAGAGAACATGCAACAACCTAGGTTGTTGAGGCTTTTTATCCTGGCAATACCAAGAAGCGGCAGTGACATCTTCATGCCTGTTGTGGTTTTTGTCCTGGATACAACAGCTGGGGAAAAAAAAAAAAAAAAAAAAAAAAAAAAAAAAAAAAAAAAGGATGAGAGCTGTGTTGTGAGGTGTGACCTTTAGTGCCATGCCAGGGGCCTGGGAAATAATATCATTTCCTTGCCATAAAAGTCTCAGCAAATTGACACGCGTCAAAGCAATTTGCTCTTACTATGAAATTCACCTTTGCCCTAAGCATTTCTTTTCATATTTGAGGCTTAGTACAGACTGATTAAAGGCAAAACAGCAAAGGATTTCTGAAATGTCAGGACCTTTCTGGTGTTCATCCAACCGCACTTGTCTCATTTTATTACTTGGCTAAGATGCAGAGGAGGTGTTCTGGTGCACAGGATGCTCGATGTTCCCCCACTCTCCACACCCTCCCAGTCAAGCCAGTTGCACTCTGTGCCAATTGCAGCTTTAACCCAGTTTGTCCAGCACTGGGAAGGGCTGCTGCTTTTGCTCTGAACTCAGGCCACCTCAACTGCCTGTATAGTGGTTTTACTCTGTATTTTACATGCTGCCTTGCAGCTACCCAAGCCACAGGCTCTGCCTCCTTCTCGATAAGTGGTTCGGGCAGGCTGTACTCACCTTCATTCACTGCTGCCTTCCAGATAATGCTCCTGCACAGCTCAGCTGGGATAGCACCCCCAGCTCCTGCAGCCTCTGGTCCTGACTGTGCCAAAATTACTGTGTTTGCTTCAGGCATACCCATACATGCTGCAAAAGGTGATGTCCTGTGCCTGGGGAAAACAGCTGTCAGGGAATCCATCTCCTACTGGACCATGAAATGGCTGAGGGACTGGACCATCTCTCATGTAGGCAATAGGAGGCTGTATGGTTGCAGTCATGAGAGGCTGTATGGTGTCACGGTATTGGGTTCAGCTACCAAAGGTGGTTTGTTCACTTGCTCATTCAGAAGCTCACTCCTTTATGTTGCAGCGGAGCAGAATGCGTGGTGTCACATGCTTCATCTCTTACGTGGGTCTGGTGGTATTCACGTCCCAGGTATTCACGTCCCTCCTCATATTCCCACTGTGTTCTAAAACTTACAGATCTTGATCACAGCAACAAAAATGCGTGACTTTAGTAGGAATTTGGCTTTTTTTTTTTTTTTTTTTGGCGCTAAACCCATCAGAATTCTGACCTGACTGGTGGCAGAAAGGTGACGTTTAGTGTCATTGTAAAGGATGGGACTTGGCAGGAGTAGGTGCAAAGAGTTTACCTGTGAGACACGGGCCAGGGACATGAAGCAAGGAGCCCAGCTGAGTATAGGGAGAGGAGAGAAAGAACAGTCTGTGTGAAGTGAAATACCTATTAACTGTCACCCTAAACCCCAAACACTCAGGTCACCTCATGTCACGTTCTGCAAAGACCATATGGTGAACTTAGAGGAAAACAGGCTTCTTCATCTTGCTGATTTTCACTGACAATGAAGGGTGTCTGCCCCCTGAGCCTGCTGGTTTCGGAAAGGATTGGGTGCAATGTTCAGAAGTTTCAGCATTTTACTGGCATAAGGGTAGCGCTGCACTCCACTTGGCCAATGGTCTCGCCTCACTGGAGCCCTCAGAGCTTCCCAGAGTATTATTGTCTGTGAAGTTCATTAATGTGCGATTTGCTCCCTCCTCCTCCTCATTAATAACCATGTCAAATAAGAATAGTCTGAACAATCCTGTCTGTGGGGAATTTTTCTTTTAATGAGACTGAATCAGCCTTCTCACTCAGACATAAATATGGTATCCCCAACGTTTTACCACATCGCTCCCAACCTCCCCCTGTTACTACTGCTTCATTGCTGCTGCACTTTAGATGCTTAGATGTCAAATTCTTGCGGGCACCCCAAAACAGAGACAGAGACAGCCTCGTGGCTTCTTTTTAGCCTTTCTCAAGTAATTTTCATGTATGTTCAGACCCTTTGTCTGTGTGTAATGATGGCCCAGAGCATTCAAAGCATTAGATCTATGTAAATGCAAAAGGATAATCCTAAAATAAATTTCTCTCTGAAAAAAACAGTTAAATCAGATTTCTTAAAGCTAAAATCTCGTTCTGGTTCATTGGCATTGTGTTTCTACATTTGTTGTATTAATTCATAATGGATTCTGACACAGCTGTTAATTTTGCATTGGAGACGAAACCAGTAATAGTTTGAAAGAAGACCTTAAAAAACTGTTCATGTTCTCACTTTCTACTTGGGGATTTCTGACCCATTCAAAGGGTGGCCACACAGATCCTTGATTCAGCATTTGGCACAGCTGAGATCTAGAGCAAATCTGTTCCTGATGGTGGAAGTCTCAGCTTGTCCACCAGCAGCTTAACAAGTTGCTGTGAAGCTCTTTAGCCCAGGCTGCTGTGGATGCCAGAAGATCAAGTGGGTTCGTGAAGGCCGTACAAGTGCACAGAAGGAAAGTCTTCTGAGGTTTATCAAATGCAAAGAGGAAGCACCTTTGGCTTCAGGAAGTCCCTGAGACACAAATTGTTTAGTGCTGATACCTGGAGAAAATGCTTACTCTCTCTCCTTATACGCTTGCCTAAGCATCAGCTTTTGGCCACTGCAAGAGATAGGATTTGGGGCAGAAGGACCTTTGCTTGGATGCTGCACAGACATTTCCATGATCTTGCACTTCAGCAGGTTCCCGTCCCCTCCTGGCCTCCATCCCCTTAACTCACAGAAGCTTTCCACCACATCAGCTAAACTGAATGCTGCATGATTGAGCTCTGACTGAGGCAATGAGAATGACAGCTGCAGGGAGAAGTGGTTCAAACATCTTCCATAAGAAAATAAAAGGGTTATGGTTCATAAATACAGCTACTGTTAAACAAGCCTAGGGCTAACGAGGTTCCCTCCCTGGACAAAAATTACGCAAAGGTTCTTTTTCTCTCCTAGCTTAGTCTGATCCACAGCAAAATGACAGGAGCAGTCTGAGAGGTTGTTTGGCACCTGCCAGAATGCTTGCCTTTGCTGTCCTCCTCTTACAGAAAATGAAGATTTTTCCAACCAGACTAATCAGCTGCACATTGCAGCTGGCTTGCCCCATAATACTATGCAAAGCTAGCATATGGCTCATTACAATACACCCTGACTAAGTGTTCAGCCAAACAATCCACCAAGGCATTTTTGTTTCTCTGATGTGCCCTTTGCACTTTTTGCAAACAAAGCAACAAACAATTCCTTTGGAGGCACTTTTCAATCTTAGATGAGGCTTGAGGATGCTGAATTTCTGGCTGTGCTGTGAATGATATTACAAGCTGATTCCCTGTCCCTTGCGAGATGGACAGTTGTCTGTTGCAAACCAGCTCCAGTTCAGTTTCCAGAGGGATCTGAGCTTCCCCACCCATCACATGTCTTTGACTAAAGACACTAGCTAGTTGCCCTCAAAATTACTCTCCTGGTCATGCCCTAAGGCACACACCTGTGTCTAACATGCTTTTTGGCCAATGGTCTCTGTAAGTACATCCCTGATCCGACTCAGTTTCCCATCACTTTGACTTGGCCTGCATTGTCCACCCTGTGGTGGGAACTCTGTTGTCACCACTAATGCCTTCAGGGGTTTCAGGCTGAGAAAAAGAGATTCTGAACCACAATTTTGTACTTAAGGCATACTAAAAAATTAGATGTTAAAAAAAAAAAAAAAAAAAAAAAAAAAAAAAAAAAAAAAAAAAAAACAACAGCATTGTCCTAAGAGGCAGGATCAGCCACTATTGTCACCCAACGGTGACTGAGGCACAGATAATAACACTGAGCATACAGGTGAGTGCTTCTGTCTCAGAATGGTTCTCTTGAACTGTTGTGCCATGCTGCCTTTGAGAACCCCTGGGCCCTTCGTGGGCTCTTTTCTTTAGAAGTGCAATCATCGTTTGGCTGAAGTAGTGCTCATCGTCTTGACATTTCAACACTTCATTTTCTGCCTTATCATCAGCATACAGAAGACTTGTTTGGACCATGTCTCCCGCTCTTGATACTGCCAAAGATCCTACAGAAGTACATAAAAGCATTTACAGGTGGCTTGTCTGGTGGAAGCAACAGCAGCACCCTGGATTTGGGAGCAGAGAGGGTACGTGACAAGTAGTAAAAAAGATCTTAATTAGGACTATTGCAAGGATTTCAACAGCTATTCCCACCCCAGACTGACATGTAGTGAAGTATTGCTACTCTGCTCAGTGTATCTGTCTCCCATTAAATTTTCTAGTCACTGCTGCTACCAAATTACCACAGGATCAACAACTCCAAACTGCAAAATAAGGCCTTTTGTCCTCTCCTGCCCTCACAAAAGAAGTGAGGCTACTTAGAGAAACAAACAAACTAACTAAAAAATGAAGGTGTAAGACAGGTAGACATCAGAAAGGTGTTCCTGAGTATCAGGTAGAAGCTCACAGTCAAAACTGGAGGCCTCAGATAGCACTGTGGCAGCAACATGGAAAGTCTCACAAGGCCCTACCTGTCCAACCTGATGCTACAGGGACTGCCGGGCTCTGGCTGGTGCTAGCTGGGCCATCCAAGGTATGATCTACTGTGTAGACATACCATAGGGTTCTGCATGAAAAGAGAAAGCAGCCATAGGAGATGGGATTCTGCGTTTTTATTTCTAAACATTGGAGGTAGAGGATGCTCATTATGTCAATTATCAGGATGTAACAGGTTATCTGTAGGCAGCAGTAGGGCACTTTCTCCAGGAAACAGGTATGCACCTTGAGGGAGTTCCCAAGACAGAAAATCCACAAGACCTCTTTCTCCAAAGAGCTGTAGTTCCCAAAGATCTCAGGATATTAATTTGTATTTGTCCACAAACCTCATAGGACTTGATCTTTGCCTCCAAAATTTAGAGCCTGATACAAGACTCCAAGTCAATGAGAGCAATGAAGGGTAGTGAAAGAGGAAGGCGGTAACGTGAATCCAAATGAATACATCAGTTAGCTGGATGCAGAAGCATGGAGGCAATAAATTTTTACCACTCAGTTAAAGAGTACAAGGTAAATGAGATAAATAAACTGACACTGAACTAGTCGCCTGTTACAGCTAGTATGTGCTGCCAGATTCCCGTAGGCACTTGGGTGGAGAAAGGTCCCAAGAAAGGCTTCCAAATGGAGTGGATTTGGACTATGTGGAGTTTCTCTAACAGAGGCAATGTCTGGGGCTGTTGTATCCTGGGTGTGAACGTGCAGACAGTGTGACAGCTAACATTTCAGTGCCCTGACAGCAGGAGAGGTGCTTGACCAGCAACATCCCAAGGACCTCGATGGTTCACTCCCGATGCGTGCCATGCTACCAAAGCGGCATTAGGATTCGCTGAAGCAGAACACAGAGAAAGACGCAGAATGAAGCAAGATTATGAACCTTATCAGAAAAGAGAATAAACACCTATTGTTGATGTATGGGGAAGAAGGAATGCAGTAGGCAACAAGCTGTTAAATATCCCTGATGCGGTGAAATGCAGGTGGAGGTAGCCCGAGAACAGGGAATGAGGGCATAATTAGCATTTTATTTATTAATTTTTCCTTTCAGAGTGCAGGGTGGCCTTGGGGGCAGGAGGGAGCAGCCCCGGGTCCCTCGGGCCTGGAGGCTGCCCTCAGGCTGGGGACAAAGGCCGGAGCGCTGCCGGTCGAGGCCGCCAGGGGGAGGCCGAGCGCCGCCTCAGCCTCCGGGGGAGGCTGCCTCAGGCACCCGGCCTCCTGAAGTGGTGGGGGGCTGCTTGGGGGCGAGCACGCCGAAATATGGGGTGCTACGGCCTGGGTTAAGCTTTGCCACAAGATGAAGGCTGTCCTGGGAGATATTAGTGCACGCATCTGCCATTCGGACTCATAAGGGTCTAGTTTGTAATTACTACTGCCACCGTCGTATACCGCAACAGGCGTGGAGATGTAACACAAAGCTAAAGCCTAAGGACGTTTTTGCTAGCAGAGCTGAGGGAAGCAGCTGCTTTATAGAGGATTAGCTTCCTTGATGTGGCAATGCTAAGTACCAAGCTTACCGTAGTAAGCGCTTACACATGATGGCCATATTTTCCAGACTGCTAGGGAGCATTAGATCACAGTAGCAAGTGCAGAATAGGTGCAGATTTTATGATGGCAAAGTCTAGGGAAGGGGCAGAGAGAGAATTTGGCTGTTCCAAGTCGAAGTCACATAACTGAATTCCTGGGGGTCAATGCATGCAGTCTTTTTATACCTACTTAAGCCTCTGGATTAAAGCACAGAAGCAAATTTGTCTTCTTTAAGTTATCTTAAGCTGAATGGGAGAAAGCATTCCAGAAAACTGAAACAGTGAAACTCAAGTCTTGTGCAGGAAATGCAAATACTTTTAAAATGAATACATTAAAACAAACAAACACAACAACAACAACAAAAAAAAACAACCATCCAAATGATACTGAAATCTGTGAGTCACCAGCCCTTAAATCAGTTTGCTCAGTCCAGAGCTGACCATTTGGAGCAATCCTGTTTAGCACTGTTGCTGTAAGTGAAATGAAAGCTGGAGGGAACTTTTGCTGCCCAAGGTTATAGTGGTGCTGAAATAAAGCTACGTGTAGCCTTTGTATGCACAGACCCCTCAGTGAAGGTTGCAAGCAGCACTCCAGGAGACCTGTGTGGAGCCAACAGGGGAAGTTTGCTGAACATGAGAAGATTTACACAAGTGGCTCTGGTGGATTCTGGTGACAAGCAACGTAAGTAGGAACTGACATCAACTCCAAACCCCAGCAGGCAGCAGCAATAGAGAACTTCCCTTCTGCTGCCTCCACCGCTGCCGCTTGGGGCCTGAGGCCTCCAGTTGAAGACTGCATTCATTCTTCATCACTTCGCTCCTCATTGACTCAAACTGCCAAAGAGGACATCTGGTAGCAAAAGGAGCTGGTGCTTTTTGTAAGGCAGAAAGACAGTATCTTTATTAGCAGCCGCATTTAGACTTCTAACTAATTTCATCTAGGCCACTGAACAGTTGGAGGATGACAGTAACTCCATTGAGTTTTGAGGGTACAAGTGCACCTAAAGGCTTCCGCTGTATGAACATGTTTGGCTACTGAGTGACAGATCTGCCATGGGATACGAAGTCAGGGATGACATTCTAAGAGGAGCTGGCATCTGTGATCGGTTCGTTGGTCATGACACCTGAGGCAGGACTTTGCATAAGTCTCAGACCCTATTTCCAACGCCTTTAATGATTGCAGTCACTGAAGTGAGTTGTGTTGAGGGGACAGCGGCTCCATTAGAAGGGATAAAGGAAAGACAAGTGTGAAGAGATGCGTTACTCTTTGCTGGGGCTGGGATATTCATCCTAACCTCAGGGTGGGCTACAGAAAGAGCTCCAAATTTCTCAGCAGAGACTAACTTCCTTATTACTTCATGATTTATTTTTAAGCTCCGTATGTAAGGTTATCCCATCCTAGATTACCTGATCTCCTAAGGATGGAGCAAGAATTCAGGAATCAGGATAGGAGGTTTAGGGAAAGGGAGGCCACAGGCTAAACTGATTTCCTAAGCTTTATGAGATAGCCAAGGGAGCCAGCAACAGTGCTAGCAGGAAGTGTTAAGAAGTCTTTTTCCACGTACAGCTGTGAAGTGGAATGCCACTATGCCTGGTCTTGTTGCAAAGTGAGAATGCAGCAAACAGAGAGAGATAGGATATTTGATGAGGAAGGACCAGAGCACAGCACGGCCTGAGCTGGTACCCTTCCTGCACAAGGGGGATGAACAACAGGAAACCCAACAAGGGCAGGCAGTAGGACAATAGATCTAGGAGCCTAAAGTAAGGTCTCTACAGGGATGTGGATTTTAAATAATTTGTGAAATGCACAGGAAGCCAGAAGGGTTTTAACAGGGATTGTAAGGACAAACTCATTGCTCAAGCAAAAGAGGATCCTGATTCATTTGATGATTCAGATACATTTTGCATGTTTTCTATACTGAGTGGAAAAAGCAACCCCATTTATTGGGCTTGTCTTGTTTTGCTTCCTGTGCAATGTGTTTCTAAGGATTTTTTTTTTCTTTGAGCTGGAAAAAAGACTCCCGGGACAAGAATGGAGCATAGTGCAGTAATGCTAACACACCGTAGCATTTCTAGTACCCTGAATCAAGTATCTCCACATGGCATAGTGTGGACCAACCAGCTAATTCAAAGCCAGTTTACAACTCCTAACCTTGACAGCCACTTGTGTGCCCAGACTGCATTCTGGGCTTTCTACAGGGGCATTTTCTTTTTGTTACTTCACTGAATATTTTTTCCCTAACTGAAAACTTTGTCACTTCAACCCTGTTCAGCCCAGTTACAGTGATGGGAGAGGGGAAGCTACCAATGTTTGCTTTCTGTACCAGGAACAATAATGTTGGAAGCACTAACGAAGAGTAGGAAGGGTGTTTTTGTAGAAAACATGTTGCCTACATTTGAGCTGAGAATGCTAAAAACCATGATTGCCAGCTCCAAACTTGACAGGTTGCTGCCAAAACAGAAGCATTGCCAATAAAAGCAAGGAGAGATTTGTTAAGAATACAGGCAGGAGACTGCCTTTGCTCCTTGCGAGTAGAAAATAGTTGGAAGTGATTTGTCCACTTAGAACATCTTTATCAGATGTGCCATATGTACTTCAGCTCAAACTCCCCTATAGTTTAATATTTGCTAGTAAAGAAAGAGGAAGAGAAGTGACAAAAAAAGCCAGAACAAGTGTATATACACATCTATGTAGAATAAAAAGGAAAATGTCAAAATGAAAATGGAGAGTCCTTTCTTTGTCAGTCATGCGCTGCTAGAATTACAAACAGTCAGGAAATGGGACTCCAGGATTTGGCCATGGGGAGAAGACAAGAACTAGCCATCAGCCAGCGTGGATAAACTCCTGGGACAGGGAATGCAGCAACAAAGAAGAAATTATCAGAGATAGAACTGCACAGCTCCCTCTTCAAAACCTGCTCTGATTTTAGTATTCTGAGCAGTCCCATGTTCTCCTCTGGCATATTCTGACCCACCTTGACCACTGGTTAAGCTATACGCCAATTACAAAAAGAGGAACCACACTCCATAATTCAAATGATCTAGATTTCCAGCTATTTGAAAGTCAGTTTTGAGAGCTGTGATTAAAGCCAGATCAGTTCAATGCAGAAAAGGCAGCACCTGAGGAAGTCGGTTGCTAGGTTTTGGGTCGAGATCAAGCTTTTCCCTAAGCCAGGGGAAGCTGTGGATTTTCATCCCTTCTGCCAGAACATGCCTGCTGCTGCCCCATCCATCCATCATTACCGCCTTTAAGCATGATTGCTTTAAGTAAACTCATTAATAGCTGATTTCTTTGGAGTTCCAGTTGAGCTTATTGAAAGAGTTTATATTCCGTTTCCAATTATCTGTAAATAAAACATAACAGCTACAGACACCAAAGGAGGGGGAAGGTAGAAATGGAAGAGAGAATAGTCAGGGGAGCTTTTTGGATTCAATTAAAAGAAGTTGGCCCTTAATTCATGCTATACCAAAACCGTGTGAAGCTTTGGGATTATTATTTTTTTGATTGACGTTTCTTGAAGTGTCTTTAATTTGCTCTTTAAAGTTTAGCCCATTTCGCATCAACTGAACATCCTCATCCCATAGCCAGTACTTCCTAAAACATATGTATTTACCTAGTGTCAATCTCAGATTACCCAAGCAGCACCAGACAGGCAGTTTCACCTCTCAGCCTCCATTCCCTCCAGCCCCCAAAAGGGAATAGATTATTCCTCTTGTCTACATGCCTGGATTTTCAAGAACCTGCATATTTCGTTATTTTTTGGCTCTGATCTAAAAGCTACTTGTGATCAATGCAAAGATTTCAACAGATTTCCCTGGGCTTTACCTCAGGTTAATGAATACACTCTGAAGTATATTACTCAGACAAATAACACTGGAAACACAGTGTTAATACCAGTGCTTCTTCAGTCAGTTCTTTGGCTGGCAATATTCCCACAGAAGACAGACTGAGCGAAAACCAAGTGTAGAGCTCCAGATTTTCGTCCATTGTCTTCTAAAACAACGGATGTGTAATGCAAATTGTACCGCTTTGTTAGGACTGAAGTGCATCAACTCAAAAGGGTTTATTCCCAGAGAAATTTCATGGTAAGCAAGACACATTGTACCCAGACGGTGGGGCTAATGTCCCAAGAAGTTTAATGGCCACAGGAGATCTGGCTTTTTGTTACACCCTAGGTAGTGCAAGCCTGAAGAGAGCATCCCTGGTGAGCTGCACTATCTTTATTTCAGAAGCAGGGAAGAGGAGAGAATAAAAGCTCTAAGCCAAGCTCCTGGCAGACAACAGGAAGCCTCCTGTTAGCCTCAGAGGTGCCCAGATTTAGCTAATGAATCAGTGGCACAGGCAGGAAACTGACCCAAACCTCGCATGAATGACAGCAGCTCTACACATTGGCCCCATGACTCTGCTCCTTTTAGCTTTGTCTAAACTCCTTGAATTCATTTAGTAGGGTTGATTAATGGTTATTAGCCTTGGCCATTCATCAGTGCTGATGCTGGGAAGCAGTGCAGAGACGCTTCTGGCCTTTTAGGTCCCATTTGGTTTAATGCTGCTTCTGCTGAGGTCTCTCTGATTAGTGTTCAAGACCCTGACAGGAGTCTTTCTGTGGTGAAGATCCAGCACAAGTTGATACTGAGGAAAAATAAAAAAAAATAAAATAAATAAACAGCCAAACAGAAATCCTGCAATATTTCCTCAGCGTCTCCCAGGCTATGAGGGTTTACCTCTTAACAAGATTGCTGTGATGAACAGATGTGCCCTGACCTAAAAATTCTCAGCATTTTGATCAGTGTATTAACACAACACTTGAATTGTCAAAATTATTTACACCTCTGAACACATTTCTTTTGCTGAGCAGTTGGAAGGAGTGTGCTGAATGCCTCAATGGCACCAACCTGTATGAGAGACTCAACTGGCTGATCCATTTCTACACAGACCTGGGATGTTGACTTCCTTCCATGGGTGGGCAGTTTAGATACCAGGGATCAAAGACATTACCTCCAACAGGAGGGATTTACGCACGTACCTGCTTGGCACTAACAAAATAACTACTAAACAAAATGAAGGCTCCAGCCGTTGAAATATGTGCCTGTCTTAGTCTGGGGCTGAGGGCTTGCAGTTCCTTGGACCTTGTTAGCATTTGAGGATCCAACAAATGACTGGTTTTCTGATGTAGCATTGAAGCAGTCAATGTAACAGTCTTAAAATGGGAACGAAGAACTGGGGAAACTTGTAAGTCAGTCTACGTGCACATAGTTTAACGCTGGCTGCAGTATCATAGTAGGGAGACATCTTCGTTCCTAAGAAGACAACTTCTGTTTCATAAATGTAGCCCCTCCTAGTTCTTGCCAAGCAAGCATGTGGCAGTAGAGAAGAAGATAACAACCTTCAATCCTGTGAGATCCACAGGAAGGATGAGAGTGAGACAACACAAAGACAGAAACTTGTGAGAACAGTGCAGAGATGCTCTTCTTTCCAGCCTCAGAGCTACGTGCCCAAGCCTGTGAAGAAATGTCCCTGTTTGGGTGCTAACAGTTGGCCAGGGGGTGCATGGACACAAAAGTTTGTCTCTTCCTCCAGTGGGATGAGAAGGGGGTAAGTGGCGATATACACTTGCCATGCAATTCCCTCACCTGCCTGTAATGTAAGGAAGTCTGTAATGTATTTGGTGAGTACAGCGACCCTGGGGAAATGAGAGCTGTGTTGGGGAATGTTACAACATGTTTGTGCTTATATAATATAGAAGAAACATACCTAGAGCAACAACCAAGATGTCTGGCATGAAGACTCATTAAAGATCCCTGCAAATGCTCCCACCTCTGAAGTGTGAGGACTCCAGTTCATTCAGACTGAGAGCTAAACCTACAGAAGGACCAGCAAGGGCTGCTGAACTGAACCAAAGACAACACCAAAAGAAGGGCTGCTAGAGCAGAACAAGTGCCTGTGCCAAAGGCAGTAGTTTACATGGAGCAGGAAAGCCAAC
The DNA here is from genome assembly GCF_964211825.1 of Aythya ferina. NCBI lineage: Eukaryota > Metazoa > Chordata > Aves > Anseriformes > Anatidae > Aythya > Aythya ferina. Next base: position 122,153,885 of record NC_140296.1, on the reverse strand, counting down.
TAATACATCAGAATCCAGCATAACCCACGTGAACACTTCAGGAGACTGGAGGATAACATACAAGTCATGAATATGGATGGAAGACATTGGAGAAACACCCCCATTTCTCTCTGCAGCAGGGTATCTTCTGCAGAAGAAAGGCATAGCTGCTTACAGAGTGGTAAAGTTATTGACACAGACTTCCAGCAAAGAGAATTTCTACGGTGTGATAACAGAGACAGGCAGATTCACACATGCGAGGCACATCTCTGAAGACTGCTAACCATTCAGCCACCACCGCAGTTACTCTGCTCTAGGATCAATGACCAATTTGATTTCTGCTGGACTGCAGACCTAGCTGTCATGTAATACCAACCAAACTGATAAGCAGGAAAATGAGCTGGGAAAAATACATCCATATGCTGATGACATGCATTGGCCAGCACGAGGCAAATGCAATTCATAGGAAATGCATTATTCTGTCCTTATTGAGAAGTACAAAGAACAGCAACCTATTATGTGATCGAAACAGTTAAATGCCTCCTACTCTCAGGAAGGAGTCAAAGGAAGACACAGCCGTGCCTCAGGAAAGTAGAGAGCAAACCCACAACAGCACGAAGAATTTCAGTATTGATGTGTGCACTTTACCTAGAGCAAACATATCTGGGTACCAGCATCTCCCTGAAGGTGGTAGGCATGATGACCTCCTTGTCTCTCTGGATGTATCACAGCAATACTTGGCTGTTTCTCCTAACAAGGACCAGAGAACTGACTGTCTTTTATTGCCATGAAGTTAACAAGACAGGACATGCCTGAGAGTACCAGCAGGACACCTGTGCAGGAGCAGCAGGAGAGCCACAGCACAGGTGGGACAGCACCTTCACCAGCAAAACACAGCCCCACAGTGCGGTGACAGTCCAGTGACAGCCAGACAAGGTGAAGTGATGTGTCAGTGCAGGGCCCCATCCAAGGAATCCCGTCAGGAGCAGCAGGAGACAAGATCAGCGCTGGTCAGAGGTCCCAAATCAGTGCTTCTCAGGGCAATTAAGGCCAATTGATGCCCTCAGGGTAATTAAGGCCAATTGGTGCTGTCAGGGCTCTAATAGCATCTAGAACCAACGCCCTTGTTAAGCAGTGAGTATTTCAAACTTTCAATTTGAAAACCTCATGAAATGAGAGATGCTATTGCTCAGTTTGTAGTACGGAACTGGTGGAATGCCAGAGCATCCCCACCACATGGTGAGGGTGAAGAGGTTATTGGAAATCTTATCCAGCACTCTATCAAAATAGTCCCAGAAGGTGAAAGCCCTGCAAGGCTAAAATAAAGTTAGGTGTTGACCCCTTTGTGCCACTTCTGCTGCCTTGACTGTCAAGCCTGCAAACAAAGAACAGATCAGCTTCTATAGCTATCTATAGATATAACTAGATAGATATTTATAGCTATCTTTAGAAGCTTATGCCAACTTGAAGGGGAAAAGCTAGTGGCAAGACAAGCCCTGGTCATACAGTGAAAATAATACGTGGCTTGCCACTGACATCCCTAGAGTTCGTGGTCATGCATAGCATTAAAATGATAATTTCTGCAAATGTCTGGACCCTTAGAAACTGAGATACATGAAGGATGTGATGGGAACCCAGGACATTATGAGGAGGGACAAGCAGATTCTGCCTACAGCACCAAGAAGCGTACAAGCCCTTGAGCTGGATCACACACAGTGGGTACATCTACTGTGTTTCATGAGTAAATTTGGATATACACTTAAAGTTATCTCACGTGCTTTAAATCAAAATTATCTCATGCCATCAGCACACACCTGAGCATCACCTGCCTTCAGTGCATGCAATGGGAGGCACGCTGTTCCCAGCCTGAGCTGCCACCATGATTTATCACCCTCACAATGATACCACATGGACAGGGTTGGGCAGAGAAGTCTTCTGTTAGATCCTTGTGGTGCCACACACTACAGCAGCCCCTGGAGTTTGTAGGTAGCCCAGGGCTGGAGCATCCTTGTAACAACACGATTAGAGGAGTCACAAGCTGGAGGTGTACATGCATGGAGCACAGTGAGGGGAATGCACCACAGTTTTTGCTCCTTTATTGGAAGTACATAGCCATAAACCACAAAAACAGCATAAAATTAACAAAGGAGCTGCAGAAAGGCTTTTGAAAGGAAATCACATGGAAGACAACAAGCCTGAAAAGCTGAAATTCGTGGAAATTCTTAAGAGATCCCTAAACTGGTGATGGCCAGGAAGATCCCTTTCCGTTCATTGTGTCTTTGCATTCTTCCCAAACCAGCTGCTGCTGGCCACTGCTGCAGGCAGGACACTGACTTTGAACTACATCTCATTTGATCTCGGGTGGCTCTGCTTGTCAAACGTGTGAACTGAACAAAAAGTGTAGCAGTTAGCAACAGAAAGAGATTTAAAAAACCCAACCCATCTCCAGAAAGGGCCAGAGGCACTGCTCGTTTTCCAGTGACAGGATCATGAAAAGCCACACAAACAGGGAAAATGACACCAAAGGGAGTGGAAGGGAATCAGCAGACAGCACACCCAAAGAAACAAGAGTCATGTACAGAAATGGGAGAACTTAGTAGCCTCTGCCATCAGCTTGCCTGATGGTGGGAAGAAAAAGCTGTGGGAGCAGCAAGAGGCTGTAGTAAGTTGAGTGGGCCATGGAGTGGTGAGCGCTGGTTTGGAGGATGCCTTAGAAAGCCTGTCCAGCCATATGCAGGTACAATGCCTGCTGTAGCTGTGATGCCTCTAATACAGCTGCTGCCAGTGATGCAGAGGCTTAGTCTCAGAAATACTGCATGGTTCTTGCTAAGCAGGGCACGAAATCATCTCAAAAGCTGTGCTCCAGGTTGAATTCACTTCCCATAGCCCCAGAGAGGTTTAAGGCTCTGCTCCTGTCTCAAACTGCACCAGCCTCATCTCAGGGCAGGTTTCCACAAGACCCACAGGTGCAAACCATACCAGGACCCTTGATTTTCCAACTGAATTGGCCCTTGGGCTGCTGAGGGTGAGTGAAGTTGTGCGATAAAACAGACAGGAGCACCTGACCCGAAGCCCCTGTCTCCAGTACTTTCAAAACAAATAGCAGGCAAAAGGGAGCATGTTTTACCCAGCTTTGGTGAGCAGCCAACATGGGCACATGGTTAGCTTTAGCAGGACTGGACAGCATATGGCACAGCGACCTGGCTTGTTGTGAATAATGGAGTATAATAAAACCTGTCAAACTGCTATTGGCAGCTAGGGTGAGGAAAAACCCTGCGTGCACAGACAGTTTGAGAAAACCTACTCGTCACTGCCATGCAAAACATTTTGTAGCAGTAAATAGACATTCGTACGGGGCCTCTCCGCCTGGCGTGTTTTATCCTCAGTTCCTGAATTTCTGCAGGAATACTGTACTACTGCAGGGATGGCAAGGTGGGGAACACCAGCAGCTGGGAGGAACTAAAACCAGGTGCACGGGGAGAGAGGGGAAGGAGAACAGAGCCAAGAAGCAGGTCCAGAAGCAAGAGCAGCAGGAGGAGCTGGAAAAGGTGGCAGGAGGACAGAGAGGAGTCACGGCCACCAGCAGGTGTGCTGGCTGTGAAGCAGAGGGGGCTGCATGGTGGGAGAGGGGGCAATGGTGTGTCCTCAGCCAGGAAAGGCAGGATGGGGCAGGGTCTTCTGCCCTGGAGAGAGAGGGCAGGGCTGGATGGCTCTGTGACCAAGGAGGTCATGGTAGGAGATGGGTGTTTGAGTGCCAGAGCTCCAAGGCAAAGAATAAACAGCAGGATTTCTTTGTAATGCATGCACCCAGGCAGTGCCAACAGGGAAATGCAGAATGGGGACCTGCAGCTCTTCACCTGTGAAAGGTCAGGCAGTGGCTGGTCTCTGTGACATCCCTGCAGAGCTCCACCAGAGTGGCAGAGGTCAGAATTAACCTTCAGTTTTCACCTCTTGGGTTATCAGGCTGAGCTTTGGTTTTAGGCTGCATCTCTGGACAAAGCTGAGTAACACAGGGCTTAAGGGCAGCTTGGTGTGAGCTTGTTCGTGCCCTGTGATGTTCTGTTTCCCTTGGATTTGAACAGCTTCTGCAGTTGTCCTGCTCCCTGAGAGCATCACAGAGAAGCTGGAGCACCGCTCAGTCGATACATCCTGCCATTTCAAGCATCAGCCTTGTTTTTTTTTTCAAAGGAAATGCTGAAAGTACCTTCCTCACAGCCCCAAATGCCTTTAAATGCTGCTACTGCTGTTTAGGGTGGCTGGTGGGTAGTATCGATGGCCTGCCTTAGCTGTGCTAAATGCACCTACGTGGGAGCAATAGCAACAATCTGGAATTCAGAAAGTCTACAAACAGGCAGCCCTGTTTTAATTAGTTGAGTACAGAGACTAATTAATATGCAAATGAGGAGCTTACCAATATTAATCATCTGTTTTACTAGACTGTTTCACTAAAGAGTTTCTAACGAATTTGCAGATGAAGTTTCCATGGCATTAAAAATCAGCTAAACACCTACCTGAGAATACGTGCCACTGAATGTAAGGGAAGAGAGCAAGGGAGAGGGGGGGGCTTTTTGTTTTGGAAGGAAAACAGCAGTGACTAAAACTAATTTTGTCTCTGGCAAGTGTCGCATACGCTGACTGAGTCAACCTTTTCCAAACCCTAATTGAAAGCATTTCGGCAAGCTGGACACCAGAAAGCATTTGGAGCAGTAGCTGTGCATGTGTATCTGCGTCTGCCTATGTGTGTACATATGTGCTCGTGAAGTGGAACAAGTGCCTACAAAAATGCCGTCTACCTTTAACATCTATCGATAGATTATGTATGTGGAACATAAACCCTAACTAAAGTCAGGCTGGCGTGGCTCTTCTCTGATTTTCCTGGCTCAGTTGCTGTTACTGACGCCTTAAAGCAGGGTAACTGAGATCATGGCCCTGAGCTACGCCACTCTTTTCTCTGCTGCATTTACATTTTGTACTTTGCTGAGCTTCTAGGTGAGTCTGGTGGAGCTTCTTGTCAACTTCACTCTCTGACTCTCATACATTATTTCAATGCAATTGCGTGTAGGTTCCCCTGGCTGCCCCAGGGAATGCAGAAATCAAATAAAGAGTGTTTTCATTTCTAACAAATCCGCCAAAGTGTTCCTGTACCTCCTGATTTTCTTTTCATATCCCTTTACCCCCATGTTCCCTCTATTAAAAGCGGAGCCTAAATTCTTGGCATGACGTGTCCCTTTAAATGACTGAAAAAATGAGAATGAGATTTGCAAATCTCCTCTTGAATCACAGGTGGGACCAAAAATCCGCCAGCAAGATACTTCCAAAAATTAAAGACAGCCTTAAAAATGAATCCGAAAACACTGGCTGGTCTTCATTGCCAGTGAATGGAGCTTGGCGGGTGGTTTGGATTAAAGAGGTTCCTGAGGTTGCAGAGCTGGAAAATGGAAATAGCTCAGCAGCACCTGCCATCGCTCCTGAGATAGGCTTCTCCCTCCCAGCTGACCACGTGGAAGATGCACATTTCATTTATTTAGAAACGAGGCCTGGGCTGAGGCTGCCCTTGCTCCTCGTTCAGCTGCTTTGCAGTGACAGCCAGGGCATGCTTCCCTCCTGCGCTGGGGATACTGAGATGAGAGGGATAACTGTGCCCCGTGCTCGCTCCTAAAGCCCCCCCCCAAAATCCTGCTGCTGCTAACTGGTAATGGGCTATAGCTGCCTGTAACACGGAAAATTGCTTCAGTGTGAGTTTTTATGTTTAATGCAGGAGCAATGCTCATTCTTCCTCCCAGCATTGCCTCTACTCATCGTTCTTTCTGTGAAGCTTTCAGCTCCCAGCCTCTGGAGCCCATCGAGGGGTGCAGCAGTCAGGGATGAGGGTCTCACCTGGATGAGGCAGCGTCCTGATGGGGGGAGTGACAACATCCCCACTCTTGTGTGGTGTCAGGAGTGTGCTGGGGGAGCTCTGCCTCCCTCCCTGCTCAGCTGCCCCATCCCACCGATCCCCACCTTGGTCCAGACCCCCACCCTGGGACCCCAGCCCTTTGCTCCCGCACACATCCCGTGAATATCTGAGGCTCATCCCCTCAGGTACCCATCTCTGGGGGTTCTTCTCCTTCCCTGTCTCTGCTTCTGCCCCTGGAGCTAGCACCCGCCAGTGTCCTGAGGACTGGCAGGTTGCAGTCCCCCAAAATGAACATTTTTGAAAGCGACGAGTGACTGAAAACTGGCGAATGGAACTAAAATGTTTAGCTGCCTGTAGCTGTAGCTGTTGCTAGCACAACACCCACAGCAGCAGACAGAAAGAAAGCGAGCGCAAGAGACGGGGAGCTATGATAAACACAGCCAAGCACTGCAGAAAGCAAAGAGCTAACGTTTGACTGCTATGAAAACACTAAACCAGCCTCAAAATTTAGGGTTTGCTAAACAAGCTCTTTCTAAGCTTGAGACTAATATGAATATTCCCATGGGGAAAAAAAGATCCCATTCATTGGAGAGATTTTACTTTTTTTTTTTACAGGTAAATGTTTTCTCACAGTATTACCAATGCAAATAAGAGCACGGTGCTGGAGTTTGGAAATGGAAGGATGGCATCGTGTTGAAGCCGACTGAGGGAAAACAGAAGGCATGTCGTCTTTCCCTTTTCCATGGAAAGGTAAGCAGAACTGAATGAGACAAAACCAAACAAACAAAAACACAGACAGGTTGTTTCAGGCTATTTTATAGAGGAAATTTCCAGCGTGTCAGTAGCCAAACTCTGGAGGTCATTTTGTTGTTTTTTAAGGGAAAATCTGCAGGTTTTTTTCATACGACTTCATTATTTTTACCAACTGTCAAAAATTTCAGAGGGAAATGAGGATCAATCTTCTTGTTCTTTGAAGGAAGCACAAGGGTAGGAGAAAGTACAGGAAGAAAAGAGCAAGTCTGGGTAAACAGCTGCAGTAAAGTGTCTCATCTCTGATACAGAACCAAGAAAAAAGACCACTGAAATGGCCTTTCCAAGCCCTCACGTCACGTCTCTGCGTAATTCCTTCAAAACGGTAAAAACCTCAGCGATTATTAATATACTTTTGGCTGTTTATATGAATCTTGAGGGGGAAAGGAAGCTTCTGCCATTTTAATTCCTTTGTTAATGTCTTTATGAATGCAATTAGCACTTCATTCACGCTTCTTTGTTTCTGGATCCCATTACGGCCTGGCTTATGCCAACTCCTCTCTCCCCGGAGAGGCGAGGCACAGCGCAGCTCCGCTCAGCTGTGCGGCTGAGCACTGACAAACTCAATTTGCTGGAGGAGAGGCTGAGGTGACACCATGCAGGCGCCACTGGCGTGATGTGGGCAAACGGCCCCTCTCGCTCCAAACAAGACATCACCTATCCGGGGGAAACGCGTCTGTGCGTGGGTGAGTGGAAGAGAAACAGGGTTGATTCACCTGACAGGAGAGTAACCTACCACAGCTGGTCTCAAAACTGGAATATCTAATTATTCATCCCCTTTTTTTTCCACTGCTGTACATTGCCTGCTTGCAAGATAACCCACTCTTGCTTTCAGTTTCTAAACATGCCGCTGGAAGCCAGACCTTTACATTGCCAGGGGCTGGAGCTCGCTGGGGTCTGATCCTGACTTCACAATTCATCAGTGTAATGGAGGAGGGAGCCCAGGGAGCCAAACAGCAGCCCTGATCCAGTTGTGTGCTCATTGCAAATGCAGAGAGACTTGGGGTTAATGGAGCACAGCAGCATGCACCCATCAGGGCAGGGGATGGAGTCTGGTACACCTCACCTCTGAAACCACTACAAATACGCCTTGAAGGCTGGATGCTTCTCTCCCCCAGCAGCAGGGTGAAGGCAGCAAAGCCATAACTTGTTTCTGCTGCTCTGACTTAGGTGCCAAAAAATTTGGGGTGGGGTGGTGCATGGTGCTGGGGAAAGCTGCTGCATGGTGCTGTAGACCCTTTCTCCTGATCTCTGTTTGTGTTGGTCCAACACAATCTCTGCCTCCCTGTTACCACACCACACTCAGGGTGACATACTGACATCCAGACACCCCCATGGGTGCCAGGTCCCCTCTTACACCACTCCCACCCATCCTGAAGGAAGCTGCTAGTGGTTAAAAGAGATCATTGTTTTCATTAAAAAAAAAAAAAAAAAAAAAAGGAAACGGAAGGAGGAGGAAATGATGGGCTTTAGGCCCAAGGAAAAGAGGCAGGAATTCTTTATCGCTTATTAAATGTGCAATTCAAAACCTGGTGAATAGGGAGATGAAAAGCTCCTGCTGAGAAATGGAGAGAGAAATTGCATTTTGGCCTCGGGGAAACCTGTGCCTATAATATTAAAGATGTGCAAATAAATAAATAAAGGCAATAGCCAGATTTACGTGTCTAATATCCTTGCATGCCGTGATCAATGTCGATATTTTACTTTTTTATGAGGTTCTCCAAAAATCTATGGCCCTTTCCTTTATTAATTGTAGATCCTCATTGCAAAGGTCTTTCGCATGTCTCCAGCAACTAGGTCTTAGCTGTCAACTCCATTAAATTCTATTATAATATGGCATGATTGAATGCTCCAGTGGGATTGGCCAGCCAGTGTGTATTAATATATTATGGAGCACGCAGAGGCAGGCACCAGCACCTTGCTGCATTCACAAAGATGCTGTTGTGTTTACATTTTTTTCCCCTCCCTTACACACGGTTGCTGTTTCAGTGGAAACCAGCTTTACCGTAAATTATCCCTTGCAAAAAGAACAATGTAAACTGCTGGGGAGCTTTCCTGGGATCTGGGAGCCAGCAGTTTTCCCTCCAGTGAGCAGATTCTCATTCTCTTCCTGGGATGTATTTGTATGACTTTAATTAGTTTGTGTTTGTACAGTATGAAAATTGAGGAGGCCCATGGTATTTAAGGCTGGGGAATATCGAAGAGTAGAGGATTTCCTACCCTTCAGGTTAGAAACAGGGATGCTGCTGGGAGGGAGCAAAATTAGAATTTAAATAGACGGGATCACATATATTTTTCTATAAAGTAGGAAACACTGAAACATTACCCCTGTCATAGTACAGATGAGGAAATATTTGTCGTTGTGCCAGTTTTTACTGTGGTTGTGGTGTATTGTGTGGCATACGTTTCTAGGAAAAGGGAGAGGACTTCTGTGGTACAAACACCACATCCTTCCACACCAGAAGCTCTGTTCACTGTGCCCCAGGGTGGAAGAAATACCTGACACTGCTACAAAGCCTGTCTTCCTGATCCCTTGCAAAATATTCAGGCTGTTTTGCTCCAGGAGTCAGGTTGGTGTTGAGCTGCATGAATGCCTGGTGCTCCTTTACATCCCCAGAGCAGACAAAAATGCCTGGCAGATAATGTGCAGTCCTAATGGAAAACCTGCACGTTTTAGGGGCAGAGCATGTAGGCTGGATAGGATGTCACTCGCAATGACACTGTTTAGACAGTTGAATCCCACCCTCAATGCATATTTGCAGCCTGAACTGAGCAACCCAGCTTGAGCACCTTCTGCTTCTACTTGGAAGGCAAAAGAGCAAAGCACGACTGCAGGCTCTGAGTGAAAAACATTTTAATTCAGATTTCAGGAAGAGAAAAGACATGTAAAGGCATATGCAGCTCTCAAACCATGCGTAGCTCCATGAAAGCTCTACTTGGCCCAGGATTCACTCATCTGATGCATTTTACATGTAGCAGTTGGCACTTTTAGGTCTCTGGAGAGCTGTGCTGGGCCACCAGCCCTCGAGCCCATCACAGCCGTATACATTGGTGCGATCAGCTCCCTCTGGCTGCCCTTACACTTGACATTTCCAAAGCCTTGTGTGCTACCATGGGCAGGAACATGGCCAGAAAAGCACCAGCCGCAGTGCTCCAAGGGATGAGCTTTGACAAGCATTAACACTGTGGCTGTACCCAGAAAACATATCCTAATTTTTTGGGGTAGACCATGCTGAGGTCAGCCCAAAGACCAAATCAGGCTTGAAAGGGAACCCCGTGCACCAGGCAGGGCTCTGTGCACCTGCATGGTGCATTGAAGGCAAACTTTGTGAAATTCCTGGGTTGTTTTGGGGATGGAGTGGGGGATGCCACAGTGATATTGCCTCAAACATAGCTTCTTCCTCCCCTGATCCATCCAGGATCATATTCTGCACTGAGTGTTTTCAGTTCCCATGCTCCTGACACACTAATTGTCTTGGTCGGAGACGTTGCCTTGCCCAACTCAATCTGCTTCTAAAGACGAAGAACTCTCCTAATTCCATAATTCATCCTTAGCATCACACTCCACTTGCTTCCAACCAGGAATCATAGTCAGATTGATTGATCTGTCACAACGAGGGCTAAAGACTGCCTAGTATTAGGGGCTGAGGCCAGGGAGAAAAAGATGCCACTAATACTAATAAATTGCGATTCTTTTCCCGGAGGATATCATTGTCTTTGGCCAATTCGAGAGACTAACCATCCAATTTAGAAGAATAAAAACAAGCATTACGGTTACAACAGTGACTGGGAGAAAAATGAAAAAAAAAAAAATAATCAAACCTTTCTGAGGAGAAAAATGGGAAAGGGAGCTGCTTCTGCTTTCCCAAAGATCTGCTTTGTTCCTCCTGCGCCAAGCCAAGGGGTAGCAGCATCAAACAGAAGCCCGGGCTACGTTTTCCCAGCTCCAAGGAAGATGTAAATGCGTTAAAACGTGATGGAAGGGGTTTGATTTCTTTTTTTTTTTTTGGTATTATTTCTCTCAGGAATGGTCTGACAGCCCCAGGCTGGAGTATGTGTCTCTCCCAACTCCTCTGTCACCCCGGTAACCATGGAGACCATGACGATCGATTAGATGCCATCTGATCTCAACCTCATAAAAAAAACCCGCATGCACACACGCGCCCGTCCGCGCACACGCTCACAAAAACAGGCAGCAGATGGCAACCAGGCCACTAGGCCTGTCTCCAGAGAGCGCAAGCGGGGGAGAGGGCCTGCGAGACACGGGCGGAGAGATCAGGAGGGAGAGGGGAGCGAGACAAAGAAAGGAGAGGCTGGGCAGGGGAGACAAAGGAGCAAGGAGATCAGGAGAGAGAGGGGAAAGAGGGAGAGGTGGGAGCAGGCCCTCAGCTGGTGCAGTTTCTCCTGGGGGCCTGTTTGTGTTGCTGATCAGCGACCATTTTACGCCGCCTGCAAGCCCACCTTGCTTTGAGAGTGGACAGTGAGGACAGGAGAGATCAGGGGAAAGGATAAAAGAATAATAGAAAAATATCAGGTCAGATCCAAGGAAGAGCCTGTAGAAGCATGCCTTTGCACACTTATGCCCCTACAACTCGTCCCCTCCGCAGCTGGTCAGGCCAGGCAAGGCATCTCTCTGATGCTGATGGAGCCAGAGGAATCATCTCATGTCTGAGGGCCCCTGGGTTGTCCGAGCAGACACACTTCCATCAGACTAGAGGTGGCCAGCAGGAGTAAAACTGCCTGAAATCCTTCCCAGCAGGAGCTTTGGTGTCTGTGCAACACCTGCAACAACAACTGGATCCTCCTCCTGCTGGAGGCTGCTGTGCCCAGTAACCAAATAAGTCAGAGTGGGGTCTTGGAACTGCAGAACGAGTGATTGGACTGAGATCCCAATGGTGTCTGGGGAAAAAATGGGGTTTGGACCCTCACTCTATAGGAAGATACCATGAAGAGCCTCTCTGAAGTCTCACAACAAGCTCCTGGGCCCATTTTTCTGCTGCTGGAAGGTGGAAAGGTGAAAAAGCTTTTTTTTTTTTTTTTTTTTTAATATGAATTGATTTGAAAATGAGCAGTCCCAGAGCAGAGAAGCAAGGGTGCAAGGAGCAAAAGCTGAAATGAGAGGAAAGCCAGACCTACGCATGTGACTGCATGGACATCAGGGTGTGATTTATTTTATCAACATTGAGTGTCACTACTGTGGTCATCAGTCTGGGCTCCCTTTAATATGAAGAAACAGTTCCTTCAGGTGGTTGTTTCACCTCACCCTACCACAAATATCTTCTGTGGCTAGATGAATTGCACCATCAAAGTGTCTCCTTTTCTCCAGTGAGTGTAAAGGGAGCCCACAGGGACTATCTCAGGTGAAGTGTGGACATAAGAAGTTAACTGAGACAAATCCCACTCCAGATGTGTCAGTAGTGCTAAGACTGCTGCTAAGTGACTCATCTTTCTCCTTACAGTTGTCCTTTAGCAGATACATATGATTTCCAAATCCAGTGAAGATTCAATTTCTCCACTACCCATGGGGAAAGTACAGTTATATTGCAATCACAACTCAGCAGACATGAGCTGGTCCCTAGGGACACCTTCCCAGGATGCTGTCAAAAATGGTTGGGGACTGTGTGGATGACACCTTCACTGTGAGGACATTGCCAGGTGAGAAAAGTGGCTCATGTTTGAAACATGTCGAGGCAGGTAAGCTTGCAAATTGTTATCAGGAGAAGTGTTCACCTTGACAATGCAGTAACTGACAGCACTTATTCACTAAGGTTAACTGTATCTCATTTAAATCATCTCTTTTGTTGTTTACTCCCTGAAGACAGTACCTGTCTTGTCTTGAGGACAGCAGGGGACTGATCGTTGCCTGAAGAGGGGCTTCTCTGAAACCGGCTATCAAAAACATGCAAACTCACCTCCACCTTAGGGAGTAGGTGAAGAGGTCTAGTTCTGCATTCATGCTGCAGGGACACTAGTTATGCGTGTGCTCTCCCTTTCATGAAGTGTTCAAAACAGGATATTACCTACACCAATATCTATGCTTGCTTCTTATACTGATACTTGCTCTAGTTGAAAGAGCAATCCAAACTTGAACACCAGTTAGTGAAGAACACTAGCTATGAACAATAGTGAATCTAAAGAATAGCTTTACAGACACCAAGGATGACCTAAAGTCCAACTCCTTATTTTCAGACCTGACAGTTTTCCTGTATTCTTCTCCAAATCACTACTATCAAAAGAAAGCTTAATTTACCTATCCCCTCATAAAAATATCAGGGAAACAAATCAGAAAGCTAAGAAGAGGTTGTTGTTGGTGAGCTGCATCCATGAAAGCACTTTTTCCTAGACTTCATATTAAAGGAAGATGAAGTCACAACATCATATTCTGTTCTCAGCTACCCCTCTGAAAAATCACATGGAATACTTATGCACCAACAAGATGTTCTAGATTTGCAATGAAGGATCAGAAAAGGCAGTGACAATTCATCACACAGAAGTCTGATCAAGTCTGATGCAATCCACCTGACCACATTGGTTATTCCACTCAGTCTGTCATCAGAAAAGTGTCCTGCACTTTGCTGAGTGTGACCCAATGACACAGGGTCAATGTCACCAATCCAGGGATAAAATTGCTCTGAGAAGGCTGAGAGCCTACCTACCTAATATGGGATCCTTGAAATGGATGGAAAACTGATTAGGCACCCAGAAACTACCCTCATCTCTGTTGTCTTTCCAGGTTGTACCAATTGATGGAGCTTAAAGAGAGGGACTATAGCTTTACCAACATCAATTACACAGTAAGAGATGCAGCAGGGCACCTCACCAGCAGCAAGGATAGATGTATGCCGTAAGAAAGGAGAGCCGGGAGAGAGATTTTTAAGTTGTCATCAAGTTGGGTATAGGTTGCCAGGGTGAAAGTGTGTTCAAGCATTTGCATCTATCTCCCAGCAGAACTGGGTATTCATTATACTCAGGGCTGGAGGGCACCATCATTGCTGCAGCATTTTGTCATCTGGCTACCATGCCTAGAGATGGCAGCACACAACACAGCATGTTAAAGCATATGATTCTAAATCCCACCTGATTAATAAACAAATACAAGTATGGATTCCATTCTACCTCAGAGATACCGCAATAGGTGCAGGGGCCGTATGTGACAATGGTCTACACTTGGACTATTGGGTTGACAGGGTTTTAGCTGACAAGCAAGCTGTGTTTCTTTCCTCTGCCTGCTAAAAGATGATTGGAACACCCAGTTTGGAGCAAATCACCAGAGTGTTACCCGGAGAATGTTCTGAAATACACAATAATGGAAATCAATATCCCATAATGATGTAACATAGGAGTACAAGAAAAGTGGTGTGTTTGGTGTCTGTGACAAATTCTGAATGGTTTATTTCTCTGTTCTGGTTAGAGAAACAAAGTTTTGATGAAATATTCCTCTTACATATCCAATTATTTCTTCGGAGTGATCATGATACACATAACAGTGTATCATGGTTTAATATGCATACCAGTGATAATGGTTTAATTGCTATGGATTTTGTGACCATATCCTTAGGAGCAAAGAAAAAATTTTAAAGTGGGTAACTGTAATTAAATTCCCCACAAATCAAGAGGCACTGAAACAAATATGGCCTCATCTTCAGAACTGATGGACATCTGTAAGAACTCCAACCTTGGAAGTGGGAGCTATGGAAGATGAATCACATTTTTATTTAGATGGTAGGATCTGAGAGGCTAATTTTATTCATTCAGGTATAACAATATAAGCCACTGTGCTTATGTAGGTAACCAACAGTGCTTTTGGGGATCCCTCTTGAAATGAAGCACATGGAGGACCATCAGAGCTCACTGTTCTTGCTCTTCAGGTAAGATTTCTTCCCCTACTGACTTAACTATGAGAGGAGGCAGATCTCTTCCATGAGGAATCACTTCCCTACTGCCTGTTACCACTTGTCCTCATTTCCAGGAGTCCTACCAGTCAGTCACTTAGCCATAAGCTAACAATAATGTGGAATGTATCTCTCATTTTTGTTGTTTTTTGCTGTTCTCATCCAAATTCCTGTTTTCCCACAAATCTGTCTCCTCATCCTGCATCTCATTTTTTTTTTTTTTTTTACCTGCACACTTAAAAGACTTCAGTTAACCACTTAACTTAAAGACTTTGACCTTTCTGGCCTCCAGTATGCCTTAAGCTACCCCTCCTTCAAATCACTTCTCAAAGCTTTTCCAATTCTCATTTAACAAGCAGAGAAAGAAAAACGTTCTTACTGCAACCTTAGTCTCTCAAATTCATAGACATCAGGAAAAGGATCAGATTCAAAGGTCTCCAAAATGAAAGTTTTGACTGGTGAATTCATTGTAAACACCTGGTTTCCACAATGGCAAGAACAAGCTATGAGGGAGATACTAAGGAGCAGTAAACATGGAGTGTGGTGAGAGGGTTTTACTTTGAGGAAAAAGTGTGCATGGGAAGGGTAGCTGGCTTGGTTAGGCAATGACCAAGAAAGAACACAACATGCAATTATTTGTAGGTACAAGGAAAGTATGGTGGGGATGTAGTTAGGAGCAAAAGAAGAAATCATACGTGGCATAACAGTATAAATAAATAAATTTCCTCTTAAATACAGAGGTTATGAAATAAATAAAAGCCTCTCACAGGATATGAAGCCCTTCTGGCTTGAATTTTTGAAGCTAGGCAAAACACTGGTAAAGATACTTTAGTTTATAAGTGCATGCCATGACAAAAAGGGAGTGGATGGGACCTCATAAGTCTTTTCCATTTCTATTTCTCATGATCCTCTTTTCTATCATGTGTGGACTTGTGCCTCCATGCTATATACATAAGGAATTCAGCAGAAGAGTGGCCTGACCAGTATTTGTAAAATGTCACTTACACCTATGTACAGTTAAGGAAATAACACCATAATAATAACTATAATAGCGTAAATTTGAACCTCTGAGAAGACCCAAGAGCTGTGACAGGAGAAACAAGGCTTGGGAAACCCATTAAGAGCCAGAAACATCAGCCTGGGCTGTCCTGAATCAGAGTGAGTACAGCAAGCACTACAGACCAAGTTTTGCTTGTGAGTCTGGGTCCTTTTGTTTCTTCTATGAATTTAGTTACAGCTTTACCAGGACTCTGTACTTGCTCAGCTGAATTATTTTTATGACAAAGGGCCTTAGGTTAAAGAACAATAGGACTACCTACTCCAAATTTCTCAGGATGGGCTGAATTCACTAATTTCAAGCCCTTCTTTGCCTGTCCAAACATTGGCTGATATCAGCCATGAAATACATCTTTAGATTCATACTTTTCAATACTGCAAATCCCAAGTTTTGGCTCCATCTCTAGTCAAAAATCATAGAAATTCCTAACTGTGAATGATTTACAGTAGGAGGTGGTGTGAGAGCCACATTTAAATTAATATACTCAGTAAAGTTCTCCATGTCAAGGAATTTTGAAGCTCAGAATGATCTGATCTTTTCAATGCAGGGAACATTTTTTCCCTTCCTTTTTTCCTTCTTCTTCCTTATTTTCCTTCTTTCTTTCCTTTAACTTCATTTTCCCTCCTTGCAGCACCCTGTCATCTTTCCTTCCCCTTCGTTAGTACAAAGCCCTGCTTTATCTCAACAGAGCAGGATTCAGACAAGATGACCCAGGGCTCACAGCTTCCAAGCCTTTTTCAGACAGTGTTTAGCCCAACAACCCTCTTTTTCATACAGCTTTTTGTCAAGGCTTGCTGTGGATATGATTCCCCCAGCCTTTGGGATTGCATCCCTTCTGTTTGATATAGTGCAAGGCCAATTATTTCAGCTGTGACATGTGAGGATAAAGTTGTGGGGGAGGAAGCTGAATAAGTCCCTGAGAAATCACACTGGCCAGATCCTCAGAAGCACTGAAGAAACTAATTCCCTTCAAAATCAATACTGCAATGCCGTTGAGGAACCAAAGCAATGTACTTGAGCAATAGCAGACCTGAATATACCTGTGAACAAGTGTCCTGATCACATACACCATGGTGCCTGATCTTCTCCCCCTTGCATTATTATAAGTCACAAGGAAATTAATTGCAGTCCATAGGGCAGTGCAATCATAAAGCTTGGGTAAATGAGTGGAGAATCAGGGCCAGTAAAAATGCACTCACATTGACCAAAATGCCCTTTGCCAGTCCATTTTCTCCTCTTCTATTTTTTTTTGTCTTCTCTTCTTCATGCTTAACTTCACTTCTCAGTCTTCCTAGCACTATGATTATTATTATTGCTATTATTATCATCATTGTTGCTTTGTGAGCTGAGAGTTGCAGATCTCAAGAATAAAGCAGATGTCAGCAGCTCAGGAAGATCCTATTCTATTATACAGCAGAACAAATGAGTATGTCAAGGAAGGGCTCTCCAATCTAACAAGAAAACAGCGCAAACAGACACAAAATAAATAAATAAAGAAACCCTGCGGGGACAGGCAGGGTAGTTCTGATTAGATATTATGCTAACATGATGCCTACTTTCTACGCTAACAGTGTTTTAATACATTTAAATGATACTGGGGAAATAAGTCATGAAATAGGAGAAGAAGCCTTCATGTCAGAAACGATTAAGATTATCCAAGGGGGCCCAACTGCCTCTCTCATGAAAATGCGTCTCATGGCGTGGGATTATGAATGTAGCCCAAACAGTATTTACATAGTTTGCCCAGTGCTATCTCATTACATTTGCCAATGATTGCTTTTCCCGGCTGCCTAAAGAACAGTTAGGCTGGTGAGGAGGCTGACACCAACATCTGCGCCACAGGAAAGTCTCAGCCTCTGCTGTGGCTTCAGGAGGCATTGTGTCAGCAGGGGAGATGGGGGTAGCCCCCCTCTTTTGCTGGAAGATGCCATTGGGAAGACACCTGAGGTGCCATACAAGGGGCCTAAGAAGGCCTGGGACCTGCTGTGGGCAAGTGGACATGTTGATGCCCACGCTAGACACTTGCAGAGAGTTCCTGCCTTCCTGCTCTCGTGAGCAGGGATCGATGTCCCACATGCCTGCCGTGTAAAATCATGGAAGCAACCACGAAGCCAAACCTGGCAACTGCTGATTGCCTGCTTTTGGTAGCAAGGACCACAGAACAGGAGAGGAGACACAGGTCTGGCAGATCCACATCATCTCCAAACGGCTCCACCAGCCCTACCACCCTCTGTCCTCCTACCTGGGACCTCCAGACACCTTCCTTGTCACACAGTCTCAAAGAAAAAAAAAAGTGCTCTTCAAGTGGGATTTTCAGAGCAGTCCAGTCTTTGGAAGCACCTTCCTACCAGGCTGGAAGGAGATCTATGGGTCACACCTTCCTCTCAGTAAGCATTTCACAGTGGCTTCCAGCTGAGGCCAGGAACAGCAGGCATTAACCTTTCTGGTCACAGCTGTCCCCATAGTGCAGATCAGCAACCTTGCAAACATCATTATCTTGGCTAGGTTTTAATCTCATGTCTTGCCATTCTGCTTCTCTAAGCATCCTTTATGCTCTTAGCTCAGCCTCACATTTCTATTTGTTTCCTGCATTGGATGCAGCTGGGTGCTCTTGATCATTGGTGATGCCCAGGACCCTAAGCCACAGGCAAACTGTTCTTTAAGCTGAAGATCAACAAAGCCATGAGTAAAGCTGAACACTTCTGGAATTCACATTTCCCAAGCAAGTCTGTGCTCACAGTCTTAGAAGAGCCTCCTTCAGAAGTTACTAAGAAGATAGAAAATCAAATCTTGCCTGACTCAACCTGTAGTCTTTTTCACCTTCTTCCAGCTGCTTTTTCATGCTCCTCCACCTCACAGACCAGAAGATCTCTTACCTCAAAGGATTTGCATAGAAAGCTCGAATACACTTGTCAAGCTCCGTGAAGTGATGTTAAATTCTGCTTGTGAAATTATGACTTTGGGAGACCCTCCATCCATCAAGTCTTCGCGGTCTTGGTAAATGGCCATTTATTAGCTGCAGCCCATAATTTCCTTCCCCCCGTGACCCATCCTGTAGTTTTCCTTGAGATGACAAGCTACAAATGAAAAGTATACTCATTTTTCAGCTATAACATACAAAATATGGATATGGGCATGAAAAATCCTGAATCCATCAGGAAAGAATAAACTTCTCCTTTTAGGACCTAAGGCTCTACGGACCCAGTGCTGGGCTGCAGCTTCCAAACCATGCAAGCTGGAGTCTACTTACACACAGGGCATTGACACCAAGCCCAGTAACCCATCTCTTAATTTACCCATGTGCTCTGACAGATGAACTTTAATGAGCCTCACAGCAGTAGCTGGAGAACTTCCTGGTGATCCTTCTCTCATTATTCCCTTTGCAGATTTGGCAAATGGGAACATGTGTCCTCCCGTGGCTCTTCCATGGCAGAGTGTGGTGCATTAGCTTAAAAGCACTGAGACGCCATATGATGAACTGGAGCTGCTGAGACTTTCTGTCACAGGGGCAATAACTTGTGGCTGATAGACGAGGCAGACAGCTGGATCTGAAAGTAGCCTAAACAGCCACAAAAAGACTTGCCAGCTCATCTGTCAACCCTAAGTGAGCGGTGAATCAAACTGCATTAGCTTCTGCTCAATACTGCAGAGCAGCAGTTGTCAGGAAGATAATACCCAGTACACAGAGTGGGGCAACTCACCACTCAAAGTCCATATTTTAAATGACTATGAAGAAAGCAAGCTGGGAAGAGACTGTACATGTGAAACCAAGAAGAGGACTTCAAGGAGGTGGCCTACATACATCTTGCTTTCTTTGAACCTAGACCCTATATGTATAAACTATGCCAGCTGGAGTCCCATTGCAGGCCAACACCAACTCAGAGGTTTGATTTGGTTGAGCTGAGGACCTGGGAACCCAGTGTTGCATAAATGTCCTTACAAAGACTGTAAATGCCACCAGTCTATACATGGATTCCCTCAGAAATATTCCCTGAACACTGCATCCAGTGAATGTCAGCACCAAGGACCCTGGGACCACAATCCCATTTGATTTAGCAGAACACCAATAGGTTCTACTCCTCCTAAGCCGTATTATAAAAGTAGGCAGTGGTCTGTTCTCCTACCAGATGCAAACTCCTGACATCTGAAACCTAGTAGAGAGAAGATTTGATCACGTTCCTGTCTGTCACCTACCAGATTATATCTGTGCCTGTAATTCATCCATACCCCATTTTATCTTACATACTAAGTAAGACTAATGAAGCTGTTCACATTTTAAAAACATTTTGAGATCAATGGGTAGAAATCTCTGCAAACAGGTAGTATGATAATAAAGTTCTTCAACAAGTGTTTCTTGGGGGCAATGGGCACAGCTCCAACAGGGATAAAAAAAAAAAATTCCTTGGATCTACAAGGAATCAAACATTTGACTACAACCTACAAAAATGTAAACATCTCTCCCCCCAACCCACAGCCTTCAATATTCAAGCACTCAGGAATGATCTGAGTTCATGATGAAATCCTGAAGACAGAGGAGGATGTTTTATCCTTCAAGGAGGCTGCGTTGTCTGCTTGGATTGAGCACTGACCAGCTGGTCATCTTGGTAAATCTTCACCTCAAATAAAGGACCACTCAACTAAGTGGTTTGAGAATTCTTTATGATGAACTGTAACAAATAACAGCATGGGGGGTAAATAAGAGAAAATAGGGAGTTTAGACAGGAAAGATGACAGCTGTGGGCAACTGACAGATTTCATGTTGAGAAAGGTATGAAGAAACATGTTCAAGAAGAAGATACCAAAACAACACCAGAGCCCACAGCACAAGACATAAGGTCAAAATTACAGGAATAGGAGGAATGGAATATCCAGGAGTTTGTGACACCAACTGCAATAAGTCCAAAGAGAATCTCAAAAACCAGGAGAGCGATGTTACATAGTCTCTGTGAAATGGGAGAAGGTTGTCAATAGAAAGGACAGAGACTGCAGGAGACCCAACACCATCTTCCATATGCTTAGGACTAGAGAGCCAGACTTCTGAAGGATGAGGGAGAAGAAGCTGCTGAAGCACAGAGGAGGATAAAACCTGCACAAAGATGGAGCATAGGAAATGGTGTGAACCTCTATGAGAAGGGCTTTTTAGATTCCTGAGTGTATTCCCTAGAAATAGTTCATTAGGAATATGAAGCATTTTGTTATGCCTGAGTGACTTCTTGGAGACCTATAAACAATCTGTTTCAGCCCAACAGCAGCTTAGGGCATGAGCTGATAAGGAGGTCATAAGAGAGCTCCTCATTGCTAGATGAAAAGTTGGGCCTGGCTCTCCTTCACTCTATCATACACTGCAGGGTGAGGAAGAGGTGTCTAGGCCCTTATGGACTGCCCTAAATGTAATGGACAATCTCAGGCAAAGGCACAGGATGTAAATCGGTTTGCACCTGAGCCAGGAATGACTATACAACTCACAAGAGCAAGTGTAAAGCCAGTTACAGCTGGCTCAAACTGTACAAGTGGAAATAAATTTGTCAGTCTGCACCCTTGTGTACTCCGATGCTAGCAATACACTTGCTGCTCATTCCAGGCATTAACGTTGTTTCATTATGCTTTTTCATTATTAATCAGTTAGTTCCAGTCCCTGTTTACAAGGGTAATCCAGTGATTGAGAACAGAGCACTGAAGAAGGTAGGGAGAGATGCAAGGAAGATAGTTTCAGCTTCCTTTGTACTAATATAATCAGGGCTGACCCTAATTAACACCGTCCTTCCCTTTCCTGGTAACACTCACCCATAGATCTCAGAGACATTCACCTCATTTCACACCATTTCTTCTCTGCTAGACTGGGACACTCCCACTTTCCTGGGGACAAAGCTGAGGCACAGAGAGGTGAAATTGTTTGAAACAGCTTTCTGACTCCAAAGAGGGCTGAGAGCTGAGAAGTCCTGGCTTCCTCTTCATCCAGTATCACCCCCAGAAACCTCCAGACCTTTCACCCAGGCATAAAACTACTGAGAAAGAGGACTGAACATGCACCCACTTTGGGAGCTGACAAGCATGGGAAGAAAGGGGTACATGACATAACTGAAAGCACCATTGTGACACTGTATGAATCTATGATGTATCCACAACTTAGCGAGTACATTCTGGTCCCTTCCTCACTCCAAATGACATAAAATAACTTGTCAAAGTAAAGGAAGGGCAAAGACAGACGTGAATGTAGGCATCCGCTCCCATGCAAGCTACCTTGATCATTTAGTAACAAGTGACTAACAGACTTGGGGTTTCTGGGACTGGAAAAGAGACTGACGAGAAGAGTCTGCAAAAGCAGGAGACTGGGAAAACTGATGCATGTAAGAGAAGAGCAGAGTACGATTGTGCACTGCTTCTAAAAATCAAGAAGTAGGAGGCAAATGAATTGATAGCATGTTCAGAATAAACAAAAGGAAGGGAGAAGGTATATGATGTAGGAAAAAAAATAACAATAAACAAATTTATGTGAAATAATATCATCAGGGACTGTTAACCCCCAAACAAACCTTTTCTAGCCCAGGAAAAAAAAACAAGATACAGTTTGCTATAAGACAGGAGACCAGATCTAGTAACGTTACTCACCTTGTTCCCCTCTTCCTCCTCTAAGACTCTGCTATCAACACAGGGCAAGAGTGCCTGTTGGCATAGCACAACAGAGCCACGCAGATGTCTTTAGGTTAACAAATAAGCACCCTTCCACCTGCCTACCTGATTAAATAGCTCCTAAATGACGCTCACCTGCTTACCATAGGCCACTTGCATTGTGAGACAAACCTTAAAATGACATTTATGACTGCCTTGTTGCTAGGTACCCATTGCGTCTCTCCTACAGATGTGCTCTTAGCCTGTGACCTCTGTTGCATATGGGCACATCCTATTTCAGGTTGCAACACTAGGCATTTGCATCAGTATCTTCAAGAGTGTTCAGTGCAGCCACCAGTGAAATGCCGGGTACCGTTCATGGTGGGGGAAAGGACACTGCTCTGGTCTGAGCAGCTGGGTGATCCAGTGAGGCAGTCCTTATGCTGTAAATATCAGATGCAGTGCTTCTTCCTTATCAGCTGGCCTAAACTGTCTTAATATGATCACTGGGTTTTGTTTTACTTCTTCAAAAGGTAGAAAGGAAACCTGGAGGAGAGGGCTGTGTCACATCAATGGAGGGAGAAATATCTGCTTATGGAATACAGGTGGCTTCAAAATCTCCTTCTTTTTTTTTTTTTTTTTTTTTTTTTTTTTTTTTTCCACAAGAAAGAGCATTCCCCATGGCTACACACACAGACATCAGATTTAAAAATAACCAAGTTCCACCTCGACTGTGGGGGAGTGAAAGACAGAAGACAGATGCATTGGCTGCCAGCTAATCTTGACATCCACTTTTTCTTTCCTCACCCTGGCAGCCAGCAGTTGCAGACACGTGTACAGGTAAGGTCCTCAGTAGCAAGGCACGCTGTGTCTGCCTTCCCCTCAATCACTAATCGTTCCACCCCAGCCATGTGTGCTTGGGATGCCCACACACTACTTGGCACACCAGGCAGGTATGAAAATCACCACAGTCCCCCTAATTATCCTGCTTAATTCGCAGACTACTCACTGGTTCTTTGCGTGTGTGTTATTTTACTGTCTGCTCCACACAGCTGCTTCCCATGGCTCAAGGTGTACAACACACTTGTGTGCGTGTGCAGGGCTGCTTGTATTTGCAGACCTTGGCCCAGGTCTGAGGTGATCAGCAGCTTTCAAGGAGCCAGGCCTTGCTCTTGTTGCCTTCCCCCTGTTCAGGCATCAGGAGTTTCCTCCCTTTTTCCCTAACTGGCTGTATTCCACTCGTTATTTATGCTTTCAACCAAATGCATTCATTGAAAACATATGGCACTACTGCCCACGTACTCAACGCTACTCTTCATGCACTCATGAGCAGTAGAAGCCGCAGCAATACAGCAAACTTGCTTAATTTATTTGCAAACATATTTACAAGCATCTCCTTATGTGTTTGCCTAAATTGAATGGCTCACAGAGAACTCCTTGCCATGGAAAATTATGGATGCTGAAAGTTCACATGAATTCAAAAAGCAACATGACAAATTCATGGAAGAAAAGATCATCCAGTGCATTAAAGTGCAATTAACTGGATGTCAGGAGAATATTCTGGGGAAGTATCACTATAGGTTTATGCTGTTCTTACACATTTCCCAGGCACTCTCTTTGGTCACTGCTGAAAACAGGATATTTCTGGTCTAACCCACTGTGGCCATTCTTGGGTTTTTAAATGTGTTTTCTGTGATTTTATTGTGATACAATTTCTAATATGCATGTCCCAGGAGAATTTTGGCTGCATTAAGTTCTTATAGGCACACTGAAAACCATAATATATATTTCTTGTTCTATATTCGGAGCTTAGCATGCTAAGCATCTCATTACTGGTCTAGGATTATGAACAGGAAGAATAGGATATATCCTAGACCAGAACCACCTTAGGAGTAAAGCAGCATTCAGACCTGTTCAGTTTAACAAAAAGGGAAAGCTACAGAACTGATATGGCCACTACTAATGAACAGTGACCTAGGAAGGACCAGCAGATGTTTGGATTTACCCAGGCATGTCTTCTCTTTCTGCCAAAAATGCTTGCCCAGGTGGAATTTTCCCATGTGTCCAAAATTTCTGGATGTCTGACCACAGCAGCAGCAGTAGCTGTAGCTAGGCTTTGCTTAACTGGAAAGTCCAAGATACCAACTGGTGCATACAGGCAAATCAGCTCTACAGCACACATGCATTCACCTGTTCACAAGGTCCCAACCTAAACTTGACAGTATGATAACAGACAACTCTGGGCGCAAGAAGTAAGAAAATCCTGTGGCTAGATGCTGATATGACACATGCTTAATTTCCGTATCAGTGTTTTCAAGAAGAGCAGGCAGATGGAATAATTTACCAAGGTTGATAGTGGATCCTTCACCACCACTGATGTTTAGAACAAGAGAGAACACTATTTCTGAAGGATACATGCTCATTTTTGCAGGAACCAACCAGGGAAGTCTTATGGCCTTTGACCTGGAGAGAGGTGCTCACAGTAATCTCTTCTGCCTTTAAAAACTCCACACCATCCTCCATCTCCTGAGACACCCTACCCTCAAGAGAGCTGTGAATGATTACTAACATGGCAAGGATGATCTTTAAAGTCAAACTATATGGCAGTGAACGGTCATAGACAGCCTGGTGATGGTGCCTGGCTCTTTTCAGTAGCAGCTAGAGCTTGGTCTTGATGTTGCAGCTGGTGTAATCCAACAGGCAAAGGAAAAGACTGGAGCCAACACAGAAAACAAGGGTCATGAGCCAAAACCTGGAACTAGGTAAAAAGAACAAGGGTTTTGTCCAAAACCCCCGATTTCAGTCATTAGTTGGCATAGAGATTACAGGTTTAAACAGAGCAGCCGGTCCAGGGACAGTCACCCTCACACTTGCAAGGGGCCATCTGAGAGGACCTGCCTGTCCATCAGATGCTGGCAGACCTCACCAGTGTTGCTTCAGATCCAGATCTAGTAGCTCTGATACCTCTGCCTGTGGTCCAGAAGGGAAGCTCCTTTCTTTTTTCGTATTCCCCATTTCCAGGTTGCTCCCACCAGCATCCTCGAGGCTCATGACCAGTTATTAAAGCAGCTTCAATCCCACTGCCTAGATAAAGCAAACACGACTGGTGGAAAACAAAAAATATCACCCAAATGTCCAAGGGAACCACAAACAGAGCCGCTGATCTATACCCAGCACAGATTTTTCAAAAGGACACGGATTTTCATGGCTCAGCATTCTAATTTGTTTGACCGTTTATTTCCAAGGAACACATCCAAGAGTGACAAGCTCCATTTATTTCAATGGGCAGCATATGCCAGCAACTTGAATGGCGTATGCTATAAAAGAGAATGGATGTTCTCTAGCATTCTGGAAAGCTGTCCTTTAGACAGATAGAGGACGTGTCGGTAATGGAAGTATAGCTCTGCTCTGACAAGCAATGCCATAAAAGTGGCATTGAGGGTCCCTGTGTTTGATGTCTCCCCATGTCAGCCCTGCTCTGACTGCAAGTGAAAAATGATTGTCCAAATACCTGATCCAGCTCTGGAGGGCCCAGCTGGGTTCCTTCACTCTTGTGCTTTGCCAGGCCAGAATGACATTTTCTGCAGGACAAATGTTGACACTGGGCTATTAGGGCTGCACTTGTGTGAACTATTAGGGCCAAACTCAAGCCTATTCTCACAAATGACATTACCTACAAACGATCGTGTGACGTGAATCTGAGATGTTCATGCAAGCACGTAGCCCCTTTCCAAAAAACATCATCACGTGGCAGTACTGTTTTCAGTCTTCCCCTTCTGACTCCAACCTGCAGATGCCTCTGTTGTGAATCTTGCCTTTCTAAGCCTGGTCCCACGGGCACCAGGCGTTATGAGTCTCTCATGAAGATTGAACACCATCTATCAGTCAATATTGTTTGGTGACCTGTGATGCTTTACTGATGGGCTGTAAGTCTGGCAGCAGTTGGTAGCTTGTTTTCACTATCTTTAATTAATTAACTAAAATTAGTTCCATGTTAGGTCCCATCTAGTGAGCAGTCTGGGTCACAAGGTTTTACTAGCTTGCCAGCGAGCCCTGGAAGTCAAAACAGAGCTTATTCTTGCTTTGCAGTGAGATTTGTAGGAACAAAGGTAGAATGCGTTTCTGTTCAGAGCGAGTCTTTCTCAGACACGTTTTATTGTCATTAAACGTATGAGTTTGCTCCAAAGAAAATATATGGTGTGTGAGCTGCAATTCCATCCACAGGAATTCAGCTCCACTTCTTCTATACCCCCAGCTCTTTGGGGCAATGTCTCAAGTCAGGTAAAGAAGAAGATTTGCTGATAGCTTCCTTACAGCTCCCCAGCATGGCAAAAAATAACCCTGGGTTCTTCTCCAGGAGATGTCTGCCCACTTGAGCCTCAGGATTCACTAGCATGGATTTGTCTTGCAGTACAGCCACAGCCAAGCAATGCCCCTGGACATCCATGATACAAACTTGACACCCCGTTATGCCTTGTGGTTTTTTTTTTCCTATCCACTTTCCCTTCATCAGGTGCTGCTCAGAGGCTTTGGTTTCACCTTTTATGGGGAAGCCAAACCAATGTTATTCGTGCCATTGAGGTAACCTTTGACACCATTTGGGCATTTCAGTTAGTCTTAATGCCAGGGAGGTTCTTGCTTAGTGAAGAGAACAACCACAGGCTGTGTGGGCCATAACTGTATTTGAGGATACAAGTCATCAGGTGGCCTATGCAGCCTGCTTTGGGACCGTGCTGATTCCCATAGTGTTCACTTGCATAAGGCCATATTCTAATCAAAAAGAAACAGTGAGCTGAACAAAGAGCTTTTGTTGTCCATCCTTTGACAAAATGGAATGGTTTTAGTTTCCATCAACTGCACTTTTGCCCCAGAATTTTGGGTCATTTCTGGTGACCTCCATATCCCAGTCCGTTGGCCCTGGGACTGCTGAGCTATAATCAGCCTCTTCCTCCACATGTGAGCAGCGTGAGGGAGGGGAGATCTTCATGGGGAGAATTTGGCCCTGCTTCTGGGCTCCAAGTCTCTGTTCAGAAAAGGGTCAGGCTGTCAGCTCCAGAATCTCTGACTGTCTTCTTAGGGATACAGAAGCTGCACCCTGGCTCCTGCAGTTGATGTGAGATTTGTGGTTTCCCAGCAGGGCAGCTGGGGAGACGCCGTAGGCCTCCCATGCCCAGGGCAGGGTGGAAACCTCTGGGTTTAACACGGCTGGGAGCAGAGCAGTGGGGTAATTGGATCACAGCAGTAGAAAACAGCGCTTTAAGAGGTGTCAGAAATGTCTGCTCGTAACCAAAGGGCATTGAGAAACAACTGCTCGGTCTCTTCCTGGAAATTAAAAATAAAAAGCAAGCCATGTGATGACAGCATCTGCAGCAGGGAGCAGGGTGGCTTGCATGAATTAACAGCTTCCTGGCTGCTATCTATGGCAGCCTTAGCCAAACACTTGTTCCATCACCTGCAGCTCCCATGGGCTGAGGCTTCAGACTTACACCTTGAGCAGTTCCTCAAGGCAAAGAAGCACAGGATGATGGCAATTCG
Organism: Aythya ferina; assembly: GCF_964211825.1. Taxonomy (NCBI): domain Eukaryota; kingdom Metazoa; phylum Chordata; class Aves; order Anseriformes; family Anatidae; genus Aythya; species Aythya ferina. Next base: position 122,126,107 of record NC_140296.1, on the reverse strand, counting down.
GTGGAATGAGACCTTGATTCTTGCAATGTGAGGGGACAGTGACCTTGAACTGTTCAGATCCAGGTCTCCAAAGAGCACCCATAATGTTTACCTGAATAGGGATGTGCTCTAGCCTCAGTGATGTGCATCTGAATCTTCCTGGCACACTAGCTGAGATTTTGGTTGTTTCTCTTCACAAGCAGCAAAGGAAATTACTGCATCCTTGTGCCTAGGAGCTCAAACACACTCCTGAGCACCAATGTTACCCACTTTCCATGCAGACCTGCTACCTCACAGTAACATTTCTGTTCCCTCCAAGCTCACCAGGGGGATTTATGCAGATGTAGGAACTCCCTTGTCAGGACTGGCATAGAGGTGGGCTCAGGGCATACATGCTTCAGACCCTCCCAGCCAGAGGCTGCACTGTATTTCTACACTCTGACTTCTGCAGTGAGCCTTTGATGGGTCCCATGGCAGCCAAGCTGCTGTAGGGCCATGAACCATGCTGGATACCCATGGATCCAGTGGCAGTAGATGGATTCAGAACACCTGAAGAAGTGACTGTGTCCTGCTGCCTTGTAAACCTATTACGGACAGGTGAACAAAGAGAAATTCTCAAGTTTCTGTAGAAAAAATGTTGATTAGCATTTTCTTGCAGATGTTACTTCTGCTATTCAAATGGCCCTGGTCTAGGTGACATGCAGAGAGGTTGTATTCTTTGCATGAATATCTATTACTTTAAAGAAAAAATGAAAATCAACAAAACCCAAAATTACTCAGGAATTCTACTTATTTTCTTTGAGGTCCTGTGAACTGCAACAAGAGCAGAACCTCTCCCCTTTCAGAGATCTCTCAGCCTTTTGCATGTATTACTGGACAAGCCACAGGGACCCCTGCAATTGTTCTCCTACCACCTCTCCCCCCACACACACACACATCCTACTGTTGGGACCCAGGGAGAGCAGCAACTCTGGGGAGTCCAAGCTCCCAACAAGCTGCCAGAGACCACCACCATGCCCACCCTTCCCACTGCCTCTTTGTGAGGGATCACATCAGCACAGGCTCCAGGAAATTCCCCAGGGAGGAAGGTGTACCAGCCCCCATTTAATGGAAAAAAACAGGGAAAAGGGGTGCAGAGCAGAGAAGGTGGTGTCAAGAAGTCACCTTGGTCACAGGCACCTCCTGGCGCCAGCAGGAAGATACCGAGCTCCATCCACCCTCCTGTGAGCAGGAAAGCCACAGACCCATGACTGGCTCCCTCGCCTCATTGTCTGTGTGCTGGAAAGGAGGGGGGAGACAGACAGACAGACTGTCTGTCTGTGCTTGCCATGCACCATGGTTAGGGAGGGGAAGGGGAGCATGGACTGGACGTAGGGACAGCAAAAATAAATTCAGTAGAAAATCAGCCCGGCAATTCTCCACAGGCTCGGTGTCCGTGATGCAAATTGATGCTTAAAGCTTATTTATTAGCTTGCATGAGAAATGCCAGCGGTGTTTTTCTAGATCAGTGGGTATCCGATATTCTGGGGGGGGGGACGGGGAAGGTGGGAGCGAGCATGGCTAGAGACCGTATATCCAGAGGCTAGGGTTTATATCATGGGCTGCTCTCGACTGTTATAATTTGTGGCACAGATTCAGCGAGAATCTGATCTGCTGAAAATATTTGGGCTGTGAAAACTCCCACACTGTGACAGATGTCAAGTCCAATTAAGCGACTCGTGTCCAGGTTTCTGTCCAATAGGATTTCCCATTAAATATCAATTTAAGAGGGAAAAAATGCCGTCCCCTTTTCTCTCAGCCTTTATCTCTCCCAACCATCTCTAGGCTAAACCCTTCGGTACCAGGAGCGGATCCGCACGCATCTCCCGCTCTGTCTGGCTGCCCGTCTCGCCCCTGCCACCCTCCGCACCCCTCCTCGGCTCCTTTGCCACTCCGGGAGGGGTGGGAGGAGGAACTGCACTTTCTTTTTGTGCGTGTGAGCGCACCTTTTTCCTCACCGACGTCCTCTCTCGCAGCCTTTTCCAACCCCGCGTCGAGATTTTTGTGTATTTGTTTTCTTTTCCACGCTCGCAGTTCTTTCTTTCTTCTCACCCGAGCGATGCAGGAGGACTTGGGAAGCTCAGGGACGGATGGGGGGTTCGCTTATCCATTTTTCCCCCGCCGCCAGCTCTTGAAGGACCAGCAGAAAAACTAAGCCAAACATTTATTTTCCGACCGGCTCTCCCCCCCCTCTCCCGCCGCTCTCCGCCGGACCAGCGAATTAACAAAACCCCACGTTACACCAAAAAAAAAAAAAAAAGAAAGAAAAAGGGGGAAAAAAAAACCTAAAACCCTAAAACCATCAAAACAAAAAGCAGGGGGGAGAAGAAGGAGGGTGTGAAGCATTGTCACCCCGACCCGCGGCGGGCACCGGGCCGGGCACCGGCGGAACAAAGCCGGCACCGGGCTCCGGGAGGAGAGGCCGGGGGGCGGGGGAGAGGGAGCAGCCCCGGCTGGTGCTATCTCCGCATCCCTTTTGTTATTGATCGCCAGGACGAAGAGCCGGGGAGACGGCACTTTCCAGCGCAATTTAATTTTTAATTTTTATTTTTTCCCCCCCCCCCCAAACGCGACTCGTAGCTTTTGCCGGCGTATCGTAGCCCGCTGCCCCGAATTAACGGGTGGAGGCGGACTTGGATGGGGAAACGCTTTTTCCTCCCCGATGCATCGTAAGTAACTTAAGTTGTTATTTATACTCCGCAAAACAAGCACGGCGATAACATCTCCCATCTCTGGAGCGCTGGAGGCCGCGGCGAGGGATGAGAGCTGCCCTTCCCCATCCGAGCAGGACACTTTTCCGCTCGTAATTCATTTGATTTGATTTTGATTTTTTAATTTTTCCATGCTCCGCTCCCGGAGGGTCATTTGAACTGTAAAGGAATCGCCGAGGGGGCGAGGGGACCCGGAGACAGCGGCTGTGCAAACGACTCCACCGAGGTAAGCAGCCCTAACAATATATCCCTTTTCCAGGTAGCACGGGCATGGCTTTAGTAGGGGGGATGAGGAGGGGAGAGGAAATAAAAATAAAGTCTCTTTCTGGTTCGGATCGCCAAAACGGAACGTCTGGATAAAACCAAGCAGGAAAATTCAACACACACCGTGGAGAAACCTTTAAGCAACTTTCTCCACGAACCACCTCTGTAATTGCCCGTTTTCCTACAACCGCCCTACAAATCCTCCTTCTGGTAGCGTGCTTTCTCCTCTACCCGCTCACTTGGATCTCAATTGAGAGGTGATCTTATTTTTTATTTTATTTTATTCTCCCTCGCTGATACCGCTGATAGCTGACCTGCGCGCTGGCCGCTTTTATTTCCTACCCGTGCCTCGTGGGCCTGCTTAGTGCAAGGCTCCTTACCAAAACAGAGGGGAGGAAGCCCTTCCGACGGCCCTGGCCAGCGGCGACTCCTTTTGGGGCAGCTCCTCTGCCCCTCCGCCGCCCCGGGGCTTCCCCCGGGGAGCGCTCTCCCTCGCCCGATCGGTGCCCCTCCATTATGCTCTTTATTATTTCTGCTTCTAACGTCTTCGATTTTTTTTTGTATATATATATATATATTTATATTTTTTTTCCCCTGTGGCCCGAGGGGGGGGACTTTGCCTGGAAACTTTACGTGGCAACACTCGGCGATCTGAATTCTTGGGGAGGTGGTGTGCCCTCCTCCCCACCTCGCCCGACACCCCAGCCCCGTGCACACACGCACACGCACACACACATTTGTGTCCAAGGTTATTCACGAGGTGCCTGATGTATTGTTTTATTACATGCCGGCATGTCCACGTACGCGCTCGGATTTGTATTGCTGTCTACATGACAGATGGTGCTCTGTGAGGCCGCAAGAAGATACGATTCAATTTTCTTTTGAAAGGCACGTCCGCATTTATTTATTTATTTCCCCTTTCTTTCCCCCCACCCTTTTCGCGCAGGGAGGGGAGAGGAGGGAAAATTTAAAGGAATGGAAAAGTTCGGCCGCTGCTTTGGGTTTTTGGTTCTTTTTATTATTATTTTATTTCTATTTTGAATCCCACCCCTAAAAAACAAATCCTGAGAGCCTCCAAACGTCCCCGTTTGGTCGCTGGCAAACCGCTATCTGAGCACAATTAGCAGCAAGAAAAATAATAATAATAATAATAGCGATAGTAATAAAAAGAGGAGCTCACAGAAAAGAGCAGGAGGGGAGCCCAGCAGATCCATCAGATCCCGCAGGTCTGACCAGGGAAATAAATTTCCCCACTGACCTTGCTGTGCTCGGGGAGCCTTGAGCCGTATGTCTGTCTCCCCTTTTAAAAGCATCGTGCCAGCGGCCCGGAGCCCGAAAGAGAAACGGTGGAGCGGAGCTTGGCAGGGGAGGACGTGCGATGGAGGAAAACAAACCAGCCCGATGCTAAGCCTCTGGACGCTAGTTTATTAGAAATAAATCCGCATCCTTTTTTATCGCTTCCCGGGCCTGCTTCTACACAGGGGGGGAGTAGCGGGAGCACACGCGGGACACGGGGCGGTGCTGCGGGTCGGGGGCGCTGACCCCCTTCTCTCTGCTTCTCTGTCCCGGGAAGGCTCCTCCGCCCCCTCCACGATGATGCTCAGCCCGGACCAAGCGGCCGACTCCGACCACCCCTCCTCGGCGCCCTCCGACCCCGAGTCCCTGGGGGGCGCGGACCCCCGGGCGCTGGGCTGCTGCGCCTCCGACCCGGAGCCGGCCGAGGGCGGCGGGGGCGGCGGCGGCGGGGGCGGCGGGGAGGGTCGTGCCGGGGGCCGGCCGGGGCTGCACCCCCCGCCGCTCAGCCGGGAGGAGAAACGCCGCCGCCGTCGAGCCACGGCCAAGTACCGCTCGGCCCACGCCACGCGGGAGCGGATCCGCGTGGAGGCCTTCAACCTGGCCTTCGCCGAGCTGCGCAAGCTGCTGCCCACGCTGCCGCCCGACAAGAAGCTCTCCAAGATCGAGATCCTGCGCCTGGCCATCTGCTACATCTCCTATCTCAACCACGTCCTGGACGTGTAGCCCCCGCACGCCCGCCCCGACGGCCCCGCGGAGGCCGCATCGGGACGCGCCGCGCACCGGGAGCCCGGCCCCGAGCGGACCCGGCCGGCTGCGGGGCCGGGCGCTGCCGGTGCCGGGCTCGGGGAGCTTTCCCCGCACCTCTGCTCCAGAGGCTGAGCCCCGGCGGCGCGGAACGCCCGCGTTTTTCGGCAGAGAGGTGTGAAACCAGATTGTCTCTTCAGGCTGTCAAGTGCCCCTTTATATATATCCAAAAACATCTACTTGTGACCTTAAACGTGTGACCCATGGGTGCAGTTAAAAATAACTATTTTTTATTTATGGTAGAAGGAGTGGACAATTTATTTTTTTCAAGACTTATTTATTTTTCAGAGTGGTGGCAATTTTACTTTGGATACTTTGTGCCAATTGTTTTCTATAGTCGCGTGTTTACACTTTCTCCTGTGGAATATTATGTTTAACTTTATAAGTGTTTGTTGGGATCAATACAGTGTTCCTTTTTCTTCTCTTTTCCTCTTATTTTTTTTTCTTTTCCGATTATATTGCACTTGTGTATGACAGACCTTCCCTTCCTCCCTGTTTATAAGTATATTTTATATATATCAAGACATTTGCTCTTGAACTCTTTTCTTTCTTTCCTTCCTTCCTTCCTCCCTTCTTTCTTCCTTCCTTTTCTCTTTCATTTTCTCTTTCCTTCTTTCTTTCCTTCCTTCTTTCTTTCTTTCTATTTTATTGTTATTATTTTTTGTGCGTGTGTGTGGGATCAACAACCACTAGCACTTAACTAGAAGAGTTTTTTTAAAAACTTGTTGTTATTCTGATCTATAGTTATGTCTGAAAAGTACTTTGCAAATCGTTTATAAGGGAAGTAGTTTTTTGTGGGTGTATACGTGCGTGTGTGCATACCTGTATGTGTGTGGGGTTGAGCGTGGGTGTGTATGTGTGCGGTATATTTTTAGGAAAGGACATTTTTCCTAAAAAAAAAAAAAAAAAAAGGAAGAAGAAGATGAAGAAGAAGTAAATCCAGGACTGCTTTCCTTTGTGACAACCAAAAAATTCTATAACCTGAAAATGTTTCATGTTCTTTGCTGTGAATCTCTTAAAACAAGAAGCGCATTTTGGGGACGAGAAAGAAAAAGAAAAAAACCACATCTGCTATCCAAAGATTTTAGTCTTTTTCAGGGTTTTTTTGTGTGTCTCTGTTGCTTTATATAATGCAATATTTTGTAGTGAAAATAGATAAATCTGGTTTCTATCTGATGCGTTTTTCATATCTCTCATGAATGGTGAGCTGTTTTGCATATAAATAAAAGTATCAAATAAAAGCTGTTTTTTCCTAATTATTTTTCCCTGTTGGTCTTTCTATAAGATGGAGATTTGACAGAGTGTATGGTCTGCCTTGTGAATAAGGATTTTACACTTGCTCCTGCTGTACGTAGAAAAGCTTCAACAGGTTACCTGCCTCTTGCCTGGGCATGACTGCCATCCCTCAGCACAGCTCCCCTGCCCCAGCTGCTCTCAGCTGAACTCACTGCACAAATCCATGTGAGACGTAGGACCCTTGCTTTCACCTTCTCCCCATGACAACTGGCATCTGTCCTCATATTTCCAAGTTCAGGCTGTAAAATCAAACCTGGGTCTGGAAAGCACCTGCTCTGCTGCATCACTCTGTGGTACGTATGACTTTGCAACCAAAATGTAAGTGCTGCATCCTGCCCATGTGCAGTGGATTTTCTTGCTCTTGTTTAAATTCGGTTTTGCCCCCGCTCTGGTCAGGTCCAATTCTACTGAAACCAAACAAAAATCTTGGGCCCTTTGCCCAGTTAGAAAAACCTCAGCCATTCTCCTTTATGCAAGGCTCCACTGCCAAAGACTGTCATGAGAAAAATGGCACAGATACAGATTCAATAACAGAAAGGTTATCACCTGAGTAAAGCAAAAGCTCCGTGCCACCTCATATATTAAATCCTTTTCTTCTTTACCACAAGGGGTTAATTTTACCTATAATTTGAATATTGCCATTGACTTGGGCAGGAGGCATGCAGCAGAAAAAGCAGGTCCATTGTTACTTGCTTTAGAGATAAAGCCCTCCCTCCCCTCCCATTTTTATGGCTGACACTTTGCACAGTGGTTTAATTAAGTGTGGTCTTGCCCAGCTGAAAAGCTCTATGCAGAAAACCTGTCAGAGAGGCTGTTAATTCCACTTTCTACCAATGCACACTTCCCAAGTCCCAAGGGAGTGCACACAGACTTGGTAGTTCAATGCACAGTTATAAAATCCAGCAATTTTCAGTGCTGAAAAAGCTCCACCAACTTTGGAGCTGGCTTACTTCAGGACAGGGTTGTTTATTAGGTTCTGCCAAAGTCTGGACGCTGGGTCAAGTTTGATGATAACTGTCCAAGTGATATTAAAAATTCTGCCATCCAGCAAACCTTCTGGCTACCGAAATTCAGTAAGACTTAGTTAATAAAAAGATTAGCATGTTTTTCCTTCTCAAATGTGCAAATGCATGATTTAGGGGAGAGCACGGTGACTGCAGCCACCAATGGTTTTTCAGACAGATGGGCTGCTGGATAAGGAGATGAGATACCAGTGTCCCCTGCCCCCTTGGCCTCACTCCCTCTTCTGGGGTTTGCAAACACATCACATCACAGGCAGAGGGATGCTCAAACTCAGACTGTACAGCGAAGTTTGTTGCAGACCCAGCAGTGGTTATCAGCCCAGATGTGTCCTGGGTCTCAAGACCATTTGCATGGACTCCCTGCCCAAGTGATGAGGCCCTCCTATATCAGAGCTGATTCTCCACCAACCACATGCTCAGAAACATCCCCACCATGCTGCCCGTGGCCTCTGTGCAGTGTAGGCTGCAGGGATAGGCTCCTGTTTGGCAATCCTCCTGCCATGCAAGCATGGGAGAGTCTAGCACAAAGAAGTCTGGGGACTGCTCAGGTTTGGAAACTAGGATCTTCTCCAGGCCATGCCATTCCTACCTTCCCCCAGGACAACAGAGACCGTGCTTGCACTCAGAGGGAGGGCAGGAAGGGCTTTGGTTTTGGTGGTAGCAGCAGGATCAAGCATCAAGTTTAACCTGCAGGAGAATCGGGAGTGTTTGACCTGAAGATGTTTCCCTTTCTTCTGAATGCAACTATTTATCTGATAGACAAAATTGCTTCTCCCTGCAAATCCAATCTCACTTCCATCCACTCACCACCTTGCTTATGTCCTCTAACCACCATGACATCAGCTCGACCACTTTTGTGTTTTCCTGCTGGCATCAAGGAAACTCATTGTCATCTAGTATCTGACGACTGCTGATAACAAAATGTAGGTTTTGCTCCCCCATCCCACTGTTATTTTTTTCCCCCTTAATTCTTGAGAAACAGATGAGTCGTATGGCCAAGCTACAAGGCTAACACAATAAAAAGGCTGCATGACTAAGTGCTCAAAAGTCTGGATTTATGGAGAAGGAGTAAACAACTTTAACTCCATCTCATTGTGAGTCTGCATTAGATAGTGATAAAGTCTAATTATGTAATCAAAGTTACTTTGCCTACGTCTATGTTCCCTCAGCAATATAGAAATAAGTGATCTTGCACAATATTACAGGAGGAACAGGGTGGAACTGCTCAAAGAAATGTTATATCATGTTCAGCCTGTCCAGCTGGCAGGGAAGAAATATGGAGTTAATATTTTCTGGGTTTGTAGTGAGTAAAGCTAACATTAAAGCGACATTCAGATACCATTATTTCACATTTAAAAAGAAGCTCATCCTGTAAACCACGAAAGAAAGCATACACAAAGACAAAGAAGGCACAGCGATACCCCTGGACCTTCATCTGAGGCTAAAAGAGGTGATTTAAGCTTGATTCAACATGATAAATAAAACATGGATTGGAAGCCTCCAGCACTCACAAGCAGGAAGTGCTTCCAATGTATAGATCAATAATATCCCAGTACTGTGGACATCCAGCATACCCTTAACATAAAGTGATACGATGCTTTAAGACATTTGTAGACCTATATAGACATACATAGTCATGAGGCGTAGTATGCATTTTTGTTGTATGATTAGGAAACAGAGCATCTAATGCATTCAGCCTAACCTTAGAAACAGATCCAGACCCTGCTACAGCAACTGCAAGCCAAAAGTAACTTCTATAAATAAATGTACTAATTTCCCTTGAACTATGAGTAGTGCCTTATTGCTCAAGTCAAAAGGTGGGTGAAACAGGTAGAATATTACCACTGATATTTACAACAGAAAAATTATGAACATCTTGGATGTGATTTGATATATTTGCTGTATTTCTAACAAAAAAAAAAAAAAAAAAAGATTGTACATGTGAGTGGGAGAGGGAGAGAGATGGGGAGGGTGATCTGGAGAGGATGTTGTATATGAAATTCAACAAAGAAATGGATCTCTTCCATTATATAGCCATGAAGAAATACCAGAGACATTCTATCTATCTATTCATGTATCTAGCCATCCTGTAACCCAATTAACCCAGTCCTTTTAGGGCGAATAAATATGTTCTAATATCAGCCATTATTTTTCAGTACTCTCGGTTTATTCTCCAGGGTGGGACAGATCAATAACCACAATAGCAGCCGACCCAAAAGGAAAAGACAATCTCCTGGCACTTCTTATTTATTTCTTCAGCGGCGATTCTGTTTTTCCTGCCTCTTCCCCTGGTGACGGATTTTGCCTTTCCTGCCCAGAATGGCCGTGTTGTTTTATCCTGGGCTCTATTTGCATGTGGGCTTCAGATTTGTCTTTGGCTCCTTGCACGGTTTGGGATGAGACCCTCCTGTCCCCAGAGAGGGGGGCAGGTGTTGCTCCAGTCGAGCGAATGGAACCAAATTACAGGACCGTCTGTCGCCTCCTCTGGGAGACGTCGGAGGGAGGGGAGGGAGAGGAGGGGAGCAGGATGCCATATGACAGAAAAGAAAAGCAGAACATCATACTGATGCCGATAAGAGCTTGGAAACATGAGTCACCCCAGCCCACAGCCCCACCCAAAACCAGGCAGCAGCCACCTGAAAGAGAAATGTCAGGAGCCGAGACAGAAATAAATTGAGTCACTGGGCTGGAATAACTCAGGCTCAGAATGTAACAGAGCTCAGACCCAGTCCACTTGCAGGCACACAAGTGCAGGCACAAAGTTGGGCTGCCTAACACAGATTTTTGTCAGCTCACTGCTGTGTACTTTGATCCCTCTCTCCCCCCAGAGCAGGCTCCTCTGCCTGCCACTGCTCTCCACCAGTTTGGAAGCAGCTCCATTCTTCTCTTCCTTCCCTCACTGTGCTGTGGGGTGCACAAGTTTCGCTGCTGCAGGGATGTTCTGCTCCTCCACTGCCGTCAGCCCGTGCTTGCTTCTGTAGCCGTCCCTGCTCCTGCTGTTTGGTGCTGCAGCTCATAGGCAGGGTGACAGCGCTGGTCTCGCCTCCGCTCCAGCCTGTGTGGAGACTTCCACCCAATCAGCCCAAGGAAGCAGGTGATGCTACAGAAGTTACACTCTTCTCACACCCACCCTGCTGCTTTAGGCAGTCTTAAAAATTTATATATATAAAAAAAAAAAAATCCTGGACACACACACATGCATCTGGTTTTGGTGCTTTTTCCTCCCAAGCTCTCTTACAGCCATGCACATTTGTGTGTGCAATAATAGCTCTCAGTGTGGCAGGACACAGAGTCACTCAGAAAGCAAGAGGAGACAGTTGTTCTGGAGTTCCTCACTGAGAAAAGGAAGCAGAGAAAGCTGCTTTGGGCACAACTCCTTCCTAAAGGAAGGGATGAAAGAAAGTGACAATACAAATGCTTAAATCAAAGCAAAAGCAGTGCAGGATAAAAGAAAAGCAGAAGCAGCCAGGTTACCTAGATGGAGGAGCTGCATCAATCAGAAACCGGGCATAAGGCAAGGGATTTTGCATGAGGGTGATGGAGAGTACAAATGAGGAGGGCTGTGTGAACTTGGGGCATATGCAGGTGGAGCAGTGAGGAAGGGGAAAGATGCGAGCAGCTAGATAAAGCTGCTAGCATGGAAGAAGGAAAGATGCTGCTCCAGCAAGCCTGAGAGACAGCAGCTTGCTCAGGGGCTATAAGCAATTTCAATCCAGAAAAAGCCAGACACCAGGCAAGGAGAGAATTGGAAGGAGTCATTAAATAGACAGTCAAGATTACAAAGAAGAGATCTCCACAACTTTAATCATGGCTAGAGGGATAGACTGGCACAGAAACATTTTCACAAGGACCAAAAGACAAGAGGTTTGTCATACAACATCTATCCTTCAGAGAAGCCCTCTGCCTTTCTCCTTTCTCAAAACCATTCTGTGTGCAGAAGTGGCAGAAAGATTTGCAAACCCCAGGGCTAGAGCCCAGCACGAGCTCACAGACAAGATAAACACAAAGAAAGAAAAGGAAAAGAAAAGCAGAGCAGAAAACAGAATCTGCCTGTGTGCAAATACAACATTCAAAGACAACCCTTTCCCACATCGCAGGCTTTCAGACTCAGTATTCACCATACCAAGGTTTTTCTTCCCATTCAAGCAATTCTAGGATCTAAGACAGGCTTCAAGACTTTTCCAGAAGTGTCCTCTATAGGTAGAGCTCTATCACCCTATGATATAGCCACACGCAAGTATTGGAATTTTGTTATTCCAGATAATAAAGGCAAGGACTTACTTACTATGAAAAATTGCAGAAGGACTCTGCAAGACTGATAAAATAGCACAAGAAATTCAATCTAAATGGAGTGATAAAGTGGTGCATGCAGGGAAGAACATTTCTAACTCCACATGCAGCTGATAGGTCCTGAGCCAGACACAGAAAGAAGATCTTGTAGTTATGATATATTGTTTCATGATAACATCAGCTTGGTTCTTGGTGGCATGGAAAAAGAAAATCAAATGTTAGGTATTGTAATCATTGTAGAGAGAACAGAACTGGTAGAGAGCAAGAGAGAACATCATAAAGTCATAGTGTAAAATCATAGTAAATCCATATCTTGAATACTGTCTGTAGCTCTGGTCCTCCACCCTTTCAGTAACGATACAAAAAAACTACAAAAGCAGCTGAGAAAGGCAGTATGGATAAGCCAGTGTACAGAAAAGCTTTTGTACAACAAATGGCTGAGTAAAAAGGACTGAGTCAGCAGTGATTTTACAACAGGAAGTCATTGTAATCCATGTAACAAGAGAATGGTGGAAAGGGATTGCATTTATTTATTTATTTATTTGGTCCTTACTTGGACAGGATTACCTTCTGTATAGGTAGATCCTGTGAATTGGGTCATGATTTTCACCTTGCTTGTATTGCCCCAAGCAAACACAAGCTCAAGAGATCTCAACCAAAGTGAATCTATTGACCACCTCAAAGTCTATACTATACCATTTAGCCTTATAGCAGAGCAAGCATGGATTTCAAAGAAAGTATCTTAAAAGAACTGTAGAGAACCACACACATACCCCTTGTTTCTCTCAACCCAGGGCTCCTACACAAAACTCATCAATACCAAAACATTTATTCAGAAGGAACCACCAGGTTTCTTGACCCATGAAGAAGCTTCAGACAATGTACAAGATAAGTCAGTGCAAGACTTCCTTACTTCATTCACCCTGTAACAGTATCCAAGATTTGAACCTTATTCTGTAGAGGTGGATTTACCTCACTTGACCTTTTCTTGAATCAGTGTTAAAGTATCTCTCAATGGTGGGTTTACAGTGCATGCTTGACCTACAGAGAATCATAAAACCTTCTCTGTATCATTAAGACATCCAGGATTTTTGCTACCAAACAGCTTCCTTCTCAGTAGCATCCAAAAGGTGAAAGTACTACACAAAATAGGATTCAGAGTATAAATTTACAAGCTCCCAGAGCACATAGTATTATGAGAGGCCAAGGCCAGGGTCAAGTCCCATCAGCCACAGAGGAATTCTAGCACCAGACTGCATCTTAGCCAAAGGGTAAAAACAATAACTAAAATAAACAAACAACATAAAACCCGCCTTGTAGCCTTGTTAACCATGAAGACAGAGTTAGCAGTCTTAAATATTTCTGTCAGAAAGAGAAGTTTGGGTGAGAGTCAGCATGGTATGAGCTATTGAGGCAGATCCTAGTAGGATAGGTATTTTTAAGTCCACAGACCTAAAAACCAAGTTGTATTAATCAGGAATCTCAGAAGACAGCCCAAGGACAAAATGCACAGAGAACCTTGCAGGTGGCCTAAAACACAGTCTTTCTATGGTAGGGTTAAGACTCTGGTGGGATGGCACAGAGAAACCTGCATTACTTGGTAGCATAAACAAGCCGTAATAGGATTCATTGCCTTTCTACTCAGACAAACCACATTTAATTACCTTGCATCCAAGTTGCAGTAATCTAGATGCAGATAGATCTGAAGTAAATTGAAAGGAAATGGATTTTACGTGACAATGTAGGAAGGAAAAGCACATTAAGATAAGGATGATTAGGTGGATTGGATGAACCTTGTAAAAGATAATTGCATTCAAAACAATAGCATCTTCAGCAGGGGAATTTTTGTCAAGTGGAAGTTATACCACCGTCACACTCACAGAAGTGTCTATACCAGATTGGCTCCTTCTTTTTGTGCATGGTGGCTCCTTGAGTTTCTCCAAGAGCGGCAGTAATATCTGAAGCAGAGATGCAGAGCTAAGCAGGACAATGTTTGCCCATCTGTAGTCAGTCAACTTGTTGAAACATCATTAGATCTATCCACCAAACTAGGAGCCAGCTGTCAAGCAGTTTATCATCCTAGGCTGTTTTGATCCAGAGCTGTGGGTTATCTCTGCTTTATTCCTGGACTTTGTGCTACAAGAGCAGAAATTCTCACTAATTATTGAGTGAGATTTAAAAGTTGGACCTTTCATCAAGTACTCAGAAGTGAAGATCCTGATGGAAGTCACCAATATCCACTCCTGGACTGGGTGGTACAGTATGATGTGAGTATACAGCATATGTGCTGCATCATAGCTCTTCTTGCCTGCCTGCCACAAAAGCCAGTTACAGATGTGGTTCACCATACATGTATAAAAGGAGAAGAGATATTGACGACCTAGTGGCATGGAATAAATATCCACAGAATAGTAGAAATATCTGATCAGTCTCTGGATTAGCTGGTCCAAAAACACCTAGTCTGTTGTGTCTTAAGGTCACTTATGAGAGAGCATAAAAGCGTGGCTGATAAGCAGGGCAAATGACATCATCAACCGAGTCCTGTGCAAAATAGCTGTCATTTTCCCACACAGCACCCTTGTCTCTGATTGGAAAGACATAGATTTGATGAATGGACCCCTCAGTGGGTGAGGAATTGGCTGGATGGTTGCAGTCAAAGAGTTGTGGTCAATGGCTCAGGGTCCAAGCAGAGATCAGTAGTGTGTGGTGTTCCTCAGGAGTCAGTACTGGGACTGGCGCTGTGTAACATCTTTGTTGGTGACACGGACAGTGGGATTGAGTGCACCCTCAGCAAGTTTGCTGATGATACCAAGCTGTGTGGTGCAAACAATACACTAGAGGGAAGGGATGCCATCCAGAGGGACCTGGACAGGCTTGAGAGGTGGGCCTGTGTGAACCTCATCAAGTTCAACAAGACCAAGTTCAAGGTCCTGCTCGTGTGTTGAGGCAATCCCAAGCACAAATACAGGCTGGATGATGAGTGGATCAAGAGCAGCCCTGAGGAGAAGGACTTCAGGGTGTTGGTTGGTGAGAAGCTCAACATGAGCCAGAAATTTGCACTTGTAGCCCAGAAAGCCAGCAGTGCCCTGGGCTGCATCAAAAGCAGCATGAACAGCAGGCTGAGGGAGGCAATTGTCCCCCTCTACTCTACTCTCGTGAGACCCCACCTAGAGCACTGCATTCAGCTCTGGGGCCCCCAGCACAAGAAGGACATGGACCTGTTGGAGAAAGCCCAGAAGAGGGCCATGAGGATGATCAGAGGGCTGGAGCACCTCTCTTATGAAGACAGGCTGGGGAAGTTGGGGTTGTTCAGCCTGGAGAAGGCTCTGAGAAGACCTTATAGCAGCCTTCCAGTGCCTAAAGAGGGCCTACAGGAAAGCTGGGGAGGGACTTTTTTTGTCAGAGTACAGAGTTGTGCTGGGGCCCTGCTGAAGTCCAGACCTGATGTAAACAGCTTTTTCCTCAGTGTTTACCGGCTTGACTGCTGTCAATCATATCCTTGGTGCTCAGCCCAGGACAGCCTTTCAAAACTTACTCTGGTTTTGCTCCTTGTGCTTTCACACAGTCCATATTTCACTCACAGTAATCTTACTATTTCTTTCCTAGCAATACTACTATTTCTGTTACTTATCTCTGGATATTAGAAAAGCTTCATCAGCGTCATTGAAAGCAGTAGTCTTCTGATGCCAGCATGAAACACCTTTGGCTCTTCTTTGATTTTTCCAGTTCCTGCATACCTTTGATGTATCCCTTTGAACATGTTTTTTCTTGTCTACCTGGCTATGCTAACCTCTTTCAGGCATTTTATTTCTGTCATGAGAAATATACAGTTTTCTTGTTCAGCCTTCAGCTAGAAACTCCAGTTTATTCCAAAGTTGCTCCAAGCCACCTGTCACAGTGCTCACCTGTTCTTCCCCATATCAAAATGTTACCTCTGCAGACCTAGATATCCTTATACCCCCAGACTCGCTACTATTTTCCTGGAAAGTGGGTAAGATGCAAAACACTGTTTGAGTGACAGCCAAAGGAAGAGATGTTTCCCAGAAAGGGTATTGAACACATGCCAATGTATGTTCTGCTTTCCTAAAGCCTTGTGCTGGAAGCCTGCTGATACATCAGGTTTAAGTAATATATTTGGGGATTATATAACAATCCCTCAAAAAATAATAATAATTAAAAAAAATAATCTGATGGTCATCAGTGAGAAATATTCACTTTAGTTTATTTTTCATGTCAGGAGCTAAACCAAGAGTTGGATTTATTTCACCTGTGATAACAAATATCTCTACTTCACTGAGTTTTCTCATTGCTCAGCAAGGAAAGCTCTAAGCCCAAAGCTCTAAGTCCATCTAAATGCTTTTGGCCAGTAGTGAAATGCAAAAGAAACTTGCCTGTGTGCCTCTCAGATGTATTCACATGATCCATGTTCTATGGTTTCTCTTCTGGTGTCAGCACCACATGTAGCCCCACACCTCTAAGCAAATTGCAAGGAAAACAAAGCTCAGGACTGCACACTTCTTTACTCAGTTGTGATGGGTCATACACAGTGGTCATGCATGCCAAGGATAGGCAGACAATTTGGCTGGTAAACTCTGAGAAAATGCTGTTGGGTGTGTGCAAATGAGATTTACTCTGGTTTTCTTTGGGGGCTTACAGTCTGGCTAGATTGGGGCAGTGTTTCAGGAGACGACAAATATTCCCTGCATTAGGGGCCCTTTCCAGTCAAATTTCTAGTCACTGCTCCAGAGAAGCTTTAGATCGTCTCAAAGAAAGGCACTGCAAGTCAATTTTAAACCACAGATACATCTGTTTCCTTTTCTCTAGCCTCATTCTGAGAAACCCTTTCCGAGCTGCTTCAGATTAAATTCAGCTCCCCCAGTCCAAACCACCAGAGACATCCACCACAGCGAGTCTCAACCTCAAGGGTTACATTTGGCTTGGTTGTAAGAGACTGGGAACAAATCCTTGTAACACAACCAGCCTTGTCAGAGCCTTGTCAAAAACAGTGTTTTCTTGTTTTCTACAGATAGGTGTTGCAGAAAGCAAACAGAGGTGCTGAAAGCAACCCACCCATTGATCTATAGCTATCTGCATTGCTAAGGGCCCTATTTCTGTCACATTCATTTTTCTGTCTTTTCAGTAAACCAGCTACTGCCACGATCCCTTCTCCTTGCAACCTCTGCACACACCCACCAGAACATTAATCCCTATATATCACCTCTTGTGGCTGCTTGATGGATGAATCCAGCAGAGGCATGTCCTGCTCATATATCAATAGTGCATGGTTAGGCCAGGCTCAAGGGGTCCCCTTTTGAGTGAGAGACAAGAGATCAGACATAGTGTTCCCTCTATGTATTAGGTAGATTCCCTGTGAGAAGAAGAGATGTGTTGATCATGCAAATTTTCTACGTCAGATTAGTCCCCAGCATTAATGAACAGGACCAGGTTGCTCCCAGTTTTTAGGATTCAAGAAGAAAAGGACACAAAGGATCAGTGCTGGCCTATGCTATGGGGCCATGCTAAAGAAGGCTACACCTTCTTTAGTCCCACTCTGGAGAAGAATAAATTATGACTGCTGGAAGGAAACAACCCCTGTCTGTCTGGAGCATGTACCTGCTTAGCTTGGAGTGCAAGATGCCAGCCACGGAAGAATTTTATCCAGAAGGAAACAGCTCCACCTGTGTGATTGAAATGAGATGTGAAATGCTTAGAAATATTTCCAAAGCTTGCATAACTACTGCTTATACTTATCACTTCATAAACGTGTTTATTTGCATTTTTATTGGCACGAGCAGGTCAGATTCAGCTTGTTTGCTGTTTTTGACCCTCTTTATTGTTTCTGGCTCCCTCCGTTTGAGACAGGGAGAGTTAGGCACCCCTGAGTTAGGTAACCACATACAGGACAGTAAACCCCCTGACTGTGAGGGGTTGACAGACAAATTTTGTGGGATCAGCAGTGCACCACTTCTGAAATGGTGCAGAGCTGCTAGCAGAGCATTAGAAAACTAGCTTGAAATTACTGGCCATGACCAGGCCCCGTGTTTTGCAAATTCCTCTCCCACCTCCTCCCCAAGACTGACTCTATGACTTTATTGTGTTTATTGCAACTAGAGTGCAATCAGTTCCTGGGGTGAATACTGTCCGACAATGGCTACTCGTGTGCTCCCTGATCAATGGAAAAGAATTGGTGAATCTCATTTCTTTTCTCTCCAAAGATTCCCCTGCCTCCTTTTCCATCATTACATTTCTGCAAGCTCTTCTCCTCCTTTTTATTTCAGTCCTGGGTGTCCCCTGAGCTCTGTGATTGCATTTAAAACAGACACAACGACATTATGAAGCATTAAACTAATGGCATTTGAGACCATTTTTCTCCCGTAAACCATTACGACGTCCCTGGAACGGCTGGCAGAGGGCTGAGCACCAGTGCTGCCATCCAGGGCTGCATCCCTCTCTGACGCTTGGTGCCCACAGTGGGACTCGAGGTGCCATCTCTCGTGCTGCTCCCGCTGTAACAGTCCCCAAGAAAGCTATTTTGATCTTCAGATGAGTTGTTTGGCATGCCCATAATGACAAATACGTGGATGGGGGGTTAACCATGAATTGCAAAGTACCCATCGATTCCCCAGGGTGGAGAGGAATATATCCTCCTTCACACCCTTTTGATGTATAGTTAATTACACGAATCTGGAACTGTTACCATGTGCAAACACAGTGAAAATTGACTTTCTAAGCCATCCCTGGCCCCTCTGCATATGTCTCTTGCTCTATCCCAATACCATGCTCTGTCTGTACGCACACAAATATAATCAGCACTGGTTTAGACTCTTTTTTTGATAATCCAGCTTTATAAAATGTTAGAGGAATAGAACGGAATGTAGCATCCTTCAGGCCTGATATAGCTTTTTCTTTTTTTTTTTAATAGAAAAAAAAAATAAAAGAAGAAACTTATTTTATATTGGTTGTTCTTTCTCTTGCCTGAATAAAAGCTTTAGCACAGCTTGAAAGGGTTGCATGTGCTGAAATGTAGCCCAAGGATATGTGTTATTATCCATCCCCTCTTGACCAGCAGGGTCTCGGCTCTCTCTCCCTTTCAGCCTTTTGTTTGAACAGATGGGATTGGGGAACGAAGGGAAAGAAAGGCAGTCTGTTCTCATTAACTCTCCCAGTACACAAACACAAACCTGAGCACAGGGGACCTACGGAACAGGACTGCTTCCACTCTATGCACATCCACTGAGACCATATGTACCCGCACACAAAGGCAGGCAGAAGACCCACATTGAGCCAGCTACAAGGCACTTACCAAGGATGACTCCTCACCAACTAATTAAAAAATAATAATTTTCAAAAGCCCTCACAGGTCATTTCCTTTTCATTCAGCTGCACAATTTAAAAAATAACCTTCAACTCATGCGGTGTTGAGGCTGTTTTAAAAGAGAGTCTGCCATCAAATCAGCCTAAAATCTGAGCTGGGAGTGTTTGCTATGGCCTTGTCTAACGTGAGCTCTGTGAAGAAGTTACAGTCTGAAACTGCTAGATCACGGGTGAGGTTTCTCTAGCCCAGCCTCCAGGCAAGGGCCAAGGCAGCTTCTTTTGGAAAAGATGCTCAAAAACCTGTGGTTGTCCTCAATGGACAAACCTGTTCTTTGAGAATGTCTCCTCAAATAATCTGTGGCCAGGTAAGGCTGTAAATCTTGAGGGCTTCTGTTTCCATCATGGCCCTCGCATTTTTTTTTCCCATATTTACTTAGAGCTTTTGGAGTGCCATTTAAACAATACCTGACTCTCTACTGAATTGTGCATGGTTGTAGGTCTTGGGGAACTCATGAACAGCTCCAGTCTGTGTGTGGGGAAACATCTCCTTTCCAGCAATGCTCAACTCCTCACTTTAGAGAAGACTGGGCAGCTCTAAAGTGAACATGACCATGCACAAACCCCATGACAATCCAAAAGCCACTTGCTTTTGCCTGGCCTGCAAAGATGGAGAGGCAAGGTGGGTTCTCCAGCACCTAATCACACAACCATCATAAGGCCAGGGCACGCTCAGATGACTACCACTGGCACATGGCAAGTCATCCAGCTGTCACCCTACAGCCCACAGGCAATGCTCAGTCACTGTAGCTCAAATCCCTACCTGAGCACACGAAACTCCTCCAGGTACAGAGCTCCTCCTACTTCACACTCTAGGTGGCAACCCCCACCACATCATGGAAAGGGTTTTTGGACACCTCTGAGTCACATCTCACTGCCTCCTTCTTCCTCTTGAGGTCATCTTCTGGCTCTCTTTATGCTCTCCTGCCCTTCTGAGTGCTAACGGGGTCAGGCCTGAAGGGAAAACATGCCAAGCCTCTGCAGCTGCCTCGCAATGAGCCCCCAGATCAGAAGGACGACGGGCACCTGGCTGCTCTGAAACGACACCAGCTGAAACGAGGAGCCTCAGGAGCCAATTTCCCAAACAGGCTCCTCAGTTACAGCTCCCGTCTGATCTTTGTGTTTGATCATATTTCCCTAGGAGCCTCACCATACCCTAACGAACATCATGTCTTTATTTAGCTGTCAGGCAGAAAGGAGGGCGAAGCTGGAGGGTGGTTCTCCTCCAGAAGCTGCTGCGAGCTGGAGACATCACAAGCTCTTCCCTCAGGTCCACAGGGAAACACTTGTGTGTTATGTTCAGCACCAGGGGGCCACGCACAGAGATAATGAGCCCTGCAGCAACCCAAGCGTGGTGCAGAAGCCCATGGGATGGCTGCCAGAGGCAGGTCCACCTGGCTAGCCAAGGGTTGAGCTGGCTGAGCCTCGAGCTTTGCCCCTCAGCATGGCACCAGGAAGAGAAAATAGACCTTACTCTTAAAAACACTGGTTGGCCAACCAACAAACACAGGCCCCCAGGCTTTCCAAAGCAAGAAACTTGAAGTTTGGGCTAGGCAAAAATGATACAGCTCATCAGCTTTTGCTCGTTACAGCAAGGAACAGCGATACTTTCAGCCAGACCTTTGCAACCAGTTTGCAAGGGAAGAAAGTTTAAAAATCCTAGCAGTCCATAAAATCAAAACTTAACAGGCAGAAGGTGACTAAGGGTTACCTGAAGTCCAGGAGTATTGAGCTTCCTTAGCTTGTCTCTATTTTTGGCAGGGACTATTCTACTTTTTCCTTCTCTCCAAAGCAGCCTGCAATTTGAATTTTCACATATAATGAAAACACTTTGCAAAAGAAATTGAGTTTCAGCTCAATGGAAATGTTTTGTTTCACCTCAAAAACAAAAGCCTAAGCTGCTTGACAATGAATTATTGTGACAGAGCATTTCAATAACTTGGAGATGTTCCTGCTTTAAATTACCCATGTGTGGGGATATGCGGGTGTAGAGTCGAAAGCAGCTCACATGCGGCTGCAAGGACAGCAAACAGCTTGGCCTGTGAGCCATCCTGCTCTGGGTATGCTGTGTCCTAGGAGGGCTGATCAAACTCCTCATTGTGGGTATTTCTGAGATGTGCCAAAGCTATAAGATGAGCTTGACAAGTGCAAAGTGATCCTACTCCTGGTGCCCATACTTTTTCCTCAGGCAGCTGCTGCTAGCCACGCTTGGAAACAGCATGCTGAATAAACAGCACTTTGGTCTAATAAAGTTGTCACAAAATTGCATATAATGCTTTGCTCTGTCACGTACAAGAGTCTCTTCCAGACCATCTGTGCCTCAGTACAGGATAGCGCCGTGCTACCTGAGCTTGCGGTGCCACGGGAGGGTTGGGTCTGTGCCAGGCTGTGTCCTGCTGCCACCAGACCACCTCCACTTGAGCTCACTGCTTGACACTTGCTTGGGTGCCAGCAGCTGGATGTACCCTGCCAAACCCCACTGCTAGTGCCATTTTAGGTGCTTGGAACGGAAATTGGACAAATATTTGGGTGAACACGAGTGCCACAGGGCCAGGGAGTGCTCCCATCAGTGTTAATGCACATGGTATACCAGGCTGAAAAGGTTACGGGGAAATCCAAGCAGAATGCCCTCACTACAAATAGTGCCATCCCTATATTACAGAATCACAGCGTGATTGAGGTGGGAGGGCACTTCTGGAGGCCATCCAACCCCCTGCTCAAGCAGGGACACCCAGAGCAGGTTGCCCAGGGACACATCCAGGTGGTTTCTGAAGATCTCCAAGGAGGGAGACTCCACTTATTGCAAAGGGAGCTCCAAAGGCAATGGATGTGAAGTCCCATACATCTCTACTCACCCACAGACGATGTGGAGAGGCTGGAGGCAGAGCTCAATCTGACAGCCCCTAAAAGCAGGTGGAGCCAGTCAGGAGGCAGAGCTGCTGCCGGCAGAGCACGACTGCCCCCTCTCCTAGCACTCTCCCAAGTTTTTCTGGGATCAATAGCCAGGGGTCTCAGTTCAAGTCAAGGGTCAAGTGTTTTCATTAGCTTCAGAAGTTGTGATAACTCCTTTGTGCAACAGAGGGTGTTACAGAAACATCTCAGCTGGGCAGGGATGCTTTTAGAGCACTCCTGGCTCTAGTTCTGCATTATTTCCCTCCATCTCCCTGCATAATTCCCCTCCAAATGAATGTGGGACCACAACCTTTCTAATTCACCTGTGATGTTTAAACTTTAATCATGAGCTGGAAAAAGCGAGTAACACACCATATTTTAATTACCTGTGAAAATTACACAAGCCCAAAAGCCAAAAATTCCCTTCACCTGATCTCTGGAGAACAGGTGATATGGATGGAGATCTGAATCTTGCACCTGTCTGATCCAGGTGCTCCCAAGTGGCAATCCCCTGCTGATGGCAGAGGATGGGTTGGCTGCTGGACTTGAGCTGCTAGCTGCCTACAAGTCCCAGGTCATCACCTCTGCCCAACCTGCCACTCGCTCTGCTGTCACTGAGGTAGCTGATGCTGAGATGGTCCTTGAATGGACCTTCAGCTCTGCTGCTTGAACCAGTTTCTACCCAACCCCATGATTTTGTCTGCAGTTTCATGGAAAACCAGGGCAGACAGCTTAGCAATGGCATAGACTGGTGGCACGCTCCATGCATTTACATTCAAGCCTTGTGTGCGATGTGATTTAGGGTCCTCAGGAAAACCTTGGTCCTTTGGTGTCAGTTGGTGGGTGCACAGAGGGCTGGTGGGGAGATGGAGCAGCCCGTCTCGCAGCCCACAATGAAACAGGAGGGCTCGGTGGCAGCAGCATCATCAGGAGGAGCCACAGCCCCTCCGTGCTGTCTGGGCTGTTTCCCAGAGGGATCACAGGGCCGTGCAATCAGGCTCAGCTGGTAATCAGGCAAAGTCCAAACTCGCATAAAGACTAAATTACCCCTTAGTCTTTCCAGCTCAGGGGAAAGGATATTGATAGGAGAGGCGAGGATGGCTGCGGGACTGCAGCTGCCACCATGCACGCAGAGAAGCATCTTTTCCTGTCCCTCACCCGGCTGTCATCCATATAGCCAGCTCCTGATCCCCCAAGGGCCCTGCAAACCCAGAGCACCCTGCTCAGCCCCACAAGCAGCACCCTGGGGGGCAATAGCATCATCCCTGCCTGCCAGTGCTTGAGGAGAGCTATGGGTCCTGCTGCTTGCTCACTCATACTTGTTTCCATCAGTGCACAATAGCTAGTGGTGGGCAGAGGTAAGGGTTCGTGTTCATCCTCGGGAGAAGGGGTTTATCGTGCCTGTGAACCCACCAAACCTACCTGTTCAAAAATTGGAGTTCTGGGAGTCAGAGGTCCCTCGGAGTTATGTAAGTTGCATGTAAGCCCCAAGATTTGAATTTTAAAAATAATTAAAAAAATAAAAATAGATATTAAAAAATAATCATTAATAATAAAAAATAATTTAATAATAAGTCCGGAGCAGCGCGGAGCAGCGGCACCACCTGGCGGTGCTGGGGGGAGCCGCGGTGCCCTCCGAGCCCGGCAGGGGGATCCCGCGGCCAGCTCCGGGAGGGGGTATTGGTCCCGTCCCTTTGTTCAGCTGAGATTTCCTAAGAAAAAAAAAATAAAGAAATCAGTAAAATAAAATGTGTATTTGTGGTGGTGTTTCTCTGTCAGCTCCCTCTGCCCGGGTGAGTTCTGAACAGGCTGTGCGATGGCATCTGAAATTGGTGAAATGGTGAGGATCTTGGAAAAAAAATGTGAAAATATGTTTGTGGGCTTCGTGGGGAAAGGTGGCAGATGCGGTGCGGCTGTCCACAGGCTGCTCTGCGAGCTCAGCCCTTATCTCAGGGAATACAGCTCAACCAAAATACAAATCTCGACTTCTGATCTCTCCTATGCAGCTAAGGATAACTGGGGCAGCAGTGGCAGGCTGACCATCAAGCAGGTGGTGCAGGGTGCTATATCCAACCTCCTAGGTGGCATGAGTGCCACCAGCTCACCATGGTGACCCTGTCACCCTCCAGCAGCTGCTTGCAGTCTTCTGACAACTCCAGGCTGAAGCACAGTTTCTCTCAAGCTTCAGAGTTTTGGTCCTAATTTAGGTCCCTGTGAGTGGCCACTGGGTGTGTGAGAAGGTAAAATCTTGATCAGCTACAAAAAGGCCCCCCTAAAAGAGACTTCATTAATTAGAAACCACTGATGGATGTGTACCTGATAGTTAGTGAGATGCTGTTGATGACTGGATGCATGCTTCTAACCAGTACAGCCTACCCACAACAAGTAGTCACTAATAGAAAAGAGAGCACAACACTGTCATATTAACTACACCATATCATTTGACAAGCTCTGTCTAGGCAAATCTTCAAGGATTTGAAGCTGGGCTCTGATCCAGCAAAACAATGACCCATATGTTTAACTTTTAGCACAAGGGCAGACCTGGTGGGATGCAAAATTAGGCACAGGTCTAAGTGGTTTCACCTGGGTCGAGAGCTGCACAGGCTCCTACTTCAGAGAAGGTCAACACCTTGCAGCAGGGCAGCATCAGTGGGGAGAGGGATGGAGCACTGCTTCCTAACTTTCACTTATGCTAATAAATTCCCCACCTGTGCCCAGTAATTTACAGGCAAAAAGAAAAGCCAACCTACTGTCAGTGGGTAGCTATAGATAGCAGCTGGTCATAGTTCACTGGAGTTCAATTCAGTGAAGTCTCCCTGGGCCTGAGGACCATGGGCAAGATCACACGCTCCTGTCCCTGGTGTTCAGGCAGTGGTTTCCCAATGCTCATCTGAGGCACTACTTAAGTACAGGATGGATATTTTGGGTAAAAATAAAAATGTTTCAATTAAAATGTCAAAAGAAATATTCTTTTATCTGAAAATTCTGTCAAATGAAAGTGTAGAATCCTTTCATCACAGAACACGTGCTTTCCACCTCTGAAGGGCTTTGGCTTGTGATTTTTCAATTAGCAATTCATTTAATGTAATTGAGGGTCTGCCTGAGGTGATTCTTAGTTCATGTCCCCCTTTTGGGCTTGTGCAGTTACCTGGATTCTGTTGCTGTTGGTACACTGTAGGAGTAAATGATGCCACTCAGCCACACGCTTCTGTGCATGTTCACAATGCACCAAAGTCAAGAGGACTTATTTAAGCCACAAGTATTTGAGGCCGTCAGAAAATTTGACACCTAACAGACACGTCATTTAATCAAGCCCCATCCTGATTCATTTAGCTGCCTAAATCACTGCTTTGTGGGTCTGATCTGGACAAATAGTAATCAGAATGATTTCTGATCATTGTGATGTAAGAGCAGCAAAAAAAATAAAAATAAAAAGTTTTGCATCTTCATGAGGCCAGCCTTAAATATCTAATTGCCTGGTTAATGCCCCAAAATCTGCTCCCTGCAAATCAAATAGAGATCCAGAAATGACTGCAACCTGAGACTAGTCTTTAAAAGGGCAGAATGAATCTACGGGTCTCTCCACAGACAAAATAGTAATATAAGTAGTCCAGAAAACATCACTGGATGGCAAGGCAGGCATTTGTATCTTTGTATCTTTATGGAGGAAACATATTACATAGCATGAGTAATAGAGAAAGGATTAATTCTCTTTGGAATATTTGGAATATTTCTCCATGTACTAGGTTGAAGTTGGGGGAACAACAACAACAACAAAAACACACCACAGGGAAAGAAAAAAAAAAAAAAAGTGAGAAAAGGATCTTTACCAAGAGAGAAAAAGGATGAAAGGACATCAGGTATATTTATTGATTGTAATATTTATTGATTTTAAGCCACCTTTGGTTCCTCCTCCCGGCTGGTAAGAACTGCAAGCAAACTGCTGTGCTGGATCACCACAGATCCTCTTTTCACATCTGACATTTGCAGAGCTGCACTAACTATCAGCAGCTCCAGATCAAGTTACTTCGTCACGGCCCTGCATACCCACACCTGCTAATCTGGGCGGCTTTGTAGGAGCTTAGTTGCAGCCTTCAGCATGCAGAATCTGCACGCAGCCACGATGGGTGGACCTGGGGAGAAGTAGCAGAGCGGAGTCTGCAGTTCTTCTTGATATGGTGCA
Source organism: Aythya ferina (assembly GCF_964211825.1). Taxonomy (NCBI): domain Eukaryota; kingdom Metazoa; phylum Chordata; class Aves; order Anseriformes; family Anatidae; genus Aythya; species Aythya ferina. The sequence goes on along the minus strand of NC_140296.1, from coordinate 122,099,960 downwards.
TGTGTTATGAGACTGGAGACGGTGAAGAACCACTGTCAGTGTATAACCTCACTTCTTACCTAAGACCTGTCATATCCTCCAAGGTGACTCATAGACAAGAAGCTCAACATGAGCCAGCAGTGTGAGAAAGCAAGCCCTATCCTGGGGCCTTGAACTGACATTGAGCTCTTCTTCAGTTTCTCCCTGCTGTTACAGCAGCAGGTGAAAGGAGAGGTGAGCGGAGTCCTGGAGCCATGGCCACCACGATCTCCCTCCCTTCTGGTGACTGGCTGGGAGTCTCAGAAATGTTTCTTCCACATAATTTTCAGTAAGGTAGAGGTAACATCACTTTTCAGCAGGCAGTCCCTAAGGAGTGAGGCAAGGTCTCCAGCTTTTGGCTAACTTTTGCCAGGTCATCACATAGTTTGTGATTTTCAGGTCTTTCCTTGGCTCTTGACTGCAGGATTCATGCTATTACTGAAGCACTTCCAGCTTCCATTTTTAAACAGAGAAGCTTTACTGTGGAAGCCTTCACCTCTTTTGTGGCCGTAAATAAAAGCTTGAACACAGGCACCCAGAAGCTGCTATGCCAGGGAAAAATATCACGAACAAGACTCTTCTCAGATCTCCTGGTCTCTAAGCTGACTCAATGATCTGAGGGATAGCTGAGTCTTTATTTCTGAATGCATGGGAATGATGTCCATGGTGAATTTGATTCAGGCTGCCCCCAACTGCATGAAATGCATCTAGAGAAGAGAGAAGTCACAGCGGAGCAGAAATCCAAGAGCAGCAAACCTTTTTATGTCCCCTCAGGAAATTCAGGAGCGTGCTAAGCTTGTCCAGCTCATCACCCGAAAGGAATGATGTTCCTGGTGGCACAGTGAGGCCACGCCAGCAGTTCCCCAGAGGACGTCATGCTCCTGGGCAGCGCGGGAGGACAGGAGCGAGGGGGAGCTGAGCTGCCACTCGGGCACAACAGGTGTGAATCTGCTGGGCACAGCTCTGTCTGCAGCCGCTAAATTAAACACTCTTGTCACCTCCTATCATCGGGGACATTATTAAACATGCTCGAATGGCTGGGAGAAACCTGAGCAGCTCCCCAGATCTGGCCACCCCAGCCCTGTGTGGTGTGGGATCCTTGGTTTAGACCCTAGCCCACATGGTGGGTGGAAGCACCTCTGGTGGTTATTGCATGCACTGGTGTGTGCAGATGAACATGGACATGCAGACAGATGCATTGGACATGGCCAAAACAAGGAGGGATCCTGCCGATCCCACCTCCCCCAGGAAAAACGCAGGGGACTGATGGAGATGTCTAGATGGGTCTGCGTTTGCCTTAGATGGAGAAAAGAGGCTTGGGGGGATTTTTCCAAAGCTGTGACAGTGGAAGACTCAGACATCCACCTCCAACCCACAACCACCTCCCAAAGCACCTGCCTGTCCCAGGGGCAACTGCTTCAACTCATCACCTGTGACATTACAGCACAGGAAGGTGACATAAAATGGCAGTGACGTACCATGGCACTCGTCCTACGTGAGAGATTTTCAGCCTGTGCCATTTGGTTTTTCTGAAGCAGGGCATGTTAGAAATACCTGGGCAAAAAGACTGGCCTCTCATCAGTCAGCCTGAAGTTACCACGCAGCTTTGTGCAGCGAGACCAGCAGGGCTCCGGGGGATGCCTGTCAGACCCCAGCTCGTTGTGACTACCAGCAAGGGGAGAGTTTTACTAACCAGGCTGCAGCCATGTCAAATCTCCTATTTTCAGGTGAAATCAAGCCAGACAGCTGCTAGAAAGTCACTTCCAAAGGCATTTTTTTTGCTCAGACAAGGTTGTGGTGTGTGGGCCTGGACAAGCACTGCTTACTGGGCTTGCACAGTCCCACACAGAGCTTCCCTGTGTCCAGCCCCACCGAGACAGCCTCCTGCAAACAGCAGGCAGTGGTACCACCCTACCCCATCACTAACACAGTGAAGAAGCCTGGGTCTGGCTTCTTTCAGCTACTCTATCCTAGGAGAGAGGCATTTTTGCAGGCAAAAGTTTAGGGAGCAGTGGGACACCAACAGGTTGCCCTGTATGCTTAACAACCATGGCTGGGGCCTGCAGCCAGAGAGCTTATGAAATATATTTCTTATGTATTACTTTTGAAGAGTAAGTCTTCGTCTTCCAGTATTTCTCTTCATGCTATTCATTTTCAGTTGCTCTCCTTCCTACCCATTTCCATCCATGCCAATAGGCAACTTTGCTGTGGGGACACATCACCCAACAGAGAAAAGACTTTGAAATGTCAATAAATAGAGACCCTAAGTGGCTCAGGGTGAGTCGCTCATTGACTTTCCCTTTACAATTCCTATGTAGCTTTGTGAGTGCTTTTGTCTGTGCTGTATTTTGTTTTCCTCATCAGAAAAGGGAAACAGGAGGGTTTATAGCATCTTCTCATCACACAGCAGGTCTCAGGACACCTCAGCTAAAATACAGAGAGCGTCACTAGGTGCTGTATGCAAAGATCTCTGGCAGTTTAATAGAGGAACAAGACAGATCCAAGTTCTCTGCCTTGTACTTGCCGCCACAGACATCACTGCATGAGCATACAGGCAGCAAAGCACGGTGAAAGGCTTGTCACCCTTCAAGCCTTTCAGCAGGGCTGAAGGGAAGGGAGAGAGAACTAGATTTCTCACTCTGCAGAGCTCTCCTTGAGATGATGGTGATCCTCTCAGTCTCCTTAGAAAGGGTCAGTGCATCTCGGAGGCTCCCACCTTAACGAAAGCTGCACTCAGCAAATTAGTACGAGCTGTGACCTTGCTTGGCTAGCTGGTGGCAAAAGTCGTATTTTCTGAATACTCTTATCTTGAAAAACATGAGGTCTTAGAGGCTTGCAAAGAGATTAGCTAAAGCAGAACCTTAAATCCTGAAGCCTTGGAAAAAGGCTCACCGAAGCATTTGGATCAGCAGTGTCTGGGGAGTTGCAGAGGGCGATGAAGGTGAAAGCAGCAGCATGCATGGGGCTGGAGGGGACAGGAGGGAGGAGCAGCAAGCACAGGTCACTAATTTCTAGTATAAGTAGGGAAAAAAAATCATTAAGGAGATTTCTATTTCTCTCTGATTTTTCCCCAGCAGGCACCCTGCATTTCTGCAAGACTGAAGTGAAGGCTGAGACTGTCCTGCTCTGAGCACTTCCATACTGCTGCTGCTGGCTACTTATCCTCACAGAATTCAGACGAACAAGTAAAAATCCTAGTTTCGTGAATGACAGGGGTGGTTTTTCAACCTAATTCCCTGAAGCAAGGATTTTGTTGAATTAATACACCACAAAGAACTTAGAATATTAGATAAAACCACAGCAATATTTTCCCTAATTCTCCCTTTCTTTGCCTGAAGTTTTGGGGCCAATTCTGCAAGCTGTTTGAATGGTGTGGGCACCATCCCAGGTGTACAAGTACAGAGCCCTAACATCTCATTTCTCAGAGAGCTTTCAGGTGGAGAGCTGTGGGATAGTTACCTGGGGAAGAGCACTGTCACAATTTCTCAGGGCAGGACACAAAACCAGGAGACATGGTAGAAAAACAGCTGAACTGCTTGGCTGAGGAGTCAGAGCTGGGAGGCTGAGCCTTGCAGTCAACTTTTATCAGAGACTAATGAAGGCCAGCTGTGCCAGGGAACGAGCTATCTGAGCTGGAGGGCAGGCATCCCAGGACACAGTGTTGACTATGTCATTCCCTTGCATGGTACTGGGCACAGAAACAAATGTGTTGCACCCATGGGCAGCTAAATGGCATCAGAAAGACCTTATGTTATGCAGAAAGACAGCACAAAGTATTTGCGGTGATCCTCTGAGTGCAAAATCCAAGATTTCACAGTGGGGCTGGTTGTGCCCCTCCTGGCGGCTCCCCAGCTGCTACTACTGCTGTCCTACAGGGGAGGATTTGGCACACAGAGAAACGTTACGTCCAGTAGAAACAGGACATCTAACAAAACCCGTGTTGTCCAAATCTACAAGGTCTACACCATGTGCTTTTTCTTTTCTGCCCCAGAATGCCCAATCACTGAACCCCTGTCTTGAACATCCCAAAAGATGTGAATCTAGAATTGCAGATCTGTATTGGCAGGGCTACCATGAGAACATCTGCTTTGACTAGAATTCCACTTATTGGAAGTAAGAAATTCAGATGATTGAGACAGTTGTTCAGATTTTGAGGAATTTATCCTGACTGTCTTCACAGGTTCATCTCTTTCCAAGTCAAACACAAAAATTCTGCCTCCTGGGAAGTGTATGGGCATTTAAATCACTTCTGAGTTAGTGAACAAGATATCCCAAATTTCAAGTGGATGCAGCTACAACTGAAAAAAAAAAAAATCAACACTGTAGATACCCACTGGATCTAACACTAACAGTCCCACTGAGTATCTGAGCAGAGAGACCAAGAGATGGACTCTCCAATGACCAGGACCATGTTGTTCAGCTGGAGGAAGTGCCCTCAAGGCAGAGGTGAAGCCCAGCAGACACAGACCTTTGAAACTTATGCCACAGACAGACAGAATAGATGATTCTGGGGCTAGCAAGGCAACACCTTTTTGTCAATAAAAAAGCCGTTTGATCCTTTTTGACAGGGAAAAAAAAAAAAAAAAAAAAAAAAAAAAAAAAAGAGAAAAAAAGAAAATTAGACTGCATCTATTTTTAGGCAAATGAAAAAGTTATTCAGACTAGAGGGAAAGTGTGTCAAAAATAGCCTAAGTAATATGAAAGTGGAGCAATTGCTGTAGATCTACAAAAATAAAAGGAGGGCAAGAGCCCGGGAAACTGATTTTGAAGTAGCTGTGAACATTTCATTTTTACAGCACTATCTGATGTGTGCCTGCTTTAAAACACACTCTGATGGCAACGGCAGCCTATTCCTGCACTCCAAATGCATGGAGTCCTTCAAAGGCAGCTGAACAATGTGGTGTGGGCCTGATCATCCCACAAGCCTGGTTCCATGCTTCACAGCCCAAACGTTCAGCAAAAGCTTATCCATTGTCACCCACTGTGACATGAATCTTGCATCTTCCACTAAAAGCAATCAGATTTATTCAGGTTTGTCACAGCTCCCTCTGAAAATGACTGTCCCCGAAGAATGGCTCAGTGGGGAGTGAATTTCAGAGGCTGTCTTGCTCTGGATTCTACCTGGATTGCTTAGGTTTCATCATCAGGGCATCAAGTTGCAAACAAATGCTAAAATCCTGAAAATGCAAGACCAGAAATTAAGAGGTTTTGGAAATATGACAAGCTTCAAAACTGCTGCCTGCAGAGTTTCTGCCCATGTGTTGTGGAAGTTGAAAGTGACATCTGTGGGGGACTCATGTTCCTGTGTCACCCAGAAGAGAGGTATAACTGCTAGGTAGTGTTTATGTTTTGCCCCAAACAAACTCTGAAATACCCCAGCCATACAGTTAAATGGGACCAGCTGGTTGGGGTGAGAGCTGCCTACACCAAGGAGGGACGTCACCTCCTCACGGGCGTGGATGGAGCTAGGTCATAATGGAGCCACACGCAAGGAGGAGGCCTGGTGAGGCCATGTGTCTGCACATCACTTTGGCACGGGGGAGACCCGTGCCCGCTGTCAGACTCTTCTTTGCCAGCTCCTCCAAATACCTTCCCCAGCAGATCAGCGTCACCCCGCTGGTGGGGCTGGCTGGCAGCCAGCTGGCCTGCCTCCCCGTCCCTGTCGCTGCCAGTCATGGGGTGGTGGTGACACCCCGCTCAGAGGAGGGGAAGAGGTGAAAGGCTGTGCCACCAGATCAGGAACAGGGAAGCAGTCATGCTTTCCCATCTCACTTGCTGGGAAATGCAGCAGAGCTGCATGGAAAGACCCTTGGGGACAACAGGCAGGTCCCCAGAGGCTGGAAGGTGATGGTGACATCTGCCCATCACCTTGAGGAAGTCCTTTCCTCCTGCCCCAAGGCACCAGCCTGGGTCTTGCCCTTCATCCCCCTTAGTGTGATCACGCTTCATCCACTCGCCAGCAACGTCTGGAACTTGGCAGCTGCTGCGGGCATGGGAGGTGGCAAAGCAAGCTTCCCTCTGCTTTGGGGTTACAGCTGTGAGAGGCAGGTCCCAGGGCTGGCAGATCTCTTGGTACCTCACAAGTGGAGGAAGCACTTCGGAAAAGAGCTTGAATTCCAGCAAGCAGCTTGGGTGCATGCCCCAGGCAGCAGGAGGAAGGAGTCCCACTTAGTGCTCACCTCCTTTGCCGCCAGGGAAATGTGGCTTTTCCTCTAGTGGTGCCGATGAACCTCTGAAATGGTTTAATCCGAGCTCTGCTATCCGCATCCTAATCACTGTGATGCCCAAGTGGTTACAAAGAGAGACACCCTTGTTGCAAAACGCAGTCGGTGTCTTCTATTTTTGCTAAGCCCTGGTAGGATGGATCGTACCCCGGCTCTCTGTATAAATGAAGACCGTCCCTTCCCAAAACCTGCCTCTGTCCTCCCAGCATCGGCATCCTCCACTCCCTCCCGCACTCCCTCTCACTCACTCCCTCGCTCTCAGATGATGCAGAGTGCCAGCAAGTCCCTCAATGGTGTCATATCTGTCCTTTTTATTCATTGCAGGGTTTATTTTTAGCCTGAAACAACTGCTTCCTAAAAATGGAGTTCCTAATGACACGGGAGCCGGACACAGCTATGTAAGGTATCCAGGGCTTGGCCTGACAGCTTCTCCTGTCTGTCTTTGTTGTGAGCCCAGGACAGCAAAGTTTGCTGCTTCCCAACCGCCTTGCAGAGTTTGGACTGAACACTAGGAAGGCAGCAGAAAGAGAAACTCGGTTCAAACTTCCCCTGGAGCCCTCGGCCTCCTTCTCTTTCCAAAGGGAGAAGGAGAGAGACCTTTGCCTGCCCTCCGCTGCACTCCCAGGGCTCCCCCATGAAGGCGACTTGCTGGATTTTGGCAGGCTTTTGCCTGCTTTTCTGCTGCAAGGCAGAAGAGGGACTGAATTTCCCCACTTATGATGGGAAAGACCGAGTGATCGACCTGAACGAGAAGAACTACAAGCAGGCCCTGAAGAAGTATGACATGCTCTGCCTGCTCTTCCACGAGCCCGTGAGCTCCGACAAGGTCTCCCAGAAGCAGTTCCAGATGACGGAGATGGTCCTGGAGGTAAGCACCGCTGCGTGTCCCCCAAGGGTCAATGCCACAGCGTGCTCTGAGCTGTGGAGAGGAGCCATGGGACAGGGCAGTCGGAGGGTCTGGGGGGGGTCACCCAAAGCTCTGGGTTTGAGTTAGCCCCTGAGCTCTGTGAAGCTCAGGGAAAAGCCTCTGTCATACTCTTCTGAGTTGTTTGCTGGGAAATAGACTTTCTGGATTGTGCATCGGAAACCCAGGAAAATCGAGTAACCTTGCAAACCTCGGCAGCATGAACTCAGCCCAGCTGAGCTTTTCTAAATCTCGGCACAGGTCTGGGCACACAGCAAGAAGTGTTTAGGTCCTTCCTCCTTCTATGCAAGCTAGAAATCCCCTTGCTTTCTGGATGCATTCCTGTTTCCTATCCCACCGGGAGCGATCAGCCAAGAAGCCCTACCGAACTGTGCTGCAAACGGGTGTCCCAGCTCCCCATCTCAAAAGCTCCCTGCTGGTGCAGCATTAAATTGCTTTTTGTTTTTCTGACACTCGGTTGCCTGCTTGGAATAAGTCTGTGGCTGCTTGTTAATACAGCCATTCACTTCTGTGCTGGAGAAGGAGAAAAAAAAAAGAAAAAAAAAAAAGTTGTTAATTCTTTGGTGAAAGAATGATTAATTATCCCCAGTAAAATAAATCACATTAAAAATACAAAATAGGTTCATAGCATTCTTTCTTGTAGTGTGGCTGTAATCTAGGGAATTACACAGCAGTAAACCTAGATGGTTAGGTGTTGATTTCCTACCAGGAGCTTAGAAATATTCCCTCAGCTAAAAGGCACATTTGAGAAGAAAGTGAGAACTGCAGAAGAAACACATGAGCATCGTCAGACCCAGAGAAAAAATGCATTGCTCCCCTGTAATTATAGTAAACGTGAATTAGATAATATGCCCTCTGAGAGCTAGGACCTGAGAAAGTCCGAGGCAAAGTTCAAGGTCTACTGATCTCCTGAGAAAGCTTCACAGCAAGAAAGATTCAGAAACTAACCAGGTTTTACTCACCTGTCAGGAAACAGTTACTTGCTCCAGGTGAGTGATCAAATAACACTTGGCAAAGAAAAAATAACCCTGGAACTCCAGCTGAAAAGTTCACGGTTGGTGGTATAACCACATTGTTATTTAATAGGATAGCTATTTTGTGCGAGAGGGACGGCAAGCATTTACTAAGTGCATATTTATAGAAACCTGACAGAAGCAGGTATTGACTGTGCACTGCTGGCTGTACTCCCCGTGACACCTACAGCCCAGTTCACAATCGACCATATCAAGGGTGCAATGGCCACAACACAGCATAGGTGAAAGCCTTTATTTTGCTGGGTTTGATTCAGCAGTGAATACGTTGACTTAGGACTCTGGTGATTTGGTTTCCAATCGCCTCTCTGCTGTGGGCTTCTTATGTGACCTTGGGCAAGAGATAGAGGATTAGATCCGCAGCAGACTTTGTGTAATTGTAGTGCTGCTGTCCACTAATGCTCAGCTACGAGCTAACTGTGGCACAGAACACCCTGCACTTGCGGCTCTGACCTCAAAACTTCCCCAGCACTTGCGGTGCTGATTCAGTGCATGTCTCAAAGTTTCAGTTTCCCCTGGACAGGGAACAGCTGCAGCAATCTCATAGCCTGCTATGCAGAGAAAATCCAGCATAGGACACAGCCCAGCAAGGTGTTGGTTCTCCCAGTTACTGTATTAACTCAGCCATGGCAGCAAGCTGGGTTTTAAACTGTTCCTTTTCTGAGAGCATTCAAACCTAACCTCCCTCACCTCAAACCATAAGTTTTGTGCAGTGGGGATCACTCTCCATCTCCCCTGCCTGTGGTAGGATGTCTTTCTGGAGCATCTCATGTGTTTTCACCTTATTGTATTAAGGATTTAATGTCTGACTGACAGCAAGATGTGCTGCTTCCACAGCCTGGAAAACTCTATGTCCTTAGCTTCCCTGACATAAAATGTCACTGATCTCCATCATTAGGAATAATAGGGATCCTTCATCCAACACACAGCCAGGTGTGGAGCTGGGCAAAGATCTGAGTTAGGTGTCTAAGAGTTGTGACCTCCTATTGCCTGATGCACACAGGTATGTGTGTACACAGGAGAGAATGGACTTCATGGACGTTAAGTCCTGAAAACTCCAAAATTGTCCAACCTCTCTGTTTCTCCCACACGCACTTTATAAGAAAATTAAAATTCAAAAGACCAAAGGCCTTAAAAAAATATCTTAATGCCAAAAAAAGAACAGGAGAGATCCAGTGCCCAGGTCCCTCCACATTTGCTAGGAGAAACTCTCAGATGTGCCCTGATAGTAGACGACATGGCACGTTGTCAAAGCAAGCAGGATTCCCAGCAGTGCCTGCCAGTTCCTTCACTCTAGACCAAGACACTGGTTTAGGCTTCAGCACATGAAAAAAAGCCCCAGCTACAAAGCACCCAGGAAGGGATGGGCATAGATAACACCCTTTCAAACCAGGAACAAACTGTTCCTTGACCATGAGCATGGTTTCATTAAAATATGTGGCTCATGGTCAGCAACAAGGCCTGACGGGGGCTTCTTGCATGCATGAGGAGTCCCTGGGTCTCTGGTAGCTAACAGGGCTTGAGCTCACATGGCAGACTTTCCTTATTTTAGGGCACTGCAGTCTCTTCCCTTCCAAGTCCCCACTCTTCATGAAGCTTGCAATTATTTAATTACATCAGAGATCCACACCTCTGGAAAACTTGGCTGGAAACAGCCAAGAGCTTGAAAAATCATTCAGGAAGGCAAACCAGGAAGGCAGAGAGAAGAGAATCACAAGGGTCTCATTTCCTTAGGGAAACTGGCTGAAAACCTGACAGCACATGAGTTAAGCACATGCTTAAGGACTCAATCAAACCTTATCTATGAGCAGCAGGATGAGGAGAAAGCGATACAGTAGGAAACATTTCCTTCCCATGACAAAAGTCCAGTGTGCAGGACTGACTGACACTGTCAAAAGGTCAGGGTGCACAGCAGATATCCCCAGAAAAAGGGATGTCATCGTTACACTGATGTTAGAGCAGGACAGCACACGACATCTTCAGCTCCCTGCACCCAGTCATACTGGGATCCATCACTGGATTCCTGCACAGCCCAGGATGCCTTTCCAGTTTGGAAAGGCAGTGAAGATGAAGACCATCAGCTGGCCCGGCAGCTCCTGTTGGGTATTTCCTGGTGAGGACAGGGCCTGGGGATAACCAAGCCCCTGTGAGAGCACCACCAGTAGCTTTTTTGGACCATCCTTTGCAAATGGCAGCAGCTCCACAGATGGCAGTGCCAGCCCCTCAGGCCCAGGTGGGAAGGCTGGGGCTGTTGGGTTAGTCCATCAGGAAAACAGTCAAAGCAATGGCTGGAGATACAGCTGCCTACTGCTGAGTAGCCAGGGCAGAAAAATGTTGGGAAGGGATTGTAATACACCAGCAATCTAGGGCAGAGATGCATGAGCATGGCTGTTTCACAGCTCGAGGTAAGGGGCTCTTATCCTCCTTTGCCTTCCTTTCTCCTGCCCCACTCCCCGTCCCACTCAGGACAATACCAGAGGTTGGACCAGGCAGTCCTGAAGCTAGCAGTAGCTGTTCCTGCTTTGTGGCAATGTTTCTAAGAGTCCTGCATGCCTGTGAGGTGAGCACAGTGAAGAAGCAGAAGACACACAGCCAGACACAGAGTTTCATAATGAAGATATAACAGACAATTAAGAAACAAACAAAAATACTAATTGTCCTAAAATCTCTCAGCTTTAATAGATGGCAAAAGAGGACAAGAATAATGGAGTGAAACTTTAATACCCATTCTGCTATTATTCTTCTCTGTAGCTCTCCTACCATAATTCCTCCTGCCCCATACCACCACTTCTCAGACCTTCTCCCCTCTCCCTCTCATCTCTGAACCCTTCCTAAATACTAGCATAGCTTTACTTTCCAGTGGGCCAGATTCAGCCTCTAGGAGTCATGTAACGAGAATAATGGGCACCACGGTTAGGGGCTTTCCTTTTGCACATGAGAAGCTCTCTCCAGTAACTGAGGTCGTCTTAGGGCATAGCAGGCTGCATGTGATGCAGGATGCCATCCCCATTACACTCTCCTCCACTGAAACTTGCTCAGATCTTGCTCCCCTGGATCGTTCTTCCCTTGTCATGTGTATGCATATATATATCCTTTAAGAAAAACGAAATCAGTCAAGCCCAAATATTTTAGGCCCATCCATTGAAATAGTGTCCCTGGGCTGAAATGCCATGGGGAATTGCCCTAGCACAAATCAGTCTGCTCAGAGGTAGGACAAGAGGGATGTGGTGTTTCCCCATACAGATCAGCTCTAGCAGCTGCCTGACCTCTGGCGATAAATGGCAGAACAAAGTGAAACCCCATAATGTATTTGGCCAATTCTGTAATACAAAAAAAATCCTCCTGTGAACCTGGTGATATGAGTCCATGAGGTTGCATTGCATCCCTCTCCCAGTGCCCAAGAAGGGTCAGTAACTACTTGTGTTGTGAGAGGGACAGATAGATTCTGAATTCAATAAAAGACCAGAGTTAGAGTGGGTATGAGGTCTAATTCACTTAAATTCACTTTCTTTGAAAATGCTTATGTTCATGAGACAATCAATGCCTCACTACAGTTTTCTGGGCTGGTTAGACACTTTACACAGGACATACTCATTGAGTGCCACAGAGTCCCTGTGTCCCTATAGAGCAAGTCCTCAGGGTGAGGGATGAGGCACACCTGGGTGGAGAAGTACATGCAGGAGCCTACAGCATGAGTACCTTGTACATACCTGTAATAAAAGAGGTGCTTTGGTTTCCATAGCTACTAAAGCACTGGTTTCCACAGCAGATAATCTAATGCAAAAAATAAGGGAGGAAGAGAGAGAAAAGGAAAAAGTGTTCACTGATTACTTTGCCCTTTGAGACTATGTAAGTAGGTCTCGGTTCATCAGCCGAGAAAGGGAGCTGATTTTTAGCAGCAGCACTAGGAGGATTTCACTCACTGACATGCCAGTCACAGAAGTGAGTTACAGAGAGCTCCCCATTTTGTAGATGGGCACATTGACAGCCAGGGGCAAGTAGGTGACTTGGTCTTTCTGTAAAACAGTGGTAGAAACAATTTTGAAGACTACTTTACCTGTTATTGCTTCGTTTCGTTCCTTAAAGGCCCTCCATCAGTTCTCATCAGTGAGTTTGGACTGGCTGTACGAGCAGCTTCTAGCATAAGACCTCATAAGTGGCCATGCCACTCTTTGGAAGTCACTATTCATAGCCACGGTGATCAAAGCTATACAAATACCACCTGGAGGCATGGCAGACCCCTGTGAGCTTGGGCTCACCTGCTGACACAACGCAAAGCCAAGTCTGCCATGCAAGTCCTTAAGCCATTTGGAGACTCCTTCCAGGTCAGCCCTCCATTCAGAAACACAAGCGCTCAAGAGATGAGGAAAAACTTTGAAAAACCCATCATCCTAGGTCTCAGTCATCCTGCCACACCAGTCAAGTTCCCCCCAAAAAAGTGCCTGTGGGGGTTTCCAGTGCGTTTCTGATTCCCAGGAGGCAGGATCCCACTCCTATATAATAAGGCACCTTTGTCCTATCCTTGTGTGTTGTAAGTGGGGGCCTCAAAAGGCCTAGCCTGAGCTCACATTCACCCACACAGTGGGTGTGTGGTATTTATTGTCATCATTTCACATTGTCTGCCCCAGACCTTGACATTTCTCAGGAGCCCACCTGTGGCTGGGGCAGCTGCTGCCCTGCAAGGCAAAGCGGGTGCCCTGATCCACGCTGCTCTGGCTCACACTGGCCTCTCTCCACAGCTCGGTCTGCCAGTGCCCTTCATCTAAAACCAAGCTAATCAGAGCCTGCAACTGCCCTTCATTCATGCCTGAGGTTCACTGGTGGGGAGAATGGAAAGGAGATAGGATAATTTTCTTTAATGTCCCAAGAGGGAGGAGAGCTATTTCAGCAGAAAGCCCGAGGACAAATGGGCTATGAATAAACCAAGTCTGGAAACTAGGAAGCTCCTAATCACTAGGGGAAGGAGCCAAGGGGATAACAGCCCTGTGAGTTTTAAGAGGACATTGACCAGTTTATGACAGAGATTGGGTAAGCTGGTCCAAGGTCTGGTGACTACAGGTGTCCTGTCGAGGCCTCTGTCCTTAAAAAACAGGCACCCAGGTAAAGAATTGGTGGTGGCCTAGGAAAGAACTGACTTAGCAAGGTCCAAGTCCTCCTTTCTTTATTTCCTTCGCACTCTGGGATTTACCTAGATAGAAAACCTTGCCCGAGGAAATGGAGCAAGCAGCAGCACTGCAGATCCGAGGCTGTCCCCCCCTGTCGCAGCGCCCTGGGACAGGCAGTGCAGGCTCTGCTGATGGGGCTCATTCCTCTGCGCTTGCTGGCACGGGCCAGCTGCAGTACATGATACCTCCTCTTTCTGGGAACTCGGTCCTGCCCTGGCAGCAGCCAGCTAGCAGATCCCTGACACCAGGTGACGTCCCGGGGAGGGGAAGGGGCTGTGCATTGAGCACGCTTCCCTCCTGCAGCACCCGCTGGAAGGAGCTGTTTGGTGCCCTGCATATGCCTGATGAACCCAACCCTCACTTTCAGAGCAGCCTCTCTGACAACAAGGCAGTCACTGCCTCACTTTTGTGACAGACAGCTCCCAGATTGCCCCTCCTGTCTCTGTTTTGCCACAGGGGGCTTGGTGGGGTGGCCCCTGGGCGCTGATCCAGGCCCACCAGCAGGAGAGCTGGGGTCACCACATGCACGCCCGCACACTCAGGGCTGTCCTTGGCGTGCAAAGCTGCCCGGCCGAGTCGGCAAAGCACCTGTGAAGCGGTGCCAGCAGCGCTGGCTGGCAGCAGAGGCAGGTGGCCCCTGCCCCGTGGGCGCTCGGTGCCACCGGCATCGTCCCCGGGTATCTCGGGGGGCTGCGCTGCGGCCTACAGCCGGCTAAAATTAGGGATGCCCGGGTGCGGATAAAAATACAGCCCTCGCTATGTGAAACCTTCAGGGAGGCGGCCAAAGAGCACATCATATGCCTGGCCGGGCTGAGTGGCCGCGTGGCAATTAAAGGCCTGGGGCAGCGTTCTTGGAGTGCTACCTGCGAAGGCCACCTCCCGTGCAGGGCCTCCGCAGGAGTGACCTTTGGGTGATCCATATTTGGGGACTTGCCTTTTAGTCGGAGAAGCAGCGACCCCCTGAGAGGGATGGTTTGGCAATAAACAGCCTCCGCAGGCTGCCCTGGTGGTGGAAAAGGGCAAGAAGGTGGCACACACTCACTCTCTCACAGCCCTGCTGCCATTTCCTGCAGCAGCAATTTCTCAGGAGTCTTCTGCCCCTTCTCTTTGACCACCATGATGCTCCGGGACCTGTCATTCACCAGCCTGAATTTTGCAGGGACCTGAAATTTTGCTGCTGAGGGATGCAGGGTGATGCTGCAGGGAACAACACAGCATTAGGAAGGAGGGAGATCCCTCTGTTTTCTTTCAGAGTGCCCGCTGGCTTGCACAACTGGGAAGCCAACCATAACATGAAGCTGTGAGTCCTGCATAAGGCGTCCAAGCCACTGGGGACATACCCTAGATTCTTGCCATCTCCTCCTGTTTCTGAGAACAGAAGTATTAATGTTTTGAGATATAAAGTCATCAGCAGCCTCAGCACCAGCATCTTCACATCAACCAGGTTCTTCACATCAACATAAACTGCAGCTTTAAAGAAAACTGGGGAGAAGGAGCAGAAAATGGAAAGGAGGATGCATTGCTTGAGGGACCTTCCTTCATCATCTCCTGTTCCTCTCCTCCTTGCATTGCTGAAATTTAGCTCTTCCACCACTGCCAGCTTGGGAAACAGAAATCGCCCAGTGCTTAGGAGAAGCTTACTCCCAACAGCTCTCATAGATACCCAGATCTGCATGCCTGGGCTGCTGGGGAAGGTCAGCTTTGCTTCTTGTGGGGGCACCAGACATGCTTTTAAAGTTAGAATGAAAATCCAGGCCAGAAAGACATAATGTCATTCCACAATGAAAAACTGTCCATGCTGGGACACCAACCCCTTCTACTCGTATTTGTAACCCTCTCAGATGGATTTTTTCTGCCATTTGACAGCCAAAACCAACACCAAATGCAAGGTTCAGCACAATCCCTGTTGTCTGCAGCTGAAAGAGGATCGTGGCCAGACAACCTGTCACATTTATAGTGGTGGCACTTCTGCTGCTCTGTAGCCAAAAATTTCAGAAGGACCCTGTGAGCCTAATTAAATCTTCTGAAAGCTTCCCATCACCATACACCTAAGTTCAGATGGATGTTGTAGGTATGAAGCTGAGATGTTAAAGTGGGGAGTTGTTTCTTTCCAACCCCATTATTCAGACTGACAGTCCCTGCTGACACTAGCCAAGACAAGGTGCTGCTTGCTTACTTGGTGGTCCTCAGGCATCAAGTAGGGCTGGCACCTCTCAAAGATCCCAAAGAGCTGTGCCGTCCCTTATGCTTACCCAAATGAAGGCTGCCTGTTACCTGAGGGAAGCAGGAGAAAGGAAGAGTGCTCTCAAACTCACACCTCCTATTCCTGAGGATGCACAGGACAGAGCTTGTGGTCCCATGGCTAGAAAGTGTGCATTGCACAGGCTTCATGCACATGAGAGAAAGTCTGCAAAATGTGTGGAATATGAGCTTACAAACCCCTGCCATCCTTACTGATGCTCTAAGCCAGGTTTGCTTTCCCCAAAACTCCTGCTGTACCTCAGGGACTGTATAACCAGTTAGGTCCAGCTCTTCTGGGGCAGTTTCTCCCTTCCACCTCCCCATGCAGCTGTTGAAACTACGTTACTTGCTGTAGAGACACACAAAGGCAGGGGCTCTGGCTGGACAAGACTTCAAGCAACATGGATTTAAAAGGAGGAGAAGGAGAAGGAAAAGGAGAAGGAGGAGGAGGGGGAGGAGGAGGTGGTGGTGGAGGAGGAGCTGTGTTCTTACATTACAGCCACCTCCCTCCCACGGTTCCGAGCCAAAAGGATTGTCAAGATTAGAAAATTATCTGCATTCAAATCCCACTAGCATTATGGAATCAGAAAATACTGTAAGGGGATATATAAATGCTTGATACTGTAATGAGGAGGGGGCAACCAGCCAAGCTGCTGTGCCTCTGGCACGCTCTCTATTTTGCTGCCTGATGAGGTTCAAATGTAGGTATGAGAATGCGTGCACACCTAGGCACTGGTCAGACTTCCCTGCCCCACTGGAAAGCAGCAAGGGCAGGAGCGAGGTCCTGCCCCCACGTAGCTGGCACTTGAAAATGTCACCGTAGGCACTGGCACCCTGCAAAGGTCCCCTGCCTCCAGGCGCTGCCACAGTGGAAAGAGCTGCAGCGAGTCTCATGTTGCAAAAAGATTTCCCCAGTGCAGGACCCCAGCACTCCGCGGATGAGCACAGCCTGTACCGCTTTGCCTCCTTATCTCGTTAGCACAAAAGCCCAAACGAAGGGGGCAGGCTGCCCGCAGAGCTCGAAGCTCCCTCCCCGCAGCCACACGTATGCACTGCACGCTCTGCTCTATGCACACCCATCTTCTCTTGGGGTGAGCCTCCTCAGAGGGACACCTCCAGACGTGCCTACAGGAGAATCGTCCTGTCATCCACATTTTCTAGACACATTTCCCCTTCCCAGCAAGCTTGCACGCTCACATACATGCCCCTGCAGAGCCACCTTGCATACGCTGCACGTTTGCATACGCTGCTCCTGATCCAAGATTCCTCTTTTGCAAACATGTCTCACTCCCCACTCATGCCCGACCACTTGTCTGTAGCAGGTGTTGCAGCCTCACATGATGAAGGCACATATCTGAGCTTCTTCAAACACCCCCAAGAAACTCTAACCATCTCCTGCTTGCAGCAGTCAAGAGCTATCGGGATCAAACTGCTTGTACGAACATAGATATAAGTAAGTAGCCAGTGAGCTTGGAGCTAGATCAAGTGTGTTTAATGACTGGACAGTTTTCTTTCCTTGGTCTTTCTCTATTTTACTTCTGGTCACAGCATGACCAGAGACTCAAGCTTTGACTGAGGAACCTCTTGCTGCTCTACACAACTGCTTCAGCACAGAGAGTGACTGGCAATGTCCCCTAAAGCTGCTGGCTCCATCCCTTTTTCCAGTAAAGGCACAAATACACATAAAAGAGAACAAAAAGCAACTTCTGTCCCTACTACCTGCTTGCATATGTCTAGAGAGCTCACAAGAGGTGTCCATCTCTTGCTTCTTTATTGGTCTATCTGCTGCTCCCAGGTGCTGTAACATGTCAGGCCACGGCCTGAGCCAGGAGGTGGGGCACCAGAACTGGTAAGACCAATGTTTTGGTGCATGAAATACAGACCAGTGCTCTGTAGAGCTCAAGAGCCCTGAACATGCAAGCCTCACCTTTATTTCAACCTGGTAAACCTGTGTGCTTCCTCCATAACGCGGAGCACCCCCTAAAGACAACAGGCCACGTGGCTACAGGGAGATAAAGGCTGCGGTAATTGCATGTTGCTGTTCCTTGATGAAGATCTGAAAGGAAGATGTGGGTATCCACTGCTGCAGGGCACATCCTCTGGAGAAAGAGGCTGTGATGCTCTGATTGATGGTTGATGGAGAATGTCTTTGGAAGAGGCCTGGGGACATGTATTTGTTGAATGTTTGTTAAACCATGTTCTCCACATAAAGGTTGCCTCCCTTCACTTGAGCAAAGTCCCTGAGCCTAGAGTGTCTGCTGTCTTCCCCAGAATTTTGGTGAAGGGCTGAGCACTGCCAGCGTGGGGAGCTGCCCTGTGGCTTTTGCTCCTTGATGCACTGGATCGCTGCTCACTCTTGCCACAGCCGGCTGCAGGCAGGGGTTATTTATAGTGGGGGAGCCAAGGGGACACATGGCCACAGGTGCTGTGGCACTGGGTGACATTCAGATCAGCTTTGAGGCCAGAGGGGAGTACCAAAATGGCCCCTGGAGGAGGGCACTGCTCATAAATCAGCCTGCCACCTCTCTGGGAGCCACTTTTCTGCTGCCACCTCCAGCTTTCTGTGGCTGAGAAGAGGTGGAGACATCCCAGAGGCTTCCGACCTTCTTCCCCATCCCCAAATCCATCAGGGTTTTGTGAGGGTGATGGGGCAGCAGCATGCTCCCCAAGGTAGGGGACATAGTGGGGATGGCAAGGAAGGCCGTCAGCATCGGAGGCATCAACAGAGAGGCAGGGGAAGAGGAGGAGGGGGTGCTACAGCTGCTCGGTGGTCTCAGGATGATGTTACCACCCTGGCAGGTGCCTGTGGCAGGGCTAAAGGAGCCATCCACTCGCTTCCCAGGGCGGCCACATGTCCCAGGAGCCTGGGTGGAATTCGCAGGGTCCTGCCGCGGGGCACTTGCAGCGCTTCTCTCCTTTCCTCAGATATCTATTTTCACGAATCAGGCAGGAACTTGATATCGTCGAGAGGCCCCTTCATCAAAAATGATGGGAGCAGAGCAGCAGTTTCCAAAGCTGTGAGGAGACAAACACGAGCGTGGCTGGAATTAGTCTAGTTTCCTAAGGAAACCGGGCAAAAATAGGGACCTGGCACAGGGGGCTGGCTGAAGCCAGGGCAGGAGATGTGGCTTAGGGCATTTCACAGCAGAATGGACTGCCTTGGCTGGCAGCTCAGCCATGCTGCTTTATTGCTCTGCTCTTACCCTCTGACTTGCCCACAGGTCAACACAAGCCAGAGCATTTAAACACCGCTGGGTTTGGGTTTCTTTGCAGGGGGATAACAAGAACAGCAATATGGGACTGATGTGGGGAGAAGGAGACGTGGGGTAAGGTCACGAGCACCTGGCAGTGCAGCACCACTTTGCTTTTGCAAGGCCAGGGAGTATTGACCACCAAATCATGCACAATCATTGCAGTGCCCTGGCTTGGAGCACTCCCAGAGCTAAAATAATCTGCAGTGCCCATGTGTCATGGGTGCAGGTCTTTCTCCCAGCCATGCCCACTGCTTTGGTGTCCCCAGTGCAGCTGGTAGCGCTTTCCCAATGCCCAAGCGTGAAAGAGCAGCTGGCAGCACGTGGTCTCACCAGCAAGCTCGGTGCTGCGACACAGTGGGAAGAAATCCAACCCGTGTGACCTCCAGGCAGCCTTATCTCAGCAAAGAGGCAGCATGTGATGCATGCCACCCATCAGCACCGCCTGGAAGCAAAATATGGGTCACTTGTGCCTGCTGTGCCACCCTGGCAAGGCACAATGCCCTTTAGCTACCCTGTGGTGTTCGTGCTGCTAATGCTGGGCTCTGGTTCTTCCCCCACAGCTGGCAGCTCAGGTCCTGGAGCCCAGGAGCATTGGGTTTGGGATGGTGGACTCCAAGAAGGATGCCAAACTCGCCAAAAAGCTAGGTGAGTCCCATGTTTGATATGTCTGGAACAGCTTGGGAAGAGTGCAGGAGCGATGCCTGCTGCGAGAGGAATGGTTGGAGAGCTGCCAGGCAGAGAAGGACCTGGGAGTGATGGTGGATAGTCGGCTGAATATGAGCCAGCAGTGTGCTCAGGTGGCCAAGAAGGCCAACGGCATCCTGGCTTGTATCAGGAACAGTGTGACCAGAAGGGCTAGGGAGGTGATCGTCCCCCTGTACTCGGCTCTGGTGAGGCTGCACCTCGAGTACTGTGTTCAGTTTTGGGCCCCTCGCTACAAGAAGGACATCGAGGTGCTTGAGCGGGTGCAGAGAAGGGCGACGAAGCTGGTGAGGGGCCTGGAGAACAAGTCCTACGAGGAGCAGCTGAGGGAGCTGGGCTTGTTCAGCCTGGAGAAAAGGAGGCTCAGGGGCGACCTTATCGCTCTCTATGGGTACCTCAAGGGAGGCTGTAGCGAGGTGGGGGTTGGCCTGTTCTCCCACGTGCCTGGTGACAGGACGAGGGGGAATGGGCTTAAGTTGCGCCAGGGGAGTTTTAGGTTAGATGTTAGGAAGAACTTCTTTACAGAAAGGGTTGTGAGGCATTGGAACAGGCTGCCCAGGGAAGTGGTGGAGTCACCATCCCTGGAGGTCTTTAAAAGACGTTTAGATGTAGAGCTTAGGGATATGGTTTAGTGGGGACTGTTAGCGTTAGGTCAGAGGTTGGACTCGATGATCTTGAGGTCTCTTCCAACCTAGAAATTCTGTGATTCTGTGATATGCCAGCCTGAGAAGCCAGCCCAATCCTTGTCACCAGGATGGAGAGGGTGATGGTGGCAACTGCATAATACCTGGGGAGGATTTTTTGAGTTTAAAACCCTATTTGGCTTCCTGGTCACTTTTTACATTCACAGAGTTGAGCCTTCTCTAGGCAGAGAGCACAGCCCGCACTGAGATCCATTTTCTGTGTAGTGACAGGTTGGTCAAATTCAGGGTGGTGGAGCAAGCTCAGGCTGAGGTCTGTCCCTCGTGCCATGACCCACCAGCCAGGAGTTTTCCAGGATTATTTCTGACTGGACCAGCTCAGGCAACAGGCAACTGCATTTTCCCAGGAGGTGTTGCCAGAGTAATCAGCAAGATGCTCCGTGGTAAAAAAAAAAAAAAAGTGATGCTGTTAGTGATGTGTTGTCCTCATGATGTTTCCTGTCTCCTTCTTTCAGGCTTGGTTGAAGAGGGAAGCCTCTACGTCTTTAAGGAGGAGCGGTTGATTGAATTTGATGGGGAGCTGGCCACAGATGTCTTGGTGGAATTCCTCTTGGATGTAAGCACAGATAAGCTCAGAGCTAGACAAAGCTTCTCAAAGAAGACCTTGAAAATACTCAACTTTGCTAAAAAACAGAGGTTATTTTTATTTGAAACTCTATCCCTGTATGCTGCACACTGGCATACAAATTATATTCGCCAACTTCCCAAATAATCATCCAACCATGAGTTGCCAGAAAAGCCAATATCTTTATACCCCACCAACCACTTATATCTTAAAGACACTTTGCTCCCTTTCCTGTTAATGAAGTATTTGGTTGCTTGATTAGGGAGCTAGTCCCCCACCTCAGTTAGCAAGCTGGCATGTAAACCCTTTGACATTTGCAAAATCCTCCACTCTTTTCTAAGAGAAGAAAATAAGATTCATTTTCAAAAACCATAAAAGAAGTAACATTCCCATAGAATAACTAAAAATAGCTCAATTCATTGAAAAAAAAATAAATAAATGCTGCAAACTACTTGCCCATTTCTGGAACCAACCACACAAACCACGCAGCATGCTGCTGCCTCCTCAAGTTTACTGAATTGCACTGTCAAAAGCTAAAGAAGAACAAGACTGGGGAAGAGAAACAGCTCCCTAGGACCCCAGCTCCCCTTCAGCAATGAGTTTGTGGCCGCACACATTAGGTGTGATGGGCAAAGCACATGCAGGTGGCCTCAGGGACCTCAGTAGGGTCTCTCCGTCCCCACTGATAAGGGGTGCAATGTAAGGCACTTTGTGAGGCTCTGTTGGCTGTGCTTTGTGGTGTGCTGCTGATAAATCACATTCTGTGAACAAAGGGGGAGAGCAAGGATTTCTGTTTGTGTGTTTTCCACACGAGGGAAAACACCTAGAAAAGCAGGGTAATAACAGCAAATGCATCTGCAGTGCCTGGGCAGCCTGATCTCAAAGGAAAACAAACCCAGTGGGTCTCTACAGGCTTTACCATGGCCTGCATGCATGTTTTTCCAGTGAAGCCACACCTGTTTTATACCAGTGTTGCCTGGCAAAAGTATAATCTGACCAAATCCTTTTACCAGCAGTGGTTATTTAAGAAACAAAGTTAGGCCTAACGATATGGCAGATTGATCTTCCACCTTCCTCATCAAAAGTGTGATGTATCTGGGGACAAAGCACAAGTTTAACTCATTCTGAATAGGTGGATCAGCATGGAAAATATACTTTTAGACTTTCCACTGCTCCAAAACAATATTTGGCTACCTTTTTAATATTTTCCAAAAGCATGTTCTTTGTAATCATCTTTTCCAGCAAATGACACTTAAAAACAAATATATCCATCATTCATAGAAGCCCACAGTCCCCATACCAGCCCCTTTCAACTGTTATCCCTTCTTCTCAACCTCTCCAAAGCCAGCTGCAATTGCTACCCCTTCTCTCTCATCACAGCAGTCCCTCAACATCTATTTGGGTTACCCTGACCTCTTTCAGCCTCCCTGTTGAAGCACAAGCCTGTGTAGTGAACCTACTAAGAGCTCCCTCTGAAGGTGACCTATGTCTCTTGGTTCCTTGCATTAAGGCAAAGAGCAAGCAGAGAAAATTGGTGACTTCTTCCTTAGTCTGCTAGTGACACAGTGTGACAGTCACAGGTTGGTGCTGGAAATCATGATATCAAATGCATTTTTTGTGGCAGCTGCTAGAAGACCCCGTGGAGATCATAAACAGCAAGCTGGAGCTTCAGGCCTTTGACCAAATTGACGAGGAAATCAAACTCATTGGCTACTTCAAAGGAGAAGACTCTGAACGTAAGATGCATGTGCCCCTTGGGGGACTCGGAGCCTTGGTGGGGGCAATGGGGGGTTCTTGGTTCCTGCTCATGAACATTAAGGGCATGAGATGCCACAGTACAACAGTTGCTGGAGGATGAGATGTACGTTAAGTGCCATCTTGATAAATGTAAAGCAGCAGCAAGCAGGACAACTTTGGGCAGCCTGGCGCCAATGCTGGAGCACTTCCTTCCTTTTCCAAGGATTTTTTTGCTGATTGCAGTCCCTGATCTGTGTGGCACGCTGGGATCTGTAGTTTTCCTGATCCCTGTGGGACTGCACAGAGCATGTCCCGTTTGCTGCACATGAAATGGTTCTTGTTTGTAAACCCTGGAAGGGTGGAAGAAACACAGTGCTGTCATCTGCTGTATCTTGTAATACTTTATAATTGCTCTTCCCTTGTGGCTTCTGCGCTGATCAGAGTGAGACCAGCTGTCTATGACATCTTTTCTTCATTCCCTTTTTCACTTTCCAGATTACAAGGCATTTGAGGAAGCTGCTGAACACTTCCAGCCCTACATCAAATTCTTTGCCACCTTTGACAAAGGGGTAAGCATCCACAGACCTCACCACGGGAGCTCACAGCCTCCTTTCTGCATGGCTCAGAGTCTTTCAGTTAGAAAGGTCTAGGCTCTGAAGTAAGAAGTTAAGAGCAAACCTTCCCTAAATCTCTGGGTGTTGTGTTTTGGGTGCACTGGTGCAAAGAATGAGAGGATGTGGTCCTGGGAGTCCCGCTGATACCCTGCTTGAACAGGGTGGTTGGGCCAAATGACCTCCAGAGGTCCCTTCCAACCTCGCTGTTCTGTGAATTTGTGGTATAAATGGGATATGCTCAAATAGGGGTCATCCAAAAAAAAAAAAAAAAATGGAACAAGAGGCATAAGGTGCAAGCAGATCCCGTGTTTATCACAAAGCCTTGCTCTTCCTTTAACTTCCATATCTACCACTTACATGGTGTTTACCAGAGGCTCAGGATGTTCCCAGACTTAATATCTGGCTCCAGCTCCTCATTTTAAGCATTCCTCTGACTTGTGGTATTTGTGTCTGCTTTTTGGGTTTGGCCCTGTTCCAAGACAAAAGGCCATTTCTGCAGTACAATGTCAGATCCATAACCAGCTCCATTAGGCTCGTGAGACTTGGACTCTGGCCTTGCTCTGCCCCAGTGCTCAACACTAGTAGTGCAAAAAGCATCAGTGGTTTTTATAGCAAGGAAAGATTTGTTTGTGGTTTGCTGGCCACCCCCAAGAGTGCATGTTATGAGAGAGAAAACACCCTGACCTCAGCTCTGCCACCAGCAGAGGCTCTGGGTGGGCCAGGGGGCACCTCAGGCTGACTCACCTGTGTCCATCTGCCCTGCAACAGGTCGCCAAGAAGCTAGGCCTGAAGATGAACGAGGTGGACTTCTATGAACCGTTCATGGATGAGCCTGTTCACATCCCCGATAAACCTTACACGGAAGAGGAGCTGGTTGAATTCGTGAAGGAGCACAAAAGGTTCGTAGCATGCATGGGAAGTGAGCAAAGGTGTCCATCATCACAGGCTTGACCCTCCAGGGCAGCCCTTCTCAGTAAAAATGAGGATAAGCACCACCTTTTGGCTGTTTGCTGACCCACACTTGAGATTTTGATGGGTCTTTCTACTTCCTAATCCCACATAAACACACAGAGTTAAATATAAGGGCACAGCTACCTGTGAAGTGCTGGACTTTTGCACCCTTAAAAAATACAAGGGATCAGAAAAGAGCTAAAGAAAAACAGGGCCATTGATGCTGCTGGGACGCCATAAGTAGGGAGATTTGTATTCACACACATACACAGGGTTTAGACAGGAGCTTGTGTCTTGAATCTGCAACTTGGAGACAGATCTCTGCCTTTTTTTTTTTTTTTTTTTTTTTTTTTTTTTTTTTTTTTTTTAAAGATATGAAGGGGTCCTCTATTTCCCATGTACTCTCAGGTCACTTTGCTGACCTCCTGGACTTCCTGACCTCGGCCCTTCCCATCTTCTTTCCCAAGCTGTTTCTGTCAAGGAGCAGCAGCATCAGGAGGCTGATTAAACGCAGTCAGCTAAATGCTAGCCTAATAAGGCAAGCTCTCCATCAGCACAGAACTGCAGTAAAAACTCCCCATGTCTTACATTTCTTGAGATGCTATGTTGCACTCAGTAAGAGCCATTTATTTTGTCAGTGCCGAGGCTCAGAAGGGAATTTAACGGAATCTCAAGAAATTGGATGCCTGCTCAGGTTAGAATCCCTTGATTACCTGTGCAAAATGCTGGGGGTGGACCAGCATTTTGGGGGACACCCCATTTTGGTGTAGCGACATGGGGCTGAGTTCTGCTTCCTGAAGTCACCTACAATGCATTTACTTTGCTCTCTTTAGCACAGGGGAGCAACTGGTGTAAATGTGGAGAAACTCCACAGATATCAATATATATTGGCATGCTCAAAGTCCTTTACACCAAGCTTCCTTCCTCCAAGACCTTCCCCCAGAAAATGGCTAGGGAAAACATCTGAAAAGCAATGTACAAGTACATTAATGTGCATTCATTCACCATAATCTCTAATTTCTGACAAAGAGCAATGAGGATGCTTTCTGGGTCAAAAATTGTATCCCCGACCTTGTGCTTAGTAGCTATTTCTTTGATTTTTATAGTCATTTTTTACCTCATTTCTACTTTGATGCTGAAAGTATCCAATTGTAATGGGTTCCACAGGTGAACTATGCATTGTATCATATGAGTATTCCTCTTTGTTCACTGTATAACTGTTACCTAATAATTTCACTGTATGCCTGCTATATCTTGTGTTACGAGGAACAACGACTAACTATTCCCTCTTTCAATTCTTTTTATCATTCCTGACTTTTTACAGTCACTTCTTTAGTCACCTATTTTTCAACACAATGAGGTCTCCTTCAGTTAATCTCCATGAAACAGAGGCCATTCCATACCTTTGTTTACCACTACCACGTTTCCACTTACCTGTTTTAGTTGTCCTGTATCACTTCTGCAATTAAATGGTTCGAAACACAATCATTTCAGTGTGGGGATGCATAGTGGAGTTGTCCATTGCCATACCAATACGATGTGTTTTGCTCTTCAGCTGCTTCCTAACCATTTGCAAACTTCTTTTTTGCCTTTTGCCTTTGGAGCTGCTGATTTCTCAATTTGTGACACCTGGGCCTCTTCGCTGAGAGGCAATAATTGATGATAACTAATTTAGAGCCCGTTGCTGCACCTGTACAATCAGGGTTGTTTTTCTGCAAGTGTGTTACTTCCTATATGTCTATCCATCATGCAGACACTCAAGTCTCAGGAGACACCTCTGTAACTCCTCACCGTCAGGCCTGGTGTTGGCCGTCTGAGTAATTGGATATGATAAGCAAATGCTGTCATCTTCCTATTTCCCAGCTTTCTCAGATTATGTAAAAATATGTTATGCATATGATCATGTCAAAGCATATGCTATGAATCTTAATTGGCTCCTCAGAGCCCTTAGGAACCTCTAAAAGTGTGAATCTCCACTGCTCTGGTAGCAAGGCAAACCAAAGCGACAGGTAACACATCTCCTTGATGCCACCTCATCCTGGCCATATGCTGCCACTCCCTTTACCAATTTGTCCTAGGCCCTCATCGACTGACACTTCTCTTTGCAGCAGCTTTTGGGGCTGGTCTGCCACAAATCGCTGCTTTGTTGGGGAACCTCCCTGGACACTGATGCCACAGTCAGCAGAGCTGCAAAAGGCCACTTGTACTTGTCTGCTATGGGCTCGTGTCCCTTGGGTGCTCACCTCTCAACCTGCTAGGCTTTCTGACAGGCTTCCTGCTTTGGATATGTCCAAAAATATTTACTATTCCTTTTTCTCATCTGGTTTGAACTACTTCTCCAAAAAATTGCTTTGGTTGGTCTTGCAATTTAAATGTTCATTCCATTGGATATTATAATTCTTCTTGCCAGAGGTTATTTTTTGCTTCAGCAGAGTCTGGGGGGATTTTTGTGATGGAATTAAGCTGGGTTGAAACTAACAGAAGAAGGGAACAAGGCCCCATAGGGAAAAAAAAGAGTGTGAACAGCCCAGGGACTGCAAAACAAAAGTGAATGGGCCAGCTCACGCTCTCAGCATAGACAGAACAATCTGCCATGTGTGGCACTGATTCCCCCAGTGTGCCCCAGCACAGAGAGGCGTCTCATCTTCCCGAGCACAAATAACGTCTGCACTGACTCGAGAGGGAGCAAGGGCAGGGTTTTATCACCATGCATGAAAGCAGAAGTTGACCTACTCTGCCCCCAGGCTCACGCTCAGAATGTGATGGCTTACAGTTCTGATTCCAGCCACTGATCAGATGTGCCATGGTGACCTTGACCTTGACACCAACAGTGTTGTGTGTGACGGTGCTGGACGTGTCCTCAAAGAGCCTTTTTGTCTTCTTTTCAGAGCCACCTTGCGGAAGCTGCGTCCAGAAGACATGTTTGAGACGTGGGTAAGCACATGTGGGTGCGCAGCCTTGCATCCCCTGCTTGTTTCCAGCAAGAAACAAACCCATTCTGGCTACCGAACCACATCTCTAAAGCTCCAGCCTCTGGCTAGGCAAAAAATAAACAAACAAACAAACAATAGTAATAAAAATTTTTCCAGCATCATAAACAGTTAATTCCCAAGACCCAACTATTCTCCCCAAGAAATGGAAGACCAGAAGCTGGTCTCAGTTAAGTAACTACTCCAGCCTCCCCAAAAGGTATCTGTTGTTGAGTATCTCTGAAGCAACCAAGGAATACAGATGCAGAGCACTGTCGGGAAGGATTATCTAATGGGCATCAGTGATGGTGGTGGAGCGACCATGGTGGCCTTCTCACTGGAGGAGTTACAGAGATTGTACCAAATGGATGACTCATGGAAGTTGTGCTGGAGCAGCTGTACAATTCAAAATGCAAGCGAGGGCAGGCAATTCAGCTAATTATATAGATTGCAGAGCAAATCATCTGTTGATTGCTCTTCTCACAGCGTGGGAAAGCTGCAAGTCAGCGGTCATGAAGAACTAAGTAGCAGTTTGGAAAAGATAGCATGCACAGGTCTCTCCTGGTCTGCAAAGTAGGGGAAGAGGGATGGGGTCAAAATTAAAGAAAAATTGTGTATTGCAAATTATTCCTTTGCTGTGAATGAATAAGATGTTAATAGCCATTTAGGGAACTTTAACTGTCAGCTGAATGCTGGGAAAAAAAAATTAAAAAAAAAAAAAGCTGAGCAGGTGCTTTATAGATGTTAGAGTAGTTGCAGTCATTCCTCCAAAAATCTCAGTACAGCAGTTTTAACAGCATTCAATATATAACACGAAATGCCGTGGGACTCAGAAGCACCAAAAACCCTGGGAATCTTTAATACAACAAGGCAAGAGATAATAAAACTGTATCAGGAGTTATGAGTCACTAAGGCGTGATAAGTTTTCATTTGTTTTGAAATACAGAATCTGTGTAGAACATGGTTTCCTAGATCCATTGAAGTCCCTCAAAGTTATTTTCGTGGGCTTCAGTGGGACCCAAATTTCACAGGCAGTGATTTTGATTTCATACTGAATACATTCTAAAATAACCTCCAGACAAGTATGAATTGTCAGTGGTGGGATATTTGCTTGAAAAACAGCCTGGGAATACAGAGCTCGCCTCTGCTACAAGCAGGAGACTTGCATCAACATCACAACAGGCTGGGTTCTGGTCTTGATGCAAGTTCAGAGAATCACCAGTGGCCTCACTGGAGTTACTCCAGCTTTACTTGCTGCATTGGAGGTCAGAAAATAGGTATATTAAATAACAATATATATATACTTATATATATATATATCGGTTTTATATATATTTGTATTTTTCTGTCTGACAGTGCTTCTGGCAAATATGGAGAAAAAGCAACTCTATAGATTTTGCCAGCTGTAAGTGGCCTGAATCCCAAAGTAAATCTGCCCAGAATGCTCCTGTGAAAACATATTCCCCAAAGACACTAGCAAAGGCCCAACACCTGCTATTGTTTTTAAAGATAATGTTTTCCACTTAATCTTTCAGTGTTGTTTTTTTTTTTTTTTTTTTTTTCTCTCAGTTTTTGATGGTGGCTTTGTCACCTCTGGGCTCAGAATGGAAAAGAAATTAGCATTTAGATGGGAATTTCTTCTCGCATTAAAACCAATTGAAATGGAAACCAGGACCAGCAGCGGGTGAGGAACGTGAAGCCGTTCCATGGGAGATGACATTCATAGCAGGCGGATGATGAAGCAGCTGGCAGATCGATTGGCCTTTGCCAATATCATTACCCATTGCTCACGTGTCTCATGGAGAGAAGCAGCCTCCCAGGCTGTCATTTCTATTCCCAATTCGTTTTAGCCTCAGATTGAGCCTCCCACTCAATGCCCTTCTCTGTTCAGAGACCCTCACATAAAGCAGAGACCCTTCCCTACCCAAACGATGCCAAATAAGCCACCTCACCTCTCATAAAGGGAGGGAACCTCCTTCACTGGCCCTGAAGGAGGATGTTTTGGGGCTGAGTGTGATGGGGAGATATTTGTTGTCCCAGAAGCAGTTGCAAATTGACGAGGTAAGGTGACCTTGGGCATGGTGGGTGAGCCCCTATTGCCATGCTCGTGGGTCCTCAACATTCTCTGCAAGCAAGGATTTGCCCCACACCATCAGAAGCAATCTCGCTTTTGCCATCACAGTGCCCACCTCATTTTTAGTCATGGCACTTCAGCAATGCTACCCAAATAACCTGGTTCAGTGCCTGCTGCTTCCACAGCCCATCCTCACCTCGGCTCCCATTTCTGGTGTCCCAGTGGGGCCTCCTTTTGTGACTGTGTGTTCGAAGGTATCCCACCACTCTTCGTCTCCAGAAACCACCCTGTCCTCTCTCTCTGGCCCATCAATAACAGTTTTGTTGTTTGCAGGAGGATGACATGGAAGGAATCCATATCGTGGCCTTTGCTGAAGAAGATGATCCAGGTAGGAGGCTATTTTCCTCCTCGCACGACTCCCACAACTCCTACAACCAGCAAGGAAGTTTAGGCCTGGGCACCGAGATCTGTCCGTGACCCTGAGTCTGTCTTGCTGTGTGAACTGGGAATGTGCTGAGGGCTGTTTTTGTCACATGCATGCAGGAAATCCGTGGGCACAGGGTCCTGAAGAGCCGTGGAATCGGTGATTCTCAATGCCATCAGCGTGCCGAAAAGCTTCGGCCTCGCAGGGGCTCAGCTCCTCCCTTGCCACAAGAAAACACTGACAGTGTTCCACTCCATGGAGGGATTATGAGGCTTAATTCATGTGTAACTAATTTCAATACCCGAGGAGGATGCTCCAAATTAAAAGCCTTATTATCAGAAGAAAAGGCAGGGAGACAGCATTTTAATGAGAATTATAAACAACTCCTGCGTTCACAGAGGGCGAGGGAAGTCAAAAAAAAACACAAGCAAAAGTAGCTGGGTGTTTGTGGGAGAGGGCTGCAGAGGTTCTTCTGTCATTTCAGACGGCTTTGAGTTCCTGGAAATCCTGAAGCAGGTTGCCAGGGACAACACCGATAATCCCGACCTGAGCATTGTGTGGATTGACCCCGACGACTTTCCTCTGGTGAGTGGCAGGGGCTGGTTTCCTTCCTTGGTTTGGTGCCTGGATGTGTGCACACACAGGAGCGCAGGAATCGCCCCAGCCCATGCACAGGCTGCAAAGGAAGGGACGCAGGACTAGGGGCGATCACTGGGAGCTGCTCATTTGGGTGGCCTCTCTCCCCTCCTGCCTCCATGCGTGGTCCCCTCCCCATGGGTTGTCCAGCTGAATTTAGACAAAGGGGTATTGCAAAGGTCCTGGTCTGAGTTTTCTTTCTCGCTCCCGCAGCTGATCACTTACTGGGAGAAGACCTTCAAGATTGACCTGTTCAGGCCACAGATCGGCGTGGTGAACGTCACAGACGTGAGTAGCATCTGTCCAAAAATCTGGCAATCCCAACATTAGAGTGCTCAAAATGCTGGGGCCCAAGGCAGAAAACAGATCTGCTGGCATCAGTAGGATTTCTGCCAAGTTCAAGGAGACCAGGCTTTTTCCCTGAGGAAGAAGCATCAGGACCACCTCATCCCTTTTTCAAGTGGAGCTCTAACATCTCCAATGTTGGGGTTTCAGTCTGAGCATGTTTCTGCTGCTGAGCTGCACACAACACACTTCTGCCAAGGACAGGAGTGTCCTTCCTGTGGCCTGAGCTTCAGGGCTTTGCCAGGTTTCAGTTTCCAGGTCTCACATTTCTACCCTGTCCTGCAGCACGCACCTTTGTCCATGCTGCTCTGACTGAACCTTGCTGGGTTTGTGGAGAAAAGTCATGCTTAGAGCAGAGAACTGGGGAAAAAGGAGGGTGTTTTTGCAGCAGAAGCAGAAAGGCACAGCTTGTGTGTAGGAGGGAAAGATGGTCCCCAACAGATGACAGGGAGCAACCTCACAGATCAAAAATGAATAAATAAATGCACAGCTGTGATAAGAATATGACATAAACTGGTAACAGAGGGATCCTGCTGGGGTGAAGAGGCTGTACTAGGGTTTGTCCAGGCTGTCCTTCGTCTCAGCCACCACTGTGCAGGAGGAGGTGCTGGAGGGACTGGGGTGGGAGGAGGAGACGTGTCCACCTCCCCATCTGCCTTCAAGCTGGTCTGATGTCAGGTTGCCTGTGCACAGTGGCAGGGAAGGCAAAGCAATGGTGTTTTAAAGAAAGCAAAGGCCCTGGATCTTGCCCATCCTGTTGAAGGGAATGAGAAGGAGGTGCTCATGTTGGTTTAGGAGCTACAGAGTAGGTGCAATGCTGGCTGGATGCGCCTGGAGTTTAGAGCAGCATCTGTTGGACCATTGGGCAGACAAAGAAAAAGGAAGAGAGCCAAGGTAGCATCTGTCACCTACCATCATGAGATAGAGGGACAGACAAGCCAGAAATTGAGCCCAAGTCTTCCATTTTTTTGTCTATATTACTAGCCCGTGATATATCTCTCTGCTGTATTTACTGCAGTTGGCTGTGTTTAAGTCACGTCAAAGTGACATTAAACAGCTATCAATGGAAATTCATGAAAGCGGGACTGTCAGCAGCAAGAGAATCATTTACAAAGCAGTAATAGGCAGGAACATATGCCTTATTATCTGACAGCCACTAAGAGACCTGTAGAAACTCATACTTTATCTAGATTTGATATAGTAAACGTTTCAGATTGTTGATTATAGTATTTGCAGGTTTTACTTCTTTCCTCTTAAGTCTGTTTTCCATTCCTCAAGAGAGAGATTTAAGAAAGTTCTAGGTTGGCTGGTGATATCTAAAACAAACACTGAGCTCATTTCGCTATTTCAGTGTTACATCACTGCTTTCAGCGGAGTTACACAGGTACAAAGTGAGGCTTACACAGCAGAGAACAAATAAACACTCCTGTTGGCTTCAGTGGACATAACCCCTCTGACCCCATCACTTCTCTAAAAACCTGCCAATGCAAACAGCAGAGCTCCCAGAGGCCCCCACTGGCCCCGGCACATTGTTGTGGCTCAGGACTAGTGCCATGACACGCTGCAGAATATTGCTGCTCTTTTTGCAGAGGATCTTTAGATGCAATGGGCCCACTCCTCTCCAGTTTGTCTGAACGTGTCCCATTTTGCCACAGGAACAGTCCTGGGGTCAGGGACAAGGTCATTTGCACGAAGTAAGAGCTGCGTGCTCAGTTTAAGGAGGAAAATATTGTAGAAGAAATACAGCATAAGAAAGCCCCCAGCATATGAAAAGCTCTTGCTTTTGCAACATCAAATGCTGTACGAGGTAACCTGACAGCGCCTCTGTGAAACAGGAGGCTGATCCTGTCTCACAGAGAGGGGACAGCAAAGGGAAAAGGGCTTACTCAGGTGTTTGCCCAAGGAACCTCTGGCAAAACAGAGAGAAAATCTTTCATTTCCAGGTCTCAGAGATAATCTAAGCCGTGCTTCCTGTCCCTGGCTAATAGCTGCAATTAGACAGCACATTCTTACTCCATTTTAGACGTGTTGTTACTGAACTCCCCACTTCACCCTTCCAGTTTATGGAAGCAATGCAGACAGCTGGAAAAAAAAGACTGGGGGGTGGGCATAGTCCAGGTAAAGACCCATAGTCCAGCTCTTGCTGACAGGTGTAAGCAGTGCAGGAGCAGGAGCAGGCATCAGGCACACAACACAGGGTGAACAACACCATGCTCTCCTCTAAACCCATCAAAGAGTCCCACTGCTCGCAGTCAGATGCAATGGCACGTTGTGGGGGAGCGGTAATTTTGGCAGAGAGATATTGTGGCTGGTCCTGCCCACAGGCAGCAGGGAGGGAGCTAATGGCACCACCATCCCTGCATCCTACCCGCAGCCCAGTCCTTCGCACCACAGTAACAACGAATCTGATCTCTTTGCAGGCTGACAGCGTCTGGATGGAGATCAGAGACGATGACGACCTGCCCTCAGCTGAGGAGCTGGAGGACTGGATAGAGGACGTGCTTTCTGGGAAGATAAATACTGAAGACGATGACGACGATGAGGATGACGATGATGATGATGACGATGATGACGACGACGATGACGACGATGATGATGACGACGACGATGATGACGACGACTAATTGTGACTCTGTACAGTTTGACTTGTGGGGGCTGAGAGGCCTCCCCCCGCGGCAGGTCCCTCTGTTGGAAGACCTGTGTTTGAGCGTCAGCAAGCACCGCCTGCTCCTCCTTTCCCCCCTGCCCTGCTCTCCCCGCCCTTGCTGGGACCCCCGGCCTGATTCTCAGCGGTGCTGAGCCACCAGGACTGCCCCCACGGCGGGTGGCACCGGCAGGCAGCCAGCACCGCTGTAAATCATGCCTCCTTAGGAAGGACAATAGGAATCTGCAGGGAACCTGCCCCAGTGCCCAGAAAGCGCCCGCCTGCTCACTGCCAGAGGGACACAGGGAGCCTATTTGCATTTTCTGTGCTCATCGGCCCTGCGTGTACATCCAGAGACCAAGTCTCACTCCAAGACATAGGGAAGGTCACTGTAAAGTTTAGCCCTTTTATTAAACAAAATGCCCTTTGCAGCTATTCTGCCAAGACCACCGACTCTTGCAAGTTCTGCTGCAGGACACCGTAGCTACTCATTAACATGCTAGGAGCAGCAAAAAAGGTTTGGGAGAGGAGGAAGGTTTTAGGGACACTAGTTAATTTTTAGTGAGTCCATAAAACAACAGGATACTCCTGTATCAAGCAAAAGGCAGGGCAGGCCTTGTGATATAGGACATCACATCTTGGAGGTTCTTGAACTTGGAAGTTTTTGAATGCTGGAAAGGCTGATTCAGGCTTGAGCCCAAACTCTGGAGGCTGAAGACCACAGCACTGAACCAAACCATTGGTTCTTAAACTCAAAGAAACACCAGAGCACACCCCAAGCCAGTTCCAAACTCTTTCAGCCAGGTCTGTGCTGGGGCCACCTTCCCTTTCAGGTGAGCTTCAGCTGGATTAAAGGTGGTTCACAAGATAGCATACTCCTGCCCATGGAAACATTCTGAGGGGCTCACCCTGAAGCCCCCAGTTCCCCACGACCTTCCAAGCTTTAGCTGACTTTTAACTTAAATTCCACAATAGCATCGTTTCCCATGACTAAGCTGCTAGGAGGGAACACATCCATCCAACCACATTAGATGCTGGATAAAGTGAGTTGGGCTATGAGCAGTGAAAGCATTCGGGCTGTTTGGCCTTTACATATTCACTTGCAAAGTCGCTCCCTGCTTAGAGGCTGAGATGTCCCATGGTAGCCTGTGAGAAGCTCTTTTTACTGCAGACTGAGGAGATCAAGGCGTCATTTCAAAGCCAAGGGTGTCGCACACAAAGCAACTCAGTCCTAGCGAGTGCAGCTCCATCCATGTGCAGGTCACTTCAACAGTTAGGTCTCCCTGCTTCCCCATGCCAGCAGATTTCAATTGTCTTAGCTTATTAGGTTTGACAATAGTGCAATGAATGGAGAGCTTGGAGATAGCTTTATCTTTATAAATACATTTATAAATATATTTTCCAGTCATTCAGACTCGTTAGCAAAGATAGGGTACACATGTCCTCTCTCGAAACAGACAAAAAAACATTGATCTGGTCTTTCTTATGCTGACTCATGTCAGAGATAAGTGATGTTAGTGGAAATAACAGCGCAAGGGGCAGGAGAATCAGAGCTTACTATATGAATGTGAATTAGCCTGATGAGAAACAAGGTTTACACACCGTATATTTCCTTTACTGGATGAACTGCAAAGCAAGATTTTATAGATTTTTTTTTTTTTTCCTGCCTGTTGGTCAGTCTTTTTGTCTCTCTCCTTCTCTCTATACATGAGCTGAAATAGAAATTGGAAATTACTGGTATAAAAAGGCTGACGTACTGATATACTTCTCCATGTGCCACGTCCCATTGGTGGAAGGTGCCAGCATGAACAACACGCAGCTACATATCTGTGTATCTCTGTGCATACAAATGAATACCGTGCTGACGTGGAAGATGACTGTAGGCCATGCTACCTCCTCACTGAAGATCAAACAGTCAAACAGCACTTCTGAGGCACAATCTGTTAGATAACAGACAGGACAGCAAAGCCCCAGGTCAGCTATTATATGTTTGCCCTTTCTTGCTTCTATACGATGCATAAACACTGCCTGGAAGCCTCAAGCCAAGTGTGTTTGGGAGTGTTCACACTGGCATTGAGAACAACTCAGGCCCATCCCAGAGGACCTGGTGGATGGAGTCTTTAGGAAGGCTTGAAATTCAGCTTGCTCTCAGTGTAGAGGTCCCCTCCTCCATGTACCAGCCTTCTGCTCTTCCCTTTAAACCATTTCAACCAGGGGCTTGCTGGAGGACCCCAGCTTAGAGAGAGGGGGAGCAAGCCAGACTCATGGACTCGTTTATGCACATAGGTAGGAAACAAGAACAGGCTAAACTGGCAGTTTAGTAGTCTCTTGGTCTGTGATTAAGGGACAAATGCTGCTTATGTTGCTCCCCTGAGAAGAGTTCATGCTTATCTTTACCCTGGGGCTATTCTCAGGAGTAAAGTGTGCAAGATTTCATCCTGCACACGGTAACTTCTTTAGCAGCCTACAAAGGCCCTGCAGCTCCAGGTCAGCCATTGCAAAGTCCCATCACTGCCTATAAACATGAAGATTAAATGAAGAATCACTCTATTGCCTTTCCCAACTGGCACGGTCCCTGGACATCCCAAATGCCTGTGTACTTTCCATATAATACCTCTCCTACCACACAGGATGCCCTTCTAGTCTGATACGCCCTGTGCATATCAGATACTCAGAGGGCATAATTTTGAAGAGACAGACCCTGCAAATAGCACTGCAGATGTGTTCAGGTGCACAGGTGTTTCGCAGGCACACACATGTTTCAGTGCATCAAGCAACAGAGCTTTGGGGAAAAAAATAATTTAATTGTACTTAGGCTTATACAGCTGCTAGAAAGTCTGAGCTCATACTACAGCTGATAGGCTGGTGTTGGTGATTTATGGAAAATTTCCCTTGAGTTACGAGAGAAAGGGCTGCCACTCACATGACTGCCACTCTTCATGGGCCCCCCTTTCTCTCTTCCCTTCAACCCATTACAGTTTCTTCTAGTTCTTTTTGTCCACAAAGAGGATCACTTCATCTTCTACTTACAAAGCCAGAAGTGCCCAATCCTCTTGACTCCCTTCTTTTGGGATAAACCCATGAAAAGTTAAAAGGTGTTGCAGAAGGGGGAGGATTGCAGCACTGAAGGAGCAGCAGGCAGCAAAATCTCTCCCCTTTGCCCCTAGCACCCACATTTGCAGTGACTGAACCACTGAACAAGGCAAGGCCCCCACGAAGGAAATGGCAACTTGAATTTGAGTGTCTTCCTCGCAGGGACAGGTAAGCTACCCAGGTGTTGTGGGTTACGTCTGATGAGGTGGGGGCAGCTCTGCACAAAACCCCTAAAATATTTCAGTTTCCCAATATATGACCAGTGAAAACAGCTTGCTTGCCAGCACACTGGCACCAGCAGACTCCTCCATCGTGTGATGGCTACACCCAGAGCACTAGGAGGTACTGGTGGGCAATGGTGCATTTTTGCACACAGCTGGGGACCAGGCTGACTTGCTCCTTAGGAAGTGCAAGATCACTCACGTGAAATAAGAGTCCCTCCCTCCTGGTCCCAGGGAAAAGGCTCCTTTGCTGTTGAACACATGGCAAACTCAGGAGTGGGGAGGTCCCTGGGCATAGTTGCTCCTGTTCTGTTCTGACAAAAGCACACACAACCACAGCATGTCAGTAGCAAAGGCCAGTACATTTGGATGAGGAACCAGAAAAAAACAAACAAACAAACAAACAAACAAACAAAAAAAAACCACTTCTTTATTTAAAAAAAAGTGTGTTTGTGCACGTGGGCAGCACTGAGCATTTCTGCAGGCAACTCTGTTAAATCTCTCCCTGTCTTAACAAACAGTTCTTAATTGTTCTTATAACAAAAAAAAATTAAAAAAAAGTTCTTTAGCTTTAATAAGATATTTATACTAACTGGATCGTAATACATATAATGAAATACACCCTCATCCAACTGAGACTGCTTTAGGCTGATCAGTCACTTCCATACCCAAACCCTTGCCTTACCAGCCCCCATGATGGTGAGGACCCTTCCCAAGAAACACATGGCAAGAACATGAATTTGTATGCTGCCTCCTGAGACGTGGGAGGGTGCTGGATGGGCTGTACCAGTGGACCATGAACCACCACCAGACATGAACCATCAAGGAATAATGGCTTTAAAGTAAAAGAGGGTAGATTTAAATTAGTTATAATGAGGAAAATCTTCACAACGGGGGTGGTGAGACACTGGCACAGGCTGCCCAGAGAAGCTGCGGATGCCCCATCCCTGGAGGTGTTCAAGGCCAGGCTGATGGGGCTTGGAGCAACCTGGTGAAGTGGAAGGTGTCCCCGCACTGCTGGCTGCAGTGACACAACTGTGAGCATCAAACAGCTTCGAGGTGTCCCTCCGCTCCTCAGCTGCTCAGTTCTTGTCCTTTCGTTGTCACTCCTCTGCTAAACAAGGTCTGGGCTATTAACAATCAAGGGAGAGGGCAGCCTGACAAGAAATACAGACCAGATCTGTGGTGCAGAAGCACAGAGGAGAAAGCTTCTTGCTTTGAAACAGACATGAGGACATGTTGGAGAGGCTCCGCGAACCAGAACTTGCTCTGAGCCAGTGTCAGCCCCTTGGGAAACAACTCCAGAAGGAGAGGACAAGGGAGGCACACTGGAAGTCACAGGCTCCTTCGTATTCTAGAGGCCAGCAGTTTTGCTGGTGTTTCTGAGAACAGGGGTGGTGAGTCTCCAATGCTGTCAAACCAGACCTCTTGGCTGTTTCCCATCCCTGAACAGGTGGGTACCAGCTGCTTCTCTGTGTCTGTCCACACACCCTATCTAAGAAATGATTTGGGGATTCATTACCGTGGCCAAACAAAAAACACTGCCTTTGTATTCCCAGGGATACAATTAATTAGACAGGAACGTAGCACTTCCTGGCTGCCAAAGTCTTGCAGTCCTGTGAAAATGGGGTAGGTTTACATCTGGATCTCTCTCTGCTCCAGCAAAGCTTTGGCTTTGAGGAAACCCTACGCAGCCAGTCAGACGATGCCTGGATATGGGGGTGGCAAAGCACCTAGGCCCTCAGGGGCAAAGCAAGCTGCATCCTGGTGAAATGCCTAGCCACTTCTACACCTCGGGCAAATATCTGCAGTGTGCAGGACAATGACACCTGCTAGACACTGAAGTGACCGAGCTCAGCAAGATGTGCAATTAACCCCAGTTATGAGGCTGCACGAGTAAAACTGAGTACTGAGACCCAAGACTTGTGTGGCACCCACTGTGCTGCAGCTTCCTCTGCCCATGATCCAATTCCCTACCCTTGGTACCACTGACATCGCGCCCTCCTGGCCCAGTCCTCATCCAGGAAAATGTTCCCTGCCAGATCTAAAAAGTGCAAAACTCTTAAAAAATAATAAAACAATTAAAAAAAAAATACTCTGCTATTCCAGCTGAGCTCCAGAAGAGCAGCAAAGCTTTGTGCACAAGAAATAAACCTTGAGGGTTAAACAAATCAGACTTTGCTCGAGGGATTATCACATACTTCAGCAGCAGCTGGAAAGACAACTACCTGCCCGAGAAGACCGGCAGCTGTCCTGACTGTGCCCTTTGTCGGCTGTGGGTGGCAAATGACTCGAATGGCCATAAGCAACCTCCTCTACTTGTGCTCAGAGGAGAATTTACCCGAATCGAGTCCCCCAATCAGTAACATAGGTAAAGATGAAACGATGCTTAACCTGAGATATTGGCCTGGTGTTGGATTTTGTACTAAAATTCAATCCAATGTGTCAAAGCTCCACTCCTGCTAGTGATGAAGGAAAAGAGGTTGCCAAGTGACAAAAGTAACTACAAGTTTGAAGAACGTTTTAGTCCCCACTAAATGAAATCACTGAAGGAATTTGCAAAGCTTCCCACAGTCTAGTTACTGAATTACTAAACCAGTTTCTCCCAAACACTTACAAAGCAAAATTATAATCAAGTGTAGGATCTGGTATTATGAGAACTCAAGAATGAGCTTTTACAAAATAGAAGCTAAAAGATTCACAGATCTGTTTCACATCTGTGGTGCAGATATAATCAGCGCCTTCTTGTTCCCTCTTTTAAAGCATGCCCACATCATCTGACTTGTGCTGAGGGGAGGTCCAAAGAGCTAAGAAATTCTGAGTGTCTCTTAACACTTCCACAGAGGCTGAATCAAATGCGTTTTGTCAAGAACTCCCTTCCCTCCGCTTGTATGGAGCTATTATTCATGTTACGTTTTCGAGTATTAAAAAGAAAGAAAAGAAAAAAAAAAGAGAGAAAGAAAGAAAACCAAGACTGTAGAAGTCCAAGCATGATTTTCACCTTTGGAAAATCAGACATAAAATGTTGCAGTTTACAGAGCAGCTTTATGCCTAGAGCAATCTATGGTGTCTCTGTTTTTAAAATCATACCTTCATATTCCTAAGGATGCTGGAGGGAAGAAACACACCCTGTTCTCCAAGGTCTCCTCTACCAACTTCGCACTGCCTCCTCCTTGTCTCATTGTCTCTCTTGAGGCTGTGCTCCTTCCTCCATATTTTGCTCCACAGACAAGGTGGCCACACTAAGGTATCCTAAATGCACTTAAACAAGTTGTCTCCCTTCTTGCTGTGCTAAAGCATACAGAGTGCTGCCCACACAGAGCCCAAAAATGATTGTTCACTTTGTCTTGGCCGTGGCCCCACCAGCTAAGAGCCATTCTGCTCCTCCTGCGGGCAGGACTCACGGGCTCAGGGAGGCAGGCAGGTGGCAGCACGGCTTCCCCGGGCTATTTGAGCTGGGACCAGAGCAAACCAAGCCATACAGAGAAGTGATCTTCTTCACCCTGTTCAGCTCTCCAGATTTTGAGGGGCAAGGAAGATCAGCTCTATGTTTTGGAGGTGGATGGCAGTCTTGGAGTGGGCTCCAACTTGACCCCAGACCACCGTATAAACACTGGTGTGAAAAAAGAAACCTTCTCCAAGTGTGTTTTGGAGGGGCACAGGGAGATGGGGAAGAAACTGGGAAACAGCTTTCTTTCTGCTGGAGGTACTCTCCATTTTACTAACAACACGCAAGCTGACAGCAGGGCTGCAAAACTTGTTGGAGCATTTCAAAGCAGCCAGAGTAACCTGGCTGATAATGATTTATGCGTATGCAATCACCACACCGAACTATCCCTACCTCCATCTGCGAACACGTTGTGTTCGCTGCTCCCTCTCCTCTCAGCACCGACTGGCTCGGCAGCGCACGGATGCTCACATGAAAAGGGATCGGACACCTCTGCCCCCATGGATTAATTGTCAGCACCGGAAAGGGCTGCGACCTTAGCCCATCACCTTCCCGGTCCAACACAAACGCAGGAGCGGTGTTGAAAGATAAATCAAAGCCTTCAGCTTGGCCAACTCCCAGCGTGCCTGCCCCTCCTGCCCGCTGTTGTGACACACGGCATCCTGCTCAGAGATCCCCTTCCCCTCCCACCACCCCGGTGCCCCTGGCTTGCTGCACTCTCTTGCCCTGGTGGCCTTCATGTTTAATCCCTCCCTTCATCTCCTAGGAGTTCAGAGCTGGGTCTGGGACCGTGGCACCGATGCACAGCACTGGTAGAAGCTGTTTTGAGGTTTGGAGTCCTGCTCACCTCCGCAGCTAGATGTTTCATCCAACTATTTACTTAGCTAATGCTATTGCATGTTGAGGCATTGCTAGTGCCTCACGCAAGACTCTGGAGCCAGATAAGTGACAAATCCCTTTCTTAACCCATTTGTTATACCCAGACTGCACGCAGCCCCTTTGCCCTGTCCTTTTCCACCAAATTCTCCAAAGCTGATGTTCCTTTACCATCCATAACTGCGAGGCCCATCACCTACCGTGGTCAGTAGGCCTTTTTATGTACTAGGCCACGCTTTGGCTACCAGCCCTGCTCGGCATCAAAGACTTTACCCCAGTAGTTGTTGCCATGCTGCTTCAGGTAGACAAAACCTTCTGCTCTAGAAAAAGAGGGCTGCAGAGGAGGCTTCTCCTTCCCAAGTGACCCCAGTCTGGCATCTCCCTCAGGGGCAAGGTGCTTACCTCATGTTCAGCACACCCCATTCCTTCAAGCATTGCTTACTAGTCAGCTCCTCCTTCCCCATCTTGTCAGAGGTTTTGGTGGGTGAATACTTGCTCTCCTATTGCACCCGAGACTCCCTCACACCTCAGAGACCCTTGCAACTCCCGCAAGAGATTTGGCCAAACCAAAACAGCTCCCTCAGCTCTAATTTCTGCTGAGCTGCACACCACAGCCCCTTATGATTCAGATTCCCGAGCTCTGGGTGAAAGCCAAGGGAACTGGTCCCTCTAGCAAAGCCTGTTCCTTCCCTCAGCTTCCACAGGCCAGGGTAGGAGAGAAAGCACAACCAACAGCAGCAACCGGCTGCTGGTTTGGTATCAGCACTGAGCCGCAAATTAAACGGAGCCCGCTGAACTCAAAGACAAACTCGAGACAAAATTTTCAAGGCTACCCACCACGGGCACCCAAGGGCGGTAGCGGCGTTATTCCCCCCTTTCTCTGCCCATTTCAGGGAGCTGCCCTGCAGGAGGGCCCGGCCAGGACACCAGTGCTGGGCACTGCCAGGATAAAGGGACAGGGATCAAAAGTGAAGAGATCACAGGAGGGCAGGAGGCAGGACCGAGCACACCCCCATCCCACCCTTCCTGCTTCCTCCCGGGCTTTGGTTTGCCGCCGTGTAGCCCAAACACACTCACCTCCCCTCCAAGCAGAGTATTACCCATTTGGATGTTTCTCTCCACCAGTGTTTATACCCATATTGCTTATCTCAACAACCGCTGGGCTGTTTTTCACCACTCTGCAGCATCCTGTGGATTTTTCCATGGCATGGAGAAGACCTGCTTTGTGGGGCACAGCAAAGAGACCAGGCACTACCCCCATGGAAATGTGCTGTCCTGAGGAGCAAGGTACCAAAGACCTCCAAGGGAAGGCGGCCACCATGCCAAGCTTCCTCGGGCACAGTCTTTCTGAGCTCTTGGCACTTGGGGTATGGAAACTGGAGGTGGGGACAGCTGCACCCACGCGTGCTTTTGGGGCAAGAAACCCGACAGTCTTTTTTAGCAGAGCACAGGCTGACATCCACCGAAACGAGGAGCGCTGCTGGCTTTGCCCCGCCACTCCTCCACCCCACCGGGCCCAAACAAGGAGTTCAGGCACGAATCCCACACTTGGTAATTTGTGTGCAAACCAGCAAAGAATAGAGCAGGCAGAAAAACCTGTTCCAGCCCCATTCCCCCACCACCACACACACCCTCACCAGCTGTATTTACTCTCCATCATTTGAGATTTCAGGTGTTCAAAGCAGTCACCTACCGGTCCCATTTCGAGAGTGATAAATGAGCTTGCATTTTAGTGCGGCAGGGCAGATCAGAAGGGTCTCAGAGGAGGGTGACAAAAGACAGCCTCAAAAAGGTAAAACCACATGTTTGCAGGGCCCCTCCCGGGCGCAGCTAAGGAATGCTTGGAGGCCAGAACTACCACCTCTTTTTTTTTTTTTTCTTTTTTCTTCTTTTGGTCTGAAAGGATGAGAGGAAGGAGTGGGACAATCAAATCTGGTTTCAGTTTATTTCCAGAATTTTACTGTACAAAATATGCAAAGTGTAAAACAGTTTTATGTTTCAGTTTAAAAACAACAAAAACCCATCCAGCTATAACTTAAGAGAACCCAGCTTGGAACAGAACGACTTACTAGGCTAGACCCACAGTGCATTAATGTCACAGACACCAGGAATTTGCTTAAGTTCACGATTAGAAAAGAACAGAAAGACCATGTACCAACGCGGTTAAAGTCACATGTGCAAAGAGGAGGAAAAATAAAATTAAAAAAAAAAAAAAAAAATGCTGGTTAGTGTCTATTGATTAGAAAACCTTGGCAAAACCCATCTTACTATACACAGTTTGTGTAGAAAAAAGAGTATTACACAGTGATCCAAAAAGGGCGCGGGATGAGAGTCGGTTCACTCCCCTCCTCCCCAAGACACGATAATGCTGAATCAAAGAAACAGGCACAGAAGAGTGTAAGATCCCTTCACAGGCGGGTCCCTGCGGGCGCTGAGCCCCAGCATCCCCGTGTGCAGGCAGGGGATGCTCCCAAGCCCCTTCGGCGCTGGTGCAAGGTGCCCACGGAAGCAGCCGTGGGGAAGGATTGCCCCTCTGGCAGAGCACAGCCACAGCGGGGCTGCGAGGCGGCACGAGGGCAAACCCACAGCCTCTCGGAGGGAAGCAGACAGGCAGCTAAAAGCGCTGGTGCTGGGGGGACCCGGTGCAGGAGAAACCCACCGAGATCCACGCCAGCCCCAGGGTAGTCAGAAGCAGCAGCTTTTGGTCACCATCGATCTGAGGCGGCAGCCCGAACGCAGAAGGATGCATATTCCTGCAGGAGACTTCAAGGCTCAAAGCCCTTTCTTTTAGAAGAACAGGATTTTTTTTTAAATCTTCTTTTTTATTTTTTTTTTTATATAAAAAAAAAACGGTTTGATCCCAAGAGTGCTTCCTTCTTCACACAGTTTAAACACCGAACCACCAAGCCTAGCTTGAGGCTTTAGACATGTATAATGCATACACCTATAAGGGAACAAGCCACATACACACACAAGCTGAATGAGAAAACAGACATCTGCACAAATGTCTCAGGAACCTCCCACATGGCAGGGCAGGGCAGAGCTAAGCACAACTGAACAGCAGAGCCTGGGACCAGACTACAGCATTTTTTCCGAAAGACTGCAAGGATTTTTGATTTACCATTAAAAAAGGGTAGATTTACAAGGTTTTGTAAGCAAGATGAAATTGGCCTGAGTAGGTTTCCACATTTAGCATAGCACAGATCTTTCCACTTCCCTCAGTAACGAATGCTGGAACAAGCACATCTCAAACAAGCCTTTTACAAGGTACTTAACGCACGGCCAGTTTTAGAAACTGCTTCTCCCCAGCTTTTGGCACGCTTGGGAGCAGCCAATTCCCTAGGCTTTGTGTGGAGCATCCCAAAGGAAAAGGGGAAAGGCTCCTTTAGCATTGGGATTTGTTCAGAACTCCCCCAAACGTGTGTCTCATAATGAGATGTCCCCAAGCTCCAAACCATGGCCCAGCACTTTCCACCCCACTCTTCACTCTTTATCCACGAGAGTCAGCCTTTGTGGAAACCCACTGCCATTTCCATCTGCTCTGAGGCAGCGGAAAGTCTTAGTTGCATCTGAGTTTTGGAAGATCTCAGCACGGTTTTGGATTTAGGCTGTAACAAATCTGAGTCTTTAAACTGTCCAAGCAGCATACTCAAGAGTCACAGGAAAAACAACACGGAAGAGAGGAGCGGGGCAACACCTCTCCTGGCTAGGCAACACGGCACCTTATCGAATGGGCTGGCCGTCAGTGGAAGATGTCCAGCATAAGGTTCTTCTCCATCAACTTCACCACAGACAGGGTCCTGATGCCTAAAAATCAATTCCCAGTCAGATTAAAGCATACAGGCTGGGACAAAGCAAGGAGAAGGACGTGCAAGGAGATGGTGCAGGACAGGAGAGGCATTGGGAGGGAAACAGCCTGCGC
The DNA here is from genome assembly GCF_964211825.1 of Aythya ferina. Taxonomy (NCBI): domain Eukaryota; kingdom Metazoa; phylum Chordata; class Aves; order Anseriformes; family Anatidae; genus Aythya; species Aythya ferina. The sequence goes on along the minus strand of NC_140296.1, from coordinate 122,055,180 downwards.
TTGGCTGGCAAACCCCACAGGCCTTATTTACGCTCAGCTCTTGGCAAGCTCTCCCGAAGTAAGGACTGCAGGATTTGGATCAGAGCTTCGTTCCCTCTGACTCGATTCTTACTCATTAGCTGGCTAAAAACAGAGTTAAACAAACCAGTCTGCTCTCACCGCTCAGGATTTTTATAAAGAGCCTGAGTTCCTGCAGACTTCACAGATCCATACGTGGATCTCAAAGCACTTCGCGACGAGCTGAGTTTAGCCTCACAACACCCCAGTGAGGTAGGTAACGATCGTGGTCCCTTGATTTCGCATGGGGAAGCGAAACAAGCCCCCAGACAGAAATCCAGAGAAATAAAATATTAAAAAAAATAATAATTTGGGAATACCCAGGAGTCCAGATTCCTTGTAGCACGTCCTCACCCCTGAACAGGCTGCAACTGTAGAGCAAGCAGGCCGTTGGAGAGGTGAAGCTCCCTCCCTTCAGATTTTATCAGGCAGAGCATTCACACCGACACTGGGAAGAGCGTTTCATGCAAGAGCTGGCCCCTGCTGACAGCGTCCTTTGCAGTGACAGAGAGAGAAGGCAGCAGAGCGAGCACATGCTGCTTCCGTCTGGCTCTCCATGCGCTTAAGGATTCGATGCAATTAAGAATTAAGACACGAGTTTCCTGAGCAGATACCGTCAGACAACCCCCTCGCGGGGGGGGGGGGAGGGAGAAGGGGCGGTGGAGGAAATCCTGGGAAAGGAAAGTTTTACAGAGAATTGCCTGAAACGAGGTGCTCCCGTTTTTCACGGCACGCCCAAGCCCCCAGCACGGTGCTTCTTGTTCTGGCTGCTCGCAGACGAGCCAATTCAGCCACAGGCAGTACCCTGAACACAAGCAGAAGTGCTCCGCAGTCTCCCTCCCAAGCTACTCCCAGTCTCTCCCACCCTGCCTGCTTATGCACATCTTAAGAGCCAGATACGTACATGTTTAGGAGAGCTGTATGTGAGATACTATACACCCACCCAATTTTGAAAATGATGCACCCTCGCAGTGAAAGGCACTGGTTTTGTACCTCGCCGACACGGGAGCCCTTTGCATTAAGACATCTACGTGGAAGGCAGGTCAGCTCCTGCTAGATACAGATATTTGCATGGCAAAAGGCTGGGCAGGGTGAGCTGAGCTGTTTCCACTCATGCAGGTGAATCCATCACCACAGGGCTGGGAGGCTCTAGGAGGGACCTGGCTGAAGGGCAATGCTTTGTGCCAGCAACCAGACGCTGGCTTAAGCTCATCTTTCAGAGGAAAACTTTCAAAACCTCACAACACTCAGATGACAAAAGTCACACACAAAAGCTGCAATGACGGGCAAAGGCTTTCGAAACAAAACTGCAATTTTCAGAGCTACGAGTCGCACAAAAGCAGAGGAACAGCAGGCTGTCCCGGCACTGAGGAGAGACCCCCACGGCAGAGAAAGGCCAAGAAAGGTAGGCAGGTTTTCAACATTCAGACAGAGTTTGGTATTGCTCAGCTACAGCTGAGGGTGAGGAAGGAAGGACACGCTGCGGTGTTTGTAGATCTTCCCCTCCAAGGGGCTGGGGGTCTGTGATGTGTGAGAAGGAGCCGGCTACTTACCTACTCTGCCCCGGTGCAAACACGCAGCCCCTGCAGGTGTGAGAGGAAGAAGCAGTAAGGCAGACCCTGAGGGGACCATGACTGGAGAAACAAGTTTGGAAAGGCAGGCATAAAGGGACGGAAACGGGGAGCCTTGGGAGGGCCCGACAAAGGAGGGGGTAAGCAGGCGGGATGGAGCAGCTGAGAGAAAGAGAGCAAAAGGGAGCTGTGTCCTGCAGACCAGTTTCGCTAAAAAGCATCGCTAAAAAAAAATTTGTTTTGAAGAGCTGCAAGATGGGCTGAGCCACTTCGAGACAAGCAACTTCACAGAGGCTGAGAAACGGACGGCAAAATCATCCCACTGTGCTCACGCAGGTCCAGCACTGATAAGAGGGCACAGGGAGAATAGGAGGAAAAAAAAAACACAAAAGTTTGTCTTAAGGTTCTGTGGCTCACAGAAGAAAAACCTCTCACACCCAGTCTTTGATACCTTCTCCTTCCTAAGTGGAAAGGAACTGCAAATACCACCTGTACAAGCAGATCTCTAGGGCGGAGAGGCAAGCAGCGGATTCTCAGCGATAGCTACAGGTAGCAGAGACACAAGAGCACGCACACGGTGTAAGGCAGCATTCCAACAGAAATACAGACGTTGCAATTGTGCAGAGAAAGAGAGCGTGAGATTTACAATATGCCTGGAAAGGGGGGGGAAAAAAAAAATATAAAAAAAAAAATCTGTTCTGTCTCCAAGGCTGAGCTAACCGAGCCAAGTCACCCTGTTGCCTCTTAAGATATTTCTTTCTAGATAAGATATCCCAGCTCCCCCCACCCCTTTCCAAATAAAGTGCAGATGGTCAAATATTACTGGTCCATCATCTGCCAGTTTCAGTCAGCATTGGGGAAATTAAACCCAAAAGCACGATATTGAAAAAAAAAAAAAATCCCCAAACAACCCACCCTCGAAATCCCTTAGACTGAAGTCTCGGACTGTAAGCGAAGGACAAATTTATGAGACTTAGGGTCTATGAACTCTTCTGAGAGTTTGATGAAGGGGATTTTCTTCACATTAGCAACAAGGCTGAAGTCCAAGCACTTGAGGACAAAAACAATCCCGTCTTGCAAGCTGCTTGTGACCGCTTCCTCGCTAACGAGCGTCCACTGCTTGGAGAACCAGCGATCCCTGTCGTACTGGAGGGTTGGGCCAGGGCTGAGGTAACGCTCCAGGAATGCCTAGCAAGAAAAGGAACACATTAGCACCAGGGGAACAGCAGCCCCACGACTCGACTCGGTCTGCTCTGTCACCTCTGTCTGCAGGATGGTGGCTGTTTTCAGGAGGGGGAGGCAGGACACTGTGGGATATCAGAACAAACAGCTGATTATCTCACAGGCACTTTCAGCTAAGAAGATACAGGAGGTGCTTTATAGGAAACACCCTCTTCTCTTTAAGACCTGATGCAATCTCCAGCGTGCTGACTGTATCACTGACAGCAACCACATAAATCTCCTCTCACTTTCCCCAACAACTCCCTGCTCTGTGCGCGCACGCAGACCCGCTGTACCTTCATCCCTCCGTCCTGCACCAGCGTTAAAAGAGCTCGTTACCTTTGGTGTCATGTTGTTGGTGATGCAGAAGGACAAGTGCTGCAAGATGCTCTCCATGCTGTGGTACTGCTGCTGGCGGGTGGTGCGAAGGTACTTCTGCAGAGCTCTTGCCATGGAGGGGAAGATTGCCTGGGCTGCTTCTCGGGGATCCATCATCTCTCCCGGAGCCTTCTGCTGTTCCTCTGCCTGGAGGCGTTTGATATGAGTGAAAGCCTCCTCTACTGCAACTACAAGCCTGCAGAAAGAAAACCAGGACGGCAAAAGTCACAAGAGGAGAGGTAGGATGGCTCTGTGGTTAAGGCAGAGCCTGGGAGTCAGGATTTACAAGCTCCTATTCCCATGTCTACCGCTGACTCACTGTCTGCCATCGGACAAGTTACATAAAATGGTCTCTGCTGACAGCCTGTGAGGTAGACAGCAGCTTTCCTTTCCTCGCTCAAGCCATCCTAGGGTCATAAAGCAGGATTAAGACTTTAAAAGCCTGAGTGTCGTACTTGGTTCTGCCAACACAGCATAAACATCGGTTGCACGAACTGAACAAGAGACAGCTGCCCTCGCGGTGAACGCGCATCTTGGAAAGCAGCAGTTCCAGCACACAGTGCAGCAGCTTGAAGTCAGGAAGAGGCTGGCCATAAACTAGCATAAGCCAGGACACAGAGTGCTGGAGGGCTCTCCCTGTGCTCACAAGCTGGGGTCTGCTCTGATTTACACCAACCGGTACAGTCCTCGTGCTTCTGGGTGACTGCCCCGTAACTCTCCATTGAACGCTGATGAGATCCCCATCTTCATGGCTAAACTGCAGCCAAAGACATCTTCTACAAACCATTTCTGTCTTGGTACAAGTGAGCGAACACCAAGACTGCGCCAGAAAAAGGCAAACATGCCAAAAAAACGTCTGCAAGGTAGCCCAAAAGAATTTAACAAGCAAGGAACTATGCTGCAGTCAATGAGGAAAAGCGACAAGAATGGAAAAGCCACACAACAAAACTCTTTTGCTTCTCTAAACAGCACTTGTTTCACACTGGATTTCCATTCAAGTCACCAATTACTGTCTACAATGCCCCCAGTACCCAAGCACCTTAAAGCTAGGAGAAACTGCCTCATGACAAGCAGAGGTATAGAGTATTGCATTCAGACTACATGTGAAGAACACCATGAGAAGCCCTGACCCCTACGAATTTCAAATTGACTTGGGGGAAACTAGAAATTAGTTTCTAATCTCCTCATGTCCTGTTGTTGCAGCTCTGACCTTCCTTCTTTGAAACATCTGGCCTTCTAGTGACTGATGGCTTTCCTCCGACTAAGCAGCTGCTCGAACCAAACTCATGGAGCAAGGGAGATGTGCCCAAGTTCGGATGCTACACTGCACGGGAAGGGAAATTTAAGTTCCTATCACTCCAAGGCTGGAAGAGAGCCCAACAGACAGCGGCTAAGGAGCACAGGTCAGACCAAATCAGGCTACAGGGGACACACTGTGCCAGCACTTTCCCAACAGAATATAAACAAACTGCCAAAAGAAAACACAAAACAAGCCAGCTCCTTCCAGTTACTGCACGTGCCTTCCCAACGCAGCTCAGTTCAGGGGGGCCTGCCTGTGAGCAACTTCCCTCGAACCATTCGGTGTGTTAACTACAAACTGTCATCAAGCTCCTGAAAAAACAGAGGCACAAACCATCTGCGGTCACCTCACCGAAGCGTTAACTCTGCAGCCTAAGTGTGACTGACAGAAAACATTATTTCCAAAATCAAACACAGCCAGTTCTGGTCATGTCTTTCCTCCCCTGCTCGTTTAAAAAGGGCAGCCAAACTGCTTCTTTTTGTTGCCTGGAAGCCCAAATATTCTTTCTTCCCCTACAAAGAGGCGAGACCAAGTCTGTCCCTGGATTACTCGAGCTGAGATGACAAGCCTAAGCATGGGGGAAATAATGGGATTTCCTACAGCAAGTAACTACGGATTTGTCAAACACTGGACTGTTCCCTAATCCGTGACATTGCATTAGCTTATCTGGCATAATATACACGAGCTCTGCTTATGCATTTTCCTCAGATAACTCTAGTTGCAAGCTGTCACTGTCCCTCGTGCATCTGGGTTTCGTATGCTTGTGTTCTGCGACAGATTTACAGCCAGCCCCAGCCCTTCATCGAAAACTCCCTCCCTCTCAGCAGGCTCAGCCAGCCCAACACAACCAGGTCTCTAACGAATGGTTCGGGCACCCAAAACTAAAAATGGTTCATCAGCGCCCAAAAAACAATCCTGAGGAAGGAGCAGCTTTACCTCGCCCGACGTTTTTTAACTCGGCGCTCGTGGTCGGCCTCTTCGTAGTAGAGCTCGTTGTGGCTGGAGTCTCTGCGCCGGGCAGCGGCTGCGATCATGGCACGGGACTGCCCCGAGGCGTTGTTACCTGGGCCTTCCGCAGGGGAGGAAAAGGAGAAAAAAGAGACAAAAAGCGGGCATTACCGGCACAGAAGGCAGCTGGGGAAGACCAGCACCCCACAGCATCTGCCACAGGTGGTCTGCAGCTCCAGAAGCAGCAGGATCACCTTTAGACAAAGCACAGGGTTTTTCCGAAGGACAGACGTGTCTGAGCAGCTGGCCTGCAATGGGTTAGGCTGGGGTGCATGTGCACAACAGCTCCTTGAGGCACTCAGAGCAGCACCTGCCATCAGAGCTTCTGTTGCTGTTAACAGATCTTGCACAGCTACAGGAACAGGGAAGCTGCAAGCTGGGCTCTGCTACACCCCAAGAAATGACAGAGCTGTCTCTGAAGGACCCTAACCAGTGACCCTAAAATGCAGTAAAGGCCTAGGAAGCTTGCAGCTCTGGCTGTTTGGGCAGAGAGGAGACAGAAAGGGAGAAAAGGATGCCCCTGAAGGGTCTAGCAACCCTTCTATCCAATAGAGGAGAAAAAGAAGCCTAAGACTGCCTCCAAACTATCAAGAGCTGCTTTTTCAACTGCTCTGAGAGCCCATTCTTACCTGGCAGTGCTTAAGGCCAATTAATTGCACAGACATGCTTAAAATTATCATGGTCATGCAAGGGCAGCTTTATTTTTTTTTATTTTTTCCCTAAAAAGCACAAACCAGTCTCCAAGAAAGAAGCCTGAAGTTCAACAGTGGGAAGGACAAGCATCCGAACAGATGGCTTCTTAAGAATCCAAACACTTTAGGCTTCGTTTGACAGCCTTGAAATGGAGGATACAACTCGAGGCAGACACCAGCTCCCAAATTTGGGTCAGAATTATTATACGCTTCATTGACTATGCCTGGTGATGGAAATTCAGGTTTTGAAGGTGAGCCTCCCCACTCTGTAGGAGAGAGATTACAGCAAGACGATTTTCCTTCCTGGCTGCTACAACATCAAATACAAAAGCTGCCAACAAATTAAGCTCCTTTAATAGCGTTACTCTCTTCACACAGAAGGTGTAAAAGACTGTCAGGATGCCAAGCTAAGCTGCAGCCAGAACTACACTACGCTCTTCTTTGCAAAGTGGATGGGAATGCTTGTAAAGAATATGCCTCTAAGCCTGAGATTTCCACGTCTGCAAAGGCAGAAAAGGTTGCACAAGGCACAGCCCAGGGATCCTGTACTGCACCAGAATGGAAAACGCAAGCTTTCAGGTCCTGGCAGGCTCACGAGCTTGACACTGAAGAGGCCCAGCCAGCCATTTCTGGAGCTTGCCGATAATTTCTTCTCTTCCAACAAATTTTGTGAGCTAACATCTCCTAAACTGCTGACGCTACTGGACTGGCAGTTTTTCCTCAAGGCTTGGGATGTCCCAGAAGCTGCCGCGGGAGCAGACACCCTGCCACCTCTCGAAGAGATGCTGCAATGCAGGAGAAGAGAGGCAAGCTGGTAACCAGAACAGCGTGTCCGGCAGCCTGGTTTGAATGGCGTGCAGACACCTTGGGAGCTGGCAGCCCTCACTTTCCTCACACGGGGCCTCACTGAGAACGAGCAACTGGAATGCAAGGTTTCATTTTTAGAAAAATGCAGAGCAAGTCAGTTTACTTCCCCTTTCCAACTCAACTTGTTCTTTGCCACCTGCAAGCTTCTTCACTCCAGGCATCAGAGGAGACACAGAAAGCCCAACCCTCTCCCACTCTGCTGCTTCCCTTCACCTTTCATCTGCCAGAAATGGGAGATCTCACTGTAAGGATCTAAACCTTGATGAGTTCATTTTATGGACTCAGAAGTGTTGCATCGGGTTTAAGGAAACACTGAGGATATAGACTTTGAAACTTCTGAAGGTATCAAATTGAAAATGAAATGCACTACACTGAAGCCTTGTTGAGGCAAAGGAAAAAAACCCAAGACACGTGATTCTGTGTGACAGATATCCTCCATATTTCGGTCGCCACATGCCAGACATAGAGCCACCCTGCCCAGCTAAGGCCCTTCAGTCCGTTCCTGCTCTAAAAACCTTTCCCCACTAACATATTCTGTGCAGAGCTGCTGCACAAGATGTGTCTTACCGCATCTTGTCACAGGGCTTCAGCCACGCTTCACTGCAAAAGCTGCCCTGTGCAACTTCAGCTCTTGCATCAAAGGAATCTGCACTTCGGCTGTGCTGCTCAGGCACACCCTGCTTATCAAGGATAGCTTTTACTGATAGAGCTCCAGATTGTCCAATAATTAAGTCCAGTTTTTGCTGCTTTGAGTGTCCGCATGGATCCGCTCAGCCCTCCTCCCACGCACATCCCTCCAGCCTTGCAGAGAGCTTGCACCAGGCCTGCAGAGCAGCAACGCTCCACGGGGATGGTTATCAGGCTTGGCATTTCCCTGTGAACTGCTCAGCATCAGGATGACTCGGAAGCACGGCCAAGCACAAGCCAGGCGTAGCTCATTTACTGCTAAGGCTGCAAGCCCGACGAGCTTTTCTTTCACTGTCAGCTGCTGCTCACACAGTTGCTTCTTCCTGCTTTGGTGCGAGCCTCCTTAACTTTCCTGGATGCTGCCTGTGGCAGCCCTGCCGTGAAGGACTGGGGAGCTGATCTGGGTTAAAAGTTGTGTTTATTGTACTAGCACAACCAAGGAGATGACCCAAGGGTGACAAGAAGCAGAGGCTGCCCAAAACCCGCAGCGGTGCCGAAAAGCGCTGTCAAGCTACACGATAATTAAGCCTGACCCAGAACTTGGCTCTTTTCACCTGGCAGAGACAAAAGCCTTATTGTGGGCTAAACACATCTGTAAAGGCATCTGGAACCAGCAAGCTCAGCGCTGTTAGGAGAGCTTCCAGCAAAAGACAGGGATTTGGCAAAGCAGGGAGGTGAGAATGTGAGCATAACAAAGCACGCTGGCCAGCCCGGCCCTTCCCCAGCCCACCCATTCTCAGAGCCTACATTTCACCTCACCTACCATCAACGTTGTAGACTTTCAGGCCAGCCATGTGCTTGGCTGCACGGGATTTGGAGGCTGTTAGCAACGCCGGGTTGTAGACGGGGAAATCTCGGTAGTAATTTTCCAGAACCACCAGTGCAGCTCGCTGGATGCTAGGGGGAAAAAAAGAAAAAAAGAAAAGAAAAAAAAAGATAAACAAAATGCAATGAGGTCTTTTTTTCCTTTTGAAAAAAAGTTTTATGGAAGAAGAAATAGCCACGTTATTTGGAACGGGGTTGTCACACCCACAGCATTGTGCAACACACAGAGTTTAATACCAAGGCTCTCTCTAGGACCTAAAATTTCAGCTGAGATGCAAGCAATGCACCTCCCCTCCCCTAAATGTTAGGATTACAGCCCTGAGCAGGGACAGAGCTGGAAGGGAAGCATGGGGCTGCCTGCAGCATGGCAAAACACAGAGCAGGAGTGCTGTAGCTGGCTGGTGTGGATGGAGGGTCCAGCTCCGTGTGGATGCTTTTCCTTTTGAGTCATTTCCAGCCGCACCTTGCAGCTCCTCAGATCTCCTCCATCCAAGCTCTGACAAGAGCCCAATCTTTCTTTCCAGCTTTCGCAGCAAGATAAGATCGCTGCCTGAGGAGCGCAGCTGCCCCAGAATGAATTATCCCAGTATTGCCTGTACAATCCCAAGGCAAGGCGCAGCATCAAGAGCGAATTCCCCCCCTCGGAAGGGAAACCTCTACATAAAAGGATGGCAGAAGGAAGCAAAACAGAAGGCACATCCCCAGCTGCAAAGGCCTAACCCAGAGGTATCTTCCTGTGCAAAATCGCTGAGATCACCTACTCACGGACCTGGAGGTTGCCCAAGCGCCCGCATTTAATTTCATTGTGAACCCACAGAAATTATAAAGGGAACTTGCCAGCGTATTTGTTGCCAGTTAATTGAGAAGCTCACACTTCCCAACAAAGGCTGTCATGAGGAAAGCAACCCGGTGTTCTCACACATGTTACAACACAGGAGAAAAAAAAAAAAAAAAAAACAACACAGGAGGAGGATGGTAACGTGGGAAAACAGGCAGGAACAAATTAAGACCTAAATTCATTTCTCAGCCCTACCACTGATTCAACGCACGCTCCCGGAGGAGCAATTTAATTTCCCCGTGCCTTGTGCTAATATTAACTTCTGCATCACACCCCAGCAATTTCAACACACACACGCCCTCCGCCATCCCCACGCCGTGGCTGCCCCTCTCCCACCGATCAGTGAACGGAGCCCAGATGCCAACCCAGCCACGAGATTCTGGGAAAGAGGAACAGCTCCAGACTTGTTCGCTGTGCACCTTCCTCATCCACTGTTAGGGCACAGCGTCATTTATTTCGTTAGCTGTGTACCTATAAGGTGATGAATCGGGCTTTTAAAGCAAATCCCATCTCCAGGACAGTTTTTTTTGGGGGTGTGTGTGTCTGTTGCACCTTAAAGGAGCTTTATTTTTCAGGTGCCAGCCCTAAATATCATCCCGCGTCAGGCTTGTTAAAAGCTACTCCATTTAAGCACTCGGCTACTGATACGTAATAAAAAGCCACTGTTTAATCGAGGAAATAATCTTCCTTTAACAAAGAACTACAGACTGACAACCTCCACCCACAGCCAGCTTACTTCCCTCTGCCAAGCTTCTGCTTTCTTCTGTGGATTTGTTGCAGCTCAAAAACAAAAAGTTTCGTAAAAGAAGTCACGTGCCAGTGGCGTATATCCCCCTTCTGACCGCATCCAAACATGACTGAGTTTTTCCATGCCCGCTTCCCAGGAAGAAAGGTAAAACTCAACAGAGATTTGCCTCGAAATAAAACATTGGGAGAACTACGACCAACTAAGAGCAAGAAGATAAACGTGATGATGGTTAAAGTCAGTGGCACACGCGTGTGTACCCAAAACCCAAACGCAACCAAGCTTCTACGTTGCAAAAAGCAGCTGCTGTTGCCCCGAAAATTAAAGCCCTGTTATTTTATCCTCGTGCAAACCCGGTGCGGGCTCGGTCCAGCTCCCTTTTAAAGAAGAATTAAAGAGAAGATGCCACGGATGGGAAAATTAGAAGGGTGACCATAATTAGCGAGGGCCAGGCTGAATCAGAGCCTTCTGGGCTGCGTTGCTCAACCTTTTCGCCCCACATGAAGGGGAAGCCTCACCCCACAGAGCTCCACGTGGGCTCCACGTGGGAGCTGCGAAGCTGCGAGGACCCCAGAAGGGACAGAGATGCCCTCAGCATAGAGAAGGGGGTCTCAGGGTGGTTGGGTGACATGACAGTGGGCATCCTGTTGGTTTTTTTTCTCTGCAGAAGCCACTCGGGAGGAGCTCAGCACCACGTCCGTTCGCTGCAGCAGATTCGGACTTCCCGTGCACGTACGGATTGAAAAGAATGGGGAGGGGCAGGAGGAAAAAGGAACAGAAAGTTTCAATAGCACACCCTCTGCGCAGGGCAAGGACCCTCCTGATGTCCTGCAAAGGCAGCCCGGTGTATTTTGGGCAAAGCTACAAAATACCAGAGCGCACAGAAGCGTAGCAGGACATGAAAAACATTTTCATGCAACAGTTCAGGCTTTGAAAACCTGTGACCTGACAAAGGACCCCTTGCACGGGCCAGCAGCCAAACGATTTTCCTCGTAGGCAGTTATCAGCCAAGTCCTACGTTTTGTCAGGTTGCATTTTGTGCAGTTTGAGGGTGGTTTTTTTATTATTATTGTTATTACTCTCGTCCTGAAGAAGGCCGTGTCACAGCACGCTGCCAGCAGGGAAAGCAAACAGGCAGATCCAGCAGCACCTCGGCGGCATTTGGCAGCAGAGCCCTTCGCAAACAGGGCTGAATTCACTTCGGCTGTGTCTCCAAGGAAGCGGAGGAGGGGACTGGGACACAAAGGCAGCAACAACTGCTGGTGTTTTCCCCTGTCAAAAGATAAGTCAGGAACGGTTCTGCTCGAATACTTGTTGCTACGTGGGATAACCTCGATACTCGGTGGCTCAGGGGGCATTTTGGCTTTGTATTTGTCTTCTGTGACGGACGACACCTGCTTCCTTACCTGGCTCTGAAAGCAAATCCCACAGCATCAGGGTTTAGGGGGAGCCAAGCATCCCAAACCCACAGGGAGAGGCAGAGAGGGCTGAGGGCAGAGCAAGCCCGGGGTTATTTCACCAACTGGTTCCCAAGCCAGACTCGCCTCCTCCAAACAACATTTTTTTTTTTTTTTTTTAAGTGCTGCAAAACAGACACAGCATCAAAACAAGCCAGAAGTCTCCGGGCATGCTGAATACTTGCCGCAGCCAGTTGGGAAGCTTTGGCACCTCGAAGAGAAGCTGAGCAAGAATTGCACAAGGCGATCCTCCAGGCAGAGCCAGCTTTGCCTTGCAGGCTGGCTCCAGCCTACAGCTGCACCGAGCTCCTCTACAGCAGGAGATGCTCAAGTCTCATGCCCAGAAAGCTCAGAAAGCTTCTGCACCATCCCAAAAACACTCACTAGTCCCATCTCCCTCCTACCACAAGACCCTCTCTAGCAAGGTGTGAGGGGGCTGGCATCTTTTGCTGCCTTGCCCAACCTTGAAACAAGGCTCCCCGAAGGACCAAGGCCATGCAGAAGGGCTCTGCAGCCGTGCTTGAGCTCAATTTTGCCCTCTCCAGGAACCGGGGCGAGATCTCAGCAGAGACAGGGAACTGTGGCTGAACAAGCCGGGCAGAAAAATGCCGTTTGATCACTGTAACTACAACGGCATGGCGGCTCGGTACAGTCAGGAGAACGAGACCACAGCCCCTAGGAAGAGGAAAACCACATTTTCTTGTCAGGCAACCACAACTGAAGCCTCCACTCGGCTTGGGCAGGCAGGCGCAGTTCCTGCCCTCCCCAAAGCAGACACCGGGCTCCTGGGATGCAGCGGGTTTGTTTTAGATACCCAGCGTGCGGGAGGAGAACCTGCAAGATCGAGCCTCTGCAGGGCAGGGCACAAAACCCCAGGGCAGAAGGTCTCCCCTTTTCGGCCCTGAATGTCCCACATTCAACCCAAACACCCTCCACGTTTCCTGAGGCAACACAGCGGCTTGTTGCTGGTGAAGCAGGGACCTTGACGCACAGATTTGCTGAATGAGATGGAGGGAAAGCAGTTTGTTTGCATTTTGGTTTTATTTTTCCTTTAGTAGCAGAGTAGCCAAAACCCTCCAAAGGCGAAAGAAAAGGACCTGCAAGTCTACTACAAACATTACCCTTATGTTCAAATCTTTTTATTAGGAAGAGAAGCTGTGAGCATGAAAATGGGAGTTTTTAGAGCAGAGGATTTCACAGCAGGGAATGACAAAAAATTAGAAAAAAAAAGAGAGTCCACTCCTTTAAATGATATGACCCAAACAAGCTACTGATTTAATACCTCCCTGAAGAGCCCTATAAAAGTATTCCCAGGCCAGCCCTAAGGAGATGCTGCTACAGAAGTACAGAGCGCGAAGTTTTAGCGAGCAGCTATAAAAACCCAGTAAACCCACAGGCATGCTCCCATTGCAATTCTCCTTCTCGGAGACTTTCCAGCCTGATACTTTGCAGTGAACTGGTCTTTAGAGAACCAGCACACGGGATGACCATTTTTCCTCTGTCACCTTTACTGGTAAGCTTCAAATTTAGATGAATATGTTCCCTGCAGCTGCATTGCCCTAGCTTTCAGTGATGGCTGAACCTCCTCTCAGAGCTCAGGCTGGGTTTCAAATGGTTCCTTAGACACTGGCAGCCACGTGAAGTGCCCAAACAGCTCTCAAGCCACATGCATCCCTTCCCCTTTGATCAGACACAGCCTGTTCAAACCGATGAAGGTGCTGCCTTCGCATCTCAGGCCCAACCCGATGCCCCCTGAAGCTGGCAGAGGCTGAATTGGATCCCGAGAGCAGCAGCAGCAGGATCAAACCTCTCGCTGAGAACTGCTTTTGCTTTTTTTCCAAGCATGCTGCCAGCAGAGCAGGCAGGCTGCCTCCACGCGTGGGTTTGCAGAGCGGCGGGGTATCCTCAAGGGAGCTAGTGAGAATACCAACTTACTTATTTAGGGGAAAACGAAAAACAACTGCCGGCTGCTCACACCGAAGCAAAACCAAAGCCGTGAAAGGCTTCCTTTATCTACTGAGCAATTTGGCAGGTTGGGAAGGAGGGCAAGGAGAATAGAGCACAGAGAGGACAACTTAAACAAAAAGATGACTGGAGAAAGCTGCTGCTGAGCTGTCCCTACAAACCTGCACAGCATCACAGAGATGGGTTAGGGTATTAGAGATACAGGTGCTGAAAGACCACAGGCAAATCAGCTTCCCCAGGAACCTGTGGCTGTTGCAGCCCCAGCAGGCTCTGCTTGTCCATACCCAGCTCTACGTAGGCTTGTGACTGATGTCAGGACACTGAAGTTCATCTAAGGGTTTCCATAAAACTGTCACCACCACCAGAAGATACAGTCCTGCCTCTTCTCCTCTGCCCCACATCACACCTTCTGCCACCTTTGTGCACCTGCAGCACCAGAAGGACAGTTCAAAAGAGTGCAGGAATCAAGCTGAACTAAATAATCCATGGAGATACACATACACAAACTATAAAATTAGATAGATAATATAAATACCAGCTCAGCCATTCAGATCCTGGTGCAACGAGGGGCAGGGTAAGGGAGGCACACGGTTGACAGGACAGTTTCTTGCAGCAGCATCAGTTTAAGCAGTGACTTGAAACTATGATCAAACATTTCTGTGAGTGAGGGTGAAGTGTTCTTTGATGTTGGTAAGCACAGAACACAGAACTACCAGTACATAACTCCGTTTGCATGAGCTTCTCAACTGTGCTTTTATCTCAGAAAATAATAGCAGGAATTTATCAAAAGACAGACAAACAAAAAAACAAGACAAACAAAAAAACAACTACATTTGAAAACAACCCACAGATTTTTAAACTACACTTAATGTACATGCAATTTTAGAACTTTAAAATTATTTTTTATTTTTATATATTTTTTAATTTAGTCCTCTTCCTTTCTCCTCCTTCCCCCTCACACCCATCAGGGTACGCTAGATAACAAATAGCATCAGCTCTTGAGCTGACAGCTCATTTTTGCAAAGCATACATAAAGTATTTGAGGGAGGCTTGACCTCTTTGAAAGGTGTCTACACACCTGAAGTTACACTTAGCATTTAAGGAGTTTTGAACAGGTCTTAAGATACAGGAGGGACATGATCCTGACCCCCAGCTGTTCTTGTTTGTTTTTTTTTTTTAAAAAATCAACTCAAGTGAAGTGTTACCTTTTGAATACAGAAGCTGGGAGCAATACCAAGAACTCACCCTGCATCAAAGACTGACCCAGGCACTGCTCGCAGACAGAGTGCCCCACTCCTAAAGCGCCCAGACACCTTGCAGCACCTGGCACCCAGCACCCTGATTACTGCTTCCAGTGCCTGAGACTGGTGTATCTGTGGCAGCAATGTGTTTCTTCTCCCTATCACGCATGTAAACCATACCTCTGATTAGCCTGAGCTTCTAAAATAAAAATAAATACGCTGGAGCTGTCAGGCACAGCAAGAAGTTTGTAACAGCCCACATTTTCTGAAGATAATTTAAAGCCTGAGCATGCAACATAAAAGGGGAGCGTCTTCAGACATCTTGCAGATATTACTGAGGAATTCTGCAAGTTACATTAACAGTTGCAAAGTAACTAGGCTTTTTGTTTTGTTTTTTAAATGAAAGCTAAGAAATGCAGCTTTACTTCCAAGGAAGCAACAGAAAGAGAACATTCAAAGCTTCTTGCTGGCGGCAAAACTCCAGTGCAGTAATGGGACTTTACATTTAGACGATGCTGCAATGAAAAAGTAGTACCCAGCTCTTGCTCCAGAGGCAGCTTGGCAGGACACTCTCTTAGAAAAGAGGATCACCGCTTACTCCACCCCCAGCAGGGGACAGGATTAGTGTGGCCAGAGTGAAGCTTGTTATTCACATCAACACAGCAGCTTTAACTTCTTCTAGGATTTCTCTCACACAGTCTCAGAGCTGTTCTAAGAAACTACTCCTGGCTGAAGCAGGCAACCAAGTGGCATTACACAAGAAAGATAACTCAAGCTATGTTTTAAGCCTGGCATAAACACAATTTGACACAGGTTTAGTTAACCTGGTTCCTGAAACCAACTGGTTTGGGACAGTTTGCTGAAGGAAGCTGCTATACCCGCACTGAGACATCACCGCTCCCTTTGTCCACGCATGGTGCACCCATCCAGATTCCTGTCCTGATGAGGCTCAGTGTTATTTTCATGTGAGTCTCCATGGGCACTATCAGACTCTTGCAAACCGAGGAGCATCAGCTCACCCAGAGTGCAGCCCAGCCCTCTCCTGCACAGAATCCCTTCCCTTCTGGCTTTTCCCAAACCAAAGCACCACAGTCTAAAGCCAGCACCCAGCTACCTTGCAAACACTGCTGAAGCTGTATGGACATGGTCCACGCTTCCAGGCTGAGCATCTCCAATCCAGCCCCAAAAGGATGCAGATTACCCTTTACTGGGACTTAGGGAGCACAAACCAGAGTCAGCAGCCTTCACGCCTCAGCTAAAGTCCTTCCTTCTGCGACAGAAGCCTGTTCTGTCTGCCAGAATAGCTCCCCCAAAAACTTCACCTGAAGTCCCTGCTTGAGCTAAACCGCACAAGGGGAGTCTAAGCACAGAGGTACATTTACATGGGTGCATACTGGAGGAAGAAATTAATTTATGAGTGCAAATACTGCCCTCGGTTTTGTGTCAAAGAATTTCTTTTATTACCACCCAGCTCCCTAGTAATTCCTCCTTATTCCTTCAGGGTAGGTAGCTTCCAGTTTTCTTAAACATCATTAGGGTTGTGTTGTGTGAGAACTGTAAATTCTCAATTTCTTCCACTTTTAACGAAAAACTAAGCCTCCTCCTTTCCCCCAAAGGGCACACAGCTCACTCCTTTGCAGAATATTTTTATTTCATCATTCACCACAAGAAATGGATGCTAAAGGTTGAGGGGGTGGATTTTTTTTTTTTTCTTTTCTCCAGCATTTGAAGATAAAAGCATCTTCACGGCCACAAAATTTGTTCAGCAGCTTAGGGAGACCATCTGTCTCCGTGGGCGGTACACGCAGGCGACTTGGAGGGCACAGACAGCAGGGAAAAAGAAATTACACAGCAAAACCTTTAAGTACAGGGTAGGCTGGGGTGGCTGCTGTCCTTCTGGGCACTGCTGGCTTTGAGAGACAAACCAACAAGAAGAAAAAGCCCTGCAGATGAAACCAAAAGGTATTTTCTCCACACCGTCTCCCTCACAAGCTGCCAAGCAGCTCCGTGTGTGAGAGCGAGCGATACTGCGCTAGCCAAGGGGATTAATAATTGACCGCGGGCCCTTCACGTACAAGTACGTCTGTAAACTTTTTAAAGTATTAAGCATTCCAAAAATGTGAGAGTGCTCGGGGGTATAGCAATCACCCCGTGCTACTACTATAGTCACTGCGGCTTGGTACTTTCACAGGGGAACACAAGCGCTACCTGGGCCGCGGCCTACTGGGCCGCCTCCATGCTCCCCTCATAGAAACCCACAGCAGGGGCTGTGAGCATGCCTGGGGTGTAAATGCAGCCTTGAAAAGCACAGCCCCTGAGTTTTGCGAGGATTCGTGTTTATATCGTTATTTTATTGGCGTGCCTGGGGCTCGGGAAATGTAATTCTGTAGGACCGCAGCAGCCCACAGGAGGTTCCCTGTGGAGAGATGCACACAAAAAAAAGGGAGCAACACAGCCCAGATCAAACAAGGGAGGAGAGAGAGGAGGCAAGATGACCGTGGGCACTTCAGTCCCTCGAGCTCTGGCATCTTTATCGAAATGAAGAACAGTTCTGTGTGTAAAGCCACGCCTAAAGCCTTCTGGAAACCGTACGCAGAAAGACAAGAAGCTAAAAAAACACGCGCCTTTCAAGAAAAAACAGAGCCCTACCAGGCTTCACCACATCAGACATTCCCAGATGCATGATACACGCAGTCAGATATGTCGTGCATGCAGTCAGATACTGATGGTCCATCCTAGACTTTCACCCCCCTCCTAATGAGAAGCATCTGGCTCCCCTGGAGCCTGCTGTTCACTGCTGTCACAAATAAACATCCTCTTAATGAGGTGTTGCTCTGACCCAAGTAAGAAGTCCTAGCTGGTCTTTGCTGACAACATGCCCCCCTCGTAAAACAGAGCGAGGCATCACTGCCATAACTCAGCCCGAGCATCAAAGGAGACTTCTCCTTGCTCTGCAGGGAGCAGAACGTGGTTCTGCAGAGCTTGCTGGAAAATTAACTCATTTCTACAATTTCACAACAAAACTCACTTCGGCAACTCAACTGGCACCCTCAGAAAAGATGGGTTGCAAAAAGGTGGCACCCTAGAAAAGCTGGGTTGCAAAAAGGTGGCTGTAAACACCCAGTTATGTGAAGTGCTGCCAAAGAGGAGAGACATTAGCTTGGAGGTTACAAGTCTGACACCTTTCAGTGCTAAAAAAGCTGCTCCAGAGCACACAGCTCAGTTTCTTCAAGAGCTTCTCACTTGCAGATGCGATTAACACCCATTTAGCCAGCTATCACAGAACTTCTTGGGAGGAGAGGGCACTTAGTGCTGGTGCTCATCAGGTTTGGTGAAAGGATGGGGAGGGAAACTCGAACAAATGCTCATCAGGGTGCTTTGTATGGATTTCAGGGCTGAGAAAATGCATTCAGGAAGGCTGCTAATTTCACACAGGCTCTGGCGACAGAACTGCTCTGCAAAGCAGCTTGTTTGTGGAACATGATGTTGTAGGAAGCTCCTGTAATCAAGGCAGCAGGACGGTTAATAAGATGTTTTACTACAGAACAAGGTAAAAGCCCATCAGCTCCATCTCTTTCATCACCGGTGTTTATCACTGTGAAAGATGGTGATGGTTGGAGAAATGCCACGGAGAAAAGAGGGTCAGTAATTCCTCTGGTCCCTGGGAAGGCAGACCTGCAAGCAGGGCAGAAGGGAGGAGCGCACAAGCCCGGACAGAACCAGCAGGATTTATCAGGGCAGATACAGCTCTGCACCAACATACACAGATGACTGTTCTGCAGTCACACTTGACCACCCAATTGGAAACAGAAATAGCCCGCAAGTGCAGGGGATCAGTCGCAGTGGGAATAACCGATTTAATTAGATGCACATTATGAAGTTCCTTCACCAGAAGGCAGCATGGTTTCAGCAGTTCTTGCCCCAGGCAAGACATGCGGCCTGCTAAGCCCATGGTTAAGCCGATCCATTTCACCACACTGGAAAACAGAAACAAGAGGTGTCATACGCCACAGACGCTTTCCTTTTGGGGGGCAGGGAGATTTTTAAGAGAGCAAAGTCAAGAGAGAGTTGTTGACAGAACTTCAGGCAGGAGCTCTCCGTACAGTTCAAATCTTGACCAAGTGTTATTAATTGAAAAAATTTCACCCTTAACAAGGGGAGTACTCATCTGAGCAACACCTATTTGTTGCAAAATCAGACATGTAAGGCATAGAAAAACAGGCTGTGGCCTGAAGATGCTTCTCCTCAGTCCTAAGCCCTCTATATGCTCTCTTACTAGGGAGCACAGCCCTAGTGGCCCCAAGGGGCACACACAGGAGATTGCTTATCAAATGAAATCAGTAAATACTGGCAGCCTAGAGATCAGTTTTACAAGCAGTAGGTTCAACAGACACTAGACTGCCAACCCAAAGCAGATGGATCAAAAGAGGCATCACCTCCCACCACACCATTCTGTTTCAGCTTTGTTTTCTGTTAAAGGTAAGGGTTCAAGCAGCACCTAAGAAACATGCTCTGCTGCTCCAGGTCAGCCAAGAGACAAGCTCCCCTTCCAAAACACTTTCATGCATCTTCTTTGTTTTGTGAGCATGTACAAGTCATATCTTCCTGAGGAATCTTGTGGCTAACTCCTGCAGGGAAGGTGCAGGCTCTTTGGAGACATACACTTGCTCTGAGGAAGCAGCTGCTTGGATTTTAAACCATGATTCAACAAAACACCTACCCAAATACATATGGACAACACAGGGACGGGCAACACTAACAGACCTTTTCCACATGGAGCTACTATTTCTCCATATCAAGCTTGTCTTGATTAGATGGACAAAGAACATCACCCAGCTCACAACAGCCTGCAGAAGCTGTATCCTGACTCCCAAGCTGTACGGCAGCCTCCCAGCTGGCTTCCCAACCCATCAGTTTGTAACAACAAGCTTACATGAAGAAGTAAATTAAAAAAAAGGCAGACTGGATCTCTCAGTAGTTCCTACAGATACATGAACTATCACAGATGTGCTTCTCATGTCCTTACCACAGGGATAAGAAAAAGGGAGGAGAAAGACCCACTCAAAGACACTTCTAACCTCAGAAAGCCATGCTTGCGCTGTAGCCCAACACACAGTCAGTGTGTAAGATCAGTAATTACCATGTGTGTTTGAAGCCATTCATTTTCCCGAGCTGTCTAGACTAGCAAAGCTCTAGGCTGGGGGAAGAACACTCACTGGAGAGGAAAGGAGTAAGCCCAGCACCCTCACTACAGAAGAAGAGGGCTTTCTCCAGCAACATCCTTCCTAGATTATTTCTCAACCATCCAGAAGGAACAGAACTGTGGCTTACAGATGCCATCAACGTCCCTACCTGTCAGGCTGCAAATCCAAGCCTCAGCTTACAACGCCATCAGCCTTTCAACAGGAAAGTTATCTCCTGTCACTCTTCCCCACCTTTGTTCCCCTTTGTTCTTGCTTTCAAAAGTCTCGCCAGCATCCCCACCCAACCTCTCTTGCATTTTTCCCAGGCTTTGCTTCCTTGCCTCTGCTCTCCTCCCTGCTCCTTGCCCACAGGTACCCCCGTAAAGCATTCCCCTGCCTGGCAGGGCAGCTCCTCCTGCCAGGAGGCAGCAGAGCAGTCAGTAAGCCAAGACTTGGCACTGCGTTCATGGGGACTCCACTTTAATTTTTACCTCCCCCTGCCAAACTCTGAGTCACTGCCAAAGGGAACGCGCATTTTGGCAGCCGAGCCTCCCAAAAGAAAAGTTAGAACCAAAGTGCTGGGGGTGGGACCAAGCCAGGCTATTAATAGGTTAATTATAATATGAATTTGGGGAACTACTCCCAAATACACTTACCCTCCCGGGCACAGGGCTCTCAAGGATGGTGTGGAATATCAAACGCTGCATATTCAGCTTCTTGGAGCTGGGAAGGATGGAAAATCCCATCTACCCTACCTCACAAAAACACAGTTTTCCAAAAGGGTGGCTGAGATGTTGATTTCTTCCCTTCTCCCCCATACAGTTTCTTTTCCTCACACTTAAAAAGCAGCTCCCTCTGTCTCATCAGAAAAGACCCAGAATTTGAAAGCTCACGCCTGTATTTAGAAAGATTGACACCCACAATTTTGCTATGGAAAAGATCCAGAGCTACTGCAAGGAGCAACGCCACACAAAGTTAGATGTCCCAAAAGCCTTCTCAATACCAGCCCCTTGGGAGCATCTTTTGGATGGGTAAAGCAGGCAGAATCCACGGGGAAGCAGGGACCAAACCTTTCAGACCTTTGGGAGCACAAAGATGACAAAAGGTCAGGCTGAGGCAACAGGGTTTTGATTTCAGGAGGCAGCCAGGTTTTTATACCTGTTGAAGCACGCTTCCTCCTTCCAGGTGGTAGCCCACAACCTATCTATGGCACCTTCAAAAGGGCTGGGGTGAGGCAAACATACATGGTGGTAAATGGGAAGAGCCCACGGGCAGCAACAAGCATTACACACATACTCCATCATAGCTCTGACCCTCTCTCCAGGATGCTCACGAGGCTGCTGCTTCTCCAGTCTTCCTGAACTACACTCACTGTCAACACGTGGCCTCCAGTCAGATCTGCACAGGTCTACCTTGATTTATTTCAGCAAAGACGTGAAGACAACACAGACACGTTATACAGCTGCCAGAAACTAAGGAAAAAGCAAGGCTACTTCACCGTTACTAGACGTGCTTGACAAGACCCTCCTGTAACACAAGGTGCTGAAGCATCCACATTCTGCACGGTTTGGATTCGATATGCCAGACAAAACTGCAATCAGCTTGCCAACAAATGAAAAGTTATTAATTTTTCATACATCTCAGGTTTCACCCTCGGTTTTACAAGTCCTTGCCGCCCTCGCAATCACCCAAGGCATTCCAAAACCTTGCTGCAAAGAGAAAACCTGAGAGAGCATTGTTTCTAACACGTGCTGTTCAGTATTTAGGTCTTGATTCTCAAGTAGATTTGTCTCCGATGGCAAGATTATTTGTGTGGTTAAAGGTAGACATGTAGACTTTGGCACAAGTAGGATCTTAATTCCTCTGAACACTGTAGGACAGGGTCTACAATACCACCAAGCAACCAAACCCTCTCAAACCAAGCACGCACTCGTGTGTACATACAGGTACATACATACAAATACTGAATTTTCTGGGCTGAATCACCCATGTGAGAACTGTCCTGGCACACCCCTGTAGTACAGGGGGGATCTTTGGTAGCTCTCTCCACCTCCCTAGTCTGAGAGGCCACCCTAGGTCTGTCACTTACCACAGAGGAATTTCTAAGATTAAAAAAAAGTAAACTCCACTGTGTTTTTTTAAACCTTCAAAGGTGATCTTTTTGTAAGTCAACTGGAGAGCTTCCATTACAGAAAAGAGGCTCTGCTTCACATTTTGCTGAGAAGGAAAATACAGCAGAGTCCAGACCCAGTTCGTTCACGAGATCACGGGTTCTCCCAGTAAGCCAGGATCAGCATCCAGGAGTCGACTTCCAGACTTGAGCTTCAACCACTAAATCTGCTTCAAAGCAATTCCATCGCTAAGCTAATGGCTGCAGGAGACTGTTCCTACATCCACTTAAACAAGCAGACACTAATCTCTCCATCTGCAATAAATATGCATGCCGTAGGGGTCTGGACAAGATAAGCAGAACAGATGCCTGAGCGCGCGCACAGTCTGGGGAATCATCTTCAGAGCTCAGCTGCTGGCTCCACAGGGCACAGGAACTGCGAGATTTCTAGACACCTTCGCAGGACACCGGAACCCAGGAGATTGAGACACCTGGCCTCTCTTGCACCTCTGCAGAGGGAAGCATTAATCCCAGTGGGAAGGCTGAAGCAGGCATGCATCAGACCTGCAGATATCGCACATCTCCCAAACGCTCCCAACATCTGACCCAGCAGACTGATCAACACCAGTGAGAACAAGAGTAGGTACCATCATGATACAGAACCAACCCTGGAGAAGTACAGCACCACTAAAAAGAAAAAAAAAAAAACAAACAGCAGCTTGCACCTACATGTGTCCCAGTATTCATTCTTATATGTCCAAACTGCTGGGAGTTTGGCCACATTAAGGCAACTGCTTCAGAAGGAGTTTCCCCAGAGCAAACACAAAAATGCAGTCAACTCCCGATCTTAGAAAAGAGTCCCTGGCCACTGAAAGCACCCCAGGGTACTGCTGTCTGTCTACACCCTTCAAGGCATCTCCCACCTGTCACAAAATCAGGTGTCAGAGCTCAAACACCTGAATGCAAGCATTTCAACCAGCTGTCAATGGCTCACACAGGAGCCGAGTGACAGTGCTCAATTCGACACAGGGGATGTTTATTCAGGTTCCTTCCACAGCTCTTGGCTGCACGGGGCAGTGAGGACACAGATGTTTTCTGCATTTTAGCACATTATATTGTCAAATGCTTTCCTCACACAGGGCCACTTCCTTCAGCCCCTGCCACATGAACACAAGGGACTGGTTTGCCAGTCAGGAGGCTCTGAAGAGTGACGCTCTGCAGGGGACTCTCAAAATGATCCCTGGCATGCACAACCAAAATGCACAAACCAGCCTCAGCCACACAAGGAAGTCTCTCCCCATTCCTCCAGTGGAAGATTCGGAAACCTCAGGGGGAAGATTCGGAAACCAGAGGTACAACACAAACCAAAACAGCTGGCGCTCTGCGCTGTGGCACAACCACATTTATCCACACCGCTGGATTTCAGCAGCGTGTACCTACCTCAAGTGCCCCAGGCTGTAGTATCGTGACTCTCCATCTGTTGACCGGACTACCTTGACAGTGAACATGGGCTGCAGCTGCCGTAGCTCCAGCAGCACGATGGCCAAGTAGTGAATGAAGAGCAGAGCGTCCACCAGGGACACCGCATACTGCACTATTCCTTGGTAGTTGGTGTCCTTCGAGTCCAAGATGCGAACGCCGTAAAAAAGCCAGTAGGAAAACACAAACAGGAAGATGAGGACCAACAAGAGGGCCCGAAACACAAACACCCTCGGGAGGTCTGCCTTGGGCTGGCGGAAGAACAGAGCCCAGGTCCCAATCAGGAGAATGAGGAGTTTGAACGCCACAGAGATGAACAGGCCCTCACAGACAGTACCACATGGCTCCAGATCATCCCGCCACAGGACCTGGGGTAACAGGATGAAGGCGATGGGGGTAAGGAAGACGAGGAGTCCAAGAACAGCTGCCACTGTTAAACCCAGGTAACGCTTGCAGTCCAACCCAACGCTGTCCTCCAGGTCCTTACTGATCCTGGCTATGTCCTCCTGGGAAATGCTGTGCTCGGAGGTGCCTGTGATTGCTGTTGTGGTCTCGCCCCAGTTGTCGTCCTAAAGGAGAAAGAGAAAAACATCAGCGAAACAATCACGTGATTTCTTCCACGTCTTTTATTATTTTTTATTTTTGGCCTGGAAAAGGATTGCTACAAGAAGCTTAAGTCTGCTAAGAAAAACCAACACCTCCAATATATTGAATAATCAACCCAGAAAATTACCAAAGTTTTGGAAACAACAGCCCTATGTCCAAAACACTGACTATAAACACAAAGTGTTAAAAACCTGTAACTGTAGAGCAAGTAGCTCAACTTCCTACACCACTCAGTGTACCCCAGAGGCAGTTCTTCCAGCACATTTAACAAGCAATAGGACTTAACTCTTGGAAACTGCAGTAACCATCAAGTCCTACGTGCGAAACAAGAACTAGCACCTTCCCCACAAATTTTGTGGTACGAGTGCATTACAGAATCACCTGGAAGGGAAAGTTTCATGTCAGGTCAGCTGCAGTCATTACAATCAAAAACATGTTCACACGTCGTTTTTCCATCAGTAAGAGGAACAACTGCATTTCCAGCAAGTTCCCCTACCTTTTCCTTTTTTTTTTTTTTTTTCCTCCTCTACAGCAGCAGTGCCCTCAGTAGCTGACATGCTAATAAAAGCTTAGTTAAACCAAAAAAATTACAGGTGGTCGACGAGGATATTTGCAGGTATGGTGCTTTAAATTTGAGGATCACAGACTACAATATAGTCAAGCTTCAGATGACATCTTGTTTTTCCAAAAGCCTCATTTCTTCCCTAGCTTGTTTCAGAGGAGTTTGGCGAGCTAGGGCTGCCACCCACACCATCGTGCCTCCAATTGCTCCTTCCTGCTGCTGGCAAGACCAAAGAGCTATGCTGACACACACGGATTTGATTCACAGCTGCTGCTGAAGTGACTCGGTCAGGAGAAGGCTCCTGATACCTCCTACAAACACCAAACAGCAGCGAAGCCTGTGTTTTATTGCCTGGCACCTGACGCCTTTGTAGCTGCAAGGCTCATTCAGAAGTCCACGTTTTGCTTTTCCTTTCACCCTCCTGAGTCTATCTTTCTGCAGCCTGTATCGTTAATAGGATTTACACCTTCTCCCAGACTTTGGCAGCTACATACGCTGATCTAAGCACTTTGTTTTAAAGAAATAGGCATCATTTTAAGCACGAGACATGATACCTTTAGACATGAGTGCTGTAGAAATGTACAACCACAGGGTTTCCTATGTATCAGAGCACTTTTAAACCATTATTCATCTCTTTAAAAGAGGTGCAGGAGACAGTCTTCAAGAATCCTTGGCAGAAGAGTGGACAGAGGCAGCAACATTACTATGAACAGCTCCAGTGATTTACCTCCTGATGCTCTTCAAGACACCAATACCTCCCTGCCTACTGCAGCAGGGCTTTGAGACAGACCAACCATAGTCAGGAACTTGAATTTATCTGAGTTTTGAGCCATTTCTCAACAAAACAAATATATCTGCATTGTAAGATGTCCTGAAAGGGAGCATAATCATATCACATCTTCCTTTTCGCCAGCGTCTCCAGTAAAGCGATCTAAGCATTTCAAGTATTTTATGCTTATGTATGAAATAGCTCTGCATAATTTCCCCCGTTTGATTGACAAGAAAGTGCACAATAGAGAAGGGATTGAAACATGACAGCAGCTTAAGGCTACAGCCCAGAAGAAAACAGGCAACTTCAGTCCCAGTCTACCACTTAAGAAAGCTCCTCCCATATGAAGTGGCACAAGCAGAAAAATCATGCATTTACAAGTCTAAATCTCAAGTGGTACAAAGCTGCTGAATGCAACCCAGGACATGCAGGAGAGAACTCTTGTTCATGCATCAACTTATTTTTGTTTGACTTTGAACTGCACTGCGGAGGTCTGCATGAAAACAAGGGCTTAAAAATTCACCTGGACATTTATATGCATTCAAAGTAACAACTCTGGAAAACAAACACTTGGTTACAAAATACATGGATGTACAGGGAGTAAGCCCACTTGCAGCTACACGAATACTGTTTTAAGTACTACCATACATAATCTGTGTGGAAACTGGGCATCGATATTACTTTTTTTTTTTTTTAATTATTTTTTTAAAGTAGAGGTGAAGCCCCGCAGCCAAAAATTAACATACCAGAAGTCCAACCCAGAAGGCAATGAAACATCCTGCACTCTGTTTTGCAGCATCAGTGATTATTTGAAAACGAGAATGCACCTTCACATCAACTGCTACAGCAGAGATTACTGGATCCATCCTAGATGCGATCTACACCCAGCATTTTTCCCTTCTTTACTTAATCCAGTGTTAACATACCAGCTTCACTGAGTTTTGGGCTTTTTCTCCCCTTCCCAGCAATTTCTCGTTACCTTTATGCTTCTTGCCTCTCCTCCCCAGTGGGATCCTGGCCCTAACATTTTACACTATTACCCCAAGCAAATCCCATCTAAAGACAAAAGAGTACACGCAGGTGAAAGGATTGACCTGAATAATGCACGGTGAGGTGATGGAAACACATGTTTCTGTAGACCTTAGCAGATGGCACTCTTTGGAGACAGAGGTAGATTAGTGCCCCAGGGGTAGTCACATCAGCACTGGTGCTGTCAAAAATAACGCTCTCAGAAAGACAGAACTGATCAAGACCTGGGCTTAATGAGTGAATAAATGGTAGCCACAGGTCGTGGCAGCACATTAACAGCACGTGAGCAATGCTTTTTCCCCCCCATACTCATCTGCTCTGTTCCAGACTCCAGATGTGCCTTCACTCCCTCCTTACCTGGCCCTCCTCTGTCCGAGAGGCATCATTCCCCAGCAGCGGCTCCGCAGGAGGTGCCTGGATAGTGACAGACTTCTCGGATCGGCTGCCGTCTTTGCTTCGTGGCGATTTGTGCCTGTCGCGACTCCTTTTCCAAAGGAGAGGAAACAAGAAAGTTAGCAGAGAGCACGGCCTGGAATTACACCACCTTGTACTTGCAGCAGGTGCCCTGAGCGTTAGGTTATAGTTCCTGCTCGCTCATCTCTTGGTCAACATTGATTTCATTTGCTACAGAACAAGCTTCCAAAGAGGCAGAGTGACCTCGCCCAGAGCAGCCTACAGGCTGGTAGCTGGCACAGTTTAGCTTCTCAGACAGCTCCTGCAATGTGGAGTCTTGTCAGCTAAGACCTTCTTAACACCACAGGACAACTGGTGAAATTTGTTTCCACTGGTCAACAGCCCCCAGCTAACCTCTTACAAAGAATATCAAGGGTAGCAGGGCAGTGCTTACTGCCAGAATACCCTTGTAAACCTCATGGCTTCTCATTTGAGAATATCTCAAGAGATTTTCACCTATCCACCTATCTGCTTGCCAATATTTCCCCCTCCTTTCCTACCTGGAGAGGAAAGCAGCCTTTGCACCAGAGACCCTCACTGCACTGGCTTAAAGCTCGGGAGCATCCAAAATCCCAGCTCTTGCCACTGCATCTCTTTAGGGATTACCAGAGCCTAAAGGTTTCATGGGATGAGACTTTTTCCTGTTTGCAGTAAGAGGCTCTGGGATTGTGTATGTAGTTTTGGGAACTTCGAAGGCATCTTTCCACATTTTATTCTGAACTTCAAAGGACAATCCGCACCAGGGGGCTGCGGGTGTTACAGGAGAAGGGAGGAAAGGCAAATGAAATGTTTTACTCAAGAAACAGACTGCAAGCAAAAAGACTATTTTTGTGGAAGAGCTCTTTTTCCAACCACACAGGATAATTGCTTCTGAAATGCAAAGTTATTTTGGACCAGCTCAGTCGTAAATTACAAAGATTGCAAATAGCACAGGCTTTGCATTTAAAACTAACGATGATGAAAAAAAAAAAAAAAAAAAACAGTTTCCAAGTAATCAGATGTTTTAGAGCGAGATGGTTTTTGATGCCACTGAGCTACCAGGACAGAAAGAGGTCTTGCTATTCGAGTTCAGAAAAGCCTGGCTTCTAATCCAATCAATGCTGATAGAGGGCTTGCTGTAGACTCAAGTACCACTCAAGTTCTGTTAAAAACCACCACCAACAAAGAGTCGCCAGGAGGATGGTGGGAAGAGAAAGGCAGCCTTGTTGTTACACAATAAAGAAATAGCATTAAAAAAGAAAACAAGTGGCAATATCACTCCAGGAAGTCTGACACATCTCTCCAGAGAACTCTACTTACCCCGCACACTTTAAGAGCAGAATTAAGTGATCTTTTCCTTCTGCTAGCGCTTCCCCAGTGTTGCTGGCCATACATGACCCCAGCGTGCGTGCAACAGTTTGAATGTCATTAAGCTAGTGGCATAATTGCTTCCTATCCTGTCACCTGGTTCCCCTTGAGGACTCTCCACACACATCTTCCCTGGAGCTGGAGCATCAGTGATTTCATCCTGACTTATATTTTTTCCCCAGAGTACACATCCTATCTTAGAGCAGCAAGTAATTAAAAATAAACACTTCCTTACCCTTGTCTGTGGGCTTTTTTGGAGTGACCTGAGTAGTGGGAGTATCCCGAATACGTTGATTCTGTATCCATTGCAGCAGACATTGGGGTCTGCACGGACGGCAGCACAGGTTTTTACTTAGAGATGGGTTCCTGGTGCTCCTGAGGTGGAGTCCGTGATAAAAGTGCTTTCCTGGGTACTCTTTGCTTCCCAGTCATCAGTGAAGCCTGGTCCGTGGGGACTCGAGGACGCTTCACTTACCAGGAATCCTTCCAGATGGGGAGGAGGGAGGGTGCTCGGCTCCTCACGGTCGGCCTGCGGAAAGACAAACAGGCATGGAAATGCATGCTGAGCAAAGCAAAACAGTTTTCCTGCTGTGCTAATTCCCTCACCCTCTTCCAGCCGGCCACATGTCCCCAGCTCACAAGCTCATCCTGGCCCGATCGCTCTCTTTTTTTGTCTGGAGAAACACACACATTTGCAGATCCTTAAACAAACTGATAACGTAGCCCTGATTTGCAAAGTCTAGCTCCTTCATCCAAAAATCTGCAACAAAGAGCATCAGGCACTTGATAAAGAAGGCTCAGCAGCCCAGAGGGAGAAATTCACCCCTTGGGAATTGCCAGAAAATTAATAATAATAAAAAAGGCTCAACTTCCACACCCCCTTTCTTCTCACCCCATTAATGCAGATCCCAAGCACCACCAGATGCAGAGTGACAGCTCTTCCTGGGGGAAGGGGCGGGTGACTACCCCAGCAGAAATGCTGAAAACGATCAGACCACCGTGTCTGAACCTGCTTTGTTTTCATAACTGCAAGGTGTGCCCGTTTTACAAGCATTAGTTACTCCACGATCGATGGCTCTTGCAAGCGCCTCCCTTTCTTTGCAACCTTCGCCTCCAAGAGCTAATTTGGGCTTGGAAGAATTGAAATTCATTAGAAGTTGGATCTATATATACACACGTATTAACCGTAGTGGTGAAAACTGATTAGAGATCCTCATCTGGCTTATATGGGCCAGCATTTCTTGCAGCATGGAAGCAAAGCTTAAATCCCACCTGCGAAAGGCAGAAGAAGATGGTTGTGCTTTTGGGGTCAAGAACAGGGTGGCATCCTAACAGCTCCCAGGAGTCACACGCCTGCTTTCCAACCCCATACCTTGCATTTGGTTTCCCAAATTCCTGCCCAGCCCGCTGCTGCCTCCAGCCAACGCCAGCAGAACAGGGGGCTACAGCCACGCAGTAGTCTCCGAGCAGGCAAAGGACTGCTTTAAATTAAATTAAATCCCTCAGTTACGCTCTGCTCACAGCACTTCCCAAAGCTGTTAGCAATAAAACCATCAGCCACTGCTTTCCACCCTCTCCCTTCCCCAGCAGAGAGGGACGACAGCAGCAGTTGGGCTTCGTACTTGGCCTTTGTGGATGTGAATCCCCAGGCTGTAAGGGAATATGGTGCCTCAAGAAAGCTCCTTGAAGGCACCACAGAATCCAGGATGGGCAAATAAGGATGGAAACATAAAGCCCGGATTTGGAAAAGGGGGGAACGAGGATGAATTCAGACTCCATAGGCAAAGGAAACACAAAGCCAAGGCACAGTTTGAAGCATCACATCATTACTGTAAGAGGAACAAAAATCCCCGAGCCAGGGACACATGATGCAACACATCAACGCCCCAGATCTGCGCACAGCCTGCAGCTCATGGCTCCAGCAGCTCAGAAAGGCTCATTTTTACCTCCATCCTGCTAGAAAACCTTGGATAAACCCCCTCTACAATACCCAAACCCTCCCAAATACAAGAGGTGCTAAGAGGCATTGCAGGATTAACCCACTTACTGCTCGTGGCGTTACCAGAGTCTGTGTGAGCAACCACTGCCTTCACAAACATACCCCACCGCGATATAGGAATGGGAAAAAAAACAAGGAGAGCTGCTGGTGCACATCATTACGGGTTACTCACTCTCCCCAGGCTCTGTGCTGGTGCGGGTGGCCCGTCTACCTGCAAGCAGATGAACCACAAGCAAGCAGCTCCCATTTGGCAGCGCCAGGCACCCAGGCACGGAGAGCAGGCTCGCAGCGAGACAGGAAGGTCAGGGCAGGCTGGATCACGCCAACTTTCATTTTCTGCGTAAACACGAGCAACGGTTTTGACATAGCTCTGCGAAAAGTCAACAGCAAGGCCCCCAGAAAAAACGTTCAGCCTCCTGGACGGCGGTCAAAAAGCGCCGCGATGAACTGGGGAACTCTGCACCACCTCCCGGTGATGCAGGGAGGGGACGGAAGACAAAGAGCAGGATGAATTGCATCCCCGTGTTGGAGCTCTGAGTGCCAGAGCCAGAAACCAGCCCTGGATTCGCCACCACCCCAGCAGCACCCACTGCTGAAGCCTGAGCAAAGCTGGCACGTGCCTTGGAGGTAGTACGACTATACCCAAACCGAGCAAAATCTATTACCACCTCCACTGCTGAGCCACAAATCATCACCTTTCTTACCCTACCCCTCTGGGCAGGGACAACTGCACCGCCTAAAGCAGCAGCCCCATCAGATGGGGCCTCATCCCTCCACAAACAAGCGTGAGTGGAGAGCCCCATTTAGCTCATGCAAACAGCTTCCCAAAAAGATCATCACATCTCACAGAAGGCACGGTCTGTCTGTTTGCAGATCTTCAGGTCCTGCACAAAAGCAAGCTCCTCCTTGAGGGCACGGCTGCAATACGCTTGGGTTTTTGGGGGAGAAGCCACCATGAGTAGCTTCCACCTCCGCACCATGGCGCATTCCTCTCCAGTGAGCAAACAGCACCACTGGAGGAGAGGGGAAAAAATCACCTCTCTCTCCCCCTTGCCACACTTTTGTCCTGGATCCTTTCCACGATCCATTTCGCATCACAGCCCCAAACTGCAAAACCAACAGCACGGTGAAGAGAAGCCCTCCTCCGCTCAAACCACCGTGCTGTGCAGCCGCACGCTGAGCCCTTTGCTCCCCGAAGGGCTGAGACGCTCGCTCGCTTCGCCTTCCCCTCGTTGACAGACGAAGGAAGGATGCTGCAGACCTCGTCGTACTGTGAGCCACTAAATGGGAAACAATACTAGAGGCCCCAGAGGAAATCCGGGGACCCTAGTCTGGCAAGACGGATGGATGGCCGCATCCTGCACGGCAGTGAGGAAATGTAGTTACCCCTGAGCACTGTACAGATCGCTGTAATTACAGTTCCTACGCAGCTACACAACTCATTGTAACTCCCTCTTTTCATACGCTCATAAATCTCCCCCCAAAGTTCCTTTGAATTGCTATTTTCCACGCTGGGAGCCCAATCCCGCTTCCAATGAAGCTCGCCTTGTGATCATCTTCAAGGCAGCGCAGCTTGGCTCCCGGCCCAAGGGAAATTTAAAAAGAGCAAGTTACATCTTTAAATCAAAGCGGGCGAACGCAAACAAGAGCGCTCTTTTACATCCCAGGCTTTCCCAATGGGTTTCCCCCCCTGCGAAGCCGAGGCGAACAATTCCCCCATCGGCTCCGCTTTGAAAACCTGGCCCGCGCAGCTCCGTTCCTACCCGGTGTAGGACTTGCAGTCGCTTACGGTCTGCTTAGCAGCGGGTTCACGAAGTTACGTGTGCCTGGAAGTGCGATGCCACAGGAACTTTTTGCTGTTGAATTTCCCGAGCGGGCCCCGATCCAGCCATTTGATTTGTAAGCACAGGAGTTCACCCGCAGTGATCTGCTTGCGGAGCCAAGGCTTTCATTTTTAACTGCCAACGAGCTCTCAAAAAACCAAAGTGTTTTTTTTTTTGGAAAACGTGTTTTTCCAAAAGCTTTTTATTTACTTTTGCATGTCATTAAGTAAGGTTCGTTTTGGCGTCAAAATATGCAAACCGGGACCTTTACTCTATGGCAGCGGTTCTTGATTTGCAAGCCCCACATCCCAAAAAGAAATGTTTCACAGTCAGCAAATTCAAGCCCTCCAGCAATACGCTCTCTTTTTCTTCACTGCTTCTCGCAGGCTTCTCAGAAACAGCTCACAAACCCCCGGGAATTTCCAGCCCCTCGGCTGAAAACCATCAGTCCGTGACACGGATACTTCAGAAAGCACGGTCACCGCTCACTGAAGCGATCCACCTGCACGTTGAATCACGCCGTGCCACAGCGCAGGTCTGAAAATTGAGCGAGGCTGTCCCAAAAACCACCCCAGCAAGCGGTGCTTCCCACCAGCAAAGCCCCAGCCTCCTCGCTACGCAGCTGATCTGTGACTTGGGAAGGTCTCTGCACGGGACCCATCAGTCAAGCACCTCCCGGGAGGATGTCCTCTGCCCGCTCCACGAACCACATCTGCGCTGTCCAAGTTCGTGAAGCTCACCCGGCGTTCGAGCCCTCATCAATCATGCAGATTATACCTTGGGTTGCCAATCTGTTGGCGTGGTGAAAGCTTGCACTTCCTCGCTCGTACGTCTCCCATGCTGCTAGACCTTCAAACGCACCTCTCAATCCCGGAGCCGTGCAACGTGGTAGAAATGTTGTTGCCTCACCCTCGTTGCTCCAGAGCACCCGAGACTGTGCGTAGGAACTGTTTTCAATACCGATGTTCAAAGCCCTACAGCCTTGCCGAAGCAATGAGGGCAAGATCTGCCCCGGGGCTATTGCTTCAGCCTCTGCCTATCCCAAGCTGACGGTACCTGTACCTGATTTCCAAAGTTTATTTTTAGCCATAGCAGTTAGATGGAGAGATAACGCGAAAGGTTACAAATCGCGAGAGGTTTCCCTAGTGAAAGCGCTCTCCTTTAGGAGACTGCCTGCGTTCCCACGTTTTCTATTTGGATTTAAAAATAAATAAATGAGTCTACAGACCCTGAGCAACCCCACAGCACACAACCCAGCGTTTCCCCAGTACGTACTCTGGTCTCCTCGTGGTGGTAAAGCCCTCCCTGGGTGCATATGCCTGTAATACATCAAAGGCCACCACGAATACCGACGCTGCTCACCAAAACCAAGAGGCCAGTGGCAGCCACAAGGACTCCTGTATCTGGGCGAGCAGCACCAGGCACAGCTCAGGCATCTGCTCTCCCCTCCAGGCAGCCGGCCAGCGACCACGGGCAGCGAGCTCTTCGCCTGGGTGGCTCCCAGGCAGGCTGGAAACCCATCCAACGCCTCGGCTCACAGGGAGAGCTCTCCGGGGAGGCTCTCTGCAAGGCTCGCTTGTTAATTTTGAAGCAGAAATGGTCAAGGGAGGTGCTGGCGGAGCCGATAGTGGTCTTGGAGTTGCGGCCAGCTGCAAAGCCAAACCCCAGAGGGGGACGAGAGCCAAGCACGTTCGCAGCCGAGTTGGCCGAAGCAATGCTGGAGCTGCCTTCCTCGGAGCTGGGACACCCCGGCGATGGGGTGTATGTGACACGACATATACAAAACATCCCGATTTGCTCCCCTGGGCAGCATGGCTTAATGCATGAACTCCCCAAAGCTGCAAACACTCCGGGGCGAGGCGCTTTGACAGACCCAGGGCTGAGGAAAGCCCCGCCGTGACAGCCGGAGGGCTGCCAGCGGAGAGCTCAGCCTCTACCCTAAAAAACCTTCCTCCCAGCCCAGGTAAGAGCCCAAACCGGGACGGGTCTGGCTTGCAGGGGCTGTGCCGAGGGTGCCCTTAGGGGAACCAGCGGCTTTGCCCTCTGCCGGGCAGCACCCACCTCCTCCAGCCCTCCTCCCCACCCGCAGCACAGCCGCCGCCTCTCAGTGCCCACGATTTTGGGGCTCACCCTGCCAGGCTACGAGCCTCGCCACCTCCTCCCCTTCACCGACAGACGGACACACCGACGGACGGACAGACCGACCTGCCTCCCCCATGCCCGCTCCTCCTCCTCCGCCGCCGCCTTCCCCCGGCGGCGGCCGCCGTTCGCCGCCGCTTTCCGCTTCCTGTGCCCGGCACCGCCCCGCAGCCCCGCCCCGGGCCGGCCCCGAGCCCTCCTCAGCCCTTAATAACGATTAATTGCGTCAATTAATTGCGAGGGATCCCCCTCCAGATCCCTATCCTCTGCCCGAGTTGCTGAGGAGCAGCCCGCCCCACAAAGGGCGCCGAGTGCCTCCTGTCAGACAGCTCCTGCGCTGCCTTCACGCGGCCCCTGTACCTTACATCTTCTATATTTCCCTTCATATTTCCCATTTTTTTGCCAAAATAACGCCCTAACTTTTCTCGTGGCACCCGTCCCCTACTCACCGTCTAGCACGACGCTGCCTGGTTTCACCATTTCGGGCAGGCAGGAGTTGGAGGAACCGTCCCCACATGGCTCCGGTGTGGCAGTCCCATTACCTCCGTACACCTTACCCACCCTATACCTGGCTGGAAGCGGCCAGTATCAAGTAATAGGCTCCATCTCGCCTTGTGTCTAAACTTGCCCGCGGCCCCAGCACCCTGCTGCATACCAGACGGTCGCCCTGCCCTGGAAAGTGTTTGACATCGAGCTGAGAGCATCACCGGGTGCTCCTGGCTGCCAAAACTTCACTATAGGGCAGCTTGCTTTCCTGCTCAGAGCAAGGGAACGTGACAAAAAGCAACGGGACAGAGTTTATTCAACCCATGTATCATGGACAGGGGAGAAACTCATGGTTTTACTGGTGCGGAGTGGGGAGGACAAGGGGGGATGCTGCCCGCCCTGACAGGGTATGGAAACTCGGGGAGTAAAACTTCAACACAGAGAAGGGGATTTTTTGAGATCTGAAAGATTCCTGAATACCAATTTCACTCCTGGATTCTAGTTTTGTGGTTCAGAGCAGCAGGACTCACTGCAGTACCCGGAGGAAAGGAGATCGGTACGAGATCTCAGCTGGGGATGCATCTAGGCCCTGTCCAGACCCAGGAGGCACGAATACACTTCAGACCCTCTGCAACCTTCTCCCACACGCATCAAGCTTTTAAACAAAACACTGGCAAAGACAGGATACACTAAAGACAGGCTCAGAGGCAGATACTGAGGTGCTGTTACATGCTTATCTTTCATCATCTGTTTAAGCTGCTCAGACATGAGGAAACTTTTGGCATGAGTCAACCTACTTGTGCGGTAGGGTCATCGTTTAGAAATCTGTGAAGTGCTAAGCTACGTCAGCGTAGCGTATCACTACTGAATAGGCAGGATTAGAGGTGTTTGTTGCTAGTTTCCTGGTTGTTTGTTTTAAGAATACCCAGAACAGATCTCAGATTCACAGGAGAATGATTTAAGCTGGAATGGACTTTAGGAGATCATCTGGTCCAGTGTCCTCACTCAGCACAGGGTCAACTAGAGCAGGTTGCTCAGGGCTGGGCTGTGCCAAGTCAGGGTTTGAGTATCTCCAAGGATGGGGAGTCCACAGCCCCCCCGTGCAAGCTATTCCAGGGTTTGAACAGTAAAACATGCAACCAATGAAATGAACTAGTAAAAATGTTTTATGTTTAAATGGAATTCCATGTATTTCCATCTGTGACTGTTCCTTCTTTTCCTTTCACGGGGTTCCACTGAGAAGAATCTGGATCCATCTTCTTTATTCGCATCAAGTATTTATACACATCAATACACATTTATACACACCGATTCCCCTCTGAAACCTCTCTTTTCAAGGCTGGAAAATCCCAGCTCTCCCAGCCTCTCCTGGTGTGTCAGATGCTCCAGTCCTTTAATTATTTTAGTGGACCTAAGCCAGGCTCACTCCAGGACATCCGTATCAAACAAACATGGTCTTTGGCCCAGGGTGTACGCTGTCTGCATGCAATGCAAGAAACCAGCACTGTTTAGATCCCATCTACTCTGACCTTTTCGCATTCCTGCTGGCACAGTGGCCAGGGAATGTTTTAGGAAAGATCTGCATGTGGTCAAGTGCATGGACTCGCACTGCTTTGAAGAATGTTTACAGATGCATATGCAGAACAAGCAGATAAAGAGCTAAGACACGCACATGAAGCCAGGCTCACACTTGGCCTGTTTCATTTACTTCATGCCTTTCATTTACTTCAGTAAATAAATAATTGCTCAGTAAAAACTGACACATTTTCGAGTCGTACAGGAAGCAGCTACTGGCTTCCCTAACAGTCGTTTCAATTCTTTTCCCAACAGAAACATGACTCATGTTCTCATTTCATATAGATCCTTGAGGAGACTGTTTATATCCATAACTTTGAAGAGACACTCAGAAAAATGCCAGTTAGTACAAGCAAGAACATTCAGTTTGAAAGATGAGGATCTGGATGATTTTTGTCCTCATCAAGTTTTCAGATTGTTCTATATTTCTTCCCACAAATGCAATTACCATCTGACCAAGGCTGAGATGGGCGGATAACAGAGTCTAGCACGTAAAACACACTGACTTAATCATGCAGGGAACTCAAAACGATATAGAGATCTGCTTGTTTAGAGGAAATACTCATTTGTAATTCTACTAATCCTGCTACTGCATTCCTCAGGCTTGTATCTTTCACTCTGAAAAGCATGTGTCAAACAGAAAACCGGGGAGAGATGTATTTTTGGTCATATTCATGCGGAACACAAGCGATCTTGAATCTGCTACAGGAGGCACTTTCTGGAATGTGGACATTATCCCTTTTTATAACAAATCCCTCAGTGTTTTGAATCATTGTCTTACATCTTGATTTGCTGAGCACAGTTCATGACCAGCCAGCTATCCAATCAAATTAGCTTAATAAACATCCACTCTCTCTTCTAAAAGCATCTATTGTAAAGTGGAGGGAGTTTTTACACAACTTTAAGCATCAGGTTATGCTTTTAAGTCATATCTTTCCTCATGGTTTGTTCTTCTTTTTAATTTCACAACCTTCAGTTTCACTTATTTTTAAATGAGTCCAATTATTTACCCTACTACTTTTCCACTAATCATTTTTGTGAGCCAAATTCTGCCTTGTTTGGAGACCCATGCAATACTTCTGTTAAGATATCTAGAGCAGCTTCTGCCTCAATTTTCTGTCACCTTGGAAACTACTCTTCCTTTTTCCCTTCCCAAAATCCAAACTCTTCCCCAGGACACAGATAGGTATTCAGTGACAAAACAATCACAGATCTACACCCATCCATAAAACCTGTTTTTTTTTTCTTTTTTTTTTTTTTTTTTCTGCAGTTTCTTACTGCTTACTGAGTAAGATGAAAAGATCATAGTTAAGTTATAGGCCCTAGTTTCGTCACCTAAACCAGAATTTGTCTGCACAATGCTTTGAGAATCAGAGGCAGTGCCTCATCCCAGTAAGAAACATAGAATCATACAATATTCAAGTTGGAAAGGACCCACAAGGATCATCGAGTCCGACTCCCAGGTCCCCAGAGGGCCACCAAAATATAACAAAAAAGTAATAATCTAATCATGTGTCTGAGAGAACATAAGCGTGGGCTGAGCCAGCACAAGCACAAACATTAATGAGTTACTGCTCACTTTTATATGGCATCAGCAGAAGCCTCCAGCATGGGATATAAAGTTTTTTCACTGAGAGACTGGATGCCCCCTTCAATGATCCTTTCTGATGAAACGTCTCAAATAGCCAATTTGAACTGTGCATGATCTTACTCTGTGCCACTGACCTCAATCAAGCAGCATACATCCGAAGTTTTAAGTAAATGTGCAACAATAGACGTGGACAAGGAGCCACATTTCATCTCTTGATGCCATAGAAAATCTTATTTAGAGGAAAAGGAAAGCCAGAAGGACATGGCTACAAAAGAACACCTTCCTTCCCTTTCGGGGTAGTTGCTGCTTAAAAAGGGAAAATGTGTAGTACTGCACAGCTGAAGAAACAGCATGACACAATTATTTTGCATAGCAACTTGCATAAAAGCTACTGAGCCCTTTATGGAATTAATTATCCAAAAGATGAGATTTCTGCCCAAATAAAGTGAAATGGTGGAGGGTAGCAAACACTACGAAAACTTGACTTGGCAGAGATCCTGCAAAAATCAGTTCAGGACTCAGCTGACATCTCACTTCTATTTCAAGGCAGATAGTGGCAAGACTTTTCTTTGGATTCAGTAGACTTAAAGAATATTGTTTAAAAATGAATAAAAAAAAAAAAAACACACCAGAAGCATAGCCTAAGTAAATTTAAAAGGGAAAAAAATAAGGTAGATTTCATCAGTACAGGCAAAGAGGAGTAGAAGCAAAGAAAGAGAACATCTTTTGCCTGATTTGCCCCTAATTTAGAGGGCTAGAGTCCACTGTGTACCATGACCTTTCCTCTTTCCTCTGCACGTGCCAGGAAACTTGCAGCCCTCTGTGGACCTTATCTTAGAGGGTAAGGGACAGTAGCAGGCCGGTAATCAATCCCCTCTGTCCATTACAACTCTAGTCTGATGTGGCAGTGGGGCACACAGGACAGGGGCAGAGCCTCATCCTCTCATAGAAACAGAGGAAAGCCTCAAATAGGAATACCTGAGAAACGTGGTGGCAGATTCAGCACTTATAAAGGACCTTCATTATATTCTGGGGGACCTCAGCCATGAGATGAGATGAGGACTCTCTGCAAGTGCATAGTGGCCAGAGAATTTGTAGATGGGCTGGGATTTGGCCACAGGCGTGCGTGTGGCTGAGAAACAAGCCTTCACACTGAGACACTTGAGAATTAAACCTTTTATAGAAGGGCAACAAATATAAAGGAAAAGAGGAGGTGAAGGAACAGAGCCTCAAGTCTTCAGACTGAAATTACACGTTAAGTGTTCAGTGAGGCTGACAAAGAGAAGCACAACTGATCGTTTAATTCTGGCAAAAAGGTAATATTTTTCCAGGCTGGAGATCGCTGCCCTGCTCTCTGAAAGCAGGATGAAGAGCAACTTGTACTGCTGCTGCTGATTAACAGTGCCACCAGCCGGCCAGCTGGAAGAGTGCCAGTTCACCTAACGAGGAAAACGAGGTAATGTACAGCTACTCACCACCTTTCACCCCAGAAAGTCTTCGCAGTCAGCCTCTGATCCTGCAAGCCCTTTGCCAAATCCACAGAAGAAGCATAAATCCTCGGAGAAGCTGAAAGGTCTTACCCACAGAGGGCCAACGCAGCGCTACCTTACAAAAGCTTCAGCAGGGTTAAAGGAGATAATGAATCAGTTGGGGTTTTCTAGAGGAGCTAAGAGGGAATGAGAAATTATCCAATTCAGAAAGGCTTCTAGCGTGGAGCATGCCAGTCAGCGTGACGATCTGTATCAAAAATCAGGCGTGATAATGTTAAAGTAACAAGATCGTGGATGAAAAGCATGTTGGCAATTGGCTATTTAAAGACATACTTTCCATCACTTGTGGGATTATTTCCTTTTGGAAGCTCAATTTACTGATGAATCAAGTTTGGCACCTCCCTGTCTCTTTTTCCTTCTGGTCAAGGCACTTACTAGGAGAGCTACTGTTGCTTGGCTGTACCCTCTGTGCTAAAGCCAATAAATAGCACCAACAACACAAAGCCCAGGAAAGTTCTGTTGCAACAGAATAAAGCCAACGTCAAAAACTTTGCATTAAGATTTCTTTAAATTGAATCAAAGGGTCAGGGAACCTTTCAAACAGCTTTTTCGGCTGCATTAAGGAACTGGTTTTGCCCAACAGCTGCAACAGTCAAAGAACTGCATAATGAAAAAGGAGTTGTGGGAGGAGGAAGGGTGTCATTTATAAAACCCTCCTCAAGTTTTGGCAGCCTTGCATGCCTTTGACAAGAATTCTGGTCAAGATTCTGCTAGACTGTAAGCACATCATTACGTGGCTAAATTTTTATGCTTGAACAAATGCAAATTAATTGGGTTTCCGGGGAGCTGGGACAATATAAACAGTTTATACTGCACAGGTGTCATGCGACATCGTTAATACAGACAACTTCTTTACATCAAGACATTTATGTGTGCATGTACACTGTCCCAGGAAATCATTAAAAGCTGACTGAACAAAAGTATAATGTGACAGGGGATGAAATCTGAAAGGGAGAAAAAAAAAGCAGTTAAAGGGATATTATTCCAAGTCATAGCCAGAACTTTAATGTAAGGGATAACAACTGACCACCGATGAAAGTTTAATTTTCCATCTCCAAAACAGATCTAGGATTAAGCCAACATCCTCATCCAAATACTCTCTGAACTAGTCTGATTCCAATCCAGAGCCAAGGACAGTATATAAATGTTCTGACCAATAAAATAAGAGAGACAGAGACAAATAACTGCGCAAGCCACGCTTCTGAAGTGGATGCATACACGATGTTAAAAAGATCCTCATTTTTTGTGCACGTTTCTCAATAAAATTATTGCCTCTTCATGGCTTTGAGACTGTTGTTGAAGATGAAGATGGTTGTGAAGCAGAGGAAAACCCTTTATTCCTAGGGAAGTAGTATCTAATAAAAAGTGTCAAGGAAATGCTGTGGAATGCCAGACATGTCCACCAAGAGATTCACCAAGCAAAAAGGCAGAAGGCCCTATGTACTGTTGTTTTTCTGTCAGATTTTTGATGTCACAGCATTGCTGACAGTGGCACTACAGAAACGCATGTCTCCCCAGAGAAATGACAAAACAGAACCTCCTTGTAACTGCCTAATTCCTTTCCTGGAAGGTGAAAGCTATTTTGTTACGAGAGCTTGTCCCAACACACACCAGCTCCCATGTTTCACCAAGGAAGCAAGTGGTAACTTGCTTGGAACATGTAATGTTGTTTTTTTCCCCCCACGTCCTTAGTTTTTCTACTTTGAGTCACTTCTGTTATTCTGAAGTTTCAGTCATCTCCTCCACGGATGTGGCATATAGAGTTACGTTGATGGCTGCCAACAGAATATGAGCATCTGTTTCCAGAAAGTTCTGTCAGACGTACATTAATCGATCACTATCACCTCAGACAGTAAGTCCTTACTGTGTAATGAGTACCTGAATGACAGCAAAGTCAGATAAACCAAGTTTTTAGCTGGACTGCAGCATGTTTTCCTTATCCTCACGAAGATAGTTAGGGGATCATTCCAATATTAGATTTTGAACCAATAAAGCACACTCCAAAAGGATACATGAGAGTGGGGATGCCCCGTGCTGCCAAATATTTCCGGATGAGGCGCTCGGTACCATACCAGTTGAAACCTCTTGTCGCATACCCAATACGTGGAAGATGTACTGATGCTGAGGAGTGAAGAGAGGGCACGGTCTATTAGGAAAAGATACACTCACAGAAAGCAGTCTAGATAAAGAGTTCAAGCCGCCCAACAAGAATAGAAGGCATATTTTGGAATACAACCTATTCATGGAGATCTCACTTTTCCTTCACTTCAGAAAAAGTAACACAGGAGAGGTGGAAATTGGTCATCTTCTCTAGGTGCAATCACACGTGTAAAGGAGGATTCACTATTCTACCACACGAACACTTACCATTCCTTTTCTTAGCTGCAAAATAAATCTTCTTCAGGCCCTTTTCCAGAGCAGACAGCTTAATGCCAGACAAATTGTTGGATCGATCTCGATGCTGAGCTACGATCAAGGCCAACTAAGGAGAAAAGACACAAAAACTGAAATGGAGTCTATACGCAGTCGTATGAGATAAAGTGATAGCTGCTGGAAAGCTGCATTATTAATTATTAGCTTTCATAAACTCAAAAAAATCTCATCTTCTCTAACGTTTAACTGCCACTGAGTCGTGTTTAGTATTCAGTGCCACTATTATTGGGAAAAAGACCCAAGTTCATTACACACAACTTCGAAATATGGACAGAACAACACAAAAAGGAGCTTCTCATTCTCACCAAGTCCTGTCCTTTTTCCCTGGATTTTTTATCATCAATGGGGAATAACAAGGTTCCTCCTAAATGCAGGTCTGTCCAAAAAACAAGAACAGAACAACAAGAAAAAAAAAATCAGCCCTGAAAAGTCAATGGTAAGTGAATGCAGCAGACAAATATTTCACTGTCATGTCCTGCGTTACTCTTCTTTGCTTTATCTCCTCATGCTGGTTTCAGCAGTCTGTCAGTCACTTTAAGTGCCCACAGAAGCAAGGCAGATATTACCTGCCCCGACACACGCAGACACACTCCCCGCTCAAAGACCACAAATGGAAAGACAAACACTGGAACAAGAATAAAGCATCTACTGGGAAATTATAAAAAACAGC
Source organism: Aythya ferina (assembly GCF_964211825.1). Taxonomy (NCBI): domain Eukaryota; kingdom Metazoa; phylum Chordata; class Aves; order Anseriformes; family Anatidae; genus Aythya; species Aythya ferina. Next base: position 122,012,524 of record NC_140296.1, on the reverse strand, counting down.
AGATCCCCCTACAGCAAGATGTGCATTCTTCACCAGCTGCAGGTAGCTCAAAACTGCTAATACATGCTCGGGAGAAGATTAATGTTTAGAGGGAACAAAAGGCCTCACTGGATACTGACTGAGATGGCTTTCATCCTACTTAAAAGCATTTTGACAGAAAACATGGGGCTCTGCCTCATATTGTGAAAAACATCCCCTGGATAATGAACGAGTTGTTTAGTGATTCTGTTTTTTTGGTAATTTGCCGAATGGATCAGAATGACCAACCCCTGTGCAGAGTTCTCACGCTCCCAAGACCAGTCAAAACACCCTCTGCGTTACTACTTTCAGAGGTAAAGATTTAGAAAAAGAGGAAAAAATATGACCGTCAAGGTATTCAGCCTCCTCACTCCTGCAACATCAGTGGGATTTAAACTCGTAAGTATCTTGGCCTAAGGTCATGTTTTAATCTTACCTTTCATCTTTCCTGCCATCTCGTATACTTTTCTTGGCTGATCAGAACGAGTCTCCAGAGCTGTAAACAAACCACCCCTTCCCCAGCGGCCGGAGTCATCTAGAATGCAATGACAAGTTAGGCTCCTTTTAGAAACTGAAGTGAAGAGCACCCTTGCAGGAAAGGGACCTGCTCTGGCCAAATGCAACAAATGCCCATCAAAAACAGCTATGGGAACCACACATGAACTGAAGTCACACGTGAACAGAGCACAAATCCTAGAGAATAAACCATAAGCATCGAGGAAAAACAAACTTATCACAGTTCCCTGAAAAACTTAACAGGGATAATTCCTTCTTACTGCCCGCTACAGATGCTTAACCAAGCAGTGATCATGGTAGTGGGCATACAGAACTATCAGTACCCTCATAACAGATGCATGCTCTCCCTGGATATGTCCCCAGACTTGTGCCCTGGGCTTCCCACAAATAGATGCTTGTCATTTGTGGGCTTTTATTTTCAGTTGGCATTTCCACTTTAAAAATGAGTTTTTGTGCTAATTTTAACAGAAGCCAAAGCAGCTTATAATGTTCTGCTATAGGTCTGGTCAAAGAGCTGCTCTGATACTGATTCAGGAGGAACTCTAACCTGATTTTTTTCCTCAGCTTTAGTGTCTTAACAGAGGTCCTGTGCATTTCTATTGTCATAAGTCCCACCTAGGCAGTGGACAATGATGGCATCCTCCTCTTCTGCTTTGGGGTGGGTGACATCTCCCATGACATACTTGATACAGTTTAGGTCCACATCTCTGTAATCTAAATCCACATTCAGCCCAGACTCTCCTTCTTCAGACTCTTCTTCAGAATCGCCTTCCTCTGAAGGGAGACAGGAAGATGTGTAATGATTTGACTCCCACCAGGCCATCCTATAACAAAACAAGAGAAGACCATGTTCAATGAAAAAAAAAATTCAAAGGCAGGTGGTTAACTCCTTGTTTTAAAAGATTGCAGCAAAACACAGGAGACACCAACTAGTATTCCCTCTGCTGCCCTCCTCTATTTTAGACAGGAACCAAGGTTACCCTCTCATGAGGGTGGTCTGTGTCCATTTCGTAATCATCTCCTTCCCATATTGTCATCCCCACCTGCCAGAGTGGATGCAGACCACGATTTTGTTTTGGGCAATCAGATACACTTTTCCAGAGCATAGACACCAGATTAAAAGTAGCTGATGCAGTGCAAGCCATACTTTTTCATGTGTTCTGCCTCTGCTTTTGCCTTCCTTCTTTCCTCCATAAGCCTTGCTCTCTTTGCTGCTGCTTCTTGGCGCTTCTTCCTCCTAGCCTCCAGCTCCTCCGTGCTCAACAAATGTTTCCTCCTGGTCGACTGCTCCCGGAGGCCTGAGAGAAGGGCCTGGAGAAAGTATCACACAAAAAGAATGTTAACCTCAAACCCATGTCTGGTTACATACTCCTTTCCCGTTTGTCTACCTACCCACAGGTCTTAACCATCAAATCCCAGCAGTCACGTAAATACACAGTTTTGTGACATAAATTTATATTAGTGCCCTGAACGTTGTATCTCTGATCCATCTTCAGAACTGATGAATTGTCCAACCTTCTGATTCAAGAGCCTTACTACATTGGCATCCAAACCTTTTAACGTGTTTTCTGCAAGCTGTAGATAAAGAGTTGAAACCACCAGCCTCATTTTCCACAATTAAGAGCATCATATGCCCTGTCATGTCTTTTGCCTTACGTTTGTTTTGTTGCGGAGAGCTCTCCCCTCCATAGTGGTCTCTTCGGTCAAGGCTTTCTGAAGATCCAAAAGCTGATCAAATGCTTTTTTGTCTTCTCTGCTGGGTTCCTTTGAATAATCTTTGCCTTCATATACATACATGTGATCTTTAAAAATAATGAAAAAACATAAAAAGGAAAGGAAAGCCACTAACATCTGAATACATATAGTGAGATCAAAAGAAAACAGGCTTCTCTGTGACACTATTCTACCCTCAGTAGAAAAAAGACAGTTACTGTCATCATTACTTTTTTTGTATAGTCAGTGTCAGCATCATGTTGAATCTAGACTTACGTCCTCAGACAAAAGCTTTCCAGTTAACTCATTTTTTCCTATTTCAGCCAATTAACTGTTTAAAGTTGTTGCTCCATCGCTGTTCTCTTTGGTCACTCCACCTCTACCAGCAGTGAATCTGTTTAGCTTTACAACTCACGTAAACGGATTGCAAACTTCTCCTTTAGAGTTTGCAAACAAAATAAAAGCACAGAACTGGCAATCCAGAGTTACTGCTCATCGGGTGAGCTGTTTTCCCAGTAACTATTACACAGGGTGGTATCACTGCTCTTCTTTAAGTACCAACAGAAAATACCACTCTTACCTAACTCTCAGCAAAGAATTGCTTGTTGCTGGCAACTGCTACAGAATGGACAATACCTATCCTGCAGGGCCACATTTCTGCTTTGGTCACAGATCTGTGCTACTGTGTACTCAAAGCAAAGTCAGCCTGTCTCACTATGACATAAGAGGGAAAGTTTCCTTAGAATTTATTCTCGTGTAATATGGGGTTATGGAGAAGTGATCACAGTTATGTGACATTTGGATTGGAAGGTAGAGTTCTAAAGACAAAATAGGTTTGTTCTAGTTGTTTAGACTCCATGGCTCTGCATTTCTTATCTCTTATTTTGGAACTCTTTAAGGTCACTTAAACTCGTGATTTTCATGGCCAGTAATCTTTTGTACGGAGACAACTATGTAACACATGCTATATGGTCTTTCCTTAAGTCACTGTTGTGTCTCTAAAACTGTAATTCTGTCATAAGGGCTCTCTGGGGGAATAACAGCAGTTGTAATTTGAATACTTTCCCTCTTCTGAGGTCTCAAAATATTTGAATCACAGTAAGGAATTCAGCCCCCCCTAGCCACCAAACTGGGTAGAGTATTGTAACCATTACAAATGACAAATAAAAAGCTCAAGTGACAAATAAAAGCTCAGAAATAAAGACCACGGATAAGCCACAAACAAAATCCAGGTCACTTGTTTAATTACAAGTCCACTTTTCTTCTTGTTACTTCAAAAATGCAACTCCAGCCTAGTAAATGTTCTCTACTAGCATTAAAGTATCACTCATTACATAGGTATTTAGATTCTTAACTTACTCTCTGTATCCTCCTCTTCATTCTCTTCCTCGCGTGGCAGGACAACATCCGTTATCCACTTCCCTTCCTTTGTCTCTCCAAGGATGTTTTCTAGCTCCACATCTTGAATAGTGCTCCCTTCAGAGGACAGCAATTTATCCAAGCCAAATTTCAGGATTTCACTCAGCTTTAACAAAGAGAAGGGAAGTCCATTATTAAAATATCCTAATTCCATGCCAATCCCAGTGTTTTGAGCTTCTGAGACAGAAATACAAAGGTTGTAAGAGTGGAAGAATCTAATCCTTTGTGTTACCTGTCCAAATACTTAAGTTTTAACACGCTTAGTTCTCCTAATACCTGATGAGACAGGCCTCTACAGAATATCTCCCTCAAACATTCTCAGCCAGGCTCGAAAGGTCATTTTTCTCCGCAGGCTAAACAATAAAACAGCATTATGCTGATGGCATTCAAGCAGCTTTTCCTCAGAGCCAAAAGGTCCAGGCCTGTTGGCTGCGGGGAGGGGAAGAATTTATATCCCACAAAAATTAACGGAGAGAAAAATATCAGCGTGGAATTTCCTATTGGCTCAGTTCCACTTCTCCCATGGAAATTGTAATTGCTGAGATAAATGCTGATGGAGGGGTAGAGGGTGGCGGGGGGAAAAGATACACTAATTCCAAACCTTTCCTAGGTTAAGCTGCATACAGGGGAATACATTCCCCCTGATCTCACTTTGCTTGATGTTTTCAACCCAAGTTCTCAGCCCAAACCTCAGCTTTCAGGTCAGAATTATAAATCACGCCCTGACTCCTGAGACATTTTATTTGCCAGGAGGTCAACAGAAGGCTGAGCAAGTTTCAGACTAGCAACCAAAAGTTGACAAAGTGCTCATTATCAGCTCTGTTTTTGAGAGAGAAGCAACAGAGACGGATACGTTCCTAGAAACAATGAGTCAGCTTCCACTTTACACCCGTTATGATTAAAAATATACAAGTAGTACAAGAGAGGTTCTGCCTTCCCCTCTTCACCAAGAAAACACACACCTTTTACACAATAGACGCACCTCAAAATTCTAAGAACTGTCTTCAAATCTCAAATCATGTCTGGACCTAGAATATAATTTTGGTTCCTTGAACACATCTGTCACGTCAACACAAATCTCCCCCAAAATATAAGTGCTTTAACAGGTTCATATAATACAAAATTCAAGAAACACCCTGGCATTTCCAGACATTACTGGAGTCAAACTGAGGGTTATTGTTCTATTTTACCTGTAAATCTGCTGCTCCTTGAGGCTTGGGTACTCCCAGAGCAAACTGGCCTCCTTCTACAATGGCATTTGTCAGCCGAAGCTTGGAAGCAGCTCTTCGGTAGATTATTTCTTCAATTGTATCTCGCCCAATCAAGCGGATAATTTTTACAGGCCTTCAAAAGTTCAAGAAAATTCTTATTATTTTCTTTTTTTTTTTTTTTTGAGGTGCACTAAAGCTGTTAAGCTCTTTGCTTGCATGGAACTCTGTCTAACCCAATCTTTTGTTAGGGACAAAAAGGCAAGAGCAAAATGAACAAAGGCAGTCAGAAGAAATTTAATGCTGAAACAACCACTTCTTGACACAAGACCAGTGCTCACTGCAAGAGCACAGGAAATGCTCCACATTCCCTCCCCTCCTTCAAATCTACAAAGCTTGCACCCTAGACACGTGACAAGGACAAGACTGCATGAAAAAAGCAAAGACATGAGATATTCTCTGATCTTTCTCTGACATTTAATCTATTGTCCTTTAAGCCTCCTTTCTAATGGATAGGAAAAGAATTACTGAAAGACCGAGAGATTCAGCAACCACACAAGAAGTAGCAACGTTTCTCACTTGTGCTGCCCAATCCGGTGAGCTCTTGCTATTGCTTGCAAGTCGTTTTGTGGGTTAAAATCACTGTCAGCAAAAATAACTGTATCTGCTGCTGTCAGGTTCATGCCAACTCCACCTATGAACAAAGAAGATCACAAAATATGTCACCAGAAGAAAATAAAGGTGCCGCTGGAGAATTTACACTGTGCAAGGTTCTGTCAGATCTGATCAATTACATCAAATTTGATCTATCTCTCAACCCCAAGCTTAAGTCTCACAGTGATCCAAAGAGATGGATAAACCTAGTATTTCTATACTTACCTGTGATTCCAGTTTTCTGCAAAAAAATAATAATAAAATAAATAAAATAAATAGTACTGTGCATTGTAAAGGGAAAAAAAAAAAAGAAAAGAGGAGGAGGAGAGAAGATAGGATGCAAGTGAACCAATGCAAAGGAGATTGGTTGTTAAGACTAATGACCACAGACATTATTTAGCTGGAAGGAAAACTTCTGCAGCGAGGACTGCCTTCACTGAGGCCACAAAAAGACTGCCCAAGTCATTACTTGGCTGCAGCATAGAGGCTACTGGCAAAACTGACAGCTGAAACAGTGAAAAACACCATGCCCAACTACATGATAACCAGGGCCTAGGTATTTACATGACTTAAAAAGTTTTTGAGGTTAGAATTTGGGCTCTCGTGGAATGAAAGGAAAAAAAAAATACATTTTTTTTGTTGTTGTTTTTGTTTGTTTTTAATATCTGACTATAGCATTTAGCATACCATAGCCAAAGAGGGGAAACCTGTTGAAGTACATTCCTTCCTGCTCATGCCAAGGAGTTCACAATAATCAGAATATCCCTGCAAGTGGAGACAGTTGTGCACCTGAAGATCTCTGCCCATAACATAACGAGGCTGGAAATACTGCTGGCACAGCAGTTTCCAGCTGGATACAAGATGCCTTGGCCACAGCGCTGTGCAGTAAGAAGCAACTTAACCTAGACTGAGTCTGACGTTTGAGCTCAAGCAGTGTTGATCCTCTCTCGGGATGAGGGTGCTTGTCTGAATCGATACAGGGAGGTCTGAAACTGTGTAGAAGATCCGGATCTGCCTGAAGAACTGCACAGATGGCAGTCCCATGGCGTTCTTTGCAGTCTCTGGATGGTAAAAGGCTCTCAGTTGAGCCTGTCTGACAGCTAGAGAGCACATCCATGTTCAGGAAACCCAAGAAGCAATTCCACCAGCTTACCTAAAGGAAGTCTATTCCTGCCTAAAGTCTGGCACTTGCAGAAATAAAATTCTGGTGAGAATCCCTGAGCTTAGCCTGGCACAGGAACAGGCATAGGGCTTAGAAAAAAAAAAAAAAAGTAACTCAAACGAGTGCAACATGAAAAGTATCTTGGCATCAGCTGCTGAAAGGAAAGCACAAAAACCAGATGTCCTAGGTGAGAAACCCAAGTTCAGGATGTGCCAAGTCTCCCTCAAAAATCCCCCATATGAACAGGGTCTGCAGGACTCAGAACACCCTGAATTCTTGCCAGAAAGAACAAAAGAAGAGTGCAGGAGCAAGACAGGGGTTGTCTCTTCCTTACTTACTTACCTGCTCTGGTGCTCAGCAGGAAGACAAAGATGGGCTGTTGACCAAAGTTCTTGATGGCAAGGTGTCTCTCTTCACCCCTGACAGACCCGTCCAGCCTCTCGTAGCTGTAGCCTTACCAAAACAAGCAAAATTTATGTTTCTGAAATTCTGTCTACGCTCTCATTTGCTTAGCTCATTCTCCATAGGCTCACTGAGTTTTTACGCCAAATCCTCTTGCCTTGATTTGAATTTTATTCGCTTCAACCCCTTTGTTCTTTTCCAGTTAAACCTTGTATAAACTGAAGTAGTGACCCTGGCTTCCATATTCAGCTAAATTACTCTTTGTCAACAGTCAATCTGAAGCAGAAATTCTTAGCAGTTGATTTACTGTGTGGAAACTAGATGGGAAAATTCAAAAGGCAAATTAAAAGAACATTAGCACAAAGTCCTATTTCAGACTTCGTTGTGCTGGCTGTTGGCCCCACAATACAGGCCAACAACCATCAGATCTTCCTTAAACAAACTCCCTCCTGCCTTCAGTGTGTGCTTTCCTGTGAGCAAGCAGTATGGGATATGGCCTTAGACTTGGCTTTCTATTGCATTATTAGCTGTCCAAAACCATAAACACCAAACAAAAGCCTCTTTCATGGGAAATCCAAGTAGGCATGGAGCCATGTGGACTGAAACAAAAGAAAAGGTCCCAAGAACACTTTGGTAACCTTGCCAAAGCAGGCACGTTGGGGCCCCACTGCCAACAACTGTTTTAATCAAAAACTAATTTCCTGGTATGAATGTGGCACATTTTGTGTTCTGTACTGGACAAACTGAACTGAGAGTTACTGCCTTTAGTGTAAATACTTCAGGATTCAGGTATATAATTGAAGATAGGTATGTAATGAACCTTTGCTACCCTGCCATCTCTTAGCTCCATTTTATCAAGGAACCAAAGCTGAAGCTAATTTGAAGAACAACACTGAAGTCCAAGTTCATTACAGGCAGGTAGCACAGCAGAGTGAAACTCAGCTCCTTCCAACTCACGAACTGTGGATGTAACTTAGGATATCTACTAAGAAGCAATAAATCCCCATCACAGCCCCTTCTCCACCCCAGGCAGGTCAGCCCAGAGGAACAGTGTATGGCAGAGATCATTCAGGTAAGCCCTCTGCTGCCAAAGTGCACAGACCGTACCTCTATAATCCATGTAGTCCTGCAGAATGTCAAGCAGCTGAGTCATCTGAGAAAACAGCAAGACACGATGGCCACTGGAAGAAGAATGTGAGACGTCACGGGCTTCAACGTACTGCGACAGCATTTCACAGAGCAGCAGAGGGGCTACAAAAGCTTAACCAGCCGCTGTTACACAGCAAGGACTTGCCACCACTGCACACCAAGGCTCACAGAGTCACTGCCAATTCCCTCACCACGTTTTCGGCCCCACATCCAGATGTAACCAGTCAGCCTCACTTGCCATGGCTGAATACAGCCCGGTGAGGGCCCAAAGAATCCTGTCTAAAAGGATCCTCAGCTTCAACATGAGGTCTTCCTCACCACATGACCCGCCACGCCGGACTGTTCTCAAATGACATACCCTAAGTATCTTAAATGCTGGAAAAATATGGTATCAGCGTCTCTGTGACAGCACAGCATTTACTACTCCATCTATGACCCTCAAAGATTACACACAACTGCAGACAGCATTTACGTGGGAAATCAACTCTCATCCCTTCCAGCTCTGGGCCTCAGACAGTGATAAAAGAGTGCTGTGTTTAAATCAGGTTGCAGTCGAACAGAACACGGACGTTTTCGAGTCCAGAAGTTGCACAGGGCTGTCTGCGTGGCCAAGGGAGAGAGGCATCTACTCACAGCATGCCCTCCACTCCCACATCAGAGCTTTGTAGGGTCTGTTGAAGCCCTGTGCTTTAGGGAGTAGTCAGAGGGAAACTGCAGTCCAATTATGAGAGCAGACAGAATCTGTGTATCATGCAGGAGGCACCAATTCACAGACTTCACAAGAACACAGACTGTGGTTTGATTTGTCTCCCGTCTGAGAGCTGGAGGGAAATACCCAATGGCTTTGGGTTCCAGGTTCTGAAGTCACCAGAGGTAAAGATCAGAAGTGCTGAATACTGTTCTCAAAGCTGAAATTTCAGCTTATTCTTGGGTTTCAGTCCACTTAAATTTTCTTCTCATGCTCACTACGCATTCTGCCTTCTGGGCTAATAGAGGCAAGGTAGTGCAAAGGAACAGAACTGATGCAGCACTGGAAGTTACTCTCAGGAAACCCAGTCAAACAATATATGCTGAAAACCATGTCAGATGTATATTCTCCCACGTTCCCAGGATAAATTTGGCATTATATGAGAACGTGCAATAGAGAGAGAGTGAAATGTTCCGAGAAATACTTAAAGGGTAGATACAAAAATCTTTGAGATTCCTCTACAGTCCGAAATGCAGCTCTTTATAAGGAAATGACTTCCTTGTGGTACTCAGCAGCACGCATGAAACAGGGCAGTGCTTGAGTTGTGGTGAATAGTCTGCACAATCTATGGCTACCTAAAACCATTCTTCGTTTACCTTTTCTCCCTGTTTCAATCCCACCTTCCTCACCCCAGCATGACATACCCAGCATACAAGAAGGAAAGGAGTTTATCCAACAGACACAGCTTGCCACTGGCTTCAACAATGTGGTCTCCAATCTCAAAGGGCTCTGGTTCAACACCTGGAACAGAAAGGAGTTTCAGAGGCAGACCTAATACCCTATGAGTATCAACTCGGTGGTCAAGCTCTAAGTGTCTGCACTGCCAACTGCTGCCAAGCAGACCCCCAGGATGTTTGTTTGAAAAGTGAATGGTCTTTGTCTATAAAGAACACCCTCGATACTTTAGGAAGTACTTGATTAAATTAAATATGATTTCGTTGTTTAGACGCAAGAAATCAAGTGGAGAACTAAAGTTAAAAAAAAAAAAAAAAAAAGGTTTCACAGGCCCCTTCTTTATTCCTCATCGCTGATGAGCTGTCATATATTGGAACTGGTCACAAACTCACAGCTGGTTCTGATCCAAGTACAACGTTGTTTACTACTTCCTTCTAACACATTGCCAAGCAATTATAGAAAACCAATGTGTACACAAAAAAAAATATTGGATTTCTTTCTATTTCAAAAGAGAGAAGAGTGTTTTCTTACCGTTGAAAAGATACGGGTGGGCGACACACTTCCGAAGCTGACTTAAGACATTCTGAAGTGTTACTTTCTTGCCTGTTTCACTTTCAAATGCATCTGAAACAAAAAAAAAAACACAGAAAAAAGAAGAGAGCAGGAAAACCCACATGTCACTACTGTGTGACTGAGAACACCTGAACACTGCTCTACACTGCTTCAGCACAGAAGTAACACTGCATAACTTTTGCATTTGGATTTCCATCTCAAGATTAACATACTTGTTTTCATGAGCCAAACTAAATTTTCCTCACTTTTTTTTTTTTTGATCAAGCCTTTAGAAATAAGACCCCGATGAAAACTCCTCCACCTTGTCAAAATCCCTGGAACTTTCTGGACTCCCTGGAAAGGGTCAGTGACATTGGACATTGTTCTAAAAGTACATTATAGATATAGAAATAATCAGAAATAGTGAAAGTGATTTGGTGCAGTTCATTTGAATTTTCCAACAACGACAAAGTAATACAGCACAGTGAAGACTTCCAGGAAGTTAATAGAGAATGTACATTTGTGAGGGGAAAGCAAAGAGATACGCACATAGGCTGACTTTAGAAGAAGAAGATTGAGCTTGCATGGTGATGTTTACACAAAGCATGGCGGCTCCTTGCAGCACCAGGCATTAGCCCTAGAAGAACAAAGGCTCTCCATCCCACCAGTTATATTTTCCATACAGCACAAAAGGACCAGCAAACCATATGATGTAATATGCATTGATGAAAGAGGAAGATTTCAGAGACAAGCAATTACCTTTGCTCTCATACCTCAGGTTGCTCGTTACAGCTAGTTTGTATACCAAGTGCCAAGGAGCCAGCTGTTACGGTTAAGGGTCTGTGGCTGTTTCCTAAGAAACTCAAATCTACATCCAGTAGTTTTCAATATGCCATATGGCATCTGTATTACTACTGGAAAATCTGTAGAGATCCACAGATCTAAAATGTCCTACATAACCTTTTTGTTTGAACACAAAAACAAGAGGCAGGAACAGGCTTACCTGGTAATAACGTTTTTAATTATACGCTGACCCAAAGCAGAATCCTGAAGCTAACCCTCCCTAGTCCTGCCAAAACCCATCTCTGGATCCATATGTCTCCTATTTCATGGTTTTAACTTGTGATGAATCAAACAGCCCCCAAATCAAGTGATAGGGTACAAAACCCTCACTTACCTAGATCTTTCATCAAAATAGCTTTGTAGTACTTCCTCTGCAGAGCTGACATGCCATGGTACAGAACCACTTCCACCTTTTTTGGAAGCTCAGCAGCCACCTCAGACTTGACTCTTCGAAGCAAAAATGGCTGCAGAAGATTGTGTAATTCTTTGGCTATTCAGAAACAGGGAAAAAAAGAGATTACTGAATTAAGCATAAGTAATTTATGCAGTACCTTCACAACTACACTTCCAAAATAAACGTACAAAGGAACCTTATATCTATTAATGAAATGGTTTAAGCCTGATTTTACAGACAAAGCAAAAGACAGCTGCACACCTGATGTATTTAAGAACTACATTAAGGTAAGCAACCGTTACTTTTATTTGCTTAATTTTAAAGCTAGCCAGCCTTAAAAAAAAAAAATGCAAATAAAGGGGATACAACATGCTTGCCTCCCAGTCAAGATAACGGCTGGTTCTGATTCAAGTACAGCATTGCTTATTAATTACCTGTCTCACTCTCCTTTTCAATTGCCTGGTAATACTCCACAAATGCTTTCACTTCTTCCCTAGGAAAAACGTCAGGTTCAATAAAGCTGAGTAAGGCGTACAGTTCTTGGAGGCTGTTCTGGATTGGTGTGCCCGTGAGTAGCACGCTGAAGCCTACAGAGAACTGAAAGAACCAGGAGCAAAACAAAATGATTAGGAGATGGTATCTGAAAATGAAAAGTTACTTAACGTGCAGCTCCACCCACACCACTTTTAAGCTTGACCTCAAGATGAGAGGTGGCACATAAATGCCAGTAGAATGCTGCAAACTTCTGCCAAACCCATCCAACATATGGTATGGTAAAACAGCTCCACCAAACTGAGTAGGATAGCATCAATGCAAGGAAAATGGCATAGCAGAACAAGAACAAAGTGCAAAAGCGACATAATTAAAATTCCCACATCCCTGCTTCCTACAGTCAAATACTGCATACTCAGTGTTAAGTAATTAGAGTTGACTAGAAAATGCTGCCAGAATAGGCCAGTGAAATGAAACCGCAAAAGATCACATCCATTTGTATTTTCTGACTAATTCTGACAATCACAGTGTCATTATCTGGTCCATGCTGCTCATGGTAACCTTTGTAAAGGTAATTGGGGAATATGGTTGCCTTTGAAAAAATGCAAGTCTTTTCTCAAGTTTAGTAATAGAAAATACATTAGGAGAGCTAAGGTGAATCACTTCTACTTCTTTTCAACTATAACCAAAACTCCTGAAATACAGTCATCATGAAAAATACATTCAGAAGATAAGACTTTCAGGAATCTAACTTAAAAAAATATTTATGAAAGTATTGTATTTCATTGCTGCTGCTGCCAGTCCAGACCTAACGTCCATGCTTCACTGCCATGACAAGAATCCTTCACAGAGACATCCATTTCATTCATGAGAAAGCAGGGGTGCTTTCTCACCTGGGACGGCCCAAGGGAAGTTACAGCATTTCTACTAATTTCAATAAACAATGGTGGCTCCATAAAGTGAGACAATGGAAGTCAGCAGGTCATGACTCAGGGTCCTACCAACTAGACAAGGTTGGAGATATCCTCTTTGTCACTTTATAATGTCCTGCCTCAGTCAGACTTCTATTGCTTCAGTAGCACAGCTGTGGTTCAGTGCTACACGTGGTTTCTTTACATTTTGTGGTCTCTCAAATTGCTCCAACTTGTCAAGCGCAAACATGAGTCAGAATAAGAGACAAGCTCCAAATACTGCCCATGTCCACACAGGGCCAACACGATAGGCCCTTGTCTGTCTGCCACTAAATATGGGAATCTGTTCACCAGTTCTGATGGAAAATGGTTGTGGCCCAGAGCTTAATAAAATACACAGAGGAAGAAATGGAGAATATGTATCCTATTGTGAAGAGAAAAATCTTCAGATGCTAAAAGATGGATGAGTTATTTTACCTCGGAAAGTGTCTTGTAAAGCAGAGAGCTCTGATTTTTCAGTCTGTGAGCTTCGTCTACAACCAAGGCAGCCCAGTTAAAACTGTGAACAAACAAAGCAGCATCTTCAGTTAGGTGCAAACAAATCACTACTGTCAGTGCAAAAAGACTGAAATAAGTGGTGCCTCTACTTGGCTGAACTCAAGATGCTCTCACACCATGAACCACATGCAAGAATCACAAGAGGGGTGGGAGGGTGGAAAGAATTCACAGCTTTTCAAGAGCCAACACAGCTTCTTAGCTCTAGCCTGGATGAGTTTTCCTGAAATCATAACTGGAGTAAATTCACTTGAATTTGTTGTTTCTCTCTCCACCCTCCATTTCTGTGGGAAATGATATAAGCACAAGATCCCCATAGCTCTTTTTTTTTCCCCTTGATTCTTCTTTTTGCTATTTAAGGGTGGATCTCCACTGCCAGGAGAGTCAAATGTCCCTACAGGCTCAGCAACTGAAGCGCAGAGAGGATGTTGCAGTGTGAAGCATGGCAGAAGTTCAGGTGCAGTCTGACCCCTCCATGTATTACATTAGAGTAGGGCTTTTGCTCCACTTATTTTTATTGTTATTCTGCTTGTAAGGAGTGGTGGCCATAGGGTCTAACTCTGACCCACCTTTACAATGCGTTCCAAGACCTACACAGGACAAGGCACAGCTTATTAGCAGCTACCTTTTTCAGAAGGAATAATAGAATGAAAAAAATGCTGAGTGACACCGCTTTGACGTTATGTGCTACCCTTGAAACCTGTAAATTGCACTGGATTTTGTAAATTCTGTAAATTGCAGCTTCTACCATGTGTTCACCCAGCACAACCTCCTGTTTCCAGCAATGGCCAAGGCAGGTGCTCTGCAGAAAAACAACAGGCTGCCCTCAGTGGGCCTGGCTACTGCTGAGATCCAAAATTGTGTTGTGGGGGCTGCTGGATTTCTGCTCCTACAAAGATCCCGAGTTATTCGTGGTATCTGACTGCCCCCAGCATTTGTCACAGCACGTACCACTATCACAAGGCATTTATGCCATTATAAAAAATATGAACATTCCTCCCCATTTCATGTGCCTGTAAAATCCTGCATGACCATGACAGTGCTTCCTACAGGCTGAATTTAAGCTGTAGAATGAGTCTTGCTAGAAAGCACAATGCTCTGTAAGCCCTCCACAGCTCTGACTGGTGGCAAGAGGCAATAAATTTCAGGATATGGTATTAGCACAAGTACCATGGTATAATGCAGGTCAATTTAAATAAATTTTCATCTAATGCCTTTATAATCTGAAGCTTTTGAAGATTGCCTCTGCTCTAAACGCCTATCTTCTGGACTGATATTTAATATCCTGCTATAAGCTGCTATATATCATGTTATTCTGAGTTAACTGGCTTGAGAATTGTCCTTGGCAGAAGTTCAGACACATCTTAACTGACATTAAGGATCCTTCACTGAAACGTGGTACAGGCAAAGCTCTAATCATAACTCAAGAGCATCTTTGGATCTCATGGTACAAGCGTAGGATCTCGCACACAAATAAACATTCGCTTCAGAAATCTCTGACAGACTTGCAGAATTAAATTTGAAAAATAATTAAAACCAGACTCACAGTTTGAGAAATGCTGCATCTTTCAGACAAATCTGCAACAAAAGGAAATGAATCGTTACTTATGACTTAAGTTAACACATCAGTTACAACAGATCATCTTTTATGTCTACTTGTGAACTATGGCGAAATACAGCAGAGTGGAATGAAGTCAGTTACTACCTAAGGAAAGTAACACGACAGCTTTTGTAACCGCAAGCTGTTGTGACCCTACATTTTAAAGCTTCTCTGGCAAAGTATCAGCAGTAAAACCTCAGAGAATTAATGGAAATTTACAGACTTCATAAACATTCTTCAAGTCTGTAAAGTTTGTTCATGTCCTTCTCACTCTAAGAAAACACTGTGCACCTTCAGCATTACAATCTTTCTAACTCTAAGCAAACACATGCTTCAGAGGATTAATCTGACCTGCTAATATCCTTAAATGCTCAAATTGTTTGCCCAACTTCAGATTCAAAGAGGAAGAGAAATCGCGTCACTTAAGTAAAACCTTTTAAAAGCACAGAATTTTATCATCAGAACAACAGAGATGAGAAAAACACTAGCTAATGAATATCGCCATATAGTTGATCATTTTGTCAGGCTTGGTTGAGTACGAGCACCTCCACTTATCACATTCAGGACTTTATCACTGCAGTCCTGCTTGTGCAGCGTGAAAACAGAGGCAGGCTGAGAGAGATCAGCACAGGTCACAGCTCCCAGAGAAAGAAAATGGTAAAATACTTGGAGAGGGTAAGTGAGAAGTCAAAGGGAAAAGGAGATCAGAGGGGAAGAAGAATCTGTAAGATGCTTTTTCATTTAATTTCTAGTTGGTTGGTGTGTTTGTTAAGAGACTTCTAAAGCAAAATCAAAGTACTGATATGAAGTAACACCTGAATGGGACTGATCCATCAGAGAAAAGTTAAGCTTTTTTCCCCACTTCACACAACGGAGCACCAGGCCATGCAGAGTCTAAAGCAGTGAACAAGGAAGCAACCCTACTGGGTCAGTCTAGATCAGGACAGGGCCTTCACCAGAGTCCTGACCAGATTCAGCCCAAAGCTCTGTCAATTATAATAGAAACCTTATCATTTTACAGTCCAAGAATGAATTTTATCTGAGGAGGGCATGCTGAAGAGGGTACGAACACAGGCAAGCTCTTTCAAAGTGTTCCTGTGTTGCCTGATTAATAGAATCTTAATAAATATCACATGTGTACGTTTCCATTAAATACTGAAGGTCTGTAAGGAAACATAGGAAGGCAACGCAGCTGCCACATAGCAATAGTTAAGGGTGTTTCTGTTTTCTTTACTCAAGCTGTGATACAGCTGGGGTTAAATTAGATTATCTTAGGGACGTGAAAACTGCAGCAACTTATCTAAGTGGAGGAAGTGGGTTACAGAGTAGAGAATCACTGAGGAAGATCAGAGATGAGTACAGAGAACAAGAGCTGAGCTGTACAATGGAATGGAAAAGGCAAGGAAAAGCCTGAGCCCTCCTTTCAAGTGACAAAGACACCGTGTACCTCGTATGTTGTTAAGAGCGCATGGAAGTGAGATTGCTCTTTCAGATTCTGCTGCAGCTTGGGTCGTTCCTCCTTGTTGCCTACATACGTCACGAAGGAGAGACCTGGAGCAAACCTGTTGTCAAGAGAAAGATAGCAAAAAAAAAAAGTGAGACTAATTATTTCATGTTTAAGATCCTGGACCCCATTATCAAACTTGGATAGCGCAGAGATAATGAGAACCTCCTATTCAAACACCTTACCCTCCTGTGATACATGGCCGGATCTCAGCTCTTGAACCTCCCCCCTTCCTGATTAACTTGAATCTCAGCTTGGAACCTCAGCTGCTGGTTTGGTTTGGACAAGTCCCATATAAACTGCTTTCTCCTAGCTCTCAATGTTCAGCACAGATGATGGAGAACCAGTCTCATGGTATATCTGCTATTCTGAACTGAAAAAGCTTGTGAAAAGCAGGTGAACGAACAGTTTCTCCAGCTGGAACCACATAATTGACCCAAGGGCAGTTAAAAGAAAGGCAAACAGTGTCTGCAGCAAGTAATCCCAAGTCAGAACCTCAAAAAAATCTATCCCTCGTAGTGAAAAAGAAGATAAAACCAATCCTATGGAAGATGAGTTGGGTCCGTAAAATTCTTCCTCACTTAATCGCACCCCTAATACCTGCCTAGTGTTTTTCCTGGATAGCTGTTCACCGTTGATGTACATCACATTAAGTGATACGCTTTTCCCCAACTGTTCCAGCTGCAAGTCTACCCAAATGAGGCCAGCTCAGTTCAAAATTTAACCTCATTGAGTTCAGATTCTGACACAGCATTTCTCAACAACCATGCAGAAATGCATGTGTTCTGATATTTAACTTTCAGCACCTCTTCTTAAAAGCAATGTTAAGGCTCCAGCTTAAAACATACAGATTCTGGGCACAGCAAATGTGCCATCAGCCCAGACACTGTACCTCAGCGAAGATGGGTTACATGCACAGATGTAATGTATTTTAGATGCATGTGAGCATGCCAAGAAACACTATTCAGCAGGGGTCTTACCTTTCATCATACAGAATCCTGGCTGTCTTCAGCAGATTTTGCCTAAGAGAGGCTGAGCATGGGGGGATTGGGTTAGAAAACAAAAAACAAGCAGCTAGTGGTGGCATTTGTACTGCAAGTCATCCAATGCTTTAAGATGGATGAATTCATGTACATCACAGCATCATAAGGGCAATGCATCAAATACAAGCGGTGTTTGCATTGATTTATTGTTTTGGTAGCTTCCCTTTCTACTTTTATTCCTTTTGAAAGAAAAGAAATTCTTAGACTGAACATATTTGAAGAGTCTTTATAATTTTTCATGCAAGAATATGAGTGGGTCAACTGCTGAAACTTACCTCTCCAGTTCCTCCTTCCAGTTGCTCAGAATGGACAGAGGACACAGTATCAGAAATCTCTCTTTGTTCGTTACTTTTTTTGTCAAATAAAGAAGTAGAGAAATAGTCTAGAAGGCAAGGGAACACATTTTTTTTACTAACAAGAAAATGTCTGAACATGCATAAACTGTCTCCTCCTTGAATTTTGTAGCTGATTCCTACAGGGTCACTAGCAGGGAACTAAGGTAATACCAAACAAGACCCGGCATCAATGCCATAAAAGCTTAGGGCCTAAAACATGACCTCCGTATTTGGAACCCTTTTTCCAAAGACCTTTCTCCCACAGTCACAGAGAAGATCTACTATATGTCACTTTCTGAAACTACCAGTTTGTTATTAAGGACTCATTGAACACCATCAGCTGAACTAAAGCACACTCGTTCTCCAATGAAACTGAATCCCATTTAAAAACTTATTAAAAAAAAAAAAAAAACTCTGAAAAAATTATCTGTACTCAACTTTAATCCACCTGTTGAGAAACTCAAAAATCACCTTGCTGCAGGTGCATCAAAACTGTATCATTGCCTCCATACTGACTGTATTACCTGTTAATTCCGCACACACTATGAATTATACATACACATGTCTGTGTAAAATGACCACTCATCTTTCTACAACCCTCCCCAAAGTTTTTTTTTGGAGTGTTACTCAGGTCCTAATAGGGGTTTTAAGTGATTCGGGAACAAAAGAAAGAGCTCTGACTTTTGTGTAAGGACTTCAGGATGTGGCTGCTTAACTGACCAATCATTAGGTGCTTTTCTTCATCGTGCAGAAACACTCGGCTAAAAAGTTGGGCAGAACTCATTTTTCAGAAGAAGAAGGTGACACACCTGACAAGTCTTCCCAAGACCCATCTCATCGCCAAGGATACAGCCATGCTGGACCTTGTAGCATCGCACCAGCCAATTTACACCTTCTATTTGATATGGACGAAGCTTAATGCCTGGAAATAAAAGAAATGTGTTAAGGTTACATAGCCATCCAATACACTGTCACAGCTTGAAGCCACCACAAACATGTCCTGCACAGACTGGACCTTCTGCCAACTAACTGCCTTATAGAAAAGGCATGCAAGTTTTCGGCAGGTGCTGTTTTATCCTGCAGCATAGCAGAAACACTGATGTTACAGTAAATTCATTCATTTCAACCATATTCAGGAACTTGTACGCATAAAAATGCCCCAAAGTCATTGGACAGGCCTGCACAAGGAACCTAATCTGATAATTAAGCTGCCACTCCGCATGCCTGGAAGGCAGCTTCACTTTCAGCTCTGGCCACTTTTTTTAAATATGCAAGTGCTACTTTCAGGGACGCTCTTTAAGCTACTAGTTTGGAAATATTTGTTAACAAACTAGTAATAGTATAATAATCCCATTTCAACACGGTGCTTTCCAGCTTGAGCTAGGGCAGATCCCAAGCGCAGATGGCTGCGGCGAGCACCACTGCAGAACAAGCCTTATTACCGGGCACGGTGTATCAAAACAAACACAAAATGAGTCAAATTGGAATCTTCACGACCTTTTTCTTACACATGGACTTAAGTACTGAAGTTAACGATGCTGCACCACAGCTTTACCCTGAGGAAATGTAAGAGCAGGGTGAGCGCGCAGGGGCAGGAATAACTCACCAGCCCTCGGGGACCAGAAAACCCATCCGGCAGACGAATGCCGGCACCAAACCCCTCGCACTGACCTGTGAGGCCCCACTGATAAACCTCCTCCTCTTTCTTCTCCTCCTTTTCCTCCTCCACACCGAGCCCCGCATCCCTCTCCCCGTCAGGGCGGCGAGGCGCCGGGCAAAGCCGCGACATGGCGGCACCCCACAGGCGGGGCGAGCCCCGGGGGGCCGGCTGCGGGCGGGACGAGCCCCGAGCACCGCCCCACGGCTTCAGCAAGGAGCCGGCTGCCGGGGAAGGGCAGCGATGGCGCTGCTACCGCTGATCTTGGTTCCCCTCACGGTGCTGCCCGCTGTCCTGTACCTATGTTGCGGGAGGCGGCACACGGGCAGCGCCGCCGCCGTGCTGCAGCGCCGGGAGCCGGGGCGGCCGGCAGCCCGCAGCCCTCCGCGGGACACCGTGAGCTGAGGGGGTGTGGGGAGAGCCGGGGAGGGCGGGTGAGCGGTGGGGGAAGCGGGTCCCGGAGCTGATTTCTCGCCTCCTCTCCGCAGTGGGCTCCCCGGCTGTGCGGCTTCTGGCTGCGCCTCTTCAGCCATGCGGTCAACACGGTGAGTCGGGGCGCGGGCACGGCCGCCGGGGCACAAAATGTCCGCCGTCGCCCGGCTGGGGTAGCGGGGCTGTGACAGCACGGGGAGGGCTGGGTGTAAGGATAGAGACGCGTTTTGTAAGGGATTCCTTACAGGGACGCTTATCTCTGCGCGTTTTGGGGTGCCTCGTGGCCCCTAGGGGTGGTGGGGTGCTGTGTGCGCGGAGCTGCTCTCTGAAGAGAAAGTCTTTTTCTCTGAAGAGAAATATCTCCTTGCTTCTGCAGTGACCGGTGGCGTTGTCCACTCTGGGACGGCCGGGTTTGGCTGTCCCTGATGCTCCTCAGCTTTTAATTTCGTGACGGTGTTGGGGTTACAGGCAGAAGTCCTGTGTCTGTAGCGTGACTTGTCCCAGAGCGTGGCAGCAGGTTGGGCCTGGACTGAACGCTAGCAGCAGGCTGTGCCCTCATTGCTGAGAATACAGCGGGCTTATCTCATGGGCAATTTGTTCCAGGATATGGTAACCAGAATATCTTCCGATCTTTTGCTTTGTGGCCGCATCTGCTGTGTGACCCTGGGCTCGTTTCCTTTCCTGACATACACCCCTTGGAGGGGGGAGAAACATACATTCCCCACCTCCTCATACAGGTGCTTACTGTTGCAGATTACAGCAGATGTAGGTTTAGGAGCGATGCCTTTCCAAAAAGAGGCTGTAATTTCTACACAATTTGTGAAGCAATATGTCACTTCGTGGATGTAGGAATGTGTACCTTGCTTCAGACTTGCACTGAGTACCAGAGCCACGCTCCTTTCGAGTGTTTTGGAAGTCCATTCTTCAGCTATTAAGGCACGCTAGAACAAGGCTGATAACCCTGGGGCTGCTGGCATGGCTATATTGGGAAGTGAGGTATTCAGAGAGTGTTTCCAGCTGCCTGCTACCATGGAGCCTCTACATTTCTCATGCTTTTCCAGTTTGTTTACTGCAGGAGCTGACCAAGTGTCTTCTACAGGGCAGCTGAATACATACAGTGACAGGAAAGATGCTGACAAGGGGAATAAATGAAATAATGATAAGCTTCTGCCCTATCCAACGTTTGTATGCCCAGAGCATGAAGAAAGTAACTGTTGGGAGCTATATAGGTGCCTTTTAACAGTGCTGCAGCCTGCAGGTGCAGGCTTTCTGGGGCTGAGTTGGGGAAGGACAAATGCATGTCCCTGCAGAGATGCAGGAGAGCCAGGAGAATACAGTCCTTACAATCCTGTAAGTGTCAGAGGAGGATGGAAAGCATTTCGGACCGAGCTTATGGCCTGAAATACGAGTGCATGCTCTAGGGTGTTCTGCAGCAATTGTGAGCATATTCAGCGTTCATTGTCTCGTGGGGAGGATGCTCAGGTCAAAGCTGTGGCCAACCAATGTTTCTGCTTACATTTCTTCTAGGCTTTTGGACAGTTCTTGTTATTGCCGTTATTAATAAGGTAAGTGGGGAGTTTTATCTCCTACTGTGCTTCTTTCTTTCTTTCTTTATTTATTTAAAGGCGCTTTCATTGCATACATATTATAGGTTACCTGAGATTACCTTTTCAAAGAGAGAAGCAGCATAATTTGAGTGAAGAATGAGTAAGATTGTTTCATAGAGCTGGTTTGCTAGATTTTTATTATTTTTTTAACTACTCTGGTTTGGGTGACCCTCTACGTGAAGAAATTATCCCCTTTTCACACTCAGGCAGGTGCACAGGAACTGAATTCACCAGATTGTCTCTTTGCCTTTCTAAGCTCTTGCTAAAGAGCAGTCTGTCTTTCAAAGCTTGTGGTTTTGCAAATCTGTAGTGTGTACCAGCAGCAGTGGGAAAATAATAGTAGTGAGAAAATGAAGTCGAACATGAAGTTCAGAGTTTTTAATATGTTCTTTTTAAAGACATTCATTGTTCCTGAGTAACCTTTTATTCTTTCCTCTCACGTATGTTTTTATTTAGAAACTGTGCTTGCAAGTGTACTTTGCACTACAAGCCAGTAGTCAGGAATCTCACGCCCTCCCTTGGCTTACATATATAATTTGCTAGGTCATCTGTGCAGATCCCAGGGCTTTGAGAAATGTGTTGAATGCACTTGGTACTCCCTGAATTTTTACTTTGGGTCTGAGCCTTTTAAGTAAAGCAAACCCAGACAAGTGTCACTGCTGTTATGCAGTAGATCATTCCTTGGTATCTGTGACATGGTCTGGGTTTCTATGCTTCACTCACGTGTACTCCAAGCCCTGAACTCATGCAGATTCAACCCCTGTCACATTTGGTTGCAAACAAGCTATGTTGATGCAGGTCACGGAAAACTCTGAAGAGGCACTGGTTTTAACAGGGTAATGTTTGAATGTATGATGCAGACTACCTTATTTTATATCTTTTTCTCTCCGTTTCTGTCTTTTTTGGTCTGTGGGTGATGCATCTAATTAGAGCAAATGGGAAAACTTTCACTGTTTCTTTCCCAGCTTGGGTTTATGGAGGCTGGCTGGCCTTACGTCAAGAGGTAGGAGGCTCTATTAAGCAAGCAGAATAGATTGGGAGCTGTCTTCAGCAAGG
The DNA here is from genome assembly GCF_964211825.1 of Aythya ferina. NCBI lineage: Eukaryota > Metazoa > Chordata > Aves > Anseriformes > Anatidae > Aythya > Aythya ferina. Next base: position 121,989,879 of record NC_140296.1, on the reverse strand, counting down.
GTTTAGAAAGGTGTGAAAGATTATCTTCTAACTGTTGCAACTCCCTGCTGTGGGAGCAGACTGCTACAACAAAATGTTCTTGGGTAAAGTTCACTTTGAACAGTCTGGAGAAATTAGTCATGGTGGAGCTTGCAAACTCTAGCAGCAGCTCTCTCTCTCTTTCAGGATGCACAACTTGTCTCTAATGCGTTCTCTTGACATTTGTGAAGATCCCACGTTTATCCCGGAGGTTGCTGCGGAGGTTACAGAAGACAAATCTGAGGCTAAGAGCACTTTGGATATTGTGAAACAGCTGATAGACTCAAGGTGAGTACGTGATGTTTAAGAGTGGAGTGGAAGAACACACGTGTTGTCATAATATTAGTCAGAAAGTGTCAGTAATCTGGATTAAAAATTCTTTCCATGTCACGGTACTTTACAAAACAAATAGCGCTGCCAGCCACCTCTTCGTTTGTAACTTACAAATCACCAGTAGTTGCATGCAATGTGAAGCTTCTGCTAGCTTCAGGAAGCCTGCTTGGCTCTGCTTGCACTATGAGAGTGGATATATTTAGTGGTTGGCCAGTCAATGCATGCATCCCTTAAGTGAATTTGCAGGTGTGCTGTTTCTTGCCTGCAAGGAATCTCAAACAGAAAACAGCAGTTGCTGGGAGGAGAAAAGAAACACAGGGTACAAAGCAAACAACCCACAAGAAATTACTCTTTGCTACTTAGGGAAAGCCTGTTTAGCTTCTTCACTGTGGCCTGTGCTTGATTAAATCTCACCAGATTAGGGATGAAATGTTACTGAGGCTCACGTGTCACACTGAGGTCTGATGCTGAGATGGGGGCAGCTGGACTGCTATGAATGCTCTCCCCATCTGGTTTTGTTCTTAGCTGTGGGCCTGTCTAGGAGTTACTGAAGATGTCTATGAGCTGTGCTTCATCAGCATCTCAGAGTAGATTCTCTGTATGTATTTGAGCTTTTAGTAACACTGAGCTTGCTTCCCGCTTGAGTTCTTAAGCTAGAGCATGGAAAAATGCTCAGTTCCAAGGAGTCTGACAGCATGAGCTAAAATCCTTAGAAAACCAGTCCCAATGATGACCTGGAAGCTGGCAATTCCCAATTTGTGCTGGATTCTGCAGGTGTAAACAGAGGTGGCTCTGCTAGTTCACAGTTGCTTTTTCAATCCTTTTTTTTTTTTTTTTTTGCAGGCCCGATTCTGCCAGCAGCGGGTTCAGCTTCAAAGGGATCAAAGACTACCTGGACTGCTACCGGTAGGTGAATAACTGGGAACAACTGGGAAAAACTGTCTCATGTGTTCCTCTGCTGTGGGCTGCTGCTGCACAACAAGCTCACAGCCATCTCCCTGTTAGAATTGTCCTTGAGGTACTGCTGTTTAGCATCATCCTTTCCAGTCCTTTCCCTCTACTAGAATAACAAAGGAAAGCCAACTGGGAGAGCTGGCACAGCTCTTACAAGCACTGCAAGGATATTTAAGTACTGTTTGTCTTGGCTTATCGCTGGTCTCCTCTGGGAGAGATTTCTCCATACCTTGTTTGCCTAAACAAGTGAGTGAGAAGGTGAGGAAGGTTTGTATGGATGATGCAAGCTGCACATACTGTGGGTCTCTGAAGAACCCCTTGACTCCCCAACTGCTTGTGTTCCTGTGAGCAGTTTGGCTGCGTTCTCCCAGTCCTTGTGTCCAGCTCGGGAGCAGCTGGAAGCCCATCCTTGACTCCGAGGTTCTTTGAGCTTGTTGGCTGCTCAGTACCTCCTGGTTGCCTTTGGGACGTGCGCCAGATCTGAAGTGCTCAGATAAATCCTGCTGCGCTCCTGGCACGTGTTCCTCAGGGGCCAGCCCTGCCAGTCGGCTGTGGCCTTGGAGCAAAGGGCTGACGCTGCAGCCTGGTGTTAAAGCTGAATCCTGACTGGGAGGCTTCAGTGCCAGCCAGAGACCCATCTGTTCATGTTTAAGCTCATGGTACAGGCAGTTTCATAACCTTGGGCTTTGAAGAGCTTGAAGGCTCTCCATAAAGTCCTTCCCTGCTTATCTGGTGTTTCAAGAACATCCGAGCAAGTCTCCCAGCTCCTGCCCCTACTCTGAGGGTGGGAAGGGTGTTGTAGAGGAAGCTCTCCTCTGAGGGAAGGGTGTCTTCTCTCGTGATGGTGTCAACTGTGTAGAAATCATCACCGCACGCAGATTCTTATCTAGTTGCTGGTTAAGGCCGGGACAGGTGCTGCCTTGCTGCCTGACAGACAAACCCTGCGCGTGGGCGTGGTGTGGGGGGCCTGGTAACGAAGATCCCAACTTCTGTCCTGTAGGAGTGGGAAGCTGACCCCGTCTCAGGTGGCAAAGAACATCATTGCCACGCTGGAGGACTGCGACAAATCCACGCCCCCACTCAGAGCGATAGTGCAATGGGACCGGGAACAGATAATGCTGGTAACGTCCTCCTCGGGTAGCAAAGGGGCCTCTGCCACCCCAAGAGTGGTAGCACCCATTAGAAAGGACAGAGGCTCTTCTTCTGATATGTTGCACAGAAAAAAAAAACACATGTTTTTTTGCTTCTTTCTTGTGTTGGGGACTAAAAAAAGTTTGCTTCCCTTCCTGCAAAGCGAGTTAGCATTAAGGCAATCTGTTTGCTACTGGGCTCCTATTTTTAAACCAGGATTTGTGTGCTTCTGCGGCCTTGTCGCTTCCAAGCAGTAAATGCTTCCCCCATCTGCATGCCGTGGAAGAAAAAAGAAACCTTTATCATTTGGCTTGCGAGCAGCCTGACAAAGCCATTTGTGGTATCTGTTCTGATATGGGTAATGACTTTCAGTTCAACTCTCTCTGCCTACTGATCTAACATACAACTTTTTTTTATTTTTTTTTCCCCGCTGTGCAGATGGCTGAGGCCTCCACTGCTCGTTACAGGAATAAATGTACCCTGTCTCGCCTAGACGGCATCCCAGTGTGCTTGAAAGAAGAGTTCAAAGTGGTGAGTTTCCTTGTCTAGCTGTCAGATGATGCTGCAAGTGGTCAACCTGGACAGCTTGCTGCAAGGAGGTTTTAAGGCCAACTCCTCAGCATAAGCCCGTGAATGCTTTTGTAATAAGGGTCAGTATATGGGTTTGTAATGAGTAGGATTAACGAGTTTTGCCACTTGATGATAGATCTCAGGCATGACAGATGTTTTCCATATCATGGACTGATCTCTTCAATCCACAGGGAGCAGAGGGTGGGGGTGGGAAACAGTCCCTCTGCTGACAAGATGAGAATCTACAAAAACACCTGTAGCAGTGGGCGTAACTGGCTGGATTTCTCAGTCACTCCCTCTGCTCCGTTGGCAAAGCATCCCTCTCTCCTTACCTTCAAGGACACGTTTGTATCAGAAATATGAAAGTTACTCTGAAAGTCCTCACCCACAGCAGGGTTGTGCTTGCAGCTTAGCAGCAGTTACTACTAAATAACTCCTGGAGATGCCGTCAAGCTGTCCTGGACTCAGCACATAAGTGTTGAAGAGTACTTAGCACACCCTGAAAATGAGTTCATCTGGTCTTTTGGCATCCATGTAATGTCGGTTCCTTGCTTCAAAGCACTGCAGGGTTGAAACGCTGCAGCTCCTTCCATAGAATGTGAGAGGAAGCCAATATTGAAGGGTTAAGAGTCCCTTGCAACAGGAACCAACACAGGAAGAGATGAAGATTGAGACTTCCTAGCTCTGACTTACTTCAGTGATGTCTGAGATCTGTTGTGGGGGTGAAGTGTGCACATGAAGCATGCATGCATTCCTGCCTGCCATACCAAGGTTTTAGGATGAATAATAAGGTGTCTTCTTGCTAAGGTACCGTACCATCACCGAGTGGGAACAGTGTATCTCGGGACTGAGCCCGAAACAGAAGATGCTACGGTGGCCAAGAAGCTGCGAGAGGCTGGAGCTATCATTATTGGGGTTTCAAACATGCATGAACTAGGGACTGGAACGACTGGATGCAACCCTAATAGGTAAAATTCCCTTCCTTCTCTCTCCCTCTCTCCTCGGACCTAAAAGTCTGTCCAGAACTGCCAGGGAAGGGTACAAAACCAGGGCAGACATGTAAGAATAAAACTGACTGAAACACCCCATGCAGGGAGAACCCTGGGGGTATGAAAACAGAGTAGATGTTTTCATCTACCTGTAGAAAGGTAAGAGGAAACCAAAGGTAAGAGAGGATTCAAGTCACATCTGCTGAGTAAAGAGCTGTCTTTCCAAGGCCTTGTGTGCATGGAGGTGTAAATGTTTACAGGATGAGCAGCAGACAAAAGCAGTGACATAAAACAAGTAACCAGCAATCTAATGAGCAGTCACAAAAATGGCTAATGGCCAAGAACAATGAGAAAAGGTACAATCAGCTCAGGAGAACATAGCGTTTTTATTTCCTAGCTAAAACAAGCCCACTGTCGTTTACTTCTGCAAATTTTCCAGCTATAGCAAGCGTAGCACTATCTGAGGTGGACCGGTGTCTCTTCAGTAAGAGATCTGAATCCCTGCACTGTTTCTAGATCTCTTCCCACCCTGTAACACACTTAGTCCTTCCTAGGAAAAGATTCAATACTATTTGTCTACCTCAGGTACCACAAGATCCCCAGGAATCCCTACAAGCCCAACCACTTCACAGGTGGGAGCTCCAGTGGGTCAGCAGCAGCTGTAGCAGCAGGTAGGTGGCTCTAACTTGAGCTTAGGGATGGTGGGAGGCAAGTCCTGAGCCTCAGGCGTTCAGATTTCAGGAAGGGTTTAGAGGCTGGAGGGAATTTGTGGCTGAACAGAGAGCTCTCTGTGCTGCCTTGGCTACAGCTGCTGGTAGAATGGACAGGGCAGCACAACTTGTCTCTGATCGTGGCCCCATGTGTGTATTTTGTAGGTCTCTGCCCCGTGGGCATTGGCACAGATGGAGGCGGCTCTGTGAGGATTCCTGCTTCGTTCTGTGGCGTGGTGGGGCTGAAAGGTAGTGCCCTTTAATCTGTGCGTGCATGTCTTTACTGTGTCAGGTAGGATGCCACAAACAAGTCAGGCACAATCCATCAATTCCTGCCGTATAAAACCCAGCTGGAGAAGCTCTGGACCGTAACACCCTGAGAGCCACACAGGCTGGAGTGGCAGAGTGAAAGTGTTCTCAGTGCTGACCATTGAAGAGATGTTCAGAAAAAAAATAGCTTGTGTGTGTGACTCAAATGCTAGACAAAACCCGTGTGCTGCTTCTCTTCCTACCCACTTATCCCTCTTCTGTCTCCCTCCTCTGCTGGGAGGTGCTCGTGGCGTAGCTGGGTATCTGTGGTGAGCTAGAGAAAGCAGCTTCACCCAAGATGGATTCCCGTTACCTTGATTATATGGAGGGGTTGACACTGCTCTGATTTGTATCTGGTAAGTTAGACCCGGTAATGGGCTTGTGTCAAACCAGCACGTAGCCATTCTCTTGGTAACCTTGCTCCTGAAGAAAAAGGTATTGAAAGATTGGTGACTAGGCTGTGAAATCGCTGGCAGAAAAGCGTCTGGCAGGGGCGTGTTGCTGACTGACTCGGTGGGGTGGGGCAGAGCTCTCAGATTCAGATATTCCCAGTGATTGCTCGTGTCTAACTACCTGCCCTTTTCTTTTTTCTCCAGGTACGTTTGGGCGGATCAGCTGTCACGGCAGCTACCCACTCTCCTACTCCACAGTCAGTGCAGGTAAGAGGATTCGTGCCCCCCTCCAGGGACCTCGCTGTGTGGTGTTGTCGCTGGGGAGGCAGTCTGGACCTACGTAGGACCTCAGGAGGAGGGTCCTATTTACTCCCTGTCACGTTTTCTTAACCAATTTCTCTTTTAAAGGCCCCATCTGTACCTCGGTGGCAGATGCAGCCATTGTTTACAGTATCCTTGCTGAACCAGATCCACTCTATCCGTACGGTAGGTGAGCGCCCTCCTCCCTGAACCCAGGTGCTCTGCCTTCCTGCAGGCATCCTAGCTAAAAGGAGGAACTCTCGCTTGCTCCCTGCAGGACTAAAGCAACCCAAAGCAACCCTGTCAGATATGTGTGCTCCCGACCTGAAAGGCTTAAAACTGGGAGTGGACTGGACGTTTTTTAAGGTGCCTGTTCTGTCTCTTTCTTCCTGATGCTTTGCAAAATTGAGTTTGGAAGGAATTCAGTGCGTTCAATGTTCTCTTACCTTTCCTCACATGAACTTCTTGTATTTAGCTCCGTAGATCGAGGGGAATATGGTTTAGGTAAAAGCACCCACTGGGATAACTTTTTCCTAAGGCAGCCTTTTGAGTAAAAGTCTGTTGGAGGTACAAGGAAAGGTAAAGACTGTACAGTTCATGGCCATATGCTTCCTCATGCTGCTGTTTCTATTGAAAGGGATGCTTCTGAATTGTTTCCAAAAGGCAATTGGTTTAAAAACAAACGAGGAAAATCAGCATATCCATTTGGTGACAGTGGTGTAGCCGTTGAGTAGTGTTTTGTCATCCCAGTGTAGAAACTGGGCTTGCAAGCTAATACCACTTGGCAATCGTAATGCAGCTTCATAAATATGCCCAAGATTTCTTCCCTAGAGGAAAACAAGGATGGCTTTGCCCCAGTGTTGAGGAGGAACATCTTCTCCTTTAGAAAAGGAGACCTTTCCTTTTCCTTAGGGCACGCCTTGCAAGCTGTCCTCTTGGAGCAGGTAGCCAAAGGTGGTTCTGGAAAGCTCCACGAGGACCAAAGTCCCGTGAGGGTGCCCACCAAGGAGAGGAGGGAGGTGACTAAAGTCTGCTCAGTTCTTTCCTCTTGTTCTCTAGGCATGTGATGCAGAAGTCCTGACCATCTGTGAGAAAGGTAAAGAGCAAAAATCTCTTAATCTGCATGAAGTTGTGTGTTCCCTCTGTGTGAGGCATTAAAGAGATCTGTCCTAAAGTCCTTGAAGGCAGATGTTTGAAGAGGTCTGGCTGTACAGACAGTGGTAGCTTTGTATTGGGGAAGCCCCCCTGACTGCTGAGGGTTAAAAAGCTCAACAGTTGTAGGCTTGTCAGGTTACAATGGAAGAATGCAGTTCAGTGTGCTAAGCCTCTGTCTCTGTATAAAAGCAGATCCTGTGCTCAGTAATAGTTACTCTGCGAGCTTTCGTGGTAAAAGACGTAAGGGAGGGACTTGTTTCACAAAGTTATATTCAGTGGGAAAGACAGGGCTGGGATTTTATGATGTATCCAGTCCTCTGCAATCAGCCAAATGGTGCCTTCAGCGTGGCTTTGTTAGATTGCAGACTGAGGAAAACTGAACTGGGTGATGTGGGGGGAACAGATGACAATGTCCGTCATAACAGCAAGCCTCCTGTGCAGTGGGGCTGAGATAGGTCACAGAAGTGTTATCAGTCCCTCTTTACTGTCTGGGTTAATTGCGGGCTAAAGGGAGGAGAGGAACTTGCCAAAAATGTAGTTGGTAAGTTAGGAACCAATCTACAAACCCCTACCTCTGCCCTGTTGGAGCAGTGAGATCTGATTAGGGCTAAGACTTACCTGGCACAGCAATTTGTGTGCAGCGTGATGCACTGAAGATGCTTGCCTTGTAATGGCCAGTGCGATCTCTGACGTCTCAAGGGGGAACAGCTTCTCGTCCCTTCTGTGAAGTCTAAAGAATACTGTTTGTGTTTTGCCTGTTCTGTGCTCAGCTGTGGAGTACCTGAAGAGTTTGGGAGCCAGCGTGGTGGAAGTGTCTCTTCCAGAGATGGAGGAAGTGAAAATAGCGCATGTGATCTGCATTCTGAGTGAGATGAGGGACATGCTGCAGCCTGACTTCAACAAACATTTCCAGGAAATGGTACGTAGCAGCAGCTTGGATCAATGGCAGGAGTTACCATGGCTGATGCAGAACAAGGGTCTCATGGCAGTGAGAAACTTGGGGCTCTCCTGCTTTTTCTACAACAATCCACCTGTGAGATGACTGCTGATACAGGAGAGTAGACCTGGAAGAAAACTCCTGGGTATCACACTCAGTTTCTTGCTGTTGTTGATTAAACACATCCGCATCCCCTCAAACTGTTATGGCCATGGTAAAACTCTTCCTGTCAACATGGAAGAGTATTAAAGCACACAGACATCTGAACTGCAGTTCCTAGGAAGACACTTAAGCTTGACAGCAGACTGACTAAGGTGGGAAAGGTGGGGAGAAAAGAGGAAGTCTGGAAGATTCAGTCTTTCTTCATACTTGCCTAAGGCAAGAAGATGTGATTAGCAATCCTGTTGCAAGGAGAGCCAGTGACTGATGTTTTCTCTTTCAGAACTTGGAGACGCGGGCTACCCTAGCCTTGGCTTCCCAGTTTACAGCTCTGGATTATATTACGGTGAGGAACAAACTGGTGCAGACATGAAGGGGAGGCATCTAGTGAAATGGCAAAGGTGGGGTAGGTAGTTCTCTTAGCCTCCCCATACAAGTGGAAAGATACCAGCCAGCTGTACTCCTCTGCAGGGAAAACATGCAAAATAGTGGGGCACCTGGACTGGCATGCTGCAGGTTGATTCCAAAATGAGGGAAGGATGTTCTCTTTTGCAAAGCCATGGGCTCTGGTGGGCAGAGGCAGTGCAGTCATCATCAAACTTTGGCCTCGTAAACCAAGAGGGCCTGGTCAGACAGTAATCTCTCTGCTTGCAGGCAAATCGACAGAGAACTCGCAGCATGAGGTTTTTGCGAGAGATCTTCACCACCGTGAACTGCATCCTTACACCAGGTATTGACAGCCTTGGCCAAAGAGCTGCTCCCTGCCCGTTGTGGTGCGTTTTGAGAACAGCCACTCCGTTAACTCTTCCTCCCCAGTTTTAAGAGCGTGATTTTTGTGCGGAGACTTGACTCTGCCTCAGGCCTCCAGAAGAACGTGGGGCCTGGTTGGAATGACTGCTGTGTGTTTCTGTTCTTGCTGCCTGTATCCAAGGCAGTCAGAAAACTCCCTTTTGGTAGTTGAACCATGAGGTGCAGAACCAGCAGGGTTGCAAAGGAGGGACTAGACATCATACTTGTGTATGAAGAACTAGAAAACTGACTGCTCAGTTCATAAATCCCAACAACTTCATTGTGTTCTGGGGGAGGGAGTTTGCATTACTAATCTAGATCAAACATGGCATTAAGGAACTGAGCTGTTCCTTGGAGATTGCCCACAGCCTTTGCTCTTTGAGCACTGGATCAGGTTGCCTAGAAAGGCTGTGGAATCTCCACCCTCCGATGTGATCCTGGGCAGCTTGCTCTAGCTGAGCTGGAGTCGGACAAGATGCCCTCCAGAGATCCAACCTCAACCATTCTGTGATTCCTCCACAGCTGTTGCTTCCACTGCCCCGAGAATCCACGAATCTGACCTCCTGACTGGCAGCAACGACACTTCATTCATAGTTCAGTCCATGAGGTAAGAAGAGTTGCTGTTTGCACTGTGAAAATGGAAACTTGTGAACAGATGGGCACTGGGTGCACTAACTCTCAGAGGTCAGGACGGATCAATTCTCTCTGCTCCCCCCGCAAAGGGCAACTTTGCTGCTGCCTCAAGGCAGGAATATTGATGACAGCTTCTCTCTCAGGTTCATGCAGCTTGCTAACTTGACTGGGATTCCAGGCCTCGTGGTCCCCGTTGGTTATTCTACTGTTGGGCTTCCTATCAGCCTCCAGGTAAGCATTGGCTCTTTGTGAATGCTGGGTCACAAAATCCCCAGGTGGCTCTGCCCTGAGCCACCACAACCAGGTTCATCCTGTTCCACACAGCACAATTGAGGAGTTGCCAGGTACTAGGGAGGAATTTTTAACTTTTGAAACACACTTCTGAATGCCAGATGGACTCTTCAGGGTTGTGGACAAAGATTTATCTTTTTCCCTGTCCACTTGCATCTGTACCCATTATTTATCACTACTTTCCTCTCTTTTCCTCTCAGTTCTGTAATTCAAATCCTTTCTTGCTCTTCTTTTAAAACGGTCCTGTGTAAAAGAACGTTCTTTACATCTTAATTAAGTCACTGAGCTGCCTTTTCCCCAAATGCAGTGATGTCCTATTTGCTGGGGTAAAAGTGAGAAACATATCCTTTTGGTGCTGTTGGGAAATAGTTTTAGCTGTGTTTTCCTGGGCTTTCAATCACTGTGTGTGACGATGCTGCTCTTCTTTCTGTCTCTCTCATCTTCCAGGTCATGGGAAAATGGTGGGATGAAGCTGTTCTTCTGAGGATTGGCCTGAAGCTAGAGCAATTTCGTAACCAGACCAAGAAACCATCCATTTATTATGACATCCTCGCATGATGGAGTGACCGAGATGGGGAATAAGTCTTTACCCCCCCAACCCCTTCCCACCCCTGTAGTTTTGACCTGGCCAAGTACTACGTGGACTTGTTTTCAGTGCTCATCTGAATGAGGTTTAGTGGCAGGCTCAGCTGAGGAATGGGGAGAAGCACTGACTGGAGCAGGCGCTGATGCTGAGTAGACATCAGTTCTGCTCCCTGTTCAGCACTGGATTGCCCAGTTCATACCGGGGAGAGAAACTGTGCTCGCTAGCTCCTCACTGTGTTTTTGCCAACGGGGGAAGTTACAAATATCTTCTGCAACTTCTTTCCATGTCAGGGTCCTACGTAAAGATGGAAGACAGCTACGGCACTGTGAGTGAGCAGGTGATAGTGCTGTGTGTGGAAATCCACAACCTCTAGGCCTCACAGAATGCCTCCTGCTCCAGGATATAACAAAAGCACTGTTTTAAGAAGGAGAGGCAGCTTCCCTTAAGAGCTAAGCTCCTTTGGAATGAGGAAGATATTAACACAGCTGCAGTTAGGAAGAGTTGGGTAAGCCCCTTACTTAAGCTAGCCCCTTAGAGCAGAAAAGAAGGCACTGTGAACCTTTAGTGTAAGGTCAGCCTGTTCTGCAGAGCTCACTGCAATCCCACCTACCTTCAACCCTTAAGTGCAAGGGGAGAAAAAAGCAGAGCATGGAAACTCATTATCTCTGCCCTGATGCCCTGGTTCAGGGTTCTGGCATCCTGTTGCACCGCTGACAAATGTGTCTGTTTCCCGAGCTACGACTTGGAGAGCCTCTTCTCTCCCACTGGTTACTTAAGCGGAAGCCTACTGCCATTCAGGTGTCCCACTGGAAAAAGCAACCCAGGAATGCTGTGAAACAGCTGAGAGAGGTGCTGAGAGGGTGAAATGTAAGTGGTACTAAGAGCAGAAGTGCTATTGAGCTACTCTAGGAGTAGCTCACTATTCAGTACTCAGGGGCACAGGAAAGGTGTTGCACAAAGCCACATGCAGCACAGAGCCTGCTCTAGGTAAGAAGCCAACTCATCCCAAACTGTACTTCCAGAAATAAGATAGAAAAAAGATGAGATTGCATGACACCACAGCAGGAAAAGCTGGAGAAGGCTCTACTTATTCAAGAGTTGTCCCAAAAGCCACAGTAGTTTCACTGACAGGCCCAAGTACCCATGTCCTGCTTGCACCACCATGGCCACATCAAAGAGAAGACCTGTAAGTAACTAAAGCTAAACATTTAGGTTAGTTTTGGAATACCTCCAGGTTAATACTCAGAGGCATCTCCTGTTGTCAACCTCATTGACTATCAGAGAAGAAAAACACCTTTGCTTGTGATCAGGTTCTGGGAGTTCTTACAGACAGGAACAGAAAAGCAGTAGATTCTTAGCTTGGAAGGAAAGAAGGAACCAGAAAGTAGTTGCAGTTTCTCCCAACCTCATTACAGTTGTTTTTTTTAGTTAATATACATATCCACTCTTTAAACAGAGCTAGCACTTTACTAATGGCTAAAGGGTCCAGTCAGATAACACCTGAGTGGAGGAATGTTGCATAACCTTAAATACTTGAGTCAAAGCAGCAAGATCAGCTGTTAGCAGCGTCCACAGTTAAATTAATGACATGGTTGATAATTTTATCTTCAAGTCCTTTGTGATATTACCACAACTGTTATTAGAGCCTACTGTAGTTCAACTTTATGAAGAACGGTGTTTAAAAGAAAAATATTTCCTCTACTATTAATAACTTATTAAATGCTCTAAAAACCTGAGAGTGAAACACTGCTGCAATGCATCGTGTGGCAATAGGGGACTTGGTAAGTGTCTGACAAGAAGAAATTTCTTCCAGGAACATTGAAGGAAGTGTCTGAATCTTCCCTAATTTGATGCAGTTACTCAAGGGCAAAGAGATAGTGGTAACAAAAATATATATTAAATTATAATCCTGCTAAATTAAGCTATTTCAAATCCCTTTCTAACTCATACACTACCTCAAAATTAAAATTCCAAGATTTAGTTCATTTTCTGGGAGGAATGAGGAAGCTTAAGTTGCTAGATAGAGGGACAGGAGCTAAAGCAAAGGGTTTATTTAAAAATACAAACAACAAAAAACCTGTATCCTGCTAGCTCTGGGAAGAAAAGGGAAGTGAAAGCTTTTGCTGACTGTCAATAATTTAGTCTGTTTTTTCAGCACATTGCTTCTTCCCTTTCTCTAAATTGGTTTAACTGGTGCAAGTCTTCCCTGGTAGTGAGGTTTCTAGGTAAACTGCTCATACTGGTGAAAGGCCCTTGTTTCCTTTTTCCCCTAGCTCTTCACTTACTGAAATTTTAGAGGAGACCAATTCCTAATTAACAGCAGCTCCATCCCCACAGTGTGCAATAGCAAGGCAATCGTGTGAGCAAAGCAGACACAGTGACCACACACACAAACAGTCCTGTTGCTTCACATAGATATATGTATGGGTATAGATATACGGTATATACACACTGATTTTTTTTATATATATATATATATATAAAATAACACCTTGTTTATAAAGCGACATTTAATTGCCACCAGTTCCCTTCCCACCCCACAAAAACAACAGTATACAAAATATAAAATATTTTAAATATTTATAAACGCCGCAAGAAAAAAATAGAACTGTACGAAAATATTTTTTTCTGAGGTTCCCTCCCCGCCCAAGGGCACGGGAAGGCGAAAGGGTACACGTTGGGCAGGCCTAGTGTGCCTTCAGTCCATAGTTGTTAAGTGGATAGGAATATGCCCTGCCTAATACTATCCGGTCCCGGAGGAGCTTAAATAAGACATAATAATTGCAGAAAAGGATGAGGGCCATGGAGAGGGTATGGTTCCACTTCTCGGAGCGCAGCAGTGAGTAGAGCTGGTAGCAGACCACGCTGCCTTCGATGAGGATCAGCAGGTTGAGCAGCCGTAATGGACGGTGAAAAAGGAACTGCGGGGAAACAGGTAAAAAAGCACGGATTTCTGTAAGTTTTTTGTGATGTTAGTGGGGAGGGGTGCGTGTGTAATACTGTCTGGTGCCGCTGAGCTAGACAGAAGGGATGTTTGTACTCCAAGCACCACTAGCTGCTACTTAGGGAAAGCAGCATAAGACAGGAGGAATGTAAAGTGTCATTTTCCTTGAGAAGGAGAGGACTGGTGAAATAACCAGCTGAGATGCTTTCCCATTTCCCCAGAGGATGCTCTGTTAAGTAGAACCTCTTAAAATATGCTTATGCCTGATGAGAGAGCTGCATCACCACACTGAGAAAAGCACTGATGAGGCAGCCATTACTTCCCTTCTGATGCTGCAGTGGGAAAACTTCTGCTGAGAACAGGCAACAGGCAGCTCAAACAGGCAGCCCGGCCTCAAACTCTGTTCTGCTGCAGCTAGGTTTAAGCCTCTCCTCCCTCCCACCGCCACGACACGCCGAGAGGAGAGATACTTGCATAAAAGCGGGCATGGGACACGTCTGAAGGCACTGCTACATTGTAAGGCCCAACTGCTTTATACAGGCATCGGCTACGTCGCACCAGTACTCCTTGTGGCCATATTGTGTTCTCTGACCAGCTGCGGGGAAAAAGTGCCAGAGCGTTAGCATCGGAGGGACAGCACCAAGGAGGAAATGCTCAGCTCACTGAAGAGGGGTTCAAAGGAAGGGTGAGCATCTTGAAAAATGCCCAAATTTCTGCTATAGGGGTGTGCCCCAGCTTCCGTCGGAACAACACGGAGGTGAGGGTATCACAAGCTCACCAGAACTCAGACTGAGCAGTGAAGAAATGGCTCCCCATGCAAGAACCTGGCCTACTACATTGGAGGGGAACACCTCTGCCTCTGTTAAAGCTACTGCTGCGGTGCCCCAGAGGAATTATTACAGCACTAGTTTCTGGGAAGGAACCAGCACTTTACCAGGAGCTTGGACAGCTTTCTAGAGCAGACATTTCTGTTTCTTGGGAACAGAAAGATCAGCAGAGCTGTGTCTGCAATCCCTGGCACTATGGGGAGTGGAAAAGCTTGCTAAGTAGATAAATATCAGCAGTGCTGTATCTACTGGAACGTCTCATCCCCTTGCTTCCCATCCCCACACTTACATGTGCTGTGGAGCGTTGCTGTAGGAGCCGTGTTCTAGCTTCTGCCACTTGCCGAGGTGGGCAGCCGATCTGTGGAGCAGGTCGCAATACTTGGGAGGCAGCAGCTGAGTGGTGAGCATGACGAAGGCGTTGATCCACACCATGATGAGGTGCTCACAAGACCACCGCATGTCGTAGTACTGGGTGCTCTGCAAAGAGAGCGGACGAGAGCTTGGCACGCTGCTGTCACTAGGCAGAGGAGGGGATGACAAGGGGACGTACTGCGTGTGCATCCAGCAGACCCACACCACACGTTACAGGCATGCGCTTTTGGACCGGTGATTTCAGAGGGTTACAGCTTAGGAAATGCTCAAGGCTCCCTTCTCCTCGACCCGAAGGAGAAAGGGTGGGGGTTTGATGATGTTGCAGCTTGGTGCCTCTCCTCCTCCGGCAGCAGGGAACAGGAGGGGCTGCTTTCCACAGAGCTGCCTCAGGAGCACCAGGACTGCTACGTGGATTGTGGAGCCCTACCCGGTTCACTACACCAACTAGAGCTCGTTCACATTAGAATATGACAAAAAAATACGACCCCCACACCGACACGGGGTTCTCAGATTTAGATTCCTAGTTGGCTGCTTTCTAACAGGCTAAACACCAAAGCCTCTGATCCAAGCGCTCGAAACCCAGGACGTTGGATCTGAGACAAGCAACAACGCGTGCCCTTTTTCTAGGAAGACGACAGCTACTCATCTGCCTAGGACAGGGGGTGGGAGAAGGGGGGTTAGTAAGTGGGGTGATGGGACTGGAGGTGCATCACATTTATGGCAATACCTATCCGCCAACCAGGAGCAGTACTAGTGCCCTCCGGATGCAGCCATGCTCCGCTATCCGGGCTGCCAAAGGGGAGACAGAGAAAAGGGGAATTAACCAGGAATCCGGCCTGGCAGCAATTCACACAACATTCAGAAGGAGGCGGCGGGCAGGGGCGCGGAGAGAACCAGCCAAGAGCTACCTTGACAAAACACAGTGGCAGGAAGGCCACGTAGTAGGCACTGAAGAGAGAGTTGAAGAGAACTTCCTTGATCCTGCGGTTGAAGTCTGCTTTTAGGCACTCCACCTCATTGCGGATGAGATCTGGGGAAAGGGGGCAGCTGTGGGTAGGGATAGACGTAGGATTATTGAACTGTTCTCTCAAGGATTCCCACAGAAGCGAGAGGAAATCTTTGGGTTTGACCAGGCTGCTGACAGCTGAAGCCCCATCGTCCACCATCTGATCCTGTACCAAGTAACCACAGTCCGCAGGTAGGGGCTGTGCTCTGCTGTCCTGGTGGAAGCAGCACAGAGGAACGTAGACACCAAACCTGCGGGGAGAAAAAAGGAAGAAAGACGGGATGAAATGACAGCCAACCCGACATGAAGCAGCGTCCACCTTCTCCACAAGTGTTAGCCCTTATGAGAGGGACACCACACAAGAACCTTCACTCCAGAAGAAGTGGGCAACTCTTCTTCACTTAAGCAGCTCGACGCTGCAGCCTTGAAAGCTGCAGAGATGTTTCTTGATATCCTAGCCGTGGAACTTGTCATCCCAGTGGAAACAGCAAATAGCACACTGCAGGCAATTTGCTTCATAGGGTCAGGACCACCTCCCCTAACCGTTCCCATTTCCCCTTTATTCTTAAGGCGGCTTTTTCTGTCTGCCTGTGTCTTGGGGGCAGATTATAGCCAGCATCTCTGGTTCCCACAGCAGCTCGTGCCACCCCAAGGCAGCTATGCTCCTCCCTGCCCTACAAATAAGAGGTATTGCTACTCACGGGTAGCCCAGGAAGAGAAGATTGAGCACAGAATGGCTGCGGAAGAGGTTGACCAGAGTCCAGCAGAGCACCCATCCACAGAGGGTGAGCAGCACCAGGCGCACCATGTAGTGAATCACTGACGTCGCACCCACCTGAGAAGCCTGCAAATAGAGAAGAAACGTTCAGCAGCCACGTGGCACGAGTGCTAGGACGTGAGCACACGGGGTGCCTGTGGAGGGGGAGCAGGAAGAAAGTGCCACGAGGCACTGGAAGAGGGATGACTGCCCTCTTCCTCCTAGAAGAGGAAGACTGACTCTCTCTTACAAAGGTGAAACCGCTTGATATCGTGTCTGGGAGAATCCACAAGATCAAAACAAAAACAAAAAAAAAACAAAAAAACAAACAAACAAAAAAAACCACGACAAGTTCTAGGGCATGGTTAAAACAGGGCCCTTTAAAAACCAGAGCTGTAAAGTAAAAGATATTTTTACTCAGGTTCTTTAATGCTCTGATGATATTCCAAGATAGCCTGCAACACATTTCCTCCCACTATTTCCTTTACAAAGATCAGATCTCGGCATTCATTTTCCTAAAGAACTGATTATCACAATTCTCAGCTGAGCAAAGAGATGGTGCACTTTGGCAATCCTCAAACCAGGATTTCCACCGTTCCCTCTTCTGCATGTACAGGCTACAGTTTAGTGAGGAGGCACCACCTTCAAAAGGACAGCGAGGAAGCTTGGTCCAGTCTTCAAAGGGGAGAAGGCAAACTGAACTATGGAAAGATTCTCAGTGATTATAGCCAATAGATGGGATGTGCAAGAACCCGCGTGGAAGGTTTCAAAGCAGCAGTTTCAGTCTGTGGAAGGTTTTATGGAGTAAAAATGAAAATGGTAGGAATCAAAAATGAAAATGGCAGAAATCAGAGATGAACGAACTGGGAATCCATCTTTATTCACCCGTTTAACAGCACGTAACTGTTAGGAGTTTTTGTACTTAAAACTTGTTGCTTGATCTGGAGTAGTATTAACTGTTTCAGTGGAGCTTCCCTTTTCCTCCAAAGAACTTTTCCCAAACATATCCTTGGTGTGGTTCTGCTCCCACAAAGATAGAGCGTGTCTCAAAATCTAAGCTCACGCAGAGTTATTGGGTAACCAGGACAAGGAAAAGCAGTTCTAACAGCTATTTCTATTTCACTTTAGTATACGCACACATCCTTCTTCTGACATTTCCCCTCTAATCTCCTTGTTCACTTTTCTAGGCTTGGCTAACCTCCCTATTTGCCTTTCTCCTACCTGACTTGCAGGGATAGAGAAGCAAGCAGGATCATTTCATCTCCTAGCTGCAAAGAGGACAGAGCTACCCAATACTGAAGGACATGAATGGGCTCAAAAAAAAGACCCCAGTTCCCCAAAATCTTAGTCTTTCACACCCAGACTTGTTCTGGAGGGAGAAAAGCTCCAGCTACCCAACTCTCAGAACTTCCTAGGACTGTGGATGGTCACGCTCTGCAATCAGCCCTATGGGCAGGGGAGGGAACACTGAAAGGTTACCTCAGAGATGAGGGCCCACACCAGCCTCCGCGCCAGCATCACTGTGATGAACGCCGCCAGGTGGTAGTCAATGAGGTGGAAATTCTGAAGGAGGAAAGAGAAAAGGTCTTCACCAGGGGAACGGAGCCCAAAACCACCCAGCTGGGGTGGGACTGGAAAGCTGGCTGCTGAGAGCATTAGGGTCACATTTCCCTAAATCTCTCTATCAGGGGTGAGAGAGAAGGGAGAAAACTGAGTAACACAGAAACATCTCCACAATCAAGGTCTTCCCCCCATGTTGTAGGTCACTTCCCATGGAGGAATTTCTACTAAAAAAAAAAAAAAAAAAAAAAAAAACGGGAAAAAAAAAAAGCCACCCTTCAAGGCAGGTATTTCTGGGGTCAAAGAGCACTCTAGGACCAGGATCCTACTGTGGAGAACAATCTCCAAGTTCTCAAGGGAAAAGTCACCAGCCACAAAAAGGCAACCAAACCTATGTCTGGAGTGCTGCATACCAGCTCACTTTAGCCTCTGGTCTCTGAAACAGGCTGTAGTGACCACCAGTGCTTCCTGATGATCAAGTTGATGGGGGAAATGCTGTCTTCACAGGCCATAGATCTGTACTGGAAGTTATTGTTGGTTCTGGCTGCATGAAGTTAGATGCAGCTCCTGGAACCCCTAATTTCTTTTTTTCAGTGAAGCTGTGTTCTGGCTAGAACGGTCAGCAGAGTGAATACTGTCTGGAACCTGAAGGACATTTTGGGTATACGAGAATGTTCACCTTCTAGGAACAAGCATAAGTTGATATGTTTTCAGGTGGGGAGTCTAAAACAGAAAGGTTTTTCTTCAAAGAAAGCCGTGCCCAGCCTTGGGTAGCTGCATTTGCAGCTAACAGCTGGATAACTAGAACACCAGCACCACCTGTTGGTATAGTTACCCAAGGAACTGCCTCATGCTTCAAGGACACCATATAGGTTTCAGAACATGCAGACAAGGTTTGCTGACTCGGGTACAGCTCACTGCCAGGTCGCACAGCTTATTGGGCTGGGAAGACTGCAGCTAAGGAGTCTGGATGGCCTACGTAAGGTGAGGATCTGACCACCTCCCCAACTCCTCTGCTGTTGACCCGTTGGGAGATACTCATGCAAACTTCCCTCATCCTTTCTCTTAAGCTCTGTTGTTTCCTCTGGTAGGAGGCACCCACAGCAGCACGTAGGCTCCTGTAGGTTCAGCTCCATTTCAAAACCCAGCAGCTAGCTTGGCCATGCAAGTGTCCGCAAGAAATTTCCACTGAAGAAGCCCTGCTGACACCTTTCTCTCTTTCTCTTACCTTCTACCTATTTTTTCCCCTATAAAATGAGGGATGACATGGGCCTGGTTGATCTGAGCACGTGCAAAGTCCTTTTCACCCCCTTCTATCAAAGGCTTGGTGACTCCTGAGCTGAAGAAGCATGAAAAGCAGCTGTGTAATGACAAAGCACAAGGGAAGGATGGCATTTGCTGGGGAACTCACCAGTGAGGTGCAGGACGCAGGGTGATTGTACGGGTACCACCAGACAGTCTTGTAGATGTTGATGTACTGAATGAAGAGGGCTACCAGCAGGTAGATGAAGAACAGGAATTCAAAGAGCAGGCTCCCGTCTAAAGGTAGCTCAGGGATCCGGCAGTGACGTACAGGCTCTGGAGTAATCAGCGCTGTGATCGGAGGCGCGGAGAGGCTGATGGCACTACCATTCCTAGAGCAGACAGACACCACTCACTTGGTAAACATTCTACATGGTCTCCACTGTTTTCCAGGACAGGGAGTGCTTAGGGTTGTGATTTGGGGACTGGGCATTGCTGGAGCGCAGACGGTATCAGTCTTGCACTCATGCTACTGGCGCAAGACTGGTGGTGAGCTTTGTCTTCCTCTTAACACAAACAAAACCCTTATCCAGTGTTTTCTGCACACAACTGATAGATTGGTCTACCAGAGGTGCCCAGCTCTATTTCAGGCGAGTTGCAGAGGGAAGACCAGAGGTACAATGAGGAAGAAAACTTCAAGCAAAACCATGAGATGCTGCAGCAGCATCCAGTTCACCCCAGGACAGAAGCACACGGCCTCTTTCTCCAGTACT
Source organism: Aythya ferina (assembly GCF_964211825.1). Classification (NCBI taxonomy): domain Eukaryota; kingdom Metazoa; phylum Chordata; class Aves; order Anseriformes; family Anatidae; genus Aythya; species Aythya ferina. The sequence continues at coordinate 121,970,142 of NC_140296.1, read as the reverse complement.
GCAAAGTGCCCATCACCTTTCTGTGCACAGCTCTTCTCTTAAAGAGAGGTAACGAAAAACAGAATGGAGGAGTTCAGCCACTGCCTTGAGGCTGACCTCTCAAGTGCCTTCACACTTCTAAACTATTCTTCGAAGGAGGCTAGGACAATTAAAAGCTCTTGCAGACTATGCTGGTGGAGAAAAATCAAATGTAAACTGTGCTGTCTGCAACTGAGATAAGCAACACTCCCCTAGGACCTTACAGCACTTACGCCGTGGTCTCAACAGTCACCTCTTCCTCAAATATCTCGGACTGCCATCTATCCACATACTGAGGCCTGAGAAGTCCTAAATGCCAAAGCTAAATGGCTTCAATCTCTCTACTCTGCAAGAATGACCCTGTCTCACGTAGATCGGGGCCTCAATATGCAGCAAGTGGTTTCTCTAGCCTGCTGACTTCTGTAGGAGAGGAAATAACACTGGGCCCTTTAACCTTATGCTAAATGCAGAGCTATAAATGTCGCTGCATGTTCCTTTTTCAAGCCCCAACTTCCCCAGCATATGGAGATTAGTTTTGTCAACCGTTTCATGTGGATGCAACAGTGCTAAAACAGAGTATAAGACATCCTCCTGCCCTTTCTTTCTATCATGCAGAGGAGGACTCACAGCTGAGCTCTGACATGTCGCAGTTATTTCCTGTGGTATTGCAGGCAACCGAGTAATAGAGTAAATGAGTAAAAGGCTCGTAATCTGCTAGGATTCGCTGCTCTGCAAACTGCTGCAGGGAAAGACAAAACAAGTCCTATGCGACCGCAGCCTCACTTCCACAAGCTTCCCCATAGGGCAGATTTTAACCATTGAGCAGAGCTCAGAGGGGATGGTCCCAGCTTTTAACATCCCAGCCACGGGTGTCTCGGCAATCCTACCTCTGTCCTCACCTGTTTCTCAAACCAGTACCGTTTCCACAGCTCCCACCGACCAGAGTCTGGAGAGAAGGCAAAGCTGAACGGCTTAGCTGCTGCCGGCTGGGTCCCCTCCTTCCACCGGGCATGACCAGGAACCAGTCCGCTTCCAGTGCCTCCAGCAGGCTGTGCCCCGTGACCCAGACAATCCTGACGCCTTCCCAGGTCTGCAAAGGAAGCAGAAACATCACTAAAGCTGCAAGCTACTGGTGACATGGTTCACACCCCGGCCAAACGAGTTCACGCAAAAGGAAGCCACACACAGAGGCAGGACCTTGTCGTAAAGCTGGGACGCCCGTCACCGCTCCGAAGCACTCTGGCATTTCTACAGCACCAGATCGGTGCCTGCATGCTCAGAACAGGCTTCATTCACACCGTGTCGTTAAACAGTTTCTGCTTAAATCAACCCCCTGTAGCAATTCCTGTTGGCTGGGAAGCTCTACCGAGCGTCTCCAGGGCACGCAGCAGCAAGTATGGGAAGAACCCTCTCTCTGCTCTGCTCTAAGGAGCTGCTGGAGCTTTGCAGGTCCTTCTGACCACCCAATGGATCATTTGATAGGGTGTGATGCTGGTAGGCAATTTGGACCCTCTCTGCTGGAGCACAAAACAGCCAGCATTAATAGGTCTCCACGAAGGCTTCGCAAAGCATTTCATTGCACGGTTCGGTTCCCTTTTGTGCTAAGAAAGCCTGACTGACATGATAGTAGGAGGGCCATTTAAAAGCAGTTCCAGCTAGCAGTAGTGCAGCAAAACTTGTTTGTATGTGTACACTTAAAACACATGGATAGGCAACCACATATCCCAGCCTTTTAAAAAATTTTTAATTAGAAAGTAAGCCTGTAAATATTTGTTTCTTTTGAATGAAGCATTTAAATCCATCAGTTCTTTAAAATGAACTGTATGAGAGAGACTGGGCAACTCAGAGTATCAGTAGGATGGATTGTCAGGCAAAGACTTTACCAATTCCCATGTACTTTTGCATTTATTTCATCGATCTCACACATCACACTACAGGGATTTCAGCAGTTACCTAAGTTTCTGATGGCTACCAGGCTGGTAAGGGACTGACAAGTTAAATTTGAGCACAAATCCTGGAAGTAATTCCTGGTGAGCATGCTGGACACACAGAATCAAGACCGAGAGGGCACCTCATGACAAAGATGTCATTGTGTCTGCATTTCTGGAGACTACTCAGGTGCCCTTTTGGCAAAACATCGTAGCCAGAGCCAACCCAGGATCTATTCCCACCTTCTGGGAAACCCTGGATCCAGCTTTGAAATGTACAGGTGGGACCTAACATCTGCTTAAAATTCAGTTATCACCTCCTTTCAAATCTTGAGAAATCATAGCAGGCAGAAATGCCAGAAAGCTTGCGGAATGAGTCATATCACTGTCACCATGAACACTGTGCAGAACTATCCAAAAGGAAAAAAAAAGCAAACAATCCAAAAAAATCCCACCTCCCCCCCAAAGAATTTGCTTTTGTTTTCAAGTTTCCCCGGCTTCATCTCTACTCCAACAGCCAATTCTCAAAGTTGCATCAAAAAACAGATAAGGCGTTACTAAAGATGAATGCTTTGCGCATACCCACGTGAAGGTCACTTGCAAAGAAAAAAAAGTAAAACAGAGATATTGGAGGAAAAAAAATGGCATTGTGAAATTGCATGAAAGGGGAGGGTAAACACTGGATGGTTTAGGTTTGAAGGAAGATAAAATGTATTTTGCCAGGCTTTGAAACTCTCGTTGTAATTCTGAAGAAGACACAACAGAGAACTGAGTACTACTTTACCTTTCTAGTCAATAATTTGAAGCTTACAGAGGACCTTCGCTAGGATGTTACAGAGTTTTAATTTCAGGCACTAAATATGAACAGAAGAAAATTCTCCTGCATGCACAAGATGAGCAGGGGCAGCAAGAGACAATGAAGAACTCATTTAGGGCATCCAGATACTTTACGTAAGTGGCTAAGGAGAAGAAAATAAAAAAAAAAGGAGCCACTTTCAAAGCCATATGAAGGCAAATTAAAACTATTACAGGAAGCTGAAACAATTGATCTAATCCAACCTACGGGATATTTATGATAACGGATGCAATAGCCCGAAGTCGGTGTTCGAACCAGAGGTATTAGAGTTAGCGGAAGGTATTTTATGCCACGCTCAACGATCCACGTAAATAATTCAAGAGCTCTCATTCACACCATCCCCATTAGTATGCCTCACATGCTTACCAACGTAAACACTCGGACACCGAGGGATCGAACTCCCACCCGCTGGTTTGGCAAACCAGTAAAATGCTAGTTTCTACCAGCAAAAATGAGTGCCTGTAGGAAAGGGCCCTCCTTAATGTCAGTGCAGCGTATCCTAAATGCCCTTGAATACTTCCTTTCGCATTGATCCATTACCATATGGACTGGGCTAATGCCTGAGCGCAGTTACTCGAGCCATGCTTCAAAAAGCTTGACTTTGCTAGGGTCTGATCAATTTAGGAGGGTGTCTGTTGGAGCAAAATCTGCCCAACGAACCTCTCTTTTTCATTTTTGTTTTGTACAACTAGGCACACAAAACCAAAGCTCCCTAGACCAAGTTAAACAACGTGTTAAGATTAGAGATGGGTTTGCCTCCAAGCCTGCGTTTTTGGCTTTGAACCAATCCTTTTCGAGGAGGGAAGACACGGGGAAAAGAAGTTTTTATAGTTCTCAATTATTAAATCAAGGCATGCTTCGATTGTGAAATTTATGCATGAAGCATCCATGACCTTTTACTCCATTAGATAAGATTCCTGCGTGCACCGAAGTCATTACAACTTCTCATAAAGACCCACACACCTACAAGACTCCTTTCTCTGCTTGTAGGGTCCCCACCCCGCAGCTACCCATCCACACTCACTTTATGCACAGTTTCAGGCACAGAGAGTGAGTGGCGGTAGATAAAAGCTTTTCCTGTCAAGACTCTTTAGTCCATCGATTCGATTCCGCGTGGTTCTTCCCAGTTCACCTTAATTTCCCTTCGAATGATCTCATGTATTTGCAGTGCCTTCATCCTCAGCATCCCCAGGACAGGAACTGCCCTGCTCCCGAGATCTCTCTAGGGCAGATATGGGCATCATGAAAGGGCACATGAAAGATTTGGGGGAAAATTTGGCAGAAGCTAGCAGGCCTGTCCAAGTATGTGGAAAGAAAACGGGTATGGACGGCTTGGAGTCCTAGAGGGACTGCTCCCTTCAAGCCATACTAACGAAGAGCCAGGCAGACGAGTTATCCAGCAGTTCGGAGGTGAAAGAGCACGCAGCCCTCCCCGCTCCCCAGGGCCCATCACTCGGTCACATTCCTCCATCAGCAGCTGTCTAAACACTACTTCCAAGGGACAAACCAGAAGAGAGCCAGTGACTCATCAGAACGAAAAATCTGCCTCGCTCCCCGTCTCTCTGCTGGAAACGCTGCGACACGTAGCCATTTATTTCGACGGCGTTAATGCTTTTTAATTGGAGAGAACTCCCAGCCTCCAATCCTCTCGGGAAGCTTGCTGTACCGAGGCCTGAGAACTGTCAGAGCTTCAAAAAAAAAACAAAAAATAAAAACCACCACACTCAAGAAGCTTTCCTTGGCTCCAGAAGTCCTACAACCAGATGCTCTCATGAGCAGGAAGGGAAACGTGGCCACCCTCGCTCGAAGTGAAGCAGCCTGAGACCACCACGGGTCTCTCGTTGCGACTCTCCACCTTGATCCGAGCTGCCTGCAGCCTGCCTAAAGAAGCAGGTTACACCGTGGGGTGAGGCACCCCATCGCCCCTGCGGCTGTGAGGGAGGAAGGCTTTCAGCATCGCTGCTGGAGCTCCCTCCCCATGGCAAACGGCACCACTGGGAGCACCGACTTCTGCCTCGTTCCTCTTCAGAGGCGCCTGTCCTGAAAACGAAACCAAAGGACGGCCTGAACGAGCTGCAGGGCTCGCTTCTAGCCTACGAAGGCACAGGATCATTTAGGCTCCTGGCTCACCACGATCTGCTTGAAAGCCTCTGTCCCTGCACTGCTGCAGAGCAGCACGGCCAGTACTGTAAACTTTGGAGGCTACTGGTGGCCACAAGCCACCCACAGGTAACAACAACTCCCTGTGTCCCAGACACTGGCTTATTTATAAAAGCTTGCCCGCGAGGCTGCAGAGACAGTTGCTAGCCCCTGGTGAAACCATTTGTGAAAGGATGGGAGGAGGAAAAAGGGACAGGATTCTCTAAGCACTAGGGCTGAATGCATACCGTAACAATCGTGACTCTTAGTTAGCAGACAAATAGCTCTTTCTCCTCTCCAGCCAGTCTCCAAAGCTGAAACAACACATGTAAAAAGGTCTCTTGGGTTACAGAGATCCCCCTTCTTCAAGTAGCTGGGCCTGGTTAACCTAATCCCAAACTTGCATTCGTTCAACAATCCTAATGCCTTCGCAAATTATTACTGAATTCACACTACATTCAAGTTTTCTTTGGAATTGCCACAAGTCCTAGTTATTATGGCTCAAGTTTACACCTTCTTGGTGCGACAATTTTATTTCCTTCTAGTTTTTACATAAAACCGTCGCGACAGATGGAAAAACTTAGAGCTGGCAGCCTATTCGCCCAATGCACCGCGATCGATCAATAAATCAGTCAATAAATAAATAAAAATCAAGAACGGGAATGGTGATGCCCACGCTTCGATCACGAGGCCACCTTGTCAGTGTGGCAGATGTGACGCGGCTGAAGGGGAGATGCTGCAAAACTTCTGTGGCAGCACCGGCCAGGTTCAGGCATGAAAAAGCATTTGGTTGTCGTGACGATTTCAGGAGGAAATAACCGATAAGTTATCAGATGGAAAGCCAAATATTTGGCTTGTGCCGAGGCCCCCCAGCGCTAGGCAAACAGAACCTTTCAACCGGGGCTGGCTGGGGAGGCGCACACCTGCCAGCTGGCCCGGAGCAGGGAGGCCAAACCGGTTAGGAGCAAGGTCTCCCAAGTCAGCACATTTTCCGTGCCCTCACGCTGCAGCCAGCACCCGGGAGCAGCAGATTAAGGAGGAGACTCGGGACGGACGGACACAGAAAGCCCCTAAAGCAGAGGCAAGGGTCAGGCCCCGGAAGCAGCGAGCAGAGCTGTGAATCAGCGCCGTCAGGTGATGCAGGAGCGAGGCTCATTTTTGCTCAGTGACTAAGAACCAAGAGCCGCCCTTGTAATAACAAAACCGACCGGCGCGATCGAGTTAGCGTGGGCTTTTTTGATGCAGCAGAGCTCTGGCTGGAAAGGATGAAGAGGATCCATCCATCAGTCCTCCACACGCACGCCAAAAACGACGGGTAGAAGCAGCAAGAAAAAGGAATGATTTCGCAATCTGCACGTGTACTGCAGTGACTGGCTTCAGGCATCCTCAGCGACGCAGGCTACAGCTAGACAGAAAGACAATGTGAAGGTAGCACTCGCCTCTTGCAGCAGTCACAGTGCTTCAAATACCCACTGAGAAAAACGGGAGCAGGAAAGAAAAGTTTTCCAGGGAGTGCGTGCAGCATGCTCAGTTTAGATCGCTTTGTGGACCTACTCTTCAAGAATGGAAGGTGGATTTAAGCCCTCAGTAGTCTAGACCAAGAGAATCACCCCAGAGATTGAAAAAGTGATTTTTAAAAATGGCCAGGGATCTCCAAGCCAAACGCTACATTCCTTAGAAATCCCCTCAAATACCTTACTTCATGGGGCGTGAGGGAGATTTCCAGAGGCATGCAGGAGACGAGTCCTACTCCGAATACAGATGAACTCGAAATCCTTGCAAATTGGACGAAAGAAGACACACACGCTAAGCGCCCTCAATGAACCGCTGGCTACAAGGGAGCAAGAACAAAGCTGCGATTCATGCAGTAATAAAATAATACCTCATAACCATATAATTACCCCGTGCAATTAAGTGCTGCAGGATGTCAAAGCAAACAGCTTACTAAGACCTTAATGAAAGACTACAATAATTTTATGAATGAAGACAAGTGGAGTAACATTCAAAACAAACAACAACAACAACAAAAAACCACCGTGGTCCTCAGGGCTGATCAAACAAGGGGCAAATAATACACTTCTCAGCAGGACAACTGTATCGCACAGTTAGCGAGATCTTTTCTTTGGCCTCCTTTGATGTATGCGGCAATAATCCCAGCCCAACACTGGATTTTGGAATAAAGAAAGCATTTGCTTCTTATACGAAAGCACGGCAGAATTTCAAAGTTGATATTTTCCAGCGCCAGCTGGAAATGCAGTCCTGACGAGTTGGATCATGGTCTATTTCGGTCTTACAGTTCCCATGCTTCTCAATTGTATGGGGAAAAGGACAGCGATTCCCATCTCATACAGAGCTGGCAGGAGTTGCTAAGCTAGACATATGGTTCTCAAAGGCAACTTTGCATTGTCATCTGAAAGCTCCAGAGAGTTTAAGCTTCAGATCCAAAACAGGGTTTGGGCATGTAACACCACAAGTTTAAGCTCCAGTTCCACACGCCTAGCACAGATAGAAACTAAAGCCCACTTTAGAAACCCGTTTCCTGTATTTTTTCCCCCCATAACGAACCAACTACTGGAAGATCAATGAGCTTACCACGTATTTAGGCACTTCGTGCATCACTGGTGGGGAGGCAGATTAATACACGGCCAGCCTTGAGCCCAACTACGACTGCAGGACAAGGGATGCTGCTTTGGTGATTTCAAAGCCTGGGAATCACCAAACAGCGAGGATGAGGTTTTGGAGACACCCCAGGCAATGCCACGAAGGCTGTCTGGTAATACAACCCATCAGCACCCACTCTTAGGCACTTCTTGCACCAAATTATTTCGCCAAGCACCACACGCTGGTGCAGGACTAGCAAGACGCTGCCCTCTGTTATGCAGTGCCACACACAGCAACTGGGAAAATTTTGGCCATTTTGGCTTTTGGGCATGGAGATTTTCTTTTCTAGCTGATCTGGACAAACACCCAGCCAAACAGACAACCCTGGGGGAGGAGGGTGGGTGGGCGAACCAACTTTTGCCTTAAGAACCCACTTTTTAATGTTCAGCCAAGCAAGCCATCAAAAATCTGCATTTTCTTCCAAATCCTCAGTGCGTACACATGGTCTAATGGCACAAGCACAGGGTTTCAAGCCGGGAACTCTGCTTTTTAATCTCTCCTCTTCAACTGACTTGCAGGGAAGTTGTTTTTACTGGTTCAGGCCTCATTTCCTTATCCCAAAAGGGATAAACACTCGGGCAAGTATTTCTCCTCCCAGGGGGTCTCTGTATGTAGTAGTGAATATATTTTTATAGTATTATTTTAGAACTTTTGACAAGCTTTTTTTTAAACAAACAGAAGCAGCTTTCCTGCTGGTTTTGCTTCGCTGCCAGCCCCTATGTTTAATTTAATGGAGATCAGCCACGATGACGAGCCACGGGGAGTCACTAGGATTTTTCTATTTTGTCCTCACACAGCTAAAAATAAGGCAGGCATCTGCCACCCGTAGCAAGGAGTTTGAAGATATGGAGTAGAACACAAGAAAGAAACACTCTGCAAACTCATTTCACGTTTGTTTTTTTTTCCTAACAGCATCTAACGTTACTTTTACTGATACTATGTACAGGCGTGCCTCCCTATACCCCATCAACATTCAGCTAGCAGATCCCACGGGGGCCCAGGAGCTCCTCTCTGCATTCAAATCAGCTGGGCATTTCTTGAGCCTTACCCCAAGTCGTCAGACTGGAATTCCTACTGGAAAGTATCAGCGGACAAAAAGGCCTTAATACGTCCCTGACACTGTGGAGAAGCGGAATTCTGCATAAACCATAATTCGCACAAATCATAATTCTGCAAATAAAACGTACGACACATCAACTCCCCTCTGCTTCCATCTGAAATAACACGTACAGGGAATATTTGAGCCGTTTCAGACGGCCCGGTCATGCAATTTCCCCACAGAACAGTAAGGATATTTGGATATTCAATTCAATTTCCATTAGAGTGGTAGGCAGCACTCAGAACATCATATGACCATTTGCAGAGCAACTCATCTAGCAAACCAGGAAAATAAAATAGGATACATTAATCCCTGATATAATTAATTACGCCAAGACCAATATAGCAGTCTGAATTTGCATGCATGCTCCCTTCGAAGCATTACTGGGCTGCAGAAGTCTATTGATAATTTTGCCTTAAACCAAACGTTTCAAACCAGTCAGCACACGTGGATGCTGCTGCACCGCGTTAGCCAGTAGAGCTTTTCTGACCAGGTTGCATAATATTCACTTCCCACCAGAAGTCTCGTTTTCCGCTTGCAACATGCTCAGTCCAAAAAGTCAAAAAAAAAAAAAAAATGTTGGAAATGACCCTCATACGAACACACCCCAAAAAGAATGGCAGGAAAACTTTCAGGCAAGTTCTTGACAGCTCATGAATGATTTGGCCAAGTCACACAGCAACTAGAGGTTTACCTCTGGTTTTAAAACAGCACCTGCTAGAAATTCTCCTGCTTATCTGATTGTGATATGGCTAGAAAAAAATGAAATAAAGTTTCCGTCACCACAAGAGACCCACTGTGGTTAGGTAACAACGAAGAGAAGAGTGCTAACTTCATGACACCACCGCTTACCATGAAAAGCCAAACTCTGCAGCCAGGAATGCTCCAGCATTCAGAATACTGAGATAGCAAAGAAAAGGGATCGCTGAATGAAAAGGAAGGCTCACTGTCATAATTTTGTATCTTACTTACAGTTTCTTATGCATAAAACAGCACCACAGTGTTGTTGCTAAACTGCATCAGCTCTCCAACTGAATGGCAGTGCCAGGAGAACAAAAGTTGGGCCTCAAAAAGGAAAACATATATTAAATAGCAGAATATAGCTAAGTAGGACAGATCAAGTAATACAAAGTCTAACGATCCCAAGCATTTCAGTAGATTCTGCAAACCACATTCAGTCCTCCTCTGTATTTCTCTGTCTATAAACACACCAGGACCTAAATTTCATAATGAACAAACAAAAGAACGGTTGGAAGTCAGTAAAATTTGTAAAACTTAGTTTTCTAATAGCAAACAAATTCAATTAACTCTCTAAACAGAGATGAAATGGTTTTCACAAGTGCTGAAAACACATTCCTCTTTGTATTGACAAAAACTGAAAACTAAAACTGAACCACATACTTGTAATGTTAACTGTCAGGAGGAAAGAAAATAAAGAAAACAAACAAACAAAACCCCTTTTCCCAGGATTTAATTACACTGAGGCACACAGAAAGCACTGAGACTGAGGAGTTGTATGGTCTCAGACTCAGTACTATCTTGTTGCTTTGCCCCATATCCATCTTCAGGAGCTCTAACACCTAAATTCCCAGACCTTCTGATAATCAGGTCTCAAATGAGTGTGAGTAGGTCTGCCAAGAGACAGACAGAATGAGTCTGTGTACAGCAGGTACACAGACGCTCTGTGGTCTTAAAATGTGGAGTATGCATTGCAGTGGACGCAGCTAACTGGCCAAGTTACATTACCTGAGCACCTCTGTCCCTCCAAATAAGTCAGGCCTGGATAACATTCCTGCCCTACGTGCTGGTTTGCACCGTGAAACCAGAGTCAAAGATGGTTGAGAACAGAAACAAAGAGTGGCTGCATCCCCGCCTGAAGAAGTCCCTGTCTGAGAAGGTGCAACAAGGAGGTTCAGCACAGCTCACAGAGAGGTTGGCGCTGCCTGACCACCACTTTGGCGTCACTGGGCCCAGGTTTTACCAGCAGAGCATCCTCAAGTGCGATGCCACGCACCCCAGCTGAAGGAGTCTGCACTCCAGGGAGGCGGCTGGAAGGAGAAAGAAGCATCAGAAACAAAGTCATGCCAGAACCAGAAGTGCCACAAGGTAAGCAAAGGGGCAGACTATGGGTTAAAGGGCTGGTGTCCTGCTCTGCCCTCAACATCTGGTGAAACCAGAGCCGAGCCATCCCAGTCCCATACCACTGTGTCCCTCTCACAGAAAATCCTTCCTGCTCACAGCTAGTTAACAGACTCGAGCTGGTTACAGAGAGGATGCCTTGCCTCCAAAAGCTTTACAACTCACCGCTGTGGAGTCCAGACATCTTAATCTTTCACTTACAGCCGTGACAGATGCCAGTGATGCTGGGTACCTGTTAATCACCGCCAAAAAGCACGCACAGGAGTGATCATACACCGCAAACAGAACTACCTGCGTTTCAGCTAAATACTGATGTATTAAAGGGAATGGTGAAAGAGCTATCTCATGTAACGAGGCCTAGCTCCCACCCTACGAAGTGGAGGATGTGTTTCCTTCGCCGTGCAAGCAGGACCGGCGGCAGAAGCAGGCACAGATGGTCGCCCTGGGCACGACGGCTCTCCTGCGGCCGCTTACGCTTCCTCAGACCTCAGAGGGGATGGCCTCGGTGCTTGGCCTCGGTGCCTGGCCTCCCACGGGGCGCTGCTGTGTCACACAGCCCTCTCGGGGCTGCTCGCTTCACAGCAACCCTCTAAAACCCCACAGCAACCCCACAGGAGACCCCCGTCCCCACAACACACCCAAGACCCCGCTTGGGAGCCCAGACACACCGCCGAGGCCTCGGGAAACGTCTAAAAAGGCACACCCCGGCTCCAACCACCTCAACTTTTCATCAGAGAGAGGCAAAACAGACATAAAAACCCTTCATCACACCCCCACCCCACGGAGGGGCTTCACCTGCGGGGTACTCACACATCCAAGCACGGCTCGGACATCGGCCGGCAGCGGCGGCCCGGCGGCGCTGCCCCCTCACCCGCGGCGCCCCGGGCCGCCGAGGGGGGATGAAGAAGAAGAAGAGGAAGAGGAGAAGGAGGAGGAGGAGGAGGACGAGGAGGAGGCGGCAGCGGGGGGCACCCCGCGGGCTCGCCCCTCCTGCCGCCGTGCGGCCCCACCTCGCGGGGAAGGGAAGGGAAGGAAGGGAAGAAGGAGGGAAGGAAGGGAAGAAGGGAGGCTGGGCGGCCCGGCTCGGCTCGGCTCGGCCCCGCAGCTGCCCGGGGAGACGTGGCAGGGAGTGAGGGCTGATGCTCTCATCACACGGCGACAGGCGGCGGCAGGCAGCAGGCACCGGAGGCGGCGGCGGCCGGCCCATGGAGGGCATGGCGCCGCGGGGGCGGGGCGGCAGCGCCGCGCCGCCATCTTAGGGGTGGCCGCAGCCCGGCGCGGTGCTGCCCTCAGCCCTCATGGCAGCCCCTCCGTGCTCCTCAGGGGGCTGGGAAGGGGAGCACGACTAAGGGAGGAGTCGGGGGGTAGGGTGAGGGGGGTAAGGAAAGGGTAGAAATGGAAATAAAGAAGCGAAATAGCCCCCTCAGGCAGAGCGCCCTCTCTGAAGTGATGCACCGGGAGCCCCAAAGCCACCCGTTTCTTCTTTATGTACCTCAGTTTTTATTCAACGTGGTATTAATGGGTAGGGAATGCCCCTTGTCCTGGCTGTGTCCCCTCAGAGCTGCTCACCCACAATGGCAGAGGGGCAGAGTCTTGATGCTGTGTAAGCACTGCTTGGCGACGGCCGAAATATCGGTGTGTTTCCAACAGCTTCAGTCACGAACCCCCAAAATGGCACTACATGGACTTCACAAAGAAAGCTAACTCTATCCCAGCCAGGCCCAATTAACCTTAACAGTTCAGTTACCACACAAGTCAAATACAACACAGCGAAGTGAACTGTGCAACTCAAAACTAGTGCTCAGCACTGCTGCCGCTTCAACCTCATCCCCTATTTTTCCAACCCCATGCATCATCTGCACCCTCGCCAGACTCACAGAAGAGTCTTCAGGGGAGACACTCCCTTCGTTTTTTGCCATGCCAAGTACCTTTTTGTTGCTACGGGATCACAAGTAACAATAAATCCAGAAAGCTCGATGTTTCGCACCACGAGATGCCAAAATAAATAAATAAATAAAGTTCACTGCTTCCTTACAGATAGCAAGATCTGTTTATCCCATGACTGAACATCGACAGTCTCACCGAACAGCTGCCAGTGCCACTCTGGGAGGAGGTGTGCTGCAGGTGCCTAACTGGGGCAGATCAGGACTGCCTGAATACTGCAAAACTCAGGGCACCAACAGACCCAGTGAAGAGCAAACAGTGAGGAAAGATCGGGCACTATTTGCTGTAGCCACCAAGTGGCAGCAAACACTCAAAGGTTGGTGGTTGGTTGACATAAAACCAACCAAAGACTTGAGCAGCACTCAGAACGAGACTTCTAGGCCAGCTCATAGATGTTATCCCACTCTCTCAGTGATGCTTGTATTAAAAAACAAAACAAAACCAAAAACAAAATTTGGTATAAAATTTATTATTTTTTAACTGTCAAAATAAACATCCTTCTTTCCTCTTCAGTAATTTGTGGCACACTTTTGAAAGGCAAGGATGCACTACAGCAGGCTTTGGCCCAGAATTCTTGTCTGGTTGTCTACCCTACGTGAGAGCCATAGACAAATCTGCGTGGGGATGCACTATCTAAAAGACTTACCCTGAGAACCTGGTAACTCTGGCTAGGCTTGTCTACAAAAAACAGCACAGAAATGGCCTGGACAACAGCTTTACCCCCCGCCATTTCCTCCCTTCTGTTTTACGTTTACAATGATGATCTGGAAGGGACTCTAAGTCTCATTCGCTTATAAGTGTGGCTGGGCTTGTTTCTGATACAAATTTATCAGGGTCCCTCAAGCATTCAGTCTCCTCCCGTTAACCTCGGCAACATCTCCAAATAATTTCTGTCTATGTGAACTAGACCACAGGTGCTGCATTCTCCATAGGCTGCATATGCCTGCCTCACCTCCCTCACACCTTGAGGGTGCTTAGCCATAGGAAGCCACAGAAATGACCACAGAACATCCCAGTTCTACCAGCAGACTTTGGACATAGTCTACGTGTCTGTACCTCTGAAATACACACCTTGTAATAGAAAATCTGCTGTAGAGTTCTACTGTTCTTGATCAGCTGAAAAAGAAATTGAACCTAAAATTTGTAAACTCCCCCAAAATAAACTGTTCTTAGCCTCAGTTCTCTAAGACCTGAGGTTCCTGCTGCAACAGAAAGCTGCTATTTATGCAAAATATGTCCAGGAGATATTAGCTGATGGAGCCATGCAGTATGGCATGGTGATGCAAGAAACAGAGGTCTGTGCTAATTTGACAAGGGGGCAATTTATTCTCAGCTACAAATCTGAACATCAGTTTAAGTCTGGATACATGCAGAAGAATCTTATAGCCACTCTGCATTTTGACTCAAGGATATAATGGATATATTAAGGTTAACATACACTCCCTCCCCAGCTTACTACTTATTAATGGTCATGGATATACTACTTATTAATGGTCATGGATATAGAATTCAATTAAACAGCGTGGAGACTAGAGTGCCTCATCTGTCTTTCATGAAAAGTAGGAGTCCAGGAAAATTGCAGAATGAGGATTTATTCCCATCAATCCTCGGTAACTCCTTTTCAGATAATCCTTGCAAAGACCTGTCAAGGTCTTTGTGGCCAGTCCATCACTGAATCCGTAGGAGAGAACTGTCACCATTTGGGTCCTTGCTCTCCCCCTGTTTGAAAGGAAACTACTATCCAGACTGAGCTAAGGCAACTAGCACTGAGGAATAAGGAACATCCACAGCCAGGCAGAGTATGAAAGATGAGAGTATCCTTGTTAAATCTTGTGAAATCTCCTTCACCAGTTTTAGCTGATCTTTGTACGGGACTTTATAATGCAAAACACCAGATTACAATTGTGAAGAGCCCAAGAAAGTACAGAGGCCCATGTTCCAAAAGACCATTCCTCTTTCATAAGAAAAGAAGCGCCTCTTGCTAGAGGGACTTCTGTAAATGCCAGAGGGATTTCTGTAAAACACTCACATAGAATAACCATTCCACCACTTTCCCCAGTGGCCAGTACACCGGCAAACAATAGTGGTATAAAATTCAGACTTTGTACACTCTCAGTCAGTATCCAATATGATTTAGCTTGTCTTTACCTCTCTTTCTGTTTTTTCCTAACTCTTGTTTGCCTTCTGATGTTTCAGGTTACTGCCCTTTTCATCTCCTCCTCACTTCTGCGAAGTTTTGTCCCTTTTTTCTTGCCATCTCTTAAAAGACCTAAATCCTTTCTATCAGTCACTTTCCTCCTGTTTCAAATCCCTTTCAGTTCTCACTGATTTAACTCTTTCCTTTTTCATTTTACCATACACCCCCCCTACCTTTTTATTCCAGGGCTATTGCCTCACAATCTGTAGGACACAAATGGGTGTGACCCCGAATGGGAGATCACACCCATTTCAACTGTAAATTGCAATTTAAAATTTTACGATGGGATACAGCCATTATTTAGTTCAGTGCGTCAAACCCTAGCCTCAGCGATGTAACTGCTGTCTCGTGTAGGCACACCCAGACAAGGTTGGATACCACTAACAGTGTAGATGTAGCAACACGAAATTCATCACGAACCAGTTATTTGAATGCCCACCTGTTACTGGGATGACTTACGAAGCCCATTCTAAACTCCTTGCTGCTGTCAACACGCTGTTATCAGCCACTGACCCACTTTAAAGTTAGCTCTGTTTTGTCTACTTGTACAACTGTGACAATGAAGTCACTGCCAGGACAAATTTCCATGGAAGTTATTTTGTGCTGCTAAACATTTGGAGGATAATTAGTGTGCACTAGGATTGGACTCCAAGTTTTAAAATAGCTTGTAGCTGATTAAGCCACTGAAAAGTGGAGCAAAGAACTCTGAATTTAACACAACATGAAAGATGTTATAGAAAGCACTAGTGTCATGGAGTTTGCAAGTCACTCATTCAAAACGCTTGAGATGAAACTTCTTCTGATACCCACAAAAGCATTAATTGGATTTTGCGAGCTAAACACTGCCTGGGAAGTCACATCTCCCTTCCAACCTTCCTTTGTATGCAAAAGCTGCATACGAAAGAGAGTTTACTGCTGCTGTTCACCTTTCAAGGCCACATGGTACAAGGCAAATAGCTTTCCTCCAAAGGACTTATCAGGAAAAAGGCTTGTTTTAAACTGTGAGGTTCAAGAATAGAGACAAAAAGAAAGGCTGTTTTCACACTTTCTGTGAGGAATAGAGTCTGGTGTTGACATGTATCTATGTGAAAAAAAAAAACAGTGCTTCTGTACGTCTTCTGCAAGCTGTATTATGGAACAATTTTAGTTTAGATCATTGATGCTGTATGAATGGGAAACTAACCTGCATGGCTTTAAAATCTCCTCTTGCTCAGCAAATAGCAGTGCTAATGGAAACAGACCGAAATGACCTATATTCTGATTCTGTTTGCTCAGAAATTCCAATACTTCTATTATGCTGCATTAAGATAAACTACATCCAGGATTGCCTCACCGGTATTTTTTTTAGTAGCATTAAGAACCATCTGTTATGGATTTGTTTTCTGAGGGAAACTGTTTATGCTGTGCTAAGAAAACTGATGAAGTATCAGGTTTTCTGTCTGATATCATTACCTTTTCCCAGAAAGGAAAAAAAAACCTCATTCATCACCTCAACATAATAAAGTTATTCCACATGCCATATACTATTCTTCTCCAAACTGTAGATGTAGCATTCTACTGACAAAAACGACTACTAAATTTACAGATAATTATTTATGGGATGGAATTATTTCCACAACTAATGATCTCTGGTCTTTCCCAAATATTTCAAAAATATCATTTTACACTTTGAAAACTAAGTCACTGAAACATTCGCAAATTTATAGCCTATACTACATTTGCATGTGGTGTGGTGCCCAGTGATGCTTGCCATGTATTTTGGGTAGCATAAATTCAGTTCTTGTCATACTTTCCAAGTGGAATTCAAATTACCAGCTAAAGATCTCACCTGGGACAAAATGACTTTTTGAGATAGGGGAAAATGTAAAGTTTTGCTTAATAGAAGATAAAAGTTAGATCACTGAAGGGGTCTCTGACTCAGTTGCCATGAGATCCATGAGAGGAATTTATTTTCTGGGAAAAACATAACATTTAGTCAGAAGAAAGAAACCTGACTAAATAAAGTTTGGCAAATAGTAAATTTGCCAGATGGAGGGCTTTTGGGGGAAAACATGCAGAAGAACTTTTGTAAAAGTGTACTCATAGAAGTGCTCGTATCAATTTAACATAATGGTCCATGTGCCATAAACTGAATTAATTGCTGTTCTCAGTGTATTTGGTTCCCACATCTCCCACAATGCCCTCACTGCAATAGTACAACTTTTCCTGCACATCCCTCATAACCCTGTAACACGGTATTCCTGTTATCTCCATGTCTACTCAGCACTTGTAGATCCTCTGCATTTCCCCGTTCACTTCTAGCATCTTCCCACATAACTGGCCAGCTCTTCTCTCCCCTCCTCTACCTTGTGAGACCGCCACCACAGTAATTTCAGGTCTTACTGATCCCATAACTATATTTATTGACAACTAGGATGGGTAATAACATGATTTGCTGTGTGTTGGGACTTCAGATATGTGCTGATTAAACACGCAGTATGCATGTGTACTGACAAGGTGTATAATGTAAATACACTCTTCGCCAGGTCAAACAACCAGTGCTTTCTGTCATGCTCTCAGATGAAAAATGACTTCAGATGTCTTTTGTATCCAGCTCTGATTCTCATGGCACTAACCATAACTTACCATCTTTGACACCATTTTTTTTTTGTATTGTAATGAGCAAGTAGCATCTGGATTTGACAACTACACAATATTATAAAACCAGACTAAAATATCAATGGGTGTGACTCATGTAAGTAAAGCAGGGTCCCCTCATACATTTTTTATACTCTTAATATCACCTTAAGTCCACCACCCTGGACAATGACTTATGTATCTTTTCATTTTGGATTACCAACATTCTTCACTATTTACAGATTGAAGGGATTTTATGACTATCCTTTATTCTCATTTAGATCTAATTTCTGCCTGTTTCAAAGCAGGCATATTTTTCTCGCAAAGACATTTGCAACATTTTGCTTTGTTTAATTTCTCGCGCTATTGAACAGAAGATTTTCTCCTCTCAGGTTCTTTTAACAGAAGCGATTTCTTACCACAAGAGCATTTTGCTTTTTTTCTTGAAGGGCTTTTTTAGTGCTTGACAGCATATTCTTCTCAGGTGTTACCTCAGGTGCTAACTTAGGAAATCTGTGTAGAATGTTCCAGCTCCTAGAAAAACAGCAAATGTTACATTAGAGCAATATGAATTTTACTTAATTCATGTGGTGATCAAATCTTTGTTCAACATACCTAACCTCCAATGCAACCTAACCAATGCAACCTAACCTCCAACCTGCAATAACTGCAGGCAGAAACACCCTTGAGGGTTGTTTTTCCCCAAATATTGAGGAAAGTTACAAATATTGAATTGAGAAACACTTTAAGCCATGTACAAATTCCCATGTGGGCATGTGAATTTTAAGGCATTTTGTTTGTGCTGTTACACTTTGAGACAGAAAGCGCTTTCATGATCGCCCTTAATATCGCTACATAGAGAGATCAGGGCTTGGAAGCATGTTATCTTAAGATCAGTTTTCGGAGATTTTAAGGACTCCTGCCACGTCACATTTCATTTCACTTCAAATAAGCCCTAAAGGTGCCACATTGTTCAGGGGAGGGGAATCCCCTAACGCTTGACGACCACGGGCAGCGCGGCAGCGCCCCTCAGCAAAAAATAAAATATAAATAAATAAATAAAAAGATAAATAAATAAATAGATAGATAGATAAATAAATAAATAAAAAGACTTTAGAAGCCGCCACAATTGCTGGCTCCGCGGGTGTCACGCACACGGGGCGGATGAAGGCCCGGCGGCGGGGCCGCCATGCCGTGAGTGGGGTAAGGGCAGCGCGCCTGCGCGGGGGGCGCCCGCCGGGCTGCGGCCGGCCCCGCGGAGCCGAGCCCGGGCTGGCGGGGCCGGCTCCGACCCCATGGTGAGAAGCGGGGAGGCGGCGGGCTCGGCCCGGCGGCTGGGGGCGGGGGGGGGGCGGTGTTTTTGGGGCTGGGGCTGGTCGGGATCGGGGTGGGGGTGATGAGAGGGGTCTTGCTGTCGGCCCTAAGCGCTTAGTGAAGGGGAGTGAGTGGTGTTTAGTGCTGCAGGTGGGGTCTTGGGGGCTCCAAAAGAGCGATCGGGGGGGGGCTCGTGTGGGTCCCTCGAAGGAGGGTCCAGGTGGGCAGGGGGTGATGGAGAGGTGTTTGTTGGCTTTAGGGGAAAGAGTCTGGGGGAGCTGCGAGGGGTGTTTGGGAAGGGTTGGCTTCTGTGCCCATGCAAACTGTTGCAGCATCGCCCTGGTATGGTTAGAAACCTTGTAGATGCGTGGTTTTTACAGCACCATCATTGTGATGCTCCATTAGCAAAGAAAATATCTCTACGTTCAGTTTCCTGCTAACACCAGCTTGCCTCAAGGAGTTAACAGCAAAGCTCCCTCAGTTTGTGGATTTAACTTTCTTTCCACCCTTTCGCTTAATAGCTAAGGAAGTTCCCAAGGGGCAGGCTGAGGCTGGCTACGAGATCTCAGCTTTCAGTAGAGAGGATTAGAGAAAAGAAAGGTGAAATTCTGCTATAACAGAGGGATACCATTTTTTTTTGGTAAATGAAATAAATTCTAGATTCTGTTTTCATTCGTTAAATATGTATGCTTAGCCTTTATTGGCAGTACTGGTAGTTATGTGTGATACTCTTTCTCTGAAGATTATTTTCTCTGCAGCTCTAATCACAGTTCTTTAAGTCTGCTGTTATCTACAAATGCTCTGATTAGATTTAGAAAGCTGAAAGCACGGCTTGTAAATTGCTTTATTCTCCAACTGTTCAACATAGCGAGACTGTTTTACAAAACCTCTTCTAACGCTGAAGTTTATCGCTTCTTCATCCAAGATACTGCAAATAACTGTTCTCGATAAGCATTTTCTTTAAGTATGATAGGTCATGGTTTTGATTTATGCGGGTATTTCCTTGTTATTGTTGTAACAGCTGGATTTCATTTCACAAATACCTTTCTACTTAGTGAGAAAGCAATCTGTTGCTTCAACTCTAAAAGGTTTGCATTTTTCTCTCTGGTTTGAGTTGCCCCGTTCTTCTTTTAAGTGTCAGAAGAAAAAAAAAAGAAGTTGAGAGGTGCTTAATGTGTTTTTGATTACGTGAGCCTAAATCTAAATCGCATGAATGAACTTGAGCTTGGCTGGAGATAGGGCAGTTTGGTTGAGTGACTGCCTGCTTGATGCAAGTTTTTGTTTTTTCCAAACACAAAAAACCCACCCTGTTGTTTAGGCAAATACGTAGGCCAAAAGTCACCGAGCAGGGTGTGCAACTGCCCACCTGGGCTAGCTGTTTTTTGTTGCAGAAGCTGTGTTTGTTTTGCTGCATGTAGACAGGACCTTGAAAACTTTGTAGAATGACAAAAGAGAGCTTCTGTCTCATTTCTGTTTAGTTTTTAGTATTTTTAGGGGGGATTGTAAGAATCAGGCCTTTATGCTTTCTTTTCTTTTGTTGGAAATACTTTGGCATACCTATGCGTAGCATGAAGTACATCCGTGATAGTTTCATCTGTGTCCTTAATCTTTTTTCTTTGCATATGTGCAGTGCTGCTGTGTAGAGTAACGATTTCTGGGTAACATTTATTTGCCAGGCAGTGAATTAATGAAGTTATGCATTAAAGGGATCAAGTTCACATGCATTGTAATTCAGATAATCCTTTTAAATGGAAATCACGATGAGGATTCGAAACGTTTGCAGTTCTAAATAATAGCAAAACTCTAGGATCTGATGTTGCTGGGGCACGTGCAGTACAAATCTTCTGTTCCCCTCTCCTGTACCTCAGTCTTCAGTCCTGTGGTTGACTTCCAAACTCCTGCAGCTAATTCTATTCATCAGTGAGATGGGGAGGGGTAAGACCTGCACAACAATGAGGAAGTGAGGGGAAAGGAGCCAGGTTTCCCTACTCTGCTTCTGGGTTGTGTTGTTCCCTTCCCTCCTGCTTTGTTCCTGGAAAGAGCTAGGGCCCAGCTGCTGCTTGTGTGAGAAGGAGGGTTGAAGAAGAGGCAGTAGGAGAGGAGGAGCCCCCTGCCTCTCACCTTTAGTTCTCTGGACTGCCCAGCAAGATCAGATGAGGTCAGGCAGAGAGGTTGCTAACTCAGTGGGAGCAATAATGATGTACTTATCCCCCGCTGTCTAAAGTTTCACTGGGCTGCTTGTCCCAAAGGCTTGATACTAATCTTGATTCACAGGCATACCGTGGTAAGTGTTCAGAATTACTGCCCCAAGCAGTTTGCATAAATTTGCTTGGTCGTACCTTGAGCTAGAACTGCTGAAGCAGTTTTAAATTCTTTTCAAATGCTGTTCTAGACCATAATGCTTCTGAATGGCACAAATCATAACTCTTACTCTGTCTGTCTGAAACAATTTTCTTTCTCCCGTATGAAAATCCATCTGCGAATGGGTTGAAAATCTGCGTTGCTCTCAATTGTGTTCTAACACAAAAGAAGGTCCTGGATTTTTAAGAGCTTATCAAAATCATACCAGGTGCAATGTAACTTGATAGCCATCTCTGTTACTAGGCGCTGGCAATTTGTAATCCTTAATGAGGTAAGACAAAAAAAAAATCCCTTAATGTCTGATGAAACTTCTGCTGAAATGACTTGGCAGTTCTCATGCCAAGGTACTTTGTTGAGAGAGAATGGGATTCTGCTTCTCATTACGCACTTGTAATAAGATGTACAACTTCAAGCTTTGTGTTTTTTATGACTTTTCATAGAAAGTTATGCTTATAATTTTGAGTTTACAAGTATTAGACACTTCTTTCTGCAGCTTCTGTCCTGTACTGTCTGTGGTTGCTACTGTTTAAAAAAAATAGATATAATCTAGTGTGAAGTACTTAAAGCTGAAGTAAGAATGTGTGATGATTTAATTTGATGTCTGCCTTGGATGTAGTTAAACTGCTTGGTTTTCTGTGCAGAAAGGTGGGTGAACAATTTGGCCAGAAATGTGTTCAGCTCTTCTGTGAAGTGGCATGGGTGTCTGGCATCTGTACTGACTGACTGCCGCTCCAGCAAGCCAGCAGCTGCCAGAAGAAGGTAGGGTACTGCTGAATTCAGTCCTAACTTCAGCTCTCCATCATGTGTGAGATCCCTGTATTTGCAGAAATCAGTTTTATGATGTGTATTTTCAGAAAATTCCACAGACCACGGGGGAAAGGTGTTTTAAACTGTGCTGTATTTTTTTTTAAAGATGTTTCTCTGGAAAGCAGTGATAGGGAGTGCCCAGGTCTGATTTCTGCATGCCTGGTACACTTCCATCTCTTTGCCCTCAGTCTTAACAGTGCTGTGTCTTTTGCAGTGAGGTTGTGGCTCAGCTGTAATTGTGTAACAAGGGAGGCCATTCATAAATGTTTCTTGGCCTGGAGAAGTCAGATGGTGTTTCTTAGCCTAAAGCCAGAGTTTGTTACATTTTAGGAAAGAGAGAACTGTACTCGAGCATTGGAATAGCACCCACTCAGTTGGCCTGTGCTTGATGATAATGTTGGGTCATTTGCAGCAAAGGCTTGGGCAATCTCAGAAATCTTAACGTGAAGTTGCAGGCACTGAATGTTTGCCAAGAATTGTGCCTCTGTTTTATAAGTGAACCATGAATGTATTAGAAAAATGTTTGCTTCTCACCAGATTGTCTGGAAATGCTGGAAATAGCTGCATATCCACTGTTTAATATTTGAGATAGGTAGAAAGCACTGAAACAGGAATGATGCTAAAGCCAAGTTACCTATAGGGCTTTGTATTAGGTGAAAATGCGAAGTGAAATGTCTTTTTGAAATTGTTGCTTCAGGTTTGTCTGCCTGAAGATAATGTGCACAGGTAAGGCAGGATATGTACGCCACGTAGCAGTGATGATCTAGGTGAGCAGGCAAAAAGCATCAGTGAGCAGATTAACTCGGTTGATGAAGCTACACGAGTGTAGCTGGGTGCCTGCTGTGGCTGGAGGTACAGGATGGAGAGGACTCTTTCTGGCTACTGGTACAGCCAGTTGGCAATGATATATTTTCCAAATAAATGTGTGTGAGTTCATTAAGAAGCCACATATCTCAAGCAGCACACTGGATCTTTTAAACTGCTGTTAATATTTCACTTCAGCTGAGGAAATGCTGCATGGGTGCGGGTGTCACGGTGTCGGCAGAGCTGGCTCCTGTGAGAAGAAACCAGGGGCTGTGTGCCCGTGTTGGACACAGCTGGTGCCAGCCAGCTCTGACACAGATCTTTGGCTGGAGTGAAGCGGAGTGGGTCAGCCAAGCTGGTGGCACCCTGGGAAAAACACTTCAGAAAAGGCAAAATGCTGTGAGAGGAAGGAGTGGGGGTGTGAGACAGAAATGGGAGGAAGGAGCAGCAGAGGAACTGTTAGGGACTGACCACAGCCCCTGTT
This sequence comes from Aythya ferina, assembly GCF_964211825.1. Lineage (NCBI taxonomy): Eukaryota > Metazoa > Chordata > Aves > Anseriformes > Anatidae > Aythya > Aythya ferina. The sequence goes on along the minus strand of NC_140296.1, from coordinate 121,946,775 downwards.
CCCTGCACGGCTGGTGGTGGAGGAGCTGGGAACGGAGGAGTGAAGCTGAGCCCTGGAAGAAAGGCATGGGGGGGAAGGTGTTTTAGTTTTTGTCACTGCTTCTCACCATCCTGCTCTAGTTCTAATTGGCAATAACTTAATTTTCTCTAAATGAAGTTTATTTTGCTTACTGACAATTGGTAAGTGATCTCCCTGTCCTTATTTTGACCCTTGAGCTTTTCCTTTTACTTTCTCCTAATGCCCTGCTGGGGAGGGGAACTGAGGGTGTGCCTGGGTGGGCTTGGGGCAGGCAGCAATGAACAAACCACAACAAATGCTTTTCTAGCTTTGAGCTAGCAGACAACTAGTTTCAGGACTTATTTTTTTCACTGAAATGAGTAATCTATCCGTTACACTCATCAGATTAGAGGAAAAGAAAAGCCAGTGGAGGTGAGGAATCCATGTAAGCTGACAGTCTTTTCTCTCTCTACAAGTTTATTCCTCCCCCTTGTAAACTAGAGATATTTATGCCTTAAATAGAGCTGTTAGTAAAAAACTATGGACCTGTTACAGGATCCTACATGAAGTTTTGCTGTGTTGCTTTAGTGAGTTCCACTGTTTTGCTTAAAAGTCACCTTAGTGACATACACTGTGAGGACAACGCACCCAGTAGCATGTCATTTGGTTACAACCTGGTCGTCTGGGCTGTTATCACACAAACCAAACTTGTTTCCTTACGTTACTGATCAAAGAGTTTTGCAGCAGTGGTGGAACTAGAATATGGAGAAAAGTAGGTGGGCAGGTAGAAACTGCAGGTGGGGGCACATTTTCAAGGGTTGCTCTCTGCAAAAAGGTAGTGCAAACCTGTATTTTTGTTGTCTGTTTCCAGTTTGACGCCACGATTTTTTTTTTTTATTAATAGATACTGGAATTCAGGACTGGACTTTAAACTGCAATTGTTTAAAAATTGTATTTACAGTGCATTTGGAATATACAGCTAATGAGCCAATGAGCCTCTTCTTTTTCTATTGCAACTGAGTGTTGTGAGCCTTGTCTCTGTGATGTCTTCCTTTTTTTTTTTTTTTTTTTTTTGTCAGGCATCTACTCATAATTTAAAGCCCTGGTGAGCTGGAATCGTGTGCTGCATCTGCTTGCCTGCTTGCACTGTAGCTCAGCTGGTGTTTAGGGAACATCATGACTGAGACCAAGTTACGTGGATGTTGGAGATCAAAAGCTTTTATTTGTTTACCAAAGCAATTAGGGCATTTGACATCAACTTCTGTAGTTAACTTTTAACACCTGGCTGTATTCAGACCTCTTCAGTGATGGTAAGCTAAACTAGCTTACGATGTTTGGTGATCTGAGTGCCATTTTAGAACAGGAGTGTGTAAGTTAATCGTTAATTTTCTATGTTCTGTTTTCTCTGCATACGTTTCCCTGATTCTTAAACAGTAAGATTAATACCCTAAGTATAATGATGCACAGAGATTAGAAGCTGTGTTTGGATATGCTAGACTTAAGACTTTTAGAAATACTGCTTGCTTCCTGATCTGTCTAAGCCCGTGTTTGCCTGAGAGTTAGTGCTGGCCCAGAGCAGGTGCGGTTTGGGGATGTGCTCCACAGAGTGGGCAGGAAGGTGAGCCAGTAACAGTCAAGATCCCGGGGGGTTGATTTTATGTGGTTGGCCAGATAAACCAGACTGTAATTCCAAAAGGATTTTCCAATACAGTAGGTGTCTGTAACAAGTTTTTCCCACAGACTCTTGTGCAGTCCTAATAATAAATAAGGTCTTTGTGTGCCACACATATCACACACACGCATCTTATGTGGCACACATAAGGTCTCTGTGGCACAGAGAAGGCTTCCTGGCAGGGTTTTGTACGTCTACCTGCTTGGAGCAGAGTTGCACAAAGAATTCAAACAAGTCTTGAATTACATTTGTCCTCTCTCTCCCTGCCTCTAATCCACCCACCTTAGTTCCGAGTACCCAGTGTGTACTCAGGCCTCTCTCATCCTTGGTAAGGTGTTTCGTTGTCAGCAGTTCTTGTCTAGAAGCGTGAGGAAAATCTCACCCTAGCTTAGGTGCAGCTCTCCTGGTGTTTACCAGCTTAACATGTGGCTGCTGGGGAGGCTGGCAACAAAACTCTTCCGAACTGGAGCTTGGACAGCATGACCTTTTAGCCATAATAGTATATCTAAGCCATTTACTTGTTGATCGAATGGTTTATTATAATAATTACTTATATTGCAGTACTGCTTCTGGCCAGCCACTCTGTCCAGATATGCTGGAGTGCCCCCCGTCCTGGTTCTGCCATGCCTTGGAGCAAGCAGAGAGGCTGCCTGCCTTCCCTCGCTGGGATGGGAGCAGAGGGAAGGATGTGTGGGACGGTGCTACAGAGCCTTTTTAGGGCTGGTGAAAGGCTGGATGTGCTGGAGTTGTTTTTTTTTTTTAAAGTCATTCTGCAAGTTTTGAGCTCACTCTTTCCTGCAGTGTGAGAGAGGTAACAGAGGGCTCTTTATGGTGTGGAGTTTCCTGGCTGAAAAGCGCCTGCTGCTTGCTCTCTGTGCTTTTTGCAGTGACTGCTTTGCAGGAAGGTGGGATGTGGCGGCAGCAGCAACAGTGAGTGGTTTAATATGCTTGTTTTCTTTGGCTTGAAGTCCGGAAAGAGGGGTGGAAAAGGTGTTTGTGTGAGGATTGTGGGGTTTGTTAAATGGCCCATGACTTCTCTGCTACTCAGTGCAGTCAGTGATTCTTTAATAAGAAGATGCAACAGTGTTGTTTAAGGGATAAAAAAAAAAAGTGTTGTTTAAGGGATATTAAAATCAATTACTGTAATGCCTGACAGCTGAAGATGAAGAAATGCCTGCAAAAGGAACAACTTTAAACTCAAAACTCAACAGCTTGAACTGTTTAGCATAGGGAAGCTGATGCTGTATAGTGATCCTTCTGTCTTAGCACCTGTAAAGAATTTAATTATTTCTAGGAGGGTTTAAGGAAGAAACTTCCTATGCTTACCTATTGACACTTCTGATTTTTGCCTGGATAAAATACTAAATAAGTCTGCATAGTACTGAGCTGATAATCGCTGTTTCAACAAACTCTTTTATGACTCATTTTCTGCTTTCACTTAAGAGGGTTTTTCAAGTTAGATAGAGGTGAATCCTTTTTGCGGCTGTACCTGATGTGTCTGGAATCTGTGCGTTTCACCCAGTTAGAGAAGGCTGCAGGGGCTTATGACAAGAAACGTCTCCTTTCCAGGCAGTGTGAAACAGGAAGAGTCAGAAGGTTAGATTGCATACGTTCCAAAAATCATCTATTAAATGCATCATGCATCAAACAAAAATCTCTCTGGAGCTGTTCCACAGGTGTTCTCTGCAGGGTGAATTGTTTTTAATACAGGCATGTGAGAAAGAGAACTGAGGCAACAAGTGGTTTCTCACTGATAATTTATCAAACAAGTTTAACAGTAAAAATTACGATGTGAATCTAGGTCTTAGTTTAATTGCCATCATGAAAACCTTTATCTTAAAAACATGTAGGTAGAAAACAAGTGTTTGAAATTAATGAGGTTTTTATCAATTCCAGTTGCATATCAAAGTTTGTTTTCCTTCACTAACATAGAGATTAGGGCTACCGCTAATCTACCTGCTGATACTCTCGTCCACCCAGGATTTTTGTCCAGATTAAAAAATGGCTTTTAGCCTAGGGCTCCTGGATAGCCTAGGTTTGGTTTGGTTATGCTTCACTGAAATATGTTATTTCACAGGAAGAGTTGCACTTTAGGTTTCTGCGAAGGTTTCTTGGGTACTTTTGAAGGTCAGACATAGCTAGAGGCAGGTTTGAGGGCTATGAGAAGAGTGCAGTTATGCCCCTTAAGTGTTCCCACCCTTATTGAGGGATAGTCACCCTGAGTCACTGAGTGTAGAAGAGGAAAGAACCAGTTTCCAGCATCTTGGAGATTATAGCAAGATACGTTTAATCAATAAATTTTAGAATTGAGATTTTGTTTCTGTTTGCATGTGATATAACATCTGACTGGGTAATTTCACCCCTGTTATCTGCTGTAATTTGCTTACCTTTGGCCTTACTTGGTGATGGTTTAATTTTATCTATTAGGAAGTTAGGAAGTGCAATTCATCTGCTGTGTTATTTCTTGTGGGTTGTAAAGGGACTGTTAGACTTCAAGGCTGGATTCCATGTAATTATTCCAGTTGGTATTTTATTAAGGCTATTCTAATTGTTATGGCTCTAATATTTATGCTGCTGCTTGAAGTGTGACTTTAACACTAGGCCCTGGGACTAACTTTTTTTTCTTGAAGGCCAACACTAGTGATCTCAAGTCTGGGTTAGCTGCCCTAGCATCCCAGGCACACCAGTCTTTCAATGGTGAAAACTCACTTTTTCAAACCAAAAAGTTGTTAGATTAAGTAGCACAGAACATGAAGAGTCCTTAGCCTGAAATGGTAAAATGACACACTCCAGCGAGGTAATGGTCAAATTTTCCTTTCATTCATCTGACGAAGGTGAAGTATTAATAAAATCTTGTCTTACTTATCCTTTCATTTTCTATTACTGTCATATTCTGTTCAGGAGTCCTTAGTGGAGGCCATAAAACACCATCTCTTGACCGTGTTGCACGGCTGATTTCATTCACGAGGGTGCAGTTTGAGATGTATCCAAGGGATCTGTTCCATGACGGCCCCCTTGGCAACACAACCTGAGATGTGGGTGACACCAGAGGGGCTTGGTGTGTTGACTCTAAGAGAAACACCACAGAGGGTGGAGCAGAAACACCATGGCCAGGCTCTGTGCTATCGACTCAGGGATGGGGAACTTGGCGGTACTGTGGAACTAATAAACTGCATAGCCAGCCCTGAGCCAAACTGATAACCAAATCCTGTCCTCTGGGTGAACTCTCCTCGTTATAATCTCACTATAGTGCCAACTCTCCTCATTATAATGCCAAAGCACACCTCCATCCCAAAAGGCACCTCCCTCCCTGGCCTGACCACCCCTCGCTGTGTGTGTGCTCTGAATGTCTCCAGGCCTATACCCTTAAAGCAGAAGTGAGGAAGTTTTATACCGATCACAATGAATGTACGCATGACTAAAATCACTCGAGCTCCACCTAAAACTGAGAAAATAAAGCCTCTCGAGAGGAAGACTGGTATGGAAGATACCATCACAAACAAGTCAGGAGGTCACACAATGTTTCAGAAGCTAACTCATGTGCGGTTGGCTGTATCAGTTTTGGTATCTGCGTGTACTTTGCAGGCAGTGAGCGCATTTATCACCAGCAGTCCAAGAGAACCTGCACTCCTTTTGCCCCAATACACTGCCCCAGTTATTAATTTACTAGACTGAAGGTGTGTTGTGCTGTTTGTGCATCTGGGATCGTGGTAATTCAATATATTGAATGCAACCAAGTGAGTGCCGAATTGGGCCTCACTCAGAATCCATGCCCGGCCACCCTCAGCCCCTCTGATATTTCAGGGTGAGCTGGAACTGAAGGGGCTTTAGGTCCTGCCAGACCTCATAGAAAACATCAAAAATAACAACCTTTGGGTTTATGAAACAAAAATGTGCTTCTGCGTGTGTTTTGATGAGTTGAAAATGCCTAATTGTTTGTGATGGTGCGTGCATATTTCTGCCACTCTGTAGAAGTGCTCCAGTGTGTTTTAAGCAAGATTGGCATTCAGTTAGTGCCACAGAACTCAGTGAAGAGGTAGCTTTGGTTATCATAAAAATAATTCTGATTCTATGACTATTGTGAACTTTTAATAATACCTGCTTGCAGAGGAAACTCATAAAACTGACAAAAATCTGTATGTGTGAGCTTCCACCTAGCTGAATAGTAGGGGAAGAGAGTAGAAATAAGGTTGGTGTGGTAGGGTCAGAGTTTTTCATAACTTATCCTTGTATCTTAGCAATTTTACATCTAAATGCTATTCATGATATAAAAAATAAAATCGAGCAATGTATTCTTCTGACTGATACTTCTGATATGCCTCCCAATGTTTTTTCTTCCATCCAGGTGTTTTTTCCCTTCGATTTTTTTTTTTGTTTGTTTGTTTATTTATGTGGAAAAAAATAAATTATTATGAGGGAAGGCCCATTTGTGCTAGGCTGTGCATCAGAGTTAAGTGGCTATCAACTATTTTTAAAAGAAGAATGTAGTCCACTTCTGAAAGACTGAATTTAAGAAATGGGTTTTGATCAAACACTTACTGATAGTCATTCCTGCATTTTAAGTTTGGTATTTTAACTTGATGTCGTCTGTCTGAGCTGAGGTTGGTCTAGAATGTGTTTGGATTGGGTAGGGGAGAAGCAAATCCCCTGAGAAGGGATTACCACCATTAGGGAGAGCGCTTCAGCTGCAAAATGGTGCATGGTAACAGTGTGGTTGTAAAAGGCAGTAATCTAGATCACTCCCCAGAAGCTTGCAAGTAGAGTTTACATAAGCAAAATATGTAACTCGTAATGATTCGTAACTCCAGGCTAATATTGCCTATGTTGTCCATAGGGTTCTCTGTTCTCAGGTCATTTGTATGTAGGTTATCACTGATGCCCCTCCTGTATGGGGCTGCTGCGGGGTGTAAGCTGGCAGAGGATGGAGGGGTGCACGTCCTCACTTTGATTTGCATCCCTGTTGTTTTGGCGTTGATACACACTGGGGTAACAGGGTACAGCGTTTTGGGCTGTTACTTCTTCAGTCAGTGCAGCTGTGAATCGGAGTCCAGAGGGACCACGCTGAAATCGCTTCTGTCACGCAGCAGCCTTTTCCTGGTATGACAGCTAATTAGGAAATGATGATGGGCTGAAAGGAACGCGCTGATGTTTCAGCAAGCAGTATTCAAAAACAAACATTATCCTGTTTAATGCTCATTAGTCAAGCTTGAAACTGGAATTATTTAACTCCGAGTGTATCAGTATTTCTGCTGTTACCTCCCAGGGCATCAGGGCTGCTAATTCTGTTATTGTGGCATGTCTGCCAGCAAGGCTCAGAGAAATGTAGGAAGTAAAACTCATCGCTGAAGTAAAATGCATACATTGAAAATCTCAGCATCTTTGTCTTTCATTGTTTTCCTGTATTTTTTCCATTTAATGTCATTCCAGTCACTCTTATTTTGTTGTTTTATGCCTCGCTCCCTTTAGTATTTCATACATGGTAGTTTAATCTGCAGCTTGTTCTAGTTTGGATGTTTTCCCCCGCAACTCCTGTTACAGAGAGTGATTGAATTGAGGTTCTAGAGTCATGGGGACACTTAACTGATTTTAATCCATGTTCTGTTTAAGCCCGTATCAAACTTCAATTCATTTTTCTTCATTTGTAAAGCAGCAACTGCTTTCTTACAAAATATCCTGGGCAAACTGTAATATTCTGCTTGCTAGAAAGCAAATTTCCTCTTCCCCTGTGTTTTTTTTTTCTCTTCTTGAGATGTTCCTCTTACCTCTTTGATATGAAAAAAGCAACAGGCATGGTCTGCTTGCACCCATCTTCATGCATTCCAAGTATTGTGGTTTGTACATTATTTTGATATTTTAGCTGTAGCCTACATGTCTGAGGAAAAAAATAAACAATGTCAGAATAAATGGCGTCAAATACTGACAGCAACTGCAGCAATACCTTAAAGGTATTACAAAATGGTGTTTGGGGCCTGTGGAGATTCTTATTTTTAATTTTGTCACCATGCATTTAACTGGTGTACAGATTTGAATATTGAGTTCCTTGCACATTGCAGGCCTGTAGAACAACAAATTCCACCAAATACTTTTCTGTTTTGTGTAAAGGTGAAGAAGGAATGGTGTGCTTGCAGAGTCACACAGTAATTAGAAAACCCTACCTGTTGTAAGATAATACCTTCAGGTTCAGATGGGACACGTGAGGAGCATCTGAAAGGAGGGCAGGAGGTGACAGCCCGGCAGCACGCAGGAGGAGAGCCAGGTTAGGCAGCCTTTGGAGGAACACGGTGAGGGAAGACGAGCAGCTCATCCACCTGAGTGGTCAGGATGGCCCAGTTTTGGGGAAGATGCAGCAGGGTTGTTACCAAAATGCTGCATCTAAGCTTTGCAGGGGTTAGAAAGAACAGTAGGACTTCTGAAAATACCACAGCTTTGGTCTGTTTGTTTTTTAGGAACGTGTATTTGCAAGTCTCCAGCAAGCATAGTAATCTTAACGTGGGAAAATAATAGAGTGAGGGGTCTATTTTTGTCTTTAAAACACGGAGAACCACCACACTGTAATAAGGTGGTGAAGCTTCTGTAGAACAGATGTCAGGTGCCACCCTTGAGGGACAGAAGCTGGAGAATCCCTGTGCCTGGCTGACCTCACCCTTTTTCTTTCTTGGTTAATGACTTCTATTCTGGGTGTTAGAGAGGCTGTATTTGAGCAGTTGTTCACAAAACTCGGAGCCAGTAGGAAGATCACCAGGTCTGTTGCAAGCTGGCATCCTTCAGTGGGAAGCACTGTGTCATATCAGCATGCAGCTTAAATCTGCTGATCCTCTTGTGTTTTTTTCCTTTATTTCTAACTGTATATAGCTATGCTAAACTGCATAGACTTGCTAATTCTGTAGGTCGGTTCAATGCTAGGTGTTACTCTGAAGCTGCTCTTTTCTGTTCTGACAACGGAGCTAATGGATACCAAGAGAACGAAAACTGGGTCTGTTCATTCTCAGATTTCCTTGGGGAGTAGTAGGGACCCACGCTGTCAATACCTTACAGGCTGTTCTGATGATTTCCCATGAGGAAAACTGGGGGAAAGGATGTAAATGAGAGCACTAAGCTAATCTGTCTAAATCTCAAAACAATGAGGCAGAGACCTAGGCGGTCCTTGGTGTCATTTATCAAGGAATACAAACAATTCACTGAAAATGTGGTCTCAAGGGATAGGAGACAAGGAGACAAGGAGGAAGAACAATTCAAGCTTTCGTTCCTGTTTTTTGGTGATACTCGGTGTCCTCATGATACTGAAGATCAGGAAAAAAACCAACAGCCATGCCTAAACCAGGTTATTAGCAAAAAGTGTATGTTTTTTTCCCTTTAACTTCTTCCTTCAATTTATTTTATTATTTTTTTCTTGTAACCAATGCCATTTTCTCCCACATAACCTGTCTTTTTTGCTCTCTCGTTTGCCTGTTGCTGAAGTACCTGTGGAGTTTCCTCACTTTCAGTGGTAAGGTCACTGAATTTTCCTGCCTCTTCCTTAAAGAAGCATGAGTGATGCATGTGCCTGGAAGGAGGTTAAACTCTCTGCAGTGTGCCTCCTGGGCACTATTGAGACTGCTCATTCCCAGCAAACCCTGAGGAGCTCAGCAGCGTGTAGAGGGATTTATCTCCTCAGCCCTAGGTTTGGCTCCCGTATACATCCACATGAATCAGCAAACTTCTGCAGAAAACACCAGGGCTAAACTAATAGGAATGTTACCGTATTCCTTCTGCCTGTGAAGCCTCTCTGGGGTCCCTTCTGTATTTTGAAAGCCAGTGCAAAATAACCCTCTGTGGTTTCTGTGCTGCTGCTGTTTTTGATCTAGCCTCTTTCATATGCATGGTCTTTAATCAGTGCCTTTGTTTCACTTAGCCTCCGTCTCTGTTCTTTTCACACGTAGCAATTTTCTTGTGTTTTCCATATCAAAGTTTTTCTTTTATTAAAATTTCATTCTTTCTCTGCTGTGCTCTGCCAGACAGAAGGATTAGCGCTGTAACTTTATAGCGTGATGGCAGCGAAAGCTGGGCTCTTAAAAAGGTCAGGAGACAGAATAAAGAATTGGATCCTTACAGACCTAACACTGAAAAACTGAACCTTTCCCTTGAAAAGCAGGAAGATTTGCATCAGTCTCATTTATTTCTTATTGTAGTAGAAGGATGAGTGAGAAGATGGTTGAAGATGTAGAAGGCAGCAGATATGGAGGACGGATCTCTGATGCCAATTTAGTGTTGTGTTACATCGCGTTGCACGTGGCAGTGCAACACAGATGATATAGGTGAAGAATTTAACTGTTTTCTTCTGGAAGTTATCTTGTTTTTCATTTTGGTGGGGAGAGCCAGCTGTATTCACGGCCAGCAGAATCCCTTGTCTTGCAGCTGTTGTGAGTTCTGATAGAAATAAAAGTAATAAAACCTGTGTACTGCCAAGAAGTGTACGCAGACATAACATGGGGTAGAGGTTGCACTTTCTGATCTTCAGAAAAGAAAACAAACCACAAAACAACACACAAAACAACAAAAGACTGACTTGGAGTGGGGAACAAAGCAGGGAAGTGATTTGCCTAAAGTCACGCAGCTGGTTGCAGCTGAGCTAGGACCAAAGCTTAGTTTCTGATCAATAGTTCATACTTGCTGTGCCTTTCATATTTTGGTGGTTTCATATTTGGTTCCTATTTCTGATCTCCCATGGCTTGCCGTGAGCTCTTCTCATAAAGTTCAAAAGCGCAGCAGCGGAGGGCAATAGAAACTAACTTTTCCCTTCCTTTTTTTTTTTTTTCCAGGTACGTCATATTTTCTGACACTTGAAGAACAAACACCACTGCAACTCCGTGAATTGCAAAACCGCAGAAAGTGTGGCAACCCTCCCTACCTCCAGCTTCCTTTCTTTACTGTGATCTTCTTCGTGGGACCTTTGGTTTCATCCCCACTGGGTGCACAGCGAGAGTGGCCTGCCAGAGCGGAGGAAGCAGTTAGCAGGTCAGGGAGAGCCATGGCCTTGAACTTGTATATCTTTCACGTCTTCTATAAATTCAAAGTGCTGCTGCTCGTCACGCTGTGTCTGATGTTGCTATGGGCCACGTTCAGTTACTTTGTGGACTCTGGACAGTCAATGCCTAGACCTAAGAACGTGGTGGAGGATTTCAGAAAGGCAACCAGCCTGCAGGAGGAAGGCAACAGTTGGAAGGACGAGAAGACGAAATTAACTGCAGCAGTTCCTGCCACAACATCACCTCAGGGTCACTGTTCAGCTCTGTCTCCATACCTGCGTAAGTGATGTGGCTTTCCTCTCCTCAGATTTACTTTTCCTCCTTGCTGTTCTAGTTATACACTTCTGTGAAATAAATACCATGCAACCAGGTTCAGTAAGTGCTTCTTGGTGAGTGGCTGTGCTGTGTCTGGCTGGGATAGCAGCCCCACTGGTGCCGTGCTTTGCATTTGTAGGTAGAATGGCACTGAGAACAGATTTGACTACAGCTGAGACGAAGCTGTATTCTTCCCTCCTCCCTGTAGTCCAAAAGCTTGCTGTCTAACAATTTATAGCATCAAGCCTGCAGTACTTTTGCTCATGCTTTATGCAGAGATGAATTCTCACAGCCACAGTCGTGTGTCTCTTTCCATTTTGCCCTCCTTTGCCCTGGCAGCTGTTTCTGGCCAACCTTCTTGCAGCAGGGTGGAACTTCTCTTGGAATTTGTATGATCAGTGCTCTGTAATCAGCTTAAGTAAATGCTCAGTACCCTCTCCTTCCACTGCCCCTGTAATATCCTTCTAGCACTGCTTTTCCCTCAGAAAGCTAGGGAAAACAATTGTAGGCTTGAATCTGGGTTTCTTATGCCATTTATGGGGTGCCTCATTAGCTGACTGGACTAGCCACAGACAAATCAGAAAAAATTCTTGTGCTTTTCCTACAGGAGGTGCCAGCAAACTGACCTTCAAACCCTCTCTCACCCTAGAAGAAGTGCAAAAGGAGAACCCTCAGGTGGCCAGGGGCCGGTATCATCCCACCGAGTGCTCAGCGCTGCAGCGCGTGGCCATCCTCATCCCGCACCGCAACCGGGAGAGGCACCTGCTGTACCTCCTGGAGCACCTCCACCCCTTCCTGCAGAGGCAGCAGCTGGACTACGGCATTTACGTTATTCACCAGGTGAGGCAGCTCTGCAGAGCTTTGCTCGGGTGGGGAGGATGCTGCTGCTGCCACCTCTGCTGCTCCTCTGCTCCTCAGCCTGCCCAGAGCACTTCTGCTCGCTGAGGGACACAGCAGCGCTTGCAGCCACTGCTGCAGGAGCTCAGCTGTTGGTAGCAAAGCTGGGAAGAATTAACAAAGGGTGTCTTAGTCAGAGAAACAGGCACTAGTTAAAATAACTTACTATTTCTGAGTTACTGCTTAAGGTAAGCATCTCCTGCATTACTCACATCAGAAGTGCACAACTTGCTTCTCTTGCAGTATACATGCATGCAGCGAGGCTGACATGCTTTTTTGTCTTTAACTTTGGGGTTGTTTTTATCAAAGGCTTCAGTTTGTAGCTAAGTCTTCTCTCCCATCTTGCTGTCATGCTTAGTAAGCTCTGCTTATCGTGTGGTCATACTTCTGTCTCAAAACTAACCACATCAGCTACAGCTCGTAGGTGATTTACTTTGCACAGCAAGGGCTGTGGGAAGAAATAGCCGTGGTGGAGCATTTGGTTCCATAGAGGTTTAGTAATCTCCTATTTTATATTCTTTTAAGCTCTGTGGAGTCAGTGGCTAACATCTGAGCGTACTGACGTGTGCTGCATTGTCTTTTTTTATGTGCTTACATTCTGATCACATGAGCTAAAAGCAGTGCAGATTTCTCTTGTGTAATGTGTCGCCCTTTTCTTGAACTTTTGTTTTACTTGCTTTATCTTACTGTCATTTATGTATGTGCTCTGCTTTGATTCTAAACAGAGATTTCAGACAGCAGGAAGAAAAAATAAGGTGATTATTACAGCTTCTCTTCCCCTCTGTTTGAAGAGGATGGAGTCAAGCAGAGGCAGCACAACTTAGGTGACAGCTTACAATTTTGCTCAATGGCAGCTGGAATTCAGTTGGAATACGCAGTTCCTGCATTGTTCTGAGTCACCATGAGGCCTGTGGAGTGGAAAAGCGAGGCTTTTTCTGCAGTAGTATATACAGTAATTGGACAAATAATGCCTCACTCCAGCTCGCAAGCAGTGGTTAGCAAAAAATCATCGTGAGAGTGGGCATATACCTTATTTATTGAAATACGTGATGTGGGGACAGGCAGTTGTGTTAGCAGAAAGTATTAGAAGAGTCTGGAGGTTGTGTCTGATGTGAGCAGCAGAGCTGAGTCTGGACTTGTTCTATCCAAGTTTTCACTCGGAAGATTGGGAACTCTTGCTTAGCCTTTCAGTGTGGCTAGGCACACCCAAACACTGAGGTGAGGCTAACTAAAACACTCTTTGTTGGCAAATCTGTCTTCACTCTCCATTTGTGATGTCATTAGTTGCTTTAAGTATATTTGGGGAAAGAAATGGAGGAAAAACATGCTTTAACTACAAAAATACACAGAGCTTGCTTTGCAGGAAGATTAATAAATGGGCCTTCTGTATTTTTCTCCTCTTTGTGGGCTGCTTCTAACATTTCAAAATCATGTTTTGCTGCACAGACGTGTGTACATGAGTGCAGTACTGAAAAAAAAAAAAACACCTTGTAATCTCTAAAGGGTGAATAACTTCTTTCCCAACAGAAGTTTGTCATGTCAATGTTGTGTTGAAAGTCAGGAGGAGAATTCTGTCTTCTGTAGCAGATGAGAGGAGACTTTGCTGTTTGTTCAGCACTGAAATGGCTCTTCCTGGAGGGCAGTTTTACTGCTGTTTGGCTGCCTTTGTGCAGGCTGGGGCTGCGCTGGCTGCCTGTACTGCTGAGGGGGACACAGCCAGCCACTGGTAGATGCTGCTACTGGGTTTGATACACAAGTGGAGTTCTCTGTATGTGCTTCACCAGTTACCTGAGTTGTTCTGTTTTTCACCCCATAACCTATGTTTTCAGTGTTAGGAGGAGGTTTTCTGACACATTTCTTCTTAACGTCCTGTATACAAAAACACTCAGGACTTTAAAATCATAGATTTTTGGGTATGTATTATTTCAGTATCTATTTTTTTTTTTATTGGAAAACATGCTTCTTCCCTTACTCAGAATGGAAGTAATTGATTATCTCTCCTTTTTCAGAACAGGCCATATTTCCCAAAGGGTACATGTAGTGAGCCATAAAGCTCCTAAGTCACCTTTGTGTAGGAGCAGATGGTTGGTGGTAATGGTGAGCAAATTCCTTCTTTGAAGCAAAGCATTACATAGTGGAAGAATGAAACATGCTATGTATACAACTGCTTTTCCCTGCAGCTACCCATCCTTCCATTTGGGGAGGCTGGCTTCTTTCTGATTTTTCTGTGGAGCCTCTTTCTGTCCAGGTACCTTCTAGCAAACAAGCCCTTTATCTTGGAAGATTACTTTTTTTTTTTTTTTTTTTTTAAACTATATCAAGTACGTCAGGTTGCCAGGTCTAGAAAACGAATGACCTTCTGGTTTCTGGAAGCACGAAGCTGGGCCTTTTGGCTCGTGGTTAGAATTTGAAGCAATTTACCACCTTGTCCTCAGGAGCAGAAGGTGTTCTACAGGCTAGCTTGTGTGTACAGTCCAGATAAAAAATAAATAGCAAGATAAGCACCCTTGTTGCCTCTGAATCAGTGGTGTCGTGGTAAGCTTACCAAAGTGCCAGGTGTGTGTGTACACGTGTGTGTGTGTGTGCGTGTATAAAGGTGGAAAATGCTACTTTTAAAAAGTGAAGATGTACTAACTTGATGTAAAAGCAAACAATGAAGATTGGGGAAAAAAAAAAAAGTGAAGCTCTATTCTAAGAAGAATCCCTGTGCAGCATAATAATTTGGTTATAGGAAGGAGTTAAAAAGGAAGAGACCTGCATTTTATTTCCCACTCTGCCACCTACTGTGTGGTTTAGGGAAATACAGTGTACTTCTTAAACACTGCTGTCCTCTGAAGTGAGCGGCAAGCATAAATCACCTGTGTCGCGTGCTCTGACATCTGTAAACTAGTAACTATGGGATTAATTTTTTAAGCTTTCATAAGCCTTGCTGACATAGTTGCATGGATTGCCAGTTTCTAGACTGTTTACTGATACCTCTTTTGTTAATGTGGCTTGATGGAGTGATGGGAACAGCAATTGTAGTAGAATTGCACTGCAGCATGCATATTTCTCTGGTGGCCTCATAGCCTTAGGCTTTCCTGCCCCTACCTGTGTTCACTCATGACAAGTAGAGGCCACAGAAACACGAAACACTGCATCGGTGGTTATTTTCATGCTGTATCTCATGTTTTGGGGTAGCAGTTTGTGTAGTTACTGCTGGAAAGGCTTTGAGGTGCAATTGTGGTTGTGAACTACATGATCAGAAGAAAAGCCTGTGAACAGCTCTCGTTAAAAAGGTTTGACACGTTCTTCAGAGTTTTTTTTGTGTTCTTTTCCGCAGGCTGGCAACACCAAATTTAATCGAGCTAAACTGCTGAATGTAGGATACCTAGAGGCCCTAAAAGAAGAGAACTGGGACTGTTTCATTTTCCATGATGTGGATCTGGTGCCGGAGAATGACTTTAACATTTACATGTGTGACAGACAGCCAAAGCACCTTGTAGTTGGCAGGAACAGTACTGGATACAGGTAGGAAACCATGAACGTGAAAAGAAAACCAGCTGGAAAATGCCAACTTACTGATAATGTTCCTCTTCTCAGGCAGCTGTATACTTGAGCGTTCCCTTCTATCTGACACCTGGTTTCTGGTGGTAATGCTCTGTTTCTCCGGAGCACCTTCTGACAAGATTCTCACAGACATCTCTGAAGTTAGCTCTGTCATCAGCTGTAAGAATGGGCATTGTCATTGTTCTCGTTTCTGAGAGGAAAGCCACATGCCAGAGACCTTATGTCAAAGCTAGAAATACATCTGCAGTCTCCTGGTCCTGTGGTTTGACAGTATGATCTTAGGATTGTGCTGATAAAATTTGCCACTTACCTTTTGCTGTTGAAGAGGTAACTTCTGATACTGAGATCTGCTCAAGCGTGAAAATTTGCCAAAGGATAGGGTTATCCTTTAATTATTTGGCTGTATGGCGTCTAATACAGGGTTGTTCTGTTTTTAAATGGATCAATTAAGTGCTACTGTGATGTAAATAATTTAAAATGAAAAGTCAGGTTCAGCCCACCTTAGAGGTAAAAGGGCTCCTGAGCTCGGTGGATTTAATGACTAGAGTGGTTTCATTGAACATCGGTCTTTCAAGATTCACTTTTTATGTCATGTCAGTCTAAATAGCAATTATAAGTTAGTTTTGCAAAAGCTGATTGCAAAGCACTTTGAAGTAAAGCCCTGTTTCACTTCAGTGTTTCCTTTAATAAACATATGAGAGAGGTGTTTAACCTCCCCAGTTACTGCAAGTGCTTTGGTGAGCTAAGCATGCAGATGGATTATTGTTTTTTTATTTGATTGTTACTGTTTTTACAAAGGGATCTTCTTATGATTGATTTCCTCAGACTTCTGTTTGTGGAAAGGATCTGTTATAAGTCAGCTTCAAGTTTTGGCTTTAAAGTCTTATACTAACAAAAGGATTACTATTATTACTGTGAATGCCCCGTGCCAGTATTCACTAGGATACTGGCGGTTTGGATTTGATCCATACTTTCACTTCTGTGGCACTGCCTCTGCTTACACATCAGTGAAGTGGGGATAATTGCGCTTTACTTCCCGGGGAATTCCTCCGTTTGCTTGAAAGAATTCAGATCCTGAGCTCACGAGTGAGAGCACAGGTAGAAATCTCAGTTAGGTGGCCTCACTGTTGTGCTTTGGCTGAGGCGGGCATGCTGAGATGTGTTGCTCAGATGAGGTTAAGGAAACTGAAGTCACACGTGTCCTGTATTCATACAAAATGTCCTGGGCAGGAATATGTTTTTTTTGGTAGGGTTGTTCTTTATTCGTTTTCTTCGAGGGAAATACCTTCTATGGTGATGCTGGACATGGTAATCTTGGCAACTGTGCTCCTCTGGAGAGCAAATATAATCAGTTTAGTTATATAAACTGAAACTCAGATTCTTTATGAAAAGATTTGTATATTCAGACTTCGAAGGCAAGGGTGGGAAAGCTTTTTGAGCTTAGCTATTTCCCTGAAGCCGTAACATCCTTTTCTAAGTGACCATTTTAAATGTATTTTTATTAGTCCAGTTTTAAAGATCCTAGAGGATCCGATGTTTTCTTGTCCTTGCAAGAGGTGGTTGGACACTGGGTACACACCATAAATCTGTGGGACCTGATGGGGTGTAGCCATGAGTGCTGAGGGACCTGGCTGCTGTCATTGCAAAACCACTCTGTTACCTTTGAAAGGTTTGGGGGAGGTTCCTGGAGCCTGCAACAGAACAAATGTCACTCCTGTCACAAACGTCACTCACAAAGGGATGAAGTTTGGGCAGTGAGGTGAACTGAAAACCAGCTGGACTGCTGGGCTTACGGGATTCTGACTGGTGAACACCTTCAGTAGTGATCTGGACAATGGGGCAGAGTGTCCGTCCTCGGAAAGCTTGCAGAAGATATGGAGCTGGGAAGGTTGGGGTTGATACACTGCAAGTTTATGCCCTGCTGGAGAAGTTGGCCAACAGGAATCTTAAAAAGCAAAGGACGAGTCTAGATCCAGAGTTATAGGGTGGTATTCCTGGTGGTGGCGTAACTCAACCTTTTAATTCTTTGTCCCCTCTTCCTGTGTATTTCCAGGTTACGTTACCAGGGCTATTTTGGAGGTGTAACTGCTCTAACAAGAGAACAGTTTTCCAAGGTGAATGGATTCTCTAACAACTACTGGGGTTGGGGTGGAGAAGATGATGACCTTCGAATCAGGTAAAATGAAGGCTGGAGGGAAATGGGGTGTGAGTATTGCTCTGTGGGGATTTGGAGTGTGAAGGTGCAGTTCTGTGAACAGTTTCCTCTTTGAAAAGATGAGGCATGCTTAAAATCTGGTCTTTCTGAGAGCTGTTGGTTTGGTGGGGTTTCTTTTTGTTGATTGGTCTTGCTTTTTGTCTCAGCCACAAAGCATTTTTGTTACAGCTTGGAAATTGGTTGTAAGCAAAATAAGATTGAAGTCTGTGTTATGATTTTGCCAGTGACACATGTATTGAGTTCCACTACTTCTGTGAGTGTGTGGGAGTATTTGGGTTTTGGCTTTTCTTCCATTCATTGACTACCGTGACTTCCTCAGAGAAGGGCTTAGTTTGCATGTGGGTGGTGTTGATTGTAGTTAAGATGGTGAATAACTTACATTTGAGAAAGGCTGCACATGTATCCATCTGCCCTTTGCTCTTGTTGAAATTACTTTTGCAGATGTGGCTGTCAAAGTAGGAGCCTGTTAGTTTGAGATATTTGGTGGTAGTAAAGACTAAACTTTCATGTTGATCTGTCCCCCTTTGCTTAGGAGGAAACCTCTAGAGACCAGCATTACTGTTAGTGAAAGGAAGGAAAAAAATGTCAATTTGTAACTTAGGTGTGCTCTGTCATCCTTTTCAGTTGTTTAAATATGGAAGCAAACATTTCAGGGATATAAAATTCATACCTCTGGTGATTTTTAAATGATCACATTGGAGAAATCAAGTGTGCTAAAGTTAGGAACTTCTAAGCAAAAGCTTTTTAGCATATTGGTCACCTGTGTCTTGAGTAATCTAAGAGGTCTACTTGGAGATATGGATTTGTCCCTTCTTAGTAATTCCTTTCCCATTCCCTGAAGCTCTAGCTAGAGACACCAACTACTTTGTGCCATCTTGGGGCCTGAAAACCAAACCATATGACCCAGCGTGCACACTGCAACTGGCTTTAGCTCACACTGTTCCTCCTGGTTACCGCATTTGTGGTGGGTAGGGAATGGGAAGCTTGCTTTCTTAATAGGGTGTTGTAGAGAGATCCTTGTAGCCTTCCTCTGTAAAGGCAGCAGATGGCGCAGCAGCCCCTTCAGTATCTTCAACAACTCAGTGCTGGAGGGCTACTACCTCCTGTTTGGCTTCTGTGTCTGATTTGATTTGCCTCCGTGCTAAACCTGACGCTCCCTTATGGGCCCCTTTCTACAGAGAACATCAGAAAGATTTTTCAGTCCAGCTGTTGTATTCATTTGATAATTTGCTGCTACAAACACTCACTGGAAAGTTATTGGGGCTGTTTCTTGGGTTCCTGTTGCTCTTTCTGCTGATGTATGGCTAGCAAAGACCTGGGGTGTTCCTTAAATCCACTGCCATAAAATTAACTCTGCTGCTGCTGACAGCAAAATTTTTGTATTCCACAGATATGGTTAAGGCCAAACATTCCAATCAAGTGCCTCTTGTCAGGCATTATAATCTCTGCATGAGATTTAATGTTTTTGACACTGTTCTCAGAAAACTTTCTTCATGTAGACAAAGTTCAGAATTGTAGGGCTGCCTGCCAGCCATTAGGAAGCAAGCTCTCTTCCTCTTTTTGGTGGAGAACTATTGTGTGTAGGGACTTCACTATAGTAGTTGAAATGAACTCATTGGAGAACGTGTAATCTTGCTATAGACATCCTAGTTTGTAACAGAGCTTACAGATTTGGGTTTCTGGACATATACTCCTGTCTTTTAAAGAGAAACAGGTAGCTATTACAGCAGATATCACACAAAGCTTGCTTCAAGGACATGTTACATCACTGAATGCAATTAAATTAGTATTTTCTGGTCCAGTTTAATGGGTTATGGAAGAGATGGAGAACTGTAGGAAACATCTTCAGTGCCTGCTTCTATGACACGTACCAAAACTGAAGTGCCAGAACGTCACTTCTCCTTAAGAGGTGGCTTATAGGGGGTGTCTTGCTTATGGCACTGCTATTTCTTCCAGGGTTGAGATGCAGAAGATGCGAGTGGTGAGACCATCTGCTGATGTAGCCAGGTACACGATGATCTTCCACAACCGAGACCACGGCAATGAGGAGAACAGAGAGAGGTGAGTTACAGCAGGGTTCACTTCGCCTTGCTATAAAAGGGGGCTAGGAGCCAGACCAAGTGGTGGCCCAGTTCCTCACATTAGATCAACCAGGCATTTCGTGGTACCCAAACTCTCTGGGCGATGGGTTTGACACCACTGTTTGCAGCTGGCAGCTGTTTTTCAGTGCATGAGATGTGCCTGTAATTGAGTGGGTAATGTTCAGTAAAACCTTCCGAAGCTATAATCACACGGATATGACTTGAACATAGATTTTGGAGATTAAATGGCTTAAATCTCTCCTCCCCAAACTGTAGGACTATTTTCCCATATCTGACTGCCCATCTTGATGACAAGAAAAACATGATTTTGCATTCTGAGTAGATACAGACTGGCTGTGGCTCTGTCTCTAAGGTTACCAGACATGGGAAAGAGCTCAAAACTCCTCTTGTGCATCTCAGTTTTGTGCTATGAAGACTTTCTCCTCTGCTCTGTCCTCAGGATGAAGCTTCTACGCCAGGTATCTAAAATGTGGAAGACAGATGGGTTGAACTCCTGTTCATACAAACTGCTGTCAGTGGAACACAACCCTTTGTACATCAACATCACAGTGGATTTCAGCATACAGCCAAAGATCTCGTAAGGGTGAGCACCAGGCAGGTTATAGGAAATGGCAGCACATCTTGTTTGTGGTTGCTGCTGCCGCAGCTGAGGGGCAGCACACTGCTTGAAAGAGTACTTCAGTAGCACAGAAGAAAGTTTCTCTTCACAGCATCTTGTTGGTCAGTTGAGAATCTCCTTTTGTGAGACAGGACTGGAGCTGGGGACTGACCTGAGGCCAGGTCCTGGTGTTCTTGTGTGCACTTTCTGCTGGGATGAGTGTAAGTTTTCTTGTTTGGGCTGGTCCAGTGGAAGGACTTGAACTAAGTCTCCTGAAAAAAAATCTTGCAGCTATTCCTAAGTTTCCAATTTGTCACAGTGGGAAGACAATATTGCCACAATTTAAAAAGGAGCAGACCAGTCTTTGCCCCTTAAAAGCACAAGAATTCACCATTTACAGCCTCACTGAGGTTTTTCCACTCTAAGGAAAAACTGCTTGTGTGGGGGGCAATGGCAATAATGGTAATAGGTGGGGAGATGTTAAAAATCTCTCAATAAAAGACAGTCTACTTAATTCAAAAGGCATCTCTTGTCCTTTATAAGCTCACCTCGCCATGCAGTGGGAATGCTCAAGCACCCTGGGGCAGAATGGAAGTCTAATTCTGCAGTAGGCTGCAGGTTGTTGCATTTTTCTGGAGAGATCTGCAAGGAAGTGCACTGGTTAACAGAGCTGGAGAAAGACTGGGTGTTAGCTGGATAGAGCTCTTCAGTGAACAAAGAACAGGAACTTGACTATAAGATCTCCGCATAACAAGGTAAAATATCCTATCTCACACTTACTGACTGACAAAGATTACGAAAAAGGGCAAGGTGTAAAGAAGACTATCAGTGTTACTGGTAGGAAAGTACAAATGTGTTCCTGCCAGGGTCACAGCTGCACTGTTGACAGACTTTATTTAAATTTTTTCCTCCAGTATTTTATTTCTTAGAAGTGTTTTATATTGAAGACAGATCAACCTTGAGAGATGATTAATGTTTGAGCAACAGCTGAAATACCAGATGAATTTCCCTATGCTGAGCAGGAAGTTAGGCCAGGAGAGAGCCTGGGGTTTCTTTCAATGTGAATTACTGACACCTACAGTAAAAACTCTGCTGATCTGGCCACACAACCACAAATTCAAGCTCTATTTTCATCTGATTTCAGGGCAACTTCCTCTTTTACTCAGCTCTTATTAAATACGCTAGAAAATCTTGATCCAAACATACACCTCAACTTTACTCAAATTCACAGAAGTATTTACAGAACTGTAATATCTTTCAACACTGAGTTCTTTCTCAAAATACAGCATTTCAGAGGCCTGGCTGACGGAATGGCTTGAATCCCACTTACCACTTGCGTAAGCAGCAGGACAGAGCTATCCAGCTATGGAACAAAGGTTCCAGAAATCTTGGGGTCAGCTTACTGTCAAGGAGACCTTAATCCCCAGAGCCTGAGGGATGAGAGGTGGATTTGGTTCAGTAGTTTTTACAGTGCTTTAAAGGACTTCTACAGTAAGCCAGATCCTGTTTGTAGCTATCATACCCTAGTCCTGAAGCCTTTTCTTCTAAATCCTGTACACTCAGAAGAAAAGTTAAACGCATGAAAGACAACAGGATTAGTCTCAGGCACTGCAGACTCTGCACTAGAACAGGAGGTAGAGGCTGAATGCCTGTAAGCATGCTGCCGTGGTGAACTCACACTCCACTTTTGTTCACATTCTCTTAAGAAAATGGGGGAACGTATCCAATGTCCACGGTGATGTTGGTATAAAGAGGATGCTTTGTCCTAGAAAGAAGCTTGAACTCTAAGGAATTCATTCCATCATCCTTCCATGTTTTTCCAGTGTTGTGTCGGGAAGCAGACCTGAAGAAGGAAGAATAGCTGCAGTTAGGTGAAAGAACAAAGGTGATGTTTACAGCTGATGCTTTAAATAGAAGTAACAGAAGAAACAGTCTTCTAGGGGGCAGGGGATTAGCAGATGAAAGCTGCCAAAGCCCCCCCCAAAATTCTCCTTAGAGAAGAAGGAGGCTGAACAGATCTGAACTTCATGCTGGGTGTTACAAATGAGGACAACTTGGACTGGAACCTAATCAGAAAGGGAGACTGGTGGGGTGGCAGCTACACTCAAAAAAAAAAAAAAAAAAAAGAGCCTGGCAGCAAGCAGAGAGCTGGGAATACAACAAGGAGGCTTGCAGGAACGGTGTACATAGGCTGCTGTAAGTACACTTAAGACAGGGTTGTTATGGAAACCTGAGTTTAAGATGACAGGGAAATCTGCACTGTCAGTGAGGATCCTCCACCACACTTGACCCAACACCTTCTACCAGCTTTTTCGTACAAAATTGGGTCTTTGCTAAGGTCTGTCATGTACCTTAATCACCTCCTCAAACTGAAATGCTGTTTTTTTTATTTTAATGGCACACTGAATCTGCAGACTGTAAAGCAAGCTTTGTTTATCTGGAAATTGTAACGAAGAGCCTCTTCAAACAGAAACCTCCCTCTTCATAAGATGGACTGTGGTAGCATTTTTGAAACTGGTATTCCCTGAAAAAATTGATATTGAGTAGGAAACCAGGAGAAATACATTTACCCTTCAAATGCAGAGACATAAGCAGTACAGTTCACTTCAAGGTGACTACGAGCTTTCTTTAAACAGCAGCATGAAAGCAGAAAATAAGCAGTGGCACAAGACTTCATGTTTTGAGGAAGATGAGGGTAACGGACTGCTGCAAGGCAAGGAATAGTTTCCCACCTGTCCCTCTCTAGACAGTTACCTTCTCCAAGGCTCTTCTGTCTCTTTGTTGGAATTCATCATTTTGTAGCGTCCAAGGTGAGATGGGGTCCGGACAATTTTCATTCCTGCTAACTGGATCCTTTAAAAGGAAGAATAAAATGTTTGTTTAGGTATAAGGATGTAATTTTGAGGCTTAGCTCTAGGGAAAGGTCAAGGGCAGAGAGGATGTTCAGTGTTAATGCAGTCAAAGCAAAATGCAAAAGCTGAAGGGAATGAGTTTAACAGTGCCAAATTATCCTCTCCAGCAGGTTCTGACCAGGCTTAGGCTAGGATGCTCCCAGCTGCACTGTATTTTGACAGGGTACAAAGAGGATTAGCAAGCAAGGAACAAACAACAGCATACAGAGCCTTCAAGAGCAACTCCCCTGCATCTGACAAGTGAGCATTATTTTCACTTCCTTGTAAGAGTAGAACTGTTACTGCCTAGAGCTCCATCACCATTTTTTTTAGAAAAAAATTGTCCTTTCTGAAAGAATCCAGGCCTGAGTTTCAGAATGAAGTTAAGTCTGTTCTTGAGAAGTGCCACTGCTGCAAATAGCCTTGATGAGAGCACTGCCTTCAAGAAAGATTGCTGTTCTGGTGTCTGTATGTAGCAACTGTGACCTGGTCAGCTGCAGGACAGTTTGCGGGGAAAAAAAAAAAAAAAAAAGCAATCTACAGCTTCAGAATTCTAAATTAGAGCTTGCTAAAAACTGCATTTTGTGTGACTTTAAGCAATCCATTACAGACGGCATCTGTTAGCTTACCAACAGAAATCACCAGTAATGCTGCTAGACCCGGCGAGCCTTTGTTATTGCAGGACACTGCTTATGCAAAGACAATTCCTGCAAATGTACGAATGAATGTTTGCCTCATTTAGCTTATTTAACTGGCATGTTTGCAGCATTTGATTGCCTTCTGTTGAGATCTAGTACCACAGCAAGCTGCACTGAAGCAGGAATGTTCTGAAGCTGAAAGAAGCTACAGAACCGAGTATTTGTTAGGCTGGAGATATCAGATGATTACATTTCACTGACTGACACTTATTTCAAGTTTGGGTTTTAGACAAGGCAGCTTTTTGAACATCACTTATTTTGATTAAATGTACAATAAGAAAAAGAAGCACTAAACTAGCTTTGCTGTTGCAATATTAACTCTTTCATGAGGTTATTAGTTTAATGCATTCATTTACTGTTTTAAGAACCCAGATTTCCCTGCAGCTGATGATATTAACACAGCAGCAGTTCTAATTAGAATAGTATTTTATTCTAATAAAAGGTAAGTCCTGATGTTTACTAGGACCAACTTAAGTACCACAGTCCACCAACTGTAAGTAGCAGCCACAATTATTACTATTTTTGCTAATTGTCTTAATGAGCAGTATCCCAGCATGAAATCTTTATGCAGGACTTTTGGATATTTCACTGATGCTGGTAAGTTTTTTCTCTCTACCTTAAGAAGTGCTTGAGTACTCCTAAAAATCCAGTCCCACTAGGGGCATCAACCTGGTTATCCCAAACCAGCTACCTCATTCCTAGCTTTTGCAAGGTGAGACTTCAGCATATGAATAAAGCTTTAGTTAAGTCACTGTCTATGGATTCCACAAACCTAGAACCCTCTTTCTCTGAAAACTTGTGAGAATAGCAATGCAGGACTAATTTCCCTTCAAGAGGGGGCTATTTTGGGATCTACATAACCTGCTTGCCTTGAGACACTTCTGCAGGGAATTGTGCTCTCATGCATTAATTGAGATGACTTTACCACTGGTACTTGAAAAATCACACTAGAGGCCAAAGCTGTACTGAGAACAGCATTGTAATAGTCAATTTAAAGATGTTTTCTAGGCATCCTGTTAGTGTAATAAGTGCTGAATCTCTGAACAACCATCCACCATTTCAACTAGCTAGCCCTGAAAGGAAAATGAGGATTTGTGTTAAGCAAACTGATTTCAATTCTCAGAAGAAAGAAAAGCTTTGTAAAGCCTCCTACAGTTCTCAACCAGAAAACTCCGCCAAAACTGTAATTTTGTTACAGTCTTCAGGACCAACAAAGCATAAAACTAAACTGACAATAATGGCCTTATAAACCACCCTGTAAGCTTGCCTCAGTGCAAGACAATAAAGATGCACAGTGCAACTACAGAGGTTAATAAAGAAGATACAAGCCATGATTTTGTACTTGAAGCCATTTGCATGAGGCAGAGTACTTGAAACTAAACTCATTGTATTCACTTGCATAGCATGCTGCTGCCATGGCAACCACCCTACAAGAAAAAATCCTGTCAGAGCTCCCTGTCACTGACTCAGTGGTACGCAGACTTCTCCAGCGCTCAGCACAGAAATCAGACTTCCTTGTGTTCCTTAATTCCAAGTATTGGTGACTAGATAGTATTTAGAGCAACCTAGGTTGGCAACTGTTTGGGAAATGATAAATAAAGAGAAAGAAAAATCAGGGTGGCTCATAGATTCCCTTCCTTGGGGCTGTTTATGTCAATGAAATCACTTGTCAGCTACAGGCAGTTACAACCCCTTGGAAGCAATCCTGAGCAAGTCAAGGCACTAGGATGTTTTACCCCCCAGTGTCTGAGGAAAGCTTTGTCTTCCCATTGCACAATAATTAGTCAGATACTGAGCGTTTTCTGACAGCCATCACACCCAATGCCAATAGCATTTGGACTGCAATGATGCTGCAAACATGTTGAGGAGCCACATCTTAGTTCTTCCTCAGAATAACGCTAAATGTTTCACTCAACACCTGGGCTCTGTTTTTAGTCTGCCCTGTGCATCAATACCTTGTAGCGATGTCGTCGTTTTCACCACCACTGCCCCAGTATGTGTTTGGAAACCCATTCATCTTCATGTAGTGCTCTGGAGTCAAAGCAGATACACCCCCAAAGAAGGACTTATAAGGAAGACTAAAAAGAGAAGGGAAAAAAAAAGGATCAATATTGAGGGCTAATAACCAGTCCTTAACAAGCAAACAACACAATGCAAGTCACAGACATTAATCTCATCCCTTGCAGAATATTTGTAGAAGCAGATGGCTGCAAAGTAGCTGGTTTAACAGTACTCCTGTGGAAAGTTTTAAGCCCCAAATTAAGACACACTCATTATTTACTGAAACTTGAACCAGCAAAATCAGCGTAATTCCTGCCCCTCCCTCCGAGTAGGTCAAGGTAAAGCTGGTTTTAAAATTAACTTCTCAAGTTAGTTCCAAATACCTACATTGCATCATGCATCTTCCATGTACTCCAGTAACTCCTACCCCATACTTTTATCCTGGGAAGAACTGGCAGATTTCTGATTGCCTTTATTGGCCAAGCTAAGCTAACAGTGGAACGGGGAAATACATGCACAGAACTGTTCATGTTATGTGGCTTAGGTCAGCCATACCCCTTCCTGGGGAAGCCACTAGTGCAAAAACAAAAAAGAAACCCCCCAGATCTTAAAGGCAGCATGAATGTGGACAGAGAAAGATGCAATCTATGAGGAAAGAGAACCCATTAGGATACAAACATCCCAAAGCAGAAGGAAGCACTTACTTGTAGTGAAACTTATCGATGGCGCTAGCCATGTGTTTGGGATAGTATTCATCACAGATATAGAGATTATAGTCGTTCTCAGGTACTAGATCCACATCATGCAGAAGAAGGCAGTCCCAATCTTCATCCTTCAGGGCCTCCCGGACACCAATATTAAGCAACTTTGCTCGGTTAAAAGTACCATTCCCCACCTGGAAAAAAAACACACCACACCATAAGTTGCTTCACCTAAACCAGAGGATCGTTTGATTCAAACTGATGTTAGTGCAAAAGCCTTATCAATTGAATGACATTGGAGTACTTCACCACTGGCTGAAAATTTCATCCCTAAACCCTGAAAGTTTTACTTCCTCTCTTCAAAATATTCTCAGGAACTGTGATGCATCAGGGGCCATACACCATTGGCATATGAGGAAGACAGACGTAGAGACCAGGTAAGTCAATCTTCAGGTCTACGCACACACATCAACACTTCTGTCCTGACTACTGCTTCCTAAAGTTTAGAAATAAGAAAAACAGATCCCTGCCACAAACAAAAAGCTTCCTTTCAGCCCTACTCAGCTATCAGTTTCAATTAATGAACCCAGAACTGTCCGTCTCTCCACTGATCTTTTGCAACACCAGTCCCCCATCAGCTAAGTCGCGGCTGTTTGCCCTGCATAGGCTGGCACACAGCAAGGTCAAGCCAGATGTTTTCACTTAATACAGTCTAAAAATACCTGATTTGAGTTTAGCATTTAGTCTCAACAGTTTTACTCAGTAGCTATGCTGACAAGCCACTGACAGACAGCCCACATTCAACTCTTGAACTGCTGAAAATACAAGTTACCACTTAATGACAGCTTTATCCCTCTGGAACTAAAAAAAGCACAACAAATCAATAGCAGAACAATGATCTTGACAAGTGGTAAGGTATTTCAATCAGCAGCAGCCATGGAGGTACGATGGCATATAACTGACCTGCTTGACCCAGGCATAAAACGGTGCTTCCACGTTGCAGGATTCACATTTCTTGCTCAGAACCTGATCTGGAAAACTCAGCCTCCCCCCAGCAGGGTGGATCTGATTTAAGCTTACCTGCTGAATCAAGTAGATTCTGTAACTGAGCTGCTGGCGCTGCAAGAAAGGATGGATATAGTAAAGAAGATGGTGAAGGTCCTTCTCCTGGTTGCTGTATGCTATGAGGATGGCTGATTTGTAGCGGGCCAAGCAGTGAGGTGGTCTGTAGAGGCCTCCGGACTGAACGAAAGGATTTTTTTTGATGATCATTCTTTCACTAGGGAGCGCCCTGAAGGAGACGATTAAGGGACCAACTGTAAGGAGAGAAAAGAAAAAAACAAAAAAAACAAACAGAAGTAAGCTCATAAATGCTTCTCAACTTTTGTGTAAGAAATACTGGATGAGTTGCAAATGGTCACTGCTGAAGACACCAGCTTCTCTTTTTCCTGGTATTGGCTCCCTGCTGCACAAGCAAAGCTGTCTTGTGTTACTTAGATGGTCTCCTTGAATAAATGTACTCCCTGTAAGAGTAGAGTTGAAAACAAATCTATGACAGGCTTTTTCTTTTGGCTGCCCGAATGGAAAAAGTCTCTGAGGCTCTTTCAGAGTAGATTCAAGGATAAAGACATCCAAAAAGATAATCAGCAGGTTGGGAGGAAATAGCCTGAAGTCTGGATGAATATAAATTATTTAAGAAACATAAATGGTTTAGGCAATGTTAGCTTTATCTCAAAAAAAAAAGTTTTAAGTTCAGTTTGATGTTAAAATCACATGACACAAGGGCTGTATTCACACTTTCCTATCAAAATTTTAGGAGAAACAGACAGCAGAGCTAAGAAGGGAGATGTTTCATAGTTACAGGAATAGGCATGGGGCAGCAATATGAGCTAGATAGGATAGTTCCTCTACTCAGAGTCAGTTTTAAATGCAAAACATCCACTGTGTTCAGGAATTTTTATTAAAATATACATTTTTTTCTGCATTTTTATCGGAATTCTTCAGAATGAAAAAGCTTGAGAAAAAAACAACATTAAGTATCAGTCACTTTGTTAACACAAGTCTTGCACTATAGCAATATGAAAACAAACAACTGCACGCTATGGTTATTCCTATACCTGTAGTGAGAAAAGGCTCAAGAATTAGGAAAAAAAATTTACATTTGCACACAAATCAGCGTATCTTAGTGGTTTCCAGCCACTGTCATCTTCTCTAAGAAAATAAAGCAAAAATGCAGAACAAACAAGATTAAATCTATCATTTAAATAAGCTAGGAGGAAACCTTTTACCTAGATTGCAATTAAGATCTGACAATCACAAGATTGTGGTTTTAAGTAGGCCCAACAATCCTCTGCAAGTCATGCTGCTCAAAGACAAAATACTTTTTACTCCAGAAGCCTGTGAGACAAGTTACTTATTTATTTGTACAGCTATAAATAAGACTTTCTTTCGCTTCCAAGCTCATAGTTAATCTTGTGACTGTTTTGAAGTGAGCTTTCGGTATCTTCTAAGCCAGACTCCCTCTTCAGCAGTGAAATAAATTATCCTCTCTTGAAACGTCTGATAATGAAGCCTGGGAGAGAAAGAGTAAGTATTTAGGCCTGGTGTTTAGTAGCTTTCATGTCAGCTGGGAAAAGTACGGGTTTGTCTCAAGTCTGATGCATATTTAAGCAGGTGAGCCCACAAGGCATTTCTTCCAGCCTATCCTACGTGCAAGTCTCTGCTACAAATCTAACAAAGAACAGAACCGAACCTGTGTGCACCCACATCCTGTGTCACTGATGGAGAGGAAGCAACACCCCTTCAACTGGCTGGCTGGTTTTTGTGCAAGACTCAGGGAGTAACTCTGGAGTAAGACTGAAGCTGTCCATCCAGAGCCAGAAGTTGGTACACCTCACATCTCTGACAGGCAGACCTATGGCCAGTAGCAGTCTCCTTTTCCTTCTAAAAGAGCAGATGTGAGTGTTTCCTGAAGATCAGTAGGAACAGCCACCGATCCCATCCCTCACACAGTCAAAAAAGGGCTAGAGGATTAGCCTCTGCCCATGATAAACTCATGAGCAATTTGATTTCGGCTACGTTACCCCGTGCAGGGAACTGGAGGATGCTGCTGTACTTGCCCATCTGAAGCAGAGGAGTAGTTGTTCTTCAGAGAACCACGCTGAGTTTCGTGTGTCTAGGTCGCATTTATTGTTTATTACTTTTAGGCAGGCAGTTTCCTGTGCCGCCTCTAAGGCCACCGCATTTCAGTCCAACAGTGTTTTAAACCTGTAATTTATGCTGCTTTGCAGATTTATGAACTCCCTGATTATCAGTTCTTTTAACTAAAGCGCCATTACCCAGCAATTTGATGACAACTGGAGCTTGCTGAAGAAACGTTATCTTCAGATTGGATTTCATCTACAGATCATTGCTCCCAGGAAAACATAAAAAAAAGGAATTAATCCCTTTTGTTCTCCCACAAAGGCATGTTTTTGTTTTCCCTACCACAATCCAGGCTATTTGCATTACAGAGGAAGATTCTGTAGCAATAATCCTTAAATCCCCAAAATTAAATCTGAATTTCGACACAAGGGAAGGAGTGAGATAACGTGCATGATCTTCACTCCTGTCACCTCCCTGCATACACAAACACACGATTCATGAGGATAACACATGAATTTTATCATTTTATTTCCAGATGTCATCTTCTCCTGAGCTGCCTGGCTCCATACCTCAAAAACCTCAGCTCTGAAACTCAGCATATGTCAAGCAGAAACAACAAAAAAAGTTAAAGCCTGTGACATATCCCCCGGACCTCTGGCTGCCCTACAACTTGGCTATAAACAAAATTCTGGCTCTCTGCTCTCCTTCCTGTCCAGTTTCAACTAACAACCAGCTACTGCACTGTAATCCAATTAAATCCCACACATGAACAGCACGGTTTCAGGCTGGCCCAAGTAGGGAAAAATACAACAGCTGAAGCTCAGTTTTGGGAAAGGACAAAGAAAAACAAAACAAAAACACCACCTTGGTCATGCTAGAAAGCACAGGATCCCAATTCAGACAAGGTACAAGATCAACCCCTTGATATACCCAGTCAATTTTCCCCACAGCCTGGTTCCTCAGCTCCTTCTGTGCCTGCATCACCGCAGGGAGAGCGTTTAATTGATAGGAAACCTCAGTGCACAGAGAAATAAATACAAGTCCCTGCCCATATTGTCAGCTGGTGGCTGGGACAGCATGCTCCCTGCTTGTTTTAATTCCCAGGCAACACATCTGAGTATCAGGGGACCCATTAACTGTGACCAGATCTATTCCACCTTAAGGAAGGAGCTACATGACTTCTAAACACCATCTTGCTATACATTTAATTCAGAATAAGCCGCTGTAATAATTGAGTTCGATAAGTAAAGCTTGCACAAGCTGAACAAGCTGTAATGGTAGCAGGGATGAATATATCAGTGAAAAAGCGCAGCAGCACACAGTATATTACTTACGCATTACTTTACTTCATATTGTATAATTCTACCACTACCTGGATGAAAAAGAAATAAAAAGCAGACTGACAGCCTTAATTTAAGCATCAATTTCCAATGACAGAACATGAGGCTGCCTCAGCAGCAGCTAAAGATAAATCTCAGCATTATTACCTCTTCACTTCCCTTTTAAGAGGAAAGAAGCTCTAGTGGGAGAGCACGCGTTGCAAAATGCAGCAGGAACAGCTCAGTGCCACAACAGATGGTCCTGCTCATGAAAAGGTTATGGCAGGAGTGAAAAGGAATAACTGCTACAGGAAGGGCCTGAAAAAGTTCTTCCACTGCATGACAGGATTTCAAAAAAAAAAAAAATCAGAGTTGCAGATGGAACATGGAACTATTAAGGCTTCAAGAGCCAAATTAACTTGTTCAGCACACACCATGCTGGAAGTAAGGTACCCCTCCGAAAAAACTAAATCAGAGCCATCTGCCATCGAGCTTTTTCCTAGTAAGAGGAAACGATGAACTGACAGAAACAACACATCTCACACACAATGTGAGAACACCAAATTTTGGGTTTAAATGCTGCTCGGTTAAGTTTGAGTGAGAGCAACTCAAGCATAAGAATGCTCTGCTTTTTCCAAAACCAAAGGTGGAAACAGGCAACTGGTTATTTGTACAGAAACTTCGAGGGAACTGAAGTAACAGCCTCAATATTACTGAAGACATTGAGTATCCAGTACAATGCTTTGGGAGTTATGGACCATGAAAGGGTCAATGGGCACCACTGAGCATTAAAAAGCTAAATCCAGATCTTCTTCCCAGGCAGAGATGTTAAGCAATTACATTTTCAGTTAATTCTTACTCCACTGCCCTGGAAATGGATTCAGGTAGCTGAAAAAAGACAGATGGAGCTGCAATCTGATCTTCTGTTCAAGCAATTAGTTAAGTGATCTACTGTATACATAAGTGGGGAAAGCACTGCACTTCATAAAAGCCCCAATCCAGGAAATATTTATGTCATTTGGCATTCTTCCAGTTACTTTAACATGTTTTGGAGTGGACACGGTGAATTATTACCAGCTCTGAATTGCAGACTGGAGTCCACAAGAATTGATTTGAAATCTCATTTAATGGGTTTATGAAATTAATATTAATCGCTCTCTCTGATGTAATGCTTCCAAGAGAGATCAGTCCCAGGAGCGATGGTAACAGCCAATCAAGACAGTTGTAAAGTCTTTATACATCTGTTTTCTATGTGATGGGCACATCTGAATGTGAGGGGCAAGCACCTCACAGAGCAGCATGCTTTTCTAGAAGGAAAAATAACAAGACACCCTCAGAGGAGTCTGGCATATACCAATAACAGAAGGAATATGTTATTTCTTGTATTTAAAAAGGTAGTATCACCTAGCAGTAGCAGAATGTTTGTTTTTCTTAAGCTGGAATTGTATCAATGCTCCAATAGATTGTTTCACAGCAAGGGTCTTCACATGCTCAATTCTAACTTTTGGAGTTAGTAAAAACTTCCTCAAAACTTAGGAAAAACTTCCACAGCCATGTTGCCTCATTCTTTCTCCTAGTCAACTTTACCATTTGCTTCTGTCTGTAACTAGCATTGTCCTTATTTTAGCCCATGCAGGCCAACCCACCCTCTTCTTAACTCTCCCAAAGATGGGGAAAAGAGGTCTTAAGAAGGTTTCATAGCTTTGAAAGCACCAATTGCTTTAGCATAGTTTTACTTTGCATGTGCCTCTTCCACGTGCATCATCACTACTCTTGCTTATCTGATTGTTTGCAGATGAGCTGCACAGAATCACACTTTGTTTGCAAGGTGCAAGGACATTTCTGCTGTGCTTTCACGTAAAACTAATGAGTCTGAAACACAGAATTGTAGCTTCCCAAAACAATTGATGGGTTTTGGTTAGAGGTGAACTGAGACTACACTAAGACCATTACAAATAGCACTTGTGCAAAGAGACTCTGTACTTTCAGTATTTCAGTAACATAGCAGAGCTGTTTCCAAGAACAGTGCTGAAGCGCATACCCAAAAGTTTTACAACTTCATCATACATACTGCATGGGTTTCATTGAACTTCAGCAAGGGGAGGGAAGAAACTCTGTGAAAGAACACACATCCTTATGAGGACTGAAGAGTCAAAAAAGGCTCATCTGGAGCACCCCAGCAAAGCTCTTAAGCCTAGATAAGCAACTTGACACAGAAGGAAACGCAGCCACAGTTTCCCACAGTACTTGCACCTGTGAAGCAAGGCCAGCCACTTTGCTCTCACTGGGCTCCATTTGCAGTCAGCTGCTTCCCTAGAACACCAGCACAACTACGCAGTGCTTGACTACTGACACGCAGGACCTAAAAAATCACAGAAACCAGAACAGTACAGATAAAAAGACCAGAGTAACTTACTGCGTTGTAGACTCGGAAGCAGAAATAGCCAAACCACCTGCACGTGCACGCTCACAGAACTCAGCTGTCTGGCTAGAAGGGCTCCACTAATCCCACAGACAAACCATTTCACCACCAGACTTGCTTTAGGGCTTGGACTTTGCATCTGCTCAAAGTTTCTGAGTCTTTTTAGCAGTGCAAGAGCTGAGTTCACGCTGACTCTAGGACCAGCTCTGACCTGCTGCGAGTTGGATGCAATCTTTAGACTTTTAAGCTTAATGGAGGAGTTTTGGGGTCTAAATGGCACATAGTCACAGGCCAAAGCAATCGTCACTAAGAGCAAGGTGCCAAGACACACTCTCTTTAAATATTTAGAGTACTTAACATCAATGGATATTGAATTACAGGCTCGACATAAGCCTGAAATAAAGAAACCAGGAGTGAGTCAGCGAGCAGGGAGATCCAAATCCCAAAGCACAACTGTGGGCACACTTTGTGTAGGATGACCAAGCTGGGGGGGGGTGCAAAACAAGAAGAAAAAAGCTTTATTAGCTTGGGATTAACGCTGTGCTTTGGTTTCACTTGTTTCCCTACGCAACATCTAACCAACCCCTTGGCATGGAAAGTTTGCAGCTCACTGACACACTTTACCTCACGAAACCAATGAAAACGAGTCAATTAACACCGTGAAGCTCTGCCAGTGGAAGAATACCACTTTTAAAGCAGAAAAGCTGGAAAAACATGCACTTGAGCGGCGGCGGCAGCAGCAGGCGGTACGTACCCAGCAGCGGCGAGCGGGCCGAGCAGTAGGGCAGAGCATCCTCGGTGGGGCGGCGGGCGAGCAGGCTGAGGTTGGTGTACACATCGTGGGGCTTGGAGAAATCCGGCACCTGAGGCGAGCCCGACAGCCCGCGGAACACCCCGGCCGGGCCGCCTCGGTACAGGATGAGGATGAAGAGCGCCTGGAAGGCGAGGAGGAAGAGCAGAAAGCAGGGGTTTTCGACGCGAGGCAGGGACATGGCTCTCGAACTCCTTCACACCGGCACCTCCCGAGGCTCTGCCTCACGGCCGGTGCCACCCCTCCCCGCTGCCGACACCGCCAGGAGGGGAGCGGCCGCCCGCGGCCCCCCACAGCCCTGCTCTGAGCCCACAGCGACCGCTCTGAGCTGTGGAAGGAGGGGGCGGCCGCCATTTAACGTGCCCCCGCCCTTCCCGTGAAACTACAGCTCCCAGCATGCAGCGCGGGAAAGGGCCGTGCCCGGCTGCGCTTCGCCGCCGCGAGGCATGCTGGGAGTTGTAGTCCCCACGGCGGGGCCGTGGGGCCCTGAGGGCTAACGGTGCTGTGGGGCGGGTAGGGACCCGCTGGTGTGTCGGGCTGTCACAAATCATTTTTTTATTATTTATTTTTATTTTTTATTTTTTTACATTTTTATTATTTTTATTTTTTAACTTTTTTTTAAAATTTTATTTTATTTTATTTTATTTTATTTTTATTTTTTATTTACATGGTACTTTATGCGTGATTCCTTTCGAGCAGATTTTGGGTAGAAATTAAAATTCCAGGAAAATGCTGAAAACGAGCACTGTAATATTGGTTTTCATCCGATAAGTCTTCCTTGGAGCAGTCAGCCTGGTGGCACATGAAACAGTCTGATGGTACAATAAACATATATATTTTTTAAATCATATTGACTTATTAGGGAAAGGGGATGGTGTGTGCACTGTGTGCATATGTGGAGTTGAAGTAACTGTTTTTGGTAATGGTGTTTTTCAGGATTTTTGGAAGAGATTGAAAGCACGCCTGACATGGCCGAGTTTCCCTCACAGGTGGAGACAGGAAAAGCTCTTCTGCACTTCCAGCACAGTCACTGTCCTGCCTTTAAATGACCGAATTGAGCAAGATTTGATCAACTGAAATAAATGCACCGCTCTCTACCTGCATCTCAGGAGACTACAGAAGTGTTTCACCTGCATAGACGCCACAGCAAGGAGCCTCCTTTTGTTGCCTCACTGCCTATAAAAACTTTGGCTTTTACACCCCCGTCTTCTCTGTTTGTTTTCTTAATGAAATGGGGCATGTGTGATTGTGCTGTCAGTCTTTCTGCCTTCTCTAATAATGGATTTAACGTGCTGTCCATTTTCACTTAATTTTGACAGAGAAAAGGACATCTTCTGTAAGAAGCCATCTAGGAAAAGGCAGTAGCTGGGTTTGCACTGGGGAAAGTAGTAAAAATCAAATTTTTCCCTTGCAAGAAGGGGCAGGCCTCCTCAGCTCAGCCTCCCATCCCATTCCAAGACAAAGCTGTCCCATATGCTGGCTCATCAGTCAACATGCATGGCTCCAAACCAGGCAAAGCAGCTACCAACAGGAGGTTGCATGGGAAAAAGATGGGGCTAGAGGTGGTACCGTGTGTGTTGGGAGTACTCCTGCTTCAGAGCTGGATGAAGGGATGTCGGGGGACACATCTATAAGAGACTTGATCTCATTTATTCTGCTGGACAGAACAACCTGTTATTACATGAGGCCTGGGTGTAAACTATTGCCATTTCACATTTAATTTAAAATAATTTGTTGTGGTTTTGTTGTTGTTAAGAATAAATGTATTTAACACTTCTTTTGCTGGGACTAAGTCTGTTTTTATTGAAACCTACCCA
Source organism: Aythya ferina (assembly GCF_964211825.1). Taxonomy (NCBI): domain Eukaryota; kingdom Metazoa; phylum Chordata; class Aves; order Anseriformes; family Anatidae; genus Aythya; species Aythya ferina. The sequence goes on along the minus strand of NC_140296.1, from coordinate 121,910,621 downwards.
ATCCTGCAGCAAAGTCTGCTTTTCTTGCACACTGCTTTGAAGCTCTACCATTTGTGTTCTTCCTGCGGCATTCTCTCCATTACCATGGCAAACACACCCTGCTTGTCTTCATGTTCATAAAACAAAGTGATGCCCTCTGCTCTTCTGAAAGCTGCAGTGAGTACAAAGCCATGGATGGGAAAGAATTAATCTCTGCGTCCATCACAGGGGAACCTCTGTGTCTAAAACACATAGGAACCAAGATTTTAGTGCTGACATAGGTTTGCTGGCATTAATTGTTTTAGGAGCTGGTACTGCCTGAGTTTACACTTGGATCACAGTGGGAAGTAATGGTGTAGGAAGAATTTGGGCAAGGCTTGTCTGTCTGCATCCATTTCTGAGGCAGGGAGAAGCCAGACACACTGCAGCTGATCTGCATCAGCAGCTCTGCTAACTTATGGCAGTCAGGTGGTGTAAAAATTGTCACCTTGTGCCTGTTCTGGGGCACAACAAGGTCAGCTGGAAAGCCAACAGCCTGCACCAAACTTCAGTTCAGCCTGTGCACATATATATGCTATATATGCTTCCCATATACATGGGAAACTAACATGTAACTAGCCACATCAGCTGTGCACAGAGGGAGCCAAACAACACATGTTTCTGTGCTGGCTGGGAGAGCTGAAGCTCCAGGAACATTTCCTTCAAGATTCTTCCAAAACCAAATGCAAGAATCATGATCCTTCTCATTCCCCTTCTCCCATTGTCACCAAAATGGGTGGATCAGAAACCACCAGAAGCCTTTTTTTTCTCACAAAAGAGCAAGCGTGGACTGGAGAGCTGAATGCAGATCAGAACTCTGTGGTGCCAGCAAGCCCAAGTCTTTTCAAGGTCACTGCACTCCTATTTTTTACCTGCCGTAGAATGCCGGGGGGGATTTGAATTAAAAATGAATTGGATTGCTTAAATGAAAAAAAAAAAAAAAAAAACAAAACACAAAAAACCACCAACAATCCAACCTGTCTCCACTGAAGCATGAAAGGGAGCTGGCAAGCATTTTAGCAACCCCTGTGCACAGATGTATTGAGGGCACTGATGGAGGAAAACAATGTGAGACTGGATCTGTAAGGTGCAGGAACAGGGCTGTCTTGGCAGTCAAAGGTCTGCCTTTCTCATTTTCACGTCTGCTTGAGAAATTAAACGAATGCATAGGAAAATAAAAAAAAGACAAACACCATCTTCAATAGAGCTTGAAATTAAGTTTGTGCAAGAGCCTCTGGATGTCCCAGGGGAAGGAGCTTCCCCTCCCTCCCTCCCTCCAAGTGTAAATCCACCTCCAATCAGTCCTGAATGTGATGAGGGACTGAGAGAAGTACCTCACCATTTAACAAGATTCATTCTTGCTTGCTCTTTCTCCTCCTTCTCCCTTCCTTAACTCCAGGGACCTGCACCAGTTCCTGGTTTAAAATGCAACCGTGTGGCTGGGAAGCTTAGCCTTGAAAATGCAGGGCTCAAGAAGGCGAAGAGCATGTACTGGTGTGACAGAGTGATACCAAACAATCCCCGGGGTTTCTATCAAGGAAAGCAGCATTAATCCTTGTGAAGGCACTGCAGAGGCTTTCAGTCACCACTGACAAGCAGAGCTGTCCCTCTGTTTTGGGGGTGGAGGTGGCACATTTTTCTAGTAGGGTGGAGATTTCAGAGGCCTTTGGCTACCACAGTTCTTTCTCAGCTTTTCATACGATGTTTTGCTTGTACACGCCATGTTGCACTTTAAGCAAAACCTGTGTGAACAGGATTTTTTATTATATAAGCAGCTACGGATTTTGCTTGTACTCCAATATGCTAAATTTTTAGCGATGCTTCTTCAGAATATCCTTAAAAGTGTTTCTGTGTTTCTGAGAGGCAGGTCCTTTATTGTTATAAAAAAAAAAAAAAAAAAAAAAAAAGCATCAAAGTTACAGATAGCTGATGCGAGGTGCCTTGGCCAAATGACAAAGTAAATCAGTGAGAGCAACCTGGTTGCCCATGCCTGCTTCCCATCGCTTCCTGTCCTAAACAACTGCTTCTCCTTCCAGGAAAAAGGAAGAAGTTGAAAAACCTCTCTTGGGAGGTTTCATGGCCTCTGGAACTATTTGGGAGAGGCTTTTCACAGAGCAGAGAGGCCAAATGGGTGCATGACCTTGGATCAATGTTTGCTGACACCTGAAATGTCACCCAACCAACAGCTTGCTGCTGGAGATGCTGTGGGGCTATGGAGCTTACACTACATACCCCCGTTCCCTTCTGTCTCTTTCCTTCACCTCCAAAATGCAGACATCAGTCTCAGGGACCTGAAATGTTTTGCTTGAAGTTCTCTCGTAGCATATGGGTCAGATGAAGACCAAAGCGAGTACCCTTGGAATGAGAACAACAAAAACCAATACATTTTCCAGGAGCGTCCACTCTGTTTTCCTCGAAAAGAAGTAAGCCCTCGTGCTACAAGACAGACAACGGTGTAATATTGTACTATTCACATCATATTTAATAACGCGCTAGTACCATTCAATATAAATAAATAACCATTAAAAATTACTTCCTTGACATTCTCTTTCCTCTGTCAATAGCATTTTCTGCAACAGGAAATGTTAGTAATATTCATCGGTTGGTGAACTGGATGAATTTCAGAGAACATGAGTATCAGATACTAAGATGCTAGTAAAAAACAGGTGCTGGGATGCCTCCTCGAAGCACTTAGGGCTTGATCTGCAGCTTTATTGCACCCCTCATTCACTTTCCCTGAAGCCTGTAACTCTCACTGCTGCTCCACACCTGGGCTCTCCCACCAAGCTCTGCTAACAAAACTAACATCAGAGCTAGTGGTGTCTCCTGCTGACCTACCCTTAGATGATGCAGCCAGGCTGGCAGCAGCCTGTGCTGTCCTTAGTTTGCTCTACAGGGAAAGGAATATTTGTGCTGAACTGGTTGAAACGTCTGCTAGCCTGGGGTAACACTTATGTACATCCACACAAAGTCTCGGCCCTGAACAATTTAGTGTCTGGCAGAATTTCTTGGTTCACCGATTCCTTTCTCCACAGGGTCAGGCTGAGGCAAGAGTGGAAATGGCACGAAAGGGACAGTCTCAGACAGGCACTGAGCGTACCATATCACTGCAATCCAGGGTCCCAGGGGGAAAAAACAAGAACAATAATTTTGCTTTCTTATGGGGACGGAGTGAGAAGTCATTTCTAAAAGCACGTGTGCTTTGCAGCAGGAGCAGACCCTCGCTGCAAACATCCACTGGCAGTGCCAAAATCCTGTGTAGGCCCCGCATGAGATTAAAGGCTGGGGAATTAATCACCATATCCCCTCCTTTTCATACGGGCAGAAACCGTGCCCATCTTGGAGGGGAAAATGGAAGATCATAAATCAACTCCTTTACTCCCTTGCTCTCTGCTCATGCACTAAACCCACAAAGATAAGGATGTAATCTTGTTTTAATGGTGTGTGGAATCACTGGGCCCGCCTGCCTGATGGCGGGGACGGGTCAGCAAAGCCTGCTGGAGTGCAAGGCCTGGTTACCTCATACAGAGGCTGGGACATAAAGCTCTGAGCAAGGCCTGGTTACAAAGCTCTGACATTTAGAGAATGAAAAGTGTTTTGCAGAAGCCAGGCTTCCTTCACGCCATCCACTTCCAATATGCCAGACCCTTGCTCTGTAAGGACTTTTCTAGGGTCTCGAGACGACACAGTGCTCATAGCCCGTTCCGTATCCCTTTGGTGCTGAGATGCTAGCAGGGTGGCCTTGTCACACTAAACACAGCCCCTCTCTCTCTCTGTTTGCTGCCTATTCTTTGCTTTCTCATGCCTTCCTCCCCACTAGGCTTCATCTCACTCCCTTTGCCCCTTCCTGTACTTTAACCCCAGTCCCACAGCAAGATGCCTGGGTGCTAGCTCCCCAGTGAGGGAACACAGACCAACTCTCTCAGATACCCTTCAAAAAGCCCCTTCATGGATGCTTCCCAAGATCCAATGGGGACTATCCGCTGAGCGAGGCAGTCCTTTGCACATGTTTTTTACCTCGCTATGATTTTTTGGGAGCCAGAAGCTTAGTGCCACCCACGTCTCTTGCATAAAGGAACCACAGTTCCCTTTGCTGTACTCTCCTCCTTGCTGTGTTTCTGATTATTTTGCCAGTTTAAGACACCATTGTAAAGAAACCCCGGAGAGCAAGAAACATATGACATTCAGAAGTGAATGCCAAGCTCTACTGTTCTTCTGTGAGAGTCTGGGGCGAGAGGGAAAATGTTCTTTCTTCACGAACATGTCAGATGATCTAAGTTAAAAAACAAAACCGAACAAGGAATAGGCAGAGAACTGCAGTATAAATAAATCAACAAATAAACGTCTCCTGCCAGCCCAGAATTTCTTGGGCAGGGGGTGGTTTGATTGCTCATAATTTCCCCCCCAGCTATGCGATCCTTGATGCGGTTTGAATGCCCCAAGCCTTGTTTCTTATGGCCTGAGTGGAGATGGTTTTCAGGATGTGCTCAGAGGGGTTTCTGGGTCAATTCAAGGAACCTTCCTAGAAAAGTCAGAGACATACTTCTCCCCACGCACACACAGTACAAACACTTGTGCTTTTAATCCAGTGCATCCTTCCTTCGGTCCTCATTTGCCACCTGCTCCTTTGTCAGTTGCCTCCCCGCGGGCTGTCTTCCTGTTTCATTAAGGGAAATTTCTCTGTTCACAGGGCCAAACGTGCCTTTCAGAGTTCAGCTGGAGAACTTGTCACATTTGCTACTTCACTTGTCATTTACGTGCTCAAGATACGTTTCCTGACGATGTCTCCCCACATTCCCCAACATTCACGCAGGAGATGAACGCAGGCTCAGGGTTCCTCTTCTCTAAACACTTCTCTCACCCTCCTCCGCCCCAGAAAGGTGTCCTCCTCTCCGAAGGTTTAGGAAGCAGCTTTGTATATGTGATTTGAGGCTACCAAAGTGACTGAGGGTGCTGCAGCAGGGTCGCAGGCTAGGAACAAAACTTTCAGGTCCACCCACCTGTGCCCCTGCTTTCTGGTCTTTGCAGGGGGATGCTCCACATGGATGGCCTTTGAGGTACAGTACCTGCCAGAGGAACTTTATCCAGAGGGCACCAGGCCTGGGAACTGGGACAGCATTTTCTGAAACAACCGTATGTTAGGGCAGTTCAAGTTATCAGCTGAGATGTAGGCACCGGATCCTTTCTGAATTGCCAAACCCAAAACAAGGTGCTTCAGCACAGCTCCCTCCCCAGTACCGATGGCTGATCTGTGCACGTATCTGAGTGTATCCTTCAGAGGAAGGGCCTCTCTCACGCTAGCTTTGCTTTTAAATTCTTCTCCAAGCATACCTCAGGGTGACAGATTCACATTTGTGCTTTTGTGACAACTCCTGTCCTTGAAACACTGCAGCTCATAACTGCTGTACCGACGCTCAGGTTTCACAATATGCCACGAGACATCTTCAGAGGCACCTGCACCCATCCTGGATTTCAGCTTCTTTGCTGGCACAGCAGAGAATGGAGATCGCATCTAATAAATTTCCTGTTTAATGAATGGTTAAAAACACAAAGCCCACGAGGGAAGGGAGGTGCTCCTCTCCCAGATGGGGAATGGGAGACAGAGCACGAAGTCAAAAGTGAAGAGCTGTAGGATCACAGGGCACCACATCAGCTCTGTCCCTGCTCGTTACCACCTTTTGGGCAGTGGGAGCTGATTGACGTGGCTGTGTTTTGGGGCATTTATCATCCTCTGGTGGTGGAGCTGAGCGCTGGGCAGAGCAGGCAGCGTGTGCCGCTGCTGTGGTTGCTGACAAACTTCAGGAGCAATCGCTGCCCGCTGCCTCTGTCAAAACAAACACAAGGTGAGGTTAGAAAAAGGTAGAGATCTCAGCACCACATCCAGTAGATCAGGGCAAGAAAGGCATTTCCAAGAGAGCTGTCCCCTGGCACAGGTAAAAACTAGGCAGGCATCACCAACCATTTTTTCTCAACCACGCTACTTATACCTTCAGGCTGCAGATATGGTGGGGGTGCCGCTTGTTCTATCTGCACTGCAGAGTCCTAGCAGGGATGTTTTATTTATGAATTAGCAAAAGTTTTTGAAGGATTTTTCCTCCCAGTGTTTTTGAGATCTGAGGATCCCTCTCTGGAAGCTCTGAAATGCAGGTGAACTTCTTTCCCTAATTCCCTATTTCCAAATATCACAAGGCAGCAGGAGTCCTATGCTAAACCACGTTCTTCTTGTTCTGATGCCTGTAAATACACGTTTGCAGTAAGAATAAGTAGGTTTTATAACACCAGTCTTGAGCAATAGCTTTCAGGGCTTTAACAAAGAAAAAATACAGAGAGAAATTAATTCCCACCTCCTGCTCTCAGAAGCCAGAGTCTGCATTTCTAGGGACTTCGGTTTCAATATGCAGTCTGCAGGGATGCATGCTGTGAGAGTTTTTGGATCTCACCCATGATCCTCAGTCCCAACACATTTCAGATCCTCCCTAATGGTTCTCAGGGCTGAAAAAAGGCAGAATTTTTAGTGCAGAAAAGCACTTTTGAAAAATAAACGTTGAACTCTTCTTTTTCATTTTGTTGCCTTATGAAAAGGCAAACAGTGCCACATGCATTATTGTCCCCCCTTGATAGATCTGCCCTAATGGAGTTTGCTTCCCTAGACTCACAAGCGCTGCCATGGTTCATCTAGACACAGCCAGGAGCAGTGGGAACGTAGGCAAGGAAGAAAGTGGACTCCAGCTGGGATAAAATAGCTGCTATTCATGCAATACCCACTGAAGCCTGATCTTTGCAGTTTATGTGATCAGCAGGTCCCATCACGCTGCCTCTGTGGCAATCCAGAGAGCAGGCACACATGCCAAGAAGCCCTCTAAGTGGGCTAACTGGAGATTAGCAGAGCACCAAAACCCACATCAAATAATGTCTGCCTGGCTCATGTCCACAGGCATTAAAGGGGAAAGAGGTCTCTGGGAGGTCTGGAACTTGACTGGCCTCATCTAATCCTTAACAAGGATGAGTTCCCAGGAGGGGAAGACAGAAATACCCTCCCTATTGTGTCTAAGAACAGAACATCCTCAGGGGAAAAATTTTACCTCTTTTTTTTTTTTTTTTTCTTTTCTTTTTTTCCCTCAGCGTTGTTTCATCTAGAGCACGTCTGTCAAGGTTCTGAAGCTCAATAGTAAGAACCTCCAAAACTCAACATAGCTGTCAGCAGACACGTCAATTTAAAACTTTATAGGGGGTGTGGGTGTGGAATCTGATGATTTGGTTTGAGTGCTCTCAGCTGAATCCACTAAGCTTCTCAAAGCAGCACATTCACACCCAAAGCCTTTGCAGGTGCCTCCTCGGGTGGATGCTACCTGCACACTTGGGTCAGAGAAGCTGCCCCAAAGGGCAGATGATACTGCAGAAAGGATTTGGATCAAATCAATAATGCAAGTGGAAAAAGCTCCCCAAAATCTACAGAGCTGACCCAGTAGAGACTCTGGCTTGAAGGCAGAGAAGTGATACCCCATACCAGTTAGCTGGAGTCTGAGTATTTATGAGCTGAGTTCAGGCAATTGTAGCTTTAGTCTGCCACAGACCCAGCACAACTGGGTATATAAAATGAAACCATTACCACTAGAAGATTGCACACAAGTGCAGGTTAAGAGAGGTGCTGCTATCTACACGTAGGACTAGCATCATTTTACATTTGCCAGGGTATCTGAAATATTCATGAAAAGCTGGCAGAGACGATGGGGTTTGTGCCCTACAGGAGGGCCAGGTAGGATTCCCGTGGTGGCACCAGGTGCCTACGTTTAGGCAGCTGACTCCCATGTCTGCATCTGCTGCTGGATGTGCAGGTGCTGGGATTGCTTTGCGCTTTGTATGGCTGTCACTCAGAGATGACGGGATGATGTGGAAACGCTGTACGCAGCTACAAGCAATGCTCATACCAGATCAGTGCAGAAGCTGAAACGCTCATGACTGCCTGTATAACAGCTGTCAGTTTTGTTTCCCCTGGCAGAGCTGAGCTGAATATTGGGGTCAGGACTGCAAGCAACCGTAGAATATCTTCCAAAGCAGGAGTAAATCATTCAGCATCCTGCATTCTGCCACAAGTATGAGTCATTCCAGGAAGAGTTAGGTACTCCTGAGTTGGATGCCTTTATTTATTTTATTTTTTTTTTGTGAATTTTGGGCTAGGAATCTGCCAAGGGCAGACACTGAGATCAAAGGGCATAGCAGCTGACGGAGGAGGACATGGCTCCTCTGAAACCTGTTCATCATTCTCTATTTCTAAGAAGATATCACTGAACGCTTATACATTCCTGCCCTCACCTATGGTGGTTGCCATAATCCCTCCCCCTCCTGCTTAACTTTGCTCTGTGGACCATGCAGGAGCTCATAGTGCCTTCAGCATTTCTCCTCAGCAGCAGACGTATTCCTAGCTCTCGTAATGTTGGTAGTGAGTCCTTCAGGCTTTGTGAGAGCCTGTGTAGGTTGCTCTTTGCTGGTTCCTGCTTTCAGACGGTCTTGAGTGTCCCGTCAACCTTTCCCTGCAGCACCCACACCACGATTGTTCACACAAGACAAAAGCAGAAGGTGGAGGTGGAGGGGCAATCAGGGAAAAAAAGTCATCTGCAGAACAGTGATCTCGTTCCACGTGCTGTTGAACAACTCCCCCACTGAAGGGAGTATGGACCTGGCAGAAATCAGGGAGGAAGGAATTTGGCTTGTCATTACTGAGTGAAACCATGAGATTCTTCTGCCATTTTTCTCTCTGCTTCCATGCAGGCAAAGCTTCTGTGGGGACTGCAAGGAGGTGTGAATGAGTACAGCATGCAGACAGTGAGTAAAGATGAGGATCTTGTGCAAACGGTGACATGATAGGGGAGTTACTGGGACTATCGCGTATGCAGTCTTTGAGGAAATAATAGTAAAAATAAGGAAAGACATACAGACTATTTACCCTGTCAAAAACGATAAAGAGAAGGGTACTCACATCGGGGAGCTGGCTCTCTGCCTACACCTCTACTCTGGGGTCTGTGAATCCACGCTTGCCTTCGTTAACCAGAGTCGGCCTCTCCGTCCTCGTGTGCCAGACCAACACCTAGAGGGAACCACAAAGAGTTCAGGGGCTCTGGATGCCTTGCAAATGCTGAGAGCAGTGCATCCGCCAGGGGGAAGGATCCTGAGCAACCCAAGGCTTGTAGCTGTTGGAAGTGTGTGGTTTAAAGGACTTCAGACAGGGCCTGTGGAGGCTTTAGAGGAGCATGAAGCAGTGACGAGGAGGAGAGATCATTTTGGACTGACACCCCACCCAACCCTCTGCCAGTTCTGGGTTTGAGGGAAGTAATCTGGGCACGAATTGTATGGCTGAGGCTCTTTATTAGCACAGTTAGTGTGCACAGCACTAACTGTTCCTCAGTGCTTGCTGAGCTTCTCATCTGTAAAGCATTTGGCAGGCTCTGCCCGCCTGCCTTGGCACTGTTCGGAGCTGAGGTGTGCTGGCACAGAGCAGGCACGGTAGAAGATGGATGGGGCATGGCAGGAGGCCACGAAAGCAGCCAGGATCTAGCAAAGGGGATGTACTTTCCAGGTCTCTTGTGATGCTCACCTTTGTGCAGTTGGCTGCTTTGGGCTCCAGCCCGTCCATAGTCACTAAATCCTTCAGCAGACTGGTTTCCTGGTAGCCTCCTTTAACTCCCTCCAGCTTGAAACTGGCTTGAGGCTTCTCCAAGATCAGCTTGATGCTGATGGCAAATCCAGCCATGTCAATAGCAAAGGGCCGGTTAGGGTCAAAGACGGTTTTCCACCCCACCACCTTCCCTGCTGGGCTCACTTTTGGGGATTCGTACCGCAGCCCTCCGACGAAAGCCACCGGCCAGACTGACACCCTCCTTGTGTAGCGCATCTGTGTGCCAGAAGGAAACAGTGCTGTGAGAAAGCAACCTTGCCATGCCTGTCCCGGCCCATTAGCACACCATCCTCTGTTTTCTTTGGCACCTGTCCTCCCCCGTTGACTTCCTACACAATCGCATAGCTCCAGGCAGCACAAGATCTATCTCCTTCGCCTGTGCTGCTGTTTGAAGAGCTACAGCCTGCAAAGCCATGAGGCTCTGCTTGAACACTCCCTTCATTATACACCCAACTCGCTGCTTTTCAGTGCCCACATTCAGTCCCTCAGAAGAGGGAAAGCCTTTCTGATCTCATCCGAATTTTTATCACTTTTTGTAAATGACAAATACAACTTCTACGAGGACTCCACCTCCATACCAACTCCACTCGCTCCAACTTTACCCTCATACAAGTCACCTCCCTCCCAGACTGATGGATCTTTGTCCTCCCTTACTGCAGCTTTCCCCCGCCCCTATTCTTCCATCCGTGGTTACTTCCTAAAAGAGTGTGGTTTTACTGAATTTGCCACAAAGGACCTGGAAAGAAATAAGAAAGGATGAGCTTAACAGAGAGCTAAGAATTGCTGAAAATGGGAAATGTGTTCTGATGCGTAACGTGGTATTCTGACTGGTGTGTAACAGTTTGGCTTAAATTGGTGACAAGGGAGTTTACTGAATAATCATTTTTTGCGAGTTTGCAACAGACTTGGCATCTCACAAAAGCCAGGTTTCCAGCCAAAGTCTGGGCAAGCTTCTGTGATCCCAGGAGCACAGATCTGCTGTGGTGGCTGGAACCCAGAGTATGGAAGGGCAGGAAAGGAGAAAAAGTGGATTAGAAAGTCAGTCAGCTTTTCTAATATCCCCTACTCATCACACCCCTCCAAGAGAACTGATCCATGCTTTGCCAGAAGTTTATCATCGGTGCTTATTTAAATCATCAAATCTCTTTGTGAAGAGGTGTATATTCTGGGGTACATATTCCCTGACCCCTCTGAAAACGAACCCAGGAGGCAGTAGTTGGTGTAATGCTGTGTGAATGGCTATTGACATCTGCAGCACACACCACAGCAGATGTGCTTTTTGCTTTTTCAGCCCTCTAGAGAACGGCTTCTGGGTTGCATAGCTGTAGGCTTGTGTCTGCCCTATACCCAGCTGCCACCGAGTGCAGGGAGACGAAGGCTCCAGGCAGCATGCCACAGCCTTCGTTTCCCATTTAATGCTTGCAGTCCACACGGGAGACCTGGCTAAATTCATTATTTTTTTTCTGTCCCACGTAATTTTCCGGCTCTTACCTCTTCAAACAGCTCCAGGCTGTAAGTGTTATCATCGTCGGCGAAATACACTACCCCTTCTGGCGGCGCGGTGTTGCTGAAGCTGTCCCTCAGCCAGTGCAGCCCCAGGTTCCTCTGCAGTGTCCCCCGCGGGGTGTGGGATGGGATCCAGGACAGCCCCAGCTTCAGGCTCTTGGGTGTCTCCACGTTGAGGTGGGTGAAGTTGAGGCCTGCCTTCTCCAGCAGGTTGGACACCAGGTTGGTCCTCCGGGGCGAGTCCTCCACCACCACCCAGTGCAGGTTCTGCACGTGCAGGAAGGTGTTGGCCAGGCGGGTCAGCTCAGCTTTCTGCACCGGCCGCGTGTAGGTGGGGGTGATGACGAAGATGGTGGGCAGGGTGTCTGACCACGGAGGGGGCCGGGAGTAGACATAATTCTGGATGACTTTAGGCGTTGCCCTTATGCTCTGCTGCTGCCGAACGCATGATGGGAGGCCTTCGTCTCTCAGCGCAGAGGTACCGTTGAGGAGAGCTTTCGAGGTCACGTTCTCATCTGTCTCTTCTGGGACAAAAGAAAGGAAGAAGAAGAAAGAAATTAGAGAACTACCCACTGCTGAGCTGCCTTCTCTCCAGGGGATGCTATATTTCTAGAGTCAATGCTCAGCACATCAGCCTCCTCTCCCTCAAGCCAGCCGAAGGTGCACACTCCTAAGAGAAGTCATCACACTCATCACAGCCACAAGCACGGTGACAGCAGAGCTCTTGCACTTACTTCTCAGCAGGCTGAGGTAGCGGGTGGTTGGGTATTGGTGCCACAAGGTTAGGAGAAGAGCCCATGGCAAGGCGATCAGGAGCGTGGTAAGAAGGTTACGTCTCCTCAGCATGCTGCAGAGAGCTCCCAGTGCCCAGGCATCTCTCTACCTTTCAGAACAGAGAAAAGAGTAAGACCTCTGAATTATCAGGCAAAAAAACCACTGGGACAGGTAGGTCTACAGGCCAAACTAATAGACTTAAGTTTGGTTTGCTTGGCAGGAGGCATGATAAATGTTGGGCCCCGATCCAGCGAAGCATTCGTCTAAGTGTAAGTTTACAAGGAGACCCATTAACGTTGCAGGCCTGAACCATTATCCAGCTGCCCTGGCCAATTCCTGTGCTATTGAGCAGAAGCTTTTATCTATTTTTGTTGCTGTAAAAAACTTCCCGCTGCCCCAAAATGAACCCACTGACCTTGGCTTCGTGTTGGCAGAATCTTGTCAGAAACCTTGCAGAATACAAGCCCAAAGAGGACTGTTACCTGCTCCCTTTTCAGAGGAGAAATATTAATTCCTGACCTGAGTTTGTTTTGAAGATTTATTTTTTTTAAACTATGTGCAAGATTTGGGTTCCTGCAGGAAAAACAGAAAATGTCAGGATGCCCAGCATCTCTTTCAGCCCTGCAGTTTTAATTCATTCTCCTTATGCAGATTCATCGTTGCGATCAGTGATGCACATTATCACCCACTAAGTTTTCCAATAAAGTCCCTGCCTCGGTCATTCCACAGTGCTGGTGATGCTTGCTGCAAGTTTAATTATTCCACATCCCTTCCTACCCCTGGTTTGCTGTTTTTGGCTACTGCAGAATTTAGTCTAAATCACAGAATAATTTCTTTCTTAGAATTTCTTTAATGTACATGACTAAGACATCTGAGAAATCACAACAGGTAGCAGTTATTTTTTGAAACTCCTTCTAAAAGGTGAGAGGAACTAAAGGAAAATAAAGAGAAATTAAGGACAAAAGTATCAGGAATAACCAACAAGGGATTGTTAATTTACAAATGGTCCAAGCTACATTAGTCCCATGCTTCATCGTCCACAATTGTTGGGCTCCCACTAAGTCAACATGACTAAGAGCAGTCAATCTGCCTGGAAATGAGACCCTTGGCTGCTTGAGGTAGATATGCCTTCAACAAAGCACCCAACATTAGCGATTAGTTTGGAAAACACAGACTGAAGGACTTGGAAGTCTACTGGAGACTCCTTGTTTGGGGACTTAACTCAGCCCTGTGTAGCCAGGGTGTGATGAGATGCCAGTCCTGGCTCACATCCTTGAAAAGACCGTGTATAGTCATATGGACATGAGATCCAAGGGATGACTTTGGGAAGTCCAGCATTAAATGGGCTTGCCTAGGGCATATGGTGCCTTCTGTATGGCTCTGGCACAGTCAGGAACATTTTCCTCCAAGTTTTCCTCCAACTTCCAGCTTCTGCTTTGGTCCCTGTATCCATATGAAATCTCCCAATACTGTTACCACACACCAACACAAAAAGCAGTGGTTTAGAAAGAGGAATACACTGCAGAAACACTGAACAGCACAAAGCAAAATTACTTGTTGCCACCTAAGGACTTTCTGCTCTCACTACAGCAGGATGCCTGATGTTTGAGAGACGTGCCATTGCTGGATTTTATTCCCCTCTCCCTCCTGGTAACATCTGTAATCTGCTTCCTCTGGGATTCCTTTTTGATGCCAAATACTTCTCCTGGTGGATTTCCTCCCTACCACAGAGATGCTCACTGGGAGGCTAAAGGGAGCATAAAACATCCATTAACCTCCTGCAGAGACATTTCAGTTGGAAAACTGCAGTCCCACCCCCTGGGAACTGGAGAGCTACTGTATGGCACAGCTCCTCCGGGCCCTCTTGCTCTCCTAGGCTGAAACCAATTTCAGGGAAGAAGGCTAGAGCATCATATAGATATAAGCGGAGGAAAGGGTGTTCAAGCTGGATGGCTCTAAATTCCTGCCCTGCAATATCTTTCCAAGGTGTACTGAGGGCTGGCCATCTAAACCCAAGCTCTTCAAAGGAACACAGGCGCACCAAATGCAAAGGAAACTCTTCTTGCCCAGCAGCTCCTCTTCTGTCCAAAGGGGAAGGATTGCCCTGCTTCAGCCTTAGAGAATCATATACGAAAGAACATGATTACTGGTCTGAAAGGGCTCTGCCTGGGAGTGACAGCAGCCACATGGTAGTCCCAGAAGACATAAGGGGATGCTAGTCCAAATTCACCCTCTGGGGTCTTCTTGGGCCCCTTTTTTTTTTCCTGATATTTTGCTTTGGTCTCCCTGCTAAAGCAAGGACCATGCAGTCACAGGGCTCATCGCTGCTCTACCACCACCAAAAATCAAACCCACTTCAGCTAAATCTGACAGAAGCCTCGTATGCCTCAGCAGGTCTTCTGGCAGGCAAGTACATACAGGTAGCCATACTCACGTGCCCCAGTAAGGAAACTGCCTCAGCATGAGCTTATTCCTTATTAGACACCAACGGTACCGAGCTGGAGCAATCACAGTACAGAACCTGTCTCCTCAAACTAACCACTTAAGGTGACAATCCCGAATGCTCCTTACCCCACACGCAGGGCACGCCATGGTGGCTCTTCCTCCACTTTGGAAAACTGACCAAGAAATGGGCCAAAGAACTGGGGTGGCTGGGGGTGCACAGGAGTTTGGTGAAGCCTTGTGCTATAAACATGCTGTCTCTGCTTAATTTTACTGCTTTCTGATGGCTGGACCCAGGGCAGGTACAAGAGATCCTTGAAGAATCAGTGCCGAAGGCACGGGCGCCTGGTGAGCTACAGGATGGTGTTACCCACAGCGGGGCTGCTCTCCCCCCAAGAAAATCCCCTCTTTTACCAGAGCAGCAGCACACAGCAAAGTTTCCTGTCACCTGGGGCCACGAGGAGGGACAGAGACATCAGAGAAATCCAGGCCCTAAAGCAGAGCTCCTGCGCTGCCTTGTAAGGGCAGCAGACACCTAGGTCCGTCCACCCAGGCTCTGGCTCGAGGGCATGGCAGCTCCTTGCTTCCCCTGAGATGCCTGCAATTCCAACCAGCTCCGTGCTAGAGTCAGGCAGCCAGTGTTTCTTCCCGTTAATAAAAGGCCTTAATTACACAGGCACGGCTTCCCCACAGCGGGCATGTCATTCTGCAAACTCGGGTCGCTTCTGGAGGGAAGGCGAGGAGGCGGCGGTGGCAGCTGTGTTACCAAGAGAGCACAGAGGAGCGGGGATCAGAGCCTGAACAAATTCCCTTTCTAGTTCTTTCTCCTCCTCCTCACAGGCAGCCCTGTTCATGCTTCCTGAATGCTGCAAACAAGCGGAGATGCTGCCTGTGCGTGCAACTCCCCTGTGTGTGCTCTTTGCTCATTTATTTCTGTGTGTACCTCCTCGCTATTGCTTTTCTGCAGCGTGCAGTGCTGGAGAAGTTAAGCCTCGCATAAAGCACCGGGTCACTTGCGAACCTCACAGAGGGGTCTGACTTTCATCCTGTTTTCAGAAAACCTGCCTTGGGATGTGATGTTTTCTCTTTAAAACCTTACCTTCTCTCCCCTACCGCTGCCCCCCTGCATCCATCATGCTTGTGCTCTTCTCTGTTCCTTTATATTTTTTTCACCTTTCTTTTCTCAGTCTTTAAGAGTTTCTCTTATTCCCTGTTTCCAGGACTACAGGAACGCCCTGCCCTACTGATGGCTTTAGCCTTCATCCTCCCTCCTTCCCCACACAAATACCCTTAGCATTTTCTTAATGTCCACCCCGCATGAAATATTTCCCACAAAGTGGTCCATTACAGCATCAGCCCATCCTCTTGAAAACACAGCATCAAAACCCAGTCACGTGTCAATGCCTCTGGGTAGCTTGCTGATGGCCCCAGTGGGGCTTGCAGAGGTTTACTGCACATATTTTTACCTACATTTTATAATTAAAAACAAAGTCCCCTAAGTGGCTCAGATTAATTGCATGCCTGGCTGGCAGGCATTACTGCGCCTGTTCTTGGCATGAGCAGCTACTCTCCTTCTGCCTTTAAACCCATTCAGAGCAGATCCTATTAAAAGAGATCCAAGATCAGAAGAAAATTTTTGTGATCGGCTAAACCAATCTCCAGCAATCATCCCGTAATTCCTGGGTTTAAGCTGTAGAGGGCAGGGACTGTCTCTTAATGTGCTTGTACAGTCCTGCACTGATCCCAACAGGAGCCTCTGGATGCACTTGCAATACAAATATTATTGATTGTACTCTCTTGCGGGCTCTTCTCCTCCCTTGCTATTTCCCCTGTCCTGCCTATTCCCCTTTCTCCTCCCTCTTCTTTTTTAACTAGTGTCTCCTGCAGCCCTCGTTTGTGTTACGCACCCTTAACAACATTAGCTGGATGTTTGATGGATGCCTTCAATATGCTGCCTGTAGCCTTCCTGAGCTGTTTTCCAATTACACATCCCTCTTCTTAATTTCATCCATCAATCTTTTGTTCTCTATTAAAAAATAAACACACACACACACAGAGTACAAAGCTGAGCACGATAGGGACAAAATGTTTCTTGTGCTACTCTTGGCTCACGCTGCTTTTTCAGGCTTCTCAATTCCCGGGACACAACAGCATCCAGCCTCCATTTAAGCCCGCGTGCTGGGGGGATTAATCTGAAAGGATTTGAGTGAAGGGAATGGGAGAAGCACACAGAAGAAGAGCCCAGCCACATCTTCTGGATGCCCCAGACTGATGCTGAAGAGAAGCACGATCTGGCTGAGGCTCGGAGCATCACGTGTGAGCGACCCCTCCATCAGCTAGGACCACAAGGAGTTTGGTATTTCTGTTCTGAGATTTCAGTTCTGCTCTCCACCTGCCTGATTCAGCATGAGAATGACACCTTTCAAAGAGTTTGCTGTGCAAGAAAGGCATTGCATCCTCTGGTTCAGGGCAGCCGGTCTGTTTGACCCAGGCACACAGACCCTGAATGCTGGACCAACCCCAGCCCCAGGACTGTGTGTCTGCAGCCTGAGACGCAGGCTGTAAAGATCGCTATTTTCCCAAAGGGACAAGTTTCACAGTTCAGACAGTCCCTCAGGGACATCCCACCATCCGTTCTACGGACTTTTCTAGGCAAGCGCCCAAAGCAAACAAATTGCAGCTGAGAGAGCCAAGAAATGCCCCTGGTCTTGGTTTGAGCAGTGTTTGCAGCATCCCCTGTGTACCTTGGGAGGAGAGCAGAGAGGAAAAGGGGGATGTGGGGAAAGGAGAGGGGCAGAGCCGGAGCACAGCTGCCAGCAGGGCACAGATGACTCCTAATTTCACGCACCAAAACTGTCAGTAGCGTTTGGGCTTTGTTTTGCTTGCCTTTTGCTGCCTCTCTCCATCAGTCCCTAGCCACCTTGAGGAAGTCCATGCAGATTTCATGAGTTCCCTAACTCCTGGTGTGGGAGCCGCGATGCTGAAGGCAGAGCAGGGAGCTTTCAATTATTGATGAGAGCGACCTCTCTTTAAACAAGGAATGCATAATTCATGGCAGCACCGGTATTTGTGGTGATCAGCAGCGGCTCTGTCTCTGCTTTGCTCAAATCCACAGGAAGCCGCTGTCCCCTCTCCCCCAACTCCCTCGGGCCCACCGGAGCCTTCAGCTGAAACTTCAATGCTGTTTCCAATCGAGACGAGCCAAGATGCTGCAGCGCTTCCCCTCACCGGGCAGCCTCCTGCCTGCTACAGATGTGCACAATAAAGTGGGAGGAGGGATCCGAGGAAGCACGGAGGTGGGTGTAATGGGTTATTGCTCGGGGACAAGCAGGGGTAATTACTGTGCAAACACAGCCACCAGAGGACATCGCTCAGCAGCGGGATTCCCCTGGCCCTCAGATGGCCGCAGGTGTGGTGCTGATGCAGGACAGAAAGGGCAGACTAGATGTGAAGGACAGCACCCGAGGGCTCGCACCCAGCAGTATTTCTTGTGGGAATGGGGGGACTGAAAAGCAAAGAGACAAAACCAAGGGAGAGACAAAACCCAGAGAACCGCAAATAACAAAACAAGCCAGGGAAGGATGGCCCAGTCCTTCCCCAAGGCAGGAAGAGCAGGGCTACCAGCAGCTGTGGGGTTTCAAGGCTTGAGCCCAGCTACAGGCTGTCGCTCAGCACATGGGCTCCCATGGGGACAACTTCCCCGGGAAGTGAGTCACTCCGAGTGAGGCAGCCGTGCTCCCCAAGCCCCCGCTTCTTCCTTGGATGTAGCACGAAGCCTTCATCCCATCCTTGGCAGCTCCAATCCCTTCGCCATATGGGACTGCAGTTCCTTTCAACCCAGAAGGCAGGCTTTGGGGAAGCCCAGAAGTCAGGCTTTTTGTCCTTGGGGAGCTTGCAGTGTGCACCCCCAGCCCTCCTGGGCCTGCACGAACCCAACTCAAACATCTTCCTCCAACCTTGGACCTGTCACATCTGCGGGCAGCTTGGCATGGCACAGAGAGCACAGAGCACCAAAATCCTTATCCCAGGTCATGCCTAAGCAGTGCAGAACCAAGGACGGTCACACTTTATGCTGGGTTTTGTTCCAAAGTTATATAAAAAATGCAGAAAACGAAAAAAAAAAATATGTTGGAAGAAGCTAATCAGATCTGCTGGAGAGGTCCCATGGGAGCCAACACTTTTGAGACAGCTCAGCCTGCTGTCCCCAGGTAGATCAAGGGTATGCAGGCATTATCTGGGCTATCAGCGGGAATGGAGATAACCCAGTTCAGATATAGACTAGACCTTGAACTTGTCTGTGAAGGCCAGTTATGCAGAGCCCGAGAAAGGAGGTCTGAAATAGGTTATTTTTAATCAGCCTGGACCCAAACGTCCTTCACGACTGACCCGTTCGACCTGTAGCTGCCTTCCCTGAGCATCAGTGAGGATGGGCTGCGACTCGCAGCGACGCAGCCCTCGACCCAGTTCTCATTTCCCTGCATCCGTGCCACCTGTTCCCAACCAGAACTGCAATCCAGGGGTGCCAGAAATACCCAGGGAAAGATTGGCAGCCTGGGCCCAAACAGAAGAAAGAGGGACCAGATGTCTCCTGAGAAAGCCAGCTCTCTCCGGAGAGACCTATCTGCCTGGAGTTATCCTTTCTCAAAAGGAGCTCGAGGGCTTATTTAAACTACAACTTCTCTCCCCTGCTGCCAAGCACTGGCAGAAGTAAGGTCCTTTATAGGCACTGGCGACTGTTATAGAAATAACCACTCCAAAGGTATCAGTGACAATCAGCCCCGTATCTACATTGTCAAAAAAAAAAAAAAAGAAACGGAAAGAAAAAGCTTTCATTTTTTTTTTTTTTTTCCAAGGAGGCAAAATAATTCTAAGGAAGCAAAAACAATGCTGAATTGTTCCAAAGTGTCTGTGCATTTCATCCAGAGCTTTCCCTACTGTGTTAACAGCTGATGCCTGTACAGCGGGAGTGGGAGCTGTCATTTTACACGTTTCTTACAAAAGCAGAAAGGAAAAACCCGTAGTTTTTCCTTCCAGAGCATTTTCAAAGATGGAGAGGAATTACTTTTTCAGAGAAAAAGGCATTAGGTATTATTTGAAGGATAATTACATTTCACAGATGCTTGTTTGGGGGAAAAAATAAAATCACCTTGATCACAAGCTCCTTGTAAAGATATGGGGCCCAAAGGCCTCTGGTAGCAGTCAGGATGCAGGGATGGGCTTTGATCTTAGCTGTGTGTCAATACGACATCAAATGCAGACCTCCAGAGGAACACGCTATCACTAATGCATGCTCTTGATTGATTTAGATAGCTTGTTTTCCCCCTGCTTTCAAAGGCAGTGTTGAAATGCTCTTCCCTGCTGGACTCCCCGGATGCTCCTAGGGAGGGCAAAAGAAACCAAAGGAGAAGCTGCTCTGGCTGAAGTCACACTACCAGC
This sequence comes from Aythya ferina, assembly GCF_964211825.1. Taxonomy (NCBI): domain Eukaryota; kingdom Metazoa; phylum Chordata; class Aves; order Anseriformes; family Anatidae; genus Aythya; species Aythya ferina. The sequence continues at coordinate 121,890,772 of NC_140296.1, read as the reverse complement.
GAGCAGAACAGCCTTTATGCCACTTACAACACAAGCAGAGCTGGGGATGTCAGCTGTCTGCCTGAAACAGGTGGAAATACTGACATTTTAATGCTTACACGTGTGTGCTGGCAGAACCCAGAGCCCTTCATGCACAGAAAGAAGCGAGGGCAGAGGACACGTGCAGTGTAGGGGCAACAACCCCCCGGTGTTTTTATTTGGGAATGCTGGCCGGATTGCATGATCAGTGAAAGCACCAGAGCAGCTGAGGTTGGGAGTGGAAAGGGGAGAAAGGCCTTGGTCTCCTTGATGGACATTTTTGCTGCAGCGGCTCTCCGAGCGGCGTGAAATATGCTAGCTCCGTAACCAGCTGAGATGGTCCAAAATGCTAATTCTGATCTTTCCCTCCAAACAAATCTTCAGTGCTCATTAGATCTGCCACTTGCTGTGTGGCGTCCAAGTGTTGTGCAGACGCCTTTAAAAACAAATGGAGAATGGAGAAATAAAGTGGCACCTCGAGAATTTTCATTTGCAGTAGATATGCGTTATGGTCCACTGCTTGATTTGTACCTTAAATGTCACAGAAGATCTGTACGGCTTCGGTTCGATTAAAAGAAAGACCGGGATGAAAAACAGCGAGCCAGAAAGCTGCAGCATTTGTCCTCTGCCTTCTGTGGGTGAAATGAAAAGGGAGGAAGGGAAGAAGTGGCAGCAGGATGATGGCCAGGGCACTGCTATGGCTGTCCTGCTGTCCTTCCCTGTCCTAACAGAGGCACTATTGCCACTGGACCATAAGCAGGCAACATCCAAACACATGCCAGGGCATCTGAGACCAAGAGACCCATGTATAACTGATAGGTCCCTCTTCTAGGCATGCCAGCACATCAGTCAAAATACCTAAATTAGGCACCAGCGGCCAGAAAGTAGCCCCACATCACGATGTTGAGGAGTTTTTCTTTGTAGAAAACATGTGAAAAAGCACTTAAGCAGCAGATACATTTTGGTGAACAGATGGAGCTGCGGAACAGCAACAGCCACGTACCCCTTCCTGACAAAAATCCAACCCTTCCAGAAAGAAAGGGTGCAGCTTTTGATTTCTGTTTCTCCACGTCTTGCATGATTGAAATGAAAGAGGTTTGTCTGCTGGGAAGGCAAAGAAGACAAGCTCACAGCATGAGAAAGAAACTGCTCTCTCTTAGAGCATACAGAGCTTGTTCTCCTTCTCTGCTGTGTCCCTGAATTGCAAATGAAAGTAACCTGGTCTGGAAGTGGTCTTTGCACATGGCATCTATGGTTCTTCCCTTGGAGGGAGGTTGGTCTGTGCTGTGCTGTATTTCTAAGCTTACCTGTGATTTTGTGTGCTTCAGGCCGCTCAAGACCTTGGTGCAGTAAGGGCTTGATGCTACCCTCCAAGTTGCTGAGTTGTCTGCTCTGCCTATTCCTCCAGCTTTGTGTGATCTCTGCACAAATTACAGCAAGAAAACACAGGGAGGTGCCTCTCCCCAGCTCTCACATCCCTGCACTCACAGATGCTGGTGAAATGCCCTCCTTGCTAGCTCCTTGCCACCTGCATGGGGTGCTAGCTGGCCTGGGGCAGAATAACTGAGGAGCAGAGACTTCGGGTTGGCAGGGAGAGGTGAATTGGGCTTTTTTGGAGCCCTGGGAGCTCAAAGGCAGGGAGTTCAAAGGCAGATGCGGCTGCCCTGAAACATCAGGGCAGATAAAAAGCAGTCTCTTGTTGAAAGAAGAAACGGGCTGCTGATGTAAGTCTCAGAGGTGGATTTGAACCTCTCCCAGCTCTGCGGGTGAATCCGTCCCTCTCCTCATGCTGGGGGGAGGCAATGCCCTCTGCTTATCGAAAAGCTCTCAGAGCACCAGGCCAGGGTGCAGGATCCCCACAGAGAGTGGTGTTGGTAACAGCTGCATGGCACAACGAGAAACTGGATCTCTAGTAACTCAAGAGTGGCTTAAAACATGGGCACAATTTGTCCTTACTGGGCTATAAACTCCTGCTCCCAGGGCACGCTTCTGGCTGCTTTCCATAGTTGTCTTCCTTCACCAGATTTTATACATGATGTGACTGGTGCACGGCCTTTTCTCTCTTCCTGCAGTGAAGTCTCTTTCTTTAACCCACTAATTCTGTCCCAGCAGAGGGATGCTGGGTGTGTGTTACCCAAATTGAGCTAACCCAGGAGATTGGCCTCCTGGTTCTGGTGCTGAACCTAATTTCTAGGCCACATGCGTTTTAATCAGCTGATGCTCAGGTCAGGACCCATGCAGGAGAGAAATATCTAGCATCAGATCTTAGCTGTCTGCTCAGCGGCATGCAGAAGGGAGCACAAAAGGGCAGAAATCACATCTAGAGCCTATTCTGCACCAGGGTTTACCAGCTACAGGGCTCAGCCTGGCTTTGAGGGAGTAACAATCCCGCTGTGGCATGGTTTGCTGAACAAAGCTAGCTGGTGGCAGTGTATCTAACGCTGAATGGGATCCTCTGAGTAGGTGTTGACACCACAAGCGTCCTCTGCAGCACCTCCAGAAGAGGCTGTTGGGTGGGATGAAGCACACAGGGTTCGTCTAGCAGGATCATGTCGTGACTGGGTGTGCGAGAGGGGAGGCTGATCGTGATACGGGGCCTGTGTGGGACTTGTTGTCAAAGCAGGGGACAAGGGAAGGGAGAGCTAACCCCCAAGGCTCTTGGAGGTGGTACTTTTAGGAGCAACTTTTAATTACCCTTTCCCAAAGAATCCTTGGGGGTAGCCTATATTCCCCCACAGAAGTCTTTTCCATATAGATGTCAGCAGTGATGAGCTGATGCTAATGAAGTGCTGAGCAGTGTCCTGTGTCTTCCCTTGTGATGGAGCTGCTGATGTGTATCAAGTGATAAGAGATTTGTTGTGTTTTCCTCGCTGCTCCAGGAGTCCTGCTCTAGCACGAAAGTTAGAAACGTCACTTTTGCTGTCAAGAGTGCTCCTGCTATCGCTTGGTAACATGATTTTGGGAAGCCACATCCAGCTGCTGACAAAATGGAGGTTGTTAGGAGTAGGAGGACGTTTCAGGGAGCAAAAATGGGGTGAGGGGAGAAATGCTGGCCATGCAGTCTGCCACGTAGTAGCACTTGCCAAGCCACAATCAACTTCTCCCTCCCAAAGACCTGCCGGGGGACACCTGGGCTAGCAGGAGCCAGTGGTTAACCCCCCGGCCTCCTTTCTGTTGCTCCAAAGAGCTGGCACATGTGCCTGAGGGATAGAAGAAGAAAACTTGCTGTGTATCTTGGAGCCGGAGGGCTTGTCAGCTTGCCTGCACCGCTGCCCTGCACAGCCCTGCAATCCAGCTCGGCTGGGCTCGCATTTGGCTTCAGCAGATGCTGCTTGTGGGCTTTGTAGAGGTGCACTGGGATAATCAGGATTTGCTTTCTGTTTGCCTGCTAATTTGAGCCCCCGCTGTGAGATTTGGATGTTTCTGAGGATTCTGTATTAGCTTTAATGATTAAAAAATTATTTCAATGCTTAGCGAAGAAGATGCATGATCTATCATTGAAGCCGCTTAGCAACAGGACTCATTAGGACATGTATTAGTGCAGAAAGATACCCTTGCCCCAGTGTCCTCCTGCAACGACTATCCACTCATCTAAACAAGATAAAGGTCTTTGCTGGCCTCCTCTGAGGCCAGAGGATAAAGCACTCAACTGTGAAACAAGATTTCTTCGTTCTTTTTGCAGCTTCAGCTATGCATATGTATGCAGATCCAGGCAAATCACTTCACCTGCCGCAGTGCCTCAGTTCCCCCACAGGTAAGATAAGCACAACGATGTATAAGCACACTGGAGAAATGACTTTCGAGTGCCAGATCTCATTACAAACAAAACAAAACAAAACAAAAAACTATAAAACCAAACCCTTGCAGTGAATAAAAAGCATCTTAGCCCCTTTAGCTTATATGAACCACACAGTGTGCATTGCACTCCTGAAGCCCAATGTACAGTTAATTAATTATAGGGGAGAACAAAGATCTTCTCCGAGCTCCTCAATGCCTGATAGCAGCCGTGCAAAGATGTTAAAAACTTGTTAGCTGGATTAAAAAACATAATTTTTGGCAAAGCCTGGCAAGGTTTTTCTGCTTACCCTAGGGGCTATAAGCAGTAGGATGCTATTTTGCTCACAGGAACGCTGATAAATGCCCTCTCTGGGAGGAGTGCTCAGTGCTTTTTATCCCTAGTCATTCATTGATCCTCTCAGGCAGCACCACGAGAGGGAAACTGAGGCAGAGAGGAGGAAGCAGGTATAAAATGAGTCATTTTGGTTCAAAGTATAGGAACTGAGGTGTTCTTGGGCTTGCACTCGGGCCACTGAACTTTATACCTGACAGCAAGAGGCAAAGCCAGAGCATCTGAGCTCTTTTTGTGGAGATTGCCTTTTTTTTTTTTTGTGATCCTTCCTTAAAATTGCAGGAATGTGGCAGCACAGCATTGGCACTCTGATTTATTAATTCCATCCCATCCCACCAGCCCATAAAACAAAAGCATCTGTGTTTGCTCAAGAGGAGCACATGAAGGGCCTCATTCACGTCAGAGGTGGAGAGGGAAGCTGGCAGATACAGGCAAGTCGTCGGCGCCTCCTTCCTTTTCACCTTTGTATGGATTCGGGCTGGGGGAAGGGTGCATGGAGGTGGAAGGCAGCAGTCCACGGGGTATCAGGAAGGAGGAAGCTAAGGTGATTCTGGTGGTCTTCATGAGCTGGGCAAAGTGGAGGTGAGGAGGGACCCAAGGAACTTGCAAGACAGGCATCCCTGCACTTCAGAGAGGCCTCTGGATCCTTTGTGGCCACCAGGGCTCACCCAGAACTGTCCTTAGAGGTGGCCCTTCATACAGGCTTGCCCTAAGGAACCCCACTCTGCTGCTGTGGGCACTGCCAGGGCTTTCGAGAAGCTCTGAGGTTGTCCTTGTGGGGAGCCCAGCACTGCTGCTGAACCCACAGATACGGGCATCACCAGAGAGCAATAAATTAAATCTGCCAGCCAGAGGAGGAAGATCCCCTTACAACACTTTATAGCATGCTTTCAGAATCAGAAAGGCTTAGAGCGAGACAGATATTAACCATCCTACTTTATGGGGCATGGATGGGGAAAGCAGCAAGCAACCTCTACTCCTGCTGGGCTAGGACAGACCGTCCTGCTTCTAGCAAGAGGTACTGAGAGTTTTGTCCCACACAGAGGACCTGGCCAAGACTGCTTTTCTATCTCTGCCCCCAGAGGCAGCATCTTCTGGAGCTCAGCTGCCTGGTGGCACTGCACTGGGAGCATCACCACAGGGCAAGCAGGGGCTGCAAGCTGCTGCCTGCCCAGTCCTCGGCTTTTCCCCAAGTTCTCCCACACAAGGGCTGCCTAGGAGCGATCCCTCCTTGCTGGCAAAACGCAGCTCCCATGTGCCCTGTACTCCCACACACAAACCCACCGTGAACTCACAGAAGGAAACAACGCTGCTGCTCTGAAATCACGTAACCAGAACCGTGACTGTCTGACTGCTCGCCCTGTCCAGCTCCGGGTAATCCCAGTGCTTCGCTCGGCTACAGGCAGGCTGAACTAGGAATAAGTGCCCTTGCTCTCGTTGCTGAGGGGTAGCATCCAATTTTCTTTTGTAATGCAGCAGTATTCATAAAGCAGCAGCACACGAAGTTGCCCAGGCTGCTGGCAGCCTGTTCAAATCAACAGCAGAGGTAGGGGAAGCAGCAGCGTGAGCACCACTGGACCAGCTCAGATCTCAGCAGAACTTAACCTGAATCAGCTCCCGCTGACAAAAAACAAACCTGTGAGAGCTAGGTGTCAGCATGCAGGCTGGAAAACACAGATTTTTATTTTTTTTGCTTCTGCATAGAAATGAAAGTAGGAATTGCCCCAGTGGTCTCCATTCAAGCACATCTGTCTCCTTTCATCCTTTGTCTCACATTGATCACTGTTGTGTGTTTCAGAAGGTCCAAGAAATCCTGTGCCTGACAACTGTGAGAGGTTGAGGCCTGAAGATTTAGATCTATTTCAAATGGACAGTCCCGTCCAGTGACGAGCGATCTATAATCCATCAAAATGCCTCCTCCTCCCTCGAATCCTTCGCCCAGCATCAGCAGCACCTGGTAGCAGTGAGTTTCATATGTCACTATGCGCTGCACAGGAAAATACTTTTCCTCAAATTGCTACCTTTTGCGTTTTCCTGAGTGCAACGCAGCTCTAAGAAAAGTGATGTAGAGAAGCATTTATTCTCCTTGTTCTACGATGCTGGCTGCTTTGTTTTTTCACCCCGGTGTCCCTCCTCATTTTTCTCCCTGAGCTAACTAGCCCCATCTTAAGGCACATCGCTGTGAGCAGGAGGCTTTTCTGGGAACACCTGCCTGAGGAGGGAAAAATGGCAAGCACAAGCTAAAGGACCCTGTGCTGGAGCTACGAATCCCAGCTCTGTGTTATAACCCTGGGAAAAAAAGTCTCTCCTGGGGAAATTTAGCTCAGATTTTATAAATGTGAGGGATGTGCAGAGTGCACTGGTTTTAGCTTGGGGAGAAGGCTCTCAGCCCCCCGCACCGTGCAGCAGAGGAAGCCAACAAGGCAGCTGATTGAACACTTGGGAACACGGGCAAAGCAGATAAATTTGAGCTCTTAAGGGAAGACCTCCGGGAGCACTAATGTCACTTGAGAGGGAGCTAGAAGAGACTTCTCCGAGCTCTTAATTATGAGCCTGCACAGCTTAGAACAGGATAAAGGACGGAGCTCTTTACAAAGGCACCGACCGCAGGTTGGGGCGCAGTTTGGAGGCACATTGCAGCCTGGAGGGATGGGTCGGGTCCGAGAGGAGGGTGATGCTGGCTGCAGGTCTCATCTGCATGCTGTATTTCTCAGTCTGTTTACGGTTTTAAACTGCAGTCCCGTTAGGCTGAGCGAGTGCTCCCCAGTGCTTCTCAGAGAGGCAGGGAGACACCGATCTGATCCGATCCGATCTGGGGCTGTCTCAGCTCTGATGCTATCAGCTGCAGCGTCTCCCTTGTGAAGAGGGGGTAGTCACACTGACAAACAGCTCTGCATGTGGGCAGGGAGTGCTCTTCATCACGTATGCGGAGTACTTGGGGATCTCTGGATGGGAGGCTGTGCGGGTGAGCATAATGCTTATTGTTAAGCAGAAAGGCCGGGAGCACAAAGGGCAGGAGGATCCCGGGCTTCTCCAGGGCTTTGCAGGTGCCTTGGACCTGGCTTCCAGCCTGCCTCATTCCCACCTTGTTAGGCTTCGTCTTTTCTTAGGAACAATTAAACACAAGGAGGAAGGGGACAGATATCATCTTTCCTGTGTACATCCTGCAGAATAATTGCAGAGCTCTCCCAGGGCGATTTTGCATGCTCGGTAAAGGGCATCTTTGGAGTCTATCAGGTATCTCAACCCTCACCATCGCAGCGTACATCGGGAGTGCTCTGCTCCTCTCCCAGACGTCACCCTGATGGGACAAGGAGGTGAGGGGCAGCAGGGGCCAGCTCTGAGAAACAGGGGGCTGCGAGGAGGTGACCTTCACCACGGACCACCCTGGGAACGAGGTGAGGAAAGAAGCCCAAGGGTAAGGCTGGAGTGAGTCTGCCCCGTGCTCTTTGCTTTGCTCTTGGGCACTGGGGATGGGTCCTGGCCTGCTGCTGAAGCAGAGGGACGTGCCCTGCCATGGAGCACCTCCACCAGCATGGACAGGCAAGGAGAAAGGGCACTAGGCACACAGGAGATGCCGCCTTGAGCTGCCCAAAACAACATTGGCTGCTCTGCAGGGAAGATCCCATTGAGCAGTGCTGAGTGCTGGTCACAAAGACGTTCCCAAATCACAGAAAGCAACGTGAATTTAAGGGCTGTGGGGTTGTACGCCTGGAAGTACACTCTCTCTTGCATGCATTTGGCTGCTCTATAGCTCTGTACAGCTCCCTAGGCAACAGTCTTCCCAAATGGCACCGTAACGAAACCCAAAGGTGCAGGAGCTAAGCTCACTAAAAACCCTTTCCATGGGCATGAGTGCCTGCAGCCCAGCTGCCTTACTTTCTGCCCATGTCTCACAAGTCAGGCCGAGGCCCCTCTCCGTGAAGGTGGCCACATCTCAGCCATCCCCTGTGCCAGCTGCTTGAATCGCTTTGGAATTGCAAGGTTGCCTAAATGGTTTATCAATTATTGTAATTATTATTATTATTATTACTGCCACACCGAAAATGTCAAAAGAAGCCAAGAGGCCCTACATTGACACCATCCAATTCCTGAAATACCCGACACCACAGGCGAGCCACTCAGTGCAGCCACCTCTGGCACGGGCTGCCCTGCGGAGCCCGAACTCAGCGCAACTCAAGTGCCCTGCAAGTGATACTGAAGCAGCTCCCGGGAGGGAAAGGGGAGGGGGGGGAAATAAATAAATCTCAGCCTCGTGCCAGGACACAGCGTGTGCTCAGTCGTACAGCGTGTGCCCTGCCAGCAGAGAGCTTCCAGGAAACCAGGGGGTGAGCAAGAGCCATCCTGCTTCGAGGTATGGAAGGAGGGGGCTCGGTGGCATGCAGACAGATGTGATACCTGGCCCCACCGGTGCCCCCCTCCCTGTTAGCTGAGGCTCATCTCCCCAGCATCCCCTCCAGTATCTCATTTTGGAGCAGTGGCAGCCTCCCTGCTGCCAGGACCCTGTCCTGCTGCTGCTGTGCAACCAGCCTCATTCCCTGGTCCCGTCTCCCAGCCTTGGGCTCTCCAGCAGCACCAGGGATGCGAGGCATGCACCTCACCTTTCTCACCGGAGGAGATTTGAACCCGAGCAGCATCAGGGGACCAGACCTGCATGTGTACCCTGCTGTGCTCAGCATACGTGCTCTGCACCAGGAGGCCTCCTCCGAGCACAGGGAAGGCGCTGAAAGCACCTGCAGAGGCTGCATCGCTCGTGCTCCCCGGCTCACTCGCAGAGCCCCTGCGAGCCTCAAGTTGCTGGCTGGGTATTTATTGCCAGTCATTGCTGCTCTGCTACGGGGATGCTCGGCGCTGCCCCGAGCACCCCTTCTCCCCGAGGTGTGCGTGGAAATCGCCCCCGGCAGGCCTGCCGAGGGAGATGCTGAGGAACCAGCTGCTTCTCCCCAGCCTCGCTGGCTGCAGGGGGGGGGGAAGCTGCCAGCCCCAGGGTGAGCAGCAGAACAAGGAGGGAGGAATTCAATACAATACAATGCAATAAAATAAAAAGTACTTTCCAACTCACCCACCCCAAACTCAGCATCCCCAAAGAACCCCCTTGCGCATGGCGAAGCAAGAAGGGGCTGGGACCCCCCCGGGGCTGGGAACCACCCCTCCTGGAGCTCTCCCCCGTTAGGGTCTCCCCCCTCTCAGGGTTTTTTTGGGGTTTGGCGACGCACGGGACCCCAAGGTCACCCCCCGCCGACCCCCCCGTCCCCGCAGCCGGCGCTTACCTGGCGGCCGCGCAGCCTGGCCGGGGGTCGCCGGGGTCGCACGGCGGTGCCGGGGGGGTGCTGCTGCCGGGGGGCATCGCCCGACACCGCCGCTGCTGCCACCACCGCGGCCGGCAGCAAGCCGGGAGGGCTTGGCGGAGCCGATTTAAGGCCACGCCGACGGGGCGGGAGGGGGTGGGCAGCATCCCGCAGCGCCGCCCTAAGAGGGGAGAGAGGGAAGGAGGGGGGAAAAGGGGGAGCCCTGCAGCGGGTCGGGGGGCTACGGGACTCCCTCGGTCGCCCTGCGGTCTCGGGGAGGGTGCTGAGGGTTTTGGTGTCCCTTATGGGGTCGCCCCCCCCACCCCGGTTGTAGGGGATGGGGATGGGGATGGGGATGGGGATGGGGATGGGATGGGGATGGGGATGGGATGGGGATGGGGATGGGGATGGGGATGGAGATGGGGATGGGGATGGGGATGGGGATGGCACGGGGAGGGGCAGCGGGTGGAGACAGCCGGGGTGGGGTGGGGAAGGGTGGTCGGGGTTGGCCCCCGGTTCCTAGGTTCCCGCTGTGGGGTGTGCTGAGCAGAGAGAGAGGTTTTGGGGTTTTGAGCTCCTCACCAGGGAGGTTCGTTTGGAGAAGGGCAAGGGGGCTCCGAGTCCTTCCTCGGCTGCGCTCCTGGAGTAGGTGCTGCTGAAAATACCCTGGAAAGGGAGGCATGGGGCGAGGCATTGCACCCCAAAGACCATTTACGAGGTGAACCCAACCTGGCCTCTCCCTTGCCCAAAGGGACACCACAGACCCATGGCTGTGCCCACCAGCACTGTGCCCCCTCACGTATCCCTCAGCCAGAGCAGGGCACACACAGCCGCCCTCCTGCCCACCCGGCTGTCCCAGGCCACCCTCACCATGGGGACACGAGGCACAAACCCCTCGTGGCCAGCCAAGAAGGATGGTGACCCCTGGGAGACATCCCTGAGTACAAAGGCAGGAGGAAGAGATTAGATCCAAGAGTGCTGGCAGCTCTGGGAGCCTTGTGGAGATGTGCAGAACATTTTTCTCGGTGGAGAAGCCAGAGGAGATTTACTGGAGGGGGTAGTGGGGTATCCAGTGTGCCATAATCTCCCTCATCCTGAAAGCACTGCCCATGGCAACATCCCCAGCTGCATGGCAGCGGGGACATCCTACTTCCACTGCCACCATGGCTGTGTCCCTCAGTGCCAAGTCCACATGTCTTTTGAGTACCTCCAGGGATGGGGACTCCACCGCTTCCCCGGGCAGCTTGTTTCAATGCTTGACCAAGATCCTTGAAGGTCCTAGTACCAGTGGTTTTGGCTGTAGGACAGCAGGCACCTTGAGCAGGCGGGTGTGCGACGAAGGGCACCTGCCCATTGGGAGCTTGCCCCTTCACCACACTCAGAGCAGGGGAGAAGCAAGCACAGGGTTAGTGGCTGGTGTGGTGAGCCTCAAAACCAGGCAGGCACTAAGCTGACACCTTCCCCTTGAGCTGAGGGGGTTGCTTCCCCTCGAGCTGAGGGAAGACAAGTGGAAGATGCACATCTGAGGGATGCGCTGGGACCTCAATGGTCTCACCTACCAAGCCCCTGGTCAGCCTGCAGCCTGATCCTGCTGTCACAGAGCTGCCTTCACCCAGCCGTCCCTCCCTCCTTCTCCAGGACAGAAATCCCATGCACACAAAACCCCTTTTCTTCCCAGCCTTTTGGGTTTGGTGAAGAAGCGAGGGCAGGAGGTGAGGAGGGGTCAGCACGTGCCTCCCCGGGCCCAAGGCCGCTGCAGTGCCTCTCCCCCTGCTGGAAATCAGCCTCCGAAGGTGTGTGACAAGAACAAGCAGTCCTTGATCTGAAGCCTGCCATCCTTTGAAGAGCCCGTGCTCCAGCAAAGCAGCCAGCAATTGCTGCCTTGAAGAAAGCTGAAAAGCTGCTCTGCAAGCTCTGCAGTTTCATTCCTCTCCCCCTTGAAGCACCAGAGCTGTACACTAATCAAGCTATTTCTGCTACAAGCCGGGGAGGAAAGAAAGGGAGATTGTTAGTGTTATTGCTATTTTTAAATACTTTGCAGGCTCTTGAATAGGATGATGATGGGGGCCGTGTAAGGACCCAGACAGAGACAGATTGATGTGTGCTGAACGCATCTGTTATTCTCCAGTCGGGAGGCGGCTCCGTCGGTGGCACGGCTCCGAAGGTGCAGCAAGGAGCTGCACCGAGGATGGCTCCCGGCTGCCAGCAAGGCTTTGGCTCTGCTCTGCCAGGGCTCTCCGCCTCCTTCTGTACCGTCGTGAGGTGCCGTGACTGTGGAGGGGCTCCGGGTTTGCCAAAAACCCCTGGGAATTGATGTGCAGGGTGAATCTTTGCAAGGGTCGCTGTGTGCGTGCCTGAGACTTCATGCACCTTTGTCTGTATTTGTGTATGCCTTGCACTCTAGGGATGAGGTCTATCCCTGAAAAATTAGCCTGAGTGACTGCCTTTCCCTCGACAGGTCCTAGAAATCCAAACTGCTCCAAAACCCAAAGCAAAGAAACGCAGCGGAGGAGGCACTCTCAAGCTTTGGCCTCACCCCAGCAGCAAGGAATATTCCCACGTGGCAGAGGGAGAGCAGGGAGGTGAGGATGAACATAATGCTGATGGAGGATTTTAAAAAAAAATGCAAGCTCAGGTGACAACAGATTGAATTCCCTAGCCCTTGGAGCAGGTGAGAAAGTTGAAGATACATGGTCAACACCTGAAGGCAGCCCCTCTGTTCTCCCCAAACTCTTCAGTGTTGGGTGGGAGCTCCATGTGCCGCTGGGGGATGATGCTCCAGCACCCCACCCCTCTGGAAAAGTTTTGCAGAAGGAAAATATGTATTTAGCTTTCAATCGATTTATATGCCATCCTCTAATACCGAGCAGAGAGTTATATGCTGACGGTTGATTTCTATAGGGTAGCTCTGGAAAAAAAAAAAAAAAAGAAAGCCACTCTCTATTAAAATGTCAGCTTTAAGAATAGTTTTTATGCCATTCTGCCAGTCTCATCTCTGTTAAATTCGATAAGGCTCTTCCATAAAGGTAAGTAACTGCTTTTATAAAAAAAAATAAAATACTTCTGAAGCGAGCTATCTGTTGAAAGCACGGGTGTTGCAGCTTTTGAAGGCGCTGCCATAGGGAACCCATCTCTCCGCGGAGGGGGAGCCAGGGCAGGCCCTGCCCCTCGACATGCATGGGAGCGGGGCAGATCCGTGTGTGCCATCATTTGATTAACTCAAATGTTCATCTCAAGTCCAGAAGGACGTGGAGGGCCCTGCTTTCCCCAACTGCCGTGCTGACAGCGATGTCAAGCCCTCCTTTTTCCAGCGGCGGATCATGACACGTCCTTTGTCTGTCCCCGTGGGGAGGCGGAGGGAGGCCGGGGGTGGAGAACAGAGGCCAGTTGTCACCCAGCTCCTCGGCTACATGAGAAAGTGGCTTCTGTTTCCGAGCTCCTCTCCGCTCCACGTCTTTCATCGACATCAAATTAAACAAGACTTTCTTTTGTGCGACGGGAATGAATGGTCCGCGTCAGGGTCAAATAGCACTGCTTGCAAAGGCTGGGACCTGCCTCGCACAGTATTGGCTTGTCCTGCAGGCACACAATCGCCATCGTCGGACATGCCCCGGAGGCAGGCTCCCTTCCTGGCACTGGACACATGGGGGCAGAGTCCAAGCACCCAGGCAAGGAAGGAGGCACACACCGGGGTGAGATACCCGTATGACAACCAGTGGTGGAGCAGGACTCATCTTGGCTTGGACCCTGCTCTCGGGTTGAGGCTGGGGTGTGAGGTGAGCATGCCTGCAGTCTGCTGGAGCCACAGCTGGACAGGCCTTTATGAGAGACCTGCACCTGGAGGTTGGATTGGAAATCTCTTGATTAGGTGGTGTCCTGATCTGGGTAATGGTTTCAGTTCTGATTTTTGGTCTTTAAATGAGAGATGGCCCTAAATCCCTGGGGACTGTCCTAGTCAGCCGCATGCATCCTCCAACATGAGCCTGTGAAGGAATCTCAAAAACACAGCAGAAGCTTCTGATCACCCAGAATCAGCCTCCCACTGCAGGTTATGGGCCAACAGAAAGCTACACACTGTTCTTCTCTGGTATGTATTCAGATTTTCATTCACCAAGTCTTGGTGATGATGTTGGTCCCCTCAAGGATGTCATCTACTGGTGCCAGCCTTCCCGTGCTGGATAGTGGAGTTTGGACAGAACCTTTTCTCATGGGAGGTCTGAATCCATTAATGAATAAGCAGAATTTGTATATGAATGCCATTTGCTTGTCTGCAATGAAATTTGCAGCATGGTTTTTCTGAGGCCATGACCTCTCCCTCAACATGTGTAGCCTCCACCAGTGCAATGGAGTTGTGCTTAGGAGGTAGCTTGGACATTTCTGCTTCAATGCATTTAATACTCCACTTCTGGAGATCTCCTGAGCACAGTTCAGGCCAAGCTGATTACAGCTGTTCTGAGTGGCATTGAAAAATATAACATAATAATGAAAAAAAAGAGCTGGGTGCCAAGACATGCTATTCCTGTGTCAGTCAGCAGTGAAGAAGTGCATGCCATGGGCAAACCCAGGGCTTGAACAGGACAGCAGCCTGAAAATTAAAGGTTCTGCAGAAGTCTGAAGGAGTCTTGGTGATTGCTGTATTGTGTTACACTAGCAAATAGAAGGGTCACTGCACTGGGCTTTTTGTTAAAGGCATCTTAACCTTTAAGCTGTCAGTTTTGAGTGCTTATAATACAGGGCCAGGTAGGTCATTTTTGCAATGTGAAACTCTCTTTCCAGCCTGAAACAGAGCATCGAGCACAGGGGTGCCTAAATGATGTGCTGTGGCAATGCCATGAAGGGGCTCGGAAAACTTTCAGACCCCCATGCGATGATCTCCATGCGTTGTCCTCATGCTGATGAACTGCCTCTAAGATTAAGAAGCAACCCTACCCGACCTGAAACGGGAGGACAGACCCCCTGAGCAAAGCACTGGGATGAGCTCATGAGCACGGATATGGAATTCCCTTCCTCTCCATCCTCCTCCATCTGATGACCTCATCCCAGCTCCGGAGAGGCCACTCTGTGTGGGCGACTCAAACGGCAATTCAGTCCTCGGGCTCGTTTGGCTCTCAGCACCTCACCCACACAAATCCTGCCAATAGTCATTATTGTGATGCCTTCAGAGCTGCTTCCAGTGAGAAAAATCGGGAGAAAAATGACGGGTGGGTGTAACCTGATGTGCCTGCACCACACGCACCTCATATCCCCTCCTTATTTCAGTCTCATCCCTTATGAAAGGCTTCCTTGCTATTCCTGCACTTTCTCAGGATCAGACCAGGGACATGAGGTAAGTGTGAATGCACCAAGGCTCCACGCATGTGCACACACGTGTGTCTGCCCAGGGATGAGTGTGCACACCTATAACACACACCAGTGCTGCTCAGCAAGGAAAGCTGGTGTTAACTCCTCAAACGAGACATGGTTCATCCTTCACCTGTCCTGTCTTTGCAGATATAATGTTGTCAGGCAGGACTAATCTTGTCAAGAGGACCTCTGTAAATGACATCGACCTAAGGAGAGCTAATAATAAGAGAAAGAGTACATGTTCCCCTTTGTAGCCCTTAACACTTGAATATACTGGGAAGTTGACTGGTACGGCAACAAACAGCTGTTATTGCTCCAGCTACGTTGTTTTCACTCCTTCACGTGCATAGTCTATTCTGGAATAAGAGTAATTACTCCAAAGTGAAGAGGATGCTTTTATTCTAGAACAGCATTTCCCCGAGGGTGAATTATACTAAGAGCAGAAAATGAACTAATTTTTCCGGTCCCACCAAACTTTGGGATGCAAAAAAAAATGTTTTCTTATCTGCACCAGAATGAAAATCAGATTCTTTTGAGATTATTTTTTTTCAGGGAGAATAAATTAGAGACATCAGGAAGAATCCCCTAACAGCCTGGTGATTAGAGTGTCCATTTTGGTTGGAGGATCCACAATTTGAGGTCCCTTGGCCACCTGATTCACAGATGAATATTCACCCAGAAATCCTGCTTGGAGTGAAATGTCCTGAAAGCACTGCACTGTTATAAATGCGTGTTCCGACTCTTATTGTCTTCTCTGAGTTGAAACACGCTTGTCCTTGAGAGAAGTTTCGTCTTTGATAAAATCGGTTGGTATTTTCCAATGAAACGCTGGTTTGTTAAAAAATTCATGACCAGCCTTAGTAGTATTAGCATAGATTTAATGGCATAATTATCTAACTACAGCTATACTGGTCAGTTCCCTGAGGTACAAAAGCTCTAAGATTTTTTTTTTTCTTTTTTTCATTCTGCCTGCATGTGAGCTCAATGTGATAATGTGAGCCAAGTAATCCTCTCCCCAAATGCCAGCACCTCATCCCTTCCCTGAAGATACCCTTGCTTCGGCAGCACTTATAGGGTCCTGCCTGTGCTCCCTCCTGCCCTGCATCCCCTTGTTCTCCCTCCCCACGCATCCTGGCTAACACCCACCGCAATGTGGGACCCTCCCCAGGTTGCAGCAACACCTCTCCTTTCCGATAAGCAAAACGCAGCCGTTCCAGGGCCTTCTGCTGCTTGTTCTCTGCTTGCAGCGCTGCCAGCACCCAGGGCTGCTCTCGGGCTGGTGACCTTGAAGCAGCGAGCTCTCTCCTCTCGTCACCAGCCCGCCTGCCCGCCAGCTTGCCTTTGCTCCCTGCTGCCTCCCCCCGCTCCATGGGAAGGCTTTGAAAGTGTTGTAGCATCTGCTGCCCTCTCATTTGGAGCCTCACGGTGCGCACTGCTGCCCTCAGCTAACTGTCAGTATTTATCATGACATCCCATTAGCACGATCCCCGCTAATGACTGTGAAGGATGCATCCGTTTCCATCCTCTGAAGGGCTTCCTCTGGCTGAAATCCAGCCGCGGGGCGAAGGTGGGGAGGGCAGCAGGGGGACAAGCCCTGGTGTTGACAGAGCAAAGCGTGCTCATTATTACCAAGTGCTCTTCTCTCTAATGACTTGGCAGCTGTCACCGGCGAGTGAGGGGCTCCTCCCTCCCAAATGGCCTTCAGTGGGGCAGGATTCACCTGCCCAGCCACCCAGCATCCTTCGTCCCACTCCTTTCCTCATTAGCCCAAGACTTGTTTGTGTCCCTTACATCTAGCTGAATGGGGCTTCACTACAAAGGAACTGGGTGGCTTTGCCAATATGTGTGCCTGGAGACAGGGAGCAGGTCCACGGGAGATGCTTGTAGCTCCCACTGTACTCTGCCATTCAAGGCAGAGATAGGAAAGTCAGTTTTGGTATAACAAGACCCAAAAAGACATGTTACCAGACACAAGTGTAGGATTTGGAACCAAACCTTGGTCTCTTGGAGCAAACCCTGGTAAACGTTTTGGTTCGGGGGAAGGTAGAAGAGCATACAGCAGGCAGAAACCCAGAGCAATCAAAAGCAGTGACACTGTTGCCTTCTGAGGACACTGGAACAAGTAAAAAAGGAAAGAGAGCAAACAACCTCATTATCTGAACAAATACCTTGTGCTCAAATCCCAAAGTGACTGAGGTAGGAGCTCTTCTGTCTCTGTCCACTGGAAACTCTTCCACGACCCAGTGCAACTTGACCAGGTAACTTTCCTGATACCAAGCTGGAAATATCTTTTCTTGCACCTACTCATGCCAGCTTGTCTCCCTGCCTCCTTAGCAGCCGTGCCCTTTAGCTATTGATGAATAACTGTGTTCCCTTTTGGTCATCTATTATCCCACAGATATAGATTTCACTTGTGTAATATTTGCTGTAAATTTGACCTTCTAGTCCTCTGACTGGTCTCATCATTTTTCTCTGATCTCCAGTTCCAGAAATTGCCAGAAGTGCTACAAGCAAACAGCTGATGTAAACTCTTGCCAGAGTCAGATTGTTCCCCATCTTTGTTAGGTGCCCAAAGCAACAAGGAACATTTTCTGCATATTTTTGTATTAAAACCTTCTGTTTAGTTGGTGCTTCCTCTCCCTAGGACCTATGCTGTTACCAGAAACATTTCACATATCTTCTGTTTGCTGAGTATGTGCTAATAATATTTTAGCCTTGACTTTTTAAAATGAATCCCATCTGGACATTTCTTGCTGAGGTTTCCAGTCTCTGTTGCTCTGTTCCTTGTTTGCTTTGGTCTTCGTTATTTCATCCCCAAGGATCCAAGAAATGGTTCTATACTATTCCTTTGATGTCTATCCTTGTCTTCACTTTCTGTATGCTCTCCTTTTGCATTTTAATTCATTGAGACATTCCTTGCTTATCCAAGTGGGCCTTATGCTGCAGTACCCGGTCTTCCTGCCCAAACAGACGGTTTGCTCCTAAGCTCTCAGCAATTTTGCTCTAACAATTAACCAGCTGTCTTGACAACCTTAACCCTTCATGGCAGCTTCTCAGGTGATTCTTCCTAGAAAGTATTTTTAAAAAGGTAAAGTTTGTAGGCTGAAGCTCAAGGTCTTAACTCTGTCATTTACTTTCCGAGCCATTCTTTAGATCCTAAACCCAATTATTGCATATTTACTGTGGGCCAAACTGCTCTGTTGGCCCATTCACCACCACTTCCCCCCGTCTGTGATCAGGAAGAAGAGCTTTGACCTTGGGTTGTCTAATTCACTTCCTACTCTTGGCCAGGTGGTTTATGATGGATCCCAACACACCATCCCCACATTTCTTTCTCTGCTGACCTTGATTCAGAGACTCTCCCATGAACATGTCTACCTTTTCATTGCAGCTCTCTGCAGTCAAGGAGCTCCTCTACACAGGGCTAAACTCCTCGCCCATTTCTTCCCTGACCGTCTTTCCCAAACAACCTGTATTTTTCCATGACCATGGCTCCAGTTGTGAGTAACATCCCACCAAGTCTCTGTGATCCTTCTTTGCCCACTGCAGACTGAACGATGGAGAGGCAGCTGGAGGCAGGTCCATCCTGCCCCTCCACAAAACCTCCTTTTGGTCAAGAAACCTCTTGCACGCTGTGTTAGTTTTTGGCCATGTTTCCTTACCCTGTGATCATCGGTACTGCGGCACACTGCTTCCTCCCCTCCTGCCGTCTGAAAAGCTTTTATTGTCTGGTGCTACTGAGCAGAATGAAGTGTTTTCTGAGGGCTGATGGCAAGCAGAAAAAACAAACCCTAAAATAAACAGAGAAACATGGATATTGAAATGTTCAGATTCAGAAGAAGGATAAAAGGAATAAACAGGCCTTACCAATAAAACATTTTACTACCATAACCTGATTTTCACTGCTGCCCTGTCAGATGGGTACTATTTATTATATGCTTTGACAGGGTGGTCTTGCTAAAAGCCAAATGATGTGTGATGTGAGTGAGATATTCATGGTGCATTGGAGACTGTCTTGTCCTGCTTGTCTGGCTGAGCTTTGTGTGAAACTGATACGCTCTGATTATCTGTGATAATATGACCTGATGGCCAGAGGGAGCTCTATTATGCAGCACTACAGCAAAAAAAGAGCTCTGCAAGGCTTGGTTAAATGTTTCTGAGGAGGCTGCAAAAATTTTGATGGAGTAGAGGACTGCTTCCAGGCTTTCCTCCTCCAGCTGTTTGAGTGTCCCATGGTCACCACTGGATGGATGAGTTAGAGAGGATGTGATGAATCAGGCCCAAAGAAGAAATGTAAGCAGGTGAATGGAGCTCAGGGGATTTTGTCTCATGCTTTGTCCAGTGGGAGGTCACAGAGGATTCAGCAGGACCTTTTCCATTTGATGTGTTGTATGGCTGACAGCCTCCTGAACTTCAGTCCGAAGCTAAACCCCAAACACTTTCACCACAGCTTAGAGATAAGAAAGAGAAGCTTGTAGGGGACAATCTCAGAAGAAAAAAAAAAAAAAAAAAAAAAAAAAGGAAGAAAAAAACAACAAGAAAAAAGCAG
Organism: Aythya ferina; assembly: GCF_964211825.1. Classification (NCBI taxonomy): domain Eukaryota; kingdom Metazoa; phylum Chordata; class Aves; order Anseriformes; family Anatidae; genus Aythya; species Aythya ferina. The sequence continues at coordinate 121,871,445 of NC_140296.1, read as the reverse complement.
GCAAGACATGCTGGCTGATGAAATGAGGCTGGCAGTGAGGAAAAGCTTTGTTGTTACTACCTGCAACTGAAGATAAACTGTAGGCTGAGCGGAAAAGTGGGATGTGAAGATTATAGGATGGAGCAGTCAGAGGAGAATTTTTGGCATTGATTTACTATGACTGTGTCCTGAACGAAATCCCAGGAAGCTTGAAGCTGTACTTCATGATTAAAAAAAAAAAAAAGAAAGACCGTCCATTTTTTTCTTCTTGTAGGTAGAAGCAAAGGTATTTTTTGGGGTGAGAGGAGAAGGGGAGGATGCAGCTGAAGGCATAGCTAGTGGGAACAGCACACAGCCTTAACAAGTTTGGCAAAGTGTTTGCACCAGGCAAAGGCAGGGCAATGCAGGGCAATGAAGGGTGTCAAAAAGACTTGCTTCTCCCCACAAACAGTCTTCCAAACTTCGGGTGAAGAAAGGAAACAGCTCAGCTGTTTGTGTCTGGAGCAAACACCACCACCATCTTTGTTGTCTGTTCATAGCATTCAGTTTTTCTTGAGAGTTAACTTCTGCTTTGAAGCACCACAGTTACCCTATGCTTCACCTAGATGATCCAAAATTAGTTAAAAAAACAGTCAAATTGGGGCCAGCTGCTGGCCTTCTTCCTCTGTACCTCCTCTGCAAAACACACCCTGGCTGGCTCAGAGATCCAATACCTCAGGAATCTGATGGGCACTGGGAAAATCAAACCCAAGCACTCTCTAAAGTTGGAGCTGTAGGGAAGTGCTCAATCCCTAGCTCAAAAAGCAAGACAGTTTTAGGGACAGAACGTTATTATCTGAGATCTATTTCTAAGTTTTTGCCTATTACCGTGTCCCTCTGACCAATTTGCTGAATAAAGCCAAAAAGAAGAGAAGTAAATTATACAGAATAATGTCGATGCACCTTTGATGCAATAAAAGAAGCCATGAGCCCAGGGCCAGTATCGATAAGCTCTGGTTTTAGGAGACCATTTATAGCACAAATGTATATGACCAAAATAGGACTGGGAGCAGTATTCGAGAGAAGGACGTGAAGAAGAGCGTATTTTACATCAGGAGGAAAATGTGCCCTTGGGAGCCAGGGTACAGTGCTGTAGAGAGACTGCCTGGCAGTAGCACAGCTCTGCAGAGCCTTCAGGTCTCTGCTTGTTGCAGTGAGAGTCCAGCATCCTCTGGCTTGATTAAATGCACAGAAAGATAAGGATGCACATATAACAAGGTGCCCTGAGGTGAAAAAGAAAAACAAAACAAAAAAAAAGGAAGCCAAGGGAAAAAACATTTAATAATGTGGAGGATGTAATCTAAGCATATGGGGAGGAGCATCCGTGTACGTGCACTGTGCAGTCAGGGGAACAAGACTGTCTGTCCGTAGTGGCAGTGTTTTTTGGCTTTCCCCAAAACTGCAGTGGTTTTTCTGGGAAATGGGTGGGTTAAGTGTGCTGGCAGGCAGCCTGATGAAGACAAGCTAATTGCCCAGCAGCTCCTGTGTGGCCAGGTGGGCGAACACAGGGCCAGCAGTGAACGAGAGGGAAGGAGGTGCTAGTTCTGGGGTGAGAAAACATTTGTGTAGCTTTCACGAGGAAATTAGAACAACTGGAAAGTTATTCCAATTTATGCTTGAGATAAGGCTGATCACTATTCCTCAGGAGAAAATAAATCCTTTGCTTTTATGAAGCCAGAGCTAATGCTGGACTCTGCCAAACACTACGCACGCATGCATGCCTAATTGTTCAGCCTCAGCAATTGTTTTTTAGATGCTGGAGGAGGTGTGACTTACCTGATGCGTGCCCATACCTCTGGCTGTACCTCCTTACCAAACCTGCTCCCAGGCTCTGGGAGGGGTTTCTCTGCTCAGCCAAGGTGTTGGTCCATCTGTTAGCAAAGAGGGGCCACAGAAAATCATTTTACTGACAGGACAGTGCTGGATGCTGGGGGTTAACTCCAAAACTTCCCCTTCTCTGCAGTGATCTCCCCCTAAATGACCCAGGGAAGAACTGGCCATGGAGGAAATGTCAAGTATTGGGCTGGCAGCCTCAATGCAAATGGCCAAAGCAGCCAGGTCTGGATGACATTAATCCTTTCAATGAAAGATTGCCGCAATAAATCGGCTTAAGGGGCGGCGAGGTCTGATGTATGAAGACAGTTTAAAACAACTAAATATGTGTACTGTAGCTTGCCTGAACGATTCACACCTGCCAAGTGACACCCACACATTTCATTGTGCTTGTCAGTCTGCCTGAGACCAGAAGGAAAAAAAGAATTATTATTACTATATTTTTTTTTTGTAATTGTTGTTTTTCCTCACTACTTCTCTCTCACTGCCCTTCTGGGGGGCAGGTCACCTCCCTTTTTCTGCTGCCCTGTGATATATCTGCCGATCACAGAATCACAGAATCACAGAATCACAGAATTTTCTAGGTTGGAAGAGACCTCAAGGTCATCGAGTCCAACCTCCAACCTAACGCTAACAGCCCTCCACTAAACCATATCCCTAAGCTCTACATCTAAGCGTCTTTTGAAGACTTCCAGGGATGGTGACTCCACCACTTCCCTGGGCAGCCTGTTCCAATGCCTCACAACCCTTTCTGTAAAGAAGTTCTTCCTAACATCTAACCTAAAACTCCCCTGGCTCAACTTAAGCCCATTCCCCCTCGTCCTGTCACCAGGCACGTGGGAGAACAGGCCAACCCCCACCTCTCTACAGCCTCCTTTAAGGTATCTGTAAAGAGCAATAAGGTCGCCCCTGAGCCTCCTCTTCTCCAGGCTGAACAAGCCCAGCTCCCTCAGCCGCTCCTCGTAGGACTTGTTCTCCAGGCCCCTCACCAGCTTCGTCGCCCTTCTCTGCACCCGCTCAAGCACCTCGATGTCCTTCTTGTAGCGAGGGGCCCAAAACTGAACACAGTACTCGAGGTGCGGCCTCACCAGAGCTGAGTACAGGGGGACGATCACCTCCCTAGCCCTGCTGGTCACGCTGTTCCTAATACAAGCCAGGATGCCGTTGGCCTTCTTGGCCACCTGAGCACACTGCTGGCTCATATTCAGCCGACTGTCCACCATCACTCCCAGGTCCTTCTCTGCCTGGCAGCTTTCCAACCATTCCTCTCCCAGCCTGTAGCTCTGCTTGGGGTTATTGCGCCCCAGGTGCAGGACCCGGCACTTGGCCTTGTTAAACTTCATGCAGTTGACCTCAGCCCATCGGTCCAGCCTATCCAGATCCTCCTGCAGAGCTTTCCTACCCTCAAGCAGATCGACACACGCACCTAACTTGGTGTCATCTGCGAACTTACTGAGGGTGCACTCGATGCCCTCGTCCAGATCATCGATGAAGATATTAAAGAGGACCGGCCCCAGCACCGAGCCCTGGGGGACGCCACTAGTGACTGGCCTCCAACTGGACTTGGCTCCATTCACCACGACTCTTTGGGCCCGGCTATCCAGCCAGTTTCTAACCCAACGAAGCGTGCGCCAGTCCAAGCCAAGAGCAGCCAGTTTCTTGAGGAGAATGCTGTGGGAGACGGTGTCAAAAGCCTTGCTGAAGTCAAGGTAGACCACATCCACAGCCTTTCCCTCATCCACCCAGCGCGTCACTCTGTCATAGAAGGAGATCAGGTTCGTCAGGCATGACCTGCCTTTCATAAAGCCATGCTGACTGGGCCTGATCGCCTGCTTCCCCTTCAAGTGCTGCATGATGACTCTCAGGAGGATCTGCTCCATGAGCTTTCCTGGCACTGAGGTCAAACTGACAGGCCTGTAGTTTCCCGGGTCTGCCCTCCGGCCCTTCTTGTAGATGGGCGTCACGTTTGCTAGCCGCCAGTCGATTGGGACCTCCCCCGATAGCCAGGACTGTTGATAAATGATGGACAGTGGCTTGGCCAGCTCCTCTGCCAGTTCCCTCAGTACCCTTGGGTGGATCCCATCTGGCCCCATCGACTTGTGTGTGGTCCAGAACGGATCCCAGGCAGGTGGAAGTGCCTGGATGAAGGGTGGAAGACACACAGTGAAGAGATAAATGCTCAGCCAGGAGCAGATCTAGAAGAGTGAGGGTGCTCAGTAGGTGAGGTTTCAGGATCACCTGCAGGAAGGGAGAGGGAAAAAGCTGGGAACTCCTCTTCAACAGAGGCCAAACCACTTCAGCTTTATGTCTTTTGATTGAGAGAGCGAGAGACAGGGTTTTTTAATCCTCCCTGCCACTATACGTGGATGCAGGGAGGGGGAGATGTCCCTCTGCACGTGTGAGTGTCTATACGTGGATGAGAGAGACACAGGGAGAGAGAAAAGCACATGGTCATCTTCTTCACTTGCTCTGAGGTACGTGGGGAGGGATCTGACTCAGCATCTGGTGCTAGGCACTCCACCAAAGAAAGATATAACTCACCATGAATGCTGGAGGGCAGTGCAGTTGCGGGGAAATTTAACCAAAGCAATTCAAGGGCTTCACAAATGCCGTTCCCCTGGTTCTCAGACTGGCAGCAGGCTGTGCTCCATCTAAAACCGAGAGGTCTGGCTGCAAGACAAGAGGGGATGGTCCGGCAGGCTGGTTTAGCACTCTATCAGTTAAACAGAAACTCTGCATTCATTTCTTCCCCGGAGATTTCATGCATCTGATTTAGCATCCTAAACAAGGTATCAAATATTAATACAAAATATTACCTCTACCTCAGGGACTCACAAGCCATTCTTGCTGTATACTCAAGACTTTTATTAAACAGGCTGGGCCTGCAGTTGTATTATTCTTCATACAGGAACAAACCACATTTTCTGTGTCAGGGCGCTGCTGTTGTAGAGCTACGAGAGAGGGAATAAGAGAGAAAACAGCACAGAGCAAAAGAGACAATGGAAGAGAAAGCGATGCAGGGAACCAAAACTGGAAAGTAGGAGCTGGAGAATGAAGGATCAGAGGAAGGAATGAAGGTGTGTGGTAATGGAGAGGGGGGAAAAGGCAAAAGTGCAGGAATAGATGTGGCAAGAGAGAGAGAAAGAGAAAAGCTTATTTGTGATTCATAACGCTGAAGCATATTTCTGCAGGGACTGAGGAGCTACGCTGGAAATGCAGGGGAAGCACATATGATTAATAATTATCTGCAAAACAGAGTTTAGTTTTTTTCCCCTTTGCATTTTCCCATTCTTTTACCTGTTCTCTTTGCTAAATGTGTAGTTAAGAAGTTAACCTGTGTGACCTAGCCCCAGTACACGTCTTCATCTTCCAACAGGAGATGAGCTGCAGCATCCTCTTGTGAGTGGACATTAGTACATAGACTGTTACATCCCCTTAAAATTAAGCAATTCTTATCCTCCTATAGTCTGTGCTATGCAGCTGGTCTGACTAAATGACTGAAAAAAACATGACCTGTTTCTGAATAGGCATGGAAGTGTTATCTTGGTTTGCAATGCTACTAAATTGCAGCTACCTTTGCTGGTCCTGCTTTATACATGCTCTTTCCCTGCTACACTACAGCATAACACAATATGACTGAGTAATACCCACAGGTTTGGGTTAAAGACAGTCTTCCAGATGAGAGGAGTGAGTTCAGCCCTTCTCACAATGCTATGCCACAGATGACTTCGTGTTCATGTTTTGCTGATTTTTAGGATTTGCTCCCCAGACCTCTAATGTCAACAAAAATGAAGACAGACCAAGCAGCAACACAGTGTTAGTTTTGATTCTTCAAGCTCCCCATCTGCTTCCACAGCAGCCGTATGGACTAATGTAATCGCAGGTGGCAGGACCAGACCCTCTCTTTACTTCTTGGAGATCAGATTTTTACAGCATGGCTCATTTGACAGAGCAAACGCAAATGTAATTCCTGGGTCTGCAGAGTTGCTGGCTAAAAGGAATCACAGTTTGATCAAGCAGCCTGACCTTTTGTGCACTGCAGGTCTTTTACATTTTTATTCAGCTGCCACTGTAATGACAGGAGAGAACTTGTGTTTGATAAAAGCATCTTTTTTTTTTATGTTTATTTTTTTTAATTTATTTTTTTATTTTTCAGATGAGTATTTAGCCCTGTTTTAAAGACAGCAGGGGATGGGCCATCCACATTTTATGTCTGTGACTGTTCCCTGGATAACCACCTTCCCTCTTGAAATTCATGTTTCATCTCCAGTATAAATTTGTCCAGCTTTAGCTTCCAGTCAGTGACTCCAACTCCTTTTTTTCCCCCCTCTAGATTAGAAAGCCCTTTAATAGCTAACATTTTCTCCCCATGAAGGTACTTGTACATTGCAGTCAAGCCACTTCTCGGTCTTCTTTTTGACAAGCTAAACAGACTAATCTCTGAGAGTCCCACAGGCAGCCCTTTGCAAATTTTTGTGTCTATTTCCTTCCCTCTTTGCTCTTCCCGCATCCTTTTAGGAGTGGACAACAGAACTGAACATACTATTCCAGACTTACGTCTCACTAGTGCTATTATACAAATAAAAAAATAACCTCTCTAAACCAGAGAAGTAAGAAGCATTTTTTTCTTGTACATTCAAGGCTCTTACTAGCCCCCTTTTATCACACGGTAGTACAAGATGATCATCTTCCTCTGCCTAACCCACTACATCCTATTCAGAGACAATGTGTTCTCAGGCACTTTTGGTAGAAAAGGCTTGCATGCTTTCCTCTTAGCTTCGCATTGAACCATGTAAAAATGCATTTTGTCTGCAAGCGCATGCTTGCTGTTGAATGCATTTCAGGGTCTATGGCTGCCTTTTTCGTTATATTTACCAGTCTGTCAAACTTTACGTCTCAATAAACATTACTGGCTGTGATTTTTTATTTACTTCCAGATCATTAGGCATCAGGCCCAGTTCTGGTGGTGGGTCTGGATGAGATGCAGCCCCTGTTTGAGGAGAAGTTCTTACTGACAACTCTTTTCAGAGGTCTTGCATCTGTTTATTCTTAACTCATTTATGATGTGCTTTATGGCTGCTGTAAATCATCACAGGTCTATTTTTAATCAGAATATCATGCACTACTAAGTGAACAGAAATCTTTGTGGTTATCCTTATCAGCTAAACTTGCGAATCCAAGAAAATCATATCAGGTTTGACATGTTCTCTTGCAGTAAGAACACATTGATTGGCATTAATTATATTTCTGCTCATTACTTTGTCAGCAACTGACATCTGGTTATTTGACCTACCATTACTTGGAACGGGCTGCTTGCATCTCTTGCTACATTAACACAGCATTAGCGTTCTCCCAGGCTTCTGAGACTTTCCCTCCATGCCAAGATTTGTTTATTGTAGGCTGCTGCCTGTAATCAATAGGTAACACAGCACACTCTTTACAAATCGGGAACAAGTCATTCAGATCTGGAAACATCAAAATATCTAACCTTATCAGGTGATGTTTAATATGATCAGACACTAATGGACTGGAAAATACTTCATCCTCTTATGATTTTTTTTACTTTTATTTTTTAATACAGACCAGAAGAAGTACTTAAGCTAGTCTCCCTTCTTCCAGTAAATAAAAAAAAAGGTTTACTTCCATTAGTTATGGACCCATGCAACTGATAGAAATTATCTTGTTCCTAACACACTGGAAATTCTCCTTATTGTCCTTCAATCTGCCAGTCACTTGTTTTTAACATGTATTTAGTTTCCTTTATAAATGTTCTATATTCATAGCTTCTAATTTATATTGACTGCCACCTATTTCTTGATAGAATTTAACTTATTTATCATACTTCTTTTCAGTTTCTGATTGCTGCTTTGACTTTGCAGCTGAATAAGGATGATGAGCTCTCAGCCAAAGTATGCCTTTTGTTGATTGCAAAGCCATACATTTTTTTTCTAACAAATTCTTCTGTAAGACCTGCCAATTTTCAGTCATCTTTTATGCCTAATTTTTCCCCCATCAATTTCTCTTCTACTGTTGAGAAATTAGCTCTTTGGAACTGCCCTCTGTTTGCCCACATTTAATGTAATCATCTCAGATTCATTATCATCTGGAGTTTTAGAAACCTTTAAACTCCATCAGCTCCAGCATACAGCCTTACAAAAATCAAAGCTCCATAAAACAGTGCTTTCTTTTTTTCCTCCTGCAGCAGGTATGAAGGAGGGAGCAGTGCTTAAAGAATAACTCATTTGCTGGTTTGATTTAGTGGTCTCAAATATCCTCGTACCTGCTTGCCTCTGGGGGTTTGTTAGGTGACACGTTAGTCCATATGCATTCAACGTCCTTTGGTTCTGGGTAACTCTAGAATAAATAGAATCAAGAATGATGTCTTTGGCGTAGACTGCCACCTCCACTCCTTTTAGCTACTCACTTATCCCTAAACTGATTAAAACCGTGGATTTTATCATTCTAGTCATGCAAATTGTCCCACCAGGTTTCAGCAATGCCAGTTATATCAATGAGAATTTCTAATTCCTCCTGCTTGTTACAGAGTCCCTTTGCACTGCAACACGAACAGCTGAAACATTTCTTCCCATACACGCTGCCGTGTCAGTGCAGTTTATCTATGATGAGATGAACTTAATGTCATTTTTTCACTCCTGCTCTCTGTGGCTAGAGTCTTAGGTTGTGGAGAACTTGATCCCGTATGAGGATATATACACACAGCATCCTTGATTTGTAACAGTGCTTGGCATATGACTTGCTCTTTTGCCTACAAGAACTGCATTGGAAGTTGGCACATGTCAAGTCTCTCTGTCTTCAGTTAGCTCATGATATGGCATTTAATGACAAGAGATGCTAAATAAGCAGGGCAAAAATGTTTTTACTTCTGATATTTACAGCTGCAGGGAGATTTGTGTGGAGTCAATGGGAGAGGCAGTGCTTGTACTTTGGTCTGGAGATGATGAGTCCAAGTCCAGAATGCAGCAGGATCTGTGCACATGCAATGGAGGGTAGGGAGTCTCTTAGCTGGTAGCAACAAGGAAAGTCAGAATATTTCCCTCTATGTTCCAGCATTTTTTTTTTATTTTTTTATTTTATTTTTTTTTTCCCTGAGTTGCTCTCCATCCAGTTAAATTTTGCAGAGTTCACTGAAACTGGGCACGCTGTGCTGGCCATGTCAGAAGCAAGGTTGGTTAGCAGCAGACTGGGAATCAGTGACATCTCTCCACCTTCCCAGGGTTTTCAGGGGATAACGTATTAAGTCGTGCTAGCAGGAGCTTCTGAGGCATATGAGCAACTGTCCATCATAACAGGATATTTCTTCTATAGTTTCCTTGGGGCACAGATTGCCAGGGCTATTTACTGAGCAGGGGACAGACAGTTAGAAGGGAGAAAAATCTTTGCAGCAGGGGACGTCAAATAGCAGATAATAAATCTGAGACAGGAGCTCTTGCGATGCTGATAGTTGTACACATCTAGATAGAATGATAACATGGGGGAGGATGTTTTGAAACTCAAAACGAGATTAAAATTTCCGTATAATCCCCTGAAAAAAAATATCTTGTCCTTACAAAAAGAGCCAATCTCACAGGTTTGATGCCTCAGTTTCAAATCTTTGGGCTCACTGGGAGAGGGAAGTTGACTCAATTGATAAATGGTTCCCAACCCACAGTAGACTCCTCCTGGAGGAGGCTAGGGGGAAATAGCCAATGTTTTTCTACCCTGGAGCAAGACAGGCACCTGCCTAACTTCTCTGTAGGAGAAAGACTTGTTGGTTACACTTCTTAGTACACCTCCAGCAGTGGTCAATGGGGAACAAACCGAAGCAAGAAAAAAAATCTCCCTACTACATGTATCTCTATCAGAAACATGCTCTCGATCCATGCTTATCATTATATTGGGCTTTCAGTCACAAGTCTCTGGTACTACTATCACTAAGTGCAACACCAGACATTGTTCTTGTTTGCATCAAGCTGTCAAGCACCAGCACTTGTGTCACCCTATGCTGAGGCAAAGCTCAGGTGCCTGCTCCAATGCAAAACATTCAGGAGATGCTCGGTCACCTCTCAGCTGAGTCAAACATTTACAAGAGAACACATCACAGGAGGGGACACATCAGCTGCTTCCTCAGCCTTTCATACCGCTGGCTGCTTGATAACATGGAAGAGGAGCTCGGCTCCATCTGAACAGCATTAATCATGGCTGGATTGTCAGCAGCACTGGAGGCAAAAAGATTTAACAGTAGTGTGGCTGAAGAGAAACATATTTGTCACAAAAGCCTGGGGGTCCCCTGAGGGTGGCAGGGGCTTCTGGAGTAAAACCCTGGGCTGATGGGGAGGTGCTGCTCCCTTTCCTGGCCCTCAGAGTTATGGGGTGCTGATGTCCCAGCTAATGGCAGATGGAAAAACATTGCATTGCATTGCAACATGCCTCGGTAGTGCTTAATGAGAGATCTTGCAGGGAGCCACCTCAGGACATGGTCACCACCGTTCATGCTGCCTAAGCTCCGGGCAAAGCACAGACACTCAGAGCCTCCCTGTGCAAATGTTCTCCGTGCCTTCAGGACTGAAGTGTCAAGATTTATTCCACCAGACTCTGAGATAACATGACAAATTTGCATTTTCAGCTAGGTCGTGTAAATTCCATCGCTTCCTGCCGCATGTAGCCATGCTTTGCTCTGTCAGGAGTGGCTCCCTTTGTTTCAGCAGGAGAGCTGAGGAATGAGATGTTATTCATTGTGAATAAAAAAAACAAACAAACAACAAAACAACCACAAAAACAGCAGATAACACTTTAGGAAACTAAGATGAGTAAACTGTCCCATGGGTCAGATGCTCCGTCCACAGCAGAGGAAACTGGGAATATGACCAGAAGTTTAGCTTGCAGTGGGACAAAATGCTGCAGGGTTTCATATCACACAGGCTTTGCTAATTAGCCAGCTGGAAAACTCTACAGATAGATGTGCAATTATTTATGAACATATGATTGCAAGAACTCTACAAGGTGACTGAGTCCAGCCCCTGCTAACAAAAGCAACTATACCACAACGCTTCTTCTAAACTGATCAAGTGCCAAGTAGCAACAAGGCTTGACCCCTCCCTCCCTTGGACCCCACATAATGTAAGACCAAAGACTATGAAAGACTTCATGGTATCTGAACAAAGACAGGCAAAAACCACCGCACTGGTAGAGAGAGTTCAGCTGTTGAATGCTGTCTGACATATTTGGAGGAAACATCTCACTGAGCCCTACATAGCACAGGACCAAAATCGGCTCTCCCTAATGAGCAGGGCATTGAAAACTTGTGCTCTGTTGCAGTGTTAGATGAAAACAAGCAGACAGAGGAAGGAAGAAAGGTACAGGACTTCTGTACATGTTGGCAGAAATGTTTACTAAAACCTATGTTTGCGATGGCAGAGTTTTCATTCTGTGATGGTTTGTGCTGACTGAGAGTGGTGACAACTGCCCTGCAGGACATTGAGCTTGAGCACTGGGTGAGTGCTTCCTACCTTTACACTTGTCTGTAAAACAAACAGCGTTCAATGAGGATGTATTAAATGACAATTATTACAATAATATATAATAAACCACTCCCCAAAATGATCCAGGCTGGGAATTTTCAGAGTGTTTGTCTTAAACGAAAGAGTCCCAGGATGTGCTAACTTGACTTTTCCTCTTCCATTTGCTATTTTATGTTCCCTAACCTAACAATTCTTATATGTCTCTTCTTCAAAGTAATGGATCACATCCTTCTCAATCTTTCTTCAACAGCAGCCTCCCAGGCAGACAATCATTCATGTCACTGGTCTCTGAACTTCTTCCATTTCTACTGCAACCACTTTGAGGGCTGGTGACTAGGACTGAACACAACATCCTGAGCGAAAGCACACTATTGATTTATTGAATGTCTTTATAATTTCAGTGATCTCTTTCACGCGCATTTTTCTTACTACTGATGCCAGAGGAGTAAATGGATAAAGCAATGTCTCTCAAATACACTGAAATGGAAGATCTCAGGTACAATCCCTTCCTTCCCCTTGGAGAAGTAGCACATCTGACAACCTCTATGTTGCAAAAAGTGCACATCCATCTTGGCTGTTCAGGCAGCTGAACTTTTGACTTTCAGTGTGACTTTCAAAAATGCCGGTGTTTATTGTGTTACTGCACATTTTCAAAGTAGCTGTATCTCATTTAGAGAGGTGGAATTCAGTTAGCTGAAAATGTGAATATCTTATATTGGGTTGAGATACATTGAAGAAGGGAATGCTGAAGGACTTTTATTTGCCAATAACCATTTCTGTAGGTGGATTTTACCATTAAGCATCTGCTACTGTTTTAACAAAGGATTCTTTTTCCATATAAAATATATTGGTTGTCTGTAGTATAGTGGTGGTGTTCAAGGAAAGGTTGGACCTGGTGACATAGTTTAGTGGGTGACATTCGGGGTAGGGGGATGGTTGGACCAGATGATCTTGGAGGTCTTTTCTAACCTTCTAGGATTCTCTGTTTCTAATATCACATAAATATGATGGCATAAAATATATATATGAAAACTGAATTCCTGAAATCAGCCCCAGAATACGTACTGCAGCACTTAGATTAGGTATTAGAAACTTTTTCTTTTGGGACTTCATTTGGAAAAGTTTGCCTGTGGAAGAATCTCTTCTGTGCATATACCAGCCCCTGGAAAAAATCACTTCAGCAGGCTAAAAGTTTGTTATGCCCTAAAAAAACATTTTAAGGGAGGAAGAAAAAAAAAAGTAAAAAAAAAAAAAGTGATGTGTCTTCTGGAAAAAAGCAAGAATATTTAGGAAGTCAAAAGTAACTGATTCCTTCCGACCTCCTGGCCTCCTCTTTTCTGCTAGCTCCTGGATCCCTAAAGGTTGCATTGGCCTTTAAGTAGGGGATCTTATATGTTTAGGTATAAGGAGCAGACGCCTTTTGTCCCTAAAGCAGCTGAGCAGATACCCTTTGAGGAGGGTTTGGACAGAGTGCTGGCAGCCTCCATGCTGACTCTTAGATTTTTCTGCTCTGGTAAGGACTTAAGGATGAAGCTTCTAGACATACAGGCCCTTAAACTCTATTTATCTTGGCATATGCCAGTGTAGATAAAAGAGTATATGGCTATATGCTGAAGCTGTCTGCTAGAGCCAATTGACAAGAAATAAATGGAAAATGTAGCCATTATAATTATGATCAAGTTGTCTTCTAGATAACAAGGATCATCCTCAACTACAGGACACCAATCTCACGGAGTGCTTAGTGAAACAGGCAGTAAGATGATTTTGCATCCAACTTATCATCCATTGCCTTCATGCATTGCTCTTTCTCAGTGTATAATCACACTGTGTGGTCCACTGATTGACTCAGGACTTAGCCATACTAAAAAGAGGCAGCCATGTAAATGACAACACTTGCACCTAATTTCCTAATTTCTTTTTTTTTTAATTTTATTTTTTTTTGGCTACTGAAAGCCACCTGTAGTTGTTGGTGTCATGGGAGAACATACCCAGTCCTGAAAGTAACCACAGCCACGACTACAAAAAGGAACATCAGGGATCTGCAGAACTTTGCTGCTCACTTGTGACAGCACATGTATTAGACAGGTCTCCTACACACAGAAATCTTCCCCAGGTGCTTATAACAAGCATTTAGCTATCACAACAGACTTGCAAATATAAAATATGAATCTTTAACACTGAGGGTATCTTTGGGGATAAGAACAGTCGTGCTTCTGAATTTAAACTATTCACAGCACATATTTGATGTCAGCCTACCTATCAGCAAACAGCAGAGGTGATTAACAGACATGGATCTACAAATGTGATATCTTAGGAGGTTAGGACTCCATGCAAATGCCTGTTATTTGATCTTGCTCATGTTTATCACCAAAGAATCTGATCATTTAACAGTGAATGCATGCAAATCTTGCAGTGAGACAGCAGGGAAGTGCTGGTCAGTCAGCAGGGTAGTTATCTGACAAGAACAGTTCCTCTTTGAATAGCTCTTTGAGCGTCACATTCTCCTGCTATGACCAGATGCAGAAAAAAAATGGTTGGAGGATCTGGTTCAGACCATTAACCATGAGGCTGATGGGACATGTGCAGGCTCCATCCTTGGAGGTTTCCAAGATCAGGCAGAAAAGAGCCCTGAACAACCTGGTGTGACCTCACCGTTGACCCTGCTTTGAGCAGCAGATTGGACCAGATTGACTTCCTGGGGTTCCTTTCAACCTGAATTAAATGACCCTATCATCCTTTTTTTTTTTTTTTTTTTTTTTTTTTTTTTTTTTTTTTTTTGGGGGGGGGGTGGTGATAGGAACAAGAACATTTTGCATTACCTAAGAGCCTACAACTCAGTAAGAGCTATCTGACAGTTCCTGTTGCCAGGGTCCCAAATCACTGCTCTGATGCCAGAACATCTTCAAAGTCCAGTGTGCTTTCTTAGTTGACAGCAATCTTGCTATCAGCTTCACCCTTTGCAGTCTATACTTTGAAAGCATTTTGCAGTCAGTGAAGCCACAGGTCTAGAAAAAAAATATCAACAGGGGATCCTTGGCTGTGAAATTTGTGTCCAGAGAGCAGACTATAATGATGGACAGTAGCTATAACTTCTTATCACTTTCTCCAAACCCATTTACCTTTCATTAGGACTAACGAAATACGGTGGCTATTTTCCACACGTGACCTTCCCCCACAAACGTACAACTTTCTTTTATTTTTTTTTCCAAAGTTTTCTCCACCACCAAGTTTGTTTCCTTTAGGAATGAATACTAAAACATACTTTCTGTTTCATTTCATGTGGACTTTTTTTTTTTTTTCTGTCATATCAAACAATTCCATTCCATTTTGGTTCTAATAGAAAGTTGTTTGTTTGTTTTAATACCCCTTCCTCAGCCTAAACAAACAAAAAATTGGAGAAGAATCAAGTGCTTTTTTTATTCTGAAGAATTAAAATCTCTAAAGGAACAAACATTTCTCATGAGCATCCGTTCCTTTGAAAACTATTTTTTTTTTTCCCAGAAAAAAAAGAAAAAGAAGGAAAAGCAAGCCTTTGATGAATGTATTAGCAACTCACTCTAACTACATTAATAAATGAAACCCTCTGGAAGCAAAAAGAACTAAATAGCCTCTTAATACAGATAGCTGCCTCTGTTGGCTTTTTATGGACTGATGAGCTCGGCACAGCATGCTCCCACAGTCCTTCTGCAAGATGCTCTCCCACCTCGAGGTGCAATAGAAGTCACTATACCATGGTGGGAATCCCTCTGTGAACGACTACTGTGCACACAGGGGTTATATATAGTCTGAAATCAGGTTAGTTGCCTGATTAGTTTATTGCTGCTGAAAGATGTCAGCCTGACAAGTGTTGAGACTGAAAACCCTTGTCTTCCACAGGGTAGATGACTACAAATGTAGGACAGGCTCCAGCAACATATCGTCCCCTCTGCTGAGGCTGGGTATAATGGGACGAATGTGGTGACGTTTTTGTGATGCAGACAGTTCCTCAAGAGCAGCAAGACAGGATTGTTCACAACAGATAGCCATTGTTAGACAGAAGACACTTAGGGCTACTACTCAGTGGAAAAGATTTGAGGTTAGTCATATTATTTTGAATGCAGAAGCTTCACACATTTTGTTACGCAGGCAGGTTTCTATATCTTTTCGGCTCTCTAAACTCCTCGTGAGGTGATCAGTCAGGTCCACTGTCCCACCAGGGAACCCAAGCAGGAGCAGCAGAGATAGAGCTCGACACAGAGCTAGAGAAAAGGCTTTCTGCAGGGCAGGGCCAGCATCCCTGCAGAATACCACTCACTGAATCAGGACAAAGCTGAGCACGGGTTCACAGGCAACATAGACCAGGAGCTTTTTTTAAACTCAGGTCTGGGCTGCTGGACAGAGGGTGCATGAGTGGAAGGCCCAGGTAGACTGGCCGGGGTAATTAAGGTTTGTCAGTGCCTTCAGGGCCTGGCAGATAAATACCATAAAGGTCGTAAATAAGGGGAAGCAGAGTTAAACAGAATGTGAGCACAGAATCACAGGGAGCTGGCTCCAAACATCTTGTGAACAACTGCCTCAGGGCTAAGCATGAATTGATAATCACACTTTTATTTTATTTTATTTTATTTTTTTGCAAAGGGCAGAAAACATTTTATCTCTGCGCTGGGCTACAAGCTGCAATACACAGGCACAAAGGATACACATCACTCAGCAGAAAAGCTGCGGATTCAGCGGAGAAGAGCAAGGTATATGAGGAGAAAATTGAAGGCAGGGGAGAGGAGGAGGCTAGCAAGTGCAAAAGAATTTGTAAGGCTACCCAGTAGGTGAAAACAACCACAGCTACCAGTTGTCATGTGTCAAGGTCCAAGTGGATCACCAGCCGGGGTCAGGAGGGCATTTCTTATCAAAGTAGACATGAAAACATGAGATGAATCGTCAGCAATTTTATGGTATCTTAATGCATCTGGCTGGTCATTGTTAGGGAGAGGATTCCACGGAAGATGATGACCAGAGCTGCCCTAGCACACAAGCTTCTGCTATTCCTCTGGCTCCTTCAGATTTGCCAGGCTCCATTCCCCGCAGACAACAGACTTGATAGAGCCTTATCCCATCAGAATGCTTTAGGGACATAAGGTGTGAAGGTATAATCCCTACATATATACCTTATAACAATCAGAAGGATTTCATTTCTGTCTGGAAACGTTATAGGACCATATTAACTTCTGTGGGCCAACCCCTGGAGAAATGCAGCATACCACCATCTCCTAGTGCACCCTGCACACACTTCATGTGCTATTTGCACTTGAGGAGGGGACTTAGACAGCAGATGCTGCAGAAAAGGGAATTGCTGAATGTTTATTCAGATTCTGCACAGCTGCTCAGCTCCACTCCTCCCCCACTCTCTTTTGTCTCTTATTCATGAGCACTGGTGTGAATGGGGTTCTGCTTGGCGTGTAGTATTTGGGACACAGCTGTGGTGGGGGGATTTCGTGCACGAGGAAGGCGAAATCTTGTCATTAAAAGGATTCTGATGCACAGTGAAGGAGCAGGAAAGCACAGCACGCATCGCCTAGGGAGCCACTTAGACGCCCTGAACAGGAGAGGGGAGCAAGCTGCAGACACATCCCACAGACAAGTTTATTTGCATGAACCATTCATGAAATAATTACCAAGAGCAACAAAAAGCAAAGTCTGTTTGCTAATGATTCATGAGCTGGATAAAGGGCTGAATTAGTCAGATAATTTATTTGTAAAAATAATCTAGCCAGCTGTAATTAGAAGGCTGGATAGAGTGATCTAGAAAGAGAAGGGAAACATTCCCAACAGCACACGACCTTCCAGAGGTTATTGTTATTTTTGAATAGAAGCAGTCCTTAGAGCTTGTGAATTTGCCTGGGTATAGGGTGGATCTGGTGGAGGCCCTGGAACTAGGATGCAATTTATTTATTTATTTATTTATTTATTTTATTTGGTGTGGGGATCCTTTCCTTTCTTGGCCTTGGCCTGTTTGAGCAGTTGGTGCTATTCCCAGTGGCTTTTGGGTGTAGATCAAAGCATTGCTGAAATCACTTTCAAGTTAAGCAGAAAGCATTTGGAATTAGATCAGCAACTAGCTTCATTTTAAAGGAGTTGGAGATTTTCTGGATATTTTTTTTTCCAATAATTTTTATTATTTTTATTTTAAACTTAGTAGGGCATTAACTTTCCTGAAAGCCTCTCCATACAGCTCAGGTCTTCTCCCCAACTCCAGCTCTGTGACTGAACAGGCTGAGACAGTGATGTCCCTTGTGTACCATCCTCTGGGAATGTGCATCTAGCCCATGATGAGTATCTATCTACAGGCCTGCTGTGTGTGAGGGATCCCACACTGTTCATGTAGCTTGCCAAAGAGGTGAGCTCCAACAATTCCTTGTCTGCCAGCTGGCCTGGCCCTGACACCAGCAGTGGTGGTTGGCAGTTCTGCCTCATCGTGGGCCTTGATGCTGGGCTGTTTTCTCCTCTTTCTCTTCCAAGCAGGGAGTGGGGAGGACACCGAGCTTATCTGAGAACAAGAAAGGGGAACTGGGGCATTTCCTAGGACCTCTCCCCTAGCGAACACCTACAGCCATATATGCACACTACTAGGCATGAAGGTGGCAGGGCAGTCCCTTTGGATGTTATCTCCTCCCCTGGGCCACCGCAGAGTTCAGCATGGTGAGCTGTGTGAATAAAGGCAGGGCCCTCCTCTGCCAGAGGAGAAATCCTCTGGAAGGAAGACAAGCACTGGCTGACCCCAGCATCAGCAGTTGTGTCAAGCTCACCTCAGCCGGTCTGTAGTTTAATCATCTTTGCCTGTTTTTGTTGGCCTGCTCCGAAGCCCTTGGAACAACACTCAAAGGGGCCTTTCCTTGGAGCTGCAGTGAAATGTTAAAGGGATCGCTGCAGCTCTCCGCTGCACGGTGAAGCAATGAGGGAAGATAATACGCCAACTGTGCCACGGATTTTCGAACAATGGGCTCTCATAAATGTTCTCCCTCTAAACTATGCTGAGTCCTCCATCCCAGCAGGACAGGCGACAAAACTCTCTTTCATACCCATGGGATGCTGCAGCACAAGCTGACCCCTTCCTGACCCGCACGCTGCTGGAGCGAGCTCCGTTCTGCTGCCAGGGACCCAGCCAGTGTCAGCCAAGACGGGGTGAAAGCTTCATAGAGGGGTTAAAAGGACCTCACATGGAGAGCCCTATTTTTGAACAGCAATGCAAATTGGTGTCATCATTTCGAGGGTATCAGGGATTGGTCTTATAAGGTATATCTGGGAGCCACAGGGGTTTTTTTCTTCTATCCTATGTGCAAAGTTAGTAACATCCAAAGTGAAGCAAGTCCCTTAGATATTGAAAAGTAACCATTCACTGCCAGCTATATAACAGATCTATAGAGATGGACTTGAGATAAGGGTGGATGGGAAGGTTTTCCACTGGATCAAAATAAAATTGTAAATCATTGATGTCTCATTGTTGTAACAATGTGTAAGACCATACTAAGAAGTATGGCTAGACTCCTGCTAAGGTTTAGGAAGTAATCCTTCAGCCCTATCATCGGTAAGAACTCAGCTCGACAGCTGGCACCACACTTCAAAACCTTTATGGATCAACTGGGCAGAGTCTAGGAAGGTTAGTGGTCAAGAAAACACAGTCTGTGAGAAAACACAGAAAGAGCTGGGCTAGCTCAATCTAAAGAAGAAGACATTGGCTGATGAGGAGGAAGTGAAGTACAGTCTCCAGTACATAAAAGGACCACTGCAAAAAGAAAGAGAATAATTCTTTCTTAAGATCTATGCTGGGAAAGGACACGTAGTGAACCGCAGCAAGAGGAATTCAAGCCAGACAGTTTTATGGGTAAGGCTAGCAATGCAATGAAGTAGATCATTTGGGAAAGGTGAATTTCCATCACAATAAACTTTAGAAAGGAAGATACTAAATACCTGCCAGGCATGATCCAGATACAGGTAATTCTCTTTTGGTAAGGCAATGGATGAAATGAATGCTCGAGGTCCCTTTTAACACATATTTTTTAATAGTCTACAACAAGTATCATAAAGCCTCATACAAGCCACACACAGCAGATAGGATTTTGGCACTGGAAGAAGGGGAGAAAGAATGGACATTCATTCCAAAAGATGCTGCACTTTAAAAAGGGAATCAGAGAGTATCCAGGTTAGAACATGCAATCAGACAATATTTGTCTCCTGCATTAGCATGCCAAGCAGAACGCTGTCCACTCGTCATTAGGAAACATGGCCTGTAAAGTCTGCTCTGCAGCGGCACAGAAGACAAAAAAAATTCCCTGACAGGCTGTGTAAAAACAGAAACAAAATCTCCCTCACGCCTAGCTGCCCCACACTGACTTCTGAACACAATTTGTTTGCCATTCTCCAGCCCAGTGATGGCTGCAAGTATAGCAGGAAGGTGTGCAGAATACTTCAGGATGAAAGTTTCTCCCTACAGAGCCATATGGCCACAAGCAGATAACGCTGTGAGCAGCATTCATTAACAATTTCCAAATCTGCAGCAGCTGGAGCGTGGGATCATTTAAAACATGACTGATTTACTTCCTGCAGCCTTGAAAAGGAGGGATCGGTTCGAACCCAAAATGCACAACACATTTCTCTGGACTTATCAAATAAAGCCACATGCCTCTCATTACAAACACACGCGCGCAGGATTTACCTCTTGGGGAGGGAAAACTGCAGAGGCTCACAGGACAGATGCTCGGTGGAACATTGGCAGGAGACCAGGTATCCCAGTTTGCTGGGGCGCCTCCAGGATCTGAGCAGAATGGCACAGAGGAAAGAACATCCATAATAATTCCGATGAAAGCAAAGTATCGGGCTACTCGTTTATTTTAGCAGCGGCAAGAACAACAATAAAAGCTGTTAGAGGCAAGACCATTCTTTCAGCAAAACTGGTATGTGAAGGCTCGTAATGAGCGGCACTCACCTAAAAATAGTGTTCAAGTTAACACAGTATGCCTTAATTTGTGGGACGGTGATCCAACTTTGTGCCCACCAGATGTTACCGCGTTAATTATTGACAGCGGCATGGCATTTCTATAGCACTTCATAGCTTATAAATAGATAGATAAAAAATTAATCAATCAATTTTGTTAGAGAATTAACTACCATCCACCATTTTAGTCTGAGATGATGCCAAGATGATGTTGTGTTTTTTTCTTTTTTTTTTTCTAAAGCATGCAAGAAGGGAGAGACTGAACTTGCCAGAAAAAAAGAGAAATGCTTCCAACCTACAAAATTGTGGAATAATTTCTGAGTGTTAAGCAATGGGGTTAAGTGTTTAGAGCCTCCAAAAATTTTGGGCGCTGGGACGGAATTCATCTCCCTCAACTTGATTGAATGCAGACGTTCGCAGCTAGGCTCATCATCATGGACTCCCTTTATAGTCAGCGGAAAGAAATGAACCATGCCCTTCAACTGCCTGCTCCTTTTGGTTGATCATAAAAAGAGATATTGTAGATGACAAGCTCTGACGTAGCCATGGCACATCTGGGGGAGAAGAATCCTCCCCTGACCACTCCTTTGAAAATCCATCAGGAAAAACATTTCCAGCTCCAAACCCCGGAGCTGCTGCAGTTCAGTTCTTTAAAGCCGAAGCGAGATGGGACCTCCAGAGGGCATGGACAGCTCTTCTCCTCCGGCAGTTCAGCATGGGCTGTGCCTGTGAACTGCTCTGCTGCAGAGAATAAGCGTCTGAGGTTCAGCTCATGGTGGACGCTGCTTCCCAAAAAGAGGCTGCTTGGTTAGCGCTTAAATTGCAGTGATGCTGGGGTTGTGGCTGGGATTTCAGGGGGGATGCTGGAAGCACAGGAGGCAGTGATCACCAGCTGCTGCTCATACTGCCATCCCAGCTCTGTGCTCTACACTGCCTGTGTGGCCTCAGGGAGCCTGAGGCAGTAAAATGACGCCAGCACCACAATGAGCTGGAGGGGCTTTAGTGACAAATGGCAACAATATCCAGAAGTGGATTGCAAAAGCCCCAGCTCTGTTGTCCTTGGAAAAGGCGTCAGAACTGCTGATGCACTGTGATACATGGCTTCCATCAGCCAATTCTCCATAGCAAAAAAAAAAAAAAAAAGTGTTTTATTTTGCCTTTTTGGGATGTAAGAGGTCAGCTGGGTAACAGGAGCATAGAAAGCTGATAGTGTTCAGGAAATACAGTACATTCCTACAGCTGAGAGACTCACAGAGTAGAACAGTAGGACCAGCAGGACTCACCTGATTATTCAAGGTGGGTGGAGAAAGGGGAAGGAATAATTTTCATAAACAAAGATGAAAATCCTATTTCTTCCTCCCATTTTGGAAGCCAAGACCAGGGCAGATTTTACCTTGGGGACAGAAGTGTCCAATTCCATCAGTTTTATAAATTTTACTAAAATCTTTCCTTCCCATTTTGTTTTAGCAGCGATATACAGTCAGAGCACAATGCAACAGATGTTTAAGGGAACAATATTGTACAAAGCCAGAACAGCACTGGTTATCATTATCAAGATAATACTAACAAGACAAGAACATTTTGTTGTTATGTTAGAAGACAGAAGACACAGCCCTTACTTTGTAAAGGACCAGCCTTTGCAACTTTCTCCTTCAGAGGCCTTTTTGGGATCATTTGAGTAGTACTCTGCAAATATTCAAATGTTACTTAAAAATACATATCCAAGGAAATCAGTTACAAGTACTTGTAATAAGCTCCCATAGACTAATACAGTTTGTAATAAGGTATAAACCTTGTAAAGTTCCTCTGCATTTGCCCTCCAGTGTAGTAGTCCTCAATGGGGATTTTATTGCCTGGAGACAGGCTCAGGGATGGGCATGCAGCAACATAGGCTGACTGCAAAGACAGAACGTGTAGATGAAAGCTACAGGGTCTTTTTCAAGGTAATGGGCGTTTTTCTCATTCCCCCGCCTCCTCCCCAAACAAAAAACAAAACAAAACAAAACAAAACACACACACACACACACAAAACAAACAAACAAAAAAACCCCACAAATCAAAACACACATACAACCATGTATGCTCTCCTCATGTAGAAATGTCTTGGTTATGAATTCACTGCTCATCTGATATTCTTTCTTTAAACCTCCATCACATTATATATGCATAAGCTTATCTACTTTTTTTTTTCTTTTTCTTTTTTTTTTTCTTTTTCCAAGTTCTCCATCAGTTAGAACACAATAGAGATGTCTCTGGCCAGGACACTGATACTTTTGCCTTGGATCTTTTGATGCTCCTGGATTATCTCCTCCTCCAGTGAAAGTGCCTGCTTTCTAGAGGCAGCATGACTGTGTCTTGTGCCACAAATGTTTATGGCACCCTCCTGGCAGACAGGCAGACATAGTTCCTGCCCTGAGGAGCTCTTGACTGCAGCTAGGTTAAAACGACCTAATGACAGAGACGAGAGAGTGAAATGTGAGGTTTTTACGGAATTGTTTGTGCAGATTTTCTCTGATCCATGCTGGGATGGGTTGCTCTGTATCTCTCCTCAGAAGTAAGGGGGTCATTAAGGAAACCGTGGCATCTCTTTTGAATGTCTGAGGAAGCAAGCTGCTGTGAAGTGCATAAACAGGGCTGCAAACAGACTCTGAAGCCTTGACTGAGTTACCCTTACACTCAGATCTTGTGTCTCTTTGTTGTGTGTGAAAGGGCCAAAGGACAGAGTAAGAACAGGGTCAACAGGGGATTTCCCTTACCACAAATTGGTGCCAACTGGCACTTCTTGCTCCTTTCTACCTCCAGCACTTTGAGACCACTGCAATCTGGACACCACTAGCTAGGGAAGCCCTGGTTCCCATCTACCTTCCTGGGGAAACCAACCCATCCTGCTTCTCCAGCCATCTAGGCCTTCTGCCTGGCTGAGATAACAGGAATATTTCCAAGCAGGGCATCTGATAAAGCAGGCCTAAGGTTTTGGCCTTTTCAGTTGAACACCCCCATGTGTACACTGTTGGACGCTTACAAATCTTGGCCTTGCTTCTTCAAGGAAAAGGCTGGCAAGGTGATTTTCAGGTGATAGCTGAGCTACATCCTGAGGAGAGTTAAAACTGCACACTTCAATAAAATCTAGAGACTGAGAAATCACTCCCCAAGGAGCAAATATTATTTTACTGCACCAGAGAGTGGACTTCAAATGTGGTTTGCACAGCAGCCCTATAGGGTTCACATAATGGTGCTACAGAGACTGAGCACTAGTCCCTGCATTAATGTACACAGAAAATGTGTTTACTTCCCAAAGAAGGAAGGGGAATAAGTCTCTATACTCTGATATATCTGGAGGATAGGGAATGTGATTTCAATAACTCTAAACCATAACTGCTATTCTGATTTAAGCATTATTTTTATTTTCTCTATCTGAAAATAAATAGAAAGAAAACAATTGCTCTAAGTGATCAAAAACTCTTAATATAATTTCTAATTAACACTTTTTTCATTTTTTCAGAATGTGGGCAGGTACACAGTGGGCCAAATTCATCCCTGGAGAAATGTTACTAATCCCTGTACACACATCTAATCTAATGTTTGCAGGCAGATGGAGAAACTGCCCAACCACTCTCTGTTTGTACAAGTAGGTTTTAGAGGTAAAAGGCAGATCTTGCAGTTTCAGATGATCTGCTCACACTTGCACCCTAAACTGAGTTTCTTTGAAGTAGAGACTAGCCAAACTTTTTAAGAGTATGCAATTTCCCTGTGAGATTTTGAGTTGGGCTGGAATCGTGTTTCTAAAGACATAATGATACTTTCTCATTCTGATTGTATGAAATGTGGAGAAATGCAAAAATAAGAAAGACTTCAGTCTGTCTGTAACCCTGAGGTTGTGCTGCTGCTCACTTCACCTGAATCATTTTGCTCTTTGCTACATTTTCTTTTAATAAAGGCAGCTCTATCTGTGCATTCATTATTCAGCTCCTAGCAGCAGATCAGTTCCACAAGACTCTCCTGGTTGCAGTCATAACTGGTACCAATCAAACCTGGAGCTGAAATACCTCAAATTTCTTCAAATTCGTCAGCTGTCAAAATTAACTCTTTGGATATCTGTTGCTTTACTCAGGTTAGGACCCTCCTCCAATTGCTTCATTAGCATGGAAAAAGCATGCATAATGACACAAGAGATCATAAGCAGAGAGATAAAAACTCACATCTGAAAAGATGTTGCTTCTCTGGATGAAACATGACCTGGGCCTACCTCCTAGCTGTTTTCCTCCCTTAATCGAATGTCAGTGGAGGACAGACGGCTCATGATACCAAGGTGCATGGCCATACTTGCAGCATACAAGTGTGTCCTCTGCTGAGAAGTGGTGGATCCCCTCCCAGACTGCTTTACCCGTGTATGTGACCCTTGCACTTCCCAGTGTGAGCTCTGGGATTATACCCAGGCGTTACCACTAGATGTCCAACTTTGTCCCAGATCCACAAATGCCTCCAGTGTCGAGTGAAGAGGCCCCTACGTGCTCTTCCAGCTGCAGCCATGTCAGCAGCAGTGTCAGGGTGGATTTTAAGTTTTCCCCAGAGGAAAATGATTGACATATTTAAAGGGCTTTAGCTACTGCAGCCGCAGGGATTTCTAAGGGGGGTACTTTGTCCAGAGAGGCAGGCTCAGTGTTACTAACAGCTACTAATCATGATTTTGTTCAAAAATTAAATCTACCTGCTCATACTGTTAATGAAAAAAAGCAATTAATATAGGTCCATTGAGAAAATGTTAACTTATCAGCAACAGAAGCTACATGCTTCTTTGTTCCCTCTTGGACAGTTTGAGTTGCTCAGAAACCAAAATCAGTAAAGACAAAAAGCTGGGGAGGCTTTATCTTAGGTCTGCAGCTCTAGCAGCACTCATACGCGAAGCACAAAAAATCCTAATCAGCGTGTGGATCAAAGATTACCCTGCACACAATAAAACCCACAAGAACAGCCGAGTGGCTTCATTTAGAAATGGTGGAGATGCTCCCTTTCAGATGAGCTGAATACTGAAGCACCTAATGAAGAGTGTTTTTTAGAAGTCCCGTTTTTCCTTCTTCTGGAAAGGTCTATTGCACTGATACTCTGGCCAGATTTGATGTGTTTAATCTACCTTTCACGTGTTTAATTTCTCAGATGTGTGCTTCTTTCCATTATTTTTGCTGTTAAATGACAGCTCTGTTCCCTCCCAGAGGGGGGTGCTTCTCAGCAGGAGGTGAAGGAATTCCTATCTAACTAAATACCTCTTCCACAAAAATGTATTACGTGAGGGATGAGATCTTGCTTTTACTGCATTGAAGAAAATATATGTGGTTTGTTAGGAGTAGGCTTCTGAAAGGACACCACTTGGGCTCTTTTTAGCTTCACCAGCAACCTTCCTGTTTCAGCCAAAAATAAACACAGCAAGGCTTTTCTTCTCTAGCAGTTCAGTCCCTCCTGGCTTTGTCACCAGTTGTGTGACAGGATGTCCCACATCACCACAAAGCACCACACCTCCACAGCGTGACACAGGCTGAGATCACCCCACAGCTCTCTCCTGCGAGGCAGTGGCCAGGTCCCCTCGTGCCCGTGGTGCCTCCTTGTCTCCTCCCTGCGGATTAAGGGTGGCCAGAGACAGCCTGGGCA
The DNA here is from genome assembly GCF_964211825.1 of Aythya ferina. NCBI lineage: Eukaryota > Metazoa > Chordata > Aves > Anseriformes > Anatidae > Aythya > Aythya ferina. The sequence goes on along the minus strand of NC_140296.1, from coordinate 121,845,468 downwards.
CATGCAGGGTAATGAGGAGGATTTCATCACCTCACTTTGGTCTTCTTGTGTAGCAGCTGTGCCTTACACCTCTGAAGGGGCCAGAGCAAAACTTAGGAAACCTGAGTAATTGTGGGCAACAAGGATTCAGAGCCCCAGCTTGACAGCAGGGACTCCATCTCACCTGGGCCACTGAATGATCATCAGAGGGGAGCAAATATCATAAAAATATTGTAGGCATAACAGCGCCCAGTGTGAATAACCACATCCGGAGCCTTGCCCAGCTCCCGCCCTGCATACAGACACTGTCATCCCCCACAAGGCCAAGCCATGGCTCACGTCTCATATCAGTTTGGTGCCTCCACGATACCTTCTGTGCTCTGTTTCCATGACTAGCGAGCCAGGCAGAGGCCCTGAGGCACAGCTCTGAAAGGACAGAGTGCCTGTCAAGCATGGTGTGGTGGTGGTGGTGGTCTGCTCTGGCTGTAGCTGACAGCCTAAGAGCGGTGTGGGAAGGAAAGGTTGTCTTGAAGTCCTTCATTTAGACCTGGGACATTACCTTTTGTTGGTCTTGTGCCAACAAAACCAGCCCCAAACTATGCAACTGGACCTTCAGCACATCTCTGGGCCCCTGTACATCCCACTTCTCCTGGCTCCCTTTCCAGCCTGCTCCTCATTGTGAGGAAGGACTCAGCTGCTAGCTGGGCTTTGGGATGTGGTTGAGACGTTTCTGTGGTAAGAGGAGGGTGGAGTCCTCTTTTTTTTTTTTTTTTTTTTTTTTTCTACCCCCAAAGTACTCTGGCTCTTGGTCAGTGCCTGTTCAAAGAAACTGTCACTATTCCCCTCCACTCCCTGCCTCTTTTTTAATCACTGGAAAGGCAAATTAAGGATCTCGGGGATGACAGGAGCCAGCAGCAAACCTGTGCTTTCCACCAACCCTCTCATTACAGCAAGGTGGGGCCAGCACACAACCCAGCCGGGCAGCTAAGCCAAGCACATCCCTTCCAGGTGCCTCCTTCATACTGTACCATCTCTGGGACACCCTTTTCATGGGATTTCCTTAATATGGCAACCCACATCCACATGGTGATTAAAGCAAAGATATATTTGTTTTTTCCTGTGCCAGTACGTGCTCTATTTGCCTTCAGAGCCACCTCCTGCAGCCAAATAACAAATTCACAGGGACTGGGATGGGGATGTAGAAAACACCAGGGCACCTCAGGATAGCCATGTATAGCAAAGAGCCTATATAGAGCATATAGCAATATGTAGCAAAAAGCCTGTTGGCAGCTTGACAATAAAATTTCTCAGTCATCATTTCTTCCTCTGAATTCTGTTGGGCTTTATCCTGTTCTGAATATAATGGAAAAGTTATCCCCCTTCAATGATATACACCCCTATATGTAAAAGATTTTCCCTTCAGATTTCATCTTTCCCATTCAGTTGTGAAGGACCTAAGTGTAGGACCTAAAAGTCAATTGTAACTTAAAGTAATGATGATGATGGTTTTGTGGTCAAACACTGGCATGTGACTATGCACTTGATTTTTCTCAAGCCATGCAGTCTAGCTGATCACTACTGGCCAATATGCTTGAAACCACAACCAGCCATGTAGCCCCTTCAAAGTCCACAGCGAATCCATGGACAAGAAGAAGAAGCTTAGAAGACTGGCCAGTTAACATAAGAAAACAAAGAACCTAAAGAAATTGCAGTCTCCTCTGGCATAGTCCACAATTGGAAAAGAAGCTAGGTTTGCTGAATAAACAATTAATTGCAAAATTATTCGCTGAGCTATAGGAGAAAAATAAAAGGAGGGAGAAGGACCCAGAAGACCCCAGAAGACGTTAAGGTAACAGAAGTTATGGTGTTACTGACACAGAAGGAATACACTTCGTAGGAAGGATGACAAAGAGGAGCTAGCTCTTTATTGGCATTTTTTCAGAAGCAGAACAAGAGGTAAGAATCTAGAAGAAAAATAGAAGTAGCTTTTATCCACAGCCCATAGATCCTGGGGCCCCAGAGCTGAGCTGTCACTTCTTATTTTTATATCCTACTCCCAGTGTGTGAGTGTTTTACCAAGATGTTTTCTTTTCTTCCATTTCATATTTTCAGCAATTGCTATTGTTCTGCAGCCTACACGCGAGCTCTGGGAACCCAAGGACGGCATGAAAAGCTGAAGTACAGGAAGCATTGTACCAGGAAAGGGCAGAGCTAGAGGAATGATAGGGGTGACAGGGACTCCAAGGTCTTCTGAAAATGTGGCGCCTAACCATGTCTGGTGCAAGAGCTGTGCTCAGATGCAGTGGCACTTCAAAGCTTAGGTAGCAAGTTCAACAAATTTTATAGCCTTTAGGTATTGAGTGTCTGTGGTTTCACAAGTATGTAATAAGCAGCAGATAGTGTTTGACTATACTGAACAGAAAGGGTGTTGTTTCCTTTCTCTTTCTTTCTTTCTTTCTTTCTTTCTTTCTTTCTTTCTTTCTTTCTTTCTTTCTTTCTTTCTTTCTTTCTTTCTTTCTTTCTTTCTTTCTTTCTCTCTCTCTCTCTCTCTCTCTCTCTCTCTCTCTCTTTCTCTCTTTCTCTCTTTCTCTCTTTCTCTCTTTCTCTCTTTCTCTCTTTCTTTCTTGTCTCTCTCTGTCTCTCTTCTTTCTTTCTCTCTCTCTCTCCTTTCTTTCTCTCTCTCTCTCCTTTCTTTCTCTCTCTCTCCTTTCTTTCTCTTTTCTCTCTCTTTTGTTCTGTCTCTCTCTGTCTCTGTCTTTCACTTTCTCTCTGTCTTTCTCTTTCTCTCCTTCTCTCTTCATCTACTCTCTCTCTCTTTCTCTCTTTCTTTCTCTCTTTTGTCTCTCTTTCGCTCTGTCTCTCTGTCTCTCTCTGTCTCTCTGTTTCTCGTTCTGTCTTTCTCTTTCTCTTTCTCTCCTTCTCTCTCTTCATCTCCTCTCTCTTTCTTTTTCTCTTTCTCTCTTCTCTCTTCCTTTCTCTTTCTTTATTTCTCTCTTACTTTCTCTCTTTCTCCTTCATGCTCCTGGGCACATACAGAGAGTTCTGGGTCTCCACTGTTCTTTGCTTCTGGCCACAAAGAGATGGGGGAAACAGCAAACACATGACACACAGTGTTACTTATTGCCAAAGTTAATTTGAAAAGAGGAGATGATACAGCTCACACTCATTTGTGGGTAGCCCAGACAGTTTAAAAGGGTAACGAAAGTAAGTTGGCATGAACTTGGAAAAACCTTTGTAAAACTTCCACAAGACTGATATGTGATAATGTCTGTTCAAGATGGTGTGTTATAAAAATATCAGATAGCAAAATAAGATGATTGGAGCAATCTATTTTAATTATGTTTCAGACTTGTAGTTATTTCCAAAACACATAAAAATTACCAGAAAACAAAACAAAACAAAACTAAAAAGGTTGCTTCCTGTTAGCTGATAATTAACGCATCCTGATTTGAAACTAAACATAGCCTTTCCACTAAATCTGCTAACTTTTTGCTAGCCTGAGCTCTCTGCACATTTAAATAGAACAATTTAATCACTTACATTTATTCAGATACATAATTTGCATTAAGTTATGTTAGAAAATAGTGAATGGCCTTGCTTATTTACATGATAATTATTTTTTTTGCTTTTGATTTGTGTCAAGCTATTTCTGGATGAGAATTGAAATTCAATTAAGATGCTGAAAGCCAGCATTTTAATTCTGCCTTTTATTAGATAATAAAGCTGTACAGTAACTGCGCAGGATATGCAAGACAAATTGATCAAAACTGATTAAGAGAAAAACATGTTATCAGCAGGTAGTGAATTCAATTGTTTCGTTTTGGTCAATATGTCCCACAAGGTTTTAGAGCTAATAGATCACAGCACCTCACATCTCATTTGTACTGAGACCAAAAAAGTAAACCTAGTCTTCCTTGTTTTTCCAACATGCTATGTATTTCTTAGTGCTGATCAGACATTAATGATTGAACCAAATATATACATATATATATGTAAGTTTTAAGGAAGTCTCCTCTAGAACCACAAGGAAAGGCTACAAATTGTAGAGAAAACAGTTTTTTGATTTCAGCAAACATCTCCTAGACTTTGTCCTGATGACTTGCTTCTCTTCAGTGATGTGAGATCAGACCTTAAAACAACGTGTCATCATTTCACATTCATTTTTCAAACATCTTTACTTTCTAAAAGGAATATCTACATCATTTAAATGTTTCGCAATTAAAAGAAAATTACTTCACAATTAAAATAAAAGCACTATTTTTTTTTTTTTTTTTTTTTAAATTTTAGAATTACTACCTCACAATTAAAAGAAAAGTTAGGCAGCTATGATTCCTAACTAGCTGTCGTTCTATTGCTCCTACTCCATTTCACATCTAAACAAGGGTTCCTGCAAGAGGCTCCTCCCAGGACAGGGTCCACCACACAACAACTCAATGCAGGTTTTTGTCCAAGGGTCCCTGAGAGAATTAGCGCCACCTCAGCAGCCCTTTTCTTGCCATCCTTGAGCTTCTCAGTGTTCCATTAATACACCTCTTCCCCTGATCCTTTTGGCCAGTAAGTTTCTCTGTTTCCTATCCAGTTGGATTTAAGGAGTTTCTCCAACTGGCTTTGATGTCACAGAAGGTCACAAAAGGGGCCTGAGTGTGAAATCCCCTTGATTTCAAGCAATTGTCCACTGGCTTGCTTGTAGGTAAGGGGCTGCAGCGCTATCTTGGGGAAGTCAGAAGAGGGAAGTGGCTGCAGGCCAATCCTTCTCGCATCTCCTAAGCAACCACTAAAATAGATGAACAGTCTTTTCATAATGGCATCATGATAAAGTGATTTGGCAAAATGAGAATATAATTTCCTGTTGACTATTAAGGCTCTACAAATGATCTTTAGTCACTGAGCACAGTGGATCTGTGTTCTGCAATAAATAGCAAGTATGAAATAAACCCCTTTATTATTGCAACATGAACCAAGAGGATCCCGGATTTCTCGGCCAAACTGTGTGTACCAAATAAGGAGCTGCTATAGAGACAGGCCTTTGTTTTTTAGCTCACCATCCAAAATTTTCCGAGCTTTTAGAGTTTGTATCTTTAAAATTTCCCTGTGCACTAGTGAAGGCTGTAGCTTTTTCTTTTGGTACCATTTTTAATGGAAAGCTGAGATTCTTACAAGAAATCCCTGGACTCCAGGAGCTGGGCCTTTAAGACAATCACTACGTATGACAATAAAATTACAGCTCAGAATACCTGATGTATATGAAACTGCCTTATTTCCCTATGACAAGGGCCATTCCCAGAAGATTCCTTCAGTCAATTTTATTAGTTATGTTTGAATTATTCAAGTGGCCTTCTGCAATACGTTGAAGTGCAGCATTGCCAGATTCTGCTTACTGTATCCTATAAACCCTGTCTGCTAAGGGTCAATCTGAAATTCAGCCTTTCCTTGCTGCTTTAATTTCTCCCTCTTACCTGATTTGCCTGCTGTAACGCTTGAATTACTCCCTGTACTTTCCACTAATCTACAAAATTTCTGCCTAAGACTGCTGTCCTACAATGCCTGTCAGCTGGTGTTGCGTACCCATGGTGCCCAAATACTATTATCTACTTATTTCTCCCCCAGCAGTGTTTTTGCTGCCAGCATGCGTTCTCCTGAGTCGTTCTTAACATTGGTTCTATTTTCAACTTGCGAAGACTTGGCATCATTGCAAAAAAAAAGATGCTACGTAACTATAACTGAAACCATTGGAATTGTCCCAACATCTCTTAAATTTGCCAAAGAAGAGTGCATACGTGGTGACTGGTGGAGCAATAGTATGACATTCTGGCACTGGGGACACACGTGCTCCCTCAATCCCTCTTCTCAGGCGGGAGCACCAGGTGCCAGCATGGTTTAGGCAGATACCTTTTCAGCTGATCATTCTCTTGCCCTGAATTTTGCTCTGGTGCTCAGCGTCTTTCTTCTCATTCTGGAAATGTTGATTGTTGTTGGCATCTATTTTTTGCAAGCTCTGACCTCTCAGAGGCTTTATGAGCCTAAAGGAAAACCCAGAACAGATCCAACTGAAGGATGTTCCTGGAATCTCCCTTTGGGATGCACATCCTTTTCTGGCTAGAAAGAGTTTGGCTCAGGAGACCAAAAGAAGCAACAAAGTTGGAACTTAAGATAATGGAACAAAATCCATTTTGGATGCAAATCTGCATCCTTTAGGCTGCTGGGGATCAGGCAGACCCCTCATCTTAAAGAAATCTCTGCTGAATCTCTTTTCTCTCTGTCTGATCCTTTCCTTTCCTTTCCTTTCCTTTCCTTTCCTTTCCTTTCCTTTCCTTTCCTTTCCTTTCCTTTCCTTTCCTTTCCTTTCCTTTCCTTTCCTTTCCTTTCCTTTCCTTTCCTTTCCTTTCCTTTCCTTTCCTTTCCTTTCCTTTCCTTTCCTTTCCTTCCCTTCCCTTCCCTTCCCTTCCCTTCCCTTCCCTTCCCTTCCCTTCCCTTCCCTTCCCTTCCCTTCCCTTCCCTTCCCTTCCCTTCCCTTCCCTTCCCTTCCCTTCCCTTCCCTTCCCTTCCCTTCCCTTCCCTTCCCTTCCCTTCCCTTCCCTTCCCTTCCCTTCCCTTCCCTTCCCTTCCCTTCCCTTCCCTTCCCTTCCCTTCCCTTCCCTTCCCTTCCCTTCCCTTCCCTTCCCTTCCCTTCCCTTCCCTTCCCTTCCCTTCCCTTCCCTTCCCTTCCCTTCCCTTCCCTTCCCTTCCCTTCCCTTCCCTTCCCTTCCCTTCCCTTCCCTTCCCTTCCCTTCCCTTCCCTTCCCTTCCCTTCCCTTCCCTTCCCTTCCCTTCCCTTCCCTTCCCTTCCCTTCCCTTCCCTTCCCTTCCCTTCCCTTCCCTTCCCTTCCCTTCCCTTCCCTTCCCTTTTCTCTCTCTCTCTTTTTTTTTTTTTTAATTATCATTATTTATTCATTTATTTATTTTTAATTTTTCCCTCCACTTTGGCTCTATTTCTTTAAAACAAGCATGAGGAATCTAAACATGTTTCTTGCTCTGCTCACCAATGGGGTTGGGGCTGCTTTTTTTCCTCACCATACAGTGCTTAGGTTGCAGAAAATGGTAGCCAAGCACCACAAGAGCTCAGAAAAGAAACACAGGGTGGGTGAGAAGGGCATCTGACCGCACCTCTAACCCTACATGTACATAAGCAGCTTCTGCTACAATCAGGAAAGATAGCAAAGTCTTTCCAGGAACAACCTGCCTCTAAAACACACATTGGCAGCAATACAGGATTAGGGGGTGAGGGAGAACAGAGAGCAGATCTCACATCGCTCCTTGCCACCCTGATTTGTTGCCTCTTCGCCTTCCTCCTCCCAGGTCTTCTGACACCTCCTCAGAGATATTCCCTGGGGCTGGATCGTACCACAGAGCTCTGAGCAAGGGGAAGAAGCCTGTGCTGGAGGTTGGAGGGACAATTGCTTCCCATTTCCCAGTACAGTATGTTACAAAGGGCCGTTGCAAAGCTTGGCCGCCTGACAATTCCGTTTGCAAGAGCGCTGGCCCCTTTCCAAGCAATTCTTTCAGGTCTCATTGTTTGGTAGGAAACAAACAAGGGGAACAGCACTGGGTGGGCACACCAGAAGACGGTCTAAAAATAGCAGGGCAGCATTAGGGAGCCAGGCTTCTTAGCCAAAGCTTACTCTAAAGATAACAAAACCCCTCTGCTGGTCTGCAGAAAAGACATGGCCACCTCAGTTACGCGGGAGAGGGCTCCCCAGATGTCCTGACCATATTGGCCTGCTACAGCGATGCTCAACTAGCCATAAAAGTTGAAAGCAGACAGCTAAGCTGTGTAAGTAATTGCAAAGGGCAGAGAGAAAATTATTGGTTCCAGCCTGAAGTCTTCTGAGCACTTTCTGCTATAATTCACACCCAACACAACTTCAAATTGAGTCTGGAAGTAATCTGAACCACAGGTTTAGACAACGAGGTGTCAGGGCCAAGGCAAGCAAGACCTTTCAGCCTGTGATGGAAAGAAGATAACTTTGTGCCACCTTTGGATGGAGGCGTTGAGACTCAGTAGGATTCAAGCTAAATAATGTTGTTGACAGCACTGCAGGACTGGTGACATTTCCAAGAGCAGAGGAAAAGAATAAAGCAAGCGTGCCAAAGAAGTTTAATAAATCCAACAAAACCTGGCAGATCCTCCTAGAAAACACCTCCTGATAAAACAGCCAAGGCCCAGGTAAGGAAATGTTAAAGAAGAGAAGTGCCTTTCCCTAATGGAGAATATGGAGACCTTTAATATTATATATCCTGAGAGAGGGGACACACAAATCTCAGGCAGAAGAAATCTCCCAACTTAGCTGATTTCCCCGCTCAGTACTGTCAGCATCTGGGAGCACAACAGACGGTTAAGTTGTTTTTCTACTTAGCCCAGGCACATGCCTGACCGTGAAGAGGGATGTGGTGCAAGGCAGGAAGAGAAAGCCTAGAAGGGAGAGAGGATATGGTCAGCCTTGCAGAGAAAACAATAGGAGATCATTTGTACAGGCCCACCAGTACGTTTCCTACAGGGACTTAGACCAGAGCGTAGAAATAAGAAACAACAACTGCGCTGGAGCCTGCCACTTGCAAGAACACCTGGCTTTGCCTGCCACAGCTGCTAGCACTCTACCCATCACAGCTGATAGCCCTCTCGCAGAGGTGTTTGCAGGGGGGACACATGGCTTTTGAAAACTTGTGCTTCCTCTCTCCCCGCTTCCTGCCTCAAACCCTGTTCTGCCTTGCTGAGGACAGAAGGAAGAGAGGTAGCAGTCTGTCCTAGCTGGAGACCATCATCATAGATGATAGTTCTTCGTAGGAACTCTTCCTTGGCATGCTGGACATTCAGGAAAAATACAAGGAGTCCTAGCTGAAAGCTTGTGCTAAAACAAGATGTAACTCTCTCAGGGAAAATGTATTTATCCCAAGTGATCATGAAAAGACCCCAGAATAAAAGTCAGGTTTTAACTGACTTCTAAGAATAGCTCGTAACAGTCGAGCTTTTATCTCTAAAATAGTGAACGTCCTGAGCTATATTTTATTTCAACAAATAAGGTATTACAAAACAGTCCTTATCTTCTACAGAAAGTGATCAAAACAGATTATCGCTTGAGTGAACACCTAGATAAACTCATTTCTTTCCTCCCTCCCAGCTTAGTCCTTGTAATTGAGACTTTTTCACAGTCCTCAGCTTATCATCACCATTAAAATAAAGCAACTGTAACAGACTGCTGTTTTTGTGGTTAACCCACAACTTCTTTCTCCCAGGGCAACAAGATTGGCAGACCTTTTCATAAGAGACAGACATTTCAAAGTGGAGATATAGGCAGTGGAGGGGGTGGTGGTGTCAGTGTCCTCTGAGAGGCTGGGAGCTGGGCTAATCAGAAGTTACACACTTGGGGACCTTTATAGCATACTAGCAATGCTGTTGGGTGGTAGAACTGAAAGTAGGAGAGACTAAATAGTTTCTCTTTCAGTGATTTAGGCCTCTGGTTCAACAGGTTTCTCATTTCTGCTAGAACAATGACTATAGGAAAAAGGGTCAGGAAACTCCAGCAAAACCAGTGGGGTGCAAATGTGGAGGAACAGATACTGAAAATCTTCTGTTCTGCTTTAGGCTGTGGTAGTATAGCAGCTGGACATAGCGACTAAGGAAAGGGTGTCTGAAGTGATAGATCTCCTCAGGATTTTCTTCCCCTGTTAAGTTTTCTCAGCTCCTAGAGATGCTGACTGTGCTTGAGAATCCTGGTTATCACCTGTCTTCACAGGCTGATAAGATTTAGGGAGCAAAGAATAGAAATTACAGTCTAAAGTATTTCCCACATTCATAGGTGTTGTTGGCTTTTTACTTTGCTATAGTTAAAAAAAAAAATAGTTTTAAGCGAGTTGTTTAATTCCTGTAGGCCTCTTTGGTTACCTGGTCAGGGGGAAAAAGTGAGACCAAAAAACTTTCCCAGTTTGGTGGGAGTGCTAATCCCTGCTAGTTGCATTGAGGCAACGCATTGAAGAATCATCTCTCTCTACGATGTGCTGTCTTGCTCGTACTCAGCACAGAGATGCCAGCTGCCTCTTCCGTTTTATCCAAAAGGCTGCTGGCAAGATGCTCATGAAAGGGCCTGTGTGAGCTTGGAACGGCTCCATGGTGTGAGGTTTGTGGCTGTCCTGCCTCACCAAATGGGTCATCTCATTGGTTAGATGCATGGAGAGGGCTCAGAGCACACCTCTGAGATGAAGGAAGCCTTTGCTAGCTGTGCGGCTAGTCTGGACGAGGTTTTCTCTGAATGTTTACTCTCTAATACTATTGCATATTATTGCACTATCAATGGAGTTTTACACTGGGAAACATAAAGTCTTCCTAGAATGGTTTTTATATAGTTTAAACAAAGAATAATTAGAATCCCCTGTCAAGAATTAGAGTTCCTCTGTGCTAGATGTTGCACAAACACAGAATTAAACAACCATTCAGACAAGTTTATGGTCTGAGCAAGGGAAGACAGATACGTTCTTCACCTCTTTTTCTGTGCACAAGACACCTCTGACATGACTGTGGACACTGGGAGAAGGCTGCCTGGTTAAAAATGTAGTAGCATGTAGTAGCATAGTCGGTAACCGAATATTGAGGTATTAAGCTAATTCAGGGGATTGGTAGGTGTCTCCTTTGTTTGTAGGTGAGGTGCTAGTACCTTCCTAATAGCAACAAAGTGCTGGGAGACCTGTTGAATGGACACACGAAAGGAGGTGGGTCAGTTTGTGGAGCAAGAGGGTCCTTTGGGAGGTGGGAAGGTGAGAACTGGGGGAAACAGGACTTGTGACTGGGAGCGGGGGGGTGTTCGGAACCGGGAGTGGTGGGTGTCCTGTGATGAGAGGAGCCCCAAATTTGTAGTCCGATGGATACTCAGAGAAACGAAAGCCTCCACGCCAGGCTTTAGGCTTCACAATACGATGGGAGTAGGCAGGAAACTGGGACGGAGAGGGGCAGGGGAGGAAAGAGAGTATGCGGAGGGGCGGGGAGGGAGGTTGAACTGGCATGTCAGGGTCTAACAATGACCCGTCTGTGTCAGGAAAACAGTCCTACTCGGCAGGGCTATTTTTAGGGGAACCCACCCCCCCACAGTTCTTCCATTCCCCCCCCGGCCCCCAGCCGATCCTTTGTGCTGAGTGGCGCCTGGCAGGTCGGTGGAGATTTCAAAGCCATGGGCAGGGAAGAGCTCCACACAACGACGGAAACGCAGCTGGGAGGGGAGAGGTGGGTGCACAGAAATAGCCCTCGTGACACCTCTGGTGCAGCCCCAGGCCCGCAGGAGCCTCATGGCCTCATGGCCAAGGCTCTTCCCAAGGCTCTCCGTCTGATTCTGGGGCCATGGATACCCCACCTGTGGGAACAAGGAGGACTACATGGTCATTACCCATGCTATTTTCATTTGCACACAAACGCTTCTCTTCTCTTCTCTTCTCTTCTCTTCTCTTCTCTTCTCTTCTCTTCTCTTCTCTTCTCTTCTCTTCTCTTCTCTTCTCTTCTCTTCTCTTCTCTTCTCTTCTCTTCTCTTCTCTTCTCTTCTCTTCTCTTCTCTTCTCTTCTCTTCTCTTCTCTTCTCTTCTCTTCTCTTCTCTTCTCTTCTCTTCTCTTCTCTTCTCTTCTCTTCTCTTCTCTTCTCAAAAAATTCCCCCTTCTTTTCCAACTGCTTCAGCTTTAAACTACTTTTTTCTTTCCATACGTCTGGCCCAAGCACTTTTCCTCTCTGGCTTTGCATGTCCTCATCAGAGAAAACTTTTCCAGGAGGCACACTGACATCTTAACCCCATGGTTCACCCCTGCTATTGCAGAGACTTTCCTGCCTTCCAGGCCATGCAAATCCAGACTTCTTATTTTTAACTCTGTGGAGGAGAATATCGCCCCTTTCCCTCAGAAAAATCCCCTGGCTCAGCACTGATTCCAGGCTGTGATATGAAGTGCTTTGTTTGTAAAGCCTCTCTTGTTTGGTTCTCCCTTAACTTTGCCTGACCTCCTCCTCCTCCTCCTCCTCTCAGCCTGGGCTCCCTGGGCAATCCTCTGTGTCCTCATGCTGAACCTTGTCGTGGTGCAGCACATGCCACCCCTTCATCCCAGCCTCTTCTGAAGTTCCTCACTCCTCACAGGGCCTCTTTCACCCCATCCACCATGCTGTTTTGGACTTTGAATAAGGCGTGGTGGCTCATGGTGGTGAAGCCGCCCCCGCCCGCTGGAGTGGAGCTGGGGCTGAGCATCACAGAGAGTGATGCTGATCACAGAGAGTGGGGCTGATGTGGGCAGGAGGACATGCTTTCCACCCAAAGGGGTAAGGAGATGGGTTTCTGTTCCTACTGAAGGTGGCCAGCCACCCGGGTGGTAGAGGACAGCCAGGAGGCACTGTGGCAAGCGATGGGTTTGGCAGAGTGCTGTTAAGGGGAAGGATCCCAACCCAACACTGAGGTGCCATGAGAAGCCCAGGATAAATTAATATCAGTTTTAATTGTTGTATGGGCACAGAGGGTTCCCCAAAACAGCTGTCGGTCTGGTCAAAAGAGCTCAGTCTTCCCTCTTAGCTTGGGAGAAGGAACAGGACACTGGGGGCCCACAGACCAGCCATCTCTCTGATACCCTTCTGCAAATCATCTTCCCATCAGCCATCGCACTATAAAATGAGGATAATGGCAATAATTGCAAATATAAGCTGCACAATAGGAGTTATAATTGCTCAAGGTCCTTCACTAGGGCTCGTGGTGTTTTTTCTCATATGTGACGTGATAACATTCAACCCTTCTGAGGAAAAAGAAAAAAAAAAGTCACCCTACCAAGGCGACAGAACCTGAATGGCTTTTGACAGCAGAAGGATTGCAACGAGGCTTGATTTATCTGAAAATCTTTGTTAAAATAAAAGAGTGTGGGTCTGTGGTGGGAGGCAGGTTTTCTGTGCTGGTAGGAGCTGAGGCAGGACAGAGGTTGAGGGAGTCCTTTGCCCTGTTTTCTGGCCATTTTTCCTCCAAACCAAAGCTCTTTGGTCAGAATATGACTCATTTTTGGTGAAAAGCTGCAAGGTCCAGTTTTCGCTTGTTTGTTTATTTCACTGAGACCCACGGACTGACAAGTGGCGTGTGGCAAGAGGTGGCAGTGAAGTGTTGGCAGAGCTAAGCTTGCCTCCTGCAAAGAAGCGTGTGGCCCACAGGCATTCCCAGCTCTGGAAGGAGGCCTGAGTTTCTGGAATAAAAAATATGGAGAAGGGGCAAGGGACTGCCCTCATGAGCAGAGATGTGTGTAGGGTAGGGTATAGAGGTGTGTGGGGAGGGCAGGTATCGAGGCTGAGGGAAAGCCCATCCAATTTTCTTTCTTGCCACCACTGGGGGATTGCTGTCCCTTGCCTCCTAACCCTTTCTTTGGCAGAGGGCAGCCTTTTCTGGGATCTGACTTCACAGCACGGGAACCTCAGTGCCCGGATGGCATCTGTTTCTGCTTGCTGGGCGGGGAGCCGGGGAGGAGGGAGCTGAGGGCTTCCCGCCTCCCCCCTCTTCAGTTTCCCAACTTTCTGCCCCTGTCTCACGCTTTGCCAGCCCCAGCCCATGCCCCTGGGGGGACAGAGCCACGGTGGAGGGATGCCTTGGGATGGAGGAACCAGCCAGCAGAGGCAGAGACCTCCTGAAGCAGCTCCTGGCCTCCCTCCTCCTTCTCTGGCCCTTCCTTGGGCCTTTCCAGGGCTGAGCCCTGGCAGCGCAGGAAGCGCCCGACCGCAGGGCTGGGAGAGCCGTGATTTCCTCTGGCGGTCCGTTATCTGCCCACGGGCAGGGAAGGCTTCCCCTCTTCCTCCCCCCCGTCCCCCAAACTCCTCTCTCCGCCTCCCCTCAGCCTCTTGCGCACAAACGCAATTTACTGCCAAAAAAAAGTCCTCCCCCCCTTACACCCCCCTCCACACACACACACACACAGAGCTCCTCCTCGGCTAACTTCCTTTCAGCATTTTTTTGAGCTGGATAATCCTAGGATTTGTCAAAGGGGGGGAAAAGGAGGGAGAGCGGGTGAGGGAGTCAGGACAGGAAGCTGGTTTCTCATTCCTCTCGCTGTCCGACGACGGCAGGAGGAGGGGAAGGGGGGGAGCCAGCGAGGAGCCTCGCACAGGCTCTTCCCCAGTCCCTTTCCACCAGCCCGCTGGAGCTCCCACTCTCCTCCGAAAGCTGGGAGAAGGAAGACCAGAGCGGGACGCCTGCGGCTGGCGGCGGCAACAGCCCGACTGACGAAACCCAGAAGGGTGGCCGTGAAGGGTCCCGGGACAGCGCTGAGGAACAGACGTCCCCACCACCACCACCACCAGCACCATCTCGACAGCTCGGATGCTGGCACCCATTCACCACGGGCTTCCCCTCGATGCGAAGCCTTCCGGGCTCGGGCTATGATCGCTGCTGCTGCCGGCTGGGGAGCCTCCTCGCGCCGTGACCTTCCCCTGCTGCCGGAGCAGCCCAACATCTGGTGGGGATTAATGTTGATTTCTCCAGCTGGACGCCGTGCGAGACCCCCGATGCTACCCCCTGGAAGCGGGACACGGGCGGTGGTCTGAGGAGAAGAGACAGCTTTTTGCCTCCCAGCGTGAGGCCGGGGGGAGGGGGGCAAGGCAGGAGGGGGGCAAACCTCTTTTGGGACTAACCTCATGAAGAACAAGGGAGCCAAGCAGAAGCTCAAGAGGAAGGGAGCCGCGAGCGCGTTCGGCTGCGACCTGACGGAGCATCTGGAGAGCTCTGGGCAGGATGGTAAATGCCTCTTTATTCTCACTCTGGTTGTGGAAGAGCAGAGCGTGCGTCCTGTTTTGGGGTTTGTCTGTTTGCTCGTTCTCCGTCAGCATGACTGGAAACCGAACCTCTCCCAAGGGTGAGGGTTAAGCAACCTGGAGCTGTTTTATCTGTGGGAAGTGGAGTCACTGCCCAGGCACTCGCAATGAATGAACGAGCGGAGGATTGCTTTGGTGATGCGCCTGCATGCCCCTTGCATGAGTAGCAATGAGTGGGGAAAGGACGGGGACAGGGCTGTGTGAGCGGGGACAGAGACAGCCAAGCGTATGCTGTGCAACCCTCTCCCAACCCCTTGGCCTTGGGAGTGGGGGTAGCAGGCTTTTAGGGAGCTAGGCTTGGAAAGCAGAGTGTTGTCTCCTCCCAAACCCCAAAATCCTCACAAAGTCCATAAGAGGAGAGCATGGCAGGGCCTGTAGAGGGAAGCTGGGGGTGTCCTATCTGCCCCTCCTTGACTCCAGGTCCCATATCGCCCTTTCGCTGCCGGACTGAGGCAGGACGGAGGCTGAGGATGGAGAACGGATGGGTGTGAGGTGCTGGGGGCAGCTGAGCTAATATTTTCAGTACCCTGCCTGTTATCTTTCCCTCCTTGCCTCCTCCCCCTGACCTCCGTGCCCCCAGATATCAGATGGGAACGCGGTAGCTCAGCCAAGAGATAACAGTGATAAGATCAGAGGGTCCCAGGCTTGAAGTGATCAGTCGCGGGTGCAGGAAGGAGCACAAGATTTTTTTTTCTGAAAGAGGGTTGGAGGATAAGAGAAGCAGCTGAGAGTTTGGCTTGCAGAAAGACCGGCAGTTTAGGAAGAGGAAAAATAAATACACGCCTGTTCCCATCCCTGCTGTTAGCACTGTGTGCCAGTCAGAGTTAACTAACTTTTACCAAAGCCAGGCTACTCAGAGCAAAAAAAGCTTCCAGCAGCAATGTCAGCTTTGTACGGGGAGGGCTGTACAATCAGGTCTTTCATTTGCTGATGAGCATGGCTGATGAAGTGCAGTGTGGAAGTACAGTGGCAGAGGGATGGACTGCTTAGCAGCAGCCCTTTCCACTGCACAGGGAGGAGGACAGTGCATATATCACTAAGATAAAATGTTATATATGTGCACTTATTTAGGTATGGCGGAAAAATAGACATTCAATTGCATTGTGAGACGACAGTAACAATTACTATATCTTTTAACTTACATAGTCCGTAATGGCAACTGAGTCGAAACAGCCAAAGTAACAGACTTAATGAACTGATATCACTTTGCCAGCACAAGATGCAGTTAGATAAATTCCATTCATTGCTCACACGAGCTACCACAGCAGAGGAAGAGCTTACAGCTGTTTACAGGGACACTAAAAACAACGCAGGGAAGGCAGGTACAGAGAGTATATTCAGCTGAAGCAGTGAGGGGGATTTTTAAGAGAGAAATGTAATTACTGCAGCTGAAATTTTGCAAAACCAGCAAGATTTATTACCAGAAATCCTATAGTCCTTTAAAATTGTTTTTGGGGCACAAGAAAGAAGGACATTGTCTCTAGTCTCATCTGTGGGATGGTTCAGTTCCAACCTACTTAACTCTCTGCGCTGAGGAGTGCCGGGGGAGGACATGAAGTCCCTTTCCCTTTATACAGTGCTGATGTTTGCTGAATAGCACATCCCGCTGCCCAGTGCTGTGGGATCCTGAAATGAAAGGCTCAATTGTTGTAGGTTTATTGGGAAGAGTGTAAGTTGTGTTGGTACAATTCAAACTGTTGGGATAGTGGGAGAAGAAGTCAGAGAACTGGAGATAACTTGTTTCTCTGCTAGTAGGGCTCTCAGGATCAGTAGGAATGTGACCAGCGTGGCCTCTTGAGAAGAAACTAGTGTTCAGATGTCACCAGGACATTGTAAATATGCAGCCTGTAACTGTGAAACAAAATCAGAAGAACAACCAGGGTGTGAGAGATGGTTGGTTTGAGGTTAAATTGTTCTGCTAAGAGCAGTTCTCAGTGACAAGCCACTGCTCCTGCAAGCTGAGGCTGTGTCAGAGGCATAAAGCAATAACTTTCTGACTGCTTTAGACTGTGCTCTGCGTTTAACTGGTGGGATGCTGGCTCTGGCTGTTCCCTACTTGGAAGCAGCGATGATACAAGACCGTTCATGGTAGCTGGCAGTGCTGAGGAGGGGTAGAGCGCTTTGGCTGCTGTCCAGGAAACGGTTTGCTGCAGAAAGCAGGTTCTAAAACGCACCCAGAAGGGTTAACTGGGAAAGTAGATGTGGCTGTAGGGACGGTCAGATTGGTTCTGCATTTGTGCTCAGGTGCTGCCCCAAAGTTCTGCTTTGTGTGACGGGTCCTGCACTCGCACAGACAAAGACAAACTGAGCCCCACACTGCTGGTGCTGGGGCAGAGATGGCAAGGGGAGCGGCTAACATAGACAATTCAATTTGCCTTTTTTTTTTTTTTTTTTTTTTTTTTTTTGATCTGGATTAATGCACAGCCGTTACAGTTAGGGGGTGCTGCACTACTCATGCGATGCTTCATGGAGGCAATACACGAGTTGGGTCCCTTCATGCTTGTGGTCGTTGAAGAGCAGCTTGTGTGCTCTGTACGGACCTTAGTCCCTGTGTCCTTGCCAAATTCCAGTGGAGAGAATTCTGTCCTGCTTAAGGTATCAGCATTTCCTCTCTTGTCAAGTTAACTGTTTAATAACTTGCTACAGTCCTCATCAGAGATGGCTGTGTTTCAATGAAAGATGGAAAGATCTCTCGGTCTCTCTTATCAGACGGCTGTACCCAGGGCTCAGTAGTCATAAGCTTTATATAAGGCAATAAAAGCTGTGGCAGAATTACAAAATATTTAGGAGCAGTGTAGATGTAAAGACTTCAGCAGGTACAGCAGGGTAGCTCAGGGGATTAAAAATCAGTGGTGATGGACAGGTAGATGTTGCTGTCTGGTGGTTTGAAGCCTGGCTGTGTTGGATTTACCATATTTCAAGGCAGCTCCTGTCATTGCTGCATTTGACCCTACTTGGCCTTTTCCTGCTGGCAGTCTCGACACAGAGGCTGGTTATGCTCCTTACAGAGGCAGACTGTTATCAGTGCTCCCAAGCATCTGAAGTCATGAGTCAGGCCACAAAAATCATGAGATAAAATAAAAAAACGGTGCTGGGTTCTTTTACTGCGTTCTGTTTTCTGACATGTCAGTGTGCATCTGAGTTATGTTTTCAGGTCTTTCTGCTGGCTAGAAGCTTGGGGAAGAACTAGCAGCCCTTCCTCCCCACAGACATTCCCAAACAATGTCTTGGATAGTAGTGGATTTGAGGAAAAGGTCCCATAGGCCATAAAAGAATGGTGACTGCAATACCAATGAGTAAAAGGCTTCTGATTTCATATGGTGCCTCTTCTGTCTCTGCCAGCATCGAATTTGCACATGGAGACAAGTGGTCTTCTTGACTGTGAAACCTTCACTAGAAAGCATGTTTGGGGCATGGGTAGGCACTCATGCAGGAGGAGGTTTGCACTAATGCCACCACTAAAACGTTTTATTGTGGCTGGAGTGTCTTAAAATGTTATAGCAGTGCAATGGAGCTAGTGGGTATTAACCCTGAATGGTTCATATTAGAGTTATATTTTAGCCTCTGGATAATCAGCCAGGTGTCCAGCAGAGAAAAGCAGATAGTGCTTCTGCTGAAGTTAATGAGAGCTGCATGTCAGGCCCCCAGCTCCTGTTGTAACAACAATATAAATGTATAGTGATGGGTGGGCCAGCAGAAAAGACAAGTCGCAAGGCTGTGTACAAACCTTAATTGAGGCAAGACAGTCTGCTCTGCTTAAGGGAACAGTCAGAAAGAGTAGCCTTGCTTCTGGTCATATCAAAGAATTGCTGTAAGAGGGGGCTGAAAAAGTCAAAGCTGTTAGAATGAGAGGAACCAAGTCAAAATGGAGCTTAATATTTCCAGTATTCCTAGTTTGGGAGATTCAGACTGGAGTATCAGGTATATAAGCAGGTACAACTTCCATGCTTTCTAAATGGAAATGGCCACAGCATCTATGAAACTTGGATTATGCTGGTAAAAGATGATCCAGCCTTTTACTTAGGAACCACTACTCATTCAGATCCACCTTTGCTTCATTTGCTTAGAGCCAGATGCATTTCCTTCAATTTTATTACAATGGTGTCTAGAGGCAGTGCAAGGGGGTGATACCATGATGGCAAAAGGCCAAATCTTGGATTAGACACCTTCTTCTCAACCTGCTGGTCAGCTCTGCATGCCTTAGCTTCCCCCATTTGCCAGAGAGTTAATTCTGCAGTTGCTGTACCACTCTGTGGTTTGTTCCACATCTGTTTCCTGCCTGATGTTGTCTGGTTGGGATGCAATGAGCTCAGCTTTTCCCCTTAACCCCCTCCCACACTCCCCACAGCTCCCTCGGTGATTCTCATCCTGAGCCTGTAGCACCCTAAGCACTTTCGTTCTCTTTGTCTGAGGCTGGTTATTGTCTTTATTTGTTGTTGAAATAGGGCTGCTTCGCTACAGGAGGCTCTCTTGTGCTCTCCTTCTCGCCATGGTAGAGCTCAGGGCTGGCCTGGAGGCAGGGGAGGGAAAGGGATTGGTGTTCTGCAGACAGAGCACAGGGAGACATTATCAGCCTTTGCAGTGACTGCTTCTGCCTTCTCACAACTGCATTTGAATGAAAGAGTAAGAAAAGGTTTCATTTAGTGCTAGTGGTCTCACAGAAACATGGTGGTTCTGGCTGGTGCTAGTTCCCCGAACAAAATCTTAACTGCTGCAGTAGGTCAAGGATTGTCAAGCAATTCTGAGCAATAATCCAATGGTAATAGGCTTTGTACAAAGGAAAGGTGGCCCTTGGGGCCACCTTTTTTGGTCTGGTTTGGGACAGTCCCTTAGCATGCTGCCTGCTGCCTGGTTTTGATGCTCTGTACTTGATCACGAAGCTGCCTCTACTCAGGCAGACGAGACCTGCCACTTGGGAAGAAAGTTTGCCTCGACGCCTCCCATCAGAGCCAATCCTTAAACCTGCTGCCCAGATGTGAAGCAGCTTTTCTGGTCCATGGGGCTTTCTTTCCTCACACTTGCACGTGCAGCTGAGTATGTCTGGGATAAGAGCATGCAAGGATGAGCATGGGGGCGTGCACAAGCCCAGAGCACATGTAAGCGTGTAGCAACCAGCATGTGCTTTCGCCTAACATAGCTGAACATCAAAGAGTTACCCAATGCCGCTGTGTGTATTTCTAGGCTCCTAAGTGGAATTAGATGCTGCAAACTTACACCACAAAAAAATAAGCATTTGTGATTACCTTCTTTTCTCCTTAAGCTGCTCTTCCTGTGTTGATGTATTGAAGTGAATGCACGCCCTTGCTTTTGGTTAGGTGATTTTGGTTAGCGATGCACGCAGAAAGTCCTGGGAGTCCTGGGAAAGCTGCTGGAGGATCATTAATGGCAGCGAGGAAGAAAAAGAGAAAAAGAGGAGGCCTTTTTTTTAAAAAAAAAGTCTCCTTGGAAAAATGAAAATGCCACATGCTCATTTAATCTGCTGCAGAATGAAGAGCTGCCCTCATCCCGCTCTCAAAATTAGAAACTGTGGCACTGGGGATTTCTCTCTCAAGAACTGATCTGAAAAGAAACCTTCTTCTCTTTTTGGGGCTAGGTTCCTTTCAGTCCACATCAGTTCCCTGACCCACCTCACGTCAGGTCTAGGCAAACACTTGTCACCCTGCACAGGAGGAAGGGGCAGGAGCTGGGAGGAGAAGGGAACAAGAAAAGCCTTTTGGGCTGGCTTGAAAGGCAGTAGTCCTCTTCTTTCCTTGGACATGCAACTGCATCTGCTCTGTATTTCCCACTGCTGCTCCATGACTTGTGCTCTGTGGGGTCTGTTCCTGGCAGGAAACATGTAGCTTGTGTGGATTTTTAAGTCTACATCCCCTCATCTTTGTTTCAGGAGCCAGAGGGACAGTTGGTCTCTCACGTTTGGGGCTAAAGAAGGGGGGCTGCATTGTTATACAGTGAAGGAGAACCGTGGCAGAGGGGTCCTAAGAGCTGAGTGCATGAAGTGGAGGAGCTGGGCTGGGGTTACCACTTTGGGGTCTGCCAAGGCACGTGAAGGGCACAGAGAGGTGAGGCAGAGCGCTGCCAAGATGGATAGCAGAGGGGGAAAATTGTTAATAACACAGAGGTTGCTTTTTCTCCCCCCTGTTCTCACAAGCAGAGTGACACCTTTTGGGTCCCAGATACCAGCCTCTATGGCAACAAAGTGAGAGCAACGAGACACTGGGAACAACGGGAGCAGGAGCCATCTGTCTGCTTCTGCTGCTCCACTGTTACTCCTTGCTTTGGACCATGTTTGTGTTACTTTCTCAATCTGTTTCTGGTTCCTGGGAGCTGTTTTATTTTTTTATTTTTTGTCACTGTGGCACAGTGTTGCTGCAGTTAAAAATTCATGTTGCAGCTCCTTGTTCTGTATTGACTTTTCATTGCTAGCACCGTGTGATTAGCGGGGAGCTCTTTCACGCTGCCTCCTGCATTACGTTTCCCCTACCAAGCACTGCAGGAGGCACACGTGTCCTCTGCATGCACTAAGCCCCACTTTGATCTTGCCTTCTCCCCCATCCCTGGTGAAGAACAGCATGAATCACGTCTTGCCTGCAGATCCTAGATTAGAAAATGTATTTTGATTTAGCAAATGTTTTCTCTTTGTGGGGAATAGCTGATTTCATCTGGACATGGGGCACCAAGGACTAGGGACTTCAGTGCCTGTGATTTGACAACTTTCAAAGGCTCAAGCAAATAAAATACCTGCAATGGATGAAATGCTGGCACTGCACAAGGTGGATGTACAGCACAGGCTGTTGTAAGTGTGGCAAACAAGTAGGTTGAGTGTCCCGGTACTCAGATACAGAGTTTCCAGCAGCTACCTCCAGTCCTGAGCTACCATCAGGGGCCTAAGGGCATGCGGGGCTTTGACAGGGAAACCTGCTTGTGGACATGATGCTTAGGGTTTAGTGGTGGATGACATGGTAGTGTTAGGTTGATGGTTGGGCTTGCTTTTAAGTGTCTTTTCCAACCTAAATGATTCTATGATTCTAGGTACTTATTAGAATATCAAGGCTGCTGACTGGCTCCACTGACGGTTGTTTTAAGGGCAACTAAAGTGTCCATCTATATTCCATCAATTCCCAGAGCCTCAAGACCCAATTATCCTTTGTTCTTATGCCAGAGCCTTCAATTTCTCCTCCGATAACTTCAGTGGACATGTTTTGCATCGTCAACAAAAAATTCTGCAGCATGTTTACAATGGACACAGACAGAACAGAGTAACATAAATTTAATTTAGTGTTAAATCAAATAATGTGGGGCAACTGTGCTGACTGTATTATTAACTTTCCTACTTAATGCAATAACGTAACCCTCTGTTTTCTGTATTTCTCTGAAGCTGCAAGCAGACTTTCTGGTCTTCTGCACCAGAGTGACTGAAGATAGGAAAGAACTTAACATGGGCCTTGGGACCTAGCGTGCTGTCAGATGTATAGACCCTTGTATATAATGAAGTTAAAAACACTGTTACTGAACTTCCCACTTACTAGAGTGTTAAATCAATGCAGTTACTGTGTGTGGAAGTGAGGAGTTCAGTCTCTACAACTACAGACCTTCTGGCGTCCACCACTTAAGTGGACAGGGAAGTCCCGGTCCTCTTCTGCCTCCTCCTGGAGATGGCTGCCCAGGGCAATGTCCAGTTGAGTTTTGAATATCTCCACAGGTGGAGATTCCACAACCTCTCTGGCCAACCTGTGCCATCCTTGGAATTTGGCACAGTTAGATAAGTATTTCCTTGTGTTCAGATGGAATCTCATGGTTTTTAATTTGTGCCCATTGCCTCTTGGCATCCCAGTGGGCACCACTAAGAACAGCCTGTCTCCCTTTTCATCATTCCCTCCCTTCCATCAGGCATTTGTTAGAATTGATGAGATCCCTCTGGAGCCTTCTCTTCCCTATGCTGAACAGTGCCAGCTCTTTCAGCCTTTCCTCATGTGAGAGATGCTCTTCCTTAATCATCCCTGCAGCGCTGAGCCGGACTCGCTCCGGTAAGTCCATGTCCTCTCCTGGGGAGCCCAGAGCTGGACACAGCACTCCAGACATGATCTCAGCAGTGCTGAGTAGAGGGGAAGGATCACCTCCCTCGACCCGCTGGTAATGCTCTTCACGGTTCTTCTAGCATCTTCTAGTAATGTACAGTTTCTGTCAGAAATTGGCCTCGGCAACCAAGGCCGGCAATTTCAGTAAGTAACTAACATGCAACTGAGACAGCGTTGAGCATCCTTTCTGCCCTGGTTAATGCTGAAAATGAATTATATTTTCATAAAGGGCCCCTGTTCTTTAATGGCTTCTGCAGTCTTGCTGCTGGCCAGCTCAAGCAACTTAATGTATGCTTTATATAACATGCTGATATGCTGCATTTCGTGAAATCTGTGCAGCACCTTGGCTTAATAAAGGCCTAAAAATAATGCTGCAAGGCAGCATGTTATTCTCAGGTGCTTAGATGGGTAGTCCTGCAGGCACCAAGCCAGGGACTCGTGGCCTGACTTCTCCCTTTGCTGTTGGCTGTGTTACGTGCCCTCCTCCAGCACGGGGACTGGGCAAGGCAGGGGGACATGTGTGTCCCCATGCAGGATGCTCAGCTGTGGCTGCTGCTCTCCAAAATATGCCCTGAGCAGCTGAGCTGGGTTCACAGCCATTTGACTCCACCTCCTCTCTGCCCTCTTCTACACTCAAGGCTCAGCTAACTAAATGCCTTTGGAAATGCTATTATCTCCCGTGCTCTCTGGGGCCAGGAGCAGCTTGAAGATTTATCATCTGGAACAGGAGGCTTCGTTTAGTTCTGTAAAGCACAGAACAGTTAAAGAAAGAATAAAAACTAAACCCCAAACCAAATGGAAAACTCCCTTTACATCTCATGTCCTTTCTTTGCTCTTTCCCATCTGTGATGGTGTATGCATTTGTTTTTGTAATGTGATTGAATACGTGGCTAAATGGTTAGAGGAGATGTACCTACATCTCTAAAACAGGGGTTGAACAGCCAAAGGGCCAGGAGACATCCTTGCTATAATTAAGCTGTGTAACTTGCTTTCTGCAGACTGTAGACTAGAGAGTGGATCAGATTCCACAGTACCACCTTCATTTAGAGAATATCACTGTGGTTTTCACCAGACACAGCGGCATCGGTGCTGCCTTTTTTTTCCTGAAAGGTGCTGACATGCTCGCAAACTTCTCTAAATGTGGGATGCAGGGCCCAGAAGGCAGGGTGAGATCCAGGCCAGAGCCGTGCAAAGCTCACCGGCTCATCAAAAATGCTGATTTGGCAAAGAAAGGGAAGAAAGGGAGGGGTTTGTTTATCTGAATCTGAATATTTCAGATGGGATATTCTTGCTATTGTTAGTATTCTGCACTTGCCATCTCTAGCAGTGAATGTGACTGTCTGTCCCGTTGCAGACAGGCAGCTTGGCAGCCCAACAGGGCCAACCAGCACGTGGAAAAACACTTGCTCCGTGTGCACCTTGTGCTTGTTTTTCCATTCATCCTTCATTATGGTGCCGCAGTCACACCCCGGGAGGTTCAGAGGTGTGATCGGGCAGGATGAGCCCTCCTTCTGGACCCTGGTGTCTGCAACACAATCTGTGTGAAATAAATAAGCTGTCAGCAGGGCTGAATTGCTTTCTTACACAGAATTGGAGAGGGAAACAGCTTCACCATCTTGCTCTTTTTATCCTCCTAGTGTTCTCCGCTTGGTATTGCATTCGTCTTGCCCTTGCCCTGGTCAGGTAGTTTCAGATCCGTGAGAGGCTAAATGAGAACAAGCTCTCCTGTGAGATTTATTGCACCTTCTGCTTCTAATCAAGCCAGAAAAATAGAGCAACAGCCTTCCTTATATAATCCTGTTCTCTCCCTTCCCGTCCCTGCTGGAAACCAGAAGTACAACAAGGTAGAGGAATGCAGCAAAGAAAAGTTAAAACAAATGGTCTGGGACCTCTGAAGAGACAGTGGGGCTTGGCCTGGGGTGATGGCTCCGGGTCACAAGGAGGGTGTGGGGGATTCTCCCTCATCGCTAGCACTTTTGGTTCCCCTTACGTAGCTGCTTGCTTTTCATTTTTTTCTCCTTCCATTTCAATAGCTTCATTGCCAGGATGGCAATATGCATCTGTTGCCAAAGTCAATACATCAAGCGTCTGCGCCTAAGGCGGGCTTAAGAGCAGTAAATGGGAAGAGCTGTTTTTGATCTATTGACTCCATTATTCTTCCTTCCTGGCTCCATCACGAGCGTCAGTCACAAACTGCTGCCCGAGGTCTGCTGTGTAAAGCCACAAAAGGGATCCGAGCCAGGAAATTCTGTCCCAGATCCCAGCAAAACTTGGATCTGGGGTCCCATCTTGGACTTGCAGTGACCTGGATGAGACCCTCCTGTGGCTCTGTCCCCAGATCAGCCAGGCACAGGTGACCCAGGCTGGCAGGCAGCTCTCTGACACTGCTAACAAACCTGCTTCAGGGGCAGGGAAGGAACCAGCGTAATAAATACAAAGCGGGGTTAGGACTTCTAATTAGTCCTCATTTCTAGCCGGCTAAAATACCCATCTGTCACTCTGCTGCAATAATGAGATTTGAGAAGATTAACTGGATACTGCTCAGGCTCCTAAACATGGCAGCTAAATAAGCGTGCTGCTACTCAGCCCTAAGACCTGCTTGCAGCAACCACAGCCTAAGCAGGCTCATGTCTGGCTAGCGCTTGCATGGGAGTTACCCCAAAAAATCTGCTGCCAGCAAGGGCTGGGTGATTCAGGAGATGGCAAGCTCAGCATCAGCCAGTCAAGTTGTTGCCCTGGCATCTTTTCGGGAAATGTTGCCGTTTAGGTGCAGAGTAGGACAAGGGCACCAAACCTTTTGATGCTTTTTAAAAAGTTCTAGTTTATCTTTTATTTCTAAGGGATAGGGACCTTTTCACGTACCTACTTGCTGTGCCACGTCTTTCCCTTTCCAAAAGCATTTTGAGCTGGAGCTGTGATTTGTTTTTACTCAGTGTCCCGTACTGTCACGTAGTGCTGCTCTGCCCAGTTCAACAGCTGCCACCTCCCAGCCTAGAGTTGGGTGGAGCGAATCTTGTTTTTGCAGTTTGTGAAATATTTCAGGATGTAAGGCGCTCATTAAATTATTTATGTTAGCTCTTGGCCATTAAAGACAGACCTGAACTGCAGCTCTGGATCCCAGAGGCTTTTGAGGCTTGTCCTTGCCCTAACACACAATGGTTTGCTACTTTGGATTTTTTGTGCTTCTCTTATGACAGCTCTGAACTCACTGCAGGATGGTGGAAAGCTCTGGCAGGTGAACAAGGGGTGACAGCAAGGGTTTCCTTCATAAAATTATATACCTATGAAAGGGTTTTCTTCATAAAATTAAATACTTATGAAGGAAATTTAAGTAAGAATAGGTTACGAAAAAAAAAAAAAGGAAAAGGAAAAAGAGGCACTAGACCAGGTTGCTCAAAGCCCTGGAAGTGTTCAAGGCCAGGTTGGATGGGGTTGTGAGGAACCTGGTCTGGTGGAAGGTGTCCCTGCCCATGGGAGGGGGTTGGAATTATATGGGCTTTGAGGTCCTTTCCAACCCAAACCATTCTGTGATTCTATGACATGCATGCGTTTGCTCTGGGAGAATGGGGAAAAATAAGGAAAATGTGCTCCTGCCCCTTGCCAAAGAATATTTGCGGAATATGAAACTCTTCTGTCCATCACGGGGGTGAGGGCCATCTCCGACGCCCTCCTTCAAGGGCAGCTTGCATGTTAATTAGCCCATCCAAACGAAACGAGCCTACAGCCCGACAGAGCCATGATTCAGTGGCCAAACAATGTCCGATTATTCCATCCCGGGAGCACGGGGCCGGTCCCTGGCTTGTGGGCTCTGTGTGAACAAAGGCTGAGTTGCTCAGATCTGAGCTGGAGCTGCGTGGAGCAAGGGAGGTGGTGGTAGGACTCCCACCAGTGACACGCCACTGGCCATGGCAAGCTCTGCTCCCGCAGAGACACCTTAAGGAGAACGTGACAGCCATTTGCCAACTGATCCCTGCTGCTAGGAGATGGAGAAACAATCCAGCATCTATCTGAACTAGCAGTAGGGATTACCTAAACTGGAATTTAGCCAGGATGCTGTCTTGATTTCTGCTAATCTTGCAAAAAAAAAAAAAAGTGCTACAAAAACTTTCTGCAAGACTGCAACCTTCATTTTACAGACACCGGTTTAGGAGGGAGTCTCTGCAATAACACAGCTTTCTCTGCACGTTGTGGGACATGGTTCATTACTGGCTCATGGAAAGGACTGCCCTAGAAGTCACTGGCAGCAATTTCGATAGATTCTGGTTTTGGGATCAGGCCCAACCTTAGGTTATGGATAGAAACTAATGATAATGCATCCAAAGAAACAGCTGGGAGGGGGGAAGTGTGGCAGAGAAATGAAAAATTGACTGGAGGTAATGAACATGGAAAGGGAAAAAGGGCAAAGTCAGAATGGAGAAAACATGTGAGGAAATCCCAATATGCTTACGCTGAAGAAGGGCAAGGTTGGAAAAACTTGCCTGGGAACAAAACCAACCATATCAGAGCAACTAGAGACTGCCAGCAAATAAGAGAAGAGAGAGAACCATAAGTGGGTGCAAGATTCAGAGTCCTGGCACTTGTGTAGTAGGGGTAGAACAGATGAGGAGAGGCTTTTCTGAGTACAAGCAGCCAGGAATAGCATTCAGCAGCAGCAGTGGTCAGTGAAGGAAAACGCTCACAGCACCAACAGCTCTTCTTATCCCACACTCCTCTTCCAGCTTCTTACCCAAAACTGAGTCAGTGTGAGAGATGAGGGAATTATTTCTGGCTCCTTCCAACCCCTGAAACAAGCTTGGTTTTGGAAAGTGTGAGAAGTTGCCATTGAGTTCCTACATTGCCAGGGATGCAGTTTTTCATCAGCTAACTACATTTTTTCATTCTCCCTTTGGTGCCTAATTGATTTTAAAATGAGCTTCATTCTCTGAACGGTTCCAGAGTCTATGGGTGTGAGCAGCAGCAGCTTTGTCTCGCTTGGGTGAGCTTGCAATACTTAATGTTTAAACGTGCTCAGCTTTGTCACATCAGCTTCCTTCGCTTTGGAAGCCTGTGCTATGGTGCTCTGAATCAAAACGTCTCCAGCTTCACAGTCTTCAACAAGTTTCTGCTTTTAGATCGTGCGGTTTGTCCCCCTTTGAGGTGACAGGCTGCTTGTGCAGGGAGACGAAGGCAGCCTGGTGTTTTTTTTCGGTTCTGAAACCCTCCAGCCTTATACAAACATCAGGATACAGGTCTTGGCCCAAAGCCTCTGCCACAGCAGAGAACTGCAAAGGCAACGAGATGATTGACTTATACGGCAGTACCAGAGCTATCAAAATGTAAGGAAGTTTGATTAAGTATGATCTCAACGCCCTTTTCCTGCAACACCCCTTCTTGTGTTTGCAATGTGTTTGTTAGTGCCTCAAAGCCCTTAGTACAGCAAGATCCAGCAGTCAGAAAGACAAAAGAAACACAGCCCAGAACAGCAACTCCTTGGCATTCGCCTTTGAAGAAACATAGAGCATTAAAGGATTTTTTTTTTTTTCTTACTTCCTCTTTCCTTGCTTCCCCCAATCTTTGTTATTCCTGGCGATGACTGCATTTATTTATTTGCCTCTTCCCAAACCGCTGGACAGACGGGGGCTCCGTCAGAGAGTGGTCTAGCCCTGCTGCTGGAGAGGGCAAAACAATGGGGCTTTAATCCGGGCGCCTCCAGCAGCCGCCACTGGCCAGAGGTTTCTCTGGGTTCCCAACACGGAACAGTCGCCTCTTTCATGAAGCGCCTGTGGGATGAGCCCAGGATTGCTACACCCAAAGCATTTCCATGCTGCAACGGCTCTCCGAAATGAAATGCTGCCGAGAACACCGCCTGCAACGCCCCGAGCTACTGGGATGTCCAGTGTGAGAGCCTCTTTCTTCCAGGCCTGGGCTGTGTTTGCTGTCCGCATGCGATCTGTGAATAGCTCAAGTCTGGAAAGTGTTTAGGAAAGCGTCTAACTTTTCTTCTTCAGGGAGAAAAGAAGGGCGAAAAAAAAAAATAAAAATGGCAAGGGTAATAAAATAGTTTCCAATGATTTGATGCAGTGTGGCCAAACTGTTTGTAATCATTTCCTTTAAATTCCTTTTATATAGGAAGAATTAAATACGAAATCATGAAGCAGGAAGCAGTCATCCTGCCAGCCAGTGACATGTACAGAGAGATCAGAGTGAGGCGAGAAAGACACAGAACAGCAGGAGACATGCAGAAACCTTTTTTAGCTCCCTCTTTTTCTTCCTCTTTTTGTTTAGCATACACATCCATGTAGTACTAACATTTCTTGCCCAAAAGGAGCTGCGGGAATCTCCTGCTGTTCCTCGTCTCTCCGATGGCAGCCCTGAACCTTCCTGCCTTGATACGTCTCATCTGTCTGTGCTTCCTGATGGATTTTGCAGTCCCCAGATGTTTGGATACCTGATTCATCTCAAAGGAGACTGTGAAACATTAAGTATTTTTAAATACCCAGCTTTATAATTGCTTTGTTTAACTTTGCAGCATTCTGAACTCATATAAGGCAATAATAAAAATCACTGCTGTTTTCCTTCAAAGGGTTTTGCTCTTGCTGCTTCAAAACTTGTGTGTGTGCAATGGCTTTTGCCTTTGTACTAGCAAGGTTATAACATTCCTATTCCCCGAAATCATATTTTTTCAATTCTCTTTTTCAAACCCTCTAGAAAGCTTCCTGACAAGAGTGCCCAGGCTATTGTGTAAAAGAGGGCTGAGGTTACCCAAGTGCTACCAAATCAAAGTTAAGAAATTTCCCTTTACAAATCCTGAAACCAGAAGAAAAAGACCTCGTGTCTGTTGTCTACAAAGGTCTATGGGTCTGCAAAGCTGACTTGAGTTGCCCTTGAGGTTTGCATATCTCAATGTCAAGCTCAAGAGCCTGCTTAGGTTATGCTCTGGAGGTCTGGCGCTGGCCTCTCTGCTGTCTCTTGCCCGAAGCAGGAGATGAGGATGCTTGTCTGGAGCCCTGTTCATTTTGAACTGGTTCTTCTCAGGTTTCTCTGATCGGCGTTGAATTTGAAATAAGGGCTCCTGAGATCAATTTCCCTGAAACCTGGGGTGTTCAGCTGCAGGGTTTTTATCTGAGTCTGTTTCTAGCTTGGCTCCAAGGGAAGGCAGAGTGAACGCTACAGGCCAGGAGCCTACAGATGCAAAAAATTATAGGCTTTAAAATGTCACTAGCTGTGCATATAATGGATATTCTTTGGATTTTGTGATTAGCTGTTGTGTTTAGTTGGCCAATGCTGCCTTCTTGATGCAATTTATAACGTAGTCTCAGGTCATGGCCAGGCAAGATGAATTCAAAAGTTCCTTGGATTTCCCTGGAAACATCACTGTCTTTTGCATCATTTCCTTCATTTCTTCTGAGCAGGAAAAGCTTGCTGATACATACCTGTGACTTCCATACACTTTGCCATCTCCTCTTCCATCCTGAGTCCAGCAAGACATCATCCACCCAAATGTTTACCCATATACTGTAAAACCAAGGGGACAGTTATAAACCAAGCTCTGCAGTTAAATCATGGCAATACGGCCAGCATTTCACATCAAGGGTAGCGTGTTACATGTGAGGTCCATACAACTGACTGCCATCTTGTGCTCTCCCCAAAGCCATCCTAAATAACGGGATGACCCGAACACTGTGTGTGTGTCTAACTCTGCATGAGACCGAGGACCCTGAGGGGGGCAATTAGGAGGATGCTCCTTGGCTGCATGTTGCTTCACAGCAACCTTCACATGCCCGGGATCCAGTGTGTCCTTTCTAGAGCTCCAGCAAGTTGCATCTCTCACACTGGGACACCAGGAGTGTAAGGGATTCGTGTGCTGGCAGAGAAAGGGTGTCTTCATTTTTTTTTCCTGTGGCTCTGAAAGGTTTTTCCAGCACCTTGTGGCACTCTGACACCATGCCTGCATTTCAGCATACTGTCTTTTAGCACTGAGCTCCTCCAGAAGCACAGGCTGTGTGGCGCGGGGCCAGCTCCTGACCTCAGTGACACTAGCATGAATCTGGGATGCTGCAGCCAACTGGTGTGGAAGTACTTCAAATCTGCATATACAGAAAGTGTTTTCGGTTGTAAAGGGGGTTACAATTTCATCTAGCACAACAGCAGAACAAAAGCAACATCTATGAGACTGTGACACCCTTCAAAGTGGAAAATGTGCTCCTTGGACACCCACACTTGTCTCGTTATCACCAGGCTGAGCCAGGAATTAGCTCCAGGGAGGTCCAAGAAATGCACCAGAACAAACCCACTAGGAGTGAAAAAAAAAAAAAAAAAAAAAAAACAAAAAACAACAACAAACAGATTTTAGGTGAATTTGCCAACAGCAGGTAACACTGCTTTGATTTACTGCAGTTGTCATTAACAGTGGTGGTACCATCAACCCCAAGAGAGATTGCGTTGGCCTGAATCTCTTGTGGGACAGAGTGCTGAGAAAGTACTGGTGAGGTTGGATACACACCAGAAAGCTTCGATGACAGTGGAAGGATGGGCCATACTGGACACCTGGAGATGAGGCATTGTCTGTTTTCAGGGAGCCTGACCACAGAATGACATTAAGCGAAGCCAAACTGCAGACAAATACGATCTTTTGTGAGACTTGTTGCAAAATTCCCCTTTGACCAGAGCTTTTTCTGCTGTAATTGGAGAAAATAAATTGGTTATAAACAGCAAGGAAAAAAAGAAAAAAGCATTGTGGTAGAAGAAGGTCGATTGAACCTGAGAGTGATGCAGAACAGAGAGCACAAAGAGCCTCAGCTCATTTGTAAACACGGTCACATCCATAACATGACGACTACCAGGGAAGTGCAGTACAGCCACACTACTCGGGCTCTTCAGACAGAAGCCAAACATGTTTCAGAAAGGCTGAGAGGCCAGGGCTGGTATTTTCAGTGTGTTGGTAGGCAAAGCAGAGAAAGAGCAGCACGTATGTCTTGGGAGCCCCGTGAGGATCCCCTGTGGTAGAAATACTTCATGTGGGCAGGGGAGTGATGCTAAGGCAAGCACTGCAGCGCAGGCTAAAAGTGGATCCTATGATGGGGCAGAGAAATACGGCCTGGGGCTGACAGCTGACTAACAGCATATCTTCCTCCCCATCTCTCCCAAGAGCCACCCTGCGATGCCTTGACAGCAGGCGGACACGTTTTGTGGGTACTCCCCACGGCTCAGGCAGAGCCTGCTGGGCTCTGCACAGGCTCTCCCGTAGCCTTGTAGGGCCAGGATGGCTAGCAGTGCTCTCCAGCTCTGCAGCCAGCACTGAACGAGTCCCAGCTCATCTCAGAGCAGCCCCAGGGGCCTCCAAAGTGGGGAATGGCATCCGTGCCCACGTCCAAGGAGAGCCCCAAGCTCCTAGAGCGGCTCCCTGTCCTCCCGGCAGCATCGGCAGCTGCTGGCTCGGAACAAAGAGCCTGCGTGTCCCTTTGCGAGCAGGGGCAGCTGGAGGTGGATTTGTTTTCTATTGATTTCATGGCAGAGCTGCTGCTTCAGGCCACTGCCGTGGTGTGAGGAACAACAACGTGGTAGAGGAGACACCCAGCAAGTTGCTGGCTGCTCCACGGCTGCCCAGTCTGCATGCCCAGCGTGGGAAGCGGTCAGACCACCCCGGCGGCACCGACAGAGCCATCATGTTTGCTGACATTTCAAGGGAGCCGAGGAGGGAACAAAAGCTGGGAGCAGAAGCCTTTGATCCAGCTCAGAGCTTCAGCTGGAAGATACAGGACTAAGTTGTAAACACCAGACCCAGATTTCCCTCTTTTGCAGGGGAAGCATTTTAAACCTTCACTCGGGTCCCTTCAGTTTGGCCTCCAAGGGGAAAAAAAAAGCCATGCAGAAAACTGTGTGCCCTGTGAAACAGAGATGAGAGGTAAAGGAAGGAAAGCAGTGGTCAGCTGAGGAGATGAAAGAGGTCAAAGGACAGAGTGCAAGAAGTTTGGGATAACCGATCTGTGAACAGATAGGACTGCACATCTTTTCCAGTGAATTCAGGCCTCCCCTCCTACCCCCACCAATACCTCCATTCCCTGAAATGATCAGAAATAATGCAGTTTCTTCCCAGATAGCCTCTGGGTAGCTTCTTGCCATTATTGTGGTATTTAGTTATGAGAGAACCATTCACATGGGAAAAAAAAAATAAAAAATGAGAATTAGAAGTGAGATCAAGCCACAAGGCCTGGATCCCACTCCAAAATTCCCAGGCACAGGGGTACTGCCATCTGGCCTTTTGGTACAAGACTAACTTTTATGGCAACTGAAACACAGCTCCAATAATCTGATTGGCACTCTCTGACCCAAATCTCCTTCTGAGGTTTCAGACTGTGTGTCCAGATTTTGGCTGGAGGTTTGGGTAAGGAGGGTCTGCTGGTTCGGTAGGGACCTGGGAAGAGTTGAGCCTCTCCCCAGAAAAGCACATCTGTGTGAGATTTTCAGCCTGACTTTTGGGGTCAGCGATTCTGATAAGCCTGTTGTAATCTGCATGTGCTTTACCAACTTGCGAACTTTTGGAGCCAAGCTCCTATGTACTCGGAGTCTGGATGCAGGGAAGCTGGGCTCTGCGGTTTAGTTACGGAGTGGGAGTCAAAGAGGCGAGCTCTAACCTTAGCTCTTCCACTAACTCACTGCACGACCTCAGGCTGCTGGCTCGTTTCTGTTTCTCATTTTTTGCACCTATGGGATGAGAATGATACTTATCCTGTGTGAATTCACGGCTCCTTGCCGAGGAGCTGGATTTTTGCTGATGGAAGTGAAGCACGTTCTGTAAGGCCATGCTGGGGCTTTATCCTCACAATGGGGGATGTGAGATACAAATAAGATTTCAAATGAGGGTTTGTGGTAACCCGAGGGCTGAAAAGCAAACCCTGGGACACTTGCCTCCTTTTTCTCTCATTCGCTGACAAGAAACACACACAACAGTCTGCACTTTGGCTGGCAAGGAATAGTGCTGCCATCCTTCAAGTGTGCAGAGAGGAGCAGGCGCTAGCCAGCCTCCGCTGATATCGCTATGTATCCGCTAGAGCTGGCTTCTCTTTCACACTGCATTCCACTCCACTGCTGCACGATTACCTTCATCCATACTCAGAATAGAAAAGCAGAAACTCCCCATAAATAAAAATTGTCGCAAAGGTGATATTACATTGAAAACAATGATATCGAAGCAAATGTATTTCACCTTCTGGAAACAATATGTCTGGATGGTTCTTTGGTCAAAAAAATTGAATTGAATCCCTGCATTCCCATGAACCATTCTGATTCTGTGAAATGCACACTTTCCCACTGGAAAATCATTCTGCTGGAAGGTTTTCAAGTAGCCTTTCTTCCCGCATGCTTTAGTATCCAATTTAAACTCCAGCTGCTGGTTGTGGTTGTCCCTTCTTGTAGCAAGTGCTGGCACTACACGCTTTCCTTTATAATTTACACACTGCACTCTTCCAGGGGATCTTGCTGTGGCTTAGAAAGCATTACCTGATAACAACACGGGAAGGACAGTGAGATTATTTTGTCTTGCTTGCGGAGGCCCATGCAAGACCGTTCCCTTCAGAGCAATCCCCTGCCTAATTTTGAATATCCAGGCATCATGGCTCACGCCCCTTCCCCCGAGGAGGCAATTCTGCAGCATGATACTATGTCTCGCTCTTAGGCCCTTTTTCCTACCACTCAACCTAAATTTCCCCTCGTAATTTCATTCAGTCACTCCCTGTTACAGCCCCTCGATCATCCAGAACGAGCCCTTTCCCTCTGT
Organism: Aythya ferina; assembly: GCF_964211825.1. Taxonomy (NCBI): domain Eukaryota; kingdom Metazoa; phylum Chordata; class Aves; order Anseriformes; family Anatidae; genus Aythya; species Aythya ferina. Next base: position 121,810,828 of record NC_140296.1, on the reverse strand, counting down.
GGTGTTTCCCTCTGCAGACCGCTATTGTGCATTCGCCTCTCTCCTCCTAATTTGGGCCAGCTGTGCCTATTTACCACCGTCACTTTGTTCTTCCTCGCGAGTCAGTCCCTGTAGATCATTAGTTTCTGCTCCTTTTCTCTTCCTCCTCCCCATATGCAGTGTGGTATCCTGTTTTCCTTGTAACTGTAGCCATGCGCAGGGCTAAAAGATTCAAGGATTTTTCCATTAATAAACCCCACACCCTTTTCCTGGTCGGTACATTGCTTAAGAGTGATTGAGGTAATTCATTCACGAACAGCGAAGCCATACCGAGAGAGAGAGGGAGAGCATGAAGGGAAAATGTGAGCTCAGTGGGATCTCGAGTTGTGGTCCTTCCTCGAAGCAAGACTTTGCTCACGGGGCAGCTTTGCAGGCAGGGCCTGATCCTGCAGCATGCTCAGTGTCCTAGGTGCTTGTGGCATTCAGCTCCACGTGGGTTTAGCTATGTGAGGCTGGGCTCCAAATGGCAAGTGTCTGCTGCCCCAGCCAGCTCCTGCTGCGAGGACCTAGGTGGGCTTTTTGCCTTTGCCTGTTGCACTCTTACCAACAAGGATGTTGCAATTGCACCTTGAGTAAGAAGTTCTGCTTGTGAGGAAAACGAAGCTCCAGCTCACTCTCTTGCAACTCTGCTGGCTCTGCCAGGCTTGGGGCCACGTCTGTTGCATAAAGCTTGAGAAATTTTGCCAGCCTCTGTGGCAACTCACACACAGGGACTGGAAGAGTAACCCTTTGTTTAGCTTCTACAGTGACACAAGAAAGTGGCCATGCAATAGATAGGAAAGGAAGGAGAAAATCATCTTGGAACAGTGTATTTTATTGAACTATACATCACACATCTCTGGAGGACCATGAATCAAGAAATCTGGTCCTGTTTTGGCTATTGCTAGGCACCAGGACCCTATAGTAAATCCTCTCCTCACTCCCCCTCTTTTGGCAGTAGTTTTAGGTGTGGCGTAGAAAATGCCGTGGGACCCTATTTCCCTGGTCATTCCTCACATAGGGGAAACTTGGTTTTGCAGGGGAACGTGTCCTAATGCAAGCCAGCTTCTTGCCCAGTGCCGGAGGCTGTGGCAGCCGCGTAGCTGGGATGCTCCGGAGGGCAGGAAATACCATTGCAAGTGTTGGCTGTGCTCCTCGTGCTCTGCCCGCTTGCGTGCCCAAGCTATGGTGGAGCCTGCAAACACGCGTTCCCAGGCTGCTCCTCACATAGTGCACACCCTCCTATCACCCAGGGTGTGTTTATGGTCTGAGATGGTTGACACTGGTGCAGTACACACTGCAGAGATGCAGACTGTGAGCCCTGCAGTGCTAAGGGTGGTGTAAATACACACGTGGGCTCTTCTGCATCCTTCCCTGTGCATATTACAGTGCCCAGGCAGCACTAAGGGAATTCCTCCTCATCTGGGCGACCTTGTCCTTGATAACCTGCTGCTGGTAGCTGGGGGAAGCCCATCAGCTTCTCTCCGTGGAACAAGTGCAAGCCTTGAATGCCATGGACCAGGGGAGGTCCAAAATGGTGCTGGGCTAGGTTCACCCTTCCCTGCTGGGGAGTCAACTGGTGCAATGGCAGGTTGTGAAGAGGCACTCCAGCTTGGTGTAAGCCATGTTCTGCAATCACTGTTCAGTTTCTCCACTGCTGATGAAACAGAGCTGGCAGCAGAAGAGGTTCCTCCATTTGAAAGAATGAAAATGAAGGCAGTGGTCTAGTGTAAAGGTCTTGGCATCTCCCTCAGCTTATGACAGCGCTGCTGGAACACAGGGGCCGAGGCTATAGCTTTTCTTTTGTGAGCCTTCATTCCTTAGCAGTGGGAAATCGTCAGCTGTAATTGGTCTCTGATGTTCTCTGCTAATAAGCGATTTCGCTGGGACTTGCAAGTACAGGCATCCCTGAGACACAGCTCTGTTGTTGTGACCTCTGATCCCACTCCTCCTCATGGAGAGGGGCTCCAGATATGTCCCAATGTCCTCCAGCACCGCGAGGAAAGGAATCCCCCTCTGCTCCTCCCCATTACAACCCCGTCTCTTTTATTTATTTATTTATTTATTTATTTATTTATTTATTTATTTATTTTCTCTCAGCCACAGCATAGGAAAATGGCTCCTGCTGGTCCTCATGGAAAAGGATACATGTGCTGGCAGGAAGGCCATTTGCTTTGGGAGGAAGAGGGGCCTGACATCAACAGGAAGAGCTGTGCAGCCGGACGGCTGCCGCGTCCAAGCGAGAGGGGCCTTGAAAACAATGTCGGCCCGAGGTTCAGGGCTCGCCGGCAGGAAATGAATGCACGCTGGTGTTTGCAGTGCAGAGGAAATGATAAGCACTACCTGGTCTGACTTGGAGCAGAGATAGCGAAGAGAAAAAAAAAAAAAAAAAGGAGAGAAAAAAAAAAAAAAAGAAAGGTTGTTTTTCTTCACACTGGTTTGGAGCCTGTCCTTCGCCAAATGGAAAACAAAATAAAGAGCAAAATATGGAATGTATCAGGAGTCCGCTGGGGGGCTTGGGAACTGAGGAGAGCAGTTGTGAAGTGACTAGATTTACTACTTTGGTAACAGCTGGATATTGCCATTTTTTTCCATTGTTAGCACTGAGAATGACCCTCAGCTTGATAACCGCTGCCATGCTTATTTATTGAGAGATGAAGGGGGGTGGAGGCTCTATCCCATGTGGAAACAGAGGGAGAAAAGCCATGGATGGGGACAACTCTTCCTGCTGGGGCCTATAGCAGCCTAAAGATAGAAACCTCTCCTGCCTTGTCCCTACCAAGTGAGGAAATCAAAGCCTGGTTGGGGAATAAGAAGACAGGATTATGCTGTAACAGCTAATTCAGCTTTATTTCTTCCCCCTTTTTATTAGGGCCTGTAAAAGCTGTATCGGGCCTCCTTTCTTCATTGGCCTTCTGAGAGCACCAGTTTCTGGTTCTGGTATCCTTGCCCCTCTGCCAGGGCTGCATCGCAGCAGTTACCAGCTGATGTTGTGGGGTGGAGGTAGCCACAAAGAGCATGGCAGGAATTTTTTTCTTCTAAACCAGCCCAGCCCAGCATCAGCCTCCAGAAGGCTTGGAGGCTGCATGACACCATCTGCAAATGATGTTCTGCATCCTGTGCTGTCCTTGATGATTCTTGTGGAGGTCAGAGAGGGAGAGCTGCCCTCCAGCAGCACAAGATCTGCCACATGGCACAGTGCTGTATTCCCTGCTGCCTCTGCCAGCAGTCCTGAAGGTGCAGCACCGCATCCAGATATTGGAACCAGGCTGCTTAGCTGCTCCTTTTAGAGCTCTTAACGCTCCCTGGTGTATGGAAAGGAAAACATGATCCCTGAGATCAAGGCTGTAAGGTACAGCTTGGATGAGTACAGCTTGCAGAGGTGAAGAGGTATAGAAAAAATGACCCTTATCCCATGGGCTACTCTTAACTAAGCTGCTGAATTAAACCAACCCACAGAGACAGGTTCTGAACTTCCTGATGTAGAAATACTTGCATACTTGAGGAATTCACCCCCAAACCAACAGCTTTCCTTGACTAGGAGCAAGTACTTCATCCAGAAAGGCCTTCAGTACACAGTAACAATATGCAGGGCAATGCACTAACTAGCTAAATGAGCTTTGCCTGGGAAGGTAGAGAGTAGGAAATGTCTGTGGCAATGGTGTACTCTCTGGCTGGCCGAGCAAGCTGCAACAAGCAAGAGCACCAGCCTGTAGTGATGCACCCCCAGACCAATGACATCGGCCTAGAGAGATTTTTGCGGCTTCGGACTCTAAATGTCACCTGTGGGTCTTAGGATTTCAACTGACACCTTACTGAGAAAAATCTATTTCTCTAAGAAGAATTTCCTGGTAATACACAGGAAACCGCTCTCACACACAGATATACGTACATGTACGTGAATATATCAGTATGTACATGTAAAAATACATGTGTATGTATATATGTGTAAGTATGCACACATGCTTAAATATAGATGTCACTTTATATGTACATATTTATTTATATATACAGGTATGTGTGTCTGACCAGATGTTTCTTCTGGCAGAATTTTCTCCATCTTGCTTGGACACAGAGACTTAGCCAAGAGGCTGCGGTGATCGTACACCCTGGGCAGTGTTACTTAGGATGGGTAGAACAGCACTTCTTTTCACCAGACAGACATCAGTGATCCAAGTCACCCACAACTTAATCCTCTTGAAATAAAGACTAACTTGTCTTCATCCTTCTCTGAGCAGGCCTGTGAGGAGCATTTCTGGGTGACCTCCCACTGTCAGCAGCAGTCTTAGTTCTCTGTTCTGTGTTGAACTTCACGCCATCATTTTATGTTCTTGAAAAGCTCGTGCAAATGCTCCTATCAGTCTGTCCACAGTTTCATAGTATTTGAATGTTCCAGTAACAGAGTTGGATATAGAGTTTTTTTCCTCTTGTGGAAAATGTTGCTGAATTCAATGGGATTTTTTTGTGTGAGTGAAGTTCCTTGGGTCAGGCCCAGCCAGCCTTGCAGTGAAAACATTCAGTCTAAATATATGCCTCAACAACTGTGCAAAGATGGAATGGATTTTATACTGCTTGGCTTTCAACTATAATGACTTATTATTGCTAGTGCCTTCACATGTTTGTTTTCAATCACATTGACATCATAAAGCCTTATTTACTTTTTCTCAAAAGTCTGTTTTCATTTGCTTTTCACTTCTCATCTGCAGCCTGTAAGGGTTTGTTATTTGGGCTCCTCATCTGTCTGTCTGTGATATATAATGATTCTCAACAATGTTCCCTGCTCTTTGCCCTAAGTTGTTGACTATCCGTGAAACAGCCCACTTGGACTAACCTCTGGAAATTGCTGTATCCACTCTTCACCAGGAGAGCCCTAGAGGCAGGCTCAGTGAAGAGCCTGAGTGAAAGAACATTGCTGCATAGCCTAGTGTCAGTCTGCATCAGTCTGTCAGCGTGACAGAGGGCAAAATAAAAAGAAGAGAAAATCACAGCATCAGTTATAAATGTGTACTGTGAGATTTAGCTATACAGTTTTAAATCTGTATGAAAACATGGTCCAAGACCTGCTTCTCAGTCACTTCGTACCTTGTTACCAAACATTGACCTGGGCTCTGAGAGGGGTAACTCTCCCCTTGTTTCCCTTTCAAACACCTGAGCTTGCAGGCAGTGCCATTCTACATTAGCTGGCACATCTGGATGTGTGCTATAAAGGTGGGGAATGGCTGTTACATATGCATGCAACTGATCCACTGTACAGAAAGCTAGGAAAGAGAACCATGAGTGCTGATGGTCCATTCTACCCTTGCCTGCTCAAAGGACATCAGTGTTTTGTTGGGAAAGAGCCACATGGAGAACTGTAGATATCCTTACACACTGAAGTTAGAAAGGACCGGGGAACAAAATGAGAGCCAGCTATGGAGTATGAACTAGTCCCCTTGAATTACCCTTCTCCAGGTTCTGGGATCCTAAGAATCCTGCACAGGAGTTCCCATGCATCAATGGAGTTGTTGGTTTCTACACTTTTTATGGTAAAAAAAAATGGTTGTAATAGCTTGCAATCACTCCTAGCATTATTTGGGGGCTGTAAGAAACTGAGCAAACCTGCATGATCTAAACATGCTCAAGTAGGATATGGAGGCTGTGGACTATTTGTTATCTAACTTGCTGATGAAGCCCTTGTAAATGAAAGCATATAGTCTAAAAGCTGTGGAGAGGAGGAAAAAAAAACTTATGAAATCCATATATTTTCTTTGCTTTGTTACCAGCAGTAAAGTAGCTTAGTGTGGCTTACTTTGCTTTCCATGCTTAAGTAGAGAGCGAAGGAAGGAAGGAAAACATGATACAACGAGACAGCTGTAGTCCATAAACTTGTTTATTGATTTGGATGAAAGACAGTAAGCACTCAAGAGGCTTCAAATGGAGCCTACATCACTGTCCATCCATCCTGGCGCTCTTTTCTTGCAGGCTGCTTCTCCCGGCTCCCCTGAGCTGCAACATCAGTATTGCCCCACACGCTCCTGCATTCCCTCAGCCTCTGACACCGCCTGCGAATTTGGCATTGTGCTCAGTATGTGTCGTCAGAAACGAGGTTAGCAGCAGAGCCCCTGCCTCACAGCCTGCTTATTCTCACTGTGCCTAGGCTTTCACCAAGGTCAATTCGCTACACGCAGCTCCACAGCTATTCTGATTTTTCCTATATTTGACCCTTTTGAGACAGCATGAATTGTCCTTTCTCACCTGTGTCCAGAATTCAATATCCCAATTGCCTTTCCTGTGGTGAACTAAATCCCGTATGATGTCCATGCTGTGGATCAGAGTTTTTAGGATTTCAACAGTAGCTGAGGCTGTGCACAGCTCACTGACCTGCCCCGCAGAATCTAAGCCACAAAGCCATAAAAGTTAGGACTGGAGACATCCTGTTGGGTTATCTGGTCCTTTTTAGCAGGAAACCCACAGCAGGATGTTTCCCTAACAAAACTATTCTTGTATTTAGTACAATCTCTTTTCAAAAGTGCCTGCACGACAGAATTTGCCAGCTATGTCAAGGTATTAGCCACTTTTCAGAGGGGTATGGTGACCGCTGGGTTTGAGAGTCAGCACTCAAAGTCTCTTTGCACAGCGCTTTCTTCTCGTTTTCCTTTGGTGTGCTGGTCAGGTCTGCTTCAGGCTCTTTCATTTCTGCCCATAGCATCACGATCATCAAATCTGTTCTGGAAAATCAGGTGTTCCTACATGTCTTATTTAGATATGTGAGATGTAAGCTGTGTATAATACCAATGTGAAAAAAACCTTGCTGGTGGTGCTGTTGACTTTATTCAAGTGAACACTGAGCCCGCAGGCTGTGTTTAGGTGCATTTGCTTGAAATTCACCTGCCCCATCCCGAACAGTGCTTGGTGTTCCCACTTCCCACTCTGACCATGAATGGGGACAGCTCACAGCATCTGGCAGACCTGAGATCACACTTTTTTATTTTTTTTTGCTTGTCTGGGCCCGCCAAAATCACAAGTGCATTCAGGACAGTGCTTTCATCGCACGGAACAGCATTGTTGTGCTGACCTTCGTGACGATGTAGAGAGGTTTCCCACAGAAGCAGAGGAAAAAAAAAAGAAAACTAAGTGTGTGACTGAGGTGGTGATTCAGTTGTGCTGGCCATGCAGACAGGGTCACCTCGGCGCCAGCTATTCATCTTTTTTTTTAAACTGTGTTTATGGCAGCTAGGGGGGAAGCGGCGAGGAGGGCTCCAACAAGGTGATTTGTTTTTCAGCCTGTTTGGTGTTGTTTAGATATCTCGTGCTATTCAAACACAGGTGGGTGTGGGTGGTGCTGGTAGCTCGGCCCTCACAGCCTAACTAAACACTGGAAGTTGATGATGAAACAGTTTTGTTTTTTCTTCTTCTGTAAAATTAATTTACTGATGGTGAAAGGTATGCACAGACATCCCGGGGAATGAAGCCCTCTGTTTGTCCTGGTGGGCAGATGAAAGCTTCTCCATCCCCAGCTCTGCCACTGCACCTCACCTCTGAGCAGGGGAGGTCCTCTGCAGGGATTTCAGACACTGTGGTCCCTGCCATCCCTGGCCGCTGATGACAAGGGGACTGTGGAAGGCAAAGGAGGTGATGCCCGGGGGCAAGGCAGGATTTATTCCTAGCTACCACGGGTTGGGAGTGCAAACTGGGATGCGGTTTCAAATCCTGACTGCTGTGCTGAACCAGGGCTTAAGCAAGCCACAGAGGGGAGAGCACGGTTTGATCTCTTCTAGAATCTGCTTCTCAGCCAACCTTATGCCTAGTAAAAGTCAGACAAGATCAGCAATAAGTAAATAAATAAATAAATGGGGGAAAAAAATAGTGAATCAGCATTAAAGCTCGTGATTTAAAACAGGAATCATCAGGAAACGCAGAAAAATGTCACATCTGAGATACCAACTCTCAAGCTTGTTGCCATTTATACAATGCTGTTTCTTTCCTCTGATTAAGAGGCCAAGTTAATATATTAGTATGTTCTAAAATGTGTACTGTTTTGTTATTTTTGTGCATGTAAAGTACAGCTCTTGCTTAGCACATAATGAGACACATTTTCTAGGGAGAAATATCTCCTAATTTAGTCATTTAAATTGAAACAAGAGACTGTTTAAACCTTTATTGTCTGATGATTTCACATGGCATTATAGGAAGCATACATTACAGTTAAGGGCAATGAAGAAAATAAAAGAAAACTTAAGAAAATACTGGTACAAAACAAAATCAAAATGGTGAAATACAAATACCCACACCTCCTTTTTTTTATGGCACAGGGTTCATTCTTTGGGGGAAATTTTTGAAAAAAATCACCACCACAGCAACACTGTTTCCTACAAAGTCAAATGGTTGATGTTTCATGTGAAATAAAATGTCTACATTTATCCCTCCAGTTACTTGAACTAAAATTAAAATAAAATGAAAAAGGATGTGAAACCACCTCCATCTAGCTTAAAGCAAGCTCTAAAGAGGATCTGAGTAGCTCTGTCACTGACTTTTGCCCTTGGAAATAGTCTTCTGAGAAATCAGCAAAAGGATAAAGGAAAAAATGAAGCCTGCCACTATTCAGGCCAGTTTGGTACAGTGTGCTCTGGGCAAGATGACCCAGTCCAGGCTAGCTAACTTTAAGCACAGCCTTGCTGAATGGTGTTCATGCCGACTAGTTTGGGTGGCTAACTTAGCAGCCTCCTCCCTAGCGTCCTTCTGTAGTCCATAGAGACCCAGAGTTTCTTCTAGAAGGCTCCACTGTAGACCACAGGTGGTTGCTTGCAGCTCCTGCTGGATTAATGTCTTCCTTGCTCTATGCTGGCTTTGTTTGCTAAATGGCCTAACTCCCTCCCTCCTAGTGACCCTTCCTCTTAGGGCTGCTGAGTGATTTAGTTGCCTACACCCTTAAAGGTCTTGCTGGTTTGGATCCAAAACGCTCAGCCCTGTGCCAGACAAAGCCTTGGTCAGGCTGACAAACAGTGAGATCTTTGCCTGCTGATGGGCAGTTTGGTGGATGCTGCACCATGGCTCGGAAGGGGCAGGATGGGAGAGACCCAATGGTGCTTGCATGAGCTGTGTTCGTGGAAAAGACCCTGGTGAAGGTGAGGGTCTGCGTATGCTGAGCTCGGAGGTGATATCCAGTGAGAGTGGAATGAGTTACTGTGGCTGCCCTTCTGGTTTATTTTTGTCTAGGGGAAGAGAAGTATTGTTTTTTTGTGCGCAGTATGTTTATAACTCAATTTCCCTTCTGACTGATGCCTCGCTCCACACTCTCCTCTCCTCTTCCATCTGGTTTCTATTGTAGTTTTAAATGAGGACAGTTTGGCTGTCTGGCAGAACAAGCAGGGTCTGTGTGACACCAGCTGCCTCTTCCAACTTCTAAGCCTCCAGCATAGTTTTAATTATAGAAGTGTCAAGATTGGACACCCCCCCCCCCCCCAATCTTCTGTGTCTACATGCACGCACAGCCCTCACTACAAATCCTCATCCCCATCTAATCTTCCTTCAGGAGACACCCACGTCTCTGATTTATGTGTTTCTTGTAAAGCAAATAGAGTCTCGGGCTGCATCTCCCTGCATCCAAGGTTGATCACAGCCTGTGATTTTGTTTGTGCACATCAGTAGCCATACCCCAAACAGCCCAGCCACCTCAGAGATGGCTGGAAGTGGGAGGGAGCCACTCACTGGCTCTCTAACCTCACCTCCCCCAAGTGCCCTAAAGACCCAGCTTTGTAGGAGATCAGAGCTGCTCAGGAATTTCAGAGCTGCAGGTTCTGCTCAAAGAAAACACTTATTGTGCTCTGGTTTCATACAAGTGCTGCATTTAGGGGCTTGCTTTGCAGGAAGCCGATGCAGTCCTTTCACCTCCAGGGATCTGAGGTCAAAGTCTGTAATTTTTGGTTGCAAGTGAAATGTGCCCTATGTGGGATTTTATTGACATCACAAAACCGCCACACATTTTGGCATGACTAGCTGTTTCTCTTCGTTAGAGTCAAAGACCTGGTATGGCAGGAAGTTATGTACATGATGAGTGAAGGGCACTGGCAGAAATATGTGAGAAGCCCAGGGCTGGAAAAGCAGTTAAGATTGTGGGGCTGGTGTAAGAGATATTGGCAGAGCTTGGTGCATATTGTCCATCTGCAGTCTATAAGGTTGTCTCTACTGTGCATTCTTCACCCACTTTTACAAATTAGTTGATTTTTTTTTATGTTTGCTGCAGATTATTCCCCTCAGGCCCCCCTTATTTTTTTTTTTTTTTTGCTTTCTGTCCTTAACAGATGGAGTTAGCCTTCTCCAGTCTATGCAGAAGAGGTTTGCTTACGTGCCTGAGGCCTCTTGACCTAATTTATCCCAAGGAAATTTAAACCTCAGCAAAACAAAACAAAATAAACAGAAAAAAAAAAAAAGTGTGATTTAATAGGTCTTCCTTGCAAGAGGTCAAATTAGTCACAACAAACCTCAATGTATGCATTTTTATTTGGTGTCCTTGTTCTTAACAGTGAGGTCTTAAAAAGTGTCTAACAAAGGTCACTGTTGGTACAGACTACCTTCGTGTGGCAGCTAGACACCATCACAAGCAGTTTGTCTATATGAAAGGCTGTTCAGTTTTCTAACAGGCTTTGGCAAGTGGATTTCCTGCTCAGATAGGTTTTGTGTTCAATTCATTCTTCTTTTTCTAGATGGCATGGACTTCACTCACTTTCCCACCCCTGTGGGTCTGAAGTGATGATGGATCTGCCTTGGTTTCATTTTTGCTGCTTATTTCATATTTATTCCCAGACCCCAACCAATAAGACAATCTTAATATGCCATGTACCCATAGTTTCTGCCTCAAAGACAGTACAGTCTAACCAGACAAAAATGAAGAAGAGGCCTGAAGTTATTTTCTTTCCGTGTCTTTATTTCTAGCATGCTCATCATCATATGATCTGAGTTCTCTGCTGTGGTTACAGATAGCCAAGTCTTACTTGGAGAAAGGAAGGTCCTCTTTCTTGATGCGTCACTTGGGCAGGATATTTAGGAAATGTTGTACTTTCATTTTGCTCTGTATCCTTCCACCTCACCCAGTCCTCTTAGGAAGTCGGTGCTGTAGGCACTGAAAAGAACGCTTCCCATGTTCCTTCTGGAAGGCACTGATGTGAGAAAGTCCATGACTGCTATGGAGAAATCTTTTACCACGGAGTCTTCACTGTTTTCCCATGAACGTTGTTGTGGTAGGCTAGGGCAAGAGGTTCAGCTGGTATTTAGTACTAGCCCAGCAACCTGAAGGTCTTAAAAATCAGCGTAAGGACTTCAAGCATGATCCAGCATGGCTATTTTACCTGCATTATGAGTTCTTGATTAAAAAAAAAAAAAAAAAAAGGACACACAAAAAAAAAAGGACAAAAAAAAAAAAAAAAGACAATTTTCTCTGTTGTTCTGAGGAGGCTCCTTTGGCCTCTTTCAAAGAGAATTAGCCTGTTTGGGTCATTCAGGTTTCCAAGAAATCACTGCCACTACCCCTCCATTTGGGTTGGCCATGCTGAGAAGAGAAGGGATGCATGAAAAGGACCTCTTTACCTCTCCTGGTGCCAGCTGAGAGGCAGAAGGGCAGCACTTCCCTGGCTTTTTGTGCTCAGGAAGAGTGTATCATTGATGTAGGCACCAGCCTAGGAGCCCTCCTCACCAGAGCCAGGACCCTGGTCTGTGTGGTAGGAGCAAGCCCACGCTTCTGAGAAACCATGAGCTGGCTCTGGCCTCAGTGGCACCTAGGAGAAAAACAACAATGTACCAGCTCTGTTTTTCAGGCCATCCTTGGGGTGATGTCTTTGGATCCTGTGTGATGAAGCATGTGTTAATATGTTATTATGGCCCTGAACTCAGGCAGAAAAACTCAGGGAAGGTCCAGCCAGAGGCATTATCTCTGTGGTGTCACAGAGATGCAGTAATTGCTATGCCTGGCTTTCCAGTAAAATGTGTGGCTTAGCCTGTTTTCTTCCGCACAGCTTTCCGAATGTGTAGTGCAGCAGAGTCAGCATTACAGGGGGAACTTCAGCTTCTGCATTTACTGGCTTCTGTGCTTATGGCTGTGTGAAGCATTGCATTAAATACACAGTAGTTTCTAGCACCTAATAAGGAAGGACTCTCTTACTGTTATTGTTATAGCTGGGGTTGTTATAGTACTGGGGACAGAGAGGCTTGGTCTGACCAAGGGGATGAGGGTTTCCTCTACCTATATAATGGAAAAAAATAAACACAAGCTTTGGGTCCAGGTCTGGATGTAAATGCTCTGCCTCAGGCTCCTCTCAGCTTTAAGGCTGATTAAGTCCTTGGCTGGTTACATTGATGGAGTTCTTTTGAAGCCAATGTCAGATTTTGCCAGTGTGCAGATCTAGTCAATATTTGAACTTTATACCCCCTCTGTGGGAGTTTATGAGCACTAAACTGTGGGTATGTAGGCTTATATGGAAGTGTGAATGCTTCTCTGAGTTTTATCCAAGCCAATCAGACCTTTTGGCTAGATTCAGCGAGGCTGGAGCTCTATCCTGGGGAGGGGGGAGGTTCTTGGGACCACATGCTTTACCTCATGCTTTCAATTAGAGTGAAAATGCCTCTTTTTCTGGAAAGGAAAAAAAGAAAAGAAAAAAAAAAAAAAGAAAAAAGAGAAACCCTACCTTTCTTCCCACAGTACTTCTGTGACTTCAGGCTCAGTAATTGTCACATGGCAATGAGCATGGCGTGGCAGAACCACTGCATATCCTTACTCTGCAAATTATCTACGGCTACTTTGTGGGAGTTATTTTTTTTGTTTGCTCTGTATTTCTTCTGTTACTGGACCCTTCCCTGTGTCTGCAGAGAGCCTCCACTACTGTTTTATGAAACTGTGTCCTCTGTGGTGACTTCTGGAAGCTCTTGGTGTGTATTCACCGGGTGTCTTGCCTTTCTTTCCTAGTCCCCTATGTGCTGAAGAGCTGTGCGGAGTTCATTGAGACTCATGGCATTGTGGATGGGATATATCGCCTCTCAGGAGTGACGTCCAACATCCAAAAGCTGAGGTAAGGGCAACCAGTCTGAGCACCAGAGGGATTTGATGGCGTTGCTCAGCATCTTCGAGCTGTTAGTCCCTCAAGTACATATCAGGGCCAACGGAGCTCTGCACTGATGCAGAATGGGAACTGTCTCTGAAGCTGGTAGCAGGAAAATACAGTGGTTTGGGGATTAGGCCATGACAAGGAAAAAAGTCTCCCTCTGTGTCTATTAATGGGAAGAGCCTGGAGGGTCTCAGCACAAATACTGAGTTGTTCTTTCTCATTTCAAGACAAAGAGATCTCTTTATATCAGTTTGGGGGCCCCTCGTGGGACTGTGCTGGGGCAGCCAGAGCCTAGCTGAAACCTCAAGGCCTGGTCCCAGGAGTCAGGCTGGGCCAGGCTGCAGATAACACAGTCCTGTCTGCCTTCCAGTTTGTTTTGTCCTCCAGCTGTAAAAGAGTATGCAGAGTGGAGTTTAGGGGTGCTACAGCTCTTATTCATCTAGGTTGCTGTGTCTCTGTGTTGTTTCAGACAAGAGTTTGTTTCTGACCAATGCCCGGACCTGACAAGGGAAGTTTACCTCCAGGACATCCACTGCGTGGGATCTCTCTGCAAGCTGTACTTCAGGGAGCTGCCCAACCCTCTCCTCACTTATGAGCTCTACAAGAAATTCACGGTGAGCCCTCTTGCTGCCCTCATTCCTAACCAGAAGCATGGACATGTCACAGGTTCCCCCATGACAGCTGTTTGGGTTTCAGTCTGGTGTCCTGGCTTCTGGTGCATATATCTGTATAAACACTTCCCAGTGCTTGTCCCTTCTCATCTTGCACTGGCTGTCTTTCCCTGTCCTTGTTTCTTTCCCCCCTTTCATGTTTGTTTCTCTTGTTTTCTCTGTTATTTCCTTTCCTTTGCTCATTTTATTCACTGCACTGCTTCCCTGGTGTTACTCTTTCTCCCCACTGTGCACCTCCTTCCAGAATGGCTAATTCTCTTTGTTTTCCTCATTACTGTCCATCACTGAGAGCCTTTGGGGTCATCTGGGGCCTCTGATCATAATCACAAGGGAGTGGTTTCCTCTTCTCTGTTCCTTCCACAGTCCTTGACACCTGAACAAATGGATTGCTCAACCCATGTGTAAAGTATCGACTTTTTTTTTTTTTTTTTCATCTGTAGCATTTTCACACAGTTTGTCAGAGAGCAAATGATGACACAGGTTATGCCAGCTATGACATATCAGGTCTGTCATGATCATACCATAAATACAAACAGCAGAGGAAAGTGGCAGCTGGCCAAGCAGAAATCTCCAACCTTGTTTAAATGGATTGTAATTCAGAGAGTAGTAAATCGATTCTGCAAAACAACCATAGATTATACATGGATACAGTAAGAGAAGATGGCAGGGAGCTGGAAAATATGACTGTGAAGCCTGAATTTTTAAGAGAGTTGGCTAATATTGGTGACAGATAATATTTCATTAAAAGGTGGCAGCGCAAGCTATACTTGTCGTAAAGGCTGCCTGTTTCTTACCCTTCTAAATCCACTTTTAGCTGTCTATGACACTAACAAATTTAAATCTAGTCATTTAGGCTGAAATTGTCCATGCTTGAGGTGTGAATTTTAAGTTTAAAAGCATTCACTATCTTCTTCAAACAACAGGGGTGGGGGGATGGTGAAGATTATTTTATCAGTGTTAGAAACATCCATCCTTTGTTAAGAATTTCTATCATCCTACTCTTTCTCATTTGCTGGAGGGTGGAGAGGACAGACATTGCCAAAAAATGTTGGATGTGGCAGGGAAATTTTGCAAAATCATGTCCAGATGAGACTGGAAGTGGCAAGCAAGCTGAGCTTCAGGTGCTGCTATCTGCATCACCTCTACCCTGAGTCAAGAATTTCCAAACAGCACTACTGTGGCTCAGGAGGCACTGAGAAAAACGTGTTGGGTCCACACAAGAAGACATTATCCGAAGACGCATTGTGCAAGGGGTCTTACTGTAGGGCAGAGCCAAAGGAGACCAGTCAAAGAGCAACTTGCTATAAGAAGTCAAGTAGCTGCTTGGGACTATAACTGAGCTGGGGAACAACAACTTGTTAGCCTTGCTATGCTGCCTGACAGATACACAACAGTGCTAAGTGTCTTGCTATTCCCATGATAATTTTTAAGTAAGACTGTGCTGTGGTTTGAGGTGGTGGATAGTCAAAACCTCAGTCACAACTCTGAGCAGATGTGAAAAATTGTCCTATACCCTCAAGATACAGGGATCCTTAGGATATAGGATAGGATCTCCAAAATGGAGACAGTCAGGGTGAATAGGACCTTGAAAATACAGGGTATAATTGAACCATTCATAGTAACTGATGAGCCTCATTCTTGTTGCAGATATTTGGCTGGTGTCTTTCTGGCTATCATTACTGATTTATGAAAGAAAAATGCTATAAAGGAAACATG
This sequence comes from Aythya ferina, assembly GCF_964211825.1. Taxonomy (NCBI): domain Eukaryota; kingdom Metazoa; phylum Chordata; class Aves; order Anseriformes; family Anatidae; genus Aythya; species Aythya ferina. Next base: position 121,795,350 of record NC_140296.1, on the reverse strand, counting down.
AAGATTTAGATGGAAACTTTTTTAGGAAAGAATGTTTGCTGAAAAGTGCAGTTTTGAGATGATGACTTGCAGATTTTGGTCAGATACATTTGGTAAATAGTTTTATTCAAAAACAAAAGGGAAAACACTTCTGTAACTATCCAAATGTTTCTTTTACAAATACTTTCTAAAGGAAATGTTTCAACTTTAAATCAACACATCCAGCTCTTAAATAAAACATCTTTCAGAAAAGGGTTAAATAGCCCCAAATTTAAATGAGTTTTTCTTTCACTTTTGTTTGAAATGTGATCCTTGGTCGACCTTGAACAATTGTTTTTAAAAATCTTGTGCCAGCTCCCCCAAATGTTATCACTTTAGATCGACCTAAAAGGGATTTTTTTTTTAAACTCCATCTTCTTAGTTTGCTCTGCCACAAAATCCGTTATTCACATAATTCTGCTCAGTGGAGATTTATAATGGGTAACCCAGCTGACAGGAAACACAGTCAGATACAGGGAGGAAAGAAATAAAAAAGACCAAATCCCCAAGGAGCAGAAAAAGCGCTATAGGAGCGTGCGTGTGCGTGGGGTGTCTGAGCAGGGAATGGTGGCAGCTGTGCCTGAGCAGAAGAGCGCTAGTAGGAGTAAAGGATGCATGCTAATCCCAGACTGACTCACTCGGAGTTGCTTCTGAGATGGGATAGGCTCCACATTGAGTCACCGGAGTGATTCAGACATTTGTGGCTAAGGAAAGTCAAATTCTTAATGACTAGAGAGGGATCGGCCTTTTGGTCATCATTCATGGTTGTAACATCCCAGTCACGACCTCATAGGCCGTCAACCTTTGCAGCATGGTGTCCTCTCAAGCTCCCCAGTTTTCCGTCCAGTATTCTGGTGCTGGCTGCTTGTTTTATGGAATAGGTAAATTGACTCTACTTGGCTCCTTCCAACCTGGGCATAGGGGTGGATGGTCCTTCAGGACAAATCAGCTGTAGGAGGCCAAGCCTACCTTCTCTCTCTGGTCTCAGTTCCAGTTGTTATTTGAGGCTTTTGTGAATTGTGCATTCCTGGAATCACTATCAGAGTTACAAAAAATAAATAAATTTGATTTTAAATGATTTTAAATTGTTTTAGATACCTACCTTCTACCATCCTCAGAGTGCTCTTTTCCTGTTTGTGAGATGAAAATATAAACAACTGGAATTCATGCTGTAATTAGCGGACATATAATAAATGGAGTTACTGGTTCTTCCTTGGATTCTGTATTTTGCTGTTCTAATTCTGAAGTTGGAAAGGTCCTCAGATTTCAAAAGCACAACATGTGTGGGTCAGAAATGTGGTGTGGAGGTTTGAATGGGTCACGACCTCAGAAAGTCTGGTATTCACTTGCTGTCTAAGCATTAGGTCTTTGAGAACTGGAAGTTAAATGTAGGAATAAAAATCAGCACAAATCAGGAGAGAAAATTCTGTGTACAATCCAGTTGAAATATAATGTTTTAGATGCACTAATTAAAATTTGCATTCTTCTCTTTCTTCATCTTTGGGTAAGGCCATTGAACTGGAAACCTTGTATGAAGACTGTGAGAATTCTTGTTTTTAGGATTTCTAGGCTGAATGTAATAGTGTTTTTTGTTTGTTTGTTTGTTTGTTTTTAAAGGATTGATTTCAAACGTTTTAATATTCCTATTTGTTGCAGTGAAAGAGCTGCCCCTAAACCTCCTGATGAGTCACATACCTCAGAAGGGGTCCTCTGCTTGGTCCTTCCTCCTCACCAAGGCATTGTGTCAGCCGAATAACAATGAAAACAATGGGAAAGTTAGCATCACTTTCTCAAATCTCAGAACAATCTTGTTTCCTGCTTATAGTTGGAAATGAAGCGTACAGCCAGCTCTTTTCAATTCACAAGGGCTTGTCATTTGCAATTCAGGTGTTTTGCAACAGGCGGCCTGGCACACTGCTGCTGTGGATTGCTCTCCTTGGCAGAGACCTGATTCATGCACATGTGCAGCTGCCTGTGAGGGCAATGCAGGTCATGGAGGATTTGTACTGCTGTTGGCAGTGTTGTGACGTGGCCCCCGTCTGTGGCACTGCAAGGCTGGATTCCTGGCCTCTGGAGATGGCAATGTTTGGGCATTTGTATGAGTGTGGGCTTGTGACAAGGATAAGCAGTTGGCCCACTGCTGTATTTATGGTAAAATGTAGTATAAGACGTTAACCTACCTTTAATTTGGGCAAAAGAAATGCATCCACATCTCACATATACCCAACTAGTGAGCTCACTCATTTTTCTTTGCTGTGACACCAATGAGTAAGTTCAAGCTCGAGGGCATAGATCTTAATTCCCAGTCTTAGGGAATAAAATATATTCGTATTCATCTCTGACCTTGAAGCTAGCTAGATTTGGCTTACTGTTGGTTGTACATGAGAAATGGTCTGCAGGGAAAAGGGCAGGGACCTCAACAGAGACGACAGCATCGTTAGTGGGGATGTCATAGGGACTGCAAGGACAAGAAGATGCTTCTGTTGTTGTAACTCGTAATTTCAGGTTGATGGTGTTTAAGCGGCGGGTGGTTTGGGACGGGTTATTTCCTTCCTCTCCTTTCCTAGCAGTGCTGACGTCTGTCTGTAGGCAAAGCTGCTGCTGGCAGCGTGGGTCCCAGCATCTTTCTTTGAACTCACTCCAAACTCCAGTGGCAGCAGGGTAGGCAGGAGGTTCCCAGACAGTCATGCATTGTTTGAAGTCGCTGGTGGTTTGCCCTCCCCCAGCACAAAAACTGAAAGGGAATAGCTGAACAGATGGATACCAATGCAGTAAACTCCTAGGAATGCAGACAAAAGCTTATCATGGCTTTTTAAGCTTTTGCTCCAGAGGCACTTGATCAAGACCAAGATGTATAACCTCGGTTCTGTCTAACCTTGTCTAACCTTGAGTATAGGAACTTATTAACCTACCAGGACAGTGATTTTTTAAGGCTTCTCCCACCATAAAAGAGGCAAACTCACACAGACTACTTCTAGTTATCTTTATATGACAGACACATATGGCTTATTTTAATGAATGTAAAGTATGCACATCCAACCCTTTTTTATTACACTGGGCTTGAAAGGCCTGTTTTATTTTAACACAGTTTTGGGGAAGGGACATTTTCATTCATTCATCTTTTTAATTTTTCAATATTTTCACTTCTCTCTTTCCTCTCTATTTCTAATTTACTCATCACTATCCTTGTTAAATGAAGGAAAAACACACACACACACACAAAAAACATAATTCCTAATTGAAGCTTTCAGTTTTCAACCCTCCCTCCCCTCAAAACATTAACCACCCTGTCTCAAGGTGTGGGGAAGATGTACCAATACATGAAATAACAGCACAGCAAATCTCTGGTGTGCTGGGAACACAAATCAACTTCTCCTACCAATATCTCTGCAAGGTAACAAGAGAGCATTCCCTCAGAGACAGGCTGTCTCGTGTGACCTTCCTTATCCCTCTTCCTTTTCCCCTAAGTCTGTCGCCAGGGTGGACTGTTTCCTTCTATCTCCACAGGAAGCAGTATCACGCTTCCCTGAGGACGAGCAGTTGGCACGAATACAAAATGTCATCCAGGAGCTCCCACCATCACATTACAGGTGAGAATGTGTCCATCAAGGCTCTGAGGAACGGGGTGGTGGCTGTCACCATCAGGCAATGTTGCTTGAAACAGCAATAGAGTTCATTTCCAGAAATTAATTCCCCAAAGCTGACTCACTGTTTCCAAATCTGGCAACAATTTATCTGGCATGTAAATGTCATTGAACAAGCCATCATTAAACAGGCTCTCCCTGCCTCGGTCTATCCTCCTCCTCCCTGGGTATGACCACCATGGCACCCTTAGCCAGTGTACTGGGTGTGGTGAGAAGCAGATTATCTGCTGGAGGCACTTAAGCACGAGCTAAGCTCTTGGACTTTGCAGGGTCCAACCCTTTCTCCTACCCAGCTGCCATCTCCTTTGCACCCATCATGCTAAGGATTGATTTGTTTGTGTCCCATCCTTGGCCATCCCAGAGCAAAGATGTTCAGGGATTCACTGCCATCCCATCAAAATCCTGGCTCTGTAAATCCTCAATTTGATGGGACCTGTTGTGCTGACACTGCCCTCCTTGAGGAGGGGACAACTCTGAGCTCCAGGCTGAGCCTGAGACCTGCTGTCAGACAAGCATTGGTCACCCGAGTGGATGAGAGAGCCCACCAGCGAGTCTCACACTTCAGGCCACAAGGAGCAGCCCTCAGGGGAGACATAACCGTGTGCACGGTGAGTGACCTGACAATTTTCTCTCTATTCTTGTGAAACCACTGCAGAACGCTGGAATACCTGATCAAGCACCTGACTCACCTGGCCTCCTTCAGCAACATGACCAACATGCACACCAGAAACCTGGCCTTGGTGTGGGCTCCCAATCTCCTCAGGTACAGTAGAGTCCTCCCAGCCCAAGCACCATGTTGAGCTCCACAGAGAGCATCAGCACCTGAGCCTAGAGACACATCCACTGAGGGAAAAACATAGGCAGGAAAAAACAGAACAACTAAAGGGAGTGCTAGAGCAGAGCAAGCAGCTTTTAAAATGAGAAAAAATTCTTCCAGGTTGAATAATTTGAGGTTTTACTGCCAGCATCCAAGGAAACTTGTGGTTTTGCTTCTTCTTCTTCTTCTTCTTTTTTTTTTTTTTTTTTTTTTTTTTTTTCTTCAAAAATAAAGCTGTTATTTGTAAGTTGAGCACATTGATTTAAAAATGACGAGTTAGCTCATCACTGTGGAACGGAAATGACATTTCTGACAGTGCCAGTGCTTCTGCAGCGATGCGGTGAGAGACGGCAGGGCTTGGAAGGGAAGAAAACAGGGTAATAATATCACAGGCCTGTCTTGTATCCGGGTCTGCTACACCATAAGTGAAATGAGCTCGATGGACTTAGGATGGCAGCTAGTGTCAGATCACAAGACCACCAGGTAGATTTTGGTTGATTTGCTGGTCACTTGTCTGGGAAGAGGCCCAGATAAGGTGCAGGCAGAAGTTTGTCTGATATGTTGTAGAGCCAGGCAGAACAAGAAAACATTTTGTCTGAAAATTTTATATTGAAATGTTTTTTATTTTGGTGAAGTCGCCTTCTCCACCTATCCCATACCTGTGTGTTGAGAGGATTGAGCTATGCAGGGGCAGTCCAGATAAGGCCTGCTGGGCAGGAGAGGGACATTGACAAAGCTGGTGTAGGGAGCCAGGAGCTGGGGGGGCTGAGAGGAGGCTGCAGGGCAGGCCGGAGGGACATTGGCAAGAGAGCTAAAGGCAAATCACAACAAAGGCAGAACAGGTTCTGAAAATGATTCAGATGTTTACTCTACTGAACATCACAAAGTGGGCCTTTACTACTGAGACGTTTTCATGCCAGCATCTGTCCTTGTCAAAAAAAACTGAAGTCTGTTTCCTCTTGCAATCTATTGTAAGTGCAAGTCCCAGGGAGGATAAGAAAGGAGCAAGCAATGCAATTGCAGTCTCCTTACATGGTTATCCTCTTGGCAATGCCCCAAGCTATTATCTAACACACCAGTCATTAACTTTACAAAGGATCCATTGCCCAGAGATAATTTCTTCAGCAACACTTTGGCATGTCAAGATAAGGAATGTTTCTTTGCTGAGAGCAAGAGTGAGAATGTGAGAGTGCAGGGGGCAGTGAAGAGCCTACTGGGACACACAGCAGAACATTGGCAAATCTGGCATGGGGAGAACACGAGCAGGTTTCTGAGGGATTTCATTCAAACTCTCCTTGGAGAGATGATTGAAGCATTGCATAGGGATCTGGAAGCAGTGCTTGAAGGCTCGTGTGTTGCCTTTCAGGCCCAACTTTGAAAGAGATAAAGGAGGACCAAAGATGAAGAAAAGAGAGCAGTTTGAGAGTCAGTTTTATCTACTGCTAAAGAATGTAAAAGGGAAGGAGGGAAAATAACACAGGCAGGAAAGAAATAACAAAGGTGAGAGAGAAAATGGAAACAGATTTTTAAAAGAGTGAAAAGGCAGAGAGAAGGTGAGGGCTTGGTGATCAAAGGAAAGCAAGAGATGCAGCAAGGGAGGCCAAAACATCCCTGTTCCAAGTCTTGCAGGAAAAAAGCCAGTTCCTCATTCCCAAAGGCCTCATGTGACAATAATTCTGGCTACTAGTAAACCTCTTTCCTGGTGCAGGTCAAAGGAGATAGAGGCTGTTGGCTGCAACGGGGATGCAGCTTTCCTGGAGGTGCGAGTCCAGCAGTTGGTGATAGAGTTCATCCTGAATCACGTGGATCAGATCTTCAGCAAAAACAGAAAAGCCAGCTCTGCAGAGAACATCGGTAACAACCTCCCCAAGACACCCTATTTGTCACTTGCCCTGTACTACAGCTCTAACTGTATCCCCTTCCACCGATATTTCAAAAGCATCAACACTTAGAAAGCTCTCACACTCCCCTAAATACATCTTGATCCCAATCCTTCGCTACCCTAGTCCTCCCCATCCTCATCTCCAACATCTCTGGGTACTAGCCTCCTCCAGTGTGCTCCTAGATAGCCCCGAGGCTCATTGTTCACATGATCTCACCTAGCTTAACCCCTTCTTCAGAAGGAAGACCACCCAACTAGCTTCTCAGTTTGGGCCTAAGTTTTCTCTCTAAGCGCTTCAGTCACTCTCTCAGTTCTGTCAGCTGTTGTATCCATCCAACTTGGAGACCACACTCCCAAGATAAAAGTTATGCTTGTGTTTTACAAATTTCTCTGTTGTTCTATGGGAAATGATTGATTTATTTTTACTGGGACATCAGCAGATTTGGGAGATGCTGATTTTTTTTATTGAGTGACAGATTTGCTGTCAAAATTCTTATAAGGCAGAGAAGTGAGAGGGCTTGGAACCGCAGTGATCTCACATCATTTCAGCAGTATGTGTCTTCCTGTTACACACATTATACACACTGGGAAGGCACCTGCAGAAGTGATGGAGTAACCATGCTTCTGCTCTCCTGCCCTGTGTCAACTCATCCCATCCACTTTTCCTTGCTGGCTATCCCTGGAGCCTGCGGTTCCCGCATGGTGCCCTCCTCGAACTGCTGTGCTGGTGTGGGTGCCACTTCTATGCCCATGTTTCTGCCCCAGCAGAAGGCAGGGAGTGAGGAACTGTGTCCTTACTGTCACCAGCAGTACAGAAACACATCAATTAGGAAATTCCAAGCCTTTTGTATGTACTGCAGGTACTCCCTAGCCCTGAAGGGAAGGTACAGTAATGGAGGTTTTTAGAGCGGTCCCCCTTCCTAGAACAAGACAAGGAGAAAGATGTGGAAGTGAGAGGGAGAATTAGGCTTGGACAGGGGACTCAGCTGCTCCAAAACCTGTGGAGGGAGGAGAACGTATGCATCCTGGTGTTTTTCAGGGACGCCTCTTTAACACCAACGCATCTACAGCAGGGACAGCAAGCCTGTGTAAAGCAGCCTTTGGCTGGCAAGTGTGGCCCCTGCTGGGAATGCACTCAGATGGATAAGGTTGCTGGGGAGATGGAAGGCTTATCTGACAAAAGCCTCTCTCTCTGCACGTGCTGCTCCTTTTCCCCCTCCGCAGGAGTTGTTCCAGTCAAATAAAGACACAAAGCTCTTGCTCTCGTCTCTCCTCACCCCGGGGCTGGAATGTACTTTCTTGCTTTTCAGAGAACGCACCAATCGTGAGAAATCTGTCACTCCCCTCGGCCTCCCTGCCGATGAAGCTGGTGAGCCTGGAAGAAGCGCAGGCACGGAGCCTGTCAGCCTCCCACCCTGCTAGGAAGGAGAGGAGAGAGAACAGCTTGCCTGAGATTGTCCCTGTAACCGGCTCCCTCTTCCACACAGTTGTTGACCTCCCTGACAGCAAGTAAGTGCCAAGAGGAGTGTAAAGTGTGAGCAAAAGGAGCAGGTTCCCCAGCATGATTAGGATTGAGACTTCTTTTAGTGTGAAAGCCGCACACCTGCACACATGAATTTACAGCCACCATTGAGAGAAAATTGCATATTCTTCTCAAGAGGCACAGCTGCTCCTGAGGATCTTTTCAGTTGCTGGATTCATAGCTCCACTAGTCCTTGTCCCTCCATTAGGGCAGAACACCCTGCAGGAGGAATTAATTGTCTTTGCGACCTTGTGTGAGTTCAAGGCTTGGCTAAACGAGGGCTGGGCAAGGAGCAGGTCCAGACACTGCTCTCCTATGAGTTCCACCTGCTGGTAGCTTGCCCATAGCACGCCTGGTGGTACTGACCTACTCCGCTTCATCCTTCTCCACCTTCCTCTGTGCTCACAGCCAAGCAGCAAGGCGAAATTTCTCCAGCACTATGAGATATTTACATAGTGGCACCTATGCTGACAAGAGTCCAATTTCAGCGTACACTGCTGCAGTTGTTGGCACTGGTGCCCAGCCTAATTATTTATCTATTGGTCTATCTATCTGCTAATATATGTCTGCTTGACTGCCTTGTTCTGAGAGATTATAGCCTCTGCAGCAGGAGACTCATTAATCTACTGACCCATAAAGCACCGTAGCAAAGGTATTTCTTCACACTTGATATATTAAAGGAAAAATGAGCTGTCTAATAGAATACTGGCAAGAAGATAACCAGTTTAAAACAAAAAAGTGTATTGCCTGTCTACAGTTCCTTTTCCTTTCTCACTTGAAGAGAACAGTCCTATCACTAAGATGTTAATCCTCTTGGTAGGACTGATTTGTGCTCTTTTGAGCACTGATCTGAAAGAAAAGCAGAACTATGAGAATGGGTAGGAAACACATTTTGGAGACTGAGACAGGGTGGTAAAATGGTCTTGCTCTTGAAGATTGAAGGAGGAGTCAGAATGGGTATGTAAAGGAACTGAAACAGAGTTTCATGCAATAACATTCATAGAAGAAAATTGGCTTCCAAAACAGCAGTTTCCTTCTGTTTAAAGCCGGGCTTTCTGAAAAGACACAGGGAACTGGCATCCCACTTCCTCTGACATTTACAAGAAATTGATTTAATTCCCTTAAGCCTCCTCCTTTCAGTTATTACATTATACTAGCATATGATCAACACTCATGATTAAATTCAGATTGACCTGAGAAGCACTAATAGCCATTTGTATTAACAGATCCTTTTATTTTTGCAAATTCATAAAAACTATAAATCATGAGGACTTTAAAGGATAGCTTTGTGCACCAGGCAATAGCTCACATTCCATCAGTTCTATGGAATTTATCTTGCATACTGTCATTAAAACCTATCTAAAAGGCAATTATTTCTTTACTGTGTTACAAGATGGTTCTAGCCCCAGAAACGACTCCTTTCTGGAGGCAGGCATGGTTGATCACTCAGTCAATCACAGTTGCTGTAGAGTGATGCCAAAGCCAACTCTGTGGAGAGTTGGCTCAGGTGTCTTTCCATCCTTGACATAGTTAAATCAGCAGTACAGATAAATCACTTGCAGATAAGGGAGAGATGTTCGTGTAGTGATGCCTTGCATATACTAAAATTAAAAGAGATGTTAGAGGAAAAGAAGCGAAGTGTTCAGGGGAAAGAGTTCAGAGGCTTTTACGGGATTCTGAAGAAAACAAAAAGGTAAATTTTGGTAATCTCCTGAGCTCTTTTTTTTTGTTGTTCCAGGAGAAAGTTATCTACCAAGTCCAAGAAATGGAAGTCGATATTTAACTTGGGCCGTTCTGGCTCAGAATCAAAGTCTAAATTGAGTCGAAATGGGAGTGTCTTCGTAAGGGCACAGAAACTCTCTGGTAAGAACACACTTCTCAGTTATATATTTCTCTCCAGAATTTCTCCTGGAGCATTGATAGCATTAGCAACCTGTATCCACGTGACACTAATGCCATTAGACTTGAGACAGTTTAATGGAATCATGTTTTTCCTGGTTTCATGGACATCTTATTTTCATGTGATGGCAAGAAGCACCCTTAAGGATGTTATGCCAGGCAGCTACAGCAAATATTCCATTTTGGTATGTGATAAACAGGCTCCCACTGCCCAGCTGTCGAGCCTGGGGACTAGGAAATGCTATGTGGCATATTGGGCTGGATTAGTCCACTCTTCCAACCCAGCCAACTCCTTACATTCCTTTCACAGCACTGGGTGAGCGGCTGTCCTTCTACCAAAGGGCGTTAAAGAACCAACTGTGTTCAGTGTCTTTGTGAAAAACAAGGAGTTCCTATGGCTCCTGGCTCTCAGTATGTTGAGGAAAGTGATTACTTTTGCAACATTTACAAGGGAGAAGATGTCTTTCCTCCTGACTGTAATCCTAAATTCTAGATTCTCCTGAGCTGCAATATCTTAAGCTCTGTGCTTCCTAGAAAATTACCTAGGAGTGCCAATTCCAAGTGTTCAGAAATGATGACTCAAGACCTAAAAATCATAGAGATAGCTTTAGAATAATCATGATTTGCTTATTCAAAACAAGATGAACTTGCAATTTTTAAGATAACCTCATGATTCTAGGAGTTGGTGTTTGAAGGAATGCTACCAAACATTGCAAGACTTAAAATGGTTAGTGTTGCCAACATTATAGAATGCTGCCAACCATGTATAAGAGAGGCAGTCTTTGGATCTAAGATAAGTGTGAAGCCAAATGCTGAATCCAACTTTCTTTGGACACCTGCCTTCCCCCTGTGTTTTACATGTACAGATGGCCTCACACAGAGTGTCCATGGCAGACCTCAAAATAGCTCGCCAACCTATTTTGATCATGGGATCACCTTCTCACTTTGATAAGGAATACTCTGTCCCAAAATAGTACTAGCCCAGGGTTTCCTGGGAATGTTTGGAGCCCAGTGATTGTCAGGGCTGAGCCTTTGTTCCAAGCACAGTACTGAGTGACAGGAGGTTGCACATTTTCACCAGCAGGACATAAAAATGCAGAACCATGCAGAGATTTAGGCATCAGAGCAGTGCTTTGGAGAAGCAATGCTTTAGCGCTGCCATGTTGTATTTTTGTGTACTCTCTGCTTACAGCATAATGTGGGGAAACAGATGAACTTGCTGTTGAAACTCAGCACATGCTTTATCACGGTTTGTGTCCATGCACACAAGTCTGCAAGTCACATAAAATGTGAGCTCTGCAGCTTGAATTCTGTTCCTCTGGGAATGCAGAGCTGGTGCTCAAGACATCATGCCCTATAAATGTGAAAGGTAGCCAGGACTCCATATAAATGCGAAAGGTAGCTGGAGTTTCTCCCGTGCTCATGTGAAAGTCCCAGAAGCCTCAATTATATAAACAAATAAAGTCCAACAAGCCTGCTCACTTTCTGCCTACTTTGTGCACCATCGTAAACAGCAAAGTTTGCTCCCAGACGTTTTCCAGAGCTCCCAGGATCCTTTTTGGTGCTGCCAGAAACTAACTTGCTGTTCTTGCCAGCTACTTTCCCCTCCATCTCCCCTTTCAGAGCAGTAACAGTCACATGCTTCCAAAACCTCTCAGGAACAGACCTGTAGAGTGTTTGGTGACAAATGGCAGATCATTTTTGGACAAGTAAGTCCAGTGAGGATGATCAGGGAATAAGTGGCTTACTGACCACATAAATTTCCTGGTGTGCTTGCTGGAGGCTGGGCATGCTCTTACAAGCAAGAATCTGGGAATGGAACATGGAAATAACCCAACTCTAAAGAATGAGAAGTGGGAAGACGTTTATGCCAGTTTAGTTAAAAAGTCCCCACAAGCAACAACCTGGCATGATCAGGGAGGGCAATGGCACAAGACAGGGATGTCAAACTGCTACAGAGTGAAGATGGTGTTGACTGGCTGGGTTAAGTATAGCTCTCCACATGTCTGGCAGGTGCAAAGCTGTTGTTAGCACTAGTGGATCCCCAGCTGTGGGGACAAGTGTTGTGGGTAATAAGCAGCATGGTGTAGATGCAGAGGGGGAACGCTCGGAAACGGAAAATAACTTTGATGTCTGTCTGGCATGTCTGTCTATATTCCGCCTCTGTTCTTTATGGGCTGAAGCCTGCAAAGCTGCGGGATCTGAAGCCTGTTTCTAAAACTCATTTTCCACAGAAAAAGCAACCATTCGGCCCGCGAAGAGCATGGACTCACTGTGTTCCCTGCCAGTGGAAGGTGAGACATCAACTGCCTATGCTGCACCTCTGCCCTCTCAGCTCTCCCCCAAGCTTGCATATATGCTGTGGTCTGTGTCTTTTCTTATCTCACCGTGTTGTATATCCTCATGTGCTTATGCCACAGCTGCTCACAAGTGCCCTCACCCTTCTGTGCATGCATTTTTAACCTTGAACTGCATCTTTTTTGTTTGTGCGTGCACCTGAGAATTATCACTGTGCCTAGCTGCATCTTTATTAGCAGTGGGATTGCCTTGATTTCATTCTTGGTTATTCTGCTGGGTGCAAAGTCCCCTTTTACAAGAAAAAGTATAAAGCAATTAAAAATACTTGCAACAAACCAAGAAAGCCCTGAGCTATGATCTCTGTGGGCAATGTGTGCTAGCCCTAGACTTGGCTGCCTCGGATTGAGAGTGGCCTCTAATAAAAGTCCTGGATGATTTCCAGTGGAGGGCATCCCATTCAGCCCTGCCTGCCCAGTTTGAAGGAGTCCCAGGGTGATAGTCCCCATCCCTCTGAGGAAATGTGGGTGTTCACCAAGGGCAGGAGCCATTCCTGGAGGCATGAACATGGGCTCCTTGCAGAGAAAGGCTGCTGCTAGTGCTTTGCTTCCCACTGACTGCCTTGTGTCTTCCCTCCTCTAGGGGAGGATGAAAAGAGCAGATTCAAACGGGCGGTGACTACTGGAGGGTTTTTCGTCCCGGTGATGAAAATGCGGACCGGAGGCACAGGCAGCTCATACGATCTCAGCAAGGAGAACGAGTGGGAGCGGGAAGGATCTTCCATGGGGGCAAAAGGAAGCTCAGAGCTGAGTGGAGACAAAGCTCCTTGCCGGACACCACAGGCAAAATCACCCCCTGAGCAGCTGAAGGTCTTCCGAGCAGCAGAGGACGCTGAAAACGAGCAGACTTGCCCCAAAGGCAGCCGCATGTTCTACACCTCCGAAACAGCCGCCAAATCGGGCTTTCCCAGCAGCCTCTTCCCCTTGGAGGCCTCCCCACGGCACCAGAGGAAAGCCCTGAACATCTCAGAGCCCTTCGCTGTCTCTGTCCCGCTCCGGGTGTCTGCAGTCATCAGCACCAACAGCACCCCGTGCCGCGTGCCCGCCAAGGACAAACCTTCCCTCTCCAGCCTGGAGGAGCTGTCTGCCCTGGTGCCTGAGAGCCCCAGCCCCTCAGCCCTGGAAGCAGGGAGCCACACAAGGATGGAGCTGGCCCCAGAGAAGAAGGAGAAGCCACCGGGACCTCTCCTGCCAACGGGAGCAGCCCGAGGTAAAGGCGTGTTGTGGAGAGCTGTGTGGAGCCCATGTTGGGCTACTGGTGGTACCCTGATGCTTGGCTGCAGGGGCGTGGAGGTGGCTCCAGCCTGATCTCGTGGCAGGAAAGAGGCCAAGCAGTGCCAGGGCTGGCGTTGGCAGCTGCAGAGGAATACTGGGGCTGAGGAGGTGGCTGTCCTCACAGCAACGCCCTGTTCTGCCCAGAGGAAGCTCTGCAGCTTTCTTTGTTCTCGCTGGGCCAAAATTGCACTGCTTCATTTCAGGGAGCACTGCCAGGCACATGCTTTTGGTCACAAGTCGTTACAAAGTTCATTTGTGTTTCTGATCCAGGCTCTCACCCGGAGGAGCTGGTGGCAGCCAGGAAACCCGAGACATTAGAAACTGCACAGCCCGCAGCAGAAAATCAGGAGATGTTATGTGGGCAGAGCAGCAGCACCAGCAGCAGCAGCAGCCTCCGGCAATCCTCAGAGCAAAGTCCCACCTTGGAGCAAACTCCAGCCTCAGAGGTTCATGCAGGGCTGCTCCCTGCAGGCAAGGCAGAGCAAGGGCCGCTCAAGATGAAGGACATCTCCCCAGAAGGCAGCTGTGGCCAGCAGGATACCCAGAAGGCTAAGCCAGAGGAGGCGCCACGCTTAAGGGACGCGGTAAGGAAGAAGCTGTGAGAAAAAAAGATTGGGGGCAATGTCATGGTGGTGACTGGGAGGCTGTTCAAAATTTCATTGTGTGTCCGTCCATAGGCATGAAAACTCAGTCCATGGCCTAGGCTAAGTAGGGTCAAGAATTGACCATGTATTAGTTTCACTTCTGCTCCCATGAGCATTTGGTGATTTAGCTTTATGCAACAACCGACAGTCTCTTCTTTGTTTTCTCTTTCTGTAACTATGCCTGCAGTCGGTACAATCTGTCTGCTGTGAGACTATCCAAATGTGAGACTGTCCAGGTGTCTGATCCTTTTGACCCAGGGTCTCTGAAATCCTCTTCTATTTTTGCTGTCCCATTTTGTTGATCTGTACAGCCTGAACCTTTCATTTTCATTCCATTCTCTAGACACTTTTTAATTTTTTTTTTTTCCCCTATCTCCTCTGTATCTCTACCAGAGCTTTTTCACTAAGTTTCTTACGGATATACTCCTCTCTGGACATCTATTCAAAGATCTGTTGGCATATATTCTTAAACAGGTTATTCGTTCCAGTTAGAGTGCAATTTCGGAGTGCAGAACCTCTGGCGAGGACAAGTGAATGGGAAGAGCTGAGAAATGGGCTGAGGCATTCCAGCTCCTCATTCACCTCACTCTTCCAAGTGCATCCTCCCAGGCCTCATTCTGGCTGCATCACAGACCTTCTTCATAAACCTACTTGTTTGTAGAAGTATTTCCTTTGGTGGATTAGTGGCAGTGTGTGTGTGTGTTTCTGTACCCATGAATATGCTTGTCCAGGAGCCACTCTGTCATAAGAGTGCTGTATGAGGAAAACAGAGGTGTATTTACTGGTAAGTTGTGAGCTGTCTGGTCATGGTATTTCTTCTGTTTTTCAGACTGAGGAGGACCCTGTGAATGCCCTCCTAGAACCGCTGTGGCCAGAGATACAGCATGAACTGAAAATCATTGAACCTGAAGAAGAGCTCTTGATCTTGCCAGCAGCTGTCCCCAAGACAGGCCCAATTTCTGACTCTTCTTCAGCACAAACAAATAGCTTTTCCTCTGGTCCAGGGCAAAGCCCAACCCTTTCTGAGCAGAAATCTGCATGTGGGACACCACAGACCACAGCTCAGGTGCCTTTATTTGGTGCCAGCAACGTGGAACGACCAGACAGCCACCACAGCTGCCAGTCTGATGTGGCTGCACAGCAGAGCTGTGCTCCAGCCCTACCCAAACCGGGTACTGTCCCGACTGGTGCAGCCATACCAAAGAACCACCACCCAGTGGTGGAGGACAGCATGAGTGAATGTCTCACTCCTCCCCTGGACTGGAAGCTTCATAGTCAACCAGAAATTACTGAGGTTCCCCCAACAGATACATTTTCTCTTTCCAAAGGAGCCTGCTCAGAGCCAGAGAAAGAAAAAGATAGCACTTGCAAGCTGCAGAAGGAAAGTGAGGGTCATACCAGAGTCCATACTCAGAGGGAGAAGCCTGAGATAATGCCTGCTGATGGAAGGGATGCATTCTCCTCCAAGGAGCTGAGTGGAGCTGGAATCCAGGAGCTGAAGGAGGGCAATGCTGTTAGCAGAACTCATGAAGCTGGTGAGCAGGATGACGAGGAGACCTGGACAGACAACGTGCAGAGCTTAGAACTTGTGGAGCCATGGGAGGATCATCAGTGGGTCACGAGCCCCCTCCACTCCCCCACCTTTAAGGACATTCAAGAGAAGACAATACCAGAGTTTCAGCCACAGAGTCAGAGATCAGAGACAGGCCTTTCTCTTAGACCACGATTCAGTCGCAGCCTCTCCCTGGATAGTAAAGACACGGTGATGAGTCTGTGGACTATCCCATTCCCTTTCATAGATGCCCCTGAGCAGCAGCAACCTTGCAGTGACATCTTGCCAGCGTCTTGTGAGCTGCCCAAAACACAGCCCATCTTCCCCTCTGGTTTGGGCAGAGCTAAGCAAGATGAGAATAGCACAAGTCTTCCAGAAGAACCTCTGAAACCTGAAGAGCTGAGGTATCCCCATGACAGGGAGGAAACACCAGCTAAGCAAGAAGAACCCTCCAGAATCCCTCTTTCAGAACCAGAGGAGAAAAAAGTGGACGCGAGCAAAGAAAACCCTTGGAGCTCAAAGCTCGAGCTGTCTTTGTCGTACCCAAATACCCCAGAGTTTTCTTTAGAGACAAAGAACACAAAGGAGGAGTTGCCCATATCTCAAGACACTGCCCTGGGAGGAGATGCTGTTACCAAAGCATTGTGCTCTGCCACTGAATCAGGTCTGAGTAATAAAGGTGAAGAAACACCTCGTAAAGTGAAGACTAGGCCGTCGTCCCTCAACTTGGATACACTCCTTCCAGCCCCAGATTTCTTCACTTTTGAGACCCTGGCCTTGCCCTCTGCCACTGGGCACCACCTCTGTGGGCAGAAGGAAGTGAAAAGCAGTGACTCTGTGCCATCCCTGCCAACTGCCTGCCCTGCTGTGGGTAAAGGTGTTCCCTGGGGATCTCCTTTCAACGCCCACGTGGATCTGGACTTGGATTACCTGGCTGTGGCCCATGCCACCACCGGCCGTCGTAACTCTGCCCCTGTCAGCGTGTCGGCGGTGAGAACCTCCTTCATGATTAAGATGTGCCAGGCTAGAGCCGTGCCTGTGATACCACCGAAGATTCAGTACACCCAGATCCCCCAACCCCTGCAGGCTCAAAATGCTGCTCCCCCAGCAGAGAAGAAGGAGGCAGAAGCTAAGCAGGCTGGCAGACAGACACAGCGGGTGGCATGGGGCCACCTGGAGCCCCCCAAGAGCCCGCAGACAGAGAAGAAAGCCAAGGCGGAGAAAGAGAACAGCGACCCAGCTCAAAAGGACTCAGCCTGCCCTTGGCACAGCAGCCTTGGATCTTCACTGGAGCCATCTCAATCCAACCATAACCCTGCCCTGGATGCCCCCGTTCTGCGCCGAAAGCGCACTTCGGAGGGGGAGACGGCTGAAGATAACCCACAGTCCTCGAAGATGGAGAGGCCGTCGGGGTTCTCCAAGCCTTCCTATAGATCTAGGCCCGGTAGGCCCCAGAGTTTGATTCTCTTCAGCCCCCCTTTCCCCATTATGGACCACCCCTCCTCTTCAGCAGACTCCAGGGTGCTGTTATCACCCATAAGGAGCCCCACTCAGACCACCTCTTCGAGCCCCATCTGTGGCGATCTGTCTGAGACTTCGAGGACAACGCCCGAGGGGGTGACGCTGAGGAACAAAATGACCATCCCCAAGAATGGCCAGAGACTGGAGACTTCTACCAGCTGCTTTTACCAGCCACAGAGGCGCTCTGTGATTCTGGATGGACGAAGTGGGAGGCAGATTGAATAGCAACAGCCTCCCTTACTCTTTTTCTGTGGTGGATGGGATGGCAGTGTCTACACCAAGACCAACTCTTTCCATTTTGCTGTTGTTGTAACTGTTTTGTGCAAGGAGGACCCAAATCTTTTACCATTTCCTGCGAAGCATTTTGCTCACAGTCTTTTTGTCTTGCTTTTCCTTCCCTTTCTCATCCCTTTGTAGTCCCTCACTGTCTTGCTTTTTTGTAAACCAGTCCCAAGGAACTTGCCTTTCCTCGTTCTTGTTATCTAACAAGCCCTGTGGAAGCCTCATCCTCTCTACAGGAAAAAGAAAAAAAAAAAAAAAAAAAAAAGGAAAAGTAAATCTCAGAATAACTGAAAAAACAGAGTGGGGGGAAACTGCAGCCCGGGGTGCAGGGGCAAACATCTGCTGAGGAGGTAAGTTTAGATGCTTGGGGCCTCTTTCTATATTTTCCCAGCAGCTATTGAAGGACCATGGCTGTCTGTCTCTGCTGTCTTGCTGTCTTGTTTGGAGAGTGTAAGAAAACAGTGTAGGAAGCTGGGGATAGCTGAAGAGGAAGGTGAAGCTGGCACGAGCAAGTGACAAAGGGTGTGAGCTACACAAGGATGTTCCAGTGGCAAACATGCAACCTGAGGGCACTGCCTCCAGCTTTTCTCCTGCATCAAAGATGGCATCTTTCCACCATGTGTAAGGTGGAATGAAAGCTGGACTGGAAACGCCCAGTTGTTCTGTCAGTCTTCCAAGTCCTGATCATGAGATTTTTTGTGCTCAGTCACACCTTCCTTTGGTAGGCAAGATTTGTGTGGCTGGAGAATGAGTGTCCATTGATAGAGACTTCTCAGGCTGCTATCAATGGAAGTGAAGACACAGTCATAACAAAGGCCAGTATCAACTATTTTCATCATTGCTTAAAGCCAGGTGACACCTCTGTAACTATCTCCAGCTGTGCTCCACACTGCCTACAGCAGAGAAAACCAAGAGGATCTTCTGATCTGCATGTCCTTGGGCTATTGCCCTCCTGCACCCTGACTGATGGATCTTTGACCCTTGGTCTTTCATTGCCACTGTGTGGCATGTCCCCAGGTGCTTCTTCCTTCTTCAAACTTCTTGTTCCTTACGATTTTATGTTGTTTCTTTGAGAGCATGGCTGGCTTTCACCTCCCTGCCCTTCAATGCTTTCACATTGATTGAGGGTATGGTAAAGAGGATGCTTTGTGGGACTGTAGAACAGATCGCAAACAATATCCTGAGAGGGGGATTTGAAGTGAATTAAACTCTGTCCTGAAGGGCCGTTATCGTTACAGGCAAATACATGTTCATATAAGCAATAGCTGCTGTGGGAATAGAATTAAAGCTTCCTTTATAAAGCCTCTAACTCCGAGTTAACTGCAGGTTCATCTGTTGCCTGGTACGTGACGGTGGGTGATTGCAAAGGCAGGTACAGCCCATGCTGTTTCTGAGATTTAAATGCCACCAGTGGCTAGGAGGAGGTGGGAACACAGGTGTTGCTACCAGCGCTGAGATTGTCCCTGTAATGGTGCTTGCAGGGCCCATCATTCGTGGAGGTGTATGAGTTTGTAGGCTCTCTGATGGGTATTATGGGCTATAGTTTGAGCAGTAACTGGGCATCTGGTAGTTAGTGCTATAGCCACCACAAGTATCAGTCGGAATTTCCCGGTGGATGTATGTTTAGGGCTTCTTTCATAATGTACTGTAATTTTAAAATTGTAAAACCCAACACACAAGCTCAGCCCATGAGCTCTTGGTCTGTCATGAACGTGTCACTTAATTAGTGTCATTGTGGCTGGAGGGCCTGGTCTATTCACTGCTTTGTCTGCACACTTTGATTGCTAAAGGGGAGAGGTGACAGAGTGCTTTTGAGAAGCTCCGGGCACACAGATGCAAGGAATACACCTTCAGCAGAATTTTATCTTGCCATATCCAAAGGGAGCGTGAAAAAACAAGAGGGCGTGTCTCTGTAACAAGTTGCTGTGTTTGATCCTCCCCATTGCACGTCCCACTTGTGTGTAATGCAATGTAGGAGGGAACAGAGCAAAGGACTAAGCCCATGCTGTCAGTTTGGTTGAGGGAGAATATTAATCCTGGAGTTCTTGTTTGGGTCCATACTGTCTCACAGATGCCAGCCTCTGCTTTACCTGGGCAAGCTGTGGACAGCCAGTTCAGCATATCCAGCTTCATGACAACTCTATTAGCCTCCTCCCAGATCATAAAATGCCTGTGCAGCCTCCCATTAAAACCAGGGGTTTGCCAGTTTTCCATATTCCTCATAGTACAGCTCTGTGTTGCGTTGAGATGGCATCCAAGTGCTTTCCTACTGCCTCATGGGAAAGCTTTTAAACACCATGGCTGGAGTAGTGGCAAATGACTTTGGAAGGTGTGGTACGAGGTATTGTGGTGAGGCTTTACAGAGAGCAAAAGTAATGGAAATGGTGCCCAGATTTTTTGGCGTCAATAAAACAGTTTACTTTGGGCAGGGATTTATATTCTCTCAGTTCCTAGTTGCGACTGCCAAGGCACCTGGAATGGAGCCAGCCAAACTCATAAAGTAATGTGTCAAAAGAAAAAGAAAATGTGATGAAACCTTGGCACCTTAAAACCATTCTTTCTTTTCCTCCTTGATCTCATATAAGCTGATCTACGAACAAGAAATGAGGTCTGGCAATTTGTATATAATACACTGCCTCAACTCTTAACAGCGTTCCAGTTAGTAAGAGTGCTTTTGGCATAATTGGTGAAGTTCCTGCAAGAGAAAATTATTAGAAAATTATGTGTAATATTCAAGATCAACCTCAACTAAAATCTGTATCCAGACTGTAATTTTTAAAGGTGCTTCAGAATGTGAGCTCAAATCCAGGTCCTGGATTTTAATTAAGCAGAGATTCTGCAACAAGATCTCTATTTTCTAGCTTGATCAGAGCTGTATTTGCAATTTCAGATCTGACCTGCAGCTGCTGTATCAAACTTCCAAGATCCTAGCCAGGTGGACAGAATGCAGGCCCATCATGATAGCTTTATGGTTGCAAGTGGACTCGTGTCACGAGAGCAGAGATAAGGCCCCAGATCCTTCAGAGCTGAGAGCAATTTCTTTACTGCCCAAATATCACTATGCCCAGCTCCAGACCCAAACTTCTGCAGTTTCTAATGATCAAGGGTGGGTCTGTGTTGGTACTACAGTTGCAGTCAGCTTCAACAACCAAGGCTTGATATCTGGACAGAGCCAGGAAAGAGAAGTTGTCAACTTTTGAGTGGTGCTGACTGTGTGGTTGGAACCTCCTGAGACGCCACGTTACTAAGCCATTCCTGGGGTCAGCCCCAGGATCAGACCTGATGTCATCTTCCCTTTAGGGCCCTTAGGCTGTTCCCTGACACCCTGCAGTAGCAGACTGAACCTGAGACCAGAAGGTTTTCTGAGGTTTGGGGTTTTGCAGTTGTATCTGGGGCAGTACCAAACTCCTGCCCTCCAGCATGATCCTGAAAACACAAGGTTTTACGAAAGGATATTGTTTCTTTGATTGTTCCTTGGTTTTGTTTGTTTTTCTGTGAAGCATTGAGAGAGAAAGGACAGTGTTACAGGAGATGGGCTTGGCCTAGTATTTGAAGGTTTGTGTGAGATCTAAGTCAATGGTTCTTGGCACTATAGAAAGGATCTTCCTAAAAAGTCTATCACATCGTTTGCAGCTTTGCAAAGATCATTTCAGAGACCTAAAAGAAAAATCTAATTCCCTGGGACTATGGATGTTTAAATATCTCCCTTAGGACTGTCCCCTTTAGGCTACCCCTAAACTTGCAGATGGACTAGGTCTCAATCATGACATTGTACCACAAGCATTTGCTGCTTGTGGCCTTCTACCGGTGGGAAATGAGAGAGGTGGCTTAATTTCACTTATTTTTCACATGTCGTCAGTGGGTTTGTGCAGCTTCTGTTAAGTGCAGGAGCATAGCTCAGTGTGAAATGGTTGGGCTGGCAAAGAGGTGAAACCCCTGATGGAAAGGAGGGACGTGGTTAATGTTAGCCTGTGTGGGAGCTGCCTTATTGGTGAGAGGGTAAGCAGAAATGAGTGTGCAATCTCACCTTATAAGCCACATTCCTCTGGACTGCCCATCCTATGCTATTACTGCGGGAAGACCGAAGCACTTCTTTTTTTCACCTTTAGAGCTTCAGGGGAACGTAGGTCTGCATCAGAGGGCATTCATAAAGCCCTGCAGTATTTTCCCTCACCTGGAGTCCAAAAGGTGCAATCAAAGTCTATTTTCTTTCCTAATGAATTCTGAAATGCCTGTAGTGGTGAATATTGTGTTAAATTTATATATATATATATATATAAAAGAACATTTTATATAAATATATTAAAAAGGAAATGTAATTAAAATGAAGGAATTGTCTAAATGGAATCCTGCACATCTGTGAAACTTGGGCTGATGCGTGGAACTGTTTTATGTTGCAACTTTTCTAGCCCTGAAAGTGTGAGATCAACTGGCTGTCTGCCCACAGAGAAGCTAATTAGTTCTGACTGTTTTGTGGTGGGCAGAAGGTCTGAATCTGCCTTCCTGAGCAGGATCTTGTCCTGGGAGAGGAAGGATGACATCAGGGGAGACCAGAGTGCAAAGACTGACTTGGCTTCCTACCACAAGCTTCTCCCCGGTCCTTGAAAACAAGCAATCTGCTGGAACACATAGTCCCTTTTGGGCATGCCCAGGTTTTGCAGTTGTCTCTCTTGCTTCTCTCCATCTCTAGAAAATAACCTCTAGGGCTGGGGGAGAAGCTGTAGCTGATCCCAATTCAGTTTAGCTTTTTCTCGCTCCTAATCAATGTAAAGGCTTGGTGTTAACTACTTGTGCTCCAAGCAAGGAATGGAAAGCTTGCCACTATGTTCAACTGGAGATGGAGCAGGACTTTCACAGGCCTGGAAAGGAAGAACAGCAGGAGGCAAGTGCTTCCTGAGGGCTCCATGCAGCAGCCCAGACCTCGGATATTGTTCTTGCAGACACTGGTCTCCTTCAAAACACTATTTGCTGCCACATCAAGGGAAAGGTTGGAAGTCAGACACTGTGAAAAGGACTGTCCCCATCCCGCTGGCTCTGGTTTTTGATTATTTCTCCTGCTAGCCCTGATGGATTGTATTTTTTTAAGCTTTGTTCTCTGTGTGGACTTGCCTGTCTTTGTGCCTTATTGCTTAAAAAAAAAAAAAAAAAGAAAGAAAAAAAGAAAAAAGAAAAACAACATTGAAAAAAAAAAAAAAAAAAGATGTTTTGCCAGGTCTCAGCCATGAGATTAAACTGGAGTTTTTATAAAAACAGATCTGTGCCCTAGTGATGTTTTGAAATATTTTCTTTCTCCTGGATTTGGTTTATGAATGCAATGTAAATGCATTTGTCTTCCTCTGACATGGAGTTAGAGCCCTTCTCTTGTTGTGTGAGTGGCCAGGGCACTAAGCTGTGCTTGTCTGGGTTTTGACTGTGGGGGTGAATGTTAAGGCCTTGATCATACATATTTCTGACTGGAATTTATGCGGGCTACAGCTGCTCAGCAGCTCTGAAAATGGCGAGGACTCGGAGACTTCTGTAGAAGTACCATTATTGGCAACACTTTAAAATTTCCAAGGGTAAAATTCTTTTTTTTTTTTTTTTTTTTTTTTTTTAACTATTTCTAGTTCTACCAGGCTGATGCTTCAGTGATGCCTAATCATGTCACAAAATCACTGAATCATTAAAGTTGGGGAAGACCTCCAGGATCACCTGGTCCAATCACCCCCTACTACCGTCACCCACTAAACCATGTCCCTAAGCACCGTGTCCAGCCTGTCCTTGAACACCCCCAGGGATGGTGACTCCACCACCTCCCTGGGCAACCTGTCCTAGTGCCTGACTGCTCTTTCTGAGAAGAAATGTCTCCTCATTTCCAACCTGAGAATGTCCTACCATTTAGTACAGGTCCTGCAGAATTCTGCCTTGTCTGCAATAATGCAGAGCAGCAGAGAGTATGGAGCAGGAATACTTTGGGATCCCAGCACTTGTAGAGTGAACAAGAGAAGCTGAACAAGATAGTTAACCATGAAGCCTTTGGTGCCTCATGTATGCGCTTTTGTCAGTATATAAAGGATAAGTAAAAACACAAAAAGAAAAATAAAAAAAGAAAGAATTAAGTCTTCTGGTTCTCTGGATTCTTGCAGAGTCCTCATTGATTTAATCTCTGAGATGTAGTGTGGATATAAACATTATGTGTCCATTATTCTACTGTGGAGTAAAAAAGACCCCCCAAAAAAGTAAAAAAAGGCAGATGTTCTTGTGGTTATAGCCTTCTTGGACATATCTGCAGTGCAGCCTGCTCTTGTTCCCCCCAAACAATAGAGGAATCATTAGGGTAAATGAAATACATTATTTTTTTTCCTACTCAGCAGCTGAACTCAGAACTTGACTCTTTTTCCTACCAGTTTCATGACTGCGATTTCCCTTTAGGAAAATGCCTGGGTTGTTCTTCCTGCTTTCCATGGCAACTGGCATGCACAGTGGGACAGAAAACCACGTCTGTTGAACTCTGATTGTGTTAGCCTTAACCAATTATTAGTGCTGTATGAGAAACAGTATGTTTGTATTCTTTGTGCCACAGAGTCTATCAATGACTTGGCAATAAGACAAGAGGAGACTCTCAAACTGCCCCCAGCATTTCCATTATAGATATCGAGCAAAAGGGGCACTACAGACCTGGCCATACTTCAGTCAGCACTGTGCTTCACTGCAATTTCAGCCAATTCCTTTTCCCTATTTTCCCATCACTATGGGTCTGAAAGTCTGACTCAGGACAAACATCTGTGTAGGTTGGATTGGAAACACCAGCTATAACATCTTCAATACTGTCAGCTAAGTCAAAAGTAAGATTAAGCGAGTTCCCGAGCTGGCTGTTAACCAGGAGAAAAGCTAACCCAGTACAAAGGGAGCTCAATATTTGTGTCTCATACAATCTCCTTGCCACGCAGGAGTCCTGCAGCTGTGGGCAACAGGACATGTCAAGCTGCTATCCCACTTGGCAGGCAGGCAGTGCAGGGAAGGAAATTCATCCCAGCGGGGGAAACTTAGGTCAAGCTAGCACAAGGCAACAACAACAGCAAGGAGAACATGATTATAATGGCCAAGATGGAGAAATGCAGTAAGATATTTCATTACATTTTCTAGCTGAACAGGATTAACTCTTCCAAGAACATATTGTCTGACATAGGAGCTGCAAAGCTCACACCTGGCCAGGTTCTGATGCCTCCAGAAGCTAGGTAAAACATAAGGGTTAAAACAAGAGAGTTTGGCTCATTCCATAAGAAAAAGGGTAGCTGTTTTTTCATGTCTTATTTGCAAACTGCAGTGTGAGAGGAACGATGTTTTGTGTACCTAGAAAATTCATAGGAATTGCATCCTGCACTTTGGGTCCAGATGCATCTTAAAACTGGGCCTGTTTTCTCTCACAGTACATCTGCTACAGGGAGCACATATCTATCATTCAACTCCCTTATCTGAAAAGACCAGGGAATATTTGAATTCTGTGAGAGGAAATGACTTCAAAGAAAATTCAGTAGCTGCTTAAGAATGAACCACAAGGAACAGGAACATGAGAACAACCAGAGCTAGAGAAAAGAGAGCAACACATATGACGGTTATTAAACAGGGAAAGTTTCCAGATAAGTAAAACCAGAAAAGGAAGAAGAAAAAAAACATGCCCATAAGCTATATGATAGAGTTGAACCAGTCTGGAAAATATCAGGTAACTTCTTTCCCTCCTCCTTCATTTAAGTCAGTTTCAGTTTAGATCATTAAAAACAGGTGCTCACATAGTGCTTTACTCACTTTTTTTTTTTTTCTTTTTTTCTTGTATCACGAGATAATTTGTTTTAAACACAATCTGCCAGACAGTGGAAGTAGAAGGGAGATGTAAAAAGACTAGGCAGCTTATTTGCAGGGGTTATCTGTGGTGGCTTTACCTCCTCCAGGCTTGGTGCCATCCACAGTGTCTTTCTAAAGGTGTACATTTCTGTACCTTGCCTAAGGAAAAAGGTAGAGATTAAAGGCTTTCAGCCCTGTGCTCACATTCAGTAAGAGCCCCGAGCAGACAGAACAGCTCACTGCTCATCACTGTTTCTCTTGAAGAGTTTATCTCAGCGAGTGAATGTGTAAGAACTGCAGATGACCTTGCCTATGCTGGAATTTCACCTCGCGTGCAAGCTAATGTTGTCAGAAACACCCTCACTTTTTTAAAATTTATTTATTTTTATTTTTTTTTTCTGTTGCGGATAAACCCTCAGCAGTCATCCTCAGCTCCTCACGCAGCAGGCTCTCCTAAAGATAGATGCCAGAGATTACAGGGAGAGTTCTTGCAGGAGGTTCCCAGCATACCACACGTTGCACAGGCTTTCCCCAGTTGCCAGAGGGAGTAGGGCTGCCAAGGGGTAGAATAAGGAGGCTTCGTTTATGAGCTAGTTTTAGGTCATGCTTGGTTCCAATAAATATTTTTTTGGCACAAGTGCCTGTTGTAAGGAATGTGAAAAATGAAGATGCCAGGGCGGTGAGCAGGATGGGAAATAAATCATCAGAGCACATGCGCTGAGGTGGGTAGCTAGATGCAAGCACAGCACAAAGCAGCAAGGCTTTGTATATAATCAGCGAGGTGAGGAGAAATAGGGCCTGAGAGATTGCGTGCAAACGGATTTCATGCAGATGACGAACAAGTGAGGGGAAAGAAGGAAGGGGTAGGAGAACCTGTTGGAGAAATGGGGTCAAAGGCAGGCCTATGTTGCCCCATGGCCTGAAGGAATGAAGACCTTCAGCACTGCCAGCTACAATTATTTGAGAATCTGAAAGGCATTGGGTTATATTTGTATGTGTATGGGAGGGGAGCAGCTGGGATTTGGGATACTTGTAGGCTTGGAGGTCAAGCTGCTCAGTCAGGCATGAACAAAGGATATTTCTCAGTGAAAGTCTGATTTCTCAGAATTAGAATATTACAATATATTAATAATCTAGAAATACAGTTGGTGGCTGTGGGAGAATTGAAACTTTTTTCTTTTTGCTAGGAGAGAACTGTGAATATTCACACCTACAGAGAAGAAATACACAGAGAAAATCTGCAAAAACAAAACAAAACAAACAAAAAATACCACCCAACTTCCATCTGGTAGATTTTTTCCTTCCTCTTGTCTTAGTCCAGCAAACTTAGTCCAGTTTCATACATCTATGGACATGGCCTGCTCTGATGACCAGTTACAGCCATAACCTCCGGCAGAAATCCAAACAGCTGAGAATGATCAGGATTTCTTTACAAGCCCCAGTTAACACACGAACCAGTTTGCCACCATTCCTGTCATGGACTCCATCCCTTCCTCACCCTCTCCTGGCATCCCAGGTAGGGAACCTGTAGAGATTGGAATCAACCTTCAGAAGCTGAAAAACCAGAAAAAGCTGTGCAGGATTTTTCGATAGCATGCTCAGTGTCATTCTGCCATCAGCTCAGTCTTCTTCTCCCACTTTAGTTCAGACAGCTAAAGCTGTCTTTATTTATGTATTTATTCAATTTTTTCCTGGTTGAAATGCATGGCACTTCTGCTCAGACCCACCATTGCACAGAATGCTAGTTCATCACAATTTTTCTTTTTTTATATATACAAAAAAAAAAAAAACCATAAATCATAATGTGCCAAATGAGCTAAAGGCTCAAAAAGTAGGAGGTAAACTTGATGAACACAAATTTTATTGGCTTAAACTGCCATTTATGCCATAGGTCAATAACAACATCTGCAACCGATTGGAGCAGATAATACTGCAATAGTGTGTTCAAACTACTCTCTCAGTTCCTCTTTTATGAAATCCTACAGCATTTTCCCTATTTTGAGAGCAGTTCTATAATCACAGCACATTTAGATGGTGAAGGAAGAAAGAGAGTTCTGGGTCTGAAGTAAAGGACCAGAGGAGAAAATAATGTCTGAAGTCAGTTATTACTGTGGTCTTAAAGTTTTCTCCAGCAGAAGGCCTTGCTATTCTCTAACATGTTCCATACTGGTCATGTTACTCATTTTCAGAGCTACTTGGTTTGTAGAAGTAACTCAAGCAAGAGATCTTTAGGCAGGTGAGCAACTATCCACGAAGGCTCTCATGACTGAGAAGTTATTAGAGTGAGTCGGACAAGCCAAAAGGACAGAGGCAGTGCGGCTCCATTTTGTCCTTATTCCCCCATTTGTGTCCTGTCCTGTCCTGTCCTGTCCTGTCCTGTCCTGTCCTGTCCTCTCCTCTCTTTTCTGCTTATGTTGTAGGCAGGGATTTGCAATTCAGAGCAAGTAGCATTTAACTAAGCCTTTGCTGTTGCTGCCTATCCTAGGCAGACACCAATTCTCTTCAGATTTATTTAGATCTATGTATGATTGTAGCTCTCAGCAACACACACACAAACAAACATAAAAGGCATTCATAAAACAAGCCCAGACCACTGACATACACAGTCCCCATGGACTATCCATGTCCTCAAGTCTCACAAAAAAGTACTGAAGACACAAGGCAGCCCTTACAGAAATTGCTGAGAGTCCAGGCTCTCAAAAACCATCACCACCCCACTAAAACAGGACTTTTCCATATGATCTCCCTTACCGGAGTGGCTGATCCATGGGGATTTTCCTTTTTGAAGGTACACACATAAAGAAAAACACTTCTGTGCTACTGGGACTTGTTTCTTCTTCAAGGTATTCACCATCTTTTTCTCCACCAGTACTCTAGTGAGGGACTACTGAACTGCAGACATACTGTAGCACCATGCATCACGGCACTGCATACTCAGACTTTCAGGATGGGCTTACAGGACTACAAGGCCTCACCTTGCACTGCCCAGGATGTCCCAGATACAGGCCTTCATCATCTTCCCTTCCCAAACACAGAATCATGAGCAAAAGGAAAATTTCACTTCCACTTCTTTTTAATTAGCATTTTGGCAAGTATACAAAAAACAAGGCATCACAGCAGCTGGCAAACTGTCACAACCTGAGCCAGAACACCTTGGGAAGAGGCTTCACCTTAAAATGCTCTACATAGGAGCACGTTTACATTACACATGTAACTGAAACATCCACCAGGAAAGACAGCAGGTCAGTCTGGGCCAAAGTAAACTGCCACTATTGAACCGAGTGAGATTTCTAACTGTTGATGCACCAACTGGACTTGGCTCACTAAGGAACTTGCTGGTATTTTTCACAAGATTGTTGGCTTTATTTCATGCCTGTCCTGCCTTATCTGGGGATGTGGGAGGAGGAGTACAAAGGAGACACGACCATGTACCTGTAGGTAGCTGGCACAAGAAGCACAATGATTTAGGGTTGTGGGACTCCCACTTTCACAAAGCCAACTATGGCACAGGACCCCTTGTATTCTGAACAAATTCTAGTGAAATCTTCTGTGAAGTACATGCAGATTTTGGTGGTGTCGCTTGCTAGCAAGTGGAGCTTTTCATGAACTGGCACTTCTGAAGGCAGGAGAACAGGCAGCAGTTTCATCGGTCACAGGAGGTAGGCCTGGATACAGGTAGCGTATTGCAGAGGAGTGAGCTAGCCTTTTGTTGGGCCTGACTAGCAACAGGCTTTTTATCTGTGATACGTCTTTACTGCTGACACACTTAAACTCTCAGAGAATCTGACTTACTCGAAGGCACGGGGTGACAGAGTCCAGGAACAGAAGTTGAAAGATGAAATACATTAGAGAGTTCTGCAGTCCTCTCCCTTGCAGCGTCCGTCTTTATTGGTCACAGGAGGTTACAGCTTTGCTCATACAGCCCTTGCCAGAGCCTTTAGCGTTACAATTTACACTCAGCCTAGTTTTAGAGAGAGACTTTTCTGGAGCAAGCACACCTGGGCATTTTCCTCTCTGATGTCATCACAGAAGAAATCGGATCATTTCTTATCTTATGCTCCAAGGATTTCTTGCACAGCAGAAGAAGGACTGTACCTCAGCCAGAGGGCAGAACAAGGGGCAAGGAAGGAACAAGAAGGTTCTTTCCTAGAAGGATCAACTTAGTGTGTCAAGTTTTTGGAGGGGCGAAAGTAATATGGGAGAGGTATCAGGAAAACTTCAAATCCTCAGTGGCACAAGGAGCATGGAGCAGGAGACGAATGCAGTTTCACGGAGTGCTTCAGGACAACGTTGAGGACACCGGGCCTTCAGTATTCGATTCTGCTCCAGTAGAACATAGTGCCGAGGAGGACAAAGAACTGAAAAAACAAGACTACTAAGTCTCTCTACTCCCCTTTCTTTCTCCATACCTCTCCCCTGAGTCCCATGTAGTCCTACTGATAGAAGAGAGCAACAGTGGACTTTGATAAGCAAAGTCCATTCAGGCACAAGAAGCTTAAAGAAAGAAAGAAGATATGTGTAGATGTAACTATTTGGCTGGATCAGTCAGCTCACTGGGGATTATCTGTCATGAAGCTGATGAACCCAGAACACCTGAAACACTCATGCAAAGTCTTTGAACCAGATACTGGATTACCTGTCATGATTGCAGTTCAGATGATTCAATGCCCTTAAAAAACAAGTGTCTGCACATTGTGTTTGCTGTGCTGTATTACTGAGGTGGCAGCAAGCCACAGCAGGATGGCAGGCCGTTTAGCTCTTCGAGTGTGGGAGCCAAGATGGAGGGGAACTTCCGAATGTAGCCCTGTTAGTGGAACTGGCTACAAGCAGATTGGTGACACATAAATAACCATCATCTACAGATTTTTTAAAAATGTGTCAGCTGTCATCTACCTCCGCCCTACTGGGTGTGGAATAGCAAGGAAAGAGAAGTGGAAATAAAAGCAAATATTAAGTACTCACAGTCCAGCAGAGGATGGCAAAACCAAACCAGGCAACACCCCAGGCTTGTCTGTTCATTGGCCCAGAAATAGCAGCATAACAACCCTGTAAGACAACCATGCCTGAATCAACACCAGCTTTGAGCTTTTGCTCAAAGGTTATCCTTTTTACAAGGTCATCCACCTCTTAGAGAGAGTCAAGTGGCATGCTCCTCTCCTATTTTAATTTGTGTAATTCAAGAAGACAAGCCAGAACTGAACTGCTTATTGACAACTTGCAGACTGCCTATCTGCTTCTAGCTCCAAATACAAAGTAGATCCATCTTAAACACTTCAAGGACAATTCTCTGTGACATCCACTTGCCAAATAAACATATGTAACCAAACACAGCCAGCAAAGAGATGGCCTCCATAATCAAGAAGGTGTAGGCAAGTTTGGAAACTTGAACACCCTCTAGAAATGCCTGTTAGCTCATGACCCAGCAATCTGTCTGAATAGGAAAAGCTGGTCTACTGGAAAGCTCAGCCAGTGATGCATTCAGTAACTGGATCTTCCCACAGGAAACAACCTCCACTTTTCAGAGATGCCCTACTCTTCATTTTCTGGGGCACCATGCCAGAAGACAGCCTCTTCATCCTCCCCTGACATCTGTTCTCCATTGGTTATGGCAACTGCCTTGAAGAGGAGAACTGCTGACTTGCTCACTCATGTTGTATCTTCGGGGTAAGTTTGGTTTAGCTGCGGTCCACCTGCATGTAGAAGATGCCCTAGTTGGCACTGGAAGAGTTTTCTAAATAATGTTTTTATCAGAAATGCCTTTATCACAATCTGTCCTGTGTTCAACATGACGAGGACCCTACAGGCATTGCTTCTCCTCCAGAAACCTTTTTAACACCTGTAGCTTACAATAGAGGAGGAAGGCTATTCCTCGTTTCCTTCCCTAACATCAAGACACCTTTGGCCAACACAAGTTAATTGGAAAAAGCAGAGAAAACCTTACATTGCTTTTAAAGAAGCCAGGGACTCCAAGTTTGCAGCCATCAAGGTTGATGGGATGCCCTTGAGAATCCAAGATGCAACAATTGTGTGGCCAAGGGAAGTCAGCATCACTGTGCGTCGTGCGGAAGGCAGATGTGTACTCTTGCCAGTCGGAGGGCCCGTTCACTCCGCAGCACTGATTCTGTGGGGAGAGAGAAGGGAAAGTTCTTCAACAGCCAAGATCACGGCCCTGGACAAGACTGGACCCTGCACATGGCTGGTTAGTCATTAACCATGAATTTATGGGAAAGATTCTTGAAGTTCCTGCCTTTGACAGTCTGCCATCTGATAAATGAGCGAAATAGGGAGTATGGCAGGACTTCATGTAAGGTTCAAGGCAGATACCATCCTCTTTATTAGGGAGTGGCCCCAAGGAGGACTTGAAATTCCAGAGCTGCAGGGCATTTAGTTATTAACGAGCATTTTCGGTGTTATTATTACCTGAAGCATGAGTTTATCCCATGTCTTTGTGACCCCTTCACTCATCCATTTGTCATTGTTATTGTCTGCCTCAGGCTTCTGATACCTTTCTAGCATCTGCTTCAGGAAGAGATTTGGTGTAAGCTGCAGGAAAAAATAAAAAAATAAAAAAAAATGAAGGAACTATGTAATTAAGTGGCCATGTAAAGCAAATATGGGGTTATGTG
The DNA here is from genome assembly GCF_964211825.1 of Aythya ferina. Taxonomy (NCBI): domain Eukaryota; kingdom Metazoa; phylum Chordata; class Aves; order Anseriformes; family Anatidae; genus Aythya; species Aythya ferina. The sequence continues at coordinate 121,763,493 of NC_140296.1, read as the reverse complement.
GGGTGGGTTTGTTTGCTTATGTCAGTGTCCTGATAGAGGAGAGGAATGAAGGTTTCCCTCTTCCAGTTTTACACAGAGGAGGGTAATGAGTCAGACTGAAGGAGCAGGAGCAACACAAACATAGATCCTGATCATGACTCTTGAGCAAGTCCCTCCAGATGTCAGATCCCAGGAGATTTGCAGGAGCTATAGGTTACACTTGATATGCTGCTTGGAGCTGAAGTGCCACAGGTCATTTCCCCCCACCAATATCTGCAGTTACTCACGTAATCTTTCCCTCACTAGTAACACTGCCTGTGGCAATGATGAAGATGTGTAGTCTGTATGTACGATAGATTAATCAGCCTGTAGCTGAAAGGCTAAACACTGTATTGATGATTCAGCTAACCCACGCTATTATTTCCTTAGATGCAGAGTTATAAACATTTTAAAGTATCAAAAATAACAAAACTACGTTAAAAACAACAAAGATATTTCCTTCATTAGAATAATGAGGCTGAAGGTTTCCCTTGTGGGGTCTTATTGTATCTCAGCAGTAGTCCTTTGAGCTTACAGTGTACCACCACACAGGCCATTTACTCTCCCAAACAGGAGGCACCGTGCCGTAGAAATGTAACATTTTCTGATGTGGTTGCATGAATACATGAGGAAAACAATACTCACAAAGTCTCGGTGAGTTGCTGCCGTGATGCAAGAAGCCATTTCAAATGCAAAAGTGATCAGCATCAGAATAATATACTGTGGGAGAGAGAGAGCGGAATTGGCTTAGTTAAGCAGTTTCTTCCAGTTCTGTGTTTTTCAAGATTAAGCCCCGACTCCTGTTCAAGCCAGAAGAAGCCAGGCTATCCTAGTCTCCCCAGTCTTTTCCTCTGAACATTCATGTAGCCCTTTTCTGTGATTGTTTTCAGTTTGCAGCCTGCTTTCCTGAAGGTAGATAATGAGAATTGCACTCCGTCTCACAGACGTAATTTCATCAGAACCTCATTGAATGGCATTAATGCCATTCTTTGCCCCACATGCCCTAGAATAACATTAGCCATTTTCATCGCTGTATTTCATTGGCAAATTATGTTTGTGCCACGTCTCCTCCTTTCACTTCCACTTGCAAGCTAATAGCTTTTCAGCAAGAAGCTATTCAATTGTAGCAGGAGACCTCATACTTTATGGAAAAAGAAGGTGCAATTTAATGGGTTGATCAGATCCTCCTGATCTCAGGATTTCCCCAGCATCATCAGATATCCTCAGCACTCTTACTCTGTAAGCAAAGATCATTCATGAAAACTGATCCTCAAGAGAACCTCTCACCTGCTTCTCTTCCTTTCATAGCACAACTCCTTTTAGCCTTTTCCATATTCCTTTTGCAGTTTTCATGTGTCTATTTCTACTCTCACATTTTTATTTTTATTTTTATTTTTATTTTTATTTTTATTTTTATTTTTATTTTTATTTTTATTTTTATTTTTTCCCCCTCATATTCAGGGCATTGGTTTTCTTTTTACCCCAGCTTCTGCCCCCTGTATTCTCTGTTTTCTCTTATACCACAGCCTTGGGTTTCAGCCAAGACACTAAAATTCAGAAATTCTCTTCCATCAGCTGTTTTTTAGTGAATTCTCTGGCACAAGAGCTCAGATCTCTAAGTGTCTCCTGTTTAAAACGGACACCCTGCCATCCTACATTAATTCAAGAGAGAGCTGATTGCATAGTTTTCAGCTCTACCCTTCCTTAATGCAAGCACCAATTAAGTTCACCACTGTCAACCTGAGGGACTAAGTAAGAAATTATATAGTTTTGTTCATGCCTTAACATTGTCTTTGGCTTATCCAAAGCTCTCTGTCCTCACCCCTGTAATTTCTGCTTGCTTGCTGATGTATAATGTTGTCAGTTGCACCCATATTTGGTATACTTACACATACTAATGCCTTGTAAAGCAGTCATTACTTATAAGCTCCTAAACTGAATGGTACATGACAGCTGAAAGGCAGTAGGGGGTGGGGAGAAACAAGAATCTAAACCACATCTCAGCTGCATGTGATTGCACAAGTGTTTCTGCATGGTTCCAGGGCAAGGTCAGGGTCAAGCCCGTGACTTTAAACCTCTGTTGCAGCTCTCACTATTGATTCCCTCATCCTGGTTTGGGAGTTTGTCACGCATATGTCCTCACAGGTATCACCTTGTGGGAGAACACAGCCATGGTGGAGAAGATCCTTTGGCTCCTCTTCACTAATAAAAGCTGTCTTCACTAATAAAAGCTTAGTGGGTGATTATCAAGGTGAGCAGGGAAAATAAACCAGCAGGTTTTTTTCAGTTTGTCAAGAATCAGTGGGCAAACTTTGCTACACTTACCACCAGCAGCAAAGTCCTGTTGGACTTGATAACTCCTACGATGCCAAGGATAGACAGAGCAAGGAGTGCAAAGCCAACAAAGATGCCAATCCAGGCAGCAGCATAGATGTCGTCATTTTCTGTGGCTTCCAGCAGAGGGTAGAGACCATGGGGATCGGACACAAAGTAGATGCACTCTGCTGTCAGGGCAATACCGCACATCTGAGAAGTACAAGTTGGGGAAACCCATTAAATCAAGCTTCCCCAAAGAAATAACAAAGACACAAAATGAAGAAGCCTGCATTTGTTTCTTTCACCCTCCTGCCCAACAGGAGATCCTCAATTCCTCCTCTGCCCAACTCTACAATCTCTTTTATCGTGCCTTAACACAAGGATTGCAAGCTGAACTCACCCAGCTTAGACCTGAAATGTTAGGCCTAGAACTTGAGGATGTTAAGAAAGAATTAACACAAATTTTCCCTTCATTATATGGAAGGAGCTGGTTGGAAAGATGTTGGTCATCAGCAAGGGCTGTTCCTCTAGAAATTATGTTGGTCTTGTGGATCAGCCTCTTCTGTCCCTTGTTGTCCCCTCCGTACCCAAATGACCAGCCAGCACAACTCTCCTTTACCTCTCCTCTCACACTGTACTGCTCTGCTTATTGGTGGACTTCAAAGGGATTTCGTGGCTGGAAAATGCTGTTTCAAGAAGTGTCATACTGGAAGGAAGCCACCCACCCACCCCTGTCCCACTTCACTTACCCCAATGACCACATTCCCCAGGATTAGTAGACCCTGAAAGATGCGTACGCCATTTTCAGTTTTTGCCATCTTTAGTTCTTCATACAACCTGAGAGAAAAAAAAAAGAAAGAAAGAAACAAACAAAAGCCAGTTGTCAATTAGACAGGTACAATATCTTCATTCAGAAATGAAAATTACCCCATGGAAAAGGATAGAGAGAACCTGCCAGCCTTTCTGTACCCCCACTCCAGAGGAAAGACTTCCCTAGGTGTGAAGCTGGTAACTTGTACTCTCCCTGACAGTTGAGCTATACAAGACAGGGGTAACTCTGTGCACAGCCATTGGCTTCAGTTCACTTTTTGGATAGGTTTTCACAGACACAACAGCACCCACCAGGATAGATAAGGGATGAGTTCAGAGCTCTCACGTTGCTCCTCCTTCAAAGGAGCCAGCTTTATCCTAGGGCATGCCATCCATCCTTTTGGCCATTTCTTCTTGGCCAACACCAGCACGGGACCATGCTGGTAACTGCAGTGCTATAGCTCTATCACACACATGCTGGCACTGCAGGGCTTGGCAGCACGTTGCTAAGGGGTAGTTCCCTCTCCCACCCGTGCCAGGAACCAAAGCCGGGGCCCTCATCCCCAGTCAGGTGCGAGGGATGGAGCTGCTCAGGCTGCAGCTGGCTCACGGGAGCCAGGCCAAGCAGCATTCCCACCAAATTCCTGAGAGCGCTACATCCTGCAGGCTGGGCCCAGGCGCCCCGCCTCGGATTCATCCCCCTCCAGAGAGAGCGGCATAAAGGCACTAGTCAGAGGTGTGAGGCCTTTTGGAGAAACAAGCCCAAATTCCAGGACCGGTGGAGCCCTCGTTTCAAAGGGACAGAGCGCATGTGTGCATGGTGAGGGGGAGGAAGAATAACCCCAGCCCCGAGACAGCTGCGTTTATTGGGTGGTTAAGAAAACAGACGCCACAAACGAAAGGCTGAAGTGGGCCCAACTTGAGCTGGCAAAGGAAAAAGCAGCTTGAACTCCTCCCCTGCTGGAGTACCAGCACTCGTGCCCTGTGTTCCTGGGGTGACCAACTCTGTGATTCTTCAAAAACCTTTTGGGATTCCTCAAGAATTCTCCAAGCATTTCCTCAAGATATCATGAATAGTCATTGTTTCCCAGGTAAGAAGTCATTCTTATTCCCAGCCAGGTGGTTGGATGCTGGCACAATAAATACATCTGAAGCTGCACAGCTCTGTACAGGCTTATGAGATCAACCTGAAGCTGCCAAACTTGCAAATTTGTTGGCCAGCCAGCATGTCCAGAAGTCACATCAACTGCCTTGGAGGTCTGGGCAGTGCCTGGCCACATGTGGTCTGCAGTACAATACTGCAGACCCTGACAAGCCAGAGACAGACTGGTTCTCCAAATATCTGAAAGCTGTAGAAACCCCTGCCGTAATCCTTGCAGGGATTTTAGAAAAGCCTTTACTTATTGCTGGCTGAAAGACATCACAAGTCAGAGCACAGTCCAAAAAGCAAGGAGATCTTCCCTGCTTGAAGGCAGGTGCATGAACTCTGACTGCCATGTGAAAAAGCAGGTCTGCTCCAGCTGCCATGAAGAGAGCTGGGCTGAGTGTGTCTAGCACGACAGATCATGCTAAGTGTGGTTAACAAAGTCACAACCCTTTCCTTAACACTACAGAAATGTCTTTATCCTCCCCTTCTCTCCTACAGACACCTCTGCAGCATAACAACAGCACTCAGACTGAAGGAAGCTAGACCTGGCTTGCTCTTGGCTGCCCAAGGGCACAGCTCAACTACTTCATTTTCTTTAACTAGCCACCTGTTTGGAGACCCTTGCACTTGGACTTTCCACCCAGCCCACACGCTTGTTTCCCTACGACCTGGATTTCTTCTTGTAGGCAGGACCTGGTGTTCTCTTGCCTCACTTTGGCCAGGTATTACTGCAGGCACATCAGTCCCAGAAAGGGGACCTCTTCTGGTGTAAACCCATCTCCTAGAATGCTGCAGCTGGGAGGAAAGCTGGGAATGGTCACCACCATACAGATATCAAATAGAAAGTGCCAAAAATCTAGGCAACTTAAGGCTTTCCAGAATCTTAGGACTTCATTTCAAACCCTGTATGGGGGTGGTCACCTAAAAGAAGCTGCAGGAGATCTGTGACTTCCCACCCTGCCTGTTCCTTGTCCCTCAGAATTAAGCGGCATTAAGCAAGAGCACAGCACTGAGGTCAGGTGCATGACTGCAGAGGCATGAGACAAAACTCTGCTGCCTTGCCTGAGGCAGGCTGCACGCAGGCATGATGCCACCGTCCCCTGGGAGTGACACTGGCAGGCAGTCCTCCTCCCACCTCCCAGAGAGACAGGCGCCAGCAGCTCGTGCCTGCGGACACAAATCATTTCAGAACAAGGGAAGCCTTCTGCGTGGGCTGGCTAAGGAAAATCTTACAACCCAAACACACTCTCCTGGGACTCCAGGGAACCCCCTGAGGAGACAGGAGCTTCGGCTGCAACTATTATCCAAAACATATTCAAAAACTTGACTTGTGACAAAGGAAGGGGGCCGGATCCTGGGATTTCAGCTGCAAGCTTGCATGGACCTGGTGTTCCTTAGCACATCCCGGGGACCTTGAAGGTTAGCTGTGACACTCTGTGGTCTCAGGTTTTCAGTTATCACTACCATAGGCTTTGCTCCATGCCCCAAGGAGCTCTGGAAAGGCTTCTGTTGCTCCCATTGCACCACAAAACCCACAAAAACCTATATCCCTCCTGAAGCATCTCCTTCTTTCCCTCCCTACACCTGGCCAGGACCCAGCCTGCAGCTTCTCCCTTATCCTCTTCAAGCTCCTGTCTGAAAAGTCAGGCTTCTGCCCTTGTGTTTTAGGTGACTAATCCCATGCAGACTTTCAAACGATGTCGTGCTGGCAGCAGTGCCTTGATACAGGGTGGACTCAGCCTCTTATGCATCAATTAACACACATTGCTCTGACTGAATTTTTGAAACCTCTACACCCTATTTTTACAGACTGAGACAGGATTTCAGTAGCCTTACAGATGAATGTCCCCTGCTTTAGTGTATTTATTCTCCATCTATAGCCAGAAAAGCCCATGGATAAGAATCATTTTGGCATTGCCTCATGTAGAAGTGGGTCCTGTTCTGATCGCCACATGTTCTGTGCCAGTTCTCATGATGGAGTCACAGCACCATGGCCAAAAGGATGTCCAAAACCTCTCCTGTGAGCACCATTTGCTTCTACAAAGAGCCAACACTCACCCCAGCCCTTGTGAAGCCCTAGGTCCTCCATGTAATCAGAGTTACGGAGTCTCCTTCCTTGAAGATATTTAAAAAACATCTGGACATGGTCCTAGGCAGCCTGCAGGGACCTTGGACAAGAAGACCCCCAGCCCCTCACACCATGGGCAGCAGCTGGGGATGCTCAAGCCATTGCCCACCATCACAGGCATGACATCCCCATGTCCCTCCTGGCCTGGAGTGCAAGGGCTGGCACAAAGCAGCACCCTTGGAGGGTGGGAAGAGGAGTGGGGACAGTACATGAGCATGATGGCTGGGCCCTGTAGGACTTCACCCCCTGCTACCTCCCTGGGTAGCTCTACGTGGCATTCTTCTCCCCTTGTGCAAGGAGGCAGAAACAAGAGGTGCATTTGTACTGTTTCCCATGGATTCTGCAGCCTCCAGATGCCTCAGCTGAAAGGCTTGGAACCACTTGAGCACAACTAAACAAACCCAGCCTTTCAGCTGCTGAAACCTCATCCTTGCCCGGGGGCCCTGCCCTGCCCTTCACCCCATCCAGCCACCTCCTCCTAGCCCTCTGGCTTTCCCAGGCCTGTCTCTACAAGCTCGAGCAGAACACCAGTGGTGGGGTGCCAAGAGAGGGAAATGGGTGAGGAGGAGCCATCAGAGGAGCAGTGCAGGTGCTGTAGGACGCCCCAGGCAAGGCACAGACCTGCCCAACCCACTAGGGTGTCCTGCACAGCAAGGCTTGGGTAAACCAACTTCGTAATTATTAATTATCATTATTGCCGTTGTTGTTATTATTTTCTGATTTTTTTCTTTTTATAAGCCCCCAAGGGACTTAAAAAACAAAGGCAGTTTCAAAGCGTTTGGGAAATCTGCAGGGTTACACTGCCTTTAAGAGGAGGCAATTAAATATTTTATTGATGAATCTTTTGGACCCTGCTGCTGCAAAGGCGGATGTTTTACAAGTGGTGGTTCGTCATTTATTTATTTTGAGGCAAAGATTTCCAGCACACATGCACATGATCCTCCTGCCCCACCGAACCTCTCCCGTCACTCCACCTGCCAGTGAAAGGCAGCCACCCCTGGCAGAGAGCAGCTTGTTCTCCAGCCTCCATCCACTCCGAGAAAATGAAAAGCCAGCCAGTTATTTTATGCTACCAGGGGAGAAATATAAAGCAAAAACAAAGCTCAGCATCAAGCAGGGGTCATAGACTAATTAAGTTTCCTTTCAAGAGAGATCGCTATGAAATGAAGCCTATGTGAACAGTGAAGCGGCTGCTAAATCATCATCAGGCATAATTACCTCAGAAATAGAGCTGGGAGGTAGTTTTTTCCTCTCTCCCTCATTAGTTCAGCAGAGCCAAAACAAGAGTGTTTTTTATTTTTTTTTTTTTTTTTAAATATATACTTTATATTTTCACAAGTGAGGGGGAATTACAGGATTTGTCTTTCTCTGTGATGATTTTTTTTTTTTTTTTGACACTCAAACATGTTGGCAACAGATCTAATTTTCCCATTTCCTCCTCCCTAGTGTTTAGGAGAAAAAAATATGAAACAAATTAAAAAAGCCATATAGAAGACACAGCCTGCGGTAGAAGAAAAAAAAAAGAAATGCTTAATAATCATCTGCAGTTAACCTCACCCAGGTACCAGCCTCCCACATACTAAACACAGCCCAGGGTCTGAAATGAAAATCATTTAACATAAAAGCCTGTGTTCTTGTACTAGATGCTTCTCATTGATTTGCCTCATGAAGACAAAGATGGTGACCAAAGCCAGGTACTCACCCCTCTCTCCTGGTGATGCTTCCCAGCAGAAAACCACACACACCTGTCCAGCTGAAAAAGAGCCCCCTTTCTCCTGTCTCGCCTGGTCTTTAAAGAGCCCAGGTTGCTTGAGAAGAGCCGTGTGTGATTGGTAGGGTGCCCATCACATGAGGAAAACTTTTTTTTCTAGCCAAACCTGTTCCCTGGCTCCTGTGGGACCAGAGGGTGTCTCTGTGATTCTCAGATTGTATCGGAATGTCGTTGTGCCGAAAACAGAAAGCTTGAAGAATTTCTAGCATTGTACTCTCCAAAGGGTGGATGAGTGACTCACTCGTGTGAGACACTTGAACTTTAAAGAGTATAGGCAAATTTGAAGGAAGTAAATATAAATATTAGGATTGCCAGACCATTATTTGAATGTGGTATAAGAAGAATGCACTGACTAGAAAAGAGAATAAACGAGTATCAGTGTTTTCATTGAATTGTGTTGCATGGAGAAGACTTGAAAAATACAGTAGTTTGGGTTGGAGCCATTTTGATTTTCTTTAACCCAGGGTGCTTTTAGAAACAAAAATGTAGGTGTTGGCTACTGTGCAAGACACTATGGATGATGAGAAAAATGGGGAGAACATTGCATTGCCTTGGGCCACATGGATTTTTAACTCATTCAGTTTTATGAAGAGTAAAATTGAGGACATATATATGTAGTGATTGGCCTGTGATGAACTAGGAGGGGCTGAGGCTGAGGAACACAACAGGAAAGGCACTTCTCTCACCTTCCTTACACGTTCCAGCCCAAATCTGCCAAAAATCATCATTCTTATTACCAGAGCCTTGATCTAATCTTTGGCAAAGGCACAGCTGCTTGTGCTTGGTGTTCATTTCTGTGTGCAAACCCCAACCTACTGAACAGTGATGGGATGGGTGATGGGAGCTTCACATTTTAAGAGTTCTTCACAAGTCAAAAACAAACATCAAAAGAATATGTGAGACCTGGCCTGAGCAAGAAAGGGTGGTGTGGCTGACAAACCACTCCATGTGAGCCCAGGTGCCACCATGGGCACCCCCAGTGAGCTGTCCACAGCTGCCTCAGCCTTCCCTGTAGATCTGCATCTGTGCTTGCATAGTCCAGATAAGAACATGCCAACAGCTCCGTATAGACAGATACATACATTTTTTAAAATTGTTGCATTTGCAAATGCTATAGGATCACAAATGCCTGCACCCCTCCCAAAAAGTCATGTACACAAGTGTATAGGGATGTGTAGAAAAAATACAAGTGCATGTGGTTTCTACACACGCATATGCACACATAGACCCACATTTGTGCACACCTTTGCTGCCTGTAGATTAAAAGCAGAGTGCTGGATTGGGTGTGAAGACACTGCAGTTGGGGGTTTCGCTTGATGAGATGGAGGTAGAAAATGAAATTCCTTGGGAAAATTGTCACTATGACCATGAGCTCTATGGGAGACAAGGCAACGTGAGAATGTGCCTGTCACTAAATGTGCCTTAGTTTTTCAAAATAGGGCATGGGAGGGAGATGGAAAATGCCCAAAGAAAGAACAAAGCTGCTGATAAATGCTGAATAGATGCTGTAGGCAATTCTAATGGACTGACCTTGCTCCCAACCCCTAAGAACACCCTTTCACCTTCCTGCACTCTTTGAATGTCTTTTCTTTATAGCATGGAAATAATGATTTAAGACTGAAAGAGTGTGAGAGGGGGGTAGCTGGGGAGGAAGACAGCACACAGAAAGGAAAAGGAGATTGCAGCCAAACTGGCAGGAGACATTTCTGTGCCTGCCTCATGCCAGCATCATGACGAAGCCACTTCTATCCACAGGTGAGGAGGCTCCTTGCTGCATTTTCAATGTTGCATGCAAAGATCAGGTCTCACATTTAAGTGAAAACACAAAGAGGGCTCAGGAAACCTTATATCCCTCACGGTGTGGCTGCACTGTCAGCAATACCCATGCACAGGTTCAATCTGACAGGCACCCTCTGTTTGTCCTAGGGAGGGGGTCCTTCCTGATGAATGTCCCTCCACTGTGCATGACATCCTCAGAGCAAGGCTGAGCATCCCTGCCACAACACACTGCAGAAGGTGCTGCCTGTGAGCTGAGCCACCGCCTTGGTGACCTCCTGCTGAGGGTGCCGCTCTGGCAGCCCCGTCCCCAGCCCCAGCCACCTGGCTTTGCTCCTGCATTCCCGGGAGGGCTGTGAACAGCTGCTTCCCCATCCACAGTTCAACCTTCCTTCCCCTGCCAGGTGGGGGGCTGAGGCTGGCTCTGGCCGCCCAAGCCCTCCACGTGCCGTGGCCAAGTGCCAGGCCCTCCCTGGAGGAACAGGGAATTCCTGCTGGCTGCCTCCTGCTGCCTCCACACAGGGGGCAAGGGGCAGATGTCCACCCTGCCCTTGGGGTCTGCGGCTGGCCTCCTGCCTCCGCTCCCCTGCTGGCCGGGCTGTGGCTTGTGCTGCAGCTGCTTCCACCTTTCGTGAAGTTTTGCCCTTCTTCTGACACTTCTGATACATCTCGAGAGAGGGTGAGGGGAATAAATAAGTGCACACCACCTAGGGAGATCAGGGGAGAGCAGCTCTGTCCCAGAAAATGTTTACCAAACAGTGTTGAGTGTGGGGAGACAAATGGCATACCATTAGCAACAACCGTGGGCTAATTATAGTGGGCTTGGATAAACCACTAGGTTGATGGGCTAGCCCCTCCATCTAGGCCTGGAAATATAGAGAGTGGAAAGCAGAACTGTATGTATATATTTAGTGTGATGCGGAATGTGGAAAGTAACTTCTTTCTAAAGCCTCAGATACCTCGGTGGAGAGTGCTACAGAAAAGCCAGATACAGGCATCTTTGTGATGCTGGTAGTTCTGGTATTTGGCAGTGCATAACCCACCCAAGAATATGGCACTGCACTCCTCATTCCTAAGAAGAGATGTATAAAGCACACTCTCAACAACTGTGGTTTCTTAATATTGCATGGAAAGAGGGGGTTACACCTTATTCTTCTAATTTTGTGTGATAGAGTTTTATTCATGAGCTCTTTTATTATTATTATTATTATTTATTTATGATACATGGCTGTATTTTGGTTTTAAGACTTGTGATTTTCAGTGTTTGCATGGAATCTAAGCTATTAAAATCATGTGATTACATGAAAATTTGTACTTTCAGCCTTTCAAAACAGATCATTTCTTGTCCTTCTGATACGTGAGCAATCGGAAAGGACAAACAAGTTGGAGGAAGCTGCTCTGTCTGGTAAAGAACTAGGTTCAGGCTGGGAACTGCTTCCCCAGGGAGTTTTGGACTAGAGCTTATATTGAAATTTGCTCATCTGGATATAGGTGATAACAAATTAAATTCCAGTATTCTACTGCTAACAACCTAGTCAGCTGCTGTGGCTCCATTCCTCAGTGGTCTTGGCCCAAAAGCTTAGACAAACAGTGAATGTTTATAAAAGGTAATCTCTGTTAGTTGCTGTTACTGTTGGCAAAGTAGATCCTCAGGGTGCTTTCCTGAGTACCTTGAGATAGATTTGGGCTCTGAATGTCCCCTAAGGAAGCCTCTTTTATTCTGCAGACTATGAAAGAAACTAGTAGGAGAGCCTCATCACAGATCTGAGGCTAATTTCTGCAGAGAAAAACCCTGACCAAAGTATCTACATCTTAGATCTGCTCATCCCACCTAGGTCTTTCAGCAACCTGGAGGTCACTTTTTGGTATACACAGAGACTAGAAGATAAAACAAGCACAGAGGAGTCTGGGAGAATCCTGAAGTCAAACCCTGCTCTGGGTCCATCCCATTAGCTAGAGTTTCTGCTGATGTGGAAGGGAAGCCAAGCCCTGCAAGAGTGGCATTCCCCAGCCAACACCTATGATGGTGTAAAAGGGCAAGTAAATCATAGAATCATTTGGGTTGGAAAGGACCTTAAAGATTACCTAGCTCCACCCCCCTGTCATGGGCTGGGATGCCACCTACTAGATCAGGTTGCCCAAAGCCCCATCCTGCCTGGCCTTTAACACCTCCGGGGATGGGGCATCATGGGCCACATAAATGGGACGCGGCTTCCTCTTTAATCTCATCTTCAGCTTCTTCTGGTGGGCCTGGCTGCCTTGGCTGGGTCTTTCAGGCTGAACATTTATCCAAGCAGTGGAGGGCATGGGGAAATAGCGATGGTTATTACCTCTGCTCTCCTCCTGTCATGAGGGATTAACTAGGCCGGGCTGTGGTCCTCAGCAGCAGAGTGGCTGTGAAGTACATATAAATCATCAGAGGATGTTATGGACCCTCCTGTTGGCTTTAAAAAGAGGAAAAGAATGAGTCCTGGGTAGATCTGGCCAAAATGGAAAGCCTTGGAAAGTATACAGCAAGCAACTGCTGTCCTGGGGACTCACAAGCACCTATTTACTGGCAGGGAGCACTTATCATACAGCCACATCATCTCTAACCTCTCAGCCCATATGCTGAAGGACAGCACAAAAATGAACTAATGCTCCTAAGTCTGCTAGATGGAAATGTTGAGCATGCTACAAGGACAGTGGTTTTATAATGTGCGATCTCCCCTTTCCTTACTGATCTTGTTGTGTTCCCACACATTGAAGTCTACCTCTTTCCTGTAGGGCACCATTACTTTATCATTTCCTTCATTATTATTAATGTCTCTTCTCTCCATATACCACCTACGTTTTCCTTCCACTGGCCTATTCTCGTAGATATGAAGCTCTGCTCAAAGCAAATGTTTTCGACTTGCACTTCACTTTGAGGATTGCTGTTTTATTGCAGACCTGAAGAAGGATTTGTGTGCCCTTCTTGCACATCTTTTGCAGATCTACTAGTTGATCTGATAAAAGCTATCACTTCTGCCTCCAAGCATTCTTCTGTCAGTCTCAGGAAGAGTTTAAGGGTGTTTTAGTGAGGAGTCTTCCCTGTGATGACCAGAATATGCTCACAGGGCACCTGGCCAAGGGAGAGAACACTCTAGGGCAGGCTAGCTCACTCTGAACAGGACCCTGGCCAAAGGGAAGGTTCACAGGAGGCTAGAAATCTCAGTGTACCTAGAAAAGGATTGACTGGGACCCTGCAAAATGTATGGCAGGAGAACAGACTTTTGAGAACACAGAATTTTCTGCTTGTGCTTGAGAGAGCTCCTTTAAAAGGCTGGCAATGTCCTGGGAAGGACTGCTAGAAGGTGCCTCCATATTGCTCTTGGTTGTGAATTTTAGGGCTTTCTGGATTACTGCCTCTGAAAGAATGCAGGTGCCAGTGTTGATATATCTGCTAGCATGTGGCCTCAGGTCCTGAATGGCCTTGGCACCGTGGTACTCCTTTGGTTTTGGTATTTCACTTGTATTTCATCTAACAGACCGGGAACAAGCTGTTCTGTCTGGACCCAGTGGCTGAACTGCTGTTGCTGGTGATTAAAAATCCCTCCTCCAAAATTCCGTGTGTCAGTCAAGAGCTGCAATATGGTAGAAAGAAGAGTTCTTGCTTGCAGACTTTTACTGCTTGTTTGGAAGGGGACAAAGAAATTTATTCACAGGAGTTGTTCCAGCTCTTTACTGAAAGGTGCTTCGGGATACCTCATTCCTCCCATATCCAGCCTGTTCACCTACCTCTGCATTAGCTGCCTCTGATCTGAGAGGCTGTAGTGGGCTGGCGGTGGAGCACTGCCATCTACTTACAGTTCCCTGCCACTATCCTGCTTGCAGCGTGCTTGCTGTAAGCCAAGTACTTCAAGTATTTCAAACCTATGTCTGATTTATCTCGACATCTCCACAACCCATCTTGGCAGAAGGTTGGAGCACCCAAAATGAAGAGGGAGGACGGTTGAGATAAAGCTGCATTGCAAGGGTCTCAGCAGTAGGAACACGGAGTAATTGCAGAGGGGTGTTGGCTGTTGCAGTGCTTAGGAGAGCTGGGTTGGAAATAAATAGCATGCATGCCTTGGGTGAGTTTATAGGGTTCTTGGGTTGACAGCTTCTGCTTTGGCAAGGGAGTGGTTGGCATCTCACAGCAACTGATTGCATAGACAGAACTGTAGGTACTGTCCAAAGCACTTCCTCTGAAACTCTCTTTTAGTCTTTCAGTAGCTAACTGGAAACTTCCCTGAGAAGTCTGCGAGACGCAGATCCTGTCGTGCACATGAGGTTTGACCTCGTCAAACCTGCACCCAGCTAATCACAAACTGAATTTCAGTTTCAGGTGGGCAAAGGATGGAGCTGTACTTTGGACCATCAAGTCCTTTTACACGGACTTTTTCTCTCCTTGTAGCTGCTGCACTGACGGACATAAATCACGGTGAGCTAGAGAGCCTCTATAAAGTTATCCTGCCTCTTAAAAGCCTTTAGCGAAGGCTCCGCCGGTCTATGCTGCCCTCTCATGGAGACATACAGAAAGGTTAAATTTCACCCTTCGTTTTCTGCAAGATACTTTGAAAGCTGCTAAAGCTACAGGTTTCGACACACAATTTCTGAAGAGCCATGAAGGTTTATGAACAGCTTCTAAGAGGGCTCTAAAACCTAACAAGAAAATTAATTCTGTTTATAGTTGTGTTGGACTCCTCCCAGCTCTTACGTGTCTTAAGCTCTTAAGCTTTGCTTCTCATTTGGAAACATCCAGATACCTAATGGGGAAAAAGGTGGGGAGCTGTTGCTCTAGAGAACAAGCTGAGCTTCTCCCATATGCACTTCCAGCCACCTTGTCAAACATAGATCATCATCATCATCATGGCATCCTACCACAGCCAACGAGTCTCTCAAAAGAGCGCAGTTATGCTACAACAGATTCAAATAATAAGCAGAGTTGGTGCATGGTGTCCCAGGGCCAAAAAATGGGTTCTCTGCCGGGCAGAGTTCCCATTGCTTTCAATACCCTGGGTTTTCAGCAAACTTGTGACACTTCCCTTCCCTGGATCTCCTTGCAAAGAGGCAGGATGTTATGCTAGACCCAAGGGGATACTTAAATAATAGCAGGACAGAGCAGGCATCTCTCTGCTCTTCAGAGGGACTCCTGTTGTGTGTTTTATGATGTTTATGCAAGTTTAAGTCAGTTTTACAAGTTTATGTCTCTCTGACCACCCACTTGCCTGCATTTTAATGTAGCCTTCTCCCTGATGTCTACTCATATGTCCAAACACCAATGGCTTTTTAAGGTGGGAACAGTTTTTCTTCAATGGCTCATATAGCACATGTTTTTCCCATTAGCAAGCAATTGTGCTATTCTATGTGTTTATTCACCTCTACTTCCTGTTTCATAGCAGGAGACACTGGTTGAAGGGAAGGAGGAAGGACAGAGGTCACCTCTTGTTCTCACAAACTCCCTAACCCTCATATGGATCCTAGCTTCTAGCTCGTAAGAAGAGTTTTTAAGTGTAGGACCAGGTGATTCCAAATAAGGCATTTCCCTTAAAGGCTTGTCAGTTTTTAGTGAAGTTTTCATAGCCAGGGTAAGCTGGGTGTAGCACTCCCTTAGCTACATTACCTACATTTTCACACCTGCAAACTGTACTAGGTACCTGTCCACCTTCATAAGACTGGCTCTAAGTAGACCTGTGTTCCTACATCTATTACCACTTTAATGGTTGGCAATGAAAAAGAGCTTAATTTTGGTCTCAAAGTAGATAACAACAACAACAACAACAACAAAGCAAGTGATTCCATCTTATAGTTTTAGTTTCTTCCCCGGTATTACTTTCCTGCAGTTAATGAAATTACACCCGCAGTTTTTCCCAACTTCTGCAATGACAGAAAGCTCACCCCAGACTCCTGGATGAATATGACATGGAGATGGCTTTCTGAAAGCTGGAAGGCAGCTAGTTCTGTGGTAAAAAAAGGGTGAGCTCTTCCTACCAGGGACAGGAGCTGCACAAGGAATTGGGATGATATCCCTGAGGGAAAAAAGAGCCATTCCATTCCTTCACACCAGGAATTTCAAAACCAGACCAAGCACTGCAGTGTCTGCAGTAAGTTTCTGATCTTGAATTACGAGTATAGAAATCTGAGATTGCCTTGCCCAACTTCTGCTATTGTGAAGTGATATTCCAGCCCATCACCTTTCCCCAGGAGAGGATGGTAGGTGGCTGTTCATCAGACAATGTCACTTCAACAAGTCAGTTTCCCTTTTCATTTGTGATATGTTTGAGGTATGGCCAAGAACTTTTGATGATGTTGCTACATCAATGTTGTCCATGAAAGCAATGTGCCCAAAAGGCAATGCAGCCCCAGATATTGAAGCCTGACCTTAACAGCATGTTTCTTCTTTTTCTTCTGCATTTCTTTTGGCTATAAGAACGATCAGGAGAAACTTTCCCTTGAATACAACCTGAAGGCATGTCAGAGAGGGTATGATCAGTTTGCCCTGGTATATTCCCTTCCTAAGCACTCCCATAGTCCCCAGTCTTCAGACTGAGTTGTCTTCTGAGCTAAGCTCTTTATTAGAGTTTACCTAGAGGTTAATTTCTTCCATTTCAGACACACAGTTCTCTGAACATTTGCTGCTGCCTACTTCAAGTTTCACATAATTGTGAAACTTCAAAATCAATGGCATTAAACTAGCTTAAAATTGGTGTTATGTAGCCATGATTCATACCCAGTGAGTCACAATGAAATGTCTCATGCTATAAGTGGCATGCCATTGAAGAGCTATCATTCTTGTGCCCTCCACCTAAGAAACAGAGCAGAGACAGGGTGAACTTTTCAAAAGACCTTTAATCAGCAGTTACAACACTTTTTTTTTTTTTTTTTTTTTTTTTTTTTAATTGCTTAGAGGCACTACACTGGCAACTTTAGTATTACCTGGGCACCTCAGTTCTTTTAAGTTCCATACAGAGACAGCAGAAAAAGAATATGTCCTTTTGATCCATGACACCTATCTCAAGGTGTGTACAATCTCTGTCTGATTGGCCCCATGGCATCCAAGATTCACAACAGAAATGCTCTGTGCACCTCAAGACCATGTGATTCGTAAGCCAAACTGGACGTCATGCTTCTGCGTCTGTTCATGGATCAACAGCAGTTCTCATCTGTGAAAATACTGTGCTTGCTCACTCTCCGTCTTGAACTATAGAGTAAGCACCCTTGGGAATTAGAAACTATTTCTAGCCTCCCCATCTTCCACTCTGTGACTTACCCTAATCCATTGGAAACACAAAGCAATACGCAGGTGTGGGTAAAAAAAAATACAACAACACAACACAAAACACCCTTTTTAAAAGAATGCACGTCAGTTCATTCTCCCTTGTGCAGAGGAGAAAACAAACAGCAGATGTTAGTCACGTTGCTTAGCACACAACTGGAGGGCATTCAAATATACAGTGACTAGCATGCCACAAGGACTTATATGGAGTAGTTTCGGTTACACACAATGAACTGTTAATTCCTTCAGAGCACCCAAGGCAAAAAATTTAATGACAGTTTAATGCCATGGTGATAAATGTCCACTTATGAAGAAGAAACAAGGATCCAAAAGTTTGGGAAAGAATTTATGGAAAAGGGACAGTCACTCTGGAATTAATGCTGTAATAAATGTTTCCATTTTAAATCTAACTTTTCTCCTTGTCTTCAACACATGAAAGGAAAATTTTGGCCCTGAGATTGCTGAGGAACACTGTGTAGAGCCTTTCTTGCAAAACTTCCAGCACCTATAGGAGGAATACTTTCCATCTCTTTTCAATTTGTCTGAAAGAGAAATTAAGGAACTTTCCTTGCATAACACTCTTGAAGCTGACATGAAGTTGAGGGCACATGCCTATAGCCTGATAACATCACAACTCACAAGTTTTTCATGAGTAAAACAGAATAAAAAAATACAAATGATAGAAACCTAGGAAATTCACAGCTATGGCCGTACCCCAAAGTACCTTAGTTCTGTTCCACAACAAAATTCAAAGACGTGCCCACCCCTCTTTCTCTCGGAAAATGCGCTGACCAGCGACCATAGAGATTAGAAAGCCTTAGCCACTAACTTCATGTGATGTTGATTATCTTCCACTCATTACCTGTTTCACAGAGGTGCTTTAGCACTTCCCTTACAAATTCTTGATCAAAAATGTATGAGTCTGAAAAGCAACCCAATTCATCTAGATGTTGAAAATAAGCAGGGCTTTCAACAGCACTTCAGTGCTTCAGTGTGACCTAGACACTTAGGACCACATCATAACTCTTACAAAACCCATGAAAAGTTATCTAATCTTTAGCTATCTTTGGGAGCATAGTACCTTGAAAATCTGCGTGATCTGTGAATGACAGAGGTGCTTCCTGCCTTTAACCTGGAAACACAGGAGTTAACTCATCTCTTTTGAGTCTTAGATAGAAAGGCATCTCTTCTCAGATGCAGAATTTGTATGCCAAATACTTGCCTCTGTTATTCCCAAACTTTTCGGGCCCAGGCTCTGCTGTGGAGTATCACACAACCTAATCATCAGACTTTTAGCTGCAAATAGATAGATGGAAGATAAGTTTCAGTGGTGCTCTCTTCATAGCCAGAGACAGACATTTGGGAACATGTTACTATCCATCATGAAATTAGAGCACTTGCCTAAAAAAGAGAAAAGTCTGTAGTGACAAAAAGCTTTCTGGCACCTACTGCACATACACATGAAGTGATGCCAAAATAACAGTATGGTCTATTGCACATTTTCAATAATCTTCAGACAAGAGACAAGAAATACAAACGTCCTTTGGAGGGTGAAAACAGACACTTGGAAAGTATGAAAATGAGCATTGCAAGTGTTTTGAGAATTAAAAGCAGTTCAAATGACATGTTTGCAAAGTGTATCTTAACTCTGAAGTTCCTGTGCTACCAGTGCGTGTCTTTGGTTTGTTTAGTTTTATTCACCTCTCACATTCCCAAGTGACAGTGCCTTCTGAAGCCACAGAGCGTGCAGGCAACTGTTGCTTTACTGTTCTTTTAATCAAAATACACACTGTACTTGCAATGATACAGGCAGGGCAGCACCAAAAACAGAGTGATCTGAACCCAGCAGGGATAGTTAAGAGTGAGACAGCTACTGACAGTGTGTGGAAGCAACAAAGAGATGGCTCCTTGCATCAGAGGAGCTTTGAGACAGCAGAAAAAACACTGGCTGAGCCTCTCCTAGTACAGACTTCAAAGTGTTAGATGGGCATTGGTGATACTGCATAGTTTGAGACAGTAAGCCACCAGTGCAGCATGAAAAAGTGAGGACTGTGGGTTGTCCAGGGCTGCTTTTTAATTCTACTTGCTTTTGCACTTGTATTGTCTGTGCTGTGAGGTTTCCCTGAACAGAAAAGTCGAATTTAGTGGTGGCCTACGTGTGGGAGCTGTGGATTTTTATAGACCATACAAGATTTCAGGAGAACAGCCTTTTCAAAATGTGCCATATGTGCATGCAGGTTCATGCACTTTCAGATTTGAGTTTGTGTCCATAAAGACACTAGATTTCAGGATTTATACTAAAGGGGAAGCACAATCACATGAAAAATCAAGAAACAGAGATACTAGCAGACATTTCCAAAGTTACTTCCACTGGTTGCAAAAGCAGGATGCTGCGAAGGCCACGTGGAACATCACAATAGCAAAGTTAGTAGGGGCCCAAAGGAGTGCACAGGACTTGTTCCAGAAACTCCTCTCTATCTTTGCTCTCATCCAATATTCCCTCTGTTTCTGCCTGCTGGGCATTTATCATAGACTGCACCTGGGAAAAAGGAAAAGGAAAAGAGTCATTTGGGAACCTATTTCCCTGCCAACAGTGCCCAGAAGTGGTGCTTCCCCTTACTGACTAGATGGTAGAGAGGGAAAGAACCCTCTCCCTTTCTGCTCCTTTTCCTCTGAGCTACTCCTTTCCCCAGAGAGCTCCAAATGTTTCTAACTCCAACTTCTAATTAACTTTCTTTCTCAACTGACCGAATTTTCTGTTTTAAAATCATTCAGGATCAGCAGATACAACTCACCTGAATAGGGGTACCTGGCAGGAAAAGTGTTTGCTCCCAGTGTGGAACAGAGGGAGCTATAGACAGATCACAGGGACACAAATCAGCCCTGACTTTCTCCCCAGGCTCCCCTTACCTGTCAGATAATGTTTTTGGAGGGCACATCCACCCCATTCTCTCCCTCACATCATGCTTTTTCACACACCCACCCTCCTGTACCTCTCTTCCCTCTCCCTTAAGGGCACATGTGAGCACTTGCACCATAGGCATTCAGCTCCTGCTCTGTCCTCCTCCTCCTCCGTTCTGAGCAGGCACAAAGTGAGAGAACAAGTCATGAGTTCACCATGTTTGCAGCATGCTCAGCAAAGCTGGCTTTCTGTTCTGGATCTAAGAGGCAGTCCCTGCTGAGCAACACCAGGACACCATACCTGCAGCAATATGAATTGCAAGGGGTCATCAGGCTTCTCGTACACCAGTTTTTCTGTGATCTCCTAAGACAGAGACAGACAGAAGGAAAGAAGTATTGATCCTTGGGAAGACACGTGGCTGCACTTTCTTCTCCAACACTAGCTGCATTTTAAAAAGCAACCATGTCTTTCAATCCCTGAGGATGAGCAAGTGTCCCTTTCTACTGCTTTTAAGTTTACACTGAAGAAAGCTCAAGACCAGGAGGGATCCAGAGGAAGGGACAATTTGATACAAGCTAACTTTAAGCCCAGCTTCACAGGCAAGCCTTTGGACAGAGAAGGGAAAGAGAAATATCACCTGAAATATCTGCAGAATATTATGTTTCTCCATGTACTTAACAGAGACTTCGTAGGGGTCTTCATATACCATTGGCTGCTCTGATATTT
This sequence comes from Aythya ferina, assembly GCF_964211825.1. Lineage (NCBI taxonomy): Eukaryota > Metazoa > Chordata > Aves > Anseriformes > Anatidae > Aythya > Aythya ferina. The sequence goes on along the minus strand of NC_140296.1, from coordinate 121,742,620 downwards.
CATATGTTGGATTGACTACAGGTGCTGATGGCCCAGCCTGTGAGGGTTCAGGCAACAATGTCTTGACTGGTGGGAAGTCATTCAGTGATGGTGGGAATTCAACTATAGGTCTCCGGTCCTCTGATGGCTCAGCAACTGATGGTATGCTGGATTTCTTCACTTCAGTTTCAGAATGGTCACTGGCATCTTGCTAAAATATTTAACAAAAAACAAAGAATGTTTTAAATATGTAGCCCTGCAGACCAGATACATTAAATTACTTCATTCTTCTGAAAATACACTGAAGCCCCTCTTAGAGCAAGTGTTAGGGCTCTGAGAGCAACACTAGGCTTTAATTTCTGTGATGGGTCTCCCCCACTGCCCCTGTCCATGAGCCCAGGAACACCATTTAAGCTCAGACCCAAACCTTCACGCCTCATCTGTGATATGTTGTGGGTGTTCCCATGCCTGGTCCTTGCTTACTGACTGATTTTCCTCGGGGGACTCCAGATGTGTGTTGCAGGTGGTTTTGTCTGTGTCCCTGTCTCCTGCGTGGAAGTCCCTGGCTTGGTCCCAGAGCAGCTCCTGCTGGTGAGCCCTGTTACCAGCACCCTGCCCATGTGCTGTGCACCTTGGCTAAGGGTGAAGCTTGGCACAACAAGACTCATCCTGCTCAGCACTGCTCTTGCTCCCTGATGGCAAAGAGACAAAACCTGTGAGGGCTTCACCCACCTCCCAGCATCTGTCTGGGCACTGCACCCTGCCCGTGCCCCACATCCCCATTCTCAGCCCTGTGACTGAGCTCAGGCACCATGAAATCACACCAACAGCACGAACACCCCGACAGAAAGGGCTGCTCTGCCGGCACCAGGGGGAGATGCCCCTCCAGAGGGGATAGAGAGGGGTTCGGGAGGATGGTGGGAGTCAGGGGATGGTCGGGATGTGGATCCGGGGATGGGGGGAGTCCGGTCCCAGGGCCTTTCTGCTGCCACCGCCCGTGCTCACCGGCTGCCAGCCCTCCATGGCAGGGAGAAAATGGCAGAGAATGTGAAAGTCGCTGGGGAGGTTGCCAGGGAAGCACTGCCGTTGGGTCCCACCCCCCTGTCTCTAGGCAATGCTGTGCGGACATCTTAGGTTTGGGCGGAAGAGCTGGGGGAGATGGGGTGGACCTGGCTATGCCCCTGGCACTGGCCCTGGTCCTGGTCCTAATCCTCGTCCTGACCCTGGTCCTGGTCCTGTTCCTGATATTGGTCCTGCCGTGCACTGTCATAGTTTAAAGTTATATGTGGGCTGTGCCTCATGGTGGGCACTGCTGCTTAGGAAGCCTGTAATGGCTGCCCCCTCCCCTGCTTTACTCATCCCCCTGGAGAAGTCTCTCGGTGTGTGTCAGCAGCCAGCCAGCCCTTTTTGGGGACTGTGCCTGTGAAGGGAGGCAGGAAGGCTGGAGCTGCTGGCCCCATGCACTGTGGAAGCAGGAATAACTTGGCTGAGAGAGGGGACATGGCGGGGGGGTTGCATGTCACTCTGACTGTCGTGGAGCAGGTAGACTTCTTGTTTTACTGGGAGCTTTGTGGCTTCACTGCAAATTCAGTGCCATTAGCTTTTCTATTTTGACAAAACAGGCCCTGATGGTGCCTCTCTACTTTACCAAGCTCTGGTAAAGGAAGCAGCAAAGCACATGATAACTATTTTGTCTTGCTGGCCCTACTAGTAAGTATCACTATAGTGAGAAGGTCTGGAAGGGAAGGGCAGAGGCATGCTCTACAAAGAGGGTCAAATGTAGAAGGATATGGCAAATATCTTGTAATAAGAAGCAAGGATGCAAGAGGTAGGGTGGTAGAGCAGTGAGTGAAATGTGTGTGTATGCATTCAAGTGAGAGGTACTTTCTCTTCTCAGTTTTACACAAATCCTGACAGTGTGCTGCGTGATGAGCTACCTCAGAAAAAAAAAAAAAAAAAGCAAATAAACAGATTGCCAGTTTCCCCCAAAGAGGAGATGAAAGGAAAAAAAGATAAAAGCAGTGCTGGGTTACCACAGTAACCGGCTTCTGAAATACTCTGGTTCATGCTCCAGTGTGACAAGAGCTGGGATTGAAACATGAGTGGCTGAAACTGCCATGGGCATTGAGGCGGGGAGCGTGAAAGGGGAACACAGGACTTCAAAAACTGTGCAAAACTAACAGATGTCACTTAGATTCAGAGCAGCTCAATTTGTGTGTATTTTTCAGGTTAAGCTGTTGACCTTTTACAAGAAACACTTTCCCCACTGCTCCCATACTAGGTTCGTAACACTGTTGTCCATGTCTGCTGGCATGTTGACTGCTCAGATCCTCTTGCACTTGAGTGCTGCTGCCTGCTCTCAGGGGATGCCAGGTCATTGCTCAACTCCTTTCAGCCTGTCTTGCCTTTCCCAAATTGTCCACACGATTGCTATAGTACTGGACAACATGGGACTGCCAATTTTTTGATTCTTGATTTGTTATTTTAGTTTTATTTTGTTTTATTTTATTTTTAGTGTGTTGGCTTACAAAGATCTTGAAAGGTGATGGATAAAATTGTTGTTAGGCAGTTGGTTGCATGGACTTTTGGTGAGATTTCAGGGTACAACTTCTTCAACCTCTACTGATTATTCTGTCTTAATATGGTGGGAGAAAAAGCACTGTATACTGCCTGGTGTTATGGATTAACAGTCTTTGATTTGTGGACCCTGACATTTTTCCTCCAGGAGATGTCAGGCAATGGAACAGGCTTAAGCGTCTAGGCAGGATATTCACGAGTTTGTTGTGTACACCCCTGAGAAATAATCAGTTTAGTTGCTTGTTTATTTTCTGCAGTGATCTGTGTGTGTTTGCAAACCTTGTATCTGTGAAGAATTTTTGCTAGACAAGGTCTTCTTGCCAACTGGTCCAAGAAAGAAAAGTCCAGAAACCCAGAAACAGTTGAGGCATGAGTTAGGCGATCTTCCCTGCCCTTCAGCTAGATATGTGCTGTAATGCTCACAGAACTAGTTTACTTAGGGTCTGAAAGGAAAGCAGTAAACTGTTATATCCCCATCATACTTCAGGGGGGCAGTGTTAGCTGTAGTAACTGCAATTGCAGTTTGAGCTGAAGTAGGCACCTGTTTTCAGTTGTGTGCTGAGCCTCACAGTGCTGTTTTCTCCACAACATGACTCCCTGCAGAACTTCTCCCATGGGTTTCTCCTCTCCATCCTTTACTGGACAGGACTGAGCAGTTCTCAGCTGCCTGCTGGCTTCAGATAGAGTCCTGCTGTGGGCAAATCTTAAGCCCCATGTCTTCCTTTCATCTGTGCCTCATTGGTAAACAGCATATCTTTCCATTTCCAACCCCACTGTCTACTGCAGGGAACTGGCTGCTGGGGGTGGAAAGCTAGGATTTTGTACAAGGAAGTAAGATGAATGACTCCATTAAATAAACATCACTGCTCTGCTTATTATTTCAAAAGAAGAGATTACAGAAAAACAGAAGATGCATTTTAAATACATTAAAATTCTGAGTAAAATAAAGCCTTAAATACAATGTTCATGTAACATAAATCACACAGCTTTTTTCTATCCCGGCACATGGAAAGCAAAACCGTATTATTATATCATTATTTATATGGCACCATATGCTAAGTCTGGAACTTAAAGACTTTCAAATAAATAAGAAAACACCAGCTGCAGATCAGCAACACGCTCTTTTATTGGGAGTCACTGTGTAACTGTGGCTATCATTCCTGCTGTTAAGTTAAAACTTAAATAAATTGTCAGAGAAATAAGATAGCCATTAGAGATTCAGTGTCTGTCTCCTGGGGACACTTTTTCTAACAGCTGTAACAAAGATCTGCTGCTGGTTTTGTCCTATCTGTGTAGTAACTCATTGCATTTGTCCCTGCAGTATCACACAGTTGTTCAGTAGAGATGGTTGAGCTGTTCACTATAAATAATGTTGGTTAACAATGCGGCCCCTTTTGGGTTAATAAATTACGGTCAAACTACTCCTGAGCCCCTCTGATTGGTTTCTTGCAAGTCTGCAGTGAAGAGTTGGAACAAATCACTTTTCACAGTCTCTTCACTTTGAATATTTCTTCTTATTTTATTGTGCTGCAAATAAATAAATAAATAAGCCAAAGCCTGAAAATGCATGTCCTAAACTCCTGCCTCTTTATCTGGTACTTGACAATCATAATAGGATGCACAAGACGAAACGCATCAGAAAATTACATGGCTTTGCTTAAAGACACAGAGGACCTTGGCCAGTGCCAGGCTGTGGGATCCATCCTCCTCCTGGGTATGAGAGCTGGTTTTTGGCAGAGATTGCTGGACAGGGCAGCGAGCTCACCTGCTAAGCTGTCTATGAGGTTGTTGCAACCCAGCTGACACCTGAGGCCATGGCCTCGTGGCTCCCCATCCGCTGTGGCTCTGAGGCTCTCTGACCTGTGGTTTTGCACAGTTGCAGCTGGGCATAGTTAAAGCCTTCCTGAGGTCTGGAGAGCAAAGGGCAGCATTGTGGCATGGACCAATCATTAAGAAAAGCAGGCTGCAGAGAGGGATGGGGTGGTGGCAGGAGTCTGTGTTTATCCACACACTGACCTGAGACTTGTCCCACGCATTTGTAATTGCTCGGCAGTCTGTCCAGGGGGCTGCTGAGAAATTAAATTATTTATAAGCTGGCAGGGGAGTGGTTGTAAGTGCAGCAGAGCATCGTGGAGAAAGCTAGCTCCCAAATGAAGTGAGGAGAGCTGGGATGTGAGGGAAGAGAGGCAGACAGGGGGTGCTGACTTACACCAACAGCCCTTGATGTGGGCCCGGAGCTGACAGTGATGCTTCGAGAGAGATTGCACCAAATTTTCTGTTTTCATGCAGTGCCTCTGTTCGGGTATGTGCGGGGACCAAGCCAGAGCAAGCTGGCGAATCCAGCTCTTGCTAGAGCTCTGCCTGCATTTCCCAGCAGAGAGCAGCAGAGCCTCGTAGCTGCTTGCAGGGGCTCCGAGTGCATCCTCCAAGATTTCGTGCACTGCTTGCCTCCCCAGAACACAGCAGTAAAGCACTGAGCTCGCAGGCACGTCAGACCTGTCAGGAGCATTGGTGTGAACAAACAGAAAACACATGCCAGGAATCCCAAAAATTTGGTGCTTTCCTGGAAAACTATGTGTTTGCAGAGAACAGAGGAACCTTTCTTGAGGGGATGCTCTGCAGGTTGTCTTTGTACCCAGAGCCAAAAGGGGATACCTCAAGTATGGCTTCAGAAAGGAGACAGGTACCTGTAGCAGGTTAAGCAAACCCATTTCACAGCTGATGGACATGGAATGAGTAACACCCTGAGGTCTTCTTCAGCTCCATCTTCAGAAGGGCAGGAAAGAAATGTGTTTGTAGTTTCTATGTTTTGTAATATTTCTTTGGAAACCTGTTTACCATACTTTAGGTTTTATCTTTTCTATGAAAAATAAACCTTTATCCTTCTTGTTCCCTCCTCCCTTTATAAAGTTATCATGAATGTTACTGGCAGTAAAAATGAATGAAAAACATGAGACACTGCTTCTTTGCCAAGGTGTCAAAACTAATTAATCTGTGTCTAATTTAGACATCATTCTCAAAAACAAACAAACAAACAAACAAACAAACACAAACAAGACTTTGGCCCTCTGTTTGGAAACTCACCTCCTGTTCCCTAGGGGAACGAAAGAAGCTGACTTTGGTATTATACTGGAAGATCCTCAGTGATATTAACTGGGGCAGCTTCTGTCATTCAGTGATTGCCCTGTTTCTAACTTCTGAAGCCTAAAGCTGTCAAGGTTTTATCCTTCCCCATGGGAAATAATCATAGACCTTCTGGGATGCCAAATGCGTGTAAGAGAGAAGGCTTTAGTTTTGTCTCAGCATCACCTGGCACCAGAGGGAGCGGATGCTCTGTTCTGACTCATGTTTATGCTGAACCTTTATCCCACACTCTCCACATAAGCTGTGAATTCCCTGCAGGGAGGGAGAGCCGAGGCTTAATGTTCACCTGAGGGAGTGGTGCTTGTGGAGGACGGTGAGAATAAGGACAGCAGTAGGATAGAGGGAAGGCACAGGTTTGCCTACAAGTGCTTCCGTATTCCTGTGCTGTGACCCTGTCTTTCACTGTGGGGCAAGGAACCACAATGGTATAGGACAGACACGGTATGGGGCAGGCTTTGGGAAGACAAATATATCACACAGTGACAGTAAGACCATGGATAGCCCTGTCTTGAAAAGCCTGTAATCCCCAGAGTTGTGAGCGGCTTTTTGTGCTCCTCAAAGTATGGAGTGCCCCCTCCTTCCTCTGACCTGCCTGTTCCCCTCTCCCAGCTTTCTCCCCCCCCCCCCCATTTGGCCTGTATGCCAAACTAATTTAAAATGTGATGCAAACCACCGCAGCCCTGGGGCCACTGGGCTGGTCTCCACAGCCTCCCACCACTCACCCCAGGTGGGATCTGTCCTTCTTTATGGATGCAAATGATGCTTCATCTCTGAATCGTAGCTGTACATGGGAAAGGTGCAATTAGCTGCTGCAAGGAGCTGGGCCCATCTGACTTGCCTTGTTTAACAGAGGCTTTAATTAAAGACCCCCTGATGCTAGAAAGTCACATTAATTATTCATCTGAAAACATTTACATAGAGTCCCCCGTTTCCCTTCTTCAATAAATTATCAACTTCACGTCTCCATAATTCATCGAAATGACTAAAAATACATTGTCTCAGCCTCCATCACCTCCCTCCTCACTCTGGCTTTGTCTGCTCCAACTGTGATGGCTTCAGTATCTTAATGTGAAGTTCTCCTACAGCTCTCATGTAAAAAAAGGGGATGGAGGAAAAGGGGGAGAGTGAGAGGGAAAGATTTGTCTCCACACAGGAGTCATGGAGATGGCAGTATTTTTTCTCTTTTTCTTTCCCACGGAACTAGCATGATACTGAGGTTTGCAGAAGCTTGTTGACTATTTCTAGTGAGGCAAAAATCCACTGAGGGAGGAGAAAAGATGTTTCCAGGCACAAAAGAGGTCTGGATATAGACAGCTTCTGTGCTCAGCTGCAGATACTCCATGTGAACCAGAGCTCAGCAGTTAATCTCACTGGATCCCCTCTATACCCCACCTCTATATCAGGCCAACAGTTCCCTGTCTGCCTGGTAAAGGGATGATGCTTTACTAATTAGAAGCTGTTCTAATATAGCTGTTGTGAGGAGGAAAAAAGCAGACAAACTTAGACAGAGGGAGAAGTTCTGCAGCAGATCACAACCAAGATGTCACTGCAGGCACAACTGAAGGAAAATTCACTGCAAATAGTCTTCTTCAACACATTTCACTTTGTGATAAAGTGAACTGTCACATGAGAGAGGGAAAAAACAGTCCTCAGAGGGCTTGTTTACATGGGGAGTTAAGACAAATTAGTGTGAGGTGTGAGTTAATGCGCAGAAGTTGAAGTGCATTAAACCCCTGTGTGGGTGCTCTGATACAGAAGGAAAACAGCATCCGTTCACTATGGTGACAATTAAACAAAGCAAAGCAAGGTCACTTTATCCCCGAATGTCCACACAAGGTTTAACATGCTTTAATTCATGTGCATTCATTTCACATCTTTGGTTAATTTACCTTAACTTTCACGAATGTCCTAACCCGCAGGGCCTGGAAAAGTGTGTGCTCCACCTGGCCCTAAATAACTCCTGTTACTTGCAGAAATAGTGGTCTGGTACCTACAGAAATCAGACCTGATTTCTGGGAGCAGAGGGAGTTGGTGTCTAGCAAGGAATGATCTTCCAAAATAATGGGTGGACAGGGGCAGCATAGGTACCAGCAAGCTTCTCAAGACATGATAAAAGAGATTATTAAATGATAAATCAGGAAAAGAAAACACTGACTCAAAGACTGACTTTAACACTGACTTGACTTCAGTATTTTGAATAGAAACGAGGTTTCTGTGTAGAGACCAAAGCATGTGTAGGGTCTGAGACTAAGCCTGAAAATGGGACTGAACTGCTGAGAGAGTAATATGCATATCCTAAGCATTACTCGATTTATTTCTGTATTTGTTTCCCCATCCCATGCTCTTGTTTCTGTTCTAGTTGGGCTGTCTTGACCCAGCAATGAATGATGGTGACAATACCCTTTTGGGCCATGAGAGTATATCCAAATCTTGGCACATCTTTGTGTGATGGACTGCTAATTGTTGGCTTATCTCAACTGTTAATGATGTGCTTTAACACAGCCTTTATTTTTGGCCAGGCTGAAAACTAGCTGAACTAGTTGATGTAAGAGGTGCCAGCTGAGATGAGCAATGCTACATTCTGCTTTGACTGCATCTATAAAAATACAATTGAGACAGATACATGACAACTTTAACTTCCCTACTTGTCATGGGATAGGGTTGGGGGTTGCTGAGATGTACAGTAGACTACACTGTGTAGGTAACCCAACACTGCCTATCCTTGGCACTGGAGTTTGGGGCGGTGCCTCCAGAAACTGAGCCAAGGAGCAAAGTCATGTTCTTCACTGACATCTCCAGACAGCACTTAAGTTACTGTGTGTGTATTTGTGCCATGTCTCACTGACCTGCTCAGGGAGAATAAACTGGTAACCATTGGCCATATTTTGTCTCTTCAGCTGCTCCAAGGATTAAAGACCAAAGGCAGGAAAGGTGAAGCAGAACTTGCCAACAGTGGAAAAGTCCTTAGTAATGGTCTTGGGGGATTTCTTAAGCCCTTAAGGTTCTTTATTGGGAAGGAAGAACTTGTATTCAAAGAAAAATAGTAATACAGATTCCAGTGTTTGCTGACCCTATATACTGCTTTCTTGGAACTGAGAGACTAGAAACTCTTCCTGCATCCAGTTCCTGGAAGACAACCCACTGAGGTCTTTTAAAATATGAAGATGTTAGCTCTGATTCAAGCTGTTCCTCACAAGTACATGGTGTCTGGAAGGGCATAGGAGTGAAGCACAGCCATACTGTACTCTTCGCCAAAAATATATTCCTGAAAGGTGTGATGATTAGCAATTTAAGGAAGAACAAAACAGTTCTTCCTGTAGAATTAAAGTCTATGCATGCAGGGGCATAGGGAATACACAAACTTAAATGTATAGGAGCAGTATCGATGGCATAGAGGACAGAGAGAGAAAAGATTGTCAGCTGGAGGGGATACTGTCTTTTCAGAGGCTGACTTTTGGAAATGGGTCACTGTTTGGAAGATGTCAGCTGCTTCCTCCACGAATGGCATGGAATTGTACACTCTAGTTTGTTAGCCCCAGACAAATCTTGAATTTGGTGTAGGTTTTAGCTTGGTGTGCTGTTAGCTCTGACAGTGACCTCTTCCAAATGACCATTTCCTTGGAGACTGGAGATATTATTTCGTAGCATGTGTTGGAAAAGAACACCAATAGAGGTCATTCTGCTAGCAATTATACCTCTAGAGGATGCTAAATAGCACTGAATTCAAAGCTTGCTAGCATTCAAATGGAGTCAGATACTTAGGATTAAATTTGCTAAGATATAAATATCATCTATTGCTTATCAATTAAATTCTATTTCAGACTGTGTTATTAAGGGATCTGAATTAACATGCTTTTGGATGTAAGTCAAGCACATCTTTGCAAGCACTGGGAAAAAGCTCCCATCCTTCTCTTCCATCTAAGCAAATTGGATTAAAATTGTCCACAGTGAAGTTTTTTTAGCACTTTATAGAGTCTATGGAGGACCCTTAAAAATAGTCCAGGCTGTGGCTTCCATCTAGAAGTACATAAATATCAGTTGACAGATACACCGCTCACAGACTAGTCTTCGCTGTTTAATTTGTATTGGCCTTAACAGGCTCCAAAGTAATATTTTTTGCTGTGTCTCTTGCAGGATAGGACAATATGCAATTAGCTTAAACAGAAGGAAGATCGGTTTAGATATTGAGAAGTCTTTACTAATAGTACAGTAATGATGCATAAGAATAAATGGCTCGGGGCCTTCTGCCTCTAGAGAAGTTTGGATGAAAATGGCAAAGTGATCTTGTCTGCTCCTGGAGGGAGAGCACAGTTAGTTCTTTGATGTTTCTTTCAACTTTATTTTCCATGGTTCTGTATATGCCCACAAAGTTTTCTTGCCAAAAGTGGCAATAGCAGCATGTTCATTGCCACTGCATTGCCATTGAAAATGCTACCTCGTCAGTGCCCCAAAGGAAGAACAGGCTGACATAACAGCATGACAATGATATCCTTTTTTCCAAGCTGGCAGAAGCAAGCCATTTTGGAAGGTGTTATACATCTCCCATAACCCGTGCTCCAGCTTCCTTGGTTGAGCCAAATTGTCTTCCCAGCTTGTCAAACTGGAAAAGTGCTACCACTGTAATTAAAGACATTAAAGCAATCAAAATGAGCATACAAGCATAATTAAGGCACTAGTGGTTTATGTCCCCTGCAGGCATTCTGTCAGAATAAATGACTTTTTGGTTTAATTTAAGCCTCTTCCAAAACATCACTAAGACTAAGGAGGAAAGGAATTTTTATTCATATATTCACTAGTAAAACTTCATAGTTTTCAGTTTCATAACCTACCTTACAATGGTAAAATTCTCCCACATAGACAAAAGCTAGAGGGTATTGCTGCATAAGAAGGATGTAGCTTTAAAAGAGTAGATTGGATCTGGAGGACAACAAGAACCAAATGGGAGCAAGAGAGACTTCCCTGGCACTGGATCAAGCCCTTCATAAAAGAGAAATCAGTTGTGTTGTGCCAGTGTAGGATGCAGTGTCCTGAAAGTCTCTTCCCTCCCTCTGAAAGGAAGGTACACAGAATAATTAACAAGGTTGGAAGAGCCAGGGTCAGAAGGAAAAAGAGGAGAGGGAGGTCAGGAACATCTAGTGAGTACTGGGGAGCTGCAACTCCTCTGCGTCTTTGTAAGACTGGGGTAGGGTTGTGCTATGGAGGAGGTCAAGTTCACTTGTAGAGCTCACTGGATTAAACCTCTGAGAAGTGGATGTTTCACCTCCAGAGAGGCTGGTGAGTTTATAGGTACATGGCTTGCAGCTTTGCTCATCCCTGGGGCTTTTTCAATAAACATCCAAGGTCTTTTAACAGCCATACCACTATGAATCCTATGTCATGGCACTGAAATCAAACCGTGGCAGCCAGCAGATTGAAATCTCTGCTGTCCTGAAGGTTGGTTGTGGGATGTGTACAGCAGTGTAGATGGGGTTACCCCCAACAATACTACACCTCCATTCTCAGAGCTACTAGACAGGTTCATAGGGCTGCCCTGAGCTGTTCAGCTCTGAGATAATGAGGCTGAGCTGTTTTTATTTGAGGTTGATGCTAACCTCCCCACTGGTGGGGGGGGCAGTGTTTGCTGAGTATTCTGAGTGGTCTGGGAAAAAGACTGAAATGCTGGGGTCCTGACCTACTCATTTACTGTGATCTGCAAACCAAGCTCAACAGATATGCTCCTTCATGCAAACAACGTGTCAATCCACAGGTACCACTGGGTACTGCTTCAGCTTTCTGTTTCTGGTACTGCCTTCACAGGTGAGAAGTGCCACCAGAATCTGAATGTCACAGTGCTGGACACCTGAGAAGACAAGGGCAGTCTAAGCCATGGGGGTAAATACCAGACGTTGACTCAGAGTTTTCATTGTAGTTCTACATGATGGAACCAAATAATGGTGAGAGTCAATAGGATTACCTCTTGCCCCCTAAAGTGACTCATCAAGAGGTTTGGGGATGCAAGGGTAATTTTTTTGGCTCAGATTCTAGCATGCGCATGAAGGTGAGAACTATGGAGATCATTACTGCCACTAACTCTGTCTGGGATCTGCAGTCTTAGCTGCAACTGGATCAAGCAGCTCCCATACCCCTAATCCTTGTGCTGTTATTGAGGATGCTGCTTTCTTGGTTGCTTGGCTTAGACCTGCTGCAGTTCCTGGCCAGGGAAGGAAACACAGGAGGACCCTTAAGGTGGGGAATCTCCTGCAGCACCTCTGCAGAGTTGTGTAAATACCAGTCCACCACCTTGCTGCTTCTGTTTTTCTTCCCTGTCCCCATTGGATGTTACCACAGCTGATGTGCCATCTGTACAGAACAGACTGCTGGCTCTTTCCCTCACCCCATGCCCTCTTCAGAGGCAAGGAGCTGGTGACTGGCTGTGACAGATGTACAAAAGGACAAGGTGAACGTCACAGGCAGCACCAAGAAAATCCAGCCAAAACCCCACTCCATACGGGGAAGCACAGTTCCAGTTGTTTGTCCTCTGGAGGAAGTAATCTCTGAAGCTGCTGCTACCCTGGCCCTGATACTAGGCAAGCTCAGTCCCATCAGAGATGGTGAAGAGGGGGAAAGCAGCAGGTAGCAGCATCACTCTGGTACAAGGAAGCTCGTGATGATGTTGCTCCCCATGATTATGCTGTTAACAGCCAGGCAGGGTGGAGTGTAATGAGCAAAGGTAGATGAGAAAAGGAAAACAGACGAGACAAATGATGTTTAAATGTGATGGCTCATTAAACAAAAGCTCTCTTCTATGTTTCTTCCCTCCGTAGCAACAGAAGGGACAATGGTCATAAGTAAGAGGCAACCCACTGACAACAGGAAACATTTATAGAAAGTAATGCACTTAATTTAGCAGCTCCAGCACCAACGAGCAAAGATATTTTGCATCAAGTAACTGAAATAAAGGTTTTGCAAAAAAAAGTTTTGCAATGTTTTTGCGTGAGGCAGAGAGCTCTTTTCTACCCAAAGCTGAGTCGCTTCTCACTGTTGAATATCAAGGACCACTCCTGTTTTTCCCACAGATTTGAACCCCTGCTGTCTCCAGCAGATGTTTGAGGATGCAGAAGTAAGGGCAGCACAAGCTGTGGGTCTCACACTAATACATCCATGATCCTGTCTGGCCTGGCTTACCTATGCTTGCTTACAGGGCTTTGATCCTGACCAGATCCTGGAATGTTTACTGATGTGTAGCCTAAGGACTTTGAGAAGTTATTGTAATCAATCCTCTTCCAAAAGACGGTCTGCTTCACCATTGTCCATCCTGCCAGCTGTGTCACCTGTTCTGAAAGCATCCGTGTGATGGAGTCTCTGCACCTCAGAGCAACTCTTCCAGTGTTTCATTGATATCATCCAGCTTGTCAGTGTATTGTCCTATCCAGCCAGAATATGGAGGACAGATTGTTTCCTCCTTCTTTGTCGAAGCCTTTGTATTGATTTTGTAATAGACTGCCTTTCAGCTTTCCAAAAACATGCATGAAAAGATCTCCACAGTGTTCATCTGTCTTACATGGCAAATGGCTACTTTGCATTTGTATAAATCACGTCACCGGGTGTGATCTTCTATCTGAAAAAGAAGATGCAATCTATCATATTGAAGTTTCTATTGTGTTATTTATGAGAATGCTAAAGGCGATAGACAGTCTTCAGACATAAAATACCTGATCCTCCAAGAACTTCCTCCAGTAAGTTCTTGAGCTGAGAAGCTGGCCCAGCAATCCAGCAAGACAGGAGGACAGGGCCCTGGAATTATTTGCCAATTCAGAATTTGTCAGGAATGAGAAAGACAGAGTACACGATGACTTCGGATATTAGGACATCTTGGATGGCAAGAGAGGAATGACTTGACTGCTTTTTCTTGTTGACCACACTTTTCTGCCTTATCAGAAATTCCATCACCTAGGACTAATTTACCCCTTTGGCCATCTGGAAAGCTGCTAGCTCACTCAAAAATAAATAAATAAATAAAAAATCTTAGGAGCAGCTTCAGAGATATCAGATTTAAACACCCTACTCTTTGTCTTTTTTTTTTTAAGGTCAGCCACAAGGAACTAATACATATTCTAGGATTCCCATTGAGATGGGGGTGCACAACTGCCATGGTGTGGGCCCTTTTGTCTGTTGTGTTGCGCACATGACTGTGCTGACATGGTAAACTACAGTAAAACAAGTAACTCTGTTCTCACTGCTGCAACAGAAGGTCCTCTGTCTCCCAAGCATCATTTGATCCAAGAGGGATTGAACTGACTTGAAAGCAGCTTTCATCAACACCCTCTCTGTTCCAAGTGAGGAGCTTGCACCACTGGAACTGCCTATTCACAAAGCTCATGGGAAGACAGCCAGCAAAATACAGCATCCATATGGAAAACACTTATTGGTTAAGAAGTGGCAACTCTGCGGACAGGAAAAATACTGCTGAGACAATTAATCTGCAGTGGGGAGTTTAAACCTGTAGTTCTTGTTTCTGTACCACTGTATCTGATGTTTAATGGATGTCAAAATCTTGCAGTTGAGCAATACCTCATTTTATGCATACAAATCAATGATTTGATTGATTGCCCTCAGACTGATTTTTGTTCAGAATTGCTGAAGCCCCATTGCCTGGATGACATGAGTCAGAGAAACTAAAGTCTCACTGTTTATAATGTTTTAAGGCAACCCGAGTTTGCAAAGCAGTAGCCTACATATTTGATACCAGGTCAGGCTGTATTTTCAATTAACACTTTGAAGGCAGATACCTAATATTAATCATTGCAACACACAAGGAACACAGGTCAGAGCGGTAAGGCAAGGACAGAAGGACAAAGAATAACTGAAGTGTTTCACCTTGGCCTCTGGCTGTGAAAGAATTTCCAAAACTACAGGAGTTAGCTCCAAAACCCAACACTCAATTGTGGGTTTTTGGAACATTACGAGGTTGCCCTCAGCACAGATGCAGTCAATGCAGGTGGTGGAGTCTGGAGAGAGATGTAAGTTTTTGCTGAAATAGACACAACTGGTCAGCCTAGTGGCTCTCCAGACTCCACCGCCTGCATTGACTGGTTTTCATTGATTGTAAAGAGGTATTTGGCCCCCAGTTCATGTTCAGGTGCCTACAGCATAGGCACCTACATCCCTCACTGGCCATGTCTGCACACAGTTCAACTCACTCCTGAGCTGCAGACCTCACCTTGGTGTGCTCTTTGTCAGTCAATAACAGATAGCCCCTGTAAAAAGCAGTTACCTGAGCATAATCTCAGATTCTCAGGGCATCAGCTAAATATTTAAGAGCAGTCCTTCCACTTTATTTCACAACAGGAGGATGGAGAAAGTTTCTGGAAACTGAGTCCTGAGCTGCAATGTTTTCTGAATGATGAGTTCACAAAAAACATTCAGTCCCAGAAGCTAAGTATATGCAAATAAGTCCTTCTCTTAAACCTTTCACCCACCTTGCCTATCTTACAAATGGCTTGTCAGGTTTTATTCTGATGCATTTCTTACAGCTTTCTTAATTCTTTCCAGGTGGCCTCTCTCCATTTTCACATCTACTGATGACCGTATTTTCTTCATGCATCTCTTGAAAGCAGCAACCAAAGTAACTGTTCCAAAACACCTCCCCCTGTATAGATCCAGGGGCCTTCTGATAACAAACAACATTTTGATGCTCATTCATGTTATGCTGACATTTAAACCCACCGAGGGTGACCAGAACAAATGGGACCTGACTATCTTCATAAATTTCCTCGAGTGCCTGGTGGGAAGCAGAACATGCTCTTGCCAATGACCTCTGAGACAGCAGTATAAAAATAGCCTAACGCATTTAAAAAGCAACAAGAGGGGAAGGATGCATTTTATGTCAATTCAGTCAAAAAGTCCTCAGAATTAGTTGCCTGAAGTGTTTGGGAAAGCTGACAGAGTATAATAGCACAGCGACTATTTTCTTGCTTCTCAGCAAACACAGCATTAATCGTCTGGGCTTAATATAGCCTTCCACATGCCAACTGGGTGCAAAATTATGGCTAGTATTAGAAAACCACTTACCATGTGGACAGGCTTAAAGTGCAATAAGCTGGGGGGTGTGGATGCAGATGGAGTATGCCTAAAGATGTACAGTGACCTTGAGAATTGTATGCCATGTCTCTGGAGATATAGAGCCTCTTCTTTATGGACTCTAACAGAGGTGGAGCTCTTCATCAGTGGTGGGGCATGGAATGGGCTTGGATTTGTAGTCAGGCTTGAATTTTGGGATTCTGGTGTATCTGGAGATGTCTGAGCACAAGAGATTTACTGGAATTTGTTTTATACACTATTGTATCCGAATGCGTAACACATAGACCAATATACATCAGGATTATGCCAGGAAAGAAAATCCACAGCTTGAGATGTTTGCAAAAACATCATTTATAGAAAAAAAAACAGATGTGTAAGAACCCTCTATTCTCTTCTATACCCTGCCTGCTTTGTTTGGTGGACCTTCTGGCAAATAACTATTCTTATTTTGATAGAAATGGAGCAGAAATATGACTGAATATCTCATCTGAGACTTTGCCTTAGCACTTGAAGGATGCAGAGTATTACAAACAAGGTCAAACCCTTTAACACCCTGTATTGTAACATCTGTACAACACAGCTTAGAGACTGTTGTTCCAGTATTACTACCTAGTAAAGTGGGCTCAATCACTCAGTGCTTATATAACACTCTTTTTTTTCTGTACATGAATTGCATTTCAATCCTGTTTTTCTCTCAATATTGTGTTGAAAGTTATTAATAAACAGCTTTGACTAATGATTTACAGGTTTTTGCAGCAAATTCCTTGTCATTCTTTCTGTAGTTGGCCTCCTTGATTATTCAGTGAACTCTCTCTGTGATCTCTGACAAGAGGATTAATTGTAAGAGCACAATAATAAATATACCATTGGTGAAGTCTTTTGGACAAATGTAAATCTTTGCTAAAATTAGAATTCATTCAGCCTAGCATTTCCATGGTTATCCAGATACTGACACGCAATGACATCATGCAGAGTCTATCAAGAAGAAGGCTGTGATTCACAATTCAGGATTTTTGATAATCAACCAGCACTAGTATTTAGGTAATTATGCCTGTACAGGATGTTATGACATGTCTATCTTAAATGTATTGCTGGTTACTGAGACAGCTCCTTTTTATTACTAAAATATACCTTTCTCGCCTTAAAACATTATGACAATTGTGTGAATTTCTCTTATTACAGAGCCACATGCTGCCTTGGTGAAAGTGACAGGGCTCACTGTGTATGAATTAATACAGAACTGGAAGAACAGAGGAGACTACCTATGGCTCCTTGCCTGAATTCCAGAAGGATGAAAGGTTTGGCAGCAAGGCTGGAACTGAGAGAAGAAAATAAAAAGAAGTGGAAGTGAGAACATCCTGGTCATTTCTAATGGTTATCATGCATCACTGGCCAAATAGTGTGATATCACCAAGTGCCCTTTCTCCCGTTTCAACCTGTGCTTCTGCAGGTGCAGCTACACTCGGTGTCACCAAGACCTACTAAGCTGAGAGGACGATCCAAGTATCAGATTCCAGCTGGGAACTGGGGCCTGAGTTGTTTTCTTTGAGCAGGGAGATGGCCAGATACTTGGCCAGTGCTTGGTTGATGTGGCTATGAGGAGGTATAAGCATCCTTTACCTCTGCATGTGCTCTTGTGCACAACCCTCTCCTGGCTCCAACTGGGAAATGGAAAGCTGACTTGAAAATTAACTTGCATCTTGTGTTGGTTGTTGGTTATATAGAGGATCTTTCTTTCCCATCCTGACTGTGGGGAGCATAGCTCTGCTCCTCAGCTCCAGGTCACTCTTTGGGCCATGGGTGCTTTGGGCCATGGGTGCTTGATGTCAAGGTCAAATGCAGAAGCCTTACTGGTGTTCACATGCACGCCACTAGCTAAATGCTGCTCACAGTGCTTCTTCCACTGGAAGATGCCTCGCTGTTCCCACTGCCTTCTCCCCTTTCCTCTCCTCATGCCAGGAAAGACTCTTTGGCTTTTAGGTGGGGGAAGATCACAGCAGATGTATGTTCTCCTTTGAGATTAGCCCACTGTTTGGCTTAATTAATCCTGACATGTTGCTGTTGCTATTACGGAAGAAACGTCAAGAGAAATTAGACCAGCTGGTAGCATGAAAATGGGGGAAACCAGTGCTGAGCAGTGCCTCACTTTCCTGGAGAAGTTTGGTTTGCCTTTCCAGCAGAGGTGGCAGGGGACTGAAATGCTGTGACCTGTGTCAGATGGTCTTGGCACAGTCCCCTCACACCAATATCCGTTGAGAGGACATTAAGGAGCCATTCCCCAACAAGCATGGCTGGGAGTCTGGCCAGCAGCAACTGGCATGGCTGGGCTTTTGTGAGAACCAGGATGGTCCTGGGATTCAGCTTGGCTTAGGGTTCCTCTTCCCTGAAGCAAGAGGCTGCGAGGAGCTCTGGGGTTTAGCTCAGCTCCTCTGGGAGGAGAGGAGCACTGCTGAGTTGCTCCTTTATGTTCTCTTATTTTATCTATCAGCACCTTTAGCTGCTGTTTCTCACCACTTCCCTCACCTTTATATCTATTGACTTGAATGATTTCATACACCAATCAATTTTGCCAGATTTATCAGCAGCTTTCACACTTTTTTTTTTTATTAAAACAAACAACCTTCATATTTTGAAGTTCCATTAGACAACTGAATTTCAGCTTTTTCCTCTCTGCGATGATCTGATTTTAAAAAATGATAAGCTTGCATAATAGTACACAGTGCAGCTGCACAACACGGATATATTGTAAATACATATTTCCCCCTATATGAACATCTCCTCCTCTGTGCATTCCTGTGGGACATGCAGCTTGTAAGTCTGCAGATGCCAGAAGCCTGGAGTAGAATTGCACTGATGGAGAACTGATTTTGACACTTAAGGATTGCCCATAGTTCAGCAGTGTATTTTCTGCCACATGTTTTGGGGATGCAAACAAGTAGAATTTCTCTTTTGCTTGATGCATTGGAAAAAAAAAAAAAAAAAAAAAAAAAAAGGCTTCTTTGTTCTACCACAGACAAGCACTTACTTGCCAAAGGGATGTTACTCATATTTAAATGTTAAGAACAATGTTAAGAACAAGACCTTGCCATGGCACGGCATCTCTGGCTTGCCAAGCTCAGAAAGAAGTTTGGCTTTTAGTAATGTAGAAGGAATACATTTCCCCTGTTTTGAACCCACGGACTACACGTACTGTTGAAGGACTTTGAGGTCTCTGTCCTGCTGACTGCTCTGGGCTCAGTGCAGGAATGCTTCACTGGGACTCCTTGAAGGAGAGGACCATGAGCTGCATTGCATCCAAGAAGCAGAAGAGAGACCAGGAACTCTAGGAGAAGGAAAAAGGAGGATGGATTTGTGAGGGATGTGCCACTCCACAAGGAATGAGAGCCTGTTTACAGTAGAATTGCTGGCTTTGGTAGCTGTGACTGCAGTAGGTGCTCTACACTGCCAGGCCTCTTTGCTTTGTACCAGTGAGCTCCAGGCCCTGGGGCTTCTTTGGAGTTGATCTAGGCACAGGGCTACCCATGGCAGGAGGCTGTTCGAGGCAGCTGGACAGTCGTGGTCTCCTGCCCATTATACATATGTGTGCAGAGGAAAACTGGACTATTTTTGGCCAAGAGTGGTCAGGGTAAAGCATGGTTCTCTGCTGAGCTGTTGGAGACCTGGTGGCAAATCCCTTCTCTCACTTTGGCCTTGATCAGACAGCGGGCCATTGCCACAAACATGGTGCTTGTTGCGTTGGCTTCCAAATAGCTTTTGATCTGGGACTGATGCCAGCTGCCTTCACCCCAAGCCTCCACAGGTGAGCAGAGGTTGCCATGCTGATGGGAAAAACAGCTGCTTCAACACGCTGCCACTGCTGCTTTGGTGGGTTTCCCTGTCAATCTGCCAGGGAAACTGTAAGCCTTTTGTTCCTGGGCCCAAGGTATGCAAAACCATCCAGCTTAGCTCATATCAACCATTCTGAAGTTTTCAATTAATTTTTTTTCCCCCAATGATTTGAATTTGGGAAGGCTCGTGTGAACTGCTCTCCTAGCAGGCCTGCATATTCCTATGTTCCTGCAGGGGGAACAAGAGCAAGGTGAAGTATATCTCCTTTTCTACTGGCATAGCTGAGACTGAAAGAAGGCACCTCTCCATTGCCTGAGGCTGCTCTTACACACAGCCCTTCCCCGGGTTAGTTAAAACAGCAGAATCGCTTTCTCTCCTTCCTCTTTGTGTACTCTCATGTCTATTATAAGTGGCTTAAATCTGTTTTTAATTTGTAATTTCCTTGCAGACTTAACTTGTATCATCATAAGTGGTTTCCAATCCTTACAGAGTGCTAGCAAAGGTGGGGAGGTCTCCACTAAATGTATGTAACACCAGGACAATTTTATGGGTGGGCAAGCTCCAAGCTAGGTGACTGGGAGCATGTGAATATTCACAGCTTTTAAAGTCAAAATAAATACAGTGTGGATGGCCTAAAAAATTCAAACAATGAATGCAATAGTAGGAACTGCCATGAATGTCCATGAGCAAAGTTTGTCCAAAAACCAGTATATTGGGTTATTCACCCAGCTACAGCTTCTCCTTAGGTAGACTTAGTTAGCAATGGCTGGAACTGGGGAAGGCAAAGCAAAAAGAACATCAGACATGACAACAGAAACCAAGCATTATTTCATGTTTCACTAATTTTTGCTTAACTATCAGATGTCTTCATTCGGGGTGGGAGGACATGGCCTTTGTGAGGTACGGAGCCCTCTGGCAGGAACAGCAACATGCAGATATACCTCTGAGACTTTCTACACTGGCTCTGAAGTGAGCTCTAAGGATGTTTTTTCTTTGTTGTACTGCTGGACCTCCTTGAAAGAAGAAGAGTGGCTGCCCATTCACCACGGGACTAGAAGTGAAATAGGAATAGGAAGTGGAATAGGAGTGGAATGACCTGAATGGGTCAGGAGGGAAGATTTACTGGTGGTTCTCCTTCCCCTATATCCATTAGCTCTTTGAATAAAGCTCTAGAACTTAATTATCATTAGTGTCTCAACAAATTACGATAAGTTTTGGGGACCAGCTCCTCTGGGCACTTTAGTAAACGTTGACGTTATTAGACATCTTCCAGAAAGCCAGCAGAGTCTTTGCACATTTGCTTCAATGTTATTAATTTACAAGGGTTACTTCAATTAGGAGAGTCCGTTAACTTGTAAAACTTTACTTATTTACACTGTCTCTTGGAGAGGGATTTTCTCAAAGTGTGATGATGATAAGCTTAGGCATTACAAATCCTCTTGCTGCTTTTGTCAACAGGCAGGCTGAGAGCATTAATCAGAGGGATGCACACTTGCACGCTTCCTGGCTGTGGTTTTGCTCCAGGTCATCACCACTGGGCACAGACCTGTGAGGCACCAGCTGCCCCACCAAATTTGGAGGGGTTCTGCCCATGGGCATTAGCCTATCCCGGGGCTGGATATCCCATCTGAAAGGCTGAAGAAAAAAAAAGAGGTTTCTCATAAACCTCTTCTTAGGCAGTAGACAAGACAATGCTCTCTTTGCTTCAAAAGTGAAGTGCTCTCCCTAAAGCATTCACTTCAGCTCAAGGCAATTTTCTTGCACCATACACATCTCTACTGCACGAAGCTTCAGCAGGGCAAGCAACAGGGTTGGTACTCAGTGTGCTCCAACTCATTTTCCATCCAAGTGAAAAATTACAGTTCATGTTACTCCTCTAGTGAAGGTAAATGGAGCACAGGGTGAGGCAGACTGGGAGTTTTGTGACCTCGAGGTTGTCTTGATAATCTTAAGGGGGGTCCAAAATGCTCCTTGCTTGCTGAGGAGCCTCCAAGTGATTTCAATCCAAGCCAATTATTCAGTTTTGTGTTATTTGCATGGCAAATGTGGTAGGTAAATTCTGCTTATCTGCTAATCCAGGGAGGTGCTGGTATACCTCAGTGGTATGAGGAACTTGGCTCAATTTCTGCCCTGCCCCAGCTGGGGGTGTTATTCATCCCCAAGTGTGTCACTGCTGCAAGTGAGATTTAAGAAAGAGGAGTTTCTCATTGCTGCCAGTTACTGAGATTTTGCCCCGGGCATATGGTGAATCCTCATCTTCTTGGTCTGCAGACACTGTTGGTGCATGAAGTGTGAGGTTTTAGCCCACCCAGCAGACCGGGACAAGTCCTGTTTCCATGGTGGGTTCACCAAGGCAGTACTGGGGACAGTGAACAAATCCACTAGGTGGTTTAGGCAAGAAAGATGCTGCCTCAGGTGGTGAGAAAAAAAGATAGCATCCAGTTTACGCAAGCAGACAGACATTAGAGAGACACAGGTTTTGTAGAGATGAGTTATTGCTCCTGTGTCCACTGTCTGACTGTCTACCTTCTTGGGCTTCTTTATGTGTTATTCAGAGCTTTATTCTGTGTATTGACAGCTGCCTTCTTTGAAAGCTGCAGGGAAAGGATAACCCACTGCCTTCTTACCTAGCAGCTGCCGATAATGAAATCGTATGCAACAGGTTGCCCCTTCACTAAGAGAGCTCCATGGTTTTACAAATGTCTCGTTAGTGTGTGGGTAGCCTTTGCTCTCTCGAAGAGTTTTGCTTCTTGAAGCAAATTGATTTCCCCTCAAAGTCAACATAAAAGCAAAGTTTTCCAGCCCTTCACCATAGCTGATTCTTCCACAGGTGTCTCTGCAAGATCTAATATATGTGTTAATGTGCATGCAAGGGTGTTGCTAGGAAACTTGTGAGAGCTAAATGAGGAAATGCTGTTAATAGAGGCAGGCAATAGAGCCTCGAAAGTCTTCCTTTGCAGCTTTACCAATGGTTGCTATTATACAAATTGGGCCAACTGTGAAACTGGGTTGGGTCATCTCTAGTGTCAATGGACCTGCTTAAATAACAGGGAAAAAAAAAAAAAAAAAAAAAAAAAAAAGTTAGTTCCTGGGGTAAGGTCCTGCTGCAGCTCCAGCCCAGAGAAGCTACCTAGCACCGTCTGCTTTGGGAAAAGGTGGGCAAGGGTTTTCTCTCTGGTTTAGCTTATGGGGTTTCTACTTTGCTTCATTTCACTGTGTATATGTGATACTCACTGGTGGGTAGCTGCAGACATTTCTGAGCCCCATACTGGGGTAGTATTTTCCCAATCAGCCTGAAAATACTGTGCAGTGCCTGGAGCACAAAGGTAAGTGACTTTTTGCCAGAGCCTTTGCATGTCTGAGTGTTCAATTCAACTCAAATGTCATCTTGAATGAGAGTTTTTTTTCTCCCTTCTTCTGAGTGTAAGGACTCTGCAGAGCCCAAGAAATGCCAATTTAGCAGGGAGTGCTTATACCTTACATGTGGAAAAGTCCAAAAAACTTTTGTCTCAGGCTGACTGAGGATATATTTAATACATGATCTTTCCAAGTTAAGTCTCATTGCCTTCCCCACCTAAAGGTACATGATTGCTGTAACTAGTGTTTTTTTTTTTTTTTTTTTTTTTTTTTTTTTTTTTTTTTTTTTTCCTGCCATTACTGTCCTCTAGAAGCAACTCTGTTTCTTCTCACAATGGGTTCTGGAGAGCTGAGCTTGCCCTCTTTTGGAGAAACATGGAACCATGTCTGTTACGTACTTCCCAATCACTGTAAAAATTAGGACCGGCAATTGGATCTGTGACTTTCTTTTACTTCAGCTTCTCTTCTGCCTTCCTAAATGTGTAACACTTCTCTTCATGTCTGCATTTGTTGCATTTATTTATTTATTTATTTAGAAACAGCTCTCCCCCCAAAACCACCCAAGTCAACTGAACTATAGCAAAAAAAGGTGTCCTTTGGGAATAACCACTTGTTCTCTTAGCCAAGAGTGGCCTGCTGATGCTTAGTTTCAGCTGGAGAGGGAAAGTCATTTGTGCACTCTGATGTATGTATGCGGGTAAGTTGTGTACCAGATAAGTTTTTTTGTAATGAGTTGGGGTGGAGTTGTTCTTCATGAGTCCTGAAGTGTAACTCACTTGTGTGACTCATCCTAAAGTAGCCCTGATGACTCTTTACCCCATCACATGCCAACTAACAGCTTTTGCGGGAAGAAAAAAAAAAAAAAAAGGAATATTTTAGCAATCTTAAAAGGCTTATTGGAACAAATCTCCACTCCCTTGCTCCCTAGTGTTCAAATCCAGAGATTTTTTTTTTTTTTTTTTTAATCTTAAAGAAGGCTTTGTGTGCCCAAAAGATTGTGTGATTTTTCCATCTCTTAGCTGATCTAATAAAAAATAATTCCTTTCCTTTCAAACTTTGTGTCATCTACAGCCTAAAGCCTTCACAACTACAATACTACCACTGTGAACGCAGTTGCCTCCATTTCAATGAATCCAGCTGTGGAGAACTCAAAGGGAAATTAGCTGTGCAACCATTAAAAATGACTCAAATGCATTTCTATGCACAAAAATGTCATAGCATTAAAATCTTGAGTCTTTTCAGGACGTGTCCCCTTTGTGTAGCTGGGAATTGCCCTTCTCTAATAGCATTAACCTCCTGTTTCTATCCCTTCATGACCATCAGGCATTAAAGATGAGACAGTTTTTGTTGTACAGGGTTTTAATGCCTAGAAAAGCATCACTAACCCAAGGCTGAATCTGAATCTTGTCTGTCCTGAGTAAGGATGGTTTGGGGAGAAATGCCTTTGAAACTGATGAGTTGTTTGTAACACTAGAATAGATCTCAGTGAAGATGGATTAATGGGTAGAGTACAGCTGAGCTGGTGAAAGGTACATGATTAATTCAGTTTTGACAGGATTGTATAATTTATAGCCTGGATAACACCTCCAATTAGGCATATCACATTCTTTATTTCTGTGGCTGTAAAGACGAGGAGTACTACACCTGAATTTCAGGCCCAGCATGCTTGGTGCTGCACAATCAGAAATAAAGATACAATGAAAGAGAGAGCACCTGAGAAACGCTGAGACCATTCTGGAAAGCAGTGCTGCTCACTAATGAAATAGTGGACTTCTGAAGCTTTCATGCTTAATGAATTCATGACATAAATTGCTTAATAAATTCATGACATTCATTTCCATAAATGCCTCCGTTTCTGTCTTTGTAACCATTCCCTCTCCTCATGGAGGCCAAGCTTGGTTCCAGGAAAAAATGAGCAGAGGAAGGCTTTTTAAGAGGGCAGGTGGAGAACTGCAAAGGTTGATTTCTGGTTATGCTGTAGGTGATGGGATTTTGGGGTGCCAGTGTCACCAGATGTTGAAGTTTTGCTTTGAGCAATGAGTGCATTTCTGCCTTCTGGTGGACTGAAATTGTAACACAGGACTACGGAAAAGGTGATTTTTGCCTGAAAAGCAAACAGTCTGTCCCAGTCAGAAACAGGTCACCGTGCCTCATTACAGGCATGACCGAGGAGATGAAGAAAACTAGCTAGGCTGGAGCTCCTGCGTCCTGTGAGGACGTTAGCTGCCTTTGCAATGTGTCCACATTTAGCAGCCTAATGAAAGCACGCAGGGAAAGCAGGATTAGAATAAACTGCTGTCCCTTTGCACTTGGGGGCAGCAACACCTTCCTCCCCCAAAATAAATAAATATTGCTAAGTGGATTTTAGTCCAAGCCCCCACGTTGCTGTCACTGCAATGAAGACCTCACTGTTGTACCTGTCTGTCTGTAGGACCTGCAAGGCTGCTGTAGGAGCTCCGCTGTGCACCTCCGTGTCACGCCTCGGGGCTACTGTTCGCTGCACAGCTTGTACTCCCTGTGTTAGCGATTTAGGAAGTATCGCTGCATAAATCACCATGCAGGGAAATAACTTCACGTCTCTGCCAAGTGTCTGTTTTCCTGTAGTCTTCCCCAGTATTTCGGGCTATATTGGTAATGAGCAGAGAAGACTGCAGTGCTATATTTGTGTGGAAGTGAGACACCAGATCCTTAAGGATTCATTTATTGGGCTGCAGGCCAAGGCATATTCTGGCCCTTGGTTGCATGTTACTTGCTGCCGTTATTTAATTCACTGTGGAAGGTTTGAAAGTTTGACTCCAAAGACATGAATGCACCATTGCACAGTCCTCTGGTTTTACTAGCAATGTGTGAGCAATGAGGAATGGGAGTAAGAAGGAAAGAATTAACAGCCAGTGTTGTTTGGGTGACAGGATCAAGGTCTGCTCTGTGGCCCTGTGATCCTGCTGGTACAGCTAAGACACAGACTGTGCTCCTGTCTCTTCACAACATCAGTGTCCGATTTATGAAACACTTCTGAAAAATATGGTTTGTAGCTCTTCACCTTTCTTTTCCTAGAGAAAGCCAGCTGCCTTGTTCTTGTTCAGGAGAAGGATTCATCCTTGGAGATGACACCGCTTTGAAACCATTATAGAACATAGTATCCCTGGTAACTGGAGCTGATAACATTTCTATACGCAGAAGAAATTTGTGGCATGTTAAACTGGGAGATGAATGGGTGGGGGAGGATACTTCATAAAAAGCTGCCCTGAGCCTCTAGAGGCAGGCTCAGGAGTCAATGTAAGAAGTCCAAATGCAACCTTTTGTAGAAGTGTAAACCCAGTGCCCAGGCAGTAGTGCCTGCATTGTCTTTCAGCGTAAGTCCAGGAAAGTCACTTAGACCTTGCCTGCCATATGTACATTTTATTTTTTTTTAAACTGTGTTAGTTCATACACCACTCCGAGACAACTTCAGTTTAGTTAGCATGCCCTGTATCAGTATAAACTTGTTCTGACTATCTGATGACTAAAACATATCACTGCAACAGCACTTAAGTTCAATCTAAAGGTTTTGATTCACTACCACATGCAAATGCGGGCCTGGGCTTCTTCAGCCTGGAGAAGGATGGGATCGGGGGACCAAAGAGCCATCTTTCCATGCATCCATGCAGGTCATCAAGAAAGTGGAAAAAGCTCTTTACTGAAGGTAATTAATGTCTGGAACGGGTTTCCCAGAGAGGTTGTGAAGTCTGTGTCCTTGGGGGTTTTGAAGAACTGATTGGTCAAAGCCCTGAGCAATCTAGTCTGAGGTGAATGTTGACCCTGCTGAAATTGTGATTTTGCTAATTATTTTTGAAGTAAGAAGTGTTTTTAAAAAGTTACTCTTTTTCTATTATTTTTTTTTCCTCAACTTAGTCACCTTATAGGCAACATTTTTTAAATTCAAAGCTTTAAGAAGAAAAAAAAAAACAAAAAAAAAAAAAAACAACTTTCAAACCCCTTCTTTATTTGAGAAGCACTAGGACTAAAATCACTCCACAAAAAGATGCAATATGAGTAAAAACACTTTTGCTAAAAATTCAGTTGAAGCACTTGCATCTGGCCTATGTAAAAGCTCCAGTTTTAGACGTATTTGGACGCAGCAAATGATACTGGGAGCAGTAACTAGGACTTCTCAGATTTATTTCATATTCATTTTCCAGTTTCACCCCAAGGGGCTACTGGTAATGAGGCCCCCCATAGGTTGGTCGAGTGCATGCCTTTGAAGAACACACAGATGAAGAAAAAAGTGAATTTATTATTAAGGGCTTAATTTAGCTAAATAGAGTTGAATCTGTGCTACCAAACTGACAACTCCAATCCACTTCCAGAAAGTCTGGAGAATTCCTTAGTTCTCCAGTCCTATATGAAGGACTACGTGTCCCCCCAAAAGAACGTGCTGTCCCTGACCATCTACCCAACTGCTGCTACCTCTTATCTTTTGGGAGCTCCCAGTTTTCAAAAGGATAGCTTTGTTTAGAGGTCATATATGCCCTGCTCCTGATACAGTACAGAGAAATCCAGGCACAGTGTAATAACACAGACCTTGAAAGAGGGAGCAGAGAATGCAGAGCAGAGGAGAATAAGAATGGGGTGATAAGATAGAGGGTGCAGGATAACACTGGACATCCTAGGTCTGTAAGCAACTCACCAGAGATGAGACAAAGAAATGTGAACCTCAGAGATGGGCAAAAGCAGTCTTAAGGTTATCAAAAATAAAACAGAATGAAATCCAACATGCATAAAACTCTCTATGTGTAGTAAATTTGGATGCAGTGTGGACTTGCAGACCAAGGAAGAAGGAGTAAGGTGTAAAACATTGCTAGAAAATGTGTAAAAACCTCTCCATATGGACCTTAGATGGAGGGGAAAGAACGTACTAGCATCGTACTCTGCCCTGAAAAACGAAGGGGAGGGTGTTTGCCAGGAATATTGTGTAAAGTAAGTTTAAATGTATTATCACTTAGACTTTTTCCAGGTAATATTATTCCTTCTTTACTTTTTTTTTTTTCTTTTTCCCCTGCAATAATGAGGTCTGGGCATATATTTTTTCTTTGATTAGACTGTTAAGATTTCAATTACACTGGTAATAAATTATTGGATTTATATATAAGTCTCATTTCCATATTGTCTGTAATGAGAATTTGAATGCAACAATGGCAGTCAGCAGGTGGATGATAGCTATGAAAAAAATAGGAAAGGAACAATGACTGGAAGGGGTAAGAACTTCCTCTGTCTCTGCTTTGTGCCCTCTAGCATGAAACATGTTCTTCTGCCCTCCTAACGTGCAGTATCCCACTAGACCAAGATCCTTTTGGGATGTTTTCTGGAGAAACCAGCAAGTGAGAAATACCACAGACAGCCACCAACTGCAAGTCAGACAGCACGAGGAAAATATGTGAGATGCAGTTTTCCCAAAGGTGGGGGCAAGCAAACTTTTAAATTACTGTCTCTATTAGTCTGTCCCTGAGCTCAGGGCTCTACTTGCTGCATCTGTCCTTTTCCATCTTTATTTTTATTTATTTATTTATTAATGTGAGAGGAACACTGTTAAGATCCCCGAGACTCTCCTTCTGCATGCAGTGGCTGCGCTCAGTCTCTGCTGTGCTGGAATGCCAGCCCCAAAACCGAGAAATGCTTTTGCCAGTGTGACCCATTCTGTCTCAGACCATTTTGCAAAGATAAGCAAAAAGTGAGGCGAGTGGTGTAGTGGGTTTTGTGCTGCTGAGCGAGGCACCTCACTGAGACCGCTGCTCTCATTTCTCATACTGTACCCGTATTGTTGTTGAAAGCATTCATTTCCATTCACCTTTAGGAGTTTAATTTGCATAATCATTTTTCTTGTGAGGCTTCAGAATTGGCTGATCTGGACTCTCCACTTCAAAATATCTTAACTGTGCTTTTCAATATGCACACAATGCGGTGAGATAGAACAAAACGATCTTGTTGTGTTACCATAGAGACATCCAGGGTCTAAGAAGGGTTCCTGCTCAAAATCGGACTGTTAAAGGGACAAGGGGCTGTTAAAATTTGATGGAGGGTTTAATCCTTGACCGGGCACTGGTATAAATCAGTGCAGTCAGGATGAAATGAACTGGCAGTCCCCGTGTAGTGCTTTACAGACAGCACTCTTCAGTCCAAACTGGTCCAAAGGGGCTGTCGTCTCGGTAGTTTCAGCAAAAAAAAAAAAAAAAAAAAAAAAAGGAGATGGAGGGGGGGTGGAAGGGCCAGGAAATTCACTTGAAAATGTTAAATCACTTTACGCTTTTCCTTCATTTCACCCCTTCTTTTGATTTGAGTGCTAATTAAGAGACTTTCCCTTGCACTTAAACAACCAAACTTTGCTTTTTAAGCATACATTTTTTAAACAGTGCTAAATGAATGCAGCAGTGAGGGAAGGTGCCAGGCTGACATCTCCGCTCTGGAGACCCAAGTCCTGCGTTCACAGATGAAGGCATAATAGCAGGACTTTAGCCGCATTCCTGCACTGACCTGGAGAAAACGTGCTTCAGACCGAGAGGACGCTACACTCTGTGAGCCTGCTGAGTTTTCAGTGTTGGTGCTGTAATTGCCAGCTATAATGATGGTTTTGTGCAATGGAGGGAGAAGAAAATGTCTCGCTATGTACATAAAGGGAAACAAAAATTGGTTGGGAGTAGATTCAGCAACAAAACCTCCTAGCAGTTAACACTCCCTTTGCTTGGGACTACAGTGTCTGAGCCATCCATCTAAGCATGAAAAGGGTGCTTACAGACCTTGCTTTAAGCCAACTCATTTAAAAGCCCTCATGCAACACAGGGAGGCAATGCTTTGCCCTGTGGTAGCTAAATAAAGTGGACCCCGACATTATAATCCCTAAACTGGCATTTAAAAGAGCATTGGTGAACATGTTTTGTAAATTCACCTTCCATCTTTGTGTGACTGTGCTGGGAGATGAAAATCTGCCTTGTGTTAGAGATGGAGCTATTGCTCTCCTCACTGAAAGCAGCTCTTGGTACAGGACCTTAGGAGACATTGGCTCCAGGTTCTGCTGAGGGCTGAGCTGACTCCTTCCTGCTGTCCTTAAGTCAGCCCTAACACTTTCTTCTCTGGCCTAAACTCTGGCCTGATGGACCCACCTGTCAGCAGTCCTATTACGCTGTGAGCACAGTCAAGTCTCTAAGGAAAGACTGCTGTCCATCTCCCTTTGCCGTGAAAAAAACCCTTCCTGGCCCAGGCTAATGTGAATTATGCACATCCTGCCCCGCATAACAGACTTGTTGTGCCAAAGCAGTACGTTCAACAGAGCTAAATTCATCCACATCTAAGACACTCTTTACTCCTCAGGCACCGTGCACTCTGACAAATACCACGTGGCCCATGGCTAACACTAAGCAACGGCAGGCAACGCTGTCAATAATAGCTTGGAAATTTGCATTCCTCTCAGCAGTGATTTACAGGGTGGCTTAGACTCCTTCCAGAACAGGTGAAAGGAAGATTAGCTGGCATGGGTTCAGGGCAGCTTCCCTGCACCGCAGCAAATGTTGCTACAAGGAGAGGCTTCGTTAGTCTGCAGCGGAGCACAAGCAACTAGAGATGTTAGCTAACAGGTTGTGTAGAAGTGCAAGTGTCTGTTTTATTCTTACGTTGTTTTATTCTTATGTCACTTCTGAACAGAAGCCCTTGGGATGTGTTGAAGGATTGAGGCAGACCCTCAATCAAGATCCTAAGCACTTTTTGGAGGGAAGCAATGATGGACAGGGGTGAGGTGCATGCTCCCCAAAATTTATCAGGGACTTTGGTATGATGTTAATAAGTAGCATCATGCTTTATACATGGAAAACTCATTCCACCAGGGGAACCTTGCTCAAATTGACCTTTAGACCAATAATACATAACCCCTAGTTGCTGCATGGACCACCTCTTTCATCTATGGATAGTTTGCACTGTGGATACCAAATATCCGAGCTGTCTCATACCTTGGTACAACAGCTCAGCTGCAGAGTAGTGTAGGCAATATTGGACTCCCTAAGCCAAGCAACCCTCTTGAATCAAGAGAGGTGGTAAGGGTGCTACAGAGATACCTGCATTGTTCTGTGGGCTTGTCAAAATCACCATTTACAGGACATGGAAATCTGCCCCATGTTCTCCAGACAGTCCTGTACATTCCTGTGTTTTTACCATTTCCTTGCATAACTCTGGCTTTTCTAGATGACTTGTAAAAGTAACTTCTGATACAGTATGTTATTAAAATACAATTTATCAAAAGCCCTGTTAGCAACCCCAGGATTAAGAAAAGTGGCTGTAAGTTCATTGGCACAGGCATTTCAGCCTCTCATTTCCCAGGTCTCTTCATTCATTTTTACTCCCCATACAAGAAAAAGCAAGTTAAGGGGCTGAAAATAAGTTTTGTATGGTTACTAGCTGCCAACAAACATGAAGCAGTTAAGAACAGTAGGAAGCTGCAATATCTTTTATTAGACCAGTGGATGCAATAGGGAAAAAACAGATGAGTTTTCAGGCATGCAAGCCCTTCTTCAGGTCAATGTGCCCAAAAGCATGTTGCTATTTTCCAGCTACATCAGCCAGTCTAGTAAAAGTTATTGCTTCTCTGCAGAAGTTATTGTGACTCACATATCTTGAGACCATCACAGCTACAGCAGCACTTCTAATCTGCAAAATTCTCTGAGACCCACTTTGTATCGCAACGGCAGGAGTACGTCCACATGAGTCCTAACTTCAGTGTATTGCTTCTCAGTTTCACCATCTATTTATTTTCCGTCACAGCTGTGTGTAATAAATTCTTTCAGCAGTTCTGGAAAAAAAAAAAAAAAAGGAAGAGTGATTGATTTTCATTTTCTGAGCTTTATGGGGTGTGCTACTTAGAAGACTTGTCATTACCACCATTTGCTGGTGTTTAGTGGAAGATTTAATTCACCTACTGTAATGATTTGGGGAAGTCTGTCGATGTACAATTTAGAAAGTTATTATGTAAATGGCAGTATTATGAAATGCTTTTATGAGGATGCAGAATCCACCATTTGCTAACAGGGGTTGCAGAATGTGTCTGACAAGGTACAACGGGCAGTTGTTAACCACAGCAAAAAACAGCACATCCAGAGAAATTATTTAATTGAAGCCTTGGGGAGCAATTTGTCGCAAATATGTCTGCATGGACCAGGTATGGAGGAGAGGCACAAGAGGGAAATAAAGGATTTCAATATTCTGAATGACAAGCTTTAGCTTTGTAGGTGTATGCTGAAGTGCAGGGGGTCTCTGGGCAGGGAGGGAGGAGATGTTGCAGATGAGGCTTGCTTCTGCTGTGGGAGCAGCCAGGGAAAACTCAGAAGATGTAGAAAAGACAGAGAGACAGGAAAAGATTCTGGCTTGACTCAAATCACGTTGGAATTCTCCAGGGTGGTCAGAAACCTAAGTGGTGAGGGGAAGCAGATGCACCTATTGGCCATGATGCTAAGGAAGAGCACCAAGAAGTTTGAAAGTACGCCTAACCCACCAGGTTTCCATGGACACATCTTGTACCATCTGGCAGTCAAGGGGTGCGGTAATTTGTCTGTTATTTTGGGGCTGGTTTTACTCAGATATAACCGAGGTCTTGCCAGATGGCTGACACATCATCAGGTCATCACCGAGGTAGGGATGAAGATGCCCTGACCGTTGCACAGCTGGAAACATGGGCAGCTCTTGCCAGAAAGCCTTTGTTGGTGGTGCAATGGACTGGGTTGCACCTGACTGCAGGCAGAGGACAAATGATGGCAAGACAGTACATACCTATTACTCCTGCTAATTCTAGTGCACAGGCTTTTGAGAAACAAACTTTTGTACTTGGGACAGTAATATTTCAATGTAACTAACTCTGAGGCCAGGGGAAAAAAAAACCTGCAGGGACAGAGGAGTTGACAAGAGTATTTCTGGTTTTTCTTCTGGTTAGTGACAACAGTCTTGTATAAACACAGATGTTCACCTAAATAAATCTAGGTTTTTGTTTTATTTTGTTTTATTGGAAAGGTATGGAGATAGTTAATTGGGTGTATCTCTGAAGGTCTGTCATATTTCTTTTCAGATAGGATTAAAACAGTTCAATCTGCAAACTCCATTTCCTCTGTCAAAATGAGATAACCAATTCCAGAGACTCTGAAGTTATTAATGATCAACTGAGTAAATTTTATCCATCTCTTTATAGCTTGGAAGGACACTTCACTGAAGCTGATTTTGATCAATTTATAAGCAATGTCACCTTCAATAAATTCCTATCTGACAATAGATTACCCAATAACAAGCTGGGAGATAACAAAGGTGATGTAAGATTTGGCACCTAACAGAGATCTTGAACCCAACTGTATCCCCACTGGGGTTTCATGGAGCCATGTTAGAGGAAAAGAAAAAGAAGAAAAAAAAAAAAAAAAAAACCTTCCTGGAAAAAAAAAGACAAACTTCTTTCCAAATTGGTTTCAGGACAATGTTTTTCCCTGAGACATGAGAATTGCATTACTTATCATAATTCTTTCAAAAGAAAAGACAGGTGGGAGTGGTTTCATTTGTCTCTCTGTGTCCTTGCCCAGCCTAGCATGTAAAGCCTTGGCAAATATCTTGGCCACTCAGTGCAAGGAACCCATGTCTGTTGTCATGAGTGATGTGAAACACCTGAGCCTTGTAGTGGTCACTGGCCAGCATCTGATGCTTGGGATATTGCAAACTTGTCTCCTCTGTCCACAAAATGCTGTTCTATCATGCCAAGGAACTGGTCTACACTCACTGATGGGAAATCAGACCGCTGGAGCAGCGAATATGTCCACTCATAGCTCTAGCATCCAACCAGCTGGGGTATGCTGCACTCACTAAATAAATGGTTGGCATAAGCCTAATATTTTGGAGCAAACTCAAGGGCAACCCAAGTAGAAATTCAGAGTTCCAGGAACAATTCCGCATTGCCCACGTCCTTTCTGTACAGTCTGCAGGCTATTTTTGGAAATAGCGGCAAGGTGGAGTGGGGCCCAGGGTGAGAGGACTGACTGGTGCATCTGAAGACTATTATTCCCTGGGGCTGCTCCATCCTTCTGCAGCAGATTGTTCTTTCAGTTGCAGCAAGAAGCAGCTAAAGTCACTTGCTGTGTCACTGTGTTATGCAGGTATGACACAGTATCTGTTGCAGTGACCAGCCCCTGAAGGTGATGAAAATATTCCCTGCTCCTACCAGCTTGAATCAGAAGGGAGTCATTTGGGTCCATTCTGGGCAGAAAAGCTTCCTCTGACCACCAGGCTCTTGATTAACATTATGTTCGCTGTGCTCTTTAGGAAGTACATTAATTCAGCCACTGTGCAGGGTGAGCTGATCTTGGCTGTTTACCTGCCAGCTGATGCACAGCAGGGTACAAGGAGCAGTCCAAGGCGAGCTGGGGTGGCATTTGCCAAATGCAGTGTGTCCTTATACTCAAAACCACACTTATTTCCATTAGGTCAAGAAAGCTTCCAAGTCTTGGCAGATCAGGAAAGCAGTGCGGCACTCCTAGGGAGAGTATGCAGTTTTTCCTCTTTTTGCTTGATTTATCTTTGCATCTTTTAATCTGTTGAAGTTATCTGAAGGAGTGAGTGTAGCAGCAAGCCACTGTGCCCAATGCACTGTGCACTTTTTTCTTTTAATTTTGTTGAAGGATTATGTTTGACAAGAAGCCTTAATGGGCTCTTGTTGCAGTTAGGAACACAGACGTACCCCTTGCCTCCCTCCAGGTGGTTGCTGTATGTACCCACGAGGATGGTGGTCTCCTGGTGCCACTGCTGATCAATAAGAACAACATGTTCCTAAATGCTCTTTCTAGGTTAAAAACAGGTCATTTAAGGAAAGAAAACTAGTCTGAGGGACTCCGAGAAATCTTCAGGCCCTGTATTGACAGAGAGCAGGGGAAACACCTGGGCTGCAACTCTCCTTTGCTCTTCCCAAGTGCTGTGCCTCAGCTGCTTGACCTTTGCCAAGAGCTGGCTTTTATGTTGCTGCCTTAATGGAGCAAAACTCTCTCTCAGCCCTGCTGCCTGTGGCAGGGCTGCCACAGAGGGCATTTTGCAAGGATGCTGAGCCTATGAGACTGCCCACATGGTCAGGTTTGATGCCTGAGGACACACAGCAGGCACCTGGCAGAGCTGAAAAGAGGCAGTGGCTCCATCTCCTGAGTCACCATGCAGTGCCTTCTTGACACATGGTACCAGCCTTCGTTGCATGAAATCCCAGCACACATGGGAGTCAGCAGGGGCTTTACTGTCTGGTGAGGACAGTCGGTCAACTATTGTTGTTGTTTTTCCTCCTGGAACCAAGAAAATTAGTAGATCTGGGCTGCTGGAGTGACATTTTTACGTAGTCCTCTGGTAAAAGTGTGCCAAAGCTTGATGCTGGGCAAGGCAGAACTTAACCCAGGCCAGTTAGATGGTAACCAGTTTCCCACTCACCTATTTCCACAACCACCAACTTCTCTTTTTCCTGTTGCTTGTAGTCATTTCTGCTCTGCTAACCCTGTATGCTTTTGCTTGTCATAGTCACTCCCAGGTGCAGCTCCCCCCTTCTCGGTCAGAGTACAGCCACATAAAATAAATAAATAAATAAATAAACAAATAAATGCAGCTTTGGGGGAAAATGAGGAGAGAGAAACGTGGGCAGTAGGGTAGGCTGGATGTGGGATTGCTTGCGGGGCCTCTGTCTGTGAAGGAGGTAGGGAGAAGCTGCATGAAGTGGACTTAGCATCCCTGCAGGATGTAAAGGCTGCAGGATTATGCTTTGATGGGGTAGTGGAATGAAACAGTCATATGCTGCGCTGAATTCTTGGAGGATTTTCCTAACCACACTGCTTATTTTTGGAAAGCAAAACTAACTTGGTGAGACTTGGATAGGGAGCTGGGCATGCACAAGGAGCTCATCTGTGCAAGCTCTCTGCCTTGATCCTTTCCCCGGATGACTGCCATAAATTTCTAAAGGGCTTCTTTCCTCCTTTCCCACCCTCTATGTGCACACTTGATGTCTTGGATGCTGGGTTTTGATTGACTGATTTTCCATGTAGCCTCGAGGACTGCAATTACTTAAGCTCGTGACCCTGGATGACACAGCTTCCTGGTGATTCTTGTGTTACACAGTGATACTTGGCTCCAACTCCAACAGCTGTCTCGTTCGCTTTGGAAATAAGTTGGTCCCATTTTTAGGGGTCCTGGACGCTTGTGCCCCCCACTCTCTTGAGCACTGGAGTTGGGGTGCCCCACACCTTTAAACAACAAGCCAGCAGCATTCATGCTGGGTGTTGTGGCAATGACTGGTTCCATGCAGACCATCCCAAATCATCACCTGTGTGCTTCTACCCTCTTCTTCCATGTAGGTCCTGGGTCGGAGAAGCACTAGTGATCATAGAATCATGAAGGTTGGAAAAGACCTCCAAGATCATCTGGTCCAAGCATCACCAATAGTGCCAACGTCATCCATTAGACCATGACCCCAAGCACCACGTCCGACCTTTCCTTGAACACCCCCAGGGACAGTGACTCCACCACCTCCCTGGGCAACCTGTCCCAGTGCCTGACTGCTCTTTCTGAGCAGAAATGTCTCCTCATTTCCAACCTGAACCTCCCCTGGTGCTACTTGAGGCCATTCTTTCTGGTCCTATCACTAGTTACCTGCGAGAAGAGACCAACCCCAGCTCCCCACACCTTCCTTCCAGGTACTTGCAGAGAGCAGTACGGTCTCCCCCGACCCTCCTCTTCCCCAGACCAAACATCCCCAGTTCCCTCCCCCGGGGGAAGGTGGCGTCCCCAAAACCCGTGGCTGCCCGGAGCGCAGCCGGGGGGCTGCGGGATGCTCTGCGGGCGGCTCGGCACGGCTCGGCTCTGAGAACCGCAGCCCCCGGGCGGCTGCGGGGGCGTCGCGGGGCCGCCAGGCTGCGCTCTCGGGCCGGCCTGGTGCTGTCCCCGGGGCCGGGGACACGGCGGAGCCTGGGCGGCGAGCGGGGCGGTCCCGGGACGGCGAGCGGGCGGGCGGCGAGCGGGCGGCGGCAGCGGCTGCACCTGCGGCGGGGGGCGGCGGGGCTGGACGCCCACCCTGCCCGGAGGAGGGAGCCCCCGGCCCGGCCCGGCTCGGCCCGGCCCGGCCCGGCATGACTCGGCGGCGGCCCGGCGGCGGGCGGTGGGTGCCGGCCGCCCTGGCCGCGCTCCTGGCGCTGCGAGGTGAGTGAGTGCTTGCTGCTGCTGCTTCTGCCCGCGGCTACCGGGCGGGGAGAGAAGCTCGGCACCTCTGGGGATGCGGGAGGTTGCCCGGCACCCGGAGGTGCCCGGTTGGTGTCCGGGACCCGGTGGTACCCGGAGCCCAAGGGGGGTACTTAGGGTGGAGGTCCCGCCGGGGATGCTCGGGACTGCGGCGAGGAGCGCGCTGCAGGCAGGCAGGCAGGGAAGGAGCGCTGCTGCTCCGCTCGCCTCCCCTGCAGCATTTTTAAAATGTATTTATTTTGCTCGCACCGTTGGTTATTTGTGTTTTACCTGCCCGGGAAACTTGCCCCAAAGTGTCTGGGCTTCGCAGAGGTTCGCTTGGCAGGGCCTGGCCCCATTGCAAGCTCACCTGGGTGGGAAACTCCGGGCTATCCTCCAGGCCCCGAGGCAGCAGGGAACTTTCTGCCAAGATGCCGACGGGAAGCCCCGGGGCCCTCCGTGGCCCCTGGGGAACCGAGCACCCCTCGGGGTTGGGGAACCCCCCGAGGACCCTACTCCAGCCTCCGTTGCCTCCTCCTCCCAAGCGCTCAGCCGGCTTCTTGAGCTCATCCCCATCTCTGGGGATGTGGAAAGACCCGGACCTCTCCATCCCCTCCCTCCCCGACAAGCCCTTGCAAAGCAAGGTGCATAGCCCGGTCCTCTGTGGGGAGAGGAAGCACACCGCCTATGAAGGATGGCACTCGCATCACTTGGTGCATCCCTGGAGAGCACCTAGAGGTGCTGCAGTGAGGGTGAAGGAAGAACCTGCAAAGTGTAAAGCCTCCAGGCTCATCTGTTGATCAGATAGCAATGCCTTCTTTCAAGTAACGTCAAACTTTAGGGCAGGCCTACTCACTTATGTTTTACAGAGGTTTGTAAAGTAATTTTCTTAAGGTCTGCTCATTCGTGCAGAGGTCTGCTAAGTAATTTGGCAGAGGACAGCCCAGCAGTGAGCAGGGCACAGCTCCACCAAGCCAGCTGGGTGCTGCTGGCCACCTCTGTGGCTGGCAAAGCGGGCACCCTGCTGCAAGGGATCCCCAGGAGAGTGAGAGAACAACCAGGCATGATGGGATCTCCCACGAGAGCACCAGAAATGCCTCAGCAAGGTCTGCAAGAAACTTTCTGGAAGTTTGGATCAGGATGGATGGAGCCTGCAGCTTTGGTAGCCGTACCTGACTCTGAGCGCCCTGCACAGAGGCGCAGCAGACCATTCCCCTCCGGACAGGACCCACCGAGAAGCGAGCCTGGTGCTGGACAAGGTGGATTTTTCACAAATGACTCAGCCCCAAAAGCTGGCACCCTGAGTCCCATCCTCTGAAAACATTTAGGAGTTGCATGCATTAACTGGAAACTTCGCCTGCTGACTTCGAAGAGGAAAAAGGAGTTTATTAGCTTTTAATTGAAGCAAATAATCTCAGCTGTTTCACACTTCATGCTGCTTGATTACTTTTTATGCTTTTCTAGGTTTGGAAAGTGTGCTTAGTGAGTTCCATTTTCAGGTCCTCAGTGCCACAGTTCTTTATTTGCAGGCGTTGTGAAAGTGTAACTGCCTAAAAAGTTACTGTTCCTACTGCAGTTATAGGCACGTAAGTGATGCAGTGTTACTGTTGATGTGCTACCCCTGAAAAAAACTCAAAGTGTAACCAGATCCGAGGTTAAAACTACAGGGGCATTTGATTTTCTCTTTAGAAAAAAAGATTGACTCAATATTTGGTTTTCTTTTTTTGGTGGAGGGCATGTGGGGACAATGACAATAGAGACAATAGAGACAGCTAAGCACAGAAATAGTGTAATTCTTTTTTTTTTTTTTTTTTTTTTTTTTTTTTTTTTCTTGCACTTCCCTTTAAGGCTTAAAAAGACCTGAATGAACCACCTGTCTCTCAAGTTTGCTTTTAAGTTTTGTCTTAGCAAAAGTCTTTAGAAGATGGTGGTGGATGAAAATAACCATGGCACGTAGCTATTTCTGTATTACCCAGTATGTTACAAATATGGTTATATTTTTTGTGGTTCTTGATTTTGAAAAGAAAATCCTGATAAGGTATAAGCAACAGACATGCACTGTGCAAGCTCAAATAAAATTGGCAGAGTTTTTTCTAAACAACATTTGTGGAAGGTCAGGGTGTGTATTTCTGGTCTGAGTTGCCAAGCCTGGTTAGGAAGAGAGATTTTCCTTTCTGAGGCTCTAGATTGGTTTTGAGGATAGAGAAAAAAGGTATGATGGGATCATGTACAAAGTGATACCTGAATGACAGGTGAAAGGTTTAAAAGTTAAAGGGTCAGGAACCAGAAGAGTGTATAATCAGAAGAAATGCTCAATGCCAAACAAATGAAAAGTGGCTGGGAAAGAAGGTCCCTGGAGGTCATTTTGTCATTCTCACACTTTATGCCTACAATAAAATGCAATCAGACTTTGTCGATCAAGTATTATAGCCCCATTTTCTTACGTTGTTTTGTAATTTGTAAAATAGCAATGTTTCTTTTTAACTGGAGCTAGATGACTGCTTTCATTGGGCTTATAATATCCATCTTTAATGCTGCTGGGGCAGGGGCAGTGTCTTTGTTTTCCCTCTAAAGCATTATTAACATAATAACTTTTGTGCAAATAATACTTTTCAAGCTCCCTAGGGAAGTTTATGGAAAGATGGGAGGGAATTCTGTTTAGAGCTTTGAAACCAAACCTGTGATTGCAAATCAATCCTGCTGCATCACCAGAAATAGCAGGCTGCAAATTTTCAGATGTGCTAGAAATCACACATCGGGTACAGCTAAACTGCAGAACCAACTTTTTTTTTTTTTTTTTTTTTTAATGCCTCCTGGTGTTTAGATCCTGTGACACTGTATCACAACAGGTTGGATGTCAGTGTGCTACAGTCCACTGCAGCTGGATCTTGTGTATCAGTGTGTGTGTGTGTGTGTGTTTGAGCCCAGCAGCAATGCATCCATACAACAGCTGGTCTGCAACTTTTCACACAGGCTGGTCTTTCTGGTCCTCACTTGAAGTCAACCTCCTGCCACATTGAGTTTATTATTGAATTTTAGCTATGCGTTGAAGTTCTGGCCATGCAGCACCCTATTGCTAGCTCACATATTCTTCCCAACCCAGCGCCAGGTCCTCAGCCCCAACAAGAGAGGACCGTGGCCGTCCCTTGCTCTTCCACGCTTATGCATTTTTGGAACAGATTGCCATTTGTGTCAAGCTGTGTGGTTTTGTGACGTGTAGATAAATCATTTTGCTCACAACCTGACCTTGGTCCCCAGTGGTAGGTATAGATGCGTTAAATACCTCTTGTGTCTCTAACATAGGCATTATTTTACCCTTATTTTGGAAACTTTTTGTGTGTGTGTGTGTTATCTTTCTTCCTTCAGTATTGCCTAAAATGCAATTTTATTCTGCAAGATTCTGTTCTCTGAGGATCTCGAAGTGTCTCAAGAACAGCTATATTTAGCTGCTCACCAGTATTATGGGTATACAAAGTATGGTATAAACAACTCATTAAGAAACTTAGAAATCATTTTTTCCTGCCTCCGCTGGGGAGATGAGTTTGTATTGTGATACCAGCAATAGGTGAGGAGAAAGCAAGGCTCAGAGAGGCTTCGTGACCCACTGAAGGTCAGTGGATGCTGGTGGACTTGAGTGTCTTGGTCCAAACTGTAAGCACAGGAGAATGCTTAATTTTATGCAGCAGGTTAAGCACTGCTGTAATGGCACTCTTCAGGGATGTTCACTATTAAACTGTGGTGAGTCATCTATATTTAGCAGGATGCTACTATCATTGTGCTTTTTAAGTAAAGTGCTTTTAACACAGTTTATTTCAAGGAGAAGTGCATGCTCTGAAAGTCTGTTCTTTGTAGTTTTCTCCTTGTGGAGCACTAATGCTGCCTTCCCTTTGTAAATGTTCAGGGAGAAATTTACCTCCTGGTTGTTTAACAGACAGCAGTGTAACAAAGACAGTTCCCTTGTTAATACTACCTTGTGTTTGCACAGTCATTTATGAACATTAACTAATTGAGAGTCCCCAAACTTACTTTGTTAGTGCAGTCAGCTTGATTTATGGCTTGGAAAAGCTGAAGCGTACAGAGATGAAATGATTTGCTTGCTGTCTTCCAGGACATCTGCCCCTCTCTCTTTTAGAGAAGTCACAATTACAGGGCTCCTAGTCATATACCACCCCACTTTCCTCTCACAAATGTTTCATGCATCAGAAAGAGAGAACACTATTACTAATTATGCACAGTAAACTGCATTTTCCCCTGTATCTGTTGTCGTCTCTTTGGTTTTGGAGGTCACGTGTGTCCATTCTGGCTTCTGCCTTTTTTTTGTTTGTTTTTGCTGCTTGAGCTGGACTAAGGACAAATGATCTGTTTCATCAGGGCTGAGGGGTTCAGCCTCATTTTGAATGGAAATAGAAATTAAAGGCTTTGATGTTTTTGAAAGGAAATTTCTGAGAGGATTTAGAGAATTTTTGGATCAACCAATGTTCTATTTCTCTATGGAACTGTATTATTATAATACAAAAAAATACACTAAGCAAAAGGTATTTTGATGTGAAAAGTCTTTTTTTTTTTTTTTTTTTTTTCACCCCAAAGAGGCTTGAGATGGATATTTATATATTTCTGACAACTTTTCCCCAATTTTCTTTTGAAACACCATTTTGATTTTACAAAGCATCCCAAGTCTGATAAGGTTTGGTTTAGTGGAAGTAAATACAGTAAAAGCTAAAGTTGCTCCTATTTTTTCATTTCTGCAGGGCATTTAAAAACAACAGTGATGAAATCCAACTTGTAGCAACTGATGGTATTTATGCACAGTTCCTGTCCATTATTTTTGCCATCTTAGCACGTGTATGCAAAAATTGTATGCATGTACATGGCCTTGCCTGTGTCCTTCTCTTATCCATCATACTGCAGAATACTATTTGCACCAAAAAAAAAAAAAAAAAAAGCAGAATATGAGTATGAAATTAGACAATTTTGTATTTAAGAAATCCAGCCCTCTTGCTGATCAGGACAGGATCACACTCATCCTCCTGTTACTTGTGCATGCATGGAGTCACAGCTCTCCTCCTGGCTGCACAGTAGCACTTGTGCATTTGCGTATCTGCGTGAAATAACTTTCAAGTGTAATTTCTGTATTAGCAGGATTGGATCTCTTATTTAGGGATAAAAGCTTATGCATATTTTTTTTTTCTCACGTCTTCATGAGTCAACCCAGCTACAGGAATGTGAGCCAGATTGTATTTCATAAGCATCAGCAGCAGAAAGCCGATGTCTGAATGCCGCTCAGTTACATCCAGACTTCAGTTTTCCTCAAGATGCAGAATCCAGGAATGTAATTTCAGGGGGCGAGCATTTATAGTCTGTGGTGCATTTCTGCAAGCAGCTCTAAGCAGCTGTGGGTCAGGTTGCACCTCTGGCCTGTGGAGCCACGGCCACCACTGGATGCTTCCAAGAGGGATGCAGGAACCCCCCTGGTGAGCAGTTGGTACCAGGTGTGACTAAAATGCCCATCCCCTCTCCTGT
The DNA here is from genome assembly GCF_964211825.1 of Aythya ferina. Lineage (NCBI taxonomy): Eukaryota > Metazoa > Chordata > Aves > Anseriformes > Anatidae > Aythya > Aythya ferina. The sequence continues at coordinate 121,699,933 of NC_140296.1, read as the reverse complement.
CCCCCCTCCACGTGCAAAACAAGAGACCCCAAACCTGCCCCCTTACCAGGAGTGGGGTCAGGCTGGGGTACATGAGCCCCACCTTGCAGCCCTTATGGCTGGTGTGCAGGCTGGTGTGGGGTCCTGCTGGGCACCCAGACCTCAGCCACCTGAGGGGCATGGGCTGCGGGTGGGTGATGGAGATCCAGCTCTTCCCCTGCCTGGCGGCTATTAGCGGCCTTTGCCAGGAGTAAGTGGGCTGGTACACACTCTCTGCATGCCCACTGGGGAGATTACTTCCTAATCCTCATTAATTAGAAGTTGGCTAATGCCTGGGAGCATTAAGGTGTAGTGCTGCTGAGTGTTTTTCAATTCTTTTATTTTCTTTTTTTTTTTTTTTTCCTCTCTTCGTTCTACCTGACATACCTGTGGACGTTCCCAGTAGCCTTAGAAGTGTTCAGGCCTCTGTGACTTTTCTGAGCTCTTGACTTTACTGATAACAAGTGCTAATCATTCCTGGTAGTTAATTATGTGTTGTGCTTGGAGTAAGTGAGGGAGAAAAAAAAAAAGGAAAATTGTAATTACTTCCTCATGCCTGGTCACATTCCCTGCTCCTTAGTTGTATTGTGCATCCTTTCATCTTTCTTTCAAAAATAAAAATGAGTAGAAGCACCTGTTTCACTTCTTCATATCCTTTTGATATATATTTTTTTAACCTTACCTCTCTCCAGATTAAATTGGCCTTGTTTTAACAGTGCTAGACCAGTAAGTGTTATTTACTGGTGAATAATGAAACCTTTCTGTCCCTTCTGTGTTTCCAGGTGTGCCATCCAGAAGCAACCCCAGCAATTCCAGTTGAGGGTGGGCTGCCAGTGTTCACAGAGGCATTTTAATGCTTCCAGCATCCTTTTCTGCCTCAGCCCTTAGCTATCCTACCGGCTTGCTTGCTTTTTGACCACCCTTGTCTGTTGAACAGATGTTTTCTCTGAGCCGTTCACAGTGATACCAAGATATTTTGCTCAAGTGATTACAGTTGAATTAGAGCCCTGTGGTAGACGAGCAGTTCAGATTATTCTCCCAAGTTTCTATTACTGTCTGTTGGATAATGCCGAATTTCATCTGGCGCTACGCTGCCCACTTGCCTAGCTTTGTCGGATCCCATGGAAGTCTCTCCCAATCTTCTTTCATCTCAGCCAGCCCAAATCACTTTGCCAGCTCGCCGGCTCTCTTCCACATATTAAGGAATAGATTAAACCCACCCTGTCGGAGACCTGGGGGTAATCCCTTGTAATCAGGGACAGGGCAGGCTCCGGGGGGAGTCTGGCTCTGGGCAATGGGGCAGCAGCTCAGGGCTCAGCCCCCCACCACCAGCATGGGGGGCACGGGTGAGCAAGGGATAGGTCTGGCGCTGAGCCTGCCTCCTGCACAGAGCAGTTTAGCTGTCATTCTTTGAAGGGACCGAGAATTAATCACTTAGTCCTGTGCTTTTCCTTCCGAAATGTCAGTGGGTTGAAGGGGTGCAAGTGCCTGCGCGTGGAGATTGAGCTGCTTCGTCTCCTGCTGTGTACTTTTAGGGGCTTTAGCCTCTAAGTGCCCTGGGACTGGCTGTTCCCCTTCCTACTGCTCTTTAAGACACTGTAAAATTGTGGCTTGCTGTGACATTTAGCTAATTCCTACACGTGTTGCTGAAGTCACTCTTTTAGTGGTATATTTCTTTGACTTTGTTGTTTCTTTCCTTTCCCTCCACACCGTGCAGCACATATCTGCTTCCTGCTCAGTAAATTCAGAAATGCTGCGGTGAGATTTGATCTGTAGGTAACTTTTCTCCCCCTTCAGCCATGGTTGTGTAGATGGGATCTGTGCGTTACTCACCTTGCAATTTAATGTCTGTCCTTTTGCCCAGGTGGTGACATTGCTCTGCGATGAATTCTGCAGCTGCAGGACCATAAACTAGGAGACATGCTGGACATTTTAACCATTGGCTAGCGTGGCTATTTTGGCCATTTCCTGCACTGTATAAAGCAGTCATTGCATCATGTCCTAGGGAACTGTGGCATCCCACCTGAAGCGCTGGGCTGTTTCCATAGCTGAGTGAGTGCCTGAGCTTTGCTGTCTGACGGAGTTTGACATCTCCATCGGTTGTGGAGCTGCTAGGCTGCACGCCCGCTTAGCTTTCCGGCCGTATGTTGAGAGCTGGGAGAGGTTGGGAGGACCTTGGCTACTTGGCAGAGGGACAGCATAGCCCCAGTCTGCCTGCAGAACCGCCACGTCCTTGGCTTGTCAAGGGCAGCCCTTCCTCCTGTCCTGGACAGCTGGCGTGCCCCAGGCCCCTATTAAGGGGCTCATCCGCAGTCAGCGCCTTCCCCTCCCGTGCTACCCGTGCCTCGGATGCGAAGCGTGGGCTCGTGCCTCTCAGCTGCATGGCTGTGCTTTGCTGCTTCTATGGAGAGAGCTCTGTGCTAGCTTGCTAACTTTTGCATTGCTTTTTTTTTTTTTTTTTTTTTTTCATAGTCTCATCTTCCACTCTTATCCCTGTTCCCACTGGCTTTATTTTTTTATTTTTTTTTTTTTAATTTTTCCCCTGTAAGACTGCATTTCAGCTGCCACGCCATCAGTATCTCTCCTTTTACCCACAAAACAGGTATAACACAGGCAGGTTTCCCCTACCCTCCCCGCTCCCCATCCCTCTTGCACCCCCCTCGCTCCAGCCCTGAACAGGCCAGGGGGCAGCAGAAGGGGCTGCTGCAGCTGAAGGGGGATGCTGATCCCACTGTCCCCATCACAGATAACCCTTCCGGAGTCAGCATTTTGTGGGACTAATTGACAGGAGGTGCCGGCCGGCGAGGTGCTGAGTCAGAGCGAGGTGCGCTTGCCAAGTCACTGCAGCAGAAGGAGCCCGCTCGCCTGGCGTGGAGGGAAGCCAATGGACGGTGGGTTTCCTGGCTGCCTTTTGGGCCTCTTTCTTCCCTTCCCCGAGGCTGCAATTCAGCAGCAGTGATGCTGTGCATGTAAGGGAGAAGCCAGGCACTGGTGTGGGGGGGAGCTCTTACTTTTTTTTTTTTTTTTCTTTCCTTTTTCAGTGTTTTCTCTGTGAGCACTGGGGACTGGGAGATGTGGGCTCTGTTCCCTCCTGCCACCAAGTGGGTCTCTGCTGCTGTTTCCATGCTCTGTGCAATGCTGCATGTTGGTGGAAAGGGTAGAAAGCACGTGTTAGGGGTCAGGGGAAAGTGAGTGCTCCTACTGACAAATATCGCATGGGCAAGGAAAAGGCACGTGCAGCACCCTCAGCCACACAAGGGGGACAGTATGGCAAGCGAAAATTGCTGCAGAAATGGTTGGAGAGGTGTTTTGTGCCATCCGTCCTGAGAGCTGCTTCTGCTGCAGTGTCCTCTTGTTTGTTTGTCTGGAGAGGTAGAGGGGAAGCATTTGACGTACAGAAAGATGAGAGCGTGTCCTGTAAGCATCCAGCACCTGATGGACCTCCAGATCAGGCTTGTGAGAGCTTTGCCATTTATTTACTCCTGGGTTTCTCATGCATGGCAAGCATTAGTGTTTACACCAAGACTGAATCTGCCCCTGAGATCCATCTCCTGGCCTATTCCTCACTGCAGGCTGCCTTGGGATGTCTTTGTCCATCCCCCCTCTGCAGCACAGGGTACCATTCTCCTGCCTCGGACAAAAGTCGGTAATTGTTTGCACAGCGATCTAAATATATGCATGCCTGCTGAATGCCGCCTTTGTAGGAAGGGTATATTATTTTTGCTTTGAATAACTACTTTGTAGAAGGATATGAAGAGCATGAAGAAGGAGGCCCACATATTTTTTCCGAATCTTTCATAGCTGCATTGCATTCCACCCACCCACATTTTTAATGCTCATCTTTGTATAACCTTCCTCTCTGCTGAATTAGACATTGTCTGGATCACCAGACACTCCGTGGGATAACTGAGGCACTGAGATGGAAAGCACCTCACCAATGGTCATGCAGGTCTCCTGTGGGTCAGATCCTGCATCTCCTGATGCTGGCCCCGTGCCTTCTCCATAGGAGCACGATGCCTTCCTGCTGATTGAGTCATTGGCAGAAGGACATGCACAGGATGTCCAGAGAGGTGGCCCTGGGGACACTGGGGAGAGGACACTTTAGCACACAGGCTTGGCTCGAGAGGCTCAGGATGGTGTGCTGCAGGACTGGCCTGCCTTGGCTTCATATTCCTGGGTGGGCTTTGCCATGAGTGGTGGAGGTGTGCTAGCCAGGGCTCTTCTGCAGACCAAAGAGTGGAGCTGGTCTTCTGGCATTTTGAAGGTTAACTGCATTGCTCCAGGGAACTGCAGTCTCCATCTGGCCAAATCCAGCCCTTTCTTCTTATCCACTCTCTACATGTGATGTAGTTTCACTATGGAAATGGCAAAAAAAAAAAAAATAGAGCTATGCCTGTTACAGCTCGGATTACCTACCTATGAAATACCTATGGGAACTGAGCACACAATTCCCTCAGGTTCCTTTTAAAAAGCCTCGCTGACATGAATTTAAGTTGGAAATAAGCCAGAAAAGGAAGCATCCCCATGATTTCTCATGTCAGCAGTGCCATAGTTATCCTCCTGTTGTTTGATGTAGCGAGTACTATGGCAAAGCTTATTGAGCTTGTAAGGTCTGTGGGTCAGGAGACGGAGTCCTCAAGAAGTCCTCAAGGTGAGTGGAGGCTGTGCCCTGGCCTCTCTTGCCCCGTGCTGACGGTCTTTCAAAGCACCTCTAGGAAATACCACGTGCTGTGCCAGGACTTGATAAAAACGCCCCTAACATCCACTGGGCCAGGGGCTGAGCCCACTATGAGTCAGTGCAGGATGATGAAGGGGTGCAGGACCAACCTTGATGGCATGTCAAAGGAGAAATCACGTGTGGATGACGAGGTGTGATGTTTAACTGCAGCATGTTGCCAGCAGCAGCGGTCGCGTTGGCTTCGGAGGCAACCAGGAGGTTATTTTGACAGCTGTAGGAACCCTTTTTCACTCTCTTCCTCCAGAGCCGAATAACCACAGTTTGCATCCAGTTTCCCACAAACATTGAAATTTAATGACAATCATCGCCAGCTTAATTAAAGGTAAACAAATATGGTATTAAAGAAAAATACCAAAACAACTGCTGAAAGACCAAACAAGTAGCAGAGTATGACTGTCACTTAGAACAAGTCGTGACAAAAACAAGATGAAAAAAACTGTCTTCATCCTTGGCTATCAGTGGGAAACCCTTCTGGGTTTCTTTTCTACAGCTAAAAATAATCTCAGGCTGTATTTTATGCCTCTTGCTGGAATGCCTGTTACAATGCCTCATGGTTCGTGTCTCCATCCTCTATGTCAAATGAAAGGGATCTCTTCCCTTCATCTGGAAGATAAGGAAGCTCAGGCAGCACCTGTGAAGCCCAGTGATCTGCTCTCCACTGTGAATTTATATGAAGTGGGCCCAAATGATGGAAATCTCATGAAATTATCCAACTGTGCAAGGTTTCCATTAGTTGGAGTCTTTCTCAGAGGGCAGCTTGGATCTTTCTCTCATACTTGAGGAGTTATTCAGCCTTGCAGCTCAAGATCAAACCACAATCTAAAATCAGACCAGGTCTCCTTAGCTCAGCTTTTAAAGCAGAAATGTATTACGCTCAAAGTATATTAGAGGCAAAAGGCTGTCTTAATGCAATAATATAACTGGACAGTCAAAATGAAGCAGCACTGGGAAATGCATAAGTTAACAATGCCTTGTTATGTATCCTGTATCTTTTATGGCATGAATTTTATAGTCTAAGTGGTAGTAAGATTAGAGGTAGGTGAATAATTTATAGCCAATAATTTATTTAATGAATTCTTCTTCCATTTCTGTTTGCAAATTGTTTGTGAACATCCTGTGGTTTCTCCCCATTTTACTTATTTGAAATTACTTACTGAATAGCTTCTACAAATAATATTTGATGTTCCACATACTCATGAGCAGAGTTTCTCCTGTTTTCTTTCGGGGCAGAGCAATACTTCAGCTCCAGGTTTGGTTGCTTGGCACTGACCCAGAGCAAAAGTTCATGCCATAGTATTTCACTGGTCTGACATCTTGTAAATAATGGTTAGAATTCAGCTGTTTGTGAAAGAAATGAAAAATGTTTATTACTTTTTAGTGATTAGTCAGATTATTGATGTGGATAATCAGGTTCAAACTTCGCTTTTGCCAGCATGTGCTAAAATTGCTTGGGATGTATTACTTACTTGTGCATTCATGTCACCAAATTAGAATAGTTGCAGAAATGAACAGAAAGATGTAGGGTCCACAGCCAACAGAGTGCTGTGCATATGCTTGACTTCAGGCATATTCTTGAGTGGACACATAAGTGGTAGAGTGGTAAATCATGAACTTCAGCATATGTTTAAGTGGTTTGCTGAATTAGGGTCCAAATATATAGACCCAAGCAAAATTATCTTTCATGAGAGTGACCATATGAGAGACTTTTTTTTTGTGTTCCTTTTTGCTGTTTTTTTTTTTTTTTTTTTTTTTTTTTTTTTTTTTTGTCTGCAGTTATGTCTTTTGGATGGTGGAGAGAAGTGAGAATATAAATATTGCACAGGCTTGCAGTATTCCTGATTTAATCGAATACAAGACAGTTCACCTGAAGTTTTCCACATGCTAGTCTGTGCTTTTTGTTAAACACCAGGGAAAATAATATGAAGAATTGAGAAAAGCAGCTGTTATTTTTACTTAAATCGTTATTTCTTCATCATTTAAGATTTCTCACATTTCAGAATGCTTTCCATGTGCTTTTATTGGCTTATCGTCTCTCTCAAGAAATTAATTAGGAAATGTTATATAATACTTGACTAAAAGTGACCCTCACAGAAAAGAGAACTTTCTCTAGGTCTGTGAGGAATAGCTATGAGCTACATTACAATCTTTAAGGGCTGTCATAAGAATATAAATCAGGAAAGCTCTACATTTTCCCATGCATCTTTTGGAGGCTATATATTGTGGAAAAGAAGAATCTGAAGGTATGTGATATACTTTTTAGCTCTATGGCACAGGTATTGTTTTGTTGGCCTGACTGAAAAAGCATGCTTAAATAATTTTTTTTTTTGGGTTCACAGTCTGGTGAGACCTCATTTCCTTCCTGTTTGTGCTTTCAGGCTGACCTGTGTGGGGTTTCTCACATCTAATAGAGGGTTGAGTAGGGCCCAGTCTTTCCCATGGCAGCAAATATCTCAATTTATGGAAATAAAATTAATGTCTTGGAGGACTTTACTCCTCTGTCAGAGTCAGTGAGCATTGGCCACTGGGTTTAAAAGTTATTGGGGAAGTGTGGGTGTTGGGGCTTTGATTCTCAAAGAAATAGCTCTTTGTGCGTCATGATGCTACTCCTGAGCAGAGTAGCTAGCAGAAGACCACAGATGGTTCAGGTTGATGTGGTCTGGGAAGCTGGGAGGAGAAAAACCCATATCTGGATGATGGGTGATGTGTGGGAGGCAGCCGCATGGCTAGACAGTGACTTTGGGGCAAGGAAGGGCGACTGTTCCTGCTGACTTGCAAGAGCTAAAATGAGCTCTTTGGAGCATAGACTTAAAGGAGTATGATGTTGTTTCTTGTGCTTAGTCAGTGGGCTTAATCAGAAATGCAACCAATCCATCCTCCGTACCAAAACCCAAACCTGATATATCACAAGGTCAAGCCTACAAAAAGTGGTCATCACTGTCCATCGACTCCTTGTATGCAAGAGATTTACAATACATATATGAAAGGAGGATTATTTCCGAGGGAAAGTTTTTGGGCTTATGGACAAACTTATTGCCACTTAGGTGATGGCTTAAGTTTTAGTCTTGCACCCCAGGAAATCAATGGGACAGCTTCAGCTCTGGGTAGCTGGGAAGGGGAGGGAGCATTTGCAGGGCAGAAGAGAAGAGCACTAGCAATGTGTGCTGCAGGGAGGACTGGGCAGTCTCTCAACTGGCATGTTTCCCCATCTGTATTCCTATTTATTAGCCTGTGCTCCTTGCCTTCCTCCTACAAGACCTGTTGTATAGCCCCAGCTCAATGGCTATGGAGGGCCCTGCAAGAAAAAGCAGGTGGTGAAATTCTGAATTTTGCACCGGCACTCTTCTCTAATCTTTGTAGGGCTTTTAGCACATTAATTGCATATGTTTTATCCAGGCTTACCGCTCATCCCTGGCACCTTTAATAACCCAGGCAATGCATATTGTAAAATTAAAAAGCAATCGCCTATACCAAATAAACAGCAAATGGTCCCAGTGGTGTGCCACAGGTCCTTGCACACTATGTGGATGCCCTTAGCAGCAAAATTAATAGCACTGTGCTAGGTGTACAGGGGCAGTGATGCTATATCCTATAAGGGTTGTGGGCACTCCTATTTATGACAGGAACAGCATCAAGAGACTGCTGGAGGCCATTGTACCTTTTTTATTTTGGGACCAGATCCTGATCAGCTCAGGAAGGTGGGAGATCAAAGCACGCTTCCAAATTTAGCTTGGGCTCATTTTCAGAGTGTCTTGGGATGAAAATGGCAAATAGGGCTGGCTAGAAAAGAAATATGTCCGTGTCTCCATGTGGCTAGTGCCACTGAAGCAAGTTGGCATCCCAGAGAAATTCAGCTTTATATGAAATCTCCTAAAATGAAGATGTGGTAGAGAAGAGGCTGCCTTCCTAAAACTGACCTTTATGGAGGGCTAAGATATGTCTTTTCTTCTGCCTCTCTGTGTTGCCCTCTGTTCAGTGTTTATGAACAGGTGTTTTTTAATAGTAACAATAAAATAATAACAATAATAATGATTATTAACTGTTTTACACTCCCTTAGGAAGGATGCTAGTTGTGCTGATGAGTTGCACAGTGACTCCTATGGGATGGTGTTCAGTTTTAGGTCCAACTGGCCATGGCCATGCAGCAGGCTCTCTGGGTGGCTGTAGCAGTCAGCCAGGACAAGTTGAAACAGGCAAAACGAAAGAAAATAGACAAATTTCCGCATCCACAGCAGCTGGAGTGAACGTCAAACAGATGGGCTCTTCCACCCCGATTATCCTAACCTCCTAAATATAGAAATATGGGCTTTTTTTTTTTTTTTTTTTTTTTTTTTTCTCCTCTTCTTCTTCTCCTCTATTTTATTTTGTAAATTTGAATTACCCGAGGGGGTGGTGTTAGCACACGCTAGGGCAGTGCTAACGAGTGCAAATAGAAGTCATCTGCTGACAGAGTCAGATCACGGCTTCTGCTCACGACTCTTCCCCCTCCCTGCCCACTCACGCTTCTCCCATGGGAAGTGCAGGGACCAACGGGGGCTGAAGCTGCCCTCCCAGTGGGGCTGGGGGGGGGTAACACACGTCTGAGTGCATGAGCAGGCTTATTTCAAATCCTGTCTGTGGCTATGCAGACACACAGAGTAAATAAGCACCAAGGAAAATGGGTAGGAATGGTGCATCCTCGCAGCTTCCTGCAGGCGGTTTGGGTAGATGAGGCGGCAGTACTTCAAGGAGGAGTTCACATCTATTTTTCTTGCCCAAACCCAGTACAAGAGACACCTAGACATACTGGAAAGAGTCCAGTATGCGACCAATATTATCAAAGGACTGGAGCACCTCTCCTAAGAGGAGAGGCTGGGGGAGCTGGGACTGCTCAACATGGAGAAGAGGAGGCTTGAGATGGATTTTACCAAATAACTGGAGGGAGTGCTTCATTACTGTGTGGGTGATGGAGTCTTGACACAGGTTTCCCAGAGAGTTTGTGGAGTCTCCCTCCCTGAAGATTTTCAAAATGCCACCTGGACATGGCTGTGGGCAGCCTGCTCTAGGTGAGCCTCTAGGGGGGTTGGACCAGATGACTTCCAGGGGTGCTTTCCAATCTCAGCCACTCTGTGATTCTGTGATTTTGGTTACCGTTGCACAAGCATGCTGACTGGTGTGGATGAGAGGATGAAGGGTCTGATTTGTCCTGTCCCATCTCTGCATTTTTATGCAGCTTGCAGAGAGACAGGAGACAACTAATAGCAGCTGGCTGGCCGTGCCTGGATGCTGTTGTCCTTTTTGTCCTGCCGTGGTTGACACCACTAACACAGTAGGAAGGCAGCCTTCTGTATTATTTGGGGAATTCTTTTGCTGTACTGAGGGCTTGGGTAGGGCAACTCTGCTAAGGGGGTTGGTTTCAAGTGGAGAAACAGCACCTCACCTACATGCATACTGTGCTTTCCATTCATCTTCTGGGTTACCCTTCTTTTGCTTTTTCTTGTCTTGGGGCTGAATTTCATAACTGTTCCCAAGGTTTTATTTCCTCACGGGCCACGTGTGCAGGAAGCAGGTAAGGGCAGGAGGAGGAACTGCTTGAAGAAGGATTGTGGAGAGAGCTTCAGGCTGTGTTTCTCATCCCTGCCCTGTTGGTTACTGGGCCTTGCTCTCCCCACCTCTAGGAGGTAATGACAGTAGCTCACTCCTGAGGATGCTGTCAGGGAAAAACATTATGCCAGTGCTATATTATTATTACTGCCACAGCCGTGGCATAAGATACACAGTGAGGATAAAGGTTTGCAGCAGAACGGGCCTGACCTGGGGCCCAACCAAGCAGAACTGCAATCTTTTTCCCTTGTCATTATGTACAAGGGTCTGTTGTACTCCACTGATGTATCTACACTAGCATCAGTGCAGATATACCAATAGACCATGAATAAGATTTCAGAGACTCTGTGAAGGGATTCTTTATCTTATGGGCTGTTCTCCATGTGAGGATAGCGCATGGTTTTATTAAAGCTCCCAGGGCTCATTTTGCTTGTGTGCCATTGGAGGAGGCTGGCTGGGAAAAGTGTGGAGTTTCCACTGTGGAAGAAGGCCTCTAAAGGACAGGTTCAATGGCAAGGCTGTAGGAAATCCTGCCTTAGGGCAGAAGGATGAAGCTGCTGATATCCTGAGGACTGCTGTGTGGAGAAGTGTTACTCCTGATCTCTTCAGGGTGGAGTACATTCTCTTGTCACCCTGGGGTCATGTAAATCAGTGTTGTCTGTTCCTTGAAGCACCCAGGTGCTATAGATACTGAGCCATACAGCAGAAGCAAGTGAGTCTGGAGGCTCTCTCTGTAAACAGCATGGGTTTGGCATGGTGGGGGATGTTCTACCCACAGCAAGTCCTGATGGGGCCAAGCTCATGTTTGCAAGGCCTCTCTGCATGGTGTTGCCTGTAGACTGCTCCGGGGGAGGGCTTGATAGCCTGGATGCCACACCTGACCTGAGCTGCCTGCCACGTATGCCTTAGGACTCTGGATAAACTCTCCCAGAACCTGCAAATGAGGGATCCCAGTGTGGAGACACCTAATTATCTCTGAAGGAGACAAGCTTTGGCAGGCTTTAGTCATTCAGATTCATGATAGGACGTATGGCACCTGGCCGGCACAGTGTGGGGTCACTCAAGCATCCCTGCACTGTGCACTTGAGTGCTCCTGATGAGCAGCTGAGGGGTGCAGGCGCACCAGGCTGGCTCTGCACGCTGCTGCTTGGCAGAGCTGCCTCACTCCAGCTTGCAGCCACTCAATCTGTCTCTAGCAGCAGCTTAGTGAGCCTCCATCGTGCTGTATGGAGCCAGACCTGCGGTAACCCTGACGGGAACCACCACCAAATATCTGCATAAGCATCGTGGTTAATCTGCCACCTGGATGGATCATCTCTGCAGACGATAACAGTATTTTGGGATTTAAAAATAATAATAATACTGCAATCAAGGAGTCTGGTTGTGCTGCTTCTTTTTAAGGATGGCTGGTAATTTTAGTTATCATTTCATCTTCTCAGTCTCATTCTCAGCCGGCAGGGTCAACAAAACCCCTGACCACAATTGTATGGGAGGAAGAAGGGCCAGATGGGACCGGATGGAGACTGGGACTCAATGAGAGTAAATGCTGATGAGAGAGGTCACAGAAACAAAGGAAAAGCACTGAGGTGGGCAGGGAGCTCTGGAGATTGTCTAGTCCAACCCCTGCTCAAGAGGGGACAGTCAGAGCAGACTGCCTAGGACTTGAGGCTTGGAGGAGATGGGTAGGATGAGTCTGCGACTGGCTGGTGCAAGCAGACCAGCACCCCATCCAGGAGGAGCTGGAAAAATACAAGGATTTGCTTATGAAGGGTGTGGGAAGCTACAGCATTGAGCACCCTAAGAAAGCCAAAAGGGACTTGGCGATTCTGTCTCCTGGCTGGGGCTTGAAGGTATGTCCCAAATCAAAGCTGCAGTCACCCATATAGTGTCAAGTCAGTGAAACACGTGTTTAAATATCTGCTCAATGTCTGTCTGTCCTGGAGGTTGAAAGAAGCAGCAACAAACAAAAGTATGTGATTTGTATTTATATTACATTTTCAACTCTAGTGGATATGGCATCTGATACTGTTGCTTTTCTGGCACATCTGGGCTAAATACCTGAGCTGTGCTGACATCTGGGTGATTCAACAGTGTGCCTTTAAACCACCTTGGCGAAGGCAGGAACTAGCACAACAAGGGTTAAAAAGGAGATGAATTAACATAACAATAATGTAATAACTATTATTAGTTTTTATATTTGTAACAATAAATAGCAATGGATTTTAAAATTCCTGAAAGTTTAAACCTCTGCAAAGCAGATTGTATCTTTCCTCTGTGTTCTGCAGAAGTATTATATTCCTGAAATGTCTTCTGTCTGTTTTATGCTGAGCACTCACTGGTCTGGTGGTCATTCATTGCTTGTTTGAGGCTTGCTGGTACGCCGATTAGCAGGAGAAGAGCTTTGGTGCAGGGACCATCCAGCAAAACATGTGTCACTTCCCAGGACTGCTGCGATACAAGCATTTCATCATAGTCACTGGCAGTATGGGAAGAGTCTGTTCCCTCCTTCAGGATGAAAAATGGGAAGGAGAAGGAGACAGAGCACTCTAGTGGGAATATGAGAATATGAGGATGTGGGTGGGTGCAAAAGGAATAGGCGCTGAATTTCCCAGGAGCAGCACATAATGGGCAACAAGTGTTTATTACTCAAGTGGAGGAATCTCACCTAAGGTCTCCAGCAGCAAGGCTGGCTGAAAACAGACAGTGGGAGAGTTCACGAATGATGTGTTACCAGCACTTCTAGTCTCTGTCCCCAGCATCTGGGGAAGAGAAGCCACCGAAGGAGGTGGGAAAGCTGCTTTCCTTGGCAGTGACCAAGAGATACTCTTTGGACATTAACACTCTTCCCTGTTTTTGTTTTTTTTTTCAGAAGAGTGGAAGCTAAAGCCAAAATGGTCTCTTGCCCAGGTGTGATCTGTATTCCCTGGAAGCTCTCTAACCCATTATTTTTTCCAGGCCAGACAGCAATGCTCCTGACAGCTCAATTAGTCTGAATACCCCACACTTTTTTGGGAGGTTGACCAAAGCTCCCAGATGCGGTCCCAAAGCAGGTGCTGAAGATGTTAGGTCCTGACTAAGAAGATTCCTTGAGTCCCTAGTGAGATCAAGGTACCTTTCCTTATGCTCTCAAAAACGTGGAAGGATTGGTGTGAATCACATGGAAATGACTCCTATTCCCTGAACTTATGTCCCTGACCTACAGTTGCTTAGCAGACTTTTGCACATAAGACCTTGTTCAGGCTGTCCTTGCCTGCTTTGTTGCTCATATGTCCTTGTACTGGCAAGTTCAGCTGTATGAGTGGGAGATGGCCGCTCACTTCATGGGCATTCCTGGGAGCAAACAAGAAAATTTTCTGTTTAGCTTTCACAGTCTGTTGCTCTCCGATTATGTCAAGACCTAGCACCCTGTGATCAAGGTTATCAGTCACAGCCAACTGCTGGTGCAAGCAGTCTCTCTCAGAGGGATTTTTTTTTTCCTTAAATCATTCGCCAAGGGATTGGGAGTAAAGAGTGAATCATTTTCAAATCAATTGTGAATGGAGAGTAAATAATTTTTTTAAACCATGCACTGTGAAGAGATCAAAAACAGTATAAAGGCTAAAATAGGCACCAGGCATTGTCTGGAGAGTCACCTTCTCCTACAGAAATCAATGGCAACGGGAGTGCATCCTCCCCTCGTTGCCCTCCAGTCTCGATGTATTTTAGCTGTATGGGGGTCACTGTTGAAAGTATGGCAGGGACAAATGCTGTGAGGGACCCACAAACAGTGGCTCTAAATGCGTGGGGATGATACGCATCTGGAGAGAGGCTTCATGGCTCTGCAGAACACATTAATCTTTCCTGATGTGGAAGTAGAGCTTTTTAATTAAAGTGGTCTCCTTCTCACTTCAATGAGCCTTGGAAAGATGTATTTCTGCTGTGTCTGTGTGTGGCACTTTTTGCTTTATCTTAATGGTTTAGGGAAGGACTTTCTTACATTCTGGGGAAGAAAGTTTCTTTCCATTTTCTATTAGGCAGTTAAGAAACAGAGGCAATAGGAGATCTTGGGTGCAAGTACTTTCTAAAATGAAGGGTGAAGATAAGCAGGGGATGCATGCATGCAGTGGTTTCATTGTGCCTTTCATTCTTACTTTTTACTTTTCCCTTTTGAATATCTTTCCTGCGGATGGCACGAGGGACTCCTGACAAGCCCAATTAAAGAGCAGAGTGCAACGCAGCATTTCTTTTTTTTTTTTTCTTTTTTTTTTATTATTATTATTTTTTTTTTCTTGTGGCATGTGATCTTGTCCTGCAATAATTAAACTTTGGAGTAACTCCCAGCAAATGACTCTGAAACTGCCTCCCTGTTATCCCATTACCAACACCAAAGATGAATAAAAACCTTTTTATTTTTTTATTTTTTTTTTGTTCCTGCCTGAGAAAGGAATGTGCAAACTAAAGGTCATTTTTAGGTTCTGTCTTTTCCCAGATTCCTGCATAGAGAAAGTGCGTGTGAAAGGGCTATCACGTGCAGGCTCTTTTAAGAGGAATTTGAGTCTCTTGCCTGAGTCCTTGGAAATATGGAGATGCATTTTACCCCTCTCATGGGTTCCTGTCTCTGTTGTGCCTTGTGCATGGTCTGATGGTCACCTCAAGACATGGAGACTGGGGAAAGGTGGTTTCCCCATCCAACCAAGACTGCTCCAGGACAAAGACTAGGATGAGGAGAGAGATCTGAACCTCAGTAGTTGGGCTCTGTAGGACAGCTGCCATCTCCTGGGCCACTGGGTGAGTACCTAGAATTAATTTAGACTGATGGCACCACAGGGTAGCACAAGCACAGCTGTGAAATTAAAGCCACAGGTCGGCTTGTAGAATTTCCTGTGATTGAAGTCATAATGTCTCCTCTTAATTAATTTAATTCAGGTTTAATTTACTGAGGGTTTGTCTTGATTTATTCCTTTGCTGTATTGCTTGCTCAGTTGGCTTGTGTGAAGAGCCACTGTGCTTACTTTCAGCCTGGAAAGGCGTGTTAGCATCAGTAATCTGTGCTAGTTCATTACATGAGATTTCCCCCATCCTTTCCCCTTGTTCCACCCCAACACGGAGAAAAAAAAAAAAAAAAAGTGAGAAAGAAGGGATGGATTCACAGGTTCTGCTGTTTGAAGAAGAGAGAGAGTTTTTTTAGGACTTGAAAACAATTAGTGTTGCACAGGGTTATCAACACATCTCTGCTCCAGGCCTGCTACATGCCATTGAGAGCAGCTCTGAGGAGAAGGATCTGGGGGTGTTGATGAGAAGCTCAACATGAGCCAGCAATGTGCACTTGCAGCCCAGAAAGCCAACAGTATCGTGGGCTACATCAAAAGCACAGTGGGCAGCTGGTTGAGGGAGCTGATTCTCCCCCTCTGCTTTACCCTTGTGAGACCACACCTGGAGCACTGCCTTCAGCTCTGGGGCCCCCAGCACAAGAAGGACAAGAAGGAGCTGTTGGAGAAAGTGCAGAGGAGGGCCATGAGGATGATCAAGGGGCTGGAACACTTCTCTTATAAAGACAGGCTGAGAGGGTTGGGGTTGTCCAGCCTGGAAAAGAGAAAGCTCTGGGAGACCTTGTAGCAGCCTTCCAATATCTAAATGGGGTATACAGGAAAGCTGAGGAGAGACTCTTTGTCAGGGGGTGTAGGGATAGGACAAGGGGGAATGGCTTTGTACTAAAAAAGGGTAGGTTTAGATTAGGCATTAGAAATAAATTCTTTACTCAGAGGGTGGTGAGGCACTGGCACAGGCTGCCCAGAGAAGCTGTGGATGCTCCATCCCTGGAGGTGCTCAAGCCCAGGCTGGATGGGGTTTTGGGCAACCTGGTCTGGTGGAGGTGTCCCTCCCTGTGGCAGGGGGGGTAGAACTAGATGGTCTTTAAGGTCCCTTCCAACCAAAACCAGTCTGTGATTCTGTGGGCCTTACTTCCTGGGGCTATTATTCCTCCACGTGCATTGTGAACTCTGCTTGGCCATGTTTGAGTTTGAGATTTGCTTTTGGGATCTGTGTTGAGTTCCATGCATGTTAGATGCCCAGCATTACTGAATACACTTCTTACAGGGCTGGATGGCCAGGTGATGTCCATAGTTACTGAATTTGCCTCTCATGGGGCAGGGTGACCAAGAAGTTAGGCCTGGAGCCTCACCCTCACTACATTCCCTTTATCCCCACAAAGGGGTCTCCTGGCTGCCCCATTCCAGCATTGCATCCACTTGTGCAATATGCTTGCTGAAGCATGTCCCTTCCTCCTCCTCCTCTGTTCCCCTCTTCCCTACCCTTCTCCCCCTCCGAGGTCTCCCATCGCCCTTCTTGTTGGGGCTGAGCCCGTGCTCCTCCTTGCTGGGTGCAAGGCCCCATTTCCATTTCAATAGCCTTCTGCAGAGGCTTCCCCACAGTCCCAGCCTGTGAACAAGGCGCCCACTGTTCGCAGACGGGATGTTCAGCCAGCCTTGACGTCCCAGCTGCCCTCAATGGCACTTTGTCAGCCCCTCTGCCAAAAAATGGGGCACCGGGGGGCTCACGGGGGGCTGAGGCCGCATTTCTGGTGGCCAGGCTCCAGGCCCTGGGCAGCATGCCACTCATTTTAAGCAGCCCCAGCCTGTCTGTGCCTGGGGCTTTGTGCTGTAGCTCAGGCTCCTGTAGCTTGCAGCTGGTTTCCGTGTGGCATGTCGGCCCCTTTCAGCATGCTCCCCCGCCTCTGATAGTGCACAGTTTTCAAGCCGCCAAGCATGTGGAGATGCTGCCCTGGGTCTGAGGGAGGAGCTGCTTTGCTTTCCCTCTCCCCTTCATTTTCATGTATTCCCAGGTTTTCTCTCCCTCTCACGCCACATCACATTCCTCCTTCATCTTTGCCAGACTTTCTGCACCTCTTTTTCCTCTTCTCTTTTCTGCTGGGTGTACTTTGCTAGTCCTTTTTCTCAGCTCTGTGCCCCTCAGTGGGATTTGTCATTTCCGAGGTGATACAAAAGGGAGGGATAAGTAGAACTGGAGTGGCAGCAAGGGGTGGGAGATGAGATGGGGTCTTTTGCCAAGGGCTTGGATGATGCCTAGGTGCATGCATGGGGGCGGATGTGGATCGTGCTGAGGGCTCCTGCCTCCTGAATTCACACCGACACCTCGGGTCAGTGGCAGAGCTGTGCCACATTCCTGACACTATTTTTTACTCTATGGGTATAAGGAAAACAGTGTCACATGGGTGACATTTAAATTCTGCAAAGAAGGCGCAGAAGGGGCAGGAGCAGAGCAGGCTTCCCTCTTTGCTGCTGCAAGAGGAGCCAGCTGGAGCACGGGGATGGTGACAAGGCCAGGCAGACCCGTGCCAGGGCTGGCAGCAGACAAAGCCCACTGAAACTGGGCACAATGTGTTAAATCACTAGTTCAAAGGGGATGAGGAGGAGAAACCTTCCTCTTCTGTTAATATGGGTAAATTGTTGATAAGGAGAGTAAATGATTGCTTCTGGTCACTTCTTAAAGTTTAATTTAACTACACCTCTTTCACTGCCCCCTTTTTTTTTTTTTCTTTTTACTCAATGTTTTTTTATTTCACTTAGCTCTTGTAGTCCTGTTCTCCTCTATCTAATGGAGACATTAATTCAAGTGAACTATATCTCTTTGCAGCAAATGGTGGAGGATGTTTGGAGCCCTGGACACCTTGCCTTCACCCCCTCTGCTTCCACCATCAGCAGCAGAGAAGGTCTCTGGCCTTCCTAAATAAACAAATAAATAAATAAATAAATAAATGGTTTTCTGTGGAGGTTTTATCCAGGCTTTTGTGAGCAACCTGACAAGGAGTGCCTTACAGATGGGTAAAAGGGCAGAAGGGAGAATAAGGAAGAGACCTATAGAGATACAGAAGCTCCTGGCTGCTATCCTGGCATCCAGGTGGTTTCATCAGCAATCAGACACGGCAATATTCCTGGCACCTGACTATAAACAATTTGTGGAGACTTTGAGCAAGTTGTTGGCAGTACCTGGGAGAGATACCAAGTCATCTTCCCAGCCTGGTGGCATAGCTGCAGGATGCTTTCTCTTCTTGCTAGCAGACCTCTGGCTGCCCCTACCAGAGCTGGAAATCTCATTACTCCCAATTTTCATACACCCGTGACTAACTGAAAGGTTTTATTACTGAGATGGCATCTCCTGGTATGTTTCCAGCCTAGGGGAGGGGATTTCCAGTTGTTTATCTGGCAATGTTTTGAGTATGTGCATCTTTATGATGGAGTGGTATCACTGTGTTCTGAAAAGAAGAAGGTGCTGTGGAGTTATGAAGAGTGGTGGCTTTACTATGGCCTTTTGGGAGGGGTTATTTGTCACACGGAAGGGTCAACATTAAAGTATGTGGAAAACCAGAGTCATACTTCCTTTATGAGAAGAGCCCTTCTCTGCCACAAGGAAGACAAAAGAAATAGAAAGTAAGCTGAATTAAAAATGTTCACAAAGCAGTGTTTTAGGGAAACACTCAAATGACACTTTGAGGAAGCTGAGTACTCAGTGCTCTTCAAAGCCATAAAAGCTGGTGCACTACTATGCTGAACACTTCACCAGAGCTATGATAGCTATGGACATGTCTAGGGAGTGCTATGGATGCTCAGAGCCCTGCAGGATCTATCCCTATATTAATATTAGCAATTTATGAAACACAAGGGGCCCAGAGGAAAATGAGTTGCTGAATCCCGCTGGAATTCTTAGGCTCCTGGGATGATTTTCAGTACGAAAACTTTTGGCAAGTTTTATCACAACCAACAGATTTTCTGCAAAATGTTAGTGCGTCTATGGAGTGCATAAAATACAGGAGGGAACCTCCTTTACAAGATCATTGTTTTTAGACCCTGCTCTCCCCCTTGCAGTCTATGCCAGTGAGGCTTGTTTAAGCTGGGCAGCTCCAGCTATACATGATTGGTAATAAAAGATTGAGCCATGACAATAGCAGAAGTTGTGGGAAATAAAAATATGGATGTTTTTGGTTCTGTAACATTAATGTCTCAGATGAATAGGTTTGCTAAATTGTGACATTTGGGAAATGCTATTTTGTCTTTATTGCACTTGGAGAAGATTGCATTTTCAGTATGAATACTTCTTTGAGTTTTCTCCAACAACCATTTTGCTGGTTTTGTTGGGCATGCAAAATGCTGAGATAATGTTAATATGAAAACCTCTAGCATTTAATTTCCAGATTAGGAGTATTTAGCTGTGAGATTGTGATAATAGTTCAGCTTGTTGCATTTCAGTTTCATTAATCAGTCTGCACATGGTTATCACCTGGATGACTCACAATTAAGTAAAAGGAAATATAGGGGCCACCTGAAAAGAAACAAACAAACCACACCAACAACAGGAGCTCTAAATACTGAATAAACACCCTCGAAACCCAGCTATAAATATGGTCCTGGAAACAGTTCAGTGTTTTCTCTGACAGCTGCAGTTTGCATTCTCAAGACTTTGAGAATGCACTACCCCTGCTGGAAAGGAAGCATCTCTACACTGGCATCTCCACGTAATTCAGCAGGACATGTTCACTAAGACAGGAAACCCTTCCCAAGAAGAGCAGACTCTTCAGCTGCAGAATGATACTTGGGCAGGTGAACTCAAGTTATTTCTTTTTTTTTCCTTCTGTTTTTGTCTTTATGATACTTGCATCTAACTAATTTTTCCCCTGTTGTTATGGTTTTGTTAGGGGATTTGTTAGTGTGTCAGCATGCCCCATTGTTTTAGATTTGGATAAGTTTGTCTGAACAGCCTGGGAAAGTGAGGTGGGTTCTCAGTGGCATGGCAGATGTATTTATATTTATGTCAGTGTCTGCATGGGCTGGCTCCTGGCTTGTGCTGCTTTTATATGAGAGGGGAGACTGGCCCTTCTCAGTGCTCATCAGCAGGGTACATTATTCTGCTAGAAGCCATTTCCCTCCTCGTGGCACCATCCTGTCTCTTGCAGAGAGAATGTTGTGGCAGCAGCCACTGCTGCAGCTTGGAGAGCCAGGGCTGCACAAATAATTAACAGCAAGCTGCAAAGAGAATATCACAGTAGCAGAGAGGGCATGCTTACTGTGCCACGCGGTGGATGTTCAAGTTTGGTGTGAAGGGGCAGGCACTGTGGGGTGTGGGACAGGGACTGAGCCATCCTGACTTTGCTCCCCAAAACCTGTGAAGGCTCAGTAAATGAAA
Organism: Aythya ferina; assembly: GCF_964211825.1. Classification (NCBI taxonomy): domain Eukaryota; kingdom Metazoa; phylum Chordata; class Aves; order Anseriformes; family Anatidae; genus Aythya; species Aythya ferina. The sequence goes on along the minus strand of NC_140296.1, from coordinate 121,679,421 downwards.
TACTCATAGTGGAGTATCTTGCTTGAGCCTGGCTACAGGATGCAGGAACTCCAAAGATCTGAGTGCTCTGGCAGAGCATCCTTGTGGGATGTGATTTGGGCAGCATGCATGTGCTGGTGCTCCTGTGTATGTGTGTTGTGTGCCTGCTGTCCTGCTGGGTCAGGCTGTATTTAATGGTGCACTGGGGAATGTGGTATTGGAAAGGCAGCTTTGATGCTGTGAGTGGGTTTCACATTGTCCTCTGAGCCCATGTTAAATGACCACTGAGGTTTTTGTCATCTCTGCTTTTATAGTGGCTTATAGACAAAGCAGCCAGGATGCTGCAGAGCAGGACATTGGCTGAGCTCAGGCTGAAGAAATGAGGAAATGTTTTTTTTTTTTTTTCTTTTTTTTTTCTTTTCTGGGTTATCCTTCATGAACACTTAAACTTGGGTGATAAAGCAGGAAACAGATCCTCAAAAACACTAGTCTTTGGAAGAAAGAGTGTGCAGAAAGTTGCATTGTGCGGGGAAGGGGGGTGTGCTGCTTTATGCTGTGCCTGAAGGCTGAGCAAGCAGCTGGTGAGTGAAATCACATGCATGCACATGCGTACCTACATGCTCTAACACAGAGCTCCACATTTCTCAGCAGTAACGTAGTAGCATGGCCTCCGTATGCGAAAGATCATATTGGTACTAAAGGGGCATCGCCCAGGGAGAGCTGTGCTTTCAGGGATTGCACAGGAGAAAATCATAGATATATATTCTTGGAAGGCCAAAAAGGTTGCAGAAACAGAACTGACTGTGCCGTTTAGGCTTCTGTTTTATATTTTTATTTATTAAAATGCTCTACATGTAGAAGAGCGCTGCTCATTATTTATAAGTGTTGCTACCGCCTTGAAATGGAATCTGCAGGCACTTTGATAAATGTGGTGAAAGCTTGTCTGGTGTCACTGCCACTTCTCTAAAGTGCCTCCTGCATCCTCTGCTGAATTGCTGTTTCATCAGTTTGGACAGCAGCATTCCTCCGTGAATTGCAGCAAAATTCTGGTTGCATCATCCCATGCTAATGGAAACAGAGCAGGGGGGAGCTAGCACCAAGCGTGCCCTGTAAGTGCTAGGCAGAGCAGGGTCACAACAAAGGAGAAAGCTCCACACACTGCTCCATCCCAGTGAGTTTGGTGGGACAAAGGCTCCTGTTCAGTATTTCTGTGTGCACACTTTTCTTTTGCCCTGTGCTGACAGCTAGGAATGTCATTCCTCTTTGACTCTGCTGTGCCAGAAATTAAATTGTTCTAGCATCACCACTTCCCTCCCATCATCCCAATGCTCGTAGTGGGGACAGGCAACTGATGGGCTGTGTGTGGGGCTGTCCTGAGAGCAGAGAGTGCTCAAAGGATGCAGCTCCCTGGGCTCAGAGGGGACAAAAGGGCTGCCATTGGAAAAAAAATAAAAATAAAAAAATATGGTGACCGAAGCACCAAGGGAGAAAGTTTGGTTTTAAAATACAAAAATAAAATAAACAAAAATAAGTCTTGTCTCCTCCTTTGGGCAGACGCAGATCTGAGATGATCTTGCTGAGGGTGAGGTGCACTTGTGCTGCAGCAGGTACCCATCAGGATGATAAGACAATGGAGAGCTTGTCCTGTGGCAGCAGGTTAGGGAGCTTGGACCATTTTGCCTGGGTAAAAAGGTAGGGGGAGTATGAGAGTGCTCTGTAAATATGTCAGTGGGTAAACATTGTGAGGGCTTTTTGATGCTAGGGGAAGGTGCTGGCAGAACAGGCTCAGTTGTAATCAATTCATCTGGGAATTAAAGTGAAATTTCAAGCCCTTAGGTCAAGGAAATTTGGGAACAGGCTTCCAAGCAGAGTAATGGGAGCAAAACACCCATGCAGTCTTCGATAATTGTCTTGATCTGTCTGTGAAAGGGATTATATGATGCAGACAGACTCTGTGTCCTAGCAGATCCTGTCCCATGCTGCCTCTTATGTTCCCAGTTCCACATTAGCAAAGCAGGCTTTGTGCATTTGAGATGTGCCCGTGTAAAGCATCAGAGATAAAACTTTTAAGTGGTTTGCAACTTCAAGCTCATTTCTTGAGTTTCCTTTTCCTGTCTAATGGCTCCTTTCAGGGTGTCCTTTTCACCCGAATACGCCACAGCAGCACTTCAAAAGGAGCCCAGGTTCCACCCCCCCCCCCCCCCCCTCCCCAAGCCATCTCACTTTTGTGCAAGCTGTTTCCAGCGACGAACAGCACTTCAGCACTTTTGGGGGCTGAAAGCTATTTACCAGCTAAGAGGGCAAGAGTACAGAGCTATTTTCAGCACTGTGACACACCTCAGCCGATCGGATTGTGCCCGGCAATCCTATTTGGTGAGGACGGGGTCGTGTCACCTGAAATAGTTCCTGCTCTTTGCCTCCACCTCTGGCTCTCGTGTCTGCTCTGTGGCTGGGTTGTGGTGCCTGGGCTCTGACACCTGACTGTTTATAATCAGAAAGGACTGTTTAGCCCAAACCGTGTGCTTTGGACAGGATTTGAGGCTCTCTGTTTTTTCTTGGTGCAGTTACTACACAGTGCCCTTGCCGGATCCTTCTTTAGCCCGGCAGCACTGAAGTGGCATGCTTTGCTTCGCTCCTATAGCTTTGCACCTCGTGGGCCAGTTCCAGCCCTGTTTGAAAGAAGTCAGGGATTCCTTGAGTATTTGGAGGGGGGGAACAGGCGGTGTAAAGTTTAAGATCTCTCTCTGAGCCAGTAAAAGACCACAAAGCAGGAATGTCGCTGTGCATTTTAGTTACTGGTTACAGCTCAGCTCACTAGCTGCAGGCTAATCCCCTGGGCATCCCTGGTGGCAATGAGAGATACTCTGTTCTTCCAGGGGTAAAATGAGATCCTGCCTCTGGACACTGCCATGGCTCCCCCAAGTGCTGGTTAGCCCCTGCTGTGGGCTGATGCTGCTTCTGATGTGTGCCTGTGCTTAAGGCAGCTATCCCATCATTTCAAGCCATAATGTTTTGCACAGTAGGGGCATGTTCTCTGGAGGAGCAGGAAGGCTGTCTGGGGGTAAGGTGCTGTCTAGTATGAAAGACTTCTGCATTTACCTGGCTAAACCATAAGCTGGAGTCACTAAAACCATCATCAGCTTGGGAACGGGACTTTTGCTGCCTGGGTGCTGGACTGGGCTGATGCTCTGTCTCAATGCTGTGTGTGGTGAGCCTTTGTTTTGAAATGAAGCAAAACAGCTGGCAAGTGCTGCCAGAAAACAGTGTTTGTGGGACTTTGCGTTGCTTTAGCCAGTGCTTGTCATCACAGGGCACTGCAGATGCTGAGTTAAGCCTGGTGACAAAGCCAGGGCCTAGGTTGAGCATGGTCATTGCCCATTGGCTTGGCCACCGCAGTTTTCTCCCTGTTGCTCCCTCTGGCCTGTGGAGCAGCAGCTGCTGCATGGGAACAAAGCATTTTTCCTGCTACACCAACCTCCAACATTGCAAAATTAGACCGGAGTTTCTCTTTTTCCCCTCCACCCCACTGCCCTTGTTCCTCTGTGCCATGGTGGGGATGGTGAGAGCTCTCCCGGAGATATACAGCAGTGGCACATGATTTATTGTGGTTTCTTTTTCCTGTCTTCTCGCTAAGTAAAACCTTTTTCTTGTTCCAGTGTTGGCAACAGGAGGAGTATTGGATTTGGATCCAGCATGAAGATGAGTGGCCAGTATAAATCCTAGGCAGGTTTTTGGAATAAGCAGTACCAGCAATTCATCTCACTCTGACATTTGCACTAGGTGTCTTGGAAACCAGAGCCACGGTTAAATGAAAGCCAGCACCAACTGGGGATGAAAGGATTTCCCAGCCTGGGTGCTGGGATCCCTGGAGGGATTTCCTCCTGGGCTTTCTCAGTTTACCTGGACGTGACACATAACCTCACCCTTTCTTGCATGTGCTTTGATCTCATGTTTCAGACTGCCTGTTGGTCAACTGCAGGGTCATGAAGGGCATTTCTCCCTTTGAGCAGCGCAGCAGCATCTGCAGTAATCTGGTTGTTTATTTCCTCTCCTCTGTACTTTGGAGCAAGCTCCATTCATGTTTGTGTATTTTTGTCTTTTGAATTGCTCCCTATGGTGAAGATTCACAGTAGAGCCTTGCAGGGCATTTGTGGCACTCTCCACCTGCTCTCCTCTGTCCCTCAGCACTCTGCAGTTACAGGTTTGGGTCTTCCTCTGTTAGGGGCAGAGGGCATCGAGGGGAGGGTGAAGTAACTTTTTGTGAGACTTCTCACTGCCAGCGATTGCAATGTGCTGGATTTGGTGACCCTGGTGGTCCCTTTTGGTCTTCCCTGGTGATGGGATGCAATTAATTGGAGGACAGTTTGGATGCAGGTGGTCTGTGGTGAGGATCAGACTGCCGTGATGATTCTCTGCCTGCTGCTCCTTGTGTAGCACAGCCCTGAGCACTGCTCCCACTTGAGTTTTTTTTGTTCACCTTATTTAGTTCTGAATTACAGCAGATGGGGAATAAAAAATAAATTTTAATGATAATCTGGGTTAAGAAGCAAGCCTCCAGGGTGACAGAGGCAGCTGAAAGGCAAGCATTGTGTACCTTGTGCTCAGAACCAACTTTGGGGCAGCAGCAAGGGGACACATCAAGTGTGGACACATGGGTGAGAGGGAATAAAAAGATTTGGTTAAACATATCCGTCATATCTGTACTTCAAATATAATGTTCTTAAACATATCACCCACAAGAAAACAACAATCCCCTTATGAAATATGCAGGGAGGCTTGTGCCGGGGATAGGTAGCAGCCCAGTTCTGCACAGCTAGCTAGCACTGCCATAGACCTGGGTGGCAGAGGGTTTTGGTGGTTCTCCCTGGATGGGGTATAATTGTGTCCCCATCGGTGACACTACAAAGCAAGGGCCAGTTTTGAGTTTTCAGCCAGTTTTGAGTTTTTTACCCAGTGCCACTGGTACGGTGCACGGGTGTCGCGGCTGCCACGTGCCGCTGCCTGTGTCACTCTGACGTGCGTGGTGGCCATCGGAAAACAAGGGGGAAAAAATGGCTTTTTGTTTCCCAGCTGAAATAGCTCCAGCAAGGCGCAGGCACCACCTCTGTGAATGAAATCATTGTGTGTGGCCCCACGATAACCAGCAGCCTCGTGCTCATCCCCATGCTGCTGGTGGCTTCTCAGCTGGCTGCTCTCTGGAGCCAGAGGTTGAGGTGGTGAGGAGCAGGGAAATAACAGCAATGCTCTGCAAACAGCCAGGCAGCTGCCAGGACCACTGCATGTGTTGGGCCATCAGGGGAGGATGGTTGGTCTGTCAAGCTCCTGGTTCAAGCCTTCTGCTGGAGATGTTGCTCCTACAGCTCCTGATCTTCTTCTCCGGAGCTGTTGATGCCTCTTCCACACCACAGCAGGTCACGCAGGTTCTCATCTGCTCTAATTAGTGCTCCTGGCAGTGATGACAAGCAGCCCACAGAAGTGTGAATCTAGCTTAAGAGGAAGAAGGGGAAAAAAAAAAAAAGGGAAGCCTTCTAATCTGATCATTACACTCAGGCCAAGGGATCAGCAAAATGATCAAGAGAAACAACTTCTGGCTACTAGATTGTGTGTCCCCATCCAGGCCACGTGCCACGGGTAGCTATTAATGACTGCACCACAGTGAACATCAATCTTGTAACGAGCTTGGATAATACCCACTGGTGAATTAACAAGGACTGCCAATATCTAAGTGCTTTTCAGCCTCGTGTTGCCAGGAATAAGTCTCAATTCTGGGGGGCCAGCGTCCCTCCTCAATCTGAGTTTAATTCCCTCCCATCTGCTGTCTGCACTTCCCGCTGATCCTTGCCCAAGTAGGGCACAGAGTGGGTTTTGGGGGGAGAATGGTCTCGCTGGGCTCTCAGTAGCCTGCAGTTTCCCTCAGTGGAGGAACCAGGGAGTCCTGCCCCTCACCAGGGCCCCAAAAAGATGCTGAAGGAGGTGCCTGAGATGCTGGAAGGGACCAAAAAGAAGTGTCTGAGATGCTGACTGCATCCCTCAGCTCCACATATTTGTGTAAGGCTGGGGTGACCCTTTGCCCCAGAGGGCAAAGTCCTCTTTATTGTCCTGCAATAAAAGACATCCAGGAGGATTTTCGTCTTGCCTGTCCCACCACCCTTCTCCCCACCCTTTGCTGCTGTCTCTGTGCCCCCAAATGTGCAACCAGGCATGGCCCCTGTGGAAACATCCCAGGAACCTCCACAGTTGTGTCTGTGCTGTGGAATTAAACAGCCAGAGCTAGTGCCATCCAGAGCACGGGACAAAAGCGACCTAGTTCCCACCATAGCTGGGAATAATAGGAATAATTGCCTCATTATTCCCACAGCCTCCACAGCTCCCAGAGAAAGAGTAACTGGTGTGCAACAATGCCTCTGTTGTACACAATGCCTGCAGCACGTTCCATTGAAGCAGAAGATGGAGGTACAAAGCACTCCCACTTTGGGTTTGGTCCATTGAGCTTTGTTTGTCTGTTTTGTGTGTTTCTTCCTTTTTTTTTTTTTTTTTTTGAGGGTTTTGTTGTATGAGCTCCGTAGAGTTTTTTTTTTTTTTTTTTTTTTTTTGTTTATTTAATTCATTTATTTATTTAAATCAAGGGCATGGATGCATGCAAATGCCTGGGGCTGTGCAAGAAGCTTGTCCCATCCCAGTCCTAGATGGGACTGACAAGGTCAGGGAGAGGGCAGAAAGGGCAACCTGTGCTCTGGCCATGCCAGTGCAAAATTAGGGGGTACCTCTTGTTCCTCCCCACATTGAATCTGAAAAAATACACTTCATCTGCAGATCTTAACTATGTTTCTGAGAAGGGACGTCCTTGTTTGGCTGCGGATGAGACTATGGGGTAGGAAAGGGATGGGTTTTGCCAAGGTCTGCGCAGCCTGGAGCAAGCCAAGTGCTGTGACTCAGGTTTGTTCACTTTGCCTTATTTTAAAGATGTCCCAGAAAAAAGAAAAATGTACTGCCATTAGAAGCAGAGATGTTCCTTTTGTCACACTTTTGCTCATTTCACTGATCCATTGCAGGTTGCTGTGCTGTTCCTGATGATTGTGCCATTATCCAGAGGTGTCTGCAATCCCCTGGAGTAGGTTTTGGCTTTGTATCTTACCTTTTTTCTGTTTGCTCTTAATGTGAGAAACATCAGGATGCAGTCTTGCAGGCTTTGCTGGAGGGCTTCTGGGAAGACTGGAAAGGTGTATCATGAAGGTTCTTCATCCTCATCTGAAAATTGCATTGGCTTGCTGAAAAAGAGGTTTTCTCACAAGCATTTGTCAGGCAACGTTTTTAAGTAAGTGTTAACATAAACCAGAGAGTAAGTTTTCAATGGTTCTCCCAGTGTCCTGGCTCTGGCTTCAGTTTTGTTCTGTGTGACGTTGCTGTTTTATGAGCTCACTCGTGATGCCTTTGGCAAAAATCAGGAAGCAGAGACCTAATATTTCCAACATGTCTAACAAGGAGCAGATTTAAAGAACCTGTACGTTCATAAATTTTCACCAAACCACTGCAAACTCCTAAAAATGAAAACCCCAAGAGAAAAGCATCCCCCTCTTGCAGCCCCCCTTGGAGCAAAGCCAGCATGGGGTGGCCTGTGGTGGTCACCCTTCTCCAGGCAATGATGGGTGAGGGCAGGGTGAGCAGAAACCTGTGGCATCCCTTATGATCAGGGTCTCGTGCAGAGGGTGGAGCTCGCCGAAATCCCAGCTACAGCCTCAGGAAGTGCAGGCTGCAGCCAAGCAATAAGACTTCTCCGCCTTTGTGCCGCCATCTGTCTCCTCTAACTTGCTGTAATCCCTCGGATGCTGGATTAGAAATTATCACTGGGCAGAGCTGGATGGAAGCCAAAGCAGGGCTCCTCCTTCAAGTGGCCTGGGAGAGGAGAGCCTTGCTGAAACATGGGCATCCTGCGGTGGTAGAGCTGGATTTCTGCTTTGTGTCTTGGCATTTGTGTCTTGTGTAGAGGAAGGCACCCGGGGCCGGGTAGAACCAGCACAGGGGGCACAAACGCTTGTTTCTCCTCTGGCCTTGTCTTGCCAAGCAAGATGCTCAATGGTGTTGTGCAGGTGGAAGAAGATCTGGGCCCTGCCATTGCTTGTTATCAGTCTGACTCCCTGGAAGTGAAGGAGGAGTTGATCTTTTCTGTGCCTTTCTGCAAAATGATTTTTTTTTTTTTCAGGAGGGAGACAAATTGCTTCCTTCCCACACACCATCTGCCTCCAGCATCCACGTTGTCGCTGTAACGTGCCTACCACTGTTAGATGTTTCCTTGCTACTTAAGGCATCTTCCCCCTTTTTTCAAGAGCTCATGGCAATCTTTCCACAGGGGAGATACAACCGGGTGGCAAGGCTTGGTGTAGAGCTGCAACAGAACTGCTTGGCATGTGGCGCAGCCTCCTTGCCTTTGTGCTACCAGTATATTTGGGGCTCTGAGGCGCAATAAGTCATCTTTCCTGCTCTCACCCCACTGCTGATAATGCCAGTCTGGGCAGAGTGAATGCTGCTAGCTTTTGCTTGTTGCTTCACAGTGGCTCCTGGAAGAAGATTTAGGGACCTGTGGCTTAAGCATGTCAGGGTATGACACTTGCCTCCCCACAGAAGTGCTAATGGGGTGAAATGTGCCATAGCATGGAGCTCCTGAGGGCAGTACCACGTGAGAAGCCTGTTATAGGTATTATTTTATAGGTATTATTTTAAGAAGGGTTTTATTAACACTGAAATTCAAACCAGAGGAGGAGAGCCTTTGCCACCATGCAGCTCTGTTGGCTGTGGGCCATTATCACGTATCTAGATGAGCAGAGCTGAGTGACTGGGCACGCAGGAGGGAGCAGGTCTCACCAGCGAAATGGGGTCTTTCACTAACAGTGATTTGTCTATCAGAAGGATGCATTCTTGTTTGCACTCTCACGAGGCACAGCATGGTAAGGATGAATGCCTGCAGTGTGCTTCTGGGAGGTGAAAACCATGTGCAAGTCTCCTCAGGGAAGCAGTGGTGTTTTTTTTTGTTTGTTTGTTTAAGCATCCCTCTTTGTGTGTCTGTGTCTTAGTGGTGATTAGTTGTCACTTGGTGTCATCCATCGCCACCTCCCGAAAGAATCTGCTCTACAGTAAGGGAACAGAGGAAAAAAGGAAAGAAGAGAAGGGCATTCATGGACTTGCAGGCAGTTGAGGTGTGCTACGTCTGCGTGATGTGCTGCAGGCAGAAGTAAGCTCCCTTGACCGCCCTCCAAGCTGGTGGATGCAAGCCAGCACTTTGAAATCAGTGCAGCACTTGGTATGAGCTGGTGCACCTTGCATCTCAGCACACCAACCACAACTATGCAGCCTTATCATGGCCAGGGCTTGCTTCTGCCTGCAAGGCACTAGGCAAATGTATCTGTGGTTTCACTGATAGCATCTTCTTATTCTAACCCCTGCTTTTCCCAGAGTACAGTTTACCTACAACACGTTTAAGGCAAGGCTGCTCGGGCTGTCCCCTAAATAAGTGTGATGGCTCTAAAGTGCACCAGCTGGTCCCGTCTCCTTCAGATATCATTGTTTAATGTATGGTTGCACGTTGGTCTCAGCATGGTGACTCGGCAGTTACACTGTGGTTTGATTCGGTGATGAGTTCACAGCGGGATCTTGAATGTCACAAGGCAGCATTGCAATGTGACCATTAGTTCTGAAATGTACTCTTAGAAATAACGGTCAGTCTGGAGCTCCTGATGCCTGCTTCTTTGTAAGGCTTAATATTCCCCTGTGGACACCTTTGCTGTCCTAGTGACTGGTCTACAGGCTGCCACTGTTTGGGAAACCACTTGTTACAGCTGGAGGATTAGGTTGGGGTGGGACAGCTTTGCTCTAGGAAATAATGTCTAAAATGGGTAGTTCAGAGAGTCCTTTCTGTACACCATGGGTAGTTTGCACACACACTTATCTTCATCATATTCTCCTCTTGGGATTTGTTGCTTCTGCAGAGGAGAAGAGATGAAGACTCTGCAATTTCAGTGGAAGCCAGGGAACTCTTAGGAGCAGTTCCTGGCATCCCTGCGTCTATACTGAAGAAATAGGAATGCTGCTAATAGATGAAGTGTCACTGTCCTTTTTCATTTCAGGTAAGCCAGCCTGTAAGACCCCATCTGTAAGTGCCCTACCCCTCCCTGGTTTTAGTCAGTGTCAGTGAACTTATTGCTTGAATCAGAAACAAACTAAAAAGCAAACCACCTTGTGTAGCCTTTTGTTTATCTCCTGGTGGCTCTGTGCTTCCCTTTCTGGATTGCTTTGCCAGCAATGAGGGCAAAGAGAAGCCAACTACAGGTGAAAGGAGCAGGCTGGGAATGCCCAGCATCTGGGGGACCTACCTGGTCCTGCACAGTGTGAATGGGAACTGCTTCGTCCCCTCTTCCTCTCCCCTGCTGCGAGCTGGCCATCTGCTCACCTTAATGGGCTAGAGATTAGCCCCAGGGTTAAGTTATCAACATAATTAACCTAGATTTCTCCTCTATGGCTGAGGCAAATTTTACTTATCTACCACTCAGGTGGTGTGGCGAAATTCAGGCTGCTCTCTAGTAACAGCAGACACCAAAGCGAGTGGAGGAGAAGGCTCTCAAAGTTTGAAATTAGCCTGAAGCCTCCAAGACACAGAGAGGAGAGATGATGAAGCTTGTGCAGGGTCACATATGTTCTCAGCTATGAGAAAGGTATTGCAGTGGAGTCTAATATATTATTAATACTGCCTGCTCCTTATGTGGAGGGCTTTTCAGCTCTGCGTCTCAAACCAGGCAAGAATCATTAGCTCTGCTTTATGGAAATTTGTTCCTGGAACGTGTTCAGAAAGCTAACAAACGGAAAATATACGATGTTCTTGCATTTCTGCCCAGTGGCCGTAGTGAAGAAGACTACCACAGGTGATATTCTCCTGCAGGACACTTCCCAGCCTGTGCTCTGTGTACAAGCCATTCAGCAGCCAGCTATCATTTGATGCTGTCATCTCCATCATCTCCATATATCTCCAGATACGCTTTTAATTTGGGTTTACTATGACAGAACTAATATGACTTTACATACGTGTGGTGGCTTTGTGACTTTATATCCTCATGTGGGTGGATTTATGCTGCTTTTTCCTTGAGAGTAACAGTTTGCTGTTGCCACTTCAGAGCATCGCTGGCTCTCCTGCCCTGGATGCAGGCTGTGTGTGTGGAAAGTGTTATCAAATGTGTGAACAGGGGGTCCTTGTAGGTAGGGCCAGTAACAGCAAGGCAATGTCTTCAGTACCTGTCCACATCCCACAAAGCTCTCCCACCTGTGACCACAGCATCAAGCCACACAAGCTTGCTCTGTGCTCATTTTGCCATGGCAGAGATGGTTTGTAGAGGCTGTAAGAGTGGGATCCAGGGTCTGACCCATGCCTGCGGGCACTTCCCTGCCAGTGGCACGCAGGGATGGAGGACGGCTGGCGTGCTTTCAGGCTTCAGAGCCGGCACTCAAACAATCACTGTAATTACCGCCCCAAAAGCTTTTAATCCCCTGGTTAAATAAAACGAACAAATGGTATCGGGAGCGGGAATCTGCAGGCAGCTTGAGGACAGCCCTGTTGCAAGCAGTGAGATGTGCAAGCGGACCAACACACAAGTGAACAAACACACGCCTCCTGCCAGAGACACCTAATCTTGCTAATGATGAAATTAGCCTGCAGCTTTGGTCAGATCCCACCAGAACCTCAGTGCTCAGCTCCAGCCGTCTCTGTCACAGAGGCAGGCTAGTCAGAAGGTGTTCAAAGAGTAACACCACCGATGAGGGGGCTGGAGGGGAGCCCAGGTATGAACAAAGATTAAAGCAACTAAGTGTGTTTATCATGGGTAGTTGGTGATTAAAAGGGGAAGCCTAGCTGTCTTTCTGCAATTTGAAGGGTGTGAACGTCAGGGAGAGGAGCTGCTCGTAAGGTTAGTGGTAGGTATCTGACTAGGAGTGATGTGATAAAGCTCAGGGAAAGAAATTCAGGTGGAATATCAAGAAAAGCTTCTAATGGGCATAATTTTTGGTTCAGCTTATGAGTGACAATGGTAAGAATATCACTGTTTGGGGCAGACAGGAAAATATTGGAGGAGAGATCCCCACAGATTTAAATTATTCTGCACAGCCAGGGCTGGACTGCATGAGCCCACACACATCTTTTGTCCTCTTCTCAATTTTTATTTATTTTTAAATGACTAAACAAGCATTGCCAGTGCTTCTTGTGATGTTCAGATGGAGATGAGTTGCAAGTGTTGCACTTCCTGGTGATGTTTTACCCCAAACTGTCACTGTTAATTCTGCCTGCTCTCAAACTGTAGGGAGGGGGGGGGGCATCAGTCATTACATCCCTTTGGTAAGGTGTGGGGAGGATTTAGTGGGCCTTCTTACATGCCAAAAATATACCCACCCCAATATTAAGCCTGCCTGTACACTGCTGGGGACTGATCCCTACCTACAGTCAATCCCCTCTATATACTTACACTCCCTATGCTGCCTACATATTTTGCCAGAGAGCTTGCAGAGTTATTTTCTGGCAGAGAAGATTGACTAGAATGGGTTCCCGTTGCAAGAATCTCACCTCATTAATCTCCAAAACATAATGCATTTACCATTTTCCTACAGCCGCCTGTGGGAATAATGCACACAAATTCCTCACCTCATACCTCATCTTTTCTCCTGCTTGTTTCTCCCTGACCCACACGACACCTCCCCAAATGCATTTCTGGTTTTTGCACCAGATGTCCCAGGGCTGTGGGCGAGGCATCAGCAGGGCGAATGCTGGGATGTGGTGCCCACGTGCTGCTGCTCCTACCTGGGGCGGCTGCTCCCCTTCTCCATCATCCTAACACGGAGTGACTCCGCTCCGCTGCCCCCGCAGTAACCTGCCTGGCTGTAAATTGGAGACCTTTACCGCGCAAGGTCTGCCTCTGATGTTGTTTTTAGCTTGCCCAGTTTAATTCTCTGCTCTGGGAGTGCTTGCAGGTTTTATTTCTGAAGCAGGCTGCATTGTAATTAAGAGGCCCTGAAATGAACTCAGCCTAGCAATAGCAAAACATATAATAAACTGAGCTCCTAACAAGACTGAGAGGAGAGCAGTCAAGCTGCACCAGCCTGAGATGCTTTAGCATCCACACAGACATTTTAACTGACAGAATAATAGCAAGTTCCTTTGAACTGTTATGTTCTGCTTCTCTGCTAGGAGCTGACAGCTGCTGGCACCTCAGAAATTACCAGCAAAGGGCTGCATCCTTGTCTTTCAAGGGAGGTAACGGCACCAGCTAAGTGAGAGAAGTTTTTGTCCTGAAAATTGTTCTTGACAACACTAGGGAGGAAAATCCTGCATCTAGGAGCTTCTTCTCCTCCCTACAGGCAGGGCATGTTGACTGACTGCTGCCCATGGGAGAATGCAGAAAATCAGGGACTGTAGCAGGGTGCTGACTAAGACATCCAAAATTTGAGATCTTGTGGCTTGAGGAAATGAAGGGATCTATCTCTCGAGTAGAGCTGCATGGACTAATTCAGAGCTGATAAGTATTGACCAGAAAGTGTGATGTTTGGTGCTTTGCAGCACGGGTGGTCGGTGTCAGGCTGTCTGGAGGTGTCATGCTGGCTGTGGTGCAGTGGTGGGCAGGAGGGTTGTGTTGCAGGGCAGGGCAGTGGTGTGAGCAGCTGTCAGTCTCCTGGCACCTCGGGTGGACTTGACAGCTGCACAGAGAGTGCAGGAGAACTTATCCAAGAGGAAGTGGCAGCGAGGAAATGGAAACGTCTGGAAGCATACCAGGGAGCGAAGCCCCATCATCATATAACCCCAGGCCAGATCAGAATTACTTTATTGCAATGAAACACTTTTATTTTTTCCCCCCTCTGGTTTCCTCTCAGGGAAGAGCTGCTATAGATCTTGATTGGTATTGCTGGGTATGTAAAATGTCACGTTGCACAGTTGAAAGAGATGCTCGCCAAAGGATCTGTGCTGGCATGTAGGCCTGCACAGAAGAGTCAGCTTGAATGTGCATTTTCTGGACAACAAAGCTTTGGCTTTATAGAATGGGCTTGTTTTAGAGTTCTCTTAATTTTTCAAGACGAAAAACTTTTTTAGATGGTCACCCACTAAGTACGGGAAGAATTTTTCCTTATCACCATCTTCTCATATATATTTACATTTGATATGCTTATATTCTTTTTTATTGTTATTATTTTTAGTTAGTCTATTATTATTATTTTCACCAGGCTTGGATTTACTTTGGTGTAACAGGGCAAGAGGTAGCCCTCTCCTTTAATATAGCCTTGGCACCATGGATAAACATAAGACCTTGTGTTGATCATCTCTCTCTTCCCTTTTTACCATACTGCCAGAAAAACAGCAGCTGGTCATGAGTTTCGCCATCCTCTGGAAGAGAAGTGGCTCTCCTGGCTCCTCCATGCAGTATGTTGGTTATTCATTTCTGGTTCTCTCTACTAGTTACCCTGTGGTTACTGAGCAATGGTGGACACTGGTCAAAGGGTCAGCACGGACATTCCATAGACGCAGTAAATGAAAACCTCCAGAGCTGTATGTGATGTGGCACCCTGACCCAGGTGCTCATCCTGGCACATCTCCTTGATCACACAGTGCTGCATCCTGCCCATCCCAGCATGGGCACATCTGCCCTAGACCTTGTTCCTCACTAACAGGCCACCCTGACCCTCTGTTCGTGTTGTGACTGGGAATTGACTTTCATTTATAATGGGGCTGTGACCACCAAATGCATTTTTTCCCCCTGCATTGTGATCTAAATAAATCTCAGAGAGTGAAAGGCGGTTATGATCGTTTATCATTTGATGAGCTTCAGCTTTGTCTTTGGCATGTACTAATAGAGAAAACATTGTCATCCAAACCTAAGCAGCCTTCAGCTAGAGTTAAATTACAGCACTGCTGAAGACTGACAGATTTGGGAGAGAAAATAATAACAGGTGGGCAGATTATTAAAATACAATGCAGACAGTACCTGGAGGGTAAATATAATCAGCTTTGAGATGGCAATGAAATCTGAGGAGTGTTTTGAAAGCAGAGAAGGCTGGTATACATGTGCCTTCACAGTGAGGACCCCTGGTTACACAGCTGGAGAGCTGATATCTTTATTTTAGCAACTTGTTTTCCATTGTGCAGAAGTGCTTCTCGTACCTGATACCTCACAGGCAGCCTGGATGCATCTTATTTCACAGTGTTTCACAGTAGGCTTCCCTTGTCATCCCAGAAAACAGAAGAGCCTAGCTGCAAAAAGGAACTGCTTTGAGGGACATAATGGAGACCAGCTGAAAACCAGCCTTGGGTTGTGTGCTTGTCTGGGTCAGGCAATGCCAATGTTGCACACCCCTGATCCCAGAGGAGCAATCCCATGGCTGGATACGGGTGATATTGGTATCTCTGCTCTGCTCATGCATGCTTTCTTTTCCACCTGGTGCACAGCCTCTGTGTCTCCCTGCCAGCTTCCTGCCCCATGCATCATGCAAGCTTTCTGCTCTGTCCGTCCTGCATGCTTTCAGCTCTTTGTTCTACCATACATTTACTTCAGAGGGCTGGCTGGGGAAGACAGATTCACGCCAATAAAATTGATGAACTGCCAGGGAGAGCAAGATACAGTTTTAGTAACTGGCATAACAGTGGATTTGCTGACCTGGCACCAGGAGGGGAAAGAGGAAGGCTGGTGAATTAATTACGGTGCTGAAGCAGCGTTGAGGAGAGCCTGGCTTACCTTGGAAGTGGTTCAGTTACTTGGCTTGAGGCAGGTGTCCAACTGTTGTACACCTGAGGAGGTAATAAATGCATGAGGTTTAGAGTCAGAGCTGCTCGAGAGCAACAGTTTGAGGGCTGTTGGTGGCGTAAGCTGTTCTGAGACAGATAGAGAAAGCACCTCCAACCTGCTACCCCTAGGAGGCTGGGAGGCTCAGGGGCTTGGCAGTGTGTGCCAGCTAACAGCAACACGTTGAACAAAATTTCCAGAGATTCCATGTGTACTATGGGTCCAGAAGGAAGATCATCCCTTGCGAAAGTCATGTTCTATCAAAAAGTAAAAAATAATTGTAATTATGATGGTGTGATACCATTACCTCTCATGTTTATAAATCTTCATCACCAAAAGACAAATATTTGATTACAATTTGAATACAAGTGATGATCCCTAGGGATCGTCTTGTCTGTGATGTATGGCTGATAACCTGGCCAGATGAAGGTTATTGCAAGAAATAGACTTGACCTTTTAAGCACACAACAGAGATTTGCAACAATAGTGAACACTGTGCTTTCTAAATGAATGTGTTCACAGGCAATGAAAGCACAGTGCATCTAATTAAAAAGTATGTCAAAGAAAATAGAATAAAAAAGGGTAAACAAACATCAAAAAGACAAACATGTTTTCACAATAGAAATTATAGCTGGCCAGTGTGGGGGGAAGGGTCCTATATGAAACAAAAGCAGCCATTTTGAGTGCTCTGCATAGCACCAAGTTGCAAAGAAATACAAAAATAAAATACAATTATAGCTATACAGCTTGAGGACAAAGCTATTATGATGATGGTGCAGAGCCATCAGTAACTGTATGATGAGAAAATGCAAAAATCTTCCTGCCATCTGGTCAAGTCCAGTACTTATGTGGTAATGGGCCCTTACGAGCAGCATGCGTTGAAAGGCTGAGTCCTTAGCAATATGCTGAAGCTGGATATACAGCAATAGGATGTATGATCAGGTATGCAATCAAATCCATGCAGGTCTCTAAATTCTTCACTGGCTTTTTAAGAAGGCATCTATCTGCCTGGTAGAGAGTTAAAACCCTTTTTTTTTTTTTGGACTTACATGCTCATGTGAAAGTCTCTTTGGCTTCAAATACCTCTGAGCAGAGTCTTCCCCAAGATTGCTGATTTTACTTTTCTGTAAAATGCATGCAAGATATTGAGCAAGTATTGGCTCGATATTACTCCACTCAGTCAGACCTGTGGAGGTGGAGGGATTAAGATAGGGAACATGTAATCACCTGTGCTGGAATTTAGCCACGACACTGGATTTATCACTTTTAATCTCATAAAAAAATAAGAGACCATAACATCTCTAATGGCCACCAGTAGTCTAGCCCTCAGCTTTGAAAGCCTGTGTCTCTGACAGCATGGAAGAGGCTGCGCTTTTGTCCTGGGAACTGGGGAAGCATTTTATTTTTTCTCATGAAGATCTCCTTGCTTTGTTATAGGCTTTTGCCTGCCCAAGCTTGGGGAAAGTGGGAGCAGAGCCAGTGGGAAGGCTGGCTGCATCAGGGCAGCCAGGCTTCCAGATAAGGAAGGGGGGCCACATGTTCCTCATGGTTACAAAGACAATTGATTCTGACATCCCTTTTGGTGTCTCCCTGTTTGGTGAGGACTAAAGGGAAACGAGACGTCAGAGAAAAGGAGACTGAGTATGGGCTGGAGTGAAGCTCTGTGAACTTGGAGGTGGGATCATCCTTGCTGCTGTCATTTAAGAGCTTTGGGGCAGAACGGAGAAGATTTCAGTCTCAGTGCCTTGGCATCTCCTGTTGAGATGCCTGTTTGTGGAGATGTGATTCCCCAGCATGGTCTGACCTCCCTGGGCCCTGCTGAAGGGCAGCTGCCCTTAGCCTGGCTGCTCATGGTGGTGCTGTGGAAGGAGGGTGGCTTAAATCACACATTCAGTCCATGGGGATGTGTCCTCTGCTTCAGTGAGTGCCTGGACCTCCCTGAACTCAAAAAGGGCTGCTGCCTTCCACTGCTGTGCCAGCAGCACCCTGGGGACACAGGAGGAAGATGAGCTAACAGTTTTAGTTAACACGGCTGCCTTACTACCTGTGCAGATCTATAGGCAGAGTTGCCCGAGGAAAGATGAAAAATTAATGGGGACATTTTCACCCTGGCTGGCTTACATGCCATTTTAATCCTGCTGCCAACATGATGGGCATTTCTGCCTGAGAAGAGGTGCTTCAGTGAAATCCAAATCGTGTGTCAAGGAGCAAAACCAGCCACTGATGGGGCCTGGGGCAATAAATCAGTTTGTAAACACTGCACTTTGGGGAAGGTCTACACAAACATCCCATTTCTGTGGTAGGTCACACCAAGGCCTAAGCACCTCTAAATTGTGAACTGTCTTCAGCAGATGGATGTCTCTGTTGCAAATGGGGAGAAATGGAGTGGTAGTGAGGAACAAGCATAATGTGGTTGGGAAATCTGCTTTATTCCAGATGGCTAGCACTTGGTCTGCACACAGAGCTGGACCTGAGGATGGGAAGGTATTATTTGTTGAATTGTGCAAAACTTTTGTTGGTCTCTTTGGCTGAAACTTAGCACCTTGATGTTTAAATAGTAGGTAGCATAAGCTGTGACAGCCAGCGTCAAGGGAAGTATCATGAAAGCAAGGGCTGCCAGGTTTTAAGGACAGAAAAGCTGAACAATCTGGTGAGCTCTAAACCTGGGATGAACTACAGAATTAATTACTGCTGGGGAGATGACAGTGGGATGTACAGGTGCAAGACAGCTAAAACTGGGAAATAAAATTCAAGTTCGTCCAGGGAACATGGTTCAGGCTGCACCAGCAGCTCCCAGGGATCTCCAGCTGGGAGCTCTGGGGTGAGCAACCTGTGAGCGAGCTCCAAAGGTCCAGATTAGGGGGGACAGGCTGCTCCCTGTGTCGTTCTCCAGCAGTCACTGCTTTATCACAGCTCGCTGTTTGTAAGCCGGGCAAAAGGACTCATCCTCTTTCCAGAGAGATCAAGCCTGAAATGTAAAAATAGTCCGATTTGAACCAGAGCTTAAACCTAAAGTGATTACATGGCTTCTATTAAAGCAAAAACAAACAATCAGACCAACCAGCCCTATTTCCCTCCCGAGATTACATAACTCGGAAATCAGATGAATGGGCAGCCTTCACAGCAATCACCCGAGGATGGCACCTGTACAGCTCTCACTGAGTAGGATTTCACTGCAGAAAGCTTCAGCAAAACCTAGCATAAATCAATACCTGCTGTGGAGATTTCCCACAGTACAGGGAACAAAGCATATTCATCCCAAATGATGGGTTTCCCGAGACAACAGCAGCTGAGGGATGGCTACACGTTGAGGATCGTGCTCTGGGTGATTTCTCAGGTGGCTTTGTCCCCATTCCAGGTCATCAGTCAGCATCTTAGCTGGAGGTTGCTGCTGAGTCTTCTACATGTTTTGTAACTGCTGAGGATGAAGAATGCAGTCTTTCAGCTTCCTGATACATAGCTTGAGGGCTTTGAATTTTTCCTGGCCTGAAATCCTGCGCTTCTGCACACCTTTTTACAGGACATGGCCTGTTGAAGAGCCCTGTTGTCTCATGCTTAGCTGCTGCAGCTTCCTGGCAGCTCCTCTGCTTCAGAGACACCTTGTAAAGTCATTACAGGGAGAGGGGAGCTCAGGACAGAGCTGCATTAAAGTGGGTTTTACATAAAAGCAGCTAATACAGACACCACAGCCCTGAGCGTGTGATTCACGTTACATTTAATTTGCTAAAAACTTGCATACAAGGGACAGGACTGCTGGTCCCTATCAGCATGTCAGTGTCTGGATCCCACCAGTGCCTGGGCTTTGTAAAAAGTGAAGCTTCAAAGTGGTCTGGGGAGAGGGAGAGATGCTGCTTATGAAGAGGAACTGGTGAAATAGAGGCATAATCCCACTTCCAGTAAAGCTGTCTGTGAAAAGGGGAGTCTTTTTCCAAACCAAGACAGTCCCAAGCTCCGTCCAGGCACTAAAATTTCTTGTTCTCCAGGTATTTAATGAATCCTGCAAGTATCTGTAAGTATCGGTTTCTCTAGACAGCTTGATTGCGCTAACAATCTTTACTGATTGCATTTATAGCCACATTAGCAAAGACTTTTTATTTATTTATTTATTTTTCCTCAATAGCCCTACCTAAAGGTATACCTTATTCTAGAGAACCATGCATATCTCTTCCGATGTGTCTCATGTGTCACTGCTCTGGTGACACCTTGATTGTGCTGCTCCAGCTTTCTGCAGGCCTTTTTTTTTTTTTTTTTTTTTTCCCCCACTACATTTGTGCACTTTATTCTTCTGCTGTTAACCTGTATTTCTTGATGACTCTATTACACATATGAAAGAGCTTTCCGTGATATTAGACCTGTACTGGCCGCTGAATTGTGGAGCAGCTCCATTGCTCTGCTTAGCCTGATATGTTGCGAACATTATATCTAGAGTTACCTCCTTGTAACTTTAAAGCTTTTTATTATTTATTTGTTTGTTTGGGGTTCCATTTTTTTTTTTTTTTTTGTTATTGTGTTGTTTTTGTTTGCCTGCTTGCTTTTCATGATCTCATCAGGTTTCTGCATCAATGGTCCATCCCACAGTAATGCAGAGCAGCTGGGTCAAGAAAGCTGCAAGCACAAGTAAGCGCTGCCTCTCACAGAGGAGATGAAATCCTGGATGCTGATCAGGGCTGTGGTGTGAAGGCATACCTACGGAAGCACCAAAGCCAAAATCTGAACTTGAGCACCCTCGAGGCTCCTGGACTGAGGGCTGCAGCCCACCAGACTGCTCCTTCCACTAGTCTCATCACCCCTGTAGCCCCACTGCCTTGCCTTCTGTGTTACCATCCTGCCCATGCTGCAAGCCTTGCTCATCACAGCGATGCGCCGTGCTGTCAGAGATGTATGTAGGCAGCCCTGCAATTCGTTCTCCTGTGGTCTGCACTAGAAAAGCCTCGTCTGCTCAGGCAGAGGGTGGGTTTCTTTTTTTTTTTTTTTTTTTTTTTCCCCCCAGTACATCATTGGCCTCATAAAAGACTAAGTGCCTCAGTTCAGCAGTGCAGAAAAATGGAGTCTGTCTTCTGTCTAGTGGCTGTTGCTTCTTTTTTGTTTTGTCTGAGACCTATCCCTCCCTTGTGTTCCCCCCCAGTCTCCCAACTCCTCCCACTCCAAACCTTGCACAATCAGGAGTCGTTGCCCTTTTTTCCTGTGTTTCTCCCATATCTTCCCTCCCTGCTCACCCACTGCTTGGTCAAGGGATTTGCCCAGTGTCTGGGGCAGGATGCTTGGGGACAGTGGCTCCTTTTCCAGCTGTGTCTGTCTGAGAAACCTTTCCATCTACCAGGCTTGGTCATGTTCATCCAGAGCAATGCCCACACTGCTGAAGAGCTCCTGGAGATTTTGACTTGATTGCACATTTGTGTCCTTCCTTGCTGTATCTTTTGGAACCTTTTGGGAAGAGCAGAGTGAAGTTGGCTGCATTGGACAGCGAGCTTTCTCAGCCCTTCCTTCTGCTTGGGGCAGCGGAGGGGGCCGTGTATTTTTATCTCCCCTTGGGTGCTGAATTCCATGCCTTTATTTGGCTCGCCATCTTCGCCCCTCTGCGAGGGTCCTCTGGCCGTACCTGGCTATATCCAGCCCTTAGGCATGCCTGCAGAGATTCTTGTGGGGCCAGTGGCCACCCCCTCCTTTTCCACCTGTTAGAAAGATTTGGGGATGGGGCGGGGAGAAGGACTCGGGCAGCAGTTGTGCCTGGTGGCTAGAGTTAATCCCTGGAGTCTTGAGTCTCTCCTGTTTTACTGACCCCCAGCCCCTGCCCAGTTGGGGTAGGGTTACCGAAGACGCAGGGGGTGGGAGCAGCAGGGGGAGCATGTCTATTCTGAGGAGCCGTGTTTGGTTACTGCTCTGAGCCCACGGCATGCCAGAGACGCTCGGAAATTGCTGGCAGGGAGCTGCATGGTACCAGGGGGGACCAATCGCTGGAAGGAGCTTCAAGATGGGAGCAGGAAAGGATGGTGAAGGGACCTGCGGGGCTACATGAGTCATTATTTTACAGAGATAATACATGGCCATTCAAGATTGGAAGTAGTAGCACTGAAAGAGCATAGAGAGGTTCATCTATTAACCTTGAACTACTCCTCCTTCTGAATTCTACACTGCTGTGCCTCCTTGGTGGCGAGGAAGTGGTTACAGATCTGTTGTGTTTTTTTTTTTTCATGGATAACCATGGAGAAGTGTCTTGTCTGAGGATATGGGAAGTTTGGGATGACCAAAGCCTCAGTCACAGATGGCCTGGCTTATCTGCTAGGCTGTAATGCATGTTAGAGAGGCTGCTTGTAGACATTTGGTTGTTATGAATATCTCTACAGATAATGACCAGGCATCATTCATACACAAAGTGCTGTTTAGCACACTTTATAAGACCCTGGTGTACAGAAGCTCATTTTGGAAACAGAGACAAGAGACTTTGTGACCTCACAGACAGGGCAAGAAGCAGGGATGTGAAGAGCACATGCAGTCAGCTTGGGTTTGCCCTGATTTCTCTGTGCTTGTTGGATGAATGAAGACACTGCTGCACCTGTTTGTGTAGCTAACTTCAGTGTGAGTTGTGCAGGTACACCTGAAAAGATCTTGTGTATGATGATGGCATCCCCCTCTTTTATAGGCCTTAAAGAAAATGGTATTTTCACTCACTGACAGACAAAGGTAAGATCATTTGGGAACTTGGCTGCCTGTGGGTTCCTGTCCTACACTGCCAGCACTCCTGCAGTGCTACTGTCTTCCTCTGACATCCCTAAGATCAAGTACCACAGCATCCGTAGAGTCCCAGCAATGTTCAGGGGCCCCATGCCTTGCCAAACCTTTTGTGTCCCCCTCAGCCCATACCACTCAGCCTCTGTCTTGTGTGACCTTTGGAAATACCTTTCATTTTCTCCTCTGCTTCTTATTTGCTTTGACCAGGTGAAAAGGTGTCTGGGATCTGTGTGAGATGATTGACTGTCTGGCAGGAGAAACCGGGCAGCTCTCCGGTGAGCTGCTACAGCAGCTTGTCACAACACAGATTTCCTCATCCCCTCAATGTCACAAAACTTGCAGAAACCTAAACCTTGGAGGTATCTCCTCACTGTTAAATTTTCTGACCAGCACATTCAGGAGCTGTGTGGGTGACAAACTACTGAGATGCACACCCACACAAACTCAGAATGTGCTCACTATGAGTGATGTAAGTGTCGTATATATAGACAGTAATCATCTCTTTTTGGCATAGAAGCAAGTCCACCTCTCTAATTTCATTATCAATCAAGTTTTGTCATTTTGCCTTTTGCATTATCTGTGAAAAGATAATGTTGTGGATATTTAGTGGGTAATTGTTCTTGGTTCAGTGTCCTGGGTCCAAGCACTGCTGTGGTCCTCTGGTTTGGAGAAGACCCCAAGCACCACATCTGTACATAGCTAGAGAGTCCTGATGGCCCAGCCAAAGTCTTTTTCCCAGGCGTATACCCTGCGTGTGGATACTCTGCAGTCCATGGCATGATATCTGTGCCTGCTTGTCTTTGTTCCCTGCTTGGCACGGCATGTGAAATTCCTGTTTGCGAGGGATGTAGGGGAAACAGGAAAACATAGCACCATTTCATGAATAAAAGGGTATTTACAAAACAACGGGGTTTGTTATAGCTGTATGCAGACTTTATGCCAGACAGTGATGCCAGCATTCCTGAGACTCGGCAAGCAGAAAGACTATTCACAATCAGAGTCAGCTAATGAATTTATTCACTGATGATAGGTCTTATGGACAAGCATTTGGGTAAAATAGTATTTCGGATATAAAATCAGTAGTCCTTTTAAAGAATTTCAGAGTTATTAGGGAAAGCAAGTAAAGTAATTTCATACTTTTTATTATGTGATGCTTGATAAAGCAGAGAGGAATCATATCCTCTCAGTTGGAGCATTTTTGCATATATTGCTACAATAACCAGAGCTGGTGTCTGCTGTCTTGCAGCTATTGCTGATTGTGCTGCTTTAACCAATAGGTTCAGCTCTCGCTGTATCTTTCCTGCAGTCTATCCAAGTTGCAGATTATTTTCCTTCGGATTTGCGTCTATGACTGTATGTCTGTACCCTCACTGTGAGCTCTTTTCCTGCAAGATGCTTGTCTGGTGTCCTCCTGTTCTCTCAAATTTCTGTCCTTAGTTTTAAAACGTTCTTGCTGCAGCCCCTGATTCATACTTTCACCTTTCATGCTGTTCACCGTGCACACACACACAATTTCTCCATTCAAACATAGTTTATCACAGCTTCAATCACCTGTTCTGGCCATAGTTATCTTCCTTTACAGTTTCTTCTGTTAATGGTGGGTTTTCTTTTCAGTTTTGTTAGAACTTCTTCCTTGCCTTCTGTTATTTTTTTTTTTCCAGGTCTGTGCTACAGCTTCTTACACCAACTTGTTGTGCCCCATTTCAGAGTGTTTAATACCTCCACTGAACTGTCTTTTACTCTTAACATTACCAAAGACAATGGCTCCCTGGGGTTTTTGAGTGCTACTGTAGTGCAAATACATATGCAAAATTCATCATTTTGCTGGGGCACATTCCTGATGTCCTAACCCAGCAATTTCCTTGCTCTTAATGCGTGGGTTTTTAAAATGATGTGATAGAGAAATATATTATAGTCACTTAGCAACCAGAACTGGCTTTTGAAAGCAAAAATCTTGTTTTTGTTTTGTAATTTTGGTTTCTGGAACCTTAAAATTAACATTTGTGTGCTCAGGAAATCAATGAAGTGTTTTCAGGGCTGCAGAATGAAGTTGCCCTGTCAGTTTGTGTGCACTTGCATACACATGTGTGCATGGTTACTCGCTTGCTCACCCTAGTTAGAGATGGGACAGTGTATTTTCTGCTTCTCTTCCTTTGCACCTGATTTTCAGGAGCATTGCTGAACTCTGCTTAAGGTCATGGGCAACTTCGATGCTCAAATATCTGAAAAAATCAGTTCCTCTGCTGCAGACGCAGGCTGCCTCCGATGCGTCCCCAGCTGTGAGCAAGTTCCAGCTGCCCTTTAGTCACCAGCCAGCGCTTCCAGCCCTGTCCCTGGCAAATTCTGCATTGCAGCTCCGAGTGATCAATGCAAAACTCTTTGGCATATGAAAACCAAAAGCGTGGGGACAGCAGAAAATAAATTGAATTGCAAAAGAAAAGAGCGCGGGCAATTCTCCTGATTGCATCACTCAGCTTTGCATTTATTTAATTAAAACCGGGCATTTTCTAATTAAAACGCAGCCCCTGCAGAATTTCCCGGCTGCCGTCCTGCGAGGGAAAGGGGGGGGGTCAGGGCTCACCGCAGCGGCCCCGGAGGGGGGCTTGGGCAGGGGATGCCCCGGGGGGGGCGCAGGCTGCTGGTTTGCAAGGCAGCGCACTGCCCTCTAATGCTGCACGCTGGTACTGGAGGCTGCCGGCCCTGAAGCCCCCCTGGGCGCCAGGTAGAGGCTTTGGGGAGCTTTTTGGGGGGCCAGAGCACTGATGGGAGGTGGGATGTCCCGACCCCAGGCCCCATAGTTTCACCTCTCCATCCTTTGGTGTATTCGTGCACTGCTGGGGAGAGCCTTATGCAGGTGCATCTGGATGGCTTCTGTACCCATGTTGTGTTTTTCTTTCTGGAGGTAACCCCCTCTTGAAATTTGCCGTGTTTTAGGCCAGAAATGTTGCCCCGGGTCCTTCTTTTCAGCTGCAAACTCTCTTATGGGAGGCCGTGGCATGAGCTGCAGCGGAGGCAGCTCTGCCCTTTGTCAGCATTGCCCTTTTTCCTTCCCCCGTGCTTCGGAGAGGCATGCTCAAGTTGCGTGCTGCAGTTATGTCAGAGATGTCCAGAATTACCATGGCTTGCAGATCAGGAGGGGAGGGGGAGAACTTCTTTGCTTGAGCCTGTGTCTGAGGAGAGGAGCGAGATCTGCTTGTTCTGCAGCCTGCAGGTGAATTAACCTCTGCTTCCTTCACCGCGGTCGCACGGGGAGGTGCACAAGGGCTCTGGTGGCCCTGACAGCAGGCTCCCCTTTTTGGTTTTATCTCCCCAGGGGGAAATCACCACATCAGAAAGTGCTGCTCTGCCTGATGCCAGCCCCCAGCACAGCCCTGGTGGCAGCAGGCAGCCGTGGAGGTGGGTGGCTGCTGCATCCCTCGGTAGGGCGACCTCTCTCCGTGGCACACGAAGGAGACTGGTGTGGGGCAGAAAGCTGGTGCCCGATAATGGAGTTCACTGTTTTCCTGACCTGAGGGCAATTGGGTAGAAAGCTTGGCTGGAAATGGCTTATCATAAGACTGTCATCAGTTGGTTTAAGTCAATACCAATTACGAGGTTATTAATTAAAAAAAATGTGACTGGTGTGAATAATGATTGTAACCCTTCATTCTCCAGGCAGTCACATTGCGTGAGTTCAGCACGGACTACAGCTGTCTGCCCTGACTGGTAGAGGCTGTTCCCTCTTCAGCATTTCTTTTAAGTGTCATGATAACATCTTCTTAAGTGTTTTCGGGCCAATTTTTCTTCAGACTTGGCATTCTCCTGCCTTCAGGAATATTCTCTGACCTGACATTCCCTATTCATTCATCTCCTGCTGTCTGAGAAAACATTAAAAGCCTCTTGAGCACAGCCCATCATGAAAGGGTGAATGTTCAATCAGGCATAGAAACCCGCCTGATGTCATCTCTTGTTCCCAAGAAAGTTTTCTGATGCTCCGTTAAACGTTCCCATGCTTTCATCTGTGGGAAAGAGATGCTGGAGCAGTCACTGTGCTTTACTGGCACCGAGATAAGAGCTCGGCACTGACATTAGCACGAGTTGCCTCCTGGGTCAGCCCCCTCACCATCCAGTTGCCACGTCCTGGAGGAGGGTGCTCAGGGCTGGCCCGTCTATAGGAGGACGGGAACACTTATTCAAGCAATTTTTGTTTTGTGATGGGTTTCCAGAGTGATCTGGTGGATCCCTCTTCATTCCCACTGAGGGGCACGGTCTAGGGGGGTACAGGGAGCTACAGGGATGTGGTGAATGGACTACCTGCATGGATATATGCTGCAGTTTACCTTTTGAAGCATGCCTTTCATCTGGTGGTGCCACAAGAGCAAAGGGCTGCCTGCCTTTGGTTTATGGATCGCCAACCAAACATGGCCAGACAGCTCCAAAATGGGTGTACCCCAGTATCCAACCCCCCTGCTCCCTCAGCCTGTCTCCCTGTACCTCTGAGACAAACTGGGCAACCTCAGCGTGCCGTTCAGTCCAGGAAAAGTGTGATCTCTGCCTTGCTGCCACACAGCTCAATGCATTTGGGGGCATGAATCCTCCCCGGGGATGCACGTAACCCTGGCTCCATCACCACTGGGCAGGACAGATGTGGATCCACGTGCATCAGTGACGCAGGCAAACTGGATTTGGCCAGCTGCCTGCTGGGGCTTTGAATGCTCATTTTGGGGGAAGGAGGGAGGGAAGAGGGAAAAACCTACCTCCTCCCTGCTCCTGGTGCGGAGGGGAATGCGAGCAGAGGAAGAGCTGGGACAGGGCTGCTGCTTTGCCAGGAGGTCCTCTCCCTGGTAGGTGGCAGAGACATAACAGCACAGGGCCAGTGCCTGGGAGCCCTCCTGGAGCTGTTTGTCCTTTTGCTGCATCCGTCAGATTTGTGTGGGAGTGTGTGTGTGTGTGTATGTTGCTTTGTTTTTCCACCCTGTTTTTTAGTAATAATCCCCTCCAAGGTTACAGAGATATCATTTGTCAGGCAAGCCGACAGAGCTCTTTCTTACTATGGGATTACATAAGAGAACACAGGCTTTATTACCATTTTAGGACGTATTAGCATTGTGGATTATTTCCATAGAGACTGAGCACAGAGGCAGCCTTCACTCCGGGCTCCCTTGCCCTTCTTCCTCCCCGTCTTTTACTGTTTTTAAAAAAATAATAATCATTAGCAAACAAGCAGGAGGCATCCTGTGAAGCCCAGTCCATGATCAATGGTGTATGTGGCGGGCTGGCACGAGTGCCAAGAGCACATCACAAGCCTGCAGATATCTTGCAGGCTTGCAGATATCTTGCAGAGCAGCAAGAAAGCAGATGAGATTTCTTTATTCCTGCCCATCCGTGTGCCTTTTGAGAGGGTAGGGAGAGCTGCTACTCCCACCTGGGTCATTTGTTGTCTGTGGGGCTGCATGGCAGGCCAGGTCAAGGCGTCGTCTCTCAGTTTAACAGCCTATGAAATGGGTGGGTTAATCATACTATGGTGTCCTGCTGGCTGGGGTTGCTCATGAATGTATGATTTACCTGCAGCATCTTTTCTGTGAAAGGGGCGATCCTGAAATGGCTTTCTTGTGCTGACCGTGTGTCTTGAAGCTGGTAGAGCAGGGAGGGATTGTGGAGCCTTGCTGTAAATAAGAGAAACTGCACATTCCTCACTTGGAAAAGCATCTCGCCAGACAGATAAGTCCTGCATTTCTGGCGTGCGCTGTAACTGGGCTGCAGTGTAATCTTCTCCATGGTTGGGCTAGCAGGGGATGTTTTAGTTTTTCCCCCTTTCCATCAAAACTTGCAGAAAGCAGAGGTGATTTTCCTCACCAGGTCTAGGGAATGTGAAATCTGTGAACGTGTTTCCTTCTCTTGGCTGTGCCACTGCTACAGCACAATATATTGGCATTTCTTATGGATTGGCAGCACAGCGAGACATGGCTTGGAAAATTTCTGAGCTGATCCCAGTTCTCTCCTCAGTGAGTGGTCTCTGAGCAGCACTGCCTATGTGGAGGGAGGCAACCCAGGTCTGGAAGGGGAGCTTTTGTTTCACCTCTTGCCTGTTCTTTTCAGGGCTCATAAGTCATGTAATTAGTGTTTCTTCTCCTGCTGCTACTGCTATGTTACCTACAACACGAAAGCTGTACTAGATCCTAAGGAAGTCCCTGCTTAGGGACCACTTGCAATGTTTGATCCATTGTCATATGTCAAGGCTGTCCCCGAGGGCCAGTCTTACAAGAGAGCAATCAGACAGCTAACCACATCCAAGAAACAGCCTGCTGCTCTGCTTCTCGAGTCCTTCTGTTTGGGCTGTGCCCTGATGGAAGCAGCATATGCACACCTCTTCCCTACCACCAAAACCTTCAGCAGCAGCCTGGGAGGCTCCATGTAGCACTGGCACTCCAGTGGCAAAACAGGCCTCTGTAGAAGAGACCCTTCTTACACGAAGAGCAAGAGCAGGCCAAAAAATCACCAGGGATTGGTCATTTGTGACCAAGTTGTTACAGAAAGGCAGGGAACTCATGTCAGTTGGAGATGGGGTGGAAAGGGGTTTTGAGGTTCTGTAATGACTGTAGGGTGAAGTTCAACTGGGTGTTTGGGCACCTGAGAAATTATAGGGAATCAGGCTTCAGACGTACTGTTGCTTAGGAAATGTTTTATTTCTCTTTGAAAGAAGTTTAGCCAGAATACTGAGAAAGTAGCTGTCCTGTTGTGACCCTGGCAATTGCACCATTTCTGTGATTTACCAGCGTGATGCATGATCATTAATGGCATCTTTGCCTGGGATGATAAACTGAAGACCTTGAGATTTATCTGTAGGCTGGCTGCATCCCAGTTATGACTTCTTTGCTGTCGTTTGAAAAAATCAAACATATTAATTGCCAATGAAGAAAATATACTCTCTGCTGCTCTAGGCAAGTGGGTCCAAGAGAAAAAAAAAAAAAAAAAGGTGAAACTCCAATTTTTGTCACCTACCTGGACTTATCCTTGTGTTCTTTCCCATGCCAGCCTCCCATTTCGCTGTCTGGAACTAGGAGTGGATTCAGACACACCTGGGCTCCTTACCTCTTCAGTTCAAGGAGTTTAGAAAGCAAGGGGGTCCGCTCTGAACCTTGTGACTCACCAGGGGGGTCTCCCTGATGTGTCTGACCTACCCTGTCCTCTGTGCAGTAAATAATCAAGGGTTCCTTGCCATCTCAAATTTTGTTAAGTTGCTGTGCTATTTACTGTTAAACTTTTAGATCTCTACATTATATCAATAAAAATATTGCTGCCTTTCTCTTATGAGTGAAGTGTGTAATTTCATCCTTGACACAAATGCCCTATGATCTCCACTTCCTACAGGGGAATGTGAGGTTTTGAAGACTGACCCCAAACTTTAGAGAAGTCTGTTTGGAGAAGTCCTCAGTAATCAGAGATGTTTTATCCTAGCTGAAGTGATCTACTACAGCATACCCCAGTGACACAAACTTTTTGGGGAAACAGAGTAAAGAAAAGCTGTTCAGAAAGAAATAAAAATCCATGTGTAAATGAACAGCTGAGACCTTCCTGTGGGGTTAACACTGAAGGAGTTCATGTGTATCAGAACATGAAGCCATCATTCCCAGTGGCTGGAAACCTTACCCAGGGATCTGACTTTACCTCAGCTGGAATAGACACAGAAAGTAAGAGCTTTCTTAGGTTAAATTGCCACATTTTGAAAAGACTTGTTCTAGCATGTTTATTATCAGCTTGCTGAGATTACTAGGGAGTCCTCAGACATCAGCTCCCTGCTCCACAGGGCTTAGGACACACACATTTCTTCCTGGGAGCTACCCCAGCATCCTTCCTCTACAATACCTTGGTCAGTTTCCTGAAGGTTTGGGACAATTGTGGGTGGACGTCTGCATGTGTTTGTGCCCTGGACTGGTGACTGAAAATCTGCAGGCCTACACAAGCAGTGGGACTAGCTGTGTTTCTCATGCAAACACACACATGTGCATTCTTCCAGGGGCCTCAGGGAAGGGCACGCATCTGAACACTGGGCCGTCTGTGGCATGGTTGGTGTCTATTAATCACAGCCACTGTTCATGCAGGGTAGCAGAGAAATGTGTTGGAGAAAGACCTTTTTTTTTGCCACATCAGTTCCAGCAGTGTCTTCACCTCAGACCTGCTCACTTACATGGCACAAATCCATTTTCCTTGTTGCTTACCTGGACTGCATCTGCAGAACTACAAGGAGATAAGCAGGCACCATTTCTGTCTCTTGTGGCCCTCAACCGTCCCCCACCACAGAGCTAGGTTCTGGCTGCAGACTCTTTAGCATCTGCAGCTGCTGAAGATGCTCATCTCCAGCCTTACTACCTTGTGTCTTGCCTAAGGCCTCTATGAGCTTTGGTGCAGCGGGAGCCCTGCAGAAATGATGTTTGGTGATGGAAGATGGCTGCCTGAGGGGACACCATTAACCTCTATCAGAGCCTGCCCCGTTCAGGAGCCCTGTGCACATAAGCTACTGCCTTTGGAGCCAAAGGTGTAATTTAATTCTTGTTTCTCTGTGTTTCTGCTTTAGAAATTCCTTGCTGAAGTAACTGTGCAGGAGGGCTTAGGCTGCATCAGAGCTGCTGCACAGATGGCTGTTTCCCAAGTGGAAATAGCACCATAATGCTGATGTGTCCTAGCTGCAAGCAGCCTTGTGCAGCACAGGGACAAAATTCTCTTTTTTATGAACCACAGGGCTAATGAAATTCTAAAAAAAAGGCTATGGTAACAGCCAGTTTTCTCTTTCTCTGCATTCCTAGAACTTGTTCAGAGGCACCCAGTCATGCAACAGTCCTGCAAGTATTGTGTTGGTGTGACCCCTGTGTGGCTCATGATAAACCCTGAACCTTGGGAGAAGCCCTATTTCACACAAATTTCCTTATCTACCTACTCTGCATGGCCCTACCTTCGTCCACAGTGGGAGACATCTCAGGGACTCTGACAGCTTTCAGCTGTGAAGCAGTTTTGCATATCTGCTCCAAAGGACTGAGGTTGTGATACCAAACCCTTCGTGTCTGAATTGTACTGTGACCCCGGTGTCCTTAAAAAGTGTCTTCGTTAGACATTTGTCCTTATTTAGTGTAGGATTAGATCTTTTTTTTTTTAATTATTATTTTTTTGTATACTTATACCTCTAGGATCTGCTTTATTGTCATAGGCATTTGTGCTTCAGCCTGTAAAATGAAGAAAATTGTTCACCTGTGGTCAAATTATATGTTTTTTGGCGGTCTGAATTTCCCTCTGCATGGGCTTGCCTCTGTGTTGAGATCTTGTGAGCTGTGTCTGAATTTGCTGCCTTGAGTAGGCAGCGTGACTGCTTGTCCAAGTGACTTCCAGGGTCAGAAGTGTTGCTTGCAGCACAGAAAGGAGGATCCAGAAGCCAAGCCCTCAGTCTCAGAAAAACACCCTCACTGCAGAGTTCTCGTATTTTGCCAGCTACACGGACACCAAGGCGTCCATTTGTGGAACACAGTTTGTCTCACAGCAAGGAGAAAAATAGCCTTTTACTTATACATTGATCACATTTAATGGGGAACAGCACAGGAGGAGTCATTATTAATAATTATTTGCATAACAATAGCCTTTCTTCCACAGATCTCACAAAGCTGGGCAAACACGAATTAATTCAACCTTAAACTACCCACATGGGAGGACGCAAAGTATCATTATCCACATGAACAGTTTCTCTGCATGATTTTACTAATTATAGTATAGCACTTAGGTGTTGTTACATGTGCTATATAAGGTGGTAAATAACATTTTACAGGGAGGAAAAAAGGCATTTTCTTACCCCATCAGACTCTCTTTCCAGCACATTATCCTGACTCCAGCAATTATTCAGCAGAAGGTTAAGGAGGAAATGGGCCATCAATGGGCAACATGACCAAAGCTATCAGTAAGTGAAATGCTTTGCCCAAACCCCACAAAATATGGCCTGACAAAGAGCTGAATCTAGATAAGAATTTAAATTGTGCACCCTCCACCAGTTCAGAGCAGCTTTTGCCTTTCTCTATTGCATGCAGGAATCCCATTTCTGATCCTACCATGGCAGCATAATGCAGCCTTCTTGAAAAATGGGACATCGATCACTGTGGACAGGCATGAGTCTGCTGTGGGATACCACAACCTAGCTGTCTATCAGTTCTGTCTAGGAGGGTGAATGCCTCAGCTCACCTCGGAGGACCCCACATTCAGGCGCCAAGATTTGGCTGAGACTTCCAACAAGGCCTTTGCCATCCTTTATTTCCCTGCTAAGCACACAGAAGGAAAAAAAAAAAAAAAAAAAAAAAAAAAAAAAGCTGGCTCTAGGTCTTTCTGAGGACAGCCCAGCAACTGGGCAAGGCGGTGTCTGAAATAAATATAGTTTTGGAGGAGAGTTCATTTCCCCTGAATTAATGCAGCCTGACACAGAGCGCAGGAGCATGTGCCATCTGGTCAGATCTGCCTTGATTTTGCGAACAAGGGGGAGGGTAACCGATACTTTTATGAACTGCAGTTGCTGCACAGGCGAAAACAGTAATCCCTTGGGTACCAAAAATGCGAGATGCTAATCTGAAATTAAAATGGGTAAGCGCACGCAGGCCCAGTAAGGTCGAGAAGGTCAAAACCTTCTTCTTTAAGGAAATGAACCTTTTTATCGTGAGAAGCTCTGGGCACAGCCATGTAGTTCATCAGTTTAATAGGAGGCAGTGGGGTAGCGTGCTGCTCTTTTATTTCTGAGCCAAGCTTGTTCCCTCTCTGTGTGGAGTGTAATGTAATTCCCTTCCTTCATCCCACAGTTTATGTGTGTCCTTTGCATAGAATTCACTCCTACATTACATGTCCATAACCCTTCCCCACCTCGGGCCCTGTTTTGCCATTGCCTTTTGATATAAATTGTGCTGGAGGGTGTCCCTCTCCCTCCTCAGCTAGTGATCAGGCAGCTAATTCCACTCTCTCGTGGAGTCCTGCCGAGCATGTAATGAAATGGCCAAATTCCGGCAGTTCTCCCCAGGAGGGAGTCGGAAACCATTCAGCGGCATGTCACGACGTGAGCTGTGATAGTGGGAGACCTGGAGGAGATCCTCATCTATCTCCTCGTGCTGCTCCTGAAAGCAGAGCTCATGCCTTGGCAAGTGGTGGATTAGGACTCTGCGCAAGCTGCTGGAGAGGTCAAGACAGCCCGGGCACACCCCATGGTGCTGGCTTATAGAGTCACAATTGGCTGTGACTTTGGGACAGGACAGGCTCTTAGTTTAGTGGATGATGGCTGAGTAACCCAGAGGCATGTGTAAGGCAGGAGCAGAAAGAGTTTGCTGTGTTTTCCTTACAAAATTGCTCCTTGGCTGAGTGCCTTGCTGATTTTCAGCCACCATCCCATTGTGCAAAGTAATGATGAGGACTCTGAAACTTCTGTGCACATCATCCAAGGCACTTCCCTAAAGGAGGACTTTGTCTGCTGCTTTTAGATCTTCCCTGAGTGTTGTGGGTTCATCCTCTTGATGGGCAGTGGTCATGCACACAAAGCCAGCATATACTGCTTGGTGTAGGGGGTGGACAGTGATTTATGGGGTTATGAAGACTGCAGGAAGGACCAAAATCGGGACTGCATTTTCTATGCAGTCAGTTCAAGGTGAGTATTGCAGCTCTTCTGGCCAGGGAGGCTCTCAGGAGAGAATGTTTCCCAGTAGTGGTCTTGTTCTCCTTTTTCACTATCGATGCAGAGCAGGAACAGTATCTTGATGCATTCCTGCCTTGGATGTAGTAAAACTTTTAGGTAGAGGCACATGACAACGCTTGGGGGAAAGATGCTATAAGGAATAACGAGGGTTTTTCTGGGCTTTGCAGCCCAGATAAAAGAGTCAGGTTTGGATGTAATTGATGGGTTTAATTCATGACAGGGAGATTCCGGCTCAGAAATTGCCATCAGTTTTTGAGTGCTGAGCAGTGATCATCTGTGCAAGGGGCACATTTCTGTAAAGATCCTGCTTGTATTCCCTTCAGCCATACCCTCTCTCCCCCCACCTTCCATCCTTTTCTCTTCAAAAGGAAACATCCTCCAAAACAGGGAAATTGTCTTTTTATGTCTTTGTCTTTGTCTTTTTTTTTCTTTTACTCCCAAGCTCATTTTTGTCTCTGGACCAGCATGCCCGATAAAAGCATGCAAAGGTCTTTTATTTATGTTTGGCTAGGAGCTGACCAGATGCCCCAGCCTGTGAAATAATCACCATCTGTTGATTGTAATTGCAAGGCAAAAGCCAAAAGCCTGGAAGGTTTTTTCAGTGAAGTATTCAAAGAACTGCAGCCTGACTTTTCTGAATAAAAACTAAAGCTTCTTCTCTGGGTCAAATCTTTTTTTTTTTTTAATACTTTCCCACATGCTGAATGCCTATGAATAGTTCTGCTACTCATTCCGTCCTTATCGGGAGCAATTTGGCTTTGCACTTTTTTTTACCTTCACGGCCCTCTGAGAAGGTGGTCCCATGGCTGTGCCTTGGTGCATTGCATCCTTCCTTTGTAGCCCAGCACTTTGGTGGGAGCACACGTGTCTGAGGCCCTACTCCGCAGTGAGCCTCTCCTCTCTCTCTTTCTGTCTCCCTGCCATCTTGCCATTCTCACATCAGTCAAAGCTGTCTCGGGGGGAGAAGGACAATGGCGATTACTGCAGGTGCAGCGAGAATCAATAATTCATTTAATCATAAATTAATAAATGATGATACTGCTTGGGGAGAAGGGGAGGAAGAGAAAGAACATTAATAAAGTGGTTTCCAGATCAATTCCACAACTCCGAGCGACCGAAGAAAGGCACCAGAGGGCCTGAACCTGATAATTGTCAAGGTCTGTAGGATTCCCTCGCTGCTGTCATTGCCGCTTCTCGGGTTTAATTCAGTGACCTGGCTGTTATTTGCCCCTGTCTCCTGCGGTACTTGGGGGCTGCAAAACTTTGGTATTTGCACAGCAGCGAGCAAAATGCCTCTGGGTGGGGCAAGCGAGCTGTATAGGCATTTCTGTGCTTGCCGGATAAAAGCATTGCAGTGCTTGAAGTGCTTCTGCTAGGCACTGAGAGGAAGGCAGGTCTTTCTTCAGTCCTAGCCCACCAACAGCTGAGCTTGCTTCTCTGGGGCTGTGGGGTGCAGCTGAGTATTGCAGCCACTGGGTGACCCAGGAGCAATTAACGCTGCGCTGCATCTGGCCCTACCCGAATTACATGGAGAGGAATGCACATATGCATCCCATCTGCTGGGGTCTACAGCGTAAGAAGGCAGGGCAAGCCAGGATTTAACCATCAGAAAATGAGGAATGAGTATAATAAGGATATTAAGTGCGCTAACCTCCAGCAGACACCTCTTGGACAGGTTATACCTATTTATTTCAGTAAGTGGACAAAGACGGAGAAAGCCTGTAACACAGCAGTCCTTCATCCTGACTAACGAGCAGCCAAATTTGTCAAATGAGTTACCACCAAGCTGTGGTGCTTTTGAGTACTCATCTCTGTCCTTCCCCCTGCCTGCAGTAACACAGGCATTTTGCAGCAGCTTAAGTGAAGGTCCTTTGGGGTTTGATTTGTCTCTGAAAAAATATATAGGACCCTGAGGATGTCTTTCCATGGATTTAATGCTCTGGGGGGACTACCTGAAGCTTGTTTTCATCATCATCCAGGAGAAGAGGTCAGGTCTGTTTATGCAGCATAGTAGTGGTTAGAGGAATTTGGAAGCTGTGGCCCTCTCCTAGCTCTTCATGTGGTCAGCAGGCATCTGGGAACATGACCTCCCTAGGGACACAAGGTCTTTATTATGGATTTGTGTGTCACTGTATTAATAACCGTAATGACTACTGGTTTTAGAGCCTTAGTATCTCTTTTACATAACTATGTATGTTGCCAACAGGCGTGAGGTGAGCCAAAGCTGCTGGAATACCCAGCAAGGCTCTTTGCCTCAGCAGGGGCTTGAATTCTGCCCAACATTCATATACTGGGCAAAATCTCTGCTTTTCCTAAAAGGAAGGGATGAGCCAGTGCAACCAAGAATGCCACTGGGGCTTGGGACCTGGAATCTCAGACAGTTTAAAGATTGGGAGAGAGGGAAAGGATCTGCAAAATGCTCTTGCTGGGTGCACTCACAGCATCTGTGCCCCTTCTTTCCTTTGGGTTACTTCTTATTTTACATCAGTGCAACTTAGAATGAGGTCAATTTATTTCCTGGTATAAAGTCTATTTTTTAATATTTTTTTTTCTAGTTTAATATTTTAACTCCTCACTTGTTATTACCTCCTCCCACTCTGCAGTAGTCATATGGATCGAGTTTGTTTTATACTTTACTTCATTGGGATTGTTTCTTAGTCAGCTGTGCGCGTTTAACCCTTCTTGGTCTTCCTCCCAAATTCTTCCAGATCTAATTCTTAATCTTCTACTCTCCTCCCTCTCTTCTTTTCTCTTATCTCTGCTGAGGAAAACCTGATAGCTTGAACAAAATTGAAACCTTGGGCTAGTTGTAATGAAATGGTGCTAAAGCTCCTTCCCTCTTCCCTCTGTTGTTGCAGGATGCCCCTCTCTTCACTACCCAAAACTGCAAAAGTCTGTTTTGCTGATAAAACACATCAAGATTTTTTATTTGCTATTTTCTCTAATCTCAGAGTACAATACAGCTTCTGGGCTTTCTCCTGCCTGCTGAATATGCATCTTTTGGACCATTGCTCTCTAGGATCATTACCTGCATTTTTCTGTTTTGGTTGGGTCTAGATTAAATCATCCCCTTTCTCACTCATGCTACTCCCTGCTTTAACTTTCAGACTATTGCCCACACATTCTTAATTTTAAGGGACTTGTTTGGCAAGGGCCTGTTTCTTTTTCTTTTGTTACATCTGCAATTTCTATGTAGGGCATCAGCTGCAAGCATAATGGACAGTAAGTGTTGGCTTCCTTTGACACTGGTTTAATAAGACCAGTCCAAATAAGTGCATTTTCTTTTTGTACCTCTGGCCATTTTTTGGATCTGTGGATTGTTTGTTCTGGCTGAACTGATGCAGTGAGGTAATATCAACTCATTTAAATCCTGAAGGTGCTGCTCTTACTGCCTCCCCACTGGGTGCTAGTTGTGCATGTGTATTAAAAAGCAAAAGATTTCGTTTGTGTATTGCAAGTGGTTATATTCTTTAGATTCTTAATGACTCCCTGTTTGTTTCATTATTTCACTAGGGATAGATATCGACTTGGAATTAAACATTGCCAACTCTATTCCTTATTGAAAATCTTTATTATGTTTGCTTTTTGGTTGGTTTTGTGGAACCTCCTCAGCTCAATGTAAATTGTCAGATTATTTGTCACTGGGATAATACGTTTGTCAATGGTTTGCCGTAACAAATTAGGCTCCTGATCTTGCATACATTTATGCATGTGCTTATATATATAGATTGCTTAACATTCAACCCTGTAATAGGTCTGCTGAAGTGAAAGACTTCTCAAAAATGTCTCTGTCTCTTCTGGATTAAGTTTGATGGTGTTGCTAGCTTTATTTGGTTTGTAGACATGTTGTTCTTCAAGTTCTTTTTGTTTCTGCTCCCCTTCTCCTTCCTCCTCCCCCCTTTTCTAGACAAAACTTCCTTTCTTTATTCTTCTGTCTAAGGACAGATTTAAAAAAGCTGCTCAGCCATTGCTTAACTGTTAATTTCATCCTCATCCTCATTTATTAATGAACCTACCTTCTTTCTGGTGCTTCTTTTCCTCCTGATGAATTTGTAAATCCCTTCTTATTCCCTTCAGTGCCTTGGGCAACATAAATTCATTTGCTTTTTTTCCCCTTGCCCTTATCTTTTCCCTACAGCCTTAATTGACTCTGTATATTCTTGTTTAGTCACAATCTCCCCTTCCATTTGCAGCACAGAACTTTTCTTATGGTTTTCTTAATGAAAAGGCATCAGTAGGAAAACACCGTGCTGTACAGTACAATAAGATCTGAAGTGTTTCTTTTAAAAGTTGCGTGTGGTGGAGCCTTCTCAGGGAGAATTTATATTAGGAACAGTCACTGTGTGGCAAAGCCAGCATTTTAGTTCTAGTGGGTCTCTGACTTAATTTTTAAAGCTCTCACTGTGACTTGAGCAGGGCGGGATGGGCAGCTGAGCAAATGGTAAATCCTGTTCTTTCTGAGCGGTTTCATCCGCTGTGCCGTGTTGGATGTTCATTATGAGAGCTTCTTTCCTTCCCTGGTAGGAGACGAAGAAAATCTGCCCATTTTCTGGGTAGTTCATCTCCGTCAAAGGAGGTGTGTGGGGGTGTGTGTCTGTGAGTGTTTCAGCCACTTCTTGCTCAGATGAAGGCAGGGTGCCAAAAAGAAATCTGCACTGACAAAATAAGGAGCTGTAATGGGGGAGAGGGGACAGGAGGTCTTCCCAGCCTTCCAAGCTCTCCTCAAAGATGGGTTGGCAATGATGCCATACTTAAAGGCTTCAGTGGTGTGGCAGACAGGCAGGAGTGTCCCGTGACCACTACGGCTGTTGCTAGTAGGGATGGTGCACACACCCCCAGGGAGCAAAGCTGG
The DNA here is from genome assembly GCF_964211825.1 of Aythya ferina. Lineage (NCBI taxonomy): Eukaryota > Metazoa > Chordata > Aves > Anseriformes > Anatidae > Aythya > Aythya ferina. The sequence continues at coordinate 121,640,381 of NC_140296.1, read as the reverse complement.
AGATGGACCAACAGAGGGGTTGCTTCACAAGGTCCAGAGTCATAAACTTGGAGGCTAAATTTGGAGTCTCATTAGAGAAGACCTATTCAGCCAAGGCTGATCTCATGACCTAGACAGATGCTTAAATCTTGTGACCTACAAAGATGTAATCTAGAAAGTGGCTCTCCCACTGACCTGCCCCGTGATCTTGGGAAAGTCTATTTTCTGCTCAGTTACTTTGAAAGTTTCTATAAAACAGGGACAGTGATGTAGGGTTGTGGGAGCTTGGCCAGTTAGTGACTGAAATACTCCAACAACCTGGGTTGAAACAGCAGTGTTTCTTTCTTGTATGGAGTCAGTGTGAAGGTGTTGGTGGGGCAGGGCAGGAGGAGGTCAGTTGTGTTCAGTGGTTCACACCACCTCTTCTGGGGATGCTCTCACCCACATTTCTTCTCCCTACTCTCTGTGTGGGTGCCATGGAGTGTAGCTGTGGATAAGCAAAGTGTAACAGGGTTACAAGTTCCCATATGCCTTTTGGACCAGAATAGAACCATTGCTGCTTCATCATCCTATATCACCCCCATCCTTCCACACTTCCTGAAGATGGACAAATCAGGAGTCATGCTAAGTCCTGAGAAGGTGGAAGAAAGCACAAACTATGATTAAAAATTAAGAGCTTCCATGGGTCTCCATTGACCCACAACTCCCCCCTTTCTTCTCTTGTGCCCCGTGTTGCCTGGCAGAGGTACTGCCAGAGCTCTGGTCAGCATGCTGGATGTTTGCTCAGAGGAAATATCTCTTTGTTTACATGGGGGAGAGAGGAGCTTAGGAAGAAACCTGGCACAGAGCAGTTGGGATTCGGTTAATCTGCTTAGAAATACATTAATCGGAGGATCAGATGCTGTCAACAATACTCTTTCCCCCTCACTCTCTTCCCTCTTTCAGTACCTTACTCATCGCTGCTCCCATTGGGTCCTATTCCTCACCCTCGTCCATGTGTCCCTCTTCTCCCCTGCTGTGAAAGTCAGGGAGTAATGAAGCACAAGGAGATTAAAGGAAAATTAACAAATAAAATATAAATCCTAGATCTAAATGAAAATTAAAAATGGATCTTCAGCTGTTTATTTGCATCCCTAAATATAGCCTTGTGCCTAAGCCAAACTGAATGTAGCCAGGATTTCCCTGGAAAGCGCTGGGAAAAATGTGCAGTTCCTAAAACATGAGCAAGTAGTGGAAACAGTGGCTGCCTGCTTCCTTTCGAGACTTTATGCATCTCCCCCCAAGACCACAAGAGGCTGCAGAACAAGCTGTGGTACCAGGCTGAGAGGTGGCATTATCACGGCATCATCACCAGAACTGGAGAAAGAACTACTCCAAACTACCACCCCTCGCTGCCTTCAGTATGAAGTGGGGTACTTGGTTTCTGGATAACGTTTCTAATCTAAAAATGGGCAACTGTAATTATTGTCAGAAATCTCAATTTAGTGGGTGTGCTGATTAGAACTGGAGACAGGTTCAGTCTCTTTTTTTGTGCAGTTGGGATAATCATATGCACAAAGACATTACCTGTATGGGGAGAGAGCTCTGAGAGAAGGGGTCACTAATAATGCTGTTAATGGCATATTCCTCAACACCTTGCTTTTCCTGCCTGGCCTTTGGTGAATTTAAAAGGAGGCTGAAAAGTGCATGGAGCTGAGGTTGAGGCCAGGTTTGCTGCTCTCTGAGCTATGTTGTTGTAGAATAACTGTTGTCAGAGGAGTATTTGTTCTACATGTGCTGTCTTCTTCTAACACTTTTTCTTTATTAATTTTTCAAGAAAAGCACAAGAACAAAAAGCATTGCAGTGTACAAGATATCGGTACCAGCTGGGGGATGAAGCTATTCACCTCTTTCTTTATCTTTATACTCATAACATTTGCTTTGCACATGTGATGTTATATATTCCTGGGTTTTGTCCTCAGATACGCAGCATTCTCTTTCATTTTCTGTTACAAAGGTATAATCAGAGGCAATGCAGGATGTGCAACGTGGCTTACTTAATTTCAAGGGAAACCTTTAACTTCAGGAACATCTGACCTTTGAGCCGTTGTTTTAACAGCATTACAGTTGCATTCATTTTGGAGATTTTGCAATCCCATATTAATCCAAATTCCATTGAAGTCAATACCCAGACACCTATTGTCTTAAGCTGGGGTTGGTTCAGGTCATTACTCTTCATCTTGTGCTGAGAAAAGGATGGGGATAAAGAGGAGGATGCAGCAGGATATCAGAGCTCAGTTTCTTTTTGTGCTTTCATGGGTGAAGTAAAGGCTGGCTAGGAGAAAAATTGGGGTGGGTAAGAGTTTTTAATGCAAAAAGATTTGGGGGAGTTGGGTGGGAAGGAGGTTAGTAGGCGGCATGAGGGAAATGCAGTGCTGCTGCCTGGAGGTGCAGCAGTACTTGCCCCAAAATGGGAATTGAAAAGCAATTTGGCCAGAGGTTCCTCCATGAAATCTTATCTTCCATGTGAAGACGTGTCCTTGTGCCAGATCTCTTCTGCTCCCTCTCGCTGGACCACCATGCTTTAGGAAGACTGAGAACCAGCCTCTGTTCCCCTTGACCTGCTATGAAGATCCAGCGGAAACAGTGCCATTTCCCTGTACATGCTTTATGCATCTTCTATATGCATCTACATGCTAAATGTATAGCAGAAACAGATGCACTCAGCTATTTGAGAATGTGTAGACCCCTTTCATGTACAGGCTTTTTTCCCTAACAAATTTGGAGGTCTGATCCCGTGATCCATACCATAAAGTAAGCCTTGATGCAATAGCTTCACAAGACCTAGGGTTGGACATTGGCCCTGCAACTAACAAGTGGACACAAGACTTCTCAGAAGGCAGACGTCATGCCAGCAAGGCAGAAATGCTGAGCTAGCAAGCTCACAAATTCCTGCATCTTGGCTCCCTCCCAGAAAACAGGAGGTAGAGAGCCAATAAACTTCACAGAGATGTGTGCCTTTGACAGCAGCCCTGTGTATGTCAGCTGCTCTATTGCTCCTGGCCAGGAGCAGGGGCTGTGCTACCTGCTGGATGAGCTTGTAGCATTGAATCTCTGCATTTTGGGGATTTGTTTGCCCAGGCAAAGGAGGGTGTGATGGCATTGCTGCTTCCACTCTGTTCAGCAAGAGTAAGGGGCAGAGGGAGGACATGGTAGCACAGGTCTTGCTGTGAGCTGCTGTCAGGAAAGTATGCAGTGTCCTTTCCAGCATGGTGTCCCTGCTGGTTTTAGCCATGCTAGCCTGATTAATCCTGGTACAGACACATGCACTCATGCTGGGGCTGGGTTTTCCTTTTGCTGAGGACAAACAAACAATTGTGGGTTTGGGGTTAGCCTATGTCTCCAGTATGTTGTGCAGAGCTGGTCTGAGTTTTTCTTTCAGCTGTATGTGTTGATGAAAAATGGCATTTTTTTAGTCCAAAAATCTTTTTCACAGAAGTGCTCATTATGTTCTTTTTTTTTTTCACTTCCTTCTTCCCATGGAAAATGGCCAGGGTAGGAGAAAGAAGTGGGACAGGTGATTTTTAATTTCTTTTGACATTGGTTTCAGTTTTCTCTATAAGAAAAAGGATGGGGAAAAATGCAGGGAAGGTAAGGAAAGGAAACCATTTCTATTGCTTTTTCATCTAAATTTAGTGCTGGAAAAACTGCTATCTGCTTTTCTGCTCATTTTCCTCTTCATCCCTATATTTTTTTGTGTTCCTCTCTTGTAGTTTGCCTCCTCCCAGGCTGCTGCTTTCCTGAGAACATAAATAGCCACAAGTGCTGGTATTTGCATGGAAGGTAGGAAAGGAGCCTTGCAGGAAAAGAGGAAAAGGCAGTGCCTCAGGTAGATGCACTCCCCTGAGCAGTGTCTTTCAGAGCTTTGCTGCTGTTGTAGCTAGAAAAGTAGTCTGAGATCCTGCAGTGATTTTTTTTTTTTTTTTTTTTGCTAAAAAAAAAAAAAAGATTGGGGTAAAGAGAAATGTTTTTAAGATGTAAATTAAAAGCATACTGTAGTTATATTTTGGAATTTTGCTTTCTGTATTCTTCTGCTTCTTTTCCTTTGAAGTATTTCTATCTCGTTCTCTACTTTTCTTTTTCCACCATGATGACTTTCTCCTATCACAGGGGGATGTGTTTTATGGGCTCCGACTTAACCCTGCCTGATCCCAACTGTTATAAGGCTCCTTCTCTTTTGGCACCTTTGTGTCTGGTACAAATGAGTACGGTAAATCCCTATGGAGGGTTCTGTGCTTTTGGGATGCTTCCCAGCCAGCCAGCAGCACCTCTGTCCCCATCTCCCTTGTCCCTTAACCCAAACAGTTCTTGCTCGGATGCTGATGCCATCACTCTTCTCCTGGCATGATGATGTGTGGAGTGTTCAAATACTCCACAAGCCTTAATTAATGAACATGTGTTCCCTGCTGGCCGCTCTGCGTGCAGACAGTGGATGGGAGGAGGGAGGAGAGGGGCATGACTGGTGCTGGAGCATACGCTGCACATCCTGCCTTTCACACTCAGCCGTTCCTCAAAGCCTCGCCCCCCCTGCAGAAGTGGAGGGGGCCTGGGATGCCTTGGAGGGGCAAAGAGACGCAATCGAGTTTGACAGGATTTGCACCACAAATTAAGCGCTGAGTGCTAGCATTTGACACTCCAGCTCTGTGGAGCTTTTGGGTAGCCCCTCGCAGAGAAACCTGTCAGAAACCCGAGCATCCAGAAAGCAGGGGGGAAAAACCACACTGCCACCTCCTGTTTTTCACTTCTCAGAGGATGCAAAACACTGAATGGGTGCTGCGTGGCCTTGTCAGCTCCAGCGAGCACCCCAACACCATTGCCTGGGGGAGGAAGGTGCTCTCATGGCAGAGAGCCTGTGTGCTGCCACTCTCGTCCCCACACTGCCACAGTGCAGGGCTGGAGTTATGTCCCACAAAGTGAATGCGGGACCCTGGGAATGAAGATGTATGTGATGCCCTTCAACCTGGGGATGATTTCCCGTCCTCAGCCTCTTGCACTTCTTACAGCCCTGGTTAGCTGCACTGTCATGGCGCTGGGCACAACCATGCCCCAGAAAAACACCTCTTCTTGGGTCTTGCTGGCAGCATCAGCACTGGAGAGATTTTTGAGGGTCAGTGAGAGGGCTGAAGGAAAGGGGATAGGAAAGTGGATGCTCAAGGCTCTTCTCTCTCTGCTAGGGAAGTCCTGAACTGCTAGTCCTTGTTTTAGGTTCAGTGTGGGTATGGAAACAACAACACCCTTCTTCTTGATCAAAAAGTATGTACTAAGCCCATTTAATTACTCCCAGCCAGCGATGTTCATGCCAACAGACTAATGGAAGCTTGTTTTCATTTGTTAGACTTCCGTTACCTGGAAGTAGCTGTGTCCTCTTCGTCTGTCCTTTGTGCTTACGCATTATTGCTGCATGTGCTGTCTGAAGTGATGCTGTCTTCCAGCCTAGCAGAAGTGCCTCCTCTCCTGCTGCATCTTCTGCTTCCTGGAGTTGGGAAGAGACTTTAACATTTTGTGACGTGAGTGCAGAGATACATATTAGTAGGTCCTATAGTAATGACAGTTGGGCAAGCAGTTACAAAAAGCTGTTCCTTTGCTGAAGATAACCTCTGGATGGGCAGTGCTTTGTGGCAACTTCAGTAGAGTACAGCCTCCTGCAACACCGCCTTGTCATTAGAGCTGAATTCCTTCCCTGTGGTCTGTGTTTATTGCGAACATAAATGACATGCCTGTGGCAGCCTCAAAATACATCTTCTGAGCTTCTCTTTTAGGCATTAGCACCACTGGGTGCCCAAGTAGCACAGAAACACTAGTGAGGTGAGAGAGCTCTGCAGTTGGATGTGCCATGTGGAAAAGCAATGACACCAGCAGATCTCCTCCCCACAGGCCCAACATTCAAACCCACATCTAGAGCCTTCATTGGTAGACCAGGCTTTGGTGCAGTGGATGTTTGCTTTCTGACTTTTTTAGCTGCTTTTTATGGAGTCTGCCAGCAGCTGAAGCAATCTCCGTGCTTCCATGAGTGTTTTGCAGCAGCCTTTCCCTCATGCAGTTGTGTCTTCAAGCAGGGGATGTTGGTGTGAGCGCTCACAGAAGGCAAGGAAACCAGGTCGGGCAAACACTGTCGAAGCAAATTCAGGCTCATTATTCAAACAGATGTTCATGAATATATTTTGCCATATTTGCAGAGTCTTAATTGTAATCTGACTTGATGGGCACATGAGTTTAAAAGTAGAAGACTGAATTTATAGAGGGAGGGATGAGCTGGAACATGACCTACAGAGCGGGGCTCTGGAGAGTGAGGGTTCACTTCCACCTCTGCACAAGCATGAGCAAGTCACCTGGGGAGACTCCTTGTCACCTGGCCTTATTGCTCCTTGCCTTCCCTGGGAAAACACACCCATGTTGTGAGCAGGACTGCTGCATTGCGTGTTCATTCATAATTGCTGCTTTCTTTGCTTTTCCCTCTTGGCAAATATAGTGGGGATTTACTGCTTTTTGTCTCTCGCAAGTTAAAGGCTCTCCTCCATCCCTCTTCTTTTTGCTACCAGCATCTTCCATAGCAAGCTGTCAAAACTTATCTTATGGGGTCCCTCCTGCAAAGTTTTGGTGTCACCAAGTAATAAAATGACTTCCCTGCCTGGTGAACAAGAAGGGAATCTGGGCAAGAAGCCCAAGCATAATTCTTCTGCAGAGATTATTATTATTGCCATTAGCAAATATGGTAGGAAAAGTTATGATAAACAAGGGAGAGATAAGTGTGATTTGTACAAGTTTAATCTCTTCTCTGTGTGTTGTTTTTTCTTTTTCCTCCCTGCTGGCAAACCAGGTAAAAAGATTGCATTGCTTCTGCATCGTCTGACATTGGGGTTGTCCATTGCATGACATGACACAGCTCATCCAGTCTCATACGTACCTTTTCACATCACAAAAATGTTTCTTAAACAGATAATTTTACTCCTTGAAGTAAATGACATGGTACCACATAGTCTAGAGACAGAAACCTACTTCTCAGCCTCCTGCAGCATTTTAAGCCTGCAGCTCATAACAGAGCAAGGGACTGCAAAACAATCAATCAGAAAAACAACTTATAAAACCCCAGGACCTCTATACAGGTAGCCTAAGCCCTTAGTGCCCTCTCTCTAGCTGTAAGGCAAGCAAGAAGGGAGTACAAAAAGGTAATTGAGTTCTTTGCCTAGTGCTATGTATTTCTAGGTGAGAACCTCTGTAGCAAGAGGCACACCACAGTTTGGGAATGATTCTTCCTTCCATGATGCAAAATAGTTTAGTGAGTCCTTTTGGAAAAGGCAGAGAAACACCAGTGAGCTGTGGCAGCCCAAGCTGTGTCTTGCACAGATGCTTCTTTCCTTGGAGATGATGGTGATGGCTGTGCACCCCATATTGCTGGTTTAAAACTGGGGGTGTTTGCAAGCACCAGCAAACTCAGCATCAGGGCTGACCTGCAGGATTTGTTGCTGGTGCTTCCCAGGTGTTGCCAAGACACTTGGAGGAAGGTTGAGGGAGCAACATTTTTGATGCCTGTGGGTGCCTGGTTTCAAAAAGCACTGCTGGGCAGGTGGAGTCAAGCTGTGCCTTAGCATCACTGCTAACCTCTGTGAAACAGGTGAACACCATTTTGAAGTGTCCCATCAGCACAGGATTTGCTTCCCAGGACCACAGGGTGTGCAGCATACCTTGAAACGGAACCTGGAGGTGCCTAGCGTGAGCCTTTTCCAGCTCTTGGGAACCACAAGAAGGCTTCTTTTAGCTGAGAGGATAAGCAGGGACAGCAGTGAGTACCTGCTCCTGGCTGCGAGAGAAAGGAAAGCTTTCGGAGAGACTTCGTTATGCGGAGTACCACTGATCTGAGCTTTTAATAATGCAATGGACTTGTAAGTGTTCCAAACGATGAGATTTGTGAATGAATTTTTAATCCGGGGTTTAACATTAAAGATTAACATGTGTGTTTTGAATTTCAAAAAGGGAATTTACCCCCAAAAGGCTAAGACTTGCTTCAGTGGCTTCTTAGGATTTTGTTTTATTTTGCTCCCCCACCCTCCCCCTTGGGGTGCATTAAAGCAAAAAGAAACAAAGAAAAGGGAAAACCCAGCATCCAGGCTGTGCTTGGGGAATCTTCAACTCATTGTTAAAACAGTGTCCAATTGGGCTTTTTCATATTAATGTTGCATTGTGCGCTCTTAGACGCGGCAGGAGTGACAACATCTGTCTGAAAAACTGAGCCAGCTGTGCAGGAAAAAAAATCTTTCTTAGTTCAGAGCAGTTGTGTACTTTGCTGCTTGGGCATAAGCAGCTTCTTGCATCTGTTATGGAGGAAAAATGTGCAAAGTGTTTTCCTGAGACTGTAACTCTAAAAGACAAGGGAAGCCTGTAGCAGCTTTATGTTTGCAAAAGTTAGCAGCTCCTGTAAAAGAGAATTTAGGACATCAGGGTAAGGGGAAGAAGATTGGACAAGCATTAAATCAGACTGCACTGTGGGGTTTGGTCACCCAGGGTTGATTCTCAACACCTGGCATCAGAAAAGAAGGTGGTAAGGGGGGAGGCATGTGGTCATGTATGGTAACAGCAGCACCTGCATTCAGTGAAAACCTCTTTTCTGAGTTTCAATCACATTATGATAGTGCTCTGCATTTTTTGATAACCTCTGTAAGAGGTTTGAGGCATTCTGTGAGCATCTGGCACTCCTTTGAGAATGGTGCTGAGTGTGAGCCCAGCCTGGACTGCTTTGCAGCAAAGCCCCTTGCAGAAAGTGTTTGCTCTTACTATCCTGTAGGACTCCAGCAGAGCTGAACGTAGTGAACCTTCCTGGCTATTTTTTCCCCTACGTGATAAGAAATGTGGGTGTTAATTTGAAATCAATACTAATACTTGGCACAGCACTGGAGAGCATGATTAATAGGCAGAGCAAGACCCATGAATCAGGCGACAAAGTCCTATTCGTGTCTCTCCATTGACCTGCAGCATGGTGTTGAGGTGAGTTACAACCTCTCTCCATCTCGGTTGTCCTCACTGCAAAATGGAGGCTCTATGAATCGCCCCAGTACCTTACCTGCTAGCGTACATTAGAGTGACCACTGAAACTTGCTGCACTGGAAAAGAAAGACAGTGGATTTGTTTTTTAATAACGCCATGCACACTTTTATCTATTGGTCCTGTTTCCAATATCCACTGGCACCTGGCTCTTAAGCAACATTGGCACCAGACTTCACATAGAAACATCCACAGCTCCTGATGTTCCTTTGTGAAGACAGAGACATAGCTGTTTGTAGCTAAAGCTGGTAAAAAAAGATGGTCATCTATTCCAGGAATATCCCTCCCTGTTTTGTCTCACGTCAGAGTGAGAGCACAGGCTTTTAATAGATGGAACAGAAATCAGGGGAAATTTGCATTGGTGAGAGATTCAGTTCACATGGAAAGCCATAGTTACTGCATATGTGTGCATAACACTGTACTGTGTTTTATTCACTGTACAGTGAATAAAATAATATGAAGTGAGAATTTATATCTAAATACATGGAAAAAGTTTAAGTGGATTGAAATAAAGTGTTTTTACCTTATTGAATCAAAGCATGCCAATATTGCCGTAATTAAATGGGAAAGTCGAAGCAATTCATTTTGTCTTCACTCACTGAAAATGTCATCAAAGTTGATATTCTTACAACCTATTTTGATTTTAATGCAAACTCTTTTCCCAGTGGAAGATTGTCCTTTTACAACTTCTTTCAGACAGCTCATCTCATAATCTGAAACATTCAATTACTGACCTGACATTTGCCAGATCAGAAGACAAATTTGTTTTTTATTTTCTTTTCAATTTAAATGAAAAATGCCTTTTTTTCATTTTCTATTTGTTTGTTTTTAATAATTTTATTTCCAAAGTAGTTTGGGATTAATAAAGTTTAAGATATGGAAGTTTTACGTCTTTGACCATTCTCATGAAAGCTTGTTTAAGTCTGACTGCTTTTGGAGACTGAAAATGTTGCTTTCCTGCCTATATCAGGCTCATTTTTAGAATCAGGTATGAGACAGTAGTTGTACAGTGGCTGTGTGTGTTCTTACTTAAAGGCTCTCTCTCCTACCAGTGGGCCACAGGAGTTTTGTTATCAAAATGGATGCAAATGTGACTAGACCCTTAAGCCCTGATTTGACAAGATACTTAAACATGTGCTTGATTTTTAAACATGAAGTGTATTTCCAGTTACCTAACTGCCTTCAGTGGAATTGCTAGGACATACCAAACCAGCCTGGGTGTCAGTGTCTGGCTGAACAGCCCCAGCTCTGTGTTGATACTGTGCTGGCCATGAGGACATCAGGACAAGTGAAGAAGGGTTATAACTAAGTCATGGAGCTGGGAAAATTTTAGGGGAGTTCATAGGCACAGTGAACACCAAAGCATGTCTGCTGGGTGTCCTGTCACTTGCAAAACTTGTGTACTCAACAGGATGGGAGCATTTTCTATGTGAGACACAGAAGTCTGATAGAAAGCAGATAACCGAAGGTTGTGGGTTGCTGGACCAGGTCCTCTTAATTACCTGATACTCATCCCAGAGACAGTCTTTAACAATTTCAAGGAGAATGGGATCAGATTTTTTTTTATTTTTTTTTTTCTCAGAAACAGCTAGTTCCTGTATCTTCAGGGTTTATTTTGTTTTTGCTTTGTTTTGTTTTAAGTAGCCCATTACTCAGCGGCCAACCCATCATAATTCTCCCATGGTCCAGCATTAAGGAGCTAAGAAGCACTAGGGAAGGCCCCCTGTATTTGGCTCTGAGATGTGGAGACATTTCTTGGGGATTTGTTTCCTACCCCCAGACCTCACCATTCATTGTCTTCTGCACTTGCTTAACCACAATGCCAGCTCCTATGTTCCCAATACAGTCCTGCTTCCCACTCCCTCAACATCTCCCTTCTGGGGCTGCCCTTGTGCCTCTCCAGATGATCCACCTCAGCTTTCACTTTCCTCCCTGGGCTGCAGGAAAGCTCTCTCACTTAGAAGCTCTATCTCCTTGGAGCCCTCATTGCTGACCCAAGCCCTGCCATGGTCTCAGTGGCTTTGCATCATATGAATACTCCTGCATGCATGGGTAGGCTCCTGTCTTTGGTGGAGCACATCAACATTTGGGTGGGTGGATGCAGCGTGTTCCTGTTATCTTGCTGCTTTATCACTTCTGGAAGATGCAGCAGCACCAACAAAGTCTGTGTTTCCTGGAGGACCCCCAGAAGATGTCAGCAGTGTCTGTAGGGAGGGAGCCATGTGTCAGCATGTCTCTGCACCTTCACCCTGCCTGAGGCTAATACAGAAGGTGCTGTCCCTTTTCTGTCTGTTCTTGCTCCTTTTAGGGGAGGATGGGCACAGATCTTGGTGCTTTGGGTAAAAGCAGTTGAACTGTAGCTTGGGAGTATCTGCACTGGAGTTAGACCTAATGGTGGTTGTGTCAGGGTAGGTGAAAAAGTCACTCTGGAATTTGCAGTCTGTATTTCCATGGCATTTCCCCTGTTACCGGGGCAGGAGGTGGAGGGGAGAAGATAGAAAAACTCTATGTATTATGGGAGGTATTTATGAGCAGTGTTAAAAGTCACTGATGAGCCAGTTCTCCATCCCTCCCTTCCCCACCTCTTTTCCTATGCAGCTGCACCCTGTGCTCCTGCCTTTCCCCACCGCACACAAGTCACGTTTTCCAGCCTGCCCACCCATCCATCCTGCCTTTCCCTGGGCCAGCTCCCCTTACTGGGCCTTAATCTTTTTCATTATGGGCTCTGTCCTTACCACTCGGCATACCATTGAGCATATTTAAACCTCAAGTTGTTTTCCCTTATTAAGCAGTTCATCATTGTGCTGCCTTTTTTTCCTTTTTTTTTTTTTTTTTTTTTTTTCTTAACTGGGAGAAGGGGAAGAAATTTATTCTTTTGGCCATAAATCATTTACAAAGCTGCTGGGCCGTTAATGTATATTTTATGGCTCGGCAAACAGAAAATAGGAGCGAGTGTCTTAGCGGCGCTTCTCCGACCTGTTTTAATTTCAGCTTCCTAGCCCTGACTCTCTGTTCCCCTGCCTCCGAAGCAGATACATTTCTCTTGCAGAGGCACCGGTGGATACCTTCTCCCGAAGGAGGCCACTTTGCTGTGTCAGCAATGTCACGTGCTGTTGCCAGCACTTGGCACCGATCCGCAGCGCGACACATCTCTGCTGACTGGGCTGCGCTGGGAGAATATTAGCAGGGAAAAGGGATGGGGAGGGGGGGACTCAAGGCTATTTTTGCTTTTAGGGAAGAGCTGTAATTAGACTCGTGCTCTGGGGTAAGCAAGTTTCATACAGTTCTTGTCTCATCCCATGCAGCCTCACTCACCCTGTGCTTTGCGTGCTGTGGGCTCAGCTGGCCGCAGGTGTTGTGCTGATATCCACAGGGATGCTTTGGGGGCGATTTCGGCATGGTGACTGCCCATGGCAGTGCTTCCCAAATATTAAGGGCTGGCTCCTGTGAGGTTTTGCAACCAGCTTCCAGATGAAGCCTGTTTATGTCTTCAGTGCTCTCAGTCATCTCGGTGCCTTTTCTCCATTTTAGGAAGCATAGATGCAAGCCTTTACTGTAAAATTTTCTTTCCTAGGTGCTGTGACAAGCAGTGAGATAGTGACGATGAGGGACGTGGAAGGCTTATGTTGGCATCTGAGCTAGCTGAATGGGAAGGTCTGCAGCGCACAGCTGCTGTTGCAGGCTTTCTGTGAACTCAACCAGGGTTTGCCACCTCAGATGTGCCTGCATGGACTTTTGACTTTTTTCCCAAATCACTTCAGCTAAAGACTGCAGCTAGACAGTTCATTGAGTAACTGGCCATGGCCATTTAAAATGGTCATTCAAAACGTTCCTATCCCTAGACATCCTTTACCATTGAGCGATGCCTCCACTGTAGCAGTCAGCAGCACAGGAGAGTGCATCTGCAACGCAGCTTTTTCCTCTCACAGCAAAGCAAGCTGTCCCATCCTTACACCTTCCTCAGCAGATTATGCTAATTAATGCTTGGCTATGAGATGGGAGCACAGCTTCCTTTCTGCTTTCACTGCTTTTTGGGCAATAACCTTGTTCTCAGTGGCAAGGCAAACATCAGGGGATGGTATCGTCCTAAGTTAATGCAACAGGATTCCCCAGAGCTGATCCATCACAGGTCGAGGGGTGAAGGAGGAGGGACCGTGTTTGCTAGTCATGGGTTTGGAGAAGAATCATAGATGTCTTCAGTGCTGGGCACAGCCAGGGATGGGCAAAGTTGGCACCAAATGTCCCACAGACTGGGCTGAATTAGGCTTTCCTGCCCCTCCCCTCTCGTCAGGGGAGCAATGAATGATCACTTGAGCAAGTTTCTTATCCTCTCTGGGTCCCCTCTGGTCTTGTTCATCTGCTAAGGCAAAAAAATTCCCTGACCTCAGTAGCACAGCTGCTCCTTGAGTCTTCTGCAAACACTGTGAATTCAAGGACTGCCAGCTCAGATCGTAGCAGTCTGTTTTCGGCCAGTGCCGCATGCATTGGAGGGAGGTGTTAAACCTTCCATAATGTACCTAATTGTGCAACACTATACCGCGGAGAGGGGATTAACACATGCCCCAGAGCACAGCAATTGATTAGTTTTATCCTAGCTAATGTCATTGTAGATGTTATTTTTGTTCCTATCAATGTCTCTTCTGATTTTTATAATCTTGCTATAATATAATGCAGGGCTTTTTTGGTGTGTGTTTTTTTTGTTTGTTTGTTTGTTTGTTTTCATGGCTAACTTGCATGTGTACTGCAACCCTGGCAGCAGAAATGTGGGACAACCATCCCAGCTAGCAGAAGATGCCTCTCCCAGCAGCTCCAGACAGGCTGGATGGAGATGCAGAAGGAAAGGCAGTGCTGGGAGCACAGCTGGAGGCCAGAATTGGAAAGGACGACTTGGGTCCTTTGGCTCCTGACTTGGCTATCACCAGGGCACCTCTAAAACAAATTTGTTCCTGTTTTCACCTTATTATGTTAGCAAGCTGCTCTAGCACCGTGCTCTTCTCACAATTTGAAAGCCACTTTTGCATTTCAAGTCTGTGACTAATTAAGCACAAGGACTAAGAACTGTTGGAAGAACATCACTGAGGTTACACAGAGCTAAGCATAATGCAGTCCCTGCTACATGGAGAACACAAAGGTTTTTGATTTCCCTAGCAGGTTTGAATGCTTAGCAGTTCAGCAAGTCCATTCCTGGAGGTCTAAACCTGGACAAATGAGGATCTCATGCTAAAAGAGGCCCTCTGAAGACACCTGGAGCGGAGTGACTTGTTCGTCAGGACCCAGGGAGTCTGTGGCAAAAATAGGGAAGGAGTCAAATTCCTCAGTGATTTTCAGCTGCGTGTTTTAAGAGAGACCCTTCTCTCCCCCTTAAAAGCTAGTCCAGCTCCTCTGACAAGGACATGGGAGTGAAACGACACCATTCTTGAAGTATGCATAGCTGAAAGCTTTCCTGCCCTTTTTTTGTCCAACTTTCATCTTCCCTATGGCTGCAGGTTGGCGAGGTCAGAGACAGGGAGATGTACTCCATGTTATCTCAATCAGACAGCTGTTTGAAATCCCCCTTCCAGCTGGTCTTCAGAGAAAGACCTGTTTTTAAAAGGGAGATGGCAATGGTGGTAGGGATCGCTACTTGCAAGGCCAACAGCTGAGACCAGAGCAGAGTGGGTCAGCAGCAAGTCTCACTGCTATCTTTTTGTCTAGTGTGGATGAGATTATAAATGATAAGGGAGCAGGGTCAGCATATCAGCACAGATTTACAGGTAGCCAATGTCTGCAATCAGCTGGCAGAGTGCTCAGCGAGAAGCACTGCAGGGCTCCAGTTCAAGACCCTGACACTGTGATTTCTCCCTGGATTAGTGTCTGCTAGCCCACATATCCTACCAGCTGAGCAGCAAGCCCAAGATTACTCTTACTGGCGTAAAATGTGTCTGTTTATTTGGAAGGCTTTGTGCTGGAGAGAGAATGTTAGATACCACCAGTTGTGTCTGATGATTTCTTCAGGGATAAAGGTGCTTAGAGGTTTACTTGGCTTTTGACCTCCATTTAGCAGAGAGAGTAACACTGTATAGCCCTGAGTAAATGTTAGTGTTTGTGTAGATTTAACACCTGTGTTACAGAGGTTTTGCTCTAACAATGTGACAGTTTTCCTTTTCTTTCTTTTTTTTCCTTTAGTTCCAATAAATTCTTAGTCCGGTGGCTGAGATATTCCAAGTCTGATGCAGCTGTTTCAGAGAACAGTATGGCCAAACTTTGGCTGACTACAACTTCGCCTTTTAGCTCTGAGCTATGTATTTGTCTATCACCACGATGGGGATAGTAAAGAATATGGGGAAAGAGCTAGACAGGGAGAGGGAAGGACAAGGCTGGCAGTGTGGATTGCATGGCTTTGTTGCAGTGATGGAAGGACAGGACCCAGAAGCACCACTGGTGAGAGACCTGGTTGTTACAAGACAGCAGGGGCTGCAGAGTGCTGGACTTGACTACTAAACCATGCTGTACACTACAGCATCTGGGTCTTTAAAGAATAAATTTGACAAACTGTCATTGAGAGTGGCTCAGGGGGTGCCAATCATGTCTTGAGGAGGAGCTGTACTATGATGTCCTTCATCTGGTCTATTGCAAGCTGTCTCCAGACACCAGCCTGGGTAAATACTGATTTTGGATAGATGGACTCTGAGCTAGCAAGTGTGTCACATGTGGAATGACAGGGGTATGCTCTGCTCCTAGTAAGAATGGGCACAACCAGTGTTCAGACGGCTTGTTGAGCAGCCTGTTTGGATGCTGTGAATGTTCTGGGCTCACCATAAGCATCTATCTTCTTCCCTTTGTGTAATCTCTGATGCTCTAGGCTAGCACTTGAGTGCCCTTTTCCAGCCCTGGTGAGCCTTCTGGAGCTGAAACAACATTTTCAACTTGGGAAGGATCGCCGCTTCCTTTCCAGAGATCAATTCCAAGCAATGTAATTGCTCCCTCACAGGATAGAAGGGATTGTCAGCAGGGGAAATGTCTCTTTAGTTTCTTTGTTGCCCTTCAATGTCATTAGCGCTTGAAACTGTGAGTCAGACCCCTTCAGGGGCTTTGGAATGGTTGCTGCACAAGGTCCTACGACAGAAGTTCTCCCAGCATCTGTTACCGACTTCTCCAGCAGTGCGTCACACCTTCCTGGGCTGGGGTTTTGCTGCATTGCTCTGTGAGTTGAGTCAGCAATGTACCTCAGCTCGTCTGGGGTGGGAGATGTTTCTTCAGCACAGAGGACAGCTTTGGTCCCAAACTCAGAGACGTGAGGCAGGCCAAAGGCACGGTGACTTGTGTTTTCCTTTCATCTCAGCAAAGAGACTGCTCTGCAGTTTATCCTTCTGTTGCCTGCAGTCGCCAGACCAAACACTGTTCCTACCCTGCTCTTGAAACTTTTGAGTGACCTCATCTTTGCCTCTCTAACGAGGGACCCAAAATGTCATACTGCCAAAGGCATCTTCCCCAGCACATGGCAACAGGATCGCTAATTGCGCTGGGACAGGGGGAGCCTTTCCCTGCATTTTTTGGATGCAAGCTGATACAGCTTGAAGCTCTATTCTCATTCTCTCCCCAGCCACACATATTTCTGCATATTTTCCCTGGAGATATGGAGATGCTGAACGCATGAAGCTGAGGGTTTGGGTTTTTTTCATCCCTTTCACACCTCCCTCACTTCTTTCTTCCCTGGCCATTTGCTTCCCTGGCTTGCCAGCACTGTGGAGTGAACCTGTACCCTGGCCTCTGTGTTTGCAAAGTCATGCTAGCCCAGCCTCCTGTGCTGCTGACTCTCAGGAGGTCACTGCTAGCAGGTGCCAAATGCTGCTGACTTGCCAACAGTTCTTGAGGACACTTTCAAAGCAGAAAGAGTCCTCCAGAAGGCAAGGCAGGGCAAGAGCTTGATTTCATGGAATGAATAACCTTCCAAATAAACCTTTTTTTTTTTTTTTTTTTTTTTTTTTTTTCCCTGTGGTCCTGGGAAGTCAAAAGTCTTAAAATAAATACAGTAGGGAAAGACCCTCTCTCTGCACTCTACTCCACCCTATCCAGAAGTACCCAGATACCTTGCTGAGCATAGCTGCCTCTGGAAAAACATGCTGGGGATGATCACGAAGTAAAGGGGAAGGTGCCCTTAGCACAGCTTCAACAGCATAACCATGGTGCTTTTGGTAGGGACAGCTTCTGCAGCCTCTGAGGCCCCCATGGTCTGTGACCACCTACCATCAAGGTGATATTGACTGGTGGTGGTGCATCAGCTGTTCATGTTACAGACTGGCCTCTCGATGTGAAGTGGTGATGATGGAAGTTCTCCTTTGCTCACTGGGCTGTCAGCTGAGTTGATTTGCTGGTCCTGCTGGTGATCTCTGGCAGGGAGGTGTGGCAATGACTGGGAGCTGGGAACATTTTCATTCCTTTTAGTATGAGTCAAAGTGCTGAGACGTGCCCATGTCTTTGATCTTTGCTATGTCTGGTATATTCTGAAGCCTCTCTGGCTGCAAACCTTCAAGGGGAGGTAGCAAATGTGGTGGCATCTGTCTCCTCCTCATCCCCAGCAGGGAGGAAAATGCTGGTTGTGGGCCCTACAGGCTTGTCATGCAGCATGAACTACCAATATGAACTACGTGCTGGGGAGGTAGTGAAGTGTGCTTCTCGGAAAAGCAATAGTACCCCATCAAAAATGAAATTGAAGTGATCTGTTGCCAGAATAATTACTTGGTCATGGGAAAATAGAGACACTCTAAAAGAGGCTCTGCAGCCAAAACGTTGTTCTGCTGGCTGGTTCCCTGATAGATAGGGGACACAAAAATGGAGCATCTGTTCTAATTAGTGATGGGAGCTCGGAGCATCGGGATCAAAGGAGAAAGCTGTGTGCAGAATCAAGCTAAGATCAAAGTGTCCTATGTACAGGAAGGGCCCACTCCTCCTGCTGACAGTGGTGTATGTACCCTCCTCTACCTCCAGGCATGTGGCTTATGGGGATGCTTAATTACCAAGTAAGGAAGAGATTGCATATACAGGAGAGGGTGTAATGGCCATCATAATTCAGCTCTAGTAGAAAAAAGATTTGGTGGTGATTGATTCTTGCTGCCTCTTATAAGTTATTAAACTTCTCTGAATGCTTAGAAAAGATCAGGATTATGTACCTTGTCAAAAGGAGACCTTTTACAACATTTTTTTTGCTTGATTTTTCTCACCTCTTATGTGTAATTTGACTTACTGTGCTGGGCTGTATGTTTGTGCATATATCTATATTTGCATTTATATCTGCACAAGGGAATTTAGGCTTTCATTCCTTAGGCTGCATTGAAAAACCCTTATCCCAATACTTATGCTAAATTTGAAATCTCTTCCTCCCTCTCTCCCCTGGCTCCTTCGTTTTACATTAATGCAAAGCCACATTTTTTGCAACTCCTAAGTACGAAATGTTTAAATAAGTAATGTTTGGTTCAGTTTTCCTCCTAGGTGTCTTCCTGGGCACAGTGGCTGACGTGTGTGTGTCTTTGTGTGCAGCCACCTGTGTTTTGGGCCATGAGTATGGGCGTGGAAGGATGTCATAGACAGACAAGTGCATGTGTAACCACATTACATTTCCTAGTAGTCTAAGAAGACAGATATTGAAGCCCCTGAAGAGGGTTTGATCCTTTCTCTTTCAGCTGTCTCCCTGGGAGAGGAGCTGCACTGTAATAATGCCTCTCCCTTGCCCCGGTGCTGTGTTAGCACACCTCCCTGTTTATGCTGGTGGAGGAGGACTTTGCCTGCGTTTGGTCTCCTGCCTCCCCTGTCACCTTGGTTAAGCTTACTTGTCAGAAGTGATCGTATGTGTTTTCCCCAGCTGTAGCCCTGCAGGTGCCACTTAGCTTAACAAAGTGAGTCCTTGTCTTGAAGTGCTGCCTGCCTCCTGTGCATCCTGGGCCAAAGAGCAGCTGACAGGCCCTGGGATGCATGAGGCACAGGCAAGCCTAAGGAGCTGCCTTGCCCAAGTGCTTCAACGAGGCAAAGACAGGACAGCGTGGTGTCAGGAGGTTGCTTGTCTTGCAAGCGCAGGTTCAGAGCAGTTCCCTTGGCAAGAGAAATGGACAGAAACCTCATCTATTCCTTAGTTTTCCCCCTCACAGAAACAACTCTGTGTCATTCAGTTTAATCTGAATGCTGCGGTGCTTTGAAAAGGGGGAGCAGGGAGGAAGATTACAGGTTCTGAAGGCTGCTACAGGGTGACAGTGGATCACTGGAAGAGAAAAGGGGATAATACATGCTTTCTTTCTGTTTTGAAATGCTTCATAAGCAAATTGGGATATTCTCAAATGTCTTGAGAATTCTTTTTACAGCGAGGAAATTATGCATGCTCTATTTAATTATTTTTATTATTCTGCAGGATGTTTACAATCAACTAATAGCAAATATTTGGCGTGGTGGGAGGGTGATTAGGTATGAAAATCACATCATCTTGGTGATTGAATGATTGATGAAACCAAGCCAAATTTGCAAAAACAAACTTTTCCAGAAAATTAGTGAATGCTCACACTTAAGTACTAATTTTCCTGAATTACAAGAACTTGAACATATAGGTATTGCTTGGAGAGGAAAGTAGAGGAATGGGGCTGAAGAACATACTTTGCTATTCCAAATCAGATAAGAAGCTGGGGGCAGGTTTTCCTGTCATGGGGAGCATCTCATAAAAACTACACTGAAGATGGCAGAAGAGTTTTCAGCTCCACGTTAGGGAGTGTAATCCAATAAATGTCCAAATTACTGTGTCTCCCTGCACACTGTTTAGCGCGTGGATGGTGATAGGACTTGATGAGTAATCATGCCAATGTAGGCTTGAAGAGAATAAGATCTCTTGTCAAAGTTGTGTTCAGTATGAGATACCTCATTTCTGGTCTTTGGGCTACTGCAACAGCCTGGGTTGCCATAAGGAGCTCAGGAGTAGTCCAAACTGTTGACCACAGAAGCAACTGGAAGGCAGATGCCTTGTAATAAAAGTCATGCTTATTACTGGCCCTTCAAATTATTTACTTCCACTTGCTGCTGACAGCCTTTCATAGGAGATTGATGGATTAAGCTTTCACCAGCTGTTCTGTGTCCCAAGCACCTAATTCTTTCAGATTTTAGAATCAGAGCCAAACCATTTCCCTAGGATTTTCCAAAATGTTCCACATTTTTAAACATGTTCCAAGCCTGTGAAGAAAGTCAGACTTTTGTTTTGTTTTCTGCCAAGTAAGAAATTCATGAATTTCACTCTGAGAGATTTAAGTTGTCATTTTGTCTGGTTCTATTTTGAGGCATTTCTCCCAGAACTACCTGAAGCTTTAGGGGTGGCAGTTAGGGAGGAAGGAAGGGAGTTGGGAAGTCTAGAGGAGGTTGCTGAGGATCTGCAAGATCCCTGTGTATTGCATCTCCAGAGCACTCAGTTCAAATTCAGGAACTCATCACAGCCTGTTCAGGTGCTTCTAACTTTGGATTTACAGAATCTGAAGCTCAGTGCTTCCAGGCTCTGAGTGCCCCATTTCTCCACTAGGCAGGCTGAGAAGGATCCCAACAGACACACGTGTGAGTGAACACTTAGCTTTTTCTCAGAACTAGCCTGTTCGATTTCTACAGAGTTCAGCTGGAACCATATTCTTTTTCAAGGAGCATTTCACCTTCAGCAAAGGTGAAATGAAAACTTTGCCAGCAGCTCTTCCTGAAGTCAGCAAGAGAATAGGGTAGCCCTCAGACTACATCCCAGTGTTAGCAATATTCTGGTGTTGCCTTGGGGCTTGAAAACTTCTTAGCATCTCCTCCAGCAGCCTCCTACATGCATTGAACAGGAAGATAGTGAGCTGGCATGTAGGGAGATGTCTAAAGTCAACGTTTTGATTTTGTGCAAGAAAGTGTTTTAAAGAATTTTAGTGCTACTCAAAACAGTGCTGGTGACTCCTTGGTTAGTTTTATTTGACAAGATTTTGGCAGTAGGAAAGGAGATATTTCCCTGTGTGACTTGCAGTCTAAACACTGCAGCCTTGAGCTGCTGCACTGGGAAGCTGGGACTTGTCAGACTCTGTGCCCTATCCAGCTTGTACGGAATGCAAAGAAGTGAATGGTGGAAATGTTGGGAAATATATAAGATTGGATCAGATCTTCATTTTTTTTTTTCTGAGTAGCCATTTTTCACCAGCTAGGAAGAAATACCCGGCCTGGAAAAGATTTAGATTTTTAACCCTTTCAGTTAAAAATAGCACTAAAGTGTTTCTGTTCATTCTGGACTTCACAAGGAGGAGAAGTTGGGGGAGATTTGTGTTTCTACTTTTAAATAATGTGTTCTCTCTTCTTACCCCTTGGTGAAGCCTTTTAGACTGCAGTTTCCTCTTCAGTTTCAGTGACGTCAGGTATCATTAAGATTGATGGGATTGAATACATATTTCATTATCTCTTAAACACAGCTTGGCTGCTTTTACAACTCTTTCCCTGTTGCCAAAACAAAGCCTGATGTTTTCAGAGGCTCTGAAATGAGAGTGCTCTCACTTGAAAGGATGGCCTATCTGCATTTGCTTCTGGAAGAGGTCTGCATGAGAGCAGCCTGATCTGTTGAGGGACAAATATAATTCTTTAGCTTCATGTAATTGGTAAGGGATTGCTGTGTAACTACAGGACACTGCTGTCATGACCTGCCTGTGCAGGGTGCCACCTGAAATGTTCGAACTGGGAGTCCTTCTTGTGAAATGCTTAAACTGGGTGTTCTTTTCTTTCTAGGTATGGTGTGTCCTCTGGAGGTGTCAGTCAGTTCAGGGAGTATCCAGGTTGCCCGAGGCCAGACAGCAGTATTGCCCTGCACCTTCACCACTAATGCTGCTCTCAC
Organism: Aythya ferina; assembly: GCF_964211825.1. Classification (NCBI taxonomy): domain Eukaryota; kingdom Metazoa; phylum Chordata; class Aves; order Anseriformes; family Anatidae; genus Aythya; species Aythya ferina. The sequence continues at coordinate 121,618,483 of NC_140296.1, read as the reverse complement.
TAACCTTAATGTCATCTGGATGGTCACTCCTCTTTCTAATGCCAACCAGCCTGAACAGGTAAGTCCTTTCTCACTGGAGCATGTATTTCTTTGGAGCTTTCCTTACCCTTTTGACACTGATCTGAATGTAATCTATTTACGATGCTGAGACTCTGGTTGCCCCAGAGCACTCTCTTCATTGCTGAACGTGATCTGCAGATCTTAGATGAGTCTGATGTATTCAAAGCTTTGGAAATTGTTTGTGTTCATTGTGTCCTTGGCTGGATGCACAATCAGGTCAGATGTATGTGTTACAGTATGGCTGCCTTGTACTTCTGGTGGTTTGTGTGTTCAAAAGGGCACAGGCAAGATAATACAGGTTTTGGTGCACTGGCTTTGGGATATGAAGGATCTGGAAGCAGCTGCAGGTTTAAACCTGTGAAATCTTTGTAACAAAATCCCATAGGCTCATTTTCCCTCTTTTTCATTGCCTGTTGCTTTTGCAAGGCCATTCTTACAAACAATAGCAAACCTATTATGTTGGGTACAAGAATCATAACCTGTGAGCTGCTGGCCTGTGTTTGTCCACATACTAAGAGGAGAAGAAACCCATTGCTCTGAAATTAACTGATCTTGGGTCACGCTGTCCCTGTCACATTTGCTGTTCAGTTCTGTGATTCAGTATCCTGCACTGGAGAGAACTTGCTCCTCAGGGACTTGGTCTGAGTACAGGCTGCTATAAAAGCTGTTGGATTGGTAGAGGCTGCACAGACTTGAGTTGCATTGCCTATTATTCAGTGTATCCTAGCGATCACCAGTGAGCAGTTTCAAATCATGGCAGGATATTACTGGCTGACACCCAAAATGATACTGTCCACCAGGCACATGCCTTCCAGCAAAGTACTTACTGACCTGCAGAGTCTCTGCCTCTCTACATCAATCCTGTCTGGATGGGTAATGACTGTTACATGAAACAGGGTGGTACTACCCATCCAGCTATGCCAGAAGACTTGGGTATTATCTGGTCCATTTGCTTTTGTAAACATTTTTGATGACATAAAACAGGCCACTGACTGTGTTCTTCCTTTAGAGAAAACGCTTCTCCTAGGATCAGTCTTTCTGGGTCTACTGTTGTATATTGATGTTTGCTTATTCAGAGATCCTTTAGGAAATGGTCCTTTCAGCTTTCAGAGTCCATGTTTTACTTGCTGTTCTCCCTCCTTGTTCAGCCTCTGCAGAGTGTTATTTGATTCTTCCTTTCTTTTCCAGGTTATTCTTTACCAAGGGGGTCAGATCTTTGGTGGTGCACCCCAGTTCTATGGGCGAGTGGGGTTTGCTGTGACAATGCCAACCACCAGTGCCTCCATCTTCATCAACAACACACAGCTATCAGACACTGGCACGTACCAGTGTTTGGTCAACAATCTTCCTGACCGAGGCAGCAGGAATATTGGAGTCATTGGACTGACCGTCTTGGGTGTGTGTATTGGGATTATGGGGGAAAGGGGAAGAATTGGGGCACAGGAATCCTCTGTGTGTGATGGTTCTCATAGCATAAAAATATGGGTGGTATGTGCATTGGAGCCTATGGACACACTGTAGTGAGGGATGGGTTGGGTTCTGAGGACTGTGGGAGTTTGTAGGACACATAGCCTCATATGCAGATGTGTATAAGGGAGTTTTAAAATACGGTAGAGAAAAAGCTTTTGTGGCAGGCTTGTGATGTGGAGTTGCAAAGAAGCATGAATAAAGCATGTGTGCATCTTTGAGAGCTAAGGGGACTGTAAGAGTTTTGTGCATAGTGACAAGAGAAGAGAATGGACTTTTAGATCTTTGCTTCCTTTTCAAGAAAGGAATTAGTACTGGATGCTCCCTATGATGTTAAATACTACAGAGCTTGTGCCACTATAAGGCTATGAAAACAAAATCCAACCACAGCATATTCTTTATGCAGCCCTGTTAGTTGTTGCTACCTTTGCTGTCTCAAACACAGAAATGTTCGTCCTTTTTTTTTTCCTCTAGGTAGGGCTCTACAAGTAGTGGGTCCTGGGAAAGCAGTTGTCTGGTACCTTGATGGACTGGCTAGTCAGGAATCTTTGTGAATTGTCACCCCTCAAACCTTGAAGGGTTCCTGTCTGCTACCTCCTTTCTGGGCTTTGTCTGATTCTTGTCCCCTATCAGCTCATGCCAATATCCTTGCTTTTCCCTGCAGTGCGTGTCCAGAAAGAGCCTGTACTCCACTGTTTGGTCATGTTTCCTGATCTTCTGTCACTTTCCCCTCTTCTCTTGTAGTTCCTCCTTCTGCCCCGCTTTGCAGAATCCAGGGGTCCCTGGACGTGGGCAGCGATATCACACTGACCTGCAGCTCGGAAGAAGGCATCCCCCGGCCAACATACCTCTGGGAGAAACTGGACAATGTTCCCAAGTTGCCCCCAACTGCCACACAAGGTGCTCATTCTGTTGATTATCCTCTTATTTCCAAGGTGGCAGCCTGGGCTTTCCTTTGTCTGAGCTGCCCGAGATGACACAGCTCTTTGAGTGGCTGCCATCACTTGCATGGTCACTTGTTTGGAATGAAGATTCCTGGAGTGTTTGGAGTGTTTTGGACTAGGTATCCATCAGTGGCCATTTAAAGTTTCGTCTTACTTTGAGGAACATTAGTTCTGTACCATTAAGGAACAAGGGTCTGGTCAAACAAGAGACAGAGAATAAGGTTGCCAGACGTTTGCACGTGGCTGGAGATTTCATCTGCCGATTCACCTAAATTTTAAACCAAATGCAAGGCTCATAGATTGAAAACTGGGAGAAGAGAGGCAGAATTATCCCCTGAAAATCCTGCCATCTTGTCACACTGAGATCACTGTGCTCTGATATGTTAGGCTGGAGCCACCTTTTAGGTGTGTGTAAAAGGAAGGCCCTGATCAGACTGGGTATTGCCCAGCCGCAAGTCCCATCCATGAGGTTTCTTAGCCTGTGTCCTGACCAAATAGTTAGCAGTACTTTTGCCCTTTGTCTTGCTGTATTTTAAGAATACACAAAAATTTTAGTTTCAGGTAATTCCAGAATGAGAAAAAATGCAAGGGCAGGGGTTAGGAAGCCCACGGATGGGAAAGCAGAGTTGTTGAGAGGCAGGACTGAATTTAGCAGGTAGATCTGGGTATAGGTAATTGCACATCTCTTCTTTTCTCCCTTCTCTCACAAAATGATATGAGACCCAAGCTTTCATTTGCAGAAATTCATCTGTAAGAAGAAAAAGAAACATCTAGTGTAAGCTCCTTAAGACCTAATCTTGTGCGTGTGTGCACAATGCTTCCTTCTCAAGGTTATTTCCTAATTTATTTATCTCTTAAGAGTCTCACACATCAATTCTCTATTTGCTGGATTTGCCTTTTCATGGTTTTCCTCAAGCCCGGGGCGGGGGGATTTAAATCCTTCTTTTCTCTCTAACTAGACCAAGTCCAGGGCACTGTCACTCTCCGAAATATCAGCACTGTGTCCTCAGGTCTTTACCAATGTGTGGCTTCAAATGCCATTGGAACCAGCACTTGCCTTCTGGACCTACAAGTCATTGCACGTAAGTATTTTGCCAAAGGAGGCTTGGTCAGCTGCTTCTGTCTTGTGACAGTAATGCGTGTAACCATGTTTGCTGTGAGCCACCATGTGCCTCTCTATCAGAAGATCATTTTACTCTGGAATGGGGACATTGCCTTTCCCCCTTCCAAGCCACATAGCTTCAAATATTCGCAGATGGCCACAGCCCAGCCCTGATTTATTCTCCATTCTCTGTTCACTTCTCCCCACAGCCCACCCCTGGAGCATCGGCCTGATTGCTGGAGCAGTGGCCACAGGTGCTGTCGTGCTTGTTGTCTGCATTGTGTTGGTGGCCATAGCACTGTTTTACTGGAAAAATAAACACAAAGAAGAAGAAGAAGAAGAGATTCCCAATGAGATAAGGTAGGGGCCAGGGAAAACTGGTGGCAGGGAATCTCTGATCACCCAGCAAAAGCAGCAGCTGGCAGGAAGGCAAGCAGAAATCCTGCTTTTACTAGTCCTAGGTGTGTTCCCCTAGGCCAGGGGAAGGTCTTTGTATCTGCCCAGAAAATGTAGGGAGCAAATGTAGAATGGTAACTACAGATTTTGCTTTCCAAATTACTATTATTGGAAACTTCACCTTGGCACTGTTAGCGCCATAGGAGAGTGACTGTGTATGTGGTGGGGATCCTAACCCACAGTATCAGATAGTGACAGCTGAAGAGCTCTGTAGGTACAGCTGTGATGTTCTCTGGTGTTATAGCCACAGTGTTTGCCTCTGGCAGCATCTCAAAGCTCCCCTGAGGATCAACTTTGTTGATTGTAGAAGTGCATTCATGCTGACTGGCTGTGTAGCACCAGTGGTTCTGACAACTACTGGCTTTGCCCCCCACAAACATAAATGTGGGTTGTTTCCCTCAGTGGTAGGCACACAGAGCAGTTAATGTGCACAGAGGTGGGTCCTGCAAAGAGGGATGAGTGAACAGGCTGAAGAGTGATGCCAGTTCATGTTGGTGCTGTCTTTCACCTTGAATTGATGGCATTGCCCCCAGTGGAGATGGATGGGGGGGGGTACATAGGGGAAACAGAGCATCATCCTACATGCACCCTCATGCCCTCTTCTTCCCAGGGAGGACGACCTGCCACCCAAATGCTCTTCCGCTGCCAAGACATTCCATGCTGACGCATCCTCGTCGGAGAACGACACCCTCACCTCCTCCAACACCTACAACAGCCGCTACTGGAATGACCCCAAGGCCAACCATGCCACAGACTCCTTCACCCGCTTCAGCAACAGCAACGACACCCGCCAGCCCCCCTTCTCCCGCTCAGGGAGCACGAGTGCTCGCCCTGTCTACGCCAACGGCGGCCACCCCTCCCCGGCTGCCCCTAAGACGCTGGTGGTGACGGCCAGCACAGCGCCGTCCCCACAGGAGGTGGCCCGGAGCAATGGCTCCGTCAGCAGGAAGCCTCGGCTTCCGCAGACCCGCTCCTATGCCGTCAGCCAGGCCACGCTGGAGCGGATCGGGGCCGTTCCTGTCATGGTGCCTGCCCAGAGCCGGGCTGGCTCCCTTGTGTAGGGGCAAGCCGGCACCCATGAGCTGAGCAAGGGCCTTGTGTACCAGAGAGGCAGAGACATGGCCGAGAGACCCTACTCCTTCCTGAAAGGCAGCGATGCAGCCGGGGTGGGCCTCCCGAGGCCGCTGCCAGCCGGTGAGACAGCCCCGGCCGTGCTGCGATGCCCCCGAGATCTCGGGGCTCCACCATGGACGCCACAGATGTGCCAAGGCCGTGGGGGCACCAGGGGACCCTCCCTGGCTGCTGGGCCCCAGCCAGGACCCCCTCCCAGCCCAGCCTTGGGAGGGGGGGATTTTGGTTTTGTTTCCAGTTTGTTTTGTTGGGGGGGGGGGCATTTCTTTTCATTTGGGTCTTTCAGGGAGGTTTGGGGAGATTATATATATATATATATTTTTTTTTTCTGTTGTTGTTGCTGTTTTATTTCCAAGAGGACAACAGCCTGTGTGGGGCAGGGAGGGGTGCGCAGGCAGGGTATGCCTTGTCGTGGAGGCTATGGCTCCCTCCCTGCTTTGCCAGCCCTACTGCTGGACGAGGAAGGTGGTGGGACAGGGATGGACATGAGGATGCACTGGCTGAGGTGGAGGCACAGCTGCCAGCCAGGCCAAGGGGAAGGCTGGGCAAGGGCGCAGGCCAGAGAGCATTTCTCTTTATTTATTTTATTTTTGCTATTTTTCCCCTCACCTCTGACACACACACACAAAAAACCACGCGTTTTTCAGTCACCACCAGAGCCCTCTTCATGGATGCAGAGAGTGTTGCCATCTGGGTGTCTGCTTCTGAAAAGCTCTGTGGAGAGAAAGGGCGCATTGTGGCTTTTTTAAATTATTTTTTCTTAATTATTTTTATTATTGTTATTTTTGAGTGTGGCAGAGCAGCAGACAGGCCCTGAGAGGAGTCTCTTGCACCTGGGCTGCTCAGGCTGAGGGCAAATGGCTTCAGACCCCACAGCTGAGGTGTTTGCATGGTGGGTTTTCCTTATCAGGCTGTGCATGGCAGGGTACCTGTTGTGTTTGGGGCCCTCACACAACCTCGCACTATGGTTTTCATTCCCTCTTGCGCACACACACGCAAACTTCCCAGATGCTGAGGTTGGCAGGATTTGTTTCTCAATCCCTTTCCTTAGATACAGCGAAAGCAGGGGCTCAATGGAGGGAGTAACCCTGTGGAAGCCCCCATGCTATCTCTCTGCCTCACTTACTTCCCACACTGGTACTTGTGGCACCTGCTGGTGGCTCTCCCATCTCCTCACAGTCAAGGAGGTGGCTGGGGCTGGCACCTGTCCTTTTACTTTTTCTATTGCAACTAAATAGCCTTAATCAAAGCCAAGGGTCGAAACCGCTCAAGGGACCTGGTGCTATTGGAGGACTGGACCAAGGGTTTGGACTCTCTCCTGTGAGAGAGCCCTGGCTCAGAGTACTTGCCCTCCTACATAACACCAAGCCTTGCACATGTAAAGGCAGTGGTCACCTCCAAAAGTACCAGAGACCTTCCAAGAACTGCTCTTGGAAAAGCAATGTGGGCAATTACAGGCAACTTTCTGTTGCTCACACTGGGAAAGGGACTTCCTCGTCCCCCTTTCCCTATCCCAGCTCAGCTTCACTTTCCCTAGCAGTGCATATACCTTGGGCAGGGCCTTTTGCCTGTACTGTTCAAAAGCAAGCACAGCCTCTGTGGAAGGAGGGGAAGAGGTGAGGTTTGGTCTCCCACATAGATGCAGTTCCTTTGGGGAGGTTGGGGGTTCTTGGGCAGCACTTGGTTTGAAGCTTGGCTGAGATTTTGTGCCTTCTTTGCTTAAAATAAAAATAAAAAAAGGAAAAAAAAAAAAGAAAAAAGGAAAAAAATATATACAGCCTCCCTTCCTTCCCCCCTCCTGCACAACTCTGTCCAGAATGAGTGCAGTGGTGCAGACAGGTGGTTGTGTGCACATACACATGGTTCACCAGAGCAGTCCTCATTCTTGCCTGTCTGCTCTCTTTGCTGCTGGGTGGTTGGATTGATAGTGGGGGAGAAGAGTGGCTTTTGAAACCCCAGTGTGGGAGGAAAAACAAACAACACAATGCAATCAAAGAAAAGCCCAGACACACTCTTTCCGCTTTTGAAACAACCCCTGTGTGGCATTTACAGGAACACTGCCCTCAGCAGGCCCCCTCCTCCAGTGAGAAAGCTCTTCTGGTTCCTACCCTCCATAAGACTGTTTGCTCCTCTTTCTTTGTTCTTTCTAATTGTTTAAAATTCAATAAAACTTTATTCATATAAAAAAGGACTTTTTAATGCCTGCTGCTGCATTTTTTTCCTATTAATTCTGTAACTACAATGAATTTGGCTGTTAATACTCAGCCTTGATATGGCTGTCAGTAAGCAGCGACCATGCAACCAAGACCTGAATCTTATTAGGCCAGCCGTTTTGGTAGCGCACCCGGGTACTATAGGCTTGTTTTGCTCATTCATAATACTCTGACACATTGCCCTTGAAGGTACAGTTTCCCAAGCTTGCAGGATCTCTGCTTCTCTAGGCAAAGGTGAGTTTTATTTATTTTTTTGTCATTTGGGGGTGGGTGGGAATCCTTCGTGCTGCTTTGAGTGATGTGGGGAAATATTTTGTTTAAAAATGCCTGAATTTCCTCATGTGTCTGTTTTCTGGTCTGAAACATGTCATGTTCAACCCCGATCCAAAATCTAAAGCAGTCACTGGGAAAGCCCCCAGTTAATTTCTTGGGTGTCTGAATATATTTGATGGGGGAAACTGTCAGTAATTTAACTAAAGTTCTGAGCACCATAGACAGAGCATAGGAAATTTCAGTGCCTGAGCATACACACTTCCAGGGCACTGGGAAGCACACACCTCTCCCTATCAACAGTGGCTAGCAGAAGGTTTTTATTAGTTAGACCTGCTTGATGTCTGTCCAAAGTTTTTGCATTTTTTTCTCTGTTTCATTTTACCTGCTTCTTCTCTATCCCCCCCCCCCCCCCAACCCTCCAACCTCCAGGTATTCTGAGAATGATTATTAAAAACAAAAAACTACAGATCCAGCAGCGATGCTAATTCAGCACTGCTGCACACATACTGTGTTCTCATTCCAAGGTATTTTTCGACTAGTTAAAATATGCTTGCGAATGCGTTTTCATCTATAGGCTTTATGGTAGATGAGATGACTGCATTGCCATTTTGGGAAAGTTGCTGTAGGAATCTTAATCTTTACATTTTTCATCTTTTGATTGCGCAGCCTTGATGTGACATTAATAGTATCTTTGCATTTTATTCCCATGATAGTCCTGTCAGTATTCTGCTATACTACCCATTCCTTGCCACTGGCTTGCCCTTTACATCATTCTCCTGCACATCTCTGCCTCTTGATCTAGAGCAGAATTTCCCAAGACACAGGATAGTTTACTATGTTTGTACAGCACCTAGTGTGCTGGTGTTTTAGCCTGTAAATTGTATCTAGTGATGCATTGCTGTAGGACAAATATCTAGCTAAAAATAATACCAGTTAGAGGTCTTGATAGTGAGTGATTATTTATCATTAAAAAAAAAAAAAAAGGCTTATTATAGTTGTAAGTGGAATTCACAACTGAGTTTTCTGGCTGCCTTCAATTACAGCTGTCTGGTGGGGATTGTCCCCCACAGTGGGTGCAACAGATGTTACCTTGAATGTCAGTACCCATCAGTCAGATCACTTACCATCAAAGACTATTAGTAGGAAATGTGTTTTAGAAAAAGGAACAGCTATACTTCTGATTGGTGAGGCAGAGTATAGCCTCAAGAGGATGTCTTACACTTCAGCAGTAGACACATTTTTAGAAGTTGGTGGAGATGAGAATTCAGTTTCAAAAATCTGGGAAACCTGGTCTGGAGACAAACAGGATTTTTTTATTTTTTATTTTTTATTTTTTATTTTTTAACTTGCACAGTTTTTGGACTTGGATCTGCTGATTCCTCTAAACTAAAAAAAAATAATAAATAAATTGCCCAGATGTATGTACTTCAGTGAACTCTTTCCAAAACACACACTTCTACAGGTTTCCAGTAGAAGACAGTCTGCCAGACGGTGTCCACTCCAAGATTGCGTGGCTACCCCATGAGGACCTTGGATGCTCAGGAGATCAAGCCTCCTTATATCCCAGTTTAGGTCCTCATGAAGAACACCTCACATCAGGGTAGCCTCAAATGACAGCCAGGACTGAAGTAATTAGGTGCTTCATTTGGTACTGGGCAGAGGAAATCAAACTGAAATGTTTTGATCCTCTTCCACCCCCTCAAAAAAATAAGATACTGTGGTTTCATGGTAAATTCTAGACTTCAACACAGAGATAAATTTTTGGAAATGAGTAGATTTCTCCTGGGAATTAACATTTTGTATCCCATCTTCCTCTAGTTCAAGAACCATTCTGTCTTCCCTCTAACAGGAATTTTCCCAGTACTGCTGGTTTATGAACAGGCGGAAAAGTGTGCATATATGTTCCAACACCCAAGTACACCCAAAATGGTTCAGCAGATTCTGCTAAAAGGGTTTTGAGCATTTCCAAGACAGAGAGCAGGGAAAACCAGGAAAACAGACCCCTTGTACCTGTTGACTTCAGAGCAAACCCAATAGGTACTCCTATTAACTTGTATGGACTCTATTAAATTGAGGTCTCGAGCAGAGCTGTTGTGATATGCCTTGATGACTGATATCTTGCCCTTCTCTCTGGGCTTTTTTTAAGTACTGTTGGTCGTCCTGCAGCTTGTTCTCCTGATGCTAGCAGAGTAGGAGGTTCCCTTGTTTTGCCCTCATTAATGACTCTGCTCTTGTGAGTAAGGCAAGACGTGCTGATGAGAAGCAGGAATGTTGCAGGAGTGCTGTGAAAGGGTCACTGAGCTGTGCCTCTCCTCAGATGGGAGAGGGTGAACATCAGGGACAAAGAAAGCTTTGAAAGCAAGGGGAGTGAAAGGCTATCACTCTTTATTTCAGACTGCTTTCTTCATGCTTGTCTCTATGCATTGCAAGTGCCGGGAGGATGTTTCTGAGAATTACCAGCTCTGTGACCTCCTCAGCAAGAGAAGTGCATGCAGGATCTTTCCTGAGCCTGGCACTAGCCCAGAGCTCTTGTTGCCGGCTGGCGGGCAGCACAGAGAAAGGTTTCATCAGGTCACTTGCTCAGCCATGGAGGGGGGAGTAAGAGATAATAAGTGCCAAGGGCTTTGAGCATGGAGGGGGGAATACTATTCTTTGGGGAGCAGAAACTTGGTAGCCTTGTGTTTTCTCAAATCAAGGACTCTTGCAAGTTTTCTTTGATGAGTTTCTGTGACAGCAACTGCTAATAAAGCACTTTTCATTTCCCTGTGGTAGAGGTTCCCTTGCTTTAGAGAACACTGCTTATGTGTAGGAATGGGACAGCGTCCATGGATAAGGACCAGACGCTTACTAAGTTTCCTAATGCCATTTTCTGCTAGTCATTTGTTCATGATTTCCTCCTTCCTCCGACTTCCTCTGTAACATATTTGAATGAGAAAGTGGGTTGGCAGGAAATTTAATCTATCCATGTTAAAGAAAGAAAATAAAAGAAAAAAAAAAAAGAAACAAATAGCAGCAAAGAAGAGAGGAGATTAAGATACAGCTTGCATGGATGGCTGGCAAGCAATTCTTAAGCACTGGATGTGGTCTGGGTCAGCTCTTGGATTTGGACTTACTAAATCATATTTGGGAAGGGGATAATGACTTGCTTCCTGTTGATACACTTTAATGGCAAAACTGGCATGGTACACGCAGAGAAACATTGGCTGAAGGGCTTGATACAGTAAAGCCCAGAAGCTCTGCTGTTTCGCTCACCTATATTTAAACCCACTGTGTTTGGCGGAGGGGCTAAGCTGCACAGCCTGGCTTCCAGCTTCCTGGGTACTATCAATAACTGCAGGATTTCTCTCAGTAGTTATTTTTCTCTTAGGGTCTCAAAGCCCTTCAGCAAGCCAAGTGTAGCAATCACTAGGTCATGTGGGCATTTGAGACATGGGAAAGGGAGCGTGATTGGGTTACAGCAGCAGGACTTGAAGCTGTGGCGGTTTCTAAGATTGCTCAGTAGCCTAGAGACTTTTTAGTGCTCTGCACCACTGGCACAGCATTTCCACTCCTGATCCTCTCCTGTCATCTTAGACTGAGGCTTGTGGAGAAGGTTTGCGTGTCCCTGTGTCCCACAAGAAGGACCAAAGGGAGCAGAGGCTTGAATTAGCTCTGTAGAGAAACCAGTGTTGCGTTAAACTCTCAAAGTTAAGATGCATCATTAGGGATAGAAAGTATTACAGAAATGTGCCATGAACATCATCAGTACTTCTTCCTTTTGACTGTGATTTGCTGCTGGGACAAATATGCACAAACCAAAGGCTGCCTTTTTGTGACATAAAACATAGACATGGTTGAGCAGGGTGAACACACAGACCCTCACCAGTTCTTTCCTGGCTGTGCTTGCTCAATGGCTGCAGAACAGAGTTTGTTCCTGCTGTCTGTGAACACAGTCTCAGTGTTCATGAGTTTCCTTGCTTGTCTTCCTTGTTTGTGGATGCATTCTCCACACACCCATTCATGCTCAAGGACAACAAACGAGGCTGAACACAGGTACATCCTTAAAGTGTGTGAACACTTCATATGTGAGTTCTGCCTGGCCATCCAGAGCACGCATCCCACTTGTTTTCCAGGCTAACCTGTTGCACATCTCTCAAATAGCAATGGGCTTCACTGCTCTTCCTGGCCTTCACAAGGCACAGGCTGGCCTAAGGAAAGCTGGTTCCTTCTGGGAAAGTAAATAGGGAGGTTTGGGGTTATTGTCCGAGAGCAGCTGAACACGAGGCATTTACTCCCTCTGTAGATTTGGGTCACGACGCTAGCCTTTTTTTTTGGTGGCTCTACGATGACATCCTCTGGAGGGATGAAGAACTACATGGGCTCCGGTTGCACACTTTCCAGCTCGTCTGCACCAAAGTTGATCTCATTAACTTGTAGCTTGGTTTCTTTTCCTTGTGGTCCTGCAAAGAACGGTGCTCTGTGACTGAAGCATGAACACCTCATCTTTTTTTCTTCTCAGTGAGTGTTACTTAGCATCTGCCCTCCATACCATTGTGTCTATTATACAATGGTGAGGATGCTTCAGTGATTTCTTTGTGTTCCAGAAGTAAATGGTTTTCACCATGGCCTGCCTTTAGCTTCCCAGCTCCTCTTGCTATGATGATCTGCTACTCAAACGCGTGGGGAATGGGCTGGTATGTGTGCAAAGCTCAAAGCTGGGGAACAGATGGGCCACAAATAGTTAATGTAAAGAGCTGCTGCTTCTTTCTGAGCTTTTCCTGTGAGCTCACTACAAACCTAAAAGTGTCCTTCTGTCCTGCTGTTGAGGTTGACAGCAGATGCCTGGATGATTTTTCTAGTTTTTCCATACTAGGGCAATGCTTCACAGCTTAGGAGAGTACACAGCAGAAGAACCACTGCAAACCAAGTCTTATTTGTCTGCCAGCCAGCTCTGGGGTTCAGAAGCTTCAGTGAGCTTGTGAAACTGGCTCCCAGGTCCATGTTAGTAATGGGCCCAGATTAGTTGCAACATCAACAGTTTGGGTTCAGATTTGAGAGCAAGTACTTCCTCAGGCAAGTCTGGTAAGGCTTTTGTTCAGAAGGCAAGATGATTATATGTATGGATAGGAAGATAAGGAAGACTAAACAAGACTAAGAGATTTTGGATGTGTCCAAGATTCCAAAGCATTTCACATTACACAGAGTCTTCTCCAGACTCTGCTGATGGGCTCCTGGAATAGCAGAAATCACAGCTTGGCTCCACATCCGTGTTTACCAAAAGCTGGTCCACGAAATAGACCCAACCACAGTTCTAAAACCAGATTCTTAACAAATGTTGTTTGCCTTTGAGACACAGCTTATAATCAGGATTTCGGGGTCATGCCCTCATTTCTGTTCTTGTCGGTCAAGTCAAGAGCATACAGCCCATGAGGATCCTCTGGTAGCCTATCAACTGAGCTTTGCTATAAACATTGTGCTCCCATCTGTCCCCAGCACACACCAGATATACAGTAGGTTTAACCTTTCTTTCAACTGACATGAAGTTTCCTGGACACTGGCTGGGAGGGAGCTGCAGTGCCTGACAGCTGTGTCATATTTCTGAGCAGGGAGTTCAAGGTTTGCATTGAAATTGATCACATCCGTCTCTGTTAGTTTTAAATTATTTTTGTTGGCCTCAGAAGATTTTTAGGCTGGGGAGTTTTGTTTTATATTACAAAGGGGTTTGGAAGTTATCAGTGACTGTCTTACTTGTAGATGTAACGGCCATGCATCTTTGCATCATATTTTAGCTACCATAAATTTCAGTCTCAGCATTAGACCTGCTTTACTCAGAGCTGTTGCAAGTCCATTGCTTGTTAGAGTGAAACACAGAGAGAACAGCTCTTACACAAATGCTACTATTATACGAGTTTGGAGAGAACAGGTACTAGGTTGTTTAGAAAATGGTCACTATGATTCCTCTCAATGTATTCCTGTCTTTTAGTACCTTTTTATTGTTCGTTTAAAAAAAAGCTCCTGGTGGTGTTTCTTCTTTTAAGCTGTACTTACTAAGCATGAAGAGTGTCCTTTTCCTACTAACAGATTACCTTTAACACCTGTAGCTGTTTGAGTTCATGGAACTCACTGGAATGGCTTCCCTCCTGCATGTCCATGCCCTTCCCTCCCTCCATCCATCTTCAGCAGCAGTAGGATCAGGTACAAAATTAGATCCCCAGGTGGCTTAGAGAACTACTGAAAAACTGCTGTTACCTTGTGTCCACCTGAGAATGGAATTCAATGAAATGGAGTTGTTAAACAGATTGAGTTAACTTGGGGCAGAGCCTGATGTGTGCACGTGTGTATTTGGGGTTGAGAGCAGTATAGTTCAATTCAGCTGGAATGGATGAAGGCAGTATTAAATTAAATTGCAGCAAGTATTCATCCACAGTAGAACCCTGCTGTGCTGAACGCTGGTTTGTAGGCCAGCTGGTGTTAAAACCATAAAGCATCTTCATATGGCGGAGGAGTCCTCAGCCAAGTTATATTCACCAGCCAATCACTTCTCAGCCACTACGGAGTTAAGTTCAAGCTCCTTTTTGAGCTTAAATATAAATGTTCTTTAAATAATTCTTTACTCCGTAGGTATGTGATTTATATCTGTTAAGGGAAGGAAATTACTCAAGAGGATAGAAAAAAAAGCACATTAAATGAAGATAAATACACTGGGTGCTTGCGACCCAGCAAATGTGCTGCTATGGTACTAGTCAGAGCTGGGCTTCCCTCTCAGCTTGCTGCATGGCCCAAACCATCTTGGGGTTCGCAGCTCTGTGCTTGGAGTGCATGTCAAGGACAGACCCGTTGGTTAATATGAACATAGGCGTGTGAGAATGAAAACATTTTCTTGGTGTCTCTGAAACTTTCTTTTTTTTTTTTTTTTTTTTTTTTTTCCCTCCTGGAAAATTGATATGATCATAAAGAACAAGCTTGAGATGGGCTTCAAAAAATGATTAAATCTACACACACACACACACTGACTTAAGAAATTCAGCTGTATTTAATCCCTTGCTGAAAGACAGTTAACCTGCTCTTAAAGTCCTCTGCTCCTAGAGTCCACAGTCCAGCTAGGCATGGAGATAAGGAATGCTTCCAATATTGTTTCTGACTGAGTGCCTATAAGAGTTTTATTTCTGAAGGAAGATCTACATCATTCTTAGTATGCACCTTGCCAGCCCTGGGAGTTAACTTTGCCACATGCTGCAGAGAATATACTGGTCTCTGTCTTTCTTATCTATTTACTTGTAACCAGAGTCTAGGATTTTCTCTGTTGGAGTTGCAACTCTTTGAAGCAGGTGACCAGTCACACTAAAATTAGCTCTTAAGAGATACAAGGAGGGATTTAATTCACTTCCAGTCACCTTTGGCAAAAAATGTTGGCTTCCTCCTGTGGACAGGAAAGCTATCAGGGACTGGTTTCATCCAGCATCAAGCAAACTCCATCCCTGAGGTTGTTCCCTAAGCACAGGAGAGCTGTGTATTATTTCCATAGGCAGAGCCGTGGTTTGTGTACACCTGGCTAGCAGTCTCCCCACTCCCAGCTATGGCTGAGAGCTGAGGGCTCCCAGTTAACTCCCAGAGCTCTCCTCAGACCTGGATGGAAAGACAAACATTTTTGTTAATTGGAAAAAAATAAAAATAAATTAAGACTTGCCCTGCTGACTGAAGGAGCATTGTGGCTCTGTGGGCTGGCATGAAAGCCACTCTCCTCTGTAAACTGGTGTCATTACCCTGTCCTTGCTGTGTGGTGGCTCAGCTTTCTTTTGGGATACCAGGTAGAAGCACCAGGCCTGTTGTCTGGGCCTCTTCTGTCAGGACATCTGCAGCATTTCCAGCTTCCTAGCAGGCTGCTTACTTGTGATCAAGGAGGGTGTTTGGAGGCGAGCTGGTGAAAACAGCTGTTTGTCGAGAAGTTGCTGGGAGCCTTCACGTTGAATATAGTTCCTTTGCAGAGTGACAGCCACTGCACAGACAGAGGCAGCTGCACCTTCCTCTGTGCTGTCCCTCCTCATATGCCTCATCCCCAAGGTGGCTGTCTTTTCAAGACAAGCCCAAAGGCACAGTGTCCTACTCCCTCAGACTCCTGTTCTCAGACCTAGGTCCCTCTGGCTTACTCCATCTCTTCCCCTCCTCCACCCACATCTCCTCCACAAGCTACTCCTGCCCTTGGTATTTGCTTTGGAGGGGTCTTTTTTTTTTTCCTTTTCTTTTTTTTTTTTTTTTTTTTCTCGTTTCGCTCTCTATTTTGCCTCTCCTGCTGCTGACAGGGTTGTTCCCTCTCTGCAGACTCTGCTATTCCTTCTCTTACACGCCCCACTCCTTTCTATTCCTTGTACCCATCTTCTCCAGTTCTCTACTCTTCCCACCTCCCAGCCCAGCCCTGAGGTCTTTATGCCCAGGGCTTTTTTGCCTCAGTCTCCGGCTTTCTCCTCTGTGGTTGCTTCTTGTCCTCTCTGGAGGTTTCCTCCCTCTGTTCATCCATTTTCTGCCTCTTCCCAGTTACCTCCAGCTCTCCCAGTTTTGTGGCGAGGCCCAGGTATCCCCAGTGTGAGGCCCTGAGAGAACTCAGGATGTTCACTAGCAGGTTGTGAAGGTGGATTTCACCAGCCTCTAGGGATTTCCTTCTACCATCTCTTAAGCGAAAAACTTGGTCTTGTCCACTCACTTATAAATCAATGGCTATGGCAGCAAGTTCTATGGAGAAAATGGTGCCTCATGTAATAGGCAGCAACCTGTCTCTGTGTTTGTGCCCTGCCTCCAAGGTGCAGAGCTTCTGCATGAAAAAACAACCCCTGATATCCCAAATCATGAGAATATACATCCAGATCTCCCCACCCCTCCTCTAGAGAGGTGTAAATGGAGAGATAAACAGCCTTTGAGTTGTATGTCGTTCTTCAAGGATAGCAAAGACAGGAGTAATGAAAACAGCCAGCCCCTCTTTGCTTAGCAAGGAGGTCAGGTAGGACACAAAGACTAGCTGCCCTTATGTGTTTGTGCAGAGGGTTGCTCCTAGACCAGGAGAGTGAGGTGAACTGGTAAGAGCCAGTTTTGGGGAGAAGCTAGCCGCGATACCGTGCACATGCTGTGGATGGAGGACTTCAGGCTCTGGGTCTGCAAAGGCAGCAGCTTCAACTGTCAACACCCTTATTGCAAGGTATCAAAACGAGGGCTTGATGTTCAGCTGCCAGATGGAGACTGCAGCAGCCGTGGTTTGGGGAAAAAAAAAAAAATACCACCAACAACAAAACCTTATTTGGACAGAAAATAAATCTCAGTGACAGGGAATAAATAGAAAGCACAGAGTCGTCATTTTTAATAGATTTTTTTTTCTTTTTTTTTTTTTTTTTTTTCCTCCAGACCATGACAGCACGTAAAGCCTTTAAAAACGCTGCTTTCTTTCAGGGTCACCTCTGTGCACCCCCGTTTCTCCTATCCCGGCTGCAGGTCCCTCGGGCACTCCGCAGCCCCTCAGCACCTCCCAGCCCGGCTTGGGGCACCGGTGGCCCGGCTGCGGGCAGGCAGCTTGCTAGGAGGGACCGTCGGGGGGCAGCAGCAGCAAGCGCTTGGGAAGAAACCTTCCAGCATCCTCCTCCTGACTGACAGCGTTTTGCACCTCATCTTCAGGACCCGGCGTCTTTCCAAATCCCAGTCGCATCGGACTGCGTGGCTTTGACACTTTAACATGCAGCATATGCAGCTCATTTCCCTATTCACTGGGCTATTTGTAAACCTAATTTAAGCTAAATCTCTCCCTGCTCTTAGCGTTTTACGTAGCTCCAAAGGAAAGGGTGAGAAGGAAAAATATAAAATCGGGTAAGACAGTTGCAAGCAAGGCACCTTTTTCCCTTCCCTTCCCTTCCCTTCCCTTCCCTTCCCTTCCCTTCCCTTCCCTTCCCTTCCCTTCCCTTCCCTTCCCTTCCCTTCCCTTCCCTTCCCTTCCCTTCCCTTCCCTTCCCTTCCCTTCCCTTCCCTTCCCTTCCCTTCCCTTCCCTTCCCTTCCCTTCCCTTCCCTTCCCTTCCCTTCCCTTCCCTCATTCCTTTGCTATGTATGAAGGACCTGCACCCTTCATTCATATAACCTTGGGTACAACCTTTTTGTCTTTGAAAGCCAATATTCAGAGAAGAAAAACCCTCTGGGTTTCCTGGGAAGGGGTGAAGGAGACTGAGTGGCAGATGCAGTTCCTTTTTCAAGAAGAACAGCCTGCCTGGGTGAGGGGCTGTGCTGAGCTGCTACAAGGCTTGCGTGGCAGCAGGCAATATGAGAAGAGAAGCACTGTGATTTTGAGTGAATGCACAACTTATTCCAAGTTATTAAAAATACCATCTTTTGTTTGCATGTTATTTTAATTTGGCTTTGGTAAGAATTACAGCTATGCCTCCTGCCCCTCCCAAGGTGTCCCAGCGAGTGAAAAAAAAAAAAAAAAAAAACAACAGAAATTTGATTAAATTCTACAGCTAGGAAGGTAAATTACTATAAATTCTACAAATTCCTACAGAAGTAGTTTTAACCAGCTACACGATTTTCCCTCTCATTCTTCCCTGCTGTGATGCAGCTTTGCTGTTCACTGTTGAACAGCTGCTGCTGCAAACCAAAAGGGGGTTTCATTTCCATCCTATGTGAAATACTGCTTAGTTTTTCTCTTGGCTGTTTTTTTATTTGTGTGTGTGTGTGTGTGTTTCTTATCATGATAAAAGTGGTAGGGACTCTTAAAGATATAAAAAGGCCATGGTGATTGTTCCAAGGAGTTTAAAGCCCACTCTCCTGAAGAAAACTGACAGTAAGATGAATGAGCAGGCATATTTCATGTGTGCCTTTATAGTTTCATATTCAGTAGTGCATGTATGTTTGGAGGAGCAGAGGAATGCTTGCAGACTTCTGAGAGAAGACACTAAGAAACCACATCTTGTGAAGAGAGAGACTTGGTGAACATAAAACACAGCCTTAGAGAAGGGTTCACAGGTGCAGCTTTGGCCACAGGACCCTTTTGGAAGAAGTAAAGAGTGACCATGCAGGAAGCTTCAGCAAAGGTGCTACTCAAAAGCTGAGTGAAGAAACAGGTGCAGAGAAGTGGGTGAAAGATGAGGGCAAAACACTTCAAATAGCCCACAGATGGCAGAGAACTGGTGAAGAAAGGGCTTAAAGATATTTTGAGCAGAAGATGTTGGAGAGGGTAATGGCAGCACTGCTTTGAATAGACTGAAGCCTAACATGTTTTATGGTGAAAGTGCAAGGTAATATAGGTCTAAGGAAGGTTTTTGTTATCGTGCATACATTCTGGGGGCTTTGATTTTCTTGTGAAAGGGCTACAAAGGCCTTTCAAATGGCAGTTTGGAGACATGTATAACTATTATTCACCTTGTACTATACCTCCTTCGAAATTGTCAAAAAAATACAGTTGGTAAAAAGTTCATATGAAATTTCTGTGAAATATTTGCAGAGCAGATGTCTTCTCTTCATGGGAATGAATAGAAATATTTTTTTCATTACAAAATGAAAAGCTTTCAGGTTTGGCAGTTGTTTACTGCATTTGGGTATATTTTTCTTTTTCCTCCTTCTCCCCATCACTTTTCTTGGTTTCTTTTGGCTTTGAGTCTCTAAATATAAAGTCAACATTTCTCCAACTGGGGAAATTTATTATTCTCTTCTGATGAATTTATCTCAAGTCTCAACTGAGAAGGACATAGGATTTACATCTCTGTCATGAAATGACTATATGGAGCAATTAAAAGCCCTGAAAGAAGAAAACAAGCCATTACATTTAGTGATGTCACATAAGTCTGCGAAATCTCATCCTAAGGGCACAGGAATGGTTCTGGAAGTTACACAGAGCCCCTGTTGTTACTTGCATGAGATTTTCAGGGTGTTTTGGGCCTGGCTTTCTGCTGATGGGGAAGCTGGAATGGGCAGGGACCAGCAGGTGCAACTCAGCGGCTGTTCAGAGCCACTGTGTGAGTAGCAGCTGGATTTGGCAGTACTGGCAGCAGCAGGGACTGCAACACAGTGATCTGATGTGAGGAACATCTGCTGAAGACAGATAACAGGACGAGAGAAGCCTGCAGGCGTGTTCAACGGTAACTCAAACTTTTAACTAGTGTTTACAATGCATTATATTCTACTTCATCTACTTTCCTCTCTAGAGAGGGGAGGGATGCTTATATACACCCTGGCAACATGCTGCATGGATTAACCCTCTGGAAAGCAGGTTGATGAGAGAGAGCTAGGTCTGGCTGTGAATCAGAACTCGCCCATGTTACTTAGCTATGAGAATAATGAGCAAGGAGAAGGTATCCATCTTTCTTCAGTAACAGCAGAACAGATATCCTTGTGCTGTACGAAGAGATGCTGCACTGTAGCTGTGTCCACCTTCCCGTTTATGTCTAGTGGTCACCCTTTAGAGAAGACTGAAGACATAAGCACTGACACTTGACAGTGGAGTATTCCCATCCTGCCTTAATATAGAAGAGTTTCAGCTGGGCATTGCTTTCTTCTCTTTCTAGCCCATTGTGCTGGTGTGGGCAGCTTAATTCACCCAGTTGGATTGTATGGGCTGGTTCCTCCCAGGAATGAGAGAGCAGAGGGAGAAATTCACTGTGAATATCAGTTTATATTTGAAAGTGCATTTTCATTCAGAACAGAGGCATGTCCACATGACTGCTGCAGCTAAACCAACCAAGCATTGAATTGAGGCTATTCATAACAAACTGTCCATGAATGGCCTGCAGGGCAAAAAACTATCTGTAGGAGAAATTCATGGGCAATTTTGGCTAATGAATGAATCTGGGAATTTGGCTTTCAGTTTGCAGACAGTTCACAAATAGAAGAAAAAAAAATAAACATACGAAACTTATTGAATAAATGATTTATAGCGAAATATTTGTTCAGCTCTAATCTCTGTAACGTGTATAGTTTATGGTTTTAGCAAGCATTTTAGGATTAGTTGTGGGAGCTATAAGTCAATGTGAAAAAAAAAAACACAAAAAAAAAAAAAAAAAAAAAAAAAAACAAGACAACAGCAACAAAAAAGCCACATCTCTTTCTGAACAACTACATGGAGAAGTGTTAATATTGCCTGTTTAAGAGGGAGCCTAGTAAAGGGTTTGTGCTTGGGAAAGGACTGTTGGATTCCAGCAGTGCTCCTGGGCTCTTCAGAGCAAAAGTTAAGGCTTGAAATTTCCGTTGGTAAGCCCTCCTTGCTGAATGCAAGGACTGAGGACAAAAAGAGTGAATGCTAACTCTTATGCATGGGAAGGTTTGGCAGCCGTTTGAGAGAGTCATTTCACTTCTGCAATGATATTCGCTGAGAGACTGAGCTGTGATCGATTTTCACCAAGGCTGTAAAAAACATAACTCAAACCTTGTTATATAACAAGGGTATTTATATATTCGAGGCGCTAAATGTTCATCTGCCTGGAAGTGCCTTGCAGCTAGGCACAGCATGCCTTTATGAAGAATTCCGTAGTATTTTACATCTTGCTAATACTAACAAGTCCTCTTGGGAAAGCAGTAACTACACCTTGATTGAGTACACATTCAGGTTCATCTACAGGTGTTCCTAATCATCCCCTCTTTGATGACCATCTAGATGCTGTGCCACACTGCATTGTCCCATATTAGGACCATCTTGTCCCTTCTATGTGTGCCTTCTCCTATAGAAGCATAGGATCATTTAGGTTGGAAAGGCCCCTAAGATCATCAAGTACAACCATCAAACTAACACTACAAAGTCCCATCACTAAACCCTGTCCCTAAGTGTCACATCCACACGTCTCTTAAATACTCTTCAGGATGGGGACTCCACCACTTCCTTGGGCAGCCTTTTCCAATCCTGAACCATCCCTTCCACAAAGAAATGATTCCTGAAATCCAATCTAAACCTCCCCTGGTGCAACTCGAGGCCATTTCCTTATGTCCTATCACTAGTGACCTGAGAAAAGAGATGGACACACTTCTCCCTCCCTTCAGGTAGCTGCAGAGAGCAATGAGGTTTCCTTTCACCCTACTTTTTTCCAGACTAAACAGCACCAGTTCCTTCAGCTGCTCCTTATGTGTCTTGTTTCCTAGTCCCTTCACCAGTTCTGTTGCTCTTCTCTGAACCCATTCCAGCAACTCAACATCTTTCTTGTAGTGAGGGACCCAAAACTGAACACAGTGCCTGAAGCATGGTCTCACCAGTGCCACATACAGGGGGACAATTACTTCCCTAGTCCTGCTTGCCACACCATTTTTGATGCAGGCCAGAATG
The DNA here is from genome assembly GCF_964211825.1 of Aythya ferina. Taxonomy (NCBI): domain Eukaryota; kingdom Metazoa; phylum Chordata; class Aves; order Anseriformes; family Anatidae; genus Aythya; species Aythya ferina. The sequence goes on along the minus strand of NC_140296.1, from coordinate 121,596,582 downwards.
TAATTGGCCTTCTTGGCCACCTGGGCACACTGCTGGTTCATATTCAGGTGGCTATTGACACACACTGCAGGTCCTTTTCTATCGGTCAACTTTCCAGCCACTCTTCCCCAGAGCTATATTGCTGTATTAGGTTGTTATGACCCAAATGCAGGAACCAGCATTTAGCCTTGGGGAATGCCATACAATTGGATGAAGGCCATCAATCCAGCCTAGCCAAATCCCTCTGCAAAGCCTTCTTACCTTCAAGCAGAACAGCACTCCTGCCCAACTTGGCGTCATCTGGATACGCTCAATTCCCTTATCAAGATCATTGATAAAAAAAAAAAAAAAAAAATAGAATAGGCCCCAATACTAAGCCACGGATAATAACACTTGTGAATGGCTGCCAACTAGATTTAACTCCATTCATAACAACCCTTTTGGCCTGGCCATCTAGCCAGTTTTTTAACAAGCAAACAATATACCCACCTAAGCCAAGGGCAGCCAGTTTCTCCAGGAAATGTATACTGACATATCCAAATGGTTACAAGCAGACTTACATGCCTGCTTGCCTTGGCAAGTAGCATTGAGTGGGCCCAGTTCAATGCTTATATCTGACACAACCAACAGGAGCTTCTCCATAGCACTCCTTTGCAGCAGCAGGAACTGGCTTAGCTTTGGCAAAGCTGGAAGTGAAGCTGACTTCTGAAACCTGGCCAACACTTTATCCAAGGAAAGGAGCTTTAGTAACTCAGAAAATGATAACCCAAAGTGAAACTGAAAATGCTTCTGTTCTGTGTTGGAATCTCTGGGCCACACTTCTTCAAGTAGCAGTACCCTCAGTAGGTGCAATGGAGAGCTTTTTGCAAAGCCCTTGTTGCTCTTGCTCATTTTCCCCTACATTTGCTGAAAGCTTCTAAGCTGAATCCAGTTGTGAGGAGATGTGTGCTACACACAGCCACTGTGAAGGAAAGCTACAGGAGCAGCTTGCCTGTAGATGTGATGGAGATTGACCATAAATATGATGTGGCATTTATGTCTACAGGCAGTAAACTGCATTGTATGGATTCTGTTGTTTTTTTTTGGTACTCCGTTGTTTCTCATGCTGTTATTAAAGAGAGATCACCACCTTCCTTTCCTTATAATCATTTGCCATGGTTGTCTTCATGTCCCACTTCTATTATTGCTCTCTGCTTGCTCTTCCACCCCTTCATCTACCCACTGTGACTCACTTGCCATAGCTCCTCCCAGGCCTGCTTCAGATGTCAGCCTGATGGGGGGTTAACCAGTGTGCTGCATAGCAGATTTGTTTGTGGTAGAAGCACGTATAGAAACAGAGATAGCAAGACAGCAAGAGCAAAGTTACATTAACTCGTATTCTTGTTTAGCTCCACTTTTAGTAGTGCTGATATTTCAGGAAATAAATGGTCCAGACTGGACTATGAAGACATTTCCAAATGTGTAGAAGATTCTGCAGAGTTACAAGTTGTTTGACTTCAGAACAATTACTGTTGAATTCACTTAATTTTGCAGCATATTTCAGGTGTCACAAAAAAAGAACTTAAAACAAAGATTGTACTCTATTTCAGCACAAACAATGCAGAGCAAAGCAGCTTTCCCAGAACTACCCATCTTGCAAATGTTTCACTTCCAATTCTGACTCAGCTAGAGACATAGGGTCTGGAGAAAACTATCTTGCTGCCACAATGGAGAATTCTTAGTTTCAGTATTATCTTAATGATATAGTTCTATCTTTTTCTGATTTGCTTTCATTGCTGCAAATCTATTTATTAAGTGAGGGTATTATTTTATCCTTATATCTTGCCTGGTGATGGAAAAAAAATCTGAATAATAGGACACACATTCAGACATTGTGGTCTTTGAGAACTTGTTTGTACTGACAGACCTTTCTTCTACTGTCCAGTGTGTGGCACTGTGAAGTCATAGGGAAGTCCACCTTTGTGCTGCAAGGAGCAGGCCCTAGGCCTCTTTTTTCTTGCCTTCCTCCTTCTTTCCCTCCCTCCCTCCCTCCCTTCCATTTTCCCCAGCACCACACTTAAAACAGGACCCTAAAGAGAGAATCCAGAGGACAGTAATGAGAGTAATCAATGTTCTGGCAAATATGGTCCATGAAAAAAGATTGAATGAATTGGGGTTAATTAGCCTACAGAAAAGAAGGCTGAAGGGGGAAGGAGTGAACAGTGTTCCAGTATATAAAAGGCTGCTGCAAGGAAGAAGACTATAAACTGTTCTCTTCATCTATGGTGGATAGGACAAGAAATAATAGGCTTAAACTGCAGCAAGTTTCAAGTTCAAAATAAAAGGACCATGGTACTGAAGAACCAAAATGGATTGCCTGGGGGGAGTGTGGAGACTCCACCACTGGAAAGCATTTATAGAACAGATTAGCTGGCTATTTGCCAGGCATGGTTTAGTTCTAGTTCATCCTACCTTAAGGTAAGAGATGAGCTAAATGGTTTCCTGAGGTTTCCTGTGCTCTGTTTATTTGTGGTTCCAGGTGTGCATGAGATTCAGTGAACTATGTACATGGTTTGAAACACTGGTATCTTGGGCAAGAAGAATGATGTAATCATACTTGGTGCATTGTGAAGGTTGATTTAGTGCTTCCTAGAGCTGTGCTGAATAATGTTCTCAAATCACTTCTGAACATACATGCAGCTGAGTCCTTTTCCAGTTCCAATGGGAGCAAGGTATTAGGGAGAAAGTTGGAAGCCAAGATGGCTGAAACAAGAGTGATTCTCTGCAACAACAGATGTCATAGCACATTTATTTTCCAGGGATAGATGGAAATGGTTCTAGGTAGTTTGGTCAAACTATCAAGCTTGTTAAAATGTTAAAAACATGCTCAGGCTTCAAATTGTTTTTCAGACTGGTTCTTGAAACCATCTTCACCATGCATTGATCCTTATTACTGTTGTCATCATTCCTAGAAGTCCTTTTCCCCATGCTAGTTTCTCCTATTCCTGATTCTTTCAGCTTTTAACCCCAGAAAAAAAACTAACCAACCAGTTCATCTAAAAGCCACATGGTTACTCCTCCTCTCTTACATTCCCTCTGTCCTTTTAGCCTGGCACAGACCGCACAATTCTCATACTGTCAAAACCTGATAAAACCAAAGAGAAGGAATACTCTTTGGTTGCTGTGTATTCATGCACCAGCAGTTGCCTTTCCCCTCAGAGGAAGTGAACTGGGCATCCCTGACTGTTTCTTTGACCATATGGTGACACCATCTCTGTCTTTGTCATTTCATAACGCTCAGAAATGTTCACTTTCTGCTCCCTCCCAGCCCCCAAGGTCTCTCCTGTGCTGTCCCAGATGTTATGCAAAATACAACAGGCATTTATCACACCAGGCATATTTAGATGATTTATAAGGCAGTACCACCTGCCCTTCAGTCTCACAGAAACATGTGCTACTGACATTCGACAAGGTAACGCTTGTTCCTCCCGTTGAAAGGCCTAGTGATACGCTTTGCAAACCAGGTGGGCTGGCTTTCCTGCACTCAAAGGAAGAATTGTAAAGGAGGAAAGGAAGAAAGCAAGTAATTTGCCAGAGCTAGTAACACCAGACTAGCCCCTGTTCCTAATGTTCCTGAAATCATAGGTCTTGATTTCCAGACCATATCACACTGAGGCACACTCTTTCCAGTCTGTGGCTGTGCCTGATAAAGGACATACTTCACCTTTTTGGCATGGGGTCTCTGCCTGAGGTAAGCTTCTTTTCATACTTGCCTCCTGAGGTTTTCTTGCCAGCACCCTGCATCTTGTTTTCACTATCTGGACTGGGTTAGCAAGGACCTGTTTAGAAAGCTGAGACTGAAACGGGAAAGGGGGTGTTCACAAGACCATCTCAGTCACCAGTTCTGACCAACCTACTGTCTTCTTGGTTGCAACTGGAAAACAGCATGGCATCAAGCCCTGGTATTTGTGATTATGGATGTGCTGCTGAAGCCACGCAAAGAGAGACACAAGGCCTTACATTATTATAAATAAATCCAATAATGTTTTTACCTGATGTGTGAGGAACAGGAAATAAAGATAGAGAGCTATTAGGCTGCCTCTACACAGTCTGGGTACACCTTCAGTGCAGCCTCTTTGGTAAATCTACAGCTTCTTTGGTAAAATCAGCATAGATGGGAGCTCTGAAGAGAAGTTTCCATTGGCCTCCTAAATAGTATTGGTCATTCCTACCTTGTACAGATGTCTTAGTCCTGTAGTAACAATTATTTCAGGTTGGAAGCAGTGTTCTTCCAAGAAAAGCTGATCCAAGTTAGTGTCTAGAAGAAGTAATTTGTAAGTCCTGCTTTTCATCGACATTGCTGTGGTATTGAAAGCCTAACGAAACCCTAAATCCAAATCTTTCTGCTTCATGATTTCTCATACCTGTGTGCATTCAGACATCTCCTGATGTCCTCACATCTCCTGATCACAGCAGCTATCTGTGTAGCCTCTATTTTATCAGACAGTATTTTGAAAATGGTGCTGGAAACATTAATGATGTCACAGGAGATGAGAACAGGATGTTGTTAATTCAACCCTTACTCAAGCCCCAAATTTCTTGTGTTGTCTGATATGGTCCTCACTGTGTGTTAAAACACAGAGGACAGAAAAGAGCAAAGCAGAATGCTGCTCTATGTCGTGTTTCTTAAAGACCTAAAGGTTAACAAGAGTGAGCATGAAGCCCCCTACACACAGTGAAGCCAGCCTCACCAAGCAGTGTGCAAGCACTTCAGGTCCATATACTTTAGTTAAAGCAAATAAATCACAGGTATGACCTTGCAGTAGGTTTCCACTGACTACGAGAATCAATCCAAATGAAAGTAGCTGAAGAAAATGGACAACTTTCTCCCAAGACCATTGTGTTATTTTGTATTGGTGCTATACAGAGGAGACTGAAGGTGAAAAACAGGTGGAGTAGTAACTTCTCCCAGGAGGAGAGAGCAAGCACTTCAGAATAGACAGAAGGTTATAATTACAACCCTTGCCACTGCATGCAGAAAGTACTCCAGGTTTAAGAAGATGGCCAAAGGTACAGACCCCATCCTGCAAGCATGAAGCACAAGATACTCCAAGGGGAAATATACAAAGACAGCCCTACACAAAACAGGTCTCAGAAATTCTTTTCATCTCTGTTCTCTACCTCCTTCATACAGATACTTAATTTCACATTTTAGATAAGCAATTTTAGTCCAACAGTCTGCATTCTTACTCAGTAAATCAATGAATGTTCATAGAATGTGTCTTCTTCCACTGCCTGATTTAGGTGCAATTAATTCCCTTAATCACAAAGTCCAGACCATTTGTTTTTAATGTATTCATCAGTAGAGGGTGGTTTCCAAAGTATTGGAGTGGACTGAACCTGTGCTTAATGTCTCTGTATACAGGAAGCCACCCTTATACAAGGAAGTAATCTCCTCTCACAACTACTGTATTTTTTCCTGCCTACAGACAGCATCATTCTGACCTCTGTGGTTGGGACATTTTTACAGCAAATACCCATCTGCAACATTTTCTTAATAATAAGTAATGCTAAATTTCAGTTTCTCAGCTTTCTGAAAAAAAAAAAAAGTAACAATGCCACTTCCTCTAGAGCAAAGGACTGGAGGCACTGTGTATTATTATAGTGGCTTTGTGTTTCTGGAGGCAGATGTTTGGTTAGGTATAGATTTGCCAGGTATCCCTTAGCTGTCACCAGAATTTATAAAACAAAAACCTGGCTGACCCCTAGTGACAGGATATGGAGACGGGAAACCTCTGTTAGTCCACAGAAACCAAGTAAATAGGGCTGGAAAAAAACCTCCAGAGCCCACTGCGGTACCAGAGAATGATTGTCTCCCAGACAGCTCCGCGTGAGTGAAGCAACAGGCTCTCCTCTGGGAGACAGGTCAGCATCTCCATTATCGAGTGTGCCCATCGGAGGCTAAATCTCCACCCTTTTAATTTCACCCTATTCTTCATAGCTGTAAGACCTTTATTCCTCTCAGGACAATTATTCTTCCATCAAATACTTGTAGCAGGTTAAGTATGCTCCTCTGGGCATAGCTAGGCAGCTATACATATTTAGTTCTCTTTTCCTTCCCGGGAATAAATTTCCCCAGCCCTTTAATCATGTTTACGGCTCTTCTCTGAATCTCTACAGTGGCTGGTATTTTGCATTGGGCCCCATTCATCTCTGGGCTTTTTGACGAGCCATGAAACCTCATCTTTGCCTTTTTTTCTTCCAAAAGAGAGGCAATATAGCAAAGCTGATAGCACTCTGAGCTAATGGCCTCCCATGACTATGGTTCTCTACCTCTCTAAACTGCTGGGTGATTTTGGAGGTCAGTTGCTTGTCGCAGTCTTTCTCGCTCTGTAAACTGAGACAACAATGGTTTCATCTCATGTGAAGTGCCTGGAGATCTGTGTGGACAAACATAAAAGAAACACTAAACACACTGCTGTTATTGCTGCCTAGAGAAGTGGTGTTGAGAAAGGAAGCTAGGTCCTCAGCGGAGCCCTGTCTAGCCTCCTCACAAACCCCCACACCAGTACAGATGTGTCTGTGTTCACTGATGTCCTCCTCTGCTGTGCAGCTCACGTCTCCCAGAGCTGTGTGGAAGTCTCAGAGGAAAGAGAACAGCTTGAACTTGGAGCAATTATGTTGCTGAACAATTTCACCTCCCTCTGATTCCTCCTTGTCAATGAGGGACAAGAGTCATCCTGGTATTTGGCCCCTACAGGAGCATTTTGATTTCTACCAGGGTCCTGGATGCCAGTGAAAAGCTCTGCTCACCTTTTTCCCCTGCCATCTGCCATGCAGGCATTACTTGGCTTCAGAATGGCGGATCAGATTTCACCTTGATCAGGCTGAAAAGCATTAAGGTAAGAGCCTCCATCTCCAGGCACTGTGGCTTAGGCTGAAGTGGGATTCTGCAGTGGGCATAAGGCAGCAGATTCCTGCCAGTGAGCCCACCAGTGCCAGTGCAGAGAGTATGGATACCTCCTGGACAGGACCTGAAGGAAAAGGCAAAGTGTCTGACTCTGCTTTGCCAGATATGTTCAGCAAACACTGCTGGCTGCTCAGCTGTAGGAAAGTAACTCCAAGCCTGCTTACTCCAGGCATCTTATCAAGGTTGATATATCTCTGCTTGAACGGAGAGACATCATCAGCAAGTGGCAGGAGCAGGGCAAATATCTGCCAGTGAATGTGGGGCTGGATAATATGTCAGGCTGAATTCTACAAATATCTTTTGTCTCGGGGAGATGAATTGTAGGGAAAGGGGCTTAGCTTCTTTTAGAGTCAGGGGATGGAGAGAGGTTTCTCTCTGTGGGTTGTCCAGAGACATGTTTTGGTCCATGTTCTCTGATGCTTAGACTGACTGTCTAAGGTGAAATTCTGATCTTTCATTTGTGGAGTAGGCATTCTCTCATGTAGTAACAACTACTGTCCAGCCCTTGCTCCTCCTAAAATTCATAGGCTACTCAGTATTTGTTTATTCTGAATCTACCCAGATGCCTAAAAGTATCCTGTGCTGCATGCAAACAGCCACAGTCTGATGACTCAGGCAACCAGCTGAGTATTGCCTGCCTGAACACTGCTGTCACTTGCATAGGATAGGCATCCTCACTTTTTTCCCTCAGTGGATGGTCCCAGAGCATGGCCTGTGGCTACTGTCTGCTAGTCTCCATAGCAGGAGGCTGCTAGGAGGTGATGTGGCTGCACAGTGCACCTGTATGAGACATTCAAGCAGTGAGGTGCATGAAATTATGGAGGGCAAGCACAAGGGCAGAGGTGATTGACAGCCAGGCTTGCGTGGAGAAGAGGTAACTTGAAGTACATAAGGCAAGGAAGGAGGGGAGACTGGAACACAGCTAAGGAATAGGAAGGTTACTGGGGGGTAGTTTGGCCATGAAACTCGGCAGTAACACTTCTGTACTGCTACAGCTTTTAGCCAGCCAGCCATAGGAAGAGCAGAGGCAAGTAGAGCCCTACTCCCAGCCCCAACCAAGCACCAACAGGACAGGCCATGCTTTCACCTAGCTTTTGGTTAGAACTGTAGTTGAACAGCATTGCAAAGTGGATTACTTCTGCTTAGGTGAAGAAGAAAGAGGTGGGCACAAGGAAAAAGAACCACTAAAAGATGAGGAAGCAAAAAGGGAGGCATCCTGAATGGGTTGTCAAGAGGCTCAGTGTTTCTTCAGCTCTGTTTCACAGAGCTGGACAACCACTGAGGAAGTTTCAGGTGATGAAGAACAGAGTCCATTTTATGCACGTATGGATGCTTTTGCCACAAAATTGATCTGAGGAAGCAGCCAGGGAAAAAAATGAGAGAATAGGAACAGGATGACAATGAGAAAAGGAGTTTGCTCTGAGAAGGATGATGAGGTAAAGAGAGGTTTCATGAACACTGTAGACTTCAGATTTGAGTCAAATCAGTGAAGTATCAGCAAATATGTTTTATAGAAGAGCCCTTTGTACATGACCCTCACTGTGATGTGGCTGTCAGGATATTGTGCTGTGGCAAATGCAGCCATTACACAGGATGCAGTGTCTGGGAAGTGTGACCACTTCATTTTCAAGAAGCTTAATCTCTTCTCGATTGGAAGAAGCTACAGTTGTGAAGGCAGAGAGGGGGGCAAGGGATGAGCATAGCAAAAGGCAGATAAAGTGCTTGTAGGGTGTGGGGAGGGTGTCTTTGATGGGATGTGCACTAGGGACCTCTCTCCCGTTTCGTGCTCTGTGAGGGTCTGGACTTGGTGCTGTCCTGGTGAGGCTGGAAGGTGAGTGTTGATGGGGGTCCACGTGGTGCAGCATTGTGGGCTCTGGCTTTGGAAGTCCCTCAGATGAGGGTGTGTTGCCCAGGGGCTGTGGGACCTTTTCTGCTGGCATTGCTGCAACTGTGTCAGAGTACAGGGGCAGGGTTGTGGATCTTGGATGGAGAGAGAGGATTGTGCTGTGCTCCTTATAGGCTGTAGTCCCAGGGGTAACTGAGCAGAAATATTGAGAGCAGAGAAGGCATCAGGAGGGCTAAGGCATCAGAAGATGGAGGTAGACATTGGCCCTTGGTGACTGCACTGGCAGGCTGCCTGTCACAGACCAGGAAACTCTTCAGCTGCTTGTTTTCCCCTATTTGTCTGCAGAAACCATGCTGTAGTATTTAGATTACATTCTGTGGCTTTAGGAGATCACTGTTTTTCAGGGATGGTATCTGTTCTTCAAGGTTACTAAAATGTTTCTTTTCTCTCCATGGTCAGCATGCTAGCTCTCTTAGAAGCAATTTTAGATGCCAGATTCTCCATATATGCTGAAAAGCACAAATCTAGGCCCTTGCCTGGACATTGCAGACTGTATCTTGGTATGGGAAAGAAAGGTGAGGAGTTTCAATTATTAAATACTTGATTGGTGCTAGTAGCACATAACAGAGCAGATAAAAACACAGGCAGGTGTCTTTGGCCTAGCTGGATCAGACTATGAGGCTACAACTCCTTGGGCATGCATACAGTAGCATTTTTAGGTCCCAGCTGTGAGGGCAGTCTTCTCATATGAAGGGCTGTAACAAACAGTAGGAACTAGTATCTGCTTAAACCGCTCTAGCTCATAAAAAAAAAAAAAAAATGAGGAACTGTCTGCAGATGTACCATAAATCTGAATTTGTGATCACTTGGCTGTGGTATTGCAGCACTGTTCAGATTCTCTGACCCTGTGCACTGCATGGAGGAACGGGCTACCCATGCAGGCAGTCTGCAGTCAACCACTCAAGACAGACTGTGAGAGAGGGAGCAACTGTGCTACATCATATTTAACAGAAGAAGGCATGATTTTAAGTAGTCACAAGAACTAAAATCCCTGCTGAGGAATAGATACCACAGCTATTGAATGCCACACTCAAGCTGCCCTGGGAGCTGCCAGTTTGTGTGGCAATGATGCTGCTTCTTGATGTAGGTGAGGTCCCTGCTGTGCTCCTTCACAAGAAAGATGTTTGTCCTTGCTTAAATGTTTCCTCAAGATAAGAGTAACAAAGGCTGGAAGGTGTGAGAAGCTTCTACTTGAGCTGAGAGGCTATGTCTAAAGTAAAGAGTTGCTCAGAAAACTGCCAGGAATAGAAAATCTGAAGAAACCCGTTATGCTGTTTTGCTCTGTATCATTCAACTATAGGCGAGAGAACATCAGACCATGGGAGATGATGGTCCCTCAAGGATTCTAGCCTACTCAGAAACTAGGGAGAATCATCCTTCCAAATTACTCCCATGAAGTAATGTTGGGAAAGGTACTTGACTTATTGGTGATCTGCTGTAAGCTTCATGCAAAAGTTGTTGTGATTTCCCTCAATACCTCTCACTTGAAATGCATCCAAAATTACTGACTTGAAATGTGAAGTTGTAATATGTTCATAGGTGGAGTCTAGGCACAAGAGAAAGGCAAGGAGCACATATATTAGCATAGATTACAGCCCCCAAAATACCAGTCACAATCTATCTGATCTCATCTGAGAGAAGGGAGACAGGGGAAACAGATGTTTGACAACATCTTTTTTCTGAAGAGGTAAGATGATGTTTGCAAAAGGGTGCTTTTTAGAAAGAGGACTCCAAATATTTACATCTGTTTAGCACAGACCATGTCCCTTTGCCAGCCAGTGAAGAAGCTGCTTAGCTAGAGATATGAACAACTCAGGGAAAAATCATCACTTGTTTTCCTATTTAAGCAAAGATGCTTTCTCGTAATGATAACCAAAGCAGGAGGCAGCATCTCTTGGCAAACAAAGTGACATTAAAAGCATTTGCTGGAAATGCTTTCTACTTTGTTCCTGAAAAATGTTCAGAGTATATTGGTAGAGTAGCAAAGGACTCAGTTGTGCGGCAGGGGCTTAGCTTCAGTAATTTAAAGTTTGGTAAGGGAAGGAGCAGAGGGATGGTGAAGACCCTGTAGTGGGATCTAGGAGTTTTATCCTCCGGGAAGTTTCTTATATTAAACCTACTAATCACTTGATGCCATCTGGCATAATCCAAAGAGAGAAAATATGCTCTTCCAAAGCATGTTTAGAAGATACTTGGATACATCGTCTCTGGCAGGGGAATGATTAGCCAGCTCTGGCTAAGAAAACCACAGGGGAAATCATCCCTAGCATACAGATGATTCTGGGAATAGAGCCCGGCAATGCTCTTTTGAACACATCACTTCCCTGTACCCACGGGACAAAGGCAACAGGAAGGGCTGCCACTCACAGGCCACACCTAATTCTCGGTGAAGGAGATCTGAGCAAAGAAGAACAAACGCTTTGCACCCTGCCATGCTTCAGGCATTGTATCACCTTTGTAGTCAGCCTATGGGACTCTTTTGGAGGCTGTGCATGGCAGCAATGTATGATGTTTGATGTATATGTGGACTCGTGTGGTCCCACGTGGGGTGGAAAGTGTGCTTCTGCTGTGCCTGAGGTTATGCTTGCAGCACAGAAGCTAGTCCCAGGGCAGGACTCTAAGGCCTAAGGTAGTCGAACCAGTGCAAGATAGTCAAGGCAGCTAACCTTCCCCACTGCCCAACTGTGACCCCAACTCACTTTAATCCACTGAGATTTACAGGAATTTATAAAATCAGAACAACTTGCTTGACCTGCAGATGTCTCACAGAACCTTAGCACAGCAAGTGAAAGGCCTACTTTGTGTCACTGAGGTTTACACACAGATGTGACTTCCTATTACTCACAGACTCCTGTATCAAGACCCCAATTGCACCTGCATGGCTTAATTACCCTAACAAGCCTCACCTGGGCCCTTGGCCAATGAACTCTCTGCCATTGGTCCAGGAGCTGCTTTTAGGTTCCAGGGTGGGCAGTTGCTTCTGGTTTGAGTTATGTTGTAGGTAGCTTCATCTCCACGTCTCTCTGCTCCAAGTTGTTGGATGGTCTTCCTCTGTCTTAGGATGTGATTCGTCTCACTGGACTGCCAACAGAACCTGCTCCTACTACCAACCTGGCTCTGTTTGGGTACCATTGGACTGTGATCTAGCTAGAGATACTATGCTTTGGGTACTTTCAGCTCCCAGATTGTCCTCCTTCATGGAGCAGCTGTGGTCTTGCTTCCCTCTGGTATTGGTAAGTGACTTCATCTTGGAGGGAAAAGGGTTCAGAAGACTAAGCAGTGTTTGGTTGTTTTCTTCAGCAGCTGCTGACCCAAAAATTTGTCTGTGCATTTTTGCTTCAGTTGTGGAAATCAAAGGATTCAGAGCTAGTGATCACTAATAGGAAATGACAGACAGATTCCTAGTTTTTTACATGTGGGAAAGAAGTGTTCTTTGCTTTATTCACTTGTTTCTGCTCTCTCTGACACCAGTATCTTAAACAAGTCTGTCTTACAAATGAGCAGCTAGAATTTGGGCTCCTAAAGAAGCTGCAATGAAGCATATATGTGAGCATTAAAGTGTGTAGAGAAATCTGTGTTATAGATGAAAAATGGTGAAGTTGAAGGTATGCATATGGTTCCTGGGGGGAGGGAAAATGTACATTTTACAGTGTCACTAACCTGTGGAGCTCATTGCTATCTAATAACTTAGAGGTCAAAAACTCAGAAGAATTCAGAAATAGAAGGGATATTGGAACAACCAGCAAGAGCATCTACAATTATATCAAGCAAGTTAATGCATAAAGTCTACAAACCTTCATGCTTGAGGTTATCAGCTGACTGATGGCATTGAGGAGGGAACTATTGGCAGGTTGTTAATTGCATAATTGCATGCTTTCCTCTGCAGCATTTCATGTTGCTCACAGTTGGAGTCAGGATCACGCACCTCATGGCCTGTAGATGTGATCTGGTCTAGTAGTTGTTCTGCTTCTTTGCTCATTTTGTGAGATACCCAGAAAGTAACAACAGGGGATGCATTCAGAACATGGAGAGTGAGGTGGCAGCAATTTAGTGGCAGATGAAAGTATTTGTATACTGATGCGTTGACAGCTGCTTGAATTGTGCACAAACACAATATATGAAGCTGTGCACTGAAGAGGTGAGTGTCACACATTTCTAAACAGGGCCTGTCTTGCTGTGGTGTTCTCTCACTCCTGCTGCTTATTTTCCCACCTCCAGTCTTAACAATAAAATTCAGCAATCTGTGAAGTGCTGTAAAACCAGCTTCCAGGTTTGGCTGTTATGTGCAAACTTGCTCTTTTGCTGGCTGTCCAAGGTTCCTGTAGGTGCAGGGTGGTGCAGCAGGAAATGGAAATGGGGCCAAGGCTGTGAAACCAGGCCATGCTCAGGGCTGTGTGAGGAAGGTGCTGTACTAAAGACTAAAGATGATAAACAGAAGTGAGAACTCAAGGAACAAGTATGTAGTCAGTGTCAGACCCAGGACAAGGGAACTGAGTGCTTGATCTCATTGCATATGCCCCAAACATTTATTAAGACTGCAAAAGGCCAAGGAGAATGTAAATGAAAAGAGCAGGAGAAATTCCCTCTGTAGGGATAGAAGAACAACTTTCCTTATAATGTAGTTTTCCTAGGTTAGGAGGAATGCTAGAAGAAAATGTTTAGGTTCTTTCTAGAATTTTCCTTCAGACAATAGTGGGTTCTAAAAGGAATATTACTGTATTTTTTTTCTATTGTCCTCTTCTGAGGCTCTAACAGGTTCTGCATAACACCCCAGCTTGCCTCTATTTGTATTGTACTCACATTTCCCAGCCATGTCTCAAATGGGATATGAAGAAGGAAAGTAGAACTTGCCCTGAAAGTGTCACCCCTAATTAATATCCTCCAAGGCAGCTCCCTAATTAGTATGCAGATCTAGTTTCAGTGCAGCTCGTTAATGGGCTCACTCCTCTGAGAATGGTAATTAGGTATGACACTGATGTACTACAGTGTTACGGGAACTTGCCACAAGGCTGGATCCACTGGACAGGCTAGTGGCACAAGCAGCAGCCACCATGCTAGGAGAACAGGCCGTGCTTGGGCAAATCTATTTTGGGGAAGAGCAGAGAAACAAGAAGGGGCAATCTGACATAGTAGAATAAAGAAGCCCAACATATGATCAGATATGTCTGATAAATCAAGTAAGCAAAAAACATTGCTAGCTTATCCTAGATTCTCTCCACCTGTATCTTCTCATGCTCATCACTCGTGTGCTGCACCACCTTCCTTCTTGCTGAAGTATTCTCATGTTGTTCTGCCCAGCTCTGAAAAAGCATACCAGTTTTGTCTGTAGTACTCCTATGTTACTGTTCCTGGTCTTCTCATGACTGAAAAGGTGTTTGGTAGTCTTACAACACTGGCAGTAAGGGACAGTCATTCTGCAGAAGTGTTCCTTACAAAATATTTAATGTCTCTTGCTGTAATCTGCTTGAACATATCTAAAATGTTGGATATATGAGTAAAAGTCCTCCAAGACCTTCCACACTACTAGACTCACAGAGCAAGAGGATAAACTGGGGGGGGGGGGAAATCTTTTTTCCCTAACAGGTCAGAATGAAAATGCTGGATCCCAACATGCTAAGCTCTCAAGTGTGTGAAATTACAAGTCTCTGAATCAGCGAGTCAGCACTGATTTTGACAAATCCTAGTTTTTTGAGGACCTCTTTTCTGCTTCCTGCAGTTGTTCGTATATGTAGCCTCTATCAGTGTTTCTAAGCACGCTGCCAGGCTCATCTCTTGCAGCAATCATGACCATGCTCTCAGATGTGCAATATTTCATCCTTTGAGTACCACAGTCTCCTGAGTGTACAGGCACCATTGCATTCTCCATATACTCTAACCCTCTTTTCTGTGCTGCACAGTGAAAAAAAAGACTTCCACCAAGCAGAAAGCTTCCCTTCTAGCTTATAGCCAGGGCCTGAGACTATCAGCATGGTACAGAGGAATCCTTGATGCAAGTTTGTTTTTTTTCCCCCCAGAACCTTTTTCAATGTAGTCATGAATTGTCTGTCTTCCCACAGTATTAGTCAAACCTTACTAAGCAACGAGTAAGAGAAGCCTCTGGAAGTGGGATGTCTTCTGGGTAGAAATAATCCATTATAAGCCTAAAGCTTAGAGTTTGTTTAGCATGTTTTTAGAAAACAGTAAATGAAAGGTCTGAGCCCAGGGAAGTCAAGAAGTGAAGAGAAACCACATAAAGGAACTGAACTTAAAGCGTGTTTTCCCTTTAAAGCACTGGTAGGGTAAGGCTGAGAAAAATGGAGCTGAGTAGGTGAACTTTCTGTACAGCCGGGGATATTCAGGATTTCTTAGCAATAGAAGTAACTTTAAGGGTGCCTGTGAAAGAGGTTTGGTTGCTTGCATATGAATCCCCTTTGTCTTCTGAACAATGCACAGTGAAACTCTGTAGTGTTTTTCTGCTCTTTGCTTCAAGAATATATGTAAAAAATATCAGGACTGTTGAAGCTGTGCTTTCCTAGGTTTGCTGAAGGATTCACTGTTGGACTAATTAATAGGTCCCTTTCCATGTTTAAGTATTAGCAAAGGGTTCCTACCCCTCCCATTAAACAAGACACTGGAGTAAGGTAAGCTGCTGAAATGCTAGGATTTTCAATTCTGAATGCTACAACAAACCAGATAAATTCATGTTCAGGTCATAAACAACTGGCTTAATATTAACATCCCAAGCTGATTTACCATCCTTTGTGCTTAGTGAATTGTCAAGCACAGACAAAGCAGTAGCTCTATCATCTGAATGCTGTTCTTGTCAATATGCCTTAGAGCAAATGAGCGTGGAGTAGTTAGGGCTTCAGCCCCTCACTGGCATCTCAGAAACAAATAATAGCATTAAGATAAATGCTTGGTCTAAATGCACAGCATTTGCTTTTCTCTGAGGAATGGATAGCTGCCACAGTATTTCTCAAGCTCACGGCTTTGTAGCCATGAGGACTTCTGATCCCACTTTGTCTGGGCTGGATGGTCAGACGTCTGTGCATGCCCTCATGTGCCCTGACTGTGTCCTTGAACCTTGTGCCAATCCTAAAACCTTTTCCCAAGTCTCTTGTACAGATCACTGGAGGAGTATGAATTGCTAACCTGACCTTTTGTCCCCTTAACGCATTGTCCCAAGACAATTTCATAGAAGAGACATTTCTGTTGCCCTCGGATATTTCATAACTTTAAATATTTTATAACAAATTAAATGTTAATTGTGTGCTGTCCAGGGGAGAAAATCATTGTAGTATTCAATTAACATTTAATATATTAGCCATCAAATATTTAAATTGTTCCTATCCAATGGGTGTCTTTCCTCTGCATTTTCTGTGTGGACCCCTGACTTCCTTCCACAGAACTTTTCACCACGATGCTGTAACAGAATAACTTTAAAAGGGAGTGGGGGCTGTGTGGGGAGGGAAGATCATGTTTCTTCCCGTGTTTCCTTTCTTTTGAACCTTTCCAGCACAATATAAAAGCTCTGGATACTGGCATAAGGGAAAAGCAACAAGCTGATGGCCCCTGCAGTATTGCTTTGCTGTTCTGTTATCTCACCCTGACTACCAGTTATGACATCTTTGAGAAGGTGCCTAGAGATCTCTTAATTATACAGTTGCCTCCTTAAGTCACTTCAGTGCCTCTTCATTGTGCTGTGCATCAAAATTGGCCTCTGTTCTCAGGGCCCTACATCTCATGGCTCCTGCTTATGTTTCCAATTGAGTTTGCTTTTACAGCTTCTCCCCTTGATCTGTCCTTGGTGATCTCTTCTTTCAACTTCTCCCTTCACTGACAGGTCTGTTTTTGTTCCTGTCACCCTTATGTGCTTTTAATACCTTCCTGTAAGGTCTGTTCATCAAGCTGCTGTTTTATGCTAAAGCTAGCAGACCTTTTCCCCATCCCCTACAAAGAAATGAAAAAGTTCATTGGTTACAACAACAAAACAGATGTGTCTGTGGGGAAGAGATGATAAAAGTCACTGCTTGTGAAGTTTGTACGTAACACAGGTGGCATGTTAACTAATAGCAGGATTAGGTTAATTCTGTGGAGCAATGTGTATGCATTAGTAAACAAGATATGTTAACCCTGTGAAACCAGGTATATAAAAAAAAAAGACTAGGGGATTGACTGGGGGATGTGTCATGTGCTGGACTGACTAGGTAAACAGTTCTGGTGTCTCGGTTATTAATGGACTGAACGTTGTTGGAACACTATCAGGGACATCTTTTTGGGAGGCAGGTGGAAGATCTGCCCTGTCTTCTGTTTTGAGAGGGGTTTCATCTCAGTGGACAGCCAGATGTGGAAATTTTGACCTTGATGCAAGATGCCCATGGTGGTCCCCTTGTGAGGTGTTGAGTTACAGTGGGAGAACTGATGCAGAACCCTTCAAACAGCTGACCCTGTCTGGATTCTGATTGTAAGCCAGCTTTGTGTGGTCCTCAACGTGATCCCAGATATGTGATATTTCCCACATTCTTTGGAGAAATAAAGTTATCAGTTTTTCGGTCTTTTGTTTCGTTCTCAAGTGTGATGCAAGCATATGGTTTCCTAGCTGGCCTCGTGGAGCCTAAACTGGTGTGTTGCTCCTTGCTGCACTGCCCTCTATAAAACAGAGCAAGTTGAGTGTATTTTGGGGTGCTCATTCCAGGTCTTGTTTCAGTTCTGGGGTCCAGAGGTCAAAAACTGAAAATGGCAAGGTCCACTATCAGATGCAGGGACAGGTATGCTCTCCTGTGCAGAGAAGGCACTGCATGTATATTTAGCTTATCAAAGTGAAGGGTCTTGATTATGGAATAAAGCTGACAAGGGAAGAACATCTGGTTAAAGGCAGCTCTTTAATCTTGCAATAAAAGGTGTGAAGAGAACTATGAGAAATGGAAGGTGGAAGCTAGGCAAACTTGGAGTGGAAATTAGATACAGATGAATAATTAGTTGCTGGAAGAGCTCAGTTGCAAGGTGAGGGAATTCACCAGCACAAGTCTCCAGTCTGGCCTTGGCAGACTTCAGTGTGGGCTGCATGGCATGAGCCAGAATTTATGGGTGTGATGCAGGAACTGTTGGCTCAGGTTGTGCCCTGTGCTCTGTGGAAGATCAAAATATCCTCAGTTGCTCTTGTTTGTATCTGGGTAACAAAAGATGATAAAATTTGCCATTCTGCAGCATGCCTGTTCTGCTTCTGCCATAGTATTCTATATTCAGAGCACTGAAGGATTTGAGGCCACAAATCTTGGCATTTCTTTGAGCTGCTCCACTATATTTGCCTGCCTTTTCATCTTGGTCAGGTGAGCCAGGTTGCTATATGCAGATGGTGCTTAATTTAGGGTATAAACACAAGGTCATGGCTTTAGGCTGTTTCTCTTGAACTCTGATTTCCAGCACTAGAAGCCTGTGTTTAAGTGGCAGTGTCCCTGCTGTGGGGCAGAGTATTCTCTGTGCCTATCTTAACCCCCCTCACAGCTGTGAGGTTGGGTCTCCTGACTTTTACTGCTATGCCTGCCTTTCCTTCCAGGGGAAAATGGGGTGCTGGGGAGGCAGGGAAGAAAAGTGCAGCCTCTGAGCTCATTCCAAGAACTGGGACTGCAAATGCTGTAGTGTAAGCATGGGTGATCTGAGGTTAACTCCTATAGCCCCTCCTCCTCTTACTTCTTCAATAAATTGCCCACATCTTCCTGATGGTCTTTTTAAAGTAGAACAGATCAATTATATAGAAATAGATATGTAGTACTCTAAAATAACAAGCCCTTAGAAACAGCACATTGAGTCTGCAATGCTGTTTGCAGAGTAGGAGCTAATTGGTGTGAAACTGCTATTTACAAACAGTTTATCTCCTTGCCTGTAGGTTTCTGGGAGGGAAGAAATAGTTATGTTTGAAAGGAGGGGATGCTCTTTGCAAAGTGCTATTTCTGAGAGAAATAAAATCAGAAGCCTTTTTTTTTTTTTTTTTTTTTCTGGCTTTGACAGTCAGAGATGCTTCTGCTACAGACTCCAGTCTCAACTGTTCTATATCTGTGCAGTATGATATGTATTCTATTTCCTTAAGGGCCACAACTTCTGTATGCAGTGTGTGAAGATGCTTGAAGGTAGCTTTTAGGGGCTCAGAAGCTTCCTAAAGACTTGCACATATGTTTCATGTCTATTTTGGTGGGACCTGCTTTGGGACTGTCTCACCCATTTTAGGGTGAACTGGGAGCAGAAGGGAGAGGGTGGATCAAATATTGTGATGCTCAGTGCTCTCTGCCACCAGGAACTAGGAGGAAAATTGGGGATTTACGTGATAATCACAGAACTGAGGAGCCTGGAGCACTAGTGGGAAGTTTCACTATCTGGAGAAGGTGTAAATGTGGAGAATATACAAGGAGCACTGTCAGCTTTCCAGATCTCCTCACAAAAGGTGGAGAAAGCTTTAATGTTGTTTTGAGGTAAAAACTCAGGGAATAGGAACAGCTTGCCTATGAAGCACACATGAGAAGTGCTGAGAGTAGTAATGAGCACATACTACTTGCATGTGTATTTGTCTGTTGAAAGCAATGCAGACCTTCCTAATAACAGAACAGATCTCTGGTACTTCTAGGAGCCATTGCCAGAATTCGGCTTCATTTAGGGGAAATGCATTCCCCTAAGTACTGTTTTTTCTTCAGCCATTCCTTCAGACTGTGGAAAGCAAGTTGGGACAGCATCTAGACTGTTCTCCATGGGGAAGCTTCCAGTTTCCTTCAGTGTGCTTTCCTGTATCAGGAATAAAGAGCCAAGATATATCTTTTCTAATGTTAACAGCCTTGGTGGGAATCCTTCTGTGAAACCTCTTTTTTCTGAAATTGGAGGCATATGGGAAGGAGCAGTTCTTGGTCAGATGATAGATCTATGCATTGGGGAGAAAAAAAGCTTTACTGCTCTAAAGGGGCCTGTCTATAGCTAGAAAGAGGACTTAACTGCACATCCATTTCTCATGCATTAATGCTATCAAGACAACTACAGCTGGGGTGCAAGGCAGGACAGTAAAGCTGCTATCCTCGGTTGGCAGCTCTGGACTGCATTTACTTCTCCAGTCTCCCCTGATCCTCTCAGGCTGATCTCTTTTAGTTTGTCATTTCCTTCCCTGTGTGTTTTCAGGCTGGCTGTCCCCTCAATTACCACTTCATTGTCTTTTTGCCTCTAGAGGTGGTGCCTTCACTTGTGCAGAGGGGACCCTAGGGTACTTTCCTCATGCATGCTACCACTCGCTTTGTTGGAGCATCTTTATCTAGTAAGACAGGCACTGTCTTGGCTCCTGCACTGCTTTTGGTTCTGTACCACATCTTTCCATGCTCCCTGACTTCATCCTCTCACCCTTGGGCCACCTTTTTTCCCTGAAAAGCACAAAATTAACACTACCCTTCCTTCTGATGCTGACAGGAAACCCATTTTTCCTACCAGGACTGTAGAAGGGACCTACCTATTTTCATCCCTCAATCTAGTTTCACAACTGCACCCATCTTCTAAATGTAGCCATATGCTCTGAGCTGCAAGGACACTTTGTCCCATCTTTGCTTTGTATTTTAGACTGTTTGCTCCACAGGAGAAGAACTGTGCCTCTCTCTTCTGTGCAGCATCTGGCAAACCGAAGGCACCTGGCATACTGTCAGTACTTAACAGAAATTAAATAGTAATAATACAAAGATACCTAGAGAGATTAGAGACTTGGTACAAAAACAAATGAAGATTCAACTTGGCAAAAATGAAAGTTAATGTGTCTGGCAGTGATGGGAGTGTGGAGAAATGTAGCCCTCTATGAATATTTGAAGTGTGTAAACACCAAGTGGAGAAGGAATTAGTTATGTGTGTTGGGCAGAGCTAGCAGTGATGGAAAGAAATCAGAATGAGAAAACCCTTATGGTGAAGTTCATTGAGCTATTAAATAGTTTCCAAAGGAAAGACTAGAAATTACTTTGCCTGAGATGCAATAAAAATACTATAACACAGACTGAAATTCTGGGACCATTCAAGTCAGTGAGGAAATTCGCTCTGACACCACTGAAGCCAAGATTCCCTCCCCAGATAAACATAAAAGTGAATTGGCAGAAAAATTGACCTGTGATTGAGTGTTTGCTGTTTTCAAAGCTGTTTTGATAGTTTCCCACCAATGCAATATATAAAGGTGGCTTAGGAGAAAATATCAACATAAAATACCAAGTATGGCATTGTGTATAAATAAGACCAGTGTTTTACAGATTCAGGGCATTATGTTATTCTACATAATCACAGCATGCAAACATCTGCAGAGTATGCAAATAATATATGAAGGTATTTAGAATCAGCACCATATAGATTCTTGGGGAATTGATAGAGAACAGTGGTTTTCAATCTTTTTTTTTTTTTTTTAATTTGCAAATCCCTGCAAAATTTCCTGAGACTGAGGACCCCTGTATGGTAAATTAACATATGAGTTTTACTCTTAGTTAATCTTTAAGGGAATTGTAGAAGTATTTCATGGGTCTCCAGGGGAGCAGAATTAGTGTGAAAGCCCTCTCTCTGGGTTATACTCAGACATGATGTATGTTTGTAAGGTGATCATACTTAGCTGTGTTTTGATGTATTTCTTTTGATGTATTTGATGTGGGTTTTGAAATGCAACTTTTTTGGTTGTCAGAAAGCCTTGGCTTACGTAAGGAGCTTAATACACAGTGCAAACTGCATGTACTTGCTGAGGCAATCGGCTCCGGGGCGGATGCGTTCTGTAGTGGAGCAGGGGATCAGTGTGGGGGTTCCTTAGGACCCAAGGACATCAAGGACCCAGGGAGTCCCTCCTGAAGGGCGGAGGGGTCCAGGAAGTTTGGGTGCTCCTCGGGAAGGAAGTCTGAAAAGTGCAGGAGCAGGCTTCACCCATGTGCTGTGAAATGAGCTGGAGGGGAAGATCATTGGTGTGGCTGAACATGGAATGTCTGCTGGGTATCCAGGAGAAGAGTTCATGTTCAGTGGAAGAAGGGACAGGCAACTTGGGGGAGAGTATGAGGAAGTTGCCAGCATATGCAGAGACAAAATCAGAAAGGCCAAAGCCCAGCATGAGCTCAACTTGGCCACTACGGTTAAGGATAAAAATATTTTTACAAATATATAAATGGTAAGAGGAGGGCCAAGGAGAATCTCCATCCTTTACTGGATGCGGGGGCTAACATGACAGCTGAGGATAAGGAAAAGGCTGAGGTTCTCAATGACTGTTACATCTGCCTTTACAAGCCAGTCTACTTATATTTGGGGTTCTCAGCTTCCTGACCTGGATGTCTGGAAAAAGGAGCAGAAGAAACCACAGACAAGTCAGGTGGAAACAGACCTGCTGCTCCACCTGGACTGTCACAAGTCCATGGGGCCAGATGGGATCCACCTGAGGGAGCTGGCAGATCTGATTGCCAAGCTGCGTTTCTTCATCTGTCAGTGGTCATGGTCATCCAGAGAGGTCCCAGATGACTGGAGGCTTGCTAATGTGATGCCCATCTATAATGAGGGTTATAAGAAGGACCTGGGGAACTACATGCTTATTGGCCTGGTTTAGTGGGTGATATTGGTGGTAGGGGGATGGCTGGACCAGATGATCTTGGAGGTTTTTTCCAACCTTCATGGTTCTATAATTCTGTGATACCTACATTTCTCTACTCATTGCAGCTCCAAACCTTGATATGGAGTTTACCTGCAGCTGAAGATTTTAATCAAAGCAGCAGTTGATCTTGGGTAGGGGTTAGTGATCTCAGCTGCTCATCACCAGAAGTTACCAACTTCTGTTGGCATAGCTACATGTGTAATTATTTCTTGACAAAACTGATACCTAAACTGAATAGTTAGGGAATGATTATTCATGTGCTTGTCAGGAGATCAGACATTAGAAATTCCAGCAGTGGATAAGTGGCAGGATTTGGTTATTTGTTACTCCCCCAGGTGAAGCCCCCATAGGATGTGTGAGCACCATCCAAGGTGAAGAATGTTGGTTTGTCTGCCTGCTGAATAACAGACCTTTTTTGACACATTGTCATCTTGAGTTCTTTCCAATATGAAAGTGGGAGCAATAGGCAACAGGTAGGAAGCTGTAATCAAAAGCTCCTGACCTGGAGAGATGAGAGTAGTATGGTCTGCAGCTACTGAGGGCCATCATGACAGCTGGCAACAGAAATTCTGTCCTGGAGGCACTTTTGACATTTCAAAATTTTATTTTGTCACAACCTGGGATGAAAAGCCCTGGTTGGTTTACTGGCTTGATTTATGAAATAGGCATAAGATGTTTTTAGTTTAGTTGCAACATCAATATTTTAAAGGTATCTGAAGTATTTTGTGAAATGTATTTACACTCAGAGGGGCTTTGATAATATTGAGCGAGTCTTTATGCAGTTAATGTATTCATGCAGACACAATGAAGTTCAGTTCTGTCAGAAAATGGTGATCTGACAAGACTGTTTTGAAGATTTCAGCTCTGGAATATAAAGCTCCTCCTCCCCCTGAGACAAAGAACACCAAGCATGGTTAAAGAAGGAGGGGATTTGTTATGCTACCACCGCACTTAGCAGCTCAAAATGAGTATGTTTTGATTTCTTTTTATGCTACACCTATTCTTTTTCACATCATTCTACTATCTTGGGAATGGTGTGAGCCCCTCCAAAGGGACCAAGTCATAAGAAAACAAAAGCTGAGTATTGAATTAAAAAATACATAGGAAATAAGAGGCAACTTTTTATAATGGGTACACATTTGCTGTGGGATCTTACTGAAGAGAGTGGCTAGTGCACTGGAGTCTTTGAGCTAGAGTGGGCATCCGAGAGATAATCCAAGATGTACTGATGGTATTGAACTTTGTGGTAGTTGCTTGCACTTGGGGTGGGGGGGGAGAAGTAAAGTTGCTTCATTACAAATATTGTCTAAAAAATTACTGTCTAAAATTCAGACATCTAATGTAGGAAGCCTGTGCTAACATGTAGTGAACTAATGTGATTCTGAGTGCACAGGGCTGATAAGTAGGAGGTATGTGGCAAACTGCTTTAATGCATTGTCACGGAGGCACGGGGCAGAGTTACCAGGATAGCCTTTATGGTCTAAACTTTGGTTGTGGAGTTGGAATTTTAATGTTGAAGTTTTCTGTGGAAAGCCTAGAACAAGTGATGGGGAGGGGGGTAGAGATAGGGGGAAGAAAGGCAATTTCTGGGCTGCTTGCCTGTGTTTTTTCCAGCTGGAAGGTTTGTATGGAGGACTTTGTTGAAGTGGGAATGGTGGCAGCTCAGATATTAGAACTGTTTGATTTCTTAATCTTTACAGCTCAAGATCATAGTCATTGAATTTTGTGGTCCTGACAAAATATTCTCTTTCTTGGAGAAGGTCAGATAGCTACTTGGCCTTCTCTCCTTGAGATGACCTCCAAACTAAAACTGTTACAAGTTTCCACTGTTATCTTTCCAATAATTCAAAATTATGTTACTCTCACAAATTAACTGAGTCCCTGGCCCTGTCCTTGCCCTCGGCTCCTGATGGATTTTATCATTTAATGAAGCCTGATTCATTTTTTCCCCAAGTTTTATCATTTATTATTAATTTTAAACTTTTCTGGGTTCAGAGAGATCGTGAGGTTGCACAGTAAGGCCATGCTGTATTTATAAACCTGCTAAAAATTTACAAACAAGAGATAATGTGCTCATCCCTGTGGCACTAAGTCATTGCATGTGGGGAATCAGTAGACACAAATGGCACCACTAAATCATTGTACAGCGGGTTATGAAGACACAATATTAACTCTTTAGTTGGCAATGGAAAGACTCGCCTTTGTACTTATTGTTACTGATACTTGTGTTGTAGTTGATCCCAAAACATGAGTTGGGAGCCCTATTAGGTGAGGTGTTGTGCAGATTGCACAAAGGGAGAGGGAGAATACAGCTGATGTGTTTTACTCCTAGAAGTGCTGATGAATTGCAATCATGGAGACTAATTAAAGCATCTGGATAGATAGATAAAATGGACATAAAACAGATTTAATTGACAGAGTGTGGGGGAGGGTTTGACAGTTAATTAATGTTTTTAATCAGTTGTGGATTTACAGGAGGAAAGGGGAAGGAGGAGGAGGCTGACGGGGCCTTAGTCCTTGCTTATAGCAATACCTGGAGCTCCTGGGGTCATGTGTAGCTAGTGTTCAGGTAGGTATCTATCCTCTCCAGTCTTATTGTGGTTGCTTTTGTCTTCAAAAATTTTATGTACAAACTTTATCTGTTTTTCCATTTGCTGTCCCCTGTGCTTCTGCAAGGGATGTACAGACACTTTTAGAAAACTCCCATGGTTCTTGCCATGCACATCAGAGACAGAAATAGACCAAGGTCCTAAAGGTCTGCAGACCACAAGTTGAAAGCCACTCATCTGGTAAATGGCAGGCATTATACATACATATGTTAGAAATATCCCTTAGTGTTATTCTCTCACTTGTGTGTTATGAGGAAGTCCTGAAGATGTGTCCCTTCACTGAGGTCTGCTAAGGCAAAGGATATAGTAAATAAAAGCATCTGTGGTCTCTAGGCTTTCAGGGAAGAAAAGTTAGTAGTTGGCCCCAATGTGAACGGGGAACTCTATTTTCAGTGAGCTTTCCACAAATTATTATATTTCTAGCCTCTAATAAGAAGGGGGAACCATTGCAGCAGGCATTAATGCAAGACAATGTAATTGTATTATTCCAGAACTCATAAAACCAAATAGGTCTTAGCATTTGCTAACAGTTGCCAGTGTTAACATGTTTTTTCAGGTATATATAATATTTCCATTGCTCATCATATTAAACAAACAAACAAAAAAACCTCAGAAGCAATTCTGAAAAATAAATATCCAATAGCAACTGTGATACAGAAATTACATGCATGACTCCAAGTCCCAGTACTGATGTGGTCCTGAGGTGCTTGCCTTCATGAGTCTTCATGAGGTTCCATATTACCTTCATGCTAGGGGTGTAGAAATGGATGGATAAAAATGAGAAATGACTTTACCAAAGCAACTTAAATACAAGCTGAGATGAAATCCAAACAAGGGTAACAGGAACATACCATGCAATTTAGAAAATCCTTGCTATTCAAACCTACTGTAGCCTGATCATTCAGGGCTCTTCTGTGATGTACAGAAGATTGCCGTGCAGAGATGCTAAACTGATACTGATCAATTTTTTTCTAGACGGGAAAACAAAGCATCTTGCTGATGCAAGCTCTTCTGTTTTGGAGATCTGTTGTAAGAACTGCACAACGCTATGCAGTGTCAAGCTGGTACATCCAATCAATTGGAGATCACTTGGAAGTCTAAGACTTCTGTGCAGACAATAAGGATAACAGATACCCTTAGATATTTATAGCCTCTCCCACAACAATCTTCCTTTATTATGGAAAATCTATATGTGGGTAGCATTTAAAAAAAATCATCTAGACCAATAATCCCCAGCAATTGTGCTGGTGATTTCTGCATCTTTGTATAAAAACTTAATGTTGTATGTGCATTCACTGAAAAAGTTTCTTTGTATATTTGGGATTGAACCAGTGATTCCATCGCCTTGCTCTGTGTAATTGGGCACTGCTCAAAGGTGATATAAATGATGCTGTATGTTACCTGGCAGCAGCTTAGTGTAACTTACAAGACCGTACAGTCAGGAAATAAATGATGCAGGAGCAAAGGCAGCTCAGTGAAAGGTGTAAGACAAAGTGAGAGTGGGAGGTTCTTTATCTTAATTCTACTTGGTAGTTGCTTTTCTATCTACCCAGTTCTATTGGCCTGTAAATTACAACTACTTATCAACCAGAGGTAAAATGCAATATCATTTCAGTCACTTTGAGTTTGACCCAAAGTGTTTATATCCGTGAAAAAAATGAATGATTGCCATTTATTTATTTATTTTTATAAAAATGATAGGCCATGGTGCAAGAGGAATAAGCCTCAGCTGACATTCACAGCTGTTCTTTTATGTGGGAGGCAAGCAAAGTGAAAACAGTATGACATGCATGACACTGCTGGACAGTATTTTGGAATCTGCAGTTAATCTGCTCAAGGGGGGAAAAAAACACAGGCAGAATGCACTGCTTAGCAATAAAATACATCAATACACCCAACATCACCACATCAATGAACAGCGATTAAATTTATAGCTCTAGCTTCACAGTTATTCTGCCTGCAGGCCCCCAGGGTAGCCTCAATGTCCTCTGCTTCCAGTCCAAACTGGTACAACCATGCTGCTTCTGTCATCCAAAGAAGGAAGAAAAAGACATTTTCACAACAACTCTTCTATATTCAAACTAAGTATAGAAACACTGGTAATTTTCCTAGGAAAGGCTCAATGGGGAAGGCTCTCCCATCACTTAGAGATCATTTCCTTAAACCTCAGGAAAGGATTAAATTCTTTACAATGAACAGCTGTGAAGCAAGAAGGAGGCAGGAGGAGCTGTGATTCTTATGTCTTTGAGGCTTTGTTGTATCACCCACTGCTTCAACACCCCTTTCAGAGAAAATGGGAGTTGTGTTCTTACAAGTCTGCAACCAAGATCAACATTTACAGCAAAGGCTTCTGCTTTTAGATACCTCTAATTTCTGGCTGTGACATGATAGCTACCATTCAAGCCAATTCCTGCAATGTGTAAAAAGAACAGATGTGCCTCATTTTGGGTTCTAAGTTTAAGGGAAAATTATGGGAATGGATCAACAAATGGACTATTTCTTCAGGTACACTGAGGTCTTGCTTAAGATTTTGTCCTCGGAAGAGTTGCATGCCTCTACTCCAAACTTGTCTTCAAAGATGACCATTTCTCTCCCTTTTCTGTAGACAGAGGCTGTCTGACAGCTGTATATCCTAGGCAGTTTTTGATTCACATCTGCCTTTTGAATTTAGATACCATAATCAGTGAAGTCATTGTGGCCACCTTTATGTAGATGGATATTCAGAATCAGAGAATGATTTGGGTTGGAAGGGACCTTAAAGATAATCTAATTCCAGTCCCCCTGCCATGGGCAGGGACACCTCCCACCAGACCAGGTTGCCTAGAGCCTCATTCAGCCTGACCTTGAAATTTTCCAGGGATGGGGCATCCACAGCTTCTCTGGGCAGCCTGTGCCAGTGCCTCACCGGCTTCTGAGCACAGAATTTCTTCATAATATCTAACCTAAATCTATCTTCCTTCAGTTTAAAGCCATTACCCCTTGTCCCATCACTACATTCCTTGACAAAGCATCCATCCCCAGCTTTTCTGCAGGCCCCCTTCAGGTATTGAAAGGCTGCTATAAGGTTTCCCCAGAGCCAGGCTGAAGAATCCCAATTCCCTCAGCCTGTCTTCATAGCAGAGGTGCTACAGCCCTCTGATCATCCTTGTGGTCCTCCTATGGACTTGCTCTAATAGGTTCATGTCCTTCTTGTGCTGGGGTGCCCAGAGCTGAACATGTCACTCCAGGTGTGGGGTCTCATGAAAACAGAGTAAAGCGGGACAATCACCTCCCTTGGCCTGCTGGCCATGCTTGTGTTAATGCAGTCCAGGATATGGTTGGCTTTCTGGGCTGCAAACGCATGTTGCTGGCTCATGATTTGTTTCTCATCAATCAACACCCCGAGGTCCTTCTCAGAGCTTCTCTCAATCCATTCTCCACCCAGCCTGGATTTGTGTTTGGGATTGCCTCAGCCCAGGTGCAGGACCTTGCACTTGGGTTTGTTGAACTTCATGAGGTTTGCACAGGCCCACCTCTCAGGCCTGTCATGGTCCCTCTGTATTGCATCCCTTCCATCCAGCGTGTTGATCGCACCACACATTTTGGTGTCATTGGCAAACTTGCTGAAGGTGCACTCAGTGTCTGTGTCACCAACAAAGATGTTAAACAGCACCGGTCCCAATACTGACCCCTGAGGAACATGACTTGTCAAAATTAGGTTACCTATTAAAAAAAAAAAAAAAATAACTTGAGATTTCACAAGGATAAGCACATGTCAACACTGGTGTTCAAAAGCATTTGGGCTGTAACTGAAGTGGCAGAGAAAATTAAGAATGTGAGGTTGAATTACCTATAACAGATTGATTGGGATAACAAATCAGTCCTACAAAAGGAGAGCTATAGGACTCCATTCTGCATCTCTGTATATTACCTATTAAGTCTCTGATAGAACAACAGTTTAGAGGGAATATACCAGTTAATTGGGTATCACCCATGTCATGGCTCTTCCTCTGTGGTCTCCAGTTCAGGTCTGTTCAAAGTGTCAGAGAATATGGTCTAGGGGTCCTTAAATTCACCAAAACTTAAAGCTCCTAAATTGTAGTGAAAAAAGAGTATACTCTGTTACATATGAAAAGAACAATTTATGTATCATTTGATCAATGATGATAGCATGCCATAAATGGATTACAGCTGATTCTATCTATATTAACTTTCATAAAGCACCCAGCACTGTAGGATTTAAGCAAGGAAAGATCTGGTCTACAGATATAAATTCATGCATTATTTTGAAATTAAATAAAAGCCAAAATAGATGTTATGTGAGGCAGTGGCAAATTTTCTGCTTGACAGCAGCAAAGAGCAGCTTATTGTTTACTAAATATTTGTACTGGATTTTCAGCATACAGAGCGATCATAAGCAAGAGATACAAGCACAAAACAAACAAGAAAGTGAGAGCATACAACAGAAAGCAAAGCAAATCAGCGCATTACAGGATTTTCCAAAGCACAAATGATTTTCATGTAAAAAGCAAGTCTTACGCTATATGAGATAAAGAAATATTTAGCATAAATGTGCATCACCGACACTGATAACAGAAATGGATATTAGAACAGGCTGACCAGATTTTCTGGCTTTTTTTGGCTGCTGGAATTTTTCCAGTGAATTGTTAGTTTTGTAATTCTAAAGTTTTGGCAGGGAGATATCTATCTGCCTTCTTGATGATGCTGAGCCAGGGTGTGAGCTGACAGTCTCCAAGTTGGTTTAAGAGGTCTGTGGGGGAGAGGTGACTGCAGTCACCCTCTCCTCCCTGCTCTGTGTGTGCTTGTAGCTGTGCTGTTTCAAGTGCACTCCTTAGCATTGATTGCTTGTCTTACAATGCTGGATAGTCATTCACCAGGCTGTGCATCAGTGGGTCTGGAGATTACCAAGCTTTAGGAAAATGGACTTGAAAACAGTGCGTGTTCATCACAGAGCACAATATATATGACTATCTGTACCCAGCACACATGACTTTACTACCTTCAGCTGTCCTTTCTGCACATATGTGGAGATGACTGGAGAAGAGTTGGCAGAATGAGACATATGCGTGTGCTCCGGTGGCTGCGGCTATCATCTGATATATTAGCACAAACCCACCCTTCATTGGCAGTTTATGCTAATATGCCAGCCTGAACTGGAGGATTTGAGGTGCAGGCACACATTTCTTCTGCTGTACCTGCTGCTGGGGCAGTAACTTCTGGCAGAGGGACAGGGCAGACAGCTGGGGAGAGGTAACATCTTAAATCACATCAGCTAGGCTCTCTGGAGCTCATCTGTCAAATACCTTTACATGCTCAGAATGGGTGTATGCTTGCTCTGTTTTGCCTAGGACCATCAGTCATGTTAAAGAGGACAGCTTGGGCCAAGGACATGAAGCTTCACTGTAGTGTCTGCTTCTGTGTTATACATCTGTGTTACCTCTTACTGTTTCTCCCAGTTTCTCAAGAGTGTAGCACCTAGGGTTGGTGACTTGCCCTAGCCCACAGGTGTCCCTGCTGCTTCATGGCTGATGTGTTCCCTGACACTCTTCTTATACATGTGTTGATGCAGCAAGCACAGTGGGTGTTCCCATTTGGATTTTCACAGGGAGGCTTAGAGACTGAAGGAAGGTGCTAGCTATGTCTGCCCATTACTTGGGTAATCCTTAGCAAACACAGAGCATGTAACGTGTTCCCTGAGCCTTGTGTATTTCAGTGTGATGGCTGAGCAAAGGGGGCTGTGGTGGGAGCCGCCTCTGGATTGAGGCATGGTTATTCCATCACCTCTCATACCAAAAGAGTGAGCTGTGGGAACTGGGAATCTTCGGTTCAGACCTGGTGGCTAAGACCACTTCTCTTGTCTTCAGTTTTCAGTGTTTTCCTGATGGCATCTCATAACAACTTGTGCTGTAGCTTCCTAGATAGAATTGAGCATGAATTTATCTCTGCAATTTCCATATCATGTTTATTCAGAATAAGTTGTTTTTGCTTCTCTCAGCCCTGCGGGGTTAACCTGTCTTATGAAATTCAAATGTCCTCCTTTTGCTTTCTCTCTTGTAATGCGTCTTTCTCTTCCTCCCAGCTCTTTGTTGGCTTCATGGGCTGTGCTAAGCTTCGGGGTTGAAAGGGACTCACTGCCCTAGCCAGCCCCCAAGCCAACTCTGACCTCTTCATATGGACCATGTTCTGGTGTATTGCACAGTACTCTTTTGAGCACGAATGTGACACAACTAAACACTTGTTATCATGAAACCTTTTTTCCCAGTTCTGCTCTGAGAAATAATATGCCAGTGGGCCAAAGATCTAATACAGAAAGCATTAAGATACAAATTTATCCAACAGCTCAGCAATTTTCAGAGTCTTAGTAAAGGAAGCTTCCTATTTTAGGGAATATTCTATCTCTGTGTTAATGCCTGATATGTTGAACTGTTGTACAGGGCTTTGCTATCACAAAATAAGATGATAATGACAATTCCTGCCTGTGTATCTAATGATTCTTTGTGCTACTTATAGCTTCTTTCATTCAAGGATCTCAAAGCTCTTTATGCCTTAGCTCTTCAAAGGACCCTATTTGCTTAGACACCCAAATCCCACTGAACGGAGTGCTTAGCTCAGAAGATGTTTAAAAATACTTAAATGTTTTTAACATTCTTGTTTGTGACTATTAACAATTACTGCAGAATAACATTATCCTCCCATGTAGCAGCATGGGTGCTTAATAACACACGAAGTTCTAGAACTCATAGATGTTGATCTGTAAAGGGAAAAATGCTGGAATTACGTGTGGGTTTTCTCATGTTGTTTTATGATGCGTTGCATGATAGAAGAGCATGAAGTGTCCAGAGGGAAGCTGGGTGGTAGGTGCACCTATGTCATAGCTTGTCCATCATCTCCCATGCATTTCTCTCATTATTGAGCACCATGGGAAAGGCGGGCCAGGCAAGGAGTGTGGGCCAGTGTGAAGAACAGTGGTCTCAAACCCCCTGAAAGGTGAAGTGCTGTTCACATTTAATTAGCTTGAAATTAACGTATTGTCTTCTTATTAAACAACCTCTTTTCCCTCCCCCTTGTTGCTGGGAGTATCGCTGCTTCCACTCTTGCTGCACTGAAAGCAGGAGGAACATTTTTGCTCATAACAGTAGACATGTCATCTGTTGCTCAGCTCTCACTGCAGGCTCACTGGTGTGGTTTGAGCATGCAACATGTGCAAGTGCTTTAAAAAACAATGCAAATAGTGTTAGGGAAATGGAGAGATGAGATGTCTTAATTATTTTTTGTCCCTTTTTCACTGTGGAGTGGCATTGGAATAAGGCAAAATACAGTTGAGCTTAGTTGCAAATATTTCTAGTCCATTGTGCAGCTATAAAGAGCCAGAATATTCCAAGCTCAGGCGTGGAGCCTCACAGCTTTATTTACAGTCATGCACAGCACACACATCCTCATTTACACAAACAGCATGCTGAAGGCAGCCTTTCCCTGTGCAGCACAGGGCTGTGACCTTGCCAGATGCCGAGGTCAGGCAGCTGCTTTGGAAGGTATTTAGCAGCCTGCAAGGTTAAGTTTGACAATTCCACCTCATGCCCCGCTCCCCGAGTGCTCCTGCGTGCAGCACTTGCCTGCCTCTGCAGATAAACCTCATCTTCTCTGATTGTGAGACATAAGTTTTTTTTACCTGAAAAAAAAAAAAGACCAAAGGTTAATGTGGTAACAAAGCAGTGTGCTTATTATTTGGAGTAGAAAACAAATAGTTGTCTGCCCACTGGTGCATAGCTTTAAAACTCTTCAGTGAAGGGGAAGTGGTAAAATGATGTTGTGTAGGAATACAGTTTTAGCAGTATCAGGAGGTCTGTTTGAGTGGTTCACCTTAACTGGGATTTCTAGGTTTCTAGGTTTTTTTATAACCTGATTTCTTAAAGAAACAAGAGACAGGCAATCATGTTGTCTGCCTGCATGTCAACCTGTCAGTCCTTTGGAATCAGTTGGCTAATTTCAGCTAAGCCTCAGAAAATGAGGGAGGTTTAAAAAAAAGTTCCTATAAGTACTGTGAAAATCAGGATGGGCAAAGGAAGCAGACCTAAATGAATGCCCTCTCTGGGAGAAAAGACTGGTGAAAGCTGAAATGTAACTTCCATGCTGTGGCCTGCCATCTGGCTGATCAGCACGTGTGTAGCTTAAAGCAAATAGTATGTGCTGCCTCTTGTTCCAGCTTTGGTTAGGTGACCACAGGGATGCTGCATGCATGTGCATGCAGGGAGGCAGGGAAGTTGCCATTTAGGACCCCATGATACTGCAGAGACTAAATT
This sequence comes from Aythya ferina, assembly GCF_964211825.1. Lineage (NCBI taxonomy): Eukaryota > Metazoa > Chordata > Aves > Anseriformes > Anatidae > Aythya > Aythya ferina. Next base: position 121,563,242 of record NC_140296.1, on the reverse strand, counting down.
GAATTAAATACTGGAACACTTAAATCAGATGCATGCTTTTTCATGAATTACACAGCTGCTTTCATCTGATAGAAAGATGATGCAGCCCAGCAAAAATGTTGGATGGGTCAGAGTAGCAACTCCAGGTGTTCCACACACAGTTCTGGTGCTGGGTTGTGGGCTTGCTTGGGTTGTCCTTCCCCATTGACTCCAGACAGTGTCATTACTCCTTGTCCTCTCAATCTGCTCATGGTGAGCAACAAGTGGCTCTTTCAACTTTGCATTTTAGTGGGCTACTCTTGTTTAAGCTACTCCTCTATTCTTAAAAATAAGTTGTTCTTGTTTACTAAGTTTTGCTAAGTTATTTAATGATCTTGTAAGGTTAACCAAAGTTTGTTTGTAAATGCTGCAGACAGCTAGGATTAACTTATGATAACTGCTACAGGGAGGCAGCACAGGTAAAGTATGCCCATAGGAGAGATAAGAGAATAGCTGGAGAAACCCTATGGTGGAGGGCTATATGGGATCTGAGACAGAAATGGGTAAGAAATGAGAATTGTTTTGTGCTGTTGCTTGCAAACAACTTGTTAACTAATGTTCTTGAGAGGTAATATGCACTCAAACCACTGATACATGCCTACAACCTTAAATTCACCTTAGCAAAGTTCTTCTCTGCTCGTGTGCGTTGGTTATTTATTACTTCTAGAACACTGTGGATGCCCAGGGGATTTCAGTAGCATGGGGATATGATTACATTCAATAATAAAAATAATGTGCAGTAATAAATCTGTCATTTAGGCTAGGAAATATTGACTGTTTATGAAATTACCTGTAGTATGGACTAAATTATTTTGGTAGTATTAAAAATTCCAATTGCAAGTTTCATGGAGATGCCACTCCTTTTTTCTGTGGGTGCAGGAGATCATGGGTGGATGAAATAAAGGAAGAGCACTAGAGAAAGCTGGATGACTGCAATGCTGTGTTTGGACCAGATGATCTTGGAGGTCTTTTTCCAATCTTAACAGTTCTACGAAAGCAGTGCCTGAAAGTGTCACAAGAAAGTAAGAGGAACAACTGTAGCAGAGATAAAAGGTTATATTCATGGTGGGGAAAATCATAACCCTGAATTCTTCTTTTTAATTACATGACCTTAGGAGGGTGGGGGCAAAACCAGGCAAACTCCCTGACATGAAACATCCTTGGATAAGGAGCGTTCTTACTAGGGAAGGAGTTGGAGGGTCTAGAGAGCGTTTGGTGGCAGGGTATATACTTCTAGGTTCTTCTCTGATCTCCACAGAGCTCCTTTACTGACTTTACTGGGAGTATGAGAATGGAAAATAGTCTTGATGGCTCTAGTGGCTTAGACCTAGACTTTCAAGAAGAGAATGCAAGAGAGTAAAGTGAATGAGTGAACCAGAGCAGTAGTGTGGGAGTGTGTGGGAAAGGGAGTTACTGAGGAGAGTGGGCACAAAAAGAGGGCGTTGAAGTTTCTTGCAGGGCTGCATGGTGCTTTCTGTTTCTCAGGGCTGGAGGTGCCAGAGGAGGGGCAAAAAAATGAAAATTTTATTGCCTTTCCCCCTAACAACAGTGAAATAGGTGACAGAAGAGATGTTAGAAAGCCATCTAGGATGAAAATTGAGGTGGAGGGAGGGCACTGGTAATTTCTCAGTGGGAAGACCGAACCATAGGGGAAGCTGAGCTGCAGTCAGGCATAAAGCATATTAATTGCTGTTGAAGTTTAAGAGAAGCACTCAGAGGTGAGCAGGAGGTACGGCATGAGTAAGTCTCATAAGTTTCATCCAGGACTAAGAAAAAGGGAATGCAACTAAAAGTGAGATGAAAGAGTACAAGAGAAAACGGGCAAAACTATGCCCTTGGTGTCTCAACGCAAGGGATTTGGGAAATGGCTAAGCAGGAATGGTGAGACGTTCTCATACATGAAACCAATTATTTACTTGGCATTACAGAAACTGGATGGGATAATACATGTGACTAGAATACCAATAAAGGAAAATATGGTCAACAGAGAGGTAAAAATAGGCTAGAAGAAAATGAGGTTTTATGATTGATCAAAAAAGTGATTCAAATTTACCCCTGGTGTAGAACTTCTGACCTGAGATTCTCAAATCTATGAAACAAACCTGTTGTATTTCAAGAGGAAAATGCCAGGTCATAAAGATTCATCATTTTGGGAAAAAAAAAAAAAAGACTCATTAGAACCCTTTTTTCAAGTGATCCTATAATTATGTTCTTATAATTACAGCAAGATGAACAAAGAGTTAGTATGGTTTCAGCCAATAAAGGGCAAAAACCTGAAATCTCTCTGGAAGCAGTGGGGCTGGGGCTGCTGCTGACCTGTTCAAAAAAGCAGGACAGGGCAAACTTCCCAGTTTAGCTCTTACTACACAGACCATCCTGGGAGGGGTTATATATCAGAACACTCAATTATTTGTGCCACCAACTGACTGTATGAGCCTGATCAAATCACTGCTACTTTTCTAATTGATTGGCTGCTTCAAATAATGCTGATCAGCTTTGCTGAGATATGTGAGGACTCATTAGCAAATGTTTTGGAAGTGCTTTGAGATCCTGTAATGATAGACATGACAGAACTTAATGTGACCTCTTCAAATAGGTTATGTGTAATAGGGTTAATTTCCATGCCCAGAGAGCTTGGACTTTGAATTACTGAGGGATTTAAGATTCAAGCAATGCCACAGTTTTTAACTCAGAATGGTCTCTTTACCAAGCAGATGCGAAATGATGGGTCCCTTCAAACATTAGGAGAGCTTGCAAATGTTTGGCAAGACAATCTTTTCTTTCTGTTCTGGTTAATATTCTAAACTCCAGAAACTTAGCCATAACTGTGTTTTAAAGTGAAGTCTCTATGAATGCAGAAAATTGTCAGAAAACGAACCAAATCCTACTGTCCAAGAGGAGACCTGGGAATGCTGAAAGTGTTTTGATCTAGAATACTATACTCACCTGAACAACAGTAGTTTAATTGGTAACATAATATTGATTAAAAAATAAATTAAAGCAGGCTAAGGAGATGCGTGCTCAGGGTTTGAAGAGCTGCACAGTGGTGAGGAGCAGGTATCACCCACTTCTCCCCAGATCCCACTAACTGGAAGACAAGATATCAATTTTTCTACAACACCAGCTGAAGGGGAGCCAAAATAATTGATTCACTGGACTGAAAAAATCCCTGTTCTCGAAGGTGTCTTATGATATCTCAAGTGGACAGGGTAAGAGTTGTCAGCAGAACTTTAGAGAGTACTGCTGCTTATATAGATTTTTTTTGGTCTGATCTCCTTCCAGCCTTTATGGGTTTAAAAAAAAAAAAAAAGACTTGAAGTATTCCTCCATCTAACTTAGACTTCTATCAGAGCATCATCACACTGAGATTGGTTCACTAGAGTAAGGCACAGAGCTTTTATTTTCATTAGTACCCTGAGGGCCCAAAATAGCTACGGAGGTGTGCAAAAGCACAAAAATGAAAGGCACTCAGCTTCACTAACGGATCCCAACCTATGTTTCCACTGATGGCCAAACTAAATCTCCTTAGACATGCTCACCCACTGAATTTGGTTGGGATTGATTGAGAAACATAAGCGCTGTTTTTGTAATGATGACATCTGTTTTACCCACACTGGAGTATGTCAGAGTTAAATGAGGCAAAGAAACAGGCCATATCATGTCATGAATATACCAATTGCCCCTGCAGACAAACTGTGAATTTTCAGTACTGAAGTGTGGTAAAAATAAAGATATTTTATATAGTGGTCGCAAGCATACTGCTAAAAAAGGTTCAGAACTCAAAAAAAAAACAAAAAAAAACAAAAAAAAACAACAACAACAAAAAAACAAACAAAAAAAACACAATATTCGGAAAATAATGGAAGAGCTTTCAGGTACACAAGAATCAAAGTAAAATTTTGTTGCGTTACTGAAACGTTAATGGTAGGAGCAGGAAACACTAGCAAAAAAAAAAATCACTTTTCTGTTTCTTGCAGTACTTTTGCAAGAGATTAAAAATAAAGCTAAAGGAATGGGCTTCTGAGCTGGTGGTCAATGGGATGACAAGAAGGTTGGAGAGGGGCAGCTTCTGCAGTAGGTTGAAAGTAGTAGGGGCTTGAAGTTTACTTGGTTTGGCATACTGTGTCCATATAATGCGATAGTCCACTTTTCAGGAGTATGTGAGCTTTCTGGGTGTATTGCCATATCCAGCTGAACATTCCAATCTACTTAATGTTGTCCACCTCATCCGTAGCCTGGTATGGATCTGGAAACATTTCTGCCTGGACTTTGAGTTCATTATAGAGGGGAAGCTGACCCCATAACTTCAAATGGGCTGTTGGATGCAGTGGTTTCAATCTGCCCTTGCAGGTGATAAATGGTTCTCATTGCCTTGGTAGTTCTTTACCTTTTATTGCTGGGGAATCAGGCCCACGGTATTGGTTCTGACATAGCTCTAATAAGGATGCTAAAACTTTCTGCAAACCTATTACAGAGTTGATAGAAAGGAATGCAAAGCTGTCCTCTAGTATGAGCTGAAGACGGGGCATAGAGAGGATGGGAAAGTATTAAAAACAGTCTCGTAAGCCCAAAGGCTAACAATATCAAGACAACTTAAAATACAAGGTAGATTAAAAAATCCATTTGGCTGAAGGGAGGGTGTGTAAAGGAATTGTATAGAAAATGAACAAGCAGGGAGATGGAATTGAACAGATAGCCACCAGTGCACACCTCAAACCGGGGAGGGGAGGAAAGAGAAATCAAATCACACTTGCCTGGGGGTGGGGGGGAAAGAAACAAGAAAAGATCTTATCAAAACATCCAGAGTGAGTCATCTGAGAGTTTCCAAATGAGAAAATGAGGCAGGGGGTAGGACAAGAGAGTGGCCAAGATCTTAATGTGGTTTTTTTTTTTTTTTTTTTTTTTTTGTTGTTGTTGTTGTTTTTGCTCAAATTCCTTTGCTCCAACACAAATAATTAATCCTCCTGCAGGGTTGTTTTTCAATATCAACTGCTTAAGACACACACCCTCCTCAACCCCCACCCCTCTCATACACAGATGCACACCAATAGGGAGCAGCCTGTGGGATAACAATTCCTCAGTAAATGCCCCATTCAGGCCACAGAGTATCTGCTGGTCTGGGGGGGCAGCTGGCAAAGAGAAAAATGCCCCAGGGATGAAGCTGACATCTGTAAGTAACCCTTGTGCCAATCCCATGGTTTCTGCTGTTTCTCAGGAATCTAAACAGACCTTAAAGAATTTTCAAGGCTTCTGGGCTGATTTCTTTCTTCTGCAAGGAAGTGGAGGAGTAGAGGGATGGGCACTGTCCCTCAATTAGGAATACGGACAATTCCAATTTGGAGTTTTTTCCTCTGTCCCTGTCCTCTCCATTTTCCCCACACACACATAGAAACAGCAAATGAGCTTTTAACTACCCTTGCTGAACAAGGGTCTTTAAAAATATCTCTCCAGCTTTCTTTGCCTGACCTCAGTGAGACAGTTCAGGCAAGCCTGGTGGCATTACCTTGAGCCTTAGATGATAAAAGTGCATACAGGAGATCAGTTATGCTTCAATTTCAGAGAAGCGGCTGAGATAATGTTGCATAATAGAAAGAAACAAGATGAATTCCTAGCTGATAAAACGTGTAAGCAGAAGGATTAGGTATGGCTTGACAGATGAGTAACAGGATGAAATTAATGGGTTAAAGAAGAATAAGATTTTTATTATTTTTTTTTTCAAACAAATCAGACTAAAAAGTAGCAGTAGAGACAAAGTAGGTCTGTTGGTAAATGAGAATGGGGAAGAAATTAATGATGTCTCAAAAAAGGCTGAGATAGTGAATTTGATTCCCCTCCCCCAAAAACATCTTCAGTGAGATTAATTTTTAAACTATGACAAGCTGTAAAATAGCTGTTGAAGAGCAGGTATGGGAGGCTTGCAATGAGATGTGTTACAGGTCAGCTGCTCTGGGCAAGGTGCTGTACCAGAATGCTTTGGCCCTTTGGGACACATCCAGCCCTACCCAGACCGAGCTGGTATCATCAAGAAGCCTCTGTAAAAGGTTCAGAGCAGAGGTGGCGGATGACCACAGGAGATTATTCATTTTTGTAGGGAGCATGGATTGTAAGAGATTTGAGAGGAGGGAGAGGTAGGTGGGAGCAGTAGCAGAATGGTTTTGACGAAAATGAAAAAAATGAAAAAGGTGAGAGTGCTGTGTCAAAATGGAGTTTAGTGGCAAGTCCACTCAGGACTGGAGGGACTGACCAGCTGGTCAACACAAAAAAAAATGGATGCAAGGGTGCTTAAAGCCAATCTGTTAAAGTTGCTGCATTACTGGCAATTATTTCTGGAAAAATAGGGAGACACGAGGAGATACTGAAAGCCTTAAGGAAAGTGGGTGAACCACTGAAAAGTGATCCTGTCAGTTACCATCTCTTCATTCTAATTTCTGTCCTCAGCAAAATAATGGAATATTTGGAAAATCACCAAGAAGTTCATAGGTACTGGAATTCCAAGTAATAGGCAGCCCAAGTTTACAGAGAAACCCCATGGCTGGGCTAATGCAAGTGCTTTTTATATTGGAAGAGTGTAAGTTTGGAAGACTAAGGTCAGGTATGGCACATGTGGATTCTAGCAAAATATTTGATAGCTTTATATTCTGCATTAGATGAGAATTTAGAGAACTGTGTTGGAAAAGGGAGCCAAAGCTGTCCTTGGGGACTGGAAATGAAGGCCTCCTTTAAAACTGACAGCTTCAAGGGAGCCATCCTTTTCCTGGCTCGTCAGTAGCTTCAGGGAATTCTCATATCTCTGCCCTAGACACAAAGGGAGAACTTGGAGCTTGACTCCTCAGATCTCTGATGCTAATTGAAAACTTTCCTTCTTTTTTTAGTTCCTGGAAAAGTATCACTAAAAGATCACAGCAGAAGTGAAGTCTCTCTTCCCTAATATTTCAGCATGGCTTTTATTCTCCAGAGCAGGCTCATGTAGCAAGTGTTACGCTTGAGAGGCTGATGCTATATGGGGATTTTGGCTCTGCCTATGAGTTTTCAAAACGTTTCAACTTTCTTTCATAATCTTGACCTGTAAACTACAGATGTTCCATGCAAAGTGTGGTTGGCTGAGGCCACGATCCTTGGTTAGTTTGCAGAAAGTACATCTGGCACTCGGGTCAGGATGATGGCACTGTTGAACATAGGGAACTAAAAATAGTTATCTCTTTTCTCTCTCCCTGCCTGGACAGGCATATTTTTTCTGTTGAACTTGTCTTTATAAATAATGCACTATTACACACAAATTCTATCCATCATCTTAATTTGTTTCCCTTCACCTCCTCCCCCCACATGTGTTCATCTCTGTGTGGATGTTTCTGTTCGCTTTCTCTTTCCCCGTCCAGAGTCTTCTCTGTAAAGGAAAATAAAAGGAGGGGAAAAAAAAAGACTCGGCTGAAAGGCTGAAGTTATATTTTGTTTATCTGGAAGCTGTCTGCCTGTTGTCCAGATACGTTGCTATTTTGTCCCCAAGGGACAGAATAAATCTTTGCAGTGAGAGGAAAGTCCAGAACTGTTGGAGTTGGCAGAGCTGTAAGGCCCTTGGCAGGAAGGTGGAGCTTGGTCCTGTGAAAGCCCTGCCAGCTGGGAGAGTCTCTCAGAGGTCCAGACTTGCACAAACACCCTGATGGACAACTGCAGGGAACAGCTGATGGGGAGGCTTGCTGATATTTCTATTCCTCCAGTCCTAAGCTCCAGCGAAGGGGAGGGTGGGAGGATTTGCCCTGTTCTTTTTTTCTGGGGCATGTGGATGTTTTTGGCCTTTTTGTTGGCCTCCTAGAATACCAACAGAAGGCCAGCTAGCTTTCTAATGAATAAATAGTTCATTAATAACATGTCTGGATTTTCACAGGAAAACAGTTTAGGAAGAATAATGAGCACTGGGAAAAACACTGCTGTGCTGTTCAGGCAATCTGGGGACTGTGTCCAGCACTCCCCTGAGCATACCAAAAGACTTTAACCTCCAAAGTATCTCAGAACTTCAGCTGCTCATATACAAAATGAAGTTAAAAATGCCAAATTCTTGTTGCATCTATGCCTTTAATGGCCTGGGAGTGTCTTACCGTATGTGCTTATCCCATGCATGGCACAGCAGACCTGTGAGCACTGATGAATAATTACACAGAAACATTTAAGTAGAAGTAGGTTAGGGATGGTGTGAAAGAATTTATGGCGGTTTCAGAGCACTAGATAAAACTTGATCTATGGAATATAAATACCCTTCAGACAAGATGTCTCAGTTCTCACAGGGCAGAGGGAATGAATGCTAATATTTGCAACCTGCATGGGCAGCCATTCCTTTTTTTTTTTTTTTTTTTTTTTCCTCTCCCTAAAAGAACTAAGGTGCTGCTGTCAGGGCTGCTAGAAGCTTGGTCACTTGAGTCTCAGTTGCTCCTCAAAGCCAAAAGGCATTTTTAAATACCTTGATATTTTGGCTTAGACCAGAGATAATGTAAGTGGGAGGGAAACTTTCCACTACTTACGCTGCAGCAGCACATAATCAGGTCTTGCCATGTAAGTCTGAAAATCTTCATGAGGAAATTTGTTTTCCTCGTTTGTTCAGGAAATGGTGGACTGAGATGTTTTGCACTGAGGTACGGGCTTTGCCAAAGCTTGCAGCAGAAAGAAGGCACAGGTATGCTTCCTGGCTTGCATGTGTATTGCATCTGTAAGATCTGTGAGTCAGCTGCTTCCCTCACTTCTGACTTCCCTGCTTTGTTAATGACTTCTATTTCCATTAAGGGTCTTCTACTGCACTGGGTGCCTCTGTGTTTCCAGGCACAACTGAGTTGAGACTCTCAAGTCTTTGTAGGTAGATTTCTCTCAATCAGCTTTGACAGACCACCCATCATTCAAACTTCTCAGCTGTCCAGGGACTCTTTTCTGCAAGTTCAGCAAGTCCTCTTTAACATCCTAGGCAGATAACGCCTTGGAGCCAAGCACTTGAGACAATGTGGAATGTCCTAACCTACTTGCGTTTTTTTCCCATTTGTTAACTTGAAGTAGATTTCAACCCCATCCATCCCCCCCCATTTCAACAAAAACATTCAAAAACAAACAAAACCAAAAAAAACCCCCACAGTTCTTTTGGGGAGTAGGTAGGAGGGAAAAACAGTCTTTTCTGGCTAGCTTTAGCCATTCTCTCAGTCATTTACCATCACTTTGTCTGAACTTTTTCTAGAAGGGTACGTGTGTAAAACACCGTCGAGACAAAAACATCTCCATGTTTGCACCAGTGGGCGTGTTGCATACCTCCATAGTCCTGATGTCAGTATTTATGCCACAGGCAAGTGGTCCACTCAAATACTTCTCCCAAATACTGATGTCCAGTGATCCTTTTTGGAAGGAGACTGTCAGTAAGGGAGTTTTTGGATTTGTTTGGAGTGAAGCATGGAAAGCACTGGGGAAGCGAAGGAAAATAACCCCCTTCATTGGCTGCTTTCCTATTGAAATCCCAGTGCAAAGCATCCTCGATGTGCCTGGCGTTGTTGGGGTTGCGAGTGATGTGACATCCAACCCATGGAAGAGTTGCTTAGCAACTGTGTCCTGCCCTGAGGCTGCCTGCAGCTGCCTGTGATGTTCTGCTTTGATGATGGAAATTCTTCCATCTTGTGTTCTGGAGGCTCTCTGTGTATCCTGCTGGGTATATGTTGTGTGCATAGATTTTTCTATCAAACTTGTCTGATCTTACCAGCTTAGATGCCAAACTCACCTGCTCTCACAGTTTGAATTCATTTTTACTAATTAAGGGTGAGGGTGTTTGTTTTTTTTTTTTTTTTTTTTTTTATGATCTGGCTTGTGCAAGGAACTTGTACTGGTTGAATGCAAGTGATCTGGAAGCTAGATGGTTAAACTGGTTCCTTTACCTCTCTTGTGGAAACTGCTTTTACACATGTTCTTGGGGTTATGTTTCCAGTAGAGGGCCAAGCAGGATAGCACAAACAAAGGAGAGGTTTGTACAAGTCTGCTCAGATACCTAAAGCTTTTTTTAAATTAGTCAGCCTATTAGCTCAAACACAAAATGAATAGATAATTATTGCCATAACACTTGTTCCAGTAAGCACAGATTTCATTCCCCATCTGGGATGGGCTGAAGGCACAGAATGATGGAGCTGAGTTGATGGGAGATTTATTATCACTGTCTGCATAGAAGAAGGGCACCACCAGCTCTGAGATTTGCTGGTTGAGCTGATTGTCCCATTACTCCTCTCTGTCCAAATGAGCTGGTTTAGCTTCAGGAGTTAACACAGCAAATCCCAAGGCTGCCAGAACAGACTGGGCAATAACTTCTGGTGGAGGGTAGGGTACTGCAGAATTCCCTTTCCTTGGCTTACTGGATGCAGTAGAATATCCCGTCTGCAGTCTTAGTCTTGCATTTGGGCAGATGCCGTGACTCAGTGTGGTAACTCATCGAGCCTCAGTGATTTAAATGCTTTAGGGAATGGTACCATATTCTTTTGGTACCTAAACCCCCTAGGAGTTGTTCAGAACAAAATAACTCCATAAAAGTGCTGAGTTGGCCAAGTCTGTGGACACAGCTAAAAAAAAAAAAGTCTCCCTCGTGTGCTACTTCTGCTGACAGCTCCTTGGAGAGGCAGCAAGCAAAGGGTCTGAAGATCAGAGCAGAAAATGGAAGTAGACAACTCTAGCTGTGCTTAGGTGAAGAGTTGTTTGCTTCCTGTGGTGTTTTCTCAGGATCACTGTCAGAGTCACCACAGGAAGAATTTTTCCTGTGTTACTATTGTCTCTGGGGATCTGCATGATAGGCACAATGTATTTGCTTGCAAGCACTTTAAATAATTGCCAGAGCTTTAAGTCCCAGGGGAGGTCTAATCCCAAACTGAAGCAGCTCAGTGGTACAGGTCAGACCCCTGGAGACAGTGTTAGATGAACAGGTTCACCTTACAGGGATGGGGATGTCTCAAGCAACTTACAGGATAGTGATGTTATTAGTAAACACATATTAAGATAGTTTGTCTGCATTGTTATTACTCATAATCATTACTTTTACCATTGCTCTACATGTTTTCCTTAACACCTCTCATTTATACATCCTAAGGCTGTGTCTGCCTCAAGAAATTATGAGCTAAGACAGAATCAGAGGCATGGGAAGACAAGGGACTTGGGGGGCATCTAGCAGGCTTGTGGCTGAGCCTACAGGTGCTCTCATCCAGAATCAAACTCACTCCCTGGGAGTGAAAAGAAAGGTAAAGTTTATAGGAAAAGTTAGATTCTTTTGTTGTGTTAATTGATAGGGTTGGAAAAATACTCTGCAGGGTTTTTGGCACAACAGCCAAAAACCTAATGTGGTCCTTGCTGGAGACCATGAGAGGTGGCCACCACAGCCTCTTGACTTTAAAGGCTCTGTGCTCTTCTCAGACTTCTCTTCAGGCTTCTCACAGGCTGGTTCCAGTAGGTGACTTCAGGATTTGGAATAGGGTATATTCCCATTCACCACATCTTGTGTGGGGAAGCATCTCTGTGGTGTGGTATCCCTGGCTGGTGGGACTTGCTCTGTGTAGACCCACTGGTGAAGGGGCTAGAACTGAAAACCAAAGGGACCTGAAATCTGTGCAGCAGGCCTATTCTGTGCTTTATGTGGAAAACGTATTCATGCTTATGCCAGTCATCTAGAGCAGGGACCTTGTTTTTATTCCTTGCAGCAGGCTCCATATTCACCACAGCTACTCAGCTGTCTGAATGTGTATGTAAAACAGTATTATAAATCTGTGGTGCTAGATGCACGTTTTCATTCCTATTACACTATATACATATTTTATTATGTTTATCATTAATATTCAGCATGGGGTATTAGCAGAAGTCAGAAGCAGTCAGTTCTGCTATGGTTCCTCTGACGAGCTCTCAAAAGGGGTTTCCAAAAGCTCAAACCTCTTCATTTCTGCCTTGCCTCATATGAGCTCCCTCTAATGCTCATGAGAATCCGCTGCATTTCCTTATCCATCCCTGTTCCATTAGCCCGAGATACAGTCAGGAGCAAACACACAACCTTTTGGCACAGACCCAGGCTTTGCCTAGCAGGATGAAAAGTGACTAGGATTATAATTAGCGTCGGTTTTGGTCTTTTGGTTGCAAAACTGGGAGTTGGCCCCCTCAGCCTTTTCCTTTTAATAGTAATTAATAATGAATTACCTCAACAGAAGAGGAGGGAAAGGAGAATTACTGGTACTGTGTGGAATAGATATGATGGAAGAGGTAGAAAATTGTCTGGTGGGAAGCCGAGACTCTGGAGTCTGATTTGAGGAAATACTTGACTGGTTTATTACGGCATCTTAAACAGGCTCTGAAGCCCACTGGAGAAAAGGATTTATCCCTCTCCTTTGCCTGCCATGTGCAAGCACGTGCTGGAGATCTCTATCTTCCTCCTCCAACCTGACCTCAGCAGTGCTCTTGAGGCAGCTGGATCCTAAAGGGGCCTCCTGGTTAATAAGACAAGTTAAAAGCCCTCCGTGTGTCTTCAGTGTTTCAGAAAAGTCTGCATTGTCCCAAAAACCACCATGGCAGAAATTCTTTGTGGATGAGACAGCAAAGCTCTCTGTGGGCTTGGATGCTTCCTTGCCAAACTATGGAATAGGCCCAAAGACAGCAACTTGGATAAGACTTATCTAAACAGGAACCATGTGAAACAAAAAGTGATGTTAAGGCACCCCCAAAGTTGAGAGAAGGTGGTAGTATCTTTCTCAAAGCTCGACTCTGGCTGAGGTAGATGAGTTTGGTGGTGAGGTAGGTCTTGCCCATTGGAAATCAGAATCTCATGTAATAATGCTTGATGGGTGTCCTTTTCCTTATATCTTGAGAGAGAACCTCCCTTCCCCCCCATCTTGTGATTTCTTCATGGGTCAGTGCTATTAAGGTAGTTTTGTGTGTTCTCTATTTTATCTCATGGTGTGAATTGTGCCTCACAAGCTTCTGCTCTATATTGTTTGGCCCTTGACTCTTTCCTCTTCTCCCTGACACAACTCATCGTTAATTCTGTTCTGTTTTCCTCTGCCAGTGCTAGCTGTGGAGCTGGTGTTGTCACTCCTGTGTGAGCGACACTTAACTCTCACATCTCCTCCAGCTTACCCTTTCATCTCTCTTTTTTGTCTGCCCAGACTTCACCAAATCTCAGCTCTGCTGTAACTTCCTGCCTCAGAAAGCTTCATATTAGGAACTGTCTGTGCCCAGGTGAAATGTTCTTCCTTCTTGTGTGGAGACAACACGGACTTATGCAGGGTACTCATCACAGGACCATTGGTGCTGTGCTTTGTTATGCTTCTTGGGCAAATGCTTGTTTCTCAATGTCTGTTTGCCAATGTGTAAAATAGGGGTGATGGTGATCTGTCTTACAATATTTGAGATCTGTAAGTGCAAACCGTCAGATAAGTGTGAGGGACAATTGTCAGTCGTCCTTCTAGCACCACCTTTTATTAAGATGTCATATTTGCATTATTCATTACTACTTTATCCACCTGTCAGGTTCATGCTTCAGCATCCCAGGCACAAACAAGTTGCTTCTGCCACATTCAACCTTTAAGAACCATTGTCATCTACTTGTTGCTCTTTGACCTATTCACAGTTACCCCTTATGGCATTCATCCCAAAGCCATGCCAGATACAGCCCCAGCAGTCAGGAATACTGCAGTTCTGAAGGAAGGTTAATTAGCATGGGAGAGAGGTAATTCCTCAGAGAGGAGTCAAGATCTGAATTACTTTCCTGATTTCCCCAAGCCTCTTGTGAAGACCTGTGACGTGGGTCATTGATTGACAGTGATACAATCACATTATCTGTCCCCCATTCCTCATTGCTGCTCCTTACTCTTCCTCTGCACTCATGCTTGTCCCCAGACACTTTCCGCCTGGCTGCTCCTTCTCTGCCCATTCCTACTACCGCTGCTTCCCTGCTTTTGTTTCCTCCAGGCCATTCCCATCTTGTTTTCCCCACCTTTCTACCCGCAGTCAGAAACCTCATCACCGTGCTGTGTGTGCAGTACTGTAGCTGGCTACACAGACCTTTATCTGTTCTTTTACTCTCCTCTGTAAGGAGGTGCAGGATTATTTGTGTGAAGGATGCTACATGGGAATAAATTGCTCTGTGGAGTTTTCCATTATGCGAACTTACTGCGCCAAAAGAGAGCTGTTTGGCTGCTTTAATATCGGCTTCCCTTCACCACTTGATGGTGCTCTTAGACATCACAATTCCTTATTATGCTGCAAGCAGGGCCAGTGCAGCCAGTGTCTCCAAAACTGACAGCTAACTCTGAGGGGCTTGAGTATCCTGGAGCTCTGACATAACCCAAAACAAAATTCAAACCTACCTCCAAATAAGAGGCCACTTTTTCAGTGATGTTGGAAGTAGGATCCTAAAATCTCAGCTCTTAAGGTAAAAACTTGGTTTCTTTTTTTTTTTTTTTTTTTTTTTCTATTTTCTTTCCACAGCTAGCTTATTTTCTCTGTATGGGCAACCTTTCTGCTATTCTTGAGGGGGGTTCCCACCTTTCAGATTTTGCCTCCCTAATCTTGCTTTCACCCATCTTCTTCCTCTGATGCCTCTTCCATGTGTCCCAGATGCATCTTCCTGCTTGTACTAGCTTTTTTCTACCTTCTTCTTCTTCCATTCTTCCCTTACCAAGTTCACAATCCTAGTTATAGAGTTCAGTACCAGACAAACATAACATTCAATGTGATTTTCTTCCTCTTCCCTACAAGATGCTCAAATATTGCATCTTTCTGCTTCTGCTACATGTATGTTGCATTTAAAAAAAAAAAAAAAAAAAAAAAAACACAAAACACTTCCACACTCATCCTCTCTTCTGCATCCTTCCTCTCATGACTGACTTTCTAGTTGTGTTGCTGGGAAGAAAGACATGCCCTATAACTTAGCAGAGGAGCCTTAGTTCAGAAAGCCTCAGAGAACTTCCTCAGGCATCTGTCAGAGCCATGGAGAAAAACATTTGGACTGCAGGGAAGATATTCTCCTGAGCAGGTACATAATAATTCAAGTGTGGAGTTTGTGTTATTAGGTATATGGTATGCGTTATTAGGTATATAAGCAGAATACCATGTAGCTTTAGCTGCTGCTGTTAAGGTTTGAAGATCACCAGTGCCATTTCAACTTGAGTTAAATTCCATTTTTCACTGTAGATAAATGGTTAAATTGTCTTACAAAATGACAGCAGGCTGCTATCCAAACCAGAGGCCATACGGGCACTCTAGTAATGCAGGGAAGAAAACTTCACTGGGCCCTGGAAAGATAGGGTGTATATGTATGTGAGAGAAAAACAAACTTCAACACAAACATGGGGAAAAGAAGGGAGTTGAAGCACAGCCTGTTTAAGCAGCTGGTAGCCTGACCCTAAGGAAAAGCTTAGAGAGTTTGATGCTATAAGCAAAGAAACTCTCTCTGGCTTGTTTGATTTCTTCTGCATGGGAGAAAATAAGGCTTCATGCATTCTTTGAGGGGAAAAATATATATATGTATATAAAAGATTTTTCCAGCTCTTGATTCCCCTGGAATAACCCTCAAAACCTTAAATTTTTGGTTAGCTGAAGTGGAGGGGCAGAAGGGAAAATGATGCTATGAATTTTTTTAACAAAGAGTCAGAGCTCTACAAAACGTGTATTATCTGTGAATCTCAAAGCATGGTATAAAGAATGTTTTCTCCTCCCCATTTTATGGAGATGAATACTGAGGTCACCCACTGAGGTGAGTGTTTTGACAAGGGACCTCTCATAACTCATGGAAATTGAATTCTTAACTCCCTATCCCTGCCTACAGCTGGGTACTGTACTGCCTGCTGCACTGTCAGCAGTCCAGTACACAGTGAGGGAAGGGTTATCTGCTGCTTAGAGGTGAGGACCCTTGGCTCTTGTTCTGACAGGTTTTACTGATACCACTGCATGATCCTGAACAAATTGTTGCTAATTTGTAGGGTGTAAATGAAGGTTCTGCTGTAAGCCCTGTGGTTGGCTCCCACATCCCCATTTGGAAGAACCCCACCACCATGAAATATATTGGCTTATTTCTCCTGTGAGACAGGGCCTCTGCTGTAAAGCATCATGAAGGTGATGGGGCTGGTGGGTCAGACTTACCACATACACAAGGCAGCATTACAGTCTCCTGATCTGGTTCCTTCTGGTCGAAGCCAGTTGATTTTTTTTCTACAGGAGAAGCTTCCAACCCATGATGTCCCCATAGCTCTGAAATGCAGAAGACAGCCCTCTAACCAGGATATGGTGTTGCAACTGAACCCATGTGTGTGAGATCAGGATCTGTTTCTTGGCACTTACAAAATGATTGTAATAATATTGACTCAGTGGGGCATTCTGACAATTAGTGAAGGACTGTAATATATTTTGAAACCTGCAGATGACAGTGGGAGAACATAATGATCTTATTTCTCCTTTAGTTCTGTATATGGATCTCAGAGTACCTCATTAACATTATTAAACTCGGAATTCTGTGCGAGGGCATTAGGCAATTCAATGAATCTGTGGTCGCAGGAATAATTTTTGGTTGTCTCCACACTGTACATCACAGTGGCTTCTATCTTTGTTGAAGCATTGGTGATATAACTCAGGTCCTCTTGTTCCAAAAGAACAGTCACCTGCCACTTAATGGAGATGTTACTCCCCCTGCACACCCTTAATTATGATAACTGCGGACTATGCATCGCAATTAGCAAATAGTGATTCTAACCCATAAGCAGGATGCAAGCAGCTTGGCTGGGCAGCCAGTGTCTTAGCTGTCTCCAGTATTGACTCGCATTAATTCCCTGCAGCCCTGTGAGGGAACTGGATTTGCCTTACCTCTGAAGAAGCCCTGTGTGGGAGGCTTCCCCGTTCCCTGGAATAGATTCAAGGACTCTTTGAGTTTAGTTTCTCTTGAACAAGGAAATGAAAAACAGAGGTATCTTTCATACATAGCCATTTGGGTTATGCTTGCTGTTAGTGAGTTAAGGCACATTTATGCACTTACCTCAGGAGTCCTGAATTCCCTTCTGGAGGCACTTGCTTCTCTCCAGTAATGAAATAATGTAAACTCCAGCCTTTGGTCCTCTGAATCACATTTGTCAGATGCTCTATTATGATTGTGTGACCATCTCCCTAATGCCATAGCTGGCAACATGCTGCACTCAGACTGCCCCTGTGCTTTCCCTCAGCTTAGATCCGGTTTCTTCAAGAGCTCCTTTGCTAGGTCAGCCCAACCTCCACAGAGGGATATTTTGAAAAATGACATTATCAAATACTATTAATGCCTGTATTGCAAGCATGGGGAAGTTTCACTGCCTGCTCTTTCATCCTAAGTGTGCGTGTATATATATATATTATATATATATAATATATATATATATATTATACATCCTAAGTGTGTGTGTGTGTATATATATATATAATGTAGCTCACATGCTATCAGGAGAACAATGGAATAAAGGTAAACTGAGGGGATGTTCCTTCCACTTTATCTCTGCCATGAACAGGCACATTTACGAGTTCAAGTGCAATCAAAACAAACAGAAAACCCTCATCTGAACTGGTTGGATCTGAGCTGGCAACCATCATTTTTGTATGTGTGAGAACCGAACACAAGATAATATTTTCATGTGTCCAAAGGCTGGCTCCTGCTAGGGCAGCTGCAGCAGGCAGGGAGGGATATGTGGACTATGTACACTTGTCCACATTATTCAAATATCATGAAACTGTGCTAATCATGCCAGCGTGTTAAGTGAAACACCTTGCTTGGGTGACAGTAGTGATTCTCTTCACTGGGCTGCTCCTCACTACTCTCTGGAGAGTAGCACAAGCGTTTATTTCTGCATCAGTTGTACTCCTGCCAGTCGCAACTGCTTGAAAGAATATGCATATATATGTGTGTATAAATACATAGCTCATACAGTTTTATACAACAGGTGTGGCCGTGGGCTGATAGTAGTTCTGTAGAGGTGCAAAGTGAATGCCAACAGCTTCCAGAATGACTAGTTTCCTCCCTACTCCAGGCCTCAAACATTTTTGCTTTGTTTCAGGGAAAATCATATATTCTCCAGCACAGCAGTTGTACTGTGCAGCACTAGAGTAACGGGGGAGGAAGGAGGAATCTTTCTCTCATTCTGCTGCACTCTTGTTCAAACGATGACTGGTAGGCTAGGAATGGGGCTGTTTGAGATATGAGGTCTTTTTCTGGGCCGGTGAGATTTATCTATACGTGCTCAGGTCTGGTCTGAATGAGAAGGCAGGGTTGCTGCTTGCCTTGCTGCGATCACTGTCTGGCTCAACACACCTCAAACGTCCCTCAGGGCTCCTGACAGCTTGTGCTGGGGTGGGGGGGGAGGACAGGGAGACACTGCAGATGAAGGGATGAGCAGGAATAGAACAGGACAAAATGAGTAGGGAGACTTAAACCATCAAGAGATCTTCTGTGTAATCCCACTTTTTCCACTGCTGTGCTGTAAAGGCCCAAACAAATTGCGTTTTTCATCATGCCTCAGTTTCCCTGTTAATTAAATGGGGATAATAATACTTCTCTTACAGAAGCAACGTGATGATAGATCAGACAATACCTTTAAAGTGCAGTAAGATCCACAGATAAAAGGTGCTGCAGAAGAGTATTGTTAAAAGTCCACAGTGAAACCCCACAAAACCTCCTGAACTGAGCCCTCTTGTCAACCTGGATATTTTCACTGCACCTTTGAAGATGAAACTCTGCCGCTTACACTACTTTGCTCCAATTCAGTAGGTTTTAAGAGGCCACAGGGGGACCTGTTAGAGTTAAAATGGATTGAAAATGTCTTTGAGCCTCTAGAATAATGAGTATTTCCCTTTCTTTACGTTTTTGGATCCAGATGAGATGCCGTTCAGTGGCTGTCATTCTGCCAACATATGCCTTTCCGTTGCATTGAAACCTGAACTCCTAGGGTCAGGTATTTGCAAGCAGATGAATGCTTTTTTGGAAGTACATTAAGGAAAAGAAACTTAGGGAGGAAATTTTAATTACTTTTAAACTCTAAGCTACATCTTGTTCTACCCATTATAAACCATTTTGATTCTGCATTACGCAGATGCTGGCTATTCCTATTATCTGCATTAAGGTGATGATCTTCTTAGTGTCTGGGCACATTTCATGATTATTATTATTTCATATCTCAGCAGTGCCAAAAGGAGAGGAGAGGACATTAAGATGCTAGACTAAGGCCTGATTCCCAGGCCTGGCACTGACTTTCCATGCAAACCTTGGCATGCTGCTCTGAGGCCTGTCTTTCTGCTTCATTTTCTCATCTCT
Source organism: Aythya ferina (assembly GCF_964211825.1). Lineage (NCBI taxonomy): Eukaryota > Metazoa > Chordata > Aves > Anseriformes > Anatidae > Aythya > Aythya ferina. The sequence continues at coordinate 121,543,921 of NC_140296.1, read as the reverse complement.
GAAATGACATTTCCCTGCTTTATGGGGTCAGTGCATTCACTGATGCAAGTTGGGTCTTACAGGTAGTATACAGAGGCAAATGCGCTGATTCACATCCAGTTGTGCAGAAGCTGTACAGGTATCTGTGAGGGGGTGTCTCTGTCTTGCAGGGCTTGCAGATGAAGGCGATCTACCAAAAAAGAGGGGGGGAAAATCACATTCTGTTGTTCTATAGGAGATGAGACTCAGTTAAAACACCTACATTTTAATAGGATGGAGAATGAAACAATGGAACAGGCTTGTTGCAGGCTGTATGGGGGTCTCTCTCACCATAAAACTTTAAGGATAATCTTGATTAGGATTGCCGTGGTTACAGGTGGGATGAGGGAAGAACTTTCCTGAGGTTTTCTTTTTCTTTTTTTTTTTATTCTTTTTTTTTTCTTGATGACCACAGTGATTTCCTCTAGAAATGGAACTTGGCTGGAGTTGCTTCATTTTTTATTTTGTATTTCATTTGTGGAATCCTGGAATATTTTAGGGGGAGGTGTGAGCTCTTTTAGGGAGCTATTTGTCAGCAGGCTACCATTAGCATAACCAAATCTCCTGATTTTGGTGGACCTTTGGAAATACTTGGTGATTTCTCCTTGGACTCCTGTGGCCTTACATGATATAAACTGGGCCTGCATGATGGACCAGATGACCTGCAGTGGTCGTTTCCAAATCTAAGTTACTCTATGAGCATACAATTCACCGTTGTCAGAAAGTCTGAAGGATGGAGCAGGCTTAATTTACCTGTCTCATACACACAGATAATCAATTCAAGGAAGCTATATCTGTGCTACAGAATTGCAGAAATGCTGATTGGAAGGGACCTCTGGATATCATGTAATCTAGCTTCTCTGGGACCATCATCAATACTAGAGCAGTTCAGCCAGGGCTTTGTCTAGTCGAGTCTTGAAAACCTCTAAGAGCACAGATCCCACCACCTCGTTTGCCCTGCAGTATGGTTGACAGGAAGGTTGCCAAAAGTCAGTAAGCCTGCTCTCTTTTCGACATCTGGCCTGAATGAAGTCCGAACCAGGATGAGGAGACTGATGAGGAGTTCTACAGGCAGCTGACAGTAGTTGAGAAATCGTCAGCGCTTGTACTCATGGGGGGTTTCAACTTCCCAGATATATCCCGGAAGCACAATACAGCCCAGAGAAAGCAGTCTAGGAGGTTTTGGGACAGTGTGGAAGATAGCTTCCTGACAGCAACTGGTTAGTGAGCCTACCAGGAGAGGTGCCCTGCTAGACCTTCTCTTCACAAACAGAGAAGGACTGGTGGGCGATGTGGTGGTTGGAAACGGTCTTGGGCAGAGTGACCATGAAATGGTGGAGTTCTCCATTCTTGGAGAAGCCAGGAAGGGGACCAGTAAAACCACTGTATTAGACTTACAGAGGGCCAACTTTGAGCTGTTCAGGACACTGTTTGGCAGAGTCCTTTGGGAGGTGGTTCTGAAGGGCAGAGGAGTCCTGGAAGGCTGGACACTCTTCAAGAAGGAAGTCTTAATGGCGCAGGAGCGGTCTGTCCCCACATGCCCAAAGATGAGCCGGTGTGGAAGAAGACTGGCCTGGTTGAACAGAGAATTGTGGCTTGAGCTTAGGAGAAAAAAGAGGGTTTATAATCTTTGGAAAAGAGGGTGGGCCACGCGGGAGGACTACAAGGATGTTGCGAGACTGTGCAGGGACAACATTAGATGACACCAAGTTAGGTGCATGTGTCAATTTGCTCAAGGGTAGGAAGGCTCTGCAGAAGGATCTGGATAGGCTGCACCGATGGGCTGAGGTCAACTGTATGAAGTTCAACAAGGCCAAGTGCCGGGTCCTGCACCTTGGGGCACAACAACCCCAAGCAGAGCTCCAGGCTGGGAGATGAGTGGTTGGAGAGCTGCCTAGCGGAGAAGGACCTGGAAGAATTGGTTGATAGTCAGCTGAATATGAGCCAGCAGTGTGCTCAGGTGGCCAAGAAGGCCAACAGCATCCTGGCTTGTATAAGAAGCAGTGTGGCCAGCCCGGCTACGGAGGTGATTGTCCCCCTGTACTCGGTTCTGGTGAGACTGCACCTCAAGTACTGTGTTCAGTTTTGGTCACCTCGTTACAAGAAGGACATCGAGGTGCTCGAGCGAGTCCAGAGAAGGGTGATGAAGCTGGTGAGGGGTCTGGAGAAACAAGTCTTATGAGGAGCGGCTGAGGGAGCTGGGCATGTTCTCCTGGAGAAAAGGAGGCTCAGGGGCGACCTTATCGCTCTATATAAGTATGTTAAAGGAGGCTGTAGTGAGGCAGGGGTTGGTCTATTCTACCATGTGCCTGGTGACAGGACAAGGGGGAATGGGCTTAAGTTGTGCCAGGGGTTTTTTAGGTTGGATATTAGGAAGAACTTCTTTACTGAGAGGGTTGTGAGGCATTGGAATGGACTGCCCAGGGAAGTGGTGGAGTCACCATCCCTGGAGGTCTTCAAAAGATGTTTAGATGTAAAGCTTATGCAATATGGTTTAGTGAAGGACTTGTTAGTGTTAGGTCAGAGGTTGGACTCAATGATCTTGCGGTCTCTTCTAACCTAGACAATTCTGTGATTCTGTGAGATCAGGTTTGTCAAGCAGGACCTGCCTTTCATAAACCCCTGCTGACTGGGCCTGATCACCTGGTTGCCCTGTAAGTGCTGCGTGATGACACTCAAGATAATGTGCTCCATGAGCTTCCCTGGCACTGAGGTCAAACTGACAGCCCTGTAGTTCCCCAGGTCTACCCTCCAGCCCTTCTTGTAGATGGGCGTCAAGTTTGCTAGCTGCCAGTCCACTGGGGCCAGTCCCCAATAGCCAGGACTGTTGATAAACGATGGTAAGCGGCTTGGCCAGCTCCTCCACTAGTTCTCTCAGTATCCTCAGGTGGATCCCATCTGGCCCAATCAACTTGCATACATCCAAGTGCTGTAGCAGGTCACCAACCATTTCATCATGGATAGTGAGGGCCACATTCTGCTCCCCATCCCCTTCCACCTAGACAGTTCTGTGATTTAAAGATGGACTTCTCTTATCCAAAAGCTGTCCTTCCTACAACCACCCCATTGCCACCCTGTTAGTCTAGACAATCCATGCTGATCGTAATTATGGCTTGCTGGTGATAGTAAGAGAAGCTCATTTAAGACACCTGGTCAATTAGTCCCTTCGGGCTTGGAATATCCTGGCCAAAATGACCAAAAAAAAAAAAAGTGTACTGCAATATTTTGCAATGGTCTTCATTTCTTCCTACTTGTCCTGGTGTCCAGTTTCAGTATGAGCAAGCCAGTGCTTATTGCCCCCAGAGAATACAGACGCTGACATTTTCTGCCAGCCAAGTCTTCCCGCTACAATCTCATGAAACATGCCCTTGTTGGCAGCAGGTTACAGGCTTCCACCTGCAAGCTGAGGACTCATAGCAGGTGGGTCTAAACCATGAAGTTTGGTTTTGGATTCAGTTCTGGAACTGAACGTTGTGAGCTGGTGTCAAGAGTGGGGTTTTTATTGGATTTTTTTTTCCTTATGCTACACTTTCTACTGAACTTGTGCTAATTTAGAGCTTAGTTCCCCATTGGCCAGATCTCTGGGTGAAATTTTACAGGAAGTGACAAGAAACTGGGGAAAAATAATTTCCAAACCAAATGAAAGTCAGAAGTAACTGAGCAGCTCCCAGATGAAGCTAGTGAGAGCCTAGAGGAGATTCAGTGCAGACAGACACATAAATAGGTGAAATACTAAGCTTGCCTTTCACATGTAGGTATCTTCAGTCTTTGTCTAAGCTTGTGGGAGCTGAATAATCTCACTGTTTTGAAAACTCAACAGACTTCTGTCTGCATCCATGCACTGTGAAATATGCCATGATTTGTACAGCTCCTCTCCATTCTTCCCAGCATCTGAGCACATATGCTTTTTTTTTTATTATTGTGCGGCATAGGAGAAAACAGGGAAATTTTGCAAAATCTATTTCAAGTCAGTAATTTCCTAAGTGCTCAGAGCTTCTCTCTCTTTTTTTCTATGTTAAGCAATTTATAAATAAAAATAAATTCACACTCACTCTAATATTTGCTTGTACTTGAATTCTATTGGCAAGATGTGTGAAAATTGCCTGATGGTTGAGATCACCAGCAAAACCAAAGTTACAGGGAGTAATTACAGATAGCATTATAGAACAGAAGGATAATTTGATCTAAAAATTCGATCTAATGCTCTTGTGCAGGGACATATTTCTCTGGGAGAGGATTTTGTAAAACAAAAGGAAAAAAATAGTATGGATGTGAGCTGGGGAAAAGCAATTATTCTCTCATAATATGGGAACACAGTGTGCCTGGCTCAGGAGAGGTATGAAATACAGGAGAAAGAAGGGGCTGCAAGGAGCCTTTATGAGCCCCAGCAGGTTTACTCAGGAAGGTTATTCAAAATGTGCATGGAAGACAGAAGCTCCCGAGCCCAGTGGGGCAAAACAGATGCATTGAGGAAGGACATACAGCACATGTACGGTGTGGGAGGAAGGTGTGTTGACATTTTAATGGTGAATGTGAAAGAGGTCTAGGATGCATCTGGCCTCCTTGAGATCTCTGCCCTGTCCACAATGCTGACCAGAGGGAGCAGGAAGATGCCAGGGCTGTAAGGCAGAGGCTGAGAGCATCTGGAATCCCTGCAAAGGGGATTGCCTCGTTTTGGTCTTTTTAAATGCTTTCCTGGCCTGCAGAACACTGGCAGAGGATATGCACTTCACTTGGTGCCCCTACTGAGATTCTCCAAGGATGGTTGAAGACTTCATGCTTTTCACCACATGCTGACTGCAATTCCCCACTGTGCAACCCCGAAGCCACAGCAAGGCGGGTCTGTGGTATACAGAGACACTTTATCCCGCTGACTGCCTTCACCTTAGTTTCATACCTCCCTCTTAAAAGTGGGAATCTTACACAAACTGTAGTCTCAGAGAATGGCCTGAAAATGACTGTGTGCAAAAACATTTCAAAGTGTGAATGTTTACCAGTAAATACTTACCCTTCTCTGGCCTGACCTCCAGTGTCAAGGTGGCAGAGGGCTGCAGCAGCCCTGATGTACATCTATGCTGGAGCAGTGTCCGTTTCCCACAGGCACTCACAGGTTAATGGCAATATGCAGCTCTGCTTGCAGCTAACAAGATTTAAACACAAGCTAATGACTGCATGTTTTCACTTTAATCAACGCACAAATCGCCCCTTTATTATTACGGGTTTTTTTTTTTTTTACTCCAATTTAATTTATAATTGAATTATGCTGCAGCCTGTAATTGTTGATATAATCCACATCTTTAATTCTGTGTTCACTCTGTGCTTCACCCTAACCTTTCAGGGAGGGGTCTGAGCAGCACAGCAAGCATGTTGGTGCATAGCACTGGACTCAGCTGTTGATCAGAGCATGAGAGAAATGGGCTTGATGGCCTTGTGCTCATCTGACAGTGAAGCTGCATCCTAGATCCACATCCTCCTTGTCTCTGCTCAGTGATAGAAAGCATATGCTAGGAAGGGAAAAGATGAGACTTCAAGAACCCAATTTGGTAGTCTAACATGCTAATCGCCCTCCCCCTGTTCCCCACACTGCTTTTGTTCCCCTCATTAAATGTCACTGTCCTGACAGCCAAGCTTTTGGCAGGAGATTGTGAGAGATCTCCTGACCCTGTTCAGTGCAAAAGAAGTTAGCTAAGCTTAAATTACTTTTCAGCACAAAGGGCAATAATGCAGAAATAGGTGGATTCATAAGAATTGCCTTCCCACACCCTGAAGTTCAGTGTGCTCAGAGGCCTCCAGGTGTCTAACTCCTCCTGAAGTCGATGGAAGTTGAGCATCAGCACAGCTACACACTTGCAACTAATATGATCTCAAAGGCAATGTTCCCTTTAGCATACATAAGGGCAGCGATGGTTTGAAATACGGTTTTGTCAAGACACCTTAGCATTAGTCATGACTAGCTGAAGTGTTGGAATATCATTTTTCTGTATGAGGCATTGAGTGATACTTGAACAACACATTAGTGAAAATGTGTTAAGTAATTAGACTTTGAGGATATTTTTTACCGGTGGAGACAGCTAAGGGTAGCTCTTGGTGTGGCAGTAATTCAGCAGCCTTAGCAAGAAATGCAGGTCTAGTCTAGGGAGCCCTGGACTGGGTGAGCTGGGGGGCTGCAAGCAATGGTCATGCTGGTTGTGGGCAGCCCAGGCCTTGGTAATGAAATATGGACATATTGAATAATCAGGCTTCTCAAGTGGCAGGCTATTCCAGTTTTGAACCACAAGCAAATTTTGCCCCAGTGTTGTCAATGGTATGAGTGCTGTTCTCAGGAGGACCCCAAAATTTCTTGCTGAACTCAGATCTACCCTTCCTCAGCTGTGGGGGCAGTGGGTGCCTCCCTTCTGAGTACATATAGATATACATTTCCAGCAGATCTTGGTAGAAATCAGTCGAGGACTATTTATAGCGTATAACTGCTCTTTAGGTAAAACTAGACAATGTGAATACTTTTTAACTCCCTTAGTCTGTAAATTCATACAAAGGAAAATATAAAGAGGAATCAAAGAGCATCACAGACTCCCTGGGAAGTCTCCTAGCCAGGAGATCACTTCCCTTGCTCCCTGCAAACAAATGCTTCATGGGGTACATTGAAGTCTGATCAAGAGCTCTTGGTTCATGCAAACTGATGCTGGGTACAAATGCTGTATTAATGTCTGACAAGAGAACTGAACAGAAACTGCCCTAAGTATAGCCCCTGGCTGTATATATGTGATGCTGGCTGCTTGATCCTTCTCAGGTACCAGCACAGATACAAAGCCCTATCTTTATTGAGTTGGCTGGTCAGCTGCTCTGGGGACTTTTGGGGGGACTGAAGCGTATTCTGCATTCCAATGCTGGGCTGGAAGGGAAGGTTTTGACAGTGCACATCTCCTGGTGGTATGTCCCCATTGCCAAGACTAGGTTAGCTTCGAATTCCTCTCTTCTCAAGGCCCCGTGGCTTGTTTCAAGACCCAGACTGAATGCACCAAGGGGTCTGGACTTATCCACATTAGAAAGTTTCCTACTATGGGAGTGCATGAAGAATTATTCTGTTAAGCCCTGGGACCTGCCTGGACTCCCTAGGGGTGTCCCTGGGGGGACTGCTTAGTGGCGGATTTTCAGCTCACTAGTTACTTCCCCACGTTCCCCAACAAATGATCCTAGTGCACATTAATGCGTGGTAGTTTATTCCATTTTCAAACTTGCCTCACCTAAAGGCACTCCTGTTTTCTGGCAGGGTATCCATTAGGGAATGAATGAAAGGTAGCTGGTGTGCTATAAAAAATCACACCCTTGCTTATTGCACACTAACTTCACTTTATATGTGGAATATTCCAGAATGAAGAGTGTTTTCGCTTTAATCAATGCACAAACTGCCATTTTATTATTATGGTTTATTTTTTTCTGATGTAATTTATGATTGAATTATGCTCCAGACTGGAGCATAAAAAATACTTTTATTCCAGTATAACTACTCCCCTTTGGAAGCAGAGTCATTATAATGGAATAAAGTCCATTTTATTCCAGAACAATGTAGTGCTCTCTACTGCCAGCAAAGGCCTGAATGTTGTAATTTATAAAGAGGGGAAAGTGAGGGTGAGAGCAGGGGGAAAATTAAAGCAAGGATAGTTAACTGATAAAGGTTTTGAGAATATCATGCACATGAGGACTGAATATAGCCCATAGTGAGGAACACTAAACATCCACAAACTAAATAAAAATAATAAAAATGCCTCCCACCTTCACCTCATACATCTTACGAGGTGGTAGAAGGGGTTGCAGAGAAAGGATTGATGTCTCTTGCTGGGAAGTGAATTATTCAAACTCCTGGCTGCAGGGAGCTCCTACAGTTATGAATCCCAGTCTTCTTCGTGGTTGCCAAGGCAAAGGTAGTCTCCAGTTTTCCGTGGGAAAAGGGCATACTTGGGGTTGTGATCCCCTTTGCTGCTGAAGGTCTTGATGCCATCCCAGAAGGGTGTACCCGAGGTGCCTAGAGGCCAAAACCTGCTCAGGGCTGGGTGGTATGGGCATAGAGGAGCATGTGTACCTCAAGTATTGACATGCACATGGTCTCCCATGCATGCACAACCTCTGTGCTCCTCTCTGTAGAGTTGCTGTGGTCCTGCGTTTAATATTTCTAATGGCAGCTCAAAGGGTCTCACCCCTCCTCCAGGTCTACTAAGAGGCAATCAGGTCCAAATAATCCACTGGAGTCACCAGCAACCCCGAATCTCAGGTTTTATAGGCACTAAACATGTGCTTTTTGCTCCTTCAGATGGTGAAGAGTTATTTTAACCAGAGGGCAATTACAGTTCGCTAAATTCAGCTACAAAAGGAAATGTGATCACATTCGGTGTGCTTGTTTGTTAGTAATGGGCCAAACTGTTACATCTGTCACACCACTGCTGTGCTCTTGCACTTCCTGGATGAGGACTTGGTGAGCTTTTAGGATGCAGCGATAGAAGAGAGATGGTTCTTTTCTCTCCTGTCAATAATTCCCTATGTGGCAATCAATCTGATCTTGCTGAGGGCCAGGACCTGTCTCTCAGAGATTTCACGTTATGATGAAAAGGAGTGAAAGATGCTTTTTTCTGCCTCGTAGCACGAGGAATGGTATCCTTATTTCATAGCCCATACCCATGCCCTACACAGAATGCACGAGCCCACGCATCTCTGACCGTGTGGCTTCCTCGCTGACCCCACACATCATCCAGAGGTGTGGAAAAGTCTGTCAAGACCATGCACAGCCTATCTTGGTGGTGCCACTAAGGCTGACACCAGAACAGCGAGATGATCTGATAACATGACAACTTGTTTCAACTCAGCTTTTATTTCCAGATTGGGTAACTGTGCACAGGCAGCATGATAAGAGCCTCTGTAGGAGCCCTGGAGAGACACAGGCTGGTGTCACTCCATGGTGGCAGTGTAAGGAGAGGGGGGCACAGGGGTGGCAAGGGAAATTTATCTGATATGTCAACTCTATACAGTATCCTTCAAAATATATTGTCTGTTTGCTGAGCAGGGGTTAGCATGTCTAATAAAACTTTTGGCTACACATAAGGCAAATAAGTACTCAAAGATTTAGGTGTAAATTCTGTCAGGATCAAATAAATCTGGCTTCTTCTGATAGGTAGGCTCAGCAGCGTTTGTGGGAGAGGAGTCTGGGATGAGACCTTAACAGACCTCTCTCTGCACTGTGAGTATATTAAAAGCACTGAATCCAGCTGTGATCTCCTGCCTGTCAAGTCTGCTCCGTTCCCGAGATGGTAACATCTGACAGAGATGTTTACAAGCCACTTAAGGATCCTTCACGCGACCTTGCAGGCTGGGCAGGCAATGTCATGCTCAGACAAAGTCTCCTTCCTGGGAATGCCTGGCGGCTTTGGAAAGCCAGCGAAGCTCCTGCCTGGCTGCAGGCACTGCTTCAGCTGCTTGAGTCCAAGTGGGAGAGACCCTGCCAGTTTTGCCTGTTTCTGAGTGCTTCTCTTTGGCTACTGTCACTCATATTTTCTTTACAAATCTATTAGCTTTACCAGGCCCATTAAACAGCTATTAGGTTGCCCGTTAGCAGATGGTTTCATGCATAGGTCTCAGCCTGGGCTCGTTCTTTGTCAGAAGAGAAGGAGAGAAGGGTGGGGTTAAGGAGCCTGGACAAGGACAGCAGTGTGGATAGACGGAAGAGAGGCAGAGGTCTTGGAGAGCTTCACCCAAGAGGGGCAGAGCTCTTTGGGAGTCTGTGTGGGTAGGGATAATTGGAAATTGGGCTGAGCTAAACTGGCTGAGTTCTGGGTCAGCGACGGCTGCTCACCCAGCAGTGGAAGTGCATTCACCCAATTGCCATCAGGCTCTTGGCAAGCACACCATTTTCTTGTTTTGCCACTAAGATCACCTCAGAAATGCAACTAAAAAAAAAAAACTAAATCAGAACAACTGCTAGTGGTATAGGAAGATCCTGGAGAAACCCACTGAAGACTGCTCCAGACTGCAGGCTTTGCCTGCCTGCCAGGCAACTGGCTTGACAGCTGCAGGGCCATGCTGGGCTCTTTGGAGCACTGGGACCAGTCCAAGCGTGCGTGGCCCAGGCTGGCATCAGAATGGTTCTCATCACGAGCACAAATCACACAATTATCCCAGCCTCAGCCTGCGCTGTGCTGCTGTCTCTTTGCATTTTGGATCACCTGGAATAAGCTGGATCCTCCTTGTGAGCATCCAGGGAGGCAGAGCTCTCCTCCCTGAGCCAGTGCCTCTTTCCTTACAGCCAAATAGGGCCCTTTATTGCCTGCGGGTGGAGATGCAGGCTTGGGTAGGCATGAGGAGACAGCAGTCATGGCTGCAAGGGAGAAAGTAACGATTATGCTTGAAGAAGTGGCAAAAATTGAGCAAGAGGTGGCTGAATTTTAAAAGCAATAGTCCTGCACAGATATTCATGTATTACCCAGAAAATTCTAAGTGGATTTATATCATAAAGCTCTGCCAATACTGCTGATCCTACCCTGCAGCATCCTCTCCAATTCCGTTTCTTCTCATCTTTCCCAAATCTGCATATGTGCACACAGAGAGTTTGCCCAGCACACCCTCTGCCCTGACCCTCTTCTCTGGCAGCTATAGTGGTGCTGGGTATCCCCGAAGTCTGAGCAGAGGCAGCCAATCATGCTGAATTGTGTTTAGTGGAGCCAGGTTATTGTGATGCTGAAAAATGAGGACAAGATTGAGGCCATCAAGCTCATTTTTATTGTTCGTTGGAACTCCAGATGTGAAAGCTAATGGATTTGGATTGGTTGCTAGCAGCAAAGCCTCATCAAAGATCCTTTTTTTCCTAAGGGCATTCAGTGCAATTCACTGATTGATTGGAGGCTTCAGACAGTTTGAATGTGGATCCGTGTTTTGGCTGGATCAGGCGCTTGAGAGGAAATCCAGCCTGCTGCCTTCAGGCCTGCGTGGGACGTACTGCAGCCTCAGCTCTAGCAGGCGGGGAGGCTCTCAGTGAAGATGGCCAGGTTTGCAGGATGGCTTTGTCACCTTGCTGGGTATAGACAATGGGGAGAAGAGGAAAACAGCCAAATCTCAGGACTAGACAAAGCGGCTTCCCCAGCTGAAGCTTTTCTTATAGGGCAAAAGTGCAGAGGAACAACATAGGCTTTGAGGAGAGGAGGTGAAGGACAGAAAGATATGGAGAAGCATCCCCTGTGTGATGGTGGAGGTGGCTCTGAAGGTGAGTGGTGCTAAGAAGTCTGGGAGAGGCTGAAGACCCTTCAGGGGAGGCATGAAGGTTTAGGTACGTCAGATGAGCCAGAAGGTAGCATCAAGATGGATTCTGTATCTGCAGTAACAGTGGGTTTGGGTCACAAAGGACCGAACAGTGACTCAGGCGAAACATACTGTCAGAGTTTCTGATTACAGTTTTTCAACTTTTACTAAAAATTCTTCATTCTCCATCAGGAAGCCAGGCGAGTTGCAGATCTCTGTGTGCCTGTCAGGTGCCTGCTGCTGCCATGCCAGCTTGTCTTCTGTTGGCATTCATTTGGGTAGTTTGTTTCTTTGTCTGCACAAGTAGTTAATCACATGGAGAACCTAATTAGGTGGTAACGAACCCAGGTGTCTTACTTATCTCAGTGTAATAGGACATCTGCCACTGCTCCAAGAGCACTTTACAATGACTGACTAACAATGGCTGTAATGTATGGTCATGAAGGGAGAAGAGCCTCCTTCAGTGCCTCAGCTCGGATGTGGTTAGTGGGGAAAGTCTGAATCCCCAGTTGCCTTGTCCTGTGCCAAAGATGTTGTGCTCTTGACTGCTGCACAAGGTAAACCCCAACCTGGATGCTGTGGGCAACACAGGTACAAAGAGTCACTGGATCTCTTATAGTTTTCAGTCAGAAGAAGACTGGGGGAGGCTGGATGTGAGTCCCTGTGTCACAGCAGCCTGTGCTGGAGCTTGGTCTGGGCAAATCACCCACCAGCACAATTTTGATGTGGCACACACATGTCTCTGCTGAGTTAGAGCATACGATGCAGATGCTCTAAGGGATTTATGCTTTTATGCTGACTGCACGCCAATGACAGAAGGGCAGATGACACTCAATCCACTGTGAAGCTAGGGAGGTGCAGAAAGACAGTAGCTGATCTCACAAGGCCCAAACTTGCACTGTCAAAATGTTCTGGACAAATTTGTTTTTTTACAGAGTGAATTTATACCAGCTCTGTGGCTGGCTCAACATGGCTGCAGAGCCTTTGATCCAGTTCAAACAGCCCCGGGTCCAGATTTACCTCTTTAGTCCAGACCAAAATGTTCAGTTTTCTCCACCTGGCACCCAGGTGGGCTAGTGCAGCTGCTATACATGTTGTGTTCTCCATAACACCGACCAAATTGTTCACAGCTAATAATTTGGTGGATGCATTTTATTTATTCCTCTGTCTGAAGAAAGAGGTTAGTCGTTTCTCAAAGCTATGCCTTCAGCCTTTACCTGTAAACCCCTTAGTTCTCTGGTCTGCTGTTAAATTTAGCCATGTCACTGTGTTGTGGTTGGGTGACGGGTGACAGTCACGTCAGGTTGCTTCTGCTCCCACCCTTCATATGGCTCCCACCTTTCAGTCTGGCTCACAGGGAGAAAATTCATGGTTCCTTTTTCAGTTAGTCTTTGTGTGCGCATTAACGTAGCCTTTGTACCTCCAGAGCATTTCTGGGAGCTGAACCTTCCCTTGTGTGGTCACAAGAGGCTCCATGTCCTACCACAGTGAGTAGCCAAAGGTAGCGTGCGAGAAGGAGAAATCAATTCTAATTCTGCAGCATTACACCATGACAAGGTGTAAGATGTTTCTTCCTGACCCACGCTGCTGATCGGCAAAAGCCCTGAAGCATGAGGATTAATAAGCCCACCAACATCTATCTTAACTAGCGTAATTGAGAAAGCTGTTTCTATTCATACTACTGTCTACTTCCATCTTTTTTGGAACGTGCTGAACCATATCACTCTAACCGAACAGGATACAAATCCGTTTAGCAAATCCATAGCTCCTTTCCTAACCACATGCAAATACTTTCTCCTTATCTTGCTGACAAAAGTGCTGTGGAAGGGGAAGTACAATGGGGCGCGCTCGGTGCGCGTACCTCCCCCGGGCAATGAGGGAATTTTGCAACATGCTTCAATGAGATGCTCCAAATCCCTCTTGTTTGAATTGTCCCAAATTTGTTGGTGCTTAATCAAAGTTAAGCCACATTCTAGGCTTTTCTCCCTTCTTTTCAGCAACTAAGGAAATTTCATGCTCATGAAGCTCGGTGACTAATAGCAGTTAATAGCGTAGCAGCAGATGGCATACGAGCTCTGCAAGTTCCTATGCTGGCTGTGCCAGTGCCCCCCACAAAGCAGCCCTGCTGTTTTCATCTAGAGCCCCTCACCTGGCTCCTCCAGCACCACCCACTGCCTCGCAGTCCCCCCCATCTCCCAGCCCAGGGGTCCCCATCCAATGCTGCCAGCTTCCACTCCTGCCCCCCAGCTCTGCTGTTCCACCCCTCCTGCCCTGCAGCACCCCTCGCTAATCCCCCTTTGTTTTCCTTGGCTCACTTACTACTCGCCAAGACACCTCAACTGTGTACATTGCGATTATACCGAAGATACCAGCACAGGCCCCTCATCAGCTATTCCGGCTTTGTGGCTACAGAACCAGCAAATGATAAGGTCTCTCCTATTTCATAAACATAAATGTCATGGGTCTTACTCCACAGCTGTTCTGAACTCCGCACTCACTTTGAAACCAATGGGAGTTCTGTGCACAAAGCAGATCCCGAATAGTCAGGGTCTGTCAGCTCTATAATGTCACAAAATATTCCATGTGTGCAAATATTTGGATTATTATTTATTAGGTGTCAACAAAGTGCAAATATCAACCTGCCCCAGAGATGCATTATAACTTTCCAGGGTGGGAGAATGGGGGAAGGCATCGAATTCTCATAAAATAGCCGCATGCCTGATACCAGCTCTGAATGCTTGTGATAATACCCACTGCTTTTCAAGTCCCTTCCATCAAAGGATTTAAAAACCGTTCCTGAATTAAGGCTGACATTTTCATTTAGAGGTGGCAGGTGGATGGAGGCATTACATCGCTAATTTGAGGCACTCTGGATCCAATTTCCAGAAAAGTTGCTACTCACAGCTCCTGTTTGAAATTGCAAACCTTGAGCAAAACTAAGATACCTCACAGAGCCTCTTCTTTGAGACAGGCAGGGGCTTGTTCTCTAACCGTTTCACTATTTCTCCTGTCTCTTTTGTTGACTGACACTGCTTTAGCCACACCTTTTCTGAACAGCCATAAAAGGCCTCAGATTTTCTGCGTGTTGCACGATGGAGTTGGATGCTGAAGACGCTTTGGGATTGTGATTCCACTTCTTGCAACCAGTACTTGCCTTCTGAGCATGCGGAGCGTTGCCAGCTCCGTCTTGGAGTTTGAGACCTCAGGAGGCTGCCGGAGAAGGTGATTTACAAGTCACTGACAGATGCAGTTGGGTAACCCAATTGTCTTGGCTCACAGGCTTGGAGTCTTGGCCCAGAACCTTCTTTCACGGGGGGTGACACTCGCTGATCTGTGAGAGTAGTTTTTCACTTCTTATTCTTGACGCGAGGCAATGATATGTGAATATGAAAGCAAATACTGGGTATGCCGAGAGGAACTTGACCTTTCTATTCCTCTCAGTCACAAGTTGATTTTGAGATTGCTCTCTTTCTCTCCCTTTTTTAAACAGCTGGCACTTTCTGTGTCCAGAAGGAAATATTTTATTAGAAAGATTAGTGTCTTGGATGCCTTGTGGCACCCTCTGGTCAGCAACAAAGCACACCACAAATTAAAAATGGAGCAGATGCCCCCAGGGAACAAAGAAATGGAACCAGTGGGATATTTTTTTTAACTTCTTCGAGGTCTGCATGCTTTTTCAATGTCTGGGCTGTTACTGATTCTTATAGTCCTGTGTCTCCAGGCCCTGCTGTCTGTCATGTGTAATGCACATCATACACTGTTGGTGAGCAAATAGCTTCAGTTTATATTGGAAGCTCCCACAGACTTCTTTGCTAAACCCATGCCATCACAAGATTTGGGACCACTCAGCTGAAAGTCCAGGCTTTTAAAATGTGAAAGGAAGGTCTCTAATGTGTCTGCCCTAGAAGGTTAGAAAAGTAAGAGCTTCCAGCTGTTACTGCAGAGTTTATGCAGCACAGCTCATGTGCATTCCTTATCTGCTTCAGAGCAAAGTCAGACAGCTTAAATAAGCTATTCCTGTGCAGGATTTGGAGCAGGAGGATACCAGTGACCAGTCCCCATGTGTCAGCTGAAGGGACCATATCCTCTATAGTGCTTCAGCACCACCTTATGCCCTTCTCTCAGTAGGTCAAAACTAAACCCATCACTGTCAACTTCATAGCGCAAGGTAACGAAAGAGAGGAATTAATGGAGAGATAAACTGAAAGCTTTCCGTAGTCTTATGCATTTCCTTCAACTTGATGGCTCAGTGAGTAAAGAGGTGAAAAATTATTCACTGTGGCTTGGAGTTTGCCACCACATAGACAGAAATAGGTAATGGCATGGGAAGATGCCAGAGACAGAAAATTCCATGACCAGCTTTATTACCTCTCTTGCACCACAAGTTGTGGTAAGTTTTCCCCACCCTAGTTTGTCTCATGGAGATGGGAAAGGGATTTTCATTGTACATAGGCTGTGCAGCATGACAGGTTTGGGATTTTGGTGTGTACTGAAAGGCAATAATATTATGTAAGCAGTCAATAATTAATATCTTGAGAGAACTTTTTTTTTTTTTTTTTTTTTTTTTTCTCAGTAAGAAGGGCAAGTCATCCAAGCTAAATTCAATCCCTTATGCAGGATTCCAGGAAATTTCCTCAGATTCCTTCTCTCTGGCTTCCATGTTTGTACTGAGTGATGCTGAGGAAGTATGTGATTGTAGCATACCTGTGCTTAGACTTAAAGGATGACACACCATATTCAGTAAGAGGGCAAAGCAGTCTGTCCCCTCATGTTATTTCATTGTCTGACCTTTCTTCAAGTGTGCTGTCCAACAGCTTCATCCCTTTCTTTATAACTCCTTTGCACACAGCTCTGTTGTCACTTGTAGTTTCCCCCCTTCTTTCTGTCCAAGCATGCATTGTGATTATTTTTTTTTTTAATAGCTTGAAGCATTGTAGTGCTGCCAGTCCATCAATTAGTGAAATGCCCACATGGCCCTGACTATAAGCTCTGTTGGGAATGTTTTGCTGTGAAATCTGCTCCCTACTCTCACAAACACCTGTTTGCCTTTTCCTTGGGGCTGTGGTTGGGAGGCATCAGAGATCTGCAGCAAACCTTCATTGCACATTGGCTACAGACATCCCCCAAATGGAGAGTGAAGAGGACACAAGGGAAAATGAGAGAGAAGGTCTAGGCAAGAGTTTTGGTAGAAATTGCAGTTTGAGTGAACAGAGTAGTATGTAGCGGCCTTTTCTAAGCACTGTAGTGGGAAAATTTTACAGTCTGCCTCTACCCAGAAGTGTATCCATCTATAGAGCCCTGAGGCAGGAGCAGCATGTGAAAGTGTTGGATGCTGACTCGTGTAATGCTGTTTGGAAGCAGGTACCAACTCTACAAACTTTAAAGCTGTTATCCCTTAGGAATGTCGCTGTGTAAGTTGTTGTGACTTGATGCAGATATTTGAGAAAGCTATGAAAGAGAGTGATGTCATTACTTTTGAGCCACAATAATAATCTATCAATAAAACAGTTGTCAAGATTGTCAAGGAAGCATCTTTTGAAGGAACAACAATGATCATTCATTTAGGCACAATTAAGGACCTGAAATGGAACAATTTGAAACATGGGCTCTTAAAATAAAATACCTTCAAATAAAACAGCAACAACAACCAGACACACACAAACACACACAAGGATAAAGAAGCCAGTAGCTAGTACCAGGGTTTTTTAGAAAGTGTATGAAAAACAAGCTAATATAGATGAATCGTTTGCTTGGGACATTCTTCTAGCATCCAGATATTGACTGTTTATGGACTATGTCACACAATGTTCAGTCCACCAAACAAATAATACACATTGTTTAGCTCCACTTGGAGAGTTTGTCTAATTCTTTTTACGGTAGCTTTTCTGCCCAACGTAGGCTTAGATGGTTCCTCTGCAACACCATACCTCTCAATTAGTCCTGGTTAGTTGACAGGTTTGGAGTCTCTTAGCAGCCTTGGGAAATTGGTAAAACTAGAAACTACTGTTTTCCTCCAATGAAATGTCAACCTGATTAGCATTCTGGAAATCCAAGTTGGGGTTTATTTTTTTTTTTTTTTTTATCCCTAGCCTCTCTTATATGTGCCAGATACCTCTGGGGATATTGCTGGACAACACTCTGTTCTTTCACTGGGCTATTGACTACATGACAAATAAGATTTCTTTCCAATCGAACACTTCTGAAGATTTAGACACTGTCTCTATCACAGTTGGTGGTATCTAGTAAAACAACTCAGTTCATTTACTGCACCTTGCCTGGGTCACTGGGGAAGTCAACTGCTTGGGACTATTAACACCCCATAAAAATACTTTCTTAGCTTTAAAGCTGTCTGCACCTAAACTTCAGCAGCTCTGCGGTGACAGGCTGCCTGAAGGCTGCTGTTGTGAGCCTAATATGTTGCTGATCCTTTGCAAAACAAAACAAAGAGGCAGCACCTAAACAGCAAAGCTGCAGGATATTACTGAGAATCTCTCATGGAGACTTGAGGGGCACTGTTCTTATGGCCTTGACAAACCACAGGCACAATGGCTACACCTGCACTTACAGAAAATAGCATGCTAAGCTCATCACGTCCTAAATTTTATGTCCTGATCTATCAAGTTTATGACAGCAAAAATGATTATTTGCATAATAATGTTGCCTATAGAAATGAAGTAATTCTCTGTCTACTGTAGGAT
This sequence comes from Aythya ferina, assembly GCF_964211825.1. NCBI lineage: Eukaryota > Metazoa > Chordata > Aves > Anseriformes > Anatidae > Aythya > Aythya ferina. The sequence continues at coordinate 121,525,925 of NC_140296.1, read as the reverse complement.
GACACCATTCCTCCATATTGCTCAATAAATATCTGGTTTGGGCTCTCCAGCACAGGCTGGGTTTGTGCTGCAAATTATGCAACGTGATTGAGTGCAGTGGAGCTTTGCTGAATTAAGCCACGTGAGCATCAGTTCCCAAGGCCACGAGAACTTGCATTGGTTTAAGAGAACTGGAGAGATACTGTGTTTCCACAGAGATGCGGTGGCTGTGTGGATTGCCCTGCATACTGTCTTTGGTTCCAACAACCATAACGCAGCACCTGGATTCAGTGCCAGCTTCTAAACTCTTGGGTATTTCTCCAGGGACTCAGTTCTCAGTGAGCTCCATGTTGCATTGGCTTCAATCTTTGCTGAAAGCTAGCATAGGTATGTGTGTGTGTGCTGTTACTACTCCTTCAGTGATGCCATCATGATGTAACCATACCTAAAACTGAGTGGAGTTAAGCAAAGGCTGCTGTGAGTGGAGATTGTTTCATCATTTCATACCTGTGTAATTAGCAGTAAAGGCCATTTAATTTAATTATTTATTTTTTAAACAAACTGAACTCTTTATTGTGAGTTAAAGAGAGTTTATAGATCACAGTGACCACTGAACCAGTTATATTCTGTTCCAGCACATAAAGTTGGGAAATGTCATTGCTGTGTTTAGGACAAATGTGTGACCCATCAAGACGGGCACCATGTTCCCTTGATTCTTGCCAAACTCATTAATTGCTGCAGTGTTCATCTCTTGTTTTTTTCTTAAGTATGAGTATTATGGGGATGGTTAGAACAACAGAAAGGACTGTGGTCTTATGATGGTCTTTCAGCCTTTTGGTGTGGTCTTTCAGCCTTATTATCTATGGCACTATGTAGTGTGTAGCGCTACATGCCACTTTTCTGTTCACTTTTTTTTTTTTTTTTTTTTTTTTTTTTTTAATTATTTACTTTCTTGTTTAGTTTGAGTCTGGCCAGCCTGAAAATGGAGTTATTTCCTGGGCTGAAACCATGTGAGCAGCAAACTGTTTTTGTAGTAAGAGAAAGTCAGTGGAAAGGAGCAAGAGTGAGAAATACAGATGTTTTCTCAAGCCAGTGCCCACAAGCTGTGGGTATGAACTGTCCACATCTCCTTTTTGCAGCATGGGGGGCAGAGGATTCTGTTGACTTCCACCCTCTTGAGCATGCTTGCCATATTTACCACAAATCCAGCATGAATCTTAACATATACCATAGCTGAGCAGCTGTCACAGGCCAAACTGCATTTTCAGTGCCCCCGGGGGGTCGTTTTGGGGGTGGTTGTTGAACTCCACTTTACACCTGTTTGTATAACTGGTGTAATAGTTTTTATACCAGTCTGGGCTTGTCCCTCAAAGGCAGTTACCAACAAAAAAAATATTAAAGAAATGGAAGGCTGATTCTTTATCTGCTGTAGGAGATGAAAATGGACTGTGTGTATGAAAATCACCTCATCTACTTGGATGCGAAGCCTTTTGCAAAGCCATTGATACTGTCCCTGTTTTATCCTTGTCTCTAAATTGGAGATACGTGGAATTGACAGATGGGCCATTCAGTAGGTAAGGAACTGGCTGCATGGTCACATTCAAAGTGTTGTGGTCAATGGCTTGATGTGCAGGTGGAGATCAGTAACAAGTAGTGCTCCGCAAGGGGGTCACTATTAGGACCGGCACAGTCTAACATCTTTGTTGGTGACACGGACAGTGGGATTGAGTGCACCCTCAGCAAATTTGCCAATGACACCAATATGTGTGTTGTGGTTGACACGCTGGAGGGAAGGGATGCCATCCAGAGGGACCTGGGCAGGCCTGAGAAGTGGGGCTGTGTGAACCTCATGAAGTTCAACAAGGCCAAGTGCAAGGCCCTGTATCTTGGTCAGGGCAATCCCAAGCACAAATACAGGCTGGGCTGAGAATGGATTGAGAACAGCCCTGAGGAGAAGAACCTGGGGGTGTTGGTTGATGAGAAGCTCAATATGAGCCAGCTATGTGCGCTTGCAGCCCAGAAAGCCAGGCTTTCAATGAAAGCAGCAGGGTGAGAGAGGAGATTCTCCCCCTCTGCTCTGCCCTTGTGAGACCAGACCTGGAGCACTGCGTTCAGCTCTGGGGCCAGGGTTGCACAGGGCTTTGAGCAACCTGATGTGGTGAGAGGTCTCCCTTCCCATGGCAGGGGGTGTGGAATTAGGTGGTCTTTAAGGTCCCTTCCAACCCAAACCATTTGGTGATTCTGTGAAACCAACGGGGGTGCAAGCAGAATTTGCCCATAAGCCTCTGGCTTAAAAGACACAGCAGCATGGAGAGAAAGTGGTGGGAGGGAGCGGGAGAGGAAAGGAGAACTGGAGAGGTGAGATAGAAGTGCATATATAGAAGAGAGAGGAATGAGCATCAGCTCCATCTCCTTTTTCTGAGTGGTTTTGACAGTGAGGTGCCATGGCCTTCGCTGACCTCAGCTCTTATCATCCTAGGGTTGATGTGACCTTCTTGCTTCCCTGGTTTAAAAGGTTTTTTATTCTATCAGTGGCCCAGTCCTTCTCCCCACCCCCAGCTCATTTTTTCTTTTATAGCATGTTAATGAGCAAAGTGCTTATGCAAATAAGAGGCAGAAACAATTGCTTTGAATAAGGAATGAAATTGTCAGGATAGAGACAGACTCCAACTTCACTCCAATGAGTATCTCTGCTTTGTTACTCATGAAGGCCCTCCTGTCTAATGGTGCACCTGAAACCACAATGTTGTGGGTTTTTTTTGGTGTTGTTTTGTTTCTTTGTTTGTTTTTTAATTTATATGTCATAACATTAATGCTGATACCTGACCTTTTGGTAATACTTTTGTACTGCTTCATATGCCTATGGAATTGTACAAACATTAGCACCAATTTTCATTTTCTTGCTGTACAAAGAGAAACCAATGGGGAGAAGGGTTTCATCTCTCCCTAGCTTGCTATCTCTATGCAAATTTTGTGTCCATTTCTAATTGTTCATTTAGAAAAGTGATTTTATGCTGTTTTATCAGCCACCCTTAGTGTGGATGCAGTTGCACACTAATGTGGAAGTGCTGGAAAGATGTGTAGCTTAGTCAAACTGGATTGTTACTTGTATGCAAATAGAAATGAGCCTGCCTTAAGGGGCTGTTCTGCTTTTACAACATTAAAGCAATGTATATGCTAGTGTGGGCAAATATTTAGAAATGTTGGAGGTGTTCTAGCTAGCGTTGTCCCATTTTAGCAGAGAAAACCTTAAGGATATTTACTGTAAGCGTGGCAGGATATGGATGTGAACTCTTTAAAAAAGGTTTTCCTGTTATCAGGATGTTAAACAGCTTCTGAAATTAACTGTGATTTTCTCAATACATGTTTTGGAAAAAAAAGAAAAAAAAAAAAGTGGGTATGAAAAGTAAGATGTTTATATGAAGGCTAGAACAACTAGCAAAACACAGGGTAGAGTTTAGGTACCGTAAGGTCCATTTGTTTTCGTTCAATGGTGTGATACTCCAGGAGTCAGCCATATAGCTCACAGCATGGGTACAGGGACATTTCTTGCTTTCAACAGAAGGGTCTCTCAAGTACCTCCTGGCTGTACAGAGGACAGAAACAGGCTGAAGCTGAGAGTTAAGACTAGGCTTTACTTCAGGCTGAGAGAAAAGTCTGTGTCACAAAAGCCGTAGTCTGGTGACCAAACTTACGGCAACTTCTTCAGGCTTTTCTCATCCAGTATCTCAGCAGTAACATCTGTGGGAACCCAATGCATCTTTTATATGATGGCTTGTGAAAAATAAAAAATCAGTGTCTGTTATGTAGCTCCTGCACTTCCCTCTGTCCTAAGGCACACAGCATAGAAATATACTTATACACAGGTATAAAAGGGCAGGAATAATGACTTGGGGTTTGTTCAGAGCCCAACCCCTGCCCAAGAATTCTGTCTTTATTGCCATCATTTTAATTTTGCTTTATTGTCTCATATAAAGATGTAATTCATCCACTTCTTCAGCTTCCCAGAGCAGATGAGACCTGAATGTCTAATGCAAACCTTAATTCTGTGAAAAGTAAAACCAAAGGAGCTTAGTTTTCTACAGGTCTGTGTCTTAAGATTGAGTCCCAGTGTGTCTTCTGGTGTTTTTTAAGTGGCAAGCACATTTGAGACCTGTTTTGTCCATGAAGACATTAAAAGGTCTTCCTCTACTTGCCTGGCTTTTGGCACAAAGCTGTTCAGAGCTAAACATCTCTGAGACTTGTGATTCTCTGCCAAACTGAATTGAAACTGGCCAATAGACACGGCAGTTATTAGGAGAGACTTGCATACAGACAGTATGATCACACGATCCAAAGAACATCAGAGTAAAAGAAAGCAGTACCAGATGTTGTTTATGGATGATCAGGATCATCTTTCATCAGTCACCTCTTCTGGTGAGGAGTGCCTTTGGACCTTCAGGAGGGCAGGCTGGGGAGAGGTTGTGCTGGCAATATGCACAAGAGTAGATGTTACACTGCAGGTTTCCCTTACAGTCCTCATTGCTGAATGGATCATGGCCTCACACGTGGAGTGTGTGTACACCAGTGGGTGACGTACACTGGGTCCCCACCTGCAATTTAGGAGAGAGAATTTAATGCATGGTAGCACTAGTTTAAGGGCTAAGCCATTTCATCAGGTTTCTCCCTATCAGGCCCTGTGCACTTGGTCTCCGTAGACTATTCACCTCTGTGTTGTCCAGCTGATTTTACAGGTCTCCAGTGGTGGCAGGGATTTAAAATATTTCCTTTGGCTAGCTTAATGAGGTTGCTGAAAAGGGTTGCTAAAGCTTCTGATAAGCTTCTTGATTTTTATTTTCCTGGCCTTATGTGAATCAGGCTTTTGAATTCAGCCACTAGCACCTGGAAACAGGCCACCAACACTTGGGGGTTGACAACGTTATTAATGCAAGTCATTATTTGTGAGAACAAACTCCTGGCTTATATGAAGCATGTGGATTCCTACTGTCTCAAAGGAGGCAGAAATACCTGCTGTATGCAGATAACCTGCCCCCCTCCTCCCTTTCCTAACCAACAATGCCCACACCTCAACCCTGGCCTTCTCCAGCAGCCCTCTTGATGAGCAATGTCTATCTTCTCAAGAGCCCTTTTGTAAAACTCCTAAGGTTTTATAGTGGTGTCAGGCTAACAATGTACAGTATAATTTAGAGGAGAACAAGAAATTAATCATTTGGGTTGGACCACAGTAAGAGTTTCTCAGATTATTTTTTGGTTGCAGTGAGATGAAAACGTAAAAACAAAAGCCAACCAACCAAGCAAGTAAAACAATAATAATAATAATAATAATAATAATAATAATAATAATAACAACCTGGAAATATCCTGGTTCAGCTTGAAATTATATATTTTTGTTTGCCTGTTTTTGGTCTGTTTTCACATTTTTGGTTCTTTTAAGATTATTCTTCTTTTTAATTGCGTGCAGAAGTCTATATCTATTTGTGCAGGCCCATTTTTAATGTATACAAATGAAGGTGTGAAGGTAAAAGTACTTACAGGCAGGGAAGCAAGATGGCAGAATGCAGCCCAGGTTTGCCAGAGTATAGCCCTACAAACTAAGCAGGTACCTTCTTTGGGAAAGTAAAAAAACTTTCCAGAGAGAAAAAAAAAATATGTCAAATCTAATTTATTTTGGACTACAGAAAGGTGATACCACATGGGAAATTACTACTGAAGGCTGGAGAAGACAGGGATTAGGAATAAAATTGCAAAGAAGGAGTGCACTGATGAAATTAGCTGATGAAACAAAACTGAGGCACTTTCAAGACAAGAGATATCGTGAAGGAAGTACTGGGTGACCTTAAGGATAATAGAAACAGCAGGAAATTAGACAGAGCACAGTGAAAGGTTATATTCTCGGGATTAACATGAGAATTTCTGCTATGTGCCAGAATAAATAAATGCATAAATTGGAAATGACAGAAGGGGGAAAGGACCAGGGTATTAGTCATCCTGCGATCAGCTAGTACAACTGTGAGCTGCCTCTGGGATGCAGGTGAGAAACCAGCAAATGCAATTTTAGGATGAGAAGGATTTCTGAGACAGACAGGGAATTTTTAATGTCTTCGTATACGGCTTTGCTGAGGCCTTATCTGGAACATCGTCTTCAGCACCAGGCAGTCACGTGGCGAGACAAGCTCCAGCAGGGACGGATACTGAAGAAAGCTATGGGGGTGTCCAGGAGGATGGAGGGCCTGTCTTATGTGAGGAGACTACAAAAGTGCTCCACTCGTCTAACAAAACAAAGGCTGTGAAGGGATATGATTATTCTCTATAAACATGTTAAGGGGATAAACGTCAAGGAGGGAAGAAGAGCTATTTAAGCTAAAAGACAATGTTGGCACAAGAGCAAATGGGTATAAACTGGCTGTGAATAAAAATGGGCAGAAAATTAGAGGAGATGGACTAACCACTAGAGAAACGGGGCTGTGGAGCAGCCTAGCGAGCTGGTGTAGATGAGGCATGTATTTACAAAGGTGGAGGCATGAGGAGTGCCTGTGCTCCCCATTAGTGGTTGGTGAGTGCTCCCACAGCTTGAGCTTGTGCAGTGCTTCTCCCTCTTTCTCTCTGTCCCAACCCCGTTATGATTAGGTCTTGACTGCTCTTGCTAGGATGGAGGCAAAATGACCTAACTGTGTTTAGGCCGATGTTTGATCAATCGAGAAAGGTGTTTATCTAACATGCTGCCTACAACAGGAGAGGATTAGCTTCTGCACTGCAGGGAACACTCTGCAGTATGATGTTCTGATGTCTTCTCCATCTCCAGTATGGAAATGAATCCTCAGTTTTTCTCATTTTTAGCGCAACGTTGTAAGTTCATTACAGCAAACGAGAAATTATATGATAAAAGTAGCTATGTTTTGGAGGCCTGTGTTTACTTCTGTACTTTCTCCTTTCTTCCCTGCTTAATACAAGTTAGATTTTGACCATTTTTTTATAATGTGGAGAACAACTCAGACACTGAACATATTTCTTGAGAGATCTGTAGCTTCCTCTTCACATGCAAAGGAGGGTGGGGAGATGGATGGTAGGGAAAAGGGAAGGTGAATTGTTTCTTTTCACTTTCCATTGACTCACTGGTCTCTGCATTGTGCTTCCAACATAGCTGAACCACCAGGGAAATCAAGGCAGGACTCTGATCTCATTTAGGCTAACTTTAATTAGAAAGAGAAAAAGAGAAAAGGGAGAAGAAGAGGAATTTAACTGTCACAACAGATTCCCGGTACATTTCTTGGGGTAAATAATCCCAGGTAAGGTGAGTCAGGCGGAGCAGGAAGGCAGTAGTTCAGTATACATCTTAATTTCAGTGTGAAGGAAAGAGACAGAGATCAGGATATTGCATGCTCATAATCAGAGTATTGCTGAACTCGTAGGAATTGCTTTGACTAGTTCAGGCTCTATCCATCACATTTGACATTCACTAACACGTAGGATTTTTTTCAGCTTTCACACCTCTCTCACACACCAGTCCCATTTAAATGTTGAATATTGCCTTTACTCCTCACTGCTAGGTAAGGTCCTGCTTGTGAACATCTGTTGTCTTTGTGGTAGCAATGGGTTGATAGAAGAAGGGAAGGAACATGAGAACTGCTCAAGCTTCAAGCTTTGTGTATGGAGACAGCACCGATCAGGAGCCTCTAACGTTTGGGTCAACCTGAGATGTAAGCATGGGTGTATTCCAGTGCCCAAAACAAGATTTGAGAAGCAGACTATGATGGTTTTAAAACACCAGTACAAGTAGGAGAGCAAAGTTCCCAGTGTCCTGCTATTCTGTCCTATACTGTGTGTACTGCAGTGCACTTAAAATACAGTTCAAATGATCGGTTTGGCATGTTAATACATATGAGTGCACCCAGGCCTTATCAAGCCCTTTGGTGAGTTATTTTATTTCATTTCAAGAAGTCATTTGCCAGCCCAGGCTGCATCTCCCCTTGGACAGCGTGGGTACAGCCATTATAAATGTGGACAAACCTTTGAAAAGTACGGACAAACCTGATAATGTTGGTAGTGCTCTCCTAACGAGACTGGGGAAATAACTCTCCAAAGCACATGCAAGTTGGCTGAAGTCTACCGAATGTTGGGTAGGCTAATCTAATTTTAATCAAGATATGGCTGTAGCTCCTACAGCTGTACTCGAATTAGCTTTGCATTTGCTGGCTTACACACTGAAAGCTTGGAGCTGCTGCAGCAGAGAGTTCAGGCCAGGCTGCAAAACCTACCTGTGAAACAGGGCAGGCTTGGCTCTATACAGCCCCAGCTGTGGTGGAAACACATGTGGGAGGGAGTTATGGCTTTCAAAGCAGCTTCTAGTTGAACTGTGTAGCTTTCTCGTGTTTTCCCCTTAGTTCAGACAAAAGTCTGGACTTTAGTCTCAGACTTAGCCTCAGACATGCGAGAAAATGCAGTCTTAAAACCCATCAGCTCTCCCCTTCTTCATTTAAAATTGTGTACAGCTCTCGGAAAAATAACAGGTCTCAGGACATGATAGCTGCAGATGGAGAGTGTGCTATACTTCTAAGTGAAATATTAGTACAGTATGAGCAACCGTTTGGCCCTGGGCTTTTCCAGCTTTGCTTAACGTGTTGCTTTTTTGTTTTGTTTTTAAATCATGCTCTCCTACAAGACTTTTCTACAAACCCACAGTCACCTGCCAGGAGAATATATTATGCGGAGGCTGGGTAACTGGGATGAGGGGAGTCTTTATAAGACTGGGAGGCCTGGAACAATTAAATTCAACCAATTGACAGAGCAGGCGAGATGAGTTGACAGTAGAAAGATAACCTGTTTGTAAATGCAGCCCTATTTTATCTTCCCACCAATTAAATTAAGTTCGCTTTGGCCTTCAGATTAAAAAAAAAAAAAAAAAAAAGGAAACCCTAAATAAACACTGTTATGCTGCATACATCTTAATAGTTCTAATCTTCTGACTAGCAGAGCAAAAAATTAATATCTTCCTGCCTTGGTAAGAGGGAAAACAGATGCCATGGGGAGGAGGAAACAGGAGAGGATGAGCAATCCCTAGGTTTACGTTTGTGTCTACACGCACATGCACACACACATATGGAGTCAAAAATAGCTGTGTGAAAGGATGTTTTAGCCCTGGTGTAACAATGCACACGAGCACACCAGCAATGAAAAGACAGCATTTCCACTTCAGCTCGGTGACCCCAGGCAGAAGGAGGAACCTGGCTTCAGCAAGCTTGTCTCATGGCAAAACTGAAGTGCCCTGCCTTTGCTGTGCATTAGCTCGAGGATAAACCTCACATGCTGGCAGCCCCCAGGAAAACCCATGCCTTTTGCTTCACAAAGATGAGGAGTAAATGAGCCAAGATCTGTGCCCTTTCCAGCACTGCTGCCTGCAATCCCAAGGCAAATGAGGGATGCTCTGGAAGTTTAGGCTTTCCCCAGTGCCCTTAGCTTTTGCCTCCTGTAAATGTGCTGCTGGGCATTCAGGTGCTGGAGGGATGTATGACTACTGCTGCTGCCGGAGCCCCACATATCCGCAGGCAGCAGTGGAAAAGAAACTGATGAATATTGCATGATCAGAGGGAGGGAGGTGGGGCAGGGGCTGCTCTCCTTGCAGCAGAGAAGCAAACAAACACTCGCACGCCCGGGAGATGCTTTTGACGTTGGCAAACATCTCCCCAATCCCTTTCCCCCCTCTCCTTACCCCGCTTCTCAGCAGCATGTCTGAGCGCTCGGCTGTGCTGACCGTGCCTTCTGAGGCACCGATGTGCTCAGGTTTTCCTTTGGAATGCCAGGCAATGCTTTCTGCTTTTCCCCACCCTCATTCCCAGGCTTGGACACCTGGCAGGGGAGGTGAGGTGTGTTTGCAGCTTGTCCCTGCAGCCTCATAGGTGCCCTGTTGCAACCACAAGGACGCGTTGTGAAATGAGCCTCAGTGCTGTGTCTGGGCTCTGTTGCTGCTGCGGACACACAGCCATCACCGATACACCAAAAGCCTGACAAACCCAAATCCCCTGGTTATTGCTGGGTGCAGGAAAAAATAAAAATGTGGGTGGGCTTGGGAGCTAGTTCAGACTGCAGTAAGTGCACTTGGGCACATCCTTTCCCTTTTCCGTACCGGGTTGCTAAGACATACAGTAAGGAATTTGCCATCACCCATAATATTCATACATTTTGTGCTGCTGAATATTGTGTCTCCTCTGCAAGCAGCCAGCACAATTTAAAGCAACTCTGAGGCTACTACACTCTGTGGTGGGTTGTTTGGGGATGTTGGATTGTAACTGCAGATAGCAAATGTTGTGCCACTCTCTTTGGATGCAACTGTCAAATGGGACAAAACTTTATGTGTTTTACTCCCTCTTGTAAAAAAAACAACTAGCTTACAAAGCTCATGGAGGGGGAGGCTTGCCAGCATTCAGACTAAATGTCTTCTGGATTCATTTTATCCTATTATCCTTAACTAGTTTGCCCTGGATCAGACTATTGCTTCATTAGCTCTTCATATGGGGAGGCATTTTCTGTAGTGCTGAACAAAAACTCTCACTTTTTTCAGGTTTACGTAATATTCCTACATTTTTTCTTCCTTGAAATGCTTTTATTTATTTATTTATTTTATTCAGCATGGGCCTGAGCCACAAATGTTATTTTTGTGTCCCAAATTCCTCAGCAACCCAGCATGTTTGGTGCAGGCACGTTCACAGGTGCAAAGCATCAGCAAAGGAAAACGTGGGAAGGTGACTTTTAGAAGTACTCTAGATCGGTTTCTTCTTATTTTAATTGTCACTGATGATAAAATGCCACTTCCTGACTTCAGGGGGGAGCAGAACTGAGTTAATGTTAAAGTGTTTTGTAAATCCCACTCACCAAGCAAAAAAAAAAAAAATCTATAGTAGATCCCTGAGGTGAAGATTTTAATCACATAAGACAGGCAGTTCAAAGACAAAATGTACTATCAAAATAAACAAACAATATCACAGATAACTAAAACTAGAAAGCTTTTTTAAAAAAACAATTCCCATTGTTTCCTATCTGTCATTTGTTTATTTGTTCTGTTTCCTTCCTTTGGAAAACATAACTAAACTAGTGACTTTTTATTTGACTTTTCCATGCCCTTTCAATCTGAAGTGCTTCTATTTTACATTAAAATAGCAGAAAAAGAAAAGAGGTCTCAGATGAAGAGATCAAAACATCTGCCTCCTCTGTGACATCTGCATAGCTCTGCCTCACAGCATGACTCTGGTTCTTGTAGGCAGAGATACCTTGGAAACTTAAAACACACCACAAGACTATTTTGTTAGTTAGCGACGTAGGCAAGAATCGTTTTCTATTTTCCATACTTGCACCTAGCTGAGCTGGCTTTGGTGCTCTTTGTTTATGTACATCAACATAAACAAATCACTATGTGATTAGATCACTATTTCTAAGCTAAATAGTAGATTTGCTGTAGATTTGATCTACACTGTGGCAGGGTTTTTTGTGCTTATTTTATTGTAAATGTTATCCTGGAACAATCATGGTAGCTAGAGTTTCTTACCTGTGGATGTGAAGAGAGTGAGAAGAACAACTTCTGCAGATCTGCTGCTGCTTCTAGTTTCTTTACCTTCCTCAGACTTCTGTGCTATCTTAGGCTTTCTCTATTTTAATTGTTTTGTTTTGTTTTATTTTATTTTATTTTATTTATGTGACTTCTGCTCACACAAGCTTTTAAAGTTTTAAGCCACTGCTCTGCTGCTGTTTCCCTGAATCTCAAACTGAAACCATCTAACATCCAGGTGCAGTGACTATATCCCTTTCTGTGCACCCCCTTGACCCTGGAGCAACAAGAGGCTTGGAGGGGCTGCAGAAGTGTGGCTGTGGTAGTGAGGTTACCTCCCAAATTCTTACACTGAGTGCCTCTGATGTTCCTTACATATTGTGTTTCACACTTAACGTCTATGCATTCACGTGCTGTCTGCAACAGGTTCTTTTTGAGATACGATCACAAACTGTACTATTTAGATAGGAATGTAAAAATGTTGCATATACATGCATATAAGATTATAGGAAACGTTTGCATTATTTGTCAAGTCGTATGTTTTATTGCTCAGCACTGTGTAATCAGGCAATAAAAAACTTGACCTTTTATGTGATTCAGGCCTTTCCCTTCCCTCTGCATTCATTCATCTAGCTGCTGTGTTGTGTTTTTTTTGAGGGGGCCATAAATTTTTTTATTATTCTTTCCAAGTAATGGTACTGGGGAGAATTTTTCAGATGCTGCCTCCTCTATTACCATCCTGAAATCTGTTTATTTTTCTTTAGTTTCCTAAATCCAGGCCTATTTGCTAATCTCAGAACAACTAAATTGGATAAATGCAGAGCAGGTGCTGACAGAATTTAAATGGGGAGAGTGGCTGCAAGGTGCAAATTGATTTTTTAACTGTCCATCCCGTGGAGGATGTAGTAGTCTTCCCTGAAAAGGGCAGGACACAAGCCTTGGTTATGTCCAATTGCAGCTCAATTAAGAGTATAAAAGCGTTCCCCTGCAAGCAGGGCTTTCTTTTTTATGAGCTGTTGGACAGAAAGAAGAGGATGGAGCTAGTAAAGTGGAAAGGGACTCCCTTGGGCGGTATGTTTAGGATGCTCTGTTGCTTCTTTTCTTTGGTCCTAAGGGCCTCTAACAGCTTTAAAGATATGTTTATGCTGGGAGACCATCGCCTCCTTTGCTGCGGATGGAAAAGCGTGCTTCTCGCCCTTCCCGCTAACAGCATTGCAGTGATTTCCCTTCTGAGTGCTGTGGGTAAGTGAATTACATGGAATGAGATTTCCTCTTGTCTCTAGATAAAGCTGGGTGACCGAGTGTAAAATTGAGAGAACTTTGCTTTTGCAATCTATCACTGCCCTCCCTTAGCGCTCTCCGTGGTGTACCTGTGGGGCCTGATTCACCACAGTTTAAAATGGTGTGAAGGCAGTGTGAAAGAAAGACAGCTAGCTCCTTAGTGTGAATTGTCTGGCCCACCGAGACGGCTGTTGTTTGCTAAAATTGTGGCCCAGAGGGCCGCAGGTTTTTTTTCTACCCTTGTTATTCTTCCTGTTTCTTGAGCATTGCAGGTCTTGTGCTGCTTTTTCTATGGGGAAAGGCTGAGCCAGTAATGCATGTGAACAAAGCTGAGGAGCATCTGGCTCCTTCTGCAAGGTCTGTGTACTGCCTTCTGATTCAGTGCGGGTACGCAGCCCTGTCTGGTTAGACCAGCTAGGCTTCTGGTTGCTGTAAGCTTCTCAAATGCTTGATCCTGCCTGATCTCTTAGAAGAGTAGCTGATGGGATGTGCATTGTGCTAGCAGCTAGGAACAAAAGCTGGTTATCACTCATCCAGTTACTCTAGATGCAATTGATCCTATATAAGAAGCAGGTGAGCTGAAAATTATAAGGAAAGTCCCTGAGATTGCTGTATGGCTGGAAGGAGGAGAAAACATACAGGCAGAGAGTGGGACTCTTGGAGTAGTGTGTCAGCTTGCTAAACTAAGTCCCTGTTTCCGCTGTAGGTAAGTGAGGGTTTGTAACAGGTTTCTGTGCTACTGAAGTCTCAGTGGTAAAACCAGCTTAATCATGGAGGGTCAACAAAATGACCTCTTTCCAATCCAGGACTGTAATATGATCTGGAACTCTTTATTTTGCCAAAAAACAAAACAAAACCCTCTTACACTCTCGCTACAGAGGTAGGTTTTAAAGCATGATGTATGAGCAGTTAAAACTCACAGGTATGATGGGGCAGCCACTTTTGACCTTTCTGGGTGAAAGGACGACAGGGCTGGGACAAGCACAAGCTTCCAAAACCATTCTTGCTGTCTGACCACACAGTAGTTGTAAGTGCAGCCTTTGCGATTCTTTTATAGGCATCTCCCCTGAGCTCTCATAATGGAAATGATAAAACTGAAACCTGGGGTTGACGCTAACAAACCTTCTCTCTGCATAAAGATACTTGATTGCAGAAACCTGAATGAGAAACAGTAACTGCTTTTTAAAATATATATATAATTAGGTATTTGAAGTGGCCTTATAAGTGCTCCCTTTGGAACACGAAGGAGTAGGTGGATAACTTGGCTGTTGTCTTACAGTTACCGTGTAGGAATCTGAAGCATTTTGACTGAGGATTCTCCACCTGGACTTTCTTGAGCAGCTCCATCTTCTATGTATTAAGTATACACTATGTATTAAGTGACCTAGAAGGTAGACCACTCCATCACACTACTTGTTTAGATGTTAGACTATGGGATGGAAATGAGGTGTTAGCTTCTTAAACTGAGTGAGCTTTAAGCCTCCTGTTAAGGTGTGTGTTTATATTTATATATATATATATATATATATATATATATATATATATATCTTTCCTGCTTTTTAAGCTAGAGAATACAACTTTTTTTCATGACTGCTAGACTTGTACATTTAACCACTTCAAATGCTATGAAGCCATTATCAATGGCTGGATGACTGGCACTACTAGCTTAAATGGTTGAGGCATCTTTGCCATTCTCTGAGTGTTGGGTTGGGGAGAACACGTGATAGATAGCACAAGAGTGAGTACAGTAGACTTGCTGATGCCTGTTGCTTCTTCCTAGACCATGTGGATCAAAGGTAGACAAAGTCAAGTCCCTTAGGATATAGTGAAAATAGGTGTTTAAGAGTCTCCTTTGTGGGTCTGGCTCTTAACCTTTTGGCTGAGCATATTACTTGTTCAAAGCTTGACTCCAGACTCATTTATGCTGAAAACAAAAGCCTATAAACCATGGGATGATGGCTTTGGCTGTGTCTTTTTTCACCTTGGAAAGATAATGAATGTTGTCATATAATGTTGCCTAAATGGTGGGACTCCTGAGAATCTCACAAAAAATAACAATAAAATAAAAAAGGTGGTCTCAGCTGCTGTTATGTAACTCACTGTTTCTCTGAAGATAAGAACTCAATAGCCTAGGGTGAGAGGATAGAAACCAGCTGTGGTCACTGGAAGCCAAAATAGATATGTATACCCCTGTCATGGAGGAATGGAATTGATGGTAGCAATAAAAAAGTGTTTGGCATCTCCCAGCCCTGCACAAATACTTGCAATGAGTAATTTTAGCTTTTCCTGTGCTCCCTGTTCTGAAAGAACAGAGTTGCTGCTTCTTCCTCCCACAAGTAGACGTCTCTGTGGAAGGAGCATGAGTGGCTAGTTTCAGCAGGATTCTTGGTATGCAAAGACAAGGTACTAGTCTCATTTAGGTTGCCAAATTGTACATTGGAGATGGCCATATAAGCAAAAGTGATCGCTCATGTAAGGAAAAAGATACCTTCTTTGGGTTTAAATGGAGGTAGGTGAGGATATCTAGGTGGACCAAAAAAAAAAAAAGGTAGCATTTCCGTATGAATAAGCTAAAGGTTAGGCAGGACACACAGTTGTCTTGACTTGTTTTTTGTTTTTTTTTTTTTTTTTTTTTTTTTTTTTTTTTTTTTGTCTGTTTGTTTTTCTTTTCTCTGGAATATTTTACAATGACTCTTTAAAGGAAAAGATATCTTTCCAGGGAGAGGAACTGAAATGCTTGCTGAGACTACTATGTACCATGTCAGCTAGAACATCTGTAGAGTAGGAACATTAGAAATGTTGTGAGGAACTTCTGTGGAGATGTCCTTTGTACTTGAAACAAAACAAAAAACAAACAAACAACATAGATGCTTTTTAAGGTAAGGATGATAAGAACAAGGATGTCTTATAGTTTGCAAACCACAAGCATGCCTCATAGTGGCGTAAGTCTCAAGCTGGCATAAGTCTTTTTGTTGCCTCTCTGTGGCTCTAGACTCTTCCAGAAGCAGCCTATGCAATGCTGTTCTGTCCCATACAAGCTGCCTTGCACTGCATTGTTTCTTCTCTTTGGCAGGATGCAAGGGGACAGGCATCTGGTATGACCCAAGTGACAGGGTTTCTCTATGTCAGTATGGTAACACAGGTGGCTGGGAATGACAACGATAAGGACTTTTAGTAATGAAGAACTGAATGAGTTTAATAATAGCTATTCACATGCTCCTGTGGAGCATGATACTAAGGCCTAATCATGAGAGTTCTTCAGTCTTTGAAATCATTCTATAGACATCTCAATACAGAGCTGGTGCCACTAAGTGGAACATCTGGAGGAAACATCCAATTTAGTAGCTAATGCTATAAAAACAGAATGTCATTATCTCAAAAATAAATAAATAAATTCAATTCTGTTTCCATCATAAGGAGACACTTATATAGCTCTGGAGCATCCATAAGGGTTTGTGGATTAAACCAAATAATGCCAATTCTGTGGTACCTTTTCAGTAGTTAAAATACAGTGTCTTTTGTTTTAACCCATCTGTGTGACTCTAGTGGTGGCTGCAGCTAGACAGTATTCCTAACCAGCCTTAAAAAAGGACTTAGGGTTTAATTCCTAAAAACTATGTTCTTTACTGAAAATGAACTACAGCTAGTCATATGTTCTTTCCCTTCCTGCCCCAAGCAGGTTTCCAACTAGAATTTGAGAAGCAGAGACCTCCTTTCCTGTGAAGTTCATATTGATTCAGGAAGGAGCTGGTTCAATATTCCCCTGGGAGGGAGGCAGTATTAAATATAATGTTTAGTGATTGGAACTGTGCAAGAAAGCACTTTATTATTCCCACAACTTCAATGAAATAATCTCAAGTCTCTAAAATGGGAGAGTAATAGAATAAACTGCTGGTTTACAAACAAACCAATAAAAAAAAAAAAAGAGGCAAAAAACACTAACACCTCTACCTAACTCTCTTGCTGGCCATGTCCATTTCCAGAAAGGTCAGATAAGCAGCTGAGTTTTCCCCTTAAGATGGAGTTGACCAAAATAAAACCATCCAAGCAGAGACCTCTGGGCTTACTTTTGCCATCAGGCAGTGCCTCCATACTATATGCATTAGTTCTGAATTTGGTAGAGCAGGGGCACGTAGCTGTGAAACACAAAGTGCAATCCTTGGGATGTTGGCTTTTCTGTTATGATTCTTGTCCCCCACCCTTTTAAACCACAGAAGTATTCTTCTGTCAAAACTGATATAATATTGCATACACAATTTGATTTTTTTTTGGCAAGAAACTGTCATTTTTCTGATAGCTTTCCAACCCTTACTCCAGAAGTCATTAAGTAAGACAATTTCATTAGAACCAGCTGTGGTAGGCCTGAAATCACCTCACCCTTTGTTACTAGGCATTGGCAGCACCTGCAGACTTCAGGGATGATGAGAGAGAGATTTCTTTAACATATGTCAGACTTGGCAGAGTCAATATGCTGTTGGCTACAGCTGGTAGTTAAACTCCTAGTCCTATGTTGTATGACTTACCCTAAAAGAACACAATCTCTGTCCTGAAGAGCTGCAGGCAATTAACACTCCCTCTCTTGAAACCTACCAGAGGAATGTAGCCTGATTGCTTGTTGGCTAGTAGTAGGAAAAACTAAATTGCTGAGGGAAAGGGGCATATGTGTAAAGCAGGTCCTTGAGAAAGAGAGATGCTGTAGTTGGCTCTACTCTCCTTCTTAGTGACCAAAGGGAACTACGAGGAGATGACAGATGGCACCACTCAAATGAGGTCTTACAAGGGCTGATTGCTGTCTTTCTGTGCTAATCCAGTGTGCATCTGTTGGTCACTGCTTTCTGGTCTCTTGAGAGATGAACGTGCCATCGCTAACCTGGACTTGCTGCATCGCTAACCTGGACTTGCTGCTCACCAAGAGGCATGGTGAGAGCTGTTGACCAGCCATCAAAAATAATGCCAGTGAATAAAATAATTCCAATGTTCAGTATCAATTCCCACTCTATCCTGGTGAAACCACTTTCTGGGTAAGAAAAGATTGGTGAAGTTTTTTTCTAGTATATTATTAACTCTGATATTCCATGTAATTTAGGATTGGAATAGGTTATAAAAGATGATGTTCCTTGAGGAAAGCACTAAAATAGATTTTTGCCCTTTTAAGTTATATTAAAAAAAAAAAAAGTAAAAGAAATCCAGTATAATAATCTTCATCTTTTTTAGCTGCACTTCTAAACTTAAATGGCAATGAGAAGTTTTTTTCAAGTCTGAGGCTTGGACTTCTGTAGTGAGAGTGTCCTGAAAGTCTCACCAGAGACTTTACTTTTTTCTATATCCTTCCCAAGTCAGTAGACATTAAGGGATGAATGCTCATGAGAGTGTTTGAACTTGCATCTGTAGTCATGACTTTTTGGAACCCTTCATTTGGAAGGGACCTACCAGGATCATCAAGTCCAACTCCTGGTTCCCCACTGGACCACCCAAAAATCAGACCATATGTCTGAGAGCGTTGTCCAAATGCTTCCGGAATTTCATCAGGCTCGATGCTGTGACCACTTCCCAGAGAGCCTGTTCCAATACTCAAGCACCCTCTTAGTAAAGAAACTTTTCCTGATATCCAACCTCCTCTCTTGAAGCTTCAAGACATTCCCTCAGATAATGCTTATTTCTGCTCCCTCCTGTGCAGAAGGTTGGAGACCACGGGATATGAGAATCACCTAGTGGCAGACAGCAATATGAGAAGCGAGAATATTGGCACTGTTGCACAGTATAATAATTTCAGATAACAACTTTTTGAAAGACTTGTACAGGAGAGGTGTTAAGGATAGATGATCCTACTCTTCTATGGATGTTGAGACTACAGGTAGTTGGGAAAAGCTTCTCTCTGCAAGTTTCTTCTGAAAAGTGCTTAATTGTTAACACTTTGGCTTTGGTGAATTTTGCTTTCCAGCAGGTGTTAATGGACTGATAAGATTTATCTAAGTCTGATAAGCTCTTCCACCTGCATAAGACCTGCTGCTTTGGTTGAAAATAAAACCCAAGTAGAAATTGATGGTGTTTAGTAGAAGCCCTCCAACCTCTTTCTGTAATCATGCCCATCATGCCCTTTTTTTTTTTTAACTGGGGGTAAGTGTCACAACCCTGGGCACAAGTTCTGTGCACTTAAGTCACTTGTAAGGCATAGTAGAGGTGCACTGAACTCCAGTGGAGAAATTCTACGGAGCTCTGGGATAAGAACTGCCTGAGATAGTTCCTGATTTTAAAATAGGCTCTTTAAGAATATCCTTGAACTTCTGTCTATTGATCCAGGCCTTGCAGTTTTCACATTGGTTTTTCAAATGACTAAAACCATCCCAGCTCCCCCCACAGTTTTAGTTCCTCCTGAGTTATCTGCAGAAAGTTAGAGCTCACCTGAGCTTTGGCAAATGATGAAATAATGCACTATTTAAGCATTAATGTGGGGCTAATAGCCCGTGTGGATTCACTTCAGTTGTTTCTGCTTCTTTCCTCCTAGGTTTGCTTTCGCTGTAGTGCATCAGCCTGTGTCTCAGATACTATGAAACCCTGCACACCTCACTGACCTCCTGAGAGGTAGAAGCTTACTTTGGAGGCAGTAAGAAAATGGGAGGCACCAGCACGAGTCTCTGTAGTGAAGGTGTGGCTTCAAAAGGCCTTGTGCTCTGATATTTAGGGTACCAGCTGAGGCTGGATGTAGGCAATTCTGTGCAGGGACTTTTTAAACCACACACTGTTAAAAGATGAAGGGTATCTGTAGCTGTATGCTTATCTTAGCTTTCCAGGAAGTTTCTCTGAATTTTCTTGAACCTCTGTAGTTGAAACCAGATGTGGGGTAATACAGTTTTTTTCACTCAAACATCATGTCCTCTGAGAATGAAATGCGGTAGGACCTATATTGGTAAACTTCCATGGTTCTCTGAGTTATTTATATTTTAACTTGTGTGGAGGAGGCCTATTTGATATTATCACAGAGGATGGTGACAGAATGGAGAAACTCAAGTGTCTTCTTTTGGAGGGACACATGAATTCTAGTCACGTCCATTCCATCTAAAATGACATATACAATACTGCACCAGAATATGGGTGCAAGAACTAAAATGGAAGTAGTTAAAGCATAAGTACTGGGGAGGAAAGAGGAGCTTTGTCTGAGGGTTTGAACTTTTTTTTTTTTTTAATGGAAAAATATTCTCATGGTTAATAAAGACTGGGAGCAATGCTGTGATATGGCATGGAAAGATTGCATGGGGCTTTGGGTCAGTGAAAAAAGTTGTAAGACTCTCTTCAGTAAACATACCCTTTTTTTTTTTTTTTCCCCAAAGAAGATGAAATGATTTGTATACAGACTCCCTGCTATCTCTTAAGAGGTAGGAAAGGGGGGACTGGGGGGGGGGGAAGGCAAAGGCAAGTGGAGTCCCAGGTAATGCTGTGAGAAGCCGAAGTTATAACACAAGTACCTGTGGATTTCTGTAGCACTGGAGCAGACCAGAGCTGCCTTTAGAAAGGTAACAGATGGCTCAAGTTGCTTCATTTGCCATATACTATCTTGATGGGGCCAGTCATGTAATTCAGAATGGTGACTTTTGCTAGTGCTTAAAGCATTGAGGTAGGGTAGTAAGTGGCAAAATAAAGGGACTTCAGGTAGCTTGCAATAGGCTTGCATGTAGGGAGGACCCTATTCTATACAGTAAGGGCTGTCTCTTTTCTGAATCATGACAAATGAGCAAGTAGCAACAAACCAAAAATACATGTAGATTGCCTTCAGTGACCTGGAGCTTCCACTTTGACCACAACTGATCATGTTCTTTCATTCCTTTGAGCAGCTATGAAGAATAATTTACATAAAGTGCTTTAGTGCCCAAGCAGATATGGAAATAACTGGAAGCACTTCAAAATGTTCATGTTGGTACCCTGATTTCTCTACAATCCACCATTCCAGGGGGTAGAAACATAATTCAGATCCAGACACTGGAGCTCTGGCTCTTCTAAAATCAAACCCAAGCAAATTTTTTCATGAGGTTGCAAAAGCATTTTATCCCATGGGTTGAAAGCTGAGTTCTAGATCTGTTAGAAGGCTCATTTCATGTGTCAGACACCTCACGCAATGCCTCTACTTCCTTTCAGTTAGTAACAATAATATTAAGAAATTCTACCTATAACAGCAACAAAATGTGCTGCCACTAACTGTTGATCATGATTCTTTTTTGTCACAACTCAAGCTGTCTGTGACTAGTTATTGTGACACTCTATGATTATCCTGAGGCCTGATGATATCACTTCTAGTGAAGTGCAACCTTACTCTGTTCCTTTCATGTTGGCTTTAGACTACTTTGTCTAGCTGGGACAAACTTCAAGGGCTTGGGAGGATTGATTTGGAATTCAAAATGATTTTGATCAAGTGGAGATGCAGTCCAAAATGAAACAGATGGAATTCAAGACAAGTGTAGAGATTTACCCTTAGGAAGGAAAAATCAAATATATGAATACAAATGGAGAATGACTCTCTCAGCAGCAGTGCTAGGGAAGACCTGATGGATTAAATGATCTGCAAATGGCAAGAGGATCATTCCATCTTCAAAGGGGAAAGGGGGGGAGGGAAGAAACAGTCCTGAAGGAAAGATTAAAATTATGCTTATATAGAGGGAAGGAGGGGAATACTTCTACGGAGGCTTTGTCTGTAGCATTTTGCAAAGTCTTTGTAACAGCTTCAGAGAAATGAGTTCTAGGGAAAAGGAGTAATGTGAAGACAGCTTCTCGTGGGAAGTATTAACGTACAGACGGATGGGAATATAATAGAGATTATTTACAGGACACTTGGGGAGAATGCTGAGTAACCTACGCTGTGTGAGTGTGAGGAGAGTATGAAGAAAGGGCAAATAATGCACTCAAGTAGGTGCCTCAAGAAGGCAGTAGAATCATTCTCATTTAATTATTTTTAAGTGGTTAGATAAAGATCTGTAGAAATAACCAAGGTAGGACAGTCTCTTCTTCCTTAAGGAAGGATAGGAGGGGCTTTCCAGTCCTATAATTTTATGATCCTTAAATTGTACCATAACTTTGACCTTGAGAAGATGTTCTTAAATTCTAAATCAAAATTGCCATTCAAGAAAAATATGGGTAGTGGCTTTGGGGCCTGCATGTGCCAGCTTCTCATTTATTCCTTTCTATTTGTAAGTTGTCTTCATTGGACAGGGACAATACAGTGGCCACAGTGCCAAGACTGTTCTGGCTATGATGCGCTCCAAGGTGCTAGTATTGGAGGCAATACACAGAACTTACAGTCTCTGCTCATCTACGGACCAATGTAATTGAAATATACTTGTAGGTCTTCCATTTGGGGTCAGGGTTTGAGTCATCTGCTTTCCAAATTCTATCCTGCTCTATTATTCTGTTTTTATCTTGGAAGAGTTGTTAGGAAGTGGATATTGCAGGCACTAGCTGACAAACTACAAGCTAGTAAAACACTGACCTGAGAAAGCTAGCAACCTAGGCTGGGGTATGAAAGTAGAATATCCTGTAAACCAGAGCTGTAAATGCACTGCAGATGAAGTGGCCTTCCTTGCATTGCTGCAGCAAGACTAGGGACTTCATCAAAGGTAGCTTACAGGATATGTCAATCTTGTGTACAGCTGCAGTTAAAGAAAAGACAGGTCTTAATAAATCTCTTTACTGAAATATGCTTTCCTTCCCTCTCACCTCTGCTGTCAATGGCTTTCTTCGGTTACCTTTCTAAAAGGAGTGGTTGTATGTGAAGAAGCATCCCAGGATTATTTTCCTGCCTTTCTTCTTTCCTCTAGTAACTGTCCCATATTTTGCTCCGTGCCTTGACATGGGTTATTTTCCCGGAGAAGCTGGGCAGTAGCCAAAAGACCATACTAGTTCGATGAAAACATCAAATGGCTGAACTGAAGTGTTTGGAGTGATGCTTCAGAAATCTTCTGGATAGAAGGAAAGGGATGACACAGGCAATAGAAGCTGCTAATCTTCCTTTTCCCTGCGGTTAAGAGCTCTCTGAGCATGACATACCATCCAGCACAACTCTTCTATAGCGGAGACGTATGTCTGTTGTTCCAGTGAACACAGAGTTAAAATGGGCAGCCCTTGTCCTTGTGAAAAGAGGGAGAGCGTCTTGCTGAGACGACAAAAAATTCTTCAGGCATGGAGGAGGCGGTCTTCTTTATAAAATTATCCTTTGGAATATCCTGTGTGACTTCTATCTGCGGTATAACATACTGACTTTGGCTCTTCTTGAGGTGATCTCTAATTAATATTGTTGCAAAGGCATAGATCTGTGTTCTGGGGGGTCTTTCATACAGCAGTTGGGTGTGGAATAGGTGACAGAGAGGGAGCTTCCTGTGCAGGAAGCAGAGCAGCTGAGTTGGATCTTGCAGTACATCGTAGCTGTTTTTTTTTTTTTTTTTTTTTTTTTTTTTTTTTTTTTCCCAAATACTTCCATATTCTGTTTTAATACTTTGCTGCAAATTGTAACAGCCATGTACTGTGAAATTCGCTCAAGATGCTCAGTAAAACATCTGCTGACACTTTCAAACTTGTGCTCTTCCAGAGTAGCTTAAGACTATTGCCCTACCACCTACGTGCCAGAAAAATCAGACTGAAGATGCCCAAGGATGGGGTAAAGGAGGACAGTGGTAGGGTTACAATTTATAGTCTGGGTAGCTTCTGGCTAGGAACTACAGCTAATGCTGTGACCATGGGGGATTGCGACAAAAGGTACTTACTGTTTTTTCCTTAAATGTGTAGTGATAATATACAGTTGCTGATATAACTGCCTGAGGACATCTTGGTGCTTTCTAATATAACATTAAGCTCTCTCCATGTACATCTTTCTGCATTCTAATGTGTCTCTCAAATGCTTCAGTAGGCAGAGACTACAATGAAAAAGGTATCATATTCTTTTAATGCTGGTAGCTCAGTAACAACCTGCGTGAGATGCTTAGTCAGGCTGCAGCTGTCAAACTGAACATCTTTCCTGTGGCAGGTGTAAACTTCATGCTATGTAGCTACAACAGGGCCTTCCCCTTACTTGAGGAGGTACACTGGGGGAAAGGTGTATGTTAATAAATTCTCCCCACCCGCCCCCCCCCCTTATATTTGCCTAATGAAGTACCTCGAGACACTCTGAGGCTTTTTCATTCATGTTCATAGCTAGTTCACTCCCCTCTGGTGCAATGAAGAAATGAAATCATGGGCTTGAAATGATCTCAAGTAACTGACAGTACTCTGAGGTTTAGACTTGCATCCTCTAATTCCTCATCCACATAAGCCACTGTCAAGGTAGTTTCTTGCACTTGGTGTCTTTTGTAGTCTGACCATCAAACTCATTGTGAAGTTCTAGAATTATTTTTGCCAGTGGTAGACTAGCTACAGGTGGTAAATCAGATGTGGAGCTTAGTGTAGTTAGTGTAATGGAGAAAATCCAGCATTTGACTGACCAGTGAGGGATTACACCGGCTGTTTTTTAACCATTTCAGTTGCCACATTTCTGCCTGTGACCTGATTTACCTTGAGGTGGTTACTCCTTTCATAATTTGGAGTACTTACAGGCATAAAACAAAAGTCTTCATAGACAGACTGTTAGGAACTTTAGAGATGGACAGCTTTCATTTGAAAACAGCTAGAGTGGTCAGAAAGGAATTTTGGTGCTTGGATTTGGACATAAATATTTAAAACAACTCCACTACTGTATTCTTGGGGTCAAGTGAGACTTTTGATACTGAATTACTTCAGCAGACAGTTTGAAGTTTTCCATTTAATCTTTTCTAAGTCAAGTCTATCAAGTCATAGAGCAATGCTTACCTTTTCTATATGCAAGTGCAATAAGGTGAAAGCCTTATAACTAAACTGACTTAATGAAAACCCCTTAATCCCATTAGTCAGTGAAGCACTATGAGAGCCCATTCTGTCACACCTGTGCTTCAGACATACCATGGCCTCAGGCTATGTGTTGGAATTGAAGTTTTAACTTCCCGAATCCCGACCTGATCAGCAATTGAAATATCATCATTAGAGTGGCAATTTTGAGCCTTTTTCCATTTGTGAACACTTCATAGAATCATAGAATGGCTCAGGTTGGAAGGGACCTTTAAAGATCATCCAGTTCCAGCCCCCTGCCATGGGCAGGGATGTCACCCACTAGATCAGGTTGCCCAGGGCCTCATCCAACCTGGCCTTGAACACCTCCAGGAATGGGGCATCCACAGCTTCCCTGGGCAGCCTGTGCCAGTGCCTCACCACCCTCTGAGTGAAGAATTTCCTCCTAACACCTAATCTAAATCTCTCCTCTCCTAGTTTAAAACCACTCCCCCTTGTCCTATCATTTGAAAAGTGTTTATTGCAGGGGTGGCATAGATCCTGGTACAGTGCATTAAACAAATTGATAATAAGCTTGATTCTCTGAGTCAGCTTTTTCAGATTGCTCTGGGAATGGTTTATGCCAGAGCTCCAAGGATCAAGCTGAAAAGTAATGTTAGACTATAGGCAGAAATAATGCATGGTCTTTCCACTCTGCCTTTCCCATCAATGTGTTAAAGCTCTGTAAGAAAAGGATTCATTCACTATGCTGTGGATTGCCCTGACGTTTATGTCCCTTAGTGCTGTACTTATTTCTTTTAGGCAGAAATGCAACTTCCTGCTTATTTACCTGTCCCGGAGAACAAGTTAAAAAATTTATCCATAGAGCCATGTCTGCTAATGCTGCTCTCTAGCTACGCTGTCTGCATTGTCCAGGGGCAAGACTTCATGCCTGAGTTCCCTGCATGCCCATCCAGCTATTTGTGTGAGGCTGACATCTTGTACTTAGGTATTCAGAGTTGCTCTGGCTAGCCCTCTTTGAAGGAAAATACCCTGTGTAGCTCTTCAGCTCTCGTGTCGTTAAACCAGAAACAAAGGAGTGAAAATGCCTTTGGGCTGTGATATATTACAGATTAATTTTAGGAGAGACTCTTGTATTGGTACTCTTCTTCTACTTCCTGCCATTTTTCTTCTTTACCTGCAAAACAGGTTCTCCTCTGCTTTCTGGGATGAACTCTTTCAGTTTGTCCCAGACAATGATGCTTGCTTTGTATTGTCTGCACTGTGGGCCTCCCTAGTTGTTGGACGGGAAACTGGGAAGTAGAACACTAATAATATGCATTGCCTATGTTAGAATCAGAGGAACTACAATAAGGTAACAAAGAATAAATAAAAATGGGTAGAGAACTAGTAGATATGCCACGACGGATGTGAATGAAGGAGAAAGGTGACTGACTTCATGTGGAAGGACCAATATGACCAGGAGAAGGTGGGCTGTAAAAGTGGAATGTGTTGATGTCACCTGGAGTAGCAGGTCACTCACATCTAAGCCCACCTAATTCCAGCTTGCCAGGACCCCTAGGTCTTGGAGGAATGAAAAGGACAATTTTCAAGTTATGAAGAAATGGTGGCATGAAGATGAAGAACAGGACTGGCGCCTTAAAACACCCTGTTAAGGAGACAAAAGTCAATCACATATTAATGAGCCATACAGCTGAGACAATATTATAGTCACTGTTAGTTCTTTAAAGGAGGTAGTGTGAGTGAAATCAGGTTTGGTTTGAAAACAAAGATATTCTCTCCTCTGAAGTCTCATGTCATTGCTGCAATGTTGCATCGTCATCTGCTATCCCACCATGCTCAAACGCTGACTCTGCTGTGCAGACTCACTGTGACTCACTGTGCAGACTTGAATCTGCAGTGCCATCTCCAGCTAAGTAGCTTCAGTATTCATCTATCCTTCAGCAACAAAGCTTTTTCTAAGGTTTAAAACTAATCTCTTTCTGCAGTCATATCCTGTAGGTTCTTGCTTACTCTACAATGAACATACAAAAACTTAATTCTACTTTTTAATGAAGTTTAAGAGGCATTGTGACTTGCCCTTGTCTCTTTTTCTGGTGAAGAAGCCCCAGTATTGATCTTTATTCATAGTTCTATTATGTAATCCTCCAATAATTCCTGTTCTCTACTGGAATAGTTACAATTGATATGTGTCTTACTTGAGGCAGGATGTCCCCAAACTAGGTGTGGTAATGCAAATGATAAATTGACAGCACTTGATATGGTGGAAAAGTTGGTATAAACTCACTAATTGGAGCTAGACCATCTCACTAGTTTGTTTTCTTTAATGATATCTAATGGTAAATAAGAGCCACTGTAACTGATGAAGGCTCAGTATAGAACTAGGATTGAAAAAAAAAAAATGTGCTCTTCTTTTTAAAACAATTATAGGTCCTTTGAGAGGAGCTGAGGAAATCTTCAGTCTTATTTAGGGACGGGGTACATTTTTAGTTTTGAGTAAAATTATTTGTTGTTTTGCTTTCAAGGTTCTAAGAAAAAGCAATAGAATTCTAAATGTTGTTTCTGAGCAAGTCATAGGACTTTTAATACATTGAAGTGAGATATGGTGAAATTTGAAACTCCTCTTTAACCAGTACACCTGGGTAAGCTGGACATGAGTTCCAGAAATGTTTTGCTCAAAATCTTCTCTGAATCTTCTCTTCAAATGTAAGAAGAATGTAAACATATATTTTAATGTCCATACACATTTATACAAAAAGTGTGCCTTTTCCATCCAAAACATGCACGTACTTCACATGGAAAAAAAAAAACAGCTGCTGATGCTGAAAGCTGGTAAGGGAGTAAATCTGAGAGTGCTCCAGTTTGGGACATCATATCTGAAGGTGTCATGGCATGGAGCAGAGAGGAAAGCCTTCTTTACTTTGCTCTAGTGTGGCCACTTTTGAAATGCAGCACTGCAGTTTAGACACCTCACTTCCAGAATGTCTGACAAGGTTGAACGGGGTGCTGCATGAGAACATAATTAAAGGCTGGCATGACCTTATTTACAAGGAGAGACTTAAACACGTACAACTTGGTTAAGTTATGAAAAAAGGGTTTACTCTAACTGTCAAGATGTTTGGAGAGCTGTAAAGCCTGGAAAGCACAGGACTGACTAGGCACCTAAAGTAAAATTTCATGATTGATGGCAGAAAGCTCCACTGATGATGAGATATCTTAACTTGCAGACTGTTCTCCTTGGAGAGACAGAAAGCATCCTGTGGCATGGGGCATTTGTAATGTGCCTGAAAGAGCACAGCAGCAAATAAGGGTGTATATCCTTCCCTGTGGAAACACTGCTGCACTGGCCAAGGTTTAAAAGTGAGACAATATACCTTCTTCAAGACAAAAATGCTGCATAAGGGCAGAGCATAAGCAAAGCAGACTTTTAATGGTTTCAGTTGAGTCACTTTTCCATTTCAAAATGTTTAAAGAGAAGCTGTGATTAAAGGGGTGAATTTTGCTTATTTCCTCATATTCAGATTGATTCCAAGTTGAAGAAATATGTCATTTTTACATTAAATGAAAAATTCTGGATTCCTAGTTCTCATCAAACTGTTGACCCACACTTCATAAAAATTTCAGAACCTCAAGTTACACAGGATTGTTGAGAGTGGAAGGAGGATCCAAAGACTGTCTAGTCAAACTCCCTTGTTGAATAGATGGTTACAAACAGTAGGTAGCTCGAGGCTGTGTCCAGCTGGGTTTTGGATAGACCCCAGGCTGAAGACTCCACAAGCTCTCTGAATGACTTGTTCCAGTGTTTGACCTGCACAGTAAATAAATACATAAAATAAATTCTTATGTTGAAGTGGAATTTCCTATATTTCAATTGGCACCTACCACCTCTTACCCATTCACTGGGTACCACTGACTAGAGTCTGTCTTCTTTACTGCCTGCCATCAGGTATTTATACACATTGATGAGATTCACCCTGAGTCTTTCCTCCTTGAGGCTGAACAATCCTAGTTCTGTCAGCCTCTCTTCATATATCAGAAGCTCCCAGTCCTTAATCATCTTAGTTGCCCTTTGCTGGACTCATTCCCATATGTCCGTGTCTTTACTGTACTGGGGAGCCCAGATTAGAGCACAGCACCCCAGATATATCTTAAGTGTGGGTTAGAAGGAAAAGCTCATTTCCCTTAACCTGCTGGCAATGTTCTTCATCACAGGAGGCTGCTGACTGCCACTGCTGCAAAGGTACGCTGCTGGGGACTTGTGGAGATGCAGAGCTCGTTTCCAACCAGTTGACCCAAGCATGTATTGGTGCAGGAATCACTTTCTTGAACTTGTTGAGGTTCACGTTGACCTAATTCTTCAGCCTGGCAGAGTCTGTCTGAAAGTAGCGCAACCTTCTGGTATATCAGCCGTTCCTCCTCATTTTGTATCTTCTGCAAATTTGCTGAGGGTGCACTCTGCTCTGTAGTCTAGATCGTTAATGAAGAAATTGAATTTTATTGGTCCCTCTGGGGTACACCTCTAATGACTGGTCTACAGCTGGGCTTTGTGCCCACAAAGATCACAACCCTTTGGCCCCAGCATTTGAGTCACTTTTCAGTCTCACTTTCTACTTACTTAGCCTGTAGTTCATCATTTTGCCAATGAAGATATTATGGAAGATGGTTTTAAAATGTTATCTAAAGCCAAGATAAGAAATATCTCTTTTCTTTTATCATCTACTGAACTAATTATTTAATTGTAGAAGGCTATGAGGTTGGTCAGGTACGACTGCTCCTTCATAAATCCATGCTGACTATGCCCAATCACTTTTTTTTTTTTGGTCCTTAATGTGTTTGGAAATGGGTTCCTGGGTTCCAGAAATGTTTGCTCCATCACTTTCCTAGAAACTGAGGTAAGGCTGATGGGCCTTTAATTGCCCAAATCTCCTTCTTGTTCTTGAAGATTGAAGGTAAGAGTGATGTTTACAGAAATAGAAATTGTCAGTATGAACTTAGTGCATAAATTTGCTTCCTTTTTTTTTTTTTTTTTTTTTTTTTTTTTTTTTTTTTTTTTTTTTTTCATTGGTTGGGGAAAGTTTGTCTCTTTCTTGGAATAAAACATTGGGGGTATTTTAAAGCAATTTCCTGGACTGTAAGAAATGCTTCTATAGCCAAGCTTCAGCAAGTGCAAGGAAGTCAGTGACTGGGGACAGATCCTGCAAGCTGTAGTTGAGAGCAGGTAAAACCTGTGCTCAGGACTCTGACACTGCTGAAATAAGGATGTTTCGCTTCTTCCCTCCCATCAAGGACAGTTATCAGCAAGTAAGTGCCCACCACAGCTGTCCTGTGCATCTGCAGGTCACTGCTGCAGAGTGACACCAAAGGACTCCCTCCTTCAAACTGCTGGGCGGGAGGGGACTGCAGAACTGGCCCCTCATCAGCTTGTTCTCCCTGCCGCTTTTGTTCTCTGCCTTAATTCCCTTTTGAAGGGCTGATATTTTATTCAGCAGCCCCCGCTGTGCTGGAGCCCGTGACAGAAGTTTCTCAGAAGCACTCTGCCGACAAAATGCTAACAGCTGGGCTTTGAAACTCCAGGAGCGCCAGGCAGAGAGGTGATGGTGGCAGGGAGCAGAGAGGAGGGGGAGAGAGAGGGAGAGGGAAGAGGGGGGACAGGAAATGCACTATTTGTTAGGAATAATGAGGCAAAGATATGACAGAGGTTTTTATTACAAATAATAGACAGTGAACTTCAAACAACAGCAGTGAGTCATTAAAAAAAAAAAAAACAAAAAAAAAAACAGCAACAGAGTTAAATAAATGCCTAATTAGCCAGCACCATGAAGGTGGAATTTACAGCTCCAGAGATTCTTAAGGGAGAGTCAATAAATTCACAGATGGTTTTTTTCTCTTTTTTTTCTTCTCCCCTCCTTCCTTTTCCCTCAGGCACAGAAGAAAATGTGAATGAGCCCAGGGCTGTTGTAAAGGTTTTGGCGGGATTTCTCTCCTTGTTGGCACAAACTGCAGCCTGTGTCTCAGCAGAGACAGGGCTGCCCGATCTGCCCTCCCAAGGGAGCCAGGGTGATTTGTGAGTGGCAGGAAGGAAGGCTGTGTGTGTTTGGGATCAAATCTACGAGTAAGTGTCTCTGGTCCAAGGACAATTCCAAGAAAATGTAGGAAAACGTGTTGCAAGCCCTGCACGCACCTTTTGTGCAAGACTGCACGTGGTATAGGACATCAGAATATGTTACTCCTGCTCTTCAGTTTTGCCAAGGTGTCTGTGAATTCTGCAGGTTTCTGTGGTGTAGGTTTGAGTTATCACAAGGTGAACTCTGATCTGTATGATCATGTAGAAGCACGATGTTGCTTGTGCATCTGTGCACAGAACGTGGCTTGTGGGTCTGCTCTGCCATGCAGGGTTACAGTGGGGCTCATTTTAAAGATAACAACTTACACTTGTTATTACAGCACCAGTAGGATTCAATAATGATATATTTGCACAAGATACACCTTCTGTTCCCTTCCCTCCTCAGCGTTCCCCATACTAAACCTGTGTGAAAATGTTCCTCAAGAAAGATTTTTTTTCTTTTTCCCCCAGGGAAAAAAAAAATGCAGTTTAGTTCTGAACTGATTCCAAGCTGTATTTCCCTAAGGTGTATTGCTTTCACAGATTCCCTTTCCAACACCCTTTTCTCCACTCTATGTTAGGTTCAACCAAAAGCCTGCATACCCATAAGGCAATGCAGTCAGTTTTGTCTGGTCAGTTGAGGCAGCACCCTGTGTGAGCTCTGTGCCTTGGAGTGTGTTATCGGAGCCGTAATCAGGCCAGGAAGCAACCACACAGCTAATTCCTGTAAACAGCTGTGTTAGAGGGACATTGTTGAAATGCCTTAAAATAGAACAACTTATATTACTTCAGGAAAACTAAATGCTTTGAATTTGAGATCATCAGAAATCTTTTTTTAATTAAAAAAAAAAAAAAAGTCAACATTCAGTATCAGTATTTCCATTCCTTGTGAAAGAGAATAAAATTAATTTTTTCCTCACCAGCTTATGATGAAAAAAAAATCTTCAGGTTTCTCAAGAGATGAAGAATCTGAACCTCACTTGCTTTTTCTCTGCATTACACAGTGACTCCCCCCAAATTAACTACAGAACAGGATAATTTCCTTCCTCACTTCTAATCAAAATGCAGAAGAGCCAACTGCATGCGGTGGAATTTGATTTAAGGCAGCCAGGTCCGTGCTCCAAAGTGTCAAAAGCTAAAAACCCAAATCTGAGTGAAAGCACAATGTCTTTTGCCATAGGGTGTTGCGCACTCACCTAACCATGCTACCCTTGTCTTTAAACAGTAAAGAAGATGCCTACTGATGTGGATGAGGGCACATGCCACCGCCAACATCAAACCTACCATGTGAAAGCAAACAGACTTGGTCCTACGGGCAGTCATGGAGCCTGAACTAAAGGAGTGCACCCTCTTTTTCACTCCTACATCCAAAAGTTTTATCCAAGACTGATTTTTGGCTGCACCTGCGAGAATATGGACTACAAGTGCAGCTGGACACCCAGAGCTGGAGTGCACTACCATGAGAGAGAAGAACGACTCGAAAATGAGAAGAGGGAATGAAACTGTGAGGCACTTCCTACTCCCACAGCTAAAAGACAAATAGTTTCAAGAAGGAGCTTTTTCACAGATTATCTGCCATGATAAACACTTTTCAACAAAAAGGTAATGAGAAAAAGCAGTTCCTAAACCCGAGGGAAAAAAGAGAGAACAGAGATCACATCAGGCTATCCACATGGCACCAAATCAGGAATTGATGCTAATGACAAATGGACATGGGAGATAAAATCAGAGCTGTGCTTTGAAGCCTTGCTCTGAGAAGCCTGTGCCTACCTCTGATGGAGACCTGGAACTCTGTTTTCTCTTTACACCACAATAATGCACGTACAGCTTCTCTCTTCCAGTAAAACACTATCGAGCAGAACTGCATGCGAGCGCTGCGTGGGGTGGGTGTGTGAACATGTCTGTGTGTGGGAGAACATTTGTTTGCTTGTCTCTAAGGGTATGAGAGCCCCAAGTGCATCTCTGTACCTGTGGGAGGCATAGGGCCGGGCGTATCAACCCCTTTGCACCTGCTGCTAGGAGTTAATAGGATTAGTCTGAGGTTTTAGAAGAACTGCTGTTACAGATTTTGTATTAGCTGAACATGTGGGTTACACATGGCACCTCGCTCTGCCTTCTAGGGGGTTTGGTGGAAGAAATCAGTGACCAAGTGTACTGAGTTGTTGCTACAGGGTATTATCTTCAACACAGATGGCATTATTCTTGCAAGTGAAGCAACCAAGGGGAACGGGAATTGGATATTGAGGTCACAGAGGGAAACAGCATGAGGCACCACTTACATGCTGGGATCAAATATTAAGGGATACTAGGGTTTGACTCATGAGGTTTTAAAGTACTGCTCTGAAACCACTGCACTTCATCTATGCCTGGTTGGGACAGAGGGATGGAGTGCTAGGGGAATTGTGGGATGATCACAGGTGCACCCAGTTTATTGTCCTAGAAGTCATAGTTCCTCGAAGAATTACAGGAATGTCTGTGTGGATGTGGCACAGGGCTGGAGGTGTGCAGGTGAGGATAGCATGCTGTACTGGCAGCCAGGACTGTCTCAGGATATGTTTTGTGCAAGGTACATCCTACTGCAATACCCAAATATTCTGAAAAAAAGTCTCCTCTTGTAGTTCCTCGCAGTTAGGGTACGAGAAAGACAGCCATGCTGGGAGGGGTGGCAAGACTGATCTTAGTAGGCTTTCTCATCCAAGCTTGTAGCATGAAATCTTGGAGAGGTAGAACAACAAAGGCAGATGTACCAGGTTGTGGAGTAATAGGGGACAAAAAAATAAAAAAGTCTGCCCTTAAGCCATTTCATGATGGGCAAATTGCTTTAGCGATGACAAGCCCACACTACCTTCTCTGACCTAGCCTGATCTGTAACTCACTGCTGTGTGTATGTCCTGTGCTGATGCAGACAGACTGAACTCCTCTTTCTGCTGGCTATCAAATATCTCACTGTGGGACTGTTGCAGAGGGCACCAGGAAAAAAAGGCTCAGAAAATTTTAGGAGGTTTTGAAATAACCTTCTCCTTGGAGAAACTCTGACTCTCTGGACTGAGCTAGCATGGGTTGGACATAAAGCCATAAATCAGGCTCCAACTCCTTTTGAAAGCATTGTGTTTGTTTTTTTTCATCCCTGAATTTCCGTTTTGTGAAAGTATCCAGGAGGGTTTTGCGTGATGAGCCAGCATAATGCTGTGGATATGCTCAAGAGCACGCTCCAGAAGAACACCTCTAAATGTTGTAAGTCAGCAGACCAGAACTGGCTCAGGGCTTGTTTGCTGCAAGGATGACATGGAGGGGCCTGGTGGAACAGGCTCACCCTGGTGCAGCCAGAAACTTTCCTCCACCCTTTGCTTCTGCCTCGCTGACTCCATTTGGCCCCTGCTCAGGCTGTGAGCTGCACCTCTCTCATTTCCTCTTGCATATGTTGGGGTTTTACCCAGCTGGGCAGCTGAGCTCCACCACCAGTGCTCTCTCACTCCCCCTCCTTAATGGGAAGGGTGAGAAACGGGATTATGGGGTCCATTCCCCAGGAGCAAACTGCTCCAGCACGGGACCCCCAGATCCTGCGTGGGCTCCTCTTCGTGGGCTGCAGCTCTGGCCTGGGGCCTGCTCCTGCAGGGGCTCTCCATGGGTCGCAGCCTCCTCCAGGCCACGTCCACCTGCTTTTCATTATCTCCCCATATAGAGGTCAAGGAGCACCATGCAAAAATGGACCAGAAGTCAGCATTTGCATGGTGAGATTGTTTTTAAACTGCTGTAATTTGCCAGAAAACTGTTGTGAATTTGCAGAAAGTAGTAGCCTTTGGTCAATAATGAAAAGTAGAAGACGTGCATGAAAATAGAGGTATACAAAAGCGAATACACAGTCCTAGCTGCAAAAAAGTTTTCAAAATGGCTGCACCGACCCAGCTGGTGTGGGTTTGTATGTATAATTGCAGTGGTTCTCATGACACTTTCTCTTTCCAAAAGCTTTCTGGCAGAGACAACTTATCTGGCAAGAACAGCAGTGTGAAATGAAGATAAATGAAGAATATGGGCACATGAATCCTAAGAAGTAGGCTGGGTCGGCCTTATTCAGACGAAGGTTTTCAGGTACTGTTTTGTAGTATTTCCTCAGCTTTAACAACAGCAGTAACAACACATGTTGTAATTCAGTCAGTAGAGGAAGAGAGCGACCCTGTGGTTACTGTATCAGTCTAGGGCTTATGAGAACCCAGCTTACATGTATGTCTTGCTTCTCCTATAAACCTGTGTATAGCCTTGAAAAGGAAGAGACATCCTGTGCCTTCATTTCGGAGTCTTGACTTAAGCATGTTTTGACATGTGGCTTGGAGCATTTTCCCATTTTTGCAGGGACTGTTTGGTTCTGCTGTAGGTATTTTAATACCAGCATGGGTCAGTCACGTTCTGATTGCATTTGATTCACACTTCCACAAGCTGTGGTGCTCTTCCCCTTTGTCCAGGTGGACTTCACACAGGAGATGTCAAATTCTTCCCTGTCTTTGGAAAGCATTGAAAGAAGTCATCTCCAATCTGATCAAGATGATGGCTCAATAATCAACAGGGCAAAGACATCTACCCACGCACAGACTATTTTGGGGGGGAAATCATCTTTGATCTCTTGAGTCAAATGATCCCTTCAAGGGAAGTTCAGTAAAATAAAATTCCACTTATTATCAAGCTATAAGTCACAGCAAAAGAAGAGACAAGTATAGATGAGTCACAGGTCATCGATTCCTTTTCTTCCTGTAAGAGGCTCTCTGAATATGTTAGAAAGAATATTTTAATAGTCTCAAATTTTCTGCAAAATTCATCTTATTTTTTTAATTACCCTTAATTTTTATTTGTCTCCTCTGTGGTGGGTGTTTGTATATACAGTACTTTACATGCTGGATAAAGATGTACAGAAGTAATCCTTATGTCTGCTGACTTCTGTCAGACTAGTTTTTCTCCAAGAGCTCATTGCAAAACTTGTGTTTTATTTTTTTATTTTCAATTTTTCTGGTGGTAGCACAGTTTTCTGAAGGAGGAAAATGAAACATTTGGTCTGAAACTCAGGATAGTTTGATGCTGCAGTGCTGCTCTAGGAAGTTGTACTTTGGGTGTTGCTGAAGTTGGGTTCCAAAAGATAAACTCTATTCCTGACTTTTTTGAAACTGATAATATATATCATGGGAGACAGAGGCTGAGCTTTACCTATCTAGACTTTAAACTCCTACAGTTTAGATGTCTAGGTCTGAGTTTACCACCCTAGCTCCTCTGTGAAGAGCTGCTGTGATTGTCATTGCCAAAGGGCAGTTCCCTTCAGCCAGGCTGCTTGATGACAGGAGCTAGGCCTTAGTCTCCCGTCCTCCTCTTTGAGGAAAAGAGGGACGTAAGCTTGTACAGCCATGGACAGAAAAGTCTTCCTCCAGAGACTAGTGGAGCCAGCAGTGTTATAGGTGAAGGGAGAAATATGGTATTCACCAGAAGAATTCTTTTGTATTTACATGTTGTTTTTCATATTAGGATATTTTTGCCACCTGTTGTTGCTTAAGAGGAAAGACTTTTACACTTACTTCTTGGGAGGCTACAAGAAGGATTAGATTCTTAATCAGAATTTAAAGAAAGAAGATCATTGGGCCCAAGAGGAGAATGTCTCTGTGGCTACAAGGATTGTGAAGATGATCAGACAGGTTATACAGTCCACTGACTGTAGAAGACACATCTGTGATAAATTTTGGTACTGACATAGAAAGCCCTGTGCAATTCCAGTCCTGCTTAGAAGTGAAATCAACTTTGATGGGTAGTGGTATCCATATGAATTTTGAGACAGCCTGAACAACCCCTGAAGGAGTATATAGATGTTTTGCTCATCTTAATTGACTTTTTTCGTTTTACTCTGAAACCTAAGCTTGAGTACTTTTCATAGAACTATTCCTCCAGTGTGTTTATTTCTCCCTTCCTCTGCCTGCCATAGACAATTCTATTCCCTGCCTTGAGTTAGAACAATTACATCTTTCCTTCCCCTGCTGTCAACTTTCTTAAGGAGGTCTTTGATTTGCTGTTGGATTTTTCACCATGCAGATTTCCTTTCCATTCAACACAATAAGTTTCAGGCTGGATTGATGTTCTTGCAAAGCAAGGTTTTTTGCCTTGTGGTAAATAACCACAAGGACTCCCCATGTTAATCAAATGAAGTTAGATTTCCAAGGTGTCAAAGTCCATAGATTTGGGGGATTAGGTTTAGTGTTCTCTGAAAAATTATTGGTATTTTAATTATCTTGTGTAGCACACTAAAAGGGCATTTGCCTTCTCAAGGTCTGGGATGGGTGTAGCTCAGTGACAGTGTGCTGGAGTGGATGTTGTCTCCTTTGCCTGTTCATCTGAACATCTCTGCTTCCTTCAAGCACTCTTTGAA
The DNA here is from genome assembly GCF_964211825.1 of Aythya ferina. Classification (NCBI taxonomy): domain Eukaryota; kingdom Metazoa; phylum Chordata; class Aves; order Anseriformes; family Anatidae; genus Aythya; species Aythya ferina. The sequence continues at coordinate 121,488,791 of NC_140296.1, read as the reverse complement.
GAAAGAGATGATGGTCAAAATACAAGCTGCTCTGTTCACGTTTTTCATTGCTCATGCTCGCTTTGGTGGATATTATCTTTTAACCTCCAGAACTCAGGTGCTCATGTGGCTGCATGTATGCAGATTGCCAGGATACCTCATGATTTTCACCTTTGCCTTCTAAACGCTCTCCGCATCTGAAAATTATTATGATTTGATAGCTGATAAGTTGCCTTTCAGATGGGTAGATGAGATATAACAGAGCTCTTCTTCCACGTCCTGAAAAAATTCTGCTAGTATAAATAGCCTTCTTGTTGGGAGGTTAGCCAAAGAGGGGTGGGATAGAATGGGACACATACTGTGATTTTTCTTCCTTCTATGAATCCCTTCTCAATTTTAATTGCTGTTTTTTATAGGGTAGGAAAGTAGTGAGGGAAAGAGAAATGGGTCAGTGGACAGAGAAACTAGTGCTGCTGATATTGCTTGCAGACCTAAATATACAGCATCCCTTTACTCTTGCAGTTTGGCAGTACGGTACTTTATGCTATAACAGAATTAACTTAATGCATCCACAAACATTTGGGAGAGAAAATATGTTGTCTGTTCTAACTTTCTTTGACTATAAGAAAATGGTAGTGTCCAACTAATCAGGCACCCTCAGATCCCAGTGTTGCTCAATCCTCATTACAAAAAGTAAGCTGATGACTTTGACCTTTTTAGTACCTTAATTTTAAAGACCTATTGCCAGCACTTAATACTTTTCATATGTAAGATTCAAAGTAGCTTAAAAAATTAGGGAAGTTGCAGCAATCCTTTATTACCGACAGACTCACTAAGAGAAATGATTTAACAAAGCCATTAACAGCCACAAGGCTTGCCTATTCTGTGTGTGCATGGAGTTAACATATCCTCCAGACTCTGCTTACCTCATCCAAAGTTACGAAGTAGCTCAATGAAAGTGCTTCATTAATAATGTTCTTCCCTCCAGCTTTCTGATGGCAGTACTCCCGACCTGAAATCCCATGATATACTGTTTTTTCCCCTGTCTCTTCAAGGCATACAGGGTTATGCAGTCTGCATTTATCTGATGGCCTTTTCTGTGGTGCCTGAGTTATCCCTGTGTAATTGCTGGTCTAAAAAGAATAGCAATAAATAGCAATAGCAATAAAACTTAATCTGGATCTTAGCCTTGAATTATATCTGTATATGGGTACTGGTTTGGTTCATTACAGGGACAGGACCAGCTGTAAAGTCCAATTAAGACAGTGCACCCAAGTATCATCGGGGCTGACTCTGAGGCCCTCAGTTCAGGTCTGAGCCCAGTCTGTGCTTGTCAGTGAGGAGAGTTACCGACCCAGCACCACCTGAAGATCTCTGAGGAGCAGGGTTGCTTGTATCCATCAGCTTCTTCCTGAAACTGTCAGAAGTGGCTTCTGCAATGTTTCTACTTCACAGCCTGGTGAGTCCTGACCTGGGCAGAGCAGTCACTGCTGAACCGAAAGAAGGCCATGTCAGAGATGTGGGGAGCTGAGTGTGCTGGTAGGATGCTTATTACAGTGACTGCCTGAGAGGGTTCTTGGCATTTGACAGGATGTGCCCCGATAAATTCCCTGCCATTAACAGATCCCGCTCCCTAGCTTTTCCTTCGTTGTATTTTGTATTTGGTAGTGTTCGATGCGATGCATAGGCACCTGAAGCAGTGGCTCGTGTGAGGTTTGAACCAGCAGAGATCAGAGCAGCATTTCAAAGTCTTTTCAGATTCCCTGTTGCAGCTTGTTCCATCTCCTCTGGACCTGCTTCCTGCCTGAAATGCTGGAAAGAAGTTCTCTGAAACTCTGATCGCACATTCTGTTTCCCCCAGTGGTGCCTAGTAGAAGAAATCTTGTCTCTTGGATATCCAACTCAAAAGCCAAAGTGAGAGAGAAAATAACAGTTGCTTTAAATAATGAACGAAAGTACCAGGGGATTTAATTCCCCCCACCTTCCTCCCTCCCCCCATGCAGACATTCTCTTCTTTAAAAACAATTTTCCAAAGTGAGCTTCATGCTGGATCGACAGCCCTGCAAAGCAGCGTTCTCTGTTCGCATACCAAATGGGAATAACTAATGCGTGGGAGTGCAGGCTTCCACTCAGCGCTAGCAGCGTGTCTTGGACTTAATATAAATAGAAAGTTGCATATTTGTGAAGGCCTTGGGTTATCTCCCTGGCCCATTCAGTGACAAAATCCGGTGATCTTCTGAGGAGTAAGGACAAGAGGAGAGATGGTCATTTATTCACTCATTTCTAAGGGGGCAATAAAAGATCAATAAATAATTTCGCTACAGTAACTAAAAAGAGTTTGCATGATGAAATGTATCTTGCTGCTTCTGTCTGTTGGCCTGCAATGTGTGTCCTCCAGGCAGAAAGCTGTGGATGTTGCTACAAATCTCCTTGAACCTGTTTTGCTTTTGAAATTGGCAGGTTGGAATTGATTATGAATTTGACACTGTTCAACTCATATTCTGTATGTTTAGAAATGTGGAATGCTGCTACTTTGCCTTTTTTTGTTGTTTGTTTCCTTCTGCACTTTCCTATAGCACTTTCTGTTTTCTCTCAGTCTAGAGTAGTGACTGGTCAGCAAACTCACAATATTGCTGCTTTCTTAATGGCAGCAAGCAGGTAGGAGCTCCTGGTGTAAATACTTGCCTACAGAGCTTTAATTGCTGAAAGTTCTTGTGCCGGTAAAGAAGAAATCATTTGATAATTAGAGCAATGAGCAAAAAGAGGGTATGAGGCCACTTGAATTGCATACATTTGACTAATCCAAGCAATTGTTTCCGAGCATTTTTGTTGCATTATTTTTGGATATCTTATAACTGTAAAATATTTTTAGGGGTATTTTTAGGATGAACGGGCTCAATCATCTAGAATACAAATCGAATCTGAACTCCTTCCAAGTTTTAAACTGAATAGGTTTTGAGGTTCAGAAAGTTTAAATTAACTTTTTTTTTTTTTCTTTTCATTATCACTACACTTCCAAATGTCCAGGTGTCAGCAGATAGCAGATTTAGAGAGCACTGATGTGCTCTGGTAGGGTTTATTCTTATGTTATTTCTGAACTAACCAGGAGCAGGATGAATTTGAAGTCGTCTCTTGAAAAAGATTGCTCTGATGAAAATTCTGTTCCAGTTTTCTAGAAGACTGGATATTTCAAGTGAGGTCAGGACTGAATCAAGTGCCTTAAGTGGAAATGGGAATTAACAAAGTCCAGAGCCAGGCTTTTAACAGCTGTACCTACATCTATTGTTTTTTGTTTGTTTTTTTTTTTTTTTTTTTTTTTTTCCTGTCTGTCAGCTAAACTTAGAATGCCATTCTGAAATAGATAAACAAATGAAGTTTTGTCTTGAATTCATATGTCCCTGAACTCAGGAATCTCGTACGCAAATTCCCCATTGAAGAAAAAATAGTGTAGTATCCAGAAGACATTAACTGATAAATTTTAACATTGCATGAGAAGTTCTGACACCCTGGACTTATTTTGACAAAGGGTCAGCTAAGGATGTGACAGAGACAGCCCTAATAGTGTTGATAGATAGAGGAGATAGACTGAGCCAAAGATCGACCATTTTCCCAAGCATATTACAGGACTTGCCTGTTTGTCAGTCTGCTTGCAGTAAGTGAAAACAAGAAATCATAAACCCGTATACAAACAAAACCATACGATTTAGCAAACAAAGCCACTGAAAAACTAAGAGAAATGAGAAGGAAACCCACACTGAGCCTGCTATGGAATCTTAATTGCAGTATGGTGCGCTGGGACAGGGGAGATAGATGGATGTCTTAAACAGATGAGTGGGTGGACAGAAAGAATGGAAAGTGCACTGGGACCCCAGTGGGAGGCACTGTAGAAGAATCAGATTAATATTTTCCCCATCCTTTTTGGGGGGTGGAACAAGGCAGGACTGTTTATTTTAGTGCTCTAGGAGATATTTCCGTGCTAATGTGCATGACTTAGTGATCTGTTTTCCAGGTGTTTTCTGCATGTTGCAAATGAATAAAATGTGTGAAGTTTGAAAAAGTCAGAGGGTAATTGCAGCAGGGAAGATATCCAGCCTGCCTTTGGTTCCTGGGCACACCAGAATGAGTGGAAGCAGAAGCAGGATTTATGTCTGGAGTATGGGAGGGCAAGAAGACCTGTGTTTTCCCACCCCAGGCATGAGGGATGTGTTGGAATTTTCCCCGACATCACAAAACTGTCCACCTTCCCGAGGACACAGCCCTCTGCATGGGTTCCCTTCCCCTCGCACTGGCTCCAGCAGCCTGGATACTTGTCAAATCCCCAGCATGCAGCTGCCTGCATCTCACACTCCATTATTATTGCTGATGCTAATCTCTGACCGTTGAACACGGGTCAGAACCAGGAGATAATTGCAGCTCCGATCCGCCAGGCACGGTCCTTTGTGAGTAGTTAATGAGTGTTCAGGAAAATAAAGCAGAAAGAAGAAAAGAGGGATTGTGGTTTGCATACAGTGAGATAGAGAGTGAATAGGAGATGGAAGGAGGGGACGATTCACTGATGGGGAAAAAAGAAAGAATTAGGAAAAAGGAAATCATTTGCACTAAAGCTACTACTGCCTTGTTCTTGTTTCACCCAAGTGGATGCTGCTAGCTCTGGTAAGAAGAGGACTGAGCAAGCAGGATGCAGTAACACCCGGGGTCTGTTTGCAGTGCTTTTGTCATGGATGCCATGAATGCAGGTGTGGTGGTCCCTGTCTCCCTTGGCACTCGGGGGGTATGCCCACGAGACAAATATTTTTGTGTTCTTTGCTCTGTTTCCTTACTCTGCATCACGCTGCCTGGGTGTATGAAGGTGCCCTCTAGAGCTCAGCTTTCTACTGCTGAATTTGACTTTAGTTCTCTCCTAGCTTGAGTGGCAGTGACCTGTATCATTGCATCTGAATTACCAAACTTTCTTCCCAGCTCTATCTTTTTATCACATATAGAGGCATTATTTTTATCACATACAGAGGCATCCTATCTTTGCCAGGCCTGTACTCTCTACAAAAGGTAGCCACATCTAGTGATCCACCTTCCTACATTTAGCTGGGGTGACATGACTCGTTGTAGAGATTGCAGATAGCACATGAGTTGTGCTTTTGGAGGAGATGGCTCTACCTGTTCCTGTGATGTCTGTGTGTGTGGGGACGAGTGATGCAACATGGTGACACCACAGCGTGGTGGGATGGGCAACCCATGCCTGGGGCAGGGGGAACAAGGAACCACCTCAGTGGAGGGGAAGGAAAACTGCCTCCTGCAAATGAATTAGAGTCACTGGGGATGGAGTTTGAGGGGGAAATAAATGATGGCAGTGCGTGTTTGTGTCCATACGAGTCCCCTCTCCCTAACGACCGTGTTAATGTGCTCATAAAAAGATATGGCGCAGGGGGGACGTGACTGTTCAGGCTGATTAGTATTTTATGGCAGAACTAAGCTCCGTGACAAACGACTGGCTGGGTGGGCTGTTTTTACAACCCAGAAAACTCTACTTTAAGATGCAGAAAGTATGAGTTAGTTTTCCTTGTTTTGTGCAGTATTATAATACTAATAGTTATTATTGGCCATCAGGAATCTGAGGGGTGCTGTAACTCCTGTGAAAACACAAGATGGTGTGGGAGATCTGGGGTGGCTGAGGTGACTTCTAAATACAAGTGCTCCAGCCTGGCACTGCAGGACAGGGCTGCAGGCTGACAGAAGTGCCTACAACCAGCTTCAAAGCACGAGTGACATCATGGGACCTCTTGTACCTACTAACCAGAAAACTCAGGTTTGAGTCCTAACGTCTTGGCTGTAGCCAACATCTCTCTGATGTTCACTCTCAGAGAAGTGTTAACTCTGCTTTGCTTTCAGTCCAGACTTGTGTGTTGCATGGCTCTGTATTGCTTTACAGTCTGGAGGTACCTGCATTTTTCTGTTGTGTTGAATTATTGACGTCTCCTTTGTTTGGAAAGAGGTGAGGGTTTCCTCAGTGTGAGATACACCAAGGATGCATTTCCAGGTCGGGAACAGTCTTGAGGGATCTTGCTTCATCCCCAAAGGATGCAGAGACAGATTTATGTCCAACAATATTGGTTGAAATGCATTGATGTTAATATAATAACTTGACAAGTATCAAATAAATTGATAAAATGGGACAGAAGAGGGGGGAAAAAAAAAAAGAGAATGGGTATCCTGAAACAGGCTCCGAAATGTATGTTTACATGGGAAAGGTTTTATAAGATGTTTGTTTTATTTCTGTGAAGAAAACCATTGTTTGTTTGGTTTTGCTGTCCAATGAAGCTGCCCACATCTACAGGCAGCTCCCTACCATCCATTCTGGAAGGTTCTAGCAAGAGAGTAAGGGTGTGAGAGTGCTACCTTTACCTAGGAATGGAGTGTGCCTCTGCATGGGAACGTTGGCAGGGAAGAATCCAGATGTGTAGCCTGCATAGAGACTGCTGCAAAAGGATTGAAGAGGTCAATCCAGCTGTACACTGTCACAGAGAGGTCTTCTTCCCAGCAAGCTGGTCCACAGTGTAATTGTCTGAGAGTAGCAATGAAAAGAAACAGGAACAGGGAGAGAAACCACAGCAGCATATGTCCTGACTTATTATCAGAAGCAAGAGGGTTTGAGTCTGGCCGTGAGTATGCCCTAGAGGGCACCAGCCTTTCCAAGAGTGGGACTGTCACAGATGTCCACTGTTCCTAAAAGCTGTGAAGCCAGTTCAAACGCCAGGGCTTTGCAAGGCAAGGAGCAGCTCCTTCTGTGAGGCAGTGAGCAGAGGGACTATGCGACAGGGAGCATTTATCCCACGTGCTCCGTGTTGTCTCTGGTGATGGAAAGGCTCCATCTGGTTAGAAGTCTCAGTATATAACTGCTTATCATATAATGTCACTCGGAAGTCAATTTTTTCTGAGGGGGGGAAGTGACAGGTATTGAATAGCCTAATGTCAAGAGAATAACAGGTTTTACGCCAAGAGATTTAGAAATGTGAGAGAAGTGGTTTTCAGGGCAAATCAATTCTGTAAGTGAATGTGGTGTGTTGTGCTGGAGAAGGGATGCGAGCCCAGCTGCAGTGATGACTCCCATGGGAGGATGTAGCAGAACAGGCAGGACAGAGCCATGCATCCTGCATGTGTGTGTGTGTTGTGCACACATGCATACATTAGTAATGAAGGCCTTGATTCATCACTCTGCCTTTATTCAACAGGGCACATCCGCATGTGTCTCTGTGCATACACTGAAGACCCTGCTATGACAAGACTTCCTAGAAAAGCTTTTTGTGCATGAGGAACAATTCTGATCACATACTAAGTGTTAACAGAGGACTGGAGCTGTGTGAGTTATTTGCAAGAAAACCTGAAAGAACGTGAGATTCCCTGCATTTCTTGTCTTGCTGCTGACTCCACCCTGGTGTTTGGCAAGCCATTAAAATAATAATAATAATGTTCAATCGTCTCCTCCAGCATACAAAATGGACTCGTTAAGCACGTAGTTTCTTTCCCTTTCTCTAGACCCTTCTTCCTATGCGCTGTTTGAGAACACAAGGGGTGTTAGGTATCACTTATGGAAAGAAGTACCTAACAGTGAATTGCTAAGTCACTTAACCTGAGGACTCACAGGAAGAACTTGCAACTGAGCAAATTTATTTGGAAACCTCACAAGCAGGTTTTCACTGGAAATGCTGATCAGCCCATCCAGTGGATAAATAGGAAGTTACCAAGTGACAAACCTGGCCAATTGGGACTATGCACTGTAGCTCACAAACTGAATATCTGGGGCTACTCTACCACCAAAATACATGATCAAATGTGGATATTTCTCATATAAATTCCAATAACATGTGGATTCAAGGAAATTGCCATTTGCACAAGGATATTCTACAAACTGGGACAGAGCAGAAAAAAAAAAAAGATTCAAATTTCATTGAGTGAAATATTTGTCATTAATAATTTGCTCAATTTGCCTTAGTTTGTGAAGGGTGAAATAACCCTATGGCTAATTCAAGGGGCCCCAGCCTGCCTGTGGTCTTTCAAGCTCACGTGAATGCTGCAGGCAGGACACACAACCGAAAGGAAATAAAAATGGAAACACTTTGCCAAGCTCCCCCTGTGGACTACAAATGCCATGCTGAGGTGCCAAGGTGAAATCCATGTTGTAGCTCTTGACATGGTGCTTTTGTTTTCTTCTGTTATCAAGCAGCAGTGAAATAATTAACAGCAGTGGCCTTTCCACTGCCTCTGAGACACGGGAGCCCTTGGGAGGAGCAGGAGAGATTTCCTCTGTCAGATCTGTAGATTTGAGGTGTGTTTTTGCCATGTTTTTCAGATGAGAAGCTTAAAACCTCATCCACGTGTTTCTCCCTCATTCAGGTGGTGACAGCTCCACAGCCATGTGGTTCCCTGCATCCCTGAAACAATTGCCTGGAGGGCACCCACAAATGTTCTCGCACGCTGTCATGGGCACAACAGCCTTGGCAAAGCTGAATCCAGTCTTCAGCCCCTGGCTCTTGTACCATCATCTGTGCTGATGGGCTGTCTGAGGGTGGTAGTAAACACACGGGAGCCCAGACTGAAGTTCAGGACAGCAGGAGATGTTCTTGCATGGGCATGTTTGCCATTAACGTCCAGGCCTGTTCCTGATTGAAAAATCCAGCATTGCAGAGCAGCAGTATTTCTGCTATGGGATTGTTATGTCCTGAGCACAGCTGTGCTTTTGATGAGGGTGGGATGAAGGGTAGGAAGTTTTGTCTTGTTGTACCTACAACCTTGTTTATCTCTTGCAAACATGTGTAGAGCTCCATGTGTATCAGTGGCTTGTTGCTGAGAAGAGTTTGAAATTCTGGTTCCATAGCAGGCGTGATGAAAGATGTGCCTGCAAAAGAAGAGGGAAGAGGAATCTAACAGCTAGCTTTTTACATCTCTCTGACAAACTTTCTCTTTTCTTCAGCAAAAAAAGAAAATCTTGCTTCCCTCTTGATTAGTGGCATGGGTTACCCCATGCTGAAACCTCCTGAGATTGGACTGTTCCAGGGCACCCTGCAGAGGGGCTTGGAGACTGAAATCTGTGGGCTCACCAATACAGCATACTGCAGGCTTCCCACTGGGGAAGAGGTGTGTGTGCTTGAGGGAGCTGCTTGTGCTTTTCTGAGGTCTCCATGAGGCCTTCCCGAGAGCTATGAAGGTCTCTGGTAAAAGAAGGCCCAAATCTTTCTAGTGAAGAAGGACCTCAGTACTTCTTTGATGCTCATATCTAACTTACTGCATGCAGAAAGACTGGGACAGCAACAGTGCTGAAGGATGGCCTTTCTGACAAGGAATTATCTGCTACAAGCTCTTGAGAGGGTGGCGAGGAAGAGTCGAGAGGAGGGAGGATTCCCAAGCATCGTGACACCCAGATTTGGGTTCAGGTCTGAGCCCATGCCTCCCATTCTGCAGTGCGCAGCTCTCAGTACGTGAAACAGAATTCATATGCTGCAAGTGAGGAGGCTGGAGCACTGCAGCAGAAATCAGAAGCGAAAAGGCTTATTACAGAGCGACCAATCGAAGAGCTGGTATCTTAAACGCGCTAACTCCAGCCTGGTCTGAACTAGCTTCCTTACTAACTTAAATGATTGCATCCTGCTAGCTTTTGATGCCAGAAAGAAAGAGTCTGTCTCTTTAAATAGAGGAGAAAATGATAGGGGTGAGGTGATCTGATTAGTCTGTAAGATGAGCGGAAATTAGTTATTTTCATCCTTAATCACCCACGGGATGGGCCAATTATCGAGCTGTTAGAGACCTATTAGATGGTTGGGAACTCACCCTTCCTCACCTCCCTCCCATAACCCGGCATGAAATTATTGAAGTCACTCAATTTCACTCTCATTGAAACCCATGAAGGGAGATCTCACAGCTGAGCATGGGGTGGCTGCAGAGGCCTTTTTCTAATTACTAGCAGCACTCCAGCTTCCAGAAATTGGTTTATTGATTTCACCCAAACCGCCTCCCTGAAAATGCAACCTTCAGGTTTGCAGGAACAATTTTATCTATCTGTTTGTCTGTCAGCCTATCTGCTTGTCTATCTATCCTCTCGTTTGACTAATCTGGGAGAGACAAGCAAACTTTTAACAGCTGACTGTCTAATCAATGCAGCTTGTTTATCTGCTCTTGAACAAACTTTAATTTTACATGTGTATTTGCTAACATGTTCACTGAGAGGTGCTTATGAACAAATTGCAACCTGTGGCTTCTCCACTAATTGGATTTCCTAAGTATATTTGTCATTTGGTATCACCATGGTGAAGGAAGATTGGTCAGATCCCCTCACATGGCACTGGCGTCCTTATTCCCTGCCTCTGGTTGGGTGAGTGTGAAGAAGGCATTGGTAAGTCATTGTCCTTTGGGAGAGAGAATAAATAACTGGCGGAACAAGGAGGAGTGAAATTAGGGTTGATTTTTCTTTCTTGGCAATCAAATTAAGGCCTCACAGCTAGAAAAGGTGATGTCATCTGCTGCAGTAAGATCTGAAATAATTTTCTCCCATTGCACTCGTAGAAAGTAATCATCAGAGATGATTGCATAGTATCAGTAGTGATGCAGTGGCTCTGTCCTTGCCTGGTTTGCCTAGCTGCCCATGTTTCAGGGCCTTCAGCAGAGCCATGTGCAGCACCAGCTGCAGAGGATGAAGCTGTGTGGCCTTCCCTCTTCCATTTGACTACGGTTGTGCTAGGTCTCTGCCTAGGAAAGTGTAATCTCTGCTCCCCTGCTTAGATCTCTGTGCTGCTTGGGATGTTCTAGGGTGTCTGAGACAGCTTTGTGAGGCTGGTGGACTACCAAAGACCTGTAGGGCACCTGTGCCCTTCTAGAGCAATAGCTTCTGTTCATCTGGATGTTGTCCCATGGCTCTCAATGACTGTGTTTAAACAGCTGACTCAAGCCCCCATAACCTCTGTAGGGGAAGACAGAATGGGATTTCTCTGTGCAGCTTCTGTGCCTTTCAGCACTGTGACAGGCGATCTGGAGGCTTTTCCTGTAAGCCTGCCCCTGTGCTGCAGGAGTGCATCACCATTCCTCAGACAACTGGCAGCAGCATGTCCTGGGAGACAGAAAAGTAGCTAGAAAGATGAAGGGATTAAGCCAAAAGGATGCCTCTGATTCTTTTTAGAAATAAGAAGATTAGTCCTAGTCTGATTGAGAGTGCATGTCCTTTTCTGGATCCAGCTGGAGCTGTGGAAGAGGTTGCTCACCCTTTACAGCCAGCCATGCCACACAAATGTTAGTGCGAGCAGCGTGCCAAAGCAGTGCCCATCAAAATGATCCCACTCAGCTCTAATCTGCTTTGTTTCAACTGCCATGTGTTAGGGAACGATCGCACAAGCCGTTTTACTGGCAGGTCTGAGAACATGGCAACTTCTCCTGTGGGTTCTCCAGCTCTGCACGTCCTGCAGACGGCAGCATCTTCGAATAACCCAACTATTTGTAGAGGTCTTTTCTGTCTCACACCTTCACTCGCCTTGGGATAAATGCTCATAGTATACACAATGAAAACGAAATGAAGAGGATTGTGGGGAATTCATAATTTTTAGCAGAAGGGGCAAAAAAAACTGCTGGGCAAACTATGGGAAATGTTGTGGCACAGATCTTAGTTTAACGCACACTGTTAGAGATACTGCTAAGGGCAGGTTTGATACAAAAATCTAGGAAATTCTGTGTTGTCTACCTGAGACCATGCTTCTGCTTTTGCTGCAACTATTCTTTGATATTTAGAGTATTTAAAGAGTAAAAGTTAGTTTCCCTTCTAGTAGCCTTTGGATAGGTCTTTGTTGCATTCATACCAATGCCCTTCTGAAGGACTATGGACAGCCTTTAGGCTTGTGCCTGGGTAACTGAGATGAGAATTAGCCTCTGTCTTTCTTTAGCTACATCCTGTCTGTGCAAAGAAGAAGGGGGGATTACTTTTGGCAATCTCACCTACTTCCACCATCTTTGCTTGATCTTTCATTAATTTACAAGTTCTGTTTATTTGCAAAGCATGTTTTACTCTGGATTTGCAAGACGTTGCATGGATGGCCCATTGCAGCAGGTGTCTATGGACACAAAAGGGAAGTCCAGACTTGTTTGAACCAGCCTTCTGTTGCAGAGTGTGTTTTCTAGCAGTTTCACACAGCTTTGCCTTCCCTATAGGCATCTGTACAGGGGGATAGCTAATGTACTGTGGATGGTACATTGGGCAAAATAGCATAGGGCTAACCGTGATGATCTGCCACCATCTGTAGAAAGCATTTAGGTACTATGATTCAGGGTAGCCTGTAAGCACTTGATAAATACTGTTACTGTGTGTTGGAAGTGACTTGATTGAACTGGCTGCTGCCATTAGTCAGTCCCTGAGTTGTAAGTTAATCTTTCTTCTCGTGACTGAGCCCTGGTCCACACTCAGCAAGAGTTTCCTACCCCTCCTCGCTCTCATTCTCTGAGCAGGGAAGCCAGAGTCCCTGGAGCCTGTCTCCACGTTCAGCTGGCAGTTCCTCCTCATCCTCCCTCCTGATCCCACCTGGTCCAGACCCACAAGCACAAGAATGCACTCCCCACTAGCTCCCTGCTTCTGGCTTTAACCTCCACCTCCCCAAGTTTTCTTGTTTTGAACTGCCCTAAATTAAAGGGCAGCATACCCTCAACCCCGACCAAACAGATAATCTCTCTTGTAACATTCAGGAGTGAATTTCCTGCATGGGCTGAAGGAGAGGGCTCAGACAGGTCTGTTCCCCTTCATTAGCTCTGCCCGACATCATGCTCCAAGTCATGGGCCACAAGACTGGTTGTGGCTGTGCAAAGCTGTGCCCTGTCCATTTTTCTCCTGAATATGATCCTGGCAACACCCATGGTTGGCTTTGTCTGTCCTTATTTCCCAATCCCATGAGACCGGGCCATCTAAGATACACAATTTAATCACAGAAGGCTGACATGATGCTGAAAGTGATTTGTCGTGTCCATGCTGGCAGTTAAGTCATTGCCAGCAATTGCATCCAAACGCAATAAATTGCCGAGTGCGGACTGTTGATGTGAAAGTATCATGGCTGTCATTTCAGCCCAGGCACTGACTGCATAGCTTTTCACTCCAGCCAAGGCTTTGAGCTGGGTATCTAATGGGCTTAAAATCCTGTACAACTAAATTCTCCACTAGTGTCAGTTCATTGGGTTATGCCTTGAGAAAATTTTGCCTCCCGTTCTTTATGAAAAAACAGCCTTAAAAAGAAGAATCTTTGGGGAAGAGGGAGCATAGAGAGATGGAATTGTTAATTGGACTATAAAAACAGATGAGGAGAGTCTTTCAAAGCAACTTGGTGTTACAGAAAAGAAGATCTGGAACAAAGAAAACTCCCTTCCTGCTTCTCTGCCCCAAAAAGGGCTGAGAATGAAATGCTCGTAACCCAGAGCTTGTGTTTGTTTAAGAGTAGTCTGGGATTTACCTAACTTATTACAGCTTTAGTGCACAGCAGTAGTATCAGCAGCAAGGGCATGAGAAATATTAGATCCAGGCAAATAGAATGTGTCAATCCAAAGTGGTAAGAGCTGTAAACCTCATCTATTTATTTTTTTTAGAGCTAGCAGGGAAAAAATATATGTGGTTTTTGGCAAACCCTCACCTCCCCTTCCCCAGTAATCCATTGCTTTGGACAGTACATATCACAGTGGCTTTGACAAATAGAAATCTAGGTACGTGGTCATTTCCATGTAATGGGTTTATTTAGCCACTGCCTTCAGACACATCTCGTTCTGTGATTCCAGACACCCAGACCTTGCTCCAAAGTCCACTACAGCTGACCTTGCTATTCATGTCCATGACATACCCATTGGGCCTATACGTGACTATGTATTTAGACTCTACTACACCAGGAGTTTTACTTGAGAAAGATCTGTGGCATCAGAATGCTTCTTTCTAAAATAATTAACAGAAAAATGTTCTCTGCAAAGAAAATTAATCTTAGACTGTCATGGGAGATGATGTTTTCTGAAGTAAGTGGAGAAAGACGTTCAGCTGGACATCATAGATTTTTCAAGTGTGCATAGTTTCAGGTGAATTTAGCGATGTGGAAGGGGCCAAATTGAGGACTGTAAAGACTGATGGACATTTGTTAGCACCTACAAAGGTTCACGAGTAAACTTTCCTTTATCCAGTCCTATCCCCACCAACAGGCCTTTTTCTCCCCCAGCTTGTTTTTTGGGCTAAGGAAGGACTTTTTTCCTCACAACTCCTTTTCAGTTGTACAAAACATAACAAAACAGTGTAATAGTATTGGCTTCAGTAGGGCTGTCTGTACCTGGGACTTGGGTTTAGTGAGAGGCGGTGTGCTTCCTGAGACTCTGTATTTTCCATTCCCTGTTCCCATGCACAGAGCAGGAGATCAAAAGTCAGCAGACTTGGGCTGGATCCCTGATTTCATCACTGATCTGCAACGTGACCTTGGATGAGGCCTGTGTCATCTATGTGATTTACTTCCTACATTTGTAACTAATGGTCCTTACCCGTGACCGAATAGCCCTTCAAGTGTTGTATAGTGTCAGTGTACTAAACATTATTTATGAAGGACCACAGGGTACCTAACCCCATGGAGGTGCTTTATTAGCTGTGCAGGAATGTCTTCAACCACTCTATCTGTTGTTGTGGTTCTTCCCCAGTGCCCAAGCACTCTGCTTCCTTTCTGGTGTCCAGAAGGGACACGACAGCACCCCTTTTACATCTCACCCCAAGGGAGAGCAGCCCTCTGCTGCCACAGGCAGTCTCTCCGACGGGTGTTCCACTCGCTGCCTTCCCATTCTCAAAGGACAATCGCTTCTCTCTCTTTACCCAAACGCTCCAGCGGTTTTTAATGTTCTCCCCATTTCTCAGCTTTTTTTATTTTTATAGAGCTACTTTTCCTTTTCTTACTGCAACGTTAAAAAGAAGAATATAAAAAAAAAAAAAAAAGAAATGAAAAATGTGACAGGGCAGAAGGAAGCCAGTGAGAATCTCCTGCCCTAAAATGCATGCCCTCTCTGTTCCAGGAAGTTGATCCTCTTTGGAGATCTGGGTGATCTGGGGAGGACTGCCCAGTAACCTACATCCTGTGATATTTTTCTCTCCTCCATCTAGTTCAGACCCCTCATCAATGGGGGACGAAAGACAGAGATAATATAGCTGGATTGATGTCAGCTTGGAAAAGGTGATTGAAGAGCAGGGGCAGAATAATTAGTCTGGGGCATGTGCCTTGCAGCCAAGACAAGCTCTGAGGCTACAGGTAGTTGGAGGGAGGAAAACTCTTGTACCATTGTCTCCATGCTTTGCCAGTCCTGTCCCAACAGCCTGATTTTGTTCTTTACAAAGTGGCCTGTTCTGACACAGACAACGTTATGCCTCCTTTTTTCTTTATCAGTATTCACTGCTTCAGCTAGTTAATGCGTTCTCTTTGCCATTCCTTCTCCATCCCCTTCTCCTTCCCAGAGAATAGCTGTAATCCAGTTACATTTTCATCTTGCTGGGAAGCCATCCCACCTGAAAACTCAAGCCCAATAACCCTTTTAAGCTCCTTCTTGCTATGTTCCTTACCTAACCTTCATAGCCAGATATTGCCCTTAAAAATCTTACACATGTAGATGCCATCTTTTCCCATGAAGAGCCAAGCTCCTTTCAGATCCTTTCATGACCTGTTCACTGAGGATTTCTTTATCTTGCAAAATCCACA
This sequence comes from Aythya ferina, assembly GCF_964211825.1. NCBI lineage: Eukaryota > Metazoa > Chordata > Aves > Anseriformes > Anatidae > Aythya > Aythya ferina. The sequence continues at coordinate 121,473,096 of NC_140296.1, read as the reverse complement.
TTTCTGATGCTGGAGGCCTGGGGTCTCAATCTCTACTTTTCATAGACATTTCAGTATAGCTACTTCGATTTCTAACAGAACACCAACATGATGCTGTTCACACGGTATAGAAATGATGCATCCCTCAATCAATGTAGGAAAAGGGCCTACAAGGTAAACCATGTTTATGGTATTGCAGTTTCCATGAGGAACTTGGATCTTTATAGCTTTGTGTGGATACCAATAGAAAGAAGGCTGTTAATTTTTCCATATAGGTGTGATCAGGGCTTGGTTTGTGAGAGAGACGCAAGGGAAGGGGCCGAACAAAGGTTTACAAAAATAATTAGCTTTTCTGCCCTCTCTTGCCAGAGACATCAGCCCTCTCTATCACAGCTTGGCCACGTGAATAGTTGATTTCTCACCATAACGACAGAGGTGGAAGTAGACAGCAGGCTGGGGGCAAGAAAGTGTATATGAGGGCAAAGTAGGGCAGCAATATGTTTTTTTACAGCTGGTCTAAATCTCTTTTCCACTAGTAGCCCATCTGCTTTGGGAGATTCCTGCCCCCTTTCCTATTTTCACACTCCCCTTTGTGGAACTTTTACCAGAGGCTTCTGTCCATCTTTGCTGCATTCAGTCAGCTGCCAGCTGAGCTGAAACATAACCAAGGTAACAGAAATGTTTAGGATGGTAGCAGGACCTTTTAAAAATGCTAATAGAAAGCTTAACAGGTTCCCGCCTAACAGCCTGAATTAGCAAGCCTTGTGCTTGATTTAGCAAAGCTGTGGGCTGCTGCATCTTGCCCTGCATGCCAGTGTAGATGAGGACTGAAGGTTATTTTCTGTCTTGGAGTTGCTGCCTCGCTCTGCGTCCTGTCAGATGGGTGAGCTCTCCAGACTGCCAGGGGCCATGAAGAAGGGTAAGTTGCTGTTCTGTGCCTTTTGCCAGCTAAGGCTCCTTTCCTGCTGAGGCAGAATGTACAATTTGCTTAGCAGCCAAAGACTCAGTGCAGGCCTTTTTGAAGAGTCTCTGTGCAATTAGTATGGCAAATTGGAGCCTCCCAGGAGGATACACAGCATCACGCATACCAGCAACAAGATCTCAGCTCCTCAGTACAGAAGGAACCTCATTTAATGTATTAAATATTTAATTAATGAGCTGAAGCTTTAATGAGGTGGTGATGAAGATGCCAAACAAGTTACTGGGACAGGAATACCCTACCCCAGAGATAATAAATGGTTAGTTACTATTCTCCCAGTAGTAAATTTTTCCCCAGCAACACTGCTCCTTGGGGAAGCTCTCAGTACCTTTTGGTCTCATCCTGCATAGTTGAAGGGAACGACACAGGTGTCTACAAGTCGGATGTAAAACTCCTTTGTTGCCTTTTTTTATTGAGGTGGAATAGATGATGCAAGTTTTGTATGGGGCAAGAGGACTATGACAGGCTGCTGCACAGGAACTGGTAGCATGAGAGTGGACCTCTTGTTTTCAGGGGTATTCAGAGTGAGAGTGTTCGTTTCTCCCCCTTCAGGTGGGGTCCTCTTCAGACTGTACATAACCACTGGCCCTCAGGATGTGTCAGATTCTCTTGCTTGGATGGATGAGGGCCAAGGGGCTAAGAGGCACTGGGGGCCTAGGGTCTTTTTCAGGCAGGAGGTGCTCAAAGAAGAGTCCAGAGGGAATTTTGGTGACGTGACAGAAGGATGTGAGAGCCAAGATAATTCTCACTGTTTCCAGCCTGTGCAAGAATTGCTTTAGCTGATCAGCCCCTGTTATGGGAACCTTGGGATTTGAAAAGGAATAATAAAAGATTAATCGAGAAACTCCTGAATGAATTCAATAAAAATGACATATGGAGCGTGCACCGTGATGTTTTTATGATTAGGCTGGCAGATAATTGGAATGAGCAGATTCTGCCCCACGCTTGGTCAGGCCTGGTGTCGCAGAGATCCTTCTGGTTTCAGTGTTCCCTCACAAAGGGAAAAAAAAAAAGAAAAAAAAAAAAAAAAGCAGAGGGAAAGAATTAAAAAAAAGGCAGAGCAAATGCTTTTCTGCTCAGTCCAGGAAAAAGCTCTGAGAAAGCTGCTGTTTAAAGTGCATTTCAGATTTCAGAATACAATCCTCTGTGCCATGGGTTTGGTCCTGGTTTTGTTTGCTGTGCGCCTTTCAGAGGCAGAAAGGACAGGGCATGATAAGAACTACCTGTTCAGAGTTGCCTTTATGAAGAAAAGGCCTCTTCACCATCCTTACCCCAATTTGATATTAAGGCATTTTCTCTTCTTGCAGCATAACTTGTGTACAGTGTCTCTTCCCTCACCCTCTTACTCTCCTGTACCTCTCAGCTAGTGTTTTGGTCCCAGTCTTCCATGCAGACCCTGCCAACCTGATTTCAACTTCATCTCCTTCACTTCTGAGCTTATGGTGCCCAGATTCACCCAGTGTCCTTGTTACCTGCACATCTGCTTGCAGCTCCAGCTCCGTATTTCTTCATCCACCCCAGGCTCTGGCATGAAATCTCAGACCTGCCCTGTCTTTACTCTTTTTTTTTTTTTTCCTGCCCGTTGCTTTACTTTTCTTTTCCTGAGTTTCTCCGTGCTTCAGCTTCAGGCTGAAACAGAGAGAAGACAAGTTGTGTGGGACTGAGCTGCAACTTCATCACGTGGCTGCATCGCCACCCTCAGCCGAGACCAGGCTGACCTCCGCTCCTTTTAGTTGTCACTCCAGGCAGTTCTGCACTCTGCTCTCCAGAGGTGATAAGGTAACGTTACTGCCCTGCATGAAGTGCAGCAGAGAAGGGGGTGCTTGCTGGAGTTTTCCTGACCTTTCAGCTCCTGACATTGTGCAGCATCAATCCCTTCCCAACCCTGATGGGAAGATTATTGGTGTTAGACGCAAGCGGTGCTTACTGCCAGCTAACAGCCATTCAGTCAGCTACCAGCCTCCCTCACCTCTTTTTGCCCTGCTAAGTGTGCTCACTGAAGAAGCTGTTTCTTGCTGTCTGCACACAAGCCCTGACTGTCACTGCAGGCTGGTCTGACCATGCTCCTGACATCCAGCCCTCAGCCGCATAGCCAGCTCTCGACCCACACAGCTCCCCTGAAACCTAGGGCTGGGATCATGGGGTTGATTCAGGCTGATGAAAAGGCGGGAGCCCCTGGTGAAAAACAAATAAGCAGTCCCTCAGGAACAAACAGTAGATTCTCCTCTGAATGTTCAGCTTATCTCTCTTCATTCCCAAACAGTATTTGGGGATAGTCAGGCCCAGCTAAGCCCTCCCTTCCCCTGGGTGTCATAGTACATTTTGCTCGGACCTTGACAAGGACTTTGGAGGACACTGCTGTAAAATCTACCCTCTGCTGCTTCGCTCTGCTCAATTCAGGCTTCCTCAGACCCTTTCTAACATAATGAGCTTCCTTTTGATCAAGGCCCATCATGATCTCCCTGCCCAACCAGCTCTGCCTCTCCATGCTGCCACCAGTCACACATCTGCCAGGAAAGCATCCTCCTGCTTTCTTTCCTGCTCCCTTCTGCCATCTGCAAAGGCACTGCCATGTTCTACCCTCAAATCCATCTCTATTGTAGCACATATTCCATTACCCTTACCTCCCTCCCCTCCAAAATAATCCACCCCAGACCAAAGCAAGCTAACTGTTAAGCACCCAGTGTGCAGAGGTCTGCCTGTTAACAGTGGCGTGTATGGTCTCATTGCTTCCTTCTTCCCCATCTGTCTGCAGCCACCCACTCTCTTGCCTTATATTTATCTTTTCCTTTAGGCAAAGACCATCTTTTTGTTCCATGCGTGTACAGCACCAAGCGGAATGGGGCCTTGCTCCGTACTTGATGGATCAGAGAGTGTTACAGCTTTTGTGATAATAGGTGATAATAAAAAGTATTGATTGGCTTGCAGCGTGAGGCTGTGATGAAATGATGGAAGGTTATATTATACCTTTTATCTTAGAAAGGCAAAAAGAGAGGGGAAGAGATGCAAGACCATCCATGTGGATTTAGTTTCTTTTTTTTTTTTTTTTTTTTTTTTTTTTTCCTGAGGTGGATGGAATTTTTCTGGTGTGCTATGGAGCCCTAAGGATCCATGCTCACTTTTCATCCTACTTTAGTATCCTCTTATTCTGCCACCCCTTCCTTAAGGTCATGCATGGGGTAAGTATTCTCAGAAAACTTCCCCTGGAAGTTCTTATCTCACCCATTTAGGAAGTTCTTGATACTATTTCTTGTTATTTACTGGATACAGAGTCTGCCTGTGAATGACATGTCTGTGTTGCAGCCAAAAGCATGATTTCAGGATGGATAAAAGTAAGCTAAGTTAAAGTCAATAGTGGTGAGCTTCATGATTACCAGTATGGGCTATCAGTTTACTTACAAAGCTTCTTAAATGGATTTGCATAGGTCTCTTGTAATTTTATTGGCACTCATATCAACTGCATGTGAGAACAAACTACCTCATGCATGTCTGTGCTTCCTGCAACTTACCCCTCCAGTGAAGATGTGCCCTATGTGAAAGAGAAGAGGAGCCTCTATCAAGCCTTTTAGCTGCCGCAGCTTCCTAGGCATAAGATTTCCCATGGAATTGATTCTCCAAGGGAAAACACCGTTTCCTTTACAATCACAAAACACAGCAACGTTTGACAGCTTGAAAATGTTAGAATCTGAACAGAATGTTTTGACTTGGGTTGGTTCAAACATTTGCACTTGCTGAAAGGAATCAAAGCATTTTGCTGTGCATTTCTTTGACATCAAGTGGCACCTGCCTGTGGAGCTGTGGTGCCTCATGGGAGGTGTAGTTTGGATGCGTTGTGCATGCAGCTCTTTTCATGGACCCGTCTGCTTGTCTGAAGTACGTTTCCAATAGCATGCAGCAGATCTGCTCTGAGTGAGCCAAACGGTGCAGGGTAAAGTCAGAGAGCAGCCAGACATTATGGAAGATCAATTCTAGCACAGGAGAGAAAAAGGGCTATTGAAGCATTCAGTATAACATTCCAGAACAAAATGTTTGGTTTCAAGGAATGTCAGTAGGCGTTGTTTGGATTGGAGAATTGGAAAAATGACTGTATTTCCGGTTGTGTTTTTCAGAAAAAAATTGTTCCTTTGGAAAAATGTGTATTAATTAAGCTTTTCATTCTGCAAATTGTAGTGTTTTTCATGGGCTGGACCACCCAATTCTATTCTTAGCTAGCATAAGAGCTCAGTTTCACAGTAGGTGTAATAGGATTGATTCAGCCTCTGCCACCCCAGGGGTGGAGCTAACCCGATGATTAGTGACACAATTAATGATTTTTACCCTTGTTGCATGAAAAGATGTGTGTTGTTGTGGGCTTTTTTTTTTTTTTTCTTATTATATTCTGAGAAGTAGTTTATTTTTTTTTTCCACTGGAATTTGGAAATCAGCCTTGATGAACAGAGAACATACTGACTTGCTTTATGAGCAGTAGAATCCCAGCCTTCTTATATAGCTCATGTCAATGAAGTTGTGCAAAAGAAAGCATCTTTACTTCCAGAACTTCAATCACAAAAATAAAAATAAAACATCCCTCCTCCTGTCTGAAATGCTGCCACCCCTGGAATGGAGCACCTACTGTTAAGCAACGGAGCACAGCTCAGCAGCATGCTAGCAGAGCAATGAAAACTAATGTCTTCCCCATCTGAAATTGCAGGAGTGGCTTAAAGAGTGATAAATTATTACCCCTGGTGTTTGCCTGTGATGCACAGACCAAAACGTGGGGAGGGAAAGCAAGCCAGGAGATCACAAATGACAGCAGGTGGGAAAGGCCTAAATTATGTTTTTCTTTCTGAAGTGAGATGCCTTTCCTGGGATCTCTCAGAGAGACGGCCGCATATGGGGGCAGCTCTGTGCATACTGAGTGGGACTGCTCTGAGCCTGTGATTAGAATGCACCTATTTAATCCTCTGAAGCTGGTGGATTAGGGTATGGCTCTCTGATTTATTTTGTCTGTTTGGGCTGTGTACACACTGTGTAGGGGAATTTGGATCTAATCTTTGCCATCATTATAATTAATTAGACGCTATTCTGCAGCATGTAATGGTGGCGATAGAGCCCTTACATGGGTCTGTGTGTTCCTCACATACTGTGCCGCGAGAAGAGATCTGCTGGGGAGATAGTTGTTAATTAATTGTTTGGTTTGTCAAAACAACACCCTGGGCCAAGTTCAAACTTGGTGTTAGGCTGTTGATTTCATCTGCCTGGCACCCAGTGAGGGATTTTCCCCCAGAGTTTTTGTCCCTTTCATTTCCCTTTTAATGTTTGTTTTTGGACTGTGCTGCAATGGCAGCTAGACGTGAATGTTCCCATGTGGGCAAGTGGCAGGTATGAAGGGAAGGCCATCAGTCCGCTGTATGCTGTATTATTCTTCTCCAAAGAGAGCTTCAGAGGGAAGGAGGGAGGGAGCTTTTGGAGGTGCAGAAGAGCACCAAGCAGATGAAGGAGCTGGACCTTGAAGAGAAGGAATCAAATCCTGGGAACCAGGGAGACCTTCAAACTTCACCAAAGAGGCTATGGTTCATGGTCATATATATCATTCACTGTGGCAGGTATTGTGGTAGGCAGGTATTCCTATGCCTGTGTCTGGTTTGCATTTGGCTGGACAAGAGTGTCCCATCCACCTACATTCACATAGAGTAGCGTTGGGAATATCTGCAGCTGTGATCCAATGTCATGTGTGGATGTTTGTTACTGAGCCTGCATGGAAACTTGTCTAGGGCAGGGAATTTGTGTTGCTGTAGTGCCATAAATCTCTATATAAACCTATAAAAAAGACAAAGAAATGTGTTGGGAGGAGGAACTTAAGTATGTTGCTGAGAGGGTGTGCTGATATGTGGGATCAGTGACACAGAGTGTGGGTAGCATGGCTCTGCATGTGGTTGCAGGTCTGCACGTCTGGAATTGGCTGTATCTGTGGAAATGACTGCACAGTCACAGAAGTTTTTATGCACACCTGAGTTTCTGCTAAGAGCTGTCAGTGTATGAGACACAGAGACAGACAGTCTTAGGGTGTCCCTCTGAGTGTTTTTACTCACCTGTTTGTAAGCTGTGTGTATGTAGGCACAGGGGTCCCACAAGGAGTACCTTCTTTTCTGTATACATGACAGGTACTCCTGCAGCCACACCGTGCATGTGTGGATGAGATATATTCTTTCCTTCCATAGCAAGCAAGCTCTTTAATTCCCCTTCCCATCTCATCTTCTGCCCATTTCCTGTGGCTCATGTACGAGTCTTCTTGTTACTAGCCATTATGTCTGGATTTTCTTCCAAGCGTGTAAATCCTTGTGGCAGACTGACAGAAAAGCACATCTCAGCAGATGGATTTGCCTCACCTCCTCACCTGGGTTCAAAGCCAAGTGGACCATCAGTGGACACAAGGTACCAGCTCCCAGGAGAACTCAAACACACACCACTGACCTTTTCGTGCCTACGTAGCTGTAAAGTATTTGAATAGAGGGAGTAACTTGTGCTACCCATTGTCTATCTGCATTAGGGCACTTGTCTTAGGTTTCAGTGGATTTAGGATTAAGACTTCAATAGGTTTAGCTTACTGCTGAGCCCAGCCCCTGGGTCTTCTCTGACTCTGCTCCAGAACATACCATGGAGGCAATTATTTATTTATTTATTTATTTATAATATTGAGTCTCACACAGCTATATTCTCCATTCAGATTCCCAGTCATGGCAGTGGTAACAGTAGTGGCACTTGTATTATGAAGCTCGAACTGAGAGACAACTGCATCTTTCCAAGAAAGGGCAGCTCAATTACCTGTTTCTACAGAGAAAGCTGAGAGAAGGAATGAAAGAAAAGGAACAACAGAGAAGTCTCATTCCTTTATGTTCTGGGTTCTTTGTGGTTTCTTTTGCAAAGGTCAGAGAGTTGTCTCAAGAAATGGGAAATTACCTGAATCCTTTAAACTGTGGTCCCTTTTCTTCTTAAAGTGGCCTAATTCCAGGGAGCTTATAGTCTAAAGGGATTTGATCCTACCTCTCTCTCTCTTCCTCACAGCAGGTTTGATGGTGCTCAGATTGCTCGTTTGTATTTTATCCTGTGAGACAAAGCACTTAGGTTTCTCTGAGCTCCTACACCTGTCATGTATGTTCTTTCCTTGGCCTGTCTGGAAGACAATGTTCCTAGAGAGGTAGTTAGCAGACAGAGTCTTTTTGCTTTAATTATAATAGTAGAAATCAGCAAAATATGCAGTGCTATGCTGTGTTTGAACATCCCTGAGATGTGAAGATCTGATGTTGGGTGGTGTTGACCAATCCAGCACCCTTCTGTTGCTGCATGACGTGTTGCATCCCTTCTGTGTGCTATAGCCATAGCTCTCTTGGCAGGACTTTATCACGCTTCAGCAGGGGCAGCTAATTTTCTTTTGGCCGTGCATTCCTCCAGTAAAGATGCCTAACTTAATAGGACTTTCCATTGATCATTCACCTCCATGTGGTTGACATGCTTGTTTGTCCATGGTCATAGCAAACCTAGCAAGATGCTAGATGGGACAGAGATGTGTTGGGTCCTTCCCAAATGCTGGAGAAGAGAAAAAGTGAAACATCCTTTTTCTTATCTTTGTTCAATTCCCAGAGCCTTGAGAAGGTTCAACCTTGCATACAGAACCAGACAAAACTCTTTAACAAGTAGTGAAAGAGGTGGGATGGCAAAATTGGATAATCTTGGCCAATTCTTGCAAGGAATTTTAGCAAAAATAAAGATAAAAAATAAATTAGTTTTGATGTTGTTTCCACAGAAATACCTCATTTATTGAAATGACATTAACACTGATCTAAATTGAAAGATTAGGCAGCATCTTGAATAACCCAGGGAAGAAATAAAACGTATTTCAGTTAACTTAATATGGGATTGGACCAATAAAATATGTTTATGATTTATTTTTATTTTGAAATTTACAACATTTTGTTTCTGTTTAAATAAAGCCTTTTGTTTTTCTCACTGGATTTTTCAGTGAGATGCTGCAACAAGCAAACCAAATCCTTCCTTGGTCCATTGGCTATTCCAGCTTCTCCTTGTTTGAGCAGAAAGAGAAGGGCAAACTGAAGTATCATACAAGTGTCAGACCTGAGAAGTACTAGCTCCCAGGTCCAAAACCCCTTGGCTCATTCCTGAGGTTTGTATGTCCCTGATGATGTAGGGCCTATTAAAAAAAGACCGCATCCTCAAGACATCCCTTCCTTAAGTGATGCACTGTCTCCAGTATTTTTACAGGACAGCACTAATTTTTCATAATGAGACACATTAGGCTCCAGCCCTTTAATAGACTTGTCAAGTCTCATGTATTCAGAATGAAATTAGCTCATTTAGTTCCTGTCTCTCACTCCCCTGTTGTGCTGCTGCTGCTAAGATGCAGATGTGCCGTGCCATGCCCCTCTGCTGCTCCAGGAGGACCTGCCCAAATGCAGCCAGGTGATCTGGTGCTGCCAGGAAGACGAGGAGCATAGTGTGTGGTGAGCACTGCAGAATGCTGTTCTGTCTGTGTACGTGGACATCTGTGGGAGCCATGTGTGCTTGCCCAGGACAGACATGGGAGAAGACGCCCCTTAGCCTGGGACCTTGGTCTGCTTTGTCTAGTGTTAGAGATGTTCCCTGGCTGTTCCTCTTTTCTGTAGGTGTAGATGGTGCCTCCAGAGGTGACTGCCCCCCACCACCTCTCCTTCTCATTGAGGAGGATCTCTTTTCTAAAAGCAAAAAGATTTCCTCCTGGAAGATTTCTCACTGAGGCACCAGCGCACCACAGACTGGCCCAAGAGTGGCATTCCTCAGCAGAGCCTGTGACACCTACCATTAGTCATTCGCAGCAGCAGTGCTCCCAGGAGACTTGGGCCTGGGCAGGCAAGAGATGGGCAAGGTAAGCTTGCCCTTCCCAGCTCTGCTGGGATTTGCTGTCTGTGACTTCAGGTCCCTCCATCTCTGAGGGGCTGGTGAGAGATACTCATCTCCACACCACAGCAAGTTCTGAGATCAAGGAAGGAGGAACAAAAAGAAGCGAGGATAAAAATGGCTCTGGTTAGGGCTTGGGTGTGTAAAACTGTGCTCTTTTTCAGCTTACCCTTGTGTGCGGGTAAGCCAGCCTGCCACCAACTCAGCTTTTCTTCAGCTTTCCTTTGTCCGGGCAGAAGCACGGATCCTGCCCGCAGAGGGACGTGACATTGCCGTGTGTGGGGTGAGGGAACATGTGCGTGCTGGTGTCCGTGCTGAGGACACCCCTGCACCCGGTCTCGGGTGACTGCCAGTCAGAGGCACATAGCTGTCCCCATCTAGCAGCTGGCACAGCCGAGGAGCTTTGCTTGCCTTATTAACAGCCCACTTATCTGGAATCTGCTCACTGAGCAGAAACTGCTCCATAAATCCTCCCGCAATTTGCATTCCTCTTCGCTGTCGCTCATTACCACTGACCTCACTTCTTCTGCTGGAGTTGATCAGCCTCCCACCGTCCTGCCTGCGAGACGCCTCTCCATTACCACAACCTATTAGCAGTGGCAGCAGCAGCGCCTCCGTGAATGAACGCACGACTGCTGAGTCAGGAAACTTCCCCAACTCGACTCTTTCTTTCCTCCCTCCCCAGCCCCGGGAGGGAGGCAGCGACAGCGAGTGCAGCTCAATTGCTCTCCTTGCTTGCTTCAAGGCCAGGTTCCGCATCCCGGGGAGCTCAGCGGGGTCGTTACTGGACTTGCACCCTTGGAGGCACAGGTGGGAAATGAGGTGCATCGGTTGGAAGCATCTGAAACCAGAAGCGCTTGCTAATCAACCCTGGGGTTTCCAAATTAGCAGCTCGCCCACTCGGTGCATGTGCATGCAGGTTTCCAGCTTAATACCTGACTCTTCAGTCCGTGGGAAATGTCTCGTCTGCTTCGTTCCTCAGAGCCGGAGGTGAAGCAAATGCCTACAGACACACCTCTCACCATAGTGACAAGCTGAGAGGGAGCTGAAGCAGCTCAGCTTCTTTTCTGTGCTCCTCAGCCCTGGACCTAAGTGGTCACCAGTGCTAGGGGCTTGTGATGGGACGAGGAAGGCAGGGACTCACGTTCATGATCCCCTTCCCGACTGTGTGCCTGTGCTGCAGGATTTGTCAGGGTTCATGTGCCCTCCGCTCTCCTTGCAAGGATGTGGCAGCACCAGCTGAGTGCCAGGCTCCCAGGAAGGAGGCAGAGGTCCCTCAGTCCAGCTCAGTGCCCATCTCAATGCCGTGGGGAAAGGCTGAAAAGGGTTTTATGTTATACTTGCATTCTGTCCCTTCTGGCTCATGCTGCAGCTCCTGTATTCATGGACTCCATTGCCTCGGTTCAGAGCATGGCAGTGGAAAGGAGCTGGCTGGTTTGTTTCAAGCCAGGTGCGATTCCTATAAGTTTTAGGAATTAGAACATGATTTTCAGGTGAGTCCCCTGGCCTCTGATTTCCTCGAAAGGTCCAAATGCATTGTGAGTGGTATGGAAATGGCTTTTATTGCCTTTACTCTGTAAACAAGCCCTTGTTCTGTAATGTAGGGGAGAGTTTTATTTTAGTGGAAGTGGAGGAAGGGGTGGGGGCAGAGAAAAAGACTACTAGTATTCCCCAAGCTCTTTTCCCTTAGGCCCAGGCACTCAAAGCCTTTCTTTGCAGGGGGAGAAACATGTTTACTTAGTATAGCACAGGGACCAGGATGCAGCCTCATTAAAACACAGCTCACGTATAGCCAGGGGTTTCATATATAGCTTTTTTTTTTTTTTTTTTTTTTTTTTAACCTTCTCTGTCTTGATGGAAACAAAAGGAGAAGAAAAGGGGGGAAAAAGAGAAAGAAAAGGAAGGAAGTGAATTGCTTAATGGAGGTGCTCTGCCTGCATATTTAATACACTGATTTTATTGAATAGAAGGTGAAAAAGTGCGTCTTGTTTGTTGCTTGCCTGTCAACCCATGGCAAGAAGGCATCCTTTCCCCTGGCTGGTGCCTTTTATTAGTCAACGGTTTCCAGAGTGTAATTATACCGCAGATCTGAGATGCATTATACACACAATTACAATTCCCCAGCCGAGCCTGTTATTTATTAACCGGGGGGATATTTGTTCAATTGTTTTGGAGGGCTAAGGTTTTCTTTTGTTTCTTTCTCTTTCTTTTTTTTTTTCTGCCCTCCCCTGTAAACCGTAACACGGATCCTGGCAAAAGGTCTGTCCTTTGCGACTCAGCGGGAGCAGGGTGAATGGCCCATTCTCTGCTAGCCCACCATGTCACCTAAAAGCCTTGGCAAGAGGAGCTGCAGCCTGGGGCTGCATTTGCAGGAACAGAGCAGAAAGCACTCAGAGCTTGCATGGGAAGTTTTCTTTGCTGGGATCTGGGTTTGCTTCCATGCAGCTGTGAGGATGCCTCACTGGGAGCGACCTGTGGGCCCTACAGCACCCCTGGGGGGGACAGCTTAGGACTAAAAAGCCAGCACAGCCCTGCGAAAACTATACCCTCCTGGGTATTTATGAAACTTGGAGAGTCCTATGTTTATGTGCAACTCAGGTTTGCCCATCTGGATACCCACCCAAAGCCTATCTTGACTTCTTGTGCACTGACACTATTTGAGAACATCTCTTATTAAATTCGAAACTAAAGCTTGACCTAAGAGTTGAAAAATGGATTTTAGGAGTCCTTCAGGGCAAGCAGCGACTCTTGTGGGCCGCTCCAGACATGCAGAAAGAACACCTTGGCTCACATTACTTTAACAACTTCTGTTCCTTATCTTGGTAACAGCCTACAGTGAAAGGAGAAAGGCAACAAAAAAAAATATAAAGACAAGGTTACTGGATTAGCCAAGCATTTAAGGGCCACAGAGTACAACATAATTGGCCACCAGTTGGGCAGAGCAAGGGTCCACCTCGCCTCATCTGGTAGCAGCAGAGTGGGAAAGGAATATAAAAGCTCTGCAGGCACTTTCCCCTCAGAAATATGTTTCCTGAAATGTAGTGAGGTCTGTTAAAAATGCATCCCATCCATCTATCATCCCAGGTGCTGTCCTGCTGGGATTTTTCCATTTCCACAATATCCTCGCTTTAATAAGGTGACCAGAACAGGGCGAGAATCATTTCCTTGTTATTAATTATTACCATGACTGCTGTACAGCAGTGTGCTCAAGGGTGTAGAGCTATAATCCCCAAGAACTTCCTCCTGAAGGGCATTTCATCTTTCCTCACAGTCCTAACTGTGCTGTGTCAGTCCTGCCCCCCTGGCTTTCCTCTCAAGCTGTGCTTCAGCCCTCCTCCCTTTGGCCCTACGTAAACTGGCCACCGTGTCCCCAGATCCTTTTGGCCAATGTTTTATCCCTTCTTTAGAGTGTGTTTGTATGGGAACATCCTTCTGATATGACTGGAGAGGTGGATTTAAACTAATACGATTTACAGGTATAATCCTTGTTCAAGGTATGATAATTTTTTTGGCTATTAGAGGAGCCTGTTTCAGGTTAGCTGATGTCATCTTGGAAGGAGTTTGCACCCTCCTAACCCCGCTTTGCTCATACTGGGATAAGGGTGTTCATGCTGGGATTTGTTCTGCTGAAATGTAAGTCTGCATACCCACTAACATCACTGCTGGAGCTCTCCCTTGCAGGCAAGACCTCAGATGGCATTCTGAGTTCTTGTTTCAATGTGGCTAACAGCTCATGCTGCTGCCAGCTCTGCTCTTCTGAGCCTGGCAGATGTCACTGTCACCACAGCCACCCCCTGGTGCCTGCCCCACTCTCGGCTGTGTCTGCCTCTGGAACCAGAAAAGCAGAGAGAGGACAAATCTGCTCTCTAGCCGCTGCAGCTGGCAGTCCAAGATGCCAAGAGAAGCTGCTGGTGGCGGTGGGCTTGGGCTGCCGCTGTGTATTGCAGCAGTGAAAGCTCAGGCAAGTGCTGCTGCAGGCACTGGTGGTGAGCGGAGTGACGTGGGAGCAGGCAGCTAGGAGGAGGTGACTTCTGAGACCACCTCATGTTCTTCTGAATCAGATTCCCACACTGCTTCCTGCTGTTAGCTTACAGACATCCTGGCAGGATTTTTTCCTGGCAAGTAAGCACAGAGCTAATCTGACAAAAATAACCTTAGGAGAAACAAAGCACTTATGGTTTCAGCATCAGCAAGTAGATGGGATCCAGTACTTGTTTGCACCTTCTGCAGGTGGCTCCATCTTTACAAGCCTTTTGTGCCTATGCAGTTACGATGAGTTAAGAACTGAAGTGTGTTTTGTTTTGTTTTTATAACTTTTTTTTTTTTCCTAACAAAGACATGGCCCGCTTGGGGCTGGCTTTTGCTTGTTTCCTTTTACGCTGACAATATGCTTGAAAGTGAAGTGAGGGGAAACCCTGCCATTTGGACCCAGCATCTGTATTTTACTCCCTTTCATTAAGTGAAATGCAATGTCCATAAACAACATTGCGCACAAAGGTCTCTTTTGCACCTTGATGCATAGCGGAGCATGGTGTTGATGACAGCTCTCACATCTATTGGTTTTCTCTGCCAGGCTAAATCCAGTTGCAAAAAATGACAGAAATAACTTTTAAAGGTCTTCATTTCAAGTCCCAATACCTGCCCTATGTCTGAAAGATTGTAAAGATGAGATACTGGGTGAAATTTGATGTGTGCACAGCATATATGATTTAAGATAGTGAAACCCAAAGAAATACGTGAAAAACAGGTCTGGATTTCAATGGTCATCTTTAAAATGTTGGCTTTGTAAGAGTTTCTAAATCTTCAACTGAAGCAATTATTTCATAAATCCATTTGTCCCTGGTGCCAAATCTGAAATTCGAATTCAATAATTATACATTAGCCAAGGGAAATCTCCATGCCTAACCTTAGCTATGGGGCAGTTTTGATGCCTGTACACTGGTTCTGACAAAACCTTAGGACTGGAGTTAAGACTTCTAGCCAACACGTTCCAGCAGACATAAAGAACAAGGAAAGAACTGATTAGATTAGAAAACACTTAGGTTTTCGTTTTCCTTTGCCAGTCTCTGTCACTTTCTGTCACCTGCAGTAGATGTAGTTCATATCTCAGCTGAACACACAAATAGTCCAAGTTCATTTCAGATATGTTTATTTGTTAGACATCCATTTGTTTGCATGAGTTATATGGTTTCCATCAATTACACTGTACATGGTTCATTATGTGAAATCACATTGCAGCAGCATAAGAGCATGAGCTGTAGTGTGATTCCTAATAGTGGCTGGGGGGTATGTTGTTCAGCGAAAATAATGGGTGTGGGGAAGCCTGCACCGTTATGGTTTTTGTAATTGCTGGTTTACATGTTAGTAGTTTCTCTGTAGAATTTACAAAAATAATAAGGTGTTTTAGGACTGGAGTCTGAGTTTTAGAAGAGAGTCTGCGCCTCTCAGGATATAAACCAGAGTTCTTTTGAGAACAGGGGGGGCTGTTCTTTTCATGGAAGACATTTTCTTTCATTACAAAAACGCTGCTGCTCATATCCTTTTGGAGGCCTGCTATTCAAATGACTCCCTGAATAGCAATTGTAAGAGAGCTGGAAAAGTTTATAATTTTTGATTCAATGCAACCACTTCACTAGTATTAAACATTCTTATAGAAATGCCACTACACACTACATATACAACGATTAATTTGTCTGTGATCAAATCAGCGATGATGTTCTTGGACACAGATATCTTATGAAGGGGAAGGTGATGATAAATTAGGTTGAGGAGTATGATCAAGGGTTTATATCTCGTAGTGTCTTAGATCAAAGATGATGTGGGCTTGGTGTTCTTAGCCTGGATCCCCATGGGCATGTGTCTGTGTTAGGAAGCCACATTAAAATCTGGCATAATTCAATATGATTAGCTGGTTCTGTTCAAGCAAGAGCTGGTTCAATAGGCAAGGGTCTGGGAAAAGTGGAGAGAGAAGGTCCAAATTCAGGATAAGAGGCAGCTACCCCAGCTCTGGGGTAGGAGGGGGAGCTGCGAGGCAGGAGTAGGGTGTGTTGGGAGCCACATGGATACAGGGACACAAGGCTGGAAAAGTGGTGGGGAGAAGGGGCTGCAAATCAGAGGAGAGCTGACAGCACTCTAATTAATGGTATGAGTTTTAAGGAGCGTGAAGTCATCCAAACACCAGCTCACTAGATGTGTGGGATTCAGTTGTATAATAATGAAAGGGTAATAACCTGCATTTAATTGATATGGTTGGTGAACTAGCTGACCTCTCAGCCCAGTAGGCATTTAGATGACGTTCAGAACTGCATCGAGCCTCACTAGTTCTTTATGTCGGGGAAGGAGCGGCTGGCAAGAAGCATTTAACAAAAAGCAGAATTTAATAATTACATGATGTGTTTTCATGTTTCCCCTGGTGCTTTAAATCTGAGGTGGGGATACTTGTCATCCAGCATTGTCTTTGTGCATCACAGCGGCAGTGTGTCCAGTCTGGCATCTCATCTTGTGACAGGGACCAATATCAGCTGCCTGAGGATGTACAAGAAATCCAACAAAGCACAGGTCTGACTGCCTAAATCCAGACTGACTTTCTCCTCTTTCTACCTAAAGATACCTACAAACAGGTGAGCGTTTCTGTTGGACACCCCACGGGTTGTATGCCACGTCCACCAGTCCTGTACAGACACCTTGTCAGTCCTGGGGCATCTCAAATGGTAGTTCAGACTGCTGATGCTACGCTGAATCACTCCCAAGATGTCTGCAGGATTAATTCACGTCCTTCCAAGTCCAGGAAAATACTTAGTCTCCCTACTTCTGTTTTAGTTCTTAGTTCCTCTTAGCTTTGGTGGGAAGTTAAGATTCTCAAGGCTTTGTCGGACTGGGGCAATAGGGAACAACTCTCCTGAGTGATGTTTCTTCCTGAGCCTTCCCCACAGTAGGAAACTGCTCAAGGATTGACTACAGAAGATCTTGCCAGATCTTGCTGTTCAGAGGTTTTACCTTACTTGCAAAAACAAGCTGAGATCTGAAATTGGGAGGGTGTTTTTTTTCCTTCAGTCCTTTGCATTTATGGCATTGCCTTGATGTGGCTAGTTGAAATGGGCTGAAGAAGCAAACGATGAGAGTTTTCAAAAGCTTTTGTGGAAATAAAACTCTCTGGCCTACTCAGATCTCACATGGGAATACTCTCCCATGTTAGCCAACTTACTGTAAAACATACCTATTTGCTAAATCTTGTTACTTTGAATGCAAAGTAACATTTTGGATCTTGTCCCACAGATTTCAGTGGTCTTACATACAACAGAGTAGCGTATTGCTCATCGAGGGGTCTCTCTAGAAACAACTGGGTGGGACTGGAAGAGCAATTCTGGTGAGAATGGAGGAGAAGGGGAAGGCTGAAGCTTCCAAGTCACTTAAGGCTGTTATAAATGGCTCAGGATTCAAATTAGGATTAAATAAAAAAATAGGATTTATTGAAAGAATATAAAGGAATAGAGGTAAGCAAACAGCGCTGGGTGCACCGGGAGTCTCCGCTCCACCAGGACGCACACCAGTTACATCAAGCAGCTGATTTTTATGCTCCTAGACTAATACATATTCATTACTACTTCTAAAAAAAATAGATTATTAAAATTAGCTTCCGGGGTGCAGTCCCTCCTACTGGAGCATGCGCAGTCTCCTCTGGGGTCTCTTCTGGGGGTCTCTAGGGGTCTTTCATGCTGAAGGCTCGTAATCTTCCTCTCCACCTTTGTACTTACTGGGCACCATACCAAGTTTACGGAACATCTTCTTCAAGTCTTGTCTCCCAGCCGCCCTTCAGCTTCTTTCTCCTTCCTCTTTATCTCTTGGCCCCCCCTAACCAGATACCAAAGATCCACATAGTATCCCATAACAGTCACTAGTTGTTATCAGTTGTTCTGAAACTCCCAGACACACGAGTAATTAAAACATTCTTCCCCAGCCATTCACAGACACATCTATAGCAGTGTTAGAAATAGAAGTCCAGAATAACAAAAGCAAACAGGTTCATAAATTTAAAGTGATAAATTGACTAGAATGAGGGGGAGACTGGGACACACTGCATCTGTGGTTCAAGAATTAAATTGCCAGTGCAGGGCCCAGAGGCAGACAGGATTCAAACAGAATTGTTCTTTATGGACACGAATTGTTAAAACATTCCTCACAAGGCTCCCTTGAAATTCTGATCCCACGTGAGCAAGGGTAGTAGGACTGGGCCGTGAGCAAGGGTGCCAAATTATAAATGTTCCTACAGCAGCACTGAAGTTCCAAAGTCAATACTTTAACATGTGCCTGTGAGCATTTCGTTATATTTGCATGTGCACACAAGCACAGAGCAAAGAAATTCACTAGTAAAATCTTAACATACAGAATAATAAACCTTACAATAGTAGGGCTGGCCCATGTTGTAACAGCCATTATCTACAGTGATTTTGGGTTGCTGGCAGCGCTGTTTGTGAAGGCTGTGGTATCACTTTGCCCTCAGGGAGCAGGAGCTGTGACCCTAGCTAGTTTCTGAATAGAAGTGCTTAGGAAAGCTGCCAAGAAACATCCTTCCTGTTGGGGAATGATGATTTTTTTTTCATCCTCTGAAATATACATGCTCTGTGGGAAGATAGCAGGTGCTGTGAGTTTCTGAAAGAAGACTCCACTGGAAATGGTCTGCAGTGTGGGCATCCGTAGCACCTGGGACCTTGCTGTCTTCAGCAGGCAGCTGCCCAGCTGGCATCGCAAGGGCAGCAGCTTGTGGAGGAGACCACAAGTGTTCTGCAGAGAGTGAAGAGATGTGTGGATGCTTTGGTGTCTCGTTTATGTCTGGTTCTCCTTCCCACACAGGAAATGTGTGGTTCTGTCCGCCCCATTTCTCCTATCTTCTTGATATAGGATTTATGCAAGATGCTACAGTGGGCAGGATGCTTTTAAAAGAGTTGCCTGAACTCTGGCTTCGCTATCCATGAGAGAGTCCGGAAAGCAGAGCAGACTTGTCCCTGTTTTCCTTCTGCCACACAGAAAAACCTCAGCTCTGAGCACCTCTTCCAGGCTGGACTTTTCCTTGCATCATCAGTTGTACAGAGGGAGGGGAAGGGGCGATATGGCTTGTTGGGAAGTGATTGCTGTAGCTCCTTTTGATTGAGCATTGCATTATGTTGAATTGAGGACATTATTATTCACAGAAAGGCATCCTAGAAAGCTTCAAAGCATGGTAGAAAAAAACTTCGGGTTTTAATACTAATTAGGGGAGCCTGTCTCCCAGGTGTGAGGTGTTTATCTGTGAAAAGCAGGAGATAGTGTAGCAAAGAAGAAATGCACACTGGAGAATTGAAGATCCAATAAATGGTTGAATGGATTTAAAAAAAAAAAAAAAAAAAAAAGAGGAGGAGGAAGAAAGAAAACCAACAACAAAACCACAGATAATAAAATAAGATGTTTGCACTGAATATGAAGGGTTTGCAAAACAGCTTGGAGTTTATTTCCAAACCTGCAAAAAAGCAACCCTGAAAATAATACAGTAATCTGGAGCAATAAGAAGGCTCCTTTTTTTTTTTTTTTTTTTTTTTTTTTCCCTTCCCTCTTCTATTAGCAATATTTGTCAAGTCCACATTTCTCTTTCACACCAAACAGCGCTTGTGTCATGACAGCTCTGGGCTGGCTTCAAGCAAACCGGGCTGTTCCTGGAGCGCCTGCACAACCCTAATCAAGCTGACCTCACTCGTGCTGCTTATTTTGCCTGTGCATTTTCCTGGCAGCTGTGGGGCTTGTCTCTCTCAGCAGCAGCATCTGCTTTGGCTTTCACACAACAATGGAGGGCAGAAATGTATGGGGTGTTGCTGGTCCATCCCAGTACCTGTGCTTGCTGCTATCCTGGCAGTGTCAGGAGCATCACCCTGGTTCCAAGACCTCCCCCCAGACCTTCTGTTTTTGACTCGCGCTGCATTCATCCTTCTGCTGACCTCAGATGAGAGGAGGGGAGGAGAAAAGAGGAGCCTGGGACCAGAGGGGATGCTTTTCTGTATGGTGCCACAGCCCACTGCTGGTTTGTATTCTCAGGCATGCAATACAGACATAGCCATGTGGCTGCAGCGCTGTGACAGGTTTTTCTATACACGTACCTTACAGTTTTCCTGTTGCTTTCCCCCCACTCTCCTACGAGCTAAGAAATTATTACAGGTGCAGAAACCTTGAGAGGATGGATGTGCTTTCATAGCTGACTAAATGCCAGCTGGCCAGCTTTAATTGCCCTTCGGTGTGCTCCATGAAGGTAGTTTAAGTGAAGAGATTTTATTTTGCTATCTCTACGGACATGGAATGTGGACATCTTTGCTTCTATGGTTCAGCTGATGAGCAGTAACTTGTTAAGCATCAGGAGCTTGATCGCTTGTGATTGCCCATAGCCTCTGTTAGTGATGAGATCGCATGAGGGAGCAGAAGGGAGAGCAGAGCAGAGATTTGACTCTTTTTTACTAGAGTGCTTTGCACTAGTCCTATCACCAAAACTATCTTTCCTCTCTGAACCTCAGTCCTATCACCAAAACTATCTTTCCTCTCTGAACCTCAGTTCAGAGAAGAATTTAGCAGAGAAAAAAAGACAGCAACTTTTTTTCAGTGTTTTTTTCCTTGTGGACCATTCTCTTAGATGACTACAGAGAAATGCATTCAAACAGAACATTAAAGTTAAACGAGGCAGTACAAGGCTGTATTTAAAAATAACAGAAAAATGTTTCAAGTTCTCATTTGATAGGAGCTGGGCAGCTATATAACCCTGGCAGGTCACCATTCTAATGACAATCCCCAACAAGAAACACAGCCTGATAACATGCACTAAGACAGAAGATGAGAGCTGTATTCAGAGGCATGAGGAACAGCAGGAGATAGATGTTGCACAAAGATGCTTATTCATTGGAGTCAGACCCCCCCATCTTTCCTTGAACTTAGCATAACTAGATGCACAGCAAAAATATCTCCAGCGTGGGACTGAAATTAACATTAAAGATATAATACCATCATAGAGTTGCTGATAAACCCTCACCTTTCGTACTTAGCTAATTTCTCATCAACTCCTCTTAAAAAAAGAAGAATATAGCAGGACTTGGAGATAGGCAGTGAAAATGGTTTGGAGGCTTGGAAGGATTTTCAGATAAGGGAAGACTGAAAAAGATGAAGGAAGATACTGTTCAGAGAGGAGATGAATAAGAAGGGGTATGTGTTAGAAGTATATAAATAATTAATAATATTTTAAAAGGTTCTTGCTACTGGGATAAAGGGATATGCTCTAAAATTAAAAAGGCAACATCAATTTGGAAGTGTTGAGAATATTATTTTTTATGATACCCCGTTAAATTGTGGAACTCCCTGCTGCAGGATATTAACCACTGAGCTTACAGACTTGGTTAAGAAAACAAAATAAAGGGGGAAGAAAGAAAAAGAAAAAAAAGAAAAAAAGAAAAAGCTATTTCTGTGGATAGTGAGAACATTCACAGTTACATTAGAGAAAATAAAAAATTTATAAGAAATATCAGCCCTTGAGATTCAAGGCATAAATCCAACCACTAACTGCCTGGGGTTATAAAGAAACTTCCCCAATGGACATATTAGTTAGTTATTTCCCATTTTAAGTGTTTTACATCTATCCTTGATGCTGGCCACCATCTGAGACAAGGTGTTACAACAGTTGGACAATTGGTTTGATTGGCTATGAAGGTTGTTATATCCTTGAGAAGCGTGGCAGCTCTCTCCCTCCCTTCCCCGCTGTCTCCAGCTGTGCCACTGAGCCACCCTTTCGTAGCACACAGCGATCAGCTGACAACAAGACACGGCTTCTCCTTTGCTCTCCGGGTACTCAGATGTGTGGGTAACCCAGGGACAGACACAGTCCTGATGTGAACGTGGGAGGATGGCACAGCCACAGATCAGGCTGCCCACTGCAGTCCTGCAGGCTGGTACCACATAACTCTGTCAGGGACCTTGGTGCTGCTGTGCAAGAGCTGTCCCCCTGCTTTGACCCCAAGGAGAACCTACATCTACGTGTCAGTACCCGTTTCCAGCTCCCATCTGCAGCTTTGGCAATAATAGTCCTCCCCATGACAGCACTGGGGCTTCTCTAGTCTGCAGCAATGCAAAAACAGTCATGCTACAGCAGACAAGCAAGCGACACAAGGAGTACCTAGTTTGCTTTCTCCTCTTCCTGCCTGCTTAAATTTGCTCTTCATCTAATCTCCTCTGCCAGGCAATTTGAGATAATCAGTGTGGCTTTTCAGCTGTTGTTCATCTATCCCAATTTCTCTCTCTCTCTCTCTCTCTTTTTTTTTTTTTTTTCTTTTTTTCTTCTGTAAACACTGCCCCATCTCATTTGCCTCATTTCTCTTCATACAATACCTTGAATGGAGAAAGCTCCGTTCCTCCAAGGCAGAGGGGTGAGAACTGGCTGTAACCACTCTGCCAACATTCACTGGCCTGTGCTGGAGGAGCTGAACTGCTGCCAGCAATTAGAGGTATTTAGCAGTTCCCTGGTTAGGGCAATTACTTAGGGGAAGCAATTTCAACTTCTCACTCAGGAAGGAAGGTGCTATGTTGTTTTTGACCTCAGGAAGAGTTGTGACTGGTATACTAAGAAACACCAACCTGTAACAGTGGAGTCCTCATGTGAGTGCCTCAGTGTGTTTTTTGTAATGGGTCAGCTGCAACTGCTCTAGGAAACGTTCTCCCCTCTTGGCTGTCTCTTTACATTAATTCAAGGAGACTGGCATGTGCCACCTGCATTGTTGTACAGGATGCTGAACTGCCATTTGCGTGCTCTCAGCTGCTGAGGCGATGAGGAGAGACAATAGGTAAAGCAGACTGTTCCTTTCCAGGGGTGTAAGGACTGGAAGAAGTGCAAGGGGAGGCTCTTGGGAAGTAGAAAATGTCAGGTTATGCTTTCCCCACAGGTGTATTGTTACATACTCTTAATTGCTTGATTTCACAGCCTCTGGGGAGGACTATTTGCTTACATACATACTCAAAGAAAAGATCCCACCCTGATGGACGTAGCCTGCAGAGGCTGGAAAGTTACCCTATTAATGTACTCTTCAGACCTATTTACCAACAAACTGTCTTACCTCTTGACTTTATTATCTGTCAGCATGATGCTGAGTGTTTCTGGGAAGGGATGCAGACATGGACAGCCCCTCTGACCTCCACCATAATCTACATTTCTTTGGTCTTCCCTCCATAAAAATATTCAGGGAATGGGGGGTTGGAAGAGGAGTAAGTTTTTTGTTTTAAGCCACGTATTGATTCCCTGGCTCCCCTCTCAGCTTGGCCTGGTCTCCTGGCTTTGTACATTCACTTGTGCATTCAGTTCACCATCTTCTGGCTGAAGCCTTCCTGGTCTTCAGTGTAACCCGACATGTTTTAGCCTCACTATTTAGATAAACACCTAGACCTCAAGGTCCATCACCACATGGGTATCTGGGAACCTTCTACAATACCTGGTTGTATCGTCACAGAAGAGAATCAGGGAAGTCCCCTATTTTCCTGCATTTTTCTTGTCTGCTCAATCACCTAGTGTCTGGACACCTTGCAAATGTTACCGTGCTCTTACTGCATCTTCTGAAGTGGTTTATCGGCATTATTTCACTCTCATGATTAAGGAAATTGAGATTTATAACAAGGTGGACTGGTAGTGCTCAATTCATTCATAAAAACTGTTCTGGGGTGAAAATAAATCCCTAATCTCCCACATCTCTACGTAGTGTCCTGACTGCAAGACCTTAGTTTAGCCTTAGAATTTCTCATTGCCTGCCTTACTGTACTTGGATGTCTGAACTTAAATTCTCTGTTCAGCCATTTACTTTATATTTGCCTTCTTTTGTACCACAGCTTTCTGTTGGCATTGCTATGATCTTTTGGAAAATATTGCTTAAATGACATCTCCTTGAATAGAATGGACTATTGCACTCTTCTGCTCTTCAACTCTTTCAGGGTTTCTTTAGGTTTGGTTTTGTAAGTTTATGAACAGAGCTGGGTCTGTTTCCTTAATGTTTGAATCCCTTCTGAAGATAGTGTTTGTCCGAGAGTCAACTTTATACAGTAAGTTAGGGTGACCTTAAGTTGCCCAGTTTGTTTCCTAAACTGTTTTTTGATGGTTCCCTTAAAATGGATGTCTGGAAGATGAGGTCATTATTAGGCACAGTGCAAAGGCAGGTCTGTGTGGTGCTATGACCTGAATGAGAACTTTCCCTTTGTCTGGGGCTGCTCACAGTATCTGTTTTACCTTAATGATTGCCAGTTAGTGCATGTGGAATAACGTGGTACTGAGCCTCAGCCATCTTCCCTGTCCCACCCTTTTCTTTTCTTACACTGAAGAAAAGTGGACTTCTTCTCAGTGCAGAGAAGGAAGCCTGAACACAGTGCAGAGGAGCAAGCTCCCAAACAGGGCAGAAAAAATGAGCTTTGGCTGCATGCCCTTGCTTGGCACTGAACAAAACAAGCATATGGAAAATGAAAGTGAATGAAGAATGCTTTGTCTGGGAGGATTGGTACAGGATGTGGAGCCCTGCAAGACCGGCTTCTAGACAAGAGTTCACCACCGTTCAACATGCCCTGTGCCAGCTCTGGTGCTCCCCCACTTCTGAACTTTTCTCAGAGCAGTGTTTTTCAGAAGGACTGTGCAGGGAGCATCCTTTTTCCCCCACTCTCCTTTCCACTCCTTTTTACTTGCTCTCTGCTTTATACTCAGACAAGCAGAATCTGCAGTGGTTGGCAAATTTAGCTGCTGCTTTGTTTTGTTCCCCCCTCCCTCCCCTTTCTGTTTTTTTCCTCTTCATGTTTGCCAGTTGTCTGCTCTCAGCCAGTAGTTGTTTTATGCAGTGGGTTTGCATTGACTGACCCTCAGCCTCGGTTTTTATGCGTATTTTGGTCTGGGAGCTACCTGCAGACCCTTTGCTGCGAGTAGTCGATATTCATGATTCGATATTCGGGTGACATGATTGGTCAATGAGGTGACAGAGCTGTGCTTTTGTTCCCTGATTAGATGGCTGAACCTTTGTTAATTACTTCTGCCAGAAATGAAGTCTGTTGTGTGATTAAGTGGTTCTAAGCTACAGGCCCGAGATTTACTCTCTATGAACTCTTGTTCCAACGGGGCTTTGTGTGTGTGACGGCTCTCTAAAGCAAGTATAAACAGCATAAAAATGACCAGAGTCATATTCTATTTCTAAGTTATTAAAAACGGTTGCCCTGCATGCCTTTGCTACACATTTGATTCTAGTAATGAGAGTCTACCTTTACAGACCATGAAGCTTCTTTTGGGACAGGTTCTCCCAGCGCGTCATTACGTACCAGTGTGGATCAGACAGGCTAAAATCCCCGTACCAAAGCAATAGCAGCAAATAATCCTATGCTGACAGAGATGGAGTGAGATGGGAGGAAAACAGCCCCTCTCTGAGGCCATGTGCTCTGCTGCATCAGCCCATTATAATTTTGATCAAATGTGGGTACACAAGTAACCCTCTTGACTTAGCAAGAGCATAACCTACAGTGTTTATGGTGTCTTTCATAAATTTTTATTTTTTATGTTGTCTTGATGCCATGTGGTGGAGGACAGGTGGTATCTGGTGCCCTGTGCAGTGCTTTGGAGCAGAGTTGATGCACCAAAATCTTCTGGACAAATTTTCAGCCGAGTGACTGAATACTGGATTGGTTCTTGTTGTCATGTTGCCACAGCGTCTCCAAGCCAGTGGTGAAATAATGGATGCTATGTATTATTAACTGTGTGTTCAGAGCCTCAGCATCATATCATAAATTCAAAATATTCATAAATGGAGCTATTTGGGTAAAATGTATGTTATCATTCATCCGTGTTTTATCCACTTTTTATTATGTAAGTGAGAAGGCGTTCAGAAGTAGGCAGTTTCTTCCAGCCAACAACCTCCTCCACCCCAATCCAAACACTACACCTGACCTAGGGGGACAAAAAGCAAAATATTTTAGCATTTGTTTTGGTTGAATGTGAGTTCCAGTGATTCCCACTACAGTGGATCAGAATAAAACACTGGCAAAAAGACACTGTCACCCAGCATGTGGAAAATTTTGGCGATAGGTGCTTTATGAATCCCTTGGAGAGGCAGACAGACAGACACAGCTGCTTTTTATTTAGCCCCTTCACTCCACCTTTTACCGGTCTAATGGGAAAAGGCCTGAGTTAAGATTCAGAGCAAACTCACGTACAAGAACAGCCTTAATTTGAGCATACTGTTGAATACAATGCGATCTTAAAATGATGCATGATGGAAATTCCTCGCAGGCTGGCGCAGTGCATTAGCATTACTCATTGCAGTAAGACTGGGTGGAGCGGTAGAAGTCGTCACTGTGATGGATGCGTGGCACGCATTAGAATGAGAATCATTACAATGGACCAAGCAGAAAACACTGGGATTAGAGTTTCTGTGATGGACCCTGTGAAACACAGTAGAATCTGAGTCACTGTGAGTCATAAAAGGCACAAGGACCCCAAACGTGCCTCATCCTTGCAGAGGCACTTTCAAAGGGATGAATGACTTGGCTGGCTGTTATATTACTTACTTGCAGCAATGTGAACAGCCTCGTGGATGGAGTAAATGATGAGTCAGGATTCCTTGCTTCTGCTGCCAGCCCTGCTGCTGACTCATTTTGTACCCTTGAGTGATCAACTTGCTTCTTTCTTGCACATCATGCGTGTGACACTGTATTTACCCTTCCTTATGAAGTATTGAGACCTGTTTCTACCATGATGCTCCTGTATGCCTAATATTGTGCATTGTAAACGGTCTCAGTGCCTTTGTGAATGAGTCTTTGCAGGGTGGAAGCTGTAGAATGTGTGGATGAAAGATACGCAATGTACCAGCATTCCATCAGGCTTGTGTGGTTTTTATTATTGTTGTTTGATGATGTTTCTTATTTTCAGGGGTTGTTTATGATTTTGAAAAGTCAATACGGCTGAAGGATAAGCCGTGTATGTTTGCTAGCATAGTTGCTTATGTGAGCGTAGATCTCTCTCTCCCAATTCCTCACAAGACTGACCAGAACTCTTTCAGCTCCTTTCTTGTGGACTCCAGCTTAGGTCCTAAAGCTGATTTTATTCATCTATCTACAGTATGTTCCCGAGCTAGTTAAAATTAAACTTAGCCATCAAAATGCTAAACTTGATAGCTCATTTATCTTTCTGTCTCCCAACTCTACATTACAATATACCAGTGATTGATCTTGCGTCTTCAAGGTACTATATGGTATAAAAACTAAGAGAAGATTAATTAAAAGCCGTCGCATCCAGACAGGTTTTTAAATAAGTTTTAGATTTAGACAATATATCAGCTGAAGCAGAAAAATTCCAAGACCATAAGCCTGTAACTCCAAGTTTCCTTCAGGACATAGAAAACTCTGTCTCCCCATGGCCTAATATCAAAGTCTGATTTGGCTGGACAGGCGCATGACAGGTAGCAGAATGTTGTATTTGCAGGCTCTCTCTCCATGAATGGTAATTGTGATGTCCTTTCCTCAGTCTTTATCAGCAAGAGCTGTAGTTACACAGTCTAAATCCCAGAAGGCAAAGGCACGGACTGGGAAAATGAAGAGCTGCCCACTGTAGGAGAAGATCAGGTTCAAGACCATCTGAGGAACTTAAGGGTGCATGAGCCCATGGGACCTGTTGAGATGCATCTGTGGCTCCCGAGAGAACTGGTGGATGAAGTTGCTCAGCCACCCTCCATCATATTTGAGAAGTCATGGAAATCTGGTGAAGCTCCCACAGACTGGAGGAAGGGAAACTTAACCCCCATTTTTAACAAGGAAAAGATAGAGACCTGGGGAACTACGGGCCAGTCAGTCTCACCTCCCTGCCTGGCAAGATCATGGAGCAGATCCTCCTGGATACTATGCTAAGGTGAATGGAAAATATGGAGGTGATTGGTGAC
This sequence comes from Aythya ferina, assembly GCF_964211825.1. Lineage (NCBI taxonomy): Eukaryota > Metazoa > Chordata > Aves > Anseriformes > Anatidae > Aythya > Aythya ferina. The sequence goes on along the minus strand of NC_140296.1, from coordinate 121,445,265 downwards.
AGCCAACATGGCTTTGCTAACGGCAGATCATGGCTGACGAATCTGGTGGCCTTCTACAATGGGGTTACAGCATTGGTGGATAGGGGCTCCCAGCACAAGAAGGACATGGACCTATTAGAACAAGTCCAGAGGATGGGCCACAATCTCCTATGAAGACAGGCTGAGGGAGTTGGGGTTGTTCAGCCTGGAGAAGAGAAGGCTCTGGGGAGACCTCGTTGCAGCCTTCCAGTACCTGAAGGGAGCCTACAAGAAAACAAGAGAGGGACTCTTTGCCAGGGAGTGTAGTGATGGGACAAGGAGTAATTAAGGTAAAAGAGGGTAGATCTAGATAAAAGGAAGAAATACTTTACTCTGAGTGTGGTGAGGCACTGTAACAGGCTGTCCAGAGTAGCTGTAGATGCCCCATCCCTGGAAGTGTTGAGGGCCAGGCTGGATGGGGCTTTGAGCAATCTGGTGTAATGGAAGGTATCCCTGCCCATGGTGGGGGGAGCTGGATGGTCTCTGAGGTCCCTTCCAACCCAAGCCATTCTATGACTGAGGACATCTGCTGGCTCAAGGGAGAATGTCAGGCTCATGTAGTTGGAGACAAACTGAGGCAATCTTTTAAAGTCATTCCCTAGCTCCTGCAGGCACAGAGCAACTTGTCTGGGCAGCATCTAGGAGCTATGCAGATGATTAATCCCTGAGTGATTAGGCAGAAACAAAACACTCCAGTATGGAGCAGGCATTTAACCTTCCGATCATTGCTGGACTTTTCTGTACGTCTGTGAAAAAGTTCTTAAACAAAGGACCAAATTTTCATCTGGACTGTTTGTTTTTGTGCTGTCAGTTCTTACTGTCACCCAAAGTTAGACCTTTTAGAAGATATAAAGGTTTGATTTTTTCAAGCATGATCAAGTACTTGCACATCAAAATGACTTAAATTGAGCCCAAATTCAGCGGCAGCTGCATCACTGAGCTGTCAGTATTTTGAGTGTGGGATCTGGAGAACAAAACCAAACAATCCAATCTGGTTTTATGGTATTTTTGGCTAAAGAAAGACACATGACTGCTGGTCAGCATGAGCTTTCTGTGCTTATCCAAGTAGTTCAGATAAGCACCATCCCCAGAAGCCTTCAACACTTGCAGCTCTCAAGCATTGAGGTGTGGGAGCACCCAGAACTCTGTCTGCCTCTTGCCAGAGCCTAACAGGGCCTGAGTCCTTTGGAAAGACTGATCCCTTACTGGTCTACTCACTGGATGCTGGACTCTTGAGAACCTGGCATTTAGACAGATGGGTATTTAAAGAGTCCAAACGGTGTGAGCTTGTTGTCTCTTGCCCACCTTTAGTCTGAGATGGGGCTTCACTGACAGATGTAGCAGGAAAGATTGCAGACTCTCTTGGAATCTGGAGAGGTTCCAGCCTCTCATGGAGCTGCAAAAAGAAGACAAAAAAAAAGAAGACAAAATGGAGAGGCTGTTATATTTTCATGAGTTTGCTTAAAGTAGGATATTAAATCCACCTGACTGTTGAAATATGCTAGCTGGATGTGGGACAGATTCCATGAGAGCATTTGAAAGCTCCCCATTTTGCTTGTGTAGTGGCAAAATGCCTTGATAGTGTATGGCTGATTCAAGGATTTTGCCTTAGGGAAGGGCAAGAGAGGGGAGGAACAAAAAGTAAAGAAGGTGACAGCAGCAACTCCACCTTACAGGGGTCAGCAAAAGTCCCTGTGGCATCAGTTGGCCCAGCTCTGTCCTCTGTCACACATTGGTGTAACTCTGGTCAGAATATGGTTCTTTATCTCTAATTTACAGCATTCCGTTCATTATCGTGAGTTTAATAATAATAGTCTTTTCTCTCTTTCTTTCTCTTTCTCTTTGTTTTCTTTCCACTTCAGTTAATTTCAATAAGTAGACTGTTTCTGTGCTGTTTGGTCTGCTCTCTGACACAGGTAATTAACTGTTTGCACGAAATCAGACAATCCTTTTGAATTTACACTAGTTCAATATTCTTGCCTTCAGATATTAGTTGTCCAGGATATGTCACATTCTGGTATTATTTTTCTGCATTTTGTAAATGGGATATGTTTTGCTTTCAGTGTTGAAAAGTAATTTGAGTTAGGACGGATACTAAAAACACATCTTCCTTCACTCTTTCAGAACTTGATTGTGTGGGTTTTTTTATCAATCCCAAATTCATTTATTTTCCCTTAACAGAGCTGATTGTGCCATGTATTTCCCCTTGAAGAAAATCCTGCTGCTAGAAAGATGGCAGTCAAAAAGCTAATCGCTAGGGATGTGGCAAACTTCTCATGCCTCATATCAAGCTCTCACATGAATCGGATGTGCACACATTTTAATTCAGATGTTTCCCAGTCTGTGCTCCCTTTAGGAATGAGATCAGCAGAGAGACTGGTGAGAAAGAGAAAACAGCTATAAGAGAAAAAAAAAAAAAAAAAAAAAAAGAGGTGAAAAGGCAGTTGGGAATAAAGCAGACTGAAAAACAAATAGAGTGAATGTGAAATACTGGACAGAAATGGAGAGTTTTATTTTTCATGAAATGAAAAATACACAACATATCTGCAAAGAATGGACAATCTATTTGCAGAAAGTTATGGACCTACGACACACTAACATTAGTAAAAGGTTTTTATTAGTTGTCCATGGAGATAAATGGGCAACTAAGTGAGCCAACGGGCATTTATTTTTCCATAAATGAGAAATTATTTACATGAGGCAGGGTTTGTATCTGAGGACTATCTAAGTATCTCCTAACTTAACATTTACCTTAATTTGGGTCTTATCACTTGAGCAGTACTCTCAGTCTCTTTTCATCTCTTGTCCTGTGGCTGTTTCTGGTTAGTGGTGTGGTTTGGTCTTTGGTATGGATGATCTGCTGTTTAACCATCAAAAGAGCTTGATTCTGCCCCTCCAGCAGGCTAGGTGGGGAAGGAGGAGGGATGTGTATAGACACTCAAGTATATTCTAGGGAGGGAGTTTGGTAAGAGCTTCATCTGGTCGGTTTGAACATGTGTACTCTGTAGCCAAATAGTCTCAAGCCCTGGATCTGCTCTGAGAGGTGATAAATCCAGTCTTCCTTCACTTCCTTCACTTATCTTGCTTCTGGGCAAGCAAGTCACCAGGTGAAGTGTTGGGAGCATTAGTAGCCCCATAAGATCAGTATCAAGTGTTCTCAGACAGTTGTGTCCTAAACTGTTTACAATCTTGGTGGCTATCATCAGTATGTGGTAGATGCAAAGTACATGCAGTGGGATGCAGGAAGGTGCATTATTCACCAGCTGAAGGGTCAGTTATGAAGTTTTGGACCTGTGATTCCAGAAGCAATTGCAAATCCATGTGATTTTTTGATAGAGAGGACAGTAGGCAGTGGAGGCCTGCCAACTGATGACCGCCCAAGTCTCATTTGTAAGCAAGTACCTGTTCCTTGTTAAACAGTGCAGAGATGGGTTGGGATTTCTTTCCCAGTGTCTAGTGGAATTCACGACATGGCCTGCAGTCTGAGGCTGTCAGAGCTTGGTTTCATTTAGATGCTGATGTAGGTCCTCCAGCAAAAGCCTTACTGGTTCCCCTGCAGGCTTTACTTGATCATTGATAAAAATTGGTAAAGAGATGAAACATCCCAGGGTGAGTGGGGAGCTAGAGGAACGGCTATGTGTAAGTGATATACTATAATGTGGTAGAGCAAAAGACCTCTGTGCTACCTCTAAGCCTTGGGTAATAGAAAGAAGCTCTCCTCACCGGTTCATTTATTCCACTTGTCATCATTGGTAGACTTGCTTCGGTAAGATAAAGCAATTCATTACAGGCTGCATTGTAGGTCTGCATTGCTGCATGTTGTAGACATACCCATGGTATTAATCTCTCGTTTGTGTATAATCCTTAGTGGTGGAAGTGATTAGAATATCAAGAACAGAGAAAATCTGGCAATACTGCAAACAGACACATACTCTTTAGCTACTATTTTTGACCTGTGAGACTGAAAACATCACAGAAAGCCAGTGAGCTTTCATTTAGGACTGCTGCACAGGACAAAAAGGAGGCAGAGAGCTGAAGTACCTTCTGCAAGGTTGGATCTCATCCCTGTGGCAAGAGCTGCTAGTGAAACCCAGATCCTCCTCGTCCTCTCATTTTGGGCCACCACCCTGTTCCTAATAACATACAGCAGATAATAAGGCAACTGTCTCTTATAGTCAAAAGCATTTAAAACAAAAAGCAAATGCAGTAATACCAGTCTGTCTTTTTTTATATCTGCTAATCATTCAAAAGAACTTCTGCGGTTGATATCACTGATACGAGGCTCAAAGGCTGAGAAACCGCTGATGACCAAAGCTAGTAAAGAAAGATAGCATCTTTTACTTGATCACCAAAGATTTATGCCACAAATAAGAGAGTGTGAATCAGGTCTCTCTGTGAACAGGTGAATGCAAACACAAGATAAATATTGTAAGAAAATAAGTATATACAAACATCCTTGGAAACTGATTCCCAATATGCTTCTGGAAAATACTCACAAAGCATCAGGATGATAATAATTAAAAAATTAATTTGGGTTTCCAAAGTTGTTATGAACTAATGCATGCAGAATAGCAAGTATTCAAGACTGAGAGACAGCAATGGAAGACTGCTTTGCCAGCTCTACTATTCCAGGTTCTGATCACAGGCAGAAAATTTTAGTTTGAAAACATCTGATAATTCCTGCCTCCGGATAATTCTTTCATATTTGGTTCTGGTTGAAAGCAAGGAAAGAAACAACGAAGAAAGTGGAGGTGTCAAAGACATTATTCCCTTTCAGACTTCGAAAACTTTCTAAAATGATTTTGGGTTGAGTCATCAGAGTTTTAGAGACAGTTTTTAGTCTTATTTCATATAAAAATTTCATTGTGGTTCTGAAATCAGTTTAATATGGACTTCTGTCACTCCTGGCATATTTGAAAAAGTGCTTTTAATTTCCAGCTAGGACAGCTCTCTACAAAATCTCAGTTTAGTTTTAAACTTCCTCAGGATGCCTATAAATTAGGGTGGGTACATCTAACAGCCTTGATGGATTGTACCAAAATCTCCAGCTCATTGAGGTTCATGGGAGAAGTGTCACTAGCAAGCGAAGAAACTAAGCAGTGAAGAAAATCTACATCTGGCCCCAGAAGCTCTTGTATTCTTTGTATTCTTGCAGGTCTAGCCTGGCTACAAATTTCTATGAGTCGGACATAAGTTCAGAACCAGATCTGGGTCTGAGCTAGGGTGCAGTGGTGATACAAACACTTTACTGGGTGAAATTTCAAGGTTTTTAGTGTACAGTCTCTCATAGGAGATAGCCAATAAAGTTGTTGTTGAGCAAATGTTACACTGATGTGGATGTCACAGTTTGAAATTTACTTCTGCTGCTCCCTTCCATGCATTTGGGCTCATTGTCTGCCTCTGGACCTCTGGAAAATGGACTTCACACATGTATTTTTCTTCCCTGATCAGGAAGGGAAGAAGAAGAAGAAAAAAAAACCATACACACACAGCATGCAAAGAAGGCAGGGATGACAGTGCGTGAGAATGGCTGCTGGGGAAAAAAAGCCATAGTCACAGGAAATTACCTTAATAGAGTGAAAATTAAGAAACAACCGACAACGCAGTCTGTCTCCAGGATACGAGCGGTATTTTCACGCCTTGCCAATTATTCTGTTTGCATCAATTTTGGTTTATTTTTATTAAGTTTCATGTTTCTTCTTTTCATTTTATTTTAAGAGGTGGTATAATGAAGATGAAAAAGGATGAAAGCTTAGAAAATATTTAATTTTTGTTTTAATAAGGAAATAATTATTCATTTTATTCCATGAGCAGGAACGGAGCCAGCCAATTGGGTTTTTCCATCTTTTCATGTTGTTTTTTGCTTGTTAGAAAGGTTGGGAACTCTATTTAAGTAAATTATCTTGGCACTGAAAGGAAAGTGGGAAATGAGTTGGAGAGGTAGGGTTAATTTCTTTCACAAATATCTAAATGTGTGCATAAGTATACTTGCTGTCTGCTATTTGAGAAATGCACTGATTTAGCTTTACAAGGGTCACTTTAACCTTAAGAATTAATGGAACAGACCATTAGCTACAAGAGGATGTGGAAGTGAAGTCCCCAGATTGCTCACGGATAATGCAAGCCTATTCCTTACCAGCCTAGTGGGGCCCCATTTATAGCTCAGAAACGAAAGAAGGGAAGGACTTGTCTCACTTAGCAATGGGTATGTACAGATTAGGTGTCTATGTCCCAGATAAACCCCTGCTAGATATCTGGATTCCATTATTGTTAATGGATACTGAAGACAGGACTTTAGGAGATAAAATATAGGTGTTTATTTTAGGAGAAGATGAACTGCACCCTAAACAGCATTAGTTATATTGATTAGAGCTTTGCTGACTTACAAGTGATGCTTAGGATGGCTTCTTCAGATGCAAATTTCTTCACCGCAGGTCCTCATATTTACTCAAGCAAATCCCACTGTCCATACCATAAATAATCCTTCTACTACTCCAAAATGATCAACTAAGTGCAAGTTGGAGTGATTCTCTGATGCTCACTAGCTGCTAGATAATTATTATCTTTTTTTTTGTCCTACTTTGCTGTTAATAGACCACCACTTGACCTGAAACAAAACGCTTCTCTCTGAACATGAGGGGTATGACTTCACTGACACCAAATGAAGCAAGGAAGGTCTCAGTGAACAGTGGCTCATATCCCTCAAGAACTTTTGCTATGTAGTGCGTGATTTATTGAGCAGGGAAAGTTGATCTGATGTATCAACAGTCCAAATGTTTCACCGAGGTTACAACAACCTAATACAACTGCTGTATTTCAAAGTCCTTCATCTGCTGGGTATCAGTAGCCAGGATTTGTGGAGTTTGGTCTTCTGAATTTGCAGCTTCCCTGATTTCCAGGTTTGATAGGCAGAGAGCTGCATTTGTTAATGCATTTATCACCAGAGAAATGCAGGCAAGAGTAACTGCGCAACTGAGAAGGATGAGTAATTTCAAAAATACAGGAGAAGAATAACTTCAGACGTAGTGGAGATTAACTGAAGAAGTCAAAGAGAGGAATAACCTCAGAGCTGTGCTCACTCTGGAGACAGAGGGAAGTGAGTGGTTTTCAAAGGAACCCGGAGCTGTCAACTCCCTACTTCGGAAGGCTCTTCTGTTCCTCAGAGGAAATCTTCCCTGGTGCTCTTTGGCTGGCCAGTCCATTTTTTTCTGCTTCTGACGCAGAGCAAGGCTCAGTTCTGTGAGTCTTGATCCTCTGCTGCCCTGTGAGACAGTGGAGTGCTGGGGACAGCCATGCTTTTCAAAATCAGAAACAACCAAATATTTCCTGCAGAAATTTCACCTTATCTAGCAAGTTCAAACCTAGCAAAAGACGCTGTTTTATAGGTATCTTACACAGGCTCTTGAAGAGAGGCAGTGGACCTGCAGTGATCTGTAGGTCGCAAGTGTGAAACCACATGAATTTGAGCATGCTTTCTCAAGTGTCTGGCCAGAGGAACTGCTGAGATTGTTGCTGTTCACAACTAGAAGGCTGTTTAGTGACACAAACAACAGTGATTGTACTTCCAATGCTGAAGGTTAGAAAAGCAATAGGAGAGGTACTTGTGGTAGGTTTTTCTTTTTTTCTTTTTTTTTTTTTTCCCTCTCAGAGTATAACAATTTTCCATTTGTAAAGGCTGATTTTTATGAAAGCTTCAGGGCCTGAAGAAATGTGCCCCATTTGATGAAATTTCACTCAGAAAACACATCAACACTTCCAGAGGTTGAAATGTTTCATTTAGGCTTTTTTACGACTTCTTGCTTAGATTCCTATTTTCTCTTTGAAACTACAATGTAATGTAATATTAAAGTTAAAATACAGACAAAATGTTCTGATTAACCTAAAAGGAAGAGTTTCTTTCTGCATTTTTTTCCTTTTGTTTTCTTTTTTTTTTTTTTTTTTTTGGAACAAAAGCAAATTTGAAATTGCAGAATTTTCTTTGGCATAGAGATTTCAAATTTCGTTTGGATCTATTAAATCACTCTGTTAGATGTGTACACAGCTGTTAGTTATACTTCCTCCTTACCTGAAAGAGCTGCCAACCCAGACTGGTAGAGATTTACAATTGCCTTGTGAAATGGGATCATGGGAGCTGCAAGCACATAGGGAGTCAGGTCTATGTGATTTCCCACTAGGTACAATATTTGAAAATCTCCCTTTGAGGTAGTATAACTGACTTCTGTGCCTGTTGTTCCTTGGAGATTTGGAGATTCTAAATATAATTTTTTTAACAGTGTGTCTCTGGGGCCCTATCTCCCTCTGTTAGTCCCCCCTCTCTCTCTTTTTAATTGTAGATGTCATGTTCCAGGTGCTGTAGGAATATAACATGGTTTCCTTACTGAACTACATTTCAAGAGATCTTGTGTCTTGTAATAATATATTCTTCTAATGATCTGTGAGGCTAGGCATTTTGAGAGAAAAGTTCTTTAATTTTTCCTCAAAAGTATTTATAATTGCTCTTAAAACTTCTTGATGTCCTAAATGTCTGAGCTTTCAGAGAAGCCCTTTGCATGACTTTCCTCTCCGTGTTATTGCAGACTTCTCTCCAGACCAGTTTCCCGGGGCTTCACTCCTGTTCAGTACAGATTTCTCCACAATGGTTAGATGTGGTTCTACGTATTCCAGATTCATGATCCTAACTGAATGGAATGACCTTAAGCGTAGGCTAGGTGAGGATATGTGCAGAGAAAGAGACTGGCTGATGGAGGAGAAATAGAGTTGACAACAAGCATGCTGCACTGGAGACTGCAATGGAGAAAGAGGCAGAAGATGGAGTAGGGGAAATTAAAAATAATAATAATAATAAAATAATCCATAGAAAAGAAAAAGAGGAAAGTGAGATAAAACAGAAAGACCTACACCCAAAAAAAAAAAAAAAAAAAAAAAAAGAAAATGAGAACAGAACTGTGAAAAAATCCAGTAGTTATGCTTCATGCAAGAACAAGTATTACTTCCAGAATCCCACCAGAGAAGGTCAAAAACATCTGTGCTTCTGGGGAGAGTGCTCAGGTGAAGTTGAGTGGAATTTCTTGCATGCACAGAGACAGTAAGAAAGGCTGTCCCAGGACTGATATTACTGGGAAGGTTTTTAGACAGCCTCACCACTGAGAGGCATTCCCAAAAGTGTCTCACATCCTCCAGGGAGAGACTCCTGTGTGACTGAGAGGCTCCTTTCTGGCACTGATGTAGCACAATTAATAGTCAGGTCTTGGTCTAGGAAATTGAGCAGTAGTTTAGGGTAGACTTGCATAATATTTGTTCCTATGTTTGTTTGTTTATTTAATACACAGAAAAAGCAAGATGGAGTAAAATAGTACATAGCTATAGATGCATGTGTAACAAAAGGGGAAAAAACGCCAGGAAAATGAGAATACAAATACTGGCTGGAACAGTGGTGAAATTAGTGATACTCTTCAGGAAATGTTTGTACATAATTTAGCTAGGAAATCGGGCAAGATTATGCTGAAACAGCCCAGGTGCATTAACATTAGTCCAAGGAACGTGAAAATTGGAGTAAAATACCTGTTTGTTATTAACTGGGTATTATAGAAACATAAGAAACAGAGTAGCAGTTAAGACTGGAATATAGGTATTGAAGGGTGTATGCTTTTCAGGCAAGACAGAAATAAAGATGAAGTTAGTTGGGACATTAGGGGCGTGATGGGCAAATAAGTAGCAGAAAAGCTAAAATGGAATTGGTTTGGGAGTAAAATCACTTTGGGGAGGAACTGGAAGAATGCTGTCTTTATTACACTTGGGTGTCTACTCTAGTCCATGATACCATAAATTGCTTTAACATGTATGAGAGAGGGAATAAAATACCTAGGAATTGTGTCAGTTTAGAAGACTGTATTTTCTGAAATTTAGATTGTAAAATAAGTGCTCTTAATAAAAGTAGAGCCTGGTTATTCTTGAATGTGATAGCTAAAAGACTTCATCACCAAATAATCACTGAGACCCATCAGAGGTGCTGCTACTCTAGCGTTGATTTCAGTTAGCAGAGAGAATTTTACAGGAGAGCTTTATGTGGGACCTAACAATAGATTGATCATGAGTTGGATAGCAACATGGTAAATAACAGACAATTTGATTTTGTCAGGAACAAATTGTATAAAGCCAACCTGATTTCCTGCTCTGACAGGTAACAAGCCTTGTAGATAACGACAGAGCACCTTGACTTGTTAGGTTTTGACACTGCCTCACGTGAGACTTCCATTAGCAAGCTAGAGAAATGCAGCCTGTATAGAATTACTATGTTATGGATTCAAAACTATTTGGAAAACCATACTTGTAAAACAGTTATCAGCAATTCACTGGCTGACTAGAAGGATCCATCAAGTTGGATACCATGGTCACTGATAACATAGGTTATGGAATAATGCATGCCCTTAGTAAATGTTAAAATACCTCACTGAATATGCATGCACATGCTACAGGGAACATGATTCAAATTCAAAATGATCTAGAGAGACTGGAGAAATAATCTGCAAAAAAAATGGGAGGCAAATCAATGAAGATGAGTTCTGTGATTGTGAATACAAGGTGCTGAACTGAGGAACAATCAATAGTAGCAGCACAAGACAGGAGTGGCCAGGTATAGTTCTGCTGAGAAGAATATAGAGGGTTACAGTGGTTCACAGACTGCCTGAGTCAATAATAATAAGTCAACTGTTGTGAAGAAAGCAAACATCACGCTGGGATGTATAAATAGGAGCGTCACATGTAAGATGTGTGAAGTAATCCTTTTCTAATTCAGCATCAACTGCATCAAGTTGTGGCCGCTGTGTTTTAAGAAAGGTATGGGTCTCCTGAATTTAGTCCAGAAGAGAAAAACAGGAATATTCGGAGATGTAGAAACCACTACGCATGAGGGAAGATTGAACAAACTGGGAGCTGCTTAGTCTGTGAAGAGAGGAGCAAAAGGTTTTATGAGGAAGGAGGAAGCTGCCATGAAGACAATAACCTTTTTTGTGTGTCCATGGTAGAGAGGACAAGCAATAATAGTCTTAAATTGCAGGAAAAAAGATTCAGATGAGACATTAGGGAACACTTCTGGAGGATGAGGAGAGTAATATAAAGAACGGATTGCTTGGGGAGGTTATGGAGTCTTTGCCAGTGGAGGTTTACAAGAGCAGGTTAAATACATGCCTGTCAAGAGTGATGGAGGTCTGGACAGCTGATCATCGCTTGAGGCAGAGATGGGCGACGTGAGCTCTCGAGGTCCATTCAAGTCCTACAGCTAAATGGTTCAGTTCAGTTCAAATTGAGTGGCTGGATAAATAAGAATGAATCATAACTGAGAGTTTATTTCTATTTCCAAAGGGCAAACTTTGTGTGAGCAAAGAAATCAGTAAGTCAGCTAGATTGGGAGCTCAGAGACTGTTAAAGAGGACAGGGGGAATACACATAACTGGGTAGTGCAAAAATATTTGGAATTTGCATCCCAAGAAAAGGGAGCAAACTTGGAGGAAATGAATGACCAACTTATTTTAAAAGGTTAATTTTAAAACATCTTGACCATAAACAGAGAGCCTAGAAGGAACAGTGGAGGGTGGGTATTGCAGCACGTTCTCTCTAATATTAATAGATTTCTGAATGTTGCCATCCCTGTAGATGAAGACCAAAAAAGTAATTTCTGGTGGTAGTGCAGAGCAGATGGGAGGAGAGAGGATGAGCTGGAGGGCTGCAAAGGAGTTACAGGAGGTTTCAGGGAAATGTAGTTAGAGAAAGGAATCATAAAATCACAGAATGATTTGGGTAGAAGGGACCTTAGAAATCATCTAATTCCAAACCCCCCATGCCATGGGCAGGGATACCTTCCATTAGACTAGGTTGCCCAAAGCCCTGTCTAACCCTCTCCTGCTTTCTTGTAGGTTCCCTTTAGGTACTGGAAGGCTGTCAGGCGGTCTCCCTAGAGCCTTGTCTTCTCCAGGCTGAAGAATCCTAACTCTATCAGCCTGTTTTCATAGGGCAGGTTCTCCAGCCCTCAGATCATCTTTATGGCCCTCCTCTGGACTTTCACTAATGTATCAATGTCCTTCTTGTGCTGGGGACCCTAGAGCTGAACGCAGCGCTCCAGGTGGGGTCTCACAAGAGCAGAGCAGAGGGGGACAATCACCTCCCTCACCTTGCTGGCCATGCTGCTTTTGATGCAGCCCAGGACCCAGTTGGCTTTCTGGGCTGCAAGCACATGTTGCTGGCTCATACTGAGCTTCTCATCCACCAACACCCCCAGGTCCTTCTCCTCAGGGCTGCTCTCAATCCATTCTCTGCCCAGCCTGTATTGTATTTGGGATTGCCCCAGCCCATGTGCAGGACCTTGCACTTGGCATGTTGAACTTCATGAGGTTCACACAGACCGACCTCTCAACCCAGGCCAGGTCCCTCTGAATGTCATCCCTTCCCTCCAGCATGCTGACTGCACCACACAGCTTGGTGTCACAGCAGACTTGCTGAGGGTGCACTCAGTCCCACTGTCCATGTCACCAACAAAGATGTTAAACAGCGTTGGTCCCAATACTGACCCCTGAAGAACACCACCCATTACTGATCTCCACTTTGGACATCGAGCCATTGACTGCAACACTTTGAGCATGACCATCCAGCCAGTTCCTTACCCACCAAGTGGTCCATCCATCAAATCCCTGTCTCTCCAATGTAGAGAAAAGTCTTTCACTCTTCTTCCACCATGTGGTATCCTTGCAACAACTGTCTTCTCAAAATACAGATCCACCTCTATTTTTCTCCTGGCTCCACCTCCAGAGGGGCTACAATAGTGTATTTTTTTCTGATTTGACCCCAAAGCAGTCACCCCTCTGTGTCTCTCAGGATCCTGTTTGTGGTAGCATTTATGAAATGGAGATTCCTGGCTTGGGGACAGGAAGCAGAGAAATGGGGCTAGTAGGGGGATGTGAGAGAAAAGCCTACCTTACTTCTCGGACTGCCATCCAGAGGAGCAGAGGATAGGACCAGCAGCTACTATTGCTTGGAGGGCATATTCCTGCAGTAGTAGCTGCCACCCTGACCCTGTCTGTGTTGGTAATCACAGCAGGGCTAACTCTGCAGCGCTTGGCATAGGCCAAACAAGCAATAGGTCTGCGGCCCTTTTATTACCCCCCAGCAGCCTGCTGCTCTTGATAACTGCCTAGTCCACCTGCACATCAAGGCAGCCTTGGAAAGGGGATTAAGCAACAAAGAAAGGTATGTCTTGGGAGGTCAGGAAGTGCAGGAATGAAGTGTGAATTGCCAGAAGTCAAACTGAGTTAGTCCCTGCAAAGGAAATGAAACAGCAGAAGGATCCTTAGCACTATAAATAAAAAAAAGAAGTGGTGGAGCCTCTATATATAGAGAGAAAAGTTTGCACAGCTCTGAAGTAGAGGAATACTTTGCCCCTAAGAGCAGTAGTATAGAGTGTGGGGCAAAGTCAGGTGGACTAATGGGAATAAATGTACTGAAAGGGCAAAAATTGCATGCAAGATGGAAACAATTCAGAAAGCTTATAGTGTTCAAACCAGGGAGGCTGGGAAATCACCATACCCAGCTGTCCCATGAAATCACAGGTCTGGTAGATGTTTGTTTGTTTGTTTTTTAAAAAAACTATTGAATCGTTGGGATTCTTCCTCTGCCTGGGTAACAGGAAACGTAGTACCCAAATTTAAGAAAGGGAGGGAGAGTGAACTAGGCAGCTGTGGGCTTGTTATTTTGGCCTCAAGGGCATAGATAGATTCAGAGCAAATTATGTCAGAAAGAATAATTGAAGACATGGAATAGAAAATGGGATATAGCGCAACATACCATTATCAAAAAGAGATTGTGCCAGACTAACTTGATATCTGTCTTTGATAAGGTAAGTGATGTTCTAGACAAGGGAAATGCAGTAGATCTCCTCTATCTGTGCTTCATTAAAATCTGGTATGGTGCCACCTGGGAAATTATTAGTTATATGAGGGAAGATGAGCATTAGTTCAAGAATTGTGAGGTGACTGAGGAACTGGTGAAAGAGGGGGAGGAAAAGGCTGTGCTGGAAGGAGGTGGCTAGGTAACTTCTTAAGTTTTGATCATGAGATCCATGTTTTCAGTGATGATTTTGGCCTAAAATTAGGAGTGGGTTAACTTTAACAGGCAGCATTATCGATGCCGAGAATCACTAGAATGTCACATGGAGTATTGTGAGGATTGGGTCAGTGTGAGTGAGAATAGCAGTATGAAAAGCAAGGCCACAGATTTGGGCACTGTGTGTGAGAGTTTCACCTACACACTGAAAGCTTATCAGTTTGAAACAAGAAAACAGGAGACAAGACTTGCTTGTTCCAGTCAATCACAGCACAAACATGAGCTCACAACCTGAAATGGACATGCAAGAGGTAAATGAGATCTTTAGATGTGCCAGGGGAGGGACATACAATACAAACAAGGGAGTACTGTGGTTGCTGCACGGTAGAAATAGAGACATCACTTGGAACAATTGGTATCATTCTTGTCAATCATTTTCAAGAGAGAAGAATTAAAACTGGAGCAAATGCCAACATGGGAAGCTGGTACAATCAGGGGAATGATGAGCCCATCATGTTAGAGGAAAAAAGGCTGCCATGTTCATTCCAGTCAAACGGAAAGTGGGAGGACACCATTATTTCTGTAAACATATAATTAGGTCAAACATGAGGGAGGGTGAAAAGCTGCTTAAATTTAAGTTCACTGTTCTCACAAAACCAGCCAGACAAATTTGTACTGGGAATTAGATGGTTTCTGTCCATCAAAGCAGTCCAGGCACAGCCTTTCAGGGGTTACAGTAGGGTCAGACAGTGTAAGGTACTGTAAGCACACCATGCTGAGGGATGAGGATGTAAATGTCTGTGAGACCAAGAAGCAGAGCTCAGTGCCTCGGGAGGTCACTGTCCACTATTGCATTCAATATACACTGGCGAGCAATTTCAGGGCAGCAGTAGTTAATGTCTGGATCCCAAGGAGCTGTATCACTGCCAGTAATAACTAGCAGCATATAAAATGGTGCCATATCCACATCTCTGCTCAGGCTGTGGCCCTCTCCCCTTGCCTCTGCATACAGTATGGATTTGTAGGGACATCAGAGTGGGGAGATCAAAACAGATTCAAAAGCTGCAAGCATGCTCAGAGACACTCCTTACCATGCTCTTGGGACCTGTGGTCATTAACAGGTGCCCAGGACACCTCTTTGTCAGCCCAGCCATGAAAGGAATTGTTCCTAGTGGAAGTGGAGAGGAAGGTGAGGTTACAGCCCTCTTAGCTGGTCCAATAAATTATCCTGGAAATTGCTGGTTCCCTGGAACATGCTGGATAGGGTCTGGGGTGGTATAAACAGGCCACACTCCTAAAGCTAACCAGGAACAGGGTTTCATACCTCCTCCTCTCCCAAAATCAGGGTCCATGTGTATGGGAAGCAGAGCCGTGGTGCTAAGAGAATTGCTGATGGAAAAAGATCTGCCTTCCTTTGCAGGAGCATGAGGGAGAACATCCACTCCGTTGCCCTGTGCACTTGGAGCAAAATCCCATCTCGAACAAACTACCACTATCACTAGTGACTGATGGCTCCCCTGTACGGGTTGTTGGCTCTGTGCTGAGATGAGTGTAAACATCCCAGGTGCCATCACCGAGAACAGTCACTCCTTCCATCCTTCATCCCCAGAGGATTTGCTCCTGTCATCCCCTTGCTTTAAGCTGGTGAAGAGAGTATCACAGACGCTCTTAGTTAAAGGAGGAGGGGGTGGAGGCCCATCTGGGCCCTTGGTTTGATTTCATATTTATGAAACAGCTTAAATGTCAGCTTGAGTGAAAAACGACACCTTCCCAAGCTTCTCATATTAATGCCCCTGGCTGCCACTGGTTTCTTTAGGAAGGCAGCTTGTGGTTTTTCCTCTCGCTCTCCCCCAAAGGCTGCAGCGAAAGATGAATTGGACTGATAGATGAGACTGCAACTGCCGATAAACTGCGTTGCTGACAGGAGACGGAGAGGGAGGTGGAGGGGGTGGCCTACGCTGAGCAAGGAGGGAGGGAGACGAGGAAGGAAAGAGAGAGAGGGGGATTGACCTATATGGCAGAGAGGTGGGAGAGTGGTCAAAACTGTACAGAAAGAGAAGATGGGTGATGGTGAGGAGAAAATAATAAAGCAAATGGCATATGCTAAAAAGAGAGAGGGAAAAAAAGATGAGATGGGAAAAAATAAAAATCCCATACAACATCCAAAAAAAAAGCACTGCAGAAGCATTAATTATACATGACAATGTATATATGCATAAAGGAATAAATAAAAATACACCCACCGCCAGCAGAGGAGCCTCCTTCTGGGTCTGTATGGAGCATGGTGCTGGGTTGCTGGATGCAGATCAGGGGCCCTTCTACTGCAGAGGCACTTGCATGATGCTGGCTGAATCCTGAAGAGATGCCCAACCCAGAGCTGAGCCAGCTGTGTCTGGAAGCTGTCAAGCTGTATGGGCGCTGTACTGTAAGCAGTGCTAGCTAGCCAGGGCCAGCATGGCCAGACTTCTCCCAAAAGTGCTTCTGTGCACTGATAGGCACATTTCATGGTGCGGCTATGATCACAGAGGTCGGACAGAGCTGGCCCATCCTATTGTCCATCTGCCTGAAGGGGCTTGTCCAGAAGATGTCCACATCAGGACTGTTAGGTTGTATGGACCAGTGGAACACGGTGGCTCAAACTCAGACAGTTAAATGAAGAATGAGGAAAGAGCCCTGAGTTCCTTGGATATGGAAAGTCACCTCTCTGAAAGGAGTCTGATATAGGTTTCTTTTTACAATAAACCCAAAATCTGCTGGGTCAAGTCTGGACAACATTGCTCAAAATGACAAGGACATTAGTGAGGAAGTAGAGAAGACACTCCGTGTCTTGCACAAAAGTGAGGGAGCTGGAAGAGAGAGAGACTTCTTAGCCCTTCTGGGCTAGTTCTTGAGGAACAACTTTTGTCCTAGCTAAGAATAAAGAAAGGTGAGGGCTTGCTGTAGGCATGCTAGTGTAAGGAAAGCCTCCACTGTGTTTGTATTTCAGGGGAGAGGTGTACCTGCCATTTTCACCAGGAGTCGCTGCCGGCAGTCTCCAAAGTTGCCTGTGGAGCCTAGTGCTCTTGGCACTAACATCTGCTCCCTTTTCTGTTGCTGAACGCTTTTGGTTAGTTTGTTGGTTGTTTTTTCTTTAACCGAGAGATGTCTCTGAAGTCTTATTCTGTCTGGGTTCGCATCGCTCAGTACCTCTATCAGCTGTTACAGTGTTTTGAGCATTATTCTTGGCAATAGCATATCACTCACTTTTCAGCATCTCAGTCAGTTCTTGTCACTTTTTTCTTCCTGATTGAGACAGTAAAAAAGTCTGCTTCTATTTCATCTTTATCCCCTGTGGTCAGCTCTGTTTACAGACTCGCTTCTTGCTTTTTTCCTTGGCAAAGCTTTTTTGTGCAGCCTGAAGCCCCCGTGTTCCTGGGGCTCCACGTCCCTCTGTGCTGGCTCTTTGGTGACATTCCTCAGCTCTGTTTCATTTCCCTGTTTAATCATCCCCCGTCTTGCCGTGGGTCGTGCTAGATTGGTTCCTGACATCACATTTATATACCATCTGCTGACTAATAACACGCAAGGGCTTGGTTTCCACTAATAACAAACTAGTCTGGCTTTAGACTATTTAGAGACACTGAGCTTTGCTTTCCAGACAGGACCATGCAAGCCAGAACTGAACATTTCTCTTGTCACCTCTGCTCTTGCCACCCAGGCTCTACAGCACCCACTTTGTAACAGCGTAAAGGACTTTTTTCCTCCGTGCCTTTGAATCTCTGTTCCACTACTAAACCAAACTGTACTTTTTTTTATTCTCTCCCAGTTTGAAAGGCCTTATCCAAGCCAATGGGCAGGTCTTACACCGTTATGGGGCTTAGCCCAGCTGCAGAAAGCCTGCTCCTGCAGAGGATTGCCCTTCTCTTGAGTGGGTGATCCTCAGCAGACTTTCATTGAAAAATCCTGCACCTGTGCCAAGGAATGAGATACACCTGAGAAAAGTTTCTTGATATTGAGGCTGCTTAGTCTGTAATGTCCTGCTGCTATATAGCAATGCCCTCCTTCCCTCTGGAAGGGGCCCCATTTCATGCCAAATCATAGGCTGTATCCAGGAGTTTTCTGGGATGCTGCTGGCTGGTCTGAGCCAAAACCATACCAAGGGCTGTGATGGCAATGTGGACAGTGGAGTTCAGTTATTGGAAACTCCCCCTGTGCTTAAGTCACTAGCCAGAAAGAAGAGGCTACATCTGCTTTTCAGCACTCAGAAGCTTGAGGCCAAATACCGGTTCATGCATCAGTCCTGGCATAGGGACCTTATGCCATGCTGCCAACTTCTCCTCGGGATGTCAATTTCAAAACCTGACCCATGCAAAAATGGGTAAGTGGTTCCCAGGAGCTATTTCTTGCCTCCTTGATCATCCCCCTGTTCCAATGATCTTAGCAGCTTTCTTGGGAGAGCAGTCAGTTGAGGCGATGCAAATTAGGCAGAAGGGCTGGAAAACAAGCGTCAAACCAAAGGGAAACCAATCACATCTGATTTTATTTTCCCAGAAAGGCCTCTCTTGCAGCTGCAGGGAACATTGGGATCGTCCACTTGGAGACAGCATCGTGCTGGCAGCAAGCAGGCTGCAGCGTGCCAGGAACAGGGTCCAGCCTCAACTTTAGCCCCTGGGTAGCTCTGAGGCATCATGGTCAGTGTTTTTGCTCAAGTTTTCCTTTTCCCCTTTGGTTTTCCTCTCCTCTGTGCCCCTGCTGCAGACCTGCAATCACTCACGTTCCCACGCTGTGCTGCCTGGCTTCCCGTGGGGATGGGAATTAGCAGCTCTAAGCACTGGAAGGAAGAGAAGTGTCTGGGCCATAGCAGGGGAGCAAGAGAGGCACTAATTCCAGGGCTGAGTGTTCCCGAGCCCCCTGCTCCTGCAGCAAATCCTCTCCGGTAGCCTCTGCTGTGAGCAGCCAGGGAAGCCAGCAGGCTCCTGCTGTCTCCAGGTGGAGCTTTTACTCCAGCTGCTGCCAGCGTGGCTCCGTCAGGAGCGCTGGCTGAGTGCTACGAAGGACACCGCGAAGTACAATGTGAAATTACCTCTGTGCTTGAGCACACATGAGCCCTGAACAAACCCAAGCCTAATGCACAATCCTCATCTCTCAAATCCTAATTAAACATCCATCGGTAATTCTACTGTTAACCCTCTCCAGTCAGGGCTGGCGCAGGGTTTTTTGAATTGGGCCCTTGGGCTCTTCAGACGCCTGCTCTGGGGTCCCTTACCTACAGGATTTAGTTCAAGTGACTCCGTTTATGGCTGGGAAGGCAACAAAAAGAGTAACCCTCTGCTACTTCCCAAATCTGCCCTTCTAATAATATTTGATAGCACTGAAAATATTACTCTCTGCTTTGGGGTGGTGGGAAGGGACATTATAAGATTTGCAGGTAGTCCTTTTCCCCTCACCTTTTGCATATTGCCCTTAAAAAAACATTTTCCGTGGCTGCCTACTCTTGGGGCAAGTTGGTGCTGGCATGGGCACTAATAGGGAACAGGGAGCCAGCGCCCACTGGTTTGCAGGTGGTGAAGCCCTTGGGGTATCAGCTGCCTCCTGTTTCCTCTGGGTGAGGACAGGAGCAAGGATGCTCAGTGATGAGAAGCAGGTAGGGTATTTTTCTTGCAATAGCCTTCTGTCAGAAATGAGCTTTCATGTATTTCCTTGAAATTAGGATGTCATCTGTGATGTTTTTATTTTGTTCGACGGAGAAAAATGGGGAAAGGTGCAAAAGAAACAGAGCCGGGGGGGGGGGGGGGAGGGGGAGAGGGGAATTTAAATAGAACACATTATTATTTTCTTTCATGGAAATGACTCCGTCATTGAGAAATAAACCTTTCTTAACAAAAATAAGGGATCAAAATGAAATATAATTATAACCAGTGCTCTAGTGGGCCTAAAACATTTTGTCTGAATCATCCTCTTTCTGGTGGACCTTCTTTTTTCATTCCTCCTCTTCTTTCTGTGGCACTTGGCTTTGGAACTGTTTGTTTTAGGAAGCCATTCCCCTGCTGTAGAGAACAGATTATGTTTAAAAATGTGTTTGTTAGGGCATTTGCACCAACTAGAGACAGCATATAAACTAACCAGGATGGTATATTAAAGCCTGGGCTGTGTAAGCTCTTTGAAAGCACAGGGAAGGGAAGATTGCAGTCACATTGGTTAAGTAGCAAAGAAACAGCTGGATATTTTGTGACCTACAGAAAGGACCTAGGAAAACCAAGTCCCTGACAGGCAGATTCAGTAGTCTTAATGATCTGTTACCCCAGGTTATGGGTCTAGCCAGGATCCAGCTTTCCAACCCCCTCTAGATGTTCAGTAGGTTGAGAGTCTCTCATCTCCTAGCATCTGCACTGCTTCCTTGCATGCAGGGATGGGGCTGCAGGGTGTGTAATTTCATGTGACTTGCTCTAATATTAATATCTCCATGTGCAGCAGTCATTGCAGTGAGAATAAACTGTTATTTTTTATTTTAAATGGTTAATATTCATCAAATGTTTAAGAAAATACTTAACCCATAATGATGACAAACACAGCGCCTAATAAAGATGGAAGTGAAGATCCTCTTTGTGAATATGTAATCAGAAGAGTAAAGAAAATTACATTAAAAAGACTTCATTATGCCATTAAATGTGTGAAATGACTTTTTCTTCTCCATTTTAATTTTAGCATATTTCTTTTTTTTTTTCTTTTTAAATATCTCTGACACTTTCATGAGACGGGTACATAAAGAGACATCGACTGCTGTAACAAGAAGAACTCTGACTGGCAGCATCCATCATTCTTGCCCAAATTTTCATTTCATTTGTCATTAAGAGAAATCAACACTATTTCTACCAATGATCATAATTTTTTTTCCTTTATTTTCCTTAGGGGGAGAGAGATCCTTATTACTACTCTGAATGCAACACGTTGTCTCAAAACCATCTATAGAGCTGCAGGCCCAGAGATGTTCCCCTACCACAGAGGCTTACTGGTGTGTAAGTACCTGTGCTCCTATTTTTGTCTGACACCCTAGGGCTTGTAACTGGCACCTCTGGAGCTAATAGGGTGAATCTCTGTAGTTTGAATTGAAATAGAAACGTCTTTTGAGAGACTCATTTGGGGCTGTGTACTGATAGCTCCAGGCAAAATGGGTCAGATGGGTAGATGATGTGTTCCACCACCCAGGAAGCTGCCCAAAACTTTGCAGTCCCAGACCAGTCTCAAATGATATAGCAGCTCCTATCTTACAGATACTGTAAGCTGAATTGCATTGTGATAGTAAATCCCTACATCTTGAAGGAGGGAACATGGTTACTTACATTGGAACTGTGGCAGACTTCTATGGGAGAAGGCAAAAAAGATGTCAGTGAACACAAGCCTGGTCACAAAAAGGGTTCAAGAGAAAAGAACAAAGCTAGTTGCACCCAAAGGCCTGGGCTCCTCTCCATTCTGCGTTCACCAGCCTTGCTGATCAGCTATGGAGAAGAGGCTGTGCTGCTCTGTTTAAAAGGACAGCAGAGCATGTGTGCTATCAGGGAAGCTCAGGAAGCAATGGGTTCCCTTTGAGAAACACAGAAAAGAAGAAAGAATGAATTTATTTTAGTTGCATGTTAACTGCAGTGTTAACTTAAACAATTAATGTTAGCTTTTGGCAAGAAACTCTAACAGCTCTGTATTTAACATGCACCTTTACAGTAAGAGGGCTTCAAAACAAAACATGTTCTCTTCTATTTAGGCTCTTACACTGCACTCATCTCCATGGTAGCCAACAAACATACACCCCTTCTGCATCTCCCAAAGCTTGTCCTGTATGTAGGTTTGTAGGGAGCATGTATGTCTGCTCTTACCAGGCATTTCTCTGAGAAGTATTAAAATTCACTCAGGACTTCCTCCCCTTTGTCAAAGAAAGCTCTTTTGTAAGCTAGGCGTTTGATCTGATGGCTCCCAATTTGTGAAAGTTTTGAAGATAACTGCAGTATATTCTCAGAAACCTGGCTTCAGTTGTGTGGAGATTTTGTCTTTTCACAGTGTTGACTTGCTCACTCTCCTTACAAAACCCAGGAGAGCTTTGGGCAGTCAGGTGCAGGCATTCGTTGGATAAACAGCTTCTGAAGAAGTCTCAAAGAGCTGTGAGGGGGAGGAAGGTCTGCAAACCAGATCTGTAATGAAGAGACTTCCCAATGCAAATGTGTTCATAGAGGCTGCTGCCTTCTCTCAGCCTACTCCTTTCCATCTAAAACAGCTGACAAATGGTTATGTTGTGTTTGCAATTACAGCTCTCTGAAAGTGATAAATTACTCTGATTGTTCTTAAATACAGGACTTCTACATGTATAATTAATACATAGACTTGAGCATGGGATAGCTGGTGGGACACATCCAGGTTCCATTTACACCATAACAGATCTAGAGCAGCTCTAGCTGTCTCTGTTCATGTAACGCTGCTACTAGATTACTCTTGCACACTTGGAATACCTTGCAGGAGTGTCCCCTGTCAGAGTAACAGAGAGCATAGTATGGCTCATATGTTTTAGTCCCCACAGATAAAAATTTCAGTTCTACTTTCTCTGACTCTCAGTAAACTGCCAACAGTCTTCTGTAGCAGTAAGACAGGATTGGTCTCTTAGGTACTGCACTGCTACACCAAAGAGCAAAATATGGGCATGGAGCATAAACCGAATAACATGCTGTTTGTGCAAAAGGACAAGATGAACAGAACCTGTTGTCTGCTGGCATAGAAGAAAAGCCAGTTCTGCGCTTCTTCTCCAGGGGACAGGCACGGAGTGTAGAGCTCAAACTCTGTGATGTAAGGTTGACACTAGTGGCAAAAAATACTCCAAGCACAGAGCCAGAATAAGAATAGGGAAAGGAAATTGTAGACTAATATAGTCTCCTGACACGGTTACCCATTAATGCCAGCTTTAAAGGTTAATGCAATTTAACTCGCTCTCGGCTATTACTCAGAAATAACATACCAAACCTTCCTCTATAAGCAGATAACAGATAAGGATGCTTTATGATAAACACCCCCAATAAAACTGTAGAAGTTTACAATGTTATGCTTGCAGAAGTGGCAGATTCGCCTTTATTTGTGCATGCGTGTGTATGGAGGAAAGCAGAGAGGAGAGGAGGGAGCTGGAAGAAGAATTTTTGGCTCTTAGACTATCAGATAGCTTGATAAATCTGTCTTGTATGTGTTGCTTCTTGCCAATACAATGGAAATGAATTGACATATCGCATGTCTGCTGCGAGCTGAGTTTCCTTTTGCACTGGCAGAAACAAAGGTGCTGCTATACAAACCACTGATGAAAAAATTTGTTGGGTTTTATTTATTTATTTATCTATCTTTTGACAGAGCAAAACCCATCAGCTTTATGGTATATCAGCAAAACATAGAGCTTTCTCTCCCCTCGTCTTCTGTTTCAAAGTGCTCTTACAAAATATTTCGGTGTTGAGGTTTTTCTTCAAAATAATAACTAAAAAAAAGGCATAATCATGTTTCACTATGGAAAACTGTGAGGCAACTTAGTGCAGGACTTACTGCATCTCCTTGTGGAGTGCACAGAAAAATATATAAGCACACACTGCTTGGGAATTATTGTAACATTTCATTAACATTCTTAAAGTACTTTGAGATCCTCTATTATATTCTTTCACAGGTTAAAGGACAACATTTGCATGTCTATGGGACAGTGAAATATTTTTATTAATAATGCTATCTTTAAAAAATTTAGGAATCAAGAAAGGCACCATAGGTTTTGTATGTCTCAAATGCACACACACCCCAGCACACAAGCACACATACGTGCAGGGAGTGCTATTTCTTAAACTGCAAGGCAGAAAGTGCTGCACCCTGGAGACACAAGCTGTGAGCTCCAGTTCAAGGGTCCTTTCGGGACATGAGACATGGATCCACCGCCTCTGCTTTCCTTGCCCTCAGTCTTCCTCCCCCCCCCTTACAGCTGTGACACTGTCAGCCTTGCTTTTGCCAAAATGCTGTCTTTAGGAAAACCTGTCAGAGGCCGGTATGAAACTGAGAGGTCATACCACACTAGTGCACTGTGACTTTGTACAGATGTGCCTTGCCTCAGATTTCTGACTATCCATTATTCCTTTGAATTACCTTTTCTACACAGCTGATCATGTCTTTATGTTTGAAGGACATTTTTTCCTTCCCTCTTGAATCGTCTGCTGTTCCTCAGGATGCTTCCATTTTTCTGTGCAGCATCTGCCCACTTTATTTTCTTTTCCTTTTTGTTAGAATATGACATTGCCTTGAAAAGGATTAATGCAATTATGTGATGTATCTGGCAAGGGTATTTTCAGAAAGGGAAGTGTTTTAGTAGTACCATGATATGAAAAACTGAGGAGGCCTCACTTAAAATACTGTGGCCTATTTGGGTCACTTCTGATCAGAAAAAAGGAAAATGACATAAAGAGTTGTAAGAATGATTAGGGGAAGTAGCAAACCTTTTAAAAAGTATGCGTGGGAGGCTTGGTAAGACTAGCAAAAGAAAGATGAGGAATACAGTTTTTCTTCATGAATACCCTCTTTGTAAATACCAGGATGCAGAATTGTTTCAGCTGGAGAAAAAAAAAAAAAAAAAAAGCAGTGCTGAAAGATTAGATGAGTATAAATTAGCTTGGAAATTAGGAAAAGGTTTCTGAACTTCAAAGGAAAGAAGTTCTGGCCTTCCATACAGGATAGCAAGGGCAAGGTACTTAAATAATTAAAAAGCAGTGCTTGCTGAGTTCATAGAAGGAATTACACTGCATTTATATTTTAATTAATTAATTTCATGCTTCAGAGCTTCCACTGACCACTATTGGGGTAAAGAAGGAAGTGCCCTCATTTCCTAGTTCTTTATTCTCTTGGATGTGTATGTAAGGGTGGGAGGAATGAGGAGTGGGGAGAGGACAAATTGATCTTCCTTTGAAGCATTAAATTGGCCAAACAAGAAATTGGCCAAAGCTAGAGACAGGATAGCAGGTGGGTTATGCTGGTGCTCCTACTGGTACTGCCTGACTAATGTATCTTGAATTAAAAGCATTGATTGGATGTGGGATCAGGAAAGAACTTTTCCCTGGGATGAAGAGCAAGGACTGTTCAGTTTGATTGCTCATCATGTCTCCCTCCATAGATGTGTGGAGCACGATCTGCTCCCAAGAACTATTTGAGTGTATCCACTTGCGTACAATTGTATGAGTCTAAGATCTTCCTAAGACCTTTCATCCATCTCAGTGTCTTGGTTAGACATTGTATAGTCACTGTGGCATTATTTTATTTTTGTATTAAATATTGTGTAGTTAGGGTGAGGTTTTTTGACTTAAATTGAAAGGGAGTTGTAGTAGACATTATGGATGTTTCTCAGCATAACATCTATTCTGTTGTGTTTTCTTTTTGTTGTTTTTTTTTTTTTTTTTTTTTTTTCTGTAGTTATTGGAGGATGGAATTGATAACCTACATGGTCATAGAATCATAAAATCTTAGAATTGTTTGGGTTGGGAAGGGACCTTGAAGATCATCTAATTCCAAACCACCTGCCATGGTCAGGGACACCTACCACTAGACCAAGTCACCTTCTGTTCTATGTCTTTTCAGCAAGTAATTCATCTCCTCTGTATTTTTGCCACTACCTTTGAATTATTTGGATTATTTTCCTCTTCTTTTATTCTTTCTATCTTTTCACTCAGTTTTTGTTCTGCTTTAATGACCTTCCTCCTTAGATTTCTTCCTCCATTCTCTGCAGGTTAATCTTGTTTTGTTCTACTTTTTCTACTGCAAACAGATTGCTCGGAGGTTTGTGCATGAAATCTCACAAGTGTGGGACTCTTTTTATTTCCTGGATATCCACATTTCTGGCAGTTTAATCACTGCAAACCTGAATTGGATTAATATGAAATTCACAAGTTATTCTTCGCTTCATCCAAAATTCATGTCAAGTATCTAGACCAACGTCTCCAAAACTTTCAAATATTATTTTCCTCAAGTGCTGTGAAGCATCCTGTGTTATTCAGACCCCAAAGAATAGACGGGTAGAGCAAGGACCCAGTCCCCCAAGTTGTCCATATGAGTGACCTACCCAGAGTTCATCATGGTTCTCTTCTGATATTTCTTGCTTGTGGGATCAATGGTGCATCTCTAGGGTCTTATCTTTACACCAGATTAGGGCATGAACATGGTTCACTTGCATATTCTTGGAACTCAAAAAAATTGCAACCAAGACATAGCTCCTGGCATCCTGTAGAATGGAGAGACTTTCATAACTTGCCTGTCCTTTTTTTTCCTTATGTCTATGGAATGAGACTTTCTTGTATGCACACTGAGTGGAGACGTGCTACACCAACATCACACCATTCCTTTGACCTTCACATTTGTATTGGCAGTTCTGAAATGGGGAAACAAGGAGTAATCTTTGTGCCTCTGTCCTGGCTAATACAAGTATCAGAAAGAGAGGACACTGGATCTCCTGCTTGACATTCTTCTGCTAAGAAGATGATGAGTAGCAGCAGGCTGGTACCACTATTATTCATCTCACATGCCTGCCGTGGCTGTGTATCTGTGGTTTAGATATACTAGGCTTCTGATGATGCCCATGGACTCTGAATTTCCAAGCTAGCCTTTTATCTTGGGGAATAAGTCCTTCTTTAGTACCTTTTCTAGAGAACAGCAACACAAGACATATCCAAAAGACTTACTGGCTTTCTTGGCATAGCATTGCAAAGACTTGCTTAGTAATAGAGCTGATTCTGAATTTTTCCACAGCAAAATAAATAAGTTTTAAAAATCTTATTTTTGTTTTATATTCCATAGGAAGATTTGAGTTTATACACAGCAGATGTTTTTGTTGGAACAAACAAAGTTCAATGAAGCTTCTGCTTAGGAAGTTTTCTTAGGAAAGGATAGAGCCGTGCTGCCGAATATTTAATAACTAAATGCTCATTTTATGTGAGAGAGACAAGTTCAGGTCCCTGTTCTTCTTGATCCAGACCAAGGACTTGAACCCTGTGTGACTTGCATCTCACATAATTTCCCCAGTCGCAGTGCTAGCTGTGAGTAGTTAAACTCTTATTCAGAATGACAAAGCACATCATACAGCAAGAAACCAAAGATGTCATAAAACACAGATATCTACATTAACCATAGGTCTGTCTGTGTTGTCAGGAACAGTGCTGAAGAAAGGCTGAGTGAGACACATACTATTTTGACAAGAATGAAAAGGGGGGAAAAAAACAACACTAGCTCAGGCAATGACAAGGCCTAGTAGCAAAACAGCCAAGGAAGGGACATGAAAATGCAGAATAGGTTTCTGATGGGAATACAGGCTTCGAGAAAGAATGAAGGTAAACAAATAAGAGACTCTAAAACAAAGTACAGAGTTCATTCTTTGATGGATAATGCTCTCTTTCACCATAGAAATCTGAATGAAAAAGGCAGGGAAAATACAGATTTTGGAATGAATTTGTATGAAATATGTCCAGTCTTGCCACTCCATCTCTTCTTTCTCTTCAGATGATAGTTTAGCCTTATGTGAGCCTGGCTGCTTCAGAATAGCTGTTTCCAGAATTTTTGTCTGACTTAAATCAAGCAACCAGAAGAGAAATGTGCTGCTCGATCCCATGTTACATGCAGCAGAAGCCTTGGAGCTACTCAGCTGAAACAGTTCAATTCTGCCGCTGAAGAACTGGAGGAGAATCTGATACCATCCTGCAGGGTGAAGGTTCATAAAGGGATTTTTGAGTGGGCCCAACTTCATATGTGCAAGTAAGGGAAAAGTGAGTCAATGCACGATCTCTCAGTGCTTCTGCACAGCCTGTGCCAACTCTGTGGCTACAGAGAGGTGAGTGAGCAGTGTCCTCGGGCACACTGTATTGCTGAGAGGCAGGGTATTCTCAGAGGGAGTCCGAACCTAATAAGACAGCCCAAAGCAATGTCTGGGGAAACGGCAAGCACAGGCATTGCTCTAAGTTCTGTAGCCAACTAGAGAAGGGCTGAAATCACATAATTTCTGTCCCCACTGTGAAATGTTCATGCCTTCGAATGTCACGGCGGCTGCTGAGCCTTCAGCCTGTACATCCCTCCAGCTACAGCCACCACCCCTCCAGAGACTTCTTTAAAGAGTTGACTGATTTTTTAGGGCTGTTCTGAAGCAAATTGATTTAACTCCTTTGTGCCTGCACTGAAACTCCCTTAACTCTAGGAAAAATGTCAGGTCAACAGAAATTGCTGACATTCTCCATCTTGCCAATGCCAAAAGAGCAAAAATAATGACAAGAAAATAAATGCCAAACATATAACCCCCTCTACCACCTTCCTATCCCTTCATCAGGCCTTTTTTTCCTGTGTAATATCATGAGTGAGAAGAGAAAACATGCTGAGGAGCTATGGCACAGAGAATCAAAGGAGGAGAGGTGTAACTGGCAGGTAAGGGTCAGGACAGATAGTCTTTTAGGGATCTTCTTTTAATATTTTCCAGAAACCCTTGGCTTGCTCAACCCTTGGCTTGCTCAGACTTTACTCTGTGTGACATTTCATACCTGTTTTGTGGTGACTGCATTCTCTGTTCTCTAAATCCTGCTGATGACAGGACTCCCCTTGCTGCATTTTCACTGCAAATCAAGAGCTTAATGCCCTGGTGAATGAACTTGGGAATTGTTCTCTCTATATAACTTTTCTTCCCTCGCATAGCCTCAGGTGAATTCAATTTTTATTTTTTTTTTTGAAGTCCTAGAAATTGCCTGCTTACAGACTTGTAGCTTCGAACCACCAAAGTCCCGTGTGGCTCTTCTTAATTGTCCATATAAATTGCTTTCTATTTTGGACACCATGAATATCTCAGCAGCATCTGCTTCTCCCTTCTGGGCACCACCAACTGTGCATGAAATTCCCCCCAAAGAGGCCAGGTAAGAACTCTTTCCCATTCTTGAAAAAATAAAGAAATAAAGGAATACAAAGGACAAGCTGACTTCCCAGCACTCTAAGCAGGTGAAAATGGAATAAAATATGGTATTAAGCCAAGAGAAAGAAGATTCTAAACAGGAATAACCCATCTGTTCATAGACACCTTCCAACCAGAATGAGGCCCATCGTGCTCAACAGATTTCTTCACCAGGATTTGTTTTGGTACATTGCTTAGCAGCAGCAAGTCTATACAAGCCATAGACAGGAAATAAATGTCTGTATAGGCTGAAACTATAAGAGGAATCCAAAGGATGGCTAGGGAACTTATTTCTTCTTCAATTCTTTTTAACCCCTTTCACTCTGCAATCTCAAAGTACACTTGCATTTGATGTTGGTCAGTCTACAGTCTTCTACTTGGGAGACTGGGTATCATTCACTTTATTTAACTGATGAAGACAGAGGGAGATTAAGTAATGACTTTGCAATCTCATAGCAAGTCAGAGGAAAAGCCAAGAATATGATTCATATGTCTTAACTTTCTAAATTAAGCACAAGATCACCTTTCCTAATGGAATGTCTGCCAGAGAGACTCGAATGGACGTTACTTCTGTCTTTAAAGAAGTTGAAGAACGGCCTTTTGAGAACACTTACCAACATTAGCTTAGGTCTGCAGTGGAAAAGTTCTAACTTACTGGTGGGTGAACCAGAGAATTCTGCTCTGAGAAAGAGTGAAGACAACAATGTGGATTAGCAAATGCACAGTGAGAAGCATGTCTTGCTTTCTTCTTCAACATCTCTTTGAGAAAGTGCCTCTCCCACATCCTTTCCTAGATTGATGGGTATACCTGAACATGTCCTCCAATATTATGTGTCTCCCAGTCCTCTCCATCTGTCTACCAGCCTGACCTTTTTGGGGAGGTATGGCAAAATCATTGCCCAACTGGTATGGCTGCAGTCATGAAAAAGAAGTGTGAAAAACTGCCACGCACAGTGCCAATCTTATTATTATCAGTCAAAGCTGCATTTTCCACTCGGCATATAATTGTGCTTTGGATTAGATGGGTATAAATTGAAGATTGGCTACAGCATAAATGTTCATTAGATTGAAACTAAAACAAAGCTAAATTATCAGAGAGTCTGGGAGGGAACGTGTTTTCCTGTGCACTGTGTTGGCAGTGCCATCTGAGTGCCTCTGTATTATGCTGTTTTCATGTCTCAGTTTGGAAAGAAAGAGAAAAAAAGGAAAAAAAAAAAAAAAAAAAGAAAAAGTGACATACAGGAGAGAGGTGCTCAAAAGAAGGTGTTGGTTTTCTTTTCACTAGTACATATTGTTCTCTCCTTGCACTCTGTTGCTATCTATTCAAGCTCTGACTTACAAAGAAATTGCTGAGGCTGAATTTGGGTGAGGTAGACCACAAGTACCAGGAGAAGGGAAATGAGGGGACTTGCTGAGAATAATGAAGGAATGTTGTGTGGGAGGTTTTGTTTGTTGGTTAGGAGCCCTTCACTGACACTTTTTTTCCAGTATAGCTCCATATTAGCCTAGGAGGTCCTCTTAAATTCCCTTGTTACTTCTAATTATGACGTGGACAGCTTTCTTCTGACTGCATCTGACCCAGTAGTCTTCTCAAAATTGCCTGCCATACTTTCATGCTCAATATGCAGCACACATAAGACTGCTCTCTACTTTGATGCTGTTCTGGTTTTTCACATGGCACAAAGTGCGATGCTTTGGATCCCCCTTTTTTTTTTTTGTGCTACATTTAGTGTTCAGTGTGCTTTTTCCTGTTCTGTCCACCTTCTTCATCACACTTCCCATTGTCTTTTTATACTGGTTCAAGCCAACAACTGACAGTAGGCCATATCTGGGAAAAATAAAAAATAAAAAGAGAAAAAAAGAAAGCATGTTTCTTTCCTCTGTCTCCCTTATAGCTTAAAAGTCCATATCCTGAGTACTGCATGATGGTCTAAGGCTCTTTTGGAGGCTGTGTTTGGAAAACATCTTGTGTTACAGCTGTTGTGCTCAGCTAGGCATTCAACTAAACATTTTCTGGGGTTGGAAAGGGACTATACTTTCTTTTCTTTCTTTCGTTGGATACTGTGAGTCAGTAGAGCTTTTATGAAGGGTTGGACATGGTGAGTCATTTCTACTTCTATGTCTGTAAGTATTATTTTATAGCATCTAGTTACTTTTGTTATAGGTATTATGAGATAATAAATAAATAAAATATTATGAGTTAGTGACTGCAATGCTGATTCTGTTAACAGGCTTATTCTCCCTCTGTTACCTATATTTGTTTAAAGTGGCTTCATTTAACATTTATGTAGGCTTTGGTGCAGAGAAAATGTGTTACAACAGGAGTTTGTCCTAAGGGATCCTTACAGTACTAACAGCTACCTCATCTACTGAGGCAGATATTGCTAAATAATGATATGAAAAGACATCATCTAGGTCACTTAAAATCATTTTTTACACACTTGTTTTGCAATGAAACCCAGTGAAAGCTAATCTGAGCTTATCCTTCTAGCTTTCTGTTGACTGTGAAGAGGTACAAGCATTACCCAGGCACTAGGTGGAAGATAGATGCCATTGCACTGCTCTGTTACAGCTCTCGCAGAATAGATTGCATTACTTCAGATGTGGTACAAAAGGCAAATTCACTCTCCTTGTTCATCTGACTTCTCTTCCCCACTCCATCAGTGGATTCTAACCTGAATCTGAGCTAAATTGTCTTCCCCTAAGGTCAGAGAAACATTCAATTCCAGAGTCTGCAGGGGGAAAAAAAAAAAAAAAAAAAAAAGATAAAGAAAAATGGAAAATCAGGAATTCTTCTTTTCTAGTTAGGCCTATGTTTATTTCTTACTATGTAGCTTTGGGCTTCATATCATCATGTCTTTGTACTGTGCTTTTCCCATCTGATAAATAGGGTTGATTTTAATAATAGCCTCCTACTTCCTGCATAATGCTTAAAGCCTGCATATCCCCATATGAAAATTAAAATTCTTACTAC
Source organism: Aythya ferina (assembly GCF_964211825.1). Classification (NCBI taxonomy): domain Eukaryota; kingdom Metazoa; phylum Chordata; class Aves; order Anseriformes; family Anatidae; genus Aythya; species Aythya ferina. Next base: position 121,413,244 of record NC_140296.1, on the reverse strand, counting down.
TACAAAATATTTATTTTCACTTCCTTATTTATTTCTACTTACTACTACAAAATATTTATTTTCTGCTATTTTATTTTTCTTCAGGGTTGATGGAACCCTGCAGGAGTCTGCTATAAGTACCTTCTCTTGGGATCGATAGAAAATTCCCAAAGAGAAAATCATGTGTATTCATCTCAAGTTTGGGTTCCAACATGCTGCTGTGCTTTAGGGGTATTAATGAGGCAGGAAAGGTCACCTGTTCCTGAAAGAGTGAAATTCAGTCTCTATGTTCAGTGTTTTCTGGGATCATGCTCCATATTCCATACTAGCGAGTAAAAAGTACTTAGGGGTATCAAGAGAATCCAGAAAAAGCACAGTCTATAGGATAGCAACAAAAATAATTGTGCATGCATAAAAGTCAGAGTCAGAAATAGTCTAGAAAAAAAAAAAAAAAGATCAATGTGATAGTTGTAAAACTGGGTTGGTTTAACCTAGACAGAGAGAGAAAGAACTGAGAGAAAAGCTACAGTCTTCAATAGCATAAAAATCTATGGGAAAGAAGGAGGGATGAAACTACTCCCCATGGCTGTGATAGATAGAACAAGGAAGTAATGGGTTTAAATTAAAGTAAGAAAGGTTCAGGTAAGACAAAGATTGATTGAGGATGTCATGCAGTCTCCATCATTAGAGGTCTTTAAGAACACATTAGATAAATAAGTTTCAGGAATTACATAGGTTTATTTGATTCTGATCTGAAGTCAAGGAAGATGGACTAGATGACCTATAATGGTCCCTTGTAGCTCTTTGAATAAGACAAAAGAATGTGATACCTTACAAGTAGTAGGAATGTTGTAGCTCCAAAGATCTAAGGATATCAGCAAAGCGAAGTTTTATCAGAATAACTGAAACAGATCTTTTATTAGACTAATTTTTTATCCAAAACAAACAACTTAGCTTGAAATGTTCTGCTTCTAAACTGGGGGGGAAAAAAAAAATCATGTTTCTGATTTTTTTCCTGTTTTTTATCATGTCTTTCAAACAAAAGATGGTACCTTTCCCTAACAATTTCGCCTTGCTAAGTTCAAACATTGCAAAGACCTAAGGATATCTCAGAAAAGCTTAACATTTCTGCTGTGTCTTTGTTCTTCAGAATGGATTGTAGGAATATTTTTTCTGCTATTTTGAACAAGAACTGCTGATCAAAATGGTCTTTTCAGAATATTCAGTTTTCATTTCAGGTTTGATTATTTGCAGTTGTTCCAATGAAGCATGTGATATTTCATCTACTTCCAGTTTGCACAAACATACAGGTATGTCTCTCATGATGCGAAAGCCTTTGAAAGGCATTGAAATTCACTTGCTCTTTTAAGTATTCAGGGCAACAACAAAACAAAACAAAACACACACACACACAAAAAAAAAAAAAAAAAAAAGAAACACACAGGGAAAAACCACTGCACTGATCACACCAGCATTCCTGGAAAGCATTTTTGAAAAGTGCCTGTGTTGAAAGACAGAGTTTGTAAGAAAAAAGTCAGGCATCTATCAGTGACTATCTTTTTCTGCAGCATTATCCAAGCTTTAAGGATCTGCTTAACTGTGTCATTCCTGTTCTGGGGATATCACTTTTCTCTATGCTGAAAGAAGACCATTTCCTCACTTGTCATTTTTATTCGAGGCCATTCTGTCAGGATATATTCCCTTTCTGCCATGCAAAGATCCATCTCTCTCAGAGTTTCTCAGTGCTCTGCATTGCTGTGAACACCTATTCCTACCTACAGAATATATTTCTTTTAGCTCCCCAGAAAGACATTTCATAATACAGGAGTAGAAAGAGAGAATGAGCTGTCACTGGAAGGAGTCAGAGTTGGTATATTGTTTTCTACCAATTCCCCAAATCCGAAGCTTGGAAGGTCTGCGGATTAGACTAAGTTGTATCTACCATAGTTCCATGTCTCAAAAACAATCAGATTGTGTTCTTACAAAATCACCTGATGCACTTGCCAAACAGATGACAGAACCTGGTACTGGATTGACATAATTCCATAAAAGCTAGAATCAGTAAAAGAAGAACAGAACAAAGGGGTGATTCACACTGCTCAGAAATGCAAACTTCTTCAAGCAAAAGTATATCTCATTTCACTCACAATCAGAATTTCTTTAAATTTTAAAAAAGAAACAGGACATGTTACTAAATACTAAAGGTAGCTTTGGGCCTGAGCAAGCCCTATGAGTTACATGAAGGATCTATTTGTGAAGTTGCAGTTGTCTGTGGACTTCCCTAGGAAATCATAAGACATTGACATAACAGGTTGCCAACTTACCAACTGAGTCATGATAAATAACTGTTTTCACTCTTCATGTACAGCAAATGCCAGATAAAACACAGGTCTTTAAACCTCTGTCAAAGTGGACTGAGCTAATGTGTTTTCCTTGCATCACTGAGCTACCAGTCAAACAGAGGTTCCATGGAAACCCAGATGTGCATCTGAGCACTTCTACAAGCATCAGTCCAAGCATCTTTTACCTGCTGATCTTTTGCTTCTGTTCTTATTGCATGACTTAGGCACTTTCCAGGAGCGCAAACACTGGCACTACTAAGTAACTATTCAGGCATGATAAATTCCTTTAGACAGAAGAGTGCTTTCAATAGTCTTCCAGCTGATTTGAGGTCTTTAGGCTTCTTTAGCATAAATATGTTTTTCATTTTGCTTTTTTCCCTCCTTTTTTTTTTTTTTTTGATACATACAAGCTTTAACTTCACATTTATGCTAAATAATAGCACTGTTAAAGAAAGAAACCTGGTACTAAGAATGCAAAGATTTGGGGTAATTTGTGGAAGAATCACCCTCAGAAATCATGATATCAATACTTGCTACTATATCTATGCACCAAGAAAACTCCCATCAATTGACCAGGGAAATATTCCCTTAATGATATAATTTCACTATGGCAGAGAATAACATCTGCAACCTGATGTTTTCTGTGATGTTTTCAATATCTTCATCTTAGACCATGAGGATAAAGACCATGGATTTTGAATTGAGTTCTGTGGGGAGCCAGTGGAGACAATAGAGGATAAGTGTTATGTGTTCAGTTGTTCATATTGCTTCAGGGGGCTGTAACAACTGGAATCTCCAAAGGGTCATTGCAGTCCTTAATCCAAACAGAAGGTGAAAAAAAGCTTGGCCTCCCAAGGCCAGGACATCATGTGTGCCAGAATGGAATGGAGGCTTCTAGCCAAATGGGGATGGCAGAGAGCTCTGCTTCAGCATACTCTGTCCATGACAGGTTTCAGAGCCTTTCCTAGAGCACTGCCTGAACAGACTGTTTGTGGCTGTTCAAAATATGTAACTGCTACTGCAGAGTGATCATAAACTATTCAAAGTGCTTTTTTTTGCCTGCCAGTGTAATCTCCATCTTCCTCAGGTTCAGCTCACACAATCCGTGCCTCATGCACAGAGCCCATCAGGCCAAAAAAAAATGAGCCACCCTGATCTCATGGTATCATCATGAGCGGTGAAATTAAAGCAGGCCTTGGGCTAAAACTGTGGCACCTGAGTCCATATTCTCCCACAAAACGTTAGACTATACACAGATTTTAGACAGGAGTGAATTGGGAACTGTTCTGATGGGTCTATGTGAGTGGAGCCATGAGGTCTGCAAACCTATTGATACTGCTTAAGAGTTTTGGTATCGATCTATAGGCTGCTTACTGATGCTTTGTCAAGGCTATACATTACTTATGATGGGAAAAGTTTCTCCCAAGTTTGAATACTCTTTTCTGTTTTCTGATTTTTAGACTGCACACTGTCTATTTTAATGCTCCATCTCTCTTTAGCTGTATGCTTTTTCTCCTACAATTTCTGCTATAGGACCTTGAATTAATGTGATTGTATGTTTTGGATTTCTTTGTGGCTTTTGTAAGAGAAAAGTAATGGATTCAGATTCAGGAGTAAGACCGACACACTGTTATACTTCCCAAGCTGCAACTAGCAGCTCTGGCAGAACTGAAATATTTAACTCCACCTCCTTTGAGGTGGAGCAGTCCACAAATTTCAGATCCAGATCGGAACTGTCAGTATGATTTTAGCACGGCGACTTAAATATCACCCTTCAGTCTCTCTGCCATGAAGAGACTTCCTAGGAAATGTGTGGACATAGATGGAAAATATTTGAAGGGTTAAAACTGAATATAAAAGAAGTCAACTGAGGAAAAAGGAAATTGTTTTCTGGTTTGTTAGCCAAGCCAGAAGTAAAGGGAATAAAGGTCTGGCTTGGATCAAAAGAGAAATTTTGGTATGGATCATACAATATGCTGTTTATTTCACTGTTGCTTAGAAAATCAAATTTAGGTGGCCAATGTCTCTTTTGAATGTCAATGTCATGTTTCGTTATAAGTTATTTAATTCTGTTTTAAAATATATACATATATTTTCTTGCTTGCTCTACAAAGTTGATCAATTCTTAAAAGAGTATGAAAAGGTTAAGGTTTGTTCAGGAAATGTCAAAGTGAAACATTTCAGTGTATTAAAAACTTTTTAATGAAAATATCTCATTAGAACTCCTCCATTACCTAGCTTTTCTGTTTATTTATTACAAAGATTTCCCATAGGGACAGGGTAGAATACTAAAGAAAGGTGGGGTAGATAAAACTGCTTGCTAAATCAAGATGATCCCCACAGTCTCTATTTTTGAAAACCCATTTTACCATTCCTCACCGTGTTCTTCTCCTCTTTTAGGGTGGGCTATCAATTTGTCATTTGGGTCATCACTTTTAAAGCTCTAAATCCTAGTTACATTTCTGCCATGTACAACAAAATTTAGTCCAGCCTAGGACTTCATCTGTGTAGATCTTTTGCAGCTCTGGGCAACCAGGTGAAATCTGACTGCAGGTTGTAATTTCTCCAAAACTCAGTTGGCAGTACTTGTGAGTTTTGCTTTAGCCCAAAGTCTTTTTATTTTATTTTTTTTTCTATCTTTCAGAAAGAATGTAATAATAATGGTAGAGGTAAAAGATTATGAAGCTTTGCCACAAGCTCTTTGAGCAACTTTACAGAAAGCATTGGAAGTTTTGTTACATTGGTTCCCCATCTGTAAAATGGAGATAAATGACACTGAACCACACCACTAGAGGGTATTTTGAGGCTAAATTATTTAATGTTTCCAAGGCTCTCAAAGCCTATAGTGATGAGCTCAGTAGAAAAGCCTACACATTACATAAACCCATTACACAGGCCTATGCAATTAAAAGTGATAATAAACTTTCTGTATTCATGTGCATGAGCCAGTTTTTAAATATTAATAACATGTTTTTGTTGTTTTTGTTGTTTTTCCAAATGCCAGATGTGCTGCCTCTGTCTCTAAAATGAAGAAGGGCAGTGGGAGTTCATCTGAAAAAGCAAAGCCACTCAAATATTTACATGTTACATCAGTACAGTTGGAACTTCAGCTCACCATAAGTGAGCCAGCCAAACACCACTATCAACTTTGTAGAGACAAAGCAGTCTTTGGTAACCCCTATTGGGTTTTGAGGGTCCCAGACAGTGTTGTTCACATGTGAGTTTTTTTGTTACCAAACTGAAAAAACAACGTCCAAGGATGAGCTTCCTGAAGACAAATGCCTCATCTCAGTATAATGCTAATTCTCTCCAAGGCTCTTCTCTCTCCCAGGGATTTTATTTTCTCTTTCAGAACACAAAGCTGCAGCCAGGAATTTGGCTGCCAAAAGCTTCCCTTTTTCCCCTGGATGCTCTTGCATACTTCACAATTGAAAGCCGTAGCCAGAACTCAGATGGCTCAATCCAAGGTTACCCTCTCCACAGAGCTCTGTTGTGTCCTCTTCCTGCATCCATGGCTATTCCATTGATTCACTGCAGCCAAGCTCATTTTCGTTCATGGACTTACACGAGTGTATTGTCATGCAAATTGGGGATGGAGGATGCTGGTGGACACTCAGGAGGAGGATGGCATGGGGACAGGAGAGGTACAGTATGCACGTTGCGTTAATCACTTGACTGCAGACTGGGGAACTCAATCATCAGCCAGAAAAGAAGCAACACATTTCATGTTTAGCCACCTCATATGGACACAGAACAATGAGCTTGCTTCACTGGCCATGTCCTTTCTGTGTGTCAGCCATGAAAGGAGATGAATACTCACCGAGTGTACTGAACACTTGCCCAGAATGCCTAAAAACTGTGGGACTGCAAAGCCTGTGCAGTGCTCCAGTCCATAACTAATCCATTGTCATGTGCTTACAAAATGCAGACACTGCCAGGAATAAAACTCAAGGCTGAGGACCTGGTCCAAAGTCTACTAAAGTCAATGGTTGTTCTTGCAAGGACTAAAGCAAGAACCCTCTTTATGAGCACACTTCAGTGTAATTGTAAGCAGGAGTAGTAAGTGCACAAATTCCCTCGGGGCATGCCATTTGCAAGAGAAAGAGGCAATCATACACTGTCAACTTACTATACATGTTTTTGAGAAGTTGATGAACATCAGCAGGCCACGCTCACTACAGTTCAATGGAGCTGACTGCGTACAAATCTAATCCTCTTCCAATTTAAGTCAAAGGGAGTGCTCTCACTGATTTCAAAATGACAAAATCTTTGGCTCAGAGTGACTACTGAAGGTCACAAAGGTGAGCCTTAACTTAAGTGAACGTGAAGAGAGCAGAAAAGAATGAGGTGGTGACAGTACAGAGTAAAAGTCAGCTCCTGCAGAATGGACCTGTGGTAGCTGCACTTGGATGAGCTTTTCTAAAACACAGAAACAAAATCTCCATCCTGCCAAAACTATGTGAGCTATGCTAGACCTGTAAATAGGAAGGCAGAAAAAATAGGCTCTAATTGTCTCAAAATGGCGCTTCTCTAAGCGGTGGCATTCTTTACCTGTAGCCAAGCAGCTCCTGTAAAAGCCTCAGCTCTTTCCTATGTTTGCACACATCAAAGAAATGACTCCCAGTATGATCCTCACAAGCAAAGCATCCTCGTGATCAATGCACTCAAATGGCAACGCACTCAACACCACTACATAAAGTCAGTTTTGATCCATGGAGCCATTCAAACCAGCACTGGTGATTAGTAAACCATACTCTGCAGCGCAAGACGTAAGCTTCCTCCAGTCAAACAAAAGACTTAGTGTTTCTGAAACAAATGTGTCTGTGAATTCTACAGGCAATCTGTATACCGGATTCTGCGGTGAAATTTCTACCTTAAATCCAGCTTCTGCAGACGTATGAAAAGGGCATAAGATTATATGTTAAACCTATGCATATCTTTCTTTGCTCCTGCATTGAAGGTTTTTATAGGTTGTGCCATACAATCTGCACCTTTTAAGACAGCAACACTGTCAATACATATTTGGGGAGAGTTGTCAGGAGCCAGGTTTTGGTCTGATAAAGCCGTATCTTTCATCTTACATTCTGCAAGGACGTGGAATACATGTTAAAGGCACTGAGAGAGGCTGCAACTGGTCTCAGCCAAACTTCACAGAAGATAATTGCCAAATCACTATCATAATTAATTAGTGTAATGAAAAATTAATTTTAATAGTCAATGGACATATCAATAACCCAAAGGTATAATATGCTGTGTAATCTGAAATATTTACATGGTTAATAATTGGGCATGGATTCTGCAATAAGACACTAGTCCTGGCTTCTAAAAGAAGTTCCCAGCACAGCTCCTCGGGGATGATGGTCTGTACTGTTGGTGAAAACTCTACCATCTAACCCACAAACCACAGTCCTGTTTTTTGTATTTGTTTTGTTTTGTTTTTCCTTGAGGGAACCTGGGCTTTTCAGCTCAGCACACCACCAAATTATCTGTGACAGAACCACCCTGGAGAGAGGGAAGGGGGCGCAAGCCACTAGCTCCAGTGGATCTTGAATCCACCCAGATACAACTAAGTGGAAAAGTGTGGAGGGATATATGGCAGGTTCCCCTTCCTCTGAGGAACAGATTGGGTCTAGAGGGGGCTTTGCAGGAAGGCAGCGTGTGCAGAGCCTGCTGAATTGTGGAAGGAAGAGTAATGAGGCTGACATCAGTTTGGGGCTGGCCTCTAGGAAACTTGCTCCTGCTTGTGGGTCTGTGAAGCAGGAGAAGAGAGCTCTTCAGGAAAGGGTGAGAAATAGCCAGAGCAGATATGCCTTTTCTCTCAACAAATATGGTTGTGTTGATTATAGTTTCATTATTTTTCTGATGGTTGAGTCATCTTTCTGACTTAGCAGACAGAAGTCACCTCAAATATATGTGGTCTTCTGTGAGGAGTTGTTCTCCCAGCTGTGATGTTTTCCAGCTGGGACTGATGGAAACAACTAATGAAGAAGAGGGATGCTTTAGGTTTGTATTTTTCTGGGTTATATTTCCCTCTCTGTGGGTGGGCTTGGGGAAGGGAATCTATCAGGAGTACTATACACTATGATCTTTCAGCTGTGAGGTATAAATGAGAAAGTGAATAGAAAGAGCTTCGAAGGTTATTTATGATCAAGCCTGTGATTCCAGTCTCTGTATTCTGGCATGGCTCCTCATGGAGATGCGATGGAGGACAAAGGACAGAGGATTTTAAGTTTTGTGGGTGATCTTCTCTCACACCTTTTTCTAATGACACTGAGCACACTTTCTCAATACTAGACTTCAGTGACTTTCAGCCCTTAACTACTGAGTGTGAAATGCACCCAGGCTATGAGAGGCTCTACTATCCCATTAACAATCCCCTAAACTATCATTAAAAATAATAACAATAATAGAGTTCAATATCTTCTGCTACAGGCTATGCATAGGAAATATCTGTGAATTAGCTCCAGATCAAGATGGATCTGTAGTATTTGGGGTTTAATGTTTTAGATGTGCTCTAGGTGTACTTAGATCTTGCCTGAGGATTTGACCCTACCTTTGAGTATTGCCAACACAGACAGAGGAAAATATGAAAAAAGAGAACAACAAACAAACAAACAAAAAATCTTCTTGGCATATCTTGGAAGGGATACTAGGATGATACTTTCAGTTTTATAATTTTATTTTTAACTATGGTAGACAAAATAAATAAAAAAAAAAAAACGGGTCAAAAAGTCTCCTCTGACATCTGTTCACTAGAGCAACAGCGACCAGTTGGTCTGTATGAAAAGGTCCTTTTGCTTCTGCGGCCTAACAAGTATTTGCAGAAGCAAAGAGTATGCAAATTCTTCTCAAAGTCACTTCTACAAAGCTTTCTGCCTCCTGTGGCTGTAACAGGCTTTAACTGGTATTTCAAAGGGTTTATAATCAGGGCTCTGATTTTAACAATTAGTCTGATTTTATTGGGAGTGACTGCCCTGATCAATGGCATAAATAAGGCATATTATCAAAGGTTGGCCCGGGACTGTGGTTAAGTTTGCACTAGATGACAAGTCTGTCTCGATGTGTTACTTTTCTCCTTGCCTGTGTTCCCAGAGCATCTTGTCTGTATTCAGAGTCAATGTGAAATCTCACCTCGGAACATGATAGCGCTTTGTGGTCTTGAAATCGGCTTTAGATAACTCAGAGTCTTGTAAATGGCCCTTTTGATCAATGAACTGAACAGAAGAACCTCTAATCAACAGAAAAAAAAATAGTCTCTGTGGCCTGGGCTTCTATAAAAAGAAAATGTATGGAACCTCAGCTATTTCACTGTGGATTTTGACACATTCATGAAAGTAATTGTGACAGCACAGGTGTAACCCTGGAGTTACAATGAGTGATGCGAGGATTGCAGTATCAGATATGCGAATTTCTGGAGGGGTCTGAAGTGAGACTACACTTAATCACATTTCATCTGCACCTCTCCTGAAAAGGGAAATGCTGTGGGGTTTGCTTGTTTGCTTGTTTGTTTGCTTTTTTATCCTTGGTTTTGAGATAGCTTTCAGGTTTTGTGGCTTCTTTGGAACCTGTGAATGTTCCTGGAATAATCTGTTATTCTTGCTGTCTTTCTTCAGAGCTGGAGTAATAATTAGAGGCTGAAATGAAGATTTCAGTCAAGTCACTGACAGGGCCTAGGAAGAACCTTTTCTCTTTTTGCCATACTGGGTGATATACATTTTCCACGATCATTCAGGGCCTTGGGGAGATCTTGGACTGAAAACCAGCAGTGGTGAAGATCTGTGAAATACTTATGAAAGGTTTGTGAAAGGCAACTGAGGAAAGCAAATGTATCAGCCGACTTGCTACACAGGGGTCACACATCCGCTGCAAGGTGTTGAAAATGTTTGTTGGAAGCATCTTCACGTTATGTGCCTAGCTGTTGTGAAGGTACAAGTTGTTGGCACTCTTTATTCCATGTTTTCTTCCCATATTTTGAGGGAAATGGGTGTTACATTTCAGGGCTTTTAGTGCCTAGGGTACTATACTAAGAAAATACTAATTCTTGTGGATGCTTCTAAGTTTGGTGCCTGGTTGCCTTTGTTTGCAGGTCTTGAAGGACTTGGAGTCCTTCTGCAACTGATAATCCTATATTATTTTCTGCATTGCACTAATAGTGTCCCTAATTAACATATATACACAAAATGCATGGTGTTGTAAAGGGATAGTAAAGATTCAGGCTGGTGACAGCCACCTACACTTGGGAACAATCTACTTCATCTGAGGGAAAACCTGTTAAGCATAATTCCTTGCTGATGGTGGCTGAGAGCTGTGCAGGCTGGCGTGACGGTAACGAACTGCTAAAGAGTTAATGCTTTGCTAGCAAAGGGAGATGCTCCTGACATTCATTTGCATGGTTGAGAGCAAGTCTGGACTATTCCTATGAAATTACTCAAGCTTTTGACTTCTTGCTCTTATCTGTTCTACCAGACTTTCTCTCATGACCCCATCTTTTCCTACTCATTCGAATTTCCTGCCAAAAGGAGTGTATTTAAGGGAATGCTCTCTGCTGCTTCTTGTGCTGTTCCTCCTTGATGAAATAATGGCTTGCCTTCAGGCTGGACACTAACAGTAAACTGACACAGGAATGGTAGCAGGCTTTTTGTTCCCTGTGCTCTCTGTTGTCCATACACATGATGTCCCATTGATGATAGCAACAGTGGGAACTCTCAAATAGAACTCTAAAATAGGAGCCTCAAGCTGGGAAATAGGCTTTGAAGTGGCTGGTGGCCTTGGCTGAGTTGTCTGCTGTTAAGCTCCTAATGTTGCCATAGATGCAGTAGTGGGAGCAATATGGGAGAGCGGGGAATGGATCTCTGGTCCAGAGTAGCTTAATATTGCAGGCAAAAGCTAGCAGCAGCAGATGGGCGTTGATCCAATTTATCTGAACTGGGGATGGAGCTGCTTAGTTCTGCCGCCTGTCCTTGATAGCATTGGACAGATCGAGTATTTACTGGATGCACAGAGGGTTGTGCCTGCCTCCTCTGCCCGAGGGCAGGTGGAGTGGCAATTTACTTGACAACACACAAGGTGTCATGCCATTAGTCTGTAATCCACGGGGACTTACTGTGTGCTTTCTGCTCTGTACCAAGAGACACTCCCCGAGTGGTCTAGGTGAAGTGAGAGTACTTTCAGGGCAGCCAGGTCCCTCATTACTGTCTCCTGTTGATCTTAAATCAGCACAAATTCATTGCATGTTGTAAATAGGTCAAAAGCAGCAGGTTGGCCACTGGCTCCCTCCTCATTACTGCATGCAACTCATTATGTGCAGAGGCAGTCTCTCCTCCCATCCACACTGACCTGCCAGCATGTCCCTTGGAGGGGCAGGGAAGGAGGGCACAACTCCAGTCTCTTGTCCTATGTCCCTTCTGTCACATCAGAGAAGTCCTGTGGAGCCTAGCCACTCTTCCCACATACTGCATGAAGCTTCCTTTGCTCTCCCACCCGTGGTTCCCTGTTTAATGATGGTTTAGGTATTGCAAAGACATGGGAGAGGTCTTCTTCAGCACACAGCCCACACTATAAGGAAACAGTGGCTCTTCAGAAAGTACTCAGAGAGCACTGGTACTCCTGAATTTCTACAGCAAAGAAAAAAAAAAAATCCCAACATAAGTTCCCTCAGCTCTTTCCTATATCCTCTGTAGTGTAAGCATATGGACCTGCCTAGGGATATCCCAACACAGGCTACTGCCAAAGTTCCATCTCTCTGAGAACTGGACAATGAGCAGGGCTCTACTGAAGTCCTCTAAGTCTAGTGAGAGGGCCCATTAGACCTACTGATCCTGCCTCTCTCTCCCTCAGTGGCTGAGGGGAGAGAGGTTTCATGACTGGCACAGAAAACATAATTATTCTCCAGTGACACAGTGTGGAGCTCTTCACTGATGTTCTGGTCCTCTCCCTTCTGTACTCTGCACACAGGTGGAAAAATAGGGATGTACCTATTTTTTTTAACCTATTTTAGGGGAATGAGATCTCTAGCAAGACACTAAGCAGTGTTTCCAGGTCTTACTAGCACTTGCTGCTGTATGGCAAGAGCAAACATTGGGAGCAGGGTTGCTGAATTTCCAGGAGCCTCCACTGAAGTGGATGGTTTCAGAACAAGTTGTTCCCAAGTTATCGCATCAAAGGCTTCAAACTATCTGCAGCACAAACACGCCCACATTAGGCAAATGAGCCTTTTGTTCACTCAAAAGGAAGCACTTCATTCAAGTATCTGTTCTTCCACATCCTACGGTCCCCGAAGCTATGGATGTAAAGAATAATCCTGTAATGAATGCTGAAAAGGCCCCAGACGAGTGCTGAAATCCTCTCTTGAGTGACATCTTAACACTGGTGTGATGGCTCAGTTTGTTGCAACCTCAAATGCTCGGATTGGGAGTTTGGGGATAGCAAAACTGAGGTGTTCGGATTTGTTGGGGTGGGGGCTGGCTCTGAACCTGTTATATGCTGAGTGGCTTTGTGGAGCTTACTTAAACTGGAGATGTTTGAGCAATCCAGCTCTCGATACTAGCCCAGCAGCAGCTTACTACACAAATACTGCCATGCTCAGAGGTAAGAGCAGAGCTTATGAGAAAATCCATGGAGTTTGTGATAATCAAGATCCACGAGTCTAGAGAACTGGGAGAAAACTTATCTGGGCTTGTGAGGTAAGAATCAAATGGTGCAGAACAGGCTCTGCACACGAGATGCTGGATGGCTGCAGCTGTCACTTTGAGATCTCCCAGAGCTCGAAATCTTTCCTATGGGGACAGTGAGAGGCACGTGCTAAGCAGAGACCTATTCACATAATCTTGCGGCTGCAGAGAGCTAACTGCTTTGCAATCTCTCATTTCCATCTCCCTTCAAACTTAATCTGAAAACACCTGCTCAGATAACCCTCTCTCCCCCCCGCTCTTGTTTGCCTGATATATGAAGGCTTCAAGTAATTCTTTGTGCAACGTTTCAACAGCACTGTCTTGCTGCTTTCTGTCGTTTGCTTAACACTGGTTGTAGTACATCACTAGGCCATCTGCAGGAGACCCATCATTCAGTGTAGTACAAAATTGAACTGTGCTGTAGTGTGTTTTGTTTACAGGTATTGCGAATGAGTCATGCCTGGCCAGGTATGAATAGCAGAGGAGGAAAGGAAAATCCTGGTGTTGTAAGCTGAAGTAGCAGTGTCCATTCACAGCAGGAGTTTGCAGGTGCTTCTTGGAGAAAACCAGTCCAATGAAAAAGCCACCTTCAAGGTGCTGGGAACCTTTCACTATGAATGCACACACCCTTGGAGCAAGCACCTCTGCCAAATGGGTGCTCTGGGGTCAGCCAGCCTCCATCCAGGGGAGATGCTGGTCGTGGAACGAGTGAGCCAGCCCCACAGGTATGGCATCTGCACACCCAGCCAGGCTCGCTTCTGGCTTTCCATCGTCTTCTTTTTAGTGGTACTGACAACTTGAGAAACAAAATCCCATCCCCTGACAATGGGCCAGTTCAGCTGCAGATTCCTTTGTGTGTCCGCCAGCCCGAGTAGCACAGCATACACCAAATGCAGAGCTTAAAAGAGCTGCAGCATCCAAGCCTCTGCTTCCATTTCCCCTGAACTCTCCCAGTAATTCTTCTTTCAGGATGAAATGGCTCATGCTTAGCCTAAGCCCAAAGGATTTGTTTAGGAGTTGTTGGATTTCATTTTACAAAATTGATCTGGCAATTTATGACTTATGCAAGGGGAGAGATATTTTCTAAAGAAGGAATATTTTAGAAATCAAGCTTGCCACATATTTACAATAGTAGGTTTTATTTTCCTACGTTTGAACCAATTTGTAGCCCTTTTTTTCAGAAGTGTTGACTGCCCTTATTCAGTGAACTCAACATGAACTGCAAGCACCAGCATCTCAAGAAAGCTGATTTTTGCTTCACAAACACCAAGGGAGTGAGGAATTGCAAATAAGAATCTAGCCATACAGCTGCAAGCTGCATCTCAGAAGCCTTTTCCTCTAGCCATAATTTCATCGGCATCACTTTCAGCTTGGCGTCAGTCACCCCATGGGCCAGCCCACATGTGTGTTTGACCTACTCAGTTGTGCTTTCTCCCTGAGCATGTAGGCTTTGCCCTTTCCTGCCCTGACACCCTCCCTGTTGACATATCTACTGAAACTGCTCAGCTCAGCAGCAGAGAAAAGATAGAGGTACAGCATCTTGCTGGGCACATTCTGCCCCAGTGTTTACCCATGGGTTTGCAAAGAAGTAAGTGTGCATCTGGCCTGGATTAGCAATTTCCAAAGTGAGCTTTTCAGCCATGGCATAGCTAAGAGCTCTCAGTCAAGCTATAAATGTTATTAATGCAATACACAATGTAAGAGGAGGAATCTTTTTCCACTGGAAAATACCAACATGAAAAAAAAGTTGCCTGAGGGTTGTGTTTGATATGTTTCAAAATTTCAAGGAAAACATATTTTCAAAATGACTTTTGGAAGTTTTCTGTCAGAGTAAAATGTATGCTAATTACAGCAAAGGTCTATTTTTTTCATACAGGTTTTTAAAGTGGTTAAAATAAACTGTGTTCAGTAAAACTTATTTTGGATTTTTAAATTCTCTGATTTAATTTGAGAATTAAATTCCTATTTATTTTGGGCTGAGGAAAAAAAATAATCAGCATAAATTTTATCTTGCATGCTTAGAATATAAGACATATTACGCATGCTCTGTCTACAGAACCTTCTTCTTCCCCTTATTCCCCAAAAACTTTTGAACTAGTAGTCAGGTCTCATCAAAGCAATATGGATAGGAGAAAGTTTTGCTTTCTTTTGATAGAAAGGCTATAATGTGAAGCACCTGTTACTAAAAGTCATAGGGAACCAGACTTCCCTAATCCTTCTCAGGAAACCATGTGAGCTTTGTGTTCCAGGCCTGCAAGAAAGACTCCATACCCAGCTCTGATTTAAAATGTTTAAATTAGGGTGGGGTCTAGGAGTTACAGATAAGGAGACTGCTGAAGGGAGTAATGAAATAAATACCTCTCTGGTTGACACGACCAGTAAAAGCAGAGTGCCTTTGTCTGAAGGCATGTATTTGTAAAGAAGTTACAACCTCCGTAGATACAGATCTTCCAAAAGCAAAGTGGTATATGTGACTAAGGATTCTGCACTGTTTTCCATCTCTGTCCTGCTTCATGGTCTTGGACAAGCTGTTACATTTCCTTCTTTTTGGATATCTTTGTTAGGTGGCGTGGACTTCTCACTTGCATGTTTATTCAGCATCTATCACAGTGGGAGGCCCTGGATGTGACTGTAATACAAACAACGCTGACAAATCCGTGTTTCCATGGTAGGCTAAAAATCTCTTCCTTCTGTACCAAATAATGGCAAGGGTAAAAAGTACTTACTTTACATCCATAGATCAAAAGCCTTCCTGAGCACTTCCTGTAAAAGCCTTCCTGTAAAGTGGCACTGACTTAAATTGTGCTATGTGAATTGGCAGCCGGTTGTGGTCTGAACTTTTATCTCCTGGATGCTAATTTTGTGAACACTGTCAGTTTCTGTGGGAGGAAAGACGATAAATCTTCTGTATACTTTTCCCCAAAAAATAGGGATACATCTGTCAGTTGCTATGTCCAAACATAAATAGTTGCACAGATTTTTACCCAATCTGGATTACTGAAATCCAGCTTTTTCATCCCTAAACTCAGAGAATCTGTTCCACAATGGAAGACCAACCTTCTGTAGTACATAAATGAGTCAATGTTTGCAAGGAAAAAGGGAGGGTTTTCTCCTACTTACAAATATAAAATGTCTTCCCTTTTCACTACATTTTAGGACAGTGCTAATACATGCTGCCTGTCCAGATCTTCTGTGCATGGCTGCAGAAGCACTGGTATGACTTGTGTCACACCTCTAAATCTGGTTCTCTGGAGTTCATGGGACTGATGCCAGGCTACAGTTTGGGTCTGCCTCCATTGAAGCCATGGAGGGGGCTTCAAAATCAGCTTTCCATTATTTCTGGACCACAGAACTATGCTCTGAACTTCACCTAATACCTGTATCTTCCTCTGGACTAAATCACTGCATGTGAAAAATATTCTGCAGCTTTTTCCCAAGATTTTTGATTGCCAAATAGAAAGCATTAATTCCCAAGAGACTCCTTAGGCAGGAATACCAACATGACAGGTAGAAGAGCTTTGCAAGACCAGCAAGAAAACTGTTAAGCCTCACCTATCTTTGGCATGGTTAAGAGAAATTTATTTCTCCGCTGCGGTGTTTGTTTGGGGCGCATAGTGCTTTTTAAGCACTGCCATCAAGTCTTCTTAGTTTGAAGCACCTGAGTCTTGAGGGAAGCATCAGTCTTCCAGGACTACTACTGTCTCTCTTCTGAAAACAGTTTGGAAAATGGATTTTTTTTTCATGAAATCTTCAGTAGTCTCGAAATGAAAATACTGCAGCAGCCTTTCAGCATAAACTTTGGCCTCAACTTCTTTTTGTTAAATTGAAACTCTCTTCCCATGCAGTATCACCTGTGTATTACTTCTTTATCTTGATGCTGCTGCCTCCGGTTAGGCACCTTTTTAGTTCTAACCAAGTGTCCCAGTCACCTGACTCCATGCTCTATCAACACCTGGGTTTGTCTTGATTCCAGACCAATTTAAGAAAAGACTGTCTTTTTGTAGAATTTTACTACCATCTCTCTGCAATTACAGAGTGCATCCTCTTTTCAGAAGTATCGTGAGCAACATTCCCCAATTACATACCTGAAGACTTTGCACATGCTGACCCTGCCACATGCGTGGTTCTAGACCTTTAGATATGGCAGTTCCTAAAGTTCCATGCACACATAAATGCAGTGGTGCTTCTTCCTCTGGGCTCAGGAAGAACTTAAGTCACTCCATGCTTCATTTTCCTAAACGTTGCAGCTCAAGCCCACCTCTGAGCACAGAAGATCCTTTCCAGCATACATGGGAAGACCCCTCGCACAGCCTTTCTCTTAGGATGACCCATGGCTCTAGATGTCCCTACAATGTCTCCCTGCAATGTTCCTGAGAAGGGAACTGCATGCTGCTTTGACACTCTGTTTCTAGCTTAGAGTTGCAGGGAAGGGCTGAAAGATCCATCTCCCTCTTGAAGCTGGATGGATGAACTGAAGCAGCAGACAGAGCCTGGAGGGAGAAAGGAAAGAACTGGTATGAATATTAATACATATAAAATATATACTATGTGATGCATCTCTCTTCTCACACATCCAATGATCATCTATCCTCCGTCACTCCCCTCCCCTCCGCTCTGCCTCACTCTGTCTATGGAGTAAATGTTGGATTTACATTTTCAGTCTATTTAAATCTCTCATTTTTGCTGCAGTGTAGCAGGGGAAAAGCCTTAACTCTCTGTTTGCTGTGCTGCATCTGTCAAGCAGGGAAAGAGAGCAGAGCTTTTCTCCAAAGCCATCGAACTGTTTCTACAACCTTTTAGTCTCTATTTCCTATAATTCTGGCTGGGCAAAGGCCATTGAATCTATTTGCAAATGTACTGCACTTTTATGAAACCAAGTCCTCTCTTCCACCCCTTTAGGTCTTTAAAATGAAATATATAAAATACTGCACAAACACAAGTTGCTAGATCTTGGAAGCTTTGCAACGCAAGTCCATCTGCATGCATTGGCCTTCTACAATGCTGAAGAAAGTTAATATGCTCAGGTATGCCTTTAAAGTAAAGATGTTCAGCGGTACAGTAGCGAGGCTTGCCACCTACCTGTCTGGGAGATCCCAGGTGGAAACAACGCAAACGTACTTTGCACAGAGCCTCTTTCCATAACTTATGGGGCTGGGGTACAAAAACTGTAGACAGGTGCTTGCTCTATTACTGCTTATGCACTTGTAAATTCCAGAGAATTTATGAAGCTTTCAAATTCTGCCTGGACAGAAGTTTTGGGACAAAAAATGGTGATATTTCTGAATAGATGGATGTATCAAAACTCCAACAGCTATCTGCATGGATATGCTGTATACCTTTTCTTTGTCTTTGACATTGACATTGGCTTCCACCCTTCCTGTTCCCCTTGCAAACTTGCTTAGAAGCAATACTAGGGAAAAGGAGAGATGACATAGATGCTCTTAGGCAGCTGTGTCTCAGAGGCCACACTGCTAGCTCTTAAGGGGATCTGGGGTGACAGTCTGTCAAGAAATCAAAAAGTGATGTGACAGCTTAAACGATCAAGCATGCAATAGTAAATGGTGAACACAGCACACATCAGGCTGCACTGGAAAGTATCTCATGAGCTTGATGGATGCAGTCAGCCACCAACAGTGAAAACTGACCCAACAGTTAACAGTGATGCTCCAGGCATAGGTAATCTGCCATTTTTCTCTTTTCCACTTGCTAAAGTAACAGGAACAACTTAAACATCCCTTTGGTCTCTGCCTTGCAGGCAGAGAGCTGCCAAGGAAAGGCTGATGAGTGGCTGATCCTCTGCAAACTGCAACTTGCATTGTTCAATACTGTGTGACATGATCACAACTGGTTATACAGCTCAGTGGGAGTGGGTGGTAAAAGAACAGGAAAACTGGGACCTTGTGCTGATACTAAGCAGATCCTGCAGGCCTCTTGAAATCCACTGTTATTTCAGCTGGCATGGGTCTGCATCTCAGTCTAGGACCTCAGAGAAGTTGGGGTTCTGTAAAGCTGCTCCTCTCTCCACGGCACAGGGTCAGAGGAGCAGCAGGGCGCCACTTCCTCCCCTATTCACCCTCTACTTTGAGCCATCTCCTCTCCCAGCCTGCCTGAAGGGAGCTGATGATGGAGATCAAGTATAGGAGGCTGTGGTGTGGTCACCTGGGAGGTAGGGTCTTTGGGCTGAAGGGAAACTGGAGAAGCTCTTAAATTTGTCTCAGATCTCCATCTTCCCTTTCTGCCAGTTTGCAGTGTGCTAGTATTTTAAGACGTGTTTTTGACATGCTGTGTTACATTTAGCTATGATCCTTGCATTATGGTTGCACCCAACCTTTGCATGCTGCATCACGATTGCTTTTGCAGACAGGTGACAGCAGGTAGGTGGCAAGTAAAGTTTTGAGGCAACCCAATAAATAACTAAAACATAAAATAGTGACTAGCTCATGGGTGCTCATGGATCGCTGCCCAACCTGTGTCTTGAGTGTGGAATGGGATCTCTGAACAGCTATATGATAGGGTTATTAAAGCGTATAGTAAAATACCCATGCAAGGTGTATTGCAGGGAGGTGAGAGAGAAGAGAGTGAATTAAGGCTCCCCAAACAGGCTTAGGTCTAAGTGTTTGCTAACAAGCAAGCGCTTGACTTGGCAACATTAATAATATTCTTTTATGGTAGGTTTATATATGAGCAAGAGGGAAGATGAATCACATTGTAGAAATAAAGTCAAGCACTCACGATGTTGAGAATTGGCTTGGCTGGTTAGGGAAATAAAGGGCCCTTCAATCAGGGAGCGGAGAGCTAATTGTCTCATTAGCTTATCTGTCTGGGTTGTATTCCCCTGAGAAGAGGGTGGGAGATGGAAAGGAGACAAATGAAATAAATGAAGCAGTCCTCTGGGAGGAGGATTTTCCCTGAGAAGTGCAAGGGGCTAGTGGCTGTACAACAGCACACTTCACTGCAGTGGCTCCAGGGCTTGCCTGCTTAAAGATGAAGCCTGGAAAGCAGTGGGAAATATCCTGGAACAAAAGGGATGGGGAGGGGGAAAGGAGCATGACCAGGCAAATCTCTGCTCTCTCTGCTTTAAAGTTTCCTGTCCTTCTCTCTCCTCACCTGGTTTTAGTATCTCAGCAATATGGTGTTGTGGTTTTCATATGGAGAAGTATTTAGCAGACTTGAGAGACCAAGCTAAAAGTAATTCCTCTGGAATAATCCCAGAACCTCTTGGCAAAGCCACTGGGGATCAACTTGCACTGCTACACTGGCATTTCTCCCCAAAATATAGCATCTTGGGAACACTATTGCTGGTGTGGTATTTCCATACTTATATATATAACTCTAGGATTTACCATTCATATTGTGCTTGATCCTGCAAGGTGTTCTAATACCACTTTAATGCAAGGAAGCAATGTCGCACAAGGGGCCTTTCCATCAGCGTTAGACTAAGATCCTTGCACCAGTAAGTTTATATTCAGCAAGACATATTCCCTGTATTTTTTTCTTTTGGAATAGCCACTCTTGTGAACTTCCTTGCAGACATTCCCTTAAACTAGAAGCAGGTGAAATCCAAGACAGGCACTGCTCAGCCTGCAAGCCCTGGGGCTGAGGGCACAGCAGCTGTCAGGAGATGTGTTCTAATCCAGACCTTTGCCCAATTTTGGTTATTTGCAGAATACTAGCCTGCTGAAGTTTAGTTTTTTCTTGATAATATGGCATTAGTCCTCATGGGTATCATCTTATAAGCTTATAGTTAGATACAGAATTAAAAGGAACTTTTGTTGGTACCATTTAGTATGAATGGCTGTGAGTCAGGCTTCCTATGCTGACTATGCTGAGATAATCCTCCAAGCTACAACGTGTTCATTGTGAAACCTAGAACTGCATCCAAGTAGAGTGTTTCCAGACAGCTTGCTGATATTATCCACCACCACTATTACATAGCACAAGATCATCCTGGAACAAACGAGGATGTGCTTTCCTAAACACCAGACGCAATGACCTCTTCCAGTGTTGCATTTCTGAAATATCACCTGTAGGAGGATTGTCTTCAGAAAATGTCCTGATCGGAAAAATAATAATTAAAAAAAAAAAAAAAAAAAAAAAGTTGAAATTCTCTAATATGCTATTTCTGGCTTGAAACACTTTTTTTTCCCGTTTTGACTTTCAGAAGGTTAAGAAACTAACTGAT
Organism: Aythya ferina; assembly: GCF_964211825.1. Taxonomy (NCBI): domain Eukaryota; kingdom Metazoa; phylum Chordata; class Aves; order Anseriformes; family Anatidae; genus Aythya; species Aythya ferina. The sequence goes on along the minus strand of NC_140296.1, from coordinate 121,392,071 downwards.
TCCTTTAATAAAACTTGATAAGCTACTTATTTGATGGGAAATTTGAAATTTGATGTTCTCTTCTGGGATGGGAGGGATAAGGATCCATTAAAATCTGAGGCTGCTTGCAGCAGGAAGTCATTTTCTGTCTAATTCCACTGATTTAATCAGGTTTGGAAAATTACTAGTGAAAAGGCTTCCAGCATTTTAAATGCTATTTGCAACAAAATCCAGGCAGAGGATCATTCTAACCAGTACTGGCCAGTATGTAAAAAGGTGACCATCATCTCAAAGACAAGTCCCACAGGTGAGGAGCTTCTTGGAAGATTTTTCTCAGCAACACCACCCTCAGTCATTTTGCTTTCTGGGATCTGGTGCCTATTAAAGAAGTTATGTTTTGAAAACCAAGGTATTATGCCATGGACTGGAAGGATGTCCACAGGGGCAAATAGCAAGCAATAACTGCTCAGCCCTCTCCTTCTGTGCTGACAGCCTCTCAGAGGGACACGTACCTGTTTTTATGGCATCAGCTATTTTCTCTGGTTTCTCCCTACCCATGTATGTCTCTATGTCTGTCTCTCTAAATCCCTTTCCATTCTCCAAAGAGGAAAATGTCATGATAACAGGGTGTGGGGGGGAATACAGGCTTTTGGAGCCTGCAACCATATTGGGCTGTCATCCAGCCCACCACTGATCTCGGAGGGAATGCATTCACCATCTGTAGAGAGTCCATGTCTCACTGCAGCCATCTGTTAAGCTCCTCAGCCCACTTGCACTCTGAACAATGGCAGTGCCTTCCAGAAATCCTGTGGGAGAGCATCCCTCCCTCCCTCCTTTGGGTGACACTCAGCACACAATGCTGCCTCTGAACAAAAGTATCTGTGGTTGTGCCAGAGAGACAGCTTTTCAAGGCAAAAACTGTTTGTGCTCCTAATCCAAGCATCATAAAGAGCATGAAGACCTGGGAACAGCTGTCTTGAGGTTCTTGAGGCTCTGGGACTCCTAATTTTCTCATTATTTTTGGAATATGAAGGATCTTGCAAGCCCCTGAGTTTACCTTATATAGATGGTTCTTCTCCACCTTCTGAGTGGGAAAAATAATGTGATGAATAACACCAGCATCAGCGAAGTACCTGCTGTCCATGGAGAAGATAATGCAGAAGAGATCTTGGCACCACCGTACCATTGACTTTGAAGTGAACCTGACACAGAATCTACCCTTGGAAACCCTGTTATACTCTAATCCATGGTCCAGTGGGTATCAGCCTTTAATCAATCTCTTCATTCCTGCTAGGACTCTTATTTACCACTCATGCCATAAGCTGCCAGACACTGGTAGAGCACGATTTAGGCACTCAGTGATTTCCAATGTCACAAAGGCAATCCAGATAGTCATCTTATTAAAAGGATTAGCCTACCACAAGCTCCTGAAACCAGGCTATCCTATCCTCTTTAGGGATGACTTAACTCAGACATCTCTCTTTGAATTCGCTACTGCGCTGACCAGTCAGCCACATCACCCTGGCAGACCTAAGTCAGAAACTGACCTAATGGACCAGTGATAGCTCCTCTCCAAAGCCAAGGGCTTCAGCTGGACCTGACACCAGAAAGCTGAAACAGCATCAGACGGAACAGGCTAGTTCCCTGACTCCCACATGTCATCTTGGCTTGCTTTAGCTGCCTCCTAAGAGCTGCTGCCGCTACCCGAGCCACGTGTTCCCTGGGATTGCAGGGTGTTTCCAGATATTGCTAGGTAATTCCTGTCTTCCTCCCACCCCCGCATAGATCACTTGCCAGACTCTGAAGGAAGGAAAAACTTCTCAATTAACATTTAGTAGAGACACTTGCCTTTATTGCACAAGAACAGGGATTTGCTCTTTTCGCTGTTATTCTGCCACCTCCGTACTCTGGTGGCATCGAGGTGGGAAGAACCTCTCTTTTTTTACCACCTCACCTGCTGCTGCCTAACCTTTGCGATCTGTGTACCAGCCTGGGGGCTGCTGTCTCTCCAAATCCTGTTTTGGGAAGTGAGGCCCTCACAGAAGACAACACAGATCTGAGCTGAAAGAGAGCAGGAAGATCTGTTGCCAGCGGGAAATAGGGCTTTGCTTGCGAAAGAGAAGGTGCCCTGATAGAGATGTCTTCTGCCACTGAACATGGCTGTTAACAGGGGAGTGGATGTTCTGTCAAAAAGTTGTCAGGAAGTCAGGCAAATATTTAAAGAAGCAGATTTCCTCCTGAGGGTGAAGAAATACTGCTCAGCACTTGACAGTGCAGCCTGGAAGCTCCCAGCCCCAGGGACTAATATGCTCGCAGCCCCTGTATCCAAAGGACGGCGAGAGAGGGCAAGGAAAATGAAAACAGAAGGAAAACAGCCAAGTAATTCCTACATACAAGCAATCATGCATAGAACAGAGTCCTGTGCTTTGTCTGCACAGAAACAGACCCTCCTCTCTGCAGGCTTCCTGGGGAATGGGTACATGTGCCTGGAGAGCCCGTCCCTTCTGCCAGACACCACCTGCGGGGAGGTGCATGCCGAGAGGAGCGGGAGGGCTGCTGGACATGCACCACTACCTTGGGAAGTACACAAGGACGTTCCCATCCATCAATTTACATGCAGATTCTGCCCGAGCCAGACACTGAAACTGGCTTGTATACATGAGCACGCTCTCTCGATGGGGTCTCTTCCTGTAGGGGAAGGAACTGCGCATAAACAACAGGGCAGCATTTAATGTCCGCAAAAGAAATGGGTTTCTAAACTTATCTTGGCAAATAGGACAAAACAAGTGCTCTCAACAGACCTGCCAGGTAACTAGATTGCTCTGTATTTGATAAGCAGCTTGTGCAGCCTCAGTGGCTGAAGCCCAGGTTCAAAGCTATGCCCCTGGCTGAGGAATGCCAGTCCAGATCTTGCCTAGCTGGGACAGTGTGTAAGAACTGGCGATCTCGCTATCTAGAGAGGCAAAAAAAGGATGCTCACTGGCTGTGCAAATGCCTTTCTGTATGCAGCTTCCCTTCCCTCAGACACTTAATTGAACACCGTGCTTCCCCCAGTCCTTGCAAGAGAAACACCATTGTGAGCCTGGGCTCTCTGTTGTGAGCATCCACTGCAGGACATTTAAATATTGTCCCCTTTGGCTATGCTGTCTGTGGAGATTAGCAATCTTCTCCATTCCCTGCCTTCCTCTCAGAGAGCCAGGCACTCCAGCTCCTTCCCAAGCACTGACCTAGTTCTCTCTGTCCCCAGGGACACATTCTGCATCCAGGTCCATCCCATGGCCAAGGCTGGGCCAGCGCAGGGGCACGACACACTCTGCCTGTGGCTCGGTAATACAGGCAGCAGCAGAGGCATGGTGCACACAGATTGAAAGTGGATTTGAATATGGGCTCTTGAAAAATATGAGATAGCGCACAATATGTTTTCCTCGGTGCTGTAATGTATTTCAAACAGCTCACTTCCATCTCCTGCACTTTAATTAGCATGAAAATTGGCCAGTTCCACAATCCCTTTAAATACATTCGGTGTGTTACCAAATATATTTCAAAAACAGTTACACAGAGGGAGGCCAGGGCCTGGGGGTGGGATGAGCACTCCTCATTTTGTTCAAACTCATTACTAACCTGTCTCGTGGCTGCCGTAAAAGGAGGCTGGTGGGTCTGGGTTCAGTTTTTTAGTGGACTAATGTCACCAGGGGAAACCTAAACACACCGAGCAGTGCCTTTGGCTGGTAGTATGAGGAGCTGAAATGAGAAGGCAGGAAAAAATAAGCCCTTCAGCTACTCACGTGATGCTCTCTCCCTAAGCTGAGGGAGGACCACGGAAGAAGTTGTCCATTTAGGATGCTTGCTGGGGGTTTCTTCGACCTGCTAGAAGTTGTCCTCCCCAGCGTGAACTGCAACCTCATCCTCTCCATCCAAGAAGGAGAGGAAGAAGTGGGGAAGAGGGAAGGGACAGAGGTCCCAGGGAGACTTCCAGAAGCCTCTGGCCCATGCCCCTGGTTGGAGAGGGATTTCCACTGGGCTGTGGAAATGCCCCAGTGATTCCCTCGCAGATAGTCCCAGAGCCTCAGAGCTCTAGGATGGCAAAATTAAAGTGCTGCTGGGCCTGCAGGAGAAGTCAGGATCTGGGGAGTCTTGGGGAGGAGCTGCAAGTTCCTTGTAGCATCAAGCATCACTATATGCAAATGCAGGTAATTTCATGGAAATGTATGTAATTTTATGCAGATTTAAAAGCTATTGACTTTCTGTCACAAGATGTTGGCAGCTATGGTATTTGTTTGAGTCTTTTTCTTTCCCTATTTAAGCCTTTTTTTCCCTTTTGGAACTTAAAAAAATTAAATATTCATGGAAACATTTCTATGAGTCACAGGGAGAGACTGCATCAAGCTGAAAAGTTCAGATGTGTATCCAAACTTCCTCAAAGTGCTTTGGGATAGGAAGCGGGGTTTGCGAGTGGGTTGTTTTCAGATACAGTCTGCAGAAAAGCCTTTCCTACCAGAACTTCAGTTTGGACTTCTGGGTGGCCAGCAACTTTTCTAAGAATAAATGAGACTTCATCTTGTTTAGTCAGACAGCGTCAGAGAATATCTAAGTGGAAAAACAGAGGAGAGATCGCTCCAACTTTAAGTACAGAAGCCAGTTGCAAGCAACAAGCGAGGGCTTTGCTGTTGTTTTCTGCAGTTTTCGTTGTGTTGCCTGGAGCTGGAGCTGCTCATTATCAAGACCCAGTACAGCGGATAAAGGAATAGAAAGGATCTGATTGCCTATGAACAAAATGGGTGTCAAAACAGAGGCTGCATTCCTTGTTTGTTGTATGCCCTGGTATATTTGTGGGAGCAAGTATCCTTCTCTGGAAGCTGTTGAATGAGACCTGGGCTTCAAAATAATTTAGGGCTGGTTATGGTGTGCAAGGCCAAGCCTTGCTTTGGAGACACCATCAGTGAGGGCTAGAGTGGGAAGGTGAAACAAGGGTGTGAAACAAGGACAGAGGACAGCCTGAGCCACAGCCACAGCAGTGAGGGGAGATAGACAAGGGAGGAACCACGCAATCCTACTGCTGTTGAAGCCCCAGACCGGTGCAGAATTCAGCTTGCATACTTAAAAGCCTGTTATGCCAGGCTTGGGGATCTGCATGATTTGCACATTGGTCTCTGCTGGTATTAAGTGAGCTATAAAACCACGACAGTGGCTTGTAGGATCACCACTCACCCATTGCCACCTGTGTGTCAGGAAGGGGTGGGCTGCATGGCCCACCCCATGAGCAGGGTATTCTCCAAGAAAACCTGGGGGCACCAGGGAGTGACTCCCTTAGTGGGGAGCAAGGGCCTGAATTTTATGGCTTTACCAGCTTGATGCAAAAGTCACTTATTTTTAAAAGGTGGTTTGGAAAAGGCTGACATCATTTTTTTTCTGAAATGACAGGAAAAGAAAGGAGGTCTTTGCAGCTGGCTGAATTGAAATGAGTTAATTTGTTCCCATCTGAATGTTTGTTTTTAATGATGCTGGAGATATTATTCTGTTGTAAGACTAAAGTATTAAGCACAGCTAGAACTCTTGCCCGAATTACTATTTAGCTGGTAACTAAATCTAATGAAAAGTAAATCATGTACACACAGGCCTTAATAAAACCTTGGTTTGCTATATCCTTCTCCCCTTGGTTAGAATATCATGTCCTATCTGGCATAAACCTTGAGCTTAAATAACAAGAAAGATTGGCTAATGAAGTTGTTTTTCCTTTTTTTTCAAACTCTTGATTCAAGAGGTGTCTAAGCCCACACTGTAACATTTGTCCTCTTTTGACTTCCTGAGTGATGAGACTTTTTAACAAGTTAAGGAATTTGCATCTGGATCCGTACTTGAAACACTTTAATGCTTGGGGGAGAGTTCTGCAGTGAGTGGCATTTTGGGAGGAATGAACTGCTAAGTTTGGATTGAGATTTTGCCCTATATTTCAAACATCCTAACTCTGGAGTGATTCAGCCTCTGCTTTCTGATTCAGGAAATTCCTTAGTTTTTAACTTCATAATAGAAAATGTTCAAGAAAGGAAAAAAGCAACCTTTTCATAAAAGCTCTTGGTGTTTTATTTTTTTGCCTCCATTGCCATGGAAGTTGCCACAGAACTGACCTCCTATCTCTGAATTGTTCTTTGATCCAGGTTTTTTTAAGTCTTCTTCTGCCATCAAAAAAAAAAAAAAAAAAAAAAAAAGCTAATAACAGCTATCAGAATATTAATTAAGAATAATTCTGTGCATCAGTGCTTTCCAGAATAAATCTGAAAAAACAGTAGTTCTGAAGGATACGGACCTCATCACCTACCACAATAAAAAGCTCACTCTGAAACCTACTGACATCACCTCTGACACCTAGTTTGCTCCTGGATTGATTTTGTTTCATTTTTGTTTGTTTATTTGTTTGTCTGTTGGTTTGGTTGCTTGCTTTTTGGCTTGTTTGGTTTTGTTTGTTTGTTTTTGTTGTTGTTACTGTAAATACCATGAAATCCTTTCTTTTCTGTCTGAGGCTTGTTGCAGCTACTCCTTTCCATCTGTTGAAACTCCTTAGTTTCTACCATCCTGTCACACACTGAAAAAAAATAATCTAGTGCTGTATAAAAAATGTAGGGTCTAGGTGTATCAAAAATGTAGGGGCATTTATTTTGCTGGGCTCTCATAGTGCATCTTCTGTGTCCCAAAGACTTCATGAGGTCTTTTCCTATTATGACTCACAAACAGAATATCTCATATACTAAATTAACCTGAATGCAAATGTAACTCCTTTTAAAACGCTTCTCTCTTTTTTTTTTTTTTTCTTTTCTCAAAGCATTCATAAGTTATCATAATGCTTTTCTCAAAGCATTCATAAGTTATCATAATCAGGTATGTACAGCAGCAAGACAGACATCTCTGTTCTGTCTTCCTAAGCCAAATTCAAGACCTCTTGCAAGAGCTCCACTGTGGACACAGAACATATTCAAGGAAAGGAAAAACATTTTATACCTTTATGGGTGGTCATAGCTTGGGGTAGGCTAACAGAGAGTACATCTGCAAGGCACAAGATGACCCAACACCACAGAGTACTGGGGGGAATGAAGAAATAACTGTTTTAGATGTGATTCGGAAGAGACTATCAAAAGGAAAGGTAACAGCAAGAATAAAATCCTCATGCTCTGTGATAAAGGTTGCTAGAAGCAGAAATGTCAGGGTTTTTGTTTTTTTTTTTACTACTGTTCCTCTTGTCTGTATTTGAATGCATGTTAGTGAATGTGGGGTATTTGTTTTAAAGTCTCTTTCTTCCTTATCAAAGGCTGTCTTCTGACTTCACTCTGTGTTTTTGCTGGAAAGCTGCATTTAGTAATGTAAATGTGATTCTTCCCTGAAGCAGCTGCAAAGAGTGGCACAATTCTGTCTGCGCTTGCATCAGTAACACACATTAGCACAGAAAGAGAGCAGATTGATGGATGACATGGATGACTCAGAGGATTTATAATGCTTGTGCCCCATCCCTTCAGCTCCAGGACATCAGCTTGCATCTAAGCCCTGGACAAATTCTAGTGTCCCAGCTAAAGGAGCAGAGCAAGACAATCCAAAGGAAGCAGGAGAAGGTGAACGTGAGGACAGAATAGCAAGCTGGTGGGTCTACTGAAGCCTTAACAAGTCTGTAAGTAAATGGCACTCCTCTTTCTAGTCCCTGGTATAAATGCACTTAAATGCAATATTAAGTTCCTCCCTTGCATGTAGTTCTTTGGTGTGCAAAGAGGTAATGACTTTTAAATGACCGATCTAGGCTATCAATCTATTTTTGAAGCCTTATTTATTTGTCCTTGGGAGTGACTCCTTAAAAGTACAGGCCCATCAGGTCTCACGAGTTTTAAAAAGCCTCCTCTGTCTCCCCACCTTTGTGCTCCCATCAACTATTCCCACACCTCATGACCTTACAGCACAGCAATGTGCAACTTTGCTGTCTGCCAGGTGTGCCTTCTTGTTCTGCTCTGCGATGAGCTGATTTCACAATGCAGGGCCAGGGACTATGCTATTGTGCCTTTTGGAGGCATGCATCTCCAGTGTATGGCCCTGCTACACCGCTACAATACCTTTTATGAAGACCACATGAAGCTCGGATCGTAAGTACTATGAATAATCCGGGAAAGCCTGGGAGAACCAGAGACTAAAAGGGTTAAAATTCCCTAGTCTAATTTACCTGCTCCTCCCTCCCAAGGGAACTCAAAACCCCAAGGGTTCTTCGAGGCCTAAACCTGACTATAAGAATTACGGAGGTTTTGTTTTCCCTCTAGTTGGGGAATGGAAACCATGCTACGAAACTACGATTAATCACAACAAACCAGCAGCTCATGGCTAGAATACTAACTATGGAATACACAAGCAATGCTTTTGTGATAAATCTGTAAGGGTTTTTTTGTTGTTGTTTTTGTTTTGTGTGTGTGTTTTTTTTTTTTTTTTTTTTTTTTTTTTTTTTTTTAAGGGGGGGAAAAAAAGCACTGCCAAAAATGTGTTGAGTATTTTCAAATAATGAGTACATTCGAGGAAATTTTGATTTTGCTCAGGGACCATCTGCGTGCAGAGAAAGGAACTAAATTCTTTCAGCAAATTACTGGCTGCAAATTATTTTCTCAGCACTAGTTATGAATGTTGGAACTGCACAGCTGAAAACGCATTATTAAGCTGAGAACTTGGGATTTAGGGACCTTAGCTTGTGATTTTTTTTTATTTTCTTTTCTTTTTTTATTCAAAGTGTCCCATGCTACAAGATTTGGAAATGGCAGGAGGTTCAAAAGCATCACCCTCAAGGTAAGGTACCCCAATATGATGGACAAGGACAATTTTTAGAGAATATTCATGTGGTGGTACCTGCAGAGGCATAAGGGGCAGCGATCAGTGATAGAAATGAACCGTCTTGGCTGCTGATGTAGAACTAAAATCTGTGTGATGTACTTGAAGCAAGAGAATGAAGCAAGAGAAGCTCAGCAGGTTGTTCAACTCCAGGACCGTCATAGCCAGCAAAACTCCAAGATGGGCACTTCACCAGAGACTGGTCCAAAGGTATAGAGAAACATGGAATTTTCTTAGCTGGCCCATGTAGAGAGCAACCATTTCATTTCACCAAGCTGTGGGTAGTGAGATGGGTGGTGCAAATTCAAAATGTGCTTGGTGAACAAATACTGTGTTAGAAGTCTCTTCCATGCCAGCCCTCACACAGGTGTGTAGCTGCCTTGCTCTCACAAAATAAAAGCTACAGTTCCCAACACCCAGGATTCAGATTTTTGAAATACAGGTTTGATGTGCAACGGGAACTGGAGTCCTCAATTTTGAAATATTTTTTTCTATTAGGGAATATTCTGGAGAAAGGATTTTTTGTGTATGTATGTGACTCTTGTTTCAATGTGTGTTTTATTTTTATGAAAATGACATGTCTTTCATTTAAACTGTTTCTTCTTGCATTATCTAATGTGTCACAGAATACATTTTCTAGAATTATCTTATGAAAAATAAACTTATGAAGAAAAAGCAGAGCTATTTTCCCCCACTCCCAGCTTTCCCCAGGAAGTTCTGGCTAATTTGACCTAATTTCATGTCACTTCTTGATTTCAGTACAGCAAGGCCTGCTGTATTAAGCCCTGTAATCACTGCTCACTCACTTTACTGTAACCAAAAAAAAAAAAAATCAGATTGCATGTTGTGAAATAATCTCATTATATTTCAGTTAATTGAATCCAGGAATACTTTAATCAAGCTGGGTGTAGACCAAAATGCCTGCTTGAAGACCTTAGAGATGTTCATATCTTGGTACAAATTTTGCAGATTAGTTTGAGGCTTGGAACATCATTTCCAACTCTCGAGGCTTGGTCTGAGCCCTGATGGAGAGGGAAGGGAAGGTAAAATTTCCTCTTCTGTCTCACATGTGATTCCTATGTCTTTTTCTAATGTGTGCAGTCTGTCTGCCATCAGATACAAAAGCCTTGTGCCATGAGCAATCAGACTCAGTGCTCATTTCCTGACCTAAACAGTTCTGGACTGGTCTCCTTCCCAATACAGAGCAATAGCTAGTTCCAGACAGAAATATTTAAGCGTGGACCCAAATCCAGCATTAGGAGTAATCTGTAGCCCTGTGTTACAGGTGATGGAAAGAATTATCAGAGGGTTTCCAAGGATCACTAGTTCAGCCTGAGATGCAAGTATTATTTGAGGATTACAATAAAATGAAATTCAGCAATGTTATAAAATTAATATATATATATATCTATTTCAATTCTTGTATTTACTGCCTGCCATTCCTTTCCTAAAAGTCCAAAATACCTTTTTCTTTGCGCTTCTCTTGTTCTCTTGCCCCCCTCCCTCTCTTCTCTTTTCTATTTGCATCCTTCTGTCTCTCTTTCTTTCTTCCCTTCCTTCCTTGCAGGAATGGACCTCTGAATTTCTTCCCTACATTGGATTTCCAAGCGTTGAAAGGCTTCTGATCCATTAAAGACTTCACGGCAGGAGGTTGTTTACTGATTCAAGGGACATCTATAGATAATATTGATTCTAATAATAGCCTACCCACAGGTTTGCAGGAAAAAGTATTCCTTCTGTCACCTTATTTCTGCACCCCAAAAAGTGACTTCACTCCTGTGAAACAATGGAGAGTCTCCAAACGAGAGGAAGAGGCAGAAAGTGAAGCAATGAAGTAAAAAAAAGTGTGAAAACACCATGAAGAGGAGGAAGGAGTGAGAGCAGTCCTGAAGATGGATCATGGAGGAAAGGGTGAAGGAGGGGAAAGTGACAGGAAAGATCAAGAAAAGAAGGGGAAAAGGTGACAGCATATGTGCTTGGGAAATGAATGTAGAGGATGAAGAGAAAGCAAAGGGGGGGAGGTGTGTGTATGTGTGTGGAGGGAGAGATTAAAAGAGGCAGTAACAGAAAGAAGTGAAGTTGTCTAACATGTAGAGATGGGAAGTGACATGTTTGTTTGAATTCTGGGGCTGCTCAGCCTGGCTGCACTCTGGTTTCTGCCTTTGATCAGCTGCATGGCAGACTGGTGTCAGATCAGAAAGCAAATGAGATGATAAAGCGGCTGAGGCTGCAGTGAGTTTAACAGCAGCAGAGTGGCAGGGGATGGAGGGGGAGAAACTGAATGAGGTGAATGCTCTCTGTGCTTTGGTTCGCAGGGTCCTGGTGGTGAATGCGGCTGCCTCCCCTGCAGAGAGGCTGAGCCTGGAGGGAGCAAGAAGCTAGGCTGCACCGGGCACCTGCAGGAGAAGGACTCATCGCTCCGTGCTGGTACCGTTGTCAGCAGTGCTCTCGCCGACTGCAAGACTGGTGGAAGCATCAAAGGGGGTTAGTGGGCTGACAGAGTGATTAAAAATATCGACTCCTGCTTTAGCTCTTGCCTGCTTTAGCTCTGCTTGCTTTCCAGTTTTTGGGTTTGCTGTGGCTAGCAGAAAAGCAGGCAAGTGTGGGAAGCTTTCTTGTGGCTGGCACTTATCACTTATGGGTTAGGGGTAAACAGATAGAAAAGGGAGGCTTTGCTCAGGGGAGGAAAAATGACTATCCCATTGGCTGCATAACACGGTCACTGGGACAGACACTGTGTTCTGACTTCACTCTCTGTCCTCCCTGTTGTCTAGGAGGAGGAGGGAGAGGGAAAGATTGATCTTGTGGGTGGAAATTCAGGACTCCAAAGGTCAAACAGAAAGGACAAGGATCCCCAGTAGCCAGCATAGTTCAGCCACACACTGATCTCATCGTCATTTTTGGTAAGTTCTGGTGCATTGTCCAAGCAGAAGCCTTGGAGACAGGGTCCAGGACTGGGAAGGAGCTCATGGAGCTATCAGGAATTGCAAGGGGCTGGAGGCGGTGGTTTCTACAAGGTGATTGATCAGGGTCCTGAGCACTCTCACTTGACAAGGACAGCCTACGTAGTGACCACAAAGGTCCATACAGGCCCCTACCCTCTGGAGTAAAATTACTCTTTCTTTTCCACTCAGTGCCCTTGGAATGTGTGCCTAATGATGATCAATGAAAATAGAAGCCCTGTTGCAGTGAGAATCATGAGGTCCTGCTCACAGCTGGCACACGGAGGCATGGCTGTAAAAAGAAGATGCTGGGCATTAGGACTGATAGTCCCACCAGATTCCTCTTCACCTTGGAAAACCCTTGTTTCCTCCCAGCAGGGGAGATGGGCCGCCTGTCCTGGTGTGGATAGTGGTATGCCAGCCAGATGCTCTGCGAGCAGGTAACGTGACATCTCTGCCTTGTTTGTCACAATTTGTATCTCTGGGTTTAGATTTCCTATCTTTGTTCCTCTGCAGAGCGTTATATTGACTCAATTTCCTGGTAGCAGTGTCTATTCCGGGCAAGTTGTGTCCCGATGCAGGAACCCAAGTGCTCTAAACACTTCCTGGCACAGATGCTGGGTTTTTGACAGCTCTATCATGCCACTCCCAGAGTGAGGATTTCTACAATGATGTTCTGGGGGCGGAGGTTGAAAGAAGTTTAGGATATCACAGAACTAATTAAATGCAAACTAGGCTGCCTGCAGAAAGCCGTGCATGCTGGTTGCTATGTTTCTGGCAGGAACAGACTGGGAGAAGGGGGGCTGAGGGGGTGCTGTTTGTTTTTTCTCTTTAAAATGAAGACGCTGACAAAGTTCTGGTTACTCGTGAGCCTTTGAAATGGGGATGAAACATGAATTCTTGCAGCCATAAAAAGAAGGGAAGGGAGAAGAGGAGGTAGGATTAGGATCGATGAATGGATGGCTGGCTTAGATAGAAAAGGGGAGCAGGGGGTTGTTTCTGTTTGTATTCATACATTGTTATCTCTGCATTGACAGATGCTTTTCCTCCTAGATCACCCCCAATTAATATGGAGGTTTTGCGCTCTCCTTTCAAAACGGTTCCTCGTAAATTACCTTGAATTGCAAACCTTCAGAGCACTTGAAGCTTGACAAAAATATACTCTGTCCCCATGTCAGCTACCCATCACCAAGGGCCAGCAGGATCTGGTTTCCTTTGCGAGGGAGGAACTGAAAGGACTAAATAAGCATGCAAACACATGTGCATCCAGACTCACTAAATCAGTCCTTCTTTCATTAGTCCTCTGTGGGTAATAGGAGGACATGTTAAGCACAGCTTTCAGCTTCTTCACCTGAGTAACACGGGGGGATAATTAAGGACTTGCCTGAGAGAGCAAAGAGAGAGACAGAAGAGAGAATGAAGGACTTTGAGGAGGGAATGAATAAGCTAACTGGGATCAATTCAAAAGTGAAGTTGGCTTTGAAGAACACCCACTGAAGGTATTCAACCTGCTGGAATGAAAGAGTTCCTCAAACACCCGTGTGGAAATCAATATCGAGCTACCTGGGGCTGCTTTCATGTGAATCCTCAGGAAAAAGAGAATAGACTAGTTCAAAGAATGGGGCTTCAGCGATGCCAGGCAATGCTTTAAACATCTTCCTGGATCATGGCACAAACTGGCCAGTGACAGAGGCCAGGGAGAATAAAAATAAGCAGCACAGGACAGGGAAGGAGCTGCAGGCACGGCTCGGTTGAGTGTTAAGGACAGGAAAGCCCACTGAGCACAGGGCAAGTCAGAGCTGTACCAGATGGTTTGAGAGCTACGAGAGTGGCAGCTATAAATGTGGGGGACAGGGTGCCAGGTGCTCTGAATAAGGATGGCCGGGATGATTTAGAGACAACATGCCACCTGTCACAAGCAAGGGGCGTCCCGCCAGCTGGCAGCCCCTGCCACACCATCCCTACACACACGTGTGTTAGGGGGTGAGCACTTTGTGCTGGTGGTGAGGCAGGACGGCATGCCAGCAGGCAGGGACACCGGCTGCCTAGTCCAAGTGCAAGCAGGGTGTGCTGGCACACTGAGGCTGACCTTGCTGCCTTTCCTTCACAGTGCTAAGATGCATGCATTGACGTGGTGAGGGCAGGTCTGCAGTCTAGGATGTCACCCAGGAAGAGTTTTGCAGGCTCCTCTTGGCTCCTTTTGCTGCATAGCCGGCAGTGCCTGCGTTCTCAGGACCATGTCACAGCTCCTCGCTTTCCTCCCCTACCCCAGGCTGCAGCCCTCTGTGGAGAACATGAGTGGTGGCAGTGTCCCAGCAGGGGACTGGGAGCCCAGGAGGAGAGAATAGGGTGGTTTAAACTCACGGTTGGCATGTCCAAATAGTCCGGGGCATAGACACAGCTGCAAAGGGCTCCTTGCCATAAGCAGAAAATGTTAGGCTGGTGCAAGGCAATAGAGTGGGCGGGAGCATTACAGGCGAGAGTGGCACAAGGTCTCCTGCCTTCCCTAAAGCTCCTTTTGGGGAAGGATGGTACTAAACTCTCAGTCACACGCAATCATACAAAGTCTGCAACCATTGCCAAGCCGGGAACCAGCCCCTTCCTGCTGGAAACCTCTTCTCCTTAATGATAGCGCCCTGCTCTAACGAACGACAATTTCTGTGACAGCACAAAATAAATGGGGAACACTCTCAATCTGAAGTTTGTATTGAATTAAATATTACAGCATTGATTGGGTTATTCATTTAGCATCTCACTCAATAAACATCTCTTGCAGCACATGTTTCTCCATTTATCTTACCTTGTCGTGGAAGCCAGGCTTACCCACCACACTCAGCACTGGCTCAGGCAGCAGAAGGGAGGATGAGTGGGCCAGGAAAAGTAAATTCAGCATTTTTTTCCAAAGATTGAGAGCTCTTCTGAGGAGTTACAAAGCAGACCAGAGCTCTGGTATGCAGAGAAGAGGTAGTTGCCTCTCCCAGAGCTGGTCAAAACCACTGCAGCCCTCCACGGTCTTGGCTAAGGTGTAACCCAAGCTTAAAACCCAGGACAATCAAAACACAGGGAGAGCAAATAACAAGGAAAGCTAGCGCAGTCCTGAGGGCTTATCTATGGCCTGTTTCTCCAGGAGCTCCTGTTTTAATGCCCCAGTAAGTTGTTTCTGTGGCTGAAAGAATGCAAAACCTAATCTGATCCTGTTACTTAATCAGGAATATTATGGGAGGACCGGAGATATTTTAGACTCCATTCCTTAAAAAATACTTGTGAGGCTAGAAAACCCCATAAAAATGTCAATGTAAATCCGTTTGGGTGTTGGCAGTGAATCCACTCTTGTAGTCGCAGAATGGAGTTAGCCTGTAAAATGCTTGGTAGGCTTTCGGGCTCCGTCAGTAATACAGGAGCCATTCTGGGAGATGGAATGCAATTACTAGGACTAGTTGATACCAATTTATTTAGTGAATTTTCTTTATTCTGCTCAAGATCTGATCACGGCTGCCTAAATTTGTTTGTTGTTTGTATTTGTTCATTGAATTATTTGTGCAGGTAAATTATAGCCTATTAATCATGTTTATTATGACAGTGCCTAGGGATTGACCAAGAATGCACCCCCTCTGCCTGTTTTCTGGGTAGTGTGCAAAGACAGAATAATAGGCAATCCCTGGCCTCATTTATGTGTGAATTGAGTGCTTTGATTATTTGCTATTTGTCAGATGTTGGCTGTTTAAGTTGTTTAGCATTCTTTGTTTTCCTTAAACCTGGTAACAAAAGCTCTTCAAGTAAGAATTAAACATTGCAAAAAAATGACTGGAGCTTTGGCTTTCTTGGAAGGTGGGTGGTGGGCTGGGACAGTGGAGGTGAGAAAATTCGCTAAGAAGAGAGAAAGAACAGTCAGACCCTAATTTTTCCAAATTGCTGCATGCCTTGCTGAGTGGGGGAGTGCAGAAGCTGTATACAGTAATGGCTTTCCATTCCTTTTTCTCCCATCATGCTGTTTTGTTGCACATACCTGTATAAGAATATTTCAGTAGTCGGAGCTGAATTCTTCCTTATTTGTTTGCTTAATACAGGGACTCAAAGTTAGTGCCTTGTCCTCAGCTCAGTAGTCTCTGATTTGGCTATGACACTGCTCTCCAGACAGAAGCCCTGCTCCTTGGTGGCACATATTTTCTGGAACACGATTTTTTGCAAAAATCTAGGATTGCTGTACAGTTCTGAAGATGTGCCTTTCCCAGCTGATAAGAAACATCTTACAGCATCTGAAGGTCTGATAAAGCCACAACACAAGCTCTCTTTAGTCCTTTGACCCTTGTGTTCCCTGCCTCCAAAATGAGTTGCAATTGATTCTTTTCCATAAGTCTACTCTTCTCAGTGAGCTGCCATCATTGCATCATGTTGATCCCTTTTCCTTCTGTTGCCTATTTTACTTTTCTTTGTTTTTATCCTTCTCCTGTCTTGTCTTCTATTCATTTCTCAGCATCCTTTAAGTATCATAAAAATCTGGGGCTGAACTTCGTGAAGGGTTCTTTCCTTCCTAGTGGACAATTTCATCCATTTTCCTCATGTTCAGATGAAAATTCAGGAACTGGAATTCTCCTCACTATCAAAGGTGCCCAAACAGGTTAAACTAAACTCCTGTCTAGTGAGTTCCTGTTCACCATGGTTCACCATGTAAAGTTGAGCCCAAAAATTGAAAAGATTTTCTAGCAAAAGGAAAATCTTAAAATTTCAGAATGAATCTCCACTTTCCACTTTAAACAGTGAAGTTAAAATATTTTACTTCAACCTTACTCAGTAAGAATTTAATATAGTGTCACAGTGGCAAGTCTAGTTCTTGGGATCATCATCTTAGGATTCATCTCTATGCAAGACCACCTTCCCAGTGGAGAACAGACTTACATGTTTTCAAATCTCAGCTTCCATAAGGTCCTGCAACAGCATTTAAGGGACAACACTGCTTTTTGCCTCCATTTCCAACTTAAAGTTTATTTAGTGAAAATCCTAGGGTTCAGTTCAAGGATAATATAAACAATTCCAATGGGTGTTTTTTGACCAAATATTATTAAGACCTTTGAAAACCTTTTGTATTCAATACTAGAATTTTGTTGGGTATAGAGGTCTGTTCCTTAAAGCTGGTATTTTTGTGAATTTTCCTCCCTTTCTTCCTCTCTTTTTCTCTTTCTGGACTGCTTGTTCTGACATACAGCTAACCAAAGTGAAGTGTCTTTCTTTGAGAGAATTGTCATGCTTGTTATTTATCTCCACTCCCATGCCTTTTAGCACCCTTGTTTCTCTCCAGATAATGTGAACCTCAAGGAAAGCAGAGAGATGGAAGCAAGAGAGGCACGTGGGAGGACTAATCCCAGAGGATACTATGATCTGCTGAGTTTTCAGTTTGAAGTTCTGGAGCTGAAGGCTTGCATTCCCTGGTGGACTAGAAATAGCTGCAGATATGAAGCTTGACATTAATGCACTGTGGTTTAAATCTTTGTGTGCTCTCAAACCAGGAGTCATCGTAGTTACATGGCACAATGAAATGTGCAGGCCAAAACAAATAAATGCTCTTAGTCTGGAAAGGGAATAGAAGCATTTCAAATCATGCCTTTGAAGAATAGTTCTTCCAGGTGCTTATTTGATTTTGTTATACATATACACAGTATTCAAGCTAAATGCCTCTGCTAGCTCAATTACTACAGTTTACTTACCAAGGCTCTGTTAAATGCTTTCAAGCACAAGTCCCCTCTGTACTATTAAAGAAGCTTTCCATTTCTGTGATACTGTATTAAGCTTCACACTTCCACTCCCTAGTGGACTTTGTCTTGTAACTGGATCCTAATACATCCTATTATATGAACCAGAAGGACTGGGAAGTGCTGTGCTACAGAAAGACATTTAGGATCTGCTCTCCTAAATCTCTCAAAGAAGAGAATTTCGTGCCTTGCATCATTTTCCAAATTTTCAAAAGTATGCCAGAAGCCTGGCTATTTTACCTAAAACCACATTTTCCTTGTGTTCATTGGATTTCGGTTAAAATGGTGACTGGGATGAGGAGAAACACAGCCAGGCTCCTCTCAGGAGGCTCTCTGACCCAATTACTGTGCAAGCTCTTGAACCTGTAGTCTCCAAGCGATACCACAGGCAGCCAAGTGGGCAGCAAGTTGTAGCAGTGAGGGAATATCATTATTGACAGCAGTAGGAAACAGGAACTCCGAATTCTTCTGCTGAGCCTGAGACAGAGAGCCCTCCCAAAATACCCATGGCGAGGCCTCCCTTGTGTGCAGAGGAATGAAACTATATCCCCAACTGCCCAGCAAATCTCTGCTGAATTTCATCTAGTGCCACAAAACCTGCTTCTCTGTTGGCTGGTGCCTCAGAATGTTAGCTGTTTGCAAACATGCTGCTACCCATGTGTTTACTTGTGATTATCCCAAAGGCATATTCGCATATTCCACAGGCACTTCATGTTTTAGGTTAAAAAGAAAAATCATATGGAAATTTAAGCAGGAAAAGATACACTGTGCTGTGTTTAAAAACAAGGACTGGGCTGTGATATGACTTTAATGACTAATCACAACAGAGGAAAACCAATAGACAATATAGGTGGATTGCTCAACCCGTGCTTCCTAAAATAATAATAATTAAAAACAAAGAAAAAAGTTTTTCTAGGTAGGGACCCTCAATATTTTCTAAAGCCTGGCCCACCTCCTGTTTCAGAAGCTGCCATGCAGGCACCTCCCTTTCCATTCAGAACTAGAAAGAATGTGTTTCTTCTCCTTGGCAAATTAATAATATCCCTGTGACAGCTCCAATGATCGCTTACACGGAGATGTCGTATGCTGAGGGTATTTGGTGTATTGTTAACATCCTTAAATGTGAGTTAGCATCTTGAAATGAAGAGAAGCTGGAATTACAGGACCATCAGATCTGCATCACCTGTGTTTAACATCTGTGAGCTCAGAAATGGAGGGAGGAAAGAGATTTTCAGAGACTGTCACTGCTAAGAATCTGCCACAAGACTAATGAGAGGCTGGGGCAGGACTGCTTAGATGAAGTCTCTCTTTTCTGCACACAACTGAATCCTACCTGTCGGTGCAGAGGTATCCCCAAGAGGCCAAATAAATAAATAGATAAGTTAATTTCCACTTGCAAAGAGAAATCTCACCTGTTTCTAATGCATGTTAGTTGCATTTGCCATGTAAGGTTGTGTTTGCCCTGGGGTGAAAAGACTCTAAGTGAACAACAAATTCCTGGTTACACCTCATATAATATATGGCAGACCACGAGAGATACAAGCAGATATCATTTACAAGCAGGTCCAGGGACAAAACAGCAATCTTCTTGCAGAGTCCAGGCAGACAACTGTGAGTTAGACCAGAAAGTCATCCACTCCACCTGGGGACAAGCAGAAAAGGTGAGCTTTTTCATATGGAACTCGTGCCATCCTTAATCATTTCCTTTGGTGTGTGTGTCCTCCTTTGAAACTGAGATAATCCAGTGACTGGAGAATGCTTTGAGAGAGTCTCCACTTTACGTTTCTGGTAGCATCCCTCTGCCTCCAAGATCTTTCAGACTGCATTACATGTATTATCTTTATGCCTGCAGGGAGGAGGCACAACTACCCCACTGCTTTCATGTAGCAAATGAAGCCTGTAAGCATCAGAAAGCGTTACCACTCTGGAAACTGTAGCTCTCAGCTGTCAATAGTTGCTGTACTGCAGGGCTGGGAAGCCTGCAGCGTTGTTCAATAGTAGGCTAATGCAAACTTTGGGGTCTCTATACCTGTGTGGCAAAAATGCCAAATGTCACATAGGGAATATAGTGCAGATTAACCGATAACAAGAGCATGTTGATGGGGGAACTGTTTCTGCAGGCTTTGCGCTGTAACAGGGATTGCCTGTGCATGTTCTTTTATTTTTAAGCCAAATCAGGTGGTGTCCTTTTTTCCAATGATGGGCATAAGGCAGGTATGCACTCCTCATTGCGTGCAGTTGAGAAATGGCAATATTTGCCAGTGCCTGGTTCAGGTTGCGCTTACAGAACTGCATCCACTGGTGCTGTACAGATATATGGTGCTGAAAGGCTTGCAGGCGCACAGCCTGAAACATGGCAATATTATCCCCACTAACCTCTAACACAGCATTCATTCTGGAAGCCCTACATTTAAGAGACAGGGAGACAGCTTTTATTTTTACTGGAATAGCAATGTGAAGCTATTTGTGATGGTGGGAAACCCCTGCCTAACATCCGCCGTGGCTTTATGGAATTGCATTGGTAGAATAAGGCTAAGCTGTGGTACCGAAAGGCACAAACATCTCCGAGCTGTGGGCTTTCTCTTCAGAGTGGGAAGGCAGGTGGCAGTGAGGATGAGCCACATTCCCTGGCAGGCGATGAGCAGCAGGTCCACGTGAGGTGCCCAAGCCTTCCCTCCCAGCCTGGGGACAATCCGTAAGGATGCTGTTTAGCCAATACATATTTTCCTCTTTAGTACATAATGGTAACCTGAATAAAAGGTTTGAATTACAAAGCAGGCTCACCCAGCACATTCCCTGAGCAATGACTGCCATTTACGTCAAGAAAATAAAGAAGGAGAGAGCAAGCGGGAGCACATGGGCAGGAGTGACTGAGCGTAAGGGAAAGCAGGCAATCGAGGCAGCAAGCTGGAAGTGAGAGGCTTACCCTGCCGAAACGAAATTAAAGAAAGCCACAGTGACAAAGGAAATTTGATTAAAAAAAAAAAAAAAAAAAAAAAAAAAAGGTAGATTGTTATTATTGGAAAGTTGAGTGCTTTGTTCCAGCAACAAGGCAATATCGTTCACAAAAGCCTAATAATGATCAGTCCTCTCCCCTTTTCCTGTGGCTCGTTGCCTGCCTTGCTGTTCCCTGCAGCCAGCCAGTGAACCGAGCCTGGGGAGGTGCAAGGGACATGGGTGCTGGGGATGTGGAGATGTGGGGCTGGGGCAACCCATGTCCATGTGTAGTTCCCCCTCTCTCACCACCTCTCCTTTTGCATCTCTCACCCAGCTCCTTTGCCTTCTCTTTCCTTCTCCTCTGGTGCCCTTCATTCCCTCCCTGCCCCTCTCTCCATCCTTCCTTCCCTCCCTCCCTCCCTCTCACCATTTTTCCTTCGCTCTACCCCCTCCATCTCCCCTTCCCTCTTCCCCATCGCTCAGCTGTGCCTCTCCTTTCCCCACTTCGCTCTCCCTCTCTCTCACTGCCTGCGCTGTGTTACTAATGTGCAGTAATGGTATGGCTGGAAAGTCATTTGCGCTCCCCTTCTCTTTATTTTTTTCCCGCAGTATTATTAAAACTGCTCCATCACTTGCTGTAATGGGAGCGTCTGTATTTTCTCCCTCGCCCGTATCCCTGACATGACATAATGCCTGCCCTCACCAAGACGCTATAACACCGAGGTAATTGAAACATAACTCACCGTAAATTACAGACCGTTGTTCCAGGCAGGGCCCTGGCCATGCTTCCTGGAGCTCATTCCAACTGGAAGCTAAACATTGCTTTAAAAGGGATGCTTAAGCAAAACAAAGCCATTTAAAGAGCAACACAAACATGGGATGGGGGGGGGAGCACGGGGCTTGGGCTCTCCTGGAAATGTGGGCTCCCACCTGCATGGCACCAGGTGCTTCTGGTGGCGTTTCTTTGGTCTGTGGGTACTGAGTGGGTGCACCAGGGCTGAGGTGTCCTTCCTGAAGCAGGGACCAGAATACTGGAAGCATCCCTGTCCTCAGAGAGGCCGAGGACAGAGTAGGCCATGGGAAGAACTTCTTGACTAAAATGTTTTTGCTTGACAGGTCCAAGGCTTTGATGGGAAGCTTGCCAAGCCAACGTGCCCTAGTGCCTACCAGAGATACCACAACCTAAGGCTCTGCCTATCTTTGTGGGATCCGAGTTCTTCCATTTCGAATGCGTGACACCTAAATACAAGACATAAATCAATGTGGGCTGCAGAGCCCTCAACACTGCAGGAGACCACACACACATTCCTAAAACTAGTAGCAGACAGAAGAAGCTCAACTGTTTGCTGACCCTAAGACCTGAAGGATCTTCAGCTGTCGAATGCTCACGGTTTGGTTGCAGGTGTCACACCTGTCTGCTGAATAAGCTCAGGTAAGTCACTTCACTTTCCTCCATGCCTCAGTTTCCCCTTCCACAACAGAAGAGTAAAATTACCAGCCATGTTTGCTGAGCACCCTGTGATACAGTGAGATAAAAGGATATGAAGGTGAAGCAGGAATAATTACCCCACTGCTGGTGATGGAGGCATGAGCTGCTAGGAAACATCATTTTTTAGTCAGAAAGCAGCCCTGGAAATCAGGACTTCTGGGCTTTGCTTTTGACTGTTGCTCTAGCAGGCTCTGTGCCCTCCACACTAACATCCCATGGCTCAGCTCTCCCTCCCTGTGGCATCACACAGGGAAGTGGCTGCTTCAGTTTTGGGGCTGTCATCCCTTGAATTCTGGGAAATTTTGAGCAAAAGTGTTTTTTTTTTTCTTTTTTTCTTTTTTTCTTTCTTTTTTTTTTTTTTTTTAAATGAATTTTTTCTTTAAAAAAAAAAAAGGAATAAAGAAAATGTGCAGTGATTTTTCTTTAGCAATGGAAGTGAGTATTTGGAAACTTTGAAAAGGTCAGGATTAGACAGAACAGCCTATCTCTCACAAACATGAATTGGAGTCTCTCCAGGGCCTTTCCATTTATTGTCAGTGGACACCGTGGCCCAAATTCATGCCTTGGTGTCATGGGGCTGATGTTGTAGGAATAACAGGGTCTTGTGAGAAAAAGCCTTCGTTGCAGTCCTTTGCAAAATACAAAGTGCTTTATTTTAGGGAATGAGATTTACTGTTTGTCCAGGATGAAATGGCGAAAACTCAGGGAACTATGACCCTGCGACTGCCCGAGTTTTCCCCGGGGCCCTTCACAGTCAAAACTATTACAGCCAGCAACCTAGAAGCCACTGTAAACTGCCCTGAAAGAACCCGTGGACCCCCTTTAAGGGCAGGCTCTCTGGCAGCCAGAGAAAAGTCTCCTCGGTGCGATGCCACGCAGTGGGTATATCCACCAGGGCTGCATGCTCTGGGTGATGCATAGGCTCACAATTGATTACTGCAGAGCCACGGGAACAGGGGACGCAGCTGCAGAAGTGAAGCCTTGGCAGCGTCCACTCTGCAGCATTAAACACTACATGTCTGAAGCAGGGCTGACAATTGAGGGCAATTAGCTGCGGGGGCTGCAGGGCTGCTCCGTGAGTGTCCCGTGCTCCCACCCTGCCCTGCCTCTCCCCTCCTACCTTCCTGGGCTCCACACCTGCTTGGGGACAGAAGCAGCCGGGCTGGCGACAACAAAATATTGCATGAAGGAGCCTGCCCTTCTGTCCTGTGGCTTAGCACCTGCAGCAGGGGGATGTGCTGTCCCAAGCCCCTCCTGCTCGGGCAGCAGCAGCTGCAGCAGCAGCAGTGTGGCGGTGCCATAGGTGCGTGCTCTCCCACCCCCAGCTTTCCCTGGTGCCTGCTTTGAGTTGATTGCTTTCTGTGAGGCCTGCCACATGCCCCTTGAAAGTGTTTCCATCAACCCTCTTACCGTAGCTAAGGTTTCAGCAATCTCACCCCTCCTCTCCTTGACATTATTAGTTTATCTTTGTCCACTGGCAAAGTTCCCGAGCAATTCAACAATAACAGTTGTTTCTCTGTGGCTGAAAAAGTCATCTCTAGCTCTGGCTGTTATTGATCATCTTACAGGAACCGGACATTTTCTTTTCCTTTCCCATTTTTTAAAATACATATTTTGAGTGAGTTTCAGTCAATTTTAGTGCTCATGAAAGTGAAAGACTGATGGTGTTGACTAGAGCTAAACTTAGCTCTGTACAGCTTCCTCTATGCACACACATCTCTGCTAATGCACCACTGGCCTGAAGCAACTTCTGGCTCTCCCACCCGGGTGAGCTCTGTCTGGACACACGTGGCAGAACTGGCACGGGATCGGCTCTGCTCTTTCAGGTGTCTCTCTCTCCAGCAGCCACAAATGTGATTTGATCTATCCACAGGGCAGTTTTGTGCTGCAATTGCTCACGCAGACCTTGTGGGATTAGCTGTGGTGAGCAGGAGGGCTGCTCTGTTCACAAGATGGGTAGGACATGGCAGGGTGATACGCTGTTCACACTGCACTCATCTTCCAGCAGCTCCAGGCTTATACTGAAATCAGATGGAGCCCTTAACCATCTCATGGCACTGTTTCTCTCATCTTCTGCAGTTTACAGGCACAGCTCTTAGCTGAGGCTAGCCAGCATGAAGCAAACTGTGCCTGGGATGCCTCCTACCATTTTGCCCCCCATGCAGGCAAATAGCTGTCCAGCTTCAGTCTGTCCAAGCAGACAGGATGGCAGAGACAAGTGACCTACTTCTTGAGAAGCCCTGGTATTTCAAGCATCCCCGCTTTCCATCAGCCCTCTAGGAATCACATGCTCACCCCCTGAGGAAAGTACTGAATTGTAACTCCCATGTCAAATCACCATTTCTAAATGAAATACTAAAAAGTCTAACCTGTCATTTCATTTTCAGGGTATTGTTCCTTTTTAAAAATAAAAAAAATAAAAAAATCTCAACATATGCTGTAACCTCTTTGGTGGAGGGGGGAAAAGCATTTGAGGCTAAAACAAAAATTGAGTTTTTGATTTTGAAGCATTGATTCAAAATAGAGGGGAGGAATTCATTTTGAATCAATTCAGAATTTCTGGTGAGAACATACTCATTTTTCCCTTGTCTTCTTTCTCCTCTCCTCCTCCCTTCCCCCACTGTAGTCTAGCAGGTAAAGGAAAAATAACAGCTAGCAAGGACACATCAGTGATGCTGGAGTTTTCATTAAACTGTTTTAAGTTGGGGCAATGAATATATTCATCTTCCTCCCTGAGTGGGAAAACGTAGCACGTCTCTCTCCTGTAGCAAGCTTGAGAACAAAATGGCTGTTGTCTCAGCAAACCAACTGAGATCCTAAATATTTGGTGCTCAGAAAGCTCTCCCCTTGGTAGTCACACGGGTGGGCAGAGATGGGCACTGCTACCTCTTTCTGCTGTGCTCTGCCACCTGCATCCCCCCTGATGGCTCCTTAGGGACCGAGCTCCAGGCTGTGGGTTCCCCTGGGGTCCCCGTCCTCCCCGGCAGACCTGCCCCAGGCGCTGGAGCCAAGCTGCCTTGCATTTAATTGTGTTGCTTTCCTCGGCTTGTTTTCCACCTGGATCCTGTTTGTCCTGGGTCCCCAAGGAAAGCTCTGGGCCGCTCAGTTAATTTGAAGTGGCTAAAGCCACGGACGGCAGCGATGGAGGTGGAGGTGGCATTGTTGGGTTCAATTTGTGGAGACTGTTGGAAAGCTCTGTCTTAGTTCAGCAGTCATTCGCTATTAGGGTGAGATGCTTGTCTAGGCACCTGCGGGAGATACCCGAGATGTCCCAGGGGCCTGAGGAAGTGACGGCAATTATCTTTATCTGTGCTGTGTTTTATTAAATAATGGTGAAGACCGAAAGAGCTGGAAAGGAGTAGAGTGGGTAATGCTGAGTAATAGGATGTGGGAACAAGGCATGTGTTGGGACACAAGTAAGGGGCATGCACACACACTGCAAGGTATATGAAAACGTGAATGAGCAAAGGGAACGGAGCAGGGAAAGGGCTGGAGCCCAGGAAGGGCTGCAGCGTTTAGGTTTATGCTGATGGCACATCTTTCCACTTGGGCAAATGGACGGATTCCCTCTCTAAATCACTCCAACGTGATTTTAATAGCAGGCAGAGGTGGCTTTCGGATAATAAATGGGTACTAAACCCTAAAGAGACGCAGGCTGTGTCATACAGAACAGATGGTAAATTAAAAAGAATGGAAGCCCGCGACTTCGCTTAGCTCTGCTCCGAGCCGGGGAGCTCTCACTCTTGTTATGCTAAGTATTTAGTATTTACACTGAAAGGTTGCTTCTTTGCCTGCCCTGACTTGGAAGATCGCAATTATGTATAATAGCAGCAAGATCACACTGATTAGAGAGGTGGCAGGAATGGCGAGACCGCATCATGATGATGGTAATCATCATTCTTATTAGTGATCATCAATAATTAATAATTGTATTGTTTATTCTTCATCAGTGGTGGTAAAGACACCCAGACATGCCAAAAGGTTTAAAAATCATCTCGCTTTGTTTTGTTTACTGACGGAGAAAGTCTCCTTTTGTATTTGCTTTTTACTAGGGGGCACCGGTGCCCCCAGTCACCATTCACCTTTTAAAGGGTATTCAGGCCAGCATCGTGTGCCCTTTGGCTTCAACAGGCTGCAAGCATCAGTAAAGGGGTAAGCAGATAACCTAAGCTCAGTGCAGAGCCCCTGGGCCGGGCCATGCCCCTGGAGGGCAGCTGGGCTACGTGACCAGCTCTGGCTGGCCCTGTGGAGCCCACGATGTGGTTGTCATCCTGTCGGCGTGAACAAGTACAAGTTCATGAGCCGAACATGTGTCCTGCTGCCTCTTGGGCTATTTCATGGCCCTGTGAACTTGGAGAGCTGGGATCGTGTGATGAAATCTAGCCAGGGGTCTCAGTGAGGCGGCGTGCAAGTGCACGAGCCCAGGAAATCATTGCTTTAAACACAAAAGCAGCCAGTTAAGGCAACACTGTTATTGCTTCTGTGTCTGATGTACATGAGACAGAGCAAATCCTAAAGCAGCTGAAGCCATAAAGGCAATCACTTACCAAGGCCATAATGTATTGATCTTCCCCCATCTGAGCTCTGTCAGGCTGGCATATTGGAAGATGTTTGTACCTTTTAAACAGGTATATGATGAAGAAAGAGTGAAGACAGCGCTATTAACCTAGAATTTTGCTTGGAAGATCTGAGAAAAAAAAGAATCCTTCATCTTTTGGGACCTGAGCTCTCTTACAGCCTTGCTGGAAATGATCTTTAAAGCCAAGTATTTCTAGCTGTGCTGAGCTCTCAAAGGGGGGCGGGAGGAGGAAGATGAGTGCATTTAAGTTTTGATTGCAGTTCCCTATAAAAGGGTATTTGGGACTCTAATTTCTCTATTTTGCAGACTCCTAATCCCCACTAATTTAGGGCAGCATTCTTGAATTTGCCCACCTAACAACAGATATATAAATTCACATACAGTTAAACTATCAGAGAAGCCCATGAATGCTACAAGGGGGAACTGGAAGACAGAATAACTTAGGCTAAATGTCTCTTTTTAAAATTCTCTTCCTACTCAATTTATGCACTTTGGAGATTGCATAATATGCACCTGTTTAAAAAATAAATTAATTTTCATAAAACATAATTTTAAGGAGTGAGTCCAGAGGAGAGCCATGAGGATGATTAGAGGGCTGGAGCACCTCTCCGATGAAGACAGGCTGAGGGAGTTGGGGTTGTTCAGCCTGGAGAAGAGAAGGTTCTAGAGAGACCTTACAGCAGCCTTCCAGCACCTAAAGAGGGACTACAGAAAGCTGGGGATGGACTCTTTGTCAGAGAGTGTAGTGATAGGACAAAGGCTAATGACTTTAAACTAAAAGAGGGGAGATTTAGATTAGATATAAGGAAGGAATTTTTCACTCATAGGGTGGTGAGGCACTGGCGCAGGTTGCCCAGAGAAGCTGTGGGTGCCCCATCCCTGGAGGTGTTCAAGGCCAGGCTGGATGGGGCTTTGGGCAGCCTGGGCTGGTGGGAGGTGTCCCTGCCCGTGGCAGGGAGGATGGGCTTTGAGGTCACTTCCAACCCAAACCATTCTGAGATTCTATGATAATTTTCTTTAATATTTTCAGGGAAAAATAATCCAATAAATGAAGGAAACCCTGATGTTCCAGCTGAGTTATTGTTTTCTATTATTAATGATGAAGACTGTAGCCACCTGTAGTGAGTGGCCAACCAAGAAGAGTTCTTCAGTATATCCAGCACCACACAAATGTGGGGAGCAGATGTTCCCTGCCCCTATAAGCTCAATCACACACTATGTAAAAGTGGAAGATCCCACTATACTTGCAGAAAGCTGAGCATGCCACTAACCTGCTGGTGGAGTAGTACAGTATGATAGGATGATTGATGAAAGTGAAACATAAATATGTTTATTGTGTCACTACAGTCACCTCTATGAAAAGACCAGGTTTTTTAAGCACCACTCCCCAACCCAGGGAAAAAAAATAAATAAAAAAAATAATAATAATTAAATAAATAAAAGGGAAAAAAAAAGCCTAGGAATGGTCGAATGAGTAGTGGAAAAGAAAGGTTGCCAGCAAATATTGAAGAAAAAAAAAAAAAAAAAGGTAAGAGCTTTTGAGTTTTGTGGGAGTTATTTTGTGGGGAGGTTGTTAGGAACTCAACAATGCAAAATTAGTTTGATTTGCTGGCATTTGTACTCATAATTTTTGAGGATTTAGATTAACCAATTTTTATGATAACAGTTAAAACCATGCTTTCCCACTAGTAAATAGGTTCAGTAGGTTTTCAACAAGTAGGACACGATAGGTTCAATAGTGAAAACAGGCTCAGTGAATAGACAAGGGGGCTCCAAAGAAAAGAGAGGATGCATAATTGTCGTGGTTTAACCCGACCGGCAGCTAAACACCACGCAGCCGTTCGCTCACCCTCCCCCCTCCCTCTCTGGGACGGGGGAGAGAAATGGAAAGTGAAGCCCGTGAGTTGAGATAAAGACAGTTTAATAAGACAGGAAAAAAAAAATAACAAAATAATAATAACAATAATAATAATGATGATACAATGGTGATAATACGAAAGTAATAATAGTATGTACAAACAAGTGATGCACAATGCAATTGCTCACCACCCGCTGACCGATGCCCAGCCTAACCCCGAGCAGTCCGGCCCCCTCCCCCCGGCTAGCCACCCCTATATATTGTTTAGCATGACGTCAGATGGTATGGAATACCCCTTTGGCTAGTTTGGGTCACCTGTCCTGGGTCTGTCCCCTCCCAGCTCTTACTGCACCCCCCAGCCTGCCCGTTGGCAGGACAGAGCAAAGGCTGAGATGTCCTTGGCTTAGTATAAGCACTGCTCTGCAACAATTAAAGCATCGGGGTGTTATCAGCACTCTTCTCATTCTAAGCCAAAACACAGCATTCCACCAGCTACTAGGAAGAAAATTAATTCTGTGCTAACTGAAACCAGGACATCTATCCACCCCTTATTCCATACCATTTATGTCATGCTCAGGTTACACTCTTTTCCATACATTCTAATTAGTCACCTATAGTAATCATGGTAGTGATAACATACAGTATAATATACTATTTAACATGGTGCAATTCAGTTCATGGGCTATTCTCACCCAGTATTAAATCTCCTTGAGGTACACACCGGACCTCTCCGTTCTTTTGCATCACCCACCAAGTATATCCAGGTCCCTGAGCGAAAACAATTCCACGAATAGGTTTGCCTTTTCCTGAGGCAGGAGTAGCCCAGACTGTTTTACCCAGCATATTTTTTACATGCACTACAGGAACTTTATCCCCATCTACAGTACGTAACAGGTTTGATTGGGCAGGTCCAGCTCGGTTGGTAGACCCCCTAGTATTGACTAACCAGGTGGCCTTTGCCAAATGCGTATCCCAGTTTTTGAACGTCCCAGCGCCCATTGCTTTCAAGGTAGTCTTTAACAGGCCATTGTATCGTTCAACTTTCCCGGAGGCTGGTGCATGATAGGGGATGTGATACACCCATTCAATACCATGTTCTTTGGCCCAAGTGTCTATAAGGTTGTTTCGGAAGTGAGTCCCATTGTCTGATTCTATTCTTTCTGGGGTGCCATGTCGCCATAGGACTTGCTTTTCAAGGCCCAGGATGGTGTTCCGGGCGGTAGCATGAGGCACAGGATATGTTTCCAGCCATCCGGTGGTTGCTTCCACCATTGTAAGTACGTGGCGCTTGCCATTGCGAGTTTGAGGGAGTGTGATGTAATCAATCTGCCAGGCCTCTCCATATTTATATTTCAGCCATCGTCCTCCATACCAAAGAGGCTTTGACCATTTGGCTTGCTTGATTGCAGCACATGTTTCACAGTCATGAATAACCTGTGCTATAGCGTCCATGGTCAAGTCCACCCCTCGATCACGAGCCCATCTGTATGTTGCATCTCTACCTTGATGGCCTGAGGTGTCATGGGCCCATCGGGCTATAAATAATTCACCTTTATGCTGCCAATCCAGGTCCACCTGAGCTACTTCAATCTTAGCAGCCTGATCCACCTGCTGGTTGTTTTGATGTTCTTCAGTAGCCCGATTCTTGGGCACATGAGCATCTACGTGGCGTACTTTCACAGCCAGGTTCTCTACCCGAGCAGCAATATCTTGCCACAATGCAGCAGCCCAGATAGGTTTGCCCCTACGCTGCCAGTTGTTTTGCTTCCATTGCTGTAACCATCCCCACAGGGCATTTGCTACCATCCATGAATCGGTGTAGAGATAGAGAACTGGCCATTTTTCTCGTTCAGCAATGTCTAAAGCCAGCTGAATGGCTTTCACTTCTGCAAACTGACTCGATTCACCTTCTCCCTCAGCAGCTTCTGCAACTCGTCGCGTAGGACTCCATACAGCAGCCTTCCATCTCCGATGCTTCCCCACAATACGACAGGACCCATCAGTGAACAGGGCATATTTCTTTTCATTCTCTGGCAACTGGTTGTACAGTGGGGCTTCTTCAGCACGACCCACCTCCTCCTCTGATGATATCCCAAAGTATTTGCCTTCTGGCCAGTCCATGATCACTTCCAATATTCCTGGGCGACTGGGGTTTCCTATTCGAGCCCGCTGAGTAATCAGTGCAACCCACTTGCTCCATGTAGCATCAGTTGCATGATGCGTAGAGGGGACCCTTCCCTTGAACATCCAGCCTAGTACCGGTAATCGGGGTGCTAGGAGGAGCTGCGCTTCAGTACCGACCACCTCCGAAGCAGATCGAACTCCTTCATATGCTGCCAATATCTCCTTTTCAGTTGGAGTATAGCGGGCCTCAGATCCTCTGTATCCCCGACTCCAAAACCCCAGAGGCCGACCTCGAGTTTCCCCAGGTTCTTTCTGCCAGAGGCTCCAGGTGGGGCCGTTCTCCCCGGCTGCAGTGTAGAGCACATTCTTTACATCTGGTCCTGTTCGAACTGGCCCAAGGGCTACTGCATGGACTATTTCCTGCTTGATTTGTTCAAAGGCTTGTCGTTGTTCAGGACCCCATTCAAACTCATTCTTCTTACGAGTTACTTGGTAGAGTGGGTTTACAATCAGACTGTAATTTGGGATGTGCATTCTCCAAAACCCCACAACACCTAGGAAAGTCTGTGTTTCTTTTTTGTTAGTTGGTGGAGACATAGCTGTTATTTTGTTGATCACATCCATTGGGATTTGACGACGTCCATCTTGCCATTTTATTCCTAAAAACTGGATCTCCCGTGCAGGTCCTTTGACTTTATTTTGTTTTATGGCAAAACCGGCTTTCAGAAGGATTTGGACTATTTTCTTCCCTTTCTCGAAAACTTCCTCTGCTGTGTCACCCCACACAATAATGTCATCGATGTACTGCAGGTGTTCAGGAGCTTCCCCCTGCTCTAGTGCAGACTGGATCAGCCCATGGCAAATGGTAGGGCTGTGTTTCCACCCCTGGGGCAGCCTATTCCAAGTATATTGGACTCCCCTCCAAGTGAAGGCAAATTGTGGCCTGCACTCTGCTGCTAGAGGGATGGAGAAAAATGCATTAGCGATATCAATTGTGGCGTACCACTTGGCTGCCTTCAATTCAAGTTCATACTGAAGTTCCAGCATGTCCGGCACTGCAGCACTCAGTGGTGGCGTGACTTCGTTCAGGCCGCGATAGTCCACTGTTAGTCTCCACTCGCCATTAGACTTTCGCACTGGCCATATGGGACTATTGAAAGGTGAATGAGTCTTGCTGATCACTCCTTGGCTCTCCAATTGACGAATTAGCTTATGGATGGGAATCAGGGAGTCTCGGTTGGTGCGATATTGCCGCCGGTGCACAGTTGTGGTAGCAATTGGCACTTGCTGTTCTTCGACCCTCAGCAACCCCACAACAGAGGGGTCCTCTGAGAGACCAGGCAAGGTAGATAATTGTTTAATGCCCTCTGTCTCTAAGGCAGCAATACCAAAAGCCCACCGGAACCCTTTTGGGTCCTTGCAGTATCCTCTTCTAAGATAGTCTATGCCAAGGATACATGGAGCATCCGGACCAGTCACAATGCGGTGCTTTTCCCACTCATTCCCAGTCAGACTCACTTCAGCCTCCAATACAGTCAACTGCTGAGATCCCCCTGTCACTCCACAAATATAGATGGGCTCTGGTCCTTTATAGCTCGATGGCATTATAGTACATTGTGCACCGGTGTCTACTAAAGCCTTATACTTCTGTGCGCGTGATGTGCCAGGCCATCGAATCCACACAGTCCAATAAACTCGATTGTCCCTTTCCTCCCCCTGGCTGGAGGCAGGGCCCCCCTAATCCTGGTCAGAATCTTCCTCGTTTCTGTGTTTGAAGGACTGTCTGCTGGAAGTTGGAGCAGCAAACTTTTCGGAGAATCCCTTTTTCCTGATTGTTTTCTTTTGCAACTCACGTACCTGTGCCTCTAGGGTCGCGGCTGGGCCGCTGACCGATGCCCAGCCTAACCCCGAGCAGTCCGGCCCCCTCCCCCCGGCTAGCCACCCCTATATATTGTTTAGCATGACGTCAGATGGTATGGAATACCCCTTTGGCTAGTTTGGGTCACCTGTCCTGGGTCTGTCCCCTCCCAGCTCTTACTGCACCCCCCAGCCTGCCCGTTGGCAGGACAGAGCAAAGGCTGAGATGTCCTTGGCTTAGTATAAGCACTGCTCTGCAACAATTAAAGCATCGGGGTGTTATCAGCACTCTTCTCATTCTAAGCCAAAACACAGCATTCCACCAGCTACTAGGAAGAAAATTAATTCTGTGCTAACTGAAACCAGGACAATAATAAATAAAACAGTGTAAAGGCCAAAGCTAAAGAAAAAAGGGAAAAAAAAAAAAAAAAAAAAAAAAAAAAGTAAGAATTAAGTGCTAATCTTCCATGTTATATTTTCCATCACTCCTTACTAACTTGGTAAATTGTTCCTACCAGCTCTGACACTTAGGCCTCTGGGGAGGTGCAGAAGGGCAAAGACCCTTTGGTCACACTGAAGCAGTCAGCAGCTAGCACTCAGCATCTCAGAAGGGCAGACTAATACAGATACTTCAGTGCAGACTAAAGTACCTCGCCATGGTTTTCAATCCTATTTGTGGACCTTGAAAAATTGCACAGATCCCTTTGTCAAACACTTAGGTTTAGAGATATTAGAGTGGCTTTTCTTTACCTTCTGTGTCTCCCTTTGACACAGTCCATAAGCCATTAGCAGTGTTGAATAAGTTGAAAACCATTGCATCAGATAACTGAGCTTGAACAGAGCCTTTAGAGGCTGGCTCTGCATAGGACTGATGACTTACAGCTTCAAAAGTGCACCGGTTGCCTGTGAGGTTACATCCCTGGGTCTGCTTGTAGAGACAGGCTGCTGTGCTAGTGGAGCAAGATGTTACTCAGAGCTGGGGAGAGGGTTAGAGTCAGCTAAGAAGGTTAAAAAGGCAATGCCTTCAGTGATTAGAAGCATTTTGGGATTGTAGCAGCACTCAGGCTTTTCTGAACTTTCCTAACATGTTTTTTCCCCTGAGGCTGTTAAAAATATATCTCTCCTTTTAAGATTATGACAGAGGTGTACAGATAGCTCTGTGAAGAATTCTTTTTTTTTTTTTTTTCCTTTTTCAGATTTTCAACTTTCAGTGTCATTTCAAATTTCAGAAAATAAGTG
Organism: Aythya ferina; assembly: GCF_964211825.1. Classification (NCBI taxonomy): domain Eukaryota; kingdom Metazoa; phylum Chordata; class Aves; order Anseriformes; family Anatidae; genus Aythya; species Aythya ferina. The sequence goes on along the minus strand of NC_140296.1, from coordinate 121,358,476 downwards.
TGGAAAACAGCCTGATGACAGCTTTGTGACATCCACCCCTCTACCTCCGAGTGCCTTTTATCCGACATGAAAACAAAACAGTTAAGGAAGACTGGAAAAATTAATATACATGTTCGCCCTTTCTCCTCCATCCTCTTCTCAACCACCTATGTTTATGATTCATTTAGGGCTTAATCACAGACTGTTTTCTTGCCCTGTGTTGCATGTGAGCCTTGTATGTAAATACAAGGATGTGTGGTGGGTGGGATAGGAGTGCTGACAGCGTGGGGCACAAGAAGGAAAAGTCTATTGTATGAAGACTGGAGGAGATGCACAGCACTCACTCACCTCTGCTACAAACCCACCCAACACCTCAGGCAGAGCCACTGCTTTAGGGTGAGGAAGAGGCCATGGTCCTTCAATACACTTCAGTGCATCTTTTGACATCTTTTTGCATCTTCGGCAAAAACATGAGAAATCAGTTGAACAAGGTCTGCACATATAGATGAAACTTAGATTCATCTCACAAACTCCATTCATCTCCTACCTGGTTCCTGCAGGATGCTGAAGCTCAGAGAGCAGCCCCATTAAAATAAGGTTGGGTGCCTGTTACATTATAAGCAGCCTTGATTAGTGACAATGGTATTTTCGTATCATCATCAGCAAGTTCAAGGCAACTGCTGTTCACGTTAAAGTGAATACAGATTTGCAGCGGTGTTCACAGGCAGAGAAAGCCCACTGCTGCCTGTGCTTAATTACATTGTATGATGTCTTGTTCTTCAAGTCATTTTGGAGAGTCCAGTACTATTGATTTCATAAATGTTACATAAATCTGACTGCCATTGCTGCTATTAGATTTCACTGGCTGGTTCACTGTTGGACCTTTAGATCTGTCTCTTCCCAGGTGCTGGTACAGGAATATATGGGACTTTGATGTAGTTTTGTATGGCCAGCAGGTCATCTTTAGGCTCAGGTTAGAGTCTGCAATACAATTAGGATGGACAAGCATAGCTACTCTCAGCACACCCAGAAGAGTCAAAACAAAGTCAAAACAAAGAGGGATTTTGTTGTCTGAAAGATGCTTGATTGATTGAAGAGGTGCCCTGAATTTCATCAGAAGACTCAGCTGAATAAACCAGGACAGCCAGCTGCCCCGTGCTTTGGGTGGCAGTCTACTGCATTTCTGTAGAGTTATTGTGACTGTGGTATGGCATTGTTACACGTGCAGCTGACACGTGCAGATTAGTCTATGTATGCACAGAAGGACCAGTGTGCAATGGGTGGGACCTACTGCTTTTGAGTCTGACAGCGTTTTTTCTCTTGGCAAACGTGGTCACTGGCAATCCTGATCAGTTAGCAAAGCAGTTCTGCAAAAAGGATGAGAAAAAGAGAATGTGAAATATTATTTTAAGCTGCTTCATGAAGACTGATAAAAAGGAAAGCTGTCTGTCTTAATATACTCTATGTTCCACCAGTCACACCAACATGTTAGATGTAAGCCTGGGCCCCAGGGCCAACAGTAGTGCAGGACCTCCATTGTAATCTGCTGGTGTTTGCTCTTGCACAATCAGTGACCATGTACAGATTTATAACAAGAAAAGTACTGTAGGCTTTTTGAGCTTTGCTTCTGGTTTTAAGCACTTTTTTTGATGATTCTAAAGCTTTTCCTCATAGCCCTCTGAGCTAAGAAACCTTCAATTTTTTCATATGTGTCTGCTGTGGGCAAAACAGTCTCAGTTCAGGGAATTTCACTGAATTTGATTTATTTCCAATTAACATAAACCTTTATTTACTGATTTGTGTGTTGGAAAACAAAGAAGACTTAAATAATTAAACACTGAGGGAAGTCCCTTTCCTCCCTCTTCCTCAGACTCAGCTTCAGTCCAATACTTCTCTCCCACCAGCTCTCCCCCACCTTGTTTTTACAGGAGGCTGGGTCAGTATGTGATGGTTTCTGGCTGCCATTCCTGGATTCTTGCTCTTTTCTTCCCCTTCTCCTTCCTCCTCACTCATTCCCTGCTCCAGCCTGGGTCCTCTGTGTGCCAGGGTCCCTTGGGGTGTCCCTGCTCCAGTGTTGGTTCCCCCCAGTCACAGTCCCCCCAAGGTACTCCCAGCACTGAGCACCTCCCTCCAGGACCTGTCCCCAGCCCTGTCTCCAACACTGTCCCCTTCCATGTGTCCTCTCCTGTGTCTGCTGCTCCCCTTTGTCTCTTTTGTGCATCCTCACACCTCATATCTCCTCGTATCTCATATCTCCTCATATCTTCTATCTCCTCATAACTTCGTATCTCACATCTCCTCCTGTGCATGTGCCACCCCACCTCCCAGACACCTGCCAGAGATGCCCTTGGCAGTGCCCCTTTACAGGAACTGGAGAAGGGCCTCCTGCATTCAGGTGATCCTTGTGGGCAGGACTTTGAGGGGAGAAGAAATCTCAGTGATGTCCCCCAGGGCTCGGTGCTGGGGCCGGTCCTCTTTAATATCTTCATCGATGATCTGGACGAGGGCATCGAGTGCACCCTCAGTAAGTTCGCAGATGACACCAAGCTATGCGCGTGTGTCGATCTGCTTGAGGGTAGGAAAGCTCTGCAGGAGGATCTGGATAGGCTGCACCGATGGGCTGAGGTCAACTGCATGAAGTTCAACAAGGCCAAGTGCCGGGTCCTGCACCTGGGGCGCAATAACCCCAAGCAGAGCTACAGGCTGGGAGAGGAATGGTTGGAGAGCTGCCAGGCAGAGAAGGACCTGGGAGTATTGGTTGGTAGTCAGCTGAATATGAGCCAGCAGTGTGCTCAGGTGGCCAAGAAGGCCAACGGCATCCTGGCTTGTATCAGGAACAGTGTGACCAGCAGGGCTAGGGAGGTGATCGTCCCCCTGTACTCGGCTCTGGTGAGGCCGCACCTCGAGTACTGTGTTCAGTTTTGGGCCCCTCGCTACAAGAAGGACATCGAGGTGCTTGAGCGGGTGCAGAGAAGGGCGACGAAGCTGGTGAGGGGCCTGGAGAACAAGTCCTATGAGGAGCCGCTGAGGGAGCTGGGCTTGTTCAGCCTGGAGAAAAGGAGGCTCAGGGGCGACCTTATCACTCTCTATAGGTACCTCAAGGGAGGCTGTAGCGAGGTGGGGGTTGGTCTGTTCTCCCACGTGCCTGGTGACAGGACGAGGGGGAATGGGCTTAAGTTGCGCCAGGGGAGTTTTAGGTTAGATGTTAGGAAGAACTTCTTTACTGAAAGGGTTGTTAGACATTGGAACAGGCTGCCCAGGGAAGCGGTGGAGTCACCATCCTTGGAGGTCTTTAAAAGACGTTTAGATGTAGAGCTTAGGGATATGGTTTAGTGGGGACTGTTAGCGTTAGGTCAGAAGTTGGACTCGATGATCTTGAGGTCTCTTCCAACCTAGAAATTCTGTGATTCTGTGATTCTGTGATTCACTTTATGTGGTGCAAGGCCTAGGGTAAATTCACATAAGCTAGAGCAAGGAGCTCCATTCCTGGTGAGCTAGAGGAGGGAATTTCCACCTTGTAAAATGTCTCATCCATTTGCTCCCTAAAAAGAAGTCAAAGCTGCAAAGTTGCAATTTTTTTGTTGTTGTTGTTATTCTGGAGAAGTATAATGGGAGAAGTGTTAAGACAGAAGTCACCAGGAGCCCAGGTCTGCTCCTAGCTGTGCTACTGGCTTGCTAGATCCAGCACTTCTTACTTCAAAAATGATTTATTTATTTTTTTTCTCCTAGGCACACCAGAACGTGCCTGTTGCAATGTGTTTGGTCTGGAAGCTGTGCAGAGCAGGGTCTGCCTCTCGCTGTGTGTGCAACACCCAGCACAACCGGGCCCTGGTCCCTGCCGAAGCCTCGAGGCACGACTGTAACACAAATAATAAATAATAATAATGTTAGCGAGAGCGCATACATATTTATATGAAAATGTACTGATGCAAATCACCTTTGATTGACAGCTGTGCTCAGCACACACACGGTGATGGGATTACATTATATCTGGCCATAGCTTGATACACACAAAGCACGGCTCATAAATTAAACTGGAGCTGATCTCTGCCGAAGGCACCAGCATCCTTACTCATTGCACTCACAGGGTGTCACAGCAAGAGCTTCTCACTGACACATGGCCCCAGAGCCACCCAGACTACATGAAGAGCATGTCGGAGGAGAGATGGGACAGGAGCTCTCCTCTCCTGTGCATCTGCAAGGTCTGGGACTGCTCCTCCATGTGCTGCCTGGGTATGTATGGCAGCTAAGTGAGAAACAGATGTTTCTCTCCCCTCCTCTCTTCTCTTCTCCTTGTCTCCCTTTCTGTGCAGCTGGCCAAGTGGTGGCAATGCTGTGCTCCAGACTCAGGACAAATGCAGCATGGTGAGCTTTCCCAGGGCACCCAGCCCTGTGTGCAGGCATATTCCCCACCCATTTAAACCCTCTTCCTCTAGCTGTAACTTGGTTCCCCCCGTCTCAGGGCTGAGGACCTGGGCCCTGGTGCAGAGGAAGCTCTGAAGAGCACACCCCAGCACATAACCATGCTCACAGGTCTTCCATGCTGGCGGTAGCATCTCCCTTAGTCATCGGCACGGAGCGTGCTTCAAGCAGCTCCACATAAACACCGCCTTCAGATGGCGAAGGGAAATATTTTAACTCACCCACATCCCATAAATGCAACTACAGATCTCTTGATGGCAGCAGCAGAGCTGTCATCACCCTCGATAAATAGACAGGGTGTCACTTTTTTTTTTTTCCATGATTTCTTCCCCATAGCTGTCTTTGGGCCTTATTAGATAAATCTGTGCCTTCTCCCCCCATCTCAGGAAGTGTGTATACATGGTAAAGGAGGCAGTCCACCCGTGCACAGAGATCTCCGTGGCTCCTGCTGTCTAAGGGAGATTCACATAGGCAGCCAGAGGAATGATCAGGACCCAGATGCTCAGGCGAAAACAGCAGAGTAATTCCCCACTGCTGCTTGCATGTGCTTCAAAAAGACATTAGAAAAGAGAGAAATGCATAACTGAAAGGTGCTGAATAATTTGGGAAAATGGGGTCACGCCCACCCACCCATTTGTAGAGCTTAGAGATCCATATAAAGATGCAAATGAATACATCTGTTGTGTCATTAAATGCAACTGCAGCAACCTAGATGAAAGGGAGAGAGTGAGGGAGAAGTGCTGACTGGTAATAGCACCACAAAGTTTTCTTCTGAGATGAGGATCTGCCAAGTGCAAAGCCCTAGGCTAGTACTCCAGGTCTCGGTTGAGCACGCATTTATTCTCTCTCTCCTTCCCTGCTGTGTCTTGTAGGCCTAGCATGCGGCACTGTGTGGAAATCAGAATCCCTTGTGTACTTCTAAGAAAATCTGTGGTAGAGGGTGGACATGGACCCAGCGGCTTAGTCCCCTTCCCACCACTCTGTGGAGCTTGTGAGAGGACGAGGAGAGGACAGAGGCATCTGAGCCTTAGACGGACAGCGTCCTTCCACTGCCTGAAGCACCTCTGCCTCCGGGAAAGGAAGGGGAATGAGGTCAAGTGACAAAGCAAATGCACAGGCTGACATGAGTAATTGGACGTGGGAGGGATCCTGTCTGCCTGGGCGCGAGTCAGCTCTGACGTGAAGGCCTGAAAAGACGCTTCGGAAATGTCAGGACCACAAGAGCCTCTTAGTGTGGCACTTGGCAGCACCAGCTCAGCAAGTGGAGGGGGCATAAAATTCCCCCACTCCCTCAGCACAGCAAAGAGGACACTCCAACCACCCCTTTCCCCTCCCTGCCATCCCTACCATCCACCAAAGCTGGCCCAGACTCCCTCTCTCCTGGCCATGAACCCACCGCAGGGACAGGTCCTTGTCCTCTTATGACTGAGGCTGCTCTCTCCATTATCTTTATGAAGTGGAGAAGATTGAACATGGAGTGATCTTCAGTTTCTCTCACTGCTCAGCCCTATTGAGTTTTCCTCCACTCTTACGTGACTGTGTCATGGTGGCCTCTGAGGCCTCTGATAAACTTTGCTGAAGGAACTCCCAATTCTCATTCATACATAAATGAGTATTTATACAAATACATATAGATATTGTACTCTCTCCCCTAATAAATTTTACTTTTGACATTTGAGAAGTTAGCCTTTGCAGAGGGCCAAGTATATATATATTATTGCTTGGCACCATCTTCCTCTGCTCATACTGAGAGTAATCAAACCATAATCACTGGTCCCTTTAGCTGCTCCCAGGGGCTTCCAGTTTTTCCTGCAACAGGTTTGAATGAGCATCCTGTGAGTATCACCTTTTATTAACACTATCAGCCCTGTGATCATTTGGACAGGCACTTGCAATTGCTTTCGTATGTGCATGTGCAGGTGCAGGAACACTTGCAAATGCAAAATCAACCCTTTCTGTAGCACTTTAGCACCTATTTTTACTGTTAATGTTGTCCAAAAGCTTATGCAGGTGCATACCTCTACTTTTCCCAGTGACATTTCCATGCACTGTTATTAACCAGTCATACACTAATCATCCTGTTAAGCATGGATCATTGAATAGTTCCTCGTGCCAATTTGCAGTCCAGGAGCTTATCATTCTTTTAAGTTATTTATAATTGTCCTGAATGTTTCCCTCTCTTTATTTATGGTTCCTAGGCTCTTTCCTATCAAGCCTGTGGGTATCAGTGTAATGAGTTCTTAAATACGTTTGGTAAATCTGTAGTTTTTGTTACTTTATACTGATTTCCACATCTGTCCTTCTCAGCCTGAATCCCTCATTGACTTGAAACCCACCCTTCAGAGACAACCAGCAGCTTCCAGACCAGCCTTTCATCATTCGTTGTCCTTCCTAATGAGAACGACATTAGACTTTTACCTCAACCCGACTGCAATGATTTCACAGTAGAAAATGATCATCTCCACACTTCAGAAGCACTGATGATGTTTGCTATTGGCTGCATAAAACCCCTAAAATGCTTTCAAATTAAAATCCTTCCATAATAACTGTTTTTTTTTTTTTTTTTTTTTTGTATTTCCATATGCTACAGAGAGGAGCAGAATCATTATTTTTCCATCAGTTAATTTAGAAGTGGCTGAAAGACCCCAACAGTAATCCTCTGAAAGTTTCTGCAAGTAAACACGAGAATTGGACTCTGCTCTGAAAAATCAAGGGACTAAAAGACACAGTGGCATCTTTTATGCTGAGCATCACCCCTGTGCCTTTACTCCATTTTTCCTTAACCGTCTGTAACTAGACTGTTAAGCATTTCAGCCATGTGACTAATCCCCGCAGGCTTCGCCAATGGCAATAATATCAAATTTCTTCTCATCAATGGGAATTTCCATTTCCAGCTTGCTTGTTACCCCCATGTCTAGGACTGCTGTATAAGTAATAGGAAAACCTCTTTTTCTTCACAACTTGATCACAGCAGCTCAATTTGTTTGCAACATGCTGAGCTGGAGTTCGGATTGCATTTGCCTTCTTAGCACCTTCCCTTTGTGCCATAACTCAAGCGACCGCCTGGCTGCTCCAGCTTGTTTCTGACAGAACGGAGTAGCTTTGAGATGGAGGCCATTTTGCTCATCTGTGATTGCATATATATATAAAAGACTGAAAACGGCATTACAAAACCTCCAGCAACTCGTCTACACACTGCAGCCACTTATTTTCCTGTGACACCAGAACACTTTTTCCTACTCACCAGCTGGTGAGAAGTGTCAAGCGACAACGCCAGCAGCTCGCACGAAGGATTGCTGCCTTCAAACACCAAACTTCATTGCTGTGAGTACAACCACGTCATCCCTGCTGCTGCTGGTCCTTGAATACACTCGTGCCTGGAGTGCCCCTTCGCCTCATTTCATTCCCTGGTAGCTGCTGGTAGGTGGGAGAAAGGGTGAGCATCACCCTCCAAGTCGTCAGCGTCACAACAGAGGAACTGCCGAATCAGATGTCATCTGGGAAATTCTTCTTCAGCAGTAACACCTTTCGTGCCAAGGAATCATACAGACCGACTAGCACTCCTCCTCCGTGTTCACAGCCACTGTACCGATCGAGCTGTTTGTCATCTGTCATGCTGACACCACGCTGGGACCGGCAGCACAGGAGCTCTGTCTCCTGAGCTGGTCAGAAAGTTATCCGCGTCCCCTTTTCCTTTGGGGGAGGCTGAAATACAACGAAACTCGATGACCACAGGTGGGAGGGAGAAAGAGGCTTCTGGTGGTAGCCCTGGGCTACAAGTGGGTGATTATCAAATGGAGACCAATTAATTTTAAAAAGCTCCAATTTAAGAAATCACTTGAACATGTGGTTTTCTCTAATAACGTCTCTAAGATGTTTCTTGTCTGGCAAAGGATGTAAATACAGGCAGCCTTAAGCATGTGCTGAGGAACTCTGTGGCAGGGATCTCAACTGCGTAAAAAATGGTCGCCGAACTGTAGGGGAAAATGACGATATAAAGCATTTCTCCAGGGCTGCCTGGCACTAATGACTTTAATACAGCGAGTTGAACAAACTTATGTGGCAGCAGTGACTGTGAAGGAGGACTTTTAACTTGCCTACAATAACTACCTTGCGAGGAGCTGAGTGCTTCAGTCAGCATGATGAATAGTGACTAGGAGCCTGCGGAAGGCCAGCGGGAGGATGCAGTGTGGAAGGTGGAGCTGGATGGGGCAGGGTGCAGGGCATGGCTGTAGGTGCTTAATTCCCAAAGTTTGCAGCAAAAAGCTTGGCTGCACGGCGAAGGATCTGCCAAACTGGTCTTAGAAAAGCAGGAGAGATACAGATAAGAGCACATACATGGGTGCACACTTCCCCAAAAATATACAGGCTCGGGGAGGAGGCTGGCAAAGGACCATAACTTCAGATGAATCCATAGCAGATCCAAGCCATGCAGGAAGGTAAGAAATAGTGCGACAATAGAACGTGTGAGTCTGCTAACACCACGGCTGTTCCTGTGCATCATCAGGCAATGACAGAAGACACAGGCAGAGTTAAAGGAACCAGGACTTTGCAGAGCTGATGGAGGGGCCAGCGCTGAATGCTGAAGCTTGCTTGCTCTCTGTCTCTGCATCCATCCCCAGGCTGATGTTCCAGCTCCTGTACGTCTCCTCCTGCAATCAGTCTCAGTACTGTTCACCAGACTGAGCCATACTTCCAATTATATTTATAGGCCTATTAGTAAAACTTGTGATCTATTCATAGACAAGCCATGAACACAAGAAGAGAGTCAAACGCAGTCAATAAATTGCCTGCAAGAAGTAAACTGTGCCATCAGCAAAATTTTTGTATCTGTGTTGTTCTCCTCTTTCTCTTAGATCGTTAATAAACATATTGAACACCCCTGGTCCTGATGCTGATCCCTGGAGCATCTTGCTATTAACCTCCTTTCATGCAGAGAATTGGACGCTTATTCCTTTCCTTTGTTTCTTACCTCTTATCTAGGTTTTAATCCATGTCAGGACTTTGCCTACCACCCTACGGGTAACAAATTTCTTTAATAGCTGCTTGTGAAAGACTGTATCAGAAGCCTTTTGAAAAGTTTAAATAAATTATATCCCCCCCACCCCTTCTCCTCAGCCCAGTATTTCATTAACTCTTCCCCAGAATCCTAATAGGCTAGAGGAGCACAAGTCACACTTACAGAAACAGGCAGACAGGTTTATCTCTATCGTGTTAGACTCGTCTAGAAGCTTTCTAACTCTATCTTTAATGATTTTTTTTCATTGTTTTTCTCCTTGTTTAGAGGTAAGGCTCTCTATTTTATAATTGGATCATCTTTAGCTTCTTTGTTAAACATGGTTACAATAATCGCTCCCCTCCTGGCCCCTCAGTCCCACAGGCATTTGTACAAAAAGTTGTTTGAATGAGCACTACCTGCTCATTCAAACAGCTAATATCTCGACTACTCTGAACTCTGTTTCTCAGGCATTTGCAGACGTTTATCATCCACTTTGAAGTTCACATCTTGATTTACTGTCATCTTCTCATGCCTCTGACCCTTCTCAGCCTGGGAATTTTGCACACATCCAAGAGTTACTCTCTCCTCCTACTCTTGTCCTCATCTCCCCATCTGAAAAAAACACAGAGGAAAAACACTCACTGCTTTCCACATGCCAGATCTCACTCTAGGAAAGGATGAAGTGAGAAATTGGCCAAGGCAGCAAGAGACTGGGTTTGGTGAACCAGCAGTGGCTCTTTTACCTTTTCAGTTACCAAAACACTTTATGCTGTTGACACTTCAGCCCTCCTGCCTCAACCTTCTGGATTAGTCAAGCAGTCCTGAAGTCAGTGCTGATGGCCACTGTCCACTCACCTGCCCTTGCCAGGCAGTGACTTTCAACCGCTTTGTTTGAAATAATTGATATCAAAGCTCTACTACACAAAAATTACACAGAATGACAGACACACAGCTCTGAAATGATCTCAGAAGGGCAGATGTCCATCAGTGCAGGAGAAGAGGCCCCCAAAGCACCTTTCTGCACAGCAGGGGCAAATGGTTTGCTTCTCCCCACACATAGGCATCTCTCCTGCTGCAATGGAGTGCTTTCAGTTCAAAAGTACAAGAGACACATCCAGCCCCAGGGCAGAAGAACATGTGGTCAAGCTTTGGCTATCAGGAGAGAGGAAAATCAGGCCTGCAAAATGTCCATTTGGTGTTACAGGCAGACAGGTCTCTTCGCTGACCTTCACAGCTGCTGCACACATGTCCAGCAGCAGCTTAACACGCTGCTCTGTAGCGTTGGGCCCAAAGGTTGGTTTGTGCACTGAGTGACGTGCACAGCTCTCCATTATGTGCAGGGACGGAGTTCAAGCCTGGAAGACAGTAAGTTACAGCAGGCCCAGGAAGAATGAGGGTTTGTTAGGGTAGTTGGGTATCCTGAGCCTGCGTCTCACTGAACCAGGACGTTACTGTCCTTCTCATTCACCTGGCATCTCCCAGGCACCCACCTCAGAAAGCTACCCTACTAGTTACCCCACTGCAAATGGACAATTTGCTGTGCATCAGCTGGAGCAAGGCAATGCACACTCATGGGAGGCAGCGGCTCCTGGCTTCTTATTGTCGTGCTTTTTGTTTTCTCTAACAAGCTTCTTCCAGAACACCATAGGTAGAAACCACCACCCTAAGCAGAAGCTGGAGTCACAGAGCCTGAAGAGCTCTGGGAGAGGAATCTTTTCGCATCCCCACACTTACGGAGCTGCAGTGCTGTCAGTCTGAGGAGGCTGCTTTACTTGAATGGCTGAGGAAACTTTATATATACCCTGAGTGCCTCCCTGGGATGAGCCAGATGATGGCTCACCATGCTTATGTCCTGTGCATTGTTAGGAAGGCTGCCTCTGCGTGATGGCTCCCGTGTTGTGGGAGGGATGGCTCCCTACCCCAAGCTCCCCTTTGTAACCAGCTCCCGTCTTCTTATTCAGCAGAACTGCACCATTTTACTCCCAGGGGGAAGTCAGGTGCCCACAGAGTCTGGGCACGGATTTGCCATGGTATGATTTGTTCAGCAAAGCTCCTTATACCCTCCTTAATCTCCATTTTATATCTCCCCTGCTGCACTTTACAATCTCTTATATTCCTATAATTTGGGCTGGATTTCCATATTTTAGAAAACGCCTCGCTAAATGACTGTATCTTTCCCCTTATCCACGGTGTTACTCCTCAGCATTACTCCCCACCTGTGGGGAGAATACATATGCATCGTGTGGAAGCATGTTGTGGCTGCAGTAAACGACCTCACATCATCTGGCTGTTCCCTGCTCTCCTATGCACGTTGAGCGATATAACTGCGGTGTTTCCTCCCACAGGCCCTGAGGCCACTCTCAAAGCAGGCTAACTCCTTGTAACTACAGAGATCTCTTGCACATCTTCTAATGAGGCCTGGGCATGGCCTCACATCCAGCGTGTGAGCACACAGCCAGGCTTTCTCGCACAGGTTGTCCCGTAGGCTCCGTGTGAAGCAGCCAGCAGGGCCAAACACAAGATGCGATGCTCAATAAAACTCCAGAGGCTGCTGCTCTGGCATTAGGACGGAGGCTTAACTCAGGAATCTGCATACGAATCTCTGGGATCCTGCATTCAGAACCTGTGCTGCTCGTGAGATTTGTGTGCCTTGAAGTCTCACATATTTCCTGTTCCACATGAGTCATTAGGAAGAGTTATTGACAAACAGGAGCTGTTCAAAGGAGAGCAACTGAAATGATCAAGAGAGTGGAGGAATTGATTCAGAAAGAAAGATTAAAAGGATAAAGTCTGGAGAGATTGGTTAAACAGCAACTACTGTGAGCATGATAACCTACACATACATAAAAAGTATCTCAGAAACAGGGAGACACTAGTAGCGTGATACATGGGGAGACAAGTGGAAACAGGCAGAAATTGAGAGTAACTTGAATTTTCCCTTTGAGATTAGCTTTCAGACAATAGGAAAGGAGATGTTCATTGTCACTACCCTAGCCTGATGCAGCACTTAAGAAACCCAGTTGGATTTAATCTTATACAATCTAAGACAAAATAACTCGTAAATACATCATAAGAAAAGATGTCCAGAGCTGGCTTTGGGTCAAAGAATGGTGCATATATCCTGGTGGGGATGCATCTTCCAGCATAACCGTGGGTGAAACAGCACTTTTTTAAGAGGCCCACATAACCCAGAGGAGATCTCCTTACACCAAAAAGCTTTCAATATACCTCCCTGGGGGTGTGCTGTCCTCAGTTTGCATGAGGAACAGTTTGTGGACAAGAGCAAGACTGCTCTGACTAGGGCCATGTGCACGGGTAAGGTTCCTGCAATCCCCACTCACCATCTGGCCCGTGGGCTCTGGTATGCTACAGTCATTTGTTAGTTTTAAACTTGATTACACAGCATGCCAGAGTGTGCAGCTGAGCAAGCCTGGCCAGATACTTATCAAGTGCAAATCGGTGCAAATGTGTATTTATATCAGCTGAGGCTGTGCACCACTCTTCATGATGAACCATGTGTCCATCGTACGCTCACAGACTCAGAGCTGAAGGCTAAAATGACTATTTGACTATTAGATCAGCTGTTTTGACCTTCCCAGTATCACTGGCCATTACTTTTCACCCAGTTACTCCTGGACTGAGCCCAGGAATTTGCCTTTGACTAACACATCATTTGTGTTAAGCTAAAAGGGACTTTTGAATAAGGTCTGTTGTTGATTTCAAGATGTCCAAACACGGCCAATCCTCTCCTTCAGGTGAGAGTTTCTTGCTGTGGCTTAACCACATTTGCTCTCTTATTTTAAGCATGCAGTTTCTATTTAAACCTGACCTGCTCTATCAGACATTATCTTCTTTTGAAGTCGTAAACAATTTGTTCATGTTCAAGCCACAGTGTCCAGTAATTTGTAATCATTTTTATGTTCACTCAGTGTTTTCAGGCAAAAATATATTCTGCTGTGGGTTGAAAATTGTTTATAGCGAAAATTATGCAAAGTATTTGACATTCTCCATGGAAATAATTGTATGTTAAAAGCACGTGTACATTCCTTGACTTTGATGACACTGGCTCATCAACCCACCTATTTGTCTGATCAGTCACATTATCCCACCTGCCTTAATACTTGAATACTTCCCTGTGATATCAGTAGCAACAGCAAAATCTCTAATGGGTTTATACTGTGACATGCTTGTCTTCCATGAACTAATTGATCTGTTCACACGTTTCTTTTAATTTCTTCTTATGGTTGTTGCAAGCAACTGTACAGAAGGGCCTGTGGTCTGATCCAGCACAGGGGCACTTGTCAGCAAAGCTATGCTTATGGAAAGGTTTTCTTGCTATCACTTTCCTCTCTTCAGCTATTAGAGGGCTGGGGTACAAACATGAGCCTAAGTTTTAGGTGTCATTATACCACTAGGATTGTGTTTTAATGGAGACAGTGGAAAGACCTGTAATAACACATTCAAAATGCACTTTCTGCAAATAACATGCAACAGTGACTTAAAATTTGCCTTGTCTACAAACATCTCTGCCAGTAAACTGATTTGTGAGATTGCTCATGGAAACACAGCAGAAAAGGGGAGTGAACTCAGCAGAAAGGAATTAATTAAAAATTCGAAAGAAGATTTGTGGGTCATTCCTCAGGACCCGCTAACAGATTTAAAGGCAGCTTAGCAGAAAGCTGAGTTGGGGGTATGGTTTCACAACCCCAAGCAGTGTTGTGCAAAGGTGCCTGTGCTTGTGTGGCTCAAGGTGGCGTGGGAGTCTCTCCTTATGCACAAAGGTATCCATTCCCTGGGTGACAAAGGGACAAAGACCACATCATACTTCTGACCACAGCAGCTTTCTTGGTCATTTAAGCACTGTCAGAGGTACAGTGCCTGAGTGTGATCCAAGTATTGGAAAAGAGAAACAAAAATAACATGCTCTCTGCCTTTTTTCCCTCCTATGTAGGCCCTGGAGAGGAAAGAGTCTGATTAGTTTATAGGGTGAATTGTTTGTTTAGATTTGCAAGTGTGCTAATGAGTGGGCTTTGTGGATGTGTTGTGCTTTGCACCCAGGTGGGTGGGTGCAGAAAGCTCGTTGATGAAGGGCTGTGCTGGGGATCCGAGTTCTCCAGGGAGCGTGCAGGAGCTGGTGTGGTTGTTTTCACTGTTGTGGGAGTAACAGAATGCATCTGAGGCCCAGGGAAACCCTGTCTCCAGCATACACAGACCCCATCCTCCAAGTCAACCACCTGCTTGCTCCTGCACAGCTTTGGTGGGGTTATGCAGCAAGGTGCGTTTCCTCAGCAGCTCAAACGAAACCCATGGCAGGTGCCGAGCATTGGGGCAGAGACCTTGAAGGTGACTCTGTCTTCACTAGTGGCCAATACAAACGAGGGAGCAGCAGGGTGATGTTCTCACAGTAATCTGTGTTGCCAGGGAGACCAGAGACTGTGTTTTGTCAACTGGAGCTTTTCCAGGATGCCTGGCTTCTTCACTAGATATTAGCTGCAATAATCAGTCACAAATGCCTGGATCACTGTGCTGAGACCTGTGTCTGATAGGATAGGACACCATCTTCTGGCAGGATGCAACTGGAGGTGGGAGTGTTTTAGTAATGTGGTTATCTGGGAGTTACATAGCAGCAAGGCGTCCACGGGGACTTCAAAGCTACAGGCAGACTTAGCAGTCTGGGGCTCATGTCCTTAGTGGCAGGTGGTGCTATGGAAATGCATAAGTGCTTTGAAGTATTTCCTTTCTCTTTGTAAGCATCAATTTGTTTGCCACTTTCCTGCTTTCTCCTGGCTGCCACAGCTCTTCGTTCTTAGGTTCCTTTAATGGAGGCACACAGTGTGTAGCACCTCGTAACAAATTATACCATTCCCTGCCTATGGAGGCATCACCCCTGAAGAGCTGCTCCTGCAATGCAGCTCCAAACTGGTCTGAAACCTGTTTATGTGATGTAGGTTCGCTTCACTGATCAGACATCTCTTCTTCCCATAGATATATATATATATATATATATATTAAAAAAAAAAAAAGGTGTACTTTGATTTAAAAAAATAAAATAAAAAAGGAAATAAAGGAAAAAAGGATTTTTCCCAACTAGCATTTGTCTCCCAAACAGCTAACAGAAGATCTGAAACACATAAACAACAAAAACAGAATTCAGATAAAAACATGGATCTAAGGCTGCAAGGGAAGATTAATAAAATTCAGGTAAACAAAAATAATCATGTAAAAATATCTTTCCAGAATGATATGGTTCTCTAAACAAAGCTTCCAAACCCATCAGTCACTAAAAGCGTAGGAAATTCAAAGTGAGTGTGAAGATATGAGAAGCTCTAATAGAAGTAAATACAGAATTGCACGGTGAAGCAACCCTAAGCTTGACTCCAGCAATGATTTGAGAAAAATCAGACACTCTGAGACTAACCTTGTCCATCCATTACCCACAGTGTCATCAGATCAATGGCCACAAAACTAGAATGCTTTATTCTCCCTCGCTCTGAGGTTGTGCTGACTCTGGCCCTTCTTTACAGCCATGCACACTCTACAGAAAAACACATATTTCACAAATTCCTCACCAGACAAATAGCCCATTGAAACCATCACTCTTCACTTGTCATTCTGATTCTATTTACCCCAATTAAAAAAAAAAAAAAAAAAAAAAAAAGGACTGCAAAACACAGGACCAGTGAAAATGAATCTCAGAGAAGGAGAGCCTGACTCCTTAGGAAGTGCTGGGCAGAGCAGTTCTCACTGCCTGGCACTTCCATGATGCAAGGAGCTGCATGTCAGCAGAGACACCCACTCAGGTCCCCCAAAGTGGGGGAAGAGGGTTGTCTGGTCCTGCTTCAGCTCTTAACAGCTCCCCCGTAGCTGAGCTGGTGCTGTCCTTCTGCCCCCAAGCCCACATTGCAACGTGCTCTGCAGTGGAACACAGTTGTGCCATTTTGCAGTGGAAAAGATATTTAAAGGGGGCACAGGTGCTACTTTGGAGCTTCTCTCTCTTAGCAGATAGCTATAAAGAAATTTTTGGGTATGTGGCTACCAGGATCATAGGAGTTTTGCACATTCGTTGTGTCTGTACCTAACTTTCAACCATGCACCATTTATATTGATATTTTTAATGCCCAGGAATAAGTATAGATGTTCTCTTTTATTTGCAGGCACTGTGACAGAGGGGAACAGCATGGTGAATGGCAAGGAGCTGCGAATATGGCCTTTGAGGCACCCAGTGGATGCCCTGGTGTTGGAGGAATCTGGTGGCACTTTCCAGACAGCTGTATTGTGGTGTTGCATCTAACAGAGGCATCCCTGCTACAGACCAAGCAAGCTCTGCAGGTGTCAGTGAGCAGCTTGAAACAGAGAACCAAGACCAACATTGGACTTGACACCTAACACTATGGCTGGATCCAAAAGATACAAAGCATTACTTCATGGAGACCTTAAGCGAAACAGAGCTGAATTATCTATTGGTTTAAAAAAGCCTCAGCCAAAAGAAAGCTGCAACATACTGCAGGCACAAAAGCACTAGACTAGATTTTGCTGTGAACAACATTTCAAACAACAACAACAAAAAAAGCTGTTCTAGTATCACTGTTTTTCTGTCTGGGTCTGATGATGGCACTGGTTGTTTTCTTCACAGGGAGAGCCATCAAAAAATAGTCATCTTTTCCCTCCTCTCTGTTGAATGGCTCTATAACCTTGGTGTGAATTTATAGTCTGTCATTGCCTTTTGAGATGCCATATGTGCAAAAGAATGAGAGGGAAGGAGACACTTTGTTTCTGAAAATGATGCCATGCTTAGCACTATTACAGCATTGTGGACAATGTATATCATTTAAAGCAGCAAGAAGAGGTCTTGGGTAAAAAAAAAGACCCCGTGGCAAGCACAAATGTCTCTTGTTCTTGGGGGCAAAGAAAAAAAAAATACATAGCACAAAACCCCCGCTACCTAATGTAATCTAATGTAATTTAATTCATTCCAAGAGGGAGAAAGTTCCGAATTGTTTTTAATTATTTCCCATGGATAAATCTTTTCTGACAGGAAAGATTCATCAGTACCCAGTGAAGGGCAGCTCTTTCTGAGGGTAGGAATTCACTGAAAGCTTCTTTTCAGCTTGAGGGTGACTTTCTAACCAGCAGATTTATGAAGGAACTCCCATCCCACCTGAATTTTTGAGTCCCTTAACCTTGCTTGACCCTACTGATTTGGTGTCACCTTGTGGATTTTGCTAGTCCTGTCTTCTGCTCAGAAAACAAACACCAAAACAAACTGCAAATACCTCTGCTTTTGCTATTCCTCTGGCCATTAACTATTATTATTATTGTTAGTACTAGAATTAAAATAGAAGCCCCTGGACTAGAACTCCACTGAACAAACACAAAAGAAAAATACAAGTTTCTTGACCTGTAAGGTTTAAGATTTATTTGCTGGCATCACTGGGACAAATGACCCATGGCAAAATGGCTTAGCCTTCACAGCCACTGGAGCTGGATTGCACCTCTGAGATCCACTACCCTGTGCTTGCAAATTGCATTGCCACGAGGCAGTGTCCAGCGGTGTGTGCTTGGGTGTGCATGTGCTAGTGATGCACCTCCTACCCCTTCCCAACCTTTTCAAGTAGAGACAGTGACATTGGCAGGACAGACTGAAGGTTATGTGTCAGGGTATGTGTAGGTGCCAGAAAAGATCTTCAGCCATTCACCAAATTCAATTATCTGGTCTGTCTTATTAGGAGAAGATCAAGGGCCTTGTGGAGACACCTGGAAAGTCATATTTGGGTTGTGGTGGAAGCATTTCTGATATGTTGAACACTGCTGGTCCTAGCAGTCAGCCAGCTTTTTTAACCAGACCCAGGTCCTGAACCACAGTATATACGCGGCTTCCCATGCTCCTTGAAGCAGGAGCTCTGAACTGGCCCAAAGCTGCATTCATACGTTCAAGGGATTCATGGCCAAGTCACAGATCCCTGCTGAGGGACAGTGCAGGTGAGCTCTGACTATGACGATGCTGTCCATTCTGGAGTAACTTGTCTATATATCCTTCTTACATCTATAGTGCTTGTGGTCCAGCGTACATGTACATGTATGTGGTTAGGTGATCAGATGCACAATGTTGGGTGTAAAGGTTGCTTCTGATGCCCAGGACTGGAATTATGGATAGGTCATGCTTCCTGTAGTTACACTGTCAGTTGTATGTAGACAGAGAATACAGATACATACACACACAAAAATAAATAAAAAAATAAATAAAATAAAAAAATGACATGATGGTAAATGTCTAATGGAAAATAATAGCTACCAGTAACGGTAGCAATAATACTTAGTTTCTCTCATAGTTCAGTGAAATGTTCTCAATCATCAATTTGTTGGCAATATTTTACCTTGGTGTTAAAATTAGAGCTTTAACAGTTTAAATACAGCTTCAAAACAACAAGTTTTTGAAGAATCTGACTGTTGATAAAAATGGTCAAGTTACTATGACTTTTTTTTTTACGGTCTTGGCAAGCAAGCATAGGTCAGTTTTGACACTACTGTTATTACTATTAATCAAAGTATTACTTACTACAATACAATACGTGTAGTGTTTTTTCATTTAATAATTTGTATTTCTCTATTTTTTGCTTTTTCTAATTTTCCCCCAAAAGAGATGCAAGTCCCACGATGAGATTCTAACCTGCCTGCTCATGGTTTGCTTTTAGATACTTTTCACAGAGCCTTAGAAGTATTGCTTGGACTACATGCTGAAAGCCGCTGGGATAAAAACCAAGAGAACTCCAGAAAGAGTCACCCTTGCCCAGGTGTAAATATGAATATCTTTATGTTTCGTATTGTGCTCTGCACAGTGGGAAGTTAGTCTCATTCTAGGGCTTTGAGGTGTTATCACAAAGACAGTAATGCATAAACAAGTGAGAATAAAACAGAGAAATAAAAAGAAGCAGCCACACGTGAACAGGGGGAGCACTAAGTAACAGCAAGGCGGTTAATTAACGAAAAGCTCAAAGAGCAGGCAGTTCATCCCCTCTTCCAGGCTGTTAGAAAATGACATCATGTATGTCAGATGCTGTCTTTAGGGTGCTTTTCTGTGAGGTCATCCTCCCTCCGTGCTGGCAATTGACCAGTGACTTGTATTTAAATACGCTGAATCCACAGAGCGAGGCACAAGAACTCCTTCTAACTGGTTGCACGTCTGAATCAATCCATCTGGTTAAATAATAAATTAACATAGCCAAGCCACAACCGAGGAGAGCCGAGAAGGGGTCACTGCCTGCAAGAGCTGGGTTTGCAGCCTCGGCTGCTGGCTGGGCCATGCCCCCGTTGTTTATAGGATTACAAAGCAGTAATTGCTCAGCTGGGGCTGAGCCTGTGATTCCTCCCCAGGTAGGAGCAGGTAAGCCCTTGTGGTGGCTTTTCGCACATCTTTAAGGCAGCAAAGTGCCTCGTTAATTGTAAGGTGTGGTAGGGCTTCTCCCCGCTGGGCTAGAAGCAGCAGGAGGCCTTTCAGCCTTGGGGGCAGGTGCTGAGGCTCATCTCCATCAGGTGCTGTCTGCAGGGTGGGGGCAAGGCAATCTGGCAGCCCTGAGGGCTACAAAAGGTCTGGCAGGAGGAGGTGTTTGGGTTTGGTGGGCTTTGTAGGAAGGGTTGTGGCTGCTGTGAGCTGCAAGGGTGGGCAGGGGGGTGGGTTACCGTGTTCCTGCCCTTTCTTGTTTGGGGTTAGGGCAGCCAGCGTTGGGGTGTTATGCTAAGGAGGTGGGAAGAGCCAGCCTGTGTTGTCGGGAACGCAGCCAGCGCCAGAAATATGAAGGGCCTGGCTTACAGCAGCTGTGTCAGATGCTTTCAAAAATGCTTACAGGCTAAATCCTAAAAATGAGCTAGGGAAACAAAAAGGGAAGACAGAAAAACTTTGTTTGTGGACTATACGTGGATCTGCTACTTCTACAAGCTGACCTGTGGCTTTCTGCTGATCCTTTGGAGAAAGAAGACCACCACCTCCCAAAGGTAGCGTCTGGGGTGGGAAGCTCCCCTTGCTGCTCCACGTGAAGGATTTGTGAGCCTCGAGTGAAAAGCACCCCTCTGAACTCCTGCTTACAGGGGGGTGTGCTTGCAAGTGTAAGCACAGTAAAGGTGGTGAAGTGCTTATATACACCCCTCAGGTGGTGGGGGTGACCCCTGTTTGCCAGCCATCTGGGAGAAAGATGCTGTTAGTGCATCACACAAGTGTAGGAGGTAGCCCTGGGGAAGAGGGATGGAGGGGGTGGCCCCTGCAGCCCTGTGCTGTAGCCTGAGCTGTGTGTATTTATTGATTGAGGGAGCAGGTTTCTTCCATATATTCATAGAGGCTGGTTTAGCCTGAGCTGGGACTCAGAGACTGTGTCTTTCTTTCTCTGGTTATGATTTATGACTTCAATCCAATTTATGGCCATTTACAAGAATGCTGAACTGGCTGTAAATCAGTAAAAGACCATAAAATACTCATGAGAACTGCTGAAATCCATCTGGGTGAGCTTCCTTCCCTCCCAAGAGCAGCCAGCTGAGGGCAGGAAGATGTAGCCCTCCCATCAAGCCAGCTAGCAGAGACGGGGGGGGGTGGGGTGGGGACAAAAAGTGCTTGGCTGGAGGAAAGGGTGGAAGCAAAGGAGGCTTGTTTTCTGAGAGCATGCAGGGCTCAGGTGAGCTGTTGTCTGAGGAGAACTACGGGAGTAACAGCAGCTCTGCAGGGCTTCCTCAGAGGAGCTTCACCTGAGAGCAAGGTTTGCGTGTGGTCCATGGCCTCTGGTGGAGTCTGATTCTTTCTGCAGCTCAGTGTTTTATTGAGTCACTGTTGTTTGTCGGGAGCATAGAGATAATATTCCTGGCAGTTTTTGTTCTTACCAGTTGCTCCAATGACACATTTGTGTGACATATTGCTTTGGATGTGATGAGTTAAAATCACAAGACCTCATAGTTCTTTCAAGGTCTTTACTTGCCTATCTTGCTCCTCAACAAGGAGCATGCTCAGTGTGTAAAGAAGCACTCCAAGCAAGTGGCTTCATCATGCCAAATTATGCGCTCACACCAGCAGCAGGAGGTGATGTGGTGTGTTACAAAATTTATTGGGTTATATTTATGGGGATTAAAATCCTATCTTTGTCTTGTTAGCAGTAATCAAGCTGCTCTTGATTTCTACCAGCAATGGGTTATGGAATAGGAGCAGTATGGAATAACTGAGTTGTCCAGAAGCATCCCCAAAACACTCTGTAACAGAGCCCTTCTCTACATCTAGTGTGTAGTAATTTTCAGTTCTTAATACAAACTATGGGAAGTCAGAAACTTGAGCATGACAGAAGGAGACTAAACACTCCAGATTGCTTTGTTCTGAGTCATAAAGAAAGGAATCTTTTGTTAAATACTCCCAAGTGGGAATACCAGATTTAAGGACTAAGCTTGCTCAGGTTCCTAGGCCATGAGATCCAGAAGGGTGCAATCTTGCTCCTCCTGGGTAGTGGTATTTAAGCTGTTGGGTTTGCCTACTGAATGCCTGAGAAGTCTCAATGTGGTAGCCAGCTGTGGCATGTCACACCTTGACCACTGTGTGATGAAGAAGCCCAGATCAGGGAGCTGTCTGATATGGGGTGCTTGGTAGGAAGGGCTAAGAAAAATATGTTCAAAATTGCAGTTCTCAGCATGACTCGTGGCTGTGGGTTTGCTCTGATAGTTCTTGCCCCAAGTCCTGGGTGCTGTGTTTGAACCACTGCTTAGAAAGAGATTGATTTAAAGAACACCCTGCAAGGAGGCTTTCCCACAAGCCTTGGCATGGTGTCCCTGGAGGTAATTACCCTTGCTGTTAAATGTTGCTGGTCCAAGTGTGCCCAGCTGTAGATCTGTGTCTGTCTTGCTGATTGTGTGTGTGCCAAAACAGTGCAGTGCTTCA
The DNA here is from genome assembly GCF_964211825.1 of Aythya ferina. Classification (NCBI taxonomy): domain Eukaryota; kingdom Metazoa; phylum Chordata; class Aves; order Anseriformes; family Anatidae; genus Aythya; species Aythya ferina. The sequence continues at coordinate 121,336,175 of NC_140296.1, read as the reverse complement.
CCTCTGAGCCAGTAGTTTGGATCAGGCTGGCTCAGGAAGCCACTCACCTCTGGGGTACTGCTGCAGTTTGCCAAGAGCAATGAACCCTGGCCAGTGCCGTGTGTCTCTTTTCTTTCTTGTATGTGGTGCCTTGGGGAGAGATAAGCGATTGTGCTGTCTACGCACTGCCTGTGACCCTGTAGTGCCCTGAGAATGAAATCCAGGCTCTGCTCTACTTCACATTCAAAACAACAGCAGAAAATAGCTTCTACTTTCTTCATTTCTGGGGGCTCGGGCTTGTGGATGATAACGAGAAATCGCTATGGCCGAGTGGTGAGGGATCAAGCAAGCCTGAAAAGAATGTCTCCCTTATCCCTCTGGCCAGTGCAGGCTTGAAAAGCGGTGCTGATCACCTGGCTGCCTGGATGGGGCTAAATCCATGCTAGGAGAACTGTGGCCAAGAGTGAGGGAGGGAAGAAAACTGGCAGTAAGCTGCTGGAAAGCCGGGAGGAACCTGCCCCTCTACATTGCATGGCCCATCCTGATGTAGGGTGCAGGCTTTGGGTTGGTGTGTGCTGCTCTGTCTATCACTCAACTGCTCTGGATGCAGGACTTCTGGGGAAGGAGAAGCAAATTAAGTCAGCCTTGTGGATTCTTTGCTGCTGTGAACTTGACTGGGCTCCTTCCAGGGTATCACCATGGAAGAGATGTGCAGCTGCTGCAGTGCAAAGTGTTTAATAGGTTGCCTGAATGAACATAGGCCCCCTTTTCTCTATGCCTACTTAGGAAATAAGCAATCTCCTCCTATTACCACTGGTTTTCTAAGGAGACTTCCCTCTTGAGCTATTCCTTATAGACAAGCCAGCAATGTCACTGTCCCATGATGAAAACTCCCAGGGCTGCAAATTTCCCTCTCACTGACAGGTGTTTTCCTTTCTTTTATTAGAGGAATTAGATAACCATCATCTCAGACCTACAGCTCACTGCATGTGCCCTTAATGCTCTGTGGGGAGCTCAGTTTAAAATCGGGAAACCTGAAAGTCAATGATGTTATGAGTACATGAAACTACTGTTAAGGGTTTGGTTACAATTAAGGGATTATATAGTGCGTGGTTCTCTGGCAATGGAATATTCTGCCCTGTCTCCTGCAGCCTGACATTTTAATTCAAAATCTAAGGAGTCTACAGTTGGTTTGCTCTTTTATTTATTTCAGATTGAGTTGTGTGAATAATAGATTTTTCAATTCAATGACTGGGTGAAAAATAAAGTAAGATGAAGAAAAAAGAAAATGTTAACTTCCATTGACCAGAGTTACCTTATTCAATCCAAAATTGAAAAAGAAAAGCTTTATTTAATTGTAGGGAGAATGTTAATTTATTTGCTGTAAATATGTACTTTTGTAAGCCTGGGCTGTTTTGAAAATACTGGTAATGCTTCAGAAATTGAAGAAATCAAACTTTTTCTGAGATATGTAGTGCCCATCCTTCCACACTTCACTTTTTTTTTTTCCTTTTAATAAGGAGTATTTGTCAAAATTGACCTGAGCAAACTTGGAGCCTCATAAGTGGAATGTGCTCAAAAGTGTGCACAGAATATCCTGACAGGCTTGGTTTGTGGCTTGACTATTCCAGTGAGTTTGTAGAGTTCCTGGTGCCACAGGAGCAAATGGTCTCAACTTGAATGAAACGCAATTCCTAACAAGTTCTGCAGCACTCAACTGTAGTTTCAAAGTCAAGCCTCACATAAAGTAAACACTTCTGCAAGTTAAAATGAGGTGCACTGATATGCTGAGAGCCTCCTTGCTTCAGCTGCTTTCCACAGATGTTAGCTGATGTGGACATAGTAAATAATTTGTTGTATGGGAAGGTATAAACTCATTTTGCTTCTCCCAGAGCTCAGCTGTCTGTGTAGGACACAAAAGCTTACTTTGGTAAGTGAATTCATCAAATCTGATTGTGATGCATACACAGGAAACAGATTTGTTGAAAGTGAAGATTACTGTTCCTGAGTAGCTGAGAATTATGCACATCCTATTATTTTTGTTAACCCATCTGTCCTGCTTTCCCCCCACGTTCTTTTATCCTGTTCTTGTCTTTAAGGTTAACTTTTTCTGTAATTTAGTCTGCATTTGTACAACTGATATTGATAAATTATGTCACCAGTGTGTCTCTATATATGTCCTGTTTCTGTGCATGTCCTTCTTAGCCCTGACTGTGAGCAAATGTTCTGCCTTTGGAAGAGATCTTGGTAGTTTTCTTTAGAGTGGTTTGAGGAGGCAATCTGAATCCATGGCTTGTTGGCCAGATGAAAGATTTTTGAGGTCGCTCTTGGTCATTGACAGCCAGGTGTTGGAGTTCAGTTGAGATTTCTAAAGGAAATGTGGCCTTGTACTGCTGGTGGCTGGTGTGTAATATTTATGGGGAGCCAGTTTGGAATATGCTCAGGCCACCAGTTTTACTTCTACTTGAAACCAGCCTTTAAGGTTCCACATTCACTGCTTGTTGGCAATAGTAACGATATTCACTTATTTCAGTCTTTTGTTAGTGATTTCCAAGGAGATTATGGCAGTGCACCTTTCTGTGATCAGAAAGAGGTGGAGGTAGACATTTATCTATCATAATTTGGAAACCTGAGGTGGTTACTCAAGTCAAAGTGGACATGGGTGACCAGGAGTGAATAAAGGCAAAGCTTATTCAAAACTCAAGGGAAATAACAGTGTAAGACACAGGTAAATGCAAGGCCCAGAAGGCAGCCAGAATTAAACAGGCCAACTTTGTGCGCAGTGTCTAAGCCATTAGCAACTAGCAGGGAAGAGCTCCTGAGGTTGATTCAGACCTGGCACACAGCAGCTCACAATTGGCTCATCTGTGCACTGGTGCAGATGGTGGCAGCTGCTGTTGTACTAGGTTTCCCCAGCCCAGTGTTACAACCTGTTGCCAAAGAAGGGGAAAAAAGGCAGAAAATGGTGTGGTTTTTCTAAGCCTCAGCCTTAAGCCAACTTCACCCATTCATGATGCTGAAATTGGGAAATGGCACTCATAGCAATACATGCAAATTGTCTGAAATGGGATCAGTTCTTTTCTGTCTTGCTCTTTTGCTTTGATTTCCATGTTAGCTCTCCTTTTTTGCTTGCCTGTGTTTTCCCTCCGTGTTTGACCTTTCCTCCCCAGTCCCCTGGCCTTTTCTATTCTAAGCTGATAAGAGGGAGCTCAGAGTTGATATGCAGGAATCCCTGGACACAGCTATTTTTTCATCAGTAGTTAATTTTCCACTTCTTTTATTTCCTTTGAGATTCAATACATCTACTTTCATGCTTCTGTGATTCAGTTTGTGGAGGAGACAGACAAGGAAATGCTGAATAAATCTCTTACCTTCTCTCTCTTGATCCTTTACTCCCATCTTTGCATTGCCCTCTCTCCTTTTCTTCATACAGCACAGTTTTCACATAACTTGTGGTGGTTTTTTTTGGTGGTTGTTGGCTTTTTTATTTCTTCTTAGGGCTCTGGCTTAGGACAATTACAGATGCTGAGAGGAAATCAGAGATAGTCATGTTTGGTTGAGTAGTAGCTGCTGGGAGCTCCAGCCCTCCCAGACTTACCCTGTGCTCGCTATAGAAAGCTGCTGTATGCTTTCACTCAGAAGCTTCATCAGTCCTGTACCATGCCAGTTCCTGAGGATTATGCAGCGTAGGTTAGTGCTCTCCATAAATACCATCCCTTTCAAGGTTTTCTTCTTTATGATAGAAGAAAAACTTTATTAGAGAGGAAAGGCTGCATGCTGTGGAAATGTATCTCCAGCAGTAGGAAGGAGGAGGAGGGAGATGGGAGTGAGAGGGAGGGGCAGGAGAAGGAAAGAAAATGATCAAAGTGTCACTCCTGCAACATTAAGCTCAACTCTTTACATCTAATTTATCACCTTCTCATATGCCCTGAGACTGTGTAAATACAGCTTCTTGGGCTACCGTGTCCCTAGTAGGTTCCCTGCTGTTTTTTATTTAGTGTAGAGGCAAGTTTTCTACTAGGAAATAGTCTGTTTAGTCTATAATCAAGCACTGTAAACTGCCATGTCATTACTGATAGAGGGTTGCTAGCTGGTTATACTAGACTAATGTTTGTAGCATCTGACTATGTTAAAATAGCTGAAGTCACAGGCTAACAGTACCTGTCATGTCTGAGGGGAACACGTGTTGATTTCTGAGCGAGTGGTGTGATTTTTAGGAGGCATGTCTGAGGGAGCACATATGGGCAAGGAACTGCCAAACGCATTTCAAACTCGTCTGGGAGAAGTCTGTTCAGCAGCCAGACAGGACTCAGACATTGTGTCCAAATAAAAGCAAGCAGATATTCAGATTATTAACAGAGCACAAGAGGATACGGGATTGTTTCATGCATGCGCTAGAAAGATTTTTGAAACCGTAGTCCAAATGTCCCACTTCATATAATGGAGCCAATAATGAAGTCCACAGGGAGAGCACAATATGACAAGGATTAGCATATGGGCTGTTTATGGGCTAAAATTCTTTCTCATTTTTCTGATTTCTTCGGTGATCAGATGTGCTGATGGGTTAAAAGGTCAAAATGTGGTGGTTGAAGTGTTTGCCTCAAGCTACTAGAAACCTTTGGGGTTGCTCACTCAAGACTATGGAATGGAGATTGATCTTCTTCACCAGAGAAGCTCTGATAGGAAAATTCACAGCAGTTTCCAAGCTACCAGTGTGAGACCTTATTAATGACTAGTACAGCATGAAGTGGTCTCTGATCCGAAGTCTTCATCCTTAACCCACTGCTTTAACACTCAGGACATAAATCCTTTTCCTTGGGTCATCCCTCTATAACAATCTTTCCTCCATTTTGTTTCTTTAGTGAATCACCTGAACTACAAATAATTAGTCTTTACAGCTGATCTAATATCCAGATCCCTTGCAATGTTTAGTGTTATGCCTAAGTATTGTGGAAGTATCCCACTAGCTGGCATTGTGAGTAATCTTTTACTTGATTTGAATGCTGAAGTTCCTTGTTCCTGATCTGAAAGTCCTCATTGTGGCTTGGTGAAGAGGCCATGCTAACCCCAAAAGAAATAGTATAAGGTCTGGCCATGAGATAAGTAGCTGCTTAAGAAGATCCCAGGAGGAATGAATCCTCTTGCTTTCTATGGCTGAAAGGAGGGAGATTTATGGCATTTTTATTCAGCTATGCAAACGTGACCTGAGCTCCAGGGAAAGGTGTGTTCTATAAATCTGGAAAAAGATCTGTCACTGAAACAAAATGTTTATATGGCTCAAAGGGGAGTCTTTTCTATGTGCTAAGTTGTCAGTTATCTTGAACTGAGGATATTCAGATACAAGTTTGAGCCAAGAAGCAACTAATTCACTTTGGATTCCAAACAGACCTGGCACACTAATGGATTATTTAGTGTTGTTGCTGGGCCAAAAAGTTAGCGGAAGCAGTTGGAGTTTAGCCAGAACAGAAATTTTACAATAGTGTTGCCAAAAAAGGCATCTATGCTTTCTCCTTTGGTATCATTTTGGTCAAATCGGAAATGCCTTTTTTTAATTCTCCTCAAAATGTCAGCTGCATTTTCAGGATAACTGCTACTAAAATGTTTTTATATAGGGCATTTTAGGCTTTTAGGAGGACATGACAATCATCACTTCAGAGAAGCAGGACATAAAAATATGTGCTGAGGTTTCCCAAAGAACTTTCGCTTGGTGGGGTGGCTTCTAAACCAGATATTCCTTTGCTTAGTAGGGTATCAGTCAGGACTGATATGCACAAGAAAACCTATGGTCTTGAAAATATCTTACTCTACTGATCTCAGGAGATCTCTTCCAATCTCATATCCTGTGATTCTGTAATTAAGCCACAATTAGTGGCAGCTCAAACCAAGTAACCAGTTTGAATGGGATCTTGGAAACAGACCATTTTAACCCTCAGAGTGCGTTAACACCCAGCTTTGATGGGTTATCGTTTCATACAAATGGGTGCAAAGCTGATACATGCTTTCTGGTCTTCCTGTTGCCTGAAAGCGGATGAGGTTGTCTGCAATGTGGACAGCACCAGAATAAGAGACATGTTAAAAGTCATGTTTATTCTTGTAGCAGAGAAAGGATGTGGTAATCTTAGCTATCTGCAGGCTAGGCAAGGGTCTTGGATGTGCCCAAAATATGGGCAAGTCTAATGTCCCATCTACAGTACGAGCAGGATTGGTCTTGATCTTTATACAAGCTTGCTGACTGAAGTACAGGTGGGAGTCTAAGACTTGTTGGCTGTGCCCTAGATTAAAAACAAATCCTAAACATGTCCAAAACTTGGCTGAGGAACAAACTTTTTTCCTATTGCTGAAGAAGTCATTTGTCCTATCACATGCTTAGCTAACACTCACCCTCCCCCTTGAGAGCTTTATGTACACATCCGCTTGCTGCATTTACTCTGGAGGTGAGTGTTTCTGGATTTGGTGGAATTCAACCATATCTGCATGTGCATGACAATCAAATGTTTAATGGAAACGGTTATCATATGAAATTGTGAGCTTTTTAAGAAGAGGTAGCAAGTCCTGGATTGGCAAGATAGGGGTGCCATCCATGGCAGTAATAATAACTCAGTTTAGACAAATCTGGGTAGCTCAATTAAAAATTAGTCCTAGAGATAAGAAATGCAAGGAATTCACTGCAAGTTTTCATTGGCAGTGATGTATGGAAACCAAAACTAAGCAAGTGTAAGCTGTCTGGTTCACCTAAGGTTTTAGGATTATTTACAGGCATTTTAAGGGTTGGATGTGAGACAAGTGAGCTTGCCATGGGGATGCAGGACTAACAGTGTTGTTAAATTGGCTTAAGGAAGTAGGAATAATAAGATGAAATTTGTATTGTGTAGGGATGTAGAAGATTCACGTAACAGTTTAAAGGTATAAAAGAAATGAGATGAAGTTAACCATGTGGAAACTATGGGGGGTAAGAAAACTTTGCCAAACCTTGCAGGGTATGGTTTTCCAAAGAAATGATGGTAGAATCAGTCAGACCATTCTTTTTGAACTGGGTAAGTCACTGGGGAAGGTACTTTAAGCTCCTGTAGCATCTGTCATGCAGAGCTGGAAGAAAAGAGAAAGAGGCTTTGATTGGTTTCTGCTGTGTATATTTTCTAGTTTAATTTCTGACCTTTGAGTCTCCTGTGTGTGATTTTTTTTAAACACATATGGTATGCAGTTATGTGTAATGCTGGGGTGACAAATGAGGCACACAAAAGCCTAGAAAGTTTTAAAATGATGGTTTATCTTGCAATGTTAACTGTTACAAAATGTATCAAAGGCCTGTTGACAAATTGGAAGGGGTTCAGATAAGAGCCCACTGGAATGATGCAAAATTTGGAAATCTGCCGCAGAATGAAAGACTTGGGAAACTCAATCTGTTTAGAGAAGATTAAGTATCATAACCATAGGCCTTGCTTACCTACTTAAGATTTCAGCAGTTCTAGCGGAGAAAGCAATGACAAGAGCCTGTAGTTGCAAGCTACACAATCCTACACAAAAGAAAAGTGATGAAGAAAAAGGAAAAGAATTTTTAATGGAGATGACTTTCCTTCAGAATGAGATAACTAGAGACATGGTAGCTCTCCCATATATCAGATGTTCAGTTCCAGACTGGGCTGCTGTCTTGAAGAGAGATTCCAGTTTAGACATGGGCACTTTGCTTAATACAGAAAATTTTAATTGAAGTTCAATGATGTGTGCTAGGAAATCAGGCAAAATCATAATCTTTCTTTCTGGTCTTGACATATGAGTTTGTCTTATACAGTGTGTGTGGCTTCTCAGGAATAGTATGCAAAGCTATGAAACTGTTTTTTTTTCTATTTTCTTTCAGAATTTGTTGACTGTGTTGTTCTCAGAGGTGAGCCTTCTATTACGGGGAGACTGCACACAGAAATGTGCTCTTCCCTAGAGTGACATTTCTAGCACAACACCACTTCCTCAATCTGAAGTCACTATTTTTCTCACTAGAAGTCTATTTAATTTCTGTGCAAGGATGGACATTGTCTTTACTGGAACTGGAGGCCTGTACTTGCAGGACTCCCAATAACATGTCTTAAAACAGAAATGGCACTACGGTTATGGCCTTGGCTTTAAAGATTTTTGTACTGGGGATAGAGCAGTAACAGCACAAAGATGTCATATCTGGCAGGTATTGTGCCTCAGGCACAAGGGAGGTAGCTTTTATGAAATAGTCTGCAGCATCTCTGACTGGAGAATGGCTGCCACAGAGGTTACGAAGCACAGGGAGTAAGAAAATGCAGCTTGTTGCATGGAAGCAAGCACAGGTATGCTAGTGTTCCTGCCAAGGTGTGTGAAGTTGGACAAGTGGGGTCAGAGGTGAGTTAGGGTACAGGGAACGAAGGATGTAGAATTTATGGAAGTGGTTGGGAGGTGACATGATGCTGAAATCTATTTCGCATGAAGAAATGGAAGGCTAAGTGAATGGGTGGGGAAAAGTAGGAGGCTGTAGAAGAGTGTTATTAACAGAGTCATGTTTCTCTACATAGATCTTGTCACTGAATTTGAAACACTTCTGTCATCCCCCCCCCCCCCCCCCCCACCATGTCCTCACTCCTGTGGGCTTCAGGGGTCTCCGCTGCCTCCACAGGTGTTTCCAAATGCAGCCCATGTGCTGTACATCCAGAGGAGAGATGTTTTGCCATGTGAGCCCCCTTGTATTAAGGATCTGGCCGTCCTCTCTAGGTCTGTCACCTAAAGTTTCTTCCTTTTCTGAGCTTTCTTCTCCCAGTTGTATCATAGGATGTTGATGTTGACCTACACTGGAAGAGTGAATTTGGAAGAAATACAGCAGCAGAGAGAAAGTAAGAAGTCTGGACAGGTGACTGTCAACAGGAGAAGTTTAATATCACTGGTGAATGGAAGGCAAGTGCTTTCAAAATTAAGGTTGTGCCAGTGGAAAGTGAGATGAATGTGATATATAGTCCTTGCTAGCCCTTCTCAAGTGCTACCTCCTCAGGCTAAGACAAAATGGAAATGACCTTCCATGACCTTCCCGTTGTTTAGATGTCTATTTTGTGTTTGATTAAAGGGTTGCAATAATCATAATTTTCCCAGGGTGGCTCGAGGTTCTACAAGGGCTGATGGGAATTGTAGTTAGGGGCGTCATTCTTTTCCTGCCTCCCATGTTCTGTGATATTTGTCCTGTAACCCCAAGCATTAGCAGTTGGTGGTGTTTGTGGGCTGAAGCCTGATCAGTCTGGGTGCTTTCTCTCTGCTGGATAAGCCTTGAACCCATTTGAACAAACAACTTACCCTTAATACCTTGGGACTATTATGCATATGTATGGTGATGTTGGGGGACAGGGAGATTCTGTCATAATGCATTTTTGCATTTAAAGCAGAATCCTGATTTTCCTAATAAAGAGTTGTACTGTCTGCCACATATATCTTTTTTTTTTTTTTTTTTTTGGAAGGGTTTTTTAGCCCTTTGGCTGTAAGTTAACTCGCAAGGATGTGATCTCTTATCCCAAGGCCGTTTCTTCTTTTCTTCCAAGCATTGTCTGCTGTACGGTGATACAAAATGCCTGGCAGAAGCAGTTGAGCCAAAAGAGATGGTACAATTCACTCCACCCTTCAGGAAAGAAATGAAAAACAAATAGTAGGGGTCCAGAAGAGGAGGGTGAAGGCTCTCTTTTTTCCTAGCACAGAAGGATTGGGGTGTAGCAATAAGCTGCCAGGGTGGAAGCTGCTGCTTCTGGGTGATAAGCCACCTAGTCAGAATCAGCTGGGAAGGGTGTCCTGGAGAACAAAGACCTTTCTGGTTGGCATGCTTAGAGGCAGGGCGATGAAACAGCTGGCAGAGCTAATAACAAGCCTGCTTTGAATCACTGGGGTCTCCATTTCCAACCAGAACTGGCAGAGCTGTAGAAGTGGAGGCTAGCGAGACTTACAGGTGCTTCTGTAGGGAAAAGAAGGCTGGGGACAGGCTGGGTAGGACCTGAAAGTGTACAGAGCTGGGGAAAGGAAAGTTAGACTGGGTATAGCTGAGAATATGTATGGGAAAGTGAGTGGGGCTGGAGGGGGAGTAAGTGGTAAGAGGGGGTAAAACTTGCTGCAAATGCAGTTGATGTCAGTATTAAAAAAAAAAAAAAAGTTCCCTTGGCTGGGACTAGTATCCTCAGTAAGAGTTGGAGTCTTATTCCCTGCTGCCATAGTTACTCATCAGTACCACCTCCACACAACACTTTGCTTGGCTCATAGGGCTCCTTTCCCTGCTGGTGAGGAGGGAGGGGAGGATCTCAGTGTCTCCTTGCCCTTGTACTGCTGTCACCTTCCCTAGTGGATCTAGCTTGAGTACAGAAATCAGACAGATGTTGCAATGGTAAATAGTGCCCAGCTATTTACCCATAGGTTCTCCTGCAGCTTTACAGGTCCTTTCTTGGAAAGGAACAATATTAAAAACTTACACTTTCCAATGAGGGAGCAATGTGGGAGAATGCTGAAATACTGAAGGTTAAAGAGACAAGCTCTGCAGAGCCTCAATAGAAGAGGTAAATGTTGTTTCACTTCTCAGTCACTGTCTGTTGCAGTTGCTGGCTGAGTGTAGCCAGTGATGGACTGTTGCAGAGATGATGTGGGCTGGGATCATGAGAGCACCTTGTGTCACAGCACCTCATCAGGTGAGGTTCACGCTCCTTAAGGTGCCTGCCCCAAAATTACTACCATTGGATCAAATTCTAAACCCTTTATTCATTCAAAATTTTCACCATCTTGGAGTGACTTTTTGCCTGAGCAACAACTGCAGGATTTTGCCCATCCATCAGCCAAAGTAACTTTACAGAGATGACATCATTTAGAGTGCTCAGCCCTGGCTTGTGTACATCCCTGCTAGGGCTATGATTTTAGTCACTCTCACAGGAGGGTCAAATCAGAGGCTGATAAGCTGGTGGAGGGGAGGACTCCATGGGAAAACAAGAAGCTGCAGAGAAAGGTGTTTTTTCCCCTACTTCCAGTGGTCAATTAATCTGAGGCAGTCAGGCAAATAGCAACTTAAACATAAATTTGAATGTATTTAGGTGCTTTTGATAGGAGTCCTTTTACTTCCAGTATTAGAATAGTTCTCTGAGTACGGTTGGGTTGGAAGGAATCTGCAATGCTTTTCTTAGCTGAATGGATGTGTAACTTAAGTCCCTGAGTCAGCTGGAGAATTACCAAAGGAAGTGAGACAAGGACTTTGATAGCTCTGTATCCTGCCTTGAACAGAGGGCAACTCAGACTATTTCAGCAGAAATTGCAAAGTGCAGGAACATGGAATAATCTACTGAAGAGGCAGTTGCTGCTTAACTGGTGAAAGAGGAAAAAATGTCATATCCTCTCTAACCTGAACAGAGGTGCTTTTACTCATGACATTCACTCCTTCTAATCTGCATAGTCCTTGGCTCTGTCTGCCTCAGCAGTGAGTTCCAGAGATAATACATTGAGAGATGTTGCTTTGTATCACACACTTTTTTTTTTTTTTTAACTACAGACTGATGAGTGGCAGGGAGTTGGTAGAAAATGAAGGTTGTGATGCACTAACTAGTTTGCTACAAGATAATTCTCAGTGATTAGCCTCAGAAAAGGTGAGGGGTGGCTAATTATTCTTTTAGCTCTAGTGGTTAAGGCCTTAGGGCGGAAGGTTCAGTCTCCTGCAGGTAAAGGCTACTGCTGCACGATGCAGCTGCAGCCTACAACAGTTGCACTTGTCAGTGCAAGCGAGAAGTTTGGAAGCTCTCTACTCTACATGGGCTTCCAGGAGAGCTGGCAACTGGGGAGGCCTGCTGAAGAAGGAACTTTCATATTACTCTGATTTACTGCAAACTACCAGGATGCAACAGTAAACTCTTCCACACTCTTCACATTACTCTTATTTATACTTAACATCCAATACTTTGGCTGTCATTCTTTAATCAAGATTTCTTTTAGACCTGTCTGAGTTGCTTGGGGAAAACCCTGGGTAAATATTGTTATTAGTTAAGTAATAAGACACAACAGGGTGTGAAATATTGCCCCATAACTCATGCCTACTCCATAGCAGTACGTTGAGTGGCACAAGGCCAAATGGCTTTGTGTGTTATTTTTTTAGTTAAATCAAATTAAAAAGACACCAGCAAAGTGTCTGTGGCTGTTAAAACATGGCCATGGTGGTAGGGGGAGGAAGGGGGGAGTCATTTAATAAGGTGTGCTGTCAATTGCTCACTTTTTAATTTAGTGAATGGTGAAAAGTACTAAGTGGAGAGCCCTGGAGATAGGTGTCCTTCACTTATCTAAAGGACAGATTGGACAGAAGCGGCAGCAGCAACAGCTCTGCGATTGCTGTGTGGCAGCAGGCTTGTGAGTTCTACCTCTGGTGGGCTAAAAGGGTCCATTTGCAAAACCCTGTTCAAACTTTGGGCACTCAGTGTGAGCTGCCATTAACTGTGGCCTAATAGGATGCTTTCAGGCCTACAAGATGTCTTGGGGGCATCTGTCAAATTGGAAGAATGATTGAGGCTACAATCTGTGAAAAACGCCAGACAGGTTTTCGCTGATGACTTGAGGTCCCAGCGAACTCCCTGGGACCAAATGCAGCCTCTGCACAAGTCAGATGGTGCTGTCTCATTTGTGCTCAGATGGCAGGGAAAAGGGATTCTTAATGAAGACGCGCAGAGGCCTGTGTTAACTGCTTTCTAACTTGTTGAGCGTTAAGCGTTGCGTCCACAGTTCTTTTCCAGTTCAGCTTTATATACCGCAGCATGCAGTCGCAGCTGCACAGGATGGGTGCTCTGGCTGGGATTGGCAGTGCTACACTCTGGCTGTGGAGATGAACTGGCCTCCTCCGAGCTCTCACTTCTGTTTTAGTTGAGAACGACCTTTTCCTGAGGAAATGGAGTCCAGATCTCTTCCTATAGTTAATACCCCATTTGGTAGGGGCAGGGGTCTGTGCCTTTCTAGGAAGGGGCAGCTGCTCACTAATTCATGTGTGGGCGTTTCAGGACTCCTTGCACTGCAAGGAAAATGTTAAATTTTGCTACAGTATTTTTTTTTGTTTGCTTTATACAGACAGCTGCTGTCATGTCCCTTACCCAAGGCCCATTAGCTACCCAGCAGCTTCTGATTCAGAGTCAGGCTAGCAATGTAGAGAACCATATAAAGAGATGCTCATTAATCCTTATTTGGTTCCTCCCATAGGCATTTTCCTTACATGCCCAGCATTTCTCGCATGCTGGACTCCCTATGCAACATGAGGCTTTCATTTGCTTTAGTCTTTTAAGAGCCAAGCAGTTTATTTGTAGAGCTTTCTGCACTTATTCTCTGCGGGGGGGGGGGGGGGGGGGGGGGGGGGGGGGGGCGGAATCTAGCCTAGGAAGACTAGAGAAAGGACTATCCTTTACTTTTGCTGTCCCCATGGAAAATATTGTGTCTCTGGACAAAATAGCATGAAGGCTGACAAAGTGCTTTCTCAATGTGTCTTGAGCCCAGGACAATTCCCAGAGTAACATCACATCCTTTGCGTGTGCTTCCGTGTGTATGTTGGCTTGCAGTTAGCACAGATATATCAATATTCCTGATGACAATAAATACAGCTATTAGGATGAGTCGAGGGCTTATCTTAATTGGGTAACAGATGAACAGGCGTATGTTGCTGTTGAATCCATCAGCATTAACTGGGCAGAGGTAAGTTTGATCAATACTGACACTTGAGTGCATGGGTAGCCACTGGAAAATATTAATTTACAATCATGACCGGCACCTCTCATTAACCAGAAATGTGTTAACCCTAATTGGTTCAACGGGGTTCTGCTGCACTATACGGTGCTGCTCAGTCTTTCCTCTCGTGCCTGAGCCAGAGTTTTCTGCTGATGGGAACTCGATGGTATCGAAGCCTGTGCTTTGGGTGGCCAGGCTGGCAGCTGTACTGCAGCATCCATCAGGCCAGGAAGGTGTGCAATGCACATCCGCATGGGTATGATGCCCATATGGCTGTGTAGACGTGGGGAGCTGCGTACGTGTCTGTTCATACCTTATGGCCGACTTGAACAGGAGTTAGGCTGGGTAGGGACGACACTGATTTATACCATCTGTGAGTCTGTGCCACAGATCTATAAGCATTCGTATGCCTTTGCGACTGTGTGTGCATGCTTGGGTGCTTGCATGCAGATATGGACTGAGCACACTTGTGGTAGCACTAGGTTGCCCTCAGATCTGTCAGGCAATGTATACAATATAGCTTTTAAGGGGAAAAGTAAATATATGTGTATGGAATACGCATTTATGAGGTGCATGAAAAATGCTTCTTGTGCTTTAATGCCAGCAATGGCAATTTGTTTTCTCTACCACAACAAAATCCTCACAGCAATCCATTGAAAGCAGTCATCTTTGGTATGTGCCATAAATATGCATAGAGTATATACAAACATGAGCTGTGAGAGTTGAAATCATCTTGTAATTAAGGCCCAGGCCTGACAGTGAGGGAAGCTGAATTTGCTGTTAGACCTTCTGCATCTGAGGAGATAATAGGATGCTATCCATGTCCACTGAGGATACAATGGGAAGTAATGGGCTTAAATTGCAGCAAGAAGATGTAGACTAAACATTAGGAAAAACTTTCTAGCCATAGGAATAACTAAGTACTAGAATAGATTGTCTAAAAGGGCATAGAATATCAGCTTTTGAAGGTTTCTTCACAAATTCACAAAAGGAGTTGGATAAATATCCATTGGGACTAGTTAGAGCCAGAAAAAGGGTTGTGTCTTTTGGAATGTTTTCCTGTTATGTGATCTCATGACTTTAGGAACACAGGTGTCTGTTTTACCCCTACATGATTGGGTGTCAGGGCTGCCTGTGATTACAGGAGTTGTGTTTGTTACAAACCCTGTTAGCTGTAAACTCAACTGGCCTTAATCTGTCCTTTGGTTTAACAGTCGAACTTAAATAATGACCTTAGTCAAATGATAACTGGCAGTCTGTCTTTGTTCTGAGACTTGCTATGGAAGACGCTGAGCAGGAAGAAATTTTCCTGGTCAAATGATTTTCAAGATCAAGAAAGCTTTTTTCCTCTTAAGCTTTTTAAAAGTTGTGGCTTCTCAACTGCATACATCTTGTTTTCTTTTAGTAGTGAAGGGCGTTACAAAGTTTTTATTAAAAATTCGATCCACATATATCAACAGATGAAAATATTAAATTCTTGCCCTATTACCTGGACCATGGTCTAGATGTTTTGCCTCTGTTATGCTTCTGTTGATTACCAAGTCCCAGAGTTTTTTTTATATTGTTGACCCTCCCATCAGCCCAGCAATTTTTGACACTCAGATGTCCATACCTTAATTGATTTCCAAAGTAATTTGCTTTAAAAGGGGGGAAAAATATATACTTCTATCTGATTCCATGGAGTAGTAAACAGTTATTTTTTCCTTTGTGCATAGCAAGACCTTTATGCCCTCATTTGAAGCTCAAAAGTAGTTTTTGCCTTCGTATACCATTAAAAAGGACAGGCTGCATCTTATGGGTACTGTGAGGGGGTGCCTAATACCCAATGAATCTGAAGGAGAGGAACAACTGGGGGGAAAAAAAAAAACACATTCCAGTAGCTGATCATTTGTGTATGAATAATTCCAGTTGAGCTGTCTGAAAGATTTATGATTTGGCAAAAAGATTAAATGAAAAGGAACTGTTGGCTTGTTTGAATGCTTCCACAGCAAATGAGTATGGCATATGGAGACTGAGAAACAAGGTCAGACTCTTTTATATCTAACTCTTGCTGACCTGTAGCCTGGATGCCTAGTATTTATATTTGTACTAATGTTATTTCTTGCAGCATCTTTCACAGAAGCTCAATGGGGAAATTTCTGACAGTCTTGTCAGATTTTTCTTATATATACAGGAATGAACTGATTGGTTTTAGTATTACTTGTAGTTGGAAAGAGTTTTTGGTCTCAGCTGGGAATATGTAATGAAAGAGGCCAGCAGGACCTGAGTACCAAATTGTGTGGTGGCCAAGGGTTTTACCAAGTAAGCTGGAAGATACATAAAAGCCCCTGTCTTTCTCTGTTCCCAACAGCCATGGCTTTTCTTATTTTTTTTCGGTACTTGAAGCTCTTTCTTAGTGTTGCCTGAGGGATCTATTCTACTTTGTATTAGCTGTCCCCATAATCATCGAGTGGGGAGAAAAGTTGGTTGTGTAGGCCTGCTGGAGTGCTCACCTGGGATGTGGGAGATGGGAAATGCAGGAACAAGGACCTCCCCCGTCTAGCCAAATGCCTACCTATTTGTTATGCTTGAATCATTCTTTCTTGTTTTTGAAAAATAACTTTGACAGGTCTTGTTTTTTCTCCCCCAGTGGGCAATGACTCATTGCTGACTGACTCAGAAACTAAGCAGGCTCACATATGCCTAGTGGGGGATTTATACTAAGGTGTCTGGCCTGTCTGGCTCTTGCAGCTCTAGAAGTGGGGAGCTCCACAGCATATGTAAAAGCCGTAATGCTTGCTGAGAGCATCTGCTTGGCTTCCCTCTACCAGCACTCCACTGACCACATCGAGATGCCTTTTGTGGTCCAAAGAGGTTTTAGTAGACAGCGTACATGAGTACAACAATTGGAGATGTGGCTTGAGTGTGGTGATGTGGATCATTTGTTGCTTTGAGGCATGTGTACTCACAAAATTGGATCCATAGAGGGGAATGGAGGACAGGAACCATCCACACATCCAGGGGTGCTGAAGAGACTGGGAGTGCTGAATTGATTCTTTCTGGTGTGTTGATGAGGGGCTGTGCTCATAATGCCCCATGGATGATCTAAGACAAACTAGGCAGACAGAATATGACAACAGAGGTGTTGGCATGAAAGAACTAAAGGGAGAGTAGTTATGCAGACACCATGGCTTTGTCCTGACTCCAGCTATATTATATACAGTGTGGAGTGAAAAATTTTTGGCAATATGAGAAAATGTGTGGATAGTGTTTCCTGGCCATCTCTAGCCTGATGCCCTCTTTTTCAGAGCAACACTTAATTCAGAGACAATTAAAGCAGACAGGGAATTGGTATTGGGGATAGTGAGTAAGAAAGAGATAAAATCTCATGCAAACAGGTGTTGGCAGTCACTGGAATTGTATTTCCTTTTCCAAGGGCTTAATCTGGCATTGTGTCTTACAGACTTTGAGATTTAATACCAGTTTGACTTGATCTGTGACAAAAGATTTATGGCCTGGCTGAAACTGCCCAGAAATAGTACTACTCCCACTGTACCAGCACTGAATCTGCAAAACAGAAGCCTCCTCTGAGCTGGGAATGTTCAAATGGCGGATATCACTCAAGCCAGGCAGCGTAACTGCCTCTAGAGTAGAGGTACAGCATGCAAGGGGAAGCCCTGTCTCTACATAGGAGATCCAATAAATGTCTCCTTGAAGAAGGTCCAGTGAGATAAGTCCCATATCCTCAGAATCAGGTCAAAGAACTTGAAGGATGTTGAAATATTCTTCTCACATTGAAGGGTCATGGGACAGCAGACCGCAAGTGGCAGGGGACTTACCTTTCTGGGTTTCCTGGTAAATCAGCTGATCACCTGAAATGGGTCATACTTTTTGGTAGAGATACAAGATCTGCTCCTCTGTTTGCCAAACAATGAACTGAAAGCTCTTCTCTAGCGAACCCTAGTCCTTTTTTTCCGAATATTCACCCTGATTTCTTACCACATAGGCATAGAACTTCAACTTAATTGTGGTTCTCCCTATAACCAGCATGTCTATAATTTTAAAATGCTTTTAGTTATGCTAGAGCCACAACTTTAAGAGCAATTTCTTGGTTAGCCCAGAAGTCCCTGTACAAATCAACCTTCCCAAAATCATCAGAGATCCTTCCTTTGTGGTTTCCAACTTTCTGTTCAAAACAAAAACTGCCTTAATGTGTGGTGGTGAGAATCTGATGTGATTGACCTCTTGTCTTGGCTCTGGACTCAAGATGTTCCAGTGAAACTGTAGTCAGAAGTAGACCTTTGACCATTCCTCTAAGCTGAGGAATCAAGTATTCCCTCTAAACATGATAGTGGAAGAAACAGAATCTGGGTTCTTGTTTTCTTATTAGTTATAATAGCTGCAGGTTACTACTTTGTAGTACCTGCCAGGGCAGGTAAAGGACAGTAAAGCAGTTCTTCAAATCATGGCACTGCTCAGAGGTTGTCTGGCTTGGAATTTCTGAGTTTCTGTACTCTAAATCTACCTGAGCTGACGGCTCCATTTCTGTTTACAATGTGGCTTAACTGAGTGGAATTTTATTTCCTGGCTGCACAATAAAACGCACAAAGGTTACCACATCTTTTAAGTCCTGGGAAGAAGAAAGAGAAGAATGGGGCAGGGGAGAGAGAGAGAAAGGAACTCCAATGTACACAGGTCATTTCCAGGGTGACAGAGAATAGGGAAAGGATCATAGAGGTCTTCAAAGCAATTTTTTGCCTCTTCATCATTACTGATATTTCCAGAGCACACAAACAACTGCAACTACCCCAACACCATTGCTTCCTTTTTTTTTTTTTTTTCCTATTGGCTTGCTGCTTTTCATCTGCTTCTTGGATAATTTTTTTTCACTTTTTTTGGCTTGGATTGCCAGAGAACCCATGGATGCTATACAAGGTGACAGTTCCTCAGCAGCTAAGCAGAAGAGTCAAGTAGGATGACAAGTAACAACAAAAAAAAAAAGAGGAAAGAGTCCCCCAGACTTGTAATTTCACTTTATTTAGCAGGATTGTAGGGTTAATATAAACAGGAGAAAAATGACAACAAACTGCTCCACTTCTAATGACATCAGGAGGTTTGAATCTGACATTGATGGGATACTTTGAGAAGCCACCATCGATTCTCTCAGTTTATCCTTCCTTTTTGCCTTCTGTCTGGGCTCAGAACACAGGACTGAAGAAAAGATGGAACAACAGGTAAGCTGTTCACCCAATGTTGGAGTAGCAAATTCTTCATTTCTATCTGTAGTCCTGGAATACTGTCTGACAAGCACAGGAAAAAATGAGTTAATGTTCTTGCTTCACTAATTAGCATAAGGACTCAAGATTTCTGAGGTTATGTACTCCATGTAACTTCCAGCGAGTCCGTAAACCTGCTGGAGAGCTTCCATGATTTCCAAAGTTAAGTGAAGCACTGTCTACATTAAAGTTGCCATCAATGTAATTACATCAATTTTCTAAATGTAGAAAGGGCTTTGCTGTCCTTCCAGGAATTAATTTTGCGTAGATCTTCCTTGAGGAAAAACATGAAACAAACGTGGAGTTTACAGACATAAGTGGCTTGGTTCTTTCTGTTCTGTGAGAAACATTTGAAGACTTTAAAGAAACTAGAAAAATACTTGTTACTTTTACGAGACTTCTACAAATGTTTTCTAAATGACATATAATTTTCCTACAGAAGCATTTTCCTCTGACAAGTGATCTAGTCATGCTGAATTTCAGGAAGAAAGAGATGTTTATTGAGAAACTTAGACATAATTAAAAATTGAAATGTGAATGGGAATTCACTGTTCTACCTTGAACATTCTGACTCACCACCTGTGTAGGTTCTCTGTGTTACCTACAGTGCACAGAAGATCTCGCTTATCACTTTTTCAGAGGTTATAAGGGAGGATTGAGAACTATGAAGCATTAGAAACTGTTGATGCTATCTATAAATTACAGCATCACTTTTCCCCCAGGACTTACTGCACAAACGAGGTGTGGCCAATTCTTGGACCTGTATGTGAATCTGCTCATATAGTAGATGAGTTGTCCTTCACTCACTTCTTACACTTCAGATTACTTCGATAGATGGTGCCTAAACTGACAGGCAAGAGTTAAGCTTTGGTTAAGTGATTGCATGTTTTGATAATCATCTGACCTCCAAATCACAAAATGCTTGCATCCACGCAGTGTGAAAAAGAGGACAGTAAAATGTTTCCACTGTCATTCTTGTGTAGATAAGTGAGCAGCATTGACATGAAACAGTCTTTAGTATTATTGATAACAATTGGAATTAAGAGGGTGTTGAAGATTTTTTTCAACAATTTTAGCAAATGGTGCTGATTATTTAAAAAAAAAAAAAACAACAAAAACAAAAAAACACACACAGCATAGTAAACTATTAAATACTGTTCCTGGAAAGCCTTTTCATGCACCTCTTGTTTGTTTTCCCCCTTGCAGCTTACTATCACCTCATCTTCACTGAAGAGTCTGCAAAGGTGGAATTTTTCCAAAAGTGAAATTTCTCAGTTATATTTGAGTTGTTTGTTGTTCCCTTCCTCGTTTTCTCAACTGCAACAGAAGTAACTGAACATCATACCACTAAAATCACTGACTGTGATAGCTTCAGCTGGAGTTTTCCGGATGTGCCTGAGTAGACTGCTTTTGATGGTCATTCATAACTGTCAACTTAAATAACAATATCAAAATATTCTTGAGTGGTTTCTTTGTTGTGGTAACCAAAGAATATATGTTAGGCATTCCTCCAGAAGGAAGAGCCAAGGCGAGTCCTGCTTTCCTTAGCTGAATTTTTTGTCTCTCTTGAAACTGCCAAGCCTGAGCTCAGTGATACCTCAGTGAACTTCCTTACTGTACACAGTCAAGATGCTGTCATTTGTTTATATCATCTAAATGACCTTCACAATGATCCTGTTTTTTTAAGGAAAGGGTTTATTTTCTTTGGGAGACATAATTTAGTGGCAACTTGTACCCATCTCATGCAACAGTGACATGGCTGCTTTGCTCTACTTGTGCATGTGATATCTGGTTTCTTTCAACCTTATGTGGATTTTTTTGGCTAACAAACTAATGAGAGGTTTGGACATTATTAGTTGTAGCTCAGTTTCTGTCATGACAATACTAATTTGTTGCTCTACTAGTGATAACACTACTTCTATACCTCATGTTTGTTACCACCTATGTTTCTCACCGCTATTTCTCCAAACTTGGTAAATGATACAGAAGGGTAACAAAGCCTCTTTTTAGAGGAGGTGGATAATCTAGTTCCTGGATGGCTAGAGTCTATCTGATCTTTGCTCGCTTCCTCTGTGGCAACTTTCAAATTAGAGTGGCTAAGTGCAGTCTTCCTATCTCTCTGATCTCAGCATGCAGGATGGTGTTGAAGATGATCCTCTGCAATTTCATTTATCTCTTGCTAGAGCAAACCATATCCCAGGCACTACTTTGCACAATGCCAATCAATCAGTAGTGTTGACACTATGATGTCACCTTTTTGATAGCTACTTAACAAAGATAACAAAAGGGTGGTAACCAATTAATTTTGCTATTAGCAATACCGTAATGTTGGTCCAACAGGGAGCATGCCTACAGTTTGGCAGCAATGATATAATTGAAATGGTGAAGCCTATGGAGGTTACTGTAGTGTTGCATTATAAGTAGTTGCATATGTGCAGCCCTGTAGAAGGGCGATGGCAAATTTATGAGGCATTAATCTGGTCACAAACTATCTTCAGAAGATTAAGCAAGAGCAGGCAGCATAGCTGATGTATTTCCCCTTTCCAGAGATAGGAGAGCAGCTCTTCTGCCCATATAGCACTTGCCTTTAACGTGACAGAGAAGCATGAAGTGATCTGTGCTGTGTCCCCATATAGCAAGCAGGTAACTTTCTCATAAAGATAGCAGGGAAATGAAAGAGGTTGCAAGCAATGCAGTTTTTCTGGCCACTGTAAGAGCCCTGTGTGCAGAGTCACCTCACACGTACTCTGAGAACAGCCAAGCGTGGCTGCTCAGGCTGGGTGTTCTAAATCATTCTAACCTTTTGCAATGTTTTAAGTTTGCTACTTAAAAAAAAAAAAAAATCTATTTCATTTCTACTTCTGAATTTCTGTTTTTACACTCTGGTGCACTCTTTGCAGAAGCAGGGAGTGCACACACATGCACATATTATAGGGATGGTATTTTTTCCCTAGAATGATATGAAAGTATTCAGTGTATAGTAAAGTACAAAGTATATAGTTGTTAGTATATGAAGTATGTAAGTATATAGTTTTTATAGTATATAAAGTATATAATTCTTCTGGATCAGGGACCCAAGAGTGCTAGCCCTTTCCCTTTGCTGTTTGCTTCCCATCCCTTTCTGTACAGTAAGGAATGTCCCTTATCTTGCAATTAATCCTCATGATTCCAGTGCTAGGTGAAGGTAATTCCACTTATTTGTTCTTGGCTTGGGATGACCAAATCAGGTTATCTGTCTGTAAATGCTCTCCTGAGCCCTACCTGTGTTAAGTGCTGTATATCCAACAGCCGAGATGAAACGTTTCATACTGTCATGTGCACATACATCTCCTTCGCATCCTTCAGGAGATTTGTGGGTGCAGTTGCCATGGGCATAGTTGCATGTCAGAGTATGGACTGGGATAGGTGCTTATCCCTGCCTAGCATCCCCCCCCCCAGGCAGGTTTTCTGAAATGATGCCAAAGCCAGTTTGTCTTCATCAGCCCTGGCAGGTAAATCATATTCACAGTAGTTCAGCTGCACTCATGGCTGGCAACAGGGTTTATTTTTCATAGTATGGTGAAGGCAGGAGGCTTCCTGCTTGCCTGTAAATTGAATGGTGTAACTGTTTCATCTGATGAGACAAGCAAATAGATGCACTGATCTGGGGCACGTGCTAGATGGAGCTGCTGTACATGCTGAGGGTAACCTGTGTGCTGCTGCTGTCTGCAAAATCTCTGCCTGGAAAGCTAGTGACTGACTCCAAGTCTATCACTTACAGAGACTTGCCCTGTGTTTTGCTTCTCGTGTGACATTTTTGGGGTTTTCCTTTTAAAATGAAGTGAATAATTTTCCCCTACTTGTGGAGGAAGTGTTTATTCTGGTTTTGTATAGAGGTTTTGGAGGTTTTGCTGGTTGGTCTGGGGATAAGGACAGGTGAGTCCTTCCTACTGTTTTCATTTTGTGACTCATTGAGCAGTCCAGTGAGGCCATGCACAGAGTGGCTGAGCTCAGAGTTGTGGTCACGGCCATTCCACAACCACATCGCATCAGCTTTCACCTCATAGTGGCTTCACCCCTGCCCTGAAAAGTGGTTTGTGTTTTGTGGGGCACATGCCTATTAGGTAGTGCTGAGTAAAGGTCTGTGTTCTCCTCGCTTTAACTTCCTTGGAGAACTTCCTCATGAGGTAATGTTAGAGCTGTAATATCCATAAGCATGTGAGAGGCTGCCTGAGTTCTGTTACTCAGATTATGGCCTTGAGCTGCACTCTGCTTGGTCCTAGCAGATGCTGCGATGCCTTTTAGTTTCTGCTCACCTCTGCTGTACCCATGTTCCCTATACCAAGCTCTCCCATACAGGACAAAGTCAGCATGTGCACAGGCTATTTGAAACACAAGACACGTGAGCTCTAACAAACAAGGTAAAAAACAATGTTTTTCACATATTAGAAATAGGAAGAGATGAAGGTGCTGTCAGTGGATGGCCTGGACTGCTGTGTCAGACATGAGGTATTGGGGTCAGCACATCTGTGAAACCCGCTTGCAGAAGCAAAGGCAAAATCCAGACTGTAGTGGTTCCTGTTGGTGTTGAGACCTCAGAGAGGCTACTGCACTGCTGTTCCCATTATTTTTAGGGGAGCTGGAGGAAGCTGTGGGGACAAAAGATATCTGGTCAGTCATCTGTCCATAAGGTGCAAAGATAGCCAGTCCCAAATTGGGCCGTGGCAAGGGGGAAAAAGGGAGAAGCAAAAATAAGGAAGGGAGAAAGGCCACCCTTCCTCCCCAAATTGGGGGTGGCGGGTAGCTGAGCAACAGAAAGCTGTCAAGATAGTAACTAATAACAATTAATAATTGATTGTACATCAAATAGCTCTTTTCCTCATGGTTTCCAAAAGCTCTTTACAGACTATATATAGCGACTGCATTACAGTGTGGTATGCACTTTTCAGCAGCATGGTTTAGGAACAGCCCTGCTGCTGAGGCACAATGGAGCCTGGTCAGCCCAAAAGAACGCTGGCAAAAGATTTGCACCCCCTCAGTCCTGCCTGCGCATTTCACTGAAGAAAAATGTGCATGGGAGCAATCACTTTGAGGCGTGGGGAGAAGGCAGAGCACTGTACAGGCGTTATTTCTTCCTGTCTATTAAGCCAGGCTGTCCCAATGAATTCAGTTGCATAGACCTTGAGAGAAGAAGGATGGTGGTTGGAAAAAAAAAACAAATGCACTTTAGAAAGCCTATGATAATGACTTAAAATTGCTTTTCCTTATAATTGCATTTTTTTAAGAGCTGACATTTAGTGATAAGCCAAGTGCTAGATACTGATGGCTCATAGAACATGGGGTCTTAAATAATGACTATTACATACTAATTTTTGCCTATCTTTGGACCAGCTCAGTGCAGAAAGGAGGTGCTGCTGCTCGTGAGGCAGCTGGGGGAGGGTGAAACAGTGGGACCTGTAAAGTTGAGCACCCTAAAAGAGCAAGTCAGCTGGCAGGCATGCTGCCATGTAATGTGCCCTTCTTCTGTGGCATCTGGATCTGCTCATCTCTGCCCCAAAATGATGCCTCCAGGAGGGAGAGCGAGCAGCAGGCATCTGAAGGGCAGAGCTCAGCACTACAGGATAGGAGGTGAAGAAGCATGTACCTCACCGAGAAGACTGCAGGGAGTATAATGCAAGTAAGAAAGCAATTAAAAGAGCTGAGCAAACAAGTAATAAATAATGTAGTGAGAGCTGGTGTAATAAACCTCCTTAGGAGAGCAGGCCCATAGGCCAGCCTCAAGTTCCCTGAACCTGGGAAGGAGAAACCCCACCTCCTACAACCACCCTGTGCATAAAGACACTTTAGAGGAGCAATTAGGGAAGGAGGTGCTTACTTGGTTGCTCTTAGATCATATGCTGTTAAGTTTAGGAGGTGGTGGGAAAACCCCAGTGGACTGACTGAGGCTGCTTTTTTGTAAATGAAAGCTTAC
Source organism: Aythya ferina (assembly GCF_964211825.1). NCBI lineage: Eukaryota > Metazoa > Chordata > Aves > Anseriformes > Anatidae > Aythya > Aythya ferina. The sequence goes on along the minus strand of NC_140296.1, from coordinate 121,311,278 downwards.
TTATGTAAATGTGTTTAAGAGGTGCCTTTCAGTGAAACTGTTTGCTACATTTCCTGCAAAGAGCTAATGGAAACCCTCCCCTTAGAGATGATGCTGTTAAGGCTGCATTATAGATTTCACCTGTGGATGCCTGAAACTCAGGTGACCAGCTGCAGAGATGATTTGCTAGGGCTATGGCCCTGCTTTTCTGTTGATGGATACAAATGCTGAATTGTTAGCAGACCTCCCATTTCCTGCTTGTTTTATTAGGCCTTGATAGACAGGTAGTGCTTTGAATGCATTTTGAGTTGTATTTCTTGTCAAAGACAGTTGCAATTCTGTGGTCTTGTGATTTTCTTGTTTTCCCTTTCCTGCCTGTCCTTAGACTTGCAATTATGAAGTAATTCCATTCATATGAAGGGCCTGACTTGCACATGGAGCCTTCAGTTACCATTAGCAATAAATGGTCCCCACAGCTCTGTGCCAAGAGGGGTAAAAATGAACTGCTGGGTGGAAAGAGGTTTCTGAAAAAATTGGCTTGGCTTGTAAACCTTGCCTACACTGTTGCTGTGTGTGTGTAAATTTGAACTCCAGGCTGCAGTTCTTGAATGCTGCTCTCACAGCAGCCTTGAGATTTTGGGAAGAGTGGATGTTTTTTTCTACGTTCTTGAGCATCATGCAGCCAGCTGGAGTTGTTTGATCCAACCTTCCCTGGCAGGCCTTCGGAAGGGATACCAGACATTGCTGGGTGTTGGAAGGGAGGCTCTGGGTTGCTGCAGTGAGGTAAAACAGAAGCTTCTGCTTGATCCAGGCAGTGAGGATGGCAGAGAACCAGCTTGCTCCCAGGACAGCCTTCTTCTGGACCACTTCCACCAGCTCTGTGCCTTTGAGGAGCTGCTGTGGGGAATTAGGCAGTCTCTTCTTCCCATGTTTCCCCAGTTAATTATTTCTTTCTTATCTCCGCATGTTCAAGCAGATTAAAACTCTCTTCTTGAGTGTACACAGTGCTGTATTTTGCCATGCAGACAAAAACAAAACATAGTTCACACATGAAGGGTGCCTTTTTGCTAGCAATGTGCACTTGCCATTAGACTTTTTCATTGTTCTGATACCTCCCCAAAAATACTGATAGCTCCTAACATATGATGTCAGTGGGATATGCAGGTGAGTCTAGAGTTTCTGTCCCTACCCTCACTGAATTTCCACTGTTGACAATCTTGATCTTTCTGTGAGGCTGGAATCTGTTTCTGGGTGAATTTATCCCTTGGTGGAGGCAGTGGAGCAAGGTGAAGTGTGAAGTCCCTTTTTCTCCATCTCTTAGGTAGTCGTCTTCTCTTCCACTGCATGGCAGCCTTCCTCACTCACCTGTAACCTGCAGACCCCCTATTGAAGTATCTCTTGTGGTAACTGCTGCCTGCTCCAGCACTTTCCTGGAGAAGGGAACAGTTTTCAGAGGAGTGAAATACCAGCACTTCATCACTGGTGGAGCTGAGTCTCCATAGCATGGGGAGAGAGGAAGGGAAACAGGCAGACAAGAAGGAGGATGTGTTTCAGTGGGGAAGGCAGTCTAGCATTCTGGCTATTGGTTTCATTCTCAATGTATCTCTCCTTGGCCCCTAGGATCAGCTTTTTTTTTGTTTGTTTTTAACTGAAGGATCTGCCCCTGCTTCAGTAAACCTGTGCCTTTCTGCCACTGTCCTATACCAACCCTGCCTGGTGTGTGGTTTGACAGTTGCCTATGGCTTATAATTCATGTGCATACTTGAGGTCAAACAAGCATTTTCTTACTCAAAGAATGGCAATTACAAAGTGTTTGACATTGTAGCTTTGAGCAATTCGTTAACAAATGTCTTCCTATCTCTTTAACACTCTACATCCAAGCTGAGTTTGTTTTCCCACTCCAGGTCTCAGAACCTTTCCTTGTGTCTTTTCTTGCCCTTTCCCAGCTAGGGCTCCTGGAACTAATCTGTGCCTTTTGCCACCTACTGATTTGTTGCTTCTCATCTATTATTAGCCCTTGCCACTCTTGCTGCTACCTAAATCTGGCAGCTAATTATTCAGCATACAGGTGTCTCTTCACTAAGGAAACCAGACCTGCATGTCTCAGGAGTCCAAGGTGAACAGTGATATCTACGTGGAGTTGTCTCTTTGAAGGTGAAACCTCCAAATTACATTGCCACTACATCTAACTCAACTGTCCACGTGTAATGTGTGGATTAGTATTTCATAAGCTTCAGTCATGCAAGTTCATGCACTTTTTTCTTGGCCGTATAAATGGTACGTTTCTGGCATGAAGCCCAAATTTCATGTTCTTGCTCCCCATTGGACCCCAAGTGTTTTTCCAGAGGTTGCAGGGGTACCAACTTTCTCCTTGTAGTTCTCTCAAGCAGTAGCTGCACCCTTGCAGATAAAATTTAAGGAGAAAAAAAGACAAACATTCACTAGAGATACCTGCTCAGACGATTCACATCTGGGAATGTTCTACAAAACTAAAGAAATGATGTATCAGATACAACATGTGCAGGCCTACCTGTAACAATGAATTTTATTATTTTCATTTTGAATATTTGCTTGTACAAGCGGCTTTGGGACAGCTGCTGTCCTTGGAAATAGAGGATCCCAAACCCTTTGGGATCCTTCTGGCCCATTGTTCTCCTGACAGAAGCATCCTGAGTTCCTGTAGTGGGGGAGAGGTAATGTACTGAGAAGGAGAGAAGAAATAGTGTTTGGGGGAAGGGGGAGTGCTGGGTGGAAAACGTTCATTCAGAGATCTCAGTCGCACTGTTCCAGCCTCATCTTTGCTTTGAATCCACAGCTTTTCTCTTTGTGTCTCCACAGAGACTGCTGTTGCCTCCCCCATTCCTCCCGCTGCTCCCTGGGGCTGAGTGGGGCACGAGGATGAAGCAGCGCCTCAGGCTCTCTGCGTGGACCAGTCTCTTCTCCTTTGTACCTACTCCTAGCGGCTACCCTGCCTGCTCTCTCCAGAGGTTTGTTGCATTCACACACTCCTTTTACACAGCCCCAGGCAGGAAGGGCCCCAAAAGATGTCAGTGACAGGAAGGGAGGGAGATGGAGAAAGAGGTAAGAGGCAGAGGGGGCTCTGAGGAGAAAGGATCATTGCCTCTGATCTGTTATGAATTCTCTTGGGAGACAGCCAGTTAGGCTGGGAAGTGAGTGATAGCCAAACCAGATGAAGAATTGTTCTGTGTCCCTGATGTATTTTATCCTCGACAGGGATTTAGTTTCTTTAACTATCAAACTAACTATTTCTCATATATATATTATATAAGCTGTGAAAGATAAAGCACACACAGCATCAATCATATCTCGTCACAATCTCTTTGCCTCTTTCCTTCTTTTTTTCTTTAAATCTTCTCTTTTCTTAAATTCTACTCAAAACATGGCTATTGTTATTAGGAATCAAACACAATGTAATTGAAAGGCCATTTGACAATTCAGGGGAAAAACAGAAAGTGAAAGGACAGGCTGTGGTATTGGTTTGGAGGTGGATATTGAAAAGAAGTGAGCACTGGTACGTGTGTGTCCTTTTTTCCTTTTCCATCAGTTGAGAGAACTCCTTCCATATAAAATCGGTTTTGTCTGGGTTCCTCAGAAATCCAGTATAGAGGTGGCATACCAACAGTTCTTTGGGGTTACAATAACTAATAATTCCCCAAGAAACCATCTTCATCTTTGAAGATCCATTGTGACATGACCACAGACAGGAAGGTGGACAGGAAGATATGTTGTGTGTCATACTTAGACCCTACCAGCTGGACTGAGTTGAGTCTCTGGAGAAAGTTGTGGATGAAAAGAACCTCTGCATGTTCAAACATCTTGTCAGATCCCCACATTCACAGGTCTGGGTTCATCTACCTGTACCAGACTGCCCCACATCCAAACAGAAGGCTACACGGTCTTGATGTGATCTTGCCTTAGCCCTGACTCTCCCAAGGCTTACCTCAGAAGAGAAAGTGGTAAGAGCTCTCTTTATTAATGTTACTGTCTTTTTGGCACACAGATTAAAGAAAGAAGAGAATAATAATAAAAAGCAGCAAGAGTGGTGGATAAATTTATCTCTAAATGCATTTGTATTTGCTGCTTAAAAGGTATCCCCATATGCAGCATATGCAACACATGATGCACCCATGGTGTAATTCTCTAATACCTTGGAAAAAAAAGGCATCTAAATTACAGGTTTGGGGTTCAATATGGTACTTCTAATGTGGTAAGATGAAAAAATACAGCCCCATGCAATTTTGGGGTTTCATTTTCAGAGATGTTGAGTATCCAGCGTACCATCTAAAATCAGCAAGAATGATGATGCCCTGAGTACCAGACAGGCCCTTGTATTTTTTTCTTTTCCGATTTCACCTTAAATTAACCAGACATTTTTTTTCTGTGCTTCTTAACTCAGTCTTTTATTATGTTTGATAGAGTGAAAGAATGTTTTTTTCCTCCCCTTGTATCTTGCACAATGGAGAACATAATGCCTTTGCTTTGAAGTCTTTGCTGTTATCCTGCCTATAAAGTCAGGCCTCTCTTTTGGTTTCCAGTTTAATTAAATGTGTCTACATTGAACAAGAAAGCTGTCATAGAGATCCTGAGATGGTCCATTCCTCTTATGATAGCACACAGCCTCTGACCAGTTTAAAGTAAGTTCACCTTGTACCAGTGCGTGCTGGATCTTGTAGCATGTATAGCATTTTTTATTAGCAGGGATGGTGAGGAAGGATTGTGGTTGTTTTCTAAGCAAAGGTCTTTTGCTATCAGTCTGAAGTGAGTGCTACATTAGTACAGCAACTCTTTTGGCTTCCTGTCTACCCAACAAGAACCAAAGACCTTAACCAACCTTAGCTGAAGGTGCTTCTTCGCAGTCAAATCTTGCAATTAATAGTGCAGCATACCTGGGACTGTCTGGGCTAGGTGCTCTTTGAAATGACAATGAGGCTGTAGCTTTGTAAATAGAATAGGGAAGACTGAAGTCTTCTAAATAACAGGCTGTTATAATGGTTTTCCTCATTCACTTAGTTTAGAGCAGCCACGTGTCTCCAGTATCTCCCAACTGAGTGTTTTCCTTGGCTACTCACTGGACAGTGTCAAAGTGGCGTAAAAAGGCAAATGACCTGGAAGCACACTGGATCATCAAAAAGTGGGTGGTAAAGCCATTTGGTGTTTTAATTCTGAATAAAATATTTGCCTTACTAGAAAACTGGGTTTGTTCCGTTCAAATCTTGCATTATGCATGTGGAGCAGCACAAGAAATCACCGGTGCTCCACTTGGCAGCCATTTGCTGGTGGATACTTTTTTCAAGGACATGAATGATACTTGTCAATAGAGCTGCCATGAATTTAATTTTAGCCCACAGTTTATCTACTAGCATTGCATATTCTTCTTAATAATTTGCATGGTTTGCTAAATCTTAGTTTTTCTGTCTTTGTAGTTAGAAATGGGCCTAATTAGCCACATTCAGAGGTGGACCTTCAGTGCTCAATAGTAGGATACCAAAGATGGCTTACAGCCATTTATTTCATCCCAACCACTTGAAAATGACTGTCACATAATCCCTCTTAAAGAGCTTGTTATAACATTTTGGGAATTATGACTTGGATCCAATGCATGAGACAGCCTTCATCAGTTCCCCATCTGTAGGAGCACTGAAAGAAAGACTTAACATAACTAGAGCAATTACCTTTGCCCTGAGAAACATGGCTAATTTGTAAGTGACTTTTTACAGCTTTCTGTTGCTAATTGTGTATTTGTTAGGATGCCAAGCCTGGCATAGACTGAATACACAAACTCCTCTTACTTGGGGTAAACTGTCCCGTGTGTGCCATGCCAGGCAAGAAAACCAGTCATCAGTACTATGCCAGCTGATAGGTCTGTGATATTTATGATGATAGAGTGCTGACAAGGACCTTGTTTCTGTAATTTTCTGTTGTCGTGAGATCTTGCTTTGGAAGCACGAAGAGAACAGTTGGTCCATACCATTTTATCCAGTATAAGCATAAAGGTTCATGCATAAATGTCTTGCTATGTTGTGCTTCCCAGGCAGCAAGGCCGTAATGAGTTTCCACTTGCACAAAGTCTTTGATTCACAAACAACAGGCAATTAATTTCCATCAGTCTTTGTAAAGAGGATAGTGGTATCACTCACATGTTGATATCACAGGTCATTCTTACTGGTAACTTTCATTTAAAACACTAGAGTATGCCAGTGGTGATATATAGATGACTTTGCTACTCACAGTTTGAAAATATTAGACTTGGCAAATACATTGCAGCTTTTACAAGTGCTTGGCTTCTTCAGATGAGGACTTACCCTCAAATGTGCCCGGTCAGCATCAGGCAGGTCCTATTTAGGGGTAAAATTTGAATATGGATCAGCATCTTCACAAGAATTACCTGCTTATTTTGAAACTTAGCTGGATGCCAAGTTCTTCTGAAAACCTGGCTCAGAATGCCCTTGACTTTGCTTCAGTCTAGTTGGATATGATGTCCAAGGAGAGGAGCTCTTCCATATTCCACAGTTGTTATATGCCTTTGAATATCACTCTGACTTTGACAGTGCCCTGTAGTTTTTTTCTTTTGTCTGTCTAGCACTACTGGAAGCCCACATTCAGTCAGTTTGGGTTTGCTTTGGAAATACTGAGAAAAGGTCTCGAGCAGCATGGAGGCCTTCGATCTTGTTATAAATTCTGAAGAACTGTACTTGTGAGCCTGTTAGCCCATGTCTTCATCCCACTTGTCCAGCTTCATGGTGTGTTTTCACCAGAACCCTTGTCAGCTGCTGCAGTATAAAATCTATATAGTGACAAGAGTGTGTGTCACAGGAAATGGACCCAAGATGATCTCTTCAGTTCCTTTCCAGCCCTGTTTGCCATGATTCTTCTATGAATCCAGCTCCAGGAAACTTGCCAAGCACTGACTGGACAGCTAGTGATCTTATATATGTCATGACCTCCTTCTGGTTCTCATCCCAGCTGGCAAGGTATAACCCATTTCCGTATTAAGCTATCTCAACCTTCAGAATAGGTACCAACAGCAAAACTGCCAATGGGGGAAAGTCCCTGGACACTGAGTTCATACCTGTGCCCAAGAATTGTTTTAGGAGAGTGCTGCTTGGACTCGGTCCAAACCATGCATGAAATTGCTCTAACAATTGAAAAATACAGGTTATGAGGTTCAAGTGCCTGGGAATGTTTCCTGACACTGTTATTTATTCAAATAGATGAAGCCATGGTGTTCACATACCTTCTGGTGTTGCCCTTGTGTTTATGGAAACCCTTCAAGCAGAATGAGGTCTCTCTTATAATGATTTACTTCATCACATGTGAAGCGTGGTCACTACTTAATGTATTACATTCAGATTCTCATTTAGCTCCTTAACTTCTTTAGCTGCTATTTTTTTCATTGGCACAGCAATATCAACTGCTTTCTGAAAGGTCAGGGTTTTTTCAGACAACAGTATCATTTGGATGCTTTCCTTATGTAACTGATACACTGGCCGGTCCTTTTAATGAATACTTAAATTTACTCAAAGATCATAAACCTTGGTGAGCATCTTCAGTTTGGGTACATAATGACCAGCATATTCAGTGGGATTTTGATCACAGTTATTAAATCAAAATCTCTCCATGCTAATGAGCAGTTTAGGACTGAGGCTCCCATAGCATCACCACAGTCTCAGGCAATGCAGTCATGTGCCTTTCACTCGTAATATAATCTGCAATATAACAGAGTTTGTTTTTAGTGCAATAACTTTCCCCTCTGCTCTTTGTTTTCATTACCTTCTGTCACGTGGCCCGCTGTTGCCATAATCGTAGTTACTGAAAAGGCTGTTAATGACAAACAAAAGATGGGGAAAAAATCACTTATTTCCAAGATGCTATTTTGTCTGATGGTTTTGCAATGCATTTTCTCTGTGCCTGAATCAAGAGGCTGAGGAGAATAAATAAACTTAATCGTAGTAGGGTCTGTAGTTAGAAAATTAACCCCATTAATTAACCCCATAATGCCCCCAGAGTAGCACTATGTTCTCCAACCTTTGCATTATGTGGATCCAGGTGAGCACACAAAAAGTGATTAAGAAAAGCTTATTTCAGGAAGCTAAGACTTGCACTACTAGGATCTACAACTTCATTGTGAAACTTGGTGGAAACCTTTAGGTACCACAGAACTGAGCAGGTTTAAACCACTTTTTGTTGGTTGACAGTAATTATCAAGTAGACAAGCCCCCCAGGCCCAAGGAGTTTTACCTCAGATCTCATCTTCCTGTGTTTGGAGCTAGAATTGAGAGATAGGCCCATCATGGTTTTCAACAGTATTGGTCCAATTAGTTTAATGAAGAATTTTATAGTTTGCTTTACTGTTGAATCAAAGGATCGGTACCTAGATTATTTTTTTTTTTAGTGGTGGAAAAAAAAAGCTTGAAGGGTTTTTTCTGATGGGATTTTTATAACCACCATGGAGATGAATGGTCAAGTGCCATGGAGCATTATGCTGATCAAACTCTGTTTCCAAGGAAACTCAGGATGGAGTTTCTAGAAGCTCTTTATGGAAAACAGCAAAGCTACAGGCTGTGTCAGAAGGAAAGTCCCAGGTTAGGCACATGAGTCAGATGAAGGATTGCGTGCATCACCTAAAAGCAAGGAGTTACAAGTAAACAACTAAGTGGGGAACATCTTGCGTTTGGTGTTTTGGGCCAAGCTGTGGAGAGGGAACAGATATTTGTAGCCCAGGCTAGAAAGAGTTAAGTTACTGTCCCTTAATTTTCTGGAGCAAGAATTTGCAAAGTGATGTGAGTCACTTCAGAAGAGTGAAGATGCATGGGGAACCGCTGCTGTCAGTACGGAGGCAGCCTCTGAACGCTGCTCCTGAGAGCTGGGCATGCAGCCTCTGTGGAGGGTGGTACTCGACAGCACTGCTTGTGGACGCTGGCCAAGAGAGTGAAAAGCTGATTTAGCTGTATATTTGACTGTGTGGGCTACTGAAGGACAGAATTCAGCATTGTTTAAGGGAAGGCTGGGAAAAGGTTAGGCAGGATGTTTGTTGTTGCTGCTTTTTTATTATTTGAATAACGCGCACGCACAAACACACGAAACACTGTTCTAAGCAAAAAAAGTAGCATTTTCTCAATTCCTTGTCCTTCCCCCACAAAATTAATGGCTTTACCAGTAGCTTCAACCAGAAATCTTTCAATCTGTCCTACAGCATATTGGAATAGTTACCGCAGTATAACTTAGCATAGATGCAGCAAATTTTGTAGAAAGGTGCTTTATATTGTACAGGAACAAGAAATAAACTATTGTAGCATAAGATACATTTAAACAGGCATTAGCATCTCAATAGAAAGATAGAGATGATCCATGCACAATTTTCTATAAATATAACTGCTTTAGAGGATAATTGCCTGAAGGTCAGAGATGCTGCTAGGATTTTTTTTTTTTACCTCAGCAAACTGCAGTCCAGAGGCCATCTTGTGAAATGTGCTAATGCCTAGTCCCAAAGCTTTAGGTGACTCGTCATCGCTGGTGGTAGGTGTTGGGAGAAGAGCAATAAAAAGCATGAGATGTTCTTGGGAAAGTAATGCAAAAACCATTTCAGGAATTACTTCAGAGATGACGAAAAAGCGAAGGTTCAGCACTGAGTTCTTGAACTTGAAAACTAAAAATTGCTTGAAGTGTAGGAAATGACCAGTTTCCCCATCTCCACCTGAAGAAAAAAATTGCATCATTTTGCAGCCAAGGCTTTTAACGAAAAAATGTTTACCAATTTATAATTTTCTACTTAACCAAAAAAAAAAGTCTATATTTCCAGTAGTTTTTGAATTTTAGTGTTTAAAATATTTTGATGACCATTTTGATAGAAGTGGTAGATGGAAAACATCAGAGGGAGGAAAAAAATCAACAGCTTTGTCAAAGACATGTCCTGTTTAAAAAACAACATACCTTTCCCATGTCTTATTAAAAACCCAAAACTTTAAAGACCTACCTACTTTGAGATCACAACTGTGATAAGGTAAAACTGTTAAAATCCTGGCTTAGTGCCATTTACAGAGCACCACTGTCACATGCTGTTATAAGAGAAGTATGTGTTTTTGGGAAAGATGCTGTGTTTTCATTGTACAGCTTCTGGGGAGATTTAAGGTCCAGCTGTTCCTAAAATATTTTAGTGCTGCAGTACAAAAGCCCATCCAGATCCCATTAACAGGATCTCTATCTGGAAGCTTGAGTCACATGCTTTGTAGCTGGTAGAATGCTGCTTTCTGGCCTTTGCTGTTCCAGTGCCAGCTGAAAAACAGCTGAGTATCTAAGAGTAACCTGGAGCTGCAAATACAAGGGACAGGCCATGCCTTATGCATGTATTTCTCAACCTAGGAGCACAACACCCACCTAATTGGAGCCTCAGCGAGACAGTTGTGGGCATATGCAGTCTCTGTTTGCTCTGCCAGTTTGCGTTGAACTCTCAGGAAATGATTTAGTTTGACTCTCATCTATCTCCCTGCTCCTTGTGGTGCATGTTTGTATTTTGTTTCTTCAGACCTGTTTTAATGAGCATGTTTTCTAACTTTGCATCCTTGGAAATGGCCCAACAATCATGTTAAATAGTCTCTCCCTCCCTGTAAAAGGGGATTAGTGCCAAAAAATACTCCTTGAACCTTAAAACAAAGAAAAAACCCACCACCACAAGCAAACAAACCATAAACACCATGGTGAGAGCTTTTAGTCAGGGCTTATACTCCAGTTGGTTGCCAGCTCCTTGCATTCTGCCTCATCTTTTCTCTAAACTTTTATAGCCCCTAATCGTCTGTAAAGCATTGCATACCCCTATGGTGCTATATAAATGAAATAACAATGATGCTCTTGAATTAATTGGGTGGTTTTGCATACAGTAGTTTTACAATATCTTCTCCTTATTACAAGACCCTCTCAGTTGAAGCTGCGGGTCCAATTGCCACAGATAATTCAGTGTTAGATTGAAGGTGTATATGAGGAATCCTGTTTTTTCCCTTATGAGCTCTTTGTGGGGAGGATATGTTTTAGTTCATTAAAGACGTACATTAGACAATTACTTTATATGCTCCTCTCCTATTCCTTCCTCCTTTTTAGTCTTCAGTTTTACAGGTCTCCTTACAAAACACCCAATCTTACAGAGGTTTATGAATCTCCATAAAGTTGCCTTTTTTTTTTTCTTTTTAAATCTGGGGGAAAATAAAAACACCCTCTCTCCCCAAGATATGACACAGTTAATTTTTGATCTCCTCAAGGGACTGAAGCACAGCATCTCTATCTGGGCTGGATAAGACAGCTATTTGTCTGTTTGCTATTGTTATTTGCTACAGTCAAGGCAAAAGACAAGCACATCAGACATGTCACATGCTCATGAAATGCAATGGGTACCACCCCTTGAATTCATCCTCTTGTAGCAGATATCCTGTTCATGGGTGGAAGGCTCTGTTACACTCACAGAAGTGACATGACATAACATCGTGGCACTATTAGTCAGGTGTCCATCAGGAGGAATTTGATGCAGAATCCCAGGAGAGGGTTAGGGTTGTGTATTCCAAGAACCATTTCAAACCCTTCACCTAACTAGTCCTGTGAAGATGCAGAGACCAATTAGATACATACAGCAGAGTCAGATGAGATGTTAGTCTAATTCAACCAACAACTCTCCCTGATTTTTTTCCGTTGTGGAGAATGAATGAGTGTCAGGTGCAAGCTGAACAGCTACAGGCAACATAGTTGCAGGGGGAGGCACCCTCTCAACAAACACTAAGAGAAATCATTTTACGTTTTTCTGGGTAGAGCCCGAGGTTCTACCACCTAGAAATGAAGAACTCTAATCAAAATGACAGAAACAAACAAACAAAATTATATAGTTCTGGCCACCTGTAGATCAAGGATGAGTTGCACTGTTACTTTACAAATGGGGAAATTGAGGCACATAATGTTGCAACAGATTTCCTTCAGATCACCTACCTGCATATCAGCAAAGAGCATTGAAATACATCCCTAAGATGTTCTTCTCCCAGAGTGGTTCTATTTATTCTCCAAGCCCTGTCCTCCATCGATAGAAGTATTTTCTTGCTAAAAGAACAGCATCTGTGGTGGTTTTTCCCACCAACAGCAAAGTCAACAAACCTTGTGAACTAATTTCACTAGCAGATGTTTCTATTGTAGGTAACCTCGGAGGTTAGCATCTTAAAGAGGGAGGGCAATCCAACAGGAGCTGTAGCTTCCACTGACTTGGAAAACGTGATTTTACTGCAGTACTGCTGGAGCCAAACATTTGAAGAAGTATTACTTCTGATGTGGAAATCCCATGAGATTCTAGAAATTCCAGAAAGTAGGTTTCAAGTTCTTTCACTGCCACAAGTATCAAGTTCAGACTTTAAGGAAGCTTGGCTCAAACTTTCTTGCTGGTTAAAACAGAAAAATATAGAACACGCTGATGAGGGTATCCTGGAAAACCACTAGAATACTCTTAATGAGTAAGGAATCAGCAAGTATATAAACAGGCATCTATTCTGTACAACTTCTGCTTCTCAGTGCAGAATCTCTTGTTTCAATGTGTCGTGGAGAAGTTATGTCTTGCAAATATCTTGTAAAAGTGAGATTGCTGCTTTGCAGCCCCAGTGGAGCTCAGGGCAAATGCAAGGAAGAACAATGACTTTGTGTCTGCCTGTGTGTGGTTCTCAGCTTCAGCTGGGTAATGAATGAAAAAATACACTGGGGCTATTTGGAAAGCAACTGGCTTGTACTTCTTCCACCCTTAGAATGCAAAAAAAACTTCTTCAACTTAATCAGAAGAGATTTGCTACCAAAGGCAGAAGGTCTCTGTGGTTGCCACAACGCTGTCAACAGTCACAGTCATAAGAAGGTCATAGTGGAGATGTTCGGAGTTAGCTACTAAATTTATTCAACACTCTTAGTCTCTGTTTAGATAGACTAAAGCTACCACAAGGTCGAGCTTCTCTCTGGTGCAAACTGCAAGCTTATAAATGCAGGCTCAGGTGTGTGGACCAGACTCATATTGCAGAGTCCCCAGCACTCTGTTTGCCTGAACACGCTTGGTGAGTCGCTGGGTCAACAAGCGTGTTTATGCAGGCATCCAGTTCGCTCTCTGAATGGCAGCCACAGGGAAAGGATGTAAATGCGCTGCGTGGTCTTTGGTCCCAAGACCAGTTTTGGAGCAGTGCAGGCATAGCTTTAGTTTGAACTCTGTATCCTCTCCTGCTCCCAGCATGCTGGTTTTCCTACTCTTAACAGTAAGCACGTTCTTTAGCATGCTACTGTCAGAAAAGTAGATCTGGGAATTGCATTGTGCTGGACCCTGCTTCAGTATCAGATGAGCGTAGCTTGAATTAAAAAAAGAGAAGAGGCTGCTCTGAGTTACACCAGGAACTGATTTAGATACCCTTTTTGCTCCTTACCAGATGCTTTTCTGTTGCCAGAGAGAGATTGACTGAATCGGGAAGCCTGACCCTTCATAGACAGCTCCTGGATAGCATTATGCAGCTATCTTTTGCAAATGGAAATGTGTTGTTTTTCACAGAGAAGATCCAGACTAGGGCTGTAATCAACATAATAGAGATGATAATGGAGATACCAAGCACAAAGGAACCTTACAAGGTTTTTCTGGTTCTCCAGATCCTAGGTAACACACACACAGACTGCAGCCCAACATCAGTGTGGGGGGGATGCTATATCCTCGTATAAGCACAAATGTGTGTATTATGGCATCTTTGCCTTGCTACCAGTTACAGGTCCTCTGATGCTAGAAGAAAATTCAGAGGTTATGGTCAGCTTTTCTTCTGCTCTCTTGCCTGGGCAGCTTGGTTTGTCTCTATGGTCACAGGTATCTTAGCAAAGGCAGCAGTATATCAGCCCCTTATTCTGTGGCTTTCTCCTTTACATTTTGCAGGGGCGTTATCTGAAAATAGTCTTGTAGAGGAAGGGAGGAAAAAGAGGCCATCTGCAGCTTCAGCTGTCAGGCTGGTGAAGACAGGGGCCAGGAAGGTGTAGATTTAGATGACAGATGCCCAGACAAGTGGCAGATAAGTGGGGAACTTGGTGACAGAAAATTGTACGATGGAAATAGAAAGAATGAAAAAACAGGCTATGACTTCAAAAGAGAAGGAAGAGGATCTGAGTAACCAACCCCAATACCTTGTTATGTCGGGCTTTACTTGGGATCTCTAAGGTTGTGCTTCAAACTGGTTCTGAGCTTAGGGAGGCCTCCCACATTTCCTTTTCTCTGGATTCTTTCTAGGGCTCATGAGCTGAAACCTTGATATCTTCCAGTGACCTCTGCAGGGCTTTGGGGTTTTCCCATTGTGCGCTGCCTGCCCCAGTCTTGCTGAGGCTGGCCAATGCCAACACTCACAGCAATGCCATGCTGATGGCTTTTTTATAATTTGAATAACACATCTTAAATACCATGGACGAGGTGCTTCTCCCATGGAAGGGTCAGTCTCACTTCGGGTGACAGAGGTCTCATTTTATAGGGGGCAAGCAAGGGCCCTGCTGGTGCCTGCTCTTCTCATGAGGCAAGCCCTTCAAATGAGGAACAAATCCCTGTGCTAGAGACCTAACAATCAAATGAGCAATATAATGGCATCTGTACATCTTCTTTGTCACTCTTGACTTGTGGATTCTTCCACCTGTGTTTTACTGGCTTGGACTTGGGGCCATACATTAATGTGTTGCTGGGAGGAGTAGAAGACAAAGAGAAACACACCCAGAACCCTACTGAGCTCTCTTGCAAACCTATTCATTGCTGCTGCAGGTGTCATAACTCTCAGGAGTCATAAAACCTAGAACTTTTGAGTAGACAAATGGAAACACTTTTTCAGGTCAGGACTCCCAAGTGCTAGGGCATGACCACTATTGCCTTCTTGGAAAGGTGGAAAGTGATGTGGTAGAGAAAAACCCTGTATCCATATTTTATGGCTGAGGAAGAAGGTCCCAAGAGACAGTATCTTGCCCAAGCTACGCAAGAGGTTTGTGCTTAATATGGTTGCCCTCTTCCTGCCCTATTCTCCCCTCCTGCTGTTGATACATGGTCTGTGATTCCTTATCATAAATAAGATTTGTGAGCTCTTTGGGGAAATGGACTGTCTCTTCTCTAATGCTTGTGCAGCTTGTACAGGGGTATAAATAATAATAGTCATTAATGCTAATAATGTGTTTTTTAACCTCCTGATCATCCTCTGTCTGATAAAATAGAAACAGGAGAGAAATCTTGCTTTGAAAAAGAAGCTACTGGCGGAAACTCTGAACATTGCAAAAGCTGGCAGAAGTTGGGTATAGTGCAAACTTAAGGCTGCCTCCTCATGTTTTCCATCAAATGAGAGTATGCAATTGCATCACAGACTAATTTTCTTAAGTAGTAGGTGGGCTGTAAACTCTTCTCTGGTCAGTACGCTGAGTTTTTGGCATAGTCTGTAGAGAGGTAAAATGTCCCTATTACATGAGATGCCTGGTCTCTTGTTTCCTCCAGTAACAGCTGGCAAATCATTTTCACCTCTGTTACTTTCACCTCTCTCCTTCTTTGTTCACCTTGTCTGTCTTAGCACCTGGTATCAGTGGTTTGAAATCATTTCTCACCGTCCTTCTGTATAGCATCTAGAACAGGACTTGGTCTCAGTGTGGACTGTACACCTCTAAAACACAAACAATAAATAGCACTGGAGAATATATTTGTATACACAATACAGAGCAAGTAAGGGAAAGGGCTGTCCTTCAGATTTCACTGTTGAAGGGACCACATCAGTGGTCACTGAGTTTTTCAACTGTTTTTATTGGGCTTGAGAGCAGGTCCTCAGTGATGCATAGAAACGTGTGGAGCCCTGCCTACACAGAAATTACTCGGCGTTGTACTGAAAACCAAATGTTTTCATACCACACAACTCATATAATATTTTCCAGGACCTGTGGTTTGGCCAAATGAAGTCTAGCTTAATGCAACCCTGCTCGTAAGTTTTCTGCTCCTCTGGGTAATGTTGTCCTCACCACCACAGGCTTAACTTTATTTCTAAGATGCAGTGATATTGTTGTTCTGATGGCTAAAGACATAAATGAACGCAGATTTTTACAGAGAAGGACTATCATTTATTTGGCTTTATATTGCTGTAACTACGGATACATTTTCGGATGTGCAAGCCCATATACCTGGAAAGCTGTTTAGGTTTGGTTTGTTTTTTTTTTGGCTATATTCTTTAGTTTAATAAAAGATATTGCCTCTTCCTACAAACCTTGCCTCACATTATTTGCCTTTCAGCTCTCTATCCACAGTAATTTCAGCACTGGAACTGTTAAGAAAAGGCACAAATTGTTTCTTCCACTAATCATAAAGCACTCCCCCAGTCCCAAGTATCTTAAACAACCAAGCCCTTGCTTGCTCAAGCTTTCAAAAATAAAAACAAAATAATAAAAATCCATCCTTGGGTAAGAGACTAGGTCTGAAAAATATCAGCCTGGGAGTTTGTAATTTCAAGACCTGTTGAAGCACTGCAAGGAGACTCTTACAATGGGGATGCTCACACAGCCCAAGCTTTGTCCGCCTTCCAGCCAGCCAAGTGGGGACTCCACAGCGCACAAAATGGCTGTGGAGAGCCCACCACTGCCCCATAACTCTGTCCAGGAAATATCAAGCTGTCCAAAAATGTGCAGGTCAGCTGTCATTGGAGATAGTGAGATTCATGCATTTGGATAATACTCAGCAGTCATTTCTTGGGTCTTCCTCATGTCAGGCAGATTGGACGGAGCTTGGTCCAACAGGCAAATGGCCATGTTTCTCTTTCCTGCTTTGCCTGAAGAATAAAAGAGACATACAGTGATCCCACCTCAAAAATCATCCCGTAATGTATCTAGCAAAGTTGCCAAGCCTTTATTTAAAGGTGGAAATACCACCTGGGTAGCACAATGCATGACTTGGTGAGACCATTGCATAGGAAGCCAGGCTGCAGAGCACAGCACCGCCTCCCTACCAGGTGCAGGCTTCCTTATCCTCAGCTGTGGCAAAGCAACAAGCTACAGCTGGGGCAAAAGGTTACTTCTGGGTCGAGAAAGAGGAGCTGGGTCCTTTTTCAAGAAAACGTCTTTGGTGTAGTGCTGCTGGAAGAAACAAGTCCTGAATCGAAGACAGAGGTAAGCTCTGTGTTGCCAAGCTTTGGGGGAGATTTAAAGACCAGAGGGCTGCAAAAACAGTCTTGAAAGGTGCTCTATAGCCTTGAGGGATTGTTCATTCCTCTACAAAGGCCAGTTAATGCTGGATGTGGCAGGAGTTTTGCAGTGTAAACACCTGTCCCTCTGGATTGTGAATTTACTGATGATCTTAAGGGCTGACCAGAATTATTACTTTCTTTCCCAGCTTGAAAGAGCTGACTTTTTCTCACAGAAAACATAACAACTCAAAAATGGAAAAAAAAAATCTTTGAGTGCTAGCCAATTTTGTTTTTCTTGTTGTTCACACTTATAGATTTCTAGCAAAATCTTGCAAATATTCAAAGAGCAGAGACCTACTCTGTAGAACTTCTTGTGTGCACGTGTGCCCCAGGGGCTGGGTTCTGTGTCCCTGTGTTTCAGGCTTTCTCAGAATAGCTTGGATGAGGCTCCCATTGAAGAAGAAATTGGTTCCATGGATGCAGCACAGTAGATGTGCTGATAGTGTCTGCTGTTGCATTTGTTTTATATCTAATTATGTGACAATGTCAATGTGTGTGTACACAGCTGCCAAATGCTTTTTGTGAAGTACCCTTTACGTGCTCCAACTTGTAGAGGATGTGGGTACGGTATGTCTAATGCTGAAGAAACCCTCTCTGTGTTTCTTGCTGCACTAGTTCACGTAATGCATTTGTCTCCAAGGGTTCTCAGTTCCGTCTGTGTTGTGTCATCACATAGTTGTTGAAACTAAATAAGGATTCTTTTAATCTTTTCCCTCCTCCAGCCAGCCCTTGAGTGTTGCTGCTATCTCTCTAGCTGGCTATTTCTGTGGATTTTTACTTTATGGAATTGCTATATAACCAAATACTACCCTTCTCAGATTCTGGGCCTGGTGTTTATTTGTTTGGAGAGACTCTTTTGAATTTGGTAGAAGATCTGGTAGAAAATCTTTCCTTTAGGAAGCCTCAGAAAGATGTTCTTGCTTCTTTGATGGATTTCATGGAAAGACAGTAAAAAGAAAGAGAGGTGGAATGGGATTGGAAGCAGGAGGATGCAAAGAGAAACTGAGAATTGGGAAGGAGAGAATATAGATGAGGAATATGAAGTGGCAGCAAGGAAAGTAGGGTGGGAATTAGGGTTTGAGCAGAGTTGTCTCTTCCTGAATATCAGACTGTAGGTGAATGGGAAGCATGAATACTGTTTTCTTAGCCTACATAAAGGAGCCTAATCAGATGTGAGACTATTTATCATGGTCCTGATGTACCGTACATCCCCTCTATAAGAATTCACATTTCTGGACACTGTGCAGTCCTTGACCTTGGACAGTGGTGGGTTACATAGAGCCACATGACAAATGACTATTTCTTGCTGAGAGAACATCTCCTTTCACTCCCTTTCCCAAGATCACAAGCAGCACATGCCACAACATTCTTCTAAATCACAATAAAATGTGCTATTCATCATAGATGCACTAGTCTCAAAGACATGCTGTGAAACCCACAGATACGATGCTCAAAATAAATAGTAATACATGTATGTCAGAGACAGACATGTAGGACAGGACACTAAAACATCCGAGGGGAGGGGGGGGAACACTGCTGGGTAATATATGGCTCATGTCTACTGTTCACTTTACCAAGCTTTAAATTTCAAGACTGCTAATTCTCTTATGTAAACTCTGCAAAATTTGCATGGGCAACTGTGTTTTCAATACTACTTGTATTAAATTAATAAAATAAAAAATAACACTAAGCCTTTTGCTAATGCAACGTGACATTTGCACAGTTAAATAACAGTAATTTGAAAAAAAATCTCTAATGGAAAAGTTGTAAGTTCCTCTATAAACTTCAGCTTGCCTGCTTAACAATTGTTTTGTGGTAGGTTCAGTGTGAAAACTGAAAAAAATATGTGTGTGCTGCGCAATCAAGTTAATATTGATATTGCACAAAGGGACAAAAGTGAAGATGAAATAGAAATGAAAGTGTGAGTGCTTAAACAGTTAATAGCACAAAGCACATTTATTTATTAAAAAACGGAGAAGCATCCATGTACAGTGCATCTAAATGCATCCACTCAGCCTTAATGAAATACTTTTACTATGCATTAAAAGTAGCCATCTTTCAATCACCAGAGCTGTCAGAACCCAACCTCTTTTTTCCCTCTCTAAATGGGGTTATAGATATGCTCTTCAATAGCTAATATGTCTATGGCTCATCTGACTTTTGAATTCAGGGGTAAGTGAAAGAACAGCAGTAATTCAAAAAGAAAGGGAAAAAGAACAATTTTTTAAAAGATTTCTTTTTTACTATCTAGGGATATATATTCAGGGAGAGTTGAGCGTAGTTCTTGCTTCTGTTATTGCTCTCTCAATCTGTAGGTAGTTGGGAGATTTGGCCGCACAAAAAGCAGACTCACCTTTGGCTCTAGACCAATCCCAGAGAATTTCAGCCCACAGAATCTGATACTCCTGCTCATATTTAGTAGCCTAATGTCCTGAGTAACCCTGCTGGTATGACTCAGCATGAGTAAGGGAGCCAAACCCCAGTCCTGAATGTTTTTGAAGGTTAGGATGATGTTGAATAGACCGTGAGAAGTGGCTGCTTCTCTTCTCAGTTATATTGGCTTCTCTGGAGAAGTATAAGATGCTGTTATCTGAAAGAGTGCTGCTTCCTTTGAATCTTCTCTCCATACTTTTTAACTACTGCTGTCCTTTCAAAATGAGAACAACGCTGAGTTCAGAATTGTCTTGCCCAAGTTTCATCCCTGTGCAATTTATGGTCTGGAGCAGATCTTATTTTGATACTACTATTACGTATTTCAATGTTGCTATTATGTTTAGCTCAAAGACTCCAAAGAGAACTGGACCCAACAGGCCATGGGATGTTCATATCCAAAGTATGATACAGCCATACAGCTGAAAAGTGTAGATCATGTGATCATATATGGAGCTGTAAGTGGAGGTCTGTAGGGAAAGTAGACTTTGAATGTCCACATCATGCTGAAGATGGTAAAATTGTGGTGTCCTGAAGGATTGTATGTATGAGAGGTGAGAGATGGTGCCATGTATGTGAACGTATCTAGGTAGGATGTTGGGATACATGTTTGATAGCATGGGGACATGTATGGTGCTGGGGAGATTGTGAAAGAGCATGGACGGATATAAAGCTGTACAATCAGATATAGCTGTTGGGTATTAAGGTAATGATCAGTGGAGCTGGTGTGGTATTAAAGTGCCGGCCTAGCGGGTCCATGTACTACACCTTGGTGGGGATTCCTGCAGCAGTGCTTAAAT
This sequence comes from Aythya ferina, assembly GCF_964211825.1. Taxonomy (NCBI): domain Eukaryota; kingdom Metazoa; phylum Chordata; class Aves; order Anseriformes; family Anatidae; genus Aythya; species Aythya ferina. The sequence goes on along the minus strand of NC_140296.1, from coordinate 121,290,835 downwards.
GATGATGATCAGTTTGTAGATTTTTGATGTCTGGCACAACAAATTCCTGAGATCTCATGGGGCAAGATTATTGTCTTGCATGTGCCTTCTTTCATACAATAATCTGTTGATTATCAGAGGATGAAAGCCATTTAAAAGGGAAATCATGAAAAAGAAGCAGGTTCCCCCCAGATTGCTGGAGTTGATTTTAATCCACTCTAATATTTGAGTTTGATTTCCTCGGGAAATGAAGCATGCGATAGTACATGTCAATCTGTTTGTCCATGTGTTGTTCCTCCCAACAATCTCAACCACATTTAAAAGGGTGAAAGGCTGGAAAGAAACTTTGCACCTGTATGTTTCTTAATTATGGAAACTATGGTGATTAGGCAATGCCTCACTCTGTTCACAGGGGGAAAGGCATGATTAACGAAGGCAGTACCTGGCAGCAGCCAGCCAGTCCAAATGGTATCTGTGTTTTGTGTTGCAGTGTGCATTTTGGTCCACTAGGAAACAAGCACACGTTTCCAGACTACCCACAGCAAGCGGTTTCTTTTTGCTGCAGAGGATGTCGTAGGGATGTGATGGGATCTGGCCACAGGAAGGCAGGCTCTGCGCTTTCTGTTTGTGGAACAGCTTGTTTAAAAGTAGACTAAAAAGAAATATTTCTGGAGTGGCATTTCATCTTTAGTAGCAAGAATCCCCCGCACACCTTTCCTATGCATGCATGGTCACCTTGGAGTCCTGGTGGGAATCTCAGGGAGACTTTCCCTCTGCAGCCCCAACTCTGGCTGTATTTACAAAGTGGCATTTCTTAAAAAACTTGCTGGTGAATCACAGAAGGCATAGGACAGACTGGATTTTTAGCCAGAGCAGATGAAACTGCTTATTAAGCCTGATGGTATTTTCCTCCCTTGAGTTGCTGTCAACTCAAGATCAACAGTGAGGACCCAACACCACAACATCGCTATCAACCTCTCTTGCTCCACACCTGCAGGCCCTTCATTACCTGAGGCTTCCCCAGGTTTTGTGCAAGCCTCTGAAGACCCTTCAGGAGGCCTGGGCTTCTCTTGGTGATCATGAGTGTAGAAGGATATTTTGCCCAGTGGCTTTTCCACACTTCAAGGGGCTCATCTGTGGGTGTCAAAGCTGCGTCTGTGATGCGTGAATTGGAGATGATCTTCTAGCAGTGGCATCTATAGAGGCTGCTATGGCAATTGTGGTGAGGGGGGCAATGTGGCCCATGGAGGGGCCACCAGATTGTGTGGCCAGCCCGCCTGGGCTACCACCTTGCAGTGACTTCCCAAAGGTTGCATAGTCGTGCTGCCTCTGTGTCCCCATCTGCAAAAGGACACCTTCTTTTGTGAAAAGCCTGGAGAGTGACTGATGAAAAGCCCTGTGTGAATGTTAAGTAGTACTTCATTACTGCTGTTCCTCTCACCAGAAGCAATGATTTCAGGGGGCAATGAAACTACAGGAGCTAATTACTCCTTGGGAAAAAAAAAAGTTCATCTTGTGTACGGTAGGAGGAACCTGTGTTTAAAAGGAGATGAGTAGCGGGAGAAACGTTCTGTGAGCAAATGGTGGCTTTGCAAGCTGGATTTCCTACACAGAGCGATTTCTTCTGGTCCCTCTGAAATCGCGCAGAAGTCACGGGAGATCCAGCGAAGATTAATGCAGCCCGATGCTTGCTATTTTTCCTGGAGGCCTTGGCAGTTCTGTAATTACAATCAGTGCGTCTGAATCTCCCTCTGGCCCTTGCATACTGCCCAGCAGTGACACCAGCATCAGAAAAGACCCTTGGTTCAGGATTTGTCAGGCAGAACTCTGCTGAGAAATCAAACCTGCCCCGCTGCGTTCCTCGTCATGGCGATGAAGGACGCGCTCCTCCTTTGCTGAATAACTTCCCCATGTCAGCTGGAGCCTTAGGGACTCCTGAGCCCAGCATGGCTCACAGACTTTTGATCCAAGAGATCCATTTTCGGAGGAATGAGAGAGCCATATTTCTATAGCACAGCGTATATATTTATATATATATAAAAATAAAATAAATGAGCAGGCTTGCAACACTAGGTGGCAGAGGTGGGATCCTTTCTGCTCAGAGCACTGTCCTATAAGGCATTGCTTGTTTAAGTACAGTCGCATTTAGTTGGAGCTGCAGGAGAGAGACAGAGAGATTCTCTGTGTTTACAGCCAGCGCAGGCTACGGCGAGCAGCTAACCTGGCCCCCCTTCTTCCAGCACTTGAAGGGGAGAGTGCGAGGCTATTTGGGAATCTGGCCACCGTGGGTCAGCTTTCTCTGCGACTGGATTGTCAGAGCTGGTAGAGCAGAGCCCAGGGGGACTGAAGGGAGACACAAATCCCATTTTATCTGAGAGGGGAAGAGGAGGAAAAAAAAAAAAAAAAAAAAAAGAAATTGAGAGAGCAGAGAGAAGCGAAGAGACGGAGAAAAAGGCAGAGGAAGCAGAACGAGTGAGAGAGAAGCATGAGGACCTACTGGCTGCACAGTATCTGGGTGCTGGGATTCTTCTTGTCCCTCTTCTCCTTGCAAGGTATGTGATGAGTTCTTTCGTGCCACCTCCTCAGCCCCCTTCTCGTGAATTGAGGCTGACGGACTGAGGATGGATGGAAACATGGAGCTGGAAGCTGGAGCTATTTAGATCCCTCTATCTCTGACACCCCCCCACCCCCACCTCCCCCCTCAAACCTTCCCCCCCTCAGGAAATAAGCCAAGGAGAGATCGCTGTTGGTGAATCCTATGGTTAGAGGGCACTGCATGTGACTGACTTTGCTGCTGTATTTGTGCTTTTGCAGAGGGGGAGATTTTTATTTAATTTATTTATTTATTGGGGGGGGGGGGGGGGGGAAGCAGCTACAGGAAGACTTGCAGAGGAAAGAGGGGTGGGTGAATGTGGGCACTCCTTCACCTCCACCTACAGCTACTCAGCACTTCGGGTCACAAGTACTGATGTTCCTGGATTCCTTACCTTCCCGAGGAGATCAGTGTTAAGTTTTTGGTTAATTTTTTTTTTCTTTTTTATTTCTGTTTTGCTCTGTTTTATTTTGGTTTTGCTGGGGAAGGTTGGAGGAGCCTCTATGCCTCTTTGCAAAAACACTATGTCCTTCCCCTCCACAACGGGGGAAGAAAAAAAAAAATGAAGGAGGAAAAGACAGGAGAAGGAAATTTGTTGGGTATGGGGTTTTGTTCAGTGGAGAACTGCCAGCTGGGTTTCTTGCTTTAAGAGCCAAGTGTGAGTACAGAATTTAGTTTGAAGTGATGACAGACATGCTAGCTGTTTTTGAGATGCTTTCTGTAAACAGGAGTTAAGGGTTAATGCATCCCGTGCTGTATGTATAAATACACATCACACATGCACATATAATCCTAGCCCTGCAAATCACAGCTTGTACATGATCCGTGCTCACTCACACATAGCAGTGGTCCTATATATGTACATACATGCTCGTGAATATAGCATGGAAGATAAATAAACTCGCTCTGGCACATACAGCTCTAGCTCCCTAGCACATGCAGTTCCTGGAGTGCCAGTCTGCTTCTCTCTCGCTCACGTTCACTCTTCCTCTCCCTCCTTCCCTCCCTCCCTTTAGCCTTTTCTTGTGCCCTCTTTCCATCCTGCGCACTGGCTTTGGTGGTTGCTTCCACCATAAATCCCCGTGCCTGTCATGCTGCACTGGTCTTGCAAGTGCACATGCATGTACACATACATGGCACGTGTATGTTTTTTATGTGTATATCCACCTATCTGGCCTCCTGTCTTGCACAGTCCTGCATTCACAGCATCTTGCACACACTTAAGGGTCTCTCACTGTGACTGTCCTTACCTTTCACATTTGTGCATGCTGTAGTGCATGGAGATGTTTCCAGCCAGAGCATCTGCACTGCCCTTTTGCTGCTACTTTTACACACAGTTTCACACGCACTGTCCTCTCCTATTTTGTGTCCACTAAGCAAATCCCCATACAGGCATGCTCCCTGTCACACACACACATGCTTTCTGTTGCAGCCTCGCATTTACCTGTCACTACTGCGTGCACTCGCTGCAAAATCCCTCATTTTCTCCCTCGTTCTCACGTTTACTGAGCGCTCCTTTTCACGCGATTTCCCTTCATCTGTCTCCGTGTTGCATACACATGCTTCTTCGCTGTTGCATATTTCCTTTCAAACTTGCATTCTCGGAATCTGGATGGTGAATCTGGCACCAGCACCTTCCAGCTGACTTCCCCTGTGAAGGGGCTGCTTCTGACAGGGGAGGAGGATTTCTCCAGTACACGGGGGGAGAAGAGACCGGTACTTGTGTAACGTAAATAGCTAGTGTCAGCAGTGAAGTTGAGTAGCTCGATGTGAACTTCCCTCTGCTCTGGAAGAACAGGCACAGACCTCTCAAGGAAGATGGGCAAGTAGCGTTGACTCTGAACATCGCCCCGTTTTTGATGCTTGTTTCCTGGTCTGCCATCGATGGTGCTTGCTCCACACGGTGTTTCCAACTCAGAAGCCTTCCCCGAGCTGTGACTAGAGCATCCTGATTCTAGCACAACCAGGAGCTGCTTTAATCCTTCCTAATATCTGCAGCTTATGAAAGGCCTGGGTGCTGTATTACCCTTACCTTCTGTTCTAGTGAGTTGCTGTTGCCACAGATGTATCAACCGCATCTATTCTGATTTTTGAAGGCATCGGGGAGGTCCTCAGAGGGCTGCTTTAACAGGTACCCTCTGGGAAGGCAGAGGCAAGGCAGTTGCCCTCCCCGGGCATTGAAATGGGAAGGGGGGAGTTGTAAACCTGGAGCTGCTTTTTGTACTGCTCCCAAACTTCAAATGTGGCATAACCCAGCCCTGGTCCACTGCTGGGTCTGGTTTTGTAGCCAGCAGTAACTTCCCTTCCTCACATCTGGGGGGGGGGAGAGGGTGGGGAAGCCAGAATATTGGGGCTGCACAGGAGGAGCAGAGCACATTGCAAGCAAGCCCAAAGATGTTTGAAGGAGTTAAAAGGGAGTGGGGAAAGTATTGCGCCCCTTCTGTGCGTGTGGTTCTGTTTTTTCCCCTTTGGTTGTTGTCGTGCTTTTCTCTCTTTAAATAAAAAAGGGAGGGGGGATGCACTTATTTCAAATTAATTGTTGTTCACTGAAAACTGTGGTAACGAGCCTTGAACCTTTCTGTAACCCCAGAAAACTGCAGTAGTGGTTGTGACAGGTGGTGACCCCCATTGGACCGCTTCCAGTTGTGTCCCTCCAGAGCCAGGCAGCCGAGCTTGCTAGCTCCCCAAAACTTGCCCGTGCCTCCTCTCCCCCCTTCTCCTCGCTGTCCACTTGGGGGTGTACCAGGGAATGCAGAAAGAGCTCCTGGTCGTCTGCTGCTCTCTCAAAGCCACCACACAGAGGGGATGAAGAGGGTTGAGGCTGGTGCTGTCAGGCTGAGGCTGAATAGCAAGCGATGGGGGGTGGAGGCAGCACAGTGGAGGCTGGCAGGAGACCCACGGGCTCCGCAGTGCCAAGCGACCGAGGCAGGCAGCCTCCAGCACTTCTGCCAGGGGACATGCAATGGGTCGCCTGTCCCTTTTCTGCCTGGGCACGGGGGCTTTGGCACGGAATCAGGCTTTTCCCCCTTCCCCGTAGGCTAGAGGCTCTGATTCCTGCGCAGCACATCTTATTTTGTTCTGATCGTTATTTTTCTTTAATTATTTGCTTCAGGCTTCGTGCGTTTCCCTGCTGCTGCACCTCAAGTCGTGGTTGAGGCAGGTGGCTTGGAGGCGGGCTGGGTGTTCCTCCTGCATGGTGCACCGGCCTTGCTGCCCCAGGGGGGGCTGGAGGACTAAAAGTACCTGTGCACCCCAGGGATGCTGGTGGGTGGGATTTCTAGTGGCATAATGTAGCTTTTCTCTGAATGGATTTGTCTTGGTGTGCCTCATAGCTTCTGATAAGGATCAGGCTCCTGAATTGAAATCAAAAGCTGATTTTTCAACACCACCGCCCTCCTGAAAAAAAGTAATATATATATATTTGCAAGGGTGGGGAGGAGAAGAAAATGATCTGGATCTATCAAAAATTGTATTTTTTGATCACTTGGAAGAATATTTGATTTGTGATTTCATTTTTACCTCTTATTACTCTAAATTAGCTTAGCTGCCAATATGAAAAGTTATTCTGAATTCCCCACTGAGTTTTTTTTATTTAAAAAAAAAAAAAATGAATGCCCTGACAAATTATACATTTTCTTCAGCATTGCTTTACATTGAAAATCCTTTTAAACAAACTTTCCCTTGAAAAAATAACAGCTGTTTCAAATCTGCAATTTACTTTTTAAAAAAGCTTTTTTTTAACAAGTCTTCCTTATAACCCCACTTCATCGTTTAATTGCATGAGACTGTTTGTTTAGTTTTCTTAATCATTAAAATACCTATGCAGCCAATTCATTGAAGTAGATGCTTTCAGAAAGGACATGCAGAATTGGTCTGCGTAGTACTGGCAGCGTTTATTTATGACGTATTTTTTTTAGCTGCTCAAGGGTATTCATAAATGGGGAATGAGTCTGAGAGAAATCACAGAAGCATTTGGGTAAGTGGAGTAGGATGCCTTAGGTTGGTATGCGATACAAATGTTATCTGTAAACTCTCATGCTTTATAACGTTAGCGGGTAATGCGGGTGTGAAAAAGGATGAGTTTGTTAATGCACAAGGTTTGTGCGATCGGTATGGATGGGAGCGTGTAACCAAGTGTTTCTGTGCTGATAATGCGTAATGGATGGGGAGAACAGGGAGAGGAGAAGCAGGAGAGTGTGTGTGTGCGAAGAGTGATGTTGTAGTGTGTGTGTAACAGTGTGTGGTGGCTGTGATGTGGCTGGATAATGTTTAGGCATTGCTGACTGGAGAGAAAAGTCCTCACCTGCTCTCTTGAATACACTTTCCTTCCTATCTGTTTCCAACTCTCTCTGTCAACTGAGGTAGGGGAAGCTCTCACGTGCTGGACTGTATTGATGAGGAAACGATTCACTCAGCTGCCTTGCATTCCTTTAAATGATGAAGAGGTTCAATACTGTAAAAAAAAAAAAAAGGGGGGGGAACACTTTTCTTGTAGGTTTAAGACAGGGAAGAGGCAGAGAAGGCTCTTTATCTGCAAAGAGGGAGCATTAAAAGGATATCCCAAGTGTTTCTTCTAGTCTTATCCCAATACTTGCAGACCATTTGAGTCAATACTTACCACACTAGTGAGGACCCATTGTGTATTATAAATCTAAGCATTATTCTACATACTCAGAGGGTTTTATTATGATAAGCAGAAAATCACTTAATCTCCTAGTCTTTGAGATCTCCTTTCTTGTGATGGTTTTGCTAACCTTGCTATAAATGCCTTAGTCCCTGTGTTGGTGGAATCTCCTCCAGACTGTGAGCACCCATGCATGAGCTGGTGGTCTGAGGAGGGGATGAGTCTTTTGAGAGTCACTCCTTTCTCTTCCTTCTTGTCCCACAAGCATTACATCCCCCTTCTAACCAGGTGAGGAATATGGCAGCTGCCATCCTATGTTGATGGCAGAGCTAATGCTTTAGAAGCTCCCTTCCTTCTTGTGTGCCTCCTGTAAGCCTTCAGGTGCTCTTCGCTTTGCTGGTGGGGACTGTCCCCTTCACTCAACAATTTCACTCTGTGCAAGACCAATTTGCCTAGGTCATGGGTTATAGCAGCAATATTAATGCATGGGTCCAAGTGTGATGTAGCCCACGGTGGGCTGCAGCAGCTGCTGGGTGCTATATGGAGGGACTGGTGAGGCAGACATGGTACTGGAGGCAGCACTGGAGCACTGCCTACTGACCCATGTGTTTTAATGTGAAAACGGACGACAAAAGCTGATTATGAGTGAGCGAAAGGGAAGCTGCCTTTCCTGGGCAGATCTGAATATCTGAAGGGCTTTCTGGTGGAAGAGGATCAGCTGAGGCTGCTAAAGCTGCTTTCCACTCATGACTGAGTGGAAATTTGTTGTAGAACCAGACAGAGGCATCACAGCAGATCTGGGGAAAGTCCTCCACGTGCCCCATCCTTTGAATATGCAGACGTGTGCTTTGGAAAAGATGATCTCCTTCACATGCAGTGTGGCTGCTGGGAGGATGTGGAGTTTTGCTGCCTGTGACCCCTGTAGGGAGCATGAATTTTGCCTCTTCAATATCCGTTTTCCTTAAAAGAACTGTGCCATAGCTTTATATGTTGTTCACAGCCAGTCAGCAATGGCTTTGACAGTTGATGTGCTCTTCCTGCTGTCATTTTTGTCTGGGGTAAAATGAAAAATACCATGCACAGCACAGACAGTCTTGTTCCACTGTGATAAGGAACAGATAAGGGCAAGATGAAGATTCGTGTGGGTGAGCATGTGAGACAAAGCCCTCTCCTGATATCAGGGAAGGACAGATATCCCTGTAGGTAGCATGGAAAGGGGTGCTGGACTTTGCTGAATGGCATTTATGGGAGAAGATGGTTTGAGGAGCAATGCAAGGATTTACATACTGAGTTAAGACATTTTTTGTTGATGTTAGTGGGCTGTTTTTCTTTGTTTCTTTCTAAGAAAAAGGTGTTAGCATGCGAAGGTAGGCTTCAGAGGAAGGGTCTTAGCTTAAAGCAAAGGGGAATATAATTGGATCTGTGGGCTCGCAGACAGGGCTTTTGTGGTTCCTAGGTTATATAAAGCATACCACAGAACCTCTTTTGAAGATGGCTTATTCTTGAAACCTGCTCCTTTCCCTGGGGTCTGCCTCTGTGCTACCTAACGGATGCATGTTTCCTCATTTCTTTGAGGTCTGGCAGAGTGCTCCTGCAAAGAGAGTGGGCCTCTCCCTTTTCTGGTGATGTGTTCTTGGCTGCTGGGGGAATCGTGTGGCAGGCAGCTCAGGAGCAGTGGGATGAGGGAGGGAGCGAGTAAGGAGAAAAATGGAAGGCTGTGGAGTTTCCCAACCAGGAAATCGATAGCATTACAGCACGCAGCCACTGGGATATGAGTATGCAATGTAAGTGGGTAATCACAGCTCCATCCCCTCTGCTCCTTAGCACTTATATTGATGGCGAGTTGCAGGCTGAAACCAATTAATCCTTACAACATGCTGGGACAATAACTATTAATATTCGTCTACGTGCTCTCTTGCTGCTGCACCTGCGTGGAGCCTGGATGTGCTTGGCCCTTAGCAGTTGACCCAAAGCTACATCATGAGTGAGAGCAAGGGTTTTCCTGTCCACAGGCCTCCTGGCCAGTGCACTGCATTGCCTGACTTCCACTCGCATGGGTATTGGTGAAGCTGACCATGTATATATACATATGAGTGCCTGACAGAGGAGGTTTTTGTCTGCAGGAAGGAAGGATTATTTCAAGGAGCATCTGTGGAGTTTTGATGTGTAAATGTGTTTAGACTTGTGCCTTTGTGGCTCCATCTACGTGTATGAATATCTATATGTTTGCCTTGTAAAGCTATTTTGTTGCACCATGGGATCACTTACATTACAACATCCAATTTTATTCATGCCTATATATAAGGTCTGTACGTGAAGTTCTGATCAGAGGCTTTTCAATATATCTACTCCAGCTCTTAAGAAGATGCATGTGAGAAACAAAATGATGGTGGGTGGTTGTGTGTTTTGTGCCTGTGACAGAAAATGCATAAGTTGCATGGTAAAGATGTTTGTGCTGTGTTAACAAATGTGGTTCAGGGTTATGTTTTGCGCAAGGAAGGTGTTGTGAAATGTTAGTTCAGCAGGTGAATGCAGCATGATTATTGATAGGGATATCTGTGTAGCTGTGTATGCTTCTGGAGTAACCATTATTCACAACAGATTTGCATCCTATCTTGACATGGCAAGAGATTGTTGCAGTGAAACAGAATTGTTACTGAGGCTTGGCTACCCCTCCTCGTCTTTCTGATGGCCTCAATGTAAGGCGGTAATTTAGTCATGCTTCAGTTACCTGTGCATGAAATACAGTGTAGAGAGGACATGCTTGACTCCTGCACTTTCATGGGAGACTTTCTGAGAACAGAAGGAAGAGGATGAAAGGAGACTTTCTTGCACATGCAGACTGCACAATTTTAATTAGACTGACATATTCAAAAATGGTACAGCCTGGCTTAGCCAGCCTTTCTCATGTAGCTGTGCTATCTTGCACCGTCTGAGCTAGAGATTCCTTGGTTGAATGCAACCTGAACCAGCAATTCTGCACTTCAGCTGTGCCTACAATAAGAGCTCTGCAAGTTCAACTGCATCAACAGCAAAAATTTTGTACATCTTGTCAAGTGTCAGGTCGAGCTAGCTGAGTAAAAGTTAGCAGGATAGATCTATACACAGGCATGCCACTATGAAATGTTCTGCACTTGTTCTAGGTATTCTGTGTGAGGGGGAAAGAAGTGATTTGTACACAAGAGCTTTTGTGCTGGAGCTGTGTTAGAGCTCATACCAACAGTAATTTCTCAGTGTTTTTTAAATACATAAATCTTGAAGTAGCTGAAGTGGCGTAAGAGCTGCCCATAGCCTAGGCCTACTGAGACAGGTAAGGTGGGAAACAGCGAGAGCTGACATGAGGGCACAGACCCTCTCCTCTGTTTCCATGTATCCTAGGGGCCTGCTGGTGACTGGTTTGTGTACCCTCCAGCAGCCAGAGAACTGCAACAGATCAGGCTGTTTAAAAACAACAACATCAAAAAAAAAAAAAAATAAAAATCAGGCTGCAGCATGAGGTAAATGAGCTGTGGCATTGCCCCAGAGGGACCTAGAGTTAAGGTCATCAGTACAGAATTGTCTTTCTTCTCTTTTTGTCTGTTGTGTGCACAGAGGAAAGGGAGAAAAGGCCATTCTAGCTGGCCTTGCTCTGTCCCAGTGCAAAGCTTTGTAGTTGCAGGCTTTCTTTCAGGCTTCAAGGGAGCTCTTACGGCCCCTGCTAGCAGGCTCTGCTCATACCCTGATCAATCTGAAGAAATTCTGGTCCCTTTCTCTTTCTGCTGCCCAAAACAACGCCAAACAAGAAGTGAAATAAAACAGCCCAAGCTGTCCTTGGTCCTGAGGTGTTGCTTGAGCTGCAGTGAAGGAGTAATGACAGTGTGAGAGGTGCTGTGGAGACAGGACGCTTCGAGCCCCTGCTTTTATTGCCACATGGCAGAGATCCTTGGAGTGCCATTTTTAGGTTAATGCAGGTCTGGGCATCCTATGTGAGAAGAGAGTTTGAAATTGTTACACGTGAAGGGAAGGCTCTAGAGGACCTTAATCCAGAAGAGCAATTCTGGTAGAGTTGGCATCTTTTCTGGATGCCTTGGCTATCCCATAAATGTTCTGAACCTTGTCAGGCTTCTTTTTGAACCCTGCCTGAAGTTCACCAGAAATTTGTTGAAGCAAACCAAGTGGTTTTGAATAATATTTCTGTCTCACTGAATTGGCATTTTTCTAAGAGGGGGAAAAAAAAAGTGTCTTGTTGGAAAAATTCCAACTCAAGTTTCAGGAACAGATTAAGTTACAAGTGCTTAAAGGCTTTTCTGCAATGTGTTATCTTCTGTCATAAGATTACATCAAAGTCTCAACTATCATCTAAAACAAAAAAGTTACGAAAATTGTGGCCTTTATAGGTGTGATGAAAAAAATCGAAAATATAACAAGAGTGTAGTCACTAGCTGGTGTCTGTCTTGAGCCTGCAGACAGTTAAAAGAGCATCCTCATGGATGTATCACCCAGTTTATTTCTCTGGCGTACTAGGTCTGAATTCCTCCTGCTAATAACTCCTTGGTTTTCAATCCAGCCAGCAAAGAGTGTGGTTGTCCTGGCTCTCTCAGCCAAGGTTCAGATGTAGTTTCTGAAGAAAATGCTCAGGGAAACCACCATTGCCATGGTTGCCTCAGTGGCTCAAAAGTAGGAGCAGCCCTTTTTTGATGGACACTGCCTGATAGGGCTGGAACTGGAGGATTATGCATTATGTAGAAGGATTTTAGGTCATGGCTTGTGCTTGTGTTGGAGAATGGGTACATTTGTTCAGTTGGGTTTGTGACCATTCCTGGACAGACTGGGAATTGTAAAAGAGGAGAAAATAATGGAGCAAATTCACAAGAAGTCTCTTCAAGCAAGCTTTAAAATCCGTGAAGATGATCTCCCTTGGTTTTGTTTGGAGTTGGGTTTCTCTGAAAGATGCCCAGCTGATGCAGCTGGGGAGGGAATGTGTGTGGTGTGGGATTTGTGTCCTGTAGTGATGCTGTGCCTGAACCACGGGGTGAGTGTGCGTATGTGTCTACGTGTGCATGGCACGTGTGGGGCCCGTGCTGCGATTGCTGGAATTGCAGTCTAGCCAGATAACAAGCTGTTGTTGTTTACAGCACTCGGTTCCGGGCACTTCAATTCCACAAAGATGTAAACAAAATTAGAGGGAATTCAGAGGATTGCAACGAGAATGATTAAGGGGCTGGAGGGACTGACTTATGAGGAATGCTTGTGAGAGCTAAATATATAGCTGTTTGGTTAAATGACTAAAGAGGAGCTATGCTAATGATCTAGGCATACTGGGAAGGCGTGAAGAATTGTCTAGTGTGGACTGAGAGCTTGAAGTGTCTCATAGTAGAAAATTTGGAGGAGGGAAGAGGAAAAAAAAAATGGCAGGAGTGGAAAATACTTAATGGGCAGAAAGAGATTAGGTGGCAAAATAGCTTTGTTAAGAAATGTGGTGGAATTGCTGTCATTTGGGACATCTGAAGTTTGGCTGGGCAGAACCCTGGAGAATAATCCATGCACTACAAGCGTGAAAAGGTCCCTTGAGAGACAGTCTAGATGCCTTAATAGATTTTTATGCCGTCATTAATTTCTGAATCACAGCTAATACTTTCAGTCTGACAAAGAACCATATTCTTTAAAGCATTTTACTTTCTTGCCTTGCATTATTCCTGCTGTGGCACAGATCCTGGCCCAAGACAGACTCATGAGGAAGTTTTCTGCTATATTAACAAAAGTGAAATCCTGGGTATTAACTGCTTAATTCCTAAGACTTTTTTTTTTTTTATATTCCTTTCTTTAAATTTTTTCTTTTTTTTTCTTTTTCTCTTTTTTTTTTTTTTTCTGATATGTAGGCCAGGGCAGCCTGACGGACACCCAATAAAACGATAGCCTGGTATCTGTGGCCATAACTTTGTCCTATCAGATGTGCTAGACTTTTTCAGGTTTCCTGTTGTGCTACCATATGACACATACTTATCTTTCTCTCTTTCTCTCTCATAGCTTTTCAGTATAACTGAGTAGTGGACTAGTCCCTCCAGACTCAGAAGGTGACTGTGGTTGGGCTTGTACTGTTCCTAACATGTCACTGGAGCTGAGGCACACCAGAGCTCAGGGGCAGAGGGAGGTGGACTCATGAGGGAGGTAGAGATGGGAACGAGATGGTAGGAGATGATCAAATTGATTGGTGGAAGGAAAATCAGCCAGCTTGTTTGCTCTTATATTGCTCATAACAGGAACTAAATAGTGAAAGCTAAATGGGTGGCATTTACTACCCACTTTCCCATTATTTCGGGGAAGAGAATAGCCTGAATTGATAGAGAGTTTTGTAGTGGTTACTGTGCTGGCTGGCACCATGGACTTCCAGAGGCAAAAGGTAATGCAGCATGAGTGAAACAGCCAGGATACATAATAGGGATTATCCGGACTAAAGATTACTCGTGCCATGGATGCAGACCCAGTGAGAGTTCATCACAGTTTATTAGCTCAGGTACAGGACTATGCAAATTGCAATCTGTTTGCTGGGCAGGAAAGCAAGGAGTGCTATTTTGCGTTGTATGCAGTCCAGACTAGTAAGTGTTGCTGGATCTTTCCCAGTCTGCGGGGCCAGCTCAAGGGTCTCAGCAACACATCTGAGCAGTGCCCCGGAAAAATCTGTAGAGACAGCTGAGATGGGCTGGAAATTGATGTTTCTTAGCTTGGACTTGGCATTAGCCTCAGTACGTGCAAGGTGGCTGTTGGTAATGACATCTCTACTCCGTGCTCCCTAGCAGAGTGGGAGAGCTCGTTAGCTCAGATTCAGTACAACAGGAGTGCAGTTGGGCTCTGGCTCTGAAACAAGGACAAGGAATATTCCTAGACTTGAGCTGTCTGTGCTGAAATTTCTGATTTTTCTGTTACGATCTCCTCTTTAATGAAATATGGAAGTCTTGGAAAGAATACAAAATCCCTTCTTTGCTTTAAGAAGAGTGAGTTTGCCCCATTTATGCCAGAATGGAAAAACTGGGAGGTGTGAGAAAATCAGTTAAGGAGGAAAGGAAGAAGTTTGGCAACTCCAGAAGTGAAAATTTATATTGGCAGAAAAAAAAGTTGCTGGTGGATGGTAGGTTGAGTGCTCACGAAGTTGGAGAGCTTGAAACATGGAATCAAAGACTAATGGTCCTACTGTTTGCTGGGTATTATTTAGGCAGTCTGCATGCCCTCTAGTGGCATAACTCATGGAGGGGGGGAAAAGTGAGCCACTGCTGCTACCGTTAATCAAAGGCAATCTCTTTGGCTTAAAAAGCTACCCTAGGTTTGGAGTCTGAAGCAGGAAGGTTCTCCAGCCCTCATTTGCTGCAGAGAGAGGAGTGGGGTGGGTGAGGTAATTTGTCTAGTAATTGTGTTTGTTGCATGCAGCAAATGGATTTGTTACAGCACCTTTTAATCATTGTTCTGTCGGATTTTGCTAATCTCATTCAAACCCTGGCAAGAGTGTTTGTCACTTCACACCCCGTTGTTGAATCAGTGCGTGACACTGCCTCCTTCTGTAGATATCAGTGCAATGTCATAGCCACGGGAGGCCTTGAAATACATCGTTGCAACTGGTTGTATGGGATAGAGCTGTGGGGTTGCACAAACTGTAACTCCGAAAGTAAGAAGGCAATCAGTGGAAAACTTGCATATGCATTGCTATGTGCTGAGTTTGGGGAGAAAAATCTAAGAATTTCAAATCCAAAATCTAAAACAACCTAAGCATCCATTCTCTAAAAATCACAGTCTAGTTATCTAACAACAGCACTGCTGTAGCAGTGTTTACAGGAAGAGAAACTCTCTTTCCAAACAAAAAAGGAAAAAGTAATTGGCTTGCTTTTTTACTTCATTCAGGTATGTGAATAAAAAGTGAATTGACACTATTTTAGTAGCTACTCTTGTTACTAGTCAGGGTTGGTGCTGTAAAAATGATTGCACAAAGACACTGAAACAGAAGCTTCTTGGGGAAATGGGGATGTTTAATAAAAACTGGCACTAGAAAGGATTTCTCATGACTTATATGGCTTTTCTGGAAGGAGTAAAGACTGATCCAAGCCAGTGCAATATGAAACATCCAGGTCTATGTTCCTGCTCCAAAATGGAATGGAATCTGGAGTCCCACACAGCCCAGAAAGCACACAAATCCATGCACTCTGACCTGTTTTGGAGAGGTCTCCTTTCTATCCAAGCCCTGTTTTTGGTTACCAAATGTGTTGGTGTCTGAGCTCTGTGCCTTGTGGTATTCAGTCAGGGACTTGCATTAATTGCTAGATAGGAGGTGAACAAAAAGATCTTCACCTGCCACAAAGACATAAGAAAAGAGCTCACGCTGCCAAAGGCATGTGAGTTCCATGTCTCTTGCGTGCCGTCCTGGAGGCCAGGATGCAGGAAAAGCTTCAGCTTGCCATGGTGGATGGCCAGGAAATGTCAGGGGGGTGTCAAATCACTCAGAGGACTATTGTTTACTTTAGGTAGACCCAGTGTAGAGTCCTTAATCCAATCTCAGAGAGCAAAGGCTTCAGGCTGGATTTATACCTCTCTATTTAAGAGGTTAAAGATTTGTCATTTGACTTAGTTGTCCTCTCGAGCCTCTGTTCCAACTTGACGCCAAGAGAATTCTAAACCGGTGCGTTTCTGTGAGGGAGGATTAAAAGATGAATAAGTGTAATGCATGTATGTTTGGATTAAAGACAGTTCTACCCTCCTGTGTGAGGATACTTTTACCCTTCTGCTTTCTGCTGGCACTGTAAAATTAAGGTCATTTCTGTCTGATTTGTTCATTTTGTTTAGGGTATTACAGCTGGAGAAATTTCCATCCTCTACATGATGAGAGCGGATTCCTCATGTGGTCTGATATGGAGCTTAAGGGTTGCATCAGGATAGCTAGGCACATTATTTAGTTTGCAGAAACTTCAGAACTGATGATACAAGTGCAAGAAGTAAAGCATCTACCTGGATTCTCAGATCCAATAGCGTCTTGCAGTGCAAGCTGGCAGATAGAAGAAACACCTTTTCATGTATAATCTTGAGCACCTTTGAGTTGCCAATGACGAAGAGACAATAAAACACACATTGCCACTTTCACACAGACCCTTTTAAAGCTGGAACTGCACTTTCAATTAACTCTACCATATATGGCCAAAGTCGACACTGCATAAAACTTTGATAATTTCACATTTTAAAAAATGTATCAGGAAGTCTCATTCATACATCTTCACTGAAAATTTCATGAATTGCACATTTCCTAGTGTTAGATGTTCAATAAACTTAAATAATGCAGCAATTTACATCCAGAAGGTTTACTTTAAAACTGTAAAGACTGGCTACTTCTCCTTTGGATTGAGAACAGTTCACTATTTTTATGCCTTCATCAATTTGAATGGACAATTTTGTTCTTCTGAAATTGTTTGAGATCTGTATTGACGCTTCAGTTAGCAAAACCCTGACCTCAGGAAGATACCTGCTATATTTGCATATAATTGGGCATGATATATCCCTCCAACTATAAGCTTGATGTTGCAGCTTTGTTTTATGGACATCAGCATTGAATATATTGAGCAAATTTCCAGCAAAAGTCTTCATTTCTGTATTTTAGTGCCTTCTCATCCAATCAGGAACTTCAGAGTAAAGCAAGCTTGAATGAAAACCAGTTTGTGAAATCCAAGATGAGATTTATTACGGTAAAGCTCTTTCCCAGGAGTAGGGAACTGCTGGAAACATCTTCCTTGATGATAAGACCAAAGGTGAAACCTCAGTTTAAATGGGATGTTCTGTCCACTGTTGCAGACAAGACAGTTCTTGGAGTACCCTGTTTGTGTCAAGCAGGGTACTATTTCCACACCCTATCCCTAATCTGAAAAACACTCCCTTTGCCTTTCATCCAACTGCTTTCAGAGAAATAACCCAAGGTGTGAAGAATGAGGCTTTAAACAAAGCCATCTGGAGCTTTCCTCCCTCTTAGTTACCTCATTTGAAGGTTTTTCATAGTAATCCAGTCTTCTCATCCTCCTTGTCCTTACTGTAGTCAAGCTGGGGGTGTAAGCATGTTCTACCACATCCCTGCTTTTCCAAAAATGATCTCAGTTCTCAGCTATGGATAAATAGTAAGGAGATAAAAACACATCCCAAGGTACCTCTGGCAGTCCTGGGACAGCAGTGCTGCAGCTAAGCATTGGTTCTTAAGGTGATTTGCTGACCATAACCACAGTGTTTATTAGAGGGTCATCTTAAAATTGCCTTAAACATCTCTTCTACTCAGGAAACAGTTCACAATACCTTCTACAATACTGCTCAGTGACCTCCATCACCAGTCACACCTATGTAGTGTGTACTTTATATGACAATATCTCAAGAAAAACAGGCTGGGTCTTGTTAGTGTCAGCTGGTCACATACAAACTGAAGACTAAGCGTTTTGCCCACTGTGTTGAGCTAGGTTGGTTGCAGAGCAGCAGATGGAGCATCCCTTCACTGTTTGGCTTCCTTCATAGTGTTCCTGCACCAAGGGTAGGTTTTCCCAAGTTTATATCTTCTTAGGCACAAAAATGGGCAGCTCTGCTGATAGAGAAAGGGAAGCTGTGAGATGTAGAGAAATGGTTGAGTAGAGGGAGGCTCAGTGGTGTCTGTGATGAGTTGTGGAAGATGTCTAGGGGAAGGAACAGGGATGCATCTGACAAGCTTTTGAAGCCTTATTTGCTTAATGGGAGCTCCTGCAAAGGCATGGGCTGCATAAGCCATAAAGGGAAGATGGCTTCTCCCAGGGCCCTTGCAGCTGCACCAGGCTATGATAACAGAAATTAACTTCGTCTCCTTTGTCTTGCTATCCAAGTGCCCCAGAATAGTAGTTATGAAAACAGTGCTGTTTAATATTGTCTTTGATCGAGCAATCCGACGGGAGCCCTGGGCTTGTTCTGCTTGGCTTTGTTAGTTTCAGACCCTAAGGCAACAAGCCGTTGCCTTCAAAGCCTAGGCAGGGCTGCGTTAAGTGTGAAGTGTGCAGCAGAAATCCCAGTTTGTCAATTCAAATGGCACTCACCTAGCAGCAATGCCTGTGTATTCAAATCAGCAGCGAAGTGTGGGAAGCAGGGTATGTGCAGCTATCCCCTCTGGAGAGAGCAGGTCTCAGGAGCTGGTGAACAATGCAACATCCTCGAAAGACCCAAAGGGAAACAACACGGTGGATTTCTCCCTTTATTATCCAGCATTAATTTGCTGGCTTTTTTTTTCTGCATTTGCTGCCTGCTGGCTTCCTCATGCACTTACAGCCAGGCAGACTTCAAAGTACAGCATTAGTATAGCAGTACAGCAACTTCAGGATAGCATTGCTGGGGAAGGAGGTTCCTATTCTTCTCCTTCACATCCTTGGTGTAGAGGTGTATATCTTTCCCTCAGCTCTCCTCAGGCTCTAAATGTACACCTTGGCCAAGGTTTCTGCTCTAGTCAAGCACAAATCCTGGAGGTTGCCAAATATGTGACTGATGGAAGTAGTGAGAAACAGCTCTTGGAGGTGCTTGCTTGCTACTTCACCAGCAAACGATACGAAGGCAGTTACAATAAATAAATAAATAAAATAAAATAAAATAAAATCCTGGCAGAAATGTGCAGGAGGACTCATGAAAACCTGAAAACCACAAGGGTAGAAACAGTGCAGATGAAGTCACTATAAGCTGTATAGACCCAAGTGCCATGACTGATGGTCTCTTTGTAGGTAGTGCTGAGAGCTTGAACTATTTGTTGAGCAAAATGTGACAGGCAGATTTTTTTGTTTGTTTGTTTCGTACCTTTCATTGCTGAATTATGAGATTCCTTCTGCTTTGTTTATCCTCCATGTAAAATAAGGGTAAGACCAACTTTGGGGTGATTATATGGGCCTAATGAAAGTTTTATAAGCGTATCAGTGGCTCTTCTGATGCCTCAAAGAGTCTACTTGTCAGTGTACTTGGGACTGGTGACTACGGTGCTTAACCTAAATCTTCAAGTCGATGTAAACTACATAGAGGGTAGGTTTGATTATGAAAAACTCTGGACCTTGATGTCCTACTTTTCTTTTAACATGAGAACTGTGAGGTGCCGTTGAAATAAAGGGGTACCATGTGTTTTATGTTTTAGGTATATCATTAATTATAACAGAGCTTTTAAAGTCAGGGTAGTTTCAGAAGCAAGTATGTTGTTGATAATGTTTGCTTTGACAAAGATAACAGGTGCTGTTTCTGTGGTCAGGGTGAGATTCTGGCAGGCCACATAAACACTTCGGGTATATTCTCTCTCAGATCTCAGGTTAACAATTTCATGTTTAGGTCCTAGGACCAGGCGTTGCTGAGCTTTGTCAGTGAAAACGAAATTAGGACCTCTGTTCTGTCTCAGCAGTGCTTGTCTGGAGGAAGTCTTGTGATGTGCAGTGATGCTCAACATCTTCAGTTCAGCAGGCAAAAAAAAGTGACTAACCCGTACTGTGCCCTCCCATGTACTTTATGAAGAATCAGGAGAAGCTGGACAAGTTGGAGCTCTTCTGAGAGCCTTTAGTTCATTGTTTGCCTCTCAAAGTTATTGCTGTTTCTCTGGTTATGTTCCAGTAGCACTTCTGTTTTCTTCTCTGTACCATATAAGGCCATGCAGTGATGGTGAGAAAACTGCACTGATCAAATGAGCAAGAGAAACATAAAGGATGGCACAAGCTGTGTCAGTTAAAGGTAACTCAGAACTGCAGAGGAGAGAGTTGCTTTGCTGTGGTGAAATAATTTGTTTTCCATCTCTGTAGCTGCTCAAAACAGCAACCAAGGCTTAAAAAAAAAAGCTCTAGTAATTGTGAGTGAACCAGGGCTTAGTGCTAAGAGACAAGACTTTGGGGTCCCCATCTAGTTCTGTCCTTGATAGGAACTACTTCAGTGTCCTCTTCTGTTGAAGGAGCACAGGGATTTCGGAGATATTTAAGGTTTCAGATAGTGGTGGACTATGCTAGAGAAGTACAAAGAACTTCAGATTGCATTACCAGAGAGAGGATTTAGTGTGTACCTTCTAGCTTCAGGTATCGGGAAAAGCTCCTTGATGCCAAGGAGGTGGGTGGGGGCAAAAGGCTCTGGAAATTAAAATATAGTTTGCGATATTGGCTTATTTTAATTGAATTTTCAATATCTTCACCTTGGATATTATCATACCAGACATTAAACCCATACACATTATTCTGTAACCATATACTACCTGCAATAAAAGCACCAGCTATTAAAATGGGAGAGTATAAAAAGCTCTTTCAGTATGCCCTCAGAATTGTTCAGTGCTGTTGCTTAGGCAGTATTTTCTATTTCTGAAAACTTAGTAGCCTGGAATTAAGTGAAGGAAAAGCCTTCTTAGGTTGGCGAGGCAATTCCTCCCCACTTGACCAGTGCAAGCTCTTTCAGTACAATGACAGTTAATATCAGCCCCCTCAAATCCATGCTGTTTAATTACAAAGGAAAGCCACAGTAATTCAGAACGGAAAGATATGGGTTTTGTTAAGATATTGGACTGATCCTCGGGGGAGCTGAGTTTAATTCCTGCCTTTGCCACAGACTTTCTTTAAGTCAGTCCATTAATCAGTTTATGCCTTAGCTTTACCTGTCTGTTCAATGAAAATGAAGACAAAGGCAGCTCCAGACCCATCTATACCCCACACATAAAAGATGCTCTCTGTGTGATGGGTCCCAATCTTTTCTCTGTCTTTTCATTATTTCTTGGTATAAAGGTACCTTACTTCTGCAGAGGGGATGTTCAGCTGGCGCATGCTTTCCTTTTTCCACGTTTCTCTAGTGCTATGGATAAGTATGGCACTACATTGATTTAAGCTGAGAAAAAGTCTTTATCATAAAAACTTGCAGAAGTTAAACCTGTTGGATCATTCAATCTATCTTGTCAATTTTCTTCACTTGTAGCTTGTGGAGCAGAGTGATAGCGAACAGTTAAGGATGTGATTGAATTTCTATTATGATGCTGATTTGTTGTTGTTGTTGTTTGTTGTTGTTGTTGTTTGTTGTTGTTGTTGTTTGTTTGTTTTCTTTCTTTATTCTTCCTTGGTGGTATTCATACACAATAAAGAACTGTTCAGTTTGGGAGATGACTTGGAACTTTGGCATTGAATTTGAAGTCAGCTGTGTAAGAGTTTCCAGACATATGATGTATGCAATTTTAACTGTAAGAGTATTGATCAAAGTGTAAAGAATCGTTCTCCCCTACCCTCTCCACCTCTCATTTGTAGCAACAATAATGAAAAGGGGAGGGAATGAGAGGCATTTTGTTTTCCTGCAGTCATTGACTCAAGATCAACAGAGGTGGACGAAAGATGAGTTGATTAAGCTTTAATTCTATAAGTTAGGATTCTAAATAATGAGATCAAAATGGTTCATTGACTTGTTCCAGTGAGCAACTTCTGGAGGTGTAGGTTTTCATTAAAAAACATTGTAATGCTGTCTCTGTAACTCTGTCTCTATCCCATTTCCCATATCGAGAGAGAGCTTGCTCTAATCACAGATCCCTGGAGAGAATTTTCATTGGTGAAAGGAAAAAAGTTTCCACTAAATGCTAATCAGAGAAGTTGATTAGAAATTGCCTTTTTTCAAAGTTCCTCAAGCCCTAGGTACTTGATTCAGGACACAAAAAGGGTGAAGTTATTACGCTTGTGTTCTACCTTGTTATGGATCAGCAGAGTAGTAAGAAGGCTGATATCTTCCCCTGTCCTGTTCTTCTATCACTTAAGAGCATGGCTGGACCAAGTTCTTATTTCTCTATGGCTTTCCTCAAACAGTTGCAACGTTAAGCAGAGCTGGAGCTGTGCATCATTTGGGTGAGCACAGTACAGACCTGGAAGCATTCTTAGAGTAAGACCATGTAGTGATCAATGGAGGAAAAAAAAAAAAAAAAAAAGGTGAGGAGAAGATAATAATGGAAGGCCGTGGAGTGGGCCTATTGGTGCCCCATTTCCTTACCAGGAGACACTGGCCAGAGCCACATCTGGCTTACAAAATGCATTGGAGATTCTTACATCTTGCAACATCCTTTCAAAATGTTTCAATTATTCACCATCTACTTTTTTTTTTTTTTTTTTTTTTTTGGTCCTTTAAAGCTTTTGCACGATGTCTTCTAGAAAACATGAGTCCTTCAAAACCACCCTCAACGGGATTTGGCAGTGTCTTGTGTTTGCAATTGCCTGATGATACTATATGGGAGAGAGGTTGCCACAATACTCCTGTATTTTGTAAGAGGAAGCAGAATTTTTCAGTGACAAACTGTTCTTCTTATATGTTGTGACAAAGACTGGAAGCAATTCTGTTCAGTCACTGAACTCACCTTGACTCGTCTCATGCAAATGCCATAATTCAGAAGTTCTTAAAGAGGGGTCTGCAGTACACAGCAGTTGCCTCTGGATCTGTATCATTTGTAGAGTTTTCAGCTGACTGATGGCAAAGGTGCAGGGTATCCCTAGAGAAACAAAAAACAGGCTCTGAATTATCAGTTCAGTAATTTTGGAGCTATGGTTTCTTTGCCAAGAACAAGGCTTCTGTATTACTGGTCTACTGTGTAATTAGTGACTAATGGAACAACAACCCCCAGTATATTAATTGCTATTGTAGCTGTATACAGAGCATTGTTCTCTCTGTGACAGACATATAAATTGTCTGGAACTACATTGTCCCTTTCATAGTAGCTCTCTCTAGAGTTAGGTGTCAATAATGAAATGCGGCTGTTCCTTGAGGACAGATAATGTTATCTCTAAGGGTTTGTCGCGGCAGGAGCACAAGGCAAAGTTGATCTGAATTAAGTAACAAGGTGGGTTTCAAGTGGATTATGTAAGCTGTATTAAACTGATGCATGCACACACACTCATTCAGAATTAAAAATGGCGTTCATTTGATTTTAGTTTAATTTTCCTTTGAAGAGAATTAAACTAAATCAAATCAAAGCCACTTTAATTCTGGCTGGAAGTGTGAATGTTAATTCTGTGATCCATAGTAAAAATTCAGTATGTTATTTCTCTGAGAAAAGGCCAAAGTTCTCTTCCTGTTCCTGGACATTGTGCTGAGCAAATGTGAAAGCTGCTTTTACTATCCAGTTTTAAAACTCTGAGGCTCGGTGGGAGTTTTATCCTTTATTTTTTTTCTTGCCCTGGATGCCCTGTGTAGCTAGTTCAGAAGGCCAGTAGAAGTGGTTTTGATTTTTTGTGTGTATTTTTAGTTAATTAGTATAATGTGGGAAGGGCTGTATTTCTTTTTCTTTTATTCTGGAGACTTAACTCTTCCCTACAATGAAATGAAAGCACAGAAAGGATGAGCAAATATGCCACAGAAACGTACCACAAGTTTCCTGGGGAATCTAACCTGAGACTGAGCACAAATGCTTGGCTGCTGTCAGGACAGAGATCCTCTCTGAATGAGGTTGGGAATCTGCATGTCCATGTTAATTTTTGTTAATTCCATTGTATTTCTTAGAGGTGAACTCTTTGATCTTCCCAGTATTATTAAGAAGGACAAGATGTCCATCTGATACAACTGCTGTTAGACATCTTTTTGTAATCCTTATGTAGAACTCCATCACTGTGGATCTCCTCTTCTGACCTGTCTTGGTTGCTCACTCGATTGTTGTATTGGGTTTATGTGGCAAGGTTTTGGCAGCAGGGGACTGCAGGGGTGGCCTGTGTGAGAAGAATCCAGAAACTGCCCATGTTAGATAAGGGCCAGTTTCAGCCAGCTCCAAAGGGACCCGCCAGTGGTCAAAGCTGAGCCAAAATGCAATGTTTGCACCTCTGTGAGAGCATATTTAAGAAAAGGGGGGAAAAAAAACAAACACAGTGCTGCACAACAGCAGCTGAGATGGTGAGAAGTGAGAAGCAGCCCTGCAGCCCCCCAGGTGAGTGCAGCAGGAGGTGCTCCAGGCAGGCAGCAGCAGTTCCCCTGCGGCCTGTGGAGAGGCACCTGGTGGAGCAGGCTGTCCCCCTGCAGCCCATGGGTCCCACATGGAGCAGATCTCCACGCTGCAGCCCCCCAATGAGTGGAGGAGCCCCCAGTGGAGCAGGCCCTGGGCTGGAGCTGCAGCCCGTGGAGAGGAGCCACATCAAAGGTATTTTTAGTTTGCTTTTAGTTCTTGCTGTTCTAGTCTGCTAGTGATAGGCAATAAATTACAGTAATCTCCCTATGCTGAGTCTGTTTTGCCTGTGACAGTAATGGTTGAGTGATCTCCCTGTCCTTATCTCAACCCTTGAGGCCTTTCCGTTGCATTTTCTCCCCCTTTCCCTTTGAGGAGAGGGAGTGAGAGAGTGGTTGCGGTGGGGCTCAGCTGCGTGACAGGGTAAAACCACCACAATCATATAGGTAGAAAGTGAATCAGGGCCCGTCACTGCTGTGCAATACAGCTGCAACGAGAGCACGTGAGAAGAGCAGTTGGAGGGCAGGGAGGAGGAAGGCCAGGCCTTGAGATCTCTTTTTAATGCAGAGAGTTTTTCATGAAGTCACGTTACAATGAGCGTGCAGGCTGATTTGAAATGAAATAAACCTTTGGAGCCCTGGAGTTTTAATGTACTGTTGATAAATGGATTCTGTTCTTATTCATCCCACTCTTGCATGATGAAGAAAGGAAACTTTTCTGTGAATTGACCTGCATTTCTTTCAACTATACCTTTCCAGATAGAGCTGCAGTGAGCTCCCAGTTTGGTGACTGGTTAGTCCTGGCCAGGAGTTAGGAAAACACTGGTATTGACAGCCAGGGCTGCATTAACAGAGGAGAGGTATATCCAGCAACATCAGTGAAGAATTCCCAATTCTTTCTTATAACCTAATTCTGCCTTTCCGTAGAGCAACACACTGCATTTGTCTGAGTACTTAAATTTGCATGGGTTCCCTTCTGTTTATTTGAAATAGCAGATCCAATTTTTATACGCATCATGAACAGTATGTTAGAGGCTAATGAGAGCATGTTGTGTGTTTTTTTGCTTTCCTGAGAAAGCCAATGTTTTCTCGAGCACTAATAGATGTAGTTTCAGTGCTTAACAATAGCATCTGAGCTTAAAAAGTCCAGGTGTTGTTCAGATGCCACTGTCAGCTGGAGAAATGTCACCAGTAACGCAAGAGAGACCGAAGTGCAAGTACAAAAAAATCTGTTGTAGCTTCAGCAGAGCACCTAGCATGTTGGTTTTGTATCCATGTAATTGAACTGTTATCCAGAACTTAAAGATGAGGAAGTTTTGGTTCGACCCCCTTTTAAGCTTGTCTGTCTTTCTGGCATCTGCTACCTTCCGAATAATCATTCTGTTTATAGTCTTAGTGGTTAGTTTGTCATGTGGCTTGGATGCCTAACCTGGCATGGAGGGAAAAAATGTAATTGACTGCCTGACAGCCATGTGCATCAATACTGCTATGTCGTATTTTTTTGCTTGGGTATCTTCAGCAAATGCCTGTGGCAAATTGGCCTATGACATTCTCTGGTGTCCTATCAGTCTGCTTCTGTTATGTCCAGGCACAGTCTAAGTTCTTCTAAAGTTCTAAGGTTAGTTTTGCGTAGCTGTGTTTGTTGGTGTGCTTTTTTTCTTACTTTGTGTCAATGTGAAGGTCATTATTAAGGACACCATTTTGCCAGAACTGACATCCCCCTGCAAACCACACATAGTACAGAGAAGGTGATCAGCTTGTTTTAAATCAGATCTGTGATTTAAAGCATCTCGTTGTGAGGTGCTGTGATAAACACTGACTTTTTAATGAGAACCCTTTTATATCCTGATAAACCTGAGGCCAAATTTTGCTATTTGTTCTCCGGCTGTAAAAGTCCTGGAAATAACTACTGTGATCCAATACAAGTTAATCTCTACCCAAGTCTGAGAAATTCAGCAAGTTTTGAATTGTTTTAGGTAGACATCTGAAGTACTGGAAGCCTGACTCATGAAGGGGAGGAGGACATGCTAATGCAAACACTATGTCTATGGTTGCACAGAGCTTATAGGATATAATTTGCTGCAGACTGACATACCCTGGAAATCACCAAGCATGTTATATATTTTTTTTTCTTTTCCTGTTCCACAGTCCCAGCCTTTTAAACCCTCAGTCGTTCCACAGTGGAGATCTTATTATGCAAATTTAATCATGTTGACTAATACTGAGCTCGTCTTTATAAGAGTTGCTCCATTTAGGTAGGACAGGAGGCATTCCACTGAGTGAAGAATTGAAGACTTCATCTTCCAAAGTAATTTAAGTGTATATAGATACAAATATAATGAGAGATTCAGTTTCTCTGTATCCATTTAGCTACACTTGTGGATATTTATTTATATTGCTTTAAACCTGGCTTTTTTATGTGTGTTTGTGTGCACTTGGTTTGTAAACTGCTGCTAAGGCATTTAAATAGCCTTTAGAAATCTGGGGTTTGGTCACTTGGGAAAGCAGAGCCTATCAGCTGTAAATAAGACTTGAGCTCTGATGCGTTTAAGTCAAATCTGAAAATGAGTCGTCAGCCTGCAAAACACATGGACCCTTTTACATGCTGTGAGAATTCACCTGCACGGCCCTTTGAGATGAGATGAACCCAAGGGAAAGGGAAGACTGAGATGATGGAATCACTGACTTTTGACTCCTTGGCTTGAGTCCCGAACTTGAACTTTCTATAAAACTGTCTAGGAAAAAAGAGTTTTTGCTTACAGCATCATCACTTCAGGGGAACTCATTGCTGGTAGCCTTGCTTGCCTGCAGCATCCATGTAATGAGCACAGATGGATATACTGATGATGAAGCTGTAGTGACAGACTTAGCGTGGTTATGATTAGTAGTGCTGATTGCTTCTCGGTAATCTTTGTTTTGTGTTGATAAGCCCATAATTACCATTCAAGTAAACCAACAGAAATTGCAATTTGCAAAGCTAGACATAGAATCACCAGAATAGTTTGGATTGGAAGGGATCTTAAAGATCATCTAGTTCCAACTACCCCTACCATGGGCAGGGATGCCTCCCACCAGACCAGATTGCCCAAAGCCCCATCCACAGATTCTCTGGCCAACTTGTTCCAGTGCCTCACTACCTTCACAGTAATTAATTTCTTCCCAATATGTAACCTAAATCTACTTTTTTTTTTTTTTTTTGGTTTAAACCCGTTATTCCTTGTCCTATTACTACACTCCCTAATAGAGACCCTCCCAGAGCTTCTCTTCTCCAGGCTGAACAACCCCAACTCCTTCAGCCTGTCTTCGTAGGAGAGGTGCTCCAGCCCTTTGATCATCTTCATGCTACTAAGTTCTGAATCTATCCATTTCTGGAGGACCTCCAGGGATGGTGACTCAACCACTTCCCACTTCTGGTGACTCAACCACTTTTGATGCAGCCTAGGATATGGTTGGCTTTCTGGGCTACAAGCACACGTTGCTGGCTCATGTTGAGCTTCTCATCCACCAACACCCCCAGGTCCTTCTCATCAGGGCTGCTCTCAATCCGTTATCCACCCAGGCTGTACTTGTGCTTTGGATTGTCCAGCTGCAGGACCTTGCACTTGGCCTTGTTGAACTTCATTAGGTTTGCACAGGCCCACCTCTCAAGCCTGTCTAGAACCCTCTGGATGGCATCCCTTTCCTCCAGCAAGTTAACTGTACTACACAGCTTGGTATCATTGTCAAGGGTGCACTCAATCCCACTGTCCATGTTGCCAACAAAGATGTTAAATGGTGCAGGTCCCAATACTGATCCCTGAAGAATACCACTCGTTACTGATCTCCACTTCAACATTGAGCCATTGACCGCAACTCTTGTTGAGTGTGACCATCCTTTCAGTTCCTTACCCACCAAATATATGGTCCATCCATCAAATCCATGCTTCTCCAATATAGAGACAAAGATATTGTGCAGGATGGTGTCAAATGCTTTGCACAAGTCTAGGTAGATGACATCAATTGCTCTCCCCCTATCCACCAATGCTGTAACTTCATTGCTGAAGGCAACAGATTTGTCAGGCAAAATCTGCCCGTAGTGAAGCCACATTGGCTGTCACCAATCGCCTCCTCATTTTCCATTTGCCTTAGCTTAGTTTCCAGGAGGATCTGCTCCGTGATCTTGCCAGGCAGAGAGTTGAGATTGACTGGCCTGTAGCTCCCTGGGTCTTCCTTTTCCCCTTTTTAAAAATAGGGGCTATGTTTTCCCCCCTTCCAGTCAGTGGGAACTTCACTCGACTGCCTCAACTTCTCAAATATGATGGATGTCTCCTTCCATTAGTGAGAAGGAAAACATCTCATACTGACCCTTTGGTACTTGCTAAAGGCGTATATTGAGGTAATAATTTTTTATATTTCTACTAGGTCTTTTCTTCAAGGATCTGACTTTATTTTTGTTTCCTAAGGCAGTTTCCCTTTTCTTTCATGCCTCATCCTGTATCTTCTCCTAGTTACAGGATGCTCAGGAGACTTATGAGTTTACTAGGTCTGACAAACTCTGGAAGAGAAGATGCGGGGTCCTGTTTATTTTAAACCTTGATTTCTCTTGCACATGAAGCAGCTTTGACTAGTACAGCTCATTCTGCCTGCCACTCTCTGCCACTCTGACTGTAATGTCTGGAAGCAGGTAAGTCTTAGGAAGTGGCTACTACATTAATTACAGAGGTGATTTTTATTCTGTAGCCCAGTCCCATAGACATTTCATAGAAATATAGAATGGTTTGGGTTGGAAGGGACTTTAAGGATCATCTAGTTCCCTTCCCCGTGCCATGAGCAAGGACACCTTCCACTAGCCCACGTTGCTTAAAGGCCCATCCAGCCTGGCCTTAAACACTTTATTTGTTGCAAATAAAGTTGGTATTTGGCATATGGACATGGACAGTGGCATTAGTGCCACTGAGAAGGAGCAAGGAAGCAGAGTTTATAGAGCTCACTGAATTTGGACCTTTCTCTTTGTAGGTCACACAAGCCTTGCCTGCAGCATCATTCCTAGAAAAATCAGGCTACTGTAGGATTGATTGGTCGAGGCCAGAGCTCAGATGTAATTTTCTCCTGTCGCATTCAGAAGAGCCCCAAGTAATTGATTTCATGTGTACGCATGCAGCTTGCATAGCCCAGCGATGGAGGGCGTGGCTGTGTCCTGCTCTGGCTCATTTAACTTGCATCTGACCCAGGGCTATGGCAAATTAGGGTTTGTCCCTCCACTGTGGAAAGCGGCTTCCATTTACAATATGCTGACTGCATTATCAGTCATCAGCATGCAATGGAGAGAGAGCCCTTGCAGAAAAGTCTTCCAAAGGGACTTGATTAGATGGCAGGGAGAGGCAAACAGCAAACTCGGAACATCGTGCCAGTAGGGGTTGTGTTAATCTGCTTGTTTCCCTATCCAGCAAATATTTGGGTTCTGTCTACCCACATGTTTTCACTGGTAAAACTTCTGTAAATATTCATATGTATGCCCTGGGCCCAAGCGGGTTATTTTGGTTTGGTTTGAATCAAGCAGCTCTGAACTGCATTGAATTGATAGTGGCTGAAAATGAAAAAAGCAGCCACTCCAGCGTACAGACACAGATTTGAAAGTCAGATTGCTGTGGCTTAACGTGCAATTGCTGATCAGCTGGGCTGCAGTAGCTCCCCCCTTTTAACTCATTCCATCATTTTCCAGATACATCTGCAAGAGAGGAAGGCTATTTGCTTAGGTGTCAAAAGGTTCAGTTCCGCTTGCTTACTCTACAAGAGGATTTCTTGCAACCCTGGGCAAGTTGCTTGCCTTTTCCTGGCCTTCATCTTTCATCACTAATGGGGAGGTAATACCCAAGCCTTGGTTTCACAAACACAAGATTGTTTATAATACTGTTGTGCATTCTCTGTATAGGTATCGTGCCTGTTAACAGAGGAAAGACGGCTGTAAGATCAGCAGCCCTTCATGTCTTTACTAACCCGTACACAAACTGGATGCACACTTTCTCACATGATCAGAATTCATTTGGGAGCACCAATTACAGCAAAGGCAATGCATTATATGTTGGAGATCTAAAAAAAAAAAAAAATAAATAAATAAATAAAAATAAATAAATCTATACCATCTGGATTCTTAAAAGGTATATGCATACCAGTTCAGCTGAGTATGTAGTGTTTGTTCATACCCCCAGAGATGGGCAGGAGGGATGAGCAAGTCCCTGCTTCTGGCTGTAATTGTGATATCCTTCTACACCTTAGTTGTTTTATCCTATGGCCTATCCATGGTGGTATTCAAGGACTTATCTGTATGATTGCAGTGGTAGCAAAATGTACCACAAGCTTTCATAGGCCAATGGATGCGAGTGTTATTTTTATTAATTTGGGGATTTCTTGTGTTTAGGTTGCTGTCTTTCAGGGTCACTTCTACTTTTATTACTCTTTGATTGGCAAGATGTGTGTGTCAGTGTTATAAGTTTTTCAATTTTTGCAGTAGGAAGACCTTTAATCCAGCCTTCCAGCAGGGAAATCAGTAAAAATTTCCATTGACATGTGTGAGTTCTGTCTGAAGGAAGGCCTTGTAGGACTGGAGCCCAATTATATTATTTGACATTTTACATAGTGGTAGCAGAATAGTTGTCTAACAAATACAAGACAAAGCCTGACCAGAGACAGCTTGCAACCTGATAAAATAATAAAAAGGACTGAAAGCCAATTACTTTGTTGTTAAATCACATAGAGCAAGAATGTACAATTCACGTCTTCAGGCTGTTGCTTTGCTTTATTTTTCATTGGTCAGTTCCAGCCCAAAAGGTCCATTTTTTCCAGAAGAAACCCCATTCATTCTTATTTCCAAATGTCTCTTTCAACTTAATTAGATTTGGCATGGGAAGCTTTTAGAGGTAATTGCCATTTGTGGGAAGTTGCATGGGTCAGACATGTCTTCTGCTACTTCTCTCGGGCTAACATTTAAATAATAGTATTAATGGTTTGAAATCTATATTTCAGGTTTCTTCTTCATAGGAATCCCAAGTCAGCTAAAAACAGAAGAGGGTGGTGGTGGTGGTGGTGGTTTTTCTCAATGCTTTCTTCATTTGATTTCCCATTTTTCTTTCCCCTCCAACACAATGTTTAGTGATTATACACTTAAAATGGGAATTTTGGGGGAGGGATTTCAGAACCCTCCGCTCTTTGAAGCCCATTATATCCCGTCCACCAAATTGCGCTGTTTTATTTATTTTATTTTTAGCATCCCTGCTGCAGTGTTTAGCAAATTATGTTTTGTTAGGAAGAATGCAGTTGTCTCTAACGGTGCTGTGCCCCCTAATTGCTGTGCAGGAAGACTCGACACGTGGGTGCATTCATACCCTTACCGCTTGACAGCTGAATTGCGTCCTGCCGAGTAAGTTTGCAGCATGAGAAGCCTGTGGGATGAATCCTCTTGCCAACCCACAGCACTGCCTCGGTCGCATCTTCTGCGTGTGGTGGAGAAAAGCCCTCTTGCAGTGTTGGCAGCAGTAATGTGCGCGATGGGCAGGCCCAGACCCCAGAAAATGCCCTCACCATTTCCCTAGCCCTCAGCCTGCCTGCAAAACGCAGCCTTTGGTCTTGGGCATGGGCAACGTGGGGAGCCACGACGAGCACCTCGTCCCACAGCCCGCTGTGGAGCAGGGTGGCACCACAGCCGGTATCGATCGGCGCCTGAGAAATCAGCGACGTTTGTATTATATAATTATTGATGTGGCTGGAAAATGCCACAGGCAAAGCACAGCTTACTATTTGTTATGCTGTATTGTCTCTCTAGTCTGCGTCGGGCCTCTGTGTTTTGCCTCTTGTGTTCCCATTGCATGTTTATTTATACCGTGTGCCTTTAGCTTTCATATTTCTCCTGTGAATCCAACTTGGAAAAACCAGTTCTAGTTTTCGTTCAGGAGAAGGAGGGGTGGGCTGTAAAGGAAATGAATTCCTTCAGACGCTCGCTAGGGCCCTAAGCTGAATACAAAAATCAGGGAGAAGACGTGAGTGGGGAGAAGGGGCCCGGAAAGCAGAAGGCCCTTTTCATCTTGCCAGGGCCCGCGGGGACTGCCAATCTTTTGATAAAAATGTAGACTTTAGAAGCAGCCGTAATGTACAGCCTCATCCATCACACGGTTGGGACAAATGGGCTGAGACCTCATTTGCAGTAGCAATTAACTGCAGTCTAGCTGGATCCTCCTGAAGCCCTTTGGGATCATACCTGCTCGGTACTGATGCTCCTTCGGTCCCAAGGAGGGGTCTCGTGTCAAGTACCACACTTCCATTGACAAAATGGGAAAACTTGGGAGAAAGAGAGGTTGCCTGATGGGTTTGAGGAGTCATGACACATGTGGAAATAACAGCAGGAGGAGGCTAAAGGAGGTCAGCAGAGCTGGTGTGGTGATTCCTGGCCAGGGTGCTACAGGGCAGGACGACACAGCAGAAGCAGGGCCAGCCCACGGTGTAGTCTCCGTGTATGAGCACAGACCTGTTTTACATGGAAGGAGCAAAGGATTTTGCTTTTTCAGGCAGAGGTGAGATGGGTATCTGAAGACTTGAGGTGTGCAAGAGCATGGTTGTAAGACCCTTGCAGTGCCATCCCCCTGCATGCCTGGTGGTAGCCCAGACTAGTAGTCACTCACTTGAGCTGGGACAAAAAGTTATTAGTCAAAATGTAAAGATAAAATATTACAATTTTCAGGATTAAATAACTGCATGGTCTCCAGGTATCTGCAGGCATCTGTAGCCCTGTACCAGTCAAGGGAAGATGGACCAGTGGAGGACTGCGCCTGGTCTGAGCTTCAGCAGCCCCACTTGGCTAGCCAACAGCAAGCATCCTGTGCTGGAGTGAAGTGCAAGCTCTGCTCAATTTGAAAGCAGCAGGCTTGCATATAGTTGAGCCTAACGCTAATTTCATGGCCAGAGGTGGCTGATTAAGAGAGGCAGAGGGACAGGGCCTGGCAAACACTTGGGCACAGTTGCTGGAGCCACTTGGATCTTCAGTCTTGTGCTAAAACCAAAGGTGATGCGACCATCGCCTTGGGAGAGCAGGCAGGCCATGGTCAGAAATTCCTCTTTAGTGCTCGTGGGTGCTCCCTAAGCGCAGAGGAGAGCTTAGTTTATTCCCCGACCTGCAGCTGCTGTTGGGGTGATATTTTAAGCTGGTGCTTTTATCACCGTACAGAGAGGGGCTATTTCTATTTGACATAGCGCCGCGATGCTCTTCCACCTCCGGCCCCAGGATGAAACACGGTGCCACCCTGCGCCTCCCAGCAGAGAGCTGCTGCAGGGAGGCAGCCAGCGATGGGCAGAGATTCACCGAGGGCTGCGATGCTGTAAAATAGGCTCTCAGCACAAGATACAGGGCGGCGCTTACCAAGGCGACAGGGAAACTATACATTTCTTCTCTCAATCCATTAATCACAGCGCCCGCAGCTCCCGTTCCGGTGAGGCAGGTGAGGCTCTAATAAATATTGAGCAGCGAAACTTGATCCGTATCCAGGCTCTCAGAGCATTTTCATAAATAAGAAGTTACAAAACAATAAAATAAGCTGCTCCAGGTCCCAGCTGCTCGGCCGTGAGCTCTTATTTGTGGTTGCAGGGCTATCTGTACAGCTGGTCTGGCCAGGGCTGGGGATGGGATAGCTGAGTACAGCTGGGTGGCTGGCTCTCCTGGCAGGAGGAGGAGGGAGGAGGTTTTGCCTCCGCTGGAGATGGATTGTGTGTGACAGGGCCTGCAGCTGGATTATTCCCTAACGCTGCGGCTCTGGCAGGCCGTTTTTTCAACGCCCCCTTTGTACCGGCTTGATCTTATTACTGGTGATGGCCTCAGAGGAGTCGATGCAGAGTGGGTTTCACATCTCGACAGAACTTGAGCAGAGGAAGCCCTTTTCCAGGCCTGATTCTGCAGTCCTGGCTTGCTGAGTAGCTCCATTGATCTACACAGGGCTATTCAGATAAAGGAGCGCTCTCTGCTATATTGCTTTATTTTCAATAGGCCTTTCAGCTAATGTGGCTTCAGTTTGCCTTCTTCCCTGTTTTTTTTTTTTTTTTTTTTTTTTTTTTAGCCTGGTTTCATACAGAAACATAGCTTGTACGAGCCCCCTCTGTCTGCCTGCCGTTCTTCTGTAATTCCTGAACGCCTTGACTGATTTCAGCTGAACTGAAATCTCAGAGAAATTCTATCATTATAATTTTAATGAAAATAGGAGAAAAGTGACCTTATTAGTTGTGTAGCTGTATGAAATCAGCTATAGGTTTGAACAACAAAGAATCCAGAAGAAAAGTTAGCAATACCCAGGTAGTGAGAAAAGCTTCACTCAGAGGCTCTGCACACCCCAAGCCCTATTTATTTATTCATTTGTAAAGGCAGTGTGTATAGGACCACTGATCCACCAGGATCTGTGTTTGCATCTTTGACCTTGTGCTTTAGAGGAGAAAGAAGAAAATCTCACAGGGCCCCTGCCCAACGGTGAGCTGCTGTGTGTTGGGGTGGAAAGGCTGGGGGCTGAGCCAGGGAGAACAGCCTCTGGAAATACATTTATGTTCCTGAAACCTTAGAATTTGGTGGTTACTATTATCTCACTCTGCCAATCAATAGACAAGCAAGCAAGGTCTTGTTAAGGTAAGGGAGACGGGGATCTCGGGTGTTGCAGGCAGCCAGTGACTGAAACTGTTTGTGCTGCATTTTTTTTTTTTTTTCCAATAGTAAATGGGGCGGGATGCTGCTTAGTCAGCTTTTATAAAGTGCTTAGAGACCCCAGGATAAAAGGTGCTCTAGGAATCCAAAGGAGCATTGTTGTTGCTATCGCTCTATTAATAACATTAGCAGGCACAGTGCTCTCTGTTCTTTTTTAGAGACATCAGTCGAGATGCTCTTTGTGTGGCAGTCAACATAACAGGTGGGCTGGTGTGCTCTCTTGCTTTAGTTCAATTTCACCATTCTGCTTGTTTTCAGTACAGGTGTGTGATAGGGGGGAGAGGTTGAGAATGGTAGGTGGCTTATCTGTTTTGGTTTTGGTTTTCTCAGTGGGGTTTTCTGGTAGGACCAGAAGCAATGATTTTGGCAGTTCTCTGAGATCAAACTCCCCATCTTGCAAGCTCACTAATGTGTGCAGAATTAAAGATGGGTTTTTATGATTTTCTGAAAGTTTTAAGATGTTTTCTTAAACCTTTTGGGCTTCAGCTGTTTTAACGTAGTACTTTCAAGTGTAATTATTAAGGGCCAGGTTCAGAGATATTTATGACTTCTATCCAGGCCTCCAGACTGTCATGGGTTTCAGCAGAGTTACGTGCCTGGTAACACTTCTTTTTTTGGTTGTGGACACTTTCCTGCCTTGCAGAGGCTTTGCCATAAGGGATGATAAATACACATGGTAAATCTCAGACTCGAGCTGAATAGAGCTGTTGGTTCTCTCTGCTGTTACGTATGTGAGTAAAAGAGCCAGCCCCCAGTGTTTGCTGAAGTGCCACGGTCCCATTTGCTTTTGGGCAGCCTACAGCAATGTACACAATTGAGGATTTTCCCTGCTTTCTTTAGCACAGGCTACATTTCCATACATTGTGCGCTTGCAATAAGCGTGTGTTGTTTGTTTAAGAACCTAGAGCCTATGCCAGGATTGTGGCTTTAAACATGTGGCCTAAGGGTAGTTTTATTCCAGCTATCAGTGAATAGGAACATGCCTGTGTTGCCAGTGACCAAAACCGTGAGCTAGATCCGAGCTGAATCTGCAGCTCTTGCCGTGTTATAATGGGTACAGCCAGAGGTGGAGAAACCCAGGTGCTTTCAGCCACCTTGCCCTTTATTATTTCAGGAGCTGGATTGTGACTAGAGCCCTTGCAGCATCAATAAAGCAGGCTGCCATCATTCTGGCCATTGGTCCCTCTCCACTAAAGGAATAAGGGAGTAGACCAGCAGGGGATTTGGTCTAGGTATCTTTGAAATGGGAAAAAGAAAGAAAGCTTTTGTGGTCTTGCTTGCTTTAGTTTGTCCTGGGTGCATGTCCCGGCGGCATCACGCTTTCCTTCCGGACAACGAAAAAGCAATCTCAGTAGCACTGCTAGCACCGCTTCCCTCAGCACTCTAGGCTTCCCTTGGTGGTATCCCATCCAGGTATTGACGAGGGTGAACATTGCTTAGCTTGGAAAATCAATGAGGTGACAGCCCAAGGTACTGCAGGAGGAAGACAGGCAAGGAGATATGTATCTATCCCTGACTTTTTTTTCCACCTCTATAAATATGTTTCCCCAATCCAATGGCATTGTAACAATATACAGTAATTACTGTGGCTGCATCCATCTCCTTTGATTTAATCAGACAGATATTATATGTTAAGTATCAATTGATTATTAAAAGCATATTTGCTGATGCTTCCAAATCCATGTAATGACGCATAAACAGTTATTTACTGCACAGCTATTAAAACTCAGCAACTCAACTTGCTTTTTACAATCGGTATTTATTTAACATGCAATGACCATCCTAACCTATTAAAGCTAAATGTGTTAACTGTGTTTTGGGCATTTAATTTTAAAGCTTTCCCTACCGTAATATCAAGTGATTACAAAAAGCGGTTGTCTTAGCAGGCATTTGGTGCTATGCAACATATTTCACAAGAGTCACATTTTGATAACCTGCCACGATGGTACTCTGGGTCATGACAGATGAACTATTATGGTGCCGCTGCTAAAGCAGAACTTTTTGATAGTGCAATGGTGTTTTGAATTTTAAGATCCTTTATGATCTTCTGTGAGGTTGAACACCCTGATTTATGCCCAATTTCTTTGGGACATAGGATGTTGAATACCCAACATCGAAGAAGGTACCTTTTCTGAACAGAGCCCAGCTTTCCCATTTGGGAAAAGTAGAGGTGTTTCTTACCACAGGTCCCAGGATATTTAATGCAATAGTTGTAGTCTTTACAGGGATAATTCTTATTAACATTACATTAGCCTGTGGAAAAAGTAAACTTTTATGAAAACTGGGAGTAGGTCACATACAAACTCCCGCTTCTTGATTTCCTTTATCAATGCAGGCTTAGGAGCTCCAGCAAATATACTCTCGGTAGTATGCTTGTTATTTGGGTAATTGGGATTGAAAATCCTGTGCATACTGGGTACTTCTTTGCTGTAATTATGAGTTTTGCAATACATGGTGGTTGGCTGCGCACAGCTATCGTGTTGTACATCAGGAACAGTTGGCGTGCAGGGCTGGTTGTGAAGCAAGTGGGATGTGCCTCCACTCAATTCCCCAAAGTCCAACCCTTTCCCTTTCTTCATTCCCAGGCGTAACGTAGTTCAGGATATATTTCCTTTCCTTGCTAGAAGATGGTTGAAAGCTCCGTAGTAGGGCATGCACTCCATCTGCCTGCCCTTTCTGGAGTCTATGGAGCTTTCTTACAATTCCCTTATGCTTCAAAGCAAATAAATAAATATTTGCGGAGTTATTAAAGATTTATTGAAAACGCAGTATATTTAAACCATCTTGTGAAAAAAATAGATGACTGAATATTTATTATTTACATGTTAGGCATCTTCTACATATTTATTTGTTCCTCCTTAATCCAATCCGTGTTTTATAAATATTGCAAAAGGCCCGTCAATAATATAACATGTTTTCATTAATCCAGAGGAATAATTAGAAGACATTTAGGGTAATATTGCTCTGTACAAATATTGCATGAGCCTGTGAAGAGAGATGTTTTGAACAGCAGCTGTTATCTGCATAGCTGGGGCATGTGTGAGTGCCCCTCGCCACATCAGATAGCGGTTGGCAAGCTCCTTGGGTGCTTTTAGTGCTCTATCCTGCCTCCTACATTTGCAGGAGCAAGCACTGCCCTTGCAAAGAGATCCCTGGATTGACAAGCCTGCTTCAGGTGAAGACTGCGGCACTTTGTAATTCTCTTCTGAGATGGTCTCCCGTCTTGCTGGGATCACTCCTGATTTGCGTTCAGCTTGGCAGGGTGGCAGAGATGGTAATTGTGCGATTGCCCTCACCCCTTGCTGGCAAATCTAGCAGGTTAAATTCTGCCTAGTGCTCCAAAATGTAATAATCGTTACCAGGGAACAATTTGGTGAGCCGGGTGATCAATTACTTTGTCTTCAGAAATGATAATGATCTTTTATTTGTCCTAATATTTTAAGATGATGAGGAGCTGTCACCCCTGGTCGCTCATTCCTCACCCTTTCCCTACCCTTGCCTAAGGTCAGAGGTTTCTGTCTCCAAACGCTGTGCTTGGAATTGTAGCTATGAAAGAAAGAGGGGGGTTGTAGTTTGCTTTGTTCTTTTCCTGGTCCTTTTAAAAATTGTGCTCATGAGGCAAAATTAGCAGTTTTATTCCCCACACTGCATTCATTAAGGCTTTGACCTTCTTAATTCTAAACTTTCACCGGAGGGGACTTTCCTGGCTTCTTCGGTATCCCGTAGCATTGAATCTTTAATGTCAGAAGTGCAGAAATAGTTGAACCCAGATTTTGTCTAGTCTAGCCACCTGCGTCTGACACTTGGAAAGGTTTGAGGTGTGTGAAAGATGCTCACAGCTCGGCTTCGAGATCATACCCCTAAGTTGAAGAGAGAACCTAATCCTTTACAATGATCGAGCTCCAAAGTAAATTAATTCTGAGGAATGGTTAATTGATTATCACAACCATGGTGGGGTCTTTTTGTTTGTTTTTAATGGATTAGCCTGGCTAGATCTAAGCAATCTCTATTTTGGGAAGACTGAATGACAGGAAGGCTGCAAGCACGGGTAGGGCAAGGTTGGCTCTCCTTGCATGTGAATTACAGTGTTGTGCAAGTTCACCTCAGCTATTTTGGGACCAGCATAACTGTGTGTGGAAAGACCCCCTGTCAGATTACTTAGCTGTCTGGAGAAGCAGAGCACCATGCTGCACTAATGTGTCCGTGCTTTCTCTAGGACCTAAGCGAAATTATTCGGCCTGACACGGACATCCTTGCTGTCCAGAGCCTAGGGCCAAGCAGCTCTTGCCTTTGGACAATGCAGAATACAAATCTTAATGAACCTGGTCCAAGATCCAGCCCTTACACAGTAATACTACTTACTTTATGTTCCTAAAGCCTATAGCAGACAAGCTGCAGTATGCTTTGAGTCTTTCAGTGATCCTGTGTAGGATGCAGTTTGATCGTCTGGGGTGAGTCGTGTGGTTTTTTGTGGGGGGATTATTTTTGGGGGGTAGGTGGGGTGTTTGTGTTTTTTTGTATTTTTTTTTTTTTCCTTCCAGACATTTTCGACTCATGCAAAGTAAGCCAGACCCAAAGATTTGGGCTGGAAAAATTGACTGTAACATTTGGCTAGCATAAGCAGCCAGCCTGTCATTTTGCCTGAGGAAACGGAGTGAGACAGGGAGCACACAGACTTTATGTAAAACCCTAATAGGAATAGGACTTAGGGACATCTTATTCCCTTGGCACTGTTAAGCTCATTATTTCACCTCTATCTGCTGTCCCCACAGCAGTTTTTCCCACCTGCTTGTTGTTCACAGCCTTTAGATGAACACCAACTCTAATTTTCAATCATTATTCACTATACATTACTTCGTGATCCCTTCCAGACAGGGCTGGATTATTTTAGGCAACCCTACCATACAAAGAAGGAGCTAAGGCATAGTGATTTGACCAATATAACATGTCATGTCTCCAGCAGAGCTAATAGCTGAACCTTGGTCTCAAAAGTGTCTCTTGAGTTGCCAGGCAGAACTCCATCTTCCCTTGCGCTTTCATTTCAGTTTTAATGTTGTCAATCTATTAAAACTATGCCTCCCTTCGAAACTTGAGTGCCCAAATGAAAAGTCAGAATGGAAAACTAGATGTATATCCTAGCCCTTGCATTCAAAGTCAAATCTCCTGGCTGTGTGGTTTGGGAAGTCACATCCAGCTGTCTTGAGTTTTCATGTCATCTTGTCTAGTAAGGCGCAGTCCCGGAGAGATGGAATGAGAAAATGAATTCCTCCAAGGATGAAAGGCCGAAATGTAGTTCTCAGTTTGGAAATGGTAAAGATGGGATCATTACCATATTCCTACAAGGAGCTTAGTCTTCTAACAGGGCTCACAAAAAGGCCTTTGTGCTGCATGCCGTCAGTCCTGCGGATAGCAGGGGGCTATGCCATTAGGTGAGATCGTGGCACAGCAGCGTAGTTCTTTCTCAAGCTGAAAGTCACGGGGTCCCCTTTTTGAACTGTTACAGTAAGAGCAGGACGAACAGCAGAGCAGGCTGTTTTACATCAGGAAATCACGTCAATTCAACAGCCAGTTCATGGAAACCTGTACTGATTACGGGTGCTCTTAGAACAGCTATCTTAAAAGATGATCTAAGTATGGTCCCACACAAACCTCTCCTCATCTTTTCTGTCCCCTTCTTCTGGCCATGTTGCAGCAGGCCCAATTGTAGCACCAAGTGATGTTTACGTGTAGCCCACCCTATGAGAGGATTGAGTTGGGTGTACCACAAGGTGGTAAACGGGAGCAGGGCAGCAGTGGAAGGATGAGAAAGGAAAGGTGATGTTAAGGAGAGCTCACAGATGTTCAGTGTCTTTCCACACACGCTGTATATGGGGAAAATAGTGATTTTGGCAGAAGGAACATTTTAAGGAAAAGAGTCAACTTTCCTCCTTCCCATTCAAAATCGCTGTACAAAAGAAGGGAGGGCAACCCAGTGTGCAGAGAGCCCCCGCTGCCTCCCCAGTGTGGCAGAGGGGCAAACAAAGAGCTGGGTGCAACCCTGCATAGAAAGTGCGTCCCAGCACGAAGCAGAGGAGACTCTGTGGGCAGAGGTACATCAGTATTAGGAGCTGGAGAGAACACACGTTGGCATATTCAGTGCGTTGGCTTTTTTGGCAAACGGCTGAGCCCAGGATTAATAAAATGTTCAGATAAAAATCAGAGTTTTATTAAAGTGTGCTCACACAGCGGCAGCGCCCGGCCGCGCTCCTGGAACGTGAGCTGGAAGCCTGCCAGCCTTGCTGAGGAGTGCTGCTTATCATACCTGATAAGAAGGTCCTGCTGCGAGAGAAGCGTGAAAGAGAAGAGCGCAGGCAGGCGAGGGGAGGAGGGGAAACCTGGCAGCAGCCCTCCTGCTTCTTGGCCCAAGCCTCGCACCGAGCCCAGTGGCCCACGAGGGTTTGCCCCCGATATAAACCCAGCGCACGTTGGAGGAAAAGCACACAGAGGCTTCCAGGAGAGCAAACAAGGCCAATTGCTCTTGCAGCAGCTCCCCTCTCTCCCTTCCTCCGCTCCCCCCGCTCTTGCCCTGCTCGCAATTCTGCAGCTAGCTCGGTGCCGTATTTTAAACAAGACTTTTTCTTTACTTTGTCTCTTCTGTGTCGGCTTGCTCCGTGCCAGATCTCAAAGCTAATTAAAAGGGGCATGGACTGGGCTTACATTTTTCCTTCAGTAGTGAGCTCTTGGCAGAGTTTCTGAGCTGCTAGGAATGGGGACTGTGAAAAGCAAGTCGGTACCAGCTAGGGAAGGGGAAGCCAAAAACTACCCCAGCTCCTCTGAGCAGGGAAATGAATAAAGCACAACTGCCAGTCCTTCAACAGATAACGCACAGGCGTGCAAGCAGAGTGTCTCTCTGTCCTTTCTTACATACTTTGCTCAAACTTTGTTCTGCACTTAATTCTTCATGACTTCCATCCCCATTCATGCTCTTTGCATTCACAGAATATGCCCTCAGTCCTCAGCATCTCCACCGTGTTGCTCTCTGCTTACTGGTTGCACTATCCAATGCACAAGTGTGGAAACACAGCAAGGTCTGCTTTCCGAGAGCAGTAGGCTCCCCTAATTTCCTAGCAAAAATGGGTACAGTGGATTTCAAACCAATGCTGGACAAAGTAAAGGTGGAGCTTGCTGCATCACAAACATGATTCTCTGGACTGCGTTTGTCCAGTGCTGAAACAAAAGCTGTCACTTGCCAGGTCAGTCGCTAGCGATGTGTCACTAAGTAACGATGCTCGATTTTTATTTATTAACAGCAAGCTATTGTTGGATTAATTAATGC
The DNA here is from genome assembly GCF_964211825.1 of Aythya ferina. Taxonomy (NCBI): domain Eukaryota; kingdom Metazoa; phylum Chordata; class Aves; order Anseriformes; family Anatidae; genus Aythya; species Aythya ferina. The sequence goes on along the minus strand of NC_140296.1, from coordinate 121,248,717 downwards.
ATTCAGGGAAATTGCAGATGATGGACATGACATTGGTAGGAACATGTTACTTTGCAGTCATCTTCCTGGCCAGCTTCCAGCACTTGTTCTAAATGCGGTGTAGAGAAGAGTAGTAGCCTTCAGATGTCTTACTCAGATCATCCTTTTTGGGATAGTATTTTTCCATTTTTAAAAATGTGAAGCGCTGTTCACCCTTGGTTTGTCTTGAAATTTAAGGCCTGTTGTGTCTCCGATTTCAAAGAGCCTTAAACTAATATGCTTAGTCTTAGTATGAATTAGAGGAGCTACCAGCTTTGTTGAATGCCTCCAGCATGGCATAATGGCCACCTGGCACTAATTAACAATTCCCAACTGTTTCTCCATCTCAGTGCTGCATCTTGTGAGTCACCTGCACTGGATTATCTGGGAAGCTGTTCCTTCTGCTTCACTAATTCAAGTATCCCAGTGAGGGGTAGGGCACGGGGAAGACAGCGCGGAAAGCAGAACGGTCTTCGCCTCATCACAGAAACTGCTTTCAGCTCTTCTGCATATCCTCAGCAAGGAGTGGGGTACAGCCTCTGGGATAAATGATGCCAGCGTTATTCTCCTTCCCCTTGTTCTGCACTGTTATAAAAATTCCAGGTGAATTGCCAGCTCCTCTCTCTCCATCCCATAGCGCTCAGGCTGTGTGCGCAGGCAGGGGGAGAGCTGTTAACATATTTGGGATTACCGTGTATCCACGCCGCTGCTCAGACTGTCCTCAAAGCTGGGCATCTTTCCAGTGCCTCATCTGCCTGCCTCCTGCATCTAACCCCTTACCTCCCGCTCGCTCTCCACCGCCGCCCGCCCCCTAAATGCGTTTGTGCTGACGGGCCCATCTTTCCTCATCCACAGACAGGAGATGTGATTAGAGGGAATCTAATTTGTTTGGAGTGCTCTGGCGACGGAAGGAAATTATTCTGCAGCAATATTTGCAAATGCATTCATCATAGAGTCCCTGGCAATCCGTCACTGTGAGCTGATGACTTTGTGATCTTCATGAAGGTCTGATTAAAAGTGCTTTCTAATGATCAGCCCAACTTCCCATTCTGCTCCTCCAATTGTGCACCTAGAGAAAAGGAAGGAATGAGAATAGGGGCCAGCCCTGTGCTGAGCCATCCTTTCTGTGAACTGAATTCTTTTGAATCCAGGCTAGTCATAAAGACCTGGTTGGTCGTCACTGAACCACTACCCCACTCTGCAGATCTCCACTTCTCCATGTCCAACAGCTTTCTATCTGCATTGTGCTTGTTATATTTGAGGCTTCTGCCTTGCCTAGGGTGAGGAGCAGATCTGCATAAGCCCTAGAGCTGGCTCTGCTCCAGATGTGTGACCTTGGGCGCCTTCTCAACTTGGCGGTCTTGCAGACAGCGAAATTACACGTACAGCTCTCTTGGTACCAACCGAGAAATATGACAGAAGGGGATGAGGCTCTCATGAGAGGGAGTGACAGTGTAGGTGGTGTTCCTGTGGTGTAGCCTTGTCCTATAATCTTTTGCACTGGTTCACAGACGACCTCAGCCAGCTGTGTTTGGGATGGCAGTTGCAGAAAAGGAGTGAAGCTGGGGTAATTCACTACAAAGACAGACACCCAAGGCCAGATCTGTGACAGCAAAGAGAAAGGGACAAGTACCCAACCTGTACGTTGGGCATGCAAGAGCCTGAGGGATTAGTATGTCTGTCAGAGTCGAGGGGGTGGTATACCAGTGTAGACCCTCTGGCTTGGGAGGTCTGGGTGGCAATCTGCTCTCTTCCACCATGATCTGTGATTGATCTCCATCCATCTGGCTTTTGAATGTGACTCAGAGTCCTTTTTGTACTAATACTTGCTAGTGTACTGTTAGCATAGCAGTGTCCTAATAGGCTCTGCTGCCATCCTAATAGAGCATCACCCACAGCATGCCTTTATTGCAAAATTTATTGTGTCTTGTGCAAACCCTGCATGGGGTTACCTTGCAGGATGTGCACTGCTAAACCAGTTCAGTTTGCTTCAGCCTGATCTCTAAACATAGGTAACTTCTGAAGGATTACCTTGCATTGTATTTTGTGTTATTTTGTTAGGGACATAAGAGAAAGATTGCAGCACACCATAGGAAAGTGTGTGAATGTCATCCTGCTTAGGTGGCTTTTCTCCTCCCTTGGCAAGGTCACTCAGGCCACACTTTTATGCTTACATTGTGGACTCGCATCCCACTTGTTTGTTTGATGTTGCTTTTTTATTATTATTTTCTTAATTTATAATGTAGCTAGATAGAGCTATAAATCCCCATTGAGCTTGGCAGGACCAGTGCTGTATATCAGAGTGGTGCCTGAACACCACACACTCACCTTGGGCCCAGGTAGCTCAGAGTCTCCATCAGGGGCAGCTGTTGAAAATAAATGAGAAAACAGTTTGCCTCATTTCCATCTGGGCTAATAGTTTATCAGTGTTGTGTAAACACCATGCAGGTACGATCTATGCACTCATTTACAGCAGGGTGCTTAGATTACAGCAGGGAGCCATAGATTATTAGTCACCACCCCATGTCATAAAGAATTTAAATTTTGTGGGCGGGCAGCACATAACCCGTAACTGGGAAGCATTTCAGTTGTGGCTCTGGCATAGCTTCTATTCACATCTAGCCATGAGAACATCAGAGCTGTCACTTACTGAAATGATGTGTTTCTCGAGCCCTGTTGAAGCAGAGGCTTGCTTTCCTGGCATGAGTTTTGGGAGATGGCCCTGAAGCACAAAGGAGGACTTCTGAGGTGGGTCCTGTGGACTGCTTGTTTTATCCGTGGCACGCTAAGAAGTGGTTGCAGGCTAAGTTGAAAATTTATCTAAAGATGCTGCAGCTGTACCTGGTAGCGATTCCGTATTTAAAAGCACTTATAGTGCTTGCTGGGGGCAGTCGTTCCTGCCCTGATATCATGGCAATTAATCGCCTAGCCCACCGCTGTTCAAGATCCTGTAGACGTTATTCCTGTTTCAGCTGAGCAGCAGTTGAGCTGTGTGCAGTTAGGGTTGGATGTTGTGAATTTATGGTATTTTTTTTTAATCTTGGGGTGTTGGTGTGTTTTGTTTGACGTGTTTGTTTGTTTGACACCTGAGGTAGATTCCTGACACTTGGACTTCTATGAAGCTCATGAAGAAGGTGCTAGAAGTGACTCCACTCTTCTTCACCTTCCACAGCATACAAAACATTTCACATTGACACCAGCAGGAGGTGTGTTCCTCTCTTGCCATGAAGAAGGTAGAAGTACGGAGACCACTAATCCTGTTCCTGGCATCCTCTGACTTCTGTTTCATTACTTCCCCCGAGCATAGTGCTATGCATCCTTCAGGCATGAGGGCCTAGACTCCAAATTTAGATTTCATGCATAACTGTCTCTAACACTTAATGAAGCTGTCTGTCCTTTCAGCCAGGTTCTGTGTTACGGGCCGGAGGATCACGCTGACTGACGGAAAGGAAATGAGATTTAGAAAGAAGTTGATGCTAAACCAGAGAGAAAGGGTTAGGCACTGTGGTAAACCTGGTGGCCGGTAGCTCTAACCTGTCCTTTTGCTAAACTGGCTATCTGGATGAACAAGCACAAGGTTAAAAGAGCATGTGTGTCGATCTGCAATGGATCTGTTTGTTTAAAAACACAAAAAATGAAGGTGTGATGCAATTAGTAATGGCAAAGCTTTCAGCTTGCTTGGACCATTAAGCAATGTTCGGGTTCCTGGGGGCACTCCGGTGGGCATTTTGCAATGCTTTAAATGCTTAGCTAAGTTGTTATGCAAGGTATACCTCTGGGAAAGTTCTCTTAACAGAAGTATTAGTGCTTGATTTAGCACTCGCTGTCTCCACATAGCTTCTGGAGAGCAGGAGCTAAGGGCTGATCAGTTTTCCTCAGTGGAGGGACAAAGGGCTGTTGGGGGAGTGGAAGAATCAGTCATGGGTTTTGGAACTGCCCTTCAAGATAGAGCACCTCATGAATCCAAACACTGAGGTACAATGAACAGGAGAAATGACCTCGAAAGGCATGCTTGACAAGGATTGTTCTAAGTAGGGTGTGAAGCCTGGAGTGACAAAGTAGCATGTAGAGGCAGGGAAAAGTGCACGTATCGAGGAAATTAAATAGTCTAGTAATAACTCAGTAAAAGCCTGTTTTCCACCCACTCAATCCCTTTCTGGCAAATATTTCTAGCCACATTATCATCGCTGTATGTATTTAATATAAAGAAGGATTGTGCTGCAGAGTAAACTTTCTGAAGAAGTTTGCAAGTTTGGTATTTCCCAAAATCCCAAAACTTGAGCAGAGACACTGATGTTGGTGTAGACATGACACTGAAGTGAAATGTGTTATGTTGGGGTATGGACCTTAGCTTTTCACCGGTTAGGTCTTTAGCACCCTATTATCAAAAATGGATTAAGAGCATTGCAGATGGTGACAGCCAGCTGAGGAGAAGGGTGCACTCAGTGGGCAGGATCCCTCACTGTACCCCATTTCATTTATTTATGGAAGTATGGTTTTTGAGTCAGCTGTTTTGTGTGCTTAAATAAGAACTCTTCCTCTGAGAGATGAATTTTTATTCCCAGCCTTAGAGGGACCCAAGCTGTACGCAGTTAGTAGCACTCCCAATAGTTTCTACACCCTCCCTCTCACCTTGATATACCCCTTGATATGGCAGAAGTGAGGTGTGCTCAGAGGTAGTAGGTCCCATTCTTGTCAACTGGAGAGAGCTCCCCTTAATTCAAAGCCTTGACACAAGGTTTTCCCAACTCCCTTAGTCTCCCTACAGCCTGTGTTTGCCTAGCTAACTGCCCAGGCAGAAAAATGAATTTGTCTACTTTTTACGTGTAGAAAGTGTTATGAGGGAAAAGAAATACAGGTATCTTAAAAACGAACTTTTCTGGGAGACAGAATAATGTCAGTTCTACTGGAAAAAAAAAAGGGGGGGGGATTCCAATGGGAAATCTGAAACAAACATTTTAGTTCAAAAATCAACGTTTTGACTGAAAATATTCCATTTCTGTTTCTCAGCTTGAAAAAAAGGGAGAAACAAAATGATAGCTCAAGTGGAAATGTCACTTTGTCACGTATGCTTTTATTCCATTCCAAAAAAAAAAAAAAAAAAGTAGGGATATGACATTTTAAAGCAAAATAGAAGAAAAAATTGTCACTTTGAACCTGTTCCAAACTTTAGTGGGAAAACTGACAGCTTTTTGACAGAAAAGATGATCTCAAAAGATTTTTCAGCTGAAATTTTGTGAAAGATAATGTTGATTTCCCAAACAGTTCCCAGAGAAAGAGGCACTGCAGCTTGGGAATTGGTTGTGGCGTAGAGACTGTTCTGCTCTGAAGTATTTTAATATTATATTCTTTTGAAGGTGAGCTTTTCTACCGCTCTCTCACAAGGAAAAAGGTAGTGTGTGCCATAGTATTCTTCTCCTACTAAAAGATGCTACATCCCCACATAGGTAACAGGGATGCTGCTGCCTGTCTACCCATTCCTGGCAGAGGAAGGCGAGGAGGCAAATACTTAAAGAGCATTACCATGCTTTTCCTATGCTAAATACAGCTTGAGGGTTGAAATCAGGAGCAAATTAATAACTCCTGCTGAAACACAGTCCAGGATTTTTCTCAGAAAGCACCAGTTCCTTGGTAAGATAACAGTTTATTAAGAAGACTTGGTGAAATGTTTAGTTTCGGGCAGGCTGGAGTATTTTGTTTTGACTTGCGTTTCATAAAGCTGTAGACGTGCTGGTTGGAAGGGACCACTGGAGGTTGTGAATTGTGGCCTTCTCTTTAAATACGGCTGCCACCAATACCAGATTGGGTCACCATGGCTCTATCTAGCTGGGTCTCGACAAGTTTGTCTCCTCGGGTACCTGCTACAGTGCTGCACCACCCTCCCCAGCAAAGGCATTTTCCCCCATGGCCAGTCTGAACCTTTGCATTTCAGACAAAGTCCGAGTGGTAACAGCAGAGGCTCTTTGTCCTCGTGAAGACAAGGCACTTCAGCCTCATTGAAACAAACAAAAAAAAAATTCTCACACCTCCTAAACAAAATGTTTTCTCCAGGATTTTATTTCACAGGAAAGCCTCTCATCTGGGCATGTTTCTTCCCTGGCAAGAACTGTGAACTTGTGAATTTTTTCCTGAAGAGAGGGAAAGGTTTTGACAAGCTCTGACAGTATGATGATTTTAGGCATAAGCATAGTGGTACATACCAATCAGAAGCTGGAGGTGGGAAAATTTGTACTAGGAACTAGGCAGAAATTAAAATGGATTATACCAGCTGGTCTGGCTAGGTTTATGGTAGACAGTTGTTCAGCTGGAGTCTTTTAGTTGAAACTGGGTACCTTTTTAAGAGATGATACACCACAAACAACTTTCTCCACTAAGCGCTGAAATTGCTGAGTTGCTTTCCAGCCCATGTTAATCCTGAAGGTTATATTAGCCCACCTGACCCCTTCTGACTTCAGATGTGGTTCCTGTAGCAATATCGAAAGGCCTTAAGTGGTGATCAGGACGCTATAAGTGCATACAGCAGTCCTTGCCCCCAAGGGTCAGAAATTTGGGATCGATTAAGAGCTAATCTCAGACCTGCTTGTTTCTATATAGCCTGAGACAGGGTTGGAGTTAAGGGGGTAAGAACTGGAGAAAAGGAGAAAAAAAGAGGAGGAAAGGGTAGAAACAGTGTTTAAAAGGTAATGCTAAAGGCAGGGAGACGTGGTGCTGCATGCTTCTGAGGGAATGGGGAAAGAAACAAGATGGGGCCAAAGCAGGGTGGGGAGGAGTAGATGGCGTGCAGAGACCCTGTGGGGAGTGATGACAACCAAAAGTATAGCTCAGTCTTCCCTCTGACCATTATTTCTTTACCTTGCTTGTGGAGTCTAGGATATTTTTTTCTTACTTCATTCCTTTCCTTTTTCTTTTTTCTTTTGCTTTTCCCTCAACTTTTCTCTTTCTACCAGCAAGCTTCAAAAGCCTGAGGTGCTTTAATGCCATCTTAAGTGCTTTTGATTCATTGTCTGAAGCCAGGTTTGCGAGGGCCAGGGCTGTTTGCTTTGCTGCAGCTGTTTGTTTCCGATGAGCTAGCCCAGAAGCCTCCGCGTGTTTCTTTCTCTAGTTCTGCATAGATGGAGTGAATCCTCTGCCCTTGCAGGATGAGAGCCAAAATAGACCCTGGGAAAGTGGACAGGGAGCAGAAAACCTAAGGGAAGAGGGGTCAGCAGAAAGACCTGGGGATGATCATGGGTTATGGGTAACGTGCTGGCTCATTGAGGTAGAGGTTAGAGCCACAACTAGCCTGCAGGTGCTGCAGTATTGCTGTAAGGCTCACTTATGTGGGCTCCCTTATATTTTTCAACACTCTTGCCTTTGAAACGAGGTGGCCACCAGATGGAACTTGAGATCCTGCTGACCTCAGATATTAAAGGTATCTTCACCAAGCAGGGGAAGCCTGTGACCCAGCAGCTAGCTATGCCTGTGTTAGGGCCTTGAAACAAGCTTATTGTGTGCTACCAAGCAAAGAAAAAGATGCCCACGTGGGCTGGGTGTGGGCCCATCTGTTTACCTGAGAACCCTCTAGAGTTTTCCAGCATCTCCTGCTGGAAAGCCCTTTCTTCTTCCTCCAAAATCTTTTTTATAGCTGCTTCCAAATCATTCCCAGCTCCAAATTCCAGCCTGCTGTAGAGTAATTAAATGCAAGGTTTCCTACTTTGCCCATCCTGAACTAAGAGCCCACTTCTGAAGTAAACTCAGATTCACCTTATCTTGTGGCTTCCTCTTCCAGAAGTAGAAAAGCATGTGTTAAAGCAGGCTAGCGGGTAAGTATTCTTGTATCTGCCATCCGCAAATAGGCCACAAGCATCTGAAAGACTTAATTTGCAATGGGAAGATTCTGTGTGCTATAGTTAGTCCAAAGCATTTGTGAACAGGCAAGAAAATCTAGTTGTTTTTTTTTTTTTTTTCTCCATGAACCAAAGATGTAACAAGCCTAACATTTTTTTCTGTTCTCCATTTCTTCTGCCTGTTAATTTGCTCTTTCTGTGGTTCAAGCCAGTGATGCATTTACTCATCCTTACAGACTGCAAGTATTTGGGGTGAAGCCGCACAAGCCGAATATGTGGTTACTGTATCTAACAAACACTTAAAGTGCTATTTCAGAGGCACCCAGCCTCCTCTGCTGCAGTTTCTGGTAGGTTTACAAGCATGCCCACCAACGTGCACCCAGCATACAAACACTACCCAAACTAAAGAGAGAGTCTGACATACTTGCCTGGGTCATATAATTTTGCTTCTGAAAGTGTGGAGGATTTATCCTTCCTTTTGCTGCTCACCCACATTGTTGTCTTTTAAGGCACCGAATTGCATGTGTGGGTGCATGCAAAGGTTTGTGCGTAATAAGATATTAAGCCTGTAGATTGTATGCCCCACTTAGCCTGAGCAGACACGCAGTTGCCTTGGTCCAGTAGGCGAGAAAAACATGCACTGCAGAGAAATAGCAAGAGCTTACTGCCCTAATCCTAATTGATGCCAAAATGGATGAATGTGTTCCTCGAAAGAAACCCTGTGTATGTGACCTCTCAGGCCAGGAGGATTTGCTGTTTGGCAGAAAGGGCACAGCTCTATCAGAGGCTGGCATGTCACCAGGTAGGTCAGTGGTGGGATTTTACTGACGGCTTCAAGGCAGCTCCTCAATGGCAAGCAGCACCTTCCTCCCTCTGTATCTTTTCCGTGATGGCTAGAGCTGGCTATACTTGCTAAAATAGTTTCAGTACTCCCTATGTTTGCTATTTCTGCAGCTCCTGAGCCATAATGTTTTAGCTCCTCAGTAATATGACAACAGGCTTGTCGAGCCCCTTCACTGTATTGCTAGCAAGCTGAAGGCTTTATCTATAGTTAGAGGGGTTTGATTATGTGGGGAGAGGAATTCAGAAAGAGTGCACTAACTAAAACTGGTTGTGAAGTGACCTTTTTCATAGTGTAAAGATACAAGGTAATATGTCTTTAGCTTCTTCCTGGACCACAGATGAATCAACTGACTTTACACGTTAGGAGAAACGCCAACTTGAGGTCTGCATTTGCATACATAAGCCAATCCAAGCCAGAGCTAGACCATTCGCCCTGACTGCCAACAGTCAGTAATGTTGAAAGTCAAAACTACACTGTAGGCAACGTGGGACCAGTAGCCCCTCTGATCCCTAGGTAGTGATGCTTGTTATGTCACCTCTCCAGCATCTTATTTTGCTACTTGCATAGCAGGAGGAAAAAAAAAAAAAAAAGCTTACCAATTTTCTTAGTGTAGACAAGGCCTAAGGGACCAAGCATTGTTTGGGAAAGGCTGTTCACTGTAGCAGCTGTATCGATTCTTTGGGTAGAGGGAAGGAGAAGAGAGAAAGCTTTTCCCTCTGAGAGTGAAATGACAATTGCCAATGAGAAATCTAGCAAATCATGTTGGAAATCTGAATGCGGGAGGGGGCAATTCATCCCTGGTTTGTCCCCACTGAGCCCTGTGCATTGTATTAGCATTTAACGTGGTCTGTTGTACGAGAGAGACCCCTTCCTGAGTTAGGCAATTGATTCAGGGAGCACTGTTAGGAGTGGGAGGTCTGCAGAGAAATTGGAGGATGCAGAAAATTCAGAGGGGCACAGATATAGCTCCCTCCAGAATGGGCGTGGGATGGGGGAGAGGCCTGAAGACGGCACCTCCATGTCCCCCTTGCCAAGTGCTCCCTTCTGCGTGGGGCTGTGCGATCTGTTCCCCCACCAGGTAAAGCTGAGCAGCCATTGATTGGCAGCCAGATGGAGCAATGAAGGTGGATCAATGTGAATTGGATTTTTTTAACTTTAAATAAAATTTGTATCGGCATGAAGTTAATTAATAGAGAGCTGTCAGAGGGCTCCTTGGCACATCAGTGTGTTAGGAGGCAACAGTACCCTTCGGGGAGGTGGTGGGAGGAGGCTGCAGGAAAAGGGATTCAGCTAGCAGCAAGCTGAAATTAAAAAAGCAGGCCAGTCTTTCTCTTGGCCCTGTTTCAACATTTTTTTTTCTCATCCTTCCTTCCTTAGAGATTGCTTTGTCTCTACTGATGTGCCATCCATGTTTTTTTGGCTTTTCGCTGTCATTGTTGCTTGCCATCCGAAATCTTTCCTTCCCCTTGTAAAGGAAATGTTGTTCTACCGATTTCATGTGCTGGCACAGCTGTTTCTGGTTTTTGCTTACTTACGCTCTCTTTCCAGGAGGATAGGTGAGGAGAAACTGCAGCAGTAATGCCTGAAAGAGAGGGGTGCAGGTGTATTGGGTAGTTTACGTAGACTCTGACTCTAGGTGGGTTAATAAGGCCCCAAAAAAAGAGGTTCATCCTGTCCCTCTAGAGCAGCACTGCTCTGGGATGCTTGGCAGGGGGACAGGGTGGGTGTTGGGGTCCAGCTTACCTTTCAAAGAGAAATAGGGCATCAGAGACTCCTAGGGCTGCACATATCGTAGGCTTCAGTGCATACAGAGCCATGGAATAACCCCAGCATCTCCTGGCAGACAAGGGCTCGAGGTGTCTGCATATGGGCACATTTCAGCTGACCCACTGAGGCACGGTGGCTTAAAGGGCCTGCTTCCACCTGCTTTTTAATTCAGCTTGCCCAAAGAACGGCAACGTTGGCCTTTCTCTGCGAGGACGGTGGCTGGTGACGGGGAGCCCCAGGATTACGTAGGCCGTGCTGCCGGCCTGCCTCTCGAGGGGCCGGCTGGTTGCATCACTGATCAATGTCTCTCTGCTGCTGCTGCTGCCTCTGAGCAGGGACATGACGGAAACCCAGAGAATGGAGACCAGATGCAGTTTCCATGGCAACGTCCAAAAAAGAGGGAGAGTGACTGGGGGTGGGGAGAACTTTTCTTTTTTCTTTTTTTTTTTTTAAAAAAAAAAAAAAAGGAGCCTTACAGAGATTTAGGTTTTGCAAAGCAGTGAATGAGCTTTGCCCAGTGCCCGAGGATGCTTTATTCACTCTGTGCTCCCTCCTGCATGAGGAGCAGTGAGCAGGAGACGCTCTCACAGCCTTGTTCCAGCCCCAGCAGTTGCTATTAGGAGAGAAAGCAGCATGCTGGTGCCCATCCAGCACACTCCTACCTCAGGGCCCGAGCATCCCATCCCACACAGGAGGAAGCAAGGTGAAAACCTCCCAGTTATTCCTGTCCCTGCCCCTCCCTGTGAAGCATGCATTAGGAAATGCAGTGGGAGAGGCAGCGCTGGGACATCTTAGAGCAACTCCAGGCCCAGTAGCTTGCACAGTCAGTCAGATCAGTGCTTAGGGCATGTTCCCGAGCATAGCAGAGCTCCCAGCTGCTCTGGCAGGCTTTGGAGGATCTGAGGGTAGCTGTACTCCCAGCCTTTCCCAGCAGGAGGCACAGGGAAAAATAGTATAATGGAGCTAGCTTTGTGAAAGGCTTTCATCTCCTCAGAAATTCTCCTTTCTGTGATTTCCATGCATGCCCACTTATCCCATTATCTGTGTCAGGAGGAAAACAGAATCATCAGCAGTCGTGATTTGTATCTCTGAAGATTTTCTTCTCTGTGCTTAAGCAAAATCCCCTCTTAACTGCTTCTTGTCCTTGCCTTCGTAGGTTAAAACGTTTCGGTTCAAGATTTTTCTTACGTTCTTTCCTTACTTCAGAGTTCAATCCTGTTGCTGCCTCTTACTGCTGCTTTTCTTAGGCTCCCAGATATGACCTAACATGGAGCCCAATAATACGGTATACTTAGACCCGGATCAATAAAGGTTTTAGATGCCTAACTCCTTGCACTGCTTTGGTGCTTTACTCTTTCAGATCTTCCCTGTGGAGCTGTAAAATTTCCATTTTACAGAGCGGCACACTCAAGTAGGAGTTTGCTGGTACTAGTAGAGGAAGTTGTGAAAAAGCTGCAAATACCTTTCAGGGGCTATGTCTGTTTTGAGAGCCTTAAGTTGTCTCCCCACGTACCACGAGCATTTTTCTGTACAGATCTCACGGCACCTTCCCCCTCCAGTTGTAGCTGTGATCTCTGCCATGGCAACTCAGACTTTCCTGCTCGAGTAGGGGCTTCAAGGAGAGTGCTGTGTGACATCCAGAGATTACTTCGGACACAAAACCCAAGCCACTCCACGTTATGGGGGACTACAAACTGAAGTCAGGTTTTACAGCTCAGCCCTGGTCTATAATGTCTGCTATTGATAATGCTAAAAGCCTGCTCTGACTGGGAGTTTGAACAAGCTTGCTCTCTTGTCCTGAGACAGTTGGGTCATATCATTCCCTATAGCATCAAGCACCACATAATGTAAGTAAAATGTATGTAGCAGTGACTGGACATGGATGTCCAGATTAGATGGAAATGCAAGCTGCCTGTAAGTCTATGGTCTTTAGGTCTGTTCCTACCACCAGCAGGCTTTGCTTTTAAAACTAAAATCGTCAAGGATAACGGCTAAACACCAGCCTAATGTTCATACTTCCAACAAGCACCACATCAGTAAGAAAGTTTTCGTTTCCTTTTTTCACTTTTTTTCAAAGCCTTTACCTTCTGTTTAGAATAGACAAGATTCTTATCGCGTCTTATTTGATGGAGAATTGGTCTTGCTCGAAGTTGTGCTGTCTACCTGGGGAAGGGCTGCCCCTGTGGCTGGAGGTGTAGTTTGCTAGATGGTGCTACCATGCAATTATGCATTTCTTTTCTAATGAGATCGTTAGGAGTGCAGTGCTTGTTGCTGATTAGAAGTTCCTAGAATAGAACTTGCTATTTTCTCCTAATTACATTATATAACAGTGTAATTCACAAGGATAGTAGTTAAGACAAAGTATATGGATTTAGGAGATTGGTTTCTGGTTCCGTGGGTTGTTTTTTTATTCTTCTTCCCTTTTTTTTTTTTTTTTTTTTGAAGGCGCTACCACAACCTTTTTGTATGACATTTGGGAAAGTCACTTAATATTCTCTGCAGCCAAGATCCTCAAAAAGTAAATAGACATGTAGATCATTAAGTATCTAATTATCTTGGAGGATATGGACTTCTGGTCCCTAGATGCCAAATGGGGGGATAACTTTGGAGATGCATGTAAAGCCCTTTTGGATACCACGGTAAATATTAGAAAAGCCAGTAAATAGTAGTGTGTATATTATAAATCTATTTTGCTGAACCTGGATCTGTTGCCATACTATTGATTGTCCATGAAAATTGTTAGGCTCTTTACAGCTCAGGAAGAGACAGTTCTGAGTTGCAAACAAGGGATCAGCTTGTTGAGCATGGGGGATGCAGAGCAAAGACTGTATAAAACTGGGTGAATCTGGGATCAAGATTGCACCCTTTTTTCCTTGTAACTGGGAACTTTACGTTTCCTAGGTAAGCCTATGCATTTATTTATTTATTTATTTATTTATTTATTTATTTTAAGATCTTGGTCATCCTCTGTTATAGCTGGCTTTTGTGAAGAAGCACATAAGATATGGGTGAAGTAAACTCTGAAAGACCCAAAGCACAGAGTATGTGGGTAAAAGGTTAAAACACCAGTTGAAACACCATAAGCTGGGAAGCACTGATTTTTATATATGTGTATATAACCCAAATGTTTGTTATATACATGTATTTTTAAAATAAATATATAATGTTATATTTCTCTCTGTTCATATACTTTCATATGTAGAAAGAGTACCGGCCAATCTTGTGATACTAACTTAGGTATTTGTTACAATGGCAAATGTCCCCAGTTGGTATGATAACATCAAGGTCATTGGTTAATTATAAGGCCTTATCAAAAATCTTGTTGAAAGTACTGACTTTCCAATGACATCCAGCTCAACCCGTATCCCTCTTAAGAGGAAATTGGAGTAGACAGTCTAAGGCCTTTGGTCAAAACTGTATTGCTTATTTGGGATGTAATACTTTCACAACCAAAGCTGTTGTAACCTTGAACTTCAGGCAAGCTAGTAGAATTTACTCTCACTTGCTCAAAGAGGTGAACAAGAAGATTAGGACCAATAGTAGAAGCGGAGCACTAGCACTTAGGAGTACAGGGCTCAAAAGGAACTCTTCGGGTCATCAAATCCACTCCTCTGGTATTACTGGCAGTCAGGTCATAATCTTTTTCATAAGTTTTGAGCCCGTGGAGGCATGTTGGCGCAGATTTATAATAATCAGCACTCCCTGCTCTGAAGGGCTTAACACCTAAACCCCCCTGTTGTAAACAGATGGATGACACCAAGAGGGGCCCAGGGGCTGGAGAGGACAGAGGTGATGATAGGTAGGTGTGCTAGCTGTGCCAGTAATTGTGAGATGGAAGAAGCTGTTTGCTACCAACATTATTCATAACCTATATATGGTGTCTCATGTGACAAGTTTCTCAGTGTAGGTTTTTAGCAGATGAACTTAGGAGGACAACATGGTGGCAATGTGAACTATGGACTTATATGGATAGACAGAGACTTGTGAAAAATATTCTGGTTTGGGCATGCATCTTGTGTTGTTTTTTCCATATAAAACTTTGAGACCAAGCTGCATATTATTGCTTCATTCCCAGACTCTTTTTCTGTGCAGGACATATGACATTATAGCACTGAATTGAACATTTCTGTGATGTTTTCTTACCTATTTTCTGTCCACTGTGGCCACTTAGCTATCTTAAATCCTAGTCATCAGCTTACTGTAATCAGTCCTCCTTCCACAGTGGTTTTGTTTCAGTATGAGTGGGTCAGACCCATAAAGTGTGTTTACCTTTCCAGACTGGATTATGTCCTGGGATGTATGTCTACGGAGCTCTCACTACAGCCTGCGAACCCTTGCTGAATACATCTCAGGGCAGAATTTATTCCAGAGCACCTTGATTTCTCTTGCCTCAAGCTTTGACCCTCAGGATTCCGTTGCTGTGCTGTACTGTCACTTTCCAAGCTAGTTATTCTTTACTGATGAGCATGTAGCACTCCTCATCTCAGCTAGCTTGACCTACTCTCCCTTCCCTTCAAAGGGTACTAAATAATTAAATAAATGCCGGTGACACTTTTACCTATCATTCTTAAGCATTGAATCACTCACGCATTAATTGAAACTTCCTTTTCCTTCTCTTTTCCCTCCAACCCCTCAACAAGATTTTTGCCTTCATTTGCTTTCATGGGTCTTTTTTTTTCTCTGCCTTTTCTTTCACAGCAGGCTTTCTCAGAGGGCACCTAAAGTTCTTTGGCTATGCAGTTTTGAAATGTGCAATTTGGCAGCAGCACGAGCCTTAGATTGAATTAAATTAACTTGAGGCACTCTGAATTTTTTTTTTATTAAATTACTTCTTTCAAAGTTACCACAGAACATTCTACTTAATAATTTTTTATATTATTAAATGAAGGGAAGAAAGGGGGGAAAAAAGACATAAGTCATGAAAAGTCTGGAGTCAGGACTTGTTTAGGTTTTAGGGTTTTGCTCTCACATACTTCGCTGCAGTTTTATAACAAGTTTTGCCATTTAGAGAGCTTGCGGAGCCTCATGGATCTACTCCACTTTTGGCAGGTATTCAATAGCACACTAGTTGAGCACTTTTAAGAACAGCCCAGGCTTATTTGAGCATCGCTATTGTCTGCTAAGAATCCCTCAAATTCATGTGCCTGATTGTCATGGAAACTACATATGCAAGTTAGGCAGGTATTTGTATTGCCACGGAGCTCACAGAAACTGTGAGATGAGGCAGCCCGTAGCAAGAGGTCAAATACACGATTCCTGAAAAGGACTGAACAAGTAGAGTGAAAGTGTTGGGGAAGGGATTTTTGATAGTGATGATGACAGCCAGCCACTGCCTGCTCCAGGAAGCCCCGTGTTGAGCATCAGTACCTGGGTAGTGGTGGAGAAAGGCAGGATTTGGTGGTCTCTGGGGTTGTTTTTTTCTCTTCTGCTGCTTTGGATGGCCAAAGGAGATGCACCTTCCAGTGTTGCTGCAGTTCAGTGCTACTCAGTCGGGTTTTGCTCTTGGCTCCCCTCTGGCCTTCATTATTCCTGAAGGCAATTGGGCTGTAGAGCAGTCTTGCCTTTACCTTACTACCTTCACAGAGAGGAGCCTATATCCCCTATGTGAGTTGGATTTGAAAACAAGCATTTCTCATCACCTTTAACACCCTTCTTAGGGCTGAATATCTAAGGTTTTAGCTCCTCAGTGATGCTGTTGGGAGGTCATAGTGCTGTGTGCGTGATGGCAGCAGCATTCCCATTTCCGTGCAGTCGGTCTTGTCCTAAATGCAAATGGTCAGTGGCTTTGCCTTATGGTCAGAGAGAACGTAACAGCTGGCTTGACCCAGAAAAAGTGCTTGTAATTGTGTTTCCCCTAGAAGTTGGTAGTACAGAAATAGAATATAATGTTACTGTGCTGCAGCAGAGAAAGTGTCAGAGATTCAGTAGCTCAATATGACTGCAAGTCATCATGACCCTTTGAAAAGGTGAGGACAGAAGCCTCCCCTGGACATGGATGCATCTGTTGGCAGCAGTCAGGGACAGGATGCGCCCACTTTTGGCTCCTCCAAGGCCATAATCAACCAAGGGCTCTTAGACAGGTAGCACCCTGCAGCAGCAGTGTTAGCCCTGGGCAAAAATCAGCCATTGGTGCTATTGGCAGCATCATTGCAGCACTGGCTGCCTTGCACCACCAGTCTGTGGTGGTTCAGGCACTTGTGCAGCCCTGACTGAAGGGGAGAGGTAGTATTCTGCTGGATGGGATGGGAAATATTGGTGGAAAACTCACTAGAGATGGTTGGAGCTAGCAGGAGTTGCTGAGGGAAAAGGCTCTGCTGTGAGCAGCTGAGGAAAGTAACAAAAGGAAAGTTAAGAATAAATAAAAGTCACTTTAATTTATCCCTTTCTCCCTTCTTATTTCTTGTTTTGCTCCCTCATTCTGTACCTAGCATCTTTCTGCTATTTCCTCATAGCCCTTTTGGAAGCCATCCTCTTTGCTCTTGGCTTTCTGACTTGAAAGCTTTAATTCACCACATTTCTTTTCTATTTCTTTCTTTGGAAATGAACAAAAACTTATGATTTTCCAGAAACAGGTACATTTAGGTTTTGTACCTGTAATCGTGTCCGTCTATATGAATACCTGCTACCATTTCATGTCAAGAGATGCTGCCTTCCCTAGGGGTTACTAAACCAGAGAAATGTGACCATGGTTGTCTTTAAATGGAAAATAAAAAATGACCTGTTTTAGATTGTTTTCCTTGGAAGCAGAAGGACATCTGTGCATGTGTGTGTGTAAGAGAGGGAAAGGAGGCTGACTGACTTGAAAACACGTTCCTGGTTTGTTTACTATAATTGATGAGGAACAGTTTGACCTGAAGAATCAATCTTGTGTCTTACTTCTGATAACTCCAAAGGACAGGAGAAACCAGAAATAAGCCACTGAAGCAGACAGAGGGAATGATAAACAAGGGGCAAGAGTAGGAGGGGAAGGAGAGTAACAAGCATGCAGGTTGCCCCAATTCACTCCATTCCTGGAAAGATGCAGAAATAGAGAACTACTGGATTTCCAAGAACATAGTGTGAGAATTGGCTATTAGATTATATATATATATATTTTCCAGAAAGTAATCGGGTTTTATTAACTAACACTTCAATGCATTTTCTTTGTCTGTTTTAATCTTCCACTGTTAAAGATTTTAAGTAGTAAATGTTTAGTTGTGTGCTGGCTTCTGTTTCAAATTTCCTTACCGCTCTTATCGCTGTAGAAAAGAGAAGGAAATCTTGGATATGTATTTCTTCCAGTACGGATGCGCTTTTGGTGGTATTATTTTGCTGTATCTTTCCGTTTTTATCAGTCCAAGCCTTTCAAAACTGCCTGCTCAACTATGAAGATTTTATAAGGAAGAAAACACCGTGGTCAGAACTCTGCAGATGCTGGAAAAAACAATATAATCTTGGTATCAGGGACAGCTCCTGCCTTGGGGATAGCCATCCTCCACAGAACTTCATAACCTTCAGGAAAATCCTCAGACATATTTCCCTCTTGTGCGAAGTGTGGACAGTGCAAATGCTATCACCAAGCACAGCACTGCAAGATGCCAGAGCAGAAAACACACAGCACCTGCCCAAGTAGCCATCGAGGGGGATTTCAGTAGCTACCACCAATCCTGCAGAGACAGGCAGGTGGAAACTCAGGTTGAAGGCAAAACAGAGCTCGTAGGGGAAAGGTACAAAGTCCTTTATAATGGTCACTACCTCTGTTTTTCAACAAATAATACCTAAGCAGCCTCTGCTTAGCAGTATTATCTTGATTAAATGTTATATATTTGTGTATATTATTCTTGTTTTGTTTGATGTTGTTCCCTGAAATCCTCTTTGTTACACACTTGCATACACACAGAGCACTTAGACAAAATCTTATATTGATATCTTCACTAGCTATGAAGTAAGAGAGCTGCCACTATATCATACTGCTTCATTCATTCCTCGGTGGGTTCTATGTAGCCTCAACAAGAAACATTCCCAATATAGTGTTTTCGGTGAACTACTAATTTTTGTTTTATTTTTTTTTTTTCCCTTGCTGTGTCCATGGGTTCAAACAGACTGCAAAATATTCAGCTGCTGCTTCTCTAATAGTGTTTGTTAGATCAGAAGGTAGAGTTAGTTTCTTCAAGTGAAGTGAAATAGATTTGGGCTGGGGCAAAGATTGATTGAGCAGGGGAAGTTGAGAAACACCAGTGGAATATATTTAAAAAGCTTTTCAGGGAACAGTAAAGAATGAAAAAAAAACAACCTACTTGAAGTAAGTAATATTTTGGAACAAGTCCTAGGAAAGACAGGCTCGTGGGCAGAGTGCAGGGGAAGCAGTAATAGATGTATAATGAAACATGGCTTTTTTTTTTTTTTTTTTTTTTTTTTTTTTTTTTTTTTTTTTGTGTTGTTGCTTCAGTATCCCTTCTGGAACATGCTGTGCAGGAATATGCTGTTGAGTTTTGCTAATTAAAACATCTGGTAGCGGTTTATAGAACTCTGGCCTTTAAAATAGTGGGAAGCAGGCAGAGTAATGCATTTAATCTTGAATGGCTTAATTTGTTATCTGGTTTGAGCTCAGAAGCCTCTGTCCAGATTACTCGCTTCCTGGACTGGCTTACAAAAAGAGATGGGTGAAAAAGTTTCACATATAAAGGGATAATCAGGCAGAATGTACCAGAATCTGGATCCCAGTTAAAAACAATAAATTGTATATATATATACATTTTTTTTCATGTTCCTTAGCCATTCAGTGGAGCTGAGATTTTGTTTCTTCTTGCTAATTTGAGCAACCTTCAGCCCGGTCGATACAGAGAATGGGAGACCTTCAAAAGCAGGGTGCTCAAGGAAGTGGTGTGCGTGCTTCCTCTGGATCGATGCTGAATGAATAATCCAGCGTGGTGTTAGAGGGTGTTGCGTGGTGCTTGAAGCGCAGTCCTTTCTGTCGAGCCATAAAGCAAGGTGGGAAGTGGTTCCTTGACAGTCAGTCCTGAACTTCTGCCCCAGCAGAATAATAGGCTGGGTCTGGAATAAAACCTTCCCCTGAGGTGGTGTGTTGTGGTGAGCGGCAGCTGAGGAACTGAAGGGGCATTTATCTCCATAGTGGCAGCATTTGACTCTTTGTGGTTTCCACAAATCTCCTTTAAAGGCATTGATCGCCACTGTCGGCACGATTAGTGGAAGCGGTCATGCAGAACGTGTTTGTAAAAATGTATTAAAAAAATTCTTCTTGAACATACCAAATCTTGTAAGGGATCTAACTATGCCGGGAACGGGAAAGGTCAGCTTTAAAGAACAAGGGATGGCTTTCTTTTCAGCTGTTTTATTAGGGCAGGGTTTTGATTTTTATTAAAGTAGAGACTTGCATCAGTGACTGCAGCCCAGCATGTCTTGCGCAGCGGACGTGCAAACAGCTTTGCCTGCCTAGAGAAGTCTGCCCGTGCCCTCCTGCCTGCCCTGCAGCCCTCACGGTTTTTCAGTTCAGAGTTGCCCAGACAAAGCTCTGTCAGTGTCCCCAGCTGTGGACCAGCGACTCTCCTACCTCTTCTTTATTCCTGCACTGGTTTCAAGCCCCACCTCGAGCCTGACCTTTTGAGCTCTTAAGCAGGGAGTAGATTTACCTGAAATCTCAAAAATGTTTTCTGCATCGTGTTTGTGTGTGTGTGTGTGTTACAGAGCGCAGCAGGAAAAGCGACCTTTTGCCCGAATGGCTAGAGCTAAGTAAAGTTGACCTTAATACAGAATTGTGCCAGATAGCCTGAATTTAGTTCACTGCAGATGTCCCCTGAGTGCCCTGTAAGACCGGCTTCTGGTATTTAGGTGGAGAGCTCTGTGCTGATCTTGAGGGCCTGCAGGGTATGTCCAAAACGCACGATGCTGGGTGGTATCAAAGATCCCCGAGATGTCTCCATGTGAGTTGGTGTATCCACATGGCAGAGTGCAGTGTTGGTTGTGGGTCCTACAAGTAGGGAAAAAAAGCAGTAACCCATTAGCAAGGGGGCTGGCTGAGTACAGCACCATTGCTCACGCAGCTTGGCCATGAACTAGTTTGCAGATCAGTCCAGGATTGTGAGTGGTGTGCTGACACACTGAGCATCAAAGGGCCTATAATTTTACAGAGAGGGAAGTGGTGATGTTTTGGGGCATTTACATTGTCTCATCCTCCACTTCTTCCTGCAGGGCAAGTGCCAATAGGTGGCAGTGCTAAACATGGCTCCCCTTTTCCGTAAATGCTGCCAGTGAGGGACCGGAGGGACGATGGTGAATAAGGGAAAAGGGTGGTGCAGACAGGTGGCGTGATGGGAGATTAATCACCTGCCTTCAGTGTCACACGACAGGTTGGTTAGAGCAGATCCCCCATGGGCCGTGGGGAGATGTTTGCCTTTTGCAGGCAGCATCCCTTGTAAATAGCAGCCCCGGCTCCGGCTGCCGCCCTGCATACCAGCAGCCTAATCCCGTTTGTCATTCTTGGACAGCCCTCCTCCGCCGCTTCCTTCGGGCTGCTAAGAAGTTGTGATGTGTCTGGGTCCGCTGGGGAAACGGCCGTGGCAGGGAAGGAGATGAGCTGCAAGCCCTGGAAACAGGAGGTGAGCAGCTGCCTGGGGAGCTCTGCCACGGCCCTCTGCAAAATGGGAGCCCCCTTTTTGTTACCTGGGGGATAGATGGAGTTCAAAACACACAGGAGAAGGAGCATCTCCTCTATCCTCTGTGTTTCATGCTGAAAAATGTGTGAATCTTTTGCTGATAATCTGTTGCATGTCTTTACAAACCTCCATGTATCAAGGACTTGAGTTTTTCCATGAATGGAACTACCCCAGCCCCTGCAACTCCCTATAGGGGTGAGCTCCAGTTTGTGTCCATTTGCTCTGACCTTACTGCAGGCTGGTAGTCCTGGATCAGCTACGCACAGGCCCGGTGCTACCAGTGATTTAAATGTGCTGGCTGGGATTTGGCTCAAGGCCACAAATTTTACTTCATGCAGAGACCACCACAGAGCAGTAGGATGGCAACGGTAACGATTTTGTTCTGCCAGCATAACACACGGGGTTGAAACTCATAACATAGTGGCAAAAGGTTTTGTGAAGCTATGTCTTTATAGCAATGACTTTGCTAGGTCTATCCAGGCTGCCCTCCCTTTTTAATGCTGCCAGGCTCATCCAAACCCCTTATGCAAAGCCAAATCCCATCCCTTTGATCTCACCAGATGAACCCACCCCCCCACCCCCCTTTGCAGTTTTGGTTTCTGTGAGCTGTGTTTAAGTAGGAGGTTGCACTCTGGCTTTTGAGACCGCGTGGACCTGGAACATATTCCTGTTTGCAGCAGACAGATGTTCACACCATGTTATCCATCCCGAAAAAGGACTCTGCCACATTCTTGTCCATCTGCTAATTCTGCAGACCCAGCCAGTGGCCTTAATCCACCAAATAATTAGTTCCAGTTTTGGATAACGTTCCTTCCACCTGAGACTTTTAGGCCCGACTATATTTCTCAAATGTTTTATGATCTGCTGTTTGCACCCTTTCCAGGAATCCCCTGAGAGAGCAGAAGTCCTACAGATAAAGAGAGAAGGATGTAAGGAGGCGCAGTGCTAGCGTTTTACACGTGCTCCATGCCCTCAACCAAGGGGAAAGCACAGGACAGCTAGCTAGGAATCCCTGAGAAACAAAAATATCTCATCACTGGTTTTACTTGGTTTTACGTCCGTGCAGCAGCCAAGAGAGGGGGCTGGTATTAATCAGTGATCTGGCTCTCGTGAAAGCCTTTTTAAGGCATGTTTCCCACAGGGGGGCCTTTTGTATGAACAGAACAGGAATAAAGCTAAGGTGGTGAAGTCAGGGTTTCCTAATGGTGCAGTCCCCACCTTGTTTCCCGCAGGCTGGTGCAGAAAAGTGGGTTTTCAATACTAGCCTGAATGCTGGGAGAGAGGGTGAGAGACTTATAAATTTATAGGCATTCCCTAAAGACTTCCACTTTGACCTCGAGCGTGTGAGTGCTTTTACAAACATGGGCACTGCATTGCTTTGGGTCAGTGGGCATCTCTGTTCTCTATATTTTAATGACAGGTAAATTGAGGTGCAGCGTGTCTCGCTAATAGCGTCTCAGTCCTTGCATGCCCTATCCAGGAACATAACCCGTGTCTCCTGAGCCTTGCTTTTTAATCTGACTCTGAGCCAAAACTTTATTAGCGGATTAGGATCTGCGGTCTGATATCTGATAGATTTGAGCCGAAGGACTGCGGAGCTCAGGTTCCTCTTACGGCTTTGCTCTAGAAAACAACACAGTTTTATTTGCATGCAATGTCCTTGATCTGAGGCTTATGTGAGAAGGGAGGGGGGGGAGAAGGAGAGAAGAAGCAAAAGTAGATGAATGGAAGAAGGCAACGTGTGAAAAAGGCGCTGGAAAGCAGAGAAGAGTTGGGAGGGGAAGATGCTGGGGTGAGAGGCATGGGGAAGAAAATAAGAGAAAGGCATCTGAAGGAATAGGGAGAGGTGACTGGCTGGAGGTGGCAGGGGCAGGAAGAGCTCGGGAAGCGACGAACAGCGAGCTATTTAATCGCCGAGCGGCTGCAGCTCTTTAGCCAGGTGGCTGGTGGGATAACTGGCAGGAAGCTGGCATTTACCTGGATGCTAATTCCTCTCTTCCTGCCAGCCTGGCAGGATGAGTGCCTGCTCTCCTGGTGAGATGAGATCATTTGAAAAGCCCCCCTGGCTGCTGTTAGGAGGAGCCAGCTGAAGGCAGGCTCCGGCGTTGCGCTGTGCGATAAAGCATGGGAGCCGGCCGGGGAGGGGGCTGCTGGTGGTGGGAGCGCTGGGGACAGGCTGCTCATTTAGTGCTGCCAAGCTCCGCAGCTGATTAATTACGGAGGAGCTGATGAATAACATCATGGAGATGCGTAAATCAGTGGGGAGAGACACAGGGAGCCGAGCGGGACGGGGGCAGCTCGGAGACCCCTTGTCCTTGGCAGGGGCAGCTGGCAGGGGTGGTGGGCACGGGAACAGAGGGGCAGGCTGCTGCTGGGGCCCTCGTCACGGCTTTCGAGGGAACCGTCCAAGATCTGTAGGTGGTCCCTGCTGATCCGGCGAGCAAAAACGCCTTTGTATAGCCTCCGAGGCATTCATCTGCCCTGTCCCCACAGAAAAAGGGCGAGTGCTCTCCTTCACAGGGAGGCCGAGGGCTCGCCTGGAAAGGATGCGCTCTCTTTCCTCCAGACTGGGAGGCAACCCATTTTTTGGAAGATATATGTGTAGCTCCCCTGGGGTACTCGCTTCCACCCCTCACACAGGTGGATGCCAGTGGGATGAGCCCGATGCCTCTTGTGTACCCTGGGGAGAAGTTTGCTTTGAGAGGTGGCTGGCTGGGTCTGGCCATCTCGTCCTCACGTTTCTCACTCAGTATTTTTGCCTGGCTTTATCCCTGCTTTCTGTTGTCCTTTGTAGGTGCGTGTAAACTGATGCTTGAAAACAGGAGAAGGAATGTAAACAGCTACCAGCTGGGTCTGAGTCAGTGAATGCATCCATAGATATTAGGTCAGACCTACCCAAGGACTGTTCCAGGATTCAGGGCTAAAGATCGGGATTTGGTAAACTACCAAGGCTCGTGCTGGGGAGTAAACATTTCAATAATGTCAGCGCGCCAATGTTTTGATGTGTTTGGTTAAAATGAAACAAATGCTCAGGGATTAGAGCAGGGCACGGGAGCCTGAGCGCAACCTTGACCCATCCTGACCCCTGAGTGAGGAGAAGTCCTCTTCAAATAGGACTAGAAAGTGGCAAATATTGACTTGATATCAAATTGTGTAATTTCTACCGCTGTTTACATCGGAGGTGCAAAGCAGCAGTCAGCTGGTGTCCTGATGCTGAAATGCAGGTCCATAACCTAATGCAAGTCTTCAGTTTCAAGCAGGGGATGAGCGTGGAAAGGCTGCTGTGCTGAACTAGCAGCTTGGACAGGTAGGCACGGAAGGAGTCCTGCAGTTCTCTTCTGCAGAATACCTCCTATCACAGCCAAGGTCTTATTTGCATGAGTTCTGCAATGTACATTTGTGCCTGCGTGTGTAAATGAGCAGTGACAAGCAGTCATACCCCAGGGTTAGTGAAATGAGGATCACACCGGAGAGCAACACAACGTAAAGGCAGGTGCTTGATGTGTTGGGCCAACGATGAGACAGAAGTGAAGGGAAAAGGAAAATTCACTTGCATGGTACTGTGAAAAGTGGGAAATGCTGGCGTGAGGAGAATACTCGTAGTTTTTCCACACATGTTCTTGATCTGCTTCAGGAAAGTGTGGACGCAAGACGCTAAACATAAGACGTCATGAGCTGTGAGGCAGCAGCTGCAGTTATTGTTGGTTTGTTGGTTGTTGTTTTTTTCCATGCAGACAATTAAGTAGTTGGAAGAGCATCAAAACAAGCAGACAGCTTTCAGGAAAAGCAACCACACGGGACTTCTCAGCTTTTAGGTCCCTTATTTCCTTATTCTACCTATTTTCATGTTTTCATTGATTGTATCTTTGAGCTATCCCTGGAACGCGTGAAAGAGAAACTGGCTTTTCAAGTGAAAGAGGAACCAGCTCCATTCTTGGCCTGAAGCTTGGTGCCAAAGCCTTTGTAACAAAGCTACAGGGGGAATTTTAGAGCTTGGCTGGAAATGAAGTACCTGGTCCGAACTAGCCAATGCTGCACTCTGTCTTTCCATCCTTACGGTAGCCCAAATCTGAGCACACCCCACGTTAGGGAATGTTGCCATTGTAAATCCGTCTCTGGGACTTGGGGGGGTCTTTGGGTATTTCTAACTTCGGAGCAGTGGCAAAGGGAGGAAGCAAAAGAAGCAAAACCAAAAGCAAAAGAAGAGTACCGATCCTGTTATTATGTCGCCCCTGTAAAACCTGTTTAAAAAGAACCTCCATTGGCTAAATTTACAGTGGAATATTCCAAAATTAGCACCCATCAATTAGGAAGATATTTGTGTTTAGGATTAACATTGTCACTAGGGATTTGGTAACCCAATAATGCCACGATAGTTTTTTCTTTTTTTCTTTCTACAATTATCTGTGAATCTGGAAGTGGAAAAGAAAAATCTGACCAATCTAGTGCAAAAACAAACAAACAAACAAAAAAAAACAACAGATGAGTAAAAAGTAAAAGAAATAACTCAGGTAAGGCAAGAGACACAAGTAATTTAAATCTGCAAAGTGCGTTCCATCCAATAATCTATTTTAAAGAGCTAATAGCACAGTGCAGAAAAAATGTTATAACAATCTAATGAGGTCCCATTAAGTTTCCCTTCCATTGAGTTCTTTTGGGTCCTATCTAGGCTAGTAAAATAGGTAATTTAAAACAAAACCTGATTCTTTAGTCTAAACATGCACTTGGTTAAGAAGGAGGCATGGGAGTTGATGCAGCCTGGGTTCTGCTACTTGAACTCTGAGCTGCAAAACCTCCCTCCTCTGGGCCATCACTTCCCAGGTTGTAGCACTCAGATGATTATTCTTACGCATCTAACTGGGTAGTGGAAAGCACGGTTCTCAGGGGAGAGCTTGGGATGCTATAAAACCATGTACACAGGCATATGTATACGTGTGTGTGTGTGTGTGACCCTCAGAACTGCACAGATGGCACTCAAAACTTGTCAGGGTTGGCTCTTTGCAAAGCACAAACTTTGTGAAGTTATTTGACATTTATTTTTAGCTTTCTTTCACTGGAGCAAGTGAAGGAACCAGGCTGTGCGATTTTGTTCACTCAGCCATGCTACAGTCCTTAAAGCATCCTGAGCAGGAGCACATTTGACCCATGCAGGCTTTCAATCAGAAGAGGCTCATGGTTGGGGGAAAGTGGACAGACGGGCTTGCCTTCCCATGAGCTTGATTGCCTTCCACCGGTTTTAATTACAAGCTTTTGCAAAGGTTCCTCTGGGAGAAAATTAGCCATCAGCTGCAACGGCAGCAGGCAAGACACCAGTTCACTCAAGAGCTGTCAGCTAACTTTAGCCCCCGTCTTGCTGAGCCATCCTTTATTTAATCAGGGTCGGAGGAGCATCCGTGCCCGGCACTCGACTCTGCAGGTGGGGAATGATTTACTGCCCTGCTATCAGAGAGCTCTTTAATCTTGTCTTTATGAACACTTAGCACCTACAAATCACCTGTTTGGCTTGAAATACATTGCCTGCTTCATGCCTTGGTGCCCCGGAGGGGATCATGTCAAAGGTACATCTTGTTTACACGACAGGCTGCTTTATGGAAGCAGCCCTACTGCCAGCGTGCCATACCCCACCCCATGCCTCACCTTGCTGTCCTTTTGAAGTGCTCAGTCTCTTCCCCTGGAGACCTGCTGGCCTTCAGCCTGGCCCTTCACCCCTCAGTCCTTCACCCAAGAAGTCAGGCAGGGGCTCTCATTTCTACTCTGCACCCCTCACTCTCTTCCTGGTTTCCCTGGTTCAAACCATGTCCTTCTAGATGCAAAAAGGAAGGTGGGAGTAGCTCATGATTGATGTTCGCCATTTCTACAGATGCGTTTTATCCCAGGTGGTTTCAAACCGCTTTCTATTCAGCCATCCCACCAGGACTTGTGCAGCCAGCTTTGGGGTAGAGCAGGATAACCGTGACTGTTAGCTGTGCTGCGTGCCAGCCTGGGACAAGAATTAAGGGCTTTAATTGAAGCAAGATGTGTAATTGAAACTGCAGGGGAAACTTTAGGATATACAGCAATTATACAAATTAGGACTTCGTAACACTGTAGCTTCGCTTTAAGAAGGACAGACCTCTGATTTTAGAAAAGAACAATAACCAAAAAGAAGAACCCCAGGCTCTTGAGTGACTACAGAGGAGCAGCACAAGAAATCCTGTTGGAAAGGCAAATCTCCAGTGGCCTGGAGCCCTTTGGTACTACTAAGGGGTGAGCTTTGTTACAAATTCAGAGAGCAGGTATCTGCCATTTGATCCATCAGAACAGATTTGTATGTACTTCTGCTGAAGCCTTTTTTTTTTTTTTTAATTTTCCTACATGCATGTTCTTGCTATCTGGATAGGACAAGCCACCGGTCTGCCTTTCAAACAGGGATTGACTATGGATATCAGGGATGTTTGAGACTTGGTGCAAATCTCAGGCATCCTAAAACCATAGATGCAGGAGCTTTCTTTAGGTTTCTGTGTCCTTTCTGAATAAGCCACCCATTGCACCTCCTCATCTGCCTGTGCTCATGCCACAGTGAAGACAGGAGCCTGGGATGCATGAAAGCCTCTCATCTGTGTCAATCTACACTGCTGAAAATACTTTGATATTGGGCAATCTCCTCAAGTTTGGAACATTTTGCCCTACTTTCCAGAATCAGAAGTGAAGTTCCTTGAGTAGAGATACTCCAGGCTTGCAGTAGAAGGTGGTAACTATGGTCACAAGTCTTAGTCAGCAAGTTTTCTTCTCTCTGGCGCCCATGTCTTTCCAGAGACATGAATCTTGATTTTATTTTTAGTACGAACAGGCCAAATGGGAGTCGGAGGAGGAGGGAGCAAAAGTGGAGCTGACATTATAATGTAAGCCAACATGCAGGCACTCTGCATTACAAAGAGATGAAAGATGGCATGTCGTAGATCAGCAGGAACAATAAAACATGATAGATTTCTTAACCTCAGCATCAATCCTAGATAAGTTTGTCCAGTTCCTCCTGAAACATACAGGCTGAGGTAACCTCAAAGGTTTCTAGCTCTTTCTAGAGTAAGAAGCTTCTATCGCATGGATCAGTCAGGTTCAGTGATAACCTCTGCGTTGCATCAGACCACTGACAGTGTCAATGCAGACCAGGCCAGGATTATGGTTTCAGGTTCTTTTTCTGTCGAAAATCAGCTAAAGACCGATTTCCAAACTTGAAAGGGTTCAAAGTTAGCTGGCAGTATTTACTTGAAGACTAAAACCCACGAATCGTGTTTGTTTAAAGCCTATGACGCCTTCAAGCTCATATTAGACTTGGGAGAGGCTTCTGAATGCTCCCAAATTCTGAAAACCATTTAAAAAAGGATTTTTTTTAAAGTGTCTGGTATTTCAGGATTATGTAGATTTGAAAGACCTCAGGTAGATCTGAATATAGAATAGCACAAGCTTTCAAGTGGTGTGCGTTTCATTTCATCAAGAGAAGAATATGCACAACTTCCCTTTTTTTTGTCTGTTTGTTTGTTTCCAAATACTAAATGCATTTGAGGAGGATGACACCATTTAACATGGTGATGCAGAGTATGAGTCAGAGGAAACCCATAAGCTAGGAGGGCATTTGGGAATAGGGGAAGCTAGAAGGCTTATTCTGTTATGGGCAGCGTCACAGATAGGATAATGACTGGGCTGTTGTGTGGTCTGTCCCCAGTGGTTCCATCTTTATCTAGATCTCTATTTATCTGGAGCTGAATAGAAACAGAACTTGAGTGTCTAGACTAGCTTCAATAAAAATAACCGTAATGGAGCGTAATGGTTGTGTTTTTTATTGTGGAAAGTGCAGTTTGTTGTCTGGATCTTTGAAAAATGTTCTTCCCATCGGGTACCGTAGACCTTTCAGAAAGTCTTCACAATGGAAATGCCTCTTCAATATCACTTCACCTTGCTAGACAGCCAACCAGCCAGCTCATGCGCTGCTGTCTGCTCACCCCAGGGCTTTTCTTTAGTTCTGCTCTGAGCACTCTGTCTGTAGGGTGGCGAAGGACGCTTTATTCCACATGGCTCCTTCTTTCTCTCCTCTCAAAGCAAGGCAATTTTTCTTGTCCTACTCCTGTTGCCAGTGAACTCTTCCTCTGTGGAGCAACTTCTAGTCCAGTGGTGGATGGAGCATGTAATGGTATTTCAAGCAGTTCTTGTCAAATGAGAACTGAAAAACATCTTCCACTGGTTTTCAAAACATAAGTACTTCCTCGTACCCTGCGTAGGTGCTTCATGTCTTTGGTTTTTTTTTGCACCTGTTTCTCTTGGTGTGAATTAAATTATAGTCAAGTTGGAGTAAAAAGGCTCGGAAGAAAACTAACCTGTGGAGTGGGAGGGAAGGGGAAGGACTTCAAGTGGTGAGAAACTCAAGGAGCAGGAGAGAATATATGGTGATGATGAATGCCAGAAAAGGTTTTAAAAACGTTTGAAAGTGTCCTACGTGTCCTTACACTGAAGTCAAAGTTAAGCCAGTGCTGTGTGCTCTTGAAAATCCTACCTGTAAAACTCCGCATCGAAACAGCACAGATTAAAAAGAGAGGATTTCAAGTGGACACCAAGGGGCCCATGTGATGACCCAGTGCTGAGAATTAATGTTTTCTGTCAGGAGCAAGTACATCTTGTTCTTTCAACTTGATACCGTTTTTAGTTCTTCTGCATTTTTCTGGACAAATGGAGAAGGTTGTCCAAAAGGAGCATATGTAGTGATGCGCAGTTATGTCGGTACATTGCATTTTTCTATACATGAAATATCCTTTTTCTTTTTTCTTTTTTTTTCCCGTTGATAAGTATGGAAAGGTCATTGACTCTCAATGAAAATGAATCCTAAAAGCTTATAAGCATGTTTGGCCAAATTGCTTGCTCATTTTAATAAATAAATAGATAAATGATTTTTTTTTAATAAAAAAAAAAGACAATGATATAACAAAATGACAAATGTTTGCTGTTTAAAGCATCAGTCATCCAATTGGTCATCAGTCACTGGGGGCACTGCAAATGCCGTGTGACTTAAGTGACTAATGACCCGCTATGTGCCATGTCACCACAAAAATGATAGGCTTGAAGGGATGTCAAGACTTAGGCCAGTCCAGTCACGGTGCTGAGTCAGCCTGCTATTTTGTGAACGGCTCAACCCCTTGCAGAGAAGGTGAGGGAGGTGGACAGAAAGGGTGATGTGCTTGTGGGGCTTTTACATCTTGTTTTGTTTTGCCCTCAGAGTTTAAAAGAAAATAAAATGTCCCAAGGCTTGGCACGTATTCTTTTGTTTATATATATTAAAAAACAATCAAGGTGTCTTTATGTATGCCATAGGCTGAAATGTGTTCACAGTAACTTGGTAAACCTGGTAAAATCACATGCTAGGATTGTGGGATTCTTTGAGAAATATGGTATTACCTACAAGTAGCATAAAACCAAAGAAATGGCTATGGTCCAGCTCACTTTTTCTGTTGACGACTCTGCTGTGCTGGGGTAGTGAAGAAATTTGGCTGTCTTGCAGGTTTTGTTAGTTGAGTAGGATGCTTTCCCAAAGAAGGCAGAAGAGTAAAGCCAGTGCTGGTGACAATAGTGAAGGGGAATAAGATGGGAGCACCCTTTTCATGTGTTGTAGCCCCTGTCCTCTTGAAACTTGGTATTTTCTGTCTTGAGTTTTGCTGAGAACGTATGAGGACCTCTGGTTAGCTTAGGCTCTCTGGCTCTACACACCCTGTGTCAATCTTTTGAACTTCTATTTTCTTAAGTCTGTACCTAGCCCCCGGATTCAGTCCATCTCAGTATGCTTCATGGCTCCATTGAGAGAAGGACCAGAAGGATATGGCAAGTCAAAGCTGGGTTTTGATGATCAATTAGTATACATTTTAAAGACACTGTGAATTAAGTAGCTCTAAACCAGTTAAGATGCTGTCGTGAGTACGTTGTGTTTTCTTGTGTTTCCTACCTTATTTCTTATGGTCACCATTTTGTGATCAGGCTCAGCTGTGGCCAGCTTCTGAAACTTCTCCCAGATGGAGTTGCTTTTGTTTCTTTTAGCGAGAGGGGAGACTACAGTGATTGTTTCCTTCCCTTTATAAAATTATGTCCACTTAAAATCATACACTTTCTCGTTGCTTAAAATGGAGAAGTCCTGAGGGGACAAATCAACGGGTGCTAAGTAAATAACATGCAATCAAAACTCGTAAATGAAGCTAAGAGCTGGCAGTGGTGGGGGAAACAGGCAGCAGAAAATGAAAGTTGAATCTCAAAAGCAGGTATTGGAGAGGGAAGCAGCGTGGAAGAAATGAGAAGCAGAAGAAGGCATTCAAGCGAGTTATTCATATTATCATTTGAGACTTCCAGCAAAAATTCTCCCCTTCCATCCCGTGCCCTTTTCCAGTAATCACGGCAAGGTGGTGCAGAGGGAAGGAAGCAGAGAGGACTGGGGGCATCTGCAGACTTATTTCTCTGCTGAAGTAACACCCACATTTTGTCTTAGAGCACAGCGCTAGTTTTTCACCTGTCCTTTAATGGAAAAATATTCTAGAAACTGCCTCTAATTGTGGTGCTGGGAAGGCCAAGGTCCAGCAGGTGTCAGCAGAAGGAAGAGAGGGCTCCTTTGTCCTTTCTCCTAGGAAGAATCCCATACCACTCTCCCATTTTTTTGGTTGGAAACAGTGTTAGGTGCTCGAGTCGAGTGCTGTAGTAGCTTTCTGGTGCTGCCTGGCTTCTTTCCACCGGTACAGATGGGGACAGGTTTCCTCTAGTTCCATGTCGTGTCTGCCATTTCTGTGCAGATGCCTTGGGCACCCCATGGCGTCCCAAATGGCACTGGACACCTATGTTTAGGCAAGTGGAGAGCGCCACGGGGAAACGTCCTCCTTGGCACAACGTGGCCACAGATGCACTCAGGGAAAGGAGCGAAGCCATCTGGGCTGGAGGATTAGCGGGGCTCCTTTTTATTACCTTCCAGAATATTTCTGCCACTGTGGAGGAAGGAGGGTGGCAAAGGTCTCATGAGATGCTGTGTTGGGGTAGAGGGAAGGGCCAGATGTGGCAGATGGGCTCCACATAGTGATTCTGGAGCTTGAGGATCTGGATAAGATCCTGACTGTGCTGTGCTGATGCCATGGTGGAGCTGATGCTCATACTCTGCCTGAAAGCTCCCGTGCACCATCACAAAACACAGACAAGGGTGCAAGCTGCCCAGCTACATCTTCATGGTGCTGGAGTGGAGAGCATCTGCTGCTGTCATTGCCATAGCACTTTGGGACAGCTGGCAGCACAAAGTGGTCATGATGAACCAGCCTGCTCTTGTATCCACCTTCTGCAGCAGTGGCTGGACAGCTAGAGTAGAAAGTGTGTGTGTACCAGAGAAGAGAAAATTTGGAAGACTTTACTCTTAAAGAGATGGAGAAATTGGAGGTCAGGACATTTGTAGTCATGAAACTAGTGTGCGGCAACTAAAAAGACCTTTAAATACAAGTGCTGAGTATTGAAAAGGGGAAGTGGGGAGCTGGTCTTGACTGGTGGCTGCTTTTGGAAATGGTTGTGTCCTGTTAGGTCCTTGTTAGTATCTGGATTTGTACTGTCATGATAAGTCTCATACACATCAGAAGGTTGGTGGATGATTTTGTTGTGTAGTCCAGTCAATGTCCCAAACCTCCAACCTTCAACACTCTTTACCCTGCTCTGATCTCTCTGTGCCTCTTGCCCCAAGACCACAGTCTCTCTGTCCCACCAGCCTCCAAGGAGGCACTGCCCAGCTTGCTGAGCCCTTGGGCCATTTTAAATGTAGCAGAAGGGAGCATTCCCTGCTAAGAGCATATATTCCAGATGTGTGAGTAGCAAATCCATCAGAAATCTATCTAGTTGAGATTTTTTTTCCCCTATTTCTTTTATTACTTGGTGATGTTGGACTTCCTTTTGACATATATTTCAGTGAACGATTTTTCACTACTCTTCCCATTCCCTATTTATGTTCTTCCTAATGACTCCAGATGACTTTTCAAACCCTTCATGAGTGAGGATGTAGTTTAAAGAGAAAAGAAAAAAGAGTTTAATTTGTTCATGAAAAATGGTATCCCGTGGTTAATGAAGCAGTTTTTAAAGATTTTTTTTTCCCCCATAATAAAGCAATTAGAACATAACATTTCAGGAAAAAAAAAATGTTGATTTTAAAAATAAAGCTTTTTCCAAATGGATGTAAAAGGTATACATTTTCTACCCTTATGCTTCTGCTCTCTATTTTTATGTAGGGATCTTCTTTCATTTTCTCTCCCCCTTCCCCACTTTCCTGTTGGGCTGTGAGAGACAGTAACGCTTCCTCACTTCCAGAAAGATTCACAGGCCACCTGCCCCTTTCCTTTGGCACAGCCTAAAGGGGACAGCAGTGGAGGTGGGATGAAGGACCACACGCCTGCTGATGGCCATGCCTCCATCCTCCTTGGTTTCTTTTGGTCCCAGGCACAGGAGCAGTCTGAAGC